>NC_088911.1:87755255-90255255 GCF_963576675.1 Euphorbia lathyris | reverse complement strand
TAAGTGAAATTGATTGAAAGAAATGAGTTTTTACACAATTATTTACCATTTTAGCCACATTTGAAGGTTCCAACACCCAAATCAAGCATCGTTGCAAACTCATATAGTAGAAAAACACGTTTATCACAGTTGTTTTCACTGTATTTCAATTCCGAAGCCACTAAACTTCTAGAATTGGTCTTTTTGGGTTCATAATCTCTCATTTCATTGGTGAATTTGGGTCCAAGTATGTGAAATCTTATTTTTTGATCTTGTCAAATCACTGTTTTATAGGTCCGGGTTTACGTTTTTTGCAATTTGTTTACGTTTTTTTTTTGCACTTTTTGTGTTCATTTTGCTTTCTGACATGTAAACAGAGAATCTGTCTGTAAGTTAGTCACCGATCAGGGACATAGTCTTCGGTCGACGACCCTTGTTACCGATCGGGCACCTTGTGCCAAATCGGTGACAAGGACAAACAGACAGATTCATGTTTCTGTCCGGGTAGATTA
The DNA here is from genome assembly GCF_963576675.1 of Euphorbia lathyris. NCBI lineage: Eukaryota > Viridiplantae > Streptophyta > Magnoliopsida > Malpighiales > Euphorbiaceae > Euphorbia > Euphorbia lathyris. Next base: position 90,254,764 of record NC_088911.1, on the reverse strand, counting down.
GGTTTATTTCGGTAAATTTATTATTTCTGTTAAATGGCTAAAACCAACTTTGAGATAATAAGGGTATTTTCGTCCATTAAAGATATTAAAGAAGTTAGATGGATGAACTAAGTTTTGGACATAATTGCATGCTATTGCTAGATCTTAGGTTTGAGTGAGTCCTACTTGATCGAGTCTGGTACCGTAGTTAAATCTGAAAGACGGATCGTAATGTCCTACATCTAACGTTTATTATTTTGTAGGTTTAATAGATTTATTTTTTTGGGCTAGAACTGTGAAGAATACAAAATTACTAATAAAGCTCTCCAAATTGAACTCCGTAAAGTTGTTTTGGAGAAAGTCATTTATTATGGAGAATATTTTATTCTCAGAGATAGTACAGTTTTCGTCTCCATCCAGGATAAAGACTTCTCATTTAACTAATAACGAAAAAGGATTCATCATTAGACGAACTCTACAAAAATATATGGGCATAAGTCTTGACCTTTATTTCAAATCTTCAACTTTTAAAACCTGGAAAAAATGGCTAACCTTATAGATCAACGTGTTCTTATAGATAAGATGCAGGGGCCCTATGGAAACAGACAACTAAGTCACCGAAACATAAAGGAGAATTACCTGTGATGTAATCTCCAACATGTATAATTGAAAAAGTTGCTTTTCTTTTGAGTATACGTAGAGATAAGACCTATGTGGCTTACCTTGCTAGGTGTTTGAAAATGTTATCTTATCATCTTACCATTTCAACACTTAAAAAGATAAGATTCCTTACTTACTAGAAAACGGGATTCCAGACACCATTTTTCTGTGTACTTTAATTATTGTATCATTTTTTTCTTTTGAGTTCACAAACAACACTAAAGGCACCAACTTTCTTATATAAAAGTTCTTCATATTCAGAGAGCGAGAGAAAGCATGAAATAAACTTGTGTGGTTTTTTATATTATCTGCAAACTCTTAGACTCATTATAACTTACTTGCATTCTATCACAGTTTGGAGAGAAAAAGTTCATATTGTAAGACCCATAGAAGACTATCAAAGGCGACCGTAACACAAAAAATTCTTCAACCTTTGAGCATAGAAATAATCTATTTTGTTCTATAAGTAGTAAATTGGTATAGAAACATATTGTATATGTTTATATGATCAGTGATTACCCTCATCTTGACTGCTTTCATTTAGATCACAGTATTGGTAAGGATCCAGTAATAAGTAATAGGACTGTTAAATACTATTGAGAAAACTCTTTAGAGACATTCTAAAAGGTTAGAAAATTTGACTCTAAGACAAAGCGGTTTGAAAATTATTTTCTAAAAAAACAGAGCTCCATTAGACTTTGTTGTTAGTTCAAGTTATTTAAACAAGTACCGGAAATCAGAAGAAATTAAGAAGGATAGAGAAAAAACTTCACAAAGTTCTTACATTTCTGAGTGTGTTTTTATTTTCTTATTGTATATTACATTGTAATTTGAATTATGTTTATCCTCTTGAAGCACTTGGTAAGCTAAATGGTATCCAAGCTTTAAGAAAACAGAAATCAATGTGTTATTTACATAAAAAAAAAAATCTGTGAATATATATATGTAGAAGAAATAACAAATTTAAGAGAATAAATTTGGAACAATTGAAAAAAAAAAGGCTTTTTTTGTGGAATATTTGTGGTTTCACAAAAGGTATATATAAAATCAACCAAAAGAGTCCCCCATGTAAAGAAATACTTTGAGAATAAATTGGCTTTGAAATTAACTTTGTAAATAGCACCAATTAAGTCATTAATCCTACAAACAGTCCCAAAAATATGGCCACATATCATTCTTCAAAAAATGGAACAGATGAATTATTATAGTTCAATCCATATTCCATATTCCAGAGTTTCTGCTCAAACAGAGCTTACTGCAATTATGAAACTTGTGCTCATCAACACAAGATTTACGCTCATCAACAAAATCAATACATAAAGTTATCCATAAAAAGCCAAGTTTGAAAGTACATTCTTCAAAAGATGAGAAATACTTCTGCAGATTTCTGGGGAGCTAATTAAGGTTCAGCGTTTTGCATGAAATCAACACAGGTTCGACAGCTGCAGTCGACAAACCTGCACATGAGACAGCCAACACAAACACAAGAGGTGCAGCCCTTGCACGATCCAGTCCGAGGACAGCCTCTGGCCTTCTTCCGGCTAGCTCTCTCTTCCTTATTTTCACAGCTAATTCTGGAACAAACATACAAACATACATTCACATAATTATTCTATAATATATACGAAAGAATGTGATATTAGTTAGGAGATTTCTTAGCTTACTTGTTGTAGGGATGGTCCGCACACTTCCATGCTTTGTTGAGCAAAGCATCATGGTAACTCCTGCATTGGTCGTTGCTGCGGGGACGAAATCTGCGCTGTTTATTGCACCTGAAGCAAGTGATGAACTCATCGCGATGGAATTTTTTTTTGACCGTCCCGCTTGCCCCATTAGCTAGGTGGTTGTAATACTTGAACAATGGTGTCCTCCACAAAGGCACTTTCTTATTCTTCATTAGCACCCAGATATTGCTTTGCCACCTTCTCCTTCCTTCCTTGTCTGAATGCTTCTCGAATTCATGGGGCGTGACATTCTCTGCATTCATTCATTCATTCATTCAATTTTTACTATCATGCATTTTCACTCAATTTCAAGAAAGAGAAATAGAAATACATGAGGAAGAGAAAAATACTCTGTACACAGGCAGAAGTGCAATCACAGAAGAGAAGAAATTGGCCGTTAGCATGAACACGAAGTGTTGCAGTGGTGTCGCCGTACCTTTTGCTGGTGCAACCACACCTAACTTCAATGTAATCGCTTCCTTTAGCGTATCCAACCATCTCTTTTATTTTCTCCTCCGCAAATAATGTTTCACTCCCATTTACTACTCTTTCCCTCCCTCTACTGCTACCTTCTGCATTTGCATTTTTACATATAATATAAATTTGGAATAAGGAGGTTATTTTTGTGCAGGCTAACAAACAAATTAAGCAAAGAAAGATACCAAGTGAAACAGAAACTGCACGTATGCCTACATTGGCATCTATCAATTCATGCAAAGCCCTTCTTAATTTCAATATAAGAAAACTGAAATTAAATACAATGGCTTCCAACTTTCCACTCTATAACTTTCCAGTACGAAGTTTATTTTAGTTTGAAAGAAAAAAAAAAAAAACATTACTTTAAAATTTGGAAAAGAAATCCCATTTCAATACATAAATCTATCCATGTCACCATTGACAATTTGACTAGAAAAAAAAAAGATATAAGCTGATGTAGCAAGAGAGATTATATAATACATCTGCTCTGCATCATGTTTCGCTTGAAAGCAAAAGCATTCAGTTTTTCGAGAAATTTTACAATACTTGCTTCACCATATTTCGCTTAAAAGTAGCGTTAAGTCTTCCCCCAATCAGTACTTTCCACTTTGCAATTTTTGCTTTTAATTAAATCCCCATACCAAGATCCAATTACACCAAAAATGTACTCTAATAGGAATCACTTCAAAAATGTACTCTGCTTTGTAAAATGAAAACGGAGGCAACGTTTTAAACATTAAAAAATCATAAACATGAAAATAAAGTGCAAGCGAACAAACCTGTGTTGGAGAATGTTTCCTGCTGTAATCCTCCCAACTGAGCATGCATTTCATCTTCTTCTCCATGTCGCTCACTGTTTAAATCTAACAGATATTTCGTAGAAGCAGATATCTCCATCGCTGAAGAATTTGGACTTTTTTCAACTTCAAAATTGATTATCTAGGTTACAAACACCTTAGCTGCACAAAAGTTACAAATTCAATCATATTGAAGATTCAACTCATCAATTTACCTGCAAATAAAACTTATAAACAAGTGCCACATTCAAAATTAAACAAACTGACATTTGTGTTTCGACTTCCCTTCAGCCTCCTAAATAAACAAAAAAGAAACAATGAGCACAAGCAAGTAAAAAATTGGCCAAAGGCCCAACCGGGTCCCTAAACTATTAGGAGAAAGTCAATTAAGTCCTCCACCTTTCAAAATCAGCAATCCACCTCCTCACCCCTCCAATCTTCCTCAATGCAGTCCCTCAGTAGATTGGTGTTAGAGAGTGTATCTCACTCCTCCTTACATGAGACTGGAATTCTATTTGGAGCCTTTAAATAATGGTATTGTCTTCTTCAAATTCTTCAATCTCTTAAATATGTATCATGTCTTACGTGTAGGCCTTAATTTCTAACAATCACCTATAATTTCTACATCTTGAACCTGGCATGCCACTTTCTTCAATCTCCCTCACCACTACTGACTTCTAGATTCGAATACATGAGGCTTCAGTTGGTTATTTCACTAAGCCCTTCTGCAAATTGGTTAGGAATCACTTTGGGTTCCAGTTGTCTGTACTTTAATTATTGTATCGTTTTTTTTCTTTTGAGTTCACAAACAACACTAAAGGCACCGACTTTCTTATATAAAAGTTCTTCATATTCAGAGAGTGAGAGGAAGCATGAAATAAACTTGTGTGGTTTTTTATATTCTCTGCAAACTCTTAGACTCATTATAACTTACATTCTATCACAGTCTGGAGAGAAAGAATTCATATTGTAAGACCCATAGAAGACTATCAAAGGCGACCGTAACACATAAAATTCTTCAACCTTTGAGCATAGAAATAAACTATTTTGTTCTATAAGTTGTAAATTGGTATAGAAACATATTGTATATGTTTATATGACCAGTGATTACCCTCATCTTGACTGCTTTCATTTAGATCACGGTGTTGGTAAGGATCCAGTAATAAGTAATAGGACTGTTAAATACTATTGAGAAAACTCTTTAGAGACATATTCTAAAAGGTTAGAAATTTTGACTAAGACCAAGCGGTTTGAAAATTATTTTCTAACCAACAGAGCTCCATTAGACTTTGTTGTTAGTTCAAGTTATTTAAACAAGTATCAGAAATTGGAAGAAATTAAGAAGGATATAGAAGAAACTTCACAAAGTTCTTACATATCTGAGTGTATTTTTATTTTCTTATTGTATATTACGTTGTAATTTGAATTATGTTTATCCTCTTGAAGCACTTGGTAAGATAAATGGTATCCAAGCTTTAAGAAGACATAAATCAATGTGTTATTTAAATAAAAAAATCTGGGAATATATATGTAGAAGAAATAACAAGTTTAAGAGAATAAATTTGTAAGAATTAACATCCACTGTTAAAAGCAAAATTTGAAAGATATTGTACACTTTCAAGGAATAAAGAAAAAAAAATATGGTAAGGTTAATGAGTTAATCTCTGACAGGGACAATTACCAAGTCATCTTGAAAGTTTATACGACAACTATATAAATTTCCCTATTTTTCATATTTGATGTCAGGTCCAGTTCTGAAAAAAAGGCTTTTTTGTGGAATATTTGTGATTTCACAAAAGTTATATATAAAATCAACCAAAAGAGTCCCCCATGTAAATAAATATTTTGAGAATAAATTGGCTTTGAAATTAAATTTGTAAATAGCACCAATTAAGTCATTAATCCTACAAACAGTCACAAAAATATGGCCACATATCATTGTTCAAAAAATGGAACAGATAAATTGTTATAGTTCAATCCATATTCGATATTCCAAATTCAGAGTTTCTGCTCAAACAGAGCATACTGCAATTATGAAACTTGTGCTCATCAACACAAGACTTTGGGTTAATAGTTTAAGGGGTTGGTTAGGCCTTTGACCTAAAAAACTACTCACCAGAAGAAAATATATGAAAAAACAAACAAAAAATTAAAATTTTGGAGAGATCAAACCTGCTTTTGGCGCTCACCAGCACGTTCCAAATATTCTTCTTTGTCGAATTTTTGTTCTGCTGTTAAATTAGAGGATAAAACTTACGCAGTGCAGTCAAGAGGATCAAAGTTAGGCGCTTCTTTGTCGAATTTTTGTTCTGCTGTCAAATTGGAGGATAAAAGTTAGGCAGCGCAGTCGAGAGGATCAAAGTTAGGCAGTGCGTCAAAGTTTGAATTCTTATGAACTCATTTTGGTTCTATGTGATATTTCTAGGGGAGGATGACAAATGATGCTATAGCCTCTCACCTTTCCGCGTCTAAACAAAAGGCGGAAGTCCCAACTAAGAAGGATTGCATTACTTCCTTATGGGATTAGCAATGGCTTAATAAAAAAAAAGGATTCAAAGCATCAAAACGAAAATCTGTTTATATTTCTCCATTTGGAAAGTGGAGAGAATTAGCAAATTTAGGTAGTTGTCAGAGAGATTAATTTTCAGATTTGTAGGATATTAATATTCAGATTTATAGGATATTAATTTAGGTAACTTTCAGATTCATAGGATATTATAGGATATTAATTTAGGTAATTTTCAGATTTGTGGGTATTAATTTTCAGATTTCTTTGAAAATCTCCTACAAAATCACTGGTCTACAGATTCAGAAGAAGTAAATCAATGACAAAAAAAACAGCGACAAGAAATGCACAACGATGAAGCAATACATGCTTACGAAAAGCATTCATAGTGACATACATCACAATTAAATACCACAATATTTTCTTTCCATTTTAATTAGACAAAGGGTGACTGCCTAATAAACTGAATCCTTTCAGAACATATACCATCAGTGATTTCTATTTAAGGTCAAGTATTCTTCAAATTCAACCAGCAAAGGAAACCATTACTATTTTAGTACAAACGATTCAATGCATTTTGAAAATGAAATTCATAACATCTAGATTCAAAATTAAGATAATAACGACCTAACAGTAATGCAAAAGGGTTGATGCTTAACTAGTAGAAGAGTATATATATTTTGGTAATAAGTGTGTTTTTTTGGTTTATGCTTAACTAGTAGAAGAGTGTATATATATATTTTTATTTTATTTTATGCGCCTCGCCTTGAGCCTTGAGCCTAGGCTCCAGGAACCCTTGGCGCCTTAGCGCGCCTTGCACCTTTAACAACTATGTGAAGGACACAAAAGAAAAAAGAAAAAAAGTTCATACTGTTACCTCAACTGTTCTACACACGTTTTAAGCAGCTCTTGATGATTCCCCAGCTTTTCTCCTCATAGGAGGTGTTGATGATTCCCATGCTTTATCAAGTAATGCTAAGTAATCCAATAAATTGCTTCTGTTTGATATCCATAAACATTGGACTGCCACTTCCCCCTTTCTCGTTTAAATAATAAAACCCATAGTTCCAGTCCAAGGTTAGCCGCTCGCACTTGAATACTTCCTCCACTTTTTCTCATTAATAAGATACATAACCTGAATATCATCATCCTCATCATTCCTATCATCCTTAATACCCCTGCAATTGAAAACTCGAAAGCTAATTTCACCAAAGACGACATCTTTCAAGTCAAATACTGTCACAACAGTCCGATTGATTTTACGGGACAGGAGATCCAATACAACGAACCGTTAACACAAACCGGGTGATCAATGGAAGTGGAGAAAGGTCCAGGATGAGCAATAATCTTCCAACAAATGTGTTGGAGAGAGTAGAGCTCAGCCTGATTTATTTGATTAATCATCAAAACCTTAATCAGAGATTTTATCCACAAAGCGAAAACTAAAAGATAAAATCGTCCTGGATAGAGTTGGATTTCTGAATGGAAGCAATTTCATCTCCATGACCGTCCATCTGTGTAATGAAACAAATAAACAAACGTATTATATATCATACTAGTAACTTACTGATTTAAAAGTAGTATATTTAGAAAGTTGTTATAAATATTAAAGCTTGTGGAAGTAGAATTGCATAATATCATCTCTCTTTGGGCATATAATGTTTGATAAGAAAAACAAAGATGAAGATATTCATCCAATCATCTTATTTGGATACAGCAGCACTCATGGAAATTAAGATTACAAAATCCTTGAAAAGTCACTCACTTAAAGTCAATTGTGTGTGAAAAAGATGATGTTCCCCTTACTCTATTTATGATCGACACCCTCAGCATATGTAGAAAAGTTTCAGTTGCTTGAAATTAACTAGTAATACCAACATGCAAACCCAACTATTTAGAGCAGAAAGAAACCCTATCTCTCATGTTCAAAAGGAAGAAACCACCCTTTTTAATCTAGAGCAACTTAATACATAAATTACAGGAAAATTCAGTCAAAAAATTGGGGAAAATTCGAAATAGGGTTGATACAAATTGCATTTTTAGAAGCTGAGAAATTTCAGTACCATTACTAAACTTCCCTACCTGTCAATTTCATCCTAGATCAGCTTCAAACTTGACCTGATAGTTATAATCTTCACTGTGGAGAAGAGACGCAACGGAATCTTCATTGTCGGACCAGAGATAATCTTCAAGTTGCCATTTTTTTTATTCTTAGGTTTTCTCTTCTTTTCTCTTGCTTTTTTTTTTTTTTTTTACAAATGAAGTTACAAAAAACGAAAACAAGAAAAGGAACGGAAACAAATCTTAGGTTTCCGACCATGTTAAATATATTCGCTTCTTATCTATTATTTTATTATTATTATTATTATATTAGCAATTATTATTATTATTATATTAGCAATAATGTAAGAGGAGAGACTCATCAATAATAAATTATTAATAAAAAATGAAGTTATGAGTCATTAAGAGATGGAGATATGCTCTATATTAATAGAGAGGATTGTGAAGCTCTTAGTGATTTGAGGAGCCACTAAGAGACTGTTGGAACTGATTTTTTATTCTTCATTCTCAAATTTTAGCTTAAGAGCCAATTTAAGAAACCGTTGTAGATGCTCTAATACACTAGATCATCTCAAAGTTCATAGCCACAACCATAGTACTTTTTTAATAAATTTTATTTTGTTATGGTCTAATGCTACTCCAGGTTAAGGTCCAAATTGATCATTTTACCCCACAACTCATCGAATATCTTATTTACTCCCTTAACTCCATAAAAGTGGTATTTCTCACCCCTTCAACTTGTCCAATTACCCCCCAACTTATCGAATGTTTTATTTATCCCATTAACTCCATAAAACTGGTATTTCTCACCCATCCATTTTCATTCTCGAAGGTTAGAATTGACCGGTGTAAATGTGTTTGAAGTCTGACTTCTCAAATGCCACGTGTCAAATTCGGTCAATAGCATACTTTCATATTAGTCATTTCACCATAATAACATACCTTATCGCTTGTCATGACAGGATTTGGAGCCGAAATTTCCAAATTAATGGAAAAGATTCGAATTGCAAATGAAGAACAAAACACTTAACTAATAAATCGAGTAATGAATGAGATAAAACGGGAATGGAGAAGATTATGTTCAACAGGAATAAAGAAGAAAAAAGAGGAATCATGAAGGAAATAGGAATTAGAGATTTGGATGTTAGATTTTAGGGATTTTTATATAAAAAATTGTTATCGTTAGTACCTAATTTTCCACACCCACGCACTTCATGCCTTTGTAGCATAAACACACAAACAGTTACTGCCACGTAGGATCACAAGGGGTGAGATAAGACCAAATTTACTCTTAATATTATTAATTTTATTGGAAAAATACTGATATAATTTTAATGTAAGAAATGTAAAACTTTGTCCGTATTTTAATTTATAGTAATTTTTTTACCTAGATAATTTATAGTAATTTTAGATAAAATAATAAAACATGGATTAATTTTGACCAAATAACGGTATATAGAACATACAAAGCTTCTTATTTTTATGCTTATTCATAAATTTAGATTCATTATCTATTGTATTTAAGAGATTTCAAACGTATAATGTAACATGCCATCTATTCGCTAGAACAATAGTTTGATTATACATAGTATATTAATACCCTAGATTTTAAAATATGCAATGTACCATCAAATTATCAATGTACATAATATCATACTAAAATTTCTTGTTATATTTTACTATTTTATTAAGCTTGACTGGAAACATATGTCTTGATTTATTTTATCTTTCTCAAAGGATTTAATTTATATTTTTCATAATTAATTTTGTAAGGACATATTTAAAATTTATATAATCTATTTTTTCAAACAAATCTCTTGGTTCCCACCTTTCCTTACAGAACATCGACATGATGAAAAATAAAAACAAGTTGTTTTCGAATTTCATTGAAATTTATGGCTGAGGTTAGTTACGATGTTCTAATTTTGTGGACTGGATTCGTTATCTTAACACACTTAAGACAACATACAATGCTACCACTTGCTTTTGGACCAATCAGAGCTGAATATACATCCCACATGAAAACGTCATCTTCACCGTCAATCCAGAATTATACAGCAAACCTAGTATACTTACAGTAGTCAGGAGCACACTCGAACACAAACTTTCAATATACATCCAGAATTCTCTCACAAGTTCCGACTCGGAGAAACGACTAGTTAGTTTTGATTGATAACTCGGTCAACTAAACTCAGTTCCTCCCAACCTCAACTTAGAAGCCTACCATGGCTTCTCTCCACACCATTTCTCCCCATAGTCTCCTTCCTCTACCCAAATCCATAAAATCCACTTCAAAAATCCTTCCCAATTCCCAATTCATTGGCTCAAAGTTAACCCATGGCATGAATTTATCGAGAAAAAAACAGAGAACTGATAGCTGGGTCTTGAACTCTGTTGTTCAAGAAGAGCTTGATTTTATCCCAGTACAGAGTGAAGACTTCACAGACCAGCAAGAAGAGGTGGTTATGAGCCAGATAGAGATTGAAGGGACCGAATTGGCGACTCAGGTGGGCCAATTGTCTTTTGAAGGGTTTTCTTCCGCTTCTAGTTCGGGTATTGAAGACGATGGAGAAGCAAGACAGAGAGAAGTAGAAATGGATAGGTTAATTGATAGGACTATAAATGCAATGATTGTTCTGGCTGCGGGTTCTTATGCCATTACCAAGTTGCTAACGATAGATCATGATTACTGGCATGTAAGCATAAATGCATCTCCTTTGTGTGTGTCTTTTTACATTGCAAAAGTAGGCTTTGATTTATGATGTCTTATGCTCTAATTTTTACTGTTGGGACAGCGTGTAATTCTAACCTGCTTGAATCTTACCATTTTTATCATTTTTTTTTTTTTAATTTAGAGTTGTTTTTGTTGTAGAAGACTTGTGCATAAGCTTTGAAAATTTTCACTTTAGGTACTATGTGGTATAGGTTTATGAACATTCTTTCTTTGCCTTTGCTTATTCTAGTTCACTTGATATATGAATTGAGTATTGAGTAGGTTCTTTTGTTGTATTTTTCCACTGGATGCCTAACTTTTGGTTCTTCACATGTGTATGTAAGATGTATAATTGGTAAGGAGATACTTCAAACTTCTGATGATCCAGAATTTTTATGTAGTATATGATCATATGTAGTAAGAGGTGGAATATGGCTTAATTGAATAGGTTTGATTAAAAAGGTCAGTTACAATGTTTCTGAGGTTGATTCGGCATGCAAATGAGGTAGAGAACTTAGGTTTATCAATGGGAATTCAGTTACAAGAGGAGGACTAATAAGATTTTAAACAAGTGTTGATGTGCAGTAAAGAACTAATGCCATGGAAGTTGAAACTTTTTTATAGGAGACTTGAACTGCTGAAAACATGGTTGATTCTGAATTTGCGATAACGAAATCAAAGACTTATGGGTTAATAATGCCAGTTTATATGGACCATATGGTGGTTAAGAAACTTCATTAGATGCTGTTGTTTATGTTTTGGAAATTTGATGGATACATATATGACTATTACCACAGAAAGAAGCATTGCAGAATGAGGATGTGATTGGTTTGTTGTTGAATTGATCGAATGCTCTTATCTATTAGTTTTATGTCTCACATCTTTGCTTTTGTCTTATCAGGGTTGGACCCTTTTTGAGATAGTGCGATATGCACCTCAACACAATTGGTCTGCTTATGAAGAAGCTCTCAAGACGAATCCAGTTTTAGCAAAAATGATGATTAGTGGAGTGGTTTATTCAGTAGGGGATTGGATTGCACAGGTTCGAAAATGTTTTGAGATATAAAAGTTTCCTTTTTATCTTGTTGATTGTTCTTTTTACTTATTTATTTTGGATTTTCTACAGTGCTTTGAAGGTAAACCGATCTTTGAATTTGACCGTACACGAATGTTTAGATCAGGTCTTGTTGGCTTTACATTGCATGGTTCCCTTTCACATTATTATTACCAGTTCTGCGAGGTAATTCTGGCATTTTTTATGTTCTTCATTCGTTTAGCAACTCATTGAATGTAATTCTGAAATTGAAACGAACTATTTCCTTATTCATTTCAGGAGCTTTTCCCGTTCCAAGATTGGTGGGTGGTTCCTGTTAAAGTGGCCTTTGACCAGACAGCATGGGCAGCACTTTGGAACAGCATCTATTTTATAGCATTAGGAATCCTCCGTCTCGAATCCCCCTTCACCATTTTTAGTGAATTGAAGGCTACTTTCTTCCCTATGCTGACAGTAAGACAACCTTCTGCCATTTCCCCCCACATTTAGTAGTTATATTGGCTGTTTAATGCCTATCATTCAAAGGCTTAAAGCATTCATTGATATGATTTTACAGGCAGGCTGGAAGCTTTGGCCATTCGCACATTTGATTACATATGGTGTGATCCCAGTGGAACAAAGGCTTCTTTGGGTTGACTGTGTAGAACTCATTTGGGTTACCATACTCTCAACGTAAGCACTGTTTCGAATTTTCCTCAACTTCCATACATTTAGCATAGAAATATTTATTTTTGTTTATGCATCTTCTTGCTACTTGATATTGCGCTTGCTCTAACTAGGTCTTAACATTGCAATGTTTTCTTGACCAGATACTCGAATGAGAAATCAGAAGCAAGAATAACCGAGGCAGCAGAAGCCAGTTCTGAGGTATATTTATGTTTACATTACAAGGTCTTACTAGATGATTGTAGATGCAGAAATAGCATTTCCAAACATCTGCTAATTCATCCTATTACATTCATTTACAGCAGTAGACTGTTCAAAATGATCAGAAGCCAAGACTAAAACATGATGAGTTGGCCGTAAAGCGTTGGGAGTTGAATCATCAATGCAATTCTAAATACTACTCTCCTGTACTATAAATTGTATTCATACTGTGTAAAGTAGGGCTGAGAAGTTCCTGGTTCATGCTAAACTGTAAAGATGACATAGCATGCTACTTTTGAGATTTCTATAGAATCTTCATGTAGCGATCATTGTTTTACTTCGTTGGAAGTAAAAAGAGAAATTGAAAAATGCTCCTAACAATCATTGGTCTTAGCTAACACTGTTTTCCTAATGATTAACCAGAAGTACAAGCCTTAAACTGGTAGATGATGTCCAATTTAACAACTCATACAAATATTCAATTTAATCAGTTACCAGCCTGAGCAAAAAAGATAGCATTTCTAGACTTCGCTAAACATTGCAAGCAAGCAAGCACACAGATGACAATTTTAGACTCCATACGAACATATGTTTTTAGAGTTGAAAGAAAAACATTCAAATTTCTAGTTATGGTCTAACCAGCATATAGCCATATATGTCTTGCTCACAAAATATCAAAATGTGTTCATCTGTAGTAACAATTGAATACAGCAGCTTTACGTTAGATTCTTTTCGGCAACCAAAAGGACTTTAATCAACACTTACAGCATCGGTATTCCTATCCTACAAATATTAATAAAAGAGAGAAAATGATTAGATAATAGTTAAGATTTTGCTAATAGATCAGCAATATGAAGAATTTTATCTAGCCAGAGACCAGCAGGTAGATATCAAAAGATCATCATATCAGTTTTGGTCATAATTATCAATAAGCTATACATGTTTTGGTCATCAATGGATTTCCAAAACTACTTGTATGTTTTCGAGCCTGGGTTTACACTTGACAACATGAAAAATAAGCTCGGTTCTTGCAACCCAAATATATAGTATATATATAACTGATTGAGAAAAATTACCAACTCCAAGATTATTTAGGTCTTATTGTCCAACAAGTGATTCATGATATGTTTCAAGCTAATCCCAAGATTGATGCATTACCATCACATAAACGAAATTATAGAAACCAGAGAGTGCATAAGAAAACAACTTCATTGCCAAAGGTGAATAAAAAGGATGTTTGTTAAAGCAGAGCCATTACTCACAGAACCAAACATCACTCAAATATTAAACGGATACCTTCATTGCTCTGCACTATTCGCATGCTTTGAATATTTCCAATCATCAGCTTCACTTTCCATTTCTTGATCCCCAGCTTCACCTTTGTTTTGTTTCTCGAGTAGAAGAGGCTATGCACATGTTTAAATAGAAAAAATAAGATTTTATAGTTTAATATCCTCCAGGAATTCGAATTGAGTGAGTAGATCTCAGCACTGAAATTGTGAATATAGTTTATCACTAAAATTTTATAATCCTGGTTAACCAAAACCCGTAAGCCGTCCTGTTGCTAGAAGGCTCGAGAATCTGGATCTAAGAAGTGATATAAAATGTCGAATTGAAGGGTTAAAGAGGAGAAACTTCTCCTCAAATAGATGATGAAAGAGACAGACTATACCGTTGCAAGAGCAGGCGACTCTAAAGCTAGAAATGAGATCGGCAGAGAGACGGAGTATCTTAGACTCGAACTCATCTTGATTGTTTTTATTTTTTTTTTATGAACTCATCTTCATTGTTTAAAAACAATAAGTGGCTATTACTGTCATATTCATTAAATTCGTGATAAACAAAACTTTGAGTATTTTTAGTGACAAGGGTTTGCTGGAGATGGCTTGAAATGAAATTAGGGCTTCTAATAAGGGAGTACAATGATTTGCAGACGCAACTGCATCTGATGATGGAGTCTATGGGCATCCTCAATAATATCTCTGCAACTATATCTGCTACAAAATCCCACATTCTCGCCTTTTCCCCCCTCTGTTTTCAAACTCAAAAAGAAAAAGATAAGCCTAGGTTTTATTAACAACATCCGTTCCGATTGCGTCACGTGACAGCAACATATGATGCAATTGAAGTGTGTTACGACCGTTATTCCGATTGCGTCATTGTGACGCAACACATGACGCAATCGGAGCGGGTGTTAGGCAAATGTTGTTTCGAATGCGTTATGTGATGCAACACATGACGTAATCGAAGCAGGGTGCGAGTGAATTGTTGTTTCGATTGCGTCATGTGATGCAGAACATGATGTAATTGAAATGAGGTATTAATCAAACGTGTTTCTAGTTTCAAAATTACTTAAATTTACTTTTTCTTCTTGTTACTTTTTATTTATTTATTTATTTAATTTTATTTGCTTTCATCCATGTACATCAAATTTGTAAAAAAAAAATTAGATTAGATTCTTAAACGAATCAATTCGTGCCTACAAAAAAAAACTTTTTTTTTTGCGTAATTAATAATTTAACTATTAATCTTTATCTAATATTTATTATATATATTTGTTGTTATTGGTTGGGTTTTCGTAACTTTTATCCACTTTCAGTAATTACACGCATGGCCTCTAAATTTTCTCTTATTTTAATTATGAATCCTGAAATTCAAAATCAAATATTATGACCGATGTCCACGTTACATGATATGGACTTTTGTGGAACTCACATTTATAGGGAAAACAACCGTGTAGCGGATTCGTTGACCCGATATGGCTTAGCTGCAGACAATGGCGGAGCCGGGACTCATACATCGGGGGGAGGGGGAGAGGGAGGGGGGGGATCCCCTGTAGGTAGAATTTTTTTTTCAATAATTTGATTTCTGCTGAAAATGTGTATTTATATACAAAAGTTTTTTTGGAATTTTTTTTTCCCGATATGTTCACTGTTCACTAGCAATTGCTTGAGCTAAAATCTAAAAATACCTAAATTAATAGTATTTTATTTGATTTTTTTTACCGCATTTAGTTATAATGAGATTCTTAGTTTAATTTATAGTTTAAGTTTATCATATTTAGTTATAATATGATTTTATTTAGTTAAATTCAAAACTCCCTAAATATCACAATATCAATTCAGTTAATAATCCCCAATATAATAAATAAATCATAATTTAAATTAAAGTAAATAGAAATATTTTAATTATACCCTAAATTAAAATTTCCTAAATTAATTATAATTACTAAAAAAATCTCTATGCAAACAACATATTACTATAAATTAGAAATCTCACAAAACAAACCCCAATTTAATAATCTCTAATTTATAAATTATAAAACTAAATCTAGAATTAAAATAAACAATGAAAAAAAATTATTTGAAGGTTGGAAGTTGAATGAGAATAAAAAATAGTTAGGCAATTGAAATTTCAAAAAAAAAATGTGGAGTAATTTGGAAATTTTTTCCCAAATCCATCTCTAATTTGTGTAGAAGACAAAGGAAAAGGGAGAAAGAAATTAAAGATGGAAAGGGGGCAAAATTGCCCTTTCCATCTTTAATTTGTTTTAAGTTAACCTACACAAAACGACGACGTTTTATGTAGGTTAACTTAAAAAAAATTAAGGATGGAAAGGGCAATTTTGCCCTTTCCATTCTATCTATAGAGATGGAAGAAAAAGAGGAGTCTTCTTCTTCTTTTAGCCGCTATGGCTGGAAGGGCTCCAGCCATGGCAGCATCTGGCAGAGCCAAGGTTGAAACCCCTTCCCAGAGGTTTTTAGGTGGGGTCGGAGGGTCGGCCGACCCTCCCCGCTCGCCTGGCTCCGCCCCTAGTTGCAGACTCGACTCTTTGTTAGGATTATTTTCCTAGTTTATTTATGATCATTATTCTAACATTCGCTAGTATAGATTTGCTTTATTTTGTTTTCGTTTCATTTATTCTTGTATTCTTGTCTTCTTTTTCATTAATAATATTTAGACCACATACGGGTTAAAGGTTCTTGAGGGTGCCAATATAGTTGGGAGATCTGGGCCCATTTTCTCTCACCGGCTTTCAATTTTTAAACAAAAAAACATTACTAAATATGTATGATTTATAATTTTATTTCTTGTCACTTTCATTGTAACGTCCGTGTCTAAAATTATAATCTTCGATATAGATTATCATATAATTTTTATAGTGTTAATTAATTACGAATTTAAATATACTATTGGGTTTAATTTATTGGTTTTTAAAGTTTTAGGTAGGTTTTATAACATTTAATAATTAAAGAGGACCTTTTTATTAATAATTAATATTAATTTAATTAAAAAAACGAGTTGACTATATAAATTACTAAAAGAACTTAATTGAGTTATATTGAGTTATCAAAACATACATTTGGGGGAAATGAAGAAGGTTACAATTATTATATAATTGTTAGTGGAAGTCACAATAAATATATATTTAATTATTAATTTCACGTGGGTTTTCTTACTAAAAAAAAATAATAAAAAAAATATGATGTTAATTAGAATAGGAAATTATACTATTTATTTGTAGAGAGGTTGTGTTGTCAAAAAGATGTATACGTGGCAATGTATTTAAAAGTATAAAACATGTATAAAACATGTGTACACCACTTGTCTAAAGGTTATCATACACCATCTATTATAAATTAATTAGCTATGGTTTATAAAGGAGTTCTTTAGGGATATAAAAAAAGAGAGTGTTTTTAGTTTGGGTATTGGGGAAGATACGAAACTTAATTAAGATACATAAGGATGGTAAGGAAAAGAGAGAGGTTCGTTGTTTGGTTGTTAACGGATTACGTCGATTAATAATCGGTGATTGACGACGAGGTTTTGGATCAACTGTCAGCGGATTACACTGATTCATTTTCTCGGTGACCGACGGCGACATTTTGGTAACGAAATTTTATACCCAAATTATCTTTAAAATATTACAGGTATGATTTTAAGTTAGTTTGATTTTGATAGTTTCGTCAAATTTTAATAGATTTACGATTAATAATTTAGCGTCTGATAACATTGAGATATTATCCCGAGGACTAAGGGAGATATTCACCTAAGGAAACGCCGCGTATTGACGAGATCCGACTGGCGGATCACCGGATCTCCAAGGACCCATTAAAAGAGACCCGCCGGCGAACCTATGAGGCGAATCTCCTGGGACACTCATTCGCCATTATAACGGCTAGGCCGACCTGGCCATAAAGACCATTAATGAGCTATCAATTAGCTAACCGCCAGCTTAAGGATAACTTGTAACCACCATTAATGGAACATTAATGGAGACTTTCTAGTTACTGAAGGTTACAACTTTCTAGCTATATATAGCCTACGTCTCAGGCTATCCAGGTACACACATTCCCTTACCCTTTGTCAATTTAGTTTGCCCTTTTATTCATCCTTACTGACTTTGGCATCGGAGCTTCCTCCCGTCGAACCCAACGACGCCCCCACAGGGACGGAAGTTGATCAGAATTTCTCTACTTGTCATCAATTGGTGCGGTGATCGTGGAATCCTTAAACAAATAAAGGGTTTTCATTCACGGTTATAAGAAATATGACAAATGGAGATCATAACCCCTCATCAGGGGTTGAAACACCGCCAATAACTAGTGTTGGCCGCACTGATTCGAATGTTCCCACAACACAAGCTGAAAGTAGTATGTCCCCGGACGCATTCATCAACATGTGTGCAGAAGCTATAGGGGAAAAGTTTGGCTCTGAAACAGGTGACTGCCTACGGTCGTTCATGACCATTCCTCCGGTTTGGAGCTTAGCGCCTTCATCTACGATATCTTCTTGGCCCCAGATGAATCTAGGACCAAACGCCCACAATTCTTCGTTTCTCCAAGCCCACAATACAGAATCTATAGTAACTACCACGGCGGCGTTGGGAGAACGACCGATCGATCGAGAGTTATTCCCTGCTGGCGCAGGAGGAAGTCAAAGGAACAATCAAACTGTTGCTGGCGGATCTACTAGCCATGGGATCAATCTGGGCGGATCAGGTATCCCAAGGCGACCACGGTCAAATCTCTACTTGGGTGGATCGGAAGGGCGAAAACACAAAAAGCGTAGAAAAGAGAAAAGTAGGCGGTCCGAATCGCCCTCGCCCCGAAGACCGAGATCCTCCCGTAAGGGCAGATCACCCCCACCTACTGGGCGTAGACAGAGCAAAAGGCCAGTAGACGCGCCACATCCAAGCGAGCCACCACCACCACCACCACACCATAGGAATGATGGACACATTCCTTCAGGAGGCTCTGGAGGGGGTAACGGTCAGGCTCCCCCGGGTGGAGGAGGTGGAGGTGGAGGAAGTGGCGGACGTGGAAACGGAGGCGGACGTGGCGGACGATCACCTTCAGATCCATCTTCGGGATCTAGTTCATCATCTTCTCCAAGCAGATCTCCACGGAGGGGTCGCCCAAGGGCGGATCCGGAGAATTTTGACGACAGAGTTCGAGCTGTAGTGCTTCACATGAATGAGGAGAATGCCAGGCATAATCCGTTCGCCAATCGAGATTCGCCCTTCACGGCTTGGATTGAAGCAGAGAAAACGGATAGGCATTTTAAAATACCAAATCTCGCCATATACACGGGTGTTGACAACCTAGAGGCCCATGTCCGAAAATACCGAATATTGCTTCACCTCAACCATGCAATTGAACCAGTGCTGTGCAAAATTTTTGTCACCACGTTAGGAGGTCCCGCTTATGGCTGGTTCCAATCATTACCACCTGGCTTGATAGATAGTTGGGACCAACTAAGCAGAGAGTTTTGTGCTAAATTCGCTGGCTGTATCCCTCCAGTGGTCAAATCCAGGAAGCTCTTCAAATTAAAGCAGAAGGCGAATGAATCCCTTCGAGATTATATAAACTCCTTCAACAAATTGTGTATACAAATTGTGGATGTAGATATCTCCATGGCAGTGGAATCTCTGGTAAAAAATACCACTTGTAAGAGTTTACAGGAGGATCTAATTCGCAAGAAGCCTACCAGCATGTCAGAACTAATAGAGCGCTACAAGGACTTTATGGAGGTAGATGACATTCACCGTGAATCAGCATCTCCGCCTAGGAGGGACAAAAGCGAATCTCGTCATCGAGATAGGGAAAAGGACAAACATCAGGATTCCTCCTCTCGAGGTAGGCGAAGAGGTTCTAAAAACAAATCGGTATTTGTCACCTCCTTCACACCTCTCAATGCTTCTAAAAGTGAAGTGCTTATGTGGATTGAGAACAGTCAACACAAGCGGAGCATTTCATACCCCGAACCAAAAGGGGGGGGAGTATACCAATACTGGTAAAAATCCTAAAAATTAGGAAAAATGGCCATGACACAGATGCATGTTGGGAGTTAGCTCGAGAAATAGAGCGTCTCATTGAGAGAGACAAATTGGATCGGTTCATCCAAAATGATGGCAAAAAAGGGCGATGGTGATAGATCCAAGGATGACCCAAAGAAGAAAGGAAAGGGGACCATCAATGTCATAGCAGGCGGACCTGGGTATCAACCAGTACTGAAAAAGAGAAGAACCACTGCTCTTGACAGGACATCGCTGAATCGCCCATTTGCGGATTCAGGACCAGAGATCTCTCCTCATGCAGATGCCTTGGTCATTACTATAATGATGGAAGGCTGGGAGATGAAAAGGTTGATGATTGATACTGGGAGCTCATGCAATGTCATCATAATAGGAGCTTTCGCCAAACTTAAGGTTGATCCGGTCTAAGTAGAACCAATTGTAGTGGATATCCTGGGGGTAACAGGACACACCATTCAAACAAAAGGCCAAGTAACGTTAGATTGTGAGTTGGCAGATGAAGATCAAATCTGGAGAGGTGATCTAGAATTTTCTATCTTGGACGGTCAGTTAGCCTATAATATTATCCTCGGACGGCCCTTTATCTCTGAGGCAGCTGCCCTCATCTCCATACGCCACTTAACTCTTTACATCCCTACGACCAAGGGAGGTGTAATGATCAGAGGGAGCCAAAAGATGGCTCAGGAGACATATTCGGCATCACTAATGATCCGCCCCCAATCTAAGGACGAAGATGAAGAGGAACTCGTCACAATGGCCTTGGGCGAGACTGAAATGTACCTCATGGCGGACGAAAAGCAGGTCCGAATGGCTAAAGGGCTCAAAGGTGAAGTTAAAGAAGCAATCACCAAAGTTCTCCATGAAGCGGAGGACGTCTTTGCATGGAAAGATGAGATCCTCCCAGGGATCAGTCCAGACGTGATCACTCACAAACTTAACATCGACAAAGATGCAGTTCCCGTAGCTCAGAAACGGAGAAACCATGGCCTTGAAAGGCAGAAGGTGATAGAGGAAGAGATCACCAAGCTCCAACGAGCGGACACCATTGAAGAGGTCCTATATACACAATGGTTGGCGAACGTCGTTTTGGTGAAGAAGGCAGGCGGATCCTACCGCATGTGCATCGACTTTACGGATCTCAACAAAGCTTGTCCCAAAGATAATTATCCTTTGCCGTGTATTGCCATACTCGTAGATGGAACCGCTGGACATGCTATGTATTCCTTCACAGACGTGAAGTCGAGTTATCATCAAATCCCCATGGAGCCTTCGGATAGAATCAAGACCTCGTTCGTGACTCACCAAGCCACTTATTGCTTCAAGGTCATGCCCTTTGGGCTTAAGAACGCAGGCGCCACCTATCAGCGGATGATGAACAAAATATTCGCAGAAAGCAAAGGTGATAACTACTCTGTCTATGTAGATGACATGATCATCAAAAGCACCACAATGGAAAAGCATGCTGATGATGTAAGGGAGGTACTGGCCATACTCCGACGCCACAATATTGAGCTAAACCTGGAAAAATGTACTTTTGGTGCAACATATGGAAAGTTCCTGGGATTCATGATTAGCGAAAAAGGAGTGAGCCCAAATCCCGACAAAGTTAAGGCCGTTCTGGAAATGCAGGCACCACGGAACATCAGGGAAGTGCAACGCCTCAACGGGCGGATCGTGGCCTTGGGCAGGTTTATTTCCTGTTCAGCTCGTAGGTGTCAGCCCTTTTATGAAGTCATCAAGAAGCAAAAGGCATTCGAGTGGAATGAGGATTGTGAAAGGGCTTTCGAGGGGATCAAACGGTTTCTCACGAAACCGCCCATGATGAGCTAACCTCTAAAAGGTGAAAATCTCTACATGTATGTCTCAGTTACAGAGAAAGCTGTGTGCACAGTCATGATAAGAGAAGAGGATGGCCAGCAGTATCCTATCTATTATGTGAGCAAAGTATTGAAGGATGCTGAAACTAGGTATTCTAAACTTGATAAAATGGCTCTGGCCGTCGTCACCACGGCAATCCGCCTTAGGTCATACTTCCAGGCCCACACTGTCATAGTTCGTACGAATATACCCATGAGAAAGGTATTGCAAAAGCCGGACACTTCAGGGAGATTGATGGAATGGGCAATTCGCCTCGGAGGATTTGATGTGCGATATGAGAGCAGGACCGCCTTAAAAAGTCAGGTCTTGGCAGACTTTGTGAATGAATTCACAGAAGAAGGGGTGAATCTCCCTAAATCTCAAGTAGAGGAGTGGACGATGTACACAGACGGGGCTTCCTCTACAGATGGAGCTGGCATAGGTATCGTGATCAAAGGCCCCCAATACATAAAATTACGGTACGCAGCAAAGTTGGATTTCCATGCCACCAACAATGCCGCAGAATATGAGGCTCTAATATTAGGGTTACGCCTGCTTAAGGAAATCACTCCCGAGCGGATCGTGATCTATAGTGACTCCAAGTTGATGGTCAATCGAGTGATAAAAAATTATGAGGTGAAGGATGACGTTCTGGCCAAATACGTTGCCGAGGTCAAAAAGTTGCTGGACCACCTCGAAGCTAAAGAAACCAAATGGGAATTGCTCCATGTGCCCCGAGAATCAAACATTGAAGCCGACCACCTAGCAAAAATGGCTTCCAGTGAGGAAAGCTGGACAGATCCGCAGTGTCCCTTTGAGGTTAAAGCAGCTCCGGCATTCATCTCCGAAGAAGTATCCTTACTCACAACAGTAGAAGATGATTGGCGAACAGCCCTTCGCCAGTATTTGTCAGATGGAGCTCTACCCATCGATAAGGAGGAGGCTCGACGGATCGTTAGAAAAGCAGCCTATTTCTCCATGATCAATGATTGCCTCTATAGAAAGTCATTTAGCCATCCATGGTTAAAATGCATTCTGCCAGAAGAGGGACAATAGGTCCTCAAGGAGCTGCACGAGGGATCATGTGGGGCCCATGAGGCATCCGCCACTATCGTAAAAAAATCCAGGTTAGCAGGGTTTTATTGGCCCACGGCCGAGCTGGATGCACAAAAATTGGTGGAATCATGCCATAGTTGTCAGATTCATGCGAATGAATCACACACGGCCAAACATCTCCAGAGGCCTATCATTGAAGGGCGACCCTTTTCCATCTGGGGAATTGACATCGTTGGACCGTTTTCTCCAACTCGTAGACAGAGGAAATATGTGGTAGTGGCAGTAGATCACTTCACCAAGTGGGTAGAGGCCGAAGCTGTCTCCTCCATCACGGCCGAACGAATGGTGGAATTTGTCAAGGACAATATCGTGGGAAGATATGGCGTACCCCACACCATCATCACTGATAACGGAACACAGTTCAACTGTGACGAATTCAAAACTTTCTGTGAGAAATTGGGCATTTTGAACAGATTCGCCTCCGTTTATTATCCTCAATCCAACGGTATGACTGAAGTTACGAATCAGACGATCGTAAAAGGAATAAAGAAAAGATTGGGGGAACATGATAAGAAGTGGGCGGATCAGTTGACAAGCGTCTTATGGGTGTATCGCACCACTCCTAGAACGGCCACAGGAGAAACACCATTTGCCCTTTCTCATGGCGTGGAAGCTGTGATCCCGGTTGAAATACTAGTCCCAAGTGATAGAGTTGCATTTTATTGCAAAGAGGCAAACAACCACAGACTAACAGAGAGTCTTGATCAAGTGGAGGAGCGAAGAGACAAGGCTTATGTACGTATGGCGGCGTACAAGCAGCGGATCGCTGCTTACCATGACAAAAATGCTAGACCTATAGACCTGAATGTGGGAGACCTCGTGCTCCGCAAGGCGGACAAAATCCAGTCTCGAGAAGGGAAGGGCAAGCTAGGGCTCACCTGGACGGGACCATATCAAATAGTGATAAGATTGGGTTCGCCACATTTAAGATTCAAGACATGGAGGGGAACACATTACCACGCACGTGGAACCTCCAAAATCTCCGCAAATACTTTGTCAGAAAATAAGATGTACATATGGTCTTGAGTACTCTTTTTCCTTTAGTAAGCTTTTTTCCCATGTGGTTTTTCTTATTAAAGGTTTTAACGAGGCTCACATGTAAGACCTGCTTGCTGTAATAAGGCATTTCTCCTATCAATAAACATCAATTGTTCTATTGTCTATGTTCTTTTTAAATTTTTTATTGCAGCAATATAAATATTTCAGTCTTAAAAAGAAAGGGGCATCCAACGCTCTCCATATTGAGAAAGTACTGCTATTTTATAGCTACTTTTTCTCCTCAAAGATAAGAGGACAAGTCTCATGGGCGGATCCATGTCTAAAGGATCCCCATTCGAGATAGGGTTAAAACGATCCTTAGACGCAAGGTCTTTACACTCTCTTACTCCCTTTCCAAAGAAGGGTTTACAAAGTCCTCTAGGAGAATCACTTCACCTCAAAGATAGGTCGCAAGATGATCCCTGAAGGCAGCTTTACTTCCTCTAAAGGAATAAAACAGCTTCAAACCTTCACAAAGGTTCGCACAATGGAGTGTGGCTGGCCACCTACTCCAAAATAAATCCTAGACGCTTATATATTTACTTACGCAAATGTAAAGGTAAAACAAATAGCTACCATGAGGATTAAACAAATTGTAGTTAACAAGTTTTACAAAATAAAAAAGACATCAAGTAATCACAGGAGCATCCTCCTTAACATTCTTCTCGCCAGAAGCACCCGCTTGAGAAGCACCTGTTTGAGAGGCTTCCTTCTCGACAGCCTCGGATACGCTCGCCAAGGGGACTTCCTTTTCCACAGAAAGTGTTTCCCCAGGAAGAACGGTGCCATCGGTTATCAGCTCCTCACCAGACTTCGGGGGCACTTCTTCAAGATCCACTAGCTGGACGGTGGTGGCAGGTTTGCTTTCTTCAATGGGTCCCTTCATCCATTTCCGAACATAGTCTCGGAGGTATTCCTTGATGTCAGGAATTTTGTTAAATTTAAGAACATCTTCTGGCTCTGGAACGGCGAACTGTGGATCTGTGAAATCGATCTCAGGATGCGCCAGCGAGACATACGCCATGATCAGTTCGCCGTAAAAGAAAGCTTGCTCGCCAGCCATGTACTCAGCTTCCCCTACAGCATTCTCGAGCTCCTTGGCATCAGCCTCAATCTTCTCCTTCAGCTTCTTTATCTCGGCATCCTTGAGGGCCATGGCAGTCGTGGCAGATGCTATATTCGCCCTGGCATTGGCTATTTCCTTCTCCAGCCTATCTATGGTAGCCTTATCCGCCACACCTTGGAGGAGCTCCGCCTCCATAGCACGAATGCGAGTGTACATCTGTCAAAGGCAAACCCTTTCGTCAAGAATGAAAGAACAAAGGTATAACTTTTTCTGACAAAGTTCCTTTCTAATAAGGGGACCTACCGTAAGAAGCTCAGACTTCCCCTTTTGCGCATGAATCGATCCGGGAATCTGATTCTGATTTCTTTGCACTTCGCCCAACTGGCCCAGAGCCTCATCCAAGTCATTGATAACAGACTCATTCTCTAAGGATCCCTCGGCCCCATACTTAGCGGACCAGTATTTGCCTAGGTCAGGCTTCGCCGTCTACACAAAGAAGCAAGGATCAAAACTTAAATTCTAAACATAACGAATGGGAAAAAGTTAAAGGCGACCTACTTGTTCCATCTCCCCCGCAGGCATGGCGGATCTCATGGCGTCCGCCATAAATTTGGAACCACCAGAAGCTGCAGGCTTCCTCCTTTTCAGAGGCGGATCGACCGTTGCATCCGCCAGATGTTTCCCTGTGTCCTTTTGAGGATTCGCCACTTGAGCTTTCTTACGGGCCTCATCCTCCAACAACTTCCTACGCTTCTCTACAAGAGCATGATTGGCCTTAGATAAACCCCTGCCAAAGAAAACAATAAAGTAATCAAGGTTCAAGAAGAAAACAAAGTTACCTTGATCAAACTGTGTAATCTTCGAGTAAATGAACTTGTCCCCATCTTTATGAATTAGGGGAATATCGCTCATCATGAAGGCTAAAGCATCCGCATATGTCCAGGCGTCCGTCTTGACACTCTTCATGAGGTCCGCCACTACCTCATCACTCGCCGTCAATATTCGCATATCACTCGCCATATGCAGAGGTTTGGGATTCCAGAATGTTGGAAAACCCAGTGATTCGCCCTCGTTTATCTTCACGTAGAAGAATTTCTCATCCCAACAGTGGACATTGGACATTTTTCCACTGAATGGCGAATACACTCCAAATTTTGCAAAAGTAAGAAATGACTCTGACTTTTGCTTCGACGGTTTGTGAAAAGCTCTAAAGATCCGCCCAGTGTATACTACCCCTAAGTTCGAGGCTAGATAGCAATCTAAAGCAATATCCAACCAGCCATTAGGGTGTAGTTGGCTGGCGGTGATATCAAAATAGGAAAGGATGTCCGCCATCATCTTGGGAAGAGGAAGTCGGAATACTCTCTCCACGTGACTACAATACACAGTTAAAAAGCCACTTGGCGGACAGGAGGGACGTTGATGAGCCGCCGCTAATTGAGTCTCATAATTATTAATCCATGGGAAGCGAATCGCTAGATCCGTCAGATCCGCGGCACTCATGCGAGACGAAGTGGACTCCGCTCGGGGATTCTTTTTCCTAGGTTGGGAAGAGGAAGAGGCCATTGTTCCCAGAAAATTCCTAAAGTCTACGGCCGGCACGGCACCGGTGGCCGAAGTAGAAAGAATTTGACTCTTAGTGGAACGAGTTTGATAGCGATTACACGCCGAGTTACGCAACTCGGTTAAATCGGAACAAGCTGTGTCCTCGGAGGAAGATGAATTTTCCGATGACGACGTAGTCCAACTAAAACTAACCACAATTTCGGGAGGAGGGGTCAAATTAAAAAGCTCGGAGGTTGATCTAGAAGAGGACGAAGAACTCCTAAACATTCAGAAAAAATAGAATGGGAAAAGATGGACTTACATGTAAGAAAGCTTTGAAGGAACTCTGAAACTCCCAGGAAAAGCTTCGAAGCAGTGAAAAGGCAAATGAAAACGAAATAGGGAAGAAAGAGAAAGAGAAAGTAGAAGAAGGCGTCTTCTCTTTCCTTGGACAGGGCGCTTGTTACACGTGTCACTCTGCGATTGGCATCGAACAGAGTGCTCATTAATGCAGGTAGTCATGACGGCGCGTAGAAGCTCAAAAGCCCTAAAGGACTTTAAAGGAACTTAGGGGGGCTTTTGATAACATTGAGATATTATCCCGAGGACTAAGGGAGATATTCACCTAAGGAAACGCCGCGTATTGACGAGATCCGACTGGCGGATCACCGGATCTTCAAGGACCCATTAAAAGAGACCCGCCGGCGAACCTATGAGGCGAATCTCCTGGGACACTCATTCGCCATTATAACGGCTAGGCCGACCTGGCCATAAAGACCATTAATGAGCTATCAATTAGCTAACCGCCAGCTTAAGGATAACTTATAACCACCATTAATGGAACATTAATGGAGACTTTCTAGTTACTGAAGGTTACAACTTTCTAGCTATATATAGCCTACGTCTCAGGCTATCCAGGTACACACATTCCCTTACCCTTTGTCAATTCAGCTTGCCCTTTTGTTCGTCCTTACTGACTTTGGCATCGGAGCTTCCTCCCGTCGAACCCAACGACGCCCCCACAGGGACGGAAGTTGATCAGAATTTCTCTACTTGTCATCAGCGTCTATCAATTACTAATAAAAATATAAATTTTAGACTAGTTGTCCTTTAGATTTATCTAAGTGAAATTCCGTATTACGACTTTTAGCTGTGTAACGAGTTTAAAAGTATAATCAGTCCAAACTAACTACGTCAGTTTAAAATAACTATACCGGTTTGAGTTACACCGTACTATTCCGGTGATAACCGAAAATAATCCGTTAAGAATATTTCGATTATTTAAATTCTATTAATAAAATATTTTAAGTAACTTTAATTGTTAGAGTTAAATTATAGAAGGACTAATATTGATATTTATCAAATAGAGTTGGTATTGATATTTACCAATTAAAGTCGGAAGAAAGTATAATATAAAATTAGTACGAATAAGACGTCTAGTAATTTAACGAGTCTAACCGTATCAACCGTTCCAATTAACTATACCGGTTTAATATTATCCGTAATTAATCCGTTGACAGATAAAAATAAGTCTCAGCAAAGTATTTGGTTTAAAATTCATTTTAATGTATTTTAGTGATATTTTTAGTTTTAATTGTTATTTAAACTATTTGAATACTCTCGATTTTGATTAGAGATTAATTATTTGAATAATGATTATTTATGATTGTGATACTTTAAAAATTGGATCGAGCAAATGATTTTGATAATGTTGATGATTTTATGCGAATTGTTTTTGGATTGAGAAAGCGGATGCAGTTGTTGTTAATATTTATGTGATTTGGATCGAAATCCAAATATGATTTTTATGTTGTGATATTTGAAAGATATATAAAATGGTTTTGTCCATCTAGGATTACCCGGGGTAGGGTTAATAGTTGTAAGACCATACTTAAGGGCGGTATGGTCAGAGTGCACGGCTGGTAGTCCTAACGTTAGACAAGGCGAGATATGAATGAGATATCTCGATTATTGATATGATTGATGTTATGATAAGCTACACGGGTGGAATTCGAGGATGGACACATACGAAAGTTTAGTATTATGTTTTGAAAATGTTTGATGATTTGAAATATAATTTTACGTTTATTTGATTACGGATTCGGTTTGATGAGACGTTGTTCAATTTGATTCGTTTTGAAAAGACGTTGTTCGATTTGATTCGTTTTGAAAAGACGTTCGATTTGATTCGTTTTGATAAAATGATTTATATATATAAAGATTATAACAACGTGAAATATACAATTAAAGTATTAGCGTGTTATTCAAAGTGTCAATAAGTTAAAACGAGATAATAAGTTAAGTGAACTACCTATTAGAACTACCTAAAATAGGTAGAACTACGTGGCTTTGATTCCCGATTTAAAGATTAAAAGATGTTCGGGATATGTAGGAAGCTCGATAGAATTATCGAGTCCAAGCCAAATAATTAAATAAATTTTAGGGAGTCCGAATAAATTTTTATATATTAGAATATCGGGTTTCAGGCTGTCCGAAGTTTGTTATCCTATATTCCGTTCATACCCGATGCCATTTTGGATCGGGTGTGACAATTTTGGTATCAGAGATCTATGTTATTTTCTTCGGACCTAGTGTGGGTGGTGATTAGGAATATGAAAATTTGGAGATAGAAATTCCGAGGTTTATATAGTTTGATAATGAGATAAAAAAAATCATAATTAAGTAATTGTAACGATTAATTGTACTGAGTAAAAATCGATATGAATTTCGAGGACAATTTTTTTTTAAGGTGGGTAGAATTGTAACGTCCGTGTCTAAAATTATAATCTTCGATATAGATTATAATATAATTTTTATAGTGTTAATTAATTATGAATTTAAATATACTATTGGGTTTAATTTATTGGTTTTTAAAGTTTTGAGTAAGTTTTATAAAATTTAATAATTAAAGAGGACCTTTTTATTAATAATTAATATTAATTTAATTAAAAAAACGAGTTGACTATATAAATTACTAAAAGAACTTAATTGAGTTATATTGAGTTATCAAAACATACATTTGGGGGGAAATGAAGAAGGTTACAATTATTATATAATTGTTAGTGGAACTCGCAATAAATATATATTTAATTATTAATTTCACGTGGCTTTGCTTACTAAAAAAAATAATAAAAAAATATGATGTTAATTAGAATAGGAAATTATACTATTTATTTGTAGAGAGGTTGTGTTGTCAAAAAAAATGTATACGTGGCAATGTATTTGAAAGTATAAAACATGTACACCACTTGTCGAAAGGTTATCATACACCATCTATCTATAAAAAAATTAATGACAGAGATACAATATACTAAATCAGTAAAAAAATTAATGACAGTGTTCTCCTCTCAGTATCACTGATGCTGACATGTCTTTCCCTCAATTTGTAGAAATCTTATTCTGCTTCCCTTCTCCCAGCGGTTCCTCATTTTCTACCAAACTACAACATGATACGGATTCAATTTGCAGTTGTAACCGCAACATCAGTTCTACAAAACTGCAAATTTAAACTGTCCATTCATCTCCCACCACAATAGAAAATCACGATTTGATCTCTGGTGTCATCAGAAGAAAATCACGATTTGATCTGCGGTGTCATTTGCTTCAGTCCAACTCTGATCTACTTTTTATGGTAAGATTTCTCACTCTCTTGGTTTGTTTGATTTCTCAATCTAACTCTGATCTACCGTGTTTTCAGAGAAAATTGTCGTCCCGCCATTCTCTCTCAAACGCCCTCTTCAGTTCTTCTCGACTCAGCCATCTTCGGCCTAACCAAGATTGGGTATTACATTGTCTCTAAACTCATACCAATCATCCTAATAATTCTGAATCCAATTACTCTCTGGTACGTTTGCTTTCTCTTTCGGCAAATAATTTTCAAAATTTTGTTTTTCATTCAACATTGACTCGATTTTGAGCATGGAGGGTTTCATTCTCTCACAATTTGAGTTATGGATTCAAGAAACATATATTTTCTTTGTTAAGATTTTCGGTTTCCTTTGCCTATTGTCCTTGTGATTCGTATTGTACCACATGCATGTAGGTAATAATTTGTTCTAATTTCCTATTTCCTTTTGCCTGTGGTTATAATTGGGGAGTAAAATTTTGCTAATTTTTGTTCTGTTCCTTCACATTTAGCAGTTTATCATTTAGAAAGACTTTTAAATTGTAGGATAAAAATAACATATGGAATTAGTTGTTCAGTTCTGATTTCATACAAAGTGAAGATGCTGAAAAATTGGTCACAATATAACCTATTAAACGTGTCATTCTCATGCAATTTCTGAAGTAACCATTCTTAGCTTAACCAGTTAAGTTTGGTAGAAGCAGTGAATCGGCATAAAATTACAGGCTAAATAACCTCATTTTGAATTGCGTTAGCTACAACTTGTGTGCCATTTAGGAGTTTATGAATTGAAATGATGTGAGTTTATGAATTGAAATGATGTGGTAATCTATACCTTTCTACAAGGTTAGTGCATTTCATTTGATTTTCTTTGCAGCGATTTTGAGATCGATGAAGGCGCTCGGAATTCGACCGGGTTCAACCAATAGGAGAAACGGCGAAACGGTAACTGATTATCATTGGCTCAAATTGGGTGTTAAGGTTTCAGAATCGCACTTATTTTGTGTGTATTATAGTCTGGATGTAAGCTATTGTTTCAAATTTTCTTATTTTGAAAAGATAAAAAAAATTCCTGGGTTGTTTACGGAGTTTTGGATTGTTTTTTGGGGCTTTAAACATGTAGATTTTAAAGTGCAAATTTCATGAATCGATTTTGTGCAAATGAAGAATTATGATACTATGAAATGTGATTGAATGTTAATGATGCCTGTGGAATTCGGTTGCATTTGAACAGAGTGATGGACTGTTATCGTTTCTTTCCCTTTTATCAATTTCTTCTTCTCCATCTTTATTGTATAGATTAAATTTCAAGTTTGATTTGATTTGTTTCTTTTAATGAATTTTTGACACTTACTATCTGTGTATCAAGCTCTCCGCCATTAATGAATTCGTTAAGACTATGATCTTGATTGCAGACGGTTTCTATAAGGATTCCAATTGCAAAAACGAGCAGTTCCATTTATTTTCGTCTTCTCCTTGATTTTTGGTAAATATATTTCACCTATATGGGAGTTGTTTCTTTAACATGGCATTATTGTACTTCCAATCTGGTCCAACCATGGTGTTTATGGTTGCATAAATGCAGTTGCCATTAAATAATTATATCTTTTTTATCTTACGTGTTATTTTTCATGGTTCACTTTATTTTTACTCCATTTTACATTTGTTTCAAGTCTTTATTTCTTATGTATTTGTGATTGTTTGTGTAAATTGATTTTTACTCGGGTTTTACATTTGTTTCAAGTCTTCAGAATTCAAGTATTTTTTTGGCATTTTCACTATGGTTTTGCAAAATGAACCTCATCTTTGTGCTCAGAGTTTTTGGCAGGTTTTAAATTCCTCCTCACTTTGCAATCTTCCCATGTGCAGGTGTTATGGAAGAGGCATATACCTATTCTCCCAATTGTAAGTAATTAATGCAGACTTAGTTTATGAATTTTGGATGTGAAATCATTTCCTTGAAGTAGTTTAGACTCATTACACACTCTGTATAGATGGATGTTTGAACCTTTTCTGATTATTCTTATTGTACATTGACTGGAATGGCCTTCATAATATGCTAGATGTGGCAGGGATGTTGTTGAATTTGGATATAAACCATGTTAACTGTATAATGAATATGGGATTAGTTTCTATCTATGATATATTTTGTTTACTGTGCTCTGCTATTTGATAACTACATGATATTTGGTGGATTCACATGTATTGTTTCTTTGTGAGAATTCTATATTTAGGCACTCCGCTTCATGTTTCAACGAAGAATGTCATTATCTTTGGCATGTCTCTCGAAGTTGCAGGCAATGAAATTCATAGCATTCCATGGGCGCCAGGAATTCTTGAAATGGTACAGTCACCAGGTTATAACTTTATGGGGTCAAGGACCTCTCTACTTAGCGCGGGTGGTGAAGGAGAATTATTTGAATCCAACCTCAACTAGAGGTGTCATTGTGAAGGAGAATTATTTGAATCCAACCTCAACTAGAGGTGTCAAAATGGTTAAAAAGATTGACCCAACCTATTTAATAAATGGGTTGACCCAATACAACCCATTTAATAAATGGATTGTAATAACCTATTTGTATAGAGGTCAAAATAATCCAACCCATTTATTAAATGGGTTACATGGGTTGATCCATTTAACCCATTTAACTAAATCTAATTAAAAATTTGTTCATTTGAATTTCAATTAACATACACGTAAAAAACTATTAGTCCAAATAATGTAATGTTCTATAAAATCAAACAACAATGTAGTAATCATCCAAATCATCAGGAATTTTTAAAATTTCAGAATTTTCAAAATTCCAGAATTTACGGAATTTCTGAATTTTTGAAATTTCAGAATTTTTGATATTCCAGATTCTGAAATTTCAGATTTTGGAATTTCAGAATTTTCAAAATTTTTGAATTTTTGAAATTCTAGAATTCTTCAGATTCTGGAATTCTAGAATTTTTCAAAATTCTAAAATTTCTGAAATTTCAGAATATCTGGAATTTATGAATTTTTGAAATTCCAGAATTTTCAGATTCTAGAATTTCTAGAATTTTAAATTCTAGAATTTTAGAATTTCTGAAATTCCAGAATTTTCATATTCTGGAATTTCAGAATTTTCGAAATTCTAGATTTTCCAGATTTTGGAATTCTTTAGATTCTGGAATTCCAGAATTTTTGAAATTCCAGAATTTTTGAAATTTTAGAAATCTGAAATTTCAAAAATTTCAGAGCTCTGAAATTCCAGAAAATTCTAGAATTTTGGAATTTTAAATTCTAGAAACTTATGGAATTTTAGAATTTCTGATCTATGAAAACATGAAACCATGTGTTTTTTTAAATTAACCATTAATTTTATAAGTTTTCTTTTGAGAATATATAATTTAATATTTCATGGAATTAGAGAATATTATTTTTTGTTTTAGACGTTTTGTATGAGAAATAAAAAAAATATATTTATTAATTATTAAATAAATGAATGTTTTGACGAAATTATTTATTGGGTTGTCGTCACAGCCCCACATCCTCACATTTTATAAATAAATAAATATATTATTTCAAAGGAAACTATATATAATGAATTGAAAAATCTACTAATATTAAAGAATAAGTATGAAAAGAATAATATGAAGAGAATATTTCTGATTTAGTGGATGAATAATTCAAATTTCATTCAATAATTCAAATTTACTAATATTAAAGAATAAGTATTTGTGGTTGTTTTAAGATGAATAAGAAACTAATGGGTTATTGGATTGACCCTGTCAAAAACCTATTCAACCCTTTTATTATATAGGTTAAATGGTTCAATCTTTTTATGACCCAATCCATAAAAAGGTCAACCCTAACCTATTTAAATAATGGATTAAATGGGTCAATAAATAGGTTAGGACTCATTTTGACAGCTCTAACCTCAACATAGGAGTGTTTGTGTTTCCGATCTCCTCCTGGATTCCATGCTACTGGTCTAGACACTCTAGCAGCGCTGTTTTCGGTACTCAAATTCTTAAAGAATACCTTTTAAGTTTTTTTGGGTTCAATTCTTCCAAGTTCTATCACCGTACTTGGGAATCATCATGACTTAGTCAACAAGGACTAAGTGTGTTGTTAATGTTAATGTGATATTCAATTTTCTTTTAATACTGTCTTTGTATATTGTAATGTTCCAAGTTGTAATGTTCCAAGCTCTTAAACAGTATCACTTATGTTTCTTGAGAATAAAGAGAAAATATAAAAAGTTTAGGATATCATTAAAAAAGAAAATATAATTACAGAGAAAGTTTGCAATATTATTAAAAAAGAAAATATAATATTAAAAAAGAAAATATAATTGTTGAGAAATTTTATTATATTATTAAAAAATAAAATATAATCAATAGTCTCACTCATAGAGGTGCAAACTATCTGCGAAAGTGAATAGCCACTGCTATCGGTGGTGGTGCAAACTATCTGCGAAAGTGAATAGCCACTGCTATCGGTGGTGGATACACTTACAAACCAAACAATAAAAAAAAAATATAATGATTAGTCTGTTAATGTATTAGCATAAGCTTTTAAGCCAATCAAATTAAACTTGGGATGACCTTCTTATAATGTATTATGAGGTTTTATAATGTCCATAGTTCAGCAAGGACAATTATTTATTTTATAGTGAAAATTTTATGATTATACTAAATTAGAGATTAACTCTAAAGTTTAATATGATTTGATGTTAAAAAAAAAAATGTTTGGTAATTATAGATTAACTGTAACACATAAACCTTATAATATAAAATTTTAGATTTAAATTTAGAGCTAAAGTATATAGATCTAACAAGTTAAGACAATATTACTCCAAGTATTTAAATAATTTAACTCAAATTAAGGGCATGTTCGGTTTGTATTGAAAGATAGTTAGAACTAGAACTTAAAAAAAAAAAAAAGCTACAAAAAATGAGAATTAAATGGGCTATAAATCTACAAAAAAAAGCAAAAAAAAAAAAAAAAAAACTATAAAAAAGTTTTGTAGAATATTGAAAATATGCTTTCACGTTTTAACCATGGCAATTGAACGTGTAGTTTCTAAAGTTAAAAGAAAAAATTGACTTGAATTTTTTGATTTTGTAAAACAAAAAAACAATACACATAATTATACTCAAAATATACTAAGAAATTTTTAATAAAATAGAGTAAATTACGTTATTAATTTTTTTATTTAATTTAATTTACCAATAGTGTATGTATATGTTTCACAACTAATGAATGGAACAATAATTTCATATAAGTTACAAAAAGCAGCTTTTTCCTAAAATTTGTCATTAATTTATTACTACATTTTTTTTAGTTTCAGTTTCTTATTTTTAATGAAAAATTACTACAATGCAATCAATATATGATATTAATGTATAATGTAAAAAAAGCCCGTGCAAAGCACGGGTCTACAACTAGTCTATTATAAATTAATTAGCTATGGTTTATAAAGGAGTTCTTTAGGGATATAAAAAAAGAGAGAGTTTTTAGTTTGGGTATTGGGGAAGATATGAAACTTAATTAAGATACATAAGGATGGTAAGGAAAAGAGAGAGGTTCGTTGTTTGGTTGTAAACGGATTACGTTGATTAATAATCGGTGATTGACGACGAGGTTTTGGATCAACTGTCAGCGGATTACAGTGATTCATTTTCTCGGTGACCGACGGCGACATTTTGGTAACGAAATTTTATACCCAAATTATCTTTAAAATATTATAGGTATGATTTTAAGCTAGTTTGATTTTGATAGTTTCGTCAAATTTTAATAGATTTACGATTAATAATTTAGCGTCTATCAATTACTAATAAAAATATAAATTTTAGACTAGTTGTCCTTTAGATTTATCGAAGTGAAATTCCGTATTACGACTTTTAGCTGTGTAACGAGTTTAAAAGTATAATCAGTCCAAACTAACTACGTCGGTTTAAAATAACTATACCGGTTTGAGTTACACCATACTATTCCGGTGATAACCGAAAATAATCCGTTAAGAATATTTCGATTATTTAAATTCTATAAATAAAATATTTTAAGTAACTTTAATTGTTAGAGTTAAATTATAGAAGGACTAATATTGATATTTATCAAATACAGTTGGTATTGATATTTACCAATTAAAGTCGGAAGAAAGTATAATATAAAATTAGTACAAATAAGACGTCTAGTAATTTAACGAGTCTAACCATATCATCCGTTCCAATTAACTATACCGGTTTAATATTATCCGTAATTAATCCGTTGACAGATAAAAATAAGTCTCAGCAAAGTATTTGGTTTAAAATTCATTTTAATGTATTTTAGTGATATTTTTAGTTTTAATTGTTATTTAAACTATTTGAATACTCTCGATTTTGATTAGAGATTAATTATTTGAAGAATGATTATTTATGATTGTGATACTTTAAAAATTGGATCGAGCAAATGATTTTGATAATGTTGATGATTTTATGCGAATTGTTTTTGGATTGAGAAAGCGGATGCAGTTGTTGTTAATATTTATGTGATTTGGATCGAAATCCAAATATGATTTTTATGTTGTGATATTTGAAAGATATATAAAATGGTTTTGTCCATCTAGGATTGCCCGGGGTAGGGTTAATAGTTGTAAGACCATACCTAAGGGCGGTATGGCCAGAGTGCACAGCTGGTAGTCCTAACGTTAGGCAAGGCGAGATATGAATAAGATATCTCGATTATTGATATGATTGATGTTATGATAAGCTACACGGGTGGAATTCGAGGGTGGATACACACGAAAGTTTAGTATTATGTTTTGAAAATGTTTGATGATTTGAAATATAATTTTACGTTTATTTGATTACGAATTTGGTTTGATGAAACGTTGTTCAATTTGATTCGTTTTGAAAAGACGTTGTTCGATTTGATTCGTTTTGAAAAGACGTTGTTTGATTTGACTCGTTTTGATAAAACGTTGTTCGATTTGATTCGTTTTGATAAAATAACATCTTTCGATTAATCCTCGATTTATCAATAAGGGTTCGGTCCGCCAGACTAACGCGGAACGTTTATTTTTAAGAAGCCTGGAATTATTACTAGGTGGTTAAGCAATTTAATCCTAACATTATTATTATTATGAAGTTTTGATTAGATTATTTAGAAAAAAAATCTAAGTTAGGCATCCAATTATGCCAGTGAATAAGTTGGGTTCTTTCATACTCATTTTGAAAGAATTAATTTACAACTAAATACTACAAATTATCAATACAATAAAATATAAAACAAAGAAGAAAAGAAGAAGTGCAGGTGTCATTTCATTATGAAATTATCACTTTCATTATCATGTGAGCTGGCATTTAATAGAAGACTTAATCTATCTACAAAGCTGCTTCTTTCTTCCCTGCCCTCTTGCTCTCTCTTTGTCGAATATGGCAAGGAATCCAGGAGCTCGGCTCCCATTCTTTTCCATTGGCCATGACTGCCGGTTGAAATGAGTCTGATTATTCCGTTTTAGAAGGATTCGGTTCCGGTCTGCGGCGGTCTCCTTTAGTTCAGTTACTTCGAATGGTTCCTCCTAGTTTTTTTTTACAGATTCAGTCTCTCCTTGGTTGGATCTTAACATGCAGTTAAAGAGGGAAGATATTCTGTCTTTTACAGTAAATCGTCATTGTCGGTACCTTTCTATGCACGATTTCCCCTTTTATGAATTTTTGCTTATAGTTGCGTGTGGTGTTGTTTATTTTCTGAAATTTTTAACTGAGAACACGTGTCTATGGTTGTTCGTTGGGGTCAAGATTGAAATAGAAAGGAGGAAGATGAATTCTGGGGACGGATTTTCTAGGGTTTTATTGCAGACTAGATTAGAGTGGTTTTTGTTTGCTGGATGATTTTTCTGGTAAAAAGTCATTTAGGACCTTGGGTTGGATCGATTTGATAAAAATAACTCGTTTGGTAAAAATGGTTTGTTTAATAAAAATAGTCGTGTTAAATGTTAAATTGGGTCTTGAGTAAAAGAGACATTTTAGACTTAGACATTTAAGTGGATTCGTTTGGTAATTACACATTTTGGACTTGAGTTGAACTCGTATGATAAATCGAGTTGTTTAGACTTTTGAAGTTGAATTTCTTAAGTAAAAAGAGACAATTTAGGAATTTGAGTTGAGTTCATATGGTAAAAAGAGTCATTTAGAAGTTAATTTGAATTTGTTCGTTGTTACTTTCTTGTGCGTGTCTGTTGATTCTTAAACAAGTTCAAGTGATGAATTTCAAGGTTCCCATTAAGCATAAAATCTATACCTCGTTTATAAATTAATGAAGTTCTTGCATATTAATTTAGTACACAGGCAATTTTGTGACATTTCAAAACATTGTTGATCAAAATAATGTCACAACTAATTGTATCAAATCCTTACTTGCTGTAAAATACTCAAAATAATGATGAAGATAACATCAGATATTTTTCTTTCGGTAATGTGCAGAACTACGTGGCTTTGATTCCCAGCTTAAATTATCGAGATACGTAGGAAGTTTGATAATGATTATTATCAAGTCCAAGCCAATTAAGTAGGTTAGATAAATATTTGTCAGGAGTTTATTGGACTATTGGATTAGCTAGTATAGAAAATTCAAAAGCATTTATTCGTGAAGTGTAGGAATTAAGTGACAGAAATATAGAATTGATATTACTGTTGAGTGAATTTGTTTTTTTAGAACAGTTTGGAGACTATAGATCATTGGAAATAATTTTTTTTTTATTAATTGTAATGCCTAAGTGCAGGTTTTACAGTATTGAGTATTGAGGTGATTTTGTTAAATTAATGGTGATAAAGTTATAAATGCTTACCTAATAAGTTAATGGCTATTTTCTTAGAAATGAGAAATGTACTTCTAAACCATAGGCATTCATATTCGATGCCCTTTAAGGTCAGGTGTGACATGCATTATATTTGATGTCAGCTCAATTGGGTGACATGAATTATAAATAAATGGATATGAATATTATTATGAAATATATTTTATAAAAAATAGTGGATTTCTCTTAAAAAAAGGTGTGTTTAATATTTTAAAATATATTGAGTATTTACCATAAAATTTTGTAAATATTAATTTATAGTTTGATTTTCTTGTCTTAATAATTACTACTCGTTGTCTTATTTGTATATTTATGGTATATATTGCCTGTCTTAATGTTTATGGTGGGATAAACTAAGTATTTAAATTTTATCAAATATTAGGGATTTATAGTGGGACCTCTCTCCGGACCCTCGCTCAGCGGGGACGCGTAGTGCACCGGGCCACCCTTTTATTAGGGATTTATAGTGTGTTCCAAAAAAAAAACAGAGAGACTAAATAGTATAATGCGTATAAACTCCGGGACTAATAAATTATTTACCCTTATATGTTAAGTGCATATTTTAATAGTCTATACACGCGTTACGTTACGTTGCATTAAGTTACATTTAGTTCTATTACATAACTTTACGCATAACGTGATGGGACGGGACGGGACGTAACGTAAATTCACGTAACATAACATATCATAGCTAACTTAACTTAACGTAATGTTACGCAACGTAACGTAACCTACCGTAACGTAACGTAAAGTAAATTCACATGACGTAACATAATGTAATGTAAATTCATGTAATATAACGTAACATAACATATCATAGCTAACTTAAGTTAACATAACATAACCTAACATAATGTAACCTAAAGTAAATTCACATGATGTAACGTAATGTAACGTAAATTAACGTAATGTAACGTAACGTGAATTCAAATAACATAATATACCATAGCTAACTTACTTAACGTAACGTAACGTAGTATAATGTAAATTCACGTAACATAACGTAAATTCCTGTAACATAAATTGACGTAACGTAAGGTAA
The DNA here is from genome assembly GCF_963576675.1 of Euphorbia lathyris. Taxonomy (NCBI): domain Eukaryota; kingdom Viridiplantae; phylum Streptophyta; class Magnoliopsida; order Malpighiales; family Euphorbiaceae; genus Euphorbia; species Euphorbia lathyris. Next base: position 90,214,506 of record NC_088911.1, on the reverse strand, counting down.
CGTAACGTAAGGAAGGTAACATAACGTAACGTAATATAACGTAATGTAACGTAAATTCCCGTAATATAATGTAACGTAAACTCCCGTAACATAATGTAGCATAACGTAAATTCATGTAACGTAACGTAACCTAATGTAACGTAACGTAACGTAATGTAAATTCACATTACATAACATAATGTAACGTGACGTAACGTTACGTAATGTGACGTGACGTGACGTGACGTGACGTAACATGACGTAACGTCACGTAACATAATGTAGTATAACATAAATTCACGTAACGTAACGGAACATAACGTAAGATAACATAACATAACATAAATTTAAATAACTCAGCTTAATATGATGTAACATAACGTAAATTTAGATAACATAACGTAACTTGACGTAACATAACTTAACGTAAATTAGTGAAACGTTATATACTAAGTACAGCAAATAAAATATTTAAAATGGATATAATTTTATTTATTTATATATATATATTAAGAAATATATATCAATGTATAAGTAGAACTGCTCTCATAATAGTTTAACCCTATGTCTATCAATATGTTATATAATAAATTAAATATTATAACACGTGTTGGACTATAACAATAAAGAGAAATTTGTGCAATATGAATCTTTGAAAATTTCATTAGCCACTCTCCATTTTTATTTAGTTCACAATTAATATATCTCACCACAATCCATATTAAAATAGAAGTCCATTATCTTTCCATCACGTCTCCCATCACTCATAGTTGCTTGTTTTACTTCTTCCTATTAAATAAAACTTTCGAATTTCATTTCCAATTGGAGGGAAATCAATATTTTTACAGAAACTAATCCTGCTTTTTTCTTCCAACCACAAATGTCTACTGCTCTTTTTAAGCAGAAGAATATGTTCATTGAGCATTAGCATTTCTGGTAAAAACATATGCCTTATCAATATTATATATCTTTTGCTTCAAGATTGTACTTCATCATCTGAAATTATTGCAAACTACATGGAGGTATGTTGATTTTGTGTTTTACTTTGACATATGGGAACATCTTAGAAATGAATGCTATTTTTATGCTATTAGAGAAGACTAGTTTACTCATTTGAAAGATCATAGTACTGTCAATTTTAATTATATACATGTTCTAATAATTCAACTTTAAAGTTTGATGAATTGAGTTTAGTTCATAGTTCATATGCTTATTTTTAATATTTCTCACAAAACTATTATTGCAAATGATGAAAGATGTTGGAGAGGATTTAATGGATGTGAAGTACTTCCTTTATTTGTTTAGAGGTTGTAATTTGTATTGTAATTTTACAATTGTAATGAACTTTTTGAACAATTTGTATTTGGAATTCGTTGTATTTAAATTCCTTATTTATGGATATGTTATTTAGTAATTACTTTTTATTTTTTTGGATGTTATTCATATTATTATTAATTTGATATAATATTTAATTCCAAAGATAACTAGCATAATTGTTTTGTCATAAATACAGTTTGGTTTGTAGCTACCTTAATAAATCAAATTCACCGTAACACAACATACATTTAATTTAAAATTTAAGGCTATAAATTTAACATTTTTTCTTTAATTCGATTTGATTTTTTAGCAATTAAAATCATGTTTTAGCTATGAATTTTTTAACTTTATTTATAAATAAATTTTACGTTCCTTGGCCACTTAATTTGTGGCAAATAATTTATATTTTTAGTTATAAATAGTATTATAGGTAGATAAAGCTAATAATTACAACTACAATTTTCTTTTGAAGGTGATTATACCAATTATTTGCTACAAAGTTATGATTTCATAGTAAAAAACAATAATAATGATATAATTATATTTTCAATACTTATGTAGCTATATAGATCAATTTTTAGCTATAAATGACTTAACTTAAGTAGCTAAAGTATTAGCTTCGCCACTTTTTGCTACGCAAGCTATAAATTATTATTTTCGTAGCTATATGATTTTGCTATAAAATTTTTTTTTGATTTAGCAACAATTTTTTTGGTGGCTGTAGATGTTATTTGTTGTAGTGCTATCATCCTTACTGATGAATAATTGTTTTCCAATATATAACATACAAAGTCTATGCTAGATATGTGTATGTGACACACGACATGACGCAATCAGATCAGGGTGTTAGTCAATTGTTGTTATGATTGCGTCATGTGACATAATACATGACGTAATCAGAGCGGGTGTTAGCCAACTGTTGTTTCTACCAACTGTTGTTTCTATTGCGTCATGTGACGCAACACATGACGTAATCAGATCGGGGTGTTAGCCAACTGTCATTACTATTTAAAATCGCTTAAATTTACTTTTTCTTCACCATTGTTACTTTTTCTTTATTTGTTTTTTTATTGTATTTTCTTTCATTTACGAATATCAAATTTGCTAAAAAAAAGCTTAGATTCTTAAACGAATCAATTCGTGCTTATAAAAACATTTTATTTGTGTAATTAATAACTACTAATATTTATCTAATATTTATTATATTCATTCACTTGAGAATAAATCACACCCATGGCTTCTAAAATAACCCATTATATGAGACTCCGATCTCCATAAAATGACTTTGAATAACAGCTATTGATGATTCCCCAAATTCCTTCACACTCAACACTTGAAATTTAGCATCTACAACAGATTGGGGTAATATAAACTGATGAAAAATCTCATCCTTTACATCAAACACCATTATTAAATTATTCTCAGTCGCAACCCAATGTAACCTACCATTCACAAAAGCCGTTGATTCGCTCATCGGAGATGAAATCTTGGGGAGAGATGCATAGATATCCCTGCAGGAATTCGAATTGAGTGAGTAGATCTCAGCAGTGAAATTGTGAATATAGTTTATCACTAAGATTTTATAATCCTGGTTTCTATCATCAAAACTAAAACCCGTAAGCCATCCTGTTGCTGGAAGGCTCGAGAATCTGGATCTAGGAAGTGGTATAGAATGTCTAATTGAAGGGTTAAAGAGGAGAAACTTCTCTTAAGATAGATGATGAAAGAGACAGATTATACCATTGCAAGAGCTGGCGACTCTAAAGCTAGAAATGAGATCGGCAGGGAGACAAAGTCTCTTAGACTGGACTCATCTTGATTGTTTAAAAACAATAAAGGGCTATTACTGCCATATTCATTAAATTCGTGATAATCTAAAGTTTGAGTATTTTTAGTGACAAGGGTTTGCTGGAGATGGCTTGAAATGAAATCACGGCTTCTAATAAGGGAGTACCATGATTTGCAGACGCAACTGCATTTGATAATGGAGTCTATGGCATCCTCAATAATATCTCTGCAACTATATCTGCTACAAAATCTGACATTCTCGGCTTTCCCCCCTCTATTTTCAAACTCAAAAAGAAAAATATAAGCTTAGGTTTTATTAACAACACCCGTTCCGATTGTGTCAAGTAACAACAACATATGATGCAATTGGAGTGTGTTATGATTGTTGTTCCGATTGCGTCATTGTGACGCAACACATGACGCAATCAGAGCGAGGTTTTGGGCAAATGTTGTTCCGATTGCGTTATATGATGGAAAGGGAGGCAAAATTGCCCTTTCCATCTTAAATTTTTTTAAGTTAATCTACACAAAACGACGTGGTTTTATCTAGGTTAACTTAAAAAAATTGAGGATGGAAAGGGCAATTTTGCCAATTCCATTCCATCTACAGAGATGGAAGAAGAAGAAGAGTCTTCTTCTTCTTCCAACCGCTATGGCTGGAGGGGCTCCAGCCATGGCGGCCCCCGGCAGAGCCATGGTTGAAACCCCCTCCCAGGGGGTTTCCAGTGGGGCGAACGGTCGACCGACCGTCCCCGCTCCCCTGGCTCCGCCCCTAGCTGCAAACTCGACTCTTTGTTAGGGTTCTTTTCCTAGTTTATTTATGATCATTATTCTAACATTTGCTAGTGTATATTTGCTTTATTTTGTTTTCGTTTCATTTATTCTTGTATTCTTCTCTTCTTTTTCATTAATAATATTTAGACCACATATGGGTTAAGGTTCTTGAAGGTGCCAATATAGTTGGGAGATTTGAGCCCATTTTCTCTCACTGGCTTTCTATTTTTAAACAAAAAAACATTACTAAATATGTATGATTTATAATTTTATTTCTTGTCACTTTCATTTTTAAATTTATGTAGAAAATAATTATTGACATTTATCTTATCTTTTTTCAGAATCTTCTTTTGTAACGAACATCATTCTATCATCATATATCATCCTTACTGCTGAATAATTATTTTCCAATATAAAATATGCAAAGTCTATGCTAGATATGTGTATCTGACTTTATAATGTTCTTTTTATATTATTATTTCTGTATTGTATAAATTTTAATTTTGATTTACATTTTAGTTATATATGCATATTTGAAAATAGGATATACAAATTTGAGGACCAAACTTAAGAACAATATTATGTTACGAGAGAGAAAGTAACTAATAATCTTAATCATTCTAATAAAAAGTAATCCTCGATTGTAAAACTAATAAAAAAAATAATTTTAAAGCAAAAAAAATATTTTTAACAACTTTAATGTTTGAGATTTTTAGTTTTGAGCTCATTGGAGTTTTGTGTTATGAGAGAGAACATAACTATTTAGAGTGTTCCGATAAAAATGTTTTGAAATATAAAAAACGTGATTCTATAACAAAGGTGATTTTAAATAACTTTAATTATTTTTTAGATTTTTTAATTAATCATTTTAAGTAACTTTAAGTTTAATTCTATTCTAATTTTGTCCTTAATTCCATTGCTCCATAGTATATGTGCAACTAAATCTCCTAAAAAATTCAAGATTCCCGGCTCGCCCCTCCCTTTGTTTTTAAGAACACCAACTAGAAACAAAAACTAAACCTTTGTTGGTGTAAATTAGGAGGTTTTATTAGCAAAATCTCATGTGTTGTTGCTAACACTCAGTTCCAATTGAGTCATGTGACACGACATGACGCAATCAGATCAGGGTGTTAGTCAATTGTTGTTGTGATTGCGTCATGTGACACAATACATGACATAATCAGAGCGGGTGTTAGCCAACTGTTGTTTCTATTGCGTCATGTGATGCAACACATGACGTAATTAGATCGGGGTGTTAGCCAACTGTCGTTACTATTTAAAATTGCTTAAATTTACTTTTTCTTCACCGTTGTTACTTTTTCTTTATTTGTTTTTTATTTTATTTTCTTTCATCTACGAATATCAAATTTGAAAAAAAATGCTTAGATTCTTAAACGAATCAATTCGTGCCTATAAAAAACATTTTATTTGTGTAATTAACAACTACTAATCTTTATCTAATCTTTATTATATATCTTCATTGTTTTTTGTTGGGTTTGTGCAACTTTCATCCACTTTCATTAACTTGAGAATAAATCACACCTATGACTTCTAAAATAACCCATATATGAGACTCCGATCTCCATAAAATGACTTTGAATAACAGTTATTGATGATTCCCCAAATTCCTTCACACTCAACTCTTGAAATTTAGCATCTACGATAGATTGGGGCAATATAAACTGATGAAAAATCTCATCCTTTACATCAAACACCATTATTAAATTATTCTCAGTCGCAACCCAATGTAACCTACCATTCACAAAAGCCGTTAATTTTCTCATCGGAGATGAAATCTTGGGGAGAGATGCAGAGATATCCCTTCAGGAATTCGAATTGAGTGAGTAGATCTCAGCAGTGAAATTGTGGATATAGTTTATCACTAAGATTTTATAATCCTGCTTTCTATCATCAAAACTAAAACCCGTAAGCCATCCTGTTGCTGGAAGGCTCGAGAATCTGGATCTAGGAAGTGATATAGAATGTCTAATTGAAAGAGGAGAAATTTCTCTTAAGATAGATGATGAAAGAGACATATTATACCATTGCAAGAGCCGACGACTCTAAAGCTAAAAATGAGATCGGCAGGGAGATAGAGTCTCTTAGACTGTACTCATCTTGATTGTTTAAAAACAATAAGTGGCTATTACTGCAATATTCATTAAATTCGTAATAAACAAAACTTTGAGTATTTTTAGTGACAAGGGTTTGGTGGATATGACTTGAAATGAAATCACGGCTTCTAATAAGAGAGTACCATGATTTGCAGACGCAACTGCATCCTGATAATGGAGTCTATGGGCATCCTCAATAATATCTCTGCAACTATATCTGCTATAAAATCTGACATTCTCGGCTTTCCCCCTCTATTTTCAAACTCAAAAAGAAAAATATAAGCCTAGGTTTTATTAACAACACCCGTTCCGATTGTGTCACGTGACAGCAACATATGATGCAATTAGAGTGTGTTACGACTGTTGTTCCGATTGCATCATTGTGACGCAACACATGACGCAATCAGAGCGGGGTGTTAGGAAAATGTTGTTTTGATTGCGTTATATGATGCAACACATGACGTAATCGAAACAGCGTGCGAGTGAGTTGTTGTTTCGATTGCATAATGTGATGTAGAACATGATGTAATTGAAATGGGGCATTAATCAAACGTTGTTAGTTTCAAAATTACTTAAATTTACTTTTTCTTCTTGTTACTTTTTATTTATTTATTTTATTTGCTTTCATCCATGTACATCAAATTTGTGAAGAAAAGAATTAGATTAGATTCTTAAACGAATCAAGTCGTGCCTACAATTTTTTTTTGCGTAATTAATAATTTAACTATTAATCTTTATCTAATATTTATTATATATCTTTATTGTTATTGGTTAGGTTTTCGCAAATTTTATCCACTTTCCGTAATTACACACAAAATCTTTATCTAAATATGTGTATGATTTATAATTTTATTTATAATTTAATTTCTTGTCACTTTTATTTTTAAATTTGTGTAGAAAATAATTATTGACATTTATCTTATCTTTTTTCAGAATCTTTATTTGTGACGGATGATCATCCTATCATCATTATTAATGAATAATTGTTTTCCAATATAAAACATACAAAGTCTTTATTGTGTTTGGACTGTTCAATGGCTTCTCGATGTTATCATATTTCGTATTTATTTAAATTGATTTTGGAGTTGAAGATTTGATTTTTATTTCTTTTGTAAATTAGGGTTCCAGTGGAGATGGAGATGGTTTTGAAGTTACAAAATTTCAACATGGTCGTGTTGCACTGATTGGATTTCCAATGTCTCCCAACTTTATGATTTGTAAATATTGCCTTTATTTGTGACTACTCTAATGTATTCTCACACTCATGCAAGCCAAGGAAATGGGTAATGGGATATGTTTTCCTTTCAGGTTATTGCTTTCAGACATAGTTTTGATGGTTCGTGATGCCTCAAAAGTAAGAACCTATGTAGCTTGTATGGTGTTTTTGGTTTTTTTGTTACTACTTTCATCTTTTGCAAAATGCATTTTAAGTTTTCCCTCATTTGGCTTTTTCGGTTATAAAATGCCCTGCTTTTGGAATTGCATTCATCTTAGTACATGAATAATTGACAACTTCTCCGAAAATCAATCTAAAATATAACAATCTACCAACTTAGTTGAGGCTGAAATCAATAACCATATAACAAATGATAAATTAAATTTTTTTTTTGTTACAATGGTAAATATTTGATTGGTTGAAATGGAGTGAAGTATAATAATTTTCATAACGCGTCATTTCTTTTTGTTACAAAAACATAATGAGTCATTAGTTTCCATTTTTTTTATTGTTTTAATGGTACTCTTAAAAATCAAATATGTTTTCTGTGCTTGAGACTTTCTTTATGTGAGATTGCAAACTAGAAGCAAATGAATGGTTGGAAACCATCTATGTTCCTTCGCTTTTAGCTTCTTAGGTTTGCTTTTCTCAACTTGAAGGTGTTGGCGATATTTTCGAAATATCCCAATTTTCAACCTTGATACGCGTTTGTGGGGATTAAAAATGTAAAGATAATGCGGGCGTGCCAGAGAAGCTAGTTCTTAAAGGGTAAAATGGTAATTAAATGAAGTTAATAAATAAAATGCGCCTAAATTACTTGAATTCTAAACGAAAAGCGATTGACGACCGTTACAAGGACTGAAAATAAAAACAACGGTCTTGGGCCCCGACGTTACTTGACAGGTCGGTCGGAAAAACAATTTTTAAGATAAGTACTAAAGATAAAAACAATAAAACAACACAAAGATATAAATTTTTTAATTTTCTTTTATATTTTTATTGATTTTGTAAATATTTTTCAATATTTTTTGTATTACAAATAATAATAAATCATGAAAATTACAACTTAAAAAGAAATAATAACTTTAAAGCTAGAAATGTAAATAAGTCACAAAAACAAATATGTACGGGATGAAATAAAATTAACCGATCACTTTGATGTCGTTGGGATGCGTGAAATTGAGGATTGGACCTCCAGAAAATCGGCTCGGGGGCTGTTGTGTTGTCCGGGTCGTGCTGGGCGAATTTGAAGTAATTTGGAGAGTTCAGGGACTTGAGCAGAAATTTACCACTAAGTCAACAGCAAAATGGGACTAAATTGATGCTTTTGTAGGACTTTCGGGCTCAATTTCGGGAGCTGTAGAGGTCGGATTATAGCAAAACGAAGGCTAGTATTTAAAGTTAATGTGCGAAGGAATGGGTTAGAGTTGGAATTTCAGAAAAAGATCGAGTAAATGAGTCGGAATAAATTATTGAAAATTGGGCGACAGAATAATTGTTTGATGGTTGAAAAAACCAAAAGCTTGATTCTGTTTCGTGGAGGTACTTTAGGGGCGATTTAGAAGGCTATAGGATGTCGTTTTTTACGAAATAAAAATTGAGAGTTCTAGAATTGATGTCAATAAAGAAATTAAAATTAATTTGGGCTAAAACGATAAGCTAACGAACTCTAAATAAAATTTGGAAAACGGCTCACCAGAAAGGTTGTTTGATGAATTTTTCAATGATGAAAAACTCAAAAGCTTGTTTCTGGGTCTTTTTAATTGATTAAGATCAATAAAAAGTTCCCAAATATGATTTGGAATAGGTGTGTAAACTAAGAATGACTCGAAAATGGGGTTTCGGTGATCTTGGTTTCACGAAAAATGCTTGAAGCTTTGAAGAACTTAACAACGGCGAAATTTGGTTTAGACTAAGAAAGCTTGGACCGAGGATTGGGTAATGATTTTACCGACTTAACTAAGAGATTGCAAAAAACGATTTGAGAATTGGTTGATTAAACTAAGAGAATTTCGGATTTGAAGTTTCTGAGAATTGAAAGCTTTTTTGAGGAACTGAAGATTAAAGAACTAATTCTGGGAATTGAGACCTTGTTTAGACTAAATAGATGCTAGAGAGCGATTTCTACGAATCTAAGGATTGATAAAGAGGCCGATTTTGGCAGAGAATTTGAGAGAAAAATTGGATTGTTGTATTTGATTGATTTTGATTGATTTTTGAGTGGGGTTTGGAATGAAAGGATTATGCTCTATTTATAGGATTTTGGGTAACAATTTCCAAGTTAGTGGCCCTTATTTTTCTCAAACACGATCCCACTACCTTCCCATTAGTTGAAGAAAGAAAGTGGGTGAGTGGGGAGTTGGAAGAATGGAGATAATGCGTTGAATATGTCCTGGATGTGTTGGAAATGTTCAAACCCGTTTTTCAGCACCACTTCCCTTTGAAAAATTCTAACGGTTTCGTTTTAACTCCGTTTTGCTCCGTTTTTTACATTCCGGAAAGCTAACATCCCGAGCTTTCTGAAAAAAATAATAGCTGTCTGATATCTTGCTGTTTCTGGGTTCGTTTTCATCGTCGAAGTTGCTGAACGGGTTACTGAAAAAATGGTGCAAATTTGCCCCTGATTTTTATTATTTCTTTTTCTTTTCATTTTTATAATCATCTTTTGATATTTTCTATTTTTTGTCAAATTTTTATTTGATTGCAAAATGAATTTAATTAAAATAAAATAACTATAGACTAAAAATTATAACCTATGCTAAAAATACAAAAATTTAATTAGCCCCCAACAATTGCCCCCCTATTTTATGTGTAAAAGATTTGAAAATGAATTTTGCACATAAAATAAGTCTTTTATTTATTTTTATTTTTCTTTACCCGTCAGTATCGATTTGTTGAAGCTGAAATTTGTTTAACTCCGTCTATGAATTCGCGACTTCACTTCCGTTGTTAATAAACTTCTTTGAGCTACTGACTGGCGGAAATAAATTGAATTGTCACTTCTTTTTTACAAGAATCATGATTGGGTAATATCCGTCTTGAACCTCTTGAGCTTGGAGTTGAGAATCCATTTGATGATATGGATATATCGTACATGACGGAACCTGCCCCCCGACGTCTTCGAGCTTGGATGCTATCGGTGTTGCACATGTTATTGTCTCGTATTTGATGGGACAAAACTGAGCGAGTGGACGGCGGATCAGGTGGAAAAGGCTACACCGAGCTTCTTTGTAGCGATTGCTTTTTTTTTTTATCTCTCACAACTTTTTTTATTCTTTTTTTTGACATGTAAATGGACTTTTATTGTTTTTCTTTATTTTTCTTTTTCTTTTCGTTTATGTCTTTTGTCATTTCATTTTTTTACGCTTCTTTTTTTTTTTTTTAGAATACCTTATTATCTCTAAGCATGCTAAAAAATATCAATGATGCTAATTAACAGCTTAAAAGAAAAACTAAAATGTAAAATGATGCAAAAATGAAACAAAACAAAAAATAAAAGGCACCTCGTACCTTATCGCATCCTTATATTTTCTATAGCGGCTGATGCCACCGCTTTGTCCTTCGGTTGTGACAAAATCATTGAACCTTTTCGATGAGAGGCTCATTGCCAATCGGCCTACGGTAAGGCACAATGGTGTTTGACTTTTTCTTGCCTTTAGTCTTGATTTTGATTGGACCAATGCTATCTTCGTATAATCGAGACTCCACCATATCCGAATGTGTCTCAAATGGTTTTTCGTTTGCCTTAATCACCTCAACGTCATCCCCTTTCCAAAGTAGTAAAAGTTGGTGCAAAGATGACGGAATGCATGAGTTAGAGTGAATCCAATCTCGACCGAGCAAAGCTTGATAACTTGCTGTAGAGTTCACCACAAAAAATTCCACCGTAGTGGTTTGGGTACCAATGGTAAGTTGCACAGGTAAAACCCCATATGTTTTAGCAACTTCACCGGTAAAAGCTGAAACAGAAATTTCTGAGGTCATTATGTCGCCTACGGATTTCCCGAGAGCTAGTGCCATCTTTAATGGCATAATATTAACGGCTGATCCGTTATCAACTAGAACTCTTGATAAAGGCTTGCCATCAACGTGTGCTTTGACGTATAATGGCTTAATGTGTCGTGTTATCTTTAGAGTGGGTTTGTCAAAATAAACCCGCTTCATCCGATCTTCCGATGAAGCTTTTGTTGTAACGCCACTTCGCCGGTCTTCTTGAATCTCGTGTACCTCCTCGTTTGGATCTTTATTTCTAAAATTTATTGGTAAAATTAAAGAAGTAGCAACACACCCAGCTTGGATAATGAAATCTCCAACGCGAATTTTCACATTTTTCTTTTCTTTTATTTTTTCTTTCGAAACGTTGCTAGAATCGACACTAGACAACTCTATTTCACTTTTCCTTCTTTTTTCTTCCTCTCTCTTTCTCATTCTTCTTTTTGCATTTTTTGAGAGAGGTTGTGGAAATTTTTTATGTCGGTTGACGAACCATTTTTCGAGGGGAACTTGCGCTGGTGGAGTGACGAAACGCGACTGGCCTTGGTTTGTGCTATTTTTATCCTTCGGCTTTTGTTTTCTCCAAGGCTTTTCTTCCTTCTCGTCGATGGGTTGAAAGGTGCCTTTTGGTACCCAAATTTGTTTTTTTCTTTAGATGGTCGGGGCGCCCTTTTCTCTGACTCGAGGTGTTGCTATGGACATTACGTTTAGGAGGTGGCATCTCGATGGACGTTGCATTTATCATTGTAGCGGCTGGAAATGGATCCTCATCAATCAACATGCTCTCTTTCTTTTCAGGAAATTTAAGCACGCCTTTGTTTATTCTATCCTGCACCGCATTCTTAAAAACAAAGTAAGATTGTATGTCGTGGCTCCAACTATCATGATATTTACAATAAGTTTTTCCACTGGTGTCATCTCTCGATGGAATGATGTGTCCATGTGGTAAGGTGATAAAACCTTCCTTTAACAAATAGTCAAAAAGTTCCTCGGTTTTAGAAACATCAAATGTGTATTGCACATTTGTATTTCGTCTAACCACTTCGGGAGCTTTTGGAATTTTTGCTAGCATTGGACAAACGCGGGATCCTGTTCTAGTTAGTTCGGCTATAGCTACCTCATGTGCCTCATTGGTTTCTATATCCTGATGGTAACTACCTACAGATTTTTCTTCCTACGATTATCCTCACGCATTAATTCTCCATATTCTGACACTTTAGCAACAAGTTCGTAATAATCACAAAAATCAATGCCCTGGAATTTCTTCCTATTTTCAAACTTTAAACCACGTTGAGCAATTTTAACAAATTCTATTTCAGGAATATTAACTCGACGTCTATGCCTCATTTTCTTGAAACGATTAATAAAACTTTCAACGGACTCACCTGAGCGCTGAACCATACGAGATAGTTCGGCGACACATACCTCGGATCAGTTCGATAGAACTGAGCATGAAATAATTGTTCCATGCGACCCCAACTTCTGACGGATTCAGGTTGTAATGTCGTATACCATGTGAAAGCTGGTCCAGTTAGTGATCCGGGGAATAAACGCAAACGAAGCATATTGAAGTCTTGCTCCGCACTAATCCCGCTGCATTGGAATGAAAATCGGGCAACGTGCTCGATGGTAGATTGTCCATTTTCACCTGAAAATAAAGAAAAATCTGGAATTCTAAAATGGTGAGGAAATGGGTATCGTTGGTCGTATTCCCTTGGGTATGCTTTCTGAAACTCCGGGCGGTACACCTCACGGACTGTAGGTTCATAAATTTCTTGCACGATGTTCCGAATACGTTGTCTATCCTCTGCTTCATTACATATTTCGCTCCTCACACCTGAAACACGAGATAAGTTATTATTATCACGAGAGTTCTCACGCATATTTTCACGAGTATATTCGCGGGTATGATCACGGTCTTGGTTTCTCCACGTGCCCCCCGAACCACGGGCGTTGTTGTCACCATAGTGCTCCGAGTGGGTATTAGGTCCGGTGTTTGACCTGAAATGAGGTGCATTTGGGGGTATTAAAAATTGTTCCGAGGTTCTTCGATCTCCCCGCTCATTGAATCTCATGTTTTCCTCCCGACTAGACGGTGGCCTATATCGGTCGCCTTGGGGAGTGCCTTCCCTTGTGTTATCTGAAACATTGTGAGAATTCAAATTTTTAGCATAAATTTCAGCACACCTAGCCGAGATTTTATTTATCTCATCAGTGAGATTATTAATCCTGTTTTCCAAATTGGGTTGTCTCCAAGCTTGCATCATCTCGGTTTGAGCTTTAACATTTTGCGACATCTCGACTACAAGCTTTTCTATGTTGCGCATATGAGCCTCTTGTCGCGCAAAGAATGCATCGAAATCTGGTTGTCGCGTTGATGTCCGATGAACATCTTCCAAATGGCTCACGGTCTCGGCAACATAGCCTTCGGGTATATTCGTGTCCACGTTTGTATCTTCATTCCTCTTCTGATTTTCATTAGACTCCAGAACGTGTAATTCTCGACTTGTATTTTTCTTGGGTGGCATTGTAAACAACAAATAATATTTACGAAAGTTTGGAAATAGAACACTAAAGTAGAATATCACGGCAATAAAATACCACATAAATACACTACCAAAATAATTAACTTTTGGTTAAATAATTTAGTAATGGAAAAAAAAAATTTAAGCCTAAAAATAGGAAAAAATTTGGTGAAAAAATTTCGGTACTAGAAAAAAAATGTTTCGAGTCCCGCTGGGCGTGCCAAAAATTGTTGGCGTTAGCTAACAAATTTTGGTGATAGTGAAGTGAGGCGAAAAAATGAGTGCGACACAAATAAAAATTGTTAGGAAAAAAAAGTTTTAAAATTTTTGGCAAAGATTAAGAAACTGTCGTTTTAGTATTAATAAAAAAAAATGTTTTTAGGTCCCACTGGGCGTGCCAAAAATTGTTGGCGATATTTTCGAAATATCCCAATTTTCAACCTTGATACGCGTTTGCGGGGATTAAAAATGTAAAGATAATGCGGGCGTGCCAGAGAAGCTAGTTCTCAAAGGGAAAAATGGTAATTAAATGAAGTTAATAAATAAAATGCGCCTAAATTACTTGAATTCTAAACGAAAAGCGATTGACGACCGTTACAAGGACTGAAAATAAAAACAACGGTCTTGGGCCCCGACGTTACTTGACAGGTCGGTCGGAAAAACAATTTTTAAGATAAGTACTAAAGATAAAAACAATAAAACAACACAAAGATATAAATTTTTTAATTTTCTTTTATATTTTTATTGATTTTGTAAATATTTTTCAATATTTTTTGTATTACAAATAATAATAAAGCATGGAAATTACAACTTAAAAAGAAATAATAACTTTAAAGCTAGAAATGTAAATAAGTCACAAAAACAAATATGTACGGGATGAAATAAAATTAACCGATCACTTTGATGTCGTTGGGATGCATGAAATTGAGGATTGGACCTCCAGAAAATCGGCTCGGGGGCTGTTGTGTTGTCCGGGTCGTGCTGGGCGAATTTGAAGTAATTTGGAGAGTTCAGGGACTTGAGCAGAAATTTACCACCAAGTCAACAGCAAAATGAGATTAAATTGATGCTTTTGTGGGACTTTCGGGCTCAATTTCGGGAGCTGTAGAGGTCGGATTATAGCAAAACGAAGGCTAGTATTTAAAGTTAGTGTGCGAAGGAAGGGTTTAGAGCTAGAATTTCAGAAAAAGATCGAGTAAATGAGTCGGAATAAATTATTGAAAATTGGGCGACAGAATAATTGTTTGATGGTTGAAAAAACCAAAAGCTTGATTCTGTTTCGTGGAGGTACTTTAGGGGCGATTTAGAAGGCTATAGGATGTCGTTTTTTACGAAATAAAAATTGAGAGTTCTAGAATTGATGTCAATAAAGAAATTAAAATTAATTTGGGCTAAAACGATAAGCTAACGAACTCTAAATAAAATTTGGAAAACGGCTCACCAGAAAGGTTGTTTGATGAATTTTTCAATGATGAAAAACTCAAAAGCTTGTTTCTGGGTCTTTTTAATTGATTAAGATCAATAAAAAGTTCCCAAATATGATTTGGAATATGTGTGTAAACTAAGAATGACTCGAAAATGGGGTTTCGGTGATCTTGGTTTCACGGAAAATGCTTGAAGCTTTGAAGAACTTAACAATGGCGAAATTTGGTTTAGACTAAGAAAGCTTGGACCGAGGATTGGGTAATGATTTTACTGACTTAACTAAGAGATTGCAAAAAACGATTTGAGAATTGGTTGATTAAACTAAGAGAATTTCGGATTTGAAGTTTCTGAGAATTGAAAGCTTTTTTGAGGAACTGAAGATTAAAGAACTAATTCTGGGAATTGAGACCTTGTTTAGACTAAATAGCTAAGAGCTTCATATAACTCTAAAATTAAAATTAGATAAAATTCAAACTCTAAAGAGTTCATATAACTCTTATTATACACTTTCAACACCTAATTGGTTAATTAATAATTGAAAATATTAATATCCAATTAGAATTACTATTTTTGGATATGGACATGACATATATCCTGTGCATAGCACGGGTACAAAGCTAGTAGAAATTAATGTCTCGAAAAAATCCCTCGATAAGTAAACATCTTTATCACATCTATGAAATCCTTCCACAGAAAAGGACTTACCTTTATATTAACCTTCAAATCCCTCCATAAAATACAAAACCAATTAGATAATAATAATAATAATAATAATAATAATAATAATAATAATAATAATAATAATAATAATAAAAGTAAACTTTTATGTAAACAATGAATTAAAATTAAAAATTTCATATCAATATTTAGATGTAATATAATTATAAGAATTAGGGGTGAGCATGGTCCGGTCCGGTTTAAAAACCGAACCAAACCAAATAAAACCGAACCAAATAAGAGCAATTTTTATAAACTGAACCAAACCAAATTGTAAGTCGGTTCGATTTAAACCGAACCAAACTATTTCGGTTTGTTTCGATTTGGTTCAGTTTCAAACCAAATTAGAGATATTAAATTATGTTCCTGTTATAATTAAATAATTTAAATAATTAAATTAGATATATTCTATTTGTTTATAAATTACAATAAAATTCAAAATAATAATGTTCCCCTGGATTCCTTAAAAAAAATGTTCCTCTGGAACCATTTTTTTTTTTTTTTTATAATCTTTCTGGAACTTTTTTTATATAATTTTGCTTAAACTTGTTCTTTTTCTTAATAAATTATACAAATCTATAATAATCTAAAATCTCATGATAACATTTTCATTCCAAATCTATAATAATCCATCTTTATAAATTAGTTCCAAATAAACCAAAATAATAACCAAACTAGTTGTTGGCCCGTGCGATGCACGGATTCATCTTAATATATAAATATTAATAAAAATACAATCTAATAATTACAATTAATGACATAAATGTGTTATATAAATTAAATATTATTATTTCATTTTCACATTTACTTTAAATAATATTTTTATAGATAAATATAATAATAAAATAAAAACTAATATATTATATATTATATTATATTTTTTATCAGTAAAAAAGGAGGAAGTGACACCTCAGTTCCATCGTTACTGTTTTATATTATATATAGATATGTAGAGAATTAGAGAGATTTTAGGGATTAATTTAAATTCTGTAGTACTCTTAGATATATGGGATAAAATAATCTTTTTATAGATAAATATACATAATAAAATTAAAATTAATATATTAAATTTTTTATCACTAAAAAAGGAGGAAGTGACACCTCAGTTCCATCGTTACTGTTTTATATTATATATAGATGTGTAGAGAATTACAGAGATTTTAGGGATTAATTTAAATTCTGTAGAACTCTTAGATATAGTACGGATAAAATAATCTTTTTATAGATAAATATATATAATAAAATTAAAATTAATATATTAAATTTTTTATCACTAAAAAAGGAGGAAGTGACACCTTAGTTCCATCGTTACTGTTTTATATTATATATAGATATAGATGTCTAAAGAATTAGCGAGATTTTATGGATTAATTTAAATTCTGTAGAACTCTTAGATATAGTAGGGATAAAATAATCTTTTTATAAATAAATATATATAATAAAATTAAAATTAATATATTAAATTTTTTATCACTAAAAAAGGAGGAAGTGACACCTCAGTTCCATCGTTACTGTTTTATATTATATATAGATAATACTCTAATTCGGTTTTTTCGGTTTATATCCAAACCGAATCGAACCAAACCAAATTGCAATTTGGTTCGGTTTTTTCGATTCAGTTTTCGATTTTTGGTTCGGTTTTGCTCAACCCTACAAGAATGTGTCATTTACACCTACATTGCTTTATGGTAAATAACATTAATAAGTATATGTTGCCTACATCATCAAGGGAAGCAATATCTTATTTAAGTTCATATTCTAGCTACAAAATTGAACAGTCACGAAGAAGTATATACTTCTAAATTTTTTAATAGTATACATTTTTTTGGAATTGTCAAATCACAACAAGAACAAGATACATGTTCTGCTATTTTATAATATTGATTACTCTTGAGTTATATAATTGTACATGCATTATATCTTTTATATTCCACTTTAGCCATGGTCAAATATATGTGAGTCACAATAAGAAAATTTTGAATTTTTTATTATGTGTGATGAGAATAACACAAATAATTATAAGCAAAATATAATATGCAAAAAATTATTTAATAATATAGAGTTAATTTTAAAATAAAATTTATTGTATTATTTCTATTTAATTTACATTAGTATTTAATAATTGTTTAATTTATAAATTTAATACACTAATATATGAATAGTTTCAACACATTACAAGTTACAACTGCTTTTAAAAAAATATAATTTTTAAAGAAATCTATGCATTGCACGGGTCTATAGCTAGTATGTTTTCTAAATGGTTTAAATGTGTTATCTCTTTATCATTACACATACTAAAATTATTCTGCTTTCAATATAAACATGACAAATATGGTAATTTTTTTAAAAATAAAAATAATTAATTAAAGGTTTTATAAATAGAATGTATGGTATATATAAAGCATAAGGTTTGGTTGTAAAAAACACACACAAAAAAAAAAAAATTAGAGAGACGATGAGGAAGAGAAAAAAATGGAAAATAAAGACAAACATCTATTGGGTTTCGATAATTATTCCACGTATGAGTTTAGAATTTAGTATATTTTTAAGGTTAATTTTGATTTATAGTCTACTATTTGAGATATGATACATATTAAACACCAAATAGAGGGTCTTGATCTTAAACCCACAAAGACTTTCTTCTCAAGCCAAGCTTGAATGAGTTAATCCGAAGAAAATATCAACAAGCTTGAAGGAGTTAATCCGAAGAAAAGATCAACAAGCTCCAATGGAGGCTATTTTTGATTTGATTCATAAAAGTTGCTCTTCCATATAAAATAGAAGGCTTATATACCTCTCTAATTCTAAAAGCAAAGGACATAAAAGTCCAACTAGGGTTACAACTTAATAAGTAAAAGATAGGGGTAAAGAGGGGATAAATAGGTCAAATGGCATTTAGGTTATTATCCCTAAATGGCAAGACAGTAATTTAAAGAGTAGCAAATAGTAAAATAAAGAAATGAGCAAAAAAACTGATGAAAATGTCCCCTTGTTCGGATTGCAAGAAAAGCTAGGCCACTCAGTGTGTGGGAGTGCCACATGGTGTGTGGCCAGCATCATAAACTTTTCTTCCTCACCTCTTTGATCTCACGCAACGTGTGGTCCCGAGGCACACACCGTGTGGAATGAAATAAAATTTCAAGGAGCTTTTCTTTTAGCCCACACGCCATGTGCCCTGCTCCACATGGTGTGTGGGGAAGAAAATGACACCACCCCACCTTTTGTCTTCGTGTAAGAGATGTCCGCATCATTCTTCCATTCTTTAAAGGAGTTGGACCCATAGCCTTAGTAGTTTCAAGAGGACCATCTGGTTTCCAAGGACTTAAGTCTCGCACGTTGAAAGACATTGACATCTTACCGACCCAATTGGGGAGGGCTATATGATAAGCATTTGCATTCACCTTCTTTGTGACTTTATAGGGGCCATATTTCCTTGGTTTGAGCTTACTACTCGGGGCTCCGACAAGCATCTTCTTGCTTAGATGCACCATTACCTCATCCCCAACTTCAAATTAGAGACTTCTTTAATGTTCATCCACCTTAGACTTTAGCTTTATATTCGGTTCCTCGATACTTTGCTTCACCTCTTGGTGCATTTGGTGATTGTTATTGGCTAGGTGTTGGGCGGCTATGCTCTTTTTCTCCCCCTTTGGGGTGCTTCTGATATCAGGAATGTGGTTCAGACTCTTAGTGTACACAACTTCAAACGACGTTCTCCCCGTGGTTGAACTTACAGTTGTATTATATGCAAACTCCACTTGTGCCAACACATAATCCCACATCTTCGGCTTGTTTCTATACTTACTCCTTAAGAGGTTGCCCAAAGTTTGATTGGCCGCTTCTGTTTGTCTGTCGATTTATGGATGTGCGATGGTGCTAAACTTCAAAGTGGTACCAAGAATAGCCCATAGACTACGCCAAAAATGGCTATCTAATCTATGCTTTTAGGAATTCCATGCAACCTCACAACTTTCAGAAGAACAACTTGGTAATCGACGTGGCATCATTCATCTTATGGAACAGGATGAAGTGTGCCATTTTGGAAAACTGATCAACCACCACAAAGATAGAGTCCATACCTCATTGAGTTCTAGGAAGTCCCAACATAAAATCCATGGATAGGTCTTTCCATATTGATTCTGAAACTGGTAGAGGCATAAGCAAACCTGCATTGGTGGCATGTCTCATAGACTATTGTCAATCCACACATCGCTCCATAATATAAGCTACATCCTTCCTTCCTCTCGTCCAATAATAGCGAGAATTCACGACCTCAAAAGTATTATCTCTCCCAAAATGACCCCCCAGGATTCCTCCAAAAAGATCCCAGATCACTCGCTCTCGGATAGACATACATGGTAGACACAACTGATTTCCCTTCATGAGATACCCATCATGTAACTGATACTCACCGTCCCTAGAATGATCTTTGAAATTTTCCCAAATAACCCCAAAATTCTGGATCCTCCTGATAATCCCTTTTGATGTGCTCAAATCACTCTAGCTCAAGGGCCACTATTTTGAGAAGCTACCCGCCGACTTAGGGTATCTGCCACCTTGTTTTGCTGCCCCGCCTTATGGATAAGTTTATAAGGGAACTTGTCCACGAAAGAATTTCAAAGCTTACAAAGAGGAGAGAGCTTGAAGAAAGCAAGCCAAAAATACTCCATTCGCCCTGGAGTAAGCCCAAAAACTGTTAACCTAATTACGGACAAAGTGAGCTTTGAGATGCTTGAGACCTTCATGAAATATGATCTCCTAGAGGTATAAATGATTTGTTTTTACACCATTCATCCCTTCTTTTAACACCTTTTAATCCTTCGATTTTGTAGCTATGGCACAAAGTTTTGGGGGAACATTTATCTTTGTGTATCCCCGACATTACCGAAGACATTGCTCGTCTACCCATGATACCAAATGATGCTGAGTTCTTTGAACATTTATCCGTATATGCAGCTGCTCGAGAAACCCTTTTGAAAAACAAGAGCATAAAGTTTAGAAGGATTAGGCTCAGAGCATTTATTGAGGTTCGACAACTTCGGCCTACATCCTCGCCCCAAGAGAAACTTTTGAGATGTTTCCTTAATCTGATTCTTTTTCCAAGCAAGAATCAAGCGTGTATAGTCCTTACAAGTTAATAAACTATATCCAAGTGAATATCTACTCAATACTCACTTGTCTCAAGTTTATAGATGTTAGATATGATTAAATAAAAAACAAAACGAACACAAAAAAGGATATGAACAATAAAACTAGAAATTAAAATAAAAGAGTTAGACAAATCTGAGGCCTGTAATCCGAGGCATGTATTAGCAGTCTCTTTAAGACAGATTTCGTTGCTGTTGACGATCGTCTCTGAAGATACAATAAATTATGCAAGTGGACTCTTACCGTATGTAGATTCTTTATATTTTGCTTGTTGTACTTCTATCATGTAATGAAAATACAAGCATTTTTCACAAAAAAAACAACATCTGAAGCTAATAATTCCATTCTATATAAATAGAACTCGAAAGGACATGCCTTTTCATGAACAAACACAACTGTTCATAATGGATACAATTGTTGTCACACCCGACCCTGAACGACCCCAATCGGCATCGGACATGAAATAAAAAGATGATAATCAATACCTATGAGTCTCTAGTTTATCCAAATATCATATTTATTAATTTTGTCCTTCCTCTTCAATATATATTCTAAAATAAATCAATATTCCTAATACATTAAAACCTCAACATATTTACCAACTTCATCATAATACAATTAAATATTAAAGTTCTAATAATAATTCTAACAATTAGCAACAACTTCCGATCCTCGCCTAATCAGTCGGTAACCTTCTTTCCATCATGTACTTTCTCACCTAAAAACATTAAAACATTTAAAAACGTGAGACAAAAATCTCAGTAAGCAATTATCAACTACATAAACTACTTATACTCAAAATAGCTATATATATTGTTTAATTTTCAAAATGCATCATATAAAATTCATATTCTTAAAAATGAACACTTTATGGATTAAACCATAATAAAATACTCAAGGTAGTTGTCACGTCCATGCCCTTAAATTTTATTTATTATACCCCAAACCCTAAGTTATATTGAATTTGTTATAGGATTGGTCGATTAATTGGGTGTTACGGGTATAGTTTTGAGGGTAATTGCACATTTTTATAACAATTATAAGTTTAGGGTAAGTTTTGAAAGAAATTAGATTTTTAGAGGATCAAAAAGACTAATTAACCACTTAATTCAAGGCCTATATATAGCCTTATTGAGAATTGAAAATCATTTGGATCAATTCATCATTTTACATTGTTCTTCCTCCTCCACTCTCTCTCTCCATTCTCCTCCACCTTCCACCACCACCAAAAACAGGGCAGCTCCACCGTTTTGGGTGTTGCCGGAGATCTAACCGTCCAAATGACATCAAATTTTAACTGGAGACTCTAGACACATAGAAGCAACTTCTGACTGGAGGGATTTTGATTTGGAGGTGTGAGAAGAGAATACGGGCTAGGCAGATTTTGGGACAGATTTAGGGTTTTGTGGTGTTAATCTCAAATTTAGGCTAAGGTAAGTAACTATCAACTAGTTTTTGGTTTGCATGTATAAATATATGTATATTAAGCTATAAATCTCCATGAATTTGTCTCCTAAGGGTTTTCTTAGAAATTATTTGAGTATTGGTTGTTGATTTGAGATTGTGTTCAAGTTTGAAGGAAATGAGTTCACAATGGTAATTTTGAACTATTTTGATGTTGAATTGGTTCTTCCTAAGAGTTTGATTATTATTTAGTTCAATTTATATTGAATTGGTTTTCTTAAGGGATATTTAGTTCAATTGATGTTGAATTAGTTTTCTTAAGGGTTTAAGTGCTATTTGGGTTCAATTGATATTGATTTGAATTTCTTTAAAAGTTTTAATGTTATTTTGGTTCAATTAGTGTTCAAATTGGAATTTGGTTCAATTAGTGTTCAATTGGAATTCTTTAAGGGTTTTAATGTTATTTTGGTTCAATTAGTGTTCAAATTGGAATTTGGTTCAATTAGTGTTCAATTGGAATTCTTTAAGGGTTTTAATGTTATTTTGGTTCAATTAGTGTTCAATTGGATTTCTTTAAGGGTTTAATGATATTTTGGATTTCTTCAGGGTTCAATTGCTATTTTGGTTCAGTAAATGTTGGATTTCGATTTATTGATGATTGTAGTAAAGTTGGATCTATTTGATGAAATTGAAGTTTGGTTGGATTTTGTGTAAAGTTTGTATCCATCAGGAGTAGTCCGGACGGGTGGTTTGATATTTGAAGACCATGTTCAGTGAGGAACATGGCATGTGTACACAGTCTAAAGACCTAGTCGGGTATTGGCAGCGAAGTGTTGGGTAAGACCAATACAGGATTAGGAATGGTTAAAGAGACGTCTCGATTATGTTTACGTGTTGTGGATCGATTTACAAGGGGATACTCGGTGATGGATACGATATTGAATTTGATTCGAACTTCGGTTTTTAGTAAATGTTTATATAAGAATCGTTGTGTTTTGATTAAGTTTGATTTGAGGTTATTGATTAACATTCTATTTTAATTTGATGTTGTTTACAAGTTAATAAGTTTAAGGTTTGGTTTGGTTAAATGTTTTCACAAATGTATACATATAGCTATTTTTCGTAAAAACTAGTTTTTATAGTTGATAGTTGCTTACTGAGATTTTTGTCTCATATTTTCAAATGTTTTAATGTTTTTAGGCGAAGAAGTACGAGGTACTGAGGGAAGTGTTCGACACTAGGGCGAGGATTGGATACGGCCACGATTGTCCAAGTCGTCTTCTAGGGTATTGCATACCATTTTGTACATGTAGATATAGGCGTTTTTTTTGTGCTTGTGAATATGTAGGAACTTACGTCGCCCATTTTGAATCGAATATAAAGTTGTGGTTTTTCGGATTTTGGTTTGAATGTCCAAGTATCGTGTTAATTTGTGAGATTAGGCAAATTAAAAGTTAACAAGTTAGAATTGGAGTAATTTTCTATGTTTCGAACTCGTTTTGGTAAAACACACGAGAAAAGGATTCGTAATTGGAAATTATAAATGATTTCGACCTTTTACAAATGTAAAAGTATATGTAGAAAATGTTTTTAAGTTCAAACATGATTTGTAATTCTTAACATTTGATTGTGAGATGTTACTTCCGACTCGTTCACGTCTGTGGTAACTTCTCACTGTCATATCCGATTCTATTTTGGATCGGGTTTGACAGTAGTACTTTTAACCAAATATGCACTTTAAAATATAATAAGCTTGCTATCATTTCTCAAAATACCACACATAGTCAAAACGTAAATCACTGTATTAAAACACTTAATATAAAAGTCATATCCAAAATAGCTATATATATATATATATATATATTATTTGTTTAAAATCTCAACTATACAAAATAAATAGGTTCGTAATTAACCATTTATTCAAATCAACCGTAAATCAATAAATACTTCATAAATCGTATTTCGATGAATACTTCATAAATCGTATTTCGATAGATACCTCATAAATCGTATATCATTAAATACTTTATAGACCGTATCCCAATAAACTTTATTTTAATAAAATACTTCATCAACTGTATCTCAATATCAATAAACTGTATTTTCATAAAATACTTCATCAACTGTATCTCAATAAATACCTCACAAATCGTATGTCAATAATTACTTCACAAATCGTATATCAATAAATATTTCGCAAATCGTATCCATCCGAGAGATAATCCCCGTATGTATCAATCCCCACAATATAATAGAATCGAGATATCTCATAATTTGCCTATCCCGCATGGTCTTACTCAACACTTCTTTGCCATACCCGATAGGTCTTTCAACTGTGTACACATGCCATATTTCTCACTAAATACGGACTTTAATTAAAGCCACCTATCCGGATTACTCTTGATGGATACTAAAACATTATAATTTCATAATATAACTTAAAATCAGAAATATATCATAAATCAACATCATAAAGTTTCCAAGTACTTTTCTCAATCAATTTCCAAAATATTAAATCATACTTCATTATTGAACTAAAATCACCAATAAATAATTTAAAAATATATTATCGATACTAACTTCAATTTCTTAAAAATAAGCACATAAATCATCATATGTAACAACTTTATTTCAATAAACCATAATTTCATCAAAGCTACTATTTTAAGAATCTTTAATTAAAACTAAAATTTACTTTGAGAAATAAATTTATTGAAAATCACTTAATATATAGACATATACTTTTGTACATAAAGCAATTTCAATAAAGTTTCTCAAAACTCGTTTCTTAAATTCTACTCTTCAAAATATCAAATCTTACACAAATATTAATCAATTATACCAAGTTCATCAAAACAAAACCAAAATCATGTATACATTAATATATATTATAGGTTAAAATTAACATGCAAATACATATATAATTACTTTGAACTTAACTTTAAGCTCATGTTAAAAACTAATCCATAGAAACTCCAATTAATCAAATGCATGTCAAAAATCACCACAAAAATTCAATTTTCTGGAAAATATAGAGTTATATATACATATATATACATAAAAACTCAAAAGGGTAGTTGAGAATTACTTACTTTAGCCATAATTGAGGGAAAAACACATTAAAACCTCAAATCCACCACCATAATCTGCCTAGGTCGAACTCTATGTAGGAATCTCCAAATCAAAATCACACCGACCACAATGTGTATTAGGATGTCTAGAACCTACTGTAAAAAAATCAGCTCGATCCAACGGTTCAATCTCTAGATATTTGGCGATTTTAGGTGTTTGAGTGGAGAGAATTGAGAAGATGGAGATGAGTTTGTTAATCAATTTTCCAACTGATCAATGCACGAAATTTATATATTGAAATGTGAGATTTGTGTTCCCAATAAGGGAAAATCTCCCTTTTGATCTCTCTAAACTTTAACTTTTTTTAAAACTTACCCTAAACTTTTAATTTTACACTTCAAACATGAAATTAGCTTCCAAACTATATCCATAATATCCAATTAACTCATCAATCAATAAATAACTACTCCCTCCATTCTCAAATAAGTGTCGTTTTAGATAATTGTTTTTATGTTTTTTTAAGTGTCGTTTTCGTTTTTCAATAAAATTTAGTATAGTTTTTTGGTCTA
Source organism: Euphorbia lathyris (assembly GCF_963576675.1). NCBI lineage: Eukaryota > Viridiplantae > Streptophyta > Magnoliopsida > Malpighiales > Euphorbiaceae > Euphorbia > Euphorbia lathyris. The sequence continues at coordinate 90,188,465 of NC_088911.1, read as the reverse complement.
AGCATTTAAATTTTGTCTTGATTCATGTGTTTTTTTAAGTTTTCAAAGTTTCCTCTCCAATCATTATAGGAGAGAGAATTTTTATTTAGTTAATCAATGTTAATTTATTAATTTAAGTGCATATTAATTATGTTTCTTAATTTGTGTGAAAATTCTAAAACGACACTTATTTGAGAATGGAGGGAGTATAATATAACCTAATATTATGGTATAATAATTAAAATTAGGGACACGGATGTGACAATTGTTGACGAACGAAGACTACTATTCATGAAAAAAGGTGTTTGTTGGTATTTAAATTAATTTTATAATTTTATTCAATTTTTTTCCAACAATAGATACTTGAGAAACACCCCCTCGATTTTTTATAAGATCGATTGAGAAGCTTTAATGCACTTTTCTCTCTTAAAGATGAAGAGGGGAACTTTTGAATTCCAAAGACTAATAATCACGATAATGTTCTTCTTCTTTTTCTTGCAGACAAATCACTTTTCAAATATTTCCACGTATAGTTTCTCTTTCATAAGTCTCGAAGTTGTGCATGATAATGATTCATTTATAGGCAATGAAGAAAGTATCCGTTGAGGCTGTACTTTGATTTTGAAAAATGATCTTATTTGTGATCTGTTCTTCATATTACCATTTGATAGATCAAGGAAGACAGGGTTTGTAATTTAAACTTGTGATTCGTATAACTTTACAAGTTGTTGATAAGTTGGACCTTGATTTATATTAACATAGATTATCCACTATATAGATCAAAGTTTGATCAACTTGAGTTGGACCTTGATGAGGTTTTTCGGTTTATTAGATTCAGTTTCAGTCTTGGATATTGAAATATTTCGGCCATTTCAATCGGTTTGGTTTTTGAATTTTATAAACTGAGTAAACCGAACCGACCGGATTAAATCCATGAGTCTTTAATTTCTGAATTCAATATTTAATAAAAACGATTCAAAGTCTTAGATTGTTAATTATCAAATACCAATACAAAACAAAGTACAGTAAAACCTCGATAAATGCATATTCTTGGGACCGGAAAAAATATTCATTAAGCGAGATTATTTATTTATTGATAAATGAATAAATTATTCATTTATCGATAAATCAATATTTATTGTTTTATAGATAATTTTTTATTGTAAAATGCATATATTGTATGTGGTAAGAAAAATCAAAAGACATCAATTGAAGTACTACTTGAATCTAGAGACGTTTAATTTTTTTGGTGAAACTTAATGCATTTAAAACTAAGTTCATAAATAGCAAATGAAAATATTTAGTATTTAGCTATAAAAGGTAGAAGATATATTCCAAGTACACATTATTTTCTCCTCCAATGGCTTCTCATCATTTGAAATGAGTAAAGAAATCAACTTTAACTGACAAAATGAGGAGTGCAATTTATATTTTGTATGTAATTCAATAATTATTAATTTATATTTTCATTGGGCCCTTAAGGATTTAAATATTTTTATTACTTAATGCATTTAGCGAGGTTATTACTTTAGTCCATTGGCCCAAGTCGAGACCGAAAGAATTTATTATATAAACGAGGTTATTACTTTAACGAACATTCATTTATCGAGGTTTAGCTGTAAACATTTAATGAAAAACGAAGTTCTATAATTTCTTTGTTTCAAATGATTGTTTCAAAGTCTTTAATTTTTGAATTCAATATACCAGTGCAAAACAAAGTAAACATTATGACTCAACTGATGGACCAACCGATCAACATGTGATTGGTGCCTTTCTCATCAAATCATCTCACCTAGAATTGCTTGCTCTATAATTAGAATGTTAAATTTGAATGTTAACTAATATTTTTTTTAATAATACATAATCACGTTTGTAGATCTTTTATACAAAAACTAATATAATATAAAATAGAAATAATTTAGTAATTATATGATGAAATCGAAACCGAACCTTTGAACCGAAATATTTAGTTCGGTTAGATTCAGTTTATAAATGAAATAGTATTTTGCTTTTTGGTTTTTCGGTTCGGTTCGATTATCATACCGAATCAAATGATGAACACCCATAGACCTTGATTTATATCAATTTTGCATTGCAGCATAGTTTGACCAAAGTTTTGGATTACCAACCATACTTGATGCAAATTGTAAGCCAGTTGACATTTGTTTTGTAACAACATAGTGTGCTCACTCTATATAAAAGTTGTCAATACATCTATCTATACAATATACTAAATCTGTAAATAAATTGCTAACGTGTCGCTTTCTTAATGTATCATTTGCTGATATGTTTTTTTTCTCAAAATTACTCTTTTATCTTTTCTATTTTTTTTTCTTTCCTATTTTTAAAGAATATCTTTAATACTGTTTATTCTATACAATATACTAAATCTGTAAATAAATTGCTGACGTGTCGCTTTCTTAATGTATCATTTGCTGATATGTTTTTTCTCAAAATTACTCTTTTATCTTTTCTATTTTTTTTCTTTCCTATTTTTAAAGAATATCTTTAATACTGTTTATTCTGAACGGTTTGTATGTTACGCATAAAAACGGTTTGTATGCTATTTCTTCTCCACGTTCTTTCCCTTTACACATAAACCGCTCCTCTCTATATGATCATCAACAGGAAACTCAAAATTTCCCCGCCCAAAACCTTTATTGCCACCAATTCGCTCAGAACCTCCATCAATTACAAGTCGAAAGAAGGTATCAACAAGGGTTCAGGACCCATCTTACTGCAGAGGTTACCGGTTGAGAGTAGGCAATCAAGTGGAGTGTCTAGATATGGGATCAGAGCAATTTGAAATTAGTGAATTTGGATGGTGCTTCTTTTTTCCATTGATTTCATTTTTTTTTCTTATGGTTTTGCTTTCTTGCTTTCTGAAAAATGACACCATATGTTGTTTGTGTTGTTTCCTAACCCCTAACCTCCCATTCTCTGTTTCTTTCATGTGTTAGGTTTCTCATGGCTCATTTGGATACAGTTAATGTTTTTTTGTCGCTTTCATTTTCTGTTATTGAGCAAATGCTTATGTAAAATTAAATGTGAAAGTTTTATAATTCTAGAGAATAGGATAACTGTAAAAAAAACTCACACAAGTCCATAAAAGCAATTACAAACATCAATTCATGTGCGTGCGAACTTCCTAGAATTCAAAGTCAACCAGAGGCTAAACAGATTGAAAGCATGCATTTTAATTTCTTTCCTTCTTTAACACATTAAGAAGAGCCTATAGACTTTCGGGCAATCCTATATAGAGTGTGGTTAATATGGTGCATGAGATTCTTCTTTAACACATTAAAACTATATATAGTCTTTTTTAACACAACAAAACGATCTCCAGCACTAAAACTATCACATTCATTTAGCACGGGTCTCTTTATTCGGAAAAAAATTTGGGGATTTCCATTTTGTAGTTGGATTTTATTACAGTGAAAAAACATATGATGAACCACACATCTAGAAATGGGATTTTCTCTCTTTTCCCTTTAGGATGGAGACTCCTTCACGAAGAGGGTGAAAGTTGATCGAGCAATAGAGCACAAGACCAATGGAGAGTTAAATTTAGATGAAAGAAATACTATAAACATAAATGGAAATTCAGGCGTGATCAGCTTCCAAAAGTAATGTATGAAATGAAGGTGAGAGACCAAAGAAAAAAATACATGTTATTATGGAAGAGATTAAGAAAGCTAAGATAATGCAACAATATATAAGTTGGATTGTTGATATTAAGTTACCTTCATCTGAAATCTAAAAAGTTAAAAAGGTTATTATAGAATTATCACATACTGTTGATTCTGTTTGCAAATTTGTCCTTGAGATGCATATATCATTATGATTGTAACTGCTTTTAAAGATTGTTTAAAACTACGGTTAAGAAAGGTGCTAATCTGCTGCCACTACTACTCTTTATTGGTTTGTGCATATGTAATATCAATTCACAAGTTTCTTATCTCCCGAGAAAAGTTCAATTATGCGATTGACAATTGAAATAACTGCCTTGTAAATGTTGATATACTATAAAAGTTGATATTCCTCCATTTTTTTAGTTTCAATTTCTCTATGTGTTTTGTTTTTAACCGATCAGAGTGGTGCAACTTATGAAGAAGCTAAAAAAAGGAAAAATGCTTTACAAGAAGAAGGACTATACCAAGATAGACTTAGAGAAGAAGCAAATGTTTGTTAATGTATTTCCATATATTTCTTATTACAAACAGGAATTTCATTTTACTTAACATGTTAATTTGGTGATATTTTAGTAAAAGGCTTCCCATATAGTTGTCAATGTATGGACTAGAATTGTAAAATCTATAATGCACAAAAAGCATTCAAGCAGTAGCAAAATATTTACTGATAGTCTTGAAATAAAGAGCAATTATAGGAAGTATGATGGTTAATATCATAGGAACACAATATTTAATTGTAAAGGTGGGCATACTTCCTTCAAATGTAGTAATTGATAATTTCTTCCATTGTAAAAGTCCAATGGAAAAAAAACGATGGAGGGCAGATTTTTGTCCACTGCTTCTTTGATTTTTAAGATATCAAAAGAAAATAACTTCAAATTGTGTAAAACATGTATTTGACCCAACCTAAAATAAAATGACCAAAGAAAAAGATAATAATAAAAGGAGACCAAATAAAAAAAAGGAATCACTACAACAAATTATCACTTGCGTCATGAATCATGCCAGAAGAATTCAAAATTCGTGGCATATTTTCATTTAGCCACGAGAAAAACAAATTCCACTATAAACTTAGGATCTCCTGATATATTTATGCCACGGATAATTTTATTTCGTGGCAAACATACACCTATGCCACGAATTTTGCCACGGTAAATTTTTTCCGTGGCTAAATCTATCTATGCCATGGGAAAAATTTACCTGTGGCACAAAATTATTTATGCCACGGATAATTTATTTCGTGGCTAGATCATTAATTATTCTAAAATTAATTTCTATTTTGTTTGTAATAAAAAATAATACTTTAATTTGATTTATTTTTTGGATTGGCGGGGAGCAAAAGAAAATTATTTGGGCCAAAATTTCAAAGCCATAGATTAGCCCTTTCCCAGCCACTCGGTCAAAAAATTGATTGTTCAGTGTTTCCCTATTACTTCACGTGATTTTCCCCCAAATTGCTTTTCCATAGATTTTTTATTCGATACTCTTCCCTAATTTCTAGAATCTCTAAACTACTAGGGTTGATCATTTCTTAATGGGTCTCTGATTCTTTCTTTCTTTATCTCCGTAATCTTTGATTTCAGACGGCTCAAAATCGGAGAGGAGTATCATCACGGTCTTATCTTATTGAGAAAGTTGTTATTGACGCTCGAAAAAAATTTGTTTCCCTGAAAATTTGGTTATATTGGCTTCGTGGTTGGTGTTGGTAAGGCTTCTTCTATAAGAGTTTTTTAAGGGCTTTACTCAAAGTTAATTTTTTTTGAACTTGTTATGCATATAAAGTATTAGATTTTGTGGGTATGTGTTTTTGCATCATGTTTGCTATGTTGATTGTATCATGTTCTTTTTATGTTTGGCAACTCTCTGTAGAAATTTTCTTGGATTAGAATATATGGGCTAAGTTCCTATTCTTAATTCATATAATTCTAAATAAGGGTAGTAATTTAAGGGTAGTAATATATTGTTAGAGAGGTTAAGAATACCAAAATATCACCCTTTAGATGTTGGTACAAGATGCTATATAGGTTTTTTTGTTGAACAAATATGGAAGATGAGTTAAGGCTAGACACCTTGAATGTAGCTTCTCCATCCACTGCCCAAATTTCTTCCCATAATTGTTTCTAGTGCTTTTGCTTAATTTGTTAATGATCTATTTTTGTTTTACCTCACCAAATCAGATACACACCTGTTGGTTGAAGTTTAACAAGTGATTGAAGTTTACTTTTTTAAAGTTTACTAATTGATAACTCTAAAACAAACACATCGTGCCTCTCTGTTGAATCCAAAACTTCAAGGGCTTTCTCTACATCACCACATTTAGAATATTTGTCAATTAAGCAGTATTCACATGGACCCTAAATGACCAAATTTAATCATTCACCTTTACATTTAAGCTTATTAGAATCTCAGGGTGGATATTCAAAGCATTCTAAGACTTAGATTTAATAAGTATAGGTCTAGATCTAACGGTAAATGACCAAATTCATTTGGTCACTCAGGATGCATGTGAACATTATTGTTGTCAACAAGTGAGGATGTTAGATGAAAATTTAACTTAATCTCTTTGATTCTTTATATGCACATGGATCCATCTTGAGTTAATTCTTAGTAGCATCATGTCAAGTATGTTAAAAATTAGAGAGGAAATTGCAGCTTTTTATTTTATTATAATATTCTTTTATTGTTACTTTATAATTATGATGTTTCACATGCCTTTGGATGCTCAAGAGGGATTTAAAATTTTACAGAATTAAGCATGTGCAATATTTTTGTCTTGAGTTACATGGTAATAAAATCTCTGACCTAGCAAAATCATATGGATCTTTATTTTACACCGTATTATCATCTTAACTAACTAACTAAATTGCAAGACATGTGACTCCCATTATTATAATACAATTATATTTCACAGGCCGCTTGCTACGTTTATCAGCAGCAGCAGCTCAGCCCGTCGCACTAGCCAATTAAGGTTGGTGATTTGATTTTTCAATTTACAAAAATGTTCTAGAATCCAAATATGAACTTACTTAGTGGCTAATTATCCCTTTACTACGAATCATTTTCTTGTACAACTAATATGTCGAGCGCTTTTACTATAATTATTGTGATGGTCTAGTCTTTGTATTATAAAAGAAAGCATGTCATTATTCTTACTTAATGTATGCACAAAATTGACTAAACATGTTATTCAGACATTTGGTGGAATGGAATTTTTTTCTCAATCTATGCCTTGAATACAACTTAAAAAGAAGTTCAAAATATATATGGTGTGAGCCAAACACATAAGAAACAAGGTTGTAAGTACACTTATATTCATGAGTACGGTTCCTAAGCTATTTCCTCTTCTTCTTCAATTCGCAGTTTTCAGATACTTTGTTGTCATTGTAGACCTTTATATAGTGGTTTTTTTATGTCTGTTTCTTCTCCTTTGTTTTCTTGCAGAGCTATTTTCTATTTCCCTCATCCAGTTAGTATTTTTCAGGTAAATTAAGGTGTATTTTTACTATATTTTCATTGTTTTTGTTTAGATTTTGCTTCATGATTATAGTTGCTGGTAAATTTCTAGCCATTTGAATAATTATAGTGCTCGAAGATTTTGTGAAGATGAGGTTGTAATGCTTATTTAGTTGGTATGCAAACTGTTTGCTTGAACTAAGAATACAGTTAAATCATCAGACAATATGAACAAGTACTGGAAAATACACTAATGATTCGAATCCTCCTCATATATTAACTTGGTTATGTAATGGTTGATCGGTTTTAGATTGCAAATGTTTGGTCATGTGGGGTGCCACTATATGTAATGTTGGTGGGAGCATACCCTTTTGAAGATCATGAAGATCCTAAAAACTTCTGCAAAACTATCTAGGTGAGTTTCTTCCAACGATCACTATAAATAATCTTCTCTCTTATGTTACCGAACTTAAATTCATACTTAAAATTGTTTTAGAGAATAATGAGTGTTTAGCACTCTATATCAAACTATGTATGGCTTTCTGCAGATTGCAAGCATCTCATGTCTTGTATTTTCATTGCTAACTGTGTTGCTTATGTTAGATCATGGTTGTTGTTTATTAATCATGGAACGATTGTTGTCGTATTTAGGAATGACTGACATTGTTGACACTGGTTTTGCAAAACTCCTACTAATTATTCAACAAAAACGGGGCACAAATTGATTAGTTCAATTGACATATTTTGTTGCATTGTCATTCTTTTAACTCTTATTTCTGACTGTAAGGTAGTTGTTTCCGTCAAAATATACTTTTGAGAGAATTCTAGAGTTTATTTTGGACTCATGATTTGTGAGAATTATATAGCTTTGAGACTCTAAAATGCTTTAAGCTACTCCTATATTGTTCTGATTATAACTTTTTTCTCTTAATATATGATTGTTTGAGACTTGTAGAAATCATAAGGAGCTGATAATTGAGGTGTAATTTTGAAAAGCGGATTATATTCAATTCTACGTTTTCTGATGACCAGATTCCCTGGGTATGTCCCTAGTGGAGGATTACTCAGGCAGCAACGAGCTTAGAACAATAACAAAAGGATCCTTATCACAGTAAGAAAGGATCCTTAGAAGGACCTGTCACCATTATTTGTATAAGTGGTACACTAATAGGGAATATAATCTGTGTATCTTAGCTTTACACTTGTAGTTTTCTTAATACATATATTGTATTTTTTATGCGTTTCCAGTAGTTTCTTTGTTGGATGATAAAGTCTTTATTGGATGATAAAATGATTGATATTCAATTTAATAATTATTTATTTTCGTTAAGAACGGTTAAACTTTTAGACTTTATTTATTTTTTATTCTTTTGTTCTGATCGATTTTAATCTAGCACCCTTCAATCCAAAAGTCATATAATAATAATAAATTACCAACATTTGAATCAAATTTGTCACGATTATACTCATGGCTAAAGAATCTAGCCACGCGTGTGTTATTTATTTTTTTGCCACGGTTATGCTCATGGTTAAGTGGGATTGGTTTCCATGGGTCACTATATATTGCCACGACTCTTATTTTCCCATGGCAACTACCTAGCCACAGGAGTCCCCACCTTGAATTTCCGTGGCTAAATAGCATAGCCACGGAGATATTACACTTGAGCCACGATTCTAACTGTGGCCCAAGTGATGATTTGTTATAGTGAATTTAAGTGTTATTTGATGTTCAGAATGTTGGTACCAATGTTGTAATGGTGTGTTTTCCACACATGTTCTTGCCATTATTCTATTCTTTTGTTAATGAAATTGAATAGGGAAGTAAAAACATATAAGAGTTGATTTAAGAGCGTTAATTGTCAAGCCGAAAGGACATTATTTTTCTGATTCAAATTTCAGATAACTTAACCTTTTTTTTATTGGCCATGAATAATATGTTTTACTAGTACTCTGATTATAGTTTAGTTGTTTATTTAAAAGAGAATAATATCTGTATTCAAACAAAATTTATATAGTTGTTCCTATATTTTAATCTATTTACATAAATGTTTGGATCTGTGCAGAAAATAAGAAGATATTCATGACATAAACTTATTATATGGATTCAATCATCTTTCATACATATATTTTGTCTTGGTTGAGTTCAAATTATTCACCATTTCATTTCAATCTATATTTCTGATGTTTTCTATACTTTTTTTAGTCCCTTATATGAAACTCACTATCCATATTAATTTCCTCTACTTTTTTTACAATGATACTCACAAAAAATAACTTATAGGCGTTATTCAATTAAAAAGAGGAAACTTCATAACTATAAACTTTCTAATTTGAAAAATATAAAGTAAATTCATATTTTTTTCCAAGAAAAACCCAAAGATATGAACAGAAAAAAAAATTATTTTCTTTAAAAAAACAACAATAAATACATTTACCGTGCAAAGCACGGGTCCCTTGCTAGTTGTAATTTAAAGTTTCTGGTCATAATCGAGCGACTTGTACTAGTATGTTATGAGTTCCATCTCGGCTTCCACCAACAATATCAAGTGAAGCAAGCTGTTCTAAAAACTCAGCTGGCAAATAGTGTACTCTATATTCTGTATTGATAATTTCTGTACTGATAATCTGTGTATTGATAATTTCTGTATTGAAATTTGTGTATTGATAATTTCTGTACTGATAATCTGAGAGTTTGTGCCTTTTGAATCAGGAGTTCACGTAATAATATGTCATATATACACGTCGATATGCTCCCATATCGACTATGTAGACGCCGATATGATCCCATATCGACTAAATAGACGCCTTCCATGACCCCATTTGTCCTACGGACATGCCGATATGATCCTACGTACTCGCCGATAAGGTTCCATATCGGCGTCTATAGACGCCGATATGTTCCCATCTGTCCCACGTTAACGCAGATATGGTTCCATATACGTCGATATGCTCCCATCTGTCGTACGTTAATGCCGATATGGTCCCATATCGACTATGTAGACGCCGATATGTTCCCATATGTCCTATTACCAACAAGAAGATGTCACCAATAATCTACATTCATAAGTTACCAACAAACGTTTACATGTTACAATAGATTACAAGCCAAGCAAATTAGGCATTGTAATTAGATCATTCTGGTCCAACAATCGTTGGTTGAAGAGTTCCAAGCACACCCGCAGCCTATAGAAACGTCCATCAAACCCGGAGAATCCATAATCCGTACATAATGGCCCCTTTTCAACATAATGCTGAGCAAACAAGCATAAGAAGACACCACAATCATTGGATTTGCGCAGCTGTTGTGGGCACCCACGAGCCCTCTCCCACTTTATGAATCGATTGCCGTTATCATGCCGCCCACTTTTCTTCCAATACTCGGCCTCTTCTATTGCTCTTGTCATGATACGAAACCGGGGTTCAAGCCTTTTGTCTATTGATTCGTTGGATGCATTTGACTCCAGACTATCATAGAACTCCATCCTCATTTCTTCCACGTAGAACACACCGAGTAACCAGTGTTCTCCTTTATAGTTGATGGGTTTTAGCACATGTTTAACCTCATACCAAGGCCGATTGTGAAACTCCTTCATCCCAGTGATTCGTTGCACAAACAACTTGGATTGTCCCCAATTTTCGGGTTTGTCATAATTCTTGGTCATATTTGCAAACTCCATAAATCCAAAGAAATTTGAGTCGATGGCAGTCCAATCCTGACTCTGATGGACGTATTTTCCGTTTAATAACCACAAAAATGCATTTACAAGCTGCAACACATGCACAAATAAGTACAAACACAACACATACAAAGTTCACAATATAAACCAAAACATGGAAAGTGAGCAATATCTTACTTGGCTGTCTATGTACTTTCCAGTTATCTCTGCCTCTTCAAACCACGATACAGTCTGACCCCAATCGGTTCCACCTAACGTCCTCAGCTGATCATGGGGGGTATTCTTCTTCCAGTCGTCATATGCTTCTAGAAGGTGTCCTTTTATACGATCGCGACCATCGTGTTGTTCCATGGGGTACTTTTCATCATCATCATCATCAAAATGATATTCCATCCGAGGATCAGTGAATGGTGACTTAACGTCTTTCCCACGTTTTTTTTCTCGCTGGGGTCTACCTTTCACTTCTTCCTCCTTGATGGTTACATCGCTTCCTCTCCCTCTTCTTCCTCCTCTTGTCCCTCTTCCTCCCCTTCCATCCCTTCCTCCTGCATCCCTTACCCCCCCCTCCTCTCCCTCTTCCTCCTCCTCTTCCACCTCCTCTTCCTCCTCCTCTACCTCCTCTATTACCCTGCCCTTCCTCCTCATGTTTAACCTCGATAGTCAAATCTTCTATTTCTCCTTTGTCTTCACGTATAGGTAAAGATGATTGGACAACTTAGTTAACCAGAAGAGTAAGCTGTCCATGATCGATCTCAGCATCATGGCCGTCATGGCTCTCATCCTGTTAAAACACCAAGTAGAAACACATATTACATCATTGTGAATTCAGTTAAAAGCACCATATTAAACGTTAAAAACAAACTTACATCAATCATTATAACAATTGCCCTCTCCTGCTCTTTCTTCTCCATCTCCTCCTGCTGTTTCTTCTCTATTTCCTCCTGTTCTTCCTTAGCCCTCTCCTCCTGTTCTTTCTTAGCCCTCTCCTCCTGCTCTTTGTGCACCTTCTCCTCATGTTCTCTCTTCTCCCTCGCCTCCTGCTCTTTATTCTCACTCGCCACCTGCTCTTTCTTCTCCCTCTCCTCCTGCTCTGTATTTTCCCTCTCCTCATGAACTCTCTTCTCCATCGCCTCCTGCTCTTGCTTCTTTATCTCCTCCCGTTGTTTCTTATCCCTTTCTTCATGCTCGTTCTTCTCTATCTCCTCCCGCTCTTTCTTCTCCCTCTCCTCCTGCTCTTTATTCTCCATCTCCTCATGAACTCTCTTCTCCATCGCCTCCTGCTCTTGCTTCTGTATCTCCTCCCGTTGTTTCTTATCCCTTTCTTCATGCTCTTTCTTCTCTATCTCCTCCCGCTCTTTCTTCTCCCTCTCCTCCTGCTCTTTATTCTCCATCTCCTCCTGCTCCGTCTTCTCATTATCATCCAGACCTTGTCCTCCAATCTCCATCTCATACATATCAACATCCCGTTGTGACTTCAGTTCCTGCACATCACGTTCTACAACGGACAATCTATTTACAAAGGCATTCAGTTTCCTATCTTGATGACCAAACTGTTCAGTTATCATCTTCTCTTGCTCAGCAAACTTGACATTCATTTTCTTCTCGTGCTCATCAAACATCCTCCTCGGTAGTCGTTCCAGACCAGATTGTTTCTTCTTCTGGACAGGTACTCTAGGTGAGACAATGAAGGAATTTTCATCATTATCAGTCTCAGATTCACTGTCATCCTCTACATCAACATATCCGCCTTCATATGTACCCAATCCCTCATGTTCCTCCTTTTCCATGCCTTCATCCTCTTGCTCCTCTTTCCCCTCTTCTTCCACCTCCTTCCCCTTTGCAACCTCTTGCCCCTTTTCCTCCTGTTGCCCCTTTTCCTCCTCTTGCCCCTTTTCCTCCTCTTGCCCCTTTTCCAAATCGGTAAATACATGGTCATAATTACACTACAGGCCATCCACATGGTTTACTAGATGATCATACCATGAGCTTTCTTTCTCGGTGTCTTCAGCTGTCAGTTTCGTGGCATTTGGTTTTACACCCGACTAAAAATACAAATGTACAAATAAACAAGTCAGTCAGATGTATAGCACAATAGTGACACATATAGGCACAATGCTTGGTCAACTTACTTCAAAAATGGCTAGGACTTTGGGCAATTTAGCGATAGCGGTCTTTTTCCATCGTAGCCATCGTGGGATGCGAGTGCCTTTCTTCTCATACCATGTCCGGGTGGCATCCCATACTTCGAACAACCAAGCCTGCAACAAAGTTCCAATTCATTATTTATGCCTATTACCAACATTTCTAATATACAGAATATACACACATCATACCTGAAATACGTATGCAAAACCATATAGGTTGTATGAGACACGGTTAATCCTTAACTTCTCCCTATAAGCGATCAATTGATCAATTTGGTCTTTTCCACCATCTATCCCATTAACAAGAGACATGTAGGTCACATCCCAGCCACAAACACCCCACGGAAACTCGTTAAACAATCTTGGAAATTCAGAAAGTTCCAACACCCAATGAAGAACTTTTTTTTCGCGCATGTTATCCAACACACAGCCAATGGAAAAATACAACATGGCAAATGAAACTGCATCCTGATCAGACTGATCCTTCCAAACAGTTTGCAGCATAATTGTTTCCACGTCTTTATAGGATGGTGTAGGGATGCCTGGAAAAAACTTATTCCTAAATCTATATGGCTTATTTATCCCACTGAACCTTTCCAGAAATGCTTCCATGTCTCCAAACCGTAACCCACTTAGGAGTCCAAACTCCCAATCCCCAAATCTTAACTCAACACCTCTAACTTTGAAGCAAAGCTCCCTGGGTTTGAGGTCTTCACGTATGATCTCCCTTGTTAAAACGGTATGGCAGAGGACTCCTGCAAATACTGTATTGGTCATTTCCAAGTACTGGCCGAAGCAACTCTTCCTAAATAGATTTAGTTGGTCTGATGTTAACAACCCCTTTATCTGGTTTGCTGCTTCTATGTTACACCTAACCGTGATGACACTTTCCGTTCCAAATGCTTTTTTGTATTTATTTGCAGATTTCTTCTTGGCTTTCTTCTTCGAAGGAGAGCCATGCTCATCTCTCTTCCTCTTGTCTACACGATCATGCTGAAAAATGTTGTAGACATATCATCAGGGAACATACAATCAAGCTAATTATAACGTTGAGCTAGAATGAGCTAGCGTATGCTAGAATAAGAGAGTTATCAGTAATAGTTCGTCGATATGAATGTTCTATCGGCAATATAACGTCGATATGAATGTTCTATCGGCAATATAACGTCGATATGAATGTTTCTATTGGCAATATAACGTCGACATGAATGTTCTATCGGCAAAATGATCGACGATATGGATGTTCTATCGGCCATTAGGCTGTCTATGACTATGTACTATCTACAATTAGGTTGCCGATGAACATACACATCGACGAATGACTTCCTAACACCAGACGAACCCAGAAAAAACCCTTGCACCAGAAGCAGTAAACGAAACGAAACGAGACGAAATGTTCCTTCTCAAACACAACAAATGTACATCCAATAGAAGATAGAAACGCAAATGTAAAGTCAAGTTATTTACCCTCTTTTTCGTTCTTCCTTCTGAGTTCGATTCGTTGTCTGAGCTTTGTGTTCTCGCCATGTCAACTCCAAGTAACAGAGATTCGCCGGATGAAATGTACAGAATCGGCCAATGAATCGCCAAAAAGTTAGAGAGAGGAATAAAGGGGCATTAGGTTAGAGTGATGGAAGTTCGAATGTTGAAGAGCGGGAGCGGAGTGTTAGAGATGAGGGCAAGGTTGGAATTTAGTTAGTGAAATGTGTTAGTTTTGGTGAGATTTTGAAAGTGTGTTAGAAATGAAAACTAACCCCTTAAAAGGTGCTAGTTTTGTAATTGTCCCAGTATTTATTGATATACAGTTTGTGAAATATTTATTGAGATATGGTTTATGAAGTATTTATTGATATACGGTTTATGAAGTATTTATGGGTATATGGTTTATGAAATATTTATTGATTTGCAGTTGATTTGAGTGAATGATTAATTGCAAACCTATTTATATTGTGTAGTTGAGATTTTAAATAAATAAAAATATATATGTATAGCTATTTTGAACACTTAAGTATTTTAATACAGTGATTTACGTTTTGACAATGTGGGATAATTTCAGAAATAATGTTTATAACAAGCTTATGATATTTTAAATTACATATTTGGTTAAAAGTACTATGTTAAGTATTTTATTATGGCCTAATCCATAAAATGTTCATTTTTGAAGAATATAAATTTTATATGATGCATTTTGAAAATTAAACTATAGATATAGTTATTTTGAGTACAAGTACTTTATGTAGTTGATAATTGCTTACTGAGATTTCTGTCTCACGTTTTTAAATGTTTTAATTTTTTAGACGAGAAAGAGCAAGGTATAGGAGAAGATGCTGCTTGACAAACACGGTTGAAGTATCAAGTCATCAGTTTTATCTTTAGTTAGGATTCTGTGCCTTTATTTAGAGATTTGATTGTATTGGGTAATTGTTAGACAAGGTGTCGAACGGCCTCGCCCGGGCAGACTGGGGGGTGGACACCTCATGGCGATGTAAGCGGTGATTGGCGCCAAAAGCAACCAATCGTGGAATCAAGCTGCTCGGCAAGACCGGAGCTCGAAGTATGGAAGAGTCGTCACCCACGAATGGGAAAATGAACACCGATCCCTTGCGGGAGACCGGTGAGGGTTCGGGAAACTTAGGTACGAGCCGAGAAGGCTAGCTCCTTTCCGGAGAAAGGCTACTAGGCACCCCGACATCGCCCGGTTATGAACCACCGACCTCCTACTCAGCGTGTTAGGCGATAACGGACTAATCGCATATTTCTTTAAGTTTAAAATTCATTTGAAACCTTTTCTTTCTCGCTTTGAAAACCGTTTTGAGCATGTTATTTGAAAGCCATTTTAGTAAAGAATCACCCATTTTGCATAAATTTAAAGTATATAGGAGAGAGAGGGGGAGAAGAAAGAATTGATTTATTCACAGTGTGATTTTATGCTTTAGACTATACACTAACTCTAAGCTAATCTCATTCCCCAAAAACGAGTTTATTTACATGGTTCGTACCTTAATCGTCGTTGGAACGATTTAAGTACGTTTCAAAACCCCGTTAATTTACATGACATCGACTCGAATCGCCGTTGGAACGACTCGAACGTTTGAAAACGTTGAGCAAACAGTTTCTATCTAAAAACGTGATTAAGCACACAAGTCAATTTGTTTTGTACAAAACCGTTTAGTTAGGAAAACAATTCAAAACCTCATTATTCACAAAAACAATTTTAATTACAAGGTTCGCTTAATCCGTCGTTGGAACGAATTAAGGTTTTAAAACGTGATGTTTAGAAAGTGGTTTAAAATGATAAAAAGGCCTTTTATTTACACTTTAGGGATGTCTAAAAAACCTTAACTTAAATAAACAAATCAAACTTTCTTTTTTGTGGTTTATTTTCCCCTTTTCCACTCAATTATCCTCCACTTGAATATAATTACACTAATGAACCAATTAAACCAAAATTCACCAAGTAAAACTCATTTGGAATATATACATATATACAAAAATAAAATAGAAATACATACATATATATATATATATATATAATTTTATCTAAAAATAAGGATATATCTATAGATAAAAAGGAGTAAGAAATACTAAAGAAAATAAAAAAGAGTACTAAATATAATACATTTTTATTCTAATTCAAAACATGTAAAAACAATGAACCAAATTCATAAATGGGAAGAATAACATTGAGTTCCAAATGGTTTTAAGTAGTAAACATATAGAAAATAATTTTTACCCTAAATAATAGCTAATATAACTTAAATGTGCCAAAACTATATATATAGGAATATCATACCTTACAAAACCAAATCCAAATGAATTAAACCCAAATACGAAATCTATAGCTACATAATACGTAATTAATAGTTATAGGACTCAAAAATAATTTTTATAAATACATAACATAATTAAATACGTATATGTACAAGTAGAAATGTCAAAAAGAAGAGAAAAGAGGGTTAAAAGTGGAATTTTCGGATTCCAGTAGATTACCGACGGAAAATCCGTCGCCAATCTGCTATTAGCGACAGAAAAGGCAGAATTACAGAAACAGTCCAGAAGTTTCCAGATTTATTCCAAAGCTTTAGATTAGATCTATTCTATCGTTTTGGGTCCCCGAACTACCAAAATTGGATCATAGTCTATAACGGAGATTCCTAAAACGACGTTTTATTTTTAAAACATTATTTAGAAATATTTTCAAAACTTATAATTTCAACGTTTTTAATTCCCGAACTACCTCTAAATCAGATCACGGTTCATATTGGGATATTAAAACGAGGTTTTTTATTTCAAAACAAAACCGAACATTTATTTAACACGTGACGAAAATTAAATAAATACGGAATAATAAATAAAACGTGATAAATAAAAGACTAAATAAATAAAAAACTATAACATAAAAATAAATAAAGATAAATAATTTAAATAAAATAAAACGAGTCTAGTCCTCGGATAATACGTTAAGATCGGTATCTGACAGTCGAAGTCGTTTGATTCCACGAGTTATGATTTTCCGGCGTTTTTTTGTGTTTTTTATAAAATATTCAACTTTGGAAAATTTGGATTTTTTTGGGAAAAAAATATTTTCTCCAAAAAATTGACTTTCTCTCTCTAAAAATGTCTAGAGTGAGAAAGCTCCAAAAATTCCTCCCCTCCTTTTTTTAAAATGCATGGGGATCCGTGCCTTAAATAGGCAACGGATCCCGGAAGCTTTGGGCGACGCCCGAATAAAATTGGGCGTCGCCCAAAGCCGGTTGGGCGAACGCCCAACCTAGTTGGGCGGACGCCCAACATTAGTTGGGCGAACGCCCAACATGGTTGGGCGAACGCCCAACCTCAGTTGGGCGCGTGCCCAACCAGCGTTGGGCGCGCGCGCCCAACGAGCGTTGGGCGTCCGCCTAACGTCGCTGGGCGCTCGCCCAGCGGCTGCCGGGTGCGCTCGCCCAGCGGCCGCCGGGCGTGCGCCCCGCACTGTCGGGCGCGCGCGCCCATCGGTCGTCGAGCGCGCGCTCCGCACTGCCGGGCGTGCGCGCCCAACGGATGTCGAGCGTGCGCCCCGCGCTGCCAGGCGTGCGTCCAACTGTTGTCGGACACGCGTCGGCTGCCGCTAGGCGCTCGCACCACGTCGCTGAGCACTCACGAGCCGTCCACTTGACGACCGCGACTCCCCCTAACTTCTTCCCTTTTTATTATATATTTTTGCTTTAAAACTTCCGGAACCAACCGCTTCGACCGTCTTGTTACAGGTTTTCGTCACAGGTCCTCCGACTCGGTGTCTATAGTTGCCCCTACTTTCCTATTTTGACAGTGATGTGTGTGTTTTGAAAACGTTTTTTGCTAACGCAACACATGCAATGTAAATATATTAAAGTAAAAGACACGTAAAGAGTAGGAGGAAGAATACCTGACCTCTGCGCTGCGTGCTCCGGCATCGTCTTCGATCCTCTCCGTCCTTGCCTTTGAATCGGCTGCTGGCGGACGTTCTTCTTAAGGACTCTAGCCTAAACTGACTGTGGGTAAAAAGCTCTGTCTAGCGACCCTAGTCTCTAAATCGATTACGGGTAAAAATGGCTCAAAAGCAACCCTGGTCCACGACCGCGGGTAAAATGGCTCAAAAGCAACCCTGGTCCACGACCGCGGGTAAAATGGCTCAAAAGCAACCCTGGTCCACGACCGCGGGTAAAATGGCTCAAAAGCAACCCTGGTCCACGACCGTGGGTAAAATGGCTCAAAAGCAAGCCTGGTGTAACAATTCTGGATTTTAACGCGCTGTTGTCTGTATCTTCACTGGAGCTATCGTCTCGAGTATTTGAGTTGCTTGATAAAAGCGTCCTTATCTTTTCGTCTGGAACGATTTAGACTAACAAATATTTTTCTATTGACTGTTGTCTGTATTTTGACTGGCACCATTGTTCTGTAAAATTCGGCTCTCGTCTGGAGTCATATCTTGATGTTATCGGTCACCGCCTGGCAGAAACGCAGGCTGAAGCGGACTGCAGATCGGAGGTTTGTGCACCTGGTAATTAATTATTTACTTTTTACCTTTATGTCACATCGTACCTTTTTCACTATTTATGGGAATGCCATTCCCTTTTCTTATATAAGGTGGTGGGGTTTCATTTCAACCCCACACCTTCTCTCTCTTCTCTCTCTCTCTAACTTCTGATTTGGATTATTCTCGTGATGGATTTGGATAAATACGATGGCACGAAGGGCATGGATGCGGGTTTTGAGAACCTGACTACAGTGGCCCCTTTCCAGGATCCTGCTTCACATCTGAGTCGGACTCACTCTAACCAGGTAAGTACTCTCCTACCCTTTCGTCCTTTGACTAGACTCCTAGGCTTTAGTAACCCTACGTTGAACATGATTTGCATGCTAACCTCTAAGTTGCTTTAGAAGACTTTAGCTAGACAACACAAATTTCTTCGCCCGCAAGCAACACTTTATTTATCTTTTGAAAGAATGTGAATTATATGCATGTGAATAGTAAAAATACGAACAATGCATGCCAACAGTAAAAACGTGAATAGCACGTGGATAGTGAAAATGTGAATAGTGCATGTGAATAGTAAAAAACGCAAAATGTACATGTGAATAGTAAAAAACGCAAAATGTGCACGTGAATAGTAAAAACATGAATCATGCAAAAATGACTAAGTTAGACACTCTTAACTTAAGTTAGAATTAGATTATGCTCCTTGCGAACACGCGGGAGAGTGGAACACCAAAGAATAACGAATTAATTAAATTCTATACAAATGATCCTATGAATGACACCTCACGGGGTAACGACCCTAACTGACTGGTAGTTCTAAGTTAGACCTAAGCATGACCGAAAGAACAACTAGGTTAACAGACTTTTATGTGTCGAAGCGAGGTTCTCGAGGAGTAATGATTTTAGCTGGGCCCCTTTCCTTACCCGTCCTGTTTCTTCCAGGTCCTTGAGATTTCTGGGACCACCGAGGGTGTCCACCTCTGGCATGCCATGCTTAGCCCGACGGCCAAAGCCCGAGTCCGAGAGTTGGGCTTCGAGCCCTTTATCCTAGCGCTGCCACGTGCCAACGGAGTATGTGATCGTTTCGGCCTGCGCGCCTTGTGTGAGAGATGGGTAGACTCGACCCACACCTTCCACTTTTCGTTTGGGGAGATGACGATCTCGCCTCGTGACTTCTCCCTGCTGACCGGGTTGCGAGGGAGCGGTACCCCGGTTCCCCTTTTCTTTGATATAGTGCGTCCTCGGGTCGACCGTGATGAGCTAGCTGCTTTGATTGGACCAGGAGTCTATACAGGGGTCGGGTCCACCCCGGTGAAGTTTATCACCACATCCGGACTATTGAGTCGCAGGGACTCCTGCGGGCTGGACGACACCGATCAGGCTGTTCGTAACTTTCTTCTGTATGCTTTGGGCGAGACGGTCTTTCGCACCAAGAGCGCGACGATACACGCGGGTCTCATCCAGGCCTTTCGTGATTTAGATGCAATGTCATCTTATGATTGGGCAGGAGCCGGCTTGGCTTTTCTGTACAAGTTCTTGGACCTGACTTGCCGGAAGCGCAAGGACTTCGGTGGCTATACCTTTGCTCTCATGGTACGTCGTTCATCCTCAACTCGTTTCCTCACTCTTTTCGCGATTTCTGTTAGTAACCTTTGTTTCTGCGAGCAGGTTTGGGCTTATGAGAGGCAGATTCTCCCGTGCGAGCATCGGCGTAGACCTTGGGTGGTTAGGCCTCCACTTATGGCTCGGTGGAGTGATTTCAATCTAGGCATCGAGAAGAGGCGGACGGTGACGCAATTCTTAGCGTGGATCGACTCACGGACTTTGGGGGAGGTGAACATCTTCTAACTACGCTAGATTTTCGTTTGATCAGACCTGACTTTTCTCTTTTGTTTTCAGATTCGGTTTAGGTGGGATGACCTCGACTTCGGTCCCGATTACACATACGTCACCTGCATCCAGGGGCAGCAGTGCGTACTTACCGGCCCCTGCGTGCGGGCATGGTACTTAGGCGACCGGGGCATCACCGGGGTTAGTGCCTCGCATTGGACACCGGGCGAGATCCCCGCCTCTATATTTGCGGTGCGGACCATGCCCTTATCGGACATTTGCCGTGATTGGACCCGCCGCTTTGCCCCTAGAGATGTATGGGACCATGCAGGGGGCCGCACTCTCTATTTATCGACACTATTGACCCCGATGGACGCCCCTGCGGTTGCGATGGAGGTGGACCCCGTGGCAGACGTGTTTTCAGCGGAGGCTGTCGCTGCAGTCTTTGGTCGGGAGGAGGTTCCAGTGAGTGGTTCGACCTATTTATTTTTATTTACCAGATAGTTAGTGGTATTTATTGTGCCTTTGCTTGCAGGAGGGTTCCTAGAGGAGTGCCCACACGTCAGATTTTTTCGATGGGGCCCGGGCTCAGACGTCTGCGAGCGAGCCATCACATTGTGCCGGCGAGTCCTCTAGCGCTGCTCGACTAGAGTGGCCCCCTTTAGGCGTACCTATTCCCGACTTCGGGAGGGACTTCTCGACAGTTTGCTATGACGAGTCCGGAGTGGCCTATACCGGTGTTGAGATGGCTCCTCCTGCTTTCACGTCGAGGATACCGTTTGATCCCTCAGACGCCCTCCAGACTTCGAGGGAGACGTGCACCGACTATGTGGGGCTATCTGGTTACCTCAGAGATCGACTCAGCTTGCGTTGCGCCAGTCACCTGGTAAGTATCCTTATTTTATTTTAGTGTAGTGGAATGTATGCACATATGTATGTATGACTTCTATTCTTGTCTGTATTTCTTCTTTTTTTATATCTCTTTTTTTTTCTTTTTTCTTTTTACAGAGCGATCTCCATGCACACGAGCTGAGACGGAGCGAGTCGCTGCGGGAGGCCGATGCCAGGGTCGGCCAGGTCTATAGGGAGAGGAATGATCATTGGTCCGGGGTGATACGAGCGGAGACTGAGGGGCGTCTTGCTGCAGAGGAGAGGGAGCGAGTGGAGACTGCGGGGCGTCTTGCTGCCGAGGAGAGACTTCGAGTTTCCGAGGAGACCTTATTTGCGGAGCGGGCTTCTCGTCTGAGAGACTTTGAGGATTACTAGGATCTTCCTCCTTATTAGGCTCATTATTTGTAGGTTTTTTCTTAGTATTACCCCGATGTATAGCTTGTGTATAGGGAGAGGGGTGGATAGTACGTAGGCTTTTTATGTGAAAAGAAAGGTAAGAAATGTATAACTCATGATTCATATTACCATGCATTCAGTAGATTATAACGATTCCAATCATTCTCTTCGAATATATTCATGCCTTTATTTATTTACAAACAACAGAAATACTTAGCCTCTTATACATTATTTTTATAATTGCTCAAGATATAACTATCGTTACCAGGACCCGCCTTTTCGGTTTTCAGATCCCAGCGATTTTTCATCTCTCCTTTTATTATCCCGGAATTTTCAAATGAGTGCCCTTTCGGATTTTCACCCATTGGGATGTCCCTTATTGTTGCATAGGCCGCCCTTTGCGGGTTTTCAACCTATCGGGAATTTTTCTTTCTCTTTTTTTTTACGAAAAGTATTTCTTAAGCCTATCCAGATTGGTAGGTTCGGAGAACTCCATGCCGTCCATAGTAGTTAACTTCACCGCTCCCTTGCTTAGTATCTTCTTCACGAGGAACGGCCCTTCCCAGTTTGGCCTAAACTTGCCCCTAGGGTTAGTGTGCGTCATTCGGATCTGTTTCAGCACCATATCCCCTTCTTTGATAGGGCTGGCCTTGACCTTTTTGTTGAAGGCCCATGCCATCCTTCTTTGATATAACTACACACGGTAAAGAGCCTTCATCCTTTTCTCGTCCACCAACACCAACTGTTCATATCGCTTCTTCACCCATTCCGTCTCGGGAATCTCTGCGTCTACTGCGATTCTCAACGATCGCTTTTCAACCTCAATTGGGAGAACGGCCTCTGCCCCATATACCAAAGAGAACAGTGTTGCCCCAGTAGACGTTCTAACCGTCGTGCGATAAGCCCATAAAGCGAACGAAAGTTGCTCGTTCCAATTCCGATGCGACTCCACTGTCTTTACGAGAATCCTCTTAAGGTTCTTATTTGCAGCTTCTACTGCCCCATTAGGTTGCAGACAGTATGGAGAAGATCTATGATGCTCGATATTGTACTCCTGGGAAAGACTTTTTACTTCTCCTTAAAACTGGACCCCATTGCCCATGATCATGTGATGAGGCACCCCAAACCTGGTGATTAGATGCTTTTCAATAAACTTCCTCATCTGCTTTGATCCCAGCTTACTAAACGATTCTGCCTCTACCCACTTGGTGCGGTAATTAATGGCAACTGCGATGAACTTGTGTCCATTAGATGCATTAAGCCTCACCTCGCTGACGATATCGATGCCCCAAGCTGCAAACTGCCAAACGGGTGCCAACATGTGTAGTTCCATAGCTGGCAGGTGGTTATAATCCCCGTTGATTTGACAACCATAGCATTTCTTCATATATTCGTTTCAATCTCTTTCCATGGTGAGCCAATAGAAGCATTGCCTTACGATTTTCTTTGCTAATACTGCTCCTCCCATATTGGCTCCACAAATTCCTGAGTGTACCGACTCCATTGCCTCACGGGCTTCTCCCTCGTCCAAGCATCTCAATTGTAATCCATCGATGTGCCTTTTGTAAAGCAAATCATTATGGATGACGAACTGATGAGCTAACCTCCTGATCATAGCCTGATCCTTAAGTTCTGATTCTGCTGGATAAGTCCCGTTTTTCATGAAATTCACAATGTCGAAGTACCAAGGCTTCTCGTCTACTCCTAACAACATTACATCTTCATAGCACGGTTTGTGGGACCTTTTTAGCACCAAAGGCTTTGAGGCAAGATTCCGTGGATTATCCCACACCGACACCAAGGTGGCCAAAGCATCCGCTGCTTGGTTCTGTGCTCGGGGAATGTGATAAAAGCGGCACTCGCTGAATCTCTGTGCCAACCCCTCCAGCTGGTCTAGGTATGGGCGCAACCTTTCTTCCCTTACTTCCCAGTTTCCTTGTGCTTGTTTGATAATCAGCTTTGAGTCGCCCCAGATTTCAACGTACGATGCTCCCAATGCTGCTAAAGACTCTAACCCGTAGACGCACGCTTCATACTCGGTCGTATTATTAGTGAGAGGGAACGATAACTTCTTTGCCATTGGGATCCTTTCTCCTTCTGGTGAAATAAGTAACACTCCTACCCTTGCTCCACTTAAATTAACTGCGACGTCGAAGAACATTTTCCACGGTATAACCTCTATGGCGCTCAAATGCTCGTCGGGGAAATCATAGTTCGTCTCCTCTTCTTCCGCACTTAGGGGCTGATTGGCCAAAAATTCTGCTACGGCTCTCCCCTTGATAACCTTCTTCGTTACATATTCGATGTCGAATTCTGACAGAAGCAACAACCATCGGGCCAGCTTTCCGATTAAGGATGGAGTTCGGTACAGATAATTCACGGGATCCATCTTGGAAATAATGATCACTTTGTAAGACTGAAAATAGTGTCGCAGCTTCTTCGTTAGGCATACTACTGCCACGCATGTCTTTTCGATCATATTATACTTAAGCTCGTATTCTAGGAACTTCTTACTCAGATAATACACCGCATGCTCCACACCGGTGTCCCCTTCCTGGGCCAACATTGCTCCAATGGATCGCTCCTCGATTGCTACAAAGAGGAGAAGTGGTTTTCCGAGTTTAGGCAGCCTCAAAACCGGTGGATTAGTCAAATAGGTCCGGACACTTTCCAACGCTTGCTGGCACTTATCGTTCCAAACCGTAGGTTGATATTTCCGTAGCAGCTTAAAGATTGGTTCACAGATTGTGGTGAGTCATGTTATGAATCGACTGATATACTGAACCTGCCCCAGGAATCCTCTCACTTCTTTCTCATTCTTCGGTGCCGGCATTTCCTGTATGGCTTTCACTTTATCGGGATCCACCTCAATCCCCTTGTTACTGATTACGTAGCCTAGGATTTTCCCCGACAAAACGCCAAAGAAGCACTTCTTCGGGTTCAACCTTAGCTTGAATTCTGCGATTCGGGCCAAAAACTTCTCAAGTGCTACGAAGTGCCCTTCTCTTGTATCCTAATTGACCATCATGCCATCCACATAGACCTCCACCTCTTTGTGTATCATGTCGTGGAATAGTGCCGTAGCCATTTGCTGATAAGTTGCCCCGGCGTTTTTTTTACCAAATGGCACTACTCTATAGCAAAATGTCCCCCACTCAGTAGTGAACGAGGTCTTTGCTTTGTGCTTCTCGGCCATCTGAACCTGCATGTAGCCCATGAAGCTATCCACATTCGTGTGCAAGACGCTTGATGCTGCACTGTCGATCAATACATTGATGTGAGGCAATGCGAATTCATCTTCAAGCCTTGTTGAGATCTCTATAGTCGACGCACATTCGCACCTTACCGTCCTTCTTTGCGATTGGCACTACATTTGCCACCCACGGTGGATATTCAATTACTTCGATGAAACCTACCTCTAACTGTTTCTTCACTTCTTCCCTGATCTTATCTACCCATTCTGGCCTCATGCGTCGGAGCTTTTGCTTTACGGGTTTAGCATCGGGGTATTTTGGAATACGGTGAGCTACGATGGATTTATCGGTTTCAGGCATGTCTTCGTACGATCAAGCAAACACTATTTCGTATTTTTTTTAATTATTCTCTCAAATTCTTTCCTCTCTTCAATAGTTAATTCTTGAGCAATTTGTATAAGTTTAGGATTTTCATCCGTGCCAAGATTGAAAGTTGACATTTCTATTGTATTGATTTCAAATGTAGGCATGTTATATGAATGAGAATGCATGGAATGATTAGAATCAACATCAAGCAAGTAAGCAAAATCAAAATTCATTTCATTGATAGTATTGGTGAGTACATCATCAGATTCAAACAAAGCGGTAATCTAGTTGTCATCAACAGGGTTCTCGAGTTTCTCTAAGTCTTAGAGGTACTGGGCTCATCCACCGCTCCCACAGTGGCCTCAATAGTGATCACCTGCTCCTCAGCATTCAGGTCAAGCATCATGATCCCCTCTATGAAGCAGCTTGCCTTTCCTTTGCCCCAGTCAGTAACATCGTTGAAGATCTTAAATCCGGGCAGATTCTTTCCCTCGGTGCCTCGGCCCGACTCTACCATTACGGAAATTTCCGGTTCGTCATCAGACTCATCCCAGATATGGATTGGAGCTTTCTGATTGATACCTTCCTCTTCCGAGGAACTTCCCCAGATATCCAACAACAATAAGATCCATCACGTGAGGGACATTCGGATTTACGTAGGAAAGGTCCGACGATCCATACCGAGCCCATCCTATAACCTCATCATAATCCTTCAAGAACACCCTACTCAACCTCTTTGCCACAAGTGGAATAGCACCCTTTCGGATGCACATGAGTTGCTCCTGATCGCTCAAGGTGACCTGACGTGAAGCATGCTTGAACCTCCACCTTCTTGCGTAATCCACAAATGTTTCTTCGGGAAATTGCGTGATCCTTTCTAAATCTTCCAACGACCCCATCCACGGAATGTACATCTCATACCTTTGCACAAAGGCCTCCATGAGGGACCCCCAGTCCCCTTTTGTCTTTGCCGAGAGCATTCGGTGCCACATCAAAGCTTCTCCTATGAGTGTCTTTGGAAAATGCTGAACCAACTCACTTCGATAGAGTCCCGCGTCAAACATGTAGGCACGGAAACGGTTTACATGATCGATGGGGTTCTCATCTCCCTTGTACTTAGCCATGGTTAATACTGCCTCAGGTGTCTCCTCATCGAGTGACTCAGGCATTTCCTCTGGATGTCCCCATGCGGTGCATTTCTTGATGAATCTCTTAGTCATTTCAGCCCAGTTCACCTTAACATTCATCGGAAGAGACATATACCACACCAGCGATTCTCCTGCCAACGAGTTGCAAAACAAACTCGTGATTTCCTCCCATTTGAAGCCCAACGGCTCCATCACCGACAAGTAGAAGTGCAAATGCTCCATAGGGTCTTTGTTGCCGTTATACTTACTAACTGCTGGCAACGGGCGCTTGATGGGCCTAACCTGCATTGCGCTACTTTCTGTCGCTCTCTCTTTAGCCTTCTTATACTTTTCCAAGAATAAACTTGCCAATTGTGACCAATCACCCTTGATGGAATCAGGCAAGGATCGGAACCACTCCAAAGGCTCGCCTATCAACGAAGGGTGGAACCACTGAGCGATCTCATTAATCCCAAACGGTTCAACAAACATAGCACACATATACTCATACAAGTGGACCTCAGGGTCCTCCACCCCACTGAATATCTTTAACTCACGAATAATTCTCCGAGATGACCCCTGCCCGGTCTCTTCGGTGTCATCTTCGTCATATGGCGCTCCATCGCCCAATTCCTCATCTATCATCTCGCCTGCTGTTTCCTCTCCCAGAAAAGATACATACAATCCGCTTCCTATCGTCATTTTCTCATCGGAGTCCAACAGCTCCTCTTCATCCTCCTCAAAGGATTCTACCACCGTACTCTCCTCGAGCCCGGATTCGATCATACTTACCCTATGATTAGGAAATG
This sequence comes from Euphorbia lathyris, assembly GCF_963576675.1. NCBI lineage: Eukaryota > Viridiplantae > Streptophyta > Magnoliopsida > Malpighiales > Euphorbiaceae > Euphorbia > Euphorbia lathyris. Next base: position 90,160,909 of record NC_088911.1, on the reverse strand, counting down.
GATTGCGCCTAGTGGAAGGGTTTGCTGATGATGGATCAGCTATCTTTTTCTCCTCAATCAAATTTTGAATCTCATGCTTCAACCTCTCACAGTTCTCAATAGTGTGCCCGTAGTTGCTATGGAACTCACAGTACCCCCTAGCTTGCATCTGAGGAGTAGACGGTGCTTTGCCATTAGGAGTGAGGGCTTTCAACAATCCCCTTTTCTGTAATCGTTCAAAAACTTTTGCGTAGCTTTGATCAAACTTGGCGAACTGCCTCTTCTCGATAGCGTTAAGTTCAAGCACTTTCACTGCAGCTGATTCTGTACTCGCACTTGGCCCTCCGGCGCTATATCCAGACTTCGTCCACTTAGTGTAAGCTTTCTTCGGCTCTCCATCCCCCTCAACTGTCAAGGCACAACTATACATCTGATTGAAATCGGTAAAAGGCATATACCGCAGCTCATTCTTAATATACGGCAACGTGTTACCAACTACCATTCGGATCTGATCCTGCTCAAGCGGCTTCTGCTTCATGATTGCCGCCTTGGCTCTCCACCTCCTCACAAAATCGGAAAAAGACTCACCAGTTTGTTGCTTAGTACTCTCCAGCTCCTTCAGAGTAACCTCAAGCATAGTGTTGAAACTATATTGGGCGATGAATGACTTTGCCAACTCCTTCCAATCTCTCTTCGTCACCAGCGGCAACGTATGAAACCATACGAGGGCCGCTCCCTCCAGATAGGTATTGAATAGTCCCAGGACTTGATCCTCAGTTAGGATCGTGTGCTTCATTACTGCGACATACTGATTCATGTGAGCCGTGGGATCCCCGGTTCCATCGAAATTCTTCATGTCCGGGAGCCAGAATTTAAAGGGCAAAGCCGTTGCCGATAAGCAGTTCTTCAAATTATAAAAGTCTTGACTCCCGGAACTTCCCCCATGCAGATCCTGCACTTCCTGAGTGATGTGCTGCTTCCACTCCTCTTCCTTAGCCTTCTCTTTGTCAAGCTGTTTCTGGATATAATCCTGATAGTCATCCTCGTTCCCGAAGCGGGGACCGGTGTTCACTTCATTCTCAGCGTGTTTGCTACCACTCTTGTTATCCTTCAACGCTAGCTCAGCGAGCTGGGCCAAAATTGCGGCCAACTGATCATTAATGTTGTTCACAGAGGTTTCTAATTCGGCCACTTTTTCGTCGGTCGCAGACATACTGGCAGAAGACTGAGTATACTCGGACGAAGGCGATTTAGAAGCCACAACTGCTGATTCGGAACTGTCAATCTGTAGCTGATCAAACTGCCTGACTAGCCGGTTACTCTCACGGAACCACAACCGCTTAATAATGACGTCTGCACGAACAGTATCCATTAGTATGTATGCATGATTTTATATGCATGATTCGTGGTGTGTGCGTTTATTATTTACGGATATATAAGATAAGAAGAACAAACGTCAGCCTAATTACACGTATCACAACATCTCTCTTCCACCCTTATTCCTCCACACACTCGATGGTCCAAGGTTCTTTCCTAGGATTTTGGTTTGGGGGCTCACGTTGCGGTCCAGGGGACGCGTGATGCCGATGATTATTGCGGAAAACGTAAATCATCCATCAGACAATACAGTTTGTTTTAACGTATCAGCGTTCAGTGACTAAGATATCGACCAAATGGATTGCCCTTTTGAATAACTCGTCTTTTGTTATTTCACGAGATGCATCAGTTCTGGTTTTGACACCCTTTGAACGCATCTCGGATTTTAGACGTGGTACGAGTTATTCCTCTGGTTCAATCGTTCGTTATTGACAATGACTCGTTCCCTTTTATTCGCGTGGGTTCGTGTCTCGATTTTTGGATTACGACGAGATCTTTTGGATCTATCCGTAACCACGTGTTTATTTAGTGATGAAATCACTTTTTATTTTTTAGGGAACAGACTCATCGCATAACGTGTTTGTTTTTAGCGTCAAGAATCTGTTTGCTCGTTTTGGCTATATGAAAAGACGGCGAGTCTTATTTGAGCGCACCGTAATCTTTTGGCTATTAACAGCTCTTTATTTCTTCCAATCTACGGGATATATCACCCTAGCGTGGTTATAGAAAATCAACATTTCGTTGAATCGCATGCTTATTCGAAGCAGGGATATCACCGTTCTTTTTCATTTAGGCACGAGTCAAGCAAACACGCAAATCGGGCCATACTTCTTGTAGTTTTGGTAACGGTCGAAATGATCGAGCCATTAGTCAAACCCACAGTCTCGTCCATATGGCGCAATTATGCAGTTTAGCTTAATTCGGCTTTATGATTTTAAACGGCGTACATACCGGCTTGAGGCACGTATTTAACGGCATTGGTTCACTTTCTTTAACTACCCTCGGGATGGATATACATCGTAGATACAGAATGACTTTGGTCGTTTGTTTATTTTTGCTTTTCTTTTATTTTCTTAGTCACTTTTGCGGACACGTCCATTTCTCTTAAGAACGACACGAGGCATAACGTAAGAGCTCGTCTTTTATTCGGAAGGGACGGGCCACGTTTGTGAAACTCTTTACGTTACAACAGGGTCATTCGAAACAGAAATGTTCTTTGTTTTCGTTTTTTCATAATCTCGTTTTATCCCAACCTATTTAAAGAATGTGAATAACGGCTACTGTTAATATAGGCTTTTGAATCGAGATATAACTATCCTTAATACCAAACCAATTCATACTAATACGTGCTTACGTCATAGCGCATTTCCTGAACATGTGCCTTCTTCGGGACACGGGAAGGGACCAGGCGGGTCGCACAAGTTCATTCATACGAGATGACTAAGTCGTCTTTAGTTCGAATCGTTTCGATGTTTTGGGGTAGTTTGTATATCGGTTTAAGAGTATATATTAACGTATCGTTTCATTTTCTTTACATATTTTAGGATTAGACACGTATCATGGCAATTTGAAAACACGAACTGATTCATTTATCACATCAAAAATGGTAACGGGTAATCCTATGGCAACTTCTAAGGCTACTATATGCTGACACGGCTGATCGCGGGACCTCACAGGACCGCACAAATTCGCCCCTAACGAATGGATGGGGACCCTTTGGCGCCTTACTGTAAGGGGGAACTTACACTAGCCTCTTTCGAGCGACGAATGGACTCTCGCTAGAGGTTTCGCGGAAATTACCCAAAAGGTTTGCAATAATGCTTATGAATGCATACGAAAAGAAATAATACGATCCGTCCCCGTTAAGGGCTTAATACACGCCTTCCGGAATCAAATTTCTCGCTTCCCCAACAGAGTCGCCACTTGTTAGACAATGTGCCGAACGGCCTCGCCCGGGCAGACCGGGGGGTGGACACCTCATGGCGACATAAGCGGTGATTGGCACCGAAAGCAACCAATCGTGGAATCAAGCTGCTCGGTAGGACCGGAGCTCGGAGTATGGAAGAGTCGCCACCCACGAATGGGAAAATGAACACCGATCCCTTGCGGGAGACCGGTGAGGGTTCGGGAAACTTAGGTACGAGCCGAGAAGGCTGGCTCCTTTCCAGAAAAAGGCTATTAGGCACCCCGACATCGCCCGGTTATGAGCCACCGGTCTCCTACTCAGCGTGTTAGGCGATAACGGACTAATCGCATATTTCTTTAAGTTTAAAATTCATTTGAAACCTTTTCTTTCTCGCTTTGAAAACCGTTTTGAGCATGTTATTTGAAAGCCATTTTAGTAAAGAATCACCCATTTTGCATAAATTTAAAGTATATAGGAGAGAGAGGGGGAGAAGAAAGAATTGATTTATTCACATTGTGATTTTATGCTTTAGACTATACACTAACTCTAAGCTAATCTCATTCTCCAAAAACGAGTTTATTTACATGGTTCGTACCTTAATCGTCGTTGGAACGATTTAAGTACGTTTCAAAACCCCGTTAATTTACATGACATCGACTCGAATCGCCGTTGGAACGACTCGAACGTTTGAAAACATTGAGCAAACAGTTTCTATCTAAAAGCGTGATTAAGCACACAAGTCAATTTGTTTTGTACAAAACCGTTTAGTTAGGAAAACAATTCAAAACCTCATTATTCACAAAAACAATTTTAATTACAAGGTTCGCTTAATCCGTCGTTGGAACGAATTAAGGTTTTAAAACGTGATGTTTAGAAAGTGGTTTAAAATGATAGAAAGGCCTTTTATTTACACTTTAGGGATGTCTAAAAAACCTTAGCTTAAATAAACAAATCAAACTTTTTTTTTTGTGGTTTATTTTCCCCTTTTTCACTCAATTATCCTCCACTTGAACATAATTACACTAATGAACCAATTAAACCAAAATTCACCAAGTAAAACTCATTTGGAATATATACATATATACAAAAATAAAATAGAAATACATATATATATGATTTTATCTAAAAATAAGGATATATCTATAGATAAAAAGGAATAAGAAATACTATATGATATAATAAAGAAAATAAAAAAGAGTACTAAATATAATACCTTTTTATTCTAATTCAAAACATGTAAAAACAATGAACCAAATTCATAAATGGGAAGAATAACATTGAGTTCCAAATGGTTTTAAGTAGTAAACATATAGAAAATAATTTTTACCCTAAATAATAGCTAATATAACTTAAATGTGCCAAAACTATATATATAGGAATATCATACCTTACAAAACCAAATCCAAATGAATTAAACCCAAATACGAAATATATAGCTACATAATACGTAATTAATAGTTATGGGACTCAAAAATAATTTTTATAAATACATAACATAATTAAATACGTATATGTACAAGTAGAAATGTCAAAAAGAAGAGAAAAGAGGGTTAAAAGTGGAATTTTTGGATTCCAGCAGATTACCGACGGAAAATCCATCGCCAATCTGCTGTTAGCGACAGAAAAGGCAGAATTACAGAAACAGTCAAGAAGTTTCTAGATTTATTCCAAAGCTTTAGATTAGATCTATTCTATCGTTTTGGGTCCCCGAACTACCAAAATTGGATCATAGTCTATAACGGAGATTCCTAAAACGACGTTTTATTTTTAAAACATTATTTAGAAATATTTTCAAAACCTATAATTTCAACATTTTTAATTCCCGAACTACCTCTAAATCGGATCACGGTTCGTATTGGGATATTAAACGAGGTTTTTTTATTTCAAAACAAAACCGAACGTTTATTTAACACGTGACGAAAATTAAATAAATACGGAATAAAAAATAAAACGTGATAAATAAAAGACTAAATAAATAAAAAAACTATAACATAAAAATAAATAAAGAAAAATAATTTAAATAAAATAAAACGAGTCTAGTCCTCGGATAATACCTTAAGATCGGTATCTGACAGTCGAAATCGTTTGATTCCACGAGTTATGATTTTCCGGCGTTTTTTTGTGTTTTTGATCAAATATTCAACTTTGGAAAATTTGGATTTTTTTGGGAAAAAAATATTTTCTCCAAAAAATTGACTTTCTCTCTCTAAAAATGTCTAGAGTGAGAAAGCTCCAAAAATTCCTCCCCTCCTTTTTTTTAAAATGCATGGGGATTCATGCCTTAAATAGGCAACGGATCCCGGAAGCTTTGGGTGACGCCCGAATAAAATTGGGCGTCGCCCAAAGCCGGTTGGGCGTTCGCCCAACGAGCGTTGGGCGTCCGCCCAACGTCGCTGGGCGTTCGCCCAGCGGCTGCCGGGCGCGCTCGCCCAGCGGCCGCTGGGCGTGCGTCCCGCACTCTCGGGCGCGCGCGCCCATCGGTCGTCGAGCGCGCGCTCCGTGCTGCCGGGCGTGCGCACCCAGCGGACGTCCAGCGTGCGCCCCGCGTTGCCGGGCGTGCGTCCAACTATTGTCGGACACGCGTCGGCTGCCGCTAGGCGCTCGCACCACGTCGCTGAGCACTCGCGAGCCGGCCACTTGACGAGCGCAACTCCCACTAACTTCTTCCCTTTTTATTATATATTTTTACTTTAAAACTTCCGGAACCAACCGCTTCGACCGTCTTGTTACAGGTTTTCATCACAGGTCCTCCGACTCGGTGTCTACAGTAATATTTTGGGACTTGAATGTAGTAGAAATATGGATTTATTCTATAATATATCTAAAAGGAATTCTTGAAAAGTGTGATACTTATGATATTTGGATAATTTGGTGACTACTAAGTGTTGATTATGATATTTCTATTTTACGCCCGATGCCGATTGAGGTCGTTTAGGGTTGGGTGTGACAGTTACATTTAACTTCCATAAGAAAAATAAAGTCAGGCTTTAGACGGGACACAAATTCCACTAATTGACGAACCGTACGGGCGTTCCCCAGACCCCTACAGTTCCATGATAAGACACTCATGGTCCCTGGCGGGCCTGTTCTACAAAACCCGCTATAATCTTCTCAGTGACATTTTCTTTCTCATTTTCAACATCACACTCCATCAGTTCATGCTCTACAGTCTTCTTTTGGTTGTCCATCCCCTCAATCCATTTGTGTTTGACATCTAACACCTGGATCCCTGCATCCTCCATCTCTGAGACAAGTGACATTACTGCTCCCTTAGTCCCGCAACAACTAGGGGGCCTCGACCCACCGCTCTCAGTAGCAGCACTGCTACCACATTCCCTGGGCTGAACAATCTTTGGGATCAAAACCCATGCACTTTGCCTCCAGGACGATTGGAAATGTCCGACAGGACAGTCGTGGCAAGCACCCAACAGAGAAGAGGACCTCTAGTTAGGCAAGCACTGATGAGGGGGCGTGTGGGTTAGTCCTTTCTGGTTCCCCAGAAACTAAGGTAACCACCGTAGAGGAGTCCACTGTGACAGCTACTGTCACACCCGACTCAAATTTTATTTAATTATTTGGCTTGAACTTGATAATTCTATCAAGCTTCCTACGTATCCCGAATGTCTTTTGATCTTTAAATCGGGAATCAAAGCCATGTAGTTCTACCTCTTTTAGGTAATTCTCTTAACTTAAGTAGTTCTATTAACTTATTGACACGTTGATTAACTCGCTAATGATTTAACCGTATATTTCACTTCTAACTATAATACTTTTATTATTCACAATACCGTTATTGGGCCTAAACCAACATTTAATATCTCAAATTTATTTAATAATCTACTTAATATATTTCATAAACGAATATTTTATGGCTTCAATAGTATAACACTTTAAACTTAAAAATCATGTTATCAGTTCAAATCACGAAATATATATCAATGTTTTTTACGAACGAATAAAATCAAATAACATTTTATCAAATGAAATCAAAACAAATACACGTTTTATTAAACCGACTCGTAATCAAATAAAGATTTTTATCAAAATATGTAACAAAGCAAATCATCACAATTTGCAAAAACGTAATAAAAACTCATATGTGTCCATCCTCGAATTCCACCCGTGTAGTTTCTCATAACATCAACAATATCAATAATCGAGATATCTCATTTATATCTCGTTCCTTGCCTAACGTTAGGACTACCAGCCGTGCACTCTGGCCATACAGCCATTAGGTATGGTCTTACCACTTAGAACTCCTACTCCGGACAATCCTAGATGGACAAAACAATTTTTCTATCTTTCAAAATATCGTAACATAAAAATCATATTTGGACTTCAATCCAAATCACAAAATTAATAACAACAATAACCGCAACAGTTTTCTCCATCCAAAAACAGTTCAGCTTTCTCAATCAAAAAACCAATTCGCATAAAATAGTCAAATTCATTTTCTCAATCCAATTTTCAAAGTATCACAATAATAAATAATCATTCTTCAAATAATTATTTTCCAATCCAAATCGAGAGTATTCAAATATGTTAAATAACAATTAAAACCAAAAGTATTCACAACCACTAAAATACTTTTAAAACTATTTTTAAACCAAATACTTTTATAAGACTTATGTGTATCTGTCATCGGAATAATTACATAAAACCGGTATCGTTATTTTAGACCGAATGTCGTTAGACTCGTTATATTATCATAATATACCTAAAATATAGCTAAAATTTATAATTAATTAACACTCAAAAATTTATATCGTTTTTTTTACTCGGGCGTGACAGCTACCTTCCTATGGCCCTCCATCCATGCTATCATCAACCCCTTATAGACCTTGATTTATATCAATTTTGCATTGCAACATAGTTTGATCAAAGTTTTGGATTACCAACCATACTTGATGCAAATTGTAAGTCAGTTGACATTTCTTTTACAACAACATAGTTTGCTCACTCTATGTAAAAATTGTCGATGCATTGTAATTTAAATTGTAACATAGTTTGATCTCTTTCTTTTCTTGATTTACTATGTGGTCAACTCTTCATTGTTGCACTATGGTTTGGTAACTTTAAAGATCACTTTATTGATACCGTCAAGTTTTCAAAATAAATTGAATCTATATTGTCATGTTATTTATGCTCTTCCTACTTTGGGAAGAAAGTGATACTTGTCATATATATGTCTTACAATATGTTGATTTATACAATCATAATGACTTTTGAATGATATAGAAACCTTAAAATTGCTTTCTTATGTTATATCTATGTTCATCTTTTTTTAGAGTGAGAATTGTTAGAAAAAATTAATCTAAGAAACAAAATGAACGTAAATATGTAAAAACAATAAAATTGGACTAATTGAAATTAAATGATAGCATACAAAAGTCTGAAGAAAAGAATGTGAGAAATATGAGGCTAGTCTCTTTTAAGATATATTTTATCGTTATTGACAATTATATCAGAGAATACAACATATTATATAAGTGAGCTCTCATCATGTGTAGAACTTATCACAAGAAAAAAAAAACAACTACAATCTTATTTTGAACTTTTGAAGAAAAAAATAATCAGAAAAAAAAACCTAGACAAGTTACAAAATTACTTTTGTGTCCTTTTGTTTTATTAAAAATTCAAAACAAATGAAATATTTATAAAGAAATTTCAACCAAAATATTATACTAGTAGGTTCATAAACGGTTTTCAAAAGCTGTTTTCAAATATATTTTTGATAACAACCCGAATTATTCCTTATAAAAGTAGAATTAATGATAATTAATTCAGGATTAATGCAGGGTAAATTTCACTCATGGTGTACAAAGTTTACCCTAAATCACACTTTGGTGTACAGACTTCAATTTGTCACACTAATATATACGTACTTAGGAGTGACCTCCAACTATGGTATATGTGTTGGAAAATAGGCTAAGGTATAGCAGCAGAAATATAAAAATTTTAACCTATTTCCATTAACCCTAGGATCCGTTAATCGTTATTTCATATAAAGAGGGATAAGAAGAATTACCTTTTGATGATCAATCTACCATTGTTAATGAAGTGCCCACAACTCTTCTCCGAGTTCCCAAGCACGAAATAAAACACGGGAAGATTAAGTTAGAATCAACCGTTGAATAGCAACCAAAATAGATTGCCTCTAATTAATCAACACAAGCTCAAGGATAAAAGAAATAGATGAAATCAATTGATCGGAAGCAAGCCGTGGAAAATCTCATCCTCGAACTGGGGGGTGTCGAAATTCTCTCTCCCGGTTGCACTGAGTATTTCGAAAATCACAGTAGGGATTTGGCTAGTGGATTTCGAAAATCCCATAGGGGTTTTATTTATAATCTCTTGTATCTAATCCCTAGTTAGATAGAATTAGGTTACTGAATAGGAATTCAATTCGGAATAGTATTCCTAATTATTATCTCATTATATATCTAATATATTAAAGATAATAATAATAACCTTATTGGATAATAATAGGAGTATTATAATCTAATTAAAACTCCTAACTTATTTATCTCTTAATTAATTTAATTCATAATCCTAATCTAATTAGAATTAATAAAATCAAATTAATTATTCATGTATTTTGACTACATGAATTTCGACCCCCCTATGGTCCATGGGCCTTATTGGGCTCAATTGGGCTTCCATCAATTAATTAACATCTATCTCTCTTTTAGTTCCAAGTCTTATGTGTGACCCATTAGGTTCTTATTGCTTATAGCCGTATGCAACGTTATTAAATAATTTTCAAAGAATTATATTTAATCTTTGCATAACGGAATGATGTACAGAGTATGTGATTAGCAAGTCCGTAATCATTCCCCTAGAGCCGTAAGAAGACATGTTGATTCTGTCGTTAACCTTTCCGTATTAGTTACAGTATAATTCGATCCTTTATCAACTACATCCTTGAACTGAATCTTATGACTATGGATGATGTCAAGTCACATATAGCGAGACGTTCGTTTTACTTGTACAGGCCGAGTCAACTCAAATAGATAGGTTAAGTGAAATCTGTATTTCAAGTCTTAAGCTATCACCTTGCAAGGATTTAGAGTCGAGTCTTCCACAAGCGATCCTTAGATGTATCTCCCATTTATCGGGAGTGATAAATGCTCAATCCAATATATAACGATCCCGCAATCACTTCCTGTGATACCCAACGTCTACTGTTCACATCCCAGAGTCATCTCTGTTAAGGATCGTGTTACACCAGAGTCAAAGTGTCACATTCCGTAATCCAGAATACCAATTAATATTCCTTTGAGTCTGAGGATTAGTTATACCTATTAATACCAATGACATGAACAGGTGACAAGGATGAATCTACCCATCCTGTTATCTCAAATCGGATCCCCAATCCTAATGAACTACTTTTCATCGGATCCATGTAACTGTCCAGATATCTGTATATATGAAGCTTGTGAGATCAGCTTTCTGTCGGACAGAAAACATTGTTACATGCAAGTCTCAACAGTGATATATCAATCCTAAACATATCACTTGACTTGGGGCGGTTTTAAGTTTATTAGTTTATTATAAAGTTTTGTCTCACTTCATGCTTGTATGAACACTTTATAATCACTTTAAACAAACTTACGGATTTCCTTTTATTAGACTTTATTTAGTGCTTAAAAGGGATTGCCTTTATATAGTTATAAAACATATATCTCATTAAAACAGATGACATAAAGAACAATTCATTTATATTAATTTTGTATCCTAGAACAATTGTCTATAGGACACTAAACCCCAACATACTCCCACTTGGACTAAAGCCAATTGTTTCTAAAACTTATCCTAGTAGAAATTAGATGACGATCATGTACTCTCTGGGTTAAGGGCTTTGTCAACGTATCTGCAACGTTGTCCTCTGTAGGTACTCTTTCTATTCTCACATCTCCTCTAGCCACAATCTCTCTTATGATGTGGTATCGCTTAAGGTAATGCTTGGACGCATTATGAGACTGTGGTCCTTTGCTTGCGCAATGGCTCCATTGTTATCACACTACAGTGTAATGGGATTTACAATGTCAGGCACCACACCAAGTTCTGTAATGAACTTTCTTATCCAAACCGCTTCCTTTGCTGCTTCCGCAGCTGCGATATACTCTGACTCGGTCGCAGAGAAAGCTACGCTTCCCTGCTTGGAACTCTTCCAACTGACCGCGCCCCCATTCAAGATAAACAGGTATCCTGATTGGGATTTAAAATCATTCTCATCTGTGAGATGACTTGCGTCTGAAAATCCTTCTATTTTCATATCACCTTCTCCGTACACTAGGAACATATCTTTAGTTCTTCTCAAGTACTTAAGAATGTTCTTGACGGCAATCCAATGCTCGTCTCTCGGATTCCCTTGGTAACGACTCGTTACAGATAACACGAACGCTACGTCAGGTCTAGTGCATAGCATAGCATACATAATCGAACCGATTGCGCACCTTTTCAATGTATGTAGCCTGTGAAAGACCAAGCAGTCTTCTCGATCTATCTCTGTAGATCTTTATACCAAGTATATAAGCTGCTTCACCAAGGTCTTTCATTGAGAAGTTACCAGATAACCATACTTTTACCAACTGTAGTAGAGCAATGTCATTTCCCATTAATAATATATCGTCCACATATAGTATGAGAAATGTTATAGAGCTCCCACTTGCTTTCTTGTAAATGCAAGCTTCTTCGCAATTTTGTTCGAAACCAAATTGTTTTATGGTTTCATCAAAACGCTTATTCCAGCTTCTTGATGCTTGCTTGAGTCCATAAATGGATCTCTGAAGTTTGCAAACTTTATTTGCATCCTTCGATATGAAACCTTCAGGTTGCATCATATATACATCCTCAAGCAGGTTTCCGTTTAGGAAAGCTGTTTTCACATCCATTTGCCAAAAGTGAGCGGCAATTGCAAGCATGATTCTGATTGATTTGGACATAGCCATAGGAGAGAAAGTTTCGTCATAATCAATTTCTTGCTTCTGACGATATCCTTTCGCTACTAACCTAGCTTTGTAGGTGCTAACCTTTCCATCCATGTTTGTCTTCTTTTTGAAAATCCATCTGCACCCAATGGGTTTTATCCCTTCGGGTGGATCAACCAAAGTCCACACTTGGTTAGTATACATGGAATCCATTTCAGAATCCATAGCCTCAAGCCATACTTTAGAATCTGGACTAGTAAGAGCCTCTTCATAGTTTTCGGTTTCGTCGTCTAACACGGGAACCTCATTATTATCTCCCATTAGAAAACCATATCTAACTGGGAGTTCACGAACTCTTTGTGATCTACGAATAGGTGGCACTAGAGTCTCATCTAATGGGACTACTTCGGGTACCTCAACCGCCTCTGTTGTTTCAGTCGGTGTTTCTTCTTCTTGAACTTCATCAAGTTCAATCATGCTTCCCTTTTATGTTTCTTCGAGAAACTCTTTCTCTAAGAAGGTTGCGTGCCTGGATACTATTACTTTCTGATCATCTGGATGATAGAAGTAATATCCCTTAGTTTCCTTAGGGTATCCAATGAAGAAACATTTATCAGATTTCGAATCTAGTTTGTCGGACGCAATGCGTTTGACAAATGCTGAACAACCCCATACTCTCATAAATGAAAACACGAGTTTCCTACCAACGAACAATTCATATGGTGTGGAACTAGTGGATTTAGTTGGTACTCGATTTAGGGTGAAGAGGGCAGTTTCTAAGGCATAGCCCCAAAACGTCTTTGGAAGTAAGGCCATGCTCATCATGGATCGTACCATATCTAGTAGGGTACGGTTTCTCCTCTCGGATACACCATTGTGTTGTGGTGTATAGGGAGGTGTCCATTGTGAGCATATCCCACATTCAGTTAGATAATTCAAAAAATCATCTGAAAGATATTCGCCACCTTGATCAGATCGAAGCGTCTTTATTTTCTTTCCTAATTGATTTTCTACTTCATTCTTGAAGCATTTGAATTTCTCAAAAGCTTCTGATTTGTGCTTCATCAAGTAGATGTAACCATATCGGGTATGGTCATCTATGAAGCTTATGAAGAATCTGAATCCTCCTCTTGCTTGGACTGACATAGGACCGCATACATCTGAATGAATGAGTCCTAGAGTGTCTGATACACGCTCACCTTTATTGCTAAAGGGTGTCTTTGTCATTTTACCTTTTAAACATGATTCGCATGTTTCCAATGATTCGGGATCGATTGGATCTATAAGCCCATCCGAATGTAGCTTTAGCATGCGTCTCTTGTTTATATGGCCTAAACGACAATGCCACAAGTAAGTTGAATTATCTAGCTTATGTCTTTTGGTATCAATTGCGAAAATAGAAATTTTGTCATCTAACACATAAATCCCATTTTGTGATATTCCTGAAAAATAAAAGATCGAATCTTTATAAAAATCGTAATGTTTGTCTTTTATTGAAATATGAAAACCGTCGTCAACAAGACGGCTAATAGAAATAATGTTGCGAGACATTTATGGAACATACAAACAGTTCCTTAATTCTATTACAAGCCCAGAGGGCAAATTCAAAACATAATCTCCAATTGCGAGGGCGGCAACTCTTGCTCCATTTCCTACTCGCAAGTTTATGCTTTATTTCTTTAGTTCCTTAGTCTGTTTTAGCTCCTGCATATTTGTACAAAAATGAGATCCACATCCGGTATCAAGTACCCAAGATTCAGACTGTGAAACTGTATTTATTTCAATATAAAACATACCAGATGTTGAAGCACCGCCATTTCCCTTCTTGAGGGAAGCTAGGTACTCCTTGCAGTTCCTCTTCCAATGCTCGTCTTTACCACAGAAGTGGCACTCTCCTTTGGGCTTCTTCACTTCCTTTCCCTTAGTTTTGTTGGGCACGGCTTTCTTACCTTTCTTGGGATGTTTAGGATTTGGAGAATTCCCTTTCCTCTTCTTTGATCCCTCTATGACAAGAGCCGGTATGGCTTTGTCTTTCTTCATATTGGGCTCAACTGACTTGAGCATATTTGCAAGCTCTTCAAGCGAGGTTTGCAAGTCATTCATCTGATAGTTCATAATGAACTGTGAATAACTCTCTGGGAGGGATTGAAGAATTAAGTCTATGCTTAATTCGTTATCCATCGCAAATCCAATACTAGAAAGTTTGGTAATGTAGCCAATCATCTTGACACAATGTGTCATGACAGATGTGCCCTCTTGCATCCTGCAACGATATAGAAACTTGGATATCTCGTAGCGTTCGCACCTGGTCTGTTTCCCAAACAATTCCTTTAGGTGCATGATGATGGAATAGGCATCCATTTCCTTATGTTGACTTTGTAATTCCGGTGTCATCGATGCAAGTATGATGCATCCGGCATGATCATCATCAGCCTTATGCTTCTGGTAAGCATCAATTTCCTCAATGGGAGCATCATCAGTAGGGAGAGGGGGTATCGATGTATCAAGTACATACCCTATTTTATCGAACTTCAAAACGATTTTGAGGTTACGAAACCAGTCGGTGAAGTTTGAACCATTCAATTTGTTATCGGTAAGAATGTTTTGCAGATTGGTTTTAGTCATGATTTTAAGAGTGTGTTTAATTAAACCTGAGAGTGAGAAAGATTAAACGTATGTCATTCATTTGCTTAAAGTATATCAATCTAAAATTATAGGCCTTTTAGTTTATTTTAGATTGCTCCCACTATTTTGCCAAATTAATAGCCCTCCATATTAATTCGAAGAATTTCACAAATCCTTTAGTGAGCTAGGATCCTAACTCTTGAGATTTCACCTTGAGTTTGCTCAACAAGCTAGTCTCATTCGTTAGGTAGATTCATGTAACCAATCACATCTTTAATGTGATTCCTAGGTTATTGGGTTACTAACCACATTAGTAACTAATATGCTATTCACATTAATCCCAACCATATTGCCCATTACACTACACCATAGATGGTCTGTTGCAACACCGAACAAGTGTTGGCTAAAGTCGTTATAGTGTTGCTAAACATGTTTAGGCAACACGATTTGCCAAAAAAAGGCGTTGCTTTTTTGCTTGTTGCCAAAGAGGTGTTTAGCAACATGTTTTCACATTTTTAGCAACATCAGTACAAGTGTTGCTACACGTATCTTTGGCAACACATTCCTACCTATTGGCAACTGAAATGAAAGTGTTGCCTAAACAATATAACAGGTAACACAATTATCGAATAAAATTATAGGCAACACTTTTGAACTTTTTTGCAATAGATTTTTATGCAACATTATTGTTTAGATGCAACCCTTTTTATGTAGTATTGCAACACTTTTAAATTTAACATTTTTTGTTTTAAGCAACTCTTTCATTTACAATTTGCAACATTTTTTATTTAACACTTTTTTAAAAAAACTCTTTAATTTAACACTTTTTAATTTATCATAGCAACACTTTTTTTTAATAAATTTAACAGTTTTTAATGTAACACCTTAATATTTGCAATATAATCTTTAACACGTGGAACACTAAAAAAAATTAAAAGAAATTTTTTAGTTTAAATAATAGTAGAACAAATCCTTAATTGCAATTATAAATCCATAATAGGTCAATATGTTAACAATAGAATTTAAAATTCTCAAATGATCCAAAACACATAATAAAAAGGGTATAATAAAGTCACAATGTAACCTATTCTTCAAACTCGACATTCTCATTTTCATTTGAAATGCCACCACATATTTCCTCAATATCAATGTTGAGATTGGAGTTTAACTTCTACCAATTTGTTTATGATCAATGTCAAGTCCTTCCTCACTGTTTGATGCACTTCTTGTTTCATTTTCTCCTCCATTGCTCCCTCAATTTGAATCACTTTCTCTTCCATTGCTGCTTCCATTTGAATCACTTTCTCTTCCATTGCTGCTTCCATTTGAATCACTTTCTCCTCCATTGCTCCCTCAATTTGAATCACTTTCTCTTCCATTGCTGCTTCCATTTGAATCACTTTCTCCTCCATTTCTCCTTACAATTGTTTTTTTTATCTTTGTTAATTCCTCTCCATAGGCATTAGAAACATTTTCAGTTGATTGTTCCTTCAATTTCTTAGGTTTTGCACGCCTACCCATAAGCCAAGAGGATCCATGTGATATGTCACCACAAATAAGCTGCTCAACACTCTCAGTGTTTGCTCCAGACGAACAAAATCTTCAATTGTGGACTACAAAAAATGAGTTAGAAGTGTAATTTCACAAGTAACCCATTTATTAAAAAAATATTTTCATTTAAAATAAAAGTACTTACCATTCTATATTTGAGGATGTCAGTTGGCGTCTTGTATTTATGTCCCTCTTTACGTTTACGGGTTGCAACAAAAAGTTCAACATTGCATCGAGATCATCTCCAAAACCCATACTTGTTTCACAATCCATCCCATCAATATTGTTTTTTAAACTTGGACATGAAACACCATAAATCCATTCGGCATACATTGGAGAATGGCCATTGCAAATGAGATGATCGTAGATAACATTTTGACAATGCCATTGACGATTATGACATTTTTTACAAGGGCACCACACTTCGTTCCCTACGGCAAAATTGGCAAATGCATTTCCTAGAAAAGCATTCACCACATCTTATCTTGATCATTCATGACTGCATCATTGATCCAATAATACAAGCAAAAATCATAAATTAAAGAGGGGGTGAAATTCTAACATAGAAATGAAAGATTCTTCTTCTTTAGTTTGACATAATGAAAAATAGATCCACATGAATTCTAATAGAAAATAATCTCATTACTTAGCAATGGATAATGCCAACAAAAATGATGAAAGATTTTATGTATTAAACAAAACAGCTCAATCAATTACATCTGCATATATATATTGAAACATTACATTTACATATTTATAGGAAGTGAAATTTATGCTAATTAATTAATTAAGAATTTATAAGTGATATGATTTTGATGGTGGATCACATAATTAAAATCGTATTATATTGTCTGAAATGTGATAGTGCATGCATTATTTGAATGATGAAAGAGTGGTGAGTAATTTGTACATATATGAATAATGCAAAAATTGTATATATGAAGGCAAGTTTGGAAGCATCGGGGAGCATTTGACATTTGAGAGGTTTGTGAAGATATGAAGAGATGGGTAAGGATTTGCAGGGAGGGAAGAATATCTTCTGGTCATAGATCAAAATACGTTGCTTCACCCAATGGAAAGTGACTACTTGTTTTTAGTCCCAACACCGCTCCTCTTTTCCTTTTTTTTAATTTGACAGTTCTATGTTTCTCTGTTAAAATTCAAATTCACTGCTCCAATATGGTTTGGTTTGCATACCAAAAAAGGAAAAAAAGAAAAAGAAAAGGTTTCAGTCACTAGTTAGCACTCTGGAAAATTTATACTATCTGGTGACAGACATCATGAAGATGGTGTAGAGATCTTTTCTATACTGTCCTCATTAGAAATAAACTTTGATAATTAACTCTAGTGTAGAAAACCTCTTGTAAAAAGAATATTGTGAAAAAAGGTCTTTTATTTATAAATATAATCAAATAATTGAAAGACAGGAATGGTTCAGACCTTGTAAGCTGCTACTCGAGCTTTCCGAGATCCTCCTTTCGCTGTTCCGTTGCCTAAACCAAATAAACAATTGATTAGTGATGCTATAAAGACAAGAATGGTTCAGACATGTGGCTCAATTTGTACATATGGTTCAGACTGTTAGAGATAATATTCTAATTATCTCTGTAAATAGATTCCTATCTAGTTAGAGTTTTACTCTGTCTATATTCCTAGCTAGGTAGAGTTTTAATATGACTATACTTATGTATTGTATTCCTATACAAACTATTATTGGCTCACTATAAATACAAGGCCTCTGAGCCAGAATCATTAAGCTGATTCAATTCATTATTGTGCCTATTACTTATCTGTCTATCTCCATAATTCTCTCATCTATCTAACCCTAGATTCAACATGGTATCAGTAGTATCAACTTCCGCATCTTCCGAATCCTCTGATCATCCTCAATCCCCAACCTATTCCCAATACAAAGCTTCCGTTGCCGCAAAAGCCACTGCCGCCGCCGCTGCTGCCACTGCTGCCGCCGGCGTCGTGGCTGTCTCCATCGCACCAACCACGGCGTCGGATCCCGCGGCTGCTCCAAACGCGAACGACACCCTCGGAGGGTCGTTTGCATCATCGGGGTGGAGATTTACCTCACCGTTTGTCACTGGAGAATCGGAATTCCTAGCCACCACCGCCGCTGTTCCTACCGCAACAGTTCCGCCACCACAGAAGACAATCGGCGACTTCTTTCCGGTGGATGTCTGCGATGCGCTCCACGCGTATCTGGCGGCTAGCTCCCGTGCGCCCACCGCGGTGGCTTCGACGTCTGCGGCTGCGGGTCCGTCAGCGCAGGTTGTGCAAAACACAACCGCAACAGGCGCGGTGAATGTGCTGTCCCCGTAGGTCCAGACGGTGCTCCATTTTCTTCAGACGGCCAGCGCCCGTGCGTCCATTACGACACAACCGACGATCATGGCCGGGGGGGAGCCTGCGAAGGTTGCGCAAAATCATGAGGCAACCGTCGCGGCAAACTCGCTGGCCCCGGAAGTCGAAGCTGCGCTTCTCGCATTCCAAGCGGCCAGTGCACGCCCACCGACAAAAACAGCGCCGATCCAACCTGCGAGCCGTCATCCTTTCGCGGCTCCAATGCAAACCGCGACACCGACGTCATCCAAAGACACTGCAATTCTAGCCGCACTCGCGGCATATCAGGCGGCTATTCCAAAAACACGGAATCCACAAGTTCCGATTCAGCAGCCATCCGTTCAGGTACAACAATCTGCAACACCTCCAACTCTATTTTCTCCATCAGTTCTGGCTGCCCTTGCGGCATATCAGGCGGCTGAAGCAAGTAACAAAAATCAGGTTATTTCTGAATCACATACCTCACCGTTTTCTTACAATACTCAATTATCTCATGATCCCTCACCATCTTTCTTCTCAAATTCTTTTCACAACACTGTTGATGCACCATCAACCAATGTTAGACATAATTTTATTTCCTCATCCATCCCTCATAATACAAACAATCATGTCCATCCAGAACCTATACCCACTCATGTTGAACAACCTAGACAACCACCCACAAACATCAATATCAACATCAAATTAAACCCGAATAACTACAAAGCATGGAGAATGTCCATGGAATCTACCCTTCAAACCTATCATCTTCTTCCTCACGTTCTTAGTTCAACACCACCACCACCCAAATTTATTCCTAGAACAGGTTTTGTGACATCAGCTGCGGATTTAATCATAAATCCATCGTTTATTCAATGGGATGATGTAGAAAATGTGGTTAGGACTTTGCTCCTAAATTCAATCACCGAAGAGGTGTTTTCTGAGATTGCATATCTCAAATATTCACATGATATTTGGCTAGCCTTAGAGGATGCCTACGGGCTAATTACAGGCAGCAAGCAGTTTCAGATGGGAGTCGAACTGCATGAACTTGGGCAAGGAGGAATGTCTGTTACGGCATATATGCAAAAAGTGAAATCCATCCTTGATGATCTGGCTGCCTCAGGGAATCCCTATCCTCGGCATCTACTACCGTCAGTCCTTTACAAAGGTTTAGCAGAAGAGTATCGCTCCACTGTTCATAATCTTGTAACTCAACGTGGTACAAACATCAACTATCAAGAGATTTTGCATAGCTTGAAGATAGTTGAGGGCATGATTCAATCGACCAGAAAGACAACTCTGCTTCAACCTGAGGCTAATGTATCCACCATGGAAGCAAATCAAGCAAAGAAGCAGAATCCAAAGAAAAGAAGAAGTGGCAAGTGCTATAATTGTGGTGACCCAGGCCACTGGGCTGACAAATGCAAAAGACCTAAGAACAATTCAAGAGCACAATACAATCCTGGACCACAAGCGCACATGGCATGGCACCAACCACTGAATCCATTCATGGGTCCTAATCAGCCGTGGTACCCAGACACAGGAGCAACTAATCACATGACGGCAAATCCGGCTCAACTTCAACAAATGAAGCCATATCCAGGATATGATATAGTTCAGTTTGGCAATGGTCAAGGTTTGCAAATTTCTCACTTTGGAAATTCAAGTATCAATAATTTGAAAATTAATGATGCCCTACTTGTTCCCAAGCTTACCAAATCTTTACTATCTATTCAAAAATTTACCCGTGACAACTCATGTTTCTTTGAATTTTGGCCTAACCATTTTCTTGTGAAGGACCAAACAACTGGGGAAATCCTGTTACGGGGCCCGAGTAAAGATGGACTCTATGTGCTTACACCCACCCTGAAGGAGGCGCTAGTTGGAGAGAAGGTGTCTTTTGAAAAGTGGCATGCACGGCTTGGACATTGTCAGAATCAGACAGTCAGCTCAGTTCTCAAAGGAAACAATCTATCCTCTTCAAAACCAGTTAGCAAATGTTCTTTTTGTCCATTAGGCAAGCTTGCTATGAGCTCTTTACCATCTATTAGTCGCTCTAGCACATTTACTTTTGAAAACTTACATCTGGATGTTTGGGTGCCAGCTCCAGTTACTTCTTGTCTTGGCCACCGTTATTTTTTAATAATCATTGATGAATTCACCAGATTTGGATGGGTTTTTTGTTTAAAGAATAAGAGTGATGTTTTTTCAACCTTCTGTGATTTTTATGCCATGATCTCTAATCAGTATAGTGCAAGGGTTAAGAACATTTACTCTGATCTTGGGGGGGAGTTTCAAAAACTACAACCTTTTTTCAAACGCCATGGCATTATACACAAGATTGCATGCCCTCACACTCATGCACAAAACGGTATAGCTGAGAGGAAAATTAGACATGTTGTTGACACTTGCCTTACTTTGCTAGCCAATGCATCTTTACCTCCAAAATTTTGGAACTATGCCATGATACACAGCATTAGGCTAATTAACTACTTACCCACCAAAATCCTAAACAACAAGTCACCCTATTTCTTGTTCTACAAGAAACAACCTGCCTATAAGGCCTTACGCATTTTTGGCAGTGGTATTTATCCCCTTCTTCGTCCATACAATCAGCACAAATTTGATTTTCGCTCCAAGCTATGTGTCTACCTTGGTCCATCAGAAAATCATTCCGGGGATATCTGTCTTGAATATGCCACCGGACGCATATACATCTGCAAGTTTGTGCAGCACAATGAAGAAGTCTTTCCTGCATCAACAATCACTGCATCATCACCTTCATTTAGCAACTCAGGGGTAAGCACATCGTGTCAACTACCATCTCTACTCGGCCCGTATCCAGGTAATTTCTCTAATCCCGACCCTATAGTAACTTCTTCTAACCTGGTTCCATACTCTGCACCCATCACACCTGGACCTCATCCTGAAACCCCAACTACTCCTCTTGACTCTGAAGCCACACACAGTGCTCCTTTAGTTCCACCTCAATATCTGTCACCAATGGTCACTGCTGCATCAACACCTGTTTCTCAGAATGATCCTAATGTTGAAGATAACACTCCAGTTGATGTTGCGGACATCATCACACCGGAAATACAGAATGCAATTCCTCATGAGGAGAACATCATGCCACAAACAGATTCTCCTCCTTCTGAAAGTGCACCACATGCTCCTATTCCACCTGAAAGGCCCAGGCCTCGAAATGCACCGCTGATTGGTCCACGACAACATTATATGCAACTTCGACAATCATCTCTTCAGTCAAGAGGAAGGTTTGAGGGACTATTAGCTACACATCCAAATGGCACAGTGGATCCCACATGCTTTAGTAAAGCTAACAAACAAGCAGAATGGTGTACTGCAATGTCTGAAGAGATCCAAGCTCTTCTGGACAATGGAACATGGCAACTTGTACCGAGACCACATGATCAGCATGTCATCACCTCCAGGTGGCTCTTTCGTACAAAGAAGAAGTCTGATGGAACCATTGAGCGTCACAAAGCCCGCTTAGTAGCACGAGGATTCACTCAAAAAGCTGGGATTGACTACAAAGAAACATTCAGTCCAGTAATCAAAGCCACAACCATCAGGTCTGTATTTGCCATCGCAGCAGCAAACAACTGGTTCGTCAATCAGCTAGATGTCTCCAATGCTTTTCTCCATGGAAACTTATCAGAAACCATATATATGGAACAACCGCAGGGGTTTCGGGATAGTGACCGACCAGATCATGTCTGCCTTCTCAAAAAGAGTCTCTATGGATTGAAGCAAGCACCGCGAGAATGGTTCACTCGCCTTCGAACATTCCTCCTCTCCCTAGGGTACAAAATGTCACAGGCTGACAACTTTTTGTTCATCAGACGCACCGATACTGAAAAAAGTTACATTCTATGCTATGTTGATGATATACTCATAACAGGGAACCACCCTGCACACATCACCAACACATTGAGCTAGACTATCATTTTGTTCGTGAACAAGTTCACAGAGGATTTCTCAGTGTCAGATTTATTCCAACCGATGATCAGGTTGCAGACATACTCACCAAGCCGCTAGCTCCGGCTCGTTTCACGATGCTACGCTCCCGCCTCTTCATTCGTGCCCGCCATCGGCTTGAGGGGGGGTGTTAGAGATAATATTCTAATTATCTCTGTAAATAGATTCCTATCTAGTTAGAGTTTTACTCTGTCTATATTCCTAGCTAGGTAGAGTTTTAATACGACTATACTTATGTATTGTATTCCTATACAAACTATTATTGGCTCACTATAAATACAAGGCCTCTGAGCCAGAATCATTAAGCTGATTCAATTCATTATTGTGCCTATTACTTATCTGTCTATCTCCATAATTCTCTCATCTATCTAACCCTAGATTCAACACAGACATGTGACTCAATTGATTAGTCCTAAATTTCATTTTTTTATAGT
Source organism: Euphorbia lathyris (assembly GCF_963576675.1). Taxonomy (NCBI): domain Eukaryota; kingdom Viridiplantae; phylum Streptophyta; class Magnoliopsida; order Malpighiales; family Euphorbiaceae; genus Euphorbia; species Euphorbia lathyris. The sequence continues at coordinate 90,137,771 of NC_088911.1, read as the reverse complement.
TAGTCCCTGCACTTTTAATGCCTAATAAATTGAATTGCTAGCACATATATGCTAACTTGAATTTAGATTAATTTAGATTGTTGGTAGTTTTATGGGCTTTCATATTTTTTTTTATCTATAAGTTACTATTCATAATTTGAATGGACAAAAGTTTAGGGATAATATGTATGGATTAACCAATATTGAGTCCAAAATTCAACTTTTCCTATTTTATATATTTGTACCTATTGAAGTAACAGAAAAAATGAAGAAAAGATGCTCAACTTGGGCTAAAATAAATGAAAAAAAAGCTCATTATACTCCTTCATTCAACACCAGGAGAAATATATTATCCAATTGATACACTAATCATCATTAAAATCAACTTTTTCAAGGGAATTAATTAAGGAAGCAATTAATGAAAATCACTTTAGCATAATATGAGTAAATCACTTTAGCATAAAATCACTTTAGCAATTAAGGAAACATTTCTAACCAAACAAATGAATAATTGAGGAGTAAATTTAGCATAATATGCTAAGAGTAAATAAAATCTAACAATGCCTATTCAAGTAAAGAAGTAACTGTGCTCTAGAATTATTGATCACAGAAGCAAGCATAAGTGCATATTCAAAGTGATGACAGTTGCTCAAAAATCTCTAGACAATGGCCATTATAAGGAGCTCTCCAAATTTTCGAAAACATCTGAATATATAAATATCATAGATTTTTTTTTTGAAATTACAATGGTATATTCATATCATAAATCCACAAGACAACATGCATACAATACTCAAACTTGCATAAAACCCAGGACACTTAAAGATAAAACAGACAATTGATGAAAATCACTTTATAAAATCTGACATTTCTAACCAGACAATGAATAATTGAAGAAGAAATTTGATATAAGAGCATTCATGTTGTTCAATGAATATTTTGCATAAATAAATCACGTCAAGCAAGCAGTTGTCTCTACGAATTCGAGTCTAGAATTACTGCGATGAAGACACCTGCTACATGAATCCTTTCTTTCACCGCTACATAGAAAAGCTAAACAAAATTCAACTGCCATTTATGACACTCAAAATTCAATCTTTTGAGTTAGTTGGTACTGGTGATAGCGATCTATTCACATTTGAGGTTGTTGGTACAGGGCAAGGTATTAACCCTGATAACTTCTTCCTAACGGAGGTTCCAATCAGTAGTGACGAAGTACATGCAAGTAATAACAAAAGTGAGTCCCCAACACAATCTCCTCCAACAGTACAGGAGATGGAACCATATAGAATACCATCTTCTATATTTCAAAGAACAAAATCGTCAGCACAAAGAGACTAGAGCACTGCATCTAATGAATCATTATTTAGTATTCACATGAGAAATGCAAGCTTCACTAAAGACCATGCAAATTGGTTGGGTACTTCAGGTGAATTAGGTTTACATAATACTGATCCTACCATTGATTATTCAAGCAATCAACCACCAAGTGTTCAAGCACAAATTACCAAATCAAACAAAAAAAATCCCACTACTGACACTGATACTGAGTCTAAAGCTGCTGAAACCATGAGGGAAGTTATAAAAGAAAATGAAGTTGATCATAATAATACTAATTCTAAAGATAAGTTAACTGCCAAAATATCATTGCGTACTACTAGTTTTCGACGTCATAGCCATAAGTGGCTTGAAAACCCCAATTGATCCACTGATTGTTAAATCCAATTTACCCTAGACTTTACTTAAGCACCCTCGCTTCTCTAGTTTGCAGGTACCGTTCTTCTTCCCCTTTTCCCCCCTTTTGAATAAGTAAATTACATTCATTTATTTCACACGTAGTAGACGAGAAAGATCAGAAGAAAATGAAATGGGTGAAAACGCAAGTTGATTTAGAGAATCACATAATAGTACCAAAACTAGATGAAAACATCGAAAACACAGACAAATGGGTAGAAGACTACATTTAGGAGCTAAGCAAAACTACCATAACCATGTCTCAGCCTTTACGGGATATGCATCTCATCAATCTGAAAACTAAAGACGCTGAATCTGTTGGCCTTTTAAGAGCACACCATTCACTTAACGATGGAACTTCTCTTATGTCTCTACTTCTCGCTTGTATGATTAAAACAGGCAGGTTTCAACCCATAAAAAATAGAAAAATTTTCCCAAATCACAGAGAAAACAAAACAATACCCACACCAAGCTTTATATCACAGATAAATATATAAGAATCAAGCCTTCCCAAATATTAAAGTACCAAATTTGTATGGACCATGTTCACTAAAGTAAAAGGAAATTCTGAATTAAATGCCAGAAACTTCTTTGTTTGACGAGTGTGAAATTCCATTACAGAAGTTGTATCGTTGAAATAAGAAATGGAGATGACGGTTTACCTTAACGGAAGAATTGAAAAGCCTGATTACAGAAAACCTCAAGAGCAAGAACGGAGTGGCTGATCGGAAAAACCTCGGCACAATTTTACCTAAGGTGAGTCATGGCAGAGTAGCGTTGAGAGAGAAGAACTTTGAAAGAGCAACGATAGAGTTTTTTAGGTTTTGATTTTTAGCCCTTAGAGATACAAAACGACATGGCAATAAAATATTTGTTCCCTCCTAATTTTTAATCCTTAGAGTTTTTTAGGTTCTGATTTTTTTAGGTCTAATTTTTTAGGGGCAAATAAAATAGTTTTTTCCCTCCATAAATTTCACAAGTATAAAAGTGTTCCTTTTTAAAACAATTTAAAAAAAAAAAATTAATCCTGAGATATACAAAACGACGTCGTTTTGCATCTATTAGAATGAATACAGATTATTTACATAAAAAGTGTTCCAATTTTGGCACATCTCTTGTAACACTTTATAATTAGTGTTCTAAAATATCAAATTTATGTGAGTTTGACATGTCTTTTGCAACCTTTTATAAACCATGTTGCAAAAGATCCAAAAAAAATCAAAAAAAGTGCAACACATTACAGGCAACACATGTATTTTAGGTTGCAAGAGACCATCTATGGTGTAGTGTTAGTTTATGACAACATGAGTTTGCTCATCCAATTATCATAATCTAATTTAAGTATTACCCCATATTCATGAAAAGTAATTTTCGATAATTCAGGTGTTACCGTAAGACCCCGAGCTTGAGTTTGCTCAACAACCCAAAGGCCCCCAGTACTGCCGGCTGAATTATAATATTAGGGAGGGGCAACCGATTTTAATAATTTGTTTATTTACTTAACTTTTTAATGAGGGATTTTATTTTAGGTCTCATAATCTAACTTAGTCTTGATTTGCTTTAGCATACATCAGACACATACATTCACATACATTGGCGTTATGGACATATCATCTAAATTATTCCGTCGAGCCAGAGACGGAATAAAAGGGGCAAACCTAAGGAAATACTAACTATTACATATTTCTCTTTAGGTCCTCCGTCTTCTCCATGACGCCTTGAAATTACATATTAATTTCTATACTACTAAAGAAAACTTCAATTGAATTGAATGGAATTAGATGAGAGGAGAAATTACAATAGATAGTAGAAAGGCAGGACTCGCATGCCCTATTTTAAAAATACCAGACTAAAAGAGGGTCCAAATATGTCCATAACTCCAAACATGCATAGACTCAATTAAATAAATTTAATTGGTTGATTACATAACTATTTTATGTAATATTTAGGTTAATCACATTAACTTATTAAATCAACTTTCATCCAATTTTACTTCTAATAGTTTCGTATCTTTATATTAATCCTTAGATTAATATAACTATACAAAACGTCAATTATGCACGTCCCAATTATTTTGATTTCAATTCATTTAACACTTTGATTTACAAATTGGTAAAACAAACTTTTAAACAAATTTTCATTCGATAATCAAAACAGAAAACTATCAATTTCTGAAACATATATATTCAAATATATATAAAAATCGATTTTAAACAATTTAAAATTCAAGTGGGTCTCGGGTCGGGCCCGAGGGTGGGCTGCTGCCGATTGGCAGCAGCCCTAGGATGGCTGAAACGCCGCTGCCTTGCGGCAGCGGCGGCCAGGTGCCGCCAGGCAACAGCCGCGCGACAGCGGCCAGTCGCGCCGCGAGGCGCCACTCGAGCTGCTGTCGCAATTTTTTTTTATAATAATTTTAAATATATATATATATATATATATATCAGTTCTAAAACGGTTTTAAAACGATTTCCAGAAAATAGGAAAAACTACTATAGATTTCCGTTTTATCTTTAGAATTAATGAAACTGATTTTATCAATCTAACTATAAAACTAATAGATTTTGTTATGATGATTATCAACCAAAATAATTAGGAACATACGCATAATCTATTTTAATTAACAATTAATTAAAACTTATTTATCTTTAGAATTAATTAATCAAAACAATTTGTTAATTAATCCTAACTATAAATATTTATTCAATCCTATTGAAAAACTTCTAAATTTTCATATATGAAATAACGGATTTAACGATGGCTCTAATACCACTGTTGGAAAATAAGCTAAGGTATAGCAGCGGAAATATAAAAATTTTAACCTATTTCCATTAACCCTAGGATCCGTTAATCGTTATTTCATATAAAGAGGGATAAGAAGAATTACCTTTTGATGATCAATCTACCGTTGTTAATGAAGTGCCCACAACTCTTCTCCGAGTTCCCAAGCACAAAATAAAACACGGGAAGATTAAGTTAGAATCAACCGTTGAATAGCAACCAAAAGAGATTGCCTCTAATTAATCAACACAAGATCAAGGATAAAAGAAATAGATGAAATCAATTGATCGGAAGGAAGCCGTGGAAAATCTCGTCCTCGAACTGGGGGGTGTCGAAATTCTCTCTCCCGGTTGCACTGAGTATTTCGAAAATCACAGTAGGGATTTGGCTAGTGGATTTCAAAAATCCCATCGGGGTTTTATTTATAATATCTTGTATCTAATCCCTAGTTAGATAGAATTATGTTACTGAATAGGAATTCAATTCGGAATAGTATTCCTAATTATTATCTCATTATATATCTAATATATTAAAGATAATAATAATAACCTTATTGGATAATAATAGGAGTATTATAATCTAATTAAAACTCCTAACTTATTTATCTCTTAATTAATTTAATTCATAATCCTAATCTAATTAGAATTAATAAAATCAAATTAATTATTCATGTATTTTGACTACATGAATTTCGACCCCCCTATGGTCCATGGGCCTTATTGGGCTCAATTGGGCTTCCATCAATTAATTAACATCTATCTCTCTTTTAGGTTCCAAGTCTTATGTGTGACCCATTAGGTTCTTATTGCTTCTAGCCGTATGCAACGTTATTAAATAATTTTCAAAGAATTATATTTAATCTTTGCATAACGGAACGATGTACAGAGTATGTGATTAGCAAGTCCGTAATCATTCCCCCAGAGCCATAAGAAGACAGGTTGATTCTGTCGTTAACCTTTCCGTATTAGTTACAGTATAATTCGATCCTTTATCAACTACATCCTTGAACTGAATCTTATGACTATGGATGATGTCAAGTCACATATAGCGAGACGTTCGTTTTACTTATACAGGCCGAGTCAACTCAAATAGATAGGTTAAGTGAAATCTGTATTTCAAGTCTTAAGTTATCACCTTGCAAGGATTTAGAGTCGAGTCTTCCACAAGCGATCCTTGGATGTATCTCCCATTTATCGGGAGTGATAAATGCTCAATCCAATATATAACGATCCCGCAATCACTTCCTGTGATACCCAACGTCTATTGTTCACACCCCAGAGTCATCTCTGTTAAGGATCGTGTTACATCAGAGTCAAAGCGTCACATTCCGTAATCCAGAATACCAATTAATATTCCTTTGAGTCTGAGGATTAGTTATACCTATTAATACCAATGAGATGAACAGGTGACAAGGATGAATCTACCCATCCTGTTATCTCAAATCGGATCCCCAATCCTAAGGAACTACTTTTCATCGGATCCATGTAACTGTCCAGATATCTGTATATATGAAGCTTGTGAGATCAGCTTTCTGACGGACAGAAGACATTGTTACATGCAAGTCTCAACAGTGATATATCAATCCTAAATATATCACTTGACTTGGGGTGGTTTTAAGTTTATTAGTTTATTATAAAGTTTTGTTTCACTTCATGCTTGTATGAACACTTTATAATCACTTTAAACAAACTTACGGATTTCCTTTTATTAAACTTTATTTAGTGCTTAAAAGGGATTGCCTTTATATAGTTATAAAACATATATCTCATTAAAACAGATGATATAAAGAACAATTCATTTATATTAAGTTTGTATCCTAGAACAATTGTCTATAGGACACTAAACCCCAACAATATGGCCGGTTAAAATGACCGGTCAACGGCAGTCAACGCGTCACCTCACCATTTTTCAACTTTAATTAGACACATCTCATATGCAATTACCAAAATGCCCTTTATCCCAATAAAAAAATAAAAATACACTCATTTCTTCATCCCTCTCTCTTCCATGGCTCCTTTCTCTCTCTAACTCTCTTCCTCTCTAACTCCTTTCTCTCTCTAATTTAGTAACCATTTTCTCCATTATTTTCACAAAAATCTCTTTTTCTAATTAATACCTACAAGCCGAGATCCATGGAAGATTAGAAGCCGCAAATAACTTTGCTTCAGAAAATAAAATGGAGGGTAACAGTGGAATAAAGCAATCCAGAAATGAAACCATCGTTTGCTGGATGGTCGAATTTCTGCTGCTGATTTGCAGTACTGTTCATCAACAACAAAAGTTGGATTTGGGGAAGATAGAAAATATATGGAGCAGGAAAGGTGGAAAATATAGGAAGCAGGTGAAGTGAAGGGTTTGGAGAAGAATCGAAATTGGATTTTAAAGAAGCGACAAAAAAGAAGAAGAAGATGAAGGAATTGGTAGAAATCTGAAACAGATTTGGAGAGAAACAAATTTGCGTATAAAAAATTGGAAATTAGGGGGTTTTAGGATATGGAATTTGTTAACGGAAGTGTAAAAATTGATTTGATTTTCGTAGTGAGATTCAACTGTGATCTGCCATTTTTGAAATTTTTGAGCTTTTTTTTATTATTGAGTTGAAAAATGAAAAATCCAGTCTTTGGGCATCTGGATTTTGATTAATGATAAGATGGTGTTAGAAGTTGAAATTATTGTGTTAAATTTGATTAGATAAGTGTAAAAATTGATTTTATTAGTGAGATTTAAATCTGATCTGTATTTTTTTTTTTTTTTATGAAGTTTTGAGATCATAATGAGAGAAATAAGATGGAGAGAGTTAGTGAGAGAAAAGGGAGAGGAGAAGGTGAAGGGAAAGGAAGAAGAAAGAAGAAGAGGGTATAATAGTAATTTTATATTAATGGTTGAATTTTTTTGACTTTTTAACCGGTCAAAGCTGAGGTGGCGCGTTGACTGAGCGTTGACCGGTTATTTTAACTGGCCATATACCATAGTGGGAGGTCACCCCTAAGTACGTATATATTAGTGTGACAAATTGAAGTTTGTACACCAAAGTGTGATTTAGGATAAACCTTGTACACCATGAGTGAAATTTACCCGATTAATGCAGGGGTGAATATGCAAATAATGAAGAAAAATGAATGAGTCTCTAGCATTATGACACGCCGCTTGGACCATGACGAGACACGACATAGCAAGATACGCCCAATGAGAGCAAGTAATGGAGACCCGCCATAAATCTAAAGGAGAGCATACATACGCCTCGACGGTTCTAAAGAATACCAAAAGGCGCACTTATAACCATCCATGAAGGAAATAAATACAATTAAATGACAATTAATAGCCATCAATAAAGAGATAAGTATCCGTCAGGTGAATATAAGGAGGTTTCTTGAGACAGGTCCATCCAAAAGTCTCTAAACCATTATCAAGGAGAAACCTCTAACATTGATGATACTAATAACTCTATTAATACTTAAACCATCAAGTATAACTAAAGTACCATCAAAACCCACATTCAATGACAATAAAGGGGATTAATGCGATTGTTACAGAATTGCATATAAATACATCAGCTTCCTAAGATTAAAGGTACACACATTATTCTAACTCTACTTTGTGATTACAATTTATTCTCCCAAGAATATTACTGACTTTGGCATCGGAGTGTCCCCGGCCGATCCCAACGGCGCCTCACAGAGGCGTAATCCGATCAACGACTTTTTCACAAGTTATCAATTTTTTATTGGATAATAATTAAAATTTATCGAACAAAAACAATGAGAGTTATAATTAGTTTCATACTCGGTTATCTCCTGATTTTCAATTTCACTAGAAGTGTAAGAGTCTCAAGTTATCTGAACCAACAAAATTCTAATTCAAATAGATTTAGGAAATACAACTGCATAAGGTTTAAGAGATTCTAATTTACTATATATATATATATATATATATATATAACTTGACATGTTGATAATCATATCATACCATAAGAGATTATAATTGATTCATTTATTTTCCGATTACTTATTCTCTCTAAGATGCCGGCGATAAACTCAGAAGTTTCATCTTTCAATTCATTGCCTGATGATGCAATCGGAAAAATCTTCCTAAATTTACCCCATAAAAACCCTAATCGGTTGCACATCAGTCTGCAAGCACTGGAACTCCTTCATCAAAAGCCCATCTTTTATCTCCACCCACCTCAATTCTTCAACGCCGATCAAAGACATCTTCTTCATCTGCCTCGATGCATCCACTAAAAAGTGCTGCTATCATCTGGAGCCAGATGATCAAAAGTTCGATAACTTTGAACTGGTCAATTTCCCTTTCAGAAAAACATCATATAATGTCCTTGCTTCCATTAACGGTTTACTTTTTATTTCCACTCCAAACGCTTTTATCCTTTGGAATCCAACAATTCATAGATGTTTCCTCCTCTCCGACTTCAACTCTAACCACACTACTGTCAGATCTGACGATTTCTTCATCGGATTCGGCTACGATTCTGTATCAGATGATTACAAGTTTGTGAAATTAGAGTCTTCTGAAGAACTCGGCATTCAAATTGAGGTATTTTCCCTAAAATCTGATTCATGGAATAAAATTGCGAGTAAAAGCAATCTGCGAGTGAAATCTCTTCCTCCGGAGAATTCACAGGCTTTTGTTAATGGAGACATACATTGTATCGCCTGTAAAGAATCTGGATTCCCGATTCTGCTAAAGTTCGACTTAGGCGATGAGGTTTTAAGCGAGATTACGTTACCAAAAGATTTAGGGGATAATGATGAAGTAATTTGGAGCGATATATCTCCGATTGTGTACAAAGATTCAACAATTGGTTTGTTTGATTCGAATTCGAGATCGGAACAGAGTAGTTTATGGTTGATGAAGAAGTATGGGGTTGAGAATTCATGGGCTAGGGTCTTGACTCTCCGGCATGATTTGAGACGGAACATGGCTCCGGAGGTATTAGGATGTAGAAACGAAGGTGAAGATGATTCGAGAGGGAAAATGGCTCCGAAGATATTAGGATGTAGAAAGGATGGTGAAATAATGGTGGTTGAATACAGCAATGAGTATAGAGAAGATCTGTATGCGTACAAGTTAGAAGAAAATTCAGTGATAAGCTGGAGAATAGTGATAACTCGCGAGTACGAGGGAGGTTCATTGTTTGGTGTTTTCGTTGGATCCATTGCACAAAGTCTGGTCTTATTGAATCATTGATCATGGGTTGCAATTTCTCTGGATTTTTATTCAAATTCATCAGAAAAATTATATTCATTTTGGATCACATTAATTAATCGGATTGTAAACAAATTTTTATATGGGTTTTTTTTGAACCTTATATATGGGTTTTAACTTTTTGTTATTTATTTATTCATTATTTGTATTTGTATTTTATTTCTTTTTTACATATTTCCAATTTGTGACTTGAATAACAATTACTATTGATTAATAATTAAAATTGGAATATTTGTACTTTTTTTTTTGAAGAAAGGAATATTTGTACTTAACACTACCCCATTCATGAAGAGAACGGTGGATAATTAGTTTCCGTTTACTAAAATATGGACCATATGTTAAAAGGTCACAAAAGTTTAATTTATTTCAATAGAATCACTTAATTTATTTTTATCCTAATAAGGTCATTTTGAATGTTTTTCAATCATCTTTTTACCGAAATTGCTGATATAATATCTCAATGTCAAGTCAACTCCACTGCCATACTAAAAAAAATGGAACTACATATTTTAATTGACAATCAATACGTCACGTGACATTCCTCACTTATTTGGATTAATTTGTAGTTTTTTTTATTATGAGACATGTGATTAGATGTTACCTAATCAATTCCGGTGGAAAAATAAAATAAATTATTTCATTAAAATAAATTAGGTTTTACGAGCTTTTAGAACATTTTTCAACTTTTGTGACTATTTACATCAAAAAGGTTCTAACAATCATTTCAATTTTTCATAAATCTCCAATATTTACTTGAATGTTTTCATGGTAGTTTTACAGCAATCAGAATTTAATATAATTTTAAAGGAGTATTAGAGACAATTAGGAATTCAACAATTTTTTAGCATTCAGTGTTATTTATTATTCAAATTTTAATGTGAACAAAACAGAGTTTTGGCATCTTAAGCAAAAGTAGATGTTAGAACTATTCCATAATGTATCTGACGGATGAGAGTAGGAGAGCAACTTCCATTGGACTCATCAATGTAACCCAAAATTTAATAGAGGTTTTTCTGGAGGATTTCAATAATAAAATACTAAACACATTAAAAAAAATATCATAAAATCAAAACCAACATTCTTAATTTTCACTAACTAATTATATCAAACACTTAATAAAAACATTCATTTCATATTTTTTTTATAACTGAATTCCCGCTCCCTACAAACTTTGGCTCTTTGTAATGTGATCTACAAAATTGTTTCTAAAGTCTTAGCTAATCGGTTAAAGAAAGTCCTTCATGTTCTTATATCTCCATCCCAGAGTGCCTTTATCCTAGGCATACTAATCACTGATAATGTTATGCTGGCATTTGAGGTGAATCATTATCTCCATCAGAGGACTAGAAGGGTTTCAAGTGGTATGGTTGCTCTTAAGCTTGATATGTCTAAAGTATATGACAGGGTGGAATGGAGATTTCTTCAGGAGATGTTATTGAAACTTGGTTTCCCATCAAGCTTTGTTAACCTATTAATGCAGTGCGTTACAAAGGTTAAATATAGGGTTGTCCATGGAAAGCATGTAGTGGGCCCTATTGTTCCACAGAGGGGACTCCATCAAGGGGATCCGCTGTCACCATATCTTTTTATTATCTGTGCGGAGGGTCTCTCTCTACTTATCTCGGCTGGAGTTAGAGGGTCGGATCCAAGGTTGTGTTGTTGCGGACCAAGCGCCAGCAATCTCTCATCTGTTCTTCGCTGATGATAGTTACTTCTTCTTTGGAGCCAATCGATCAGAAGCTTCAGCAATTAAACAAGCTCTAAATGATTATGAGTGTGCTTCTGGACAGAAAATAAATTTATCAAAATCCTCTATATCTTTCAGTCGAGTCCAGATGGTGGGTCTGCAGAAATTAGTAATATCTTGGGCGTTTCCACTGTAGCCATCCCGGATAAGTATCTGGGTCTACCTTCGGTGGTAGGAAGGAATAGGTCACAGATTTTTGGCTTTGCTGAGGACATGGTGCGGTCTAGATTAAAGAGTTGGAAAGCCAGGTTTCTATCAAGAGCATGAAAGGAGATTATGATCAAATCTGTTGTGCAGGTGCTTACTACTTATGTTATGAGTCTCTTCCTATTTCCTATGAATATCTGTGATGATCTTGAAAAGTTGATGAATTCTTTTTGGTGGGGATCAGATAGTTCAGGTAATGGTAGTTTACACTGGAAATCGTGGGATAAGTTGTGCTGCCCTAAAAAATTTGGTGGAACGGGGTTCAGAAAGTTGCATAATTTCAACTTAGCTTTATTGGCGAAACAAGGTTGGCGACTTAGCTCAAATCCTGAGTCTCTTATGGCACGAGTTTTTAAAGCTCTTTATTATCCGAATAGCTCTTTTCTTGATGCATCGTTATCTGATGGGCCTAGCTTTATCTGGCGTAGTATTATGGGTGCTCAAAAGTTGATAAAGTCAGGTATTCGCAGGTTTGTAGGGGCGGGTGGTGAGGTTCGAATTTGGGATGACCCGTGGCTCCCTGACGATCATTTCCCATATATTGAAAGTGAAAAATTGGATGGTTTAGGGGTGGAAGTGGCGGCTGATCTTATGGAGGAGGGTCGGCGGTCATGGGATGTTGGGTTAGTTTCGGGCATTTTTGTCCCTCGGGATGCAGAACTTATTCTCCGTATCCCCTTATCTAATCGGATTGATCATGATGGGTGGTACTGGAAGGATGACCGACGGGGCAACTATACAGTTAAAAGTGGGTACCGAAAGCTTATGGCTGGATTTGGAACAAATTGGTTCAGTAATTCTCCAGTTTGGAATAAAGTTTGGAATCTTAAAGTGCCCCCTAAAGTTAAGAACCTTCTTTGGCGGGTTCTTGCTAGCTGTTTCCCTTCTAAAGTCGCGCTGAAAACCCGGAGGGTTCCTATCTCAGATTTATGTGAGCTCTGTCATGGGGCGGTGGAAGATTCTTATCATATTTTTCTCAAATGTAATATGGCTCGAGCTATTTGGACTCTCTTGCCTATTGGGGATGTGGGAACCCAATTTCATAACATTTTTTATTATTGGGGCTGGATCTTTTCTAAACCGGTGGAGCTTGTTGAGCTTGTAGCGGTTTTATGGTGGATTATTTGGTGTTATAGAAACGACATTGTGTGGAATTGGAAGGATTCACACTCCTCGATCCTGTACCATTCGACCGGTTCCTTTCTACAGGCATGGAAGAAAGCGTAGGCATCAGTTTCTCCTTCAGGTTGTCCGGCTGTGCCAAGTCCGACGGTGTGGCAGCGTCCTCCAACAGGCTTTCTAAAACTAAATGTGGATGGTGCATCATTTGCGAACGAGAATGTGGCTGGGTTTGGGTGTATCGTTCGGGATGAGTTGGGCCGATTTGTTGCGTCTAAAAATGGTATATTACAGAATTACCATGATGCATCGTTCATTGAAGCGCTATCGGTCCGTGAAGCTCTCAATTGGATCAAAGAACGCGGATGGAAGGATGTAATCATTGAATCAGATTCTTTGATGGTGATACAGTCTATGGCCCGCCCGTTAGAGGTTTCATCTCCTTTTAACGTCTTAGCCAATGATTGTCTTTTTCATTGAACGAGCTTTTTAATTGCTCTATTCGATTTGTCTGTCGTTCTACAAACTCTGTTGCTCATTTGTTAGCTAGAAATAGTATTTTACCTTTACATCGGGGTGAGTGGTTTTCTGTACCCCCTGATTTTATTTGTAATATGCTTCTTCTTGATTCTTAATATATGCTTCTTTGGTTGTCAAAAAAAAAAATGGGTTAATAAACTCATCAAACAACTTCAAACAACTAAAAACATCGATTTCAGCTTTAAAAAAAAAATTCAATGAAAGTAGATGAAATCGAATGAAAGCAAATGAAAGTGGCTATAACTCATTTTAAAGGCATTGAAACAATAAAACATAAAAATCAATATCCAATACGGTTTCACATCAATTTCAGAATGGTAACATTGCAATTTCACTTGTTCTAAAATCCATTAAAAGTGGTTGAAATTGATTGCATTGGAATGAAACTCTTTGAAACTAAATATCAAAATAATTAAAAACATATATGAAAATTAAAAATAATGTTTTAACAATTTTTATATGCTTATAGAAAATGTTACAAAGCAAAAGTACACTAATTTAATCCAAATTTTACATCTTGCAAAATCAAATGAAAATCGATGAAATTGAGCCAAATTTTTTACAAAATAAGCTGAAACCAATATCAAACTGGTTGAAATAACAAAGAAATATTAAAAACAATGTTAAAAAAAGGTTTCATTATATTAAAATGCAACACAGTTTCACCTCATTTGGAATTTAATGAAAGTGGATGAAATCGACTGAAGCTTATATCAAATGAATTCAATCAATTAAAAATATTTTAAAAAAATTCACACAAGTATAATGTTTAATATCATTACAAGTGTAGATATCGTTAACAAAACAAGCAATACAACAAACTATCATTAGTCATGCTAAGAAAAGACTTTACAATAAGATGGGAGAAAAAAAGTCAAGAGGAGGTACCTTTTTCATCCTCTATAAATAAAGTGAATTCTTGATTCTCCATGTCACATGTTGTTAGTATAGTCGTACTAAAAAAAGACTTCAGAATAAAACTGTACTTCCATCTCTTATAAAGGATACATGGCATAATCACTAAGTAATCCTTCTCTACATCTGTCAAATCGGCTTTCACCACTTTCACTTCATTCCCTCCCTGGTTTCACGAGGATAACTTTTGATCATCATTCAATTTGATGAAGAAATACTTGTCCTTCCAGCCATTGTCTGTTGAGGTTCAACCTTTAAAATACTGGAATCCAATTAGTTCGGTGAAGTAGAAATGGTCATATGTCTTCAGCCGGATAGCTAAAGACACCATATTGCTCAAAAGTCACCCAAATAAGACAATGCCCAGTCCATGACAGATTCAGTAGGTATCCACCAATTCCATCCACACGTTTGTATGAACTTGCACTGGGCATAGCCCCATGTAATCAAGCATATTATCAAGTGGCTCAAAGAGGAGGTAGATGAAATTGTCGATAATATGGATGAAGAAGTTTGCTAACTACCAATGAATCCTCTTAGTGGCCTTCGAAACTCTGCATTTACATTCTTTGTGCTAGGGATACAATTCTTTCCATTGTTCAATTCTTTTTAGGGTTACAGAGAAAACCCTTTTTCGATCCTCAGAGTCACCTTCTTGGGTTTAGAGGAAAGGGATTTTGTTTCAAGATTTATGGAAGAGGATGGAAGAAAATCAAAAGAGAAGAGGAAGAAACTTACTTGTTTCCTTAGAAAAAGAGGAAAGATGACAATTATAGAACAATATTCTAGATTTTCTGAAAAGGTGGTGAGATGAGGTTCACGTAATTTTTCTCTTTTATAAGGGATGAAGGCAACATTTCACATTCATAAACCCTCAAAAGGGCATGTCTCACGTTTCAACTAGTGAGCCATAACTCAAAAGGAATGAAACGACGTGTGACCATAGGAAGAAACAACGGGTACTCTAGCCTTAAAAGACTAGACTCAGCTTATGGGGGGCTTAGAATAACATAAGTGAATATTTGATCTGGTATTAAACAGACTCGGATCGATTCCTCATGCTTGCTTGATATCTTGGAATGCGATTCTAGAATCTTTCCCTTTATAAGGCCAGTTATAGGATTCCTTTCCTAAATAGGAATCATTAGGCGCGCAGATAACGCCTCACTAATGAGGAAATGTGACTTTCTCGACTTCGTTCATAATCCAATACATCCAACTCCCTTCATAAAGGTACACATTATTCCTCGGAGCTTCTTAATCTACGTTCTATATTTACTTTCTCTCTCTAAGATAATAACTAACTTGAACGCCACAGTATCTCTCGTAGAGGATCTGACTAAGCGTTTTCATTTGTTTTGCAGGTGTTCACCCACATACATCATTGTCGAACATATCCTTCCCAATCCACTTACCAAAACGTCCAAATCTCTTTTAAAGGCAGAATTATAAACTCTCTTATCAATTATTTATTTCATTTAATTTAAACGAGTGTCAATACCCTTGAATTATGTAAAATGAGATTTAGAATGTCTACTCGCTAAACTTTTTCATAGGATGGGTCGGATCGAGTTTGGCATATAAATACTTGTTGAAGCTCAATCCATCTCACACTATTTTCAGATCGAGCTCGGACCATGTTGGACCAGGCTAAGAAAGTTAATTCTCAAGCCCAATTTAGTCCAATTCGGTCCGCTCAACTAATATATTTATATATTAAACTATAATTATAAATGAAAAAATGCATCAAATTAAAATTTTATCAATTAATTCAACAAAACTCAAATAATAACAAATAAAAAAAAAAAATCAAATGTATGCATATAGATGTGGGGACTTTTGAGACAAATATAAAGCCCAACCAAGTTTATATCCTGCCTTGAGCAGCTCTAGGCCAGTATCATAATCTTCCTAATTTGCTATTGTGGATCTAATTAATTCTCATAATGGCTTCTTAGTAGTAGTACCAGCAAGAGGTCAACCTAGCCATATATATATATATATATAAACTCAAGCGATCTGGTCGAGCGGTAAAGATTTTCTAACCATTTGAGTTGTCTATCAACCAATAAACGAACAAAAATTAATTTAACTGTGAATATGATTTAAAGGTGCCACCGCTTTTTTGAATTATTTATAAAATTTCCTCCAAAATAGAGCTTGAAAACTAAAATGATAAAGAACATTAAGATAGGAGCTAAAATATGTGATATTTCTTTCCAATAAAAATCTACATGTTTTTTAATAATTTTTTATTAGAAATCTAATCTATTGTCTAAATCACAAGTAATCCGGACATAAACATTAAGAAGCCATAGACATATTAGAAAGCCGACTAGGAGTGGGCCGGAAATTACACCAGCGGAGACTCATACGCTTTGCCGGCGGTGATAACGCCCTCCGTATAATCTCCTTCTTAGCACTATACTTTCTAAGCTTATCACCAGGCACGACATATCCATGGCGGCTACACCTTGCTGAACCAGGCCGATTCGAACACGTACAACTTGACCGTACCCTCACCCTCGGAGACGACGCTGAAATAACACTCCGGCTATATCTTTGAACCTGAATTCCTTCATTATCCGTCGGAAATTCCAGCTTTTCTTGGCTATATTGCTGAGAAATGATTTGCATGTTTTTTCCTGGAAAGAAAAAGTTGGAGTTTTGGGGATTTTATTGATGAAGGTTGTATGTAAGACTTGACCAGTTCTAGAAAATGTGTGGAATAGCCATTTGATTTTGACTTTATTTATTTATATTGTAAAAGTTGAATTGGGTCACTCAACTTTTTGTTAATTTGGTATTGTAACTATAAGCACTCTGTCTCCCACTTTCTTTTAATAATTTAGTTCCACTTTTTTTTTTTAAAAAACTCTTAAACTGAATTTTATTTTACTTTTCTGTTTGTTTTTTAGTTGTTAGGTGCATTATATTATACTAAGTCAGCAAATATCCAGATATTAATAAATGGCTCCGTTTGATTTTATTTTATTTTTATTAGTTGGTTTTCTTGTTCAAGTCCAGTTGGCGTTGCTGGTCAACTGAATATGATTATTTTTTTAATTTTCTTTTCTTTCTCTGTGAACTTATGTTTTTAGTTTTTGAATGAAAAAGAAAGGTGAGTTAATCGATTCGTCAAAGACAGCTAGAAAATTAAAAGGTCAAGCTTCTCAACCAATAACAGTTTTTTTTATTTACCAGTAATTCTCTTCCAAAACTAGAAAGATACCTTTGCTTCGCTTCGGAAAAAAATTACTTGATAATTTTTATTAAATTGATTTGTACTTTAACCACGTGATTGGTGGTAGTTAATTTTCTACTTACAATAGATATATAATAACTTAAAATATCTTTAAAAAAAAAACTAAAACTATAAAGATTTTCTCCACTAAATACCTACTTAACGAAATCAATAGCCGAACTTAAAAATCTGACAATCCAAAAATTATAAGCAGCCAACTCAAAAATAAAATTTTGTAAATACTTTTTTTTCTTGGTTGTTAGAGTAGAAAAATTCTAATAAGATCATAGAACTCGAGGTAAAAATTGCAATTAACTATAAAAAAAATGTCTAATTCACTCTAAAAGGTACATCAGATGGTTAAGATTAGACCTGTTCATAAACCCGTTGGTCCGCCCAGGCCCGACCTTCATGGGTTGGGCTTGGACATTCATATTTAATGTTTGGCCCGGTCCGGTCCAAGTCCGATTAAGCCCGCACATAAAATGGGTTGGGTTTGGGATTTGTCTCAAAATCCCAAGTGAGCCCGGCCCGGCCCGATTTTATGTTATATATATATATATATATATATATATATATATATATATATATATATAATTATTTTATTAATTACATGTATGTTGGAGTGATAGATTGAAATAAGATAAAAAAAATTAAAATTTAAAATAACAAATAGAGAATAAATTAATTAATTAGTATAATCAGTTTTTTAAGGTATAATCAGAATTTTAAAAGTTAGATGGATTTTATAAAAAAGGTTCAGATGGTAATTGAAGAAATATAATACTAGGCAGAACACTGGAAAACATTGATGAAGGAAAAAAATTTAATAAATTATTTTTTAATATTAATATATTAGATGGGCGGGTTGGGCCGGGCTTGGGAAATACTTTTCATAGTCAAGCCCAGCCTGGCCCGAGCCCGATATAAATATAGTGTGGGTTGGGCTGGGCTTGGACAAAGTAATTACATGATAAACCCGATTAGGCCCGGCCCGAGCCCGGCCCGGTCCAACCCATGAACAAGTCTAGTTAAAACTGCTTCACATATTATAAGGAGTCATATAATTTTTCAATTTAGTAATGTGGGATATTTAATATGCCTCATCACATCCAATCCATTTGGTGCGTGACGCTAATGTCATTAGGGCCCAACATTGAACCATGACTCTAATACTATGTAAACAAATGGCTAATTCACCAAAAAGATACCTTAAAGGCTGAGGATGACCTCATATATTTAAGGAGTCATGTAGCTTCACTGACCCTCTGAATTTCAAAATCTTAAAACTAACATGTTCAAGTTGCTTACTTAGAACAAATAACCTATCAAATATCACATGGCAGCACGTGATTGGAACTTCAGAAAATTACAACTAACCTTCTAATATCACGTGTTGCCAATCACACACTGCCATCATGTGACATTTAAGAGGTTATTTGTTTCAAATAAATAAGTTGATGGGTTAATTACAACTTTAAACAACTTAAGGGAGCTAGGGATATATTATGTGAATTTTAAAACCTTCTAATAAAAAATATTTTTTAAAATTATATAAAATTAACCTTCACAAATATATATATTTTTAGTAGCTACGCTGTGAAAGCGTTGATCTCTATTTTTTTCTTAGTTTTTCAAAATACTAAAACTTTTCATGTCTAGGATAGTTAGGAAAGATGGGACAAAAAGTACAGTTGGTATTGAAAAGGTATACGGTGCCGTTTTGGTGTTAGGTAGATGAGGCATTTGATTTGAGGTAATTGGAGGGACAAAAGTGTAAAGTCATTTAAAAGGATAGGAAATGATTTTTGACTAATTTGGAGGGATTTGGAGGGCTAATATTGTAATATATGTTAGAAGCGTAAGATTGTAAAATTTGTGGCGCAAATTCTCAATTTCTACTGTTCACATTCTTCAATTTTATATGTATATTAAAAAATTTCGTTTTTAGGTCATTTAGATGTTTTGTTAGGAGAGATAATGAATTTTTAGAAAAAAAAAAGATTAAAAACTTGTGATTTTGGAAAATACAAAATGTGGTTTTATGGTAAAGGTCGTTTGGAACAACTTTAATTCTTGAATATTTTCATTTTGAGGTTGTTAACGGTCATTTTGAGGAGTTAGTTAAAATTGAGTGGCCACCGGTGTAAAAGATTGTAAAATTCAGTGGTCATACCGTTAAGAATTGAAGTTTAGTGGCCACAATGTTAAAATGATTAAAGTTCAATGGCCATGGGAGTAATGTATCCTAAGAATGAGATAAGGAAACAAATAGTTAAAGTTCAGTGGCCATGGGTGTAATTTTCCCTAGCACAAATGCAAAACCGACACCGTTTTGCTATTCAGTAGTTTGGGAAAAAAATGAAAAATCGCAAGCACAGATAAGGAAAGAAGCTGTAAGGCTAAAATTGGAACATTTTGGAAAAAATTTAGAAATTGCATTGTTCATAGCTTTCATTTTTATAAGTATATATAATTATATTTGTTTGACAAATAACATAATAACACATTAAACATACTAATAGCACAAACATACGAAAAAATCGTTCGTTTTGCTTGTTGGCCTGTTTCCATCTAAAATAGAACCCGAAAACTCAGAAAAAAAAAACCGAAACTTAAAAATTTGACAAATATTACAAAATTGCTACTGCATTAGAATTTATCAAATTTCTCTATGAATTTGCAAGTCAATTCTTTATTCGCATCATTAGTTCATGGATTATCGTATCTCCTTCCAGCGTGTCTCAATGTAATTAATTTGTTACCTACAATATACAATATTTGTCCATTCTTCCGTTTCAATCAATCTCAACATATTTGATAACCCGAAAACACATTATTATATTGGATTATATCTACTGTAATCCATTTAATATAAATATTTTTTTATCAAGCTATTAAACGAACATGGATATCACATCTCAAAAAACAATAATTCGCATTAAATAAAATTCATGTAATGCATTTTATGAAATATATTAAAAGGGATAATCCAAATTATAATAAAAAAAAAAAAACAGGAAGCGCATATTGAGTTTGGGCCTTAACGTTGCGGATTTTACGCCTTTAATTTTCAATTGGACTTTTATACAATTGCTGGGATTTGATGTATTAAATTGAAACTTTCAAGGGCTTAATGTGTAGAATCTATAAAATTAAGGGGCCAAAAAATAGTTTATTCCATTATTAAAATAAAATTGAAATATTAATTAAATGAATGATCTCCATTTGAATTAATTAATGAAAGTTGAAAATAAAACCAAATCAAAATCAATATATTTAGAAAATAAAAACAGAAATGATGGAAAGCCAACCATAATTTACAGCTAATCCAGTTGAGATAGATGATTCATATCATATCAAACTTATACATTTCATAAAAGACTTTTTCTTAAGAAAGAAAGGGAAATAGCTGGACAGGGCCACATAAGCAAGCCCAACTCATTGCCAACCAAATTCTTCTAAATTCCTGATTCCCATAATGGCAAAATCTGATTAATTTAGTCTTTTTGCTTTTATAATTATGGCTCATTCATCCTTCTTTTTCTTTTTGGGTTTATGAATTTTCAACTGCATTGTTTTCAAAACGTCTCTAATTAATTATATTAATACTATATGTATAAAATAAAAAAATAAAAATCAAAGGTGTCAATGCGGCATGAATTTTCCATCCAGCAGAGATTGAGAATGGGAACATTTGTTATCCATGGAATTAACTGGAAGATAAACTCTCTTTTTTTTTTTTTTTTGCTTTTTTTTTTTTTTATTGAATAAATTTTTGATTGATCTATTATTCTAGATTTGGTAATTTTTATTTATTTATAGTTTTTTTTTTTCATTCTCACTTTATGTATGGTTGTGGTATGTTACATGACTATTATCATATAATTTTTAATGAAAAAATAAAAGAGTTTTGTCTATCAATACATACATAGATACTCATTGAAAGATTATGCAATTATTTCTGGCGAAAAAGATTATAAAGTCAATTCTGAATGGAATGTGCTTCTCGTCGTTTTACCAAAAACAGTTTCAAACATTGTTTACTATTGCGCTATCACGATTTATTATATTGAAGATACAGATTCAAGCTTCGCTAATATACTTCTGTAATTTTTTAATTGATTTAATATATATTTACACCTTTAAACTTAGCAAGTTTTGTCTATTGGCACCCTGAACTTTTAAAATAACCTATCACACGTCTATAGTTGGCTTTCAAACCCTATCACACACCTATAGTTAGCTTATTCAAACTTCTTGCACTCAAAATCATTATTCTGTCATTTTTTATAGATGGGGTGACATACAGAACGAACTCACACGTTTTTTTTTATATAGCATGACATGCCACCTCATTTATCAAAGATGACAGATCAACGATTTTGTATGCAGGAGGTCCGAATGAACCAACTATAGGTGTGTGATAGGGTTTTAAAGCAAGTACAGGTGTGTGATAATGTTTTAAAGTCAATTATAAGTGTGTGATAGATTATTTTAAAAGTTCAGAGTGATTAATACCTTCCTAGCTCTCTCAACTTGTCATTTTTTTCACTTCATCCCCTCAACTTAGTGGGCAATCTATTAGTCACCCGAGCTCAACAAATGTAACACTTCGTGTCCCTCTATGTGCTTATATGACACTAATTTTTCCCGTCAACTCACCTTGTGCATCCTATTAGCTCTCTCAACTCACCAAATTAACACTTTGTGCTCCTTAGGTTGATATATCTATTTCAAAATAATGAAGAAATTGATCACATCAGGATACGAAAGGTGTCTTGGAAGGTATACTCAATTTCATGTAGGCATATAAGGAGCATAAAATGTTACATTTATTGAATTAATGAGGGTATTAAGGTGTCTCTTAAGTTAAGGAGAAAGTGAAAAAAAAAAGACCGGTTGTCGAAGGTATTAAACCATAAAAATAAAAATAATAATAAAAAAAAAGTAAAATCTTTGTGGATCCATATTCCCTTGGAAATCCTCAGGCAGGGCCAGCCCTTAGGTGAGGCAAAAGCCGGCATAGGCGGACGCCCATGGCCTCCTATTTATGGGTCCTTCAATTCAAAAATTATTTTATTTATAATTCAATAATTATCCAAATTACAATTATTAAAAAATTTCTAGATATCATGTAACTAAATTTAATATATATCATATATAGAAAACAAGTATATTAAAATGAAATAAAACATCACACATTTTGTTTTCGGTCATCAGCTCTCAACAATAATAGTTCACTAGAAGGCCTTCAAAATTTATTTCACAATTTCTCTTTTAAAATAAGTGTAAAGTATATTAAAAAAAAACATTGTGGTTTGTTTGATTTGCAGGCACAGTCACGTGGTTTAAAAAGTTGGAAATCGAGGTATGTGGTTTGTGCATTTTATAGTTAAAAGATTTGCAAGTCAATTTTTCAGTCAAAAAATACTTGTAGTTTAAATAATATGTAAAGTCGGGCTTTATATACTTATGTTGGATACTTTGCAAGTCATCCTATTTAATTGCTACAAATCGCTCATATTTGGGATAAATTCAAACAATTTTATCTCACGGAATGTATGAATTTACAAACTGCACAAACCATAAACTTCTATTTGGAAGTTTCAAAACTGTGAGACTGTATTTACGAAAATGTCAAATTACAAGGTTTATTTTTGTTTTTATCCTAACAATAACATAGATTCTAATTCCTTCATTCTCTCTGAATTGCAAACAGATTGATTTTTATTTAGTATTTTTGATCCAATCAGAATTAATTAAATTTTATTTCTGTTAATTTAAATTTATCAAATATAAATAAATAATATATGAAAATTTGGTTTAGGACTTTTAAAATACTAGAGTTGCTGCTGTCCTCAGGTCCGGAAATAGAGAGAAATTTCATAGATTCATATAGGACAATATGATCGGATATTCCCAAATATTTAGGGACAAAAATGAAAAAAAGTTATTCTTCATTCTCATTATGCCCATTTTCAGCCCTAAAATTGTCACTAATCGAAGCAAATCAAGCCGTTTTATGATAATAATAATAATATATAAGTGATTGGCATGCAACTACGTGGTCAACAAGTTTCGTACTCGTTTGTCAATTTTATGGGCACGAACTATATTTAAAATTACGGTAAATATTTTATTAGTCCCTCAAATTTTTCCTAATATACAGTTTAGTCATTATATTTACAAAATTACAGTAATAATATTATTTGGAATATAAGTTTTGTTCTACTCAATAATTTAGTCTCTCTGTAGAATACTAATTTGCCTTTTCTCATTAATGATAAAATTATATTTATGGTACCTGAACTTGAACATATTTTACACTTTCCTAATCGAGCTTTAATTTTATACTATTATTTTAAAGGCTTAATATATATTTACACCTTTAGACATGATAAGTTTTATCTATTGGTAAATTGAACTTTTAAAATAACACATATATCACTCACTTATAGTTCGCTTTTTAAAACATATTCCACGCCTATAGTTCGTTTTGAAAACCTATCACATCCTTATAGCTGGCTCATTCGGACTTCCTGAATACAAAATCGTTAATCTGTCATTCTTGACAGATAAGGTGGCATACAGAACAAACTCATGCATTTTATTTTCTATGACACGCACATGTCACCTCATCTATCAAAAATATATAATAGGTCAACGATTCTATATATAGGAAGTCCTAATGAGCTAACTCTATGTGTGTGATAGGTTTTTAAAGCCAACTATAGGTGTATAATAGATTTTTAAAGCCAACTATAGGTGTGTGATATGTTCTTAAAGCTAACTATAAGTATATGATATGCTATTTTAAAAGTTATGGGTTGCCAATAGACAAAACATGTTAAAGTTTGAGGGTGTAAATATACATTGAGCCTATTTTAAATACTAAAAGTATACTTTTATACAGTCTTGATCACATACACCTTAATGAGCATGTAGAATTTGCTCATTCACCGTTAGATCTAGGCTTATTAGAATTCTAAGGTGGAGATTCAAATCATCACGAGGCTTATATATGTATTTTTTAATTTTTTTTTCAATTATTTGGTTTCTCCTAACTAATTTTAATATTGTAAATATATATATATATATAAAAGTATTTTAAAATTAAAAATATAATATTTTTATTTTTAATAAATAGTTTATTAATAAACTATCAATTTTTATTTGAACGGTTTACATGACACCAATATTAAAATCCAAACACGAGTTAAATACACCAATATTTCATTTTATATCAAGTGACAGATCGAGGACGGTCTCCTCGAAAACCCACCATCTATGGGCGGTGAGGCTCATAGAACTGTTTGATAGCCTTCCAAACTTCGCTGGATCATAAAATTTTCATCCAACAATGGAATGATACACGATCGATTGTGTTAGAAACGTTGAGATCATGAGACAAATCAACATAAGATACCTAAAGCAAATTCTGAATTCATCATAACCGACTTGTCTTATAGTTTCTAGAACAATTTATATGACTACCTAATCGTGCATTCTAACTTTCAAATGACATATCTTTTTCATCCAAACTCTAAATTCCGTGTAAGTAGTATGATTGGAAATTTTATGAAGATTAATGTAATCTATATTCAAGCCTCTAAGACTTATTCTAGTACTATCAAACTCCAACTTTCTATATTAAACTCAGAGTTTCTCGAGTTTGACCAAAACTTCCAAATGTCATAAATTTCTCGTTAGACCTCCAATTAAGACATCATGTGCATTGGAAAGCTCATGAAGAGTACAATGAATCTTGTAAATACTTCGTGACCTAATATAGATCCGCTTAAAAAGGTTGGCCTTTTTATTTTGGGTGGTTTGACTTTTGTAACTCTTTTATTTTTCATCCATTTCAAGTTTTACTATATCTGCATATCCATTATCGGTTGTATATCATCATAGGGTTAAGGTTTAGTATCGATACTATCTCTACCTTCTCGGGACGCTTTTGATGACATGCTAGATTTTACCATCCTGTTTGGCTTGAATGTCAATGTCGAACTTTTCCAACCGGATGGAAAATCTGAAGTGGGACTCGTGTTATCTTTATTCTATTGAGGATGTTACAATCCTATTCTGATTAGGTTTTCATAGATGGCGTGCTTTACTCCTATATTGGAGGTTCCTAACCTATTCGGGTTGCTCCTTGATTAGGTAATAGAAAGACTAGTTATGTCTCGGTTAGGACTATTTTTCTCCTATATAAAGACCTTAGTTACTTTGAGGTATGGTTACATTAAGTATTATTACTTACTATTTTATATCATCAACCATTGTCTTAAGTAAATCACGTACTTAAGCATCATATTATCCACGGCTAGTTAGTGACGGTCTTCTGATTTTGCAAGTTAAAACATATTCTACAAATAGAAATGTTCAGTCCAACCATAAGACAATTCACATTAATTTGCAATAGGGTTAAAACAATTGGCCTTCTGACATACTTAAAATGTTAGTCTTTGCTGCCTTGATCTATTTCACATATTAAAATTGATAAAATCTCAACCAAATGGAAAGCTAACATAGAGAGAGAGAGGGTAGCGCGGAGAGAGTGAGTCGGAAGGAGACAATTGATTTATCTCTCTTAGAATGATTAGAGAGCTTATGAGATTATGGTTTAAGTATTAGGATAAACTCTAATATAATCCTTTATCATTTTAGATGGATCCAGCCCATTACTATTACGAATATAATTATTATTCGGTCTATAATCCGAATAATGCTAACATTTTCTTTAAAAAAAATGAAAGGACAAATTAATATGATGTATAATAAATTTAGTGAAAGCATCGTTGATAAAAAAGGCGTTGTGTTATTTAAATTAAAAATGGATTTAGAAAAACAAAAATAAGCAGTAATGATAATGAAAAATAGAGTAAGTGAATTTGTACGCTTTACTTAGAAAGGAATAAAGGCAATTAAAGAGATAAAAATAGGAGAGGTTTAAAGATAATGATTCCATATAGATAAAAGGAAGGGTAGGGCCTTGTTGTCAATTTGTGGTGGGTCTTAGTCATTTTGGAATATACTTCCCTATGTCTTTTCAGTCTAAGATTATGACACCCACCTCCCCTACTTTTTCTAGATAATCTCTTCATTATCTAAGCTTAATCACTTCTTTAATTACTATTATAAAAGATAATAATAATTATTAGGCAAAAAGCATCCTGAGGCTCCTGATCTTTCATTGTTTGGTGCATTAAGCTCTCGATCTTTTATTTAGACACATTGAGCCTTTGATCTTTCACCATTTGGTGCATTAAGTCCTCGATCTTTCATTTAGACACATTGAGCCCTTGATATTTCATATATGGGTGTATTAGGTCCTTCCATAAATCAATTAATATATAGGTTTATTAAGGGCATGTTTGGTGTAACAACAAATGATGTTCTAAAAATAACAAATTCTAAAATAAAAAATATATTATACAAATTAATAAAAATAATTTAAATAAAAAATAAAAAATTTATTGAACACAATAAAACCTTGTTTTTCGATAATTATGTTCTAAAAATAAAAATAATGTTAAAATTGAAGCACATTTTGTGGAAATAAGAAGGGTAATTTTTCAATAACAAGTAAATACAAACAACTGTTCATGAAAAGAGCTTTTCGTGAAAAGCTCCAAAATGTTGCAGTGTCCAGAGAAAATGCGAAACGCTGCAGTTATATAAACCTAACCAAACATGCCCTTAATAAACTTATATATTAATTGATTTACAGAAGGGCATAATACAACCATATATAAAGATCAATGGTTCAATGTGTCTAAATGAAAGATCGAGGGTTTAATACACCAAATGATGAAAGATCAGAGACTTAATATGTCTAAATAAAAGATCGAGGGCTTAATGCACCAAACAATGAAAGATCAGGGGCCTCATGATGCTTTTTGCCTAATTATTATTATTTTGGATTGTGAATCTCTAATATTATATTAGACTCTCTTAGATTAAATAGATGAGGATTTCAAATGGTGACAATTTCATTTTTTAATAAAATTGAGTATCCGTTGTATACCTTTTAAATTTATAGGATATTCTTCTTATATTGGGTGGATCAGATATAATAATAAAAAATATTCTTGAATCTTACTATTAAAGAAAATTGTCATTTGTAAATGATGGTTGGTTCGAATTGTAATAAGGAGTTGAATTTCTATTTATCAGGTTCGAGGTTCGATTCTTCACTCCGTTAAAATTTAACCCTTATTGATAAGTAATCTGTAAATTTCACTTTAAATCATCATCCAAGTCTCTGGTTTGTCCTGATTTTAAGAGTAAATAAGTATACCATTACCTAAACTTTTAATTTACCTAAAACAAAACAACCGTTTGGAGATCTAAATACTCAAAATTGAGATTACATCTCAATTTTTCCTAATTAGTCCCTTTGGACGTTGTTAGCAGCTCAGGTAGCGCCTAGACTGCCTGAGCGGCTTCATGCGGTGATAGGAACAAAAAATGTTTATTAGTATTATTCTTATTATTATTTTTTTATAGTTCCCTTTTAAACATTATCTTATGGTTGTTAGCGAATTATGTTTATTATTTTCGAATATTTTTTATGTAATTACGTTCTTTATTTGTTTACATGCTATGGTTAAAGATTTTAAAAATATTATTTTATAATTTTTGGTGAATTATATTAAACTTTCTTAAGTTATTTCAATGATATTATTGTATTGTAATATAATTATTTGCATATTTTTTTAAATATATAGTATAAATATATATGTTTTTTATATTAAATTATTTAATATTTATTATTTTTTGATAATGTAATACCTATTTTAATTGAGTTTGTATAATAATGTGTTTATTAATAAATAAGAAAATATATAAATAAAAATCCAATTAATCGCGTAATTAATCTTAGACGATTCTATCGGCCTAATTACAGTATTATTTTAGAATCTTACTATCAATTTAAGTTTTTAATTAAATAGTTGGTTGAAATTAATATTGTTATTAAAGGACTATAGTTAAGCTAGCTAATTAAAATGGGGACAAAATATAAAGTTTATGTTGGACCGGTATATTTGGTTTAGAAGAACATGAATATATTATATACTCACTCGTGTGCATTTTTGAGATCAACATACATAATAAAAATAAAAATAAAAAAAAAAAAAAAAAAAAAGCTGACGAAATCTACAAAGATACAACTATTCGTCACTACAACAAAAAAAAAAGACTATGTATTAAACAATTGTGTAACCAATTAGCTAATAAACTAGTTTTTCACCTGTGTTTGCACGGTTGTCTTTTATATTTTCGTATAATGTACATGTTTACAGTTTATAATTTTACATATATTAAAATTTAATGGATATATAATTATTATAATATAACGTGATGATTAATGAATAATGAATAGTTCAATCAATATTATTAAATACTTCTTTAAAGGAATTGTCATAGTTTTTACATGCTTATTAAAAATTAATAGAAAGTGTCCATCATCCCGCTGTCATAGTTGAGCATTGTGAACTTTGTTCCTGAAAATTTAGATCTGTAAAAACATTTTGAAATAAATCAATTTTGGGATACATAATACTTTACAAGGTAAAATAATTAAGAAGTTTGTAGTTGGCTTTCTGATATTAATACTTTGGGATACATATCCTCTTATCCCTAAAATATGTACTTTAATTACAAAAAACTCTCATTGGGGAATTTTCACAAACAGTTAATACCCCAATTTCGGTTACAGAAACACAAACAAAAAGTATAAAAGAGCGGTTTTGTAATTGAATAGAACAGAGAGTGAAACTTCAATTACAAATGAATATCACAATCAAAGTGGACAACATTACCTTATTCAACCAGCAATTTGGAAATTCGGAAAAATATATATTAAAATAAGATTTATAAAAGGAGGGAAACCTTGGTTTGATTGCATGTCTGGATGAGAAGTTTCGCACGATGAACCCATTTAAAGTCTGTGAACAAAACACAATAACGACAAAAGAGATAGGTTAGGAGAAAATCAATTCAGCATCTAATACATTTCTGAAAAATTGGAGAAACAACTTACAATTTTTCTTTTGTCCTAACCCGTCCGCCTTGACAACCACATCTTCAAACTCTCTGTTTTGAAATTGGATATATATTCAATGCATTTATAATTTGTAAACTAATGCCTCAACAGGTAAAAATTAAAATTGAGATGAAAATACCTGCCAAAACCACCAGGATGAACAATCACGCAGGCGAGTGTAAACGAATCCGTTCGGGCATAACCGAAGTTTCAAAATTTTTTTTGGCTATTGTGAAAGTTGGGGAAAGCGAGAGAAAATTGGTGGAGCAGTGAAGAAAGTTACATAGATTGTGGGAGTGATGATGAGAAATTGAAGGTATCAGCAGTTGAGAGGGCAGAGAGATAGAACGTGACAGAGGGAACATGGAGGTAGTGAGTAAAATTGGAAGAAATAAACTTAAAATTCCCAAAAAGAAAGCGTGAAATTTCTCAAAATTCTTCATAATGACACATCATCTTTTGTTTTTTCAAACAGCGACACATCAGCTTATTTTCTGCAGATTTAGTATATTGTATAGATTATAGGGTTAATAATATTATCTCTGTATTATCATGGATAAACGAGTATGCCTTACATCAAATGTACTCACAAAGTATCCTGAAATTTTTCTAAAACAAACAATTATACCCTAATCTAATGGTTAATCTATCAGGCATAAATGTCGTTTAATCTTATCGTTAGGTGACCAATTAGCTATTGACATATCATTAATATAAAATTAAACATATAAATTACATGGAAATTAAGGACTTATTAGATATATAAGCTAAATTATCAACATTCTAAAATTATCCTTTAGATTAGCTTATCATCTCAAATACCCATTCTTTTTCTTCTTTGAGAAAGAGGGGAAGAACCAGATAATTTCTTCCTTGCAAGACGACAGAGAGACGATGAACAACGGCTCAATCTGGTCTTAGAACAAAAAAGAACGAAGGAGACACTAAATCAAAGGAGGAAAAATCGAAAAGGTGAAATCGAAGATGGGGTTCAGGTCTACATTTTCATGCAGAGTAGAAGATCTGGAAAAATCGGAAGATCAAGATGAAAGAGATGTCATATTTGAATTTTATTTTTCTTTGCTCTATTTGTGGTTGTTCTTCGTCTTTATCACGGAAATACATCAATTTAAATGATTACCTTTTTTTTGTTCAATTTAGAAGTTTGAAAAACCAAATGGATAAGGATTATTTTGTGAGGAAAAGGCACTCTAAATTGTCTAAGGAATAAGACGATATTATATTGGGTAGAAAAAGTGACGGGTCATTAAATTAAGTGTATGTGGGGCTGTAATTTTTCTTAGTCGTTAACCATGTGGAGCTCCATTTATGCCTCATAGATTAACCATTAGATTATGATATAATTGCTTGTTTTTTAAAAATTGCAGGATACTTTTGTGGGTTTATTTGATGTAAGGGCATATTCATTTATCCGTGACAATACAGGGGCAAATATGTGTATTAACCCTAAATTATATGTTATAAAGAATTTTGAACTGCGAGATGTTTGTGGTAGCTGCATTTCAAAACGTTTCTCACATGATAGTTTTCTACTTTTCCACATTATAGTTTTCTATTTTTCCGAACTTCTTTATCAGAGTGTGCTAATATTGTGGATATTCTGGTAGAACATGAGAGTATCTCGGATTAAGCAATTAACTTACAGAAATTTAGTATATTTTTTCAGCACGAATGTGCTGGTTGACATAAGTGTTGAAACACCTTTCCACAAGATTTTGATTTGACAAAATCATTCATGATTAAGAGGCAATTAAATTTAAATGCTTTGATTTAATTGTACTAATGTGTTTGTTCAATATTGAGTGCAAAAATATATATATAAAGTAAGACATGACAAAAGTCAGCATGAAATAATACAAGCTGAGTGGAACGGAACTCAGCATAAAAGAATTGAAGCTGAGTGGAGTAGAACTCAGTCTCAGAAGTCTTCTTCAAAGTTGCCAGAACGAAGCTGACTAAATTAGAAGACTCCTTTAGAATCGTATAAACAGAACAGAGCTGACTAAGAAGGAACTCAGCATAGAAGTTGAACATTCGAAGATAACGAGTGAAGCTGAGTGACAGTCAGGACAGCATGAAGGATCCGTTCACTAAAGGACAAAGTCTGCCAATCTTCTGCACCAATAATTGAAGCCTCGAAAATACACAGAAGACTAATTCCAAGAAACATGGGTCAATGGATTATTGGTAAAAGACAACTGGCACAAAAAGACAAGTCTGATGCAAGAAGACAAAACCTGACACCTGAAGAAAACAGAGGAAGGGAATGGCGGAACAGTCTGAAGCTGACCAGAAGATGTTCCCTAAAAGAGCCATTTTGGTGTTAACGGCTAAAACAATTCAAATGATCCATCTATAGATTTCCATCTATAAAAGGACAATCAAGAGCCTTGGATCATTGCCGAAGCAACAAAAAGAAAAATCCAAAAGAGAAATCTTCAAAGCACTCAAATACAAAGATCTTACACCAAATCTTCTATTCTTTGTGTAAATGCTAGAGTGATTCTGTGTAATCTTCTAAAGTGTTCTTTACTGAAAAGAGAACAAGTGTTTTATCAATTGTTATATTGAGAGTGTATGCTGAGTGCTTGGTTGTAAGCATTCAGTGGTAGAAAAATCTAAGTGCTGGGTTGTAGTACTTAGTAGGAGCTGAGTAGACGAATAGAGGACGTACTCTTGCATACTCACTGCCTTGTAAAGGGTTTGTGCTCTACCTTGAAAGAGCTCAGTATTGGATTGAAAATCCCAGGAGGAACTGGGGACTGGACGTAGGCAGAGAGGCCGAACCAGGATAAGTCGTGCTGAGTAACTTCTAAACTCTTTCTCTCAATATACATATATATATATATGTGCATGTGTTGTTTGTTATATTTACTCAGCTTATAAACTGTTAAAATTGAAACTGAGTAAATCTGAGTGCTGAGTTGGAAGCTGACCTCTCAAGTGTCAATTCCCAACTCTCAAGTCAAGCAGTCTTAGTCAGCATAGAACTAAAACTGTCTAACTAATCAATCGGCCGTGTTGACCAACACGCTGAGTTAATAAACTCTTAAAATAACATTAAGTCAGCATAATTTAAAGCGAAAAAGTTACATTAGTTCCTATCCCCCCCCTTGGAACTAATTACTAGGGACCAACAAGTGGTATCAGAGCCAAAAGCTCACTACTCAAAGATCTAACAATCTTGAGCTGATCCCGATAAATGGCTTAAAACAGCACTCGTTTCCTTCCAGGAAACCAAACAACACAGATACTCCCTGAGGGATTATCAATTAGTCGGCCTCCCCTATTCTTTGGATCTAATTATACATTCTGGAAGAATAGGATGAAGAACTTTATTCAAGCCACAAACATGAGTGCATGGCTTGCAATAGTTCAAGGTCCACATATACCTTACAAAACTGTTGATAATGAGAAAGTTATCAAGAGTGAAACTGAGTGGACAGAAGATGACCTCAAAAAATTGCAAAACAATGCTTCGGCTATCAATATGCTTCACTGTGCTCTAGATGCTGCAGAATACAATAAGATTTCATGTTGTGAGTCAGCACAGGAGATCTGGAAGAAGCTGGAAGTGACTTATGAAGGCACAAGGAAGGTCAAGGAGTCCAAAGTAAACCAGCACATACGATTGTATGAACTGTTTGAGATGACTGACAATGCGGACATCTCAGCAATGAATGCCAGGTTTACCAACATAATAAATGAGCTCAAAAGACTCAGGAAGAACTTCACTGAAGAAGAACAAATGAAGAAAATCTTACGAAGTCTTCCCAAAAGCTGGCAAGCTAAGAAGACAGCTGTAGAGGAAGCTCAGGATCTGACCACATACAAATATGATGAGCTGATCGGTTCCTTGCTGACTCATGAAATTTCCATGAAAAACTTTGAAGCTAAAGAAAAATCTGAGGATAAGAAACAGAAATCACTAGTGATGAAAGCTGACTCCACAGAAGCTGAGTCAACTGATGATGAGGAAATGGCTATGTTTACTAGAAAAATGAAAAAGCTGTTCAAAAGAAATGAAAGAAATAGTAAGCGGCCATACAAGAGAGGAGACAGATATAAAGCTGAGTCCGGAGACACCAGATACAAAAAGGACAGCTCCAAGCCTGTCACATGTTATGAGTGCCATCAAACTGGGCATATTAAGTCAAGTTGTCCAAATCTGAAGAAAGATAAGAACGGAAGCAAAAAGGCAATGGTGGCCACGTGGAGTGACAGTGATGAGTCAACATCATCTGAAGCTGAGCAAAATGAAACAGCCAACATATGTTTCATGGCAGATGATGGAGCTGACCAATCTCAATCTGAGCAAGCTGACCTCTCTGGAGATTCTGAGCAGGAGGAAAACAACAATGAGGTAACATCCTTACTTTTGCTTAGAAACGAAATGGTAAATGCCCTGAGTGACTTATATACACTAACTAAGAAGTGTAACAAAAAGATTAAGGCGCTCAGCAGGCGTTGCGACGAGATTGAGGAGGTCAAACTGAGTGATCTCCGATATCTCCTCCAGGACAACTCAGATTTACATACCAACATGCAAATCTTGCATAAGTTTGTCACGGAGGTTCAATCTGAGTCAAAGAAACTTAGGAAGGATGTCACAACCTTGCAGAGTCAAGTGAAAGGCTCAAGTAGAAATAAACCCCATGCTGAGTATGCAAGTACTAGTCAGCATAAGCAATTCACTCAATATGAGTGTTGTGGAAAAAGGGGGCACACAAAAGATGTGTGTTGGCATAACAAGCGGATTGTCCAATGTGACTTCTGCGGAAGAAAAGGGCATTCCACAAAAGTATGTTGGCACGCCCAACACAACAATGCTGACCATACTCAGTACAACCCTCAAAGGATACCTTTTTGTGACTTCTGTGGTAAGCCTGGCCACACTATAAAAGTATGTCGTCACAAGTTGAAATATGACTCTACATCTGTTTATACTAACAAGAAAGGACCTAAAAGGAATTAGGTACCTAAAGATGAATAGTTTAAAATGCAGGTCAGCTTGACATGCGTGGAGAAATCAAAACTTTGGTATATAGACAGCGCATGCTCAAGACACATGACAGGTGATGAAACTCAGTTCATCACACTAGAGCTTAAACGAGGAGGTAGTGTAAGCTTTGGAGACAACAAGAAGGGCAAGATAGTTGGCTCAGGAACTATCGGAGGTAACCCTAAAATTGAGTCAGTCTCCTTAGTTAAAGGTCTCAAATATAATCTTCTAAGCGTAGCTCAGCTTTGCAAGAGTGGAAGAAAGGTTATATTTGATGATACTAAGTGTTAAATATTCGAGGGAAAAACAAATGATTTGATTTTAACAGCCCCTCGTGTAGAAAATGTTTACATGTTGAGTTTGGAAAAACAATTTTCAAAAAGTATATGCTTGGTGTCTAAAGAGGACAACTCCTGGCTATGGCATAGGAGACTTGGGCATGTCAGCATGGACCTCCTTGCCAAACTAGCTAGAAAGCAATTAGTTGAGGGATTACCCAAATTAAAGTATGAAAAAGATCAATTTTGTAATGCTTGTCAGCAAGGTAAACAAACCAAAAAGTCCTTTCATAGCAAAAATGTTGTCTCAACCAAAAGACCATTGGAATTACTACATTTGGATCTTTTCGGACCTATCCAGCCACTCAGCATGGGAGGTAAGAAATTTTCCTTAGTTATTGTAGATGATTTCTCTAGGTATACTTGGATCATCTTGCTGAGTAGCAAGGATGAAACATTTGAGATGTTTACTACATTAATCAAAAAGCTTGAAAATGACAAAGACCTAAGAGTAGCTCATATTAGAAGTGATAATGGTGGAGAATTCAAAAACCAAATGTTTGATGAATTCTGTGAAACTAATGGTATTGACCACAATTTCTCTGCCCCTAGAACTCCTCAACAGAATGGAGTTGTTGAAAGGAAGAATAGGACAATAGTAGAAATTGCTAGGACAATGCTGAGTGAAAATAGGCTTCCAAAGTATTTTTGGGGAGAAGCTATCAATACAGCATGTTACATATTGAATAGGGCATTGGTAAGACCTATATTAAAGAAAACTCTTTATGAACTTTGGAAAGGACGAAAGCCCAATATTGGATACTTTCGTGCCTTTGGGTGTAAATGTTTTATACTCAACACTAAGGATAATTTAGCGAAGTTTGATGCCAAAGCTGACGAAGCAATCTTTTTAGGGTACTCAACAAACAGCAAAGCATATAGAATTTATATTAAAAGAACCCAAGTTGTAGAAGAGTCAGTCCATGTAGATTTCGATGAAACTGGCCCTGCAGGTAAGACAACCCAACCCATGGAGGACGAGCCGAACTCAGCTCATACTGACCAAAGTGGAGGTGCTGAGCCATCTGCACAAGAGCTGACCAAAGGTAAAATCGAAACTGAAATTACCTTTGCTGACCAATCTGTCCCTGCAAAGATTATAGAAACACATGTTCCAAACAACTCAACATTACCCAAGGAGATAAAAATTCCAAGAGGACATTCAGAAAAGTCCATCCTTGATGATGCCAACAACAAAGTAATGACTAGAGACCAGCTTAGGAAATTCCTTAGCAACGTTGCTTTCGTATCAGTTCATGAACCAAAGAACTTTGCTGATGCTGAGCATAATGAGTATTGGATCAATGCTATGCAAGAAGAGCTTGACCAATTCACGAAAAATGAGGTATGGGATTTAGTACCTAAACCTAGGAATAAAAAATCCATAGGAACTAAGTGGGTTTTTAGAAACAAACTAGATGAGCATGGAAATGTAATCAGGAACAAAGCTCGACTTGTAGCCCAAGGCTATAGTCAGCAAGAGGGCATTGATTATGGTGAAACCTTTGCACCAGTTGCTAGGTTAGAAGCTATACGTATATTGTGTGCATATGCTAGTTTCATGAACTTTAAATTGTATAAAATGGATATTAAAAGTGCATTTCTTAATGGTTTTATAAACGAAGAGGTATATGTTAATCAACCTCCCGGTTTTGAAGATCTAAAATTTCCAAACCACGTTTATAAACTCAAGAAGGCCTTATATGGCCTGAAGCAAGCTCCAAGAGCTTGGTATGAAAGGTTGACCAACTTCCTGCTGACCAGGAATTATGTCAGAGGAAAAGCTAACACAACCTTGTTCATTAAGAAAAAGGGTAAACATACCCTACTTGCACAAATCTATGTAGATGACATAATATTTGGTGCTACTGACGAATCCTTGTGTCAAGAGTTTAGCAAACAGATGCAGACTGAGTTCGAAATGTCTATGATGGGAGAACTCAGCTTCTTCCTTGGACTTCAGATCAAGCAAGGTAAGAACGGCATCTTCATTAGTTAGTCCAAGTACACCAAGGAGATGTTAAAGAAATTTGATATGGAAGATTGTAAGCCCATATCAACCCCTATGGGTACTGATACTGTCCTATGCAAAGATGAGAAAAGTAAGTCAATAGATAGTAAACTTTATCGAGGTATGATAGGCTCCTTACTTTATCTCACTACTAGTAGACCTGATATACAGTACTCAGTATGTTATTGTGCAAGATATCAAGCTGACCCAAGGGAATCTCACTTAATTGCTGTAAAAAGAATTTTTAGATATTTGCAGAGCTCAGTTGATGCAGGTTTGTGGTATCCAGCCTCAAATGACTTCACACTCATAGGATACACTGATACTGACTATGGACGGGATAAGCTAGAACGTAAGAGTACTTCAGGAGGATGCCATTTCCTTAGAAGCTGTCTAGTACTCTTGGTTCAGTAAGAAGCAGTCATCAGTTGCTCTATCTACAACTGAACCTGAGTACGTTGCTGCTGGAAGCTGTGTAGCTCAAGTCCTATGGATAAAGCAACAGCTTGAGGATTATGGAGTAAGAACTGAGACAATAGAGATCAAATGTGACAACAAAAGTGCCATTGATCTATCTAAGAATCCTATCCAACACAGCAGGATGAAGCATGTCAGCATAAGGCATCACTTCATCAGAGATCACGTACTAAAGGGTGAGATCAAGCTAACCTATGTGCCAACAAATGAACAGCTTGCAGATATCTTCACCAAGCCTTTGGCTCGTGAGCAATTTAACATACTAAGGGAAGCAATCGGTATGTCTAATCCTCTTCAATAATTCTAAATATTTGAATAAATGTTGAGTGATTACCATGCTGACTGATATCAATCTAGTAACTACTGCACATTGAGCTTAATAGTCTATGCTGAGTAGATACAAATGTTGAGTAAAATATTCTGTGCTGAGTAGATAAACATATTGAGTAATCATCTTATGCTGAGTAGATGTACATGCTGTGTGATTAACGTATGTTGAGTTACTAAGAGATAGGAAATCCATCTACGTAGAATTAAATACTCAGTATCATAAACGACTCATATTCTGGCAAACTGAGTAAAAGCCCACTTGCACCGATAAACAATGACACGTGTAACGAATCATACCTAGAAAAACGCAAGTAATAATGAATACCCATGCGTCGAACCTGTCATAAATGGCAGAATCCTTGTCGATTAAAGTCCCAAGATGAAAACTGCTAGTTTATTAATGACTCAAAACTCTATAAGTAGTGGAAGGATCCCCACTCATTACTCTTTACGCTTAAAATCTTCTGAAATCGAATTCTTCTCTCTCCCTAAAACCTTAAAACCTTCATCTGTAACAATGGCTTCCGGCAAAAACGAAATCCCTAACGTCACCACTCAGCTTGGC
Source organism: Euphorbia lathyris (assembly GCF_963576675.1). NCBI lineage: Eukaryota > Viridiplantae > Streptophyta > Magnoliopsida > Malpighiales > Euphorbiaceae > Euphorbia > Euphorbia lathyris. Next base: position 90,099,483 of record NC_088911.1, on the reverse strand, counting down.
CAAACATCTGGCAAACCCACTCAAGCTGACCCCGCGGGTTCATCAAAGCCAGTAGAAAGGAACATGATCAAGGTCCATAAGAAGGTCAACAACTTAGATGTCACGTCCGGGTCTAAATTTTTAGAATTTATATCTTGATAGTAATATATATTATAATTATTAAGTGTATGATTTTTATTTAGTAATATAGGGAAAGTTTGGAGTTAAATTGATAGTTTTATGTGTAAATTAAAAGTTTAGAATAATTTTTAAAAGATTATATAAGATGAAGGACCAAAATGGATATTTTCCATATTTGAGATATATATCTCAAATGTCATCAGCATCCACCGATTCATGTTCTGCTTCTTTTTCTTTTTCTTTTTTCTTTTTATATTTATCATCAATTTGCTCTGAACCGTTTCTTCACCGTTTCTTTGATTTACGGATATTCGACCATTCGAATCACTCGAAATTAGAAACATAGCATCCTTATATATAGATCTAAGTCCTAGTCGAAGAGTTTTTGAGTTTCGACAATGTTTGGAGGGAAATGGCTTAGACAGAGTTTAGAGGCGAATTGAACGGGTTTGTGGTTTTCAATTAATAGCCAAGGTAAGTAACTATCAACTATATTTTGAGTTTGATAAATATATATATATATATATATATATATATATATATATATATAATCAAAGGATTTACAGAAATTGATATTTCAGGGTTTATACGGGTATTTTGTAAACTTGGGGTTTTCCACGATTTTGCTTTTTATTGTGATATTACGGTTCAAATGAAGCTAATGATTATGCTTCTATGTGAATTTCGGATTTTACTTGATTATGTTGATTTAAGGCTTGATTTGATTGATTTACAGATATACGTATATGTTTTTGGTTTCAATATATATCTATATTAAACAAAATGAAGTTGATGATTTCTTACGAATTGTTTTGGATTGAGAAATCTATTACGGTTATTATTTTGGGTTGAAGTCCAAATATGATTTTTATGATACAAAATGGCTAATTGTAGCCAAATGATTTTTGGTTATGAAATAGTTTGGAATTTGATTGTGAAAGGATATTTGGGCATGTTATGATTTTATGATTTTATATCCATCGAGAGCTATCCGGATCGGTGGTTCCATATTTGAAGACCATGTTCAGTGAGGGACATGGCCTGTGTACACAGTCTGAAAGACCTATTGGGTATGGCAAAGAAGTGTCGGGTAAGACCATATGGGATAGGCAATGTTAAGAGACGTCTCGACTATATATGTGGTTATCGATTGATACTTAAGGGGAGAAACTCGAGGATGGATACAATGTTTTAAGTTCATTTGGATTACGTTTTCGGTTATAATTGATTTTGATATAAGATTTTACGTTTGATTAAATACGAGTTGGTTTGATAAAACACTTATTTGATTACAATATTTTATAAGGTTTTGAACTCAAGAATGGATACAAGATTATATATTTTTATGGTTTTGGTTTACGACTTTGACTATATTATGAACTTACTTTTTGAGTATATTTTATAAGGTTTGGATTAAATCCCTTTATAAATGTATATATGTAGCTATGTTAAGTAAAGTTGGTTTTTATAACTGATAGTTTCTTACTGAGATTTTTGTCTCACGTTTTTAAATGTTTTAATGGTTTTAGGTAAGAAAATACATGATCGAGAGAAGGTTACCGACCGATTAGGCAAGGATCGGAAGTTGTTGCTTATTGTTAGAATTATGGTTAGAACTTTGGTAATGCAATTGTAATATAATGATATTCGGATAAATTTGAGACTTCTAAGTATTGATTATGATCTTTCTATTTCACGTCCGATGCCGATTGAGGTCGTTTAGGGTCGGGTGTGACAGTTTGGTATCAGAGATCTAGGTTAAATTCTTCGGACCTAAGGTTGATAATAATTGAGGAATATCGATATTTGATGATATCTAAGAAATAATCGATAGTAATTGAGGAATATGAATATTTGGTGATAGCTAAAAACATAATTTGAAATTTTTCGAGGATTTAGTGACTAGCTAATGAGGGCTAGACATGAGATTTGATGGTTAGTAACATATTGAGTGTATGAAAAATAGTAAATTATTTGATATTTGGTGATATGGGTTATGAGTAAGTCATAACTTTGAGCTAGAGATATAGAGAATTGTCTATATAGGTGCTGCTGAAACATCAGATTCGTACCCAAATCTTGTGATGCATTTTTCGACCAAATAGAGGCCGAATCTGTCATAGAGTCCTAAATGAAACTTCTTTATTTTTGTCTTACGTTTCCAAAGGTTTTTGAATCGCCTTAATCGGACTCCGTATGAAAAAGTTATGCTGAAAACGGCATATGTTGGTCATTTTAGTGTTAAACCAGAATTTGGTTTTTGCTTTGATTTTTCTCCTTATTTGAGAGACATTGCTACTAGTTTACATGATAAGTTGGTCTTCTTAGGATTATAGGAGATTGAGGAAATGATAAAGTGATAAATTGAAGATAATAGATATGACATTGAGAAAGATAAAATATGGAGATTTCATTTAATGGGTTTGGAAGTTGATGAGATCTGAAATTTAAATTACTGTTTTATTGGTGAACTTCAGTGAGTTGAGGTTTAGAATTATTGGGAGTTATATAAATGATGTTTAGAGAGATACCGATGTTAGTGATCAATGAGAAGTAAAGTGAGAGAATATATTTGATGTTTGAGGACATAATTAAGATATGAATTTTGAGGACAAATTTTGCTGATCTTAAGCACAGTTTGAGGTAGGAAATTAAGAGATAAATATGATATAAGAGGATATGTGAAGTGTGTGATTATGGTTTAAGTTTATATAAGGATCAAATTGAGTGTTTATAGGTTAAATAAGAAAATCGAATGATATTATAGATTTATTGACTTTTACGAGTGTAAAGATATTATTTGGAGTTTGGAGAAAAAAAAAACATTGATTATCGTAATTTAGGTACTCTATCTTTCTTGGTTATATGGTTTTTTATGGTTTGGAGAAGAGATTGAAGTTTCGAGGATTATAGTCTAAATTTACATAAAGATCAAATTGAGTAGTTATAGATCAAATAAAGAAATTGAATGACATTCTAAAATTTAGGCTTTTCACATTGCGATTTAAGTAAATCGTATTTGTTATCCATATAGTTTGATGAGAAACTTAAATTTATCTGAAGTTATTAATGGGATGTAGGATGATGGGTATAAGAATGATCTATATTGATTTTTCTTATTATAAGGATTTGATTATAGAGATTTTACGAAAATAAATAAGTCAAGGTGATATTCATAGAGGAAATATGTTATCGATATCAGGTTTATATTTGATTGATAATGATGATTTGGAGTTCATATTCATTATGATGGGAGTGAAAAATTATAGATACACATATTGTTATTATGATGAAATAAGATTATATGCTGAAGCAAATCATTATTCGAATTATTTGAAGTTTAAGAAAAATATAATATCATACATATTAGCGGTTCAAAAGTGATATTTTTGAAGTCTGTAGAACTTGGAGATAGGTAAAATATAATTGATACAATCAATTGTGATTTAGATCTATTGAAGTGAGATTTGGTGTGTGTTAGGAAGATATGAAGATAAAGTGTATCATATCATATAAAATTGAATATATGATATTTAAAGTTTTATTGTGGATTTATTGGTGAGGGAATTGACTGGGTTGAAGTTTAGAGTTACTAAGAGTATATTAAGATGTCGATATTGGTAAATGATGAAGTTAATGGAAGGAAACATTAGAATTTGTGGTCTTATGATGATTATGAGGAATCTTGATAATTTGAAATAATTTTGTGATCTTGAAGATTATTTGAGGAAGAAAATTTAGATTAGAGAATGTGAATTTCGAGGACGAAATTTCTTAAGGTGGGGAGAATTGTCACGTCCGGGTCTAAATTTTTAGAATTTATATCTTGATAGTAATATATATTATAATTATTAAGTGTATGATTTTTATTTAGTAATATAGGGAAAGTTTGGAGTTAAATTGATAGTTTTATGTGTAAATTAAAAGTTTAGAATAATTTTTAAAAGATTATATAAGATGAAGGACCAAAATGGATATTTTCCATATTTGAGATATATATCTCAAATGTCATCAGCATCCACCGATTCATGTTCTGCTTCTTTTTCTTTTTCTTTTTTCTTTTTATATTTATCATCAATTTTCTCTGAACCGTTTCTTTAATTTACAGATATTCGACCATTCGAATCACTCGAAATTAGAAACATAGCATCCTTATATATAGATCTAAGTCCTAGTCGAAGAGTTTTTGAGTTTCGACAATGTTTGGAGGGAAATGGCTTAGACAGAGTTTAGAGGCGAATTGAACGGGTTTGTGGTTTTCAATTAATAGCCAAGGTAAGTAACTATCAACTATATTTTGAGTTTGATAAATATATATATATATATATATATATATATAATCAAAGGATTTACAGAAATTGATATTTCAGGGTTTATACGAGTATTTTGTAAACTTGGGGTTTTCCACGATTTTGCTTTTTATTGTGATATTACGGTTCAAATGAAGCTAATGATTATGCTTCTATGTGAATTTCGGATTTTACTTGATTATGTTGATTTAAGGCTTGATTTGATTGATTTACAGATATACGTATATGTTTTTGGTTTCAATATATATCTATATTAAACAAAATGAAGTTGATGATTTCTTACGAATTGTTTTGGATTGAGAAATCTATTACGGTTATTATTTTGGGTTGAAGTCCAAATATGATTTTTATGATACAAAATGGCTAATTGTAGCCAAATGATTTTTGGTTATGAAATAGTTTGGAATTTGATTGTGAAAGGATATTTGGGCATGTTATGATTTTATGATTTTATGATTTTATATCCATCGAGAGCTATCCGGATCGGTGGTTCCATATTTGAAGACCATGTTCAGTGAGGGACATGGCCTGTGTACACAGTCTGAAAGACCTATTGGGTATGGCAAAGAAGTGTCGGGTAAGACCATATGGGATAGGCAATGTTAAGAGACGTCTCGACTATATATGTGGTTATCGATTGATACTTAAGGGGAGAAACTCGAGGATGGATACAATGTTTTAAGTTCATTTGGATTACGTTTTCGGTTATAATTGATTTTGATATAAGATTTTACGTTTGATTAAATACGAGTTGGTTTGATAAAACACTTATTTGATTACAATATTTTATAAGGTTTTGAACTCAAGAATGGATACAAGATTATATATTTTTATGGTTTTGGTTTACGACTTTGACTATATTATGAACTTACTTTTTGAGTATATTTTATAAGGTTTGGATTAAATCCCTTTATAAATGTATATATGTAGCTATGTTAAGTAAAGTTGGTTTTTATAACTGATAGTTTCTTACTGAGATTTTTGTCTCACGTTTTTAAATGTTTTAATGGTTTTAGGTAAGAAAATACATGATCGAGAGAAGGTTACCGACCGATTAGGCAAGGATCGGAAGTTGTTGCTTATTGTTAGAATTATGGTTAGAACTTTGGTAATGCAATTGTAATATAATGATATTTGGATAAATTGGAGACTTCTAAGTATTGATTATGATCTTTCTATTTCACGTCCGATGCCGATTGAGGTCGTTTAGGGTCGGGTGTGACATTAGAGGTTTTGAAATGCAGATGGTTCTCTCCAGGATTCGTCACATCTGAGAAACCGTTCTGTGACTGGATCGAGAAGAACAAATGGACCGGTCTCTTCTCACTCACGGGAAAAACATACCCTAGGTTGGTCAGAGAATTTTATTCCAACATGTTTGTTGATGAAGATGATGCTGACTATTTGGAAACTGTGTAGATCAAAGGTACCAAAGGAAAAGCTTGACAAAAGGAAAAGCTACTTTGCTAAATTTACCAGACGAAGGTACCAAAGGAAAAGCTTGACAAGATCAATGGGTTCTGTAAACCCAAAAATCATAAAGGTGAAATACCCAACACCTGTATGGGGCAAGAACAGAAGATGGCACACTACATACTGACCAACTTCATATTCCCCAAACTCAACTCAGCCTCATCCGCTTCCAACTTTGAGCAGTGCTTCATATGGCACATGCTGACCTACACTCCTCTCAACCTTCCAGTCTTTCTAGTTGGAGCTCTTCAATGAGGAGGTATGAAACTTCGATTGGGCTCTCTAATCACAAAAATTCTGGAGGATAAGCAGATTGAGACCGTGAATGAAACAGACAGTTTGGGAAGCGAAATCACTGCAACTCTGCTGGTTGGATTATTATACAATCAACCATTGAAAGGATATGAAGAAGTTGAAGATGCTGAGGAAAATGATGAAGCTGAGCACGAAGTTGAACCTGAGCATGAGCCTGAGAAAGAAGTGGAGGCTCCTGCTGAGTCCCCTAAGGACAAGAAGAAGAGAAAAACGCTGGAAACATGCGCAAAAGATATTGACTCAGTGCCCAGGAAGAAGCGGGCTATGAGCAGAGCTAAGAATGTTGATACTGACCAAGCTAAGGAGAAAGCTGAGTCGGCAGAGAAAAGAAAGAGGCCAGAAGAGGGTGTGGATGAAGAAGAGGAAACTCCGGAATCCCCCTTGATGAAAAGGAAGAAGGATCATACCTTAAAGACAGTTGAAGCAAATCCCTTGGATTGGATTGTACCTTCAAAAGGTCATGGAATTGACCTAGACCAAACTCATACTGAGCCGGTCAAGGATGCTGAGCAAGAAACTCATGTTGAGGAAGAAGTCAATACCGAGCAGGAACAACCCACTCATGTTGAGCAACATCAGGATGATGCTGAGCAGAGAATTGAGGAAGAAGAAAATCTTGCTGTTGAGGATCACGTTGAGCAACATGAGAATCCAACTGTGGAAGAAGAGACAGTTGATACTGATGAGGAGGATATTCATGCTGACCCATCTCCTCCTAAAGAAACAAGGTTCAAGCGACTCAAGAAGAAGGCACAAAAGCACATTAATCTTCTGGATGATTCCCCTCCTCAAGATATTGATGCTGAACTCTCCAAAATTCAGTTCAAATATTTCTCCCATGATGCTGAGCCTGAGTCTCCTCCAACGGATCTTGTGCAAAACCAAGCCTCTGTTACTCAGGATGAGGAACAAACCAAAACTTTTGAAAATCCAAATCCAACTGCTCAAGATGGAACCAATCCTGCTTCAACTTCACCCACTCAAGTTGAGCAGGTCAACATGACTAACCAAACTCCACCTCCAACACAGCATGTTGATGAATCAGCTCCTGAAGCCAATCTGCATCAAAGCCCTGTCACCAATCAAAATGATCAATCTGGCAAACAGCCAACTCCACCACCATCAAGCTCAATTCCAGCCTCTGAGTCAAATGCTGCTCAATTCCAATACTTGAATGCTACTGAGTCAGGACGACGAATCATTGCCTCTGCTCAGTCCTTGCTTCAAGATTTGAACCCTCATCAAGCTGATGCTACTAGATCTTCTCATGTTGAGTCCTCCCAACTGTCTGGTATCACTCAGCTTCTCAATGAACTTAGAGGACTCAAGGATCTGGTAAGTATTATAACCACCGTTCAAACTCAGCAACCAAGCCAAGACCAAATAGCAAAGCTGACTGAATTGGTACTCACAATGGTGAACCATCTGAACTCGCTTGAAGGCAAAATCCAACAACCGTCGGAAGTTAATCCAGGATATGCAACTTCTGTTGGTCCCTAGTTTAGTTGCAAGTATAGTTCCAAGGGGGGGTTAGGAACTATTTAAACTTTGTGCAATTTAGGCAGACTTCTTTTTCTAAAGAAAAAGATTTGAACAGCGGCGCTGAGTAAACAATAAGATACTGGCTTAGTCAACAGGTGACTATGTCAGTTTCTTAGCTTGAGTCAGGAAATAGCACTTAGAGTCTATTCCTGAGCTCAGACGTTCACCGCGCACAACTCAAATTGACCTCTTTACTTGGTCAGTTTTGATTATTTAAAGCAAGCAATATAAATAAGGAGTTAAGGTAAGAAATACTTTACTCAGCAGATTTATCCAGGTTCGGCTTCTTCTAAGCCTACGTCCTGTCCCCGGAACACGTTCCGAGATTTCAAATACTCTACTGAGCTCTTTAAAGGTAGAGCCTCAAACCTTTTATAATATCAGCAATTGAGTATGACAAGAGTACCTTCCTCTATACTTCTACTCAATCCTAATCTCTCCGCTGAGTACTTAAAACCGAGTACTCAGCCTCTCCTTTCTATCTCTAGAAATGATAAGTGTTTTGTCCTAATACAAAGATGTGCTAAGACACTTTAGACGATTTACAATCACTCTAGACTTTTACACAGATATGAGAAATGTAGTGTAAGAATTTTTGCTTTGCTTCTTGCTTGCAGAACTTGTAGAGATTTGGTCAGCGTAATGGCTTGATCAAGTTCTGTGTATAATGAAGCTTGTGATGGCACTATTTATAGAGACGTCTGGGCATCGGTCATTTCGAATTTCGAAATAACCGTTGGAGGGAAACGGCTATATGTCATTGTCATCCTGACTTGCTCAGAGCTCTCGGCCAATCACAATCGTGTATCTTCTGTCCTCGGTCAGCTCAGCAGATGGTCTCTCCTTTTATGGTAAGGTCAACTGGACAGCATACTGTGTCGTCTGAACTTTGCCAAAAGAGGAAACACTTTGTCTGGAAGTTTTCCTTCGCCAGCTGGTGTCTTGTACGTTTGTCGAGACTACTCAACAGCTTCATCTTGAAGTTGTTCCCGAAGGTCTTCTAGATCCTTCCGTTTGCTGAGTTGCGTTTTGTTCAAAACGGCAACGTCTTGACATACGCGGGCCGAGTGTACTGAGTTGTTTGACTTGGGCCTTGGCTTCCGTATTGGGCTTGGGCCTTTTTATCCTTATGTCTTATAACAGTTTTAACTCAACATTGAACAAACATATTAGTAGAATAAATCAAAGCATTTAAACTTAGTGTGTTTAGAATATGTATTTTAAGTTATACTTAAACAATTTTGTCAAATCAAAATTATGTGGAAAGGTGTTTCAACAAACTCCCCCATTTTGATGTTGGCAAAACTATTCAGCAAGGAACTCAGTATGAGCTCCCCCATGATAGTTGACCTAATATAATTTAGCAAACTCCCCCATAAGTGTTGAGCTACTGACTTAGTTTTACTTAAAACATTTAAGGGTTTAAATGAGTAAGTCTAAGGTTAGTTTTCAGATATAGGTCAGCTATTTCAACATATTCTATTTACTCAGTATAAAGCGGAAGGTTTAGTCATATATAGTGCGCTGAGTAATTTATTGTTCAATGAGTTCTTATCAGAAAGTTTTATAAACACATAGGTCAATGTCAAACATGTTATCAGCATTTGATTTAGTCAAATAATTTTTACAAGTGTTAAACATGGCTGATTTTAATTGAAGATACTTAATAACTCAGTATATAGGAACATATATCATAACTCAGGATTTGAATAAGAAGTGCAGATATGATATATATGATAGAAGTCAGTAATTACATATCAACACATATATAGATACGGCAACAAAAAGATTACAACTGTTTTGGCCTATGCTGAGCTAGCCTATCTATTTCTTTTTCTTGCCTTGTGACTGACTTCGCTCGTACTGACGTCGCTCATGCTGAGCTCTAGCTGCTTGCGCTTTCTCCCCCGTTTTGTCAACTTCAGGGAGCTTGAATGCATCGGTTAACACAGCGCGAGTCAGTTCTTGTGAAAGCTCTTTTAGTTTGTCAGCGCTCTCATTTACGCCATCAAAAATGGCAACTCCATCTGCTGAGACCTCTACGGGTATGCGGAGATCAGCAGCACTGAGCATATTTACACTGTAAGCTTGAGCTTTGGCTTGCCAGATAAGAGCTTCAGAGAGGCCAGCAAAGATTTGGTGGAAGGTCTTCAAGAGAGCTGAGTCATAATGATGATGTTGGATATTGTTATGACGGATGTGGTTGAAAGATTGTTGTGCGAGAGACATCAACTCATTCTGCTTCAACGCATCAGTATCCATCTCTTGCTTATTTAGATTAAACAGTCTTATAGCCTCACCGATTTGCTCTACTGAGCACTGACTGTATGACACCATTTGCTCGTTGGTCTTCACTTGCTCAGTGTGAAGCTGAGCAAAGAGCATTTTGAGTTCAGAGGAAGTGGCGTAGTCAGTGTTTACAGCGGACAACTTCTGGACTTGGTGATGGAGAGAGTTCAGATGTTGAACTGTTGTCAGCTGTATTTCTGCCAACTTGGCAATAGAATCCTGCTTAGCTTGCTGGGCTTGGAAGGATAAGACGACATTTAGCAAATCTTTAAGTCCCTTAACTTCATTTAGAAGCTGAGTGACCTGAGAGAGCTGGGTAGTCTCGAGAATAGTAGAACCAGCAGCAGGAGGAGTGGAATGTTGAAGTTCCCGGATTAATGCTTGCACTGAGTCGATGATCTTTTTACTGGACTCAGTGGCATTCAGATGGCTTTGCGAGCCTTCAGGGACATCAGTATGACCGGAAGTAAGTGGAGTGAAGGGTGTAACCTGGTCAGTGACTGGAAGAGTTTGCTCAATCTGCACTTGAGTTGGAGGAATTGTTGATTGATCAGCAGAGAGTTGAGGTTGAAAAGTTGTAATGCGAATACTGTCTGTGCTGACGGCAGAAGGATGGGGAGTCGGCACCATGCTTGAGGAAATAGCATGAACAGTAGACGGCTCAACCTGTCTGGTTGATGTTGCTGAGGCATTGGGGTCGGCATGTTCCTGTTGAGAAGAAACAGAGGCTTGTTTTTCCAATTGCGCCAATGTAGTGGAAGTGGATTGGCGATTGAAGAATTTAAGTTGGACGGTAGAAGGGTCCTTAGTTGTCTTAGAGAGGACAATGTTAGGAAGAGTTGGAAGTTGCACAGGAAGTTCAATGACTGGTTTTTCACTGGCCTTGACCAACTTTCGCCTTCTGCGAGGTGGAGTATCAGTAGGAGCAGGTTCTTCTGAGTGAGTAGGAGAGGATCCCTGTTGCTCAGTATGAGTCTGGTCAGCTTGCTCTTTACCTTGATCAACTGTGTGTTGGTCAAGTACTTGCTCAACTCCAGCAGCCAACTCAGTGTTGACATGCACATCTCCACAAGCTAACCCAGTGTTAGCATCCTCAGCTTCAATTTCGCTGGCATATTCCTCAGAATCCTCAGCGTTATCCTGACCGCTGGCTTCTTCTTCTTCTTCTTCCTCGGTACTATCTCCATCAAGTTATTCCTCAACTTGAGAGATGAAGTGATCATCTAGTTGGACGTCAGGCTCCTCAGACTCAGCACCTGTACCTTGACACTGGGTGAAGTGAGAGTCACCCGGTACAATGAAGTCGGTCGGTCTGGCTTCCAGAGGAGTCAAAGTTGAAGTCTTCTGCTTCTTCTGAGGTTGCTCAGCAGCTTCCTCGGTTCCAGGCTCACCTTGCCTGGTTCTCTTCTCATCTGACTTACCAGCTGACCTTTGCCTCTTCGCTAGAGACTCAACGTTTTTAGAAGGAGTCTCAGCAGATTTCCTCTTGCGAGAAGCTGGGGCCTTAGTTCTTCGCCCTTTCTTTGGCTCAGAAGTTTCCTCAGCTTGGCCAGCATCAGCAGCAGCAGCAGCATCAGCTTTACCTTTCTTCAAAGGCTGTCCAAACTTCAGTGCCCTCAGCGAGGCAGCTATGATCTCGGTTCCTCTAAAAGATTCCTCACCTTCAAGGTCAATCTTGTGGTCGATGAGAATCCTGGTGATAATTGACCCTAACCTCAGTGTACCCGTGCTGCGTAGGAACCCAGCAACTAGGAAGACCGACATGTTGATGGCTGTGTACGTCAGCATGTGCCATATGAAGCACTGTTCAAAGTTGGTTGCTGATGTAGTGCAGTTGATCTTTGGGTAGATAAAATAGCTCAGCAGGTAGTGAGCCATTTTCTGATGCTGACCCATTGAAGAAGCTGAGACTTCTCCTGAGTAACCATCTGGCTTGCAGAAGGTATGGACATAGTTGGTTTTCTCCTGATCACCTGACTTCCTCAGCCTTACTCCCTCACTCTTGAGCTGGAGGAGATTTCCTATGTACAGAGGGTTGATGAAGAGGGTTTTTCCTCTTACCTCGGTACATAGGTAGTCAGCATTGTCATTAGCGACCTTGAGGTTGTGGTAAAACTCCCTCACTAGGTCAGGATATGTCTCATCCCTGACCGAGAATAGCCCAGTCCATTCGTTTTTAGAAATCCATTCGACAAATGGCTGTTCACGTTGCACGAAATGCTCAGAGACCCATCTGGAGGGCTCAACCTTCCATTCGCGGACATTTTCGAAGACCTTGGAATAGGTCCTAATCTTAACAGCTTTCCCTTGGCCAGAAGTTTGGCCAGTTTTACCCTTGCTTGGTGTAGAAGGGTTTCGTGAAGGTTCATCGGAGCTGGACTTTTGGTGGCCGGCACCGGAGACGTTGAAAGATAACTTAGTCATTCTTCGAAGATGGAGGAATTAGAGGAATTTGAGAGAAAAGAGTTTCTAAGTGATTTCTTTGCCTTAAGAATTGATTAAGCGTAAAGAGTAAAAGATGGAGAAATACCCATAATTTATAGACGAAATGAACGGTGTGGATCTTAATCGAATCCATGTGTCAGTTTTGCCTTAGGATCATGTACCGACAACGATCCTGGCATTTATGACACATTACGGCGAATACGTCATCCTAGGCTATACGCGTGCTTTGCATTTATGCTAACGGATTAATCACTCAGTATTTAGAATGTCAAGCGTTTGATATTCTGAGTGGTCAGTGCATTATTTAAGGATGATTTTAAGTTCAAGTTCTAAACTAATTTACTCAGTGTGCAAGTTTACTCAGTATTGTATATTCAGTCAGTTTCAATGAGATACTCAGCAAACAAACAAATCATTCAGCATGTAATTCACTCAGCATTCATATTCATTTAGCACAGGAATTTACTGAAGAGGATTAAACATACCAATTGCTTCTCTCAGTATGCTGAACTGCTCACGGGCCAGTGGCTTCGTGAAGATATCCGCAGGCTGTTCGTCCGTTGGGACAAAGGTCAGCTTGATCTCACCCTTGAGTACATGGTCTCTAATGAAGTGATGTCTGATGCTGACATGCTTCATTCTGCTGTGTTGAATTGGGTTCTTGGAAAGATCAATTGCGCTTTTGTTGTCACATTTGACTTCAATTATTTTCCTTTGAACACCATAGTCTTCAAGCTGTTGCTTGATCCATAGGACTTGAGAAACACAATGACCAGCAGCAATGTACTCAGCTTCAGTGGTGGACAAGGCTACTGACGCTTGCTTTTTGCTAAACCAGGATACAAGACATCTTCCTAAGAAGTGGCATCCTCCAGAGGTGCTTTTTCGTTCCAGCTTATCTCGTCCATAGTCAGCGTCAGTGTATCCGATGAGTGTAAAATCATGAGTATTTGGATACCACAAACCTGCGTTCACTAAGCTTTGCAAATATCTAAGGATCCTTTTTACAGCAATGTAATGAGATTCCTTAGGGTTAGATTGATATCTAGCACAGTAGCATACTGAAAACTGAATGTCCGGTCTACTGGCTGTTAAGTAAAGTAGAGAGCCTATCATACCTCGATATAACTTGCTGTCTACAGACTTACCATTCTCATCAGTGCAGAGGACAGTGTCAGTGCCCATATGAGTGGATATTGGCTTGCAATTTTCCAAGTCATATTTCTTTAAGATCTCCTTGGCATATTTGGCTTGACTGATGAAGATGCCATTCTTTCCTTGTTTAATTTGAAGACCGAGGAAGAAGTTGAGTTCTCCCATCATGGACATTTCAAACTCAGTCTGCATTTGTTTGCTAAACTCTTTGCACATTGATTCGTTAGTTGCACCAAATATTATATCATCAACATAAATTTGGGCCAGCAGGGTATCTTTACCCTTTTTCTTAATGAATAAGGTTGTATCAGCTTTACCCCTGACGTAATTTCTAGTCAGCAGGAAACTGGTCAGCCTCTCATACCAAGCACGTGGTGCTTGCTTGAGGCCGTACAGAGCCTTTTTGAGTTTGTAAACATGGTTTGGGAACTTAGGGTCCTCAAAACCTGGAGGTTGATTTACATAAACCTCCTCGTTTATAACTCCATTAAGAAATGCACTTTTGACATCCATTTGGAATAATTTAAAATTCATGTAAGATGCATATGCACATAATATTCTAATTGCCTCTAGCCTTGCCACTGGGGCAAAGGTCTCACCGTAGTCTATACCTTCTTGCTGACTGTAGCCCTGAGCTACAAGCCTTGCTTTGTTCCTGACTACGTTTCTTTGTTCGTCCATCTTGTTCCTAAAGACCCATCTTGTTCCGATGGTCTTTTGACTCTTTGGATGAGGCACTAACTCCCATACATCATTTCTTCAAAATTGATCGAGCTCCTTTTGCATTGCGTTCATCCAGAATTCATCGTACTCAGCTTCAGCGAAATTCTTCGGTTCTTGTACTGAGACGAAAGCAACATTGCTGAGGTACTTCCTGAGTTGATTCCTCGTCATCAGGGTATTCCCAGCAGAATCAAGGATTGCACTTTCGGAGTGCCCTCTTGGAATCCTTATTTCTTTGGGTAGATTTATGTCTTGTGCTGTTCCTGTTTCAACAATCTCTACAGAAGTAGATGGGTCAGTAAAAGTAATCTTAGGTTCACTCTTACTCTTGGTCAGCCTTTTCGTGAATGACTCAGTAGCTGGTTCTGGGTCAGCGATGGTTACTGAGTTTGGATCATCTTCGGTCAGCGGCTGGTATCTACCTGCAGGGTCAGTTTCATCGAACTCTACATGTATTGACTCTTCTAAAACTTGAGTTCGCTTATTAAAAACTCTGTATGCTTTGCTGTTTGTTGAGTAGCCCAAAAAGATAGCCTCATCAGCTTTTGAATCAAACTTTGCTAAGCTATCTTTGGTATTTAAAATAAAACATCTACAGCCAAAGGCACGAAAGTATCCAATATTGGGATTTCGTCCTTTCCAAAGTTCATAGGGGGTTTTCTTGAGTATAGGTCTAACTAGAGCCCTATTAAGAATGTAGCATGCTGTGTTAACAGCCTCTCCCCAAAAATACTTTGGAAGCCTATGCTCATCCAGCATTGTCCTGACTATTTCAACCAGAGTTCTGTTCTTCCTTTTTACAACCCCATTTTGCTGAGGTGTTCTAGGAGCAGAAAAATTGTGGTCAATGCCGCTGGCTTCACAGAATTCAACAAACTTTTGGTTTTTGAACTCTCCACCGTTATCACTACGGATATGAGCTAATTTTAGGTCTTTTTCATTTTCAATTTTTTTAACCAAATTTGAAAATGTCTCAAAAGTGTCATCCTTGCTGGTCAGCAAGATGACCCACGTATACCGAGAGAAGTCATCTACAATGACCAAGGAAAATCTTCTTCCACCCAGACTCAGCGGCTGGACTGGACCAAAGAGATCCAAGTGTAGTAACTCTAACGGACGTTTAGTTGAGACAATGTTTTTACTGTGAAAAGATTGTTTGGTTTGTCTTCCAGCTTGGCAAGCGTGACATAATTGATCTTTTTGAAATTTAAGTTCAGGCAGTCCCTTAACCAATTGCTTTCTTGCTAGTTTGGCCAGGAGGTCCATGCTTACATGACCAAGTCTCCTGTGCCATAGCCAGGAATTTTCTTCCTTTGTTACTAAGCACACAGTTTTTGAAAACTTTTTCTCTAAGTCTAGCATAAAGACATTATCTATCCGAGGGGCAGTTAAAATTAACTCATTTGTTTTACCCTCATATATTTTACATCCAGTAGCATCAAATATAACTTTTCTCCCATTGTCACATAGCTGAGATACGCTGAGTAAGTTATATTTGAGTCCGCTGACTAGGGAGACAGATTCAATAGTAGGATTACCTCCGATGGTTCCTGAGCCTACTATCTTACCCTTCTTGTTGTCTCCAAAACTTACGCTCCCTCCTCGTTTACATTCAAACGTGATGAACTGAGTTTCATCACCCGTCATATGCCTTGAGCATGCGCTGTCAATATACCACATCTTTGACTTCTCGGCACATCTCAGGCTTACCTGCATTGTAACTAGTTACTTTTAGGTACCCAATTCTTTTTGGGTCCTGACTTGTTAGGTGCAACAGGTATAGCATCATACTTTATTTTATGGCGGCATACATGGATAGTATGGCCATTCTTTCCACAGAAGTCACAACTGACCTTCTGTTTAGGATTTTTTACTGACTTGTCAGCACCCCAGTGCTGAGCGTGCCAGCACACCTTAGTGGTGTGTCCTAACTTCCCACAAAAGTCACACTGGACTTTTCGCTGGGGATTCCATCTCTGCCGAGTACCTTGGTACTGAGTTCTCAGAGGAATGTTATTTTTATTTGGAACCTTTAGTTGGTTCTGGATGGTTGTGATGTCCTTCCTCAGTTTCTTTGAAACTGATTGGACTTCAGAGATATACTCATGCATGATCTTCATGTTATCATGCAGAGTCAAATTGTCCTGAAGAAGGTATCTGAGGTCACTTAGTTTGACCTCTTCCACTTCGTCACAGCGCCTGCTGAGTGCTCTAACTTTCTTATTACACTTCTTGACAAGTGTATAGAGATCACTCAGGGCATTAACCATATCGTTTCTGAGCTGGGGAAGAGAAATTACCTCATTTGATTGTTCCTCATCATCTGATGCGATGGATGGGTCAGCATGCTCAGAGACGCATGGCTCAGCAAGTTCGTCAGCCATGAAGCATATCTTCGCTGACTCGGTGGCCTCGGTTTCTGTGGATGAAGACTCATCGATGTCACTCCAAGTAGCCACCATTGCTTTCTTCCCACTTTTCTTGTCTTTCCTCAACGTGGGGCAGTTTGACTTAATGTGGCCAGTTTGATGGCACTCAAAACATATAATGGGCTTTGAGCTGTCCTTTCTGTATTTGCTGTCACTTGAGTCAGCCTTATACTTATCAAACTTTCTGTAAGGCTTTTTAGAGTATTTGTCGTTCTTCCTGAACAGCCTTTTCATCTTCCTTGTGAACATAGCCATCTCATCATCAGTTGAACTCCCGTCAGTGGAGTCAGCTTTCATGACAAGTGACTTCTGCTTCTTGTCATCAGATTTTTCCTTCACCTCAAAGTTTTTCATGGATATTTCATGGGTCAGCAATGAACCGATGAGTTCGTCATATTTGTAGGTGGTTAAATCCTGAGCTTCCTCAACTGCTGTGTTCTTTGCTTGCCAGTCCTTCGGAAGACTCCTGAGTATCTTTTTGACTTGTTCTTCCTCAGTGAAGATTTTCCCAAGTCTCTTGAGCTCATTTATGATGTTGGTGAACCTTGCGTTCATGTCTGAGATGCCCTCATCATTGTTCATCTCGAACAGCTCGTACAGTCTCATCTGCTGATTCATCTTGGATTTTTTACTTTGTTTGTTCCCTCGTAGGTGACTTCCAGCTTTTTCCAGATCTCTTGTGCTGACTCGCAACCTGAGATTTTGTTATATTCTGCAGCATCGAGCGCATAGTGAAGCATATTGATAGCCGAAGCATGGTTTTGAAGCTTCTTAAGATCATCCTCTGTCCATTTGGCCTCAGCTTTTATAACTGTTTGGCCAGCCACAACCTCGATAGGTACAAACGGGCCTTGGACTATGGATAGCCAGGCACTCATGTTTGTAGCCTGAATGAAGTTTTTCATCCTATTCTTCCAGAAGGTATAGTTTGACCCGAAGAATAGGGGAGGCCTAGTAATGGACAGCCCCTCAGGTAGTATTTGAGTTGTTTAGTTTCCAGGGAGAAACCGAGTGCTGTTTTCGCCCATGGTAGGGATCAGCTCAAGGTTGTTAGACCTTTTAGAGTGAGCTTTTAAGCTCTGATACCACTTGTTGGTCCCTAGTTTAGTTGCAAGTATAGTTCCAAGGGGGGGGGGGGTTAGGAACTATTTAAACTTTTTGCAATTTAGGCAGACTTCTTTTTCTAAAGAAAAAGATTTGAACAGCGGCGCTGAGTAAACAATAAGATACTGGCTTAGTCAACAGGTGACTAGGTCAGTTTCTTAGCTTGAGTCACGAAATAGCACTTAGAGTCTATTCCTGAGCTCAGACATTCAACGCGCACAACTCAACTTGACCTCTTTACTTGGTCAGTTTTGATTATTTAAAGCAAGCAATATAAATAAGGAGTTAAGGTAAGAAATACTTCACTCAGCAGATTTATCCAGGTTCGGCTTCTTCTAAGCCTACGTCCTGTCCTCGGAACACGTTCTGAGATTTCAAATACTCTACTGAGCTCTTTAAAGGTAGAGCCTCAAACCTTTTACAATATCAGCAATTGAGTATGACAAGAGTACCTTCCTCTATACTTGTACTCAATCCTAATCTCTCCGCTGAGTACTTAAAACCGAGTACTCAGCCTCTCCTTTCTATCTCTAGAAATGATAAGTGTTTTGTCCTAATACAAAGATGTGCTAAGACACTTTAGACGATTTATAATCACTCTAGACTTTTACACAGATATGAGAAATGTAGTGTAAGAATTTTTGCTTTGCTTCTTGCTTGCAGAACTTGTAGAGATTTGGTCAGCGTAATGGCTTGATCAAGTTCTGTGTATAATGAAGCTTGTGATGGCACTATTTATAGAGACGTCTGGGCATCGGTCATTTCGAATTTCGAAATAACCGTTGGAGGGAAACGGCTATATGTTGTTGTCATCCTGACTTGCTCAGAGCTCTCGGCCAATCACAATCGTGTATCTTCTGTCCTCGGTCAGCTCAGCAGATGGTCTCTCCTTTTATGGTAAGGTCAACTGGACAGCATACTGTGTCGTCTGAACTTTGCCAAAAGAGGAAACACTTTATCTGGAAGTTTTCCTTCGCCAGCTGCTATCTTGTACGTTTGTCGAGACTACTCAGCAGCTTCATCTTGAAGTTGTTCCCGAAGGTCTTCTAGATCCTTCCGTTTGCTGAGTTGCGTTTTGTTCAAAACGGCAACGTCTTGACATACGCGGGCCGAGTGTACTGAGTTGTTTGACTTGGGCCTTGGCTTCCGTATTGGGCTTGGGCCTTTTTATCCTTATGTCTTATAACAGTTTTAACTCAACATTGAACAAACATATTAATAGAATAAATCAAAGCATTTAAACTTAGTGTGTTTAGAATATGTATTTTAAGTTATAACAATTTTGTCAAATCAAAATTATGTGGAAAGGTGTTTCAACAACTTCCACTGAACTTCAAGGCTATTTTGCTAAGTTAACTGCAGAATTCTCCAAATCAAGCGCACCTGGCAATACTGAGTATGTCACATCTGCTGAACTCCAAGAATGCTTTACCAAGTTCAATGCTGAGCTGACTTGTACGCGTGAGTTAGTCTCCTCCTCCTCTCAGTGTACAATTGACCAACTGAGCGAAGTAGTAAGTCTACTCAACGTCAACAAAGCACAGATGGATGTTGATCCAGTCTCCAATGGTCAACTCTTGAGCTTTTCCCAAGCAATTATGAAGGCAATGCGCATCAACAATGCTCAGCACATGTTTTATGACTCTGCCTTGCTAAAGATGTACCACCAATCTTTTGGTCAGCTCACCAGCGCGCTCACCTGGCTTAGCAAATCCCATGAATGCCTACTCAGCATGATTAGCAGCTCTCTCCGGGTTCCTCGCCATGTCCAAGATGACAGTGTTCCTATAATTGATGGCTTGCGTGAAAGTACTAAGAGGCTCCAGCGTTACTCAAATCACCTCTCCACTCATGCTCGCAACGATACCTTCATTTATAAACCCGATGATGGCAAAACGGGGGAGACAAGCCAAGAAGGAACTCAGCTTATAGGTAATGCCTCAGGAAGTAAAGATAAAGGCAAAGGAGTAGCTCGAGATGACCCTCAAGCTCAAGTCAATATGAAGGAAAAGAAGAAGAACTAGATATAGCTTAGGCAATGTCTAGAACCTAGCATAGAATCTTTCTTCATATGTTTTTTTTGCTTAATCTATGCCAAGTACCATTTTCTCAATCTGGCTGATAAAATTGAACAAACAAAATTAAGAAGTAAAATATACTCAGTATACATTAACACCAAAATACTTATGTAATAAACTGAGTAGCAACATACTTCTAATACTTTTGAAAACTGACTTAAATCAAATTAGCTCAGATCTTAAAAAAAATCTAACATTAAATTAAGTCAGTATACACAAATGTCTTAAGGATAATTCAATTAAATCTTGGAAGGTTTAGAATTAAGTTAAGACAATATGTGCAACCCTTACGGGGGAGTCATTTCAAAAATAAATCAATCATGGGGTAACTTATAACCGAGTTCCATAATTATGTATTTTTCCAACATCAAAATGGGGGAGTTTGTTGAAACACCTTTCCACAAGATTTTGATTTGACAAAATCATCCATGATTAAGAGGCAATTAAATTTAAATGCTTTGATTTAATTGTACTAATGTGTTTGTTCAATATTGAGTGCAAAAATATATATATAAAGTAAGACAGGACAAAAGTCAGCATGAAAGAATACAAGGTAAGTGGAACGGAACTCGGCATAAAAGAATTGAAGCTGAGTGGAGTAGAACTCAATCTCAGAAGTCTTCTTCAAAGTTGCCAGAACGAAGCTGACTAAATTAGAAGACTCCTTTAGAATCGTATAAACAGAACGGAGCTGACTAAGAAGGAACTCAGCATGGAAGTTGAACATTCAAAGATAACGAGTGAAGCTGAGTGACAGTCAGGACAGCATGAAGGATCCGTTCACTAAAGGACAAAGTCTGCCAATCTTCTGCACTAATAATTGAAGCCTCGAAAATACACAGAAGACTAATTCCAAGAAACATGGGTCAATGGATTATTGGTAAAAGACAACTGGCACAAAAAGACAAGTCTGATGCAAGAAGACAAAACCTGACGCCTGAAGAAAACAGAGGAAGGGAATGGTGGAACAGTCTGAAGCTGACCAGAAGATGTTCCCTAAAAGAGCCGTTTTGGTGTTGACAGCTAAAACAATTCAAATGATCCATCTGCAGATTTCCATCTATAAAAGGACAATCAAGAGCCTTGGATCATTGCCGAAGCAACAAAAAGAAAAATCCAAGAGAGAAATCTTCAAAGCACTCAAATACAAAGATCTTACACCAAATCTTCTATTCTTTGTGTAAATGCTAGAGTGATTCTGTGTAATCTTCTAAAGTGTTCTTTACTGAAAAGAGAACAAGTGTTTTATCAATTGTTATATTGAGAGTGTATGCTGAGTGCTTGGTTGTAAGCATTCAGTGGTAGAAAAATCTAAGTGTTGGGTTGTAGTACTTAGTAGGAGCTGAGTAGACGAATAGAGGACGTACTCTTGCATACTCACTGCCTTGTAAAGGGTTTGTGCTCTACCTTGAAAGAGATCAGTATTGGATTGAAAATCCCAGGAGGAACTGGGGACTAGACGTAGGCAGAGAGGCCGAACCAGGATAAGTCGTGCTGAGTAACTTCTAAACTCTTTCTCTCAATATATATATATATATATGCATGTGTTGTTTTTTATATTTACTCAGCTTATAAATTGTTAAAACTGAAACTGAGTAAATCTGAGTGCTGAGTTGGAAGCTGACCTCTCAAGTGTCAATTCCCAACTCTCAAGTCAAGCAGTCTTAGTCAGCATAGAACTAAAACTGTCTGAATAATCAATCGGCCGTGCTGACCAACACGCTGAGTTAATAAACTCTTAAAATAACATTAAGTCAGCATAATTAAAAGCGAAAAAGTTACATTAGTTCCTATCCCCCCCCCTTGGAACTAATTACTATGGACCAACAATAAGGACATCTATCAGCAATATGTTACGAGTTACATATTCCCTGGATACTAGTAGGTATCTTGGTTTGCCTATTGGGAGGTCAAAAACTAGTATTTTTTTCCTTTCTAAAAGACCGGCTCTGTAAGAGGTTTGGTGCCTAGAGTTTTCATTTTCTTTCTTTTCCAGGGAAAGAGGTTCTGCTCAAATTTGTAGCTCAGGCTCTTCCAACATTCTGTATGAGCACATTTCTTCTCCCTAAATCCACGTGTGACGAACTCTAGAAGATGATGAACTCCTTCTATTGGGGTACGAAGGCAAATGGTCAACGTAATATTCATTAGTTTGGATGGTCTTGCTTATGTTACAGTAAAAATAAATGTGGGTTGGGCTTTCGGGATCTGCATGGCTTTAATCTATCTCTTCTTGGGAAGCAAGAGTGGAAGTTTATAACAGAACCATATACGTTGGTAAGTAATATTTATAAAGCTAAATATTTCCCTCGAGGTTCTTTCCTTTCCTCTAAACTAGGCATTAATCCTAGTTTCATTTGGCGGAGTATGTGGTCGTCTAAAGTTATGCTTGAAGCCAGGTTAAGGTGGAGAATTAGGGACATGCGAAATATAAAGGTTAAGATTGACAAAATATAAAAAAAAATATAAAACTATAAATTAAACAAATACAAAAAAGTTAATATTGGAATATAAACTGATGTAAAAAAATAAATTGTTAATAATTCTGTCAGTTAACAGAATCCTTTCCTCTGTTATACATGTCTTTTAAATGTATTACTATATAAACACGCTTAATCTGTGTTATTTTCTAATAAGATAAAATACAACAATTACAATTATAAATGTTTTCTTCATGGTATCAAACCGTTGGAAATCGATTCAGCAAGTCATTGATAATTCTTTCTCTAACAGTTCATGAAACAATCTGAATAGAAGAAAAGCTATTTGCATGCTTTACAATCTGAAAAGATGTCTTCAAAAACTCCTGATTCTAGCAAAAATGGATCGAAACACATCAATTCAAACAACAATAAAGAAATACCTAGTTCTGATGATTCTGAAGTTCACAACCATATCAAATCGCAGAGTATACATCATCACGATAATCCTGGCTTAGTTCTAGTTAGCACATTGCTAACTAAACAAAACTTCATTTCTTGGAAATGATCGATGCTTCTAGCACTGAGCATGAAAAGAAAAACGAAATTCATTTTGAAAAATCAAGTTCCTGATGATGATACATCAATAGAGTACATAAGATGGAAGGAAGAAGACGATCTCGTCTTCTCATGGATTATCAACTCTCTATCTCCTAAATTAGGAGATGTATTTCTCTTTTCACCATCATCTTATAAACTTTGGAAAGAAATTGAGCAAAGATATGGAGATAGCAACGGTCCTCTTATTTTTCATTTGCGTCGAGAGATTTTGTAGTTCATCAAGGATCGCTTACTTTGGCCCAAATTTTCAACAAAATTAAGACTATGGGATGAATATGTTGTTCTTAAACATACTGTGGTTTGTAAATGTGGAGAATCTCATAAAATCGCACAAGATATGTGTCACGCAGAGCAATTGATGCAGTTTCTCTCTGGTCTCAACTCTGAATTTGATCATGTGCGTGATCAAATTCTTTTGCTAGATCCATTACCTACTTTGAATCTTTGCTTATTCAATATTATTGCGCATTGAAAAACAACACGATGTCAGTTTTCATGAAACATAAGTAGATTTTGCTAATATTATTATTGGAGGTCACAAAACATAAATGCAAGTTCAACGAAGAACTACAGATCTACTTCTAATTTGTTTAATTCTCGCATAGGATTCAAGCGAAAGGAGGATAAATTCTGTCATCATTGTAAGAAAGGAGGACTTGAAAAGCATGAATGTTTTCATTTGAACGGTTATCCGGAGTGGTACAAGGAAAGAAGAATTTCAGGCGTTTAGGGATCTCAGAATCAACAAGCTAATTTTATTCAAGAAGGATATACTCCACTTGATAATAAAGACTCGGATTTAGATGATTTTGGTAGTAGACAGATGGTCAAACAGTTAGTGCAGAAGGAAGTCAGCAAATTAATGAAAGGGAAACCAGTTGATTCTGGTGGAGGAACTAATGCAGATTTTTCTGCTTTTGCAGGTGTTGTGCAACTAAGCATACTTCCACTAAATCTCAAGATAATAGTTTGAATTTGTGGTGGATAGTTGATTCTAGTGCCACATCACACATAAGCAGTGCTTGTGAGAAAATACACAATGTAGTGTAATTAGCTGTTCCTCAAAAGGTATTTTTGCCAGATGGATCAGTCAAACAGGTCACTCATATTGGAGAAATGATCTTTAGCACTGGTTTCACATTAAAGAATGTTTTCTACATTCCACAATTCAAATATAATTTGTTATCTGTTAGTCAATTACTTAGAAAACAACAGTTAGAGGTCAAATTTTTGGCTAATAAATGCATTTTGCAGGGCCAGAATTCTGAGAAGATTCTAGCTGTTGGCAGGATACATAATGGTCTCTATTATGTATATGGCATTTCATTTGCTAAGGAGCATGAGGAGAATGAAGTAGTTGTGCATGTACGCTTGACATCTGATATAGATACTAAGAATAATGTAGAGCTTTGGCATAAAAGGCTAGGTCATATGGCTTGTGAAAAGCTAAAGCATATAAATGTTTTCTCTCGTTTAAGAGAGTTTGAAGATTATGATGTTTGTATTACATCTAAACAAGTAAGAAGTTCATTTTGTAGCAGTCACATTAAATCAATAAAAGTTTTTACTTTATTACATATTGACTGTTGGGGGGATTATAAAAGAAAATCATTGTCGTGGAAAGATTCATGTTAACCATTGTTGACGACATGTCTAGAATTATTTGGACTATTTTGTTCAAAACCAAAGATCGGGTACCATGTCTAATTGAGAAGTTCATTACCATAGTTAGGACACAATTTGGAGCATCAATTCAACAAATAAGAACTGACAATGGCACTGACTTTGTGAATCAGTCTATGAGGCAAATGTTAGATAAGTTTAGGATCTTACATCAAAAGACATGTACCTACACTCCACAAAAGAATGGAGTAGTAGAACATAGGCACAAACCTTCGGTAACTATGGCAAGGATTTTATTACAATAAGCACAGTTATCACCAACTAAAATATTAAATTGGCAAACACCATATGAAGTAATATATGAAACCTGTTTATGATAGGTTTATGGTGTTTGGTTGTCAAGGATATGTACTAAATCTCCAGCCTAAGAAAGACAATTTTTCTGCCAAATCTCATAAATATGTTTATATAGGAGATGTACCAGGATAGAACGGTTGAAGGATGTATAATGTTAATACTCAACAAATAAAAGTATCTAGGGATGTTAAATTTCTAGAAAATGTTTTTCCTTATGCATTTAACTCTTCAATCAAATTATCTATAGATTCACAAGAGCATGACAGACCATTTTTTCCTACATTGCCTAGTCTTGTCTTAAATGATTCTGTCATAATAGAAGAAGAAAAGAAGAATTGCAGTGTGGAGACACTTTAAGCAGAATATGAGGATTGTAATAGTCCTAATAGTTATGAGGATTGTAATAGTCCATTGCCAAATTACAAAGTTACCTTAGAAAATAACAATAGTCCTAATAGTTATGATTCTTCAAGTTCTAGAAGTTCTAGCTCTTCACAGGCAGTCAACACTTCTAATAAATCATTACCACAAGCACAAGTACAAAATTCAAGTAGAAGACAGTCTAACAGAGTTCAGAAGAAGCTTGTTTGGATAAGTGATTTTCTGGTTAATCAAGCTCAACATAGCAGTACAGATACAACAAATGTCTTTACGTGGTCTACTAATCACATAGCCTTTTTGAGTAAAATAGCCAAAATTCAAGAGCCCAAAACATAAAGAGAGGAACAATGAGATCCTAACTGGGAAGCAGCAATGCAACAGGAATTGACTACTTTGGAAGCAAATAACACATAGGTTTTAGCTCTTCCTTACCTAAAGGAAAGAGGCATATCTCATCTAGATGGATATTCAAAGTTAAGTATGCAGCCGATGTTACTATTTCCATATACAAATCAAGGCTTGTAGCAAGAGGTTATGACTAGCAATATGGAGAAGATTACCATGAGAGCTATTCACCAGTTACTAAGGTTATAACTATTAAAGTTTTCCTAGCTTTGGCAGTAGCCAAAGGATGGCCAATCCATCAAATTGACATCAACAATGCATATTTGCATGTGTCAATTGATGAAGAACTTTACATGATTCCACTAGAGGGGTATCACAAGGCACAGAATGATCAAGTATGCATGCTAGATTAGTCTTTTTTATGGCTTAAGGTAGGCAGGGAGGCAGTGGAACAAAGCTTTTTCTGAGCAACTTATTCAACTTGTATTTGTGAAGTCTATTCATGATTATTGTCTTTTCACAAAGACTACCGCAACTGGTTTTCTTGTAGTAATTGTCTATGTAGATGATGTGTTACTGACTGAAACTTTAATTAATCTCATTCAACAAGAAAGATCATCTTAATGAGTGTTTTACTATAAAGGATATAAGAGAGGCCAAGTTTTTTTTTGGCATTGAACTTGCTAGCTCACAGAAAGGCTTGGTCATATCACAAACCATGTACATTCATGACTTAATTCAAGATGCATGCTTGAATGAAGCAACATCAGCAATTAATCCTTTTCAAATAGGTATACAATTTACTGATAAGTCCGAATTTTTTGCTCAATCTGACAAATATAGAAGAATAGTAGGAAGGCTTCTATACTTAGGGTTCACACGCCCAGATATAGTGTACATCACACAGTAATTGAGTCAGTACATGGATGCTCCTACTCAATTACAAATGAATGTTTCTCTTTATGTCCTTAGATACCCGAAAGGTACTTAAACTAAAGGGCTTTTCTATGCAGCAGGCTGAAATACAAGGCTATTGGCAGCCTACTGTGATTCTGATCAGAGGAGATGTAAAGTAATAAGGAGGTCTATTACTGGGTATTGTGTGTTATTAGGTTAATCTCTAGTGTCATAGAAGTCTAAGAAGCAAAGCACAATCAGTAGAAGTTCTGCAGAGGAAGAATATAGAGCTATGGCTACAACTACATGTGAAGTAAAGTGGTTAAGCTATATTTTAGGAGAGTTTAAAATTACACCAGTCACTCCTATACCATTATACTATGATAACCACGCAACCATACATGTTTCTGCTAACCCAATCTTTCATGAAAGAATGAAACATGTGGTCATTGATTGTCATATAGTTAGAGAGCATTTCATGGAAGGCTTAATATGCACCCTATATATTTCAATAAAATAGCCAGTTGGCAGATTTACTTACTAAACCCTTAACTGGTACACAAATGGTTACTGCATTGATCAAGATGAAGTTATTTACTGTTGGTACAACTACGTCTTAAGGGAGGTTGCTAATCAACAAGGGAGGCTATTGGAATATAAACTGCTGTAAAAAAATAAACTGTTAATAATTCTTTCAGTTAACAGAATCCTTTCCTTTCATCTATTATACATGTCTGTTAAATGTAGTACTATATAAACATGCTTAATGTGTTTTATTTTCTAATAAGATAAATACAAGAATTACAATTGTAATTGTTTTCTTCAGTTAAAGTTAAAAATATGTATAACATTTGTGGTATTTCAATTAAATTTTAATTGAATTGTATATTTTTTTATTAAAGATGGAAGCCGGGCAAGGAAGAAAGCCTCAACTGGGTCCATAAAACAAAAAAAAATATAAAGGACTAAAAAAGGAAGTTAACAAAACCTATACTGCAGACAATAAAAAATATCGTCGGAAGCAAATTGAAAACAGAAATTGGAAACTAAGTCCCACCAAACTAAATGTGCCATAATGTGACCATGATGCGCAAGGGCGTCAGCAGCTCTGTTGCCTTCCCAAAAAATGTGAGAAGAAAAGACAATCATTTAAAAGCATAAAAAGAGGCAAGCTAACTAATCATGACAAACCTCCCAAGGCATATCCATAGATTTGGATTGAAAAAGGTCCACCATATAGGTGCAATCCGACTCTAACCAAATCTTATGCCAACCTATGTCCCAAGCCGAATGAACCGCAAAAATAGCACCTCAAATTTTTGGAAAAAAAAGCAGAGGAAGAAGAAATCAGGAATGTGAATGAACCTATGTGACCCTCTATTATTATAGAAAATACCCGCACAAGTTGTCAAAATAGGAGAATCGTAGCCAGATCCATCATATTGACTTTAACCTAGTCAAAAGAAGGAGGGTGCCACCAAATTGATATAATAGCTGGAGCTAGTGGAGGACAGTAAAGAATAGCTGATCAACAATGTGAAGATCGTCAGAGGAACCCGAGACACCAGTTTAAACAGAATCAACTTCCCAAATTAAAACTCAAAGCTTTTGAAGCATAAAGGTAATGTGAGGAATGATTCCATTGAAAGTGGCATCATTCCTAATAAATCAAAGTAACCAAACCGAATAAACAATGGTCGATGTCCACAGAGCACTAAATTGAGGACTGAAAGAGTGATAAAAAATGCTTTAAGAATTAAATATAATAGATTGTCCTGATAGTAAATACGTTTACCAAAGAGGCTTTCAATAGCCGACCAAATCACAATAGCAACATGATAGCATAGGAAAATATGGTCCAAAGTCACAGAAGCGTTTGTACATAAAGGGCAACGAGAGACAATCGTAAGACCCCGAAGCATCAATTGATCTTGTGTTGAAAGTCTGCTATGAATGGCTTTCAAATAGATCAACAAACAAGACGAAGGAAGTAAATGCTTCCATATAAAAGAATGCCAAGGAATCGGATTCTGGACAACAAAAAGAAAATAGTAGAATTTTTTTACTGTGAACTTTCTGCTGGAGCAATTTGGAAAAAACGGGACATCCTCCTCATAAAGCTCAACAACAACTGCTTTGATATCATCCTAAAAATCCACTACTGAAATTGGCATATTAGACTAATATGAATTGGAAGAATAGCGTGAAACTGTATCTGCTACCAATATAGGTTCATTACGAGGAAGGTGAAGATGATAAGAGATCGATGGACGTAACCAATCCCCATACCAAAAACTGATCGTCGAGTTCGAACTGAGCCACCAAGTCATGTTAGCCTTAACTTTTGCGAAAATGGTCTGGAGGTAGCTCCAAAAGGACGAGCAAGTGGGAGCCATTTTTGGGTTTAACTAAAGAGACAAAAATCTTTTTTTTTTTAATTTCAATGGGCACTATGCCATTTTCCCTTTCACATGACACAAGATACATGACAAACATTTGTTTTCGTGTCGTCTGAATATTTTTTGTGATAGTATTTTAAATTTCTATCATCTGAAAGCGTAATTAAAAATGCGCTCGATTCACATGTGGCGTTCTGATGACAGAATCCTATCATCCAAAGAAAAGGTGCGTTTTTGTTAAATTTCACTTGCTCATCAGATGACACTTGCAATAAATGACTATCATTGTATGAGGAAAACAAAAAAAAAAGCAGCAAATGAAATTTCACTTACGCGGCTATATACCAAATTTAGGCACTCAATCGTTTGACTGAAATTTCAGCTCATATATAAACCCTTTCTCTCATCCAAAACCCCATTTTACGTTACGCAATCTTCATCCCTCTCATCCCTCTCTATCTCCATGGTTGATTCCTACATGCAATCAGTGAGCTCGAAACATGGTACTGGTAAGGATCTATTGATTTTCATTGTTCCTTACTCTATCTTTTCCTCATCCGATTTACTTTTGTGTATGTCGATTTCAGCAGCTGGAATAAGGATCTATTGATTTTCAGACCTATCGTTGAAAGGGTTAGATCTCTCGCTTAGATACACTGATTTTATTGTATTCATTGTTAGATTTGTTGAAACATATTTCCACATGATTTTGATTTAACAAAATTATTTAAGTTAATCCCATGATTAAGACAATTAAATTTAAGTGCTTTGATTTAATTGTACTAATGTGTTTGTTCAATGATGAGTATAATATTAAATGAGAACAGAAATAAAAAGTAAGACAGAACGAAGTCAGCATGAGCCACAGAAGCTGAGTAGAACACAACTCAGCATCATAGAAGAAAAGTCTTCTCCAGAACAAACGCTTGAAGACGAAGCTGGCCGAAGAGGCTGAGTAGAACGTAACTCAACCTCATCAAAGATAAAGATCGAAGGCAACGTCAATTAAGTCAAGCTGAGTGCTCATCAGGACAGCACCAATGATCCGTTAACTAGAAGACAAAGCCCGACAAAGGTCTGCACCAATTCAGAAGCCTCGGAATTGCGCCAAGAGACCTTTTCGAGACGCATGGATCAACTGGCGTGTTGCAAGAAGACAAACCTGGCGCTAGAAGACGAAACCTGGCGCAAGAAGACGAAACTGGCAAGCCTGGCGACTGCTAAATTCAGACGATAGGATTGGCCTGCAAATCTGTATGCTGACCAATGAATGATGCAAGAAGACCATTTGAATTCAATGGATATGTCCGAATTCAAATGATTGAAGCATCAGATTTTACTATAAAAGGACAAGTTCATCACTAGGATCCTTTGCCGAAATACAAGAAAGCACAGACAGAAAAGCAAATCTTCACAAGAGTGAAAATCCAAAATAGAAGCTGTCTAAATAGAAAAAGCAACTTCTTACACCCAAATCCAATCTCTGTGTAAAAGTCTAGAGTGAATTTGTATTCATCTAAAGTGTTCTTCGTTTGAGAGAACAAATTTATATCAATTGTAAAGGTTGAGAGAGTGAAGCTGAGTACTCGGTTTTAGTACTCAGTGGTAGAGAAAATCTGAGTGTTCGGTCATAGCGCTCAGTAGGGTTGAGTAGACGAATAGAGGACGGTACTCTTGCATACTCAATTGCTTTGTAAACGGTTTGTGCTCTACCTTTAAAGAGCTCAGTAGTGGATTGAAAAAGCCCGGAAGGACTCTAGGGACTGGACGTAGGCGGTGAGGCCGAACCAGGATAAGACTGCTGAGTAATCTCTAACCCTTCTCTTGATATATACATGTATGTGTTGCTTGCTTAAATTACTCAGTATATAATTTGTATAAGCCGACGCTGAGTAATCAGAGTGCTGAGTTGGAAGCTGACCTTAAGTGTTATTTCCCAACTCACAAGTGAAACAGTTCTAGTCAGCCTCTGACTAAAGCTGTCTTACATCATGCTCAGCCTTGCTGACCAAAACTGAGTGAAGTTATTTAAAGAATTAAATTAAGTTAGCATAATTAAGCGAAAAAGTTACATTAGTTCCTAACCCCCCCTTGGAACTAATTACATTACATTACATTACACGGGACCAATAAGTGGTATCAGAGCACAGTAGCTCACTACTCAAAGATAAAACTATCTTGAGCTGATCCCTATAAATGGCTGAGAACAACACTCGTTTCCTTCCAGGAAATCAAACAACACAGATACTCCCTGAGGGATTATCTATTAGTCGGCCTCCCTTGTTCTTCGGATCAAATTATACATTTTGGAAGAACAGGATGAAAATTTTTATTCAAGCAACAAACATGAGTGCATGGCTTGCAATAGTCCAAGGCCCATTTGTTCCTTACAAAGCTGTAAACAACGAGAAAGTTGTTAAAAGTGAAACTGAGTGGTCAGAAGATGACCTTAAGAAATTACAGAATAATGCTTCGGCTATCAATATGCTTCACTGTGCTTTAGATGCGGCAGAGTACAACAAAATTTCAGGTTGTGAGTCAGCACAGGAAATCTGGAAGAAGCTGGAGGTGACCTATGAGGGAACCAGCAAGGTCAAGGAGTCCAAGGGGAATCAACACATGAGACTATACAAGCTGTTTGAGATGAACGAGAATGAAGACATCTCTGAAATGAACTCTGATGGAAAATTAGGCTAAGGTATAGCAGCGAAAATATAAAATTTTAGCCTACTTCCTTTTAACCATATGATCCGTTAATCGTTATTTCATATAAAGAGGGATAAGAAGAAATACCTTTTGAAGAACAATCTACCATTGTTAATGAAGCGCCCACAACTCTTCTCCGAGTTCCCAAGCACGAAGTAAGACACGGTGAGGTTAAGTTAGAATCAACCGTATGAGATGCAACCAAAATAGATTGCCTCTAATTAACCAACACAAGATCAAAGAAAAAGGAGATGGATGAAATTAATCGATCGATGGAAGCCGTATGAATTCTTGTCCACGAACTAGGGGAGTCGAATTCTCTTTCTCTCTCTAAGCTAGGGATTTCGAAAATCACTAGGTGGGATTAGGGAGCTTTTTCGAAATTCATGTATAGAGGGGGTATATATAATCGCTTGTATCTAAATCCTAGTTAGATAGGAATAGGTTACTTAATAGGAATTCAATTCGGAATAGAATTCCCAATTATTATCTCATTATATATCTAATATATCTAGGATAATAATAAATAACCTAATTGGATAATAATAGGAGTATATTAATCTAATTAAAACTCCTAACTTAATTATCTCTTAATTAATTTAATTCATATTCCTAATCAAATTAGGATTAATGGAATTAAAATAATTCCTTATTATTACATATAAATTTCGGCCCACTCTAATTAAATGGGCCTTACTAGGCTCAATTGGGCTTCCATCTATTAATGACATCCATCTCTCTTTTGGTTCCAAGTCTTATGTGTGATCCATTAGGTTCTTACTACTTCTGGCCGTATGCAACTATTAAATTAATTTCTTCAAGAATTATATTTAATCTTTGCATAACGGAATGATGTACTGAGTATGTTATTGGTAAGTCTGTAATCATTCCCCCAGAGTCCGTTAAGAAGACATGTTGATTCTGTCGTTAACCCTTCCGTATTAGTTACAGTATAATTCGATCCTTTATGAACTACATCCTTGAACTGAATCTTATGACTATGGGTGATGTCAAGTCACATATAGCGAGACGTTCGTTTTACTTATATAGGCCGAGTCAACTCAAATAGATATGTTAAGTGAAATCTGTATTTCTTACTCTTAAGCTATCACATTGCAAGGATTTAGAGTCGAGTCTTCCACAAGCGATCCTTGGATGTATCTCCCATTAATCGGGAGTGATAAATGCTCAATCCAATGTATAACTACCCTGATATTACCTCCTGTGACACCCAACCTTTGCCGTTCACACCCCAGAGTCATCTCTGTTAAGGATCGTGGGACAGCAGGATCAAAGTCTCACATTCAGTAATTCAGGATGACCAATTAACATTCCTTTGAGTCTGAGGATTAGTTATACCTATTAATACCAATGAGATGAACAGGTGACAAGGATGAATCTACCCATCCTGTTATCTCAAATCGGATCCCCAATCCTAATGAACAACGTTTCATTGGATCTCTGTAACTGTCCAGATATCTGTATATATGAAGCTTGTGAGATCAGCTTTCTGTCGGACAGAAGATATTGTTACATACAAGTCTCAACAGTGATATATCAATCCTAAACATATCACTTGACTTGGGGTGGTTTTAAGTTTATTAGTTTATTATAAAGTTTTGTCTCACTTCATGCTTGTATGAACACTTTATAATCACTTTAAACAAACTTACGGATTTCCTTTTATTAGACTTTATTTAGTGCTTAAAAGTGATTGCCTTTATATAGTTATAAAACATATATCTCTTTAAAACAAATGATATAAAGAACAATTCATTTACATTAAGTTTGTATCCTAGAACAATTGTCTATAGGACACTAAACCCCAACATACTCCCACTTGGACTAAAGCCAATTGTTTCTAAAACTTATCCCAGTAGAAGTTAAATGACGATCATGTACTTTCTGGGTTAAAGGCTTTGTCAACGGATCTGCAACGTTGTCCTCTGTAGGAACTCTTTCTATTCTCACATCTCCTCTAGCCACAATCTCTCTTATGATGTGGTATCGCTTTAGGTAGTGCTTGGATGCATTATGAGACCGTGGTTCCTTTTCTTGCGCAATGGCTCCATTGTTATCACAGTACAGAGTAATGGGATTGACAATGTTAGGCACCACACCTAGTTCTGTAATGAACTTTCTAATCCAAACTGCTTCCTTTGCTGCTTCCGTAGCAGCGATGTACTCTGACTCGGTCGTAGAGAAAGCTACGCTTCCCTGCTTGGAACTCTTCCAACTGACCGCGCCCCCATTCAAGATAAACATGTATCCTGATTGGGATTTAAAATCATTCTCATCTGTGAGATGACTAGCGTCTGAAAATCCTTCAATTTTCAGATCTCCTTCTCCGCACACTAGGAACATGTCTTTAGTCCTTCTCAAGTACTTAAGAATGTTCTTGACGGCAATCCAATGTTCGTCTCCCGGATTCCCTTGGTAACGACTCGTTACAGATAACGCAAACGCTACGTCAGGTCTAGTGCATAGCATAGCATACATAATCGAACCGATCGCGCTGGCGTACGGGACAACAACCATGCATCGTTTGTCATCATCAGTTTTAGGACATTGATGATTGTTTAACTTTACTCCATGTAGCATGGGTAAGTTACCTCGTTTCGATTCAAGCATGCTAAACCGATTTAGCACCTTTTCAATGTATGTAGCCTGTGAAAGACCAAGCAGTCTTCTCGATCTATCTCTATAGATCTTTATACCAAGTATATAAGCTGCTTCACCAAGGTCTTTCATTGAGAAGTTACTGGATAACCATACTTTTACCGACTGTAATAGAGCAATGTCATTTCCCATTAACAGTATATCGTCCACATATAGTATGAGAAATGCTATAGAGCTCCCACTTGCTTTCTTGTAAATGCAAGCTTCTTCGCAATTTTGTTCGAAACCAAATTGTTTTATGGTTTCATCAAAACGCTTATTCCAGCTTCTAGATGCCTGCTTGAGTCCATAAATGGATCTCTGAAGTTTGCAAACTTTATTTGCATCCTTCGATATGAAACCTTCAGGCTGCATCATGTATACATCCTCAAGCAGGTTTCCATTTAGGAAAGCTGTTTTCACATCCATTTGCCAAATCTCATAATCGTAGTGAGCGGCAATAGCAAGCATGATTCTGATTGATTTGGACATAGCTACAGGAGAGAAGGTTTCGTCATAATCAACACCTTGTTTCTGACGATATCCTTTCGCTACCAACCTAGCCTTGTAGGTGCTAACCTTTCCATCCATGTCAGTCTTCTTTTTGAAGATCCACCTGCACCCGATGGGTTTTATCCCTTCGGGTGGATCAACCAATGTCCACACTTGGTTAGTATACATGGAATCCATTTCAGAATCCATGGCCTCAAGCCATGCTTTAGAATCTGGACTAGTAAGAGCCTCTTCGTAGTTTTCGGGTTCGTCATCTAATACGGGAACCTCATTATCATCTCCCACTAGAAAACCATATCTAACTGGGAGTTCACGAACTCTTCGTGATCTACGAATAGGTGCCACTGGAGTCTCGTCTAATGGGACTACTTCGGGTACCTCAACCGCTTCTGTTGTTTCAGTCGGTGTTTCTTCTTCTTGAACTTCGTCGAGTTCAATCATGCTTCCCTTTTGTGTTTCTTCGAGAAACTCTTTCTCTAAGAAGGTTGCGTGCTTGGATACTATTACTTTCTGATCATCTGGATGATAAAAGTAATACCCTACGGTTTCCCTGGGATATCCAATGAAGAAACATTTATCAGATTTAGAATCTAGTTTGTCGGACGCAATGCATTTGACATACGCTGAACAACCCCATACTCTCATAAACGAGAACACGGGTTTCCTACCAACGAACAATTCATATGGTGTGGAACTAGCGGATTTAGTTGGTACTCGGTTCAGGGTGAAGAGGGCAGTTTCTAAGGCATAGCCCCAGAATGTCTTTGGAAGTAAGGCCATGCTCATCATGGATCGTACCATATGTAATAGGGTACGGTTCCTCCTCTCGGATACACCATTGTGTTGTGGTGTATAGGGAGGTGTCCATTGTGAACATATCCCATATTCAGTTAGATAATTCAGAAAATCATCCGAAAGATATTCGCCACCTCGATCGGATCGAAGCGTCTTTATTTTCTTTCCTAATTGATTTTCCACTTCATTCTTGAAGCATTTGAACTTGTCAAAAGCTTCTGATTTGTGCCTCATCAAGTAGATGTAACCATATCGAGTATGGTCATCTATGAAGCTTATGAAGTATCTAAATCCTCTTCTTGCTTGGACCGACATAGGAACACATACATCTGAATGAATGAGTCCTAGAGTGTCTGATACACGCTCACCTTTATTGCTAAAGGGTGTCTTTGTCATTTTACCTTTTAAACATGATTCGCATGTTTCCAATGATTCGGGATCGATTGGATCTATAAGCCCATCTGAATGTAGCTTTAGCATGCGTCTCTTGTTTATATGGCCTAAAAGACAATGCCACAAGTAAGTTGAATTATCTAGCTTATGTCTTTTGGTATCAATTGCAAAAGCAGGAATTTTGTTATCTAACACATAAATCCCATTTTGTGAAATTCCTGAATAAAAGATCAATCTTTATAAAAATTGCAACTCTTGTCTTTTATTGAAATATGAAAAACCGTCGTCAACAAGACGGCTAATAGAAATAATGTTACGAGACATCTCAGGAACGTATAAACAATTCCTTAATTCTATTACAAGCCCAGAGGGCAAAGGTAAAACATAATCTCCAATTGCGAGGGTGGCAACTCTTGCTCCATTTCCTACTCGCAAGTTTATGCTTCCTTTCTTTAGTTCCTTAGTCTGATTTAGCTCCTGCATATTCGTACAAATATGAGATCCACATCCGGTATCAAGTACACAAGATTCAGACAGTGAAACTGTATTTATTTCAATATAAAACATACCAGATGCTGAAACACCGTTATTTTCCTTCTCGTGGAAGGTTAGGTACTCCATGCAGTTCCTCTTCCAATGCCCCAAGTCACCACAATAGTGGCACTTTCCTTTGGGCTTCTTTGGTTCCGTTCCCTTCATTTCGGTGAGCACAGCCCCCTTGCTTTTACCAAGATGGTTTGGATTGGGAGAGATCCCTTTCCTTTTTCTCGATCCTTCAATAGCAAGGGCCAGTATCTCCTCGTTTTCTTTTATAATGGGCTCGACTGACTCGAGCATATGTGCAAGCTCTATAAGAGAGGTTTGCAAGCCACTCATTTGGTAGTTCATTATGAACTGTGAGTAACTCTCGGGGAGGGACTGAAGAAGTAAGTTTCACTTAGTTCATGGTCCATCGCATCTCCAATACTAGAAAACTTGGTGATAAGGCTGATCATCTTTGCACAATGTGCCATTACAGATGTGCCCACCTGCATCTTGCTTTTATATAACTCCTTGGTTATTTCGAAGCGTTCGCACCGAGTTTCATTCATAAATAACTCTTTGAGGTGCTTGACCATGGAATAGGCATCCATATCCCACTCTGAAGAAAGAAAAGAAAGGTAGCAGAAAAGCAATGGTGGTAATATGGAGCGATAGTGATGAGTCAACCTAATCAGAAGCTGATGCCACTGAGTCAGCAAACATATGTTTCATGGCTGACGAATCTGCTGACCAATGCCGATCTGAGCACGCTGACCTCTCAGATGGATCTGACCAAGAGGAACATTCCAATGAGGTAACATCTCTTCTTATGCTCATAAATGAAATGGTTAATGCCCTGAGTGATCTCTATACACTGACCAAAAAGTGTAATAAGAAAATAAGAGCACTCAGCAGGCGATGTGATGAGATTGAAAAGGTCAAACTTGTTGGTCCCGTGTGATTAGTTCCAAGGGGGGGTTAGGAACTAATATAACTTTTTTCGTTTAATTAATGTGCTGACTTAGTTATTTGGTGAGTTTGTCAACTCAGCTTTTGGTCAGCTTGGCCAGATATGTTACAAGACAGCTTTGGCCGGATATTGACTAAGGTTGTTTTACTTGTAAGTTAGATATTGACACTCTTGGAGGTCAGCTTCTAACTCAGCACTTGAAATTACTCAGAGTCAACTTTAAACAATTTTATATGCTGAGTAAACTTCTCACACAACACATGCAAATATATATATATATATATATATTGAGAGAGGGTTAGAGATTACTCAGTATCACTTATCCTGGTTCGGCCTCTCTGCCTACGTCCAGTCCCCAGAGTCCTCCGGGCTTTTAGAATCCAATACTGAGCTCTTTAAAGGTAGAGCACAAACCGATTACAAGACAGTTGAATATGCAAGAGTACCTTCCTCTATCCGTCTACTCAACTCATACTAAGTGCTACAACCCAGCACCTAGATTTCTCTACCACTGAATGTTTACAACCAAACACTCAGCACAACGCTTTCAATGTTACAATTGATAAACACTTGTTCCCTTTCAAATAAAGAACACTTTAGAAGATTACAAGTAATCACTCTAGCATTTACACAAAGAATGGAAGATGGGTGTAAGATCTCTTTTTGTATCTAAGTGCTTTTGTATCTTTTCTCTCTTGTACTTTTTGTTTTTTTCAATCGGCCATGATCCAGGGATTTTGATTGTCCTTATATAGGAGAAAATCTGGAATCGGATCATTTTGAAATGATGTAGCCGTTAATGTTAAAACGGCTCTTTTAGGAGACAGCCTCTAGTCAGCTTCAGAATTCTCAGGCCAATCCTTTTCCTCTGATTTCTTCAGATGCCAGGTTTGTCATTATCTTGCAGACTTGTCTTTTTGTGCTAGTTGTCCTTTACCAATAATCCAGTGACCCATACATCTCGGAATGTGTCTTTTACGTAATTCAAAGGTTTCAATTATTGGCACAGAGGGTCGGCAATCTTTGTCGTCTTGCAAGTAACTCTTTCATGTTGTCTTGAGGATTCACTCAGCTTTGTTCATTATCTTTGGCAACTTCTATGCTGAGTTTTGTTTTAGTTCGCTCATCTTCGTAAGACAGTTGTTAAGACGGCTTCTCATGCTGAGTTCTATCTCACTTAGCTCTGTTGGATTTTAAGCCTCAATCTTTTGATGCTGGGTTCGATTCCCCTCAGCTTGATCATGAGACTTCTATACTGGGTTTTATTCCACTTAGCTTGTTCTGTCATCTCATGCTGACTTTGTCATGTTTTACTTTTATATCTATTTATATTTATATTTATACTCAACATTGAACAAACGGATTAGTACAATTAAAATAAAGCACTTAAATTTGATTGTCTCTTAATCATGGATGATTTTGTCAAATCAAAATCTTGTGGAAAGGTGTTTCAACAAAACTAAGTGACCTCCGACATCTGCTCTAAGACAACACCAGGCAAGATGAAAATATAAAAATCATGCATCGGTTTGTCTCGGAAGTCCAATCAGACTCTAAGAAGCTGAGAAAGGACATCACGTCTATATAGAATCAGCTGAGTACATCGGCTAAGAAAAGATTCTATCCAAATGCTGAGTATCAAGGTACTGGTTAGCATAGACAGTACACTCAGCAGAACAGTCAGTGTGACTGTTGTGGAAAAAGAGGACACACTATAAACGTGTGTCGGTATGCTCAGCACCATCGTGCTGACCAAAAGAGGAAATACCCTCAAAGGGTAATTTTTTGTGACTACTGTGGTAAAGATGGCCACACCATAAATGTATGTCATCACAAAATAAAATATGATGCTTCACCTGTTCATGCTAACCAACGAGGAACCAAAAAGACTTGGGTACCTAAAGATGAATAGTTCAAATTGCAGGTGAGCCTGAGGTGCGCGGAGAAGTCAAAGCTATGGTATATTGACAGCGCATGCTCGAGGCATATGATTGGTGATGAAACTCAGTTCATCACACTTGTGCATAAACGAGGTGGAAATGTAAGCTTTAGAGACAATAAAAAGGGTAAGATAGTAGGATCAAGTACTATCGGAGGAAATCCTACTATTGAGTCAGTCTCCTTAGTCAGGGGTCTCAAATATAACCTATTGAGCGTGGCTCAGCTGTGTGACAGTGGTAGAAAGGTTGTCTTTGATGCCACTGAGTGTCGGATACTCGAGGGAAAAACAAATAATTTAATTTTAACTGCCCCTCGTGTTGACAATGTCTTCATGTTGAGTTTAGAAAATAAGTTTTCGAAAAACATATGCTTAGTGTCAAAGGAAGATAATTCCTGGCTATGGCATAAGAGACTTGGTCATGTAAGCATGGACCTCCTTGCCAAATTAGCAAGAAAGCAATTAGTTGAGGGTTTGCCCAAACTTAGATTTGAGAAAGATCAATTATGCAATGCTTGTCAGCAAGGTAAACAAACCAAAAAGTCTTTTCAAAGTAAAAATATTGTCTCAACCAAGCGTCCATTGGAATTACTACACTTGGATCTTTTCTGACCTGTCCAGCCACTCAGCTTGGGCGGTAAGAGATTTTCCTTGGTCATTGTAGATGATTTCTCTCGGTATACTTGGGTCATCTTGCTGAGTAGCAAGGATGAAGCCTTTGAGATGTTTTCGACACTGATTAGAAAACTTGAAAATGACAAAGACTTAAAATTAGCTCACATCCGAAGTGATAATGGTGGAGAATTCAAAAACCAACAGTTTGATGAATTCTGTGAAGTCAGCGGCATTGACCACAATTTTTTTGCTCCTAGAACTCCTCAACAAAATGGGGTAGTTGAGAGGAAGAACAAAACCTTAGTTGAAATAGCTAGAACAATGCTGAGTGAGAATAGGCTTCCAAAGTATTTCTGGGGTGAAGCTGTCAACACAGCATGCTATATACTCAATAGGGCTTTAGTTAGACCTATACTTAAGAAAACGCCCTATGAACTTTGGAAATGACGAAAACCAACCATTGGATATTTTCGTGCCTTTGGTTGCAAATGTTTTATACTCAATACGAAAGACAACCTTGCCAAATTTGACTCTAAAGCTGACGAAACAATCTTTCTAGGGTACTCAACTAACAGTAAAGCATATAGGGTGTTCAATAAAAGAACTCAGGTCATAGAACAGTATGTACATGTTGAGTTCGATGCAACTGACCCTATAGGAAAGTCAATTCAGTCTGCCGAAGATGACCCATGCTCAGCTTCTGCTGACCAAAATGGAGCCGCTGAGTCATTACCACATGGGCTGGCCAAAGGTAAAAACGAACCTGAAATTACCTTTGCTGACCAATCTAAAACTGCAGAGATTGTTGAAACACCTGCTCCTGAAAACTCAACATTACCCAAAGAGATCAAAATTCCAAGAGGACATTCGAAGAAGTCCATTCTTGATGCTGCTGAGAACAACCTGATGACAAGAAATCAGCTCAGGAGATATCTCAGTAATGTTGCATTCGTCTCAGTTCATGAACCAAAGAACTTCACTGAAGCTGAGCACGACGAATTCTGGATCAATGCGATGCAAGAAGAGCTTGATCAATTCAAGAGAAATTAGGTATGGGATTTAGTGCCAAAACCTAGGAATCAAAAGACCATAGGAACTAAATGGGTCTTTCGAAATAAGCTAGATGAACAAGGTAATGTAGTCAGGAACAAAGCCAGACTGGTTGCTCAGGGCTATAGTCAGTAAGAAGGCATTGACTATGGTGAGACCTTTGCAACCGTAGCTAGGTTAGAGGCTATAAGAATACTGTGTGCATATGCTAGCTTCATGAACTTTAAACTATTCCAAATGGATGTCAAGAGTGCATTTCTTAATGGAGTTATAAACGAAGAGGTATATGTTAGTCAGCCTCCTGGGTTTGAAGATCCAAAATTTCCAAACCACGTTTATAAACTCAAGAAGGCCATGTACGACCTGAAACAAGCACCACGTGCTTGGTACGAAAGGTTGACTAGTTTCCTGCTGACCAGGAACTATGTCAGAGGTAAAGCTGACACAACCTTATTCATTAAGAAAAAAGGTAAAGATACCTGTTGGCACAAATATATGTAGATGATATTATCTTTGGTGCTACTAATGAATCTATGTGTAAAGAATTTAGTAAACAGATGCAAACTGAGTTCGAGATGTCAATGATGGGCAAACTCAACTTCTTCCTTGGACTTCAAATTAAGCAAGGGAAGAACGGCATCTTCATTAGTCAGACCAAGTATGCCAAAGAAATACTGAAGAAGTTTGATATGGAAGAATGTAAGCCCATATCTACCCTAATGGGTACTAACACTGTGCTTTGTGCTGATGAGAAAGGTAAGTCAGTGGACAACAAGTTATATCGAGGTATGATTGGCTCTCTACTTTATCTAACCACTAGTAGGCCAGACATTCAGTACTCAATATGTTATTGTGCAAGATATCAAGCTGGCCCCAGGGAATCTCACTATATAGCTGTCAAAAGAATTTTTAGATATTTGCAGAGCTCAGTTAATGCAGGTTTATGGTATCCAAACACAAATGACTTCACACTCATTGGATACACTGACGCTGACTATGGACGAGATAAACTGGAGCGTAAAAGCACCTCAGGAGGATGTCACTTCCTTGGAAGCTGTCTAGTGTCTTGGTTCAGTAAGAAGCAATCGTCAGTGGCCCTGTCAATAACTGAAGCTGAGTACATTGCTGCTGGAAGCTGTGTGGCACAAGTCCTATGGATTAAGCAACAGCTGGATTACGGAGTACAAATAGAAACAATCGAAGTCAAATGCGACAACAAGAGTGCTATTGACTTATCCAAAAATCCAATCCAACACAGCAGGATGAAGCATGTCAGCATTAGGCACCACTTCATCAAAGACCATGTACTCAAGGGTGAGATCAAGCTGACCTATGTTCTAACAGATGAACAGCTTGCAGATATCTTTACGAAGCCTTTGGCTCGTGAGCAATTTAACATGCTAAGGGAAGCTATCGGTATGTCTAATCCTCTTCAATAGATATCTGCGCTTAAATGAATGTTGAGTGATTATTACATGCTGAGTGATTAGTGCTTAATGAGTAACTA
The DNA here is from genome assembly GCF_963576675.1 of Euphorbia lathyris. Taxonomy (NCBI): domain Eukaryota; kingdom Viridiplantae; phylum Streptophyta; class Magnoliopsida; order Malpighiales; family Euphorbiaceae; genus Euphorbia; species Euphorbia lathyris. The sequence goes on along the minus strand of NC_088911.1, from coordinate 90,056,789 downwards.
TTGTATACTGAGCTAATATAAATAACATAAAATCACCTTATGCTGAGTAGACATACATACTGAGTGATTACTATAAGCTGAGTTACTAAGCACGCTAATATCCCTTCTACGTAAAACTGAGCACTCAGAACTTCAAAACGTTTCGTATTCTAGATGCTGAGTAAAGCCACTTGCACAATAAATGCTAGCACACGCATTAAGTAGCCACCTAGGATGACGTAAGCGTAATAAATAGAAAATACATGCGCCGAATGTGTCATAAATGCTAAAGATAACGGTCGATTGATCAACCCGAGGTGAAACCGCCATTCCGACCTATCAGATTAACTCGAAACGACTATAAATAGTGGACGATTTCCCACTAACTACTCTTTACACTTGAAATCTTTGGCATTCGATTTCTCTCTCTCTCAAAATCCCAAAACTTCTGCACTTCTTTAATTCTTAAGAAAATCATGTCTAGCGATTCCCAGAACCATTCCGGTCAAGATTACGACGATAATCGCTCTGATCTGAACCCTCCGTCTCCTGCTGAGCAGGACTATGAAGAGACTTCCACTGAGTCTCAAGAACAAGGTCAACATGACCAATCCAAGGTCAGCACTCCCAGCAAAAACCCCAAAGCTGACCAAGCAACTCCGTCAAGAAAAAAGAAGGAGAAAAAGAACAAGCAACCCCAAGAAAGGGTTTTCCTCTCAGTCTATAAAAGTGTAAAGAATTTTAAAGTCTTCCGATCTCGTTGGTTCTCCAAGGGATTTGTAGAAGCTGAGAAGCCCTTTTGCGAGTGGATTTCCAAGAATGGCTGGACCGAGCTATTCTCTCTCCCCGGCACCACTTACCCGCAGTTGGTAAGAGAATTTTACTCCAATCTAAGGGTTGCCGAAGATGATGTTGACCACCTAGTCACCAAGGTCAAAAACAAGGACATCACCATCACTCCGTCCTATCTCGCTAAACTATTAAAGCTGAAGGCTACTGGTTCAGAACTCAGGACCACGTTTGACTATTTGCGCGTTGATCACCCTGTCTAGTTTTGTAAACCAAACAACCACAAAGGAGAAATAGCCAGTACTTGCATGGGTCAGCCTCAAAAGATGGCCCACTATATCCTGACCAACTTTCTATTCCCCAAGGTAAACTCCTCCTCATCAGCTTCTAACTTTGAGCAATGCTTCATCTGGCACATGCTGAACCATAAGCCGCTCAACATGCCCGTATTTCTCATCGGTGCCTTCCAACGCAGTACCGGGACACTCAGGATGGGGTCTCTCATCACAAAGATACTGCAAGATCACAAGGTCAGCATGGTAGAGGAGATTGAGATTTCGGGTACGGAAATCACCACTGCGGTGCTGTTCGGCTTAGCATACAACCAACCGATAAAACCCAAGAAAGGAAAGGGGGCTATATTTGAAGGAGAACCTGATGATGAAAATGAAGAAGGGGATAATATGGTTGAAGCAGCACAGGCTGAGCTGACTAAGAAAGGGAAGAAAGTGATGGGTGACAAAGAACCCGCTGACCGCACTAGGCAGGATAAAAAGAGGAAAGCTGACAAATCCTCCTCCAAAGACATTAACACTGCTCCGAGGAAGCTTCGGATAATCTCTAGTGCGAAGAAAGTTGCTGCTGAGCAAGCTCAAGGGGAACCTAAGTCAGCAGAGAAACAGAAAAGGCAAGTTGAGCCTGAGGAAGAAAGTGAGGAGACACCTGATCAGCCCCTGAAAAGGAAGAAAACCTCTGGGTTGAAGCCGATAGAAGCTGACCCACTTGACTTCGTGATTACTAAGGAATCACACTTCGTGCGGAGTCAAGAAATTGATCTGGAGAAAATTCCCTCTGGTTAGGAGGAAGAACAAGGCTACGCTGAGGATCAGCCTCAAACTGACCTGATGGATCATGCTGAGCAAAGTAGACCAGTTGATGCTGCGCAAGCTGAGCACCTCGCTAAGTCACCAGTGAAGGACAAGGTTGTGGAAGGCCTTGATACTGACCTTAACTTCTCCTCTGAGTCTCTTGAGTCTATTCCTGCTGATCCTTCTCCACCAACCAAAACTCCTAAAGACAGTATGGGCAAGCGTTTCAAATGTAAAGCTCAAAAACCCAACCTCATCGACTTGTTGGATGACTCCCCTCTTAGTGATCCAATCACCGATTTAACCGGACTTCAGTTCCAGTTCTTCACCAATGTTGTTGAACCAACTCCGGACCAAATCAAGGAAAAACAAGCCTCTGTTTCTCAAGCTGAGGAACAAGCCGACCCAACAGTCCCTAAAGGTCAACTCTCCACCGACACCACTGCTCAACCTTCCACTGAGCAAGTGCTCGAAGTCCATGCTGCTCAACCAAACGAGCTAGAAAAGGAAACTCCTGCTCAAGATAGTTCTGAGTTGCCTCAACCTCCAAAATCTACTCAACTTCAGACTGACACTGAGCAGGTCAATAACTCTGCTGATCCACCTCTTCCTACTCCTACAAAGCAGAATGAAAATCAGTCAGCCCCTGCTGCTGACTTGAATAAAAGTGTAGCTGCTGACCAAGATGGCACCTCCACTTCCCAGTACCAAACACCTCCTCCATCCGGTGCTGACAAGATTCCGGCCCCTGAGCAACACACTGATGAATCTTATGCTTACCTAAATGCTTCTGAGTCTGGCAGGAAAATTATTGACTCAGCTCAAGCTCTCCTTCAGGATATTCATCAAACTCAAGCCGATGATGCTGGGTCTGTTCATATTGAGCCAACTCAAATCTCCTCTGTCACTCAGCTTCTGATCGAAATCAAGGGTCTTAAAGAACTGATGAGCGTCATGACATCCTTCGTTTCTCAACAGCCCAAGCAAGAGTCAATAGTAAAGCTGGCCGAACTCCAGCTGATGATGGTGAATCATATGAACTCCATCCAAGGTCAACTCAATGCCTTATCAGCTGTGAACTCAACCTATGCAACCTCTGCTAAGGTCAATCAACATTTTTCCCAGCTGACTTCTGAGCTGACTGGAGCTCGTGACCTTATCTCCTCCTCCTCTCAGTGCTCCATCGAACAGATTGGTGAAGCCATTCGCCTACTCAACCTAAGTAAAGAGGAAATGGACACTGACCAAGTGAAGTCCAACGAGATCCTACAATGCACTCAATCCACCCTTGCGCAGGTCCGTCACACAAATACTCAGCGTCAAGTATACGACACTGCCCTGCTCAGGATGTATCATCGATCCTATGCTCGGATGACAGAATTGATTACTTGGATCGGGAAATCTCTGGAGTATTTACTCAGTATGCTCAGTGCCAACATTAAAATACCCGCTTCAAGTATGGATGAAGGCATGAAGGTCTTCCAAGGTCTCCGAGAAAGTACGAGTCAACTCTAACTGTACTCATCCAAACTGACTCTTGCTGTTCAACAGGGAATCTTCTATGCTCCTTCTCCTCCATCCCATGATGCTGGCAAAACGGGGGAGAAAGAACGCACAATGCAAGCTGCTGGAACTCAGTAGAAAACAGGGGAGGTATCTAAGCCAGCTGCCGGAACTCAGCGGAAGCCTGGTTCAACTTCTGCTGACCCGAGCACCCACACTCAGCAACAACGAACTGCCCAAACCAAACCCAAATCAAATCAAGTTCAAGCCAATATTAGGAAATAGTGCTAGCAATAGTCTATAGTGCTTGTAACTTATATTTTTATGGCATGTTCTTGTTAAGCTAAGTAATATGATTTATAAGCATCTTTTATCCACAATGACTTTATATATGCGATGTGCTTATATGCTGATCTATCATACTTAATTATTCATTGAACAACAAATTAAATCTTGTGAACATAAGGAATATACAAGTAAAATATACTCAGCACACAACTCTGATACCTATATGCGACTTTGAGTAATAACTAAATGTTCCAAGCATAGACCTACTTCTGAAAGCTGACCTAGGCTCATCTGAATTAGATCTTGGAAGGTCTAGAATTGAACTAAGTCAGTAAAGGCATGTCTTAATTTCACTCGATTAAATCTTAGAAGGTTTAGAGTTAATTTAAGTCAATAGATGCAACCCTTACGGGGGAGTAACTTCAGAAGAATAAAAGGTAAATCAATCATGGGGAACCTCAATGCTGAGTTCCAAAATTAAATACTTTTGCCAACATCAAAATGGGGGAGTTTGTTGAAACACCTTTCCACATGATTTTGATTTAACAAAATTATTTAACTTAATCCCATGATTAAGACAATTAAATTTAAGTGCTTTGATTTAATTGTACTAATGTGTTTGTTCAATGATGAGTATAATATTAAATGAGAACAGAAATAAAAAGTAAGACAGAACGAAGTTAGCATGAGCCACAGAAGTTGAGTAGAACACAACTCAGCATCATAGAAGAAAAGTCTTCTCCAGAACAAACGCTTGAAGACGAAGCTGACCGAAAAAGCAGAGTAAAACGTAACTCAGCCTCGTCAAAGATAAAGATCGAAGGCAACGTCAATTAAGTCAAGCTGAGTGCTCGTCAGGACAGCACCAATGATCTGTTAACTAGAAGACAAAGCCCGACAAAGGTCTGCACCAATTCAGAAGCCTCGGAATTGCGCCAAGAGACCTTTTCGAGACGCATGGATCAACTGGCGTGTTGCAAGAAGACAAAACTGGCACTAAAAGACGAAACCTGGCACAAGAAGATGAAACTGGCAAGCCTGGCGACTGCTAAATTCAGACGACAGGATTGGCCTGCAAATCTGTATGCTGACCAATGAATGATGCAAGAAGACCGTTTGAATTCAACGGATATGTCCGAATTCAAATGATTGAAGCATCAGATTTTACTATAAAAGGACAAGTTCATCACTTGGATCCTTTACCGAAATACAAGAAAGCACAGTCAGAAAAGCAAATCTTCACAAGAGTGAAAATCCAAAATAGAAGCTGTCTAAATAGAAAAAGCAAGTTCTTACACCCAAATCCAATCTCTGTGTAAAAGTCTAAAGTGAATTTGTATTCATCTAAAGTGTTCTTCGTTTGAGAGAACAAAATTTGTATCAATTGTAAAGGTTGAGAGAGTGAAGCTGAGTACTCGGTTTTAGTACTCAGTGGTAGAGAAAATCTGAGTGTTCGGTCATAGCGCTCAGTAGGGTTGAGTAGACGAATAGAGGGTCCAAATATGTCCATAACTCCAAACATGCATAGACTCAATTAAATAAATTTAATTGGTTGATTACATAACCGGCTTATGTAATATTTAGGTTAATCACATTAACTCGTCAAATTAACTTTCATCCAATTTTACTTCTAATCGTTTTGTATCTTTATATTAATCCTTAGATTAATATAACCATATAAAACGTTGATTATGCTCGTCCCATTTATTTTGATTTTAATTCATTTAACACTTTGATTTATATATTGGTAAAAACAAACATTTAAACGAATTATTCATTCGATAATCAAAACAGAAAACTATTAATTTCTGAAACATATATTTACATTTAACATAAAACGATTTTAAACATATTTAAAAACAAGTGGGTATCGGGCGGGGCCCGAGGGCGGGCTGCTGCCGATTGGCAGCAGCCCCTTTGGCCACGCGGGGCGCTGCCGCAGCGGCGCCCTGCGTCGCACGCGGCCGCTGCCGCGAGGCAGCAGCCACGTGACAGCGGCCAGTCGCGGCGTGAGGCGCGACTCGGGCTGCTGTCATATTTTTTTTTAAATATTAAATATATATACATATATCAGTTCTAAAACAATTTTAAAACGATTTTCAGAAATAAGAAAAACTACAATAGATTTCCGTTTTATCATTTAGAATTAATAAAACTAATTTTATCAATCTAACTATAAAACTAATAGATTTTGTTATAATGATTATCAACCGAAATAATTAGGAACATAAGCATAATCAGTTTTAATTAACAATTAATCAAAACTTTATTTATCTTTAGAATTAATCAATCAATACTATTTGTCAATTAATCCTAACCATAAATATTTATTCAATCCTATTGAAAACTTCTATATTTTCATATATGAAATAACGGATTTAACGATGGCTCTGATACCACTGAAGGAAATTAAGGCTAAGGTATAGCAGCGGAAATATAAAATTTTTAGCCTACTTCCTTTTAACCATATGATCCGTTAATCGTTATTTCATATAAAGAGGGATAAGAAGGAATACCTTTCGATGAACAATCTACCGTTGTTAAAGAAGCGCCCACAATTCTTCTCCGAGATTCCAACCACAAAGTTTAATACGGTGAGGCTAAGATGAAATCAACCCTTATGAGATGCAATCAAAATAGATTGCCTCTAATAAACCAACACAAGATCAAAGAGAAAGAGGGATGAATAAGATTAATCAATCGATGGAATGCCGTATGAATTCTTGTTCACAAACTTGGGAATAGAATTCTTTTCTCTCACTAATATAGCAATTTCAAAAATCACAAGTAGGGGAGGGATAGCCTTGGTCGAAATTCACTATAGGGGGGTATATATATTAGCTTGTATCTAAACCCTAGTTAGATAGAAATAGGTTACTTAATAGGAATTCCATTCGGAATAGGATTCCTAATTATTATCTTATAATATATCAAATACATTTAGGATAATAATAAATAACCTAATTGGATAATAATAGGAGTATATTAATCTAATTAAAACTCCTAATTAAATTATCTCTTAATTAATTTAATTCATAATCCTAATCTAATTAGGATTAATGGAATAAAATTAATTCCTTCCTAACATATATAAATTTCGGCCCCCTCCTAGTATTTGGGCCTTACTAGGCTTAATTGGGCTTCCATCTATTAATCATATCCATCTCTCTTTTGGTTCCAAGTCTTATGTGTGATCCATTAGGTCCTTACTACTTCTGGCCGTATGCAACCTATTAAATTAATTTCTTCAAGAATTATATTTAATACCTTGCATAACGGAATGATGTACAGAGTATATTATTGGCAAGTCCGTAATCATTCCCCCAAAGTCCGTTAAGAAGACAGGTTGATTCTGTCGTTAACCCTTTCGTATTAGTTACGGTATAATACGATCCTTTATTAACTACATCCTTGAACTGAATCTTATGACTATGGGTAATGTCAAGTCACATATAGCGAGACGTTCGTTTTACTTGTTATTGGCCGAGTCAACTCAAAAAGATAGGTTAAGTGAAATCTGTATTTCTACTCTTAAGCTATCAACTTGCAAGGGTTTAGAGTCAAGTCTTCCACAAACGATCCTTGGATGTATCTCCCATTAATCGGGAGTGATAAATGCTCAATCCAATGTATAACTACCCTGAAATTACTTCCTGTGACACCCAACCTTTGCAGTTCACACCCCAGAGTCATCTCTGTTAAGGATCGTGGGACCACAGGTTCAAAGTCTCACATTCAGTAATTCAGGATGACCAATTAACATTCCTTTGAGTCTGAGGATTAGTTATACCTATTAATACCAATGAGATGAACAGTTGACAATGATGAATCTACCCATCCTGTTATCTCAAGTCGGATCCCCAATCCTAATGAACAACGTTTCACCGGATCTATGTAACTGTCCAGATATCTATATATATGAAGCTTGTGAGATCAGCTTTCTGTCGGACAGAAGACATTGTTACATACAAGTCTCAACAGTGATATATCAATCCTAAACATATCACTCGACTTGGGGTGGTTTTAAGTTTATTAGTTTATTATAAAGTTTTGTCTCACTTCATGCTTGTATGAACACTTTATAATCACTTTAAACAAACTTACGGATTTCCTTTTATTAGACTTTATTTAGTGCTTAAAAGGGATTGCCTTTATATAGTTATAAAACATATATCTCATTAAAACAAATGATATAAAGAACAATTCATTTACAATAAGTTTGTATCCTGCAACAATTAACTATAGGACACAAAACCCCAACATACTCCCACTTGGACTAAAGCCAATTGTTTCTAAAACTTATCCCAGTAGAAGTTAAATGACGATCATGTACTTTCTGGGTTAAAGGCTTTGTCAACGGATCTGCAACGTTGTCCTCTGTAGGTACTCTTTCTATTCTCACATCTCCTCTAGCCACAATCTCTCTTATGATGTGGTATCGCTTTAGGTAGTGCTTGGATGCATTATGAGACCGTGGTTCCTTTGCTTGCACAATGGCTCCATTGTTATCACAGTACAGAGTAATGGGATTGACAATGTCAGGCACCACACTTAGTTCTGTAATGAACTTTCTAATCCAAACTGCTTCCTTTGCTGCTTCCGCAGCAGCGATGTACTCTGACTCGGTCGTAGAGAAAGCTACGCTTCCCTGCTTGGAACTTTTCCAACTGACCGCGCCCCCATTTAGGATAAACAGGTATCCTGATTGGGATTTAAAATCATTCTCATCTGTGAGATGACTAGCGTCTGAAAATCCTTGTATTTTCAGATCTCCTTCTCCGTACACTAGAAACATATCTTTAGTTCTTCTCAAGTACTTAAGAATGTTTTTGACGACAATCCAATGCTCGTCTCCCGGATTCCCATGGTAACGACTCGTTACAGATAACGCGAACGCTACGTTGGGTCTAGTGCAAAGCATAGCATACATAATCGAACCGATCGCGCTGGCGTACGGGACTACAGCCATGCGTCGTTTGTCATCATCAGTTTTAGGACATTGATAATTGTTTAACTTTACTCCATGTACCATGGGTAAGTTACCTCGTTTCGATTCAAGCATGCTAAACCGATTTAGCACCTTTTCAATGTATGTAGCCTGTGAAAGACCAAGCAGTCTACGCGATCTATCTCTGTAGATCTTTATACCAAGTATATAGGCTGCTTCACCAAGGTCTTTCATTGAGAAGTTACCGGATAACCATATTTTCACTGACTGTAATAGAGCAATGTCATTTCCCATTAACAGTATATCGTCCACATATAGTATGAGAAATGCTATAGAGCTCCCACTTGCTTTCTTGTAAATGCAAGCTTCTTCGCAATTTTGTTCGAAACCAAATTGTTTTATGGTTTCGTCAAAACGCTTGTTCCAGCTTCTAGATGCTTGCTTGAGTCCATAAATGGATCTCTGAAGTTTGCAAACTTTATTTGCATCATTTGATATGAAACCTTCAGGTTGCATCATGTATACATCCTCAAGCAGGTTTCCGTTTAGGAAAGCTGTTTTCACATCCATTTGCCAAATCTCATAATCAAAATGAGCGGCAATTGCAAGCATGATTCTGATTGATTTGGACATAGCAACGGGAGAGAAGGTTTCGTCATAATCAACACCTTGTTTTTGACGATATCCTTTCGCTACCAACCTAGCCTTGTAGGTGCTAACCTTTCCATCCATGTCAGTCTTCTTTTTGAAGTTCCATCTGCACCCAATGGGTTTTATCCCTTCGGGTGGATCAACCAAAGTCCAAACTTGGTTAGTATACATGGAATCCATTTCAGAATCCATGGCCTCAAGCCATGCTTTAGAATCTGGACTAGTAAGAGCCTCTTCGTAGTTTTCGGGTTCGTCGTCTAACACGGGAATCTCGTCATCATCTCCCACTAGAAAACCATATCTAACTGGGAGTTCACGAACTCTTCGTGATCTACGAATAGGTGCCACTGGAGTCTCATCTAATGGGACTTCTTCGGGTACCTCGACCGCCTCTGTTGTTTCAGTCGGTGTTTCTTCCTCTTGAACTTCGTCGAGTTCAATCACGCTTCCCTTTTGTGTTTCTTCGAGAAACTCTTTCTCTAAGAAGGTTGCGTGTTTGGATACGATTACTTTCTGATCATCTGGATGATAGAAGTAATATCCCATAGTTTCCTTAGGGTATCCAATGAAGAAACATTTATCAGATTTAGAATCTAATTTGTCGGACGCAACGTGTTTGACATATGCTGAACAACCCCATACTCTCATGAAAGAGAACACGGGTTTCCTACCAACGAACAATTCATATGGCGTGGAACTAGCGGATTTAGTTGGTACTCGGTTCAGGGTGAAGAGGGCAGTTTCTAAGGCATAGCCCCAGAACGTCTTTGGAAGTAAGGCCATGCTCATCATGGATCGTACCATATCTAATAGGGTACGGTTTCTCCTCTCGGATACACCATTGTGTTGTGGTGTATAGGGAGGTGTCCATTGTGAGCATATCCCACATTCAGTTAGATAATTCAGAAAATCATCAGAAAGATATTCGCCACCTCGATCAGATCGAAGTGTTTTTATTTTCTTTCCTAATTGATTTTCCACTTCATTCTTGAAGCATTTGAACTTGTCAAAAGCTTCTGATTTGTGCCTCATCAAGTAGATATAACCATAACGAGTATGGTCATCTATGAAGCTAATGAAGTATCTGAATCCTCCTCTTGCTTGGACTGACATAGGGCCACATACATCTGAATGAATGAGTCCTAGAGTGTCTGATACACGCTCACCTTTATTGCTAAAGGGTGTCTTCGTCATTTTACCTTTTAAACATGATTCGCATGTTTCCAATGATTCAGAATCGATTGGATCTATAAGCCCATCTGAATGTAGCTTTAGCATACGTCTCTTGTTTATATGGCCTAAACGACAATGCCACAAGTAAGTTGAATTATCTAGCTTATGTCTTTTGGTATCAATTGCAAAAACAGGAGTTTTATCATCTAACACATAAATCCCATTTTGTGATATTCCTGAAAAATAAAAGATCGAATCTTTATAAAAATTGCAACTATTGTTCTTTATTGAAATATGAAAACCGTCGTCAACGAGACGGCTAATAGAAATAATGTTACGAGACATCTCAGGAACGTATAAACAATTCCTTAATTCTATTAGAAGCCCAGAGGGCAAAAGTAAAACATAATCTCCAATTGCGAGGGCGGCAACTCTTGCTCCATTTCCCACTCGCAAGTTTATGCTTCCTTTCTTTAGTTCCTTAGTCTGTTTTAGCTCCTGCATATTTGTACAAATATGAGATCCACATCCGGTATCAAGTACCCAAGATTCAGACAATGAAACCGTATTTATTTCAATATAGAACATACCAGATGAAGAAGCACCGCCTTTTCCCTTCTTGAGGGTGGCTAGATACTCCTTGCAGTTTCTCTTCCAATGCCCGTCTTTACCACAGAAGTGGCACTCTCCTTTGGGCTTCTTAACTTCCTTTCCCTTGGACACATCTTTCTTACCTTTCTTGGGATGTTTAGAATTGGGAAATTTCCCTTTTCTTTTCCTCGATCCCTCGATTACAAGAGCCGGTATGGCCTTGTCTTTCTTCATATTGGGCTCAACTGATTTGAGCATGTTTGCAAGCTCTTCAAGAGAGGTTTGCAAGTCATTCATTTGGTAGTTCATGATGAACTGTGAATAACTCTCTAGGAGGGACTGAAGAACCAAGTCGGTACTTAATTCGTTGTCCATCACAAATCCAATACTAGAAAGTTTGGTAATATAGCCTATCATCATGACACAATGTGTCATGACAGATGTGCCCTCTTGCATTCTGCAACGATATAACAGTTTTGATATCTCGTAGCGTTTGCACCTGGTTTGTTTCCCAAACAATTCCTTTAGGTGCATGATGATGGAATAGGCATTCATCTCCTCATGTTGCCTTTGTAATTCCGATGTCATCGATGCAAGTATGATGCAAGCGGCATGATCATCATCAGCCTTGTGCTTCTGATAAGCATCAATTTCCTCGATGGGAGCATCATCTTCAGGGACAGGGGGTATCGATGTATCAAGTACATACCCAATTTTCTCGAACTTCAAAACAATTTTGAGGTTACGAAACCAGTCGGTGAAGTTTGAACCATTCAATTTGTTATCGGTAAGGATGTTTTGCAGATTGGTTTTAGTCATGATTTTAAGAGTGTGTGTTTAAACAAAACCTGAGAGTGAGAAAGAGTAAACGTATGTCATTCATTTGCCTTAAAGTTTAACAATCTAAAATTATAGGCCTTTTAATTTATTTCAGATTGCTCCCACTATTTTGCCAAATTAATAACCCTCCATATTAATTCGAAGAATTTCACAAATCCTTTAGTGAGCTAGGATCCTAACTCCTGAGATTTCGCCTTGAGTTTACTCAACAAGCTAGTCTCATTCATTAGGTAGATTCATACAATCAATCACATCTTTAATGTGATTCCTAGGTTATTGGGTTACTAACCACATTAGTAACTAATATGCTATTCATATTAATCCCAACCGTTTTGCCCATTAGTTTATGACAACATGAGTTTACTCATCCAATTATCATAATCTAATTTAAGTATTACCCCATATTCATGAAAAATGATTTTCGATAATTCAGGTGTTACCATAAGACCCCGAGCTTGAGTTTACTCAACAACCCAAAGGCCCCCAGTACTGCCGGCTGAATTATAATATTAGGGAGGGGCAACCGATTTTAATAACTTACTTATTTACTTAACTTTTTAATGAGGGATTTTATTTAAGTCTCATAATCTAACTTAGTCTTGATTTGCTTTAGCATTCATCAGACATACATACATTCACATACATTGGCGTTATGGACATATCATCTAAATTATTCCGTCGAGCCAGAGACGGAATAAAAGGCCAAACCTAAGGAAATACTAACTATTACATATTTCTCTTTAGGTCCTCCGTCTTCTCCTTGGCGCCTTGAAATTACATATTAATTTCTATACTACTATAAGAAAACTTCAACTGAATTGAAGGGAATTAGATGAGAGGAGAAATTACAATAGATAGTAGAAAGGCAGGACGCGCAGGCCCTATTTCAAAAATACCAAAAGACTAAAAGAGGGTCCAAATATGTCCATAACTCCAAACATGCATAGACTCAATTAAATAAATTTAATTGGTTGATTACATAACCGGCTTATGTAATATTTAGGTTAATCACATTAACTCGTCAAATTAACTTTCATCCAATTTTACTTCTAATCGTTTTGTATCTTTATATTAATCCTTAGATTAATATAACCATATAAAACGTTGATTATGCTCGTCCCATTTATTTTGATTTTAATTCATTTAACACTTTGATTTACATATTGGTAAAAACAAACATTTAAACGAATTATTCATTCGATAATCAAAACAGAAAACTATTAATTTCTGAAACATATATTTACATTTAACATAAAACGATTTTAAACATATTTAAAAACAAGTGGGTATCGGGCCGAGCCCGAGGGCGGGCTGCTGCCGATTGGCAGCAGCCCCTTTGGCCACGCGGGGCGCTGCCGCAGCGGCCGCAGCGGCGCCCTGCGTCGCACGCGGCCGCTGTCGCGAGGCAACAGCCGCGTGACAGCGGCCAGTCGCGCCGTGAGGCGCGACTCGGGCTGCTGTCATATTTTTTTTAATATTAAATATATATACATATATCAGTTCTAAAACAATTTTAAAACGATTTTCAGAAATAAGAAAAACTACAATAGATTTCCGTTTTATCATTTAGAATTAATAAAACTAATTTTATCAATCTAACTATAAAACTAATAGATTTTGTTATAATGATTATCAACCGAAATAATTAGGAACATAAGCATAATCAGTTTTAATTAACAATTAATCAAAACTTTATTTATCTTTAGAATTAATCAATCAATACTATTTGTCAATTAATCCTAACCATAAATATTTATTCAATCCTATTGAAAACTTCTATATTTTCATATATGAAATAACGGATTTAACGATGGCTCTGATACCACTGAAGGAAATTAAGGCTAAGGTATAGCAGCGGAAATATAAAAATTTTAGCCTACTTCCTTTTAACCATAGGATCCGTTAATCGTTATTTCATATAAAGAGGGATAAGAAGGAATACCTTTCGATGAACAATCTACCGTTGTTAAAGAAGCGCCCACAATTCTTCTCCAAGATTCCAACCACAAAGTTTAATACGGTGAGGCTAAGATGAAATCAACCCTTATGAGATGCAACCAAAATAGATTGCCTCTAATAAACCAACACAAGATCAAAGAGAAAGAGGGATGAATAAGATTAATCAATCGATGGAATGCCGTATGAATTCTTTTTCACAAACTTGGGAATAGAATTCTTTTCTCTCACTAATATAGCAATTTCAAAAATCACAAGTAGGGGAGGGATAGCCTTGGTCGAAATTCACTATAGGGGGGTATATATATTAGCTTGTATCTAAACCCTAGTTAGATAGGAATATGTTACTTAATAGGAATTCCATTCGGAATAGGATTCCTAATTATTATCTTATAATATATCAAATACATTTAGGATAATAATAAATAACCTAATTGGATAATAATAGGAGTATATTAATCTAATTAAAACTCCTAATTAAATTATCTCTTAATTAATTTAATTCACAATCCTAATCTAATTAGGATTAATGGAATAAAATTAATTCCTTCCTAACATATATAAATTTCGGCCCCCTCCTAGTATTTGGGCCTTACTGGGCTTAATTGGGCTTCCATCTATTAATCATATCCATCTCTCTTTTGGTTCCAAATCTTATGTGTGATCCATTAGGTCCTTACTACTTCTGGCCGTATGCAACCTATTAAATTAATTTCTTCAAGAATTATATTTAATCTCTTGCATAACGGAATGATGTACATAGTATGTTATTGGCAAGTCCGTAATCATTCCCCCCAGAATCCGTTAAGAAGACAGGTTGATTCTGTCATTAACCCTTCCGTATTAGTTACGGTATAATACGATCCTTTATCAACTACATCCTTGAACTGAATCTTATGACTATGGGTAATGTCAAGTCACATATAGCGAGACGTTCGTTTTACTTGTTATTGGCCGAGTCAACTCAAAAAGATAGGTTAAGTGAAATCTGTATTTCTACTCTTAAGCTATCACCTTGCAAGGGTTTAAAGTCAAGTCTTCCACAAGCGATCCTTGGATGTATCTCCCATTAATCGGGAGTGATAAATGCTCAATCCAATGTATAACTACCCTGAAATTACTTCCTGTGACACCCAACCTTTGCAGTTCACACCCCAGAGTCATCTCTGTTAAGGATCGTGGGACCACAGGATCAAAGTCTCACATTCAGTAATTCAGGATGACCAATTAACATTCCTTTGAGTCTGAGGATTAGTTATACCTATTAATACCAATGAGATGAACAGTTGACAAGGATGAATCTACCCATCCTGTTATCTCAAGTCGGATCCCCAATCCTAATGAACAACGTTTCACCGGATCTATGTAACTGTCCAGATATCTATATATATGAAGCTTGTGAGATCAGCTTTCTGTCGGACAGAAGACATTGTTACATACAAGTCTCAACAGTGATATATCAATCCTAAACATATCACTCGACTTGGGGTGGTTTTAAGTTTATTAGTTTATTATAAAGTTTTGTCTCACTTCATGCTTGTATGAACACTTTATAATCACTTTAAACAAACTTACGGATTTCCTTTTATTTAGACTTTATTTAGTGCTTAAAAGGGATTGCCTTTATATAGTTATAAAACATATATCTTATTAAAACAAATGATATAAAGAACAATTCATTTACATTAAGTTTGTATCCTGCAACAATTGTCTATAGGACACTAAACCCCAACATACTCCCACTTGGACTAAAGCCAATTGTTTCTAAAACTTATCCCAGTAGAAGTTAAATGACAATCATGTACTTTCTGGGATAAAGGCTTTGTCAATGGATCTGCAACGTTGTCCTCTGTAGGTACTCTTTCTATTCTCACATCTCCTCTAGCCACAATCTCTCTTATGATGTGGTATCGCTTTAGGTAGTGCTTGGATCCATTATGAGACCGTGGTTCCTTTGCTTGCGCAATGGCTCCATTGTTATCACAGTACAGAGTAATGGGATTGACAATGTCAGGCACCACACCTAGTTCTGTAATGAACTTTCTAATCCAAACTGCTTCCTTTGTTGCTTCCGCAGCAGCGATGTACTCTGACTCGGTCGTAGAGAAAGCTATGCTTCCCTGCTTGGAACTTTTCCAACTGACCGCGCCCCCATTCAAGATAAACAGGTATCCTGATTGGGATTTAAAATCATTCTCATCTGTGAGATGACTAGCATCTGAAAATCCTTCAATTTTCAGATCTCCTTCTCCGTACACTAGGAACATGTCTTTAGTCCTTCTCAAGTACTTAAGAATGTTCTTGACGGCAATCCAATGCTCGTCTCTCGGATTCCCTTGGTAACGACTCGTTACAGATAACGCGAACGCTACGTCAGGTCTAGTGCATAGCATAGCATACATAATCGAACCGATCGCGCTGGCGTACGGGACTACAGCCATGCGTCATTTGTCATCATCAGTTTTAGGACATTGATGATTGTTTAACTTTACTACATGTAGCATGCGTAAGTTACCTCGTTTCGATTCAAGCATGCTAAACCGATTTAGCACCTTTTCAATGTATGTATCCTGTGAAAGACCAAGCAGTCTTCTCGATCTATCTCTATAGATCTTTATACCAAGTATATAAGCTGCTTCACCAAGGTCTTTCATTGAGAAGTTACCGGATAACCATACTTTTACCGACTGTAATAGAGCAATGTCATTTCCCATTAACAGTATATCGTCCACATATAGTATGAGAAATGCTATAGAGCTCCCACTTGCTTTCTTGTAAATGCAAGCTTCTTCGCAATTTTGTTCGAAACCAAATTATTTTATGGTTTCGTCAAAACGCTTATTCCAGCTTCTAGATGCTTGCTTGAGTCCATAAATGGATCTCTGAAGTTTGCAAACTTTATCTGCATCCTTTGATATGAAACCTTCAGGCTGCATCATGTATACATCCTCAAGCAGGTTTCCATTTAGGAAAGCTGTTTTCACATCCATTTGCCAAATCTCATAATCGTAGTGAGCGGCAATAGCAATCATGATTCTGATTGATTTGGACATATCAACAGGAGAGAAGGTTTCGTCATAATCAACACCTTGTTTCTGACGATATCCTTTCGCTACCAGCCTAGCCTTGTAGGTGCTAACCTTTCCATCCATGTCAGTCTTCTTTTTGAAGATCCACCTGCACCCAATGGGAATTATCCCTTCGGGTGGATCAACCAAAGTCCACACTTGGTTAGTATACATGGAATCCATTTCAGAATCCATGGCCTCAAGCCATGCTTTAGAATCTGGACTAGTAAGAGCCTCTTCGTAGTTTTCGGGTTCGTCGTCTAACACGGGAACCTCGTTATCATCTCCCACTAGAAAACCATATCTAACTGGGAGTTCACGAACTCTTCGTGATCTATGAATAGGTGCCACTGGAGTCTCATCTAATGGGACTTCTTCGGGTACCTCAACCGCTTCTGTTGTTTCAGTCGATGTTTCTTCCTCTTGAACTTCGTCGAGTTCAATCATGCTTCCCTTTTGTGTTTCTTCGAGAAACTCTTTCTCTAAGAAGGTTGCGTGCTTGGATACGATTACTTTCTGATCATCTGGATGATAGAACTAATATCCCATAGTTTCCTTAGGGTATCCAATGAAGAAACATTTATCAGATTTCGAATCTAGTTTGTCGGACGCAATGCGTTTGACAAACGCTGAACAACCCCATATTCTCATAAATGAGAACACGGGTTTCCTACCAACGAACAATTCATATGGTGTGGAACTAGCGGATTTAGTTGGTACTCGATTTAGGGTGAAGAGGGCAGTTTCTAAGGCATAGCCCCAGAACGACTTTGGAAGTAAGGCCATGCTCATCATGGATCGTACCATATCTAGTAGGGTACGGTTTCTCCTCTCGGATACACCAATGTGTTGTGGTGTATAGGGAGGTGTCCATTGTGAGCATATCCCACATTCAGTTAGATAATTCAGGAAATCATCTGAAAGATATTCGCCACCTCGATCAGATCGAAGCATCTTTATTTTCCTTTCTAATTGATTTTCCACTTCATTCTTGAAGCATTTGAATTTCTCAAAAGCTTCTGATTTGTGCTTGATCAAATAGACGTAACCATATCGGGTATGGTCATCTATGAAGCTTATGAAGTATCTGAATCCTCCTCTTGCTTGGACTGACATAGGACCGCATACATCTGAATGAATAAGTCCTAGAATGTCTGATACACGCTCACCTTTATTGCTAGGCTTCTAAAATCTCCTGCTCGTACCGAGAATGTTAAATTCTCTACCGAGAATGAGGGAGCATCAATTGGTCTTCAAACGAAGGAAGGAAAAGCTGGGGAACGCGTGTCGCGATCGAGAATTTGGGGGCCGCGGTCGCGGCACGGAACGTTTTTCGATTTTTCAGCTTTCGTTCGCGTCCTCGATTTGGCGTTATTAATTTCTGTCGTCTTCGACTCCTTTTGTAGGGTTTTTCTTCTGTTTTTGAGCTCTTTTCGTTCCTATTTGGATTTTACCAAATATTTATGTACCTTACAAGAAAGAAACATATTCGAGAGTAAAAGCTTCCTAAACAGTTATAAATAGCATAAATTCGTAGCAATATTGATGTAATTATTGATGATATTTTAGGTATATTTTGGGCTTAACAAATCTCCACACTTAATCTTTTGCTAGTCCCGAGCAAAATTTCACTGAATTTATTCTTTAACTAATCTCTTTATGAAAATAAAACATATATCTCTGTATTACCTTTTAAATTAGTTAAGCCGAAAAGACTAACTTCGCATGACAAATTTATACGCAAAATATCAATCTAACTTAGTATAAATACGATATATCATTCGTCTTGTATTTTTAATTTTGAAACTGAAGTATTCGGGACGATATAAGCACGCATGTTATTGAGTCTTTCGTCTCAAGGCATTTCAAAGCACAAAATTTCCTTTCCCAAACCTAAACTAATATATGAGATATATTATATATTTAAATAAGTACTTAGGATTAATTAGTTACGCCCGAGATAAGGGTGGTCTTGATCGTAACTTTATACGTATTTTATTGCTTTGTGTTTGCTTAAGAGGTACCGACTATGCCATGGGTGGACGCAATCGTTACTTTAAACTTATACACGCTTATACTTTTTTTGCTTTAAACGTTCCTTCCATACCTCGATTGTGATAAGGGTGGTCGCAACCGTGGCCAAAAGTAAACGGTACTTAATTATTCTTCCCTTTCATACCTCGATTGTGATAAGGTTGGTCTCAATCGTGGCCAAAAGTTAAGAATTCAACTAATTGATTAATTAATATGAATTATAAAATGTATTTGGGAAAAAGAAAGATAGCACATTCATCCTATATTGACTTAAAATTCAACATGTATTATGGCTAAAGTTTCCTTAAAAACTTCAATTGGTGTTAATGTAAGACGAAATCAAACCGAGCTAAAATTGTTAGTTCAATTTAATGCCTATAAACCTAATTGAAAACTTAAAATAAGATTTATTGTATCATGAATTTCATGATATAAAATAGAGATTGAAAATAAAGAATTTTTGTTACTTAAATACATTCACTCGAGACAATTTTACTTAAAATCGTATCGGAGATTTGTGAAAATTTTTGCAAAATATTACCCGTATACGTATAGAAATATTTTTTCTAACGATAATGATAACCTAAACAAATAATCATATTAACTTATGGTTAATTTATAAACATATGAAAATGTGTTGCAATACATTAGTGTTGCATTTGCATAAAAATTAATATTCGTTGCATTTTTTTTTCGTTTTGCAAAATAATATCTTTGTTGCATTTATTCGTATATATGGAAATGATATATGTATATCTCCTCCCACACTTAAATTGGACCATGTCCTCATTGGTGCAAAAATAATGGAGAAAAAATAAATACGAAATAAGGCATACGAAACAAAGATTGAAATAGTAGGAAATTAAACATGCAACATAAAATTAAAAAGAGAAAATGTACCAAACATATGAAAAATAAAATTGTACCAAATTATAACAAGATAAAAAAAATAAAATGAAAGAAAACAACCTATTCTTGAGGTGGGGAATCCGGAGGTGTAGGTGAAGTCTCCACATTGCGGCGTCGGAAAAAGGAAAGCATCCGATGCCGAGTCGATCTATGCTCACGCCTCAAAAGGTTGAGGTTTTCATTCATCACCATATTATTTTCTACCAAATCATCAATTCTTAAGTTCATTTGACGATTGTTGGAATTGATTTGGTCCAAAATCCTCCGCAAATCCACCGGATCATCCGCTTGAGGTGCTTGGGGTTGTGGTTGAGCTTGAGGTGCATTTTCCTCTCCTACCACCTCTCCGCCGCCTTCGGTACCTGCAAATTGAGAACTTGAAGCGCCACCACCCATAGTGCCACGAAGGTGGGCAATACGGGAGGCATACGAAATAAAGACGACTTTGTGGTAGCAATAAATGAGCTCGCTCAAGAGCCGAGATGTCCAAAAGTGGAATGTACCCACGGTAGGTGGACATGTCAAAATCAGCCAATTCACCCCGAGCTCCCAACACAATAGCGGTGATAAAATTACAAAGAGGGATCTGAATGGTAGTAGCCCTCGAAGCACGGAACAAATTATCGAACATCATGCCAATGCTATCAATCCTCAAACCGTTAAACAAGCTATCCAAAACATATAAATCCCGAACCTGAACCTTGGAACTCTCCACACGACCAAACAAGGAGAAACTCAAAAATTTGTGAAAGAAGAACACACAATTGTCCTTAATCAACTTGCTTGAAGTGTTCTTGGAATTAAAA
The DNA here is from genome assembly GCF_963576675.1 of Euphorbia lathyris. Lineage (NCBI taxonomy): Eukaryota > Viridiplantae > Streptophyta > Magnoliopsida > Malpighiales > Euphorbiaceae > Euphorbia > Euphorbia lathyris. The sequence goes on along the minus strand of NC_088911.1, from coordinate 90,036,166 downwards.
TAGTCTTGGTCCGAAAGAGTTTGCCAAACATCATCATTATCAAAATCTTTAGGCTTATCATAAAAATCAGAAGTAGGGAAACCAAACATATTTCCCATTGCTTCATAATCAATGGTGTATGTGATACCATTATTCCTAAAAGAGATAGAGGTTTTCTTCTTGTTCATGGTCAAAGTGACCAAAAATTCTACCACATATTCATTAATACGCGGAAAACGCATATTAACGAATTCTTGCCAACCCAATGCCTCAATAAAAGCATCAATTCGAGTAGAGAAATTCAATGTTCTTACCGAATGGAAGTCTAAGAAGTGCATATCCACAAATTGGCGGTCGGCTTGTGAAAAATGTTTGAAACGAACGGCTTCCTCCTCCGAAGCGATGTCAAAATAAGCTCCACATTGAATCCGAAGGCGATTAGCTTCCATAACAGCGGGCTTGTTACCAACATGCTTAGTCCTAACCATGGTGATGGTGTTTAGTGTTTTTAGGGTTTGAGAAGAAGAAGAAGAAGAAAAAGGAATTTGAGAGAAAGGGTAAAGCTTGAAGATGAGTTTGGGGGTTGGAATATGGAAGTGATTGAATAGAAAAGAGGATAGAAATTGGATGGAATAGATTGGGAAGAGTAAAAGTAGGTTTTTGGGGAAGAGTTTGGAGTAAGGGATTGGGTAAAAATAGAGGTGATGTGAGGTTTGTGTAAGAGGTAGGTTTATATAGGGTGATTAGGTGAATGTATAGGTAGAATAGGAATAGGAATAGGCAAAAATATTGGAAAAATCGGAATCAAAAGGACATAAATTACGCGTTTCGCGACCGCGAATAGCAAAGCGGTGGCCGCGGCACGCGATTTTCAGGGAATTTTGCCCCTGAAATTCGTCCATTGTTTGCTGCTCATACCGAGAATTATTAATTCTCGGTAGAGAATTGGTCAAAATGACCTATTTGGGTGCCTATTAACATGGTTTGTGCAAATTTGTTGATGATTTGGTTCCTGAACTTAATATAAAATGTCCCTGCACTTAAAAACTAAAATAAATGACATTAATTGCAAGGAAAACCAAAGGTTTAACCTTAATAAATTGAATTAAAGTGTAATAAATTGGTTTATGAATAATTAATGAAACTTAAATGTCATTGATGCATATAAGTTAAGAGAATCATATTAAGTGCATAATAAGTACATATAAATATATATTAATTATAGGAATTTAGTCAATTGAATGAATTAATGTTTTAAGCTAAATGAATGAAGTTTGTGAAAATTGGATATATGTTTTAATTAAGAAAACCATGATTTGTTCAATATTATAGATTTTATATAGATTTAACCATGATTATATAAGAAATGTAATCAAACATATATCTAACCTTTGTAAAATTAATAAATGAACTAAAATAAAATAGAACTTTATTGAATAAAACAAAAATTATAAAAACAAAGAATGAAACCAAATAATACAAAAACACACAAATATTTACAAAAAGAAAAATAACTATAAACCTAAACTATTCTATATACTCATCCCTATCAAGCGGGATATTTCTAGCCTTAATACGATCAATTTGAAACTGCACGAAAGTTTCACGTTCCGGTGCAGACAGAAAGTGAGGCCCTGCTCGAAAGACACGTTTCACAAGTCCTTCGTGCTCGAGAAATTCATAGTCAATTGTCGGGAAGAATTCATCATCACTCCAGGGAACATCAATGGTACCCTTTGTACCAAGAATTATTCCACAGATTATATTGCCGAACCCAATCTTCTTATCCTTGGATCGAGAAGCGGCGACAAGACCCTCCATCAGAATCTTTGAAGAATCTACTGTATTTCCCTGGAATATATCTCCAAGGACATAAAGATCTGTGTCACGGACCACACTACTGAATGTGCGACCGAATAAACTGTGACATAGGAATTTGTGCAAATACAACATGGAGTTGGAGCGAAAAGAGTGATTATAGGCGAGTTTTGAATTGAATCGCCAGAATCCAGTGAGCATTCTCCAAATGTCCGAGGATGTCATGTCTCGTCCAGGATGATGTTTGATTGTATCCCTCGGGGGAAAACCAAACCAAGCATGCAACTCAGGATAACCGAAAGTAAAGATTTCACCTTCCCGACGAAAACTGAGACGTACTCGTCGTTTATTAGTGAAACGCATGGTACAGAAGAATTCGAGTATCCAGTCGCCTATTATTGGAAATCGCATTTGGGCGAATTTTGTCCACCCTAGGCGTTCCATATAGCGGCTCATGTCATCAATAATGCCTAATTGGTTGTTAAGAAATTCATCCATATACAACATTCCGGTGAAGAATTTGTAACGGTGATTCCAATAACGCCTACCTTCATCGTGATTGAAGATAGGAAAAGGCGCCCCATATCGCTTGGATAAGTCTGAGCGTTTATTGCTTGAGGCAACATTGTTCCTTGAAGGTTTGTATTTGGTAGGCATGGTGGTGGTTTGAAGGAAACAAAGTTTCTGTTACTAAATGAAAAATGGTGTTTTGAAGAAATCAGAGGTCTGATAAAGATGAAAACAATTGTAACAGAACGTGAATCCTCTAGGATTAATTTATAAGAGTTTGAGATGAAAGGAGGTGTTGTTTTAATCATGAAAAGGTATAAAATTACACCTTTCAGAAATGAAAAAACTTAAGGTTTCATTTGTCAAAAGGTTTGTCGAAAGGTTTAGGTTGATTCAGACCTGAATGTGCAGGAATTACGCGTGTCGCGACCGAGAATTCCGAATTCGCGGTCGCGACACGCTAATTTTCTTGCGAAAATCAGGCGTCGTAAGTCATGTCCTGATTCATGGTAGAGAATTTATAATTCTCGGTAAGTTCAGAGAAAATCTAACCTATTTGGACAAATCTAAAAAATAGAATTCTCGGCAGAGAATTGCCTGAAACTTCAATTTCATTCTAAATTCCTAAAATCAAATCTAAAATTATGAAATAAACATATTTTATGCATATAAATCATAACATAAAGTTATCTAATCACAAAAATTGGCATTTGGAAAAGAAAAAAAAATAAAAAAAATAAAAAATAAAATGAACAAAAATATAAAAAGAAATAAAACAAAATAAACTGTGATCGAAAAACTGAGTGATTTATACGTCAGAAAATCTTGTTACGAACGAAATTTCTATTTATGAAATATTTTCGTAATAGATTTTACATCGATTACCATTAACTTTGAAACGAATTCCGTTAGGACCTTCCAGTTCTAAAGAACCATAATCGAATGTTTTGACGACTAAATATGGTCCTATCCATCTGGACTTAAGTTTTCCTGGAAATAAACGAAGTCGTGAATTAAATAACAGCACTTTATCCCCAACATTAAAGTGTTTGACTTTAATTTTGGCATCGTGCCATTTTTTCACTTTTTCTTTATAAATCTTTGCATTTTCGTAAGATAGATGGCGCAACTCATCTAACTCATTTAAGTCGAGCAAACGTTTCTTACCTGCTTGTCGTAAATCAAAGTTAAGTTCCCTAATAGCCCAATAGGCTTTATGTTCTAATTCGACTGGCAAATGACATGCCTTCCCATACACTAAGCGGTATGGAGTCATTCCTATTGGTGTTTTAAATGCAGTACGGTATGCCCATAACGCATTATTTAGTTTACAAGACCAATCTTTTCTTGAGGATGAAACTGTTTTCTCTAGAATCCATTTGAGTTCTCTATTTGATATCTCCGCCTGACCATTTGACTGAGGATGGTATGGCATTGATACACGGTGGCGTACTCCATATTTTTTCATAAGCGTTTTAAAACTTCAGTTTATAAAATGAGCACCACCATCACTAACGATGACTCTTGGACATCCAAATCTACAAAATATATCGTCAAGAAAATTAATGACAACTTTAGAATCGTTCGTCAGGGTTGCAATTGCTTCAACCCACTTTGAAACATAATCAACGGCAACTAATATGTAAGTTTTACCAAAAGAAGGGGGAAAAGGTCCCATGAAATCTATTCCCCACATATCGAAGACTTCAACTTCTAATATGGTTGTGAGGAGCATCTCATCTTTCCTTCCTAGATTTCCTATTCTTTGGCACTTATCACAACAAGTAATAAATGAACGGACGTCTTTAAACATCGTAGGCCAAAAGAAACCACATTCAAATATTCTAGCTGCTATCTTGTTAGCTCCATTATGTCCTCCATAAGAGCTAGAATGACATTCCGACATTATGGATTCATATTCATTTTCACCAACGCATCTCCTAATTATCCCGTCACCACAAGTTTTGAACAAAAAAAGGATCTTCCCAAAAGTACTGTTTAATGTCGAAGAAAAATTTCTTCTTTTGTTGGAAATTTAATCCTTCCGGAACAATATTGGCTGCAAGATAATTAGCAATATCTGCATACCAGGGTGACATGACGCTTTTCATTTGATAGAGATGTTCATCAGGGAAATCATCTCGTATACCGTTAGTTTCACCTATGGGACCGTTCTCATCTTCAAGTCTCGATAGATGATCGGCGACAAGGTTTTCTACTCCATTTTTGTCTTTTATTTCTATATCAAATTCTTGTAACAATAAAACCCACCTAATTAGACGTGGTTTTGCATCCTTTTTAGCAAATAGATATCTTAATGCTGCATGATCAGTGTAAATAATAACTTTCGAACCTAACAAGTATGACCTAAACTTATCACATGCAAAAACTACAGCTAACATTTCTTTCTCAGTTGTGGTGTAGTTTAATTGTGCACCGGAAAGTATGTGACTTGCATAATAAATGACATGAAGTTTCTTATCCTTCCTTTGTCCTAAAACACATCCGACAGCTAAATCACTTGCATCACACATAATTTCAAATGGTAAATCCCAATCGTGTTTAGCAATAATAGGTGCACTGACTAAAGTTGTTTTTAATGTTTCGAAAGCTTTAACGCAATTTTCATTAAAATCAAAGGTAGAATCTTTCATGAGTAGATTAGTGAGTGGTTTGGAAATTACAGAAAAATTCTTGATAAATCTTCTGTAAAAACCGGCATGTCCTAAAAATGATCTTACTCCCTTAACATTAGTTGGAGGGGGTAGTTTCTCTATTACTGAGGTTTTTGCTCTATCTACTTCTAATCCTTTTTCAGATATTTTGTGACCTAAAACAATTCCTTCGTCAACCATGAAATGACATTTTTCCCAGTTTAATACCAAATTTGTTTCTTCACACCTAGACAAAACTTTATCCAAGTTTTCTAGGCACGAATCAAAAGAATCTCCATAAACTGAAAAATCGTCCATAAAAACTTCCATGATATCTTCAATGAAATCATTAAAAATTGCAGTCATACAACGTTGAAATGTTGCAGGTGCGTTACATAGACCAAAGGGCATTCTTCTATATGCGAATGTTCCGTAAGGACATGTGAAGGTTGTTTTATCTTGGTCATCCGGGTAAATGTATATTTGAAAGAATCCGGAGTAACCATCTAGAAAACAGTAGAAAGCATGACCAGCTATCCTTTCGATCATTTGATCAATGAAAGGAAGAGGAAAATGATCTTTCCTAGTTGCTTTATTTAAATTTCTATAATCTATACAAACCCTCCAACCAGTGGTGGTTCGTGTAGGTATTAATTCACCTTCTTCATTCCTTACAACAGTTATGCCTCCCTTTTTAGGTACACAATGGATTGGACTAACCCATTCACTATCCGAGATAGGGTAGATGATTCCATTGTCCAGAAGTTTAGTAATCTCATTTTTTACTACTTCTTTCATATTCGGATTTAGGCGTCTTTGCCTATCCGCTTTAGGTGGCTTATCTTCTTCTAAGTGAATTATGTGCATTACGATGCTCGAATTAATACCTTTTAAGTCTGAAATTTGCCAACCCATACTTCCTATCCTATTTCTAACAACTTCTTTCAATTTCTCTTCTTGGACTTGTGTTAATTTGTTAGAGATAATAATAGGTAGAGAATCGCCTTCGCCTAAGAAAGCATACCTCAAATGACTTGGTAATTCTTTAAGTTCTAATTTAGGTGGAACTATAATTGAAGGCGGAACTGGTCCATCTTCTCGAATCAAAGGTTCTGGGTCCTTATCTTCTAGTTCCTCACTCATTATAGGTTCTATTATTTCTTCTTTTAAAACAATATCATTTACACATTCTTCAATTAAATCAAGTTTCATACAAGCGAAATCCTCCATAGGATATTTCATCGCTTGATTCATATCAAACTCAATCTTATCATCGCCTATTCTTAAAACTACTTTCCCTTCCGACACATCAACTAGAGCACGTCCCGTGTTCATGAACGGTCTACCAAAGATTAGCGGACAATTTACGTCATAAGCAAAATCTAAAATAACGAAATCGGTAGGAAAAATAAATTTGTCAACTTTAACTAAAACATCCTCAATTATACCGTATGGTCTTTTAGTGGTTTGATCCGCTAATTGCAAAACCATATTGGTACGTTTGATGTCTTCTTCTAAGCCTAACTTATTAAAAATAGATAATGGCATCAAGTTAATGCTTGCTCCTAAATCACAGAGACAACTGGGAAATTCAATATCTCCCAATTTACACGGAATGGTAAAACATCCGGGATCCTTGAGTTTTGTGGGAAAATTACTTGACACAATTGAACTACAATCTTCAGTTAGTGAAATGGATGAAATTCCTTCCCAACTGATTTTCTTTGAAATTAAATCTTTGAGGAATTTACCATAATTGAGAATTTGCGTAATCGCATCCATAAACGTTAAATTAATATGCAAATTCTTAAGTTTGTCTAAAAATGTTAAAAGTTGTTTATCATAGTCCTTATTGCGGACTTTGTGTGGAAAAGGTGGTTTGGGTACAAAAGTTTTTGTACTAGAGTCAATTGGTGCATCTTTTTTATTTAATGTATCTTCTTTGGGCTTCGGTAAATCAGTTCCAGGTAAAGTCGAATTTCCGGGCATTTCCGGGCCTGAGTAATTTTTCCCTGAACGAAGAGTGATAACCTTAACATGCTCTTTCGGATTTTCTTCCGTATGGCTTGGAAGACTTCCCTCTTTGCGGGATGGAATTGATTTAGCGAGTTGTCCAATTTGAATCTCCAAATTATGGATGCTGTATGATTGGTTTTTAATAAGCTGATCGAATTTATTCTCGATCCGTTTAAAACCATCATCGTGATTACTTATTTTTCCGCTTATAGCATCAATAAATTTGTCGATTTTAGAAGATAAAGTGCTAATCGTATCTCTTGATTGATTTTGATAATTAGTAGTACGATTTTGATTAGCATTAGCATTATTATTATCTCTCCAGTTAAAGTTAGGATGATTTCTCCATCCAGGATTATATGTATTAGAGTAAGGGTTATTATTTTGGTTTTGCCCTTGGACAAAATTTACCTGTTCAATTTCACTCATACCTTCGTAATCCACATCTGTTTGGATTGGCTTACCATTAGAATCACACGGTGCTATAAACCTATCAATTTTGTGCGATAAGGCAGAAAATTGGGCTTGCAACATCGCTACTGGATCAAGATTCACTATACCTTTAACTGATGATGTTGTTGAGGATGATGGTTTCGCTAATGGTACGTGTCCACGTTCCGCGGGCCACATACAGCTGTTGATTGCCATTTCCTCCAAAAGTTCTCTTGCTTGGACAGATGTTTTCTTCATAAATAACCCTCCAGACATAGCGTCCAATGAACCTCTAGTTGTAGGATTTAATCCATTGTAAAATGTTTGCATTAAAAGTTCGGCGGGCAATTGGTGGTGTGGGCATAAACGTTGAAGTTCTTTAAAACGTTCCCAAGCCTCATAAAGAGTTTCATTATCATTTTGAGAAAAAGATGTTAACTCTTTAATGACTCTTGCGGTTTTTGCTAAAGGAAATTTTTTTGATAAAAATGCTTGGGCTAATTGCTCCCAAGTCTCAATTGATGCGGCTGACATAGAAGTTAACCATTCTTTGGCTCGATCCTTCAAGGTAAAAGGAAAAAGGCGAAGTTTGATTGCTTCTGCAGTTACATCAGTAATTTTAAAAGTGTCATAAATTTCTAAGAAATTTGTCAAATGGGTATTAGGATTTTCGTTAGGTAACCCATAAAATGTTACATTATTTTGCAACATATTAAGCAACGCAGGCTTAATTTCAAAATGATGTGCATTAATTTGGGGTCTAACTATACTGTTTGTTACACCGGCCACTCCTGGCCTAGCGTAATCCATAAGTGTGGCCATAACTTCTGGCTCGGTAATTTTAGTTTTTATTGGGGTTTTGTTTTTCTTTTTCTTTTCTTTCTTGTTCTTTTTAAGAGTTCTTTCAATTTCTGGGTCAATAGGATCTGGTGACGTGCCTGAACTTCGAGAACTGCGCATGAACTTGAAATTTCGCACGAACCGAAACTACCTACAAAACATAATTTGAAAAATAAATATGTTAGTAATTGAAAATAAATAAAATATAAAAGTTTGAATAAGTATGAATAAACCTAGATTCGTAATAAAACATGAAAAATTTAAAATTTTGTCAAAAATTTTGGCGTTCCCCGGCAACGGCGCCAAAAACTTGTTGAGCGATTTCCGCAAGTGCACGGTATACGCTTGTAGTAATAAAAGATATCGATCCCACAGGGATCGTTTTTCGAACAAAACTTATTTACAATCGGTTAAATTTACTTTTAGGTTTATAATATGGAAAAATCGTTTAATCGGTTTTGGTTTTGAAATTGCTAGAATGAGAATTAGGTTAGAGTATGAAAATGTTAGAAAATATTCTGATTTAAGAATGAATTTGCAAGATAGGAACGTTTAGTACTTTTTAGAAAAGTAAACAGATGTATTTGTTTGCATTAAGCAAAGAAAACAACTTTAAACTTTGTACGAATTATAAAGATGAAATAAATGACGGAACCTCTAATTAATTGGCTTTGTACATGACAAAACCCTTTCGGGATAGTTGCCCTTAATCAAATTAAAACTCTTTCGAGATAATAATTTGCCTAAGTGTTCAACAAAGTTTCCTTGTAAAGATTTTGAATTAAATACATTTTAATGAAAACACCAGCAGTCACTTCAGTGGATTGGTTACCATAAGTGCTGCATAAAAATCTATCGAATAGAACGGACTTTATTAGATGAAATATAAATTGATACAAGTTTACAGAGAACATGGAGCATGGAAACATTCGATGACTTGCAAGTGAATGGGTTGTCAATCCTTTCCTTGGGTTTCGTTAGAGTTTGTCAGGCTCCGGGGCGGATCCTCTACTCAATCTTCTCGTTGAATCTTCGTAATAGAGACTGGGTCGGTCTACTACCAAAATGAAAACTAAACTGGAACAATGTGTAAACGCTACTAAACTTGTTATTATTGAATAAACAATGTGTCTATAGCATATTGCTTTTGAACAGAATCGAAATCTAACTTCTGAATCACTTGATTCGGAATTTCTGCATAAATTCTATACTAATCTCTTTTTTCTACATATCTTCAACTCTCCATCAACTCTTTATTTATAGATGTTGAATAGTCTTGATTGAAGTGTCGTGTCCGCTGTGAAGGATCGTGTCCGTTGCGAAAGGACGTCTTTATCCACCCGAACGATCGCGTTTCGTCGAAAACGAAAGTGTGTAACTAGGCTTCTAAAATCTCCTGCTCGTACCGAGAACGTTAAATTCTCTACCGAGAATGGGGGAGCATCAATTGGTCTTCAAATGGAGGAAGGAAAAGCTGGGGAACGCGTGTCGCGACCGAGAATTTGGGGGCCGCGGTCGCGGCACGGAACGTTTTTCGGTTTTTCAGCTTTTGTTCGCGTCCTCGATTTGGCGTTATTAATTTCTGTCGTCTTCGACTCCTTTTGTAGGGTTTTTCTTCTGTTTTTGAGCTCTTTTCGTTCCTATTTGGATTTTACCAAATATTTATGTACCTTACAAGAAAGAAACATATTCGAGAGTAAAAGCTTCCTAAACAGTTATAAATAGCATAAATTCGTAGCAATATTGATGTAATTATTGATGATATTTTAGGTATATTTTGGGCTTAACAGTACCTTCCACTTGGCTTGTTATCTGATTGAAACCATTCAGAATGGTGATTAGTTTTCGATGCTACCAGCATAAGTTATGAACTTGTGGTTGGAGCATCGCAAACTTCATCACCGTGCTCACTTTTCAATAAGTACAATCCAAGTGGGAGGAACATTGTAAAGGGTTATGTATGTGCATTGCTATTAACTGCTTTCTTGAATACCTTAACCATGCATGAAATGATTGGTATGAATGTGAGTTATATTGCTATGAAGTGATTGGTATGAACTGTTTAGGAAGCTAGAACTCATTGAGTTAGATATAACTGTTTAGGAAGCTATAACTCATTGGGTTTGTGTATGAATGATCATTGAGCATGTGGCTGATTAGGCATACTCTTAAGCTTTGAATGTTCATTGTGATTGGCAATACTCCTATAGTTATACTGCTAGAACTGATTGTGTATGTGTATGTGTATGAAGCACATGTTGGCTTGTTTTATGTTCTGTTTAGGAAGCTAGAACTGATTGAGTTTGTGTATGAATGTTCATTGAGCATGTGGCTGATTAGGCATACTCTTAAGCTTTGAATGTTCATTGTGATTGGCAATACTCCTATAGTTATACTGCTAGAACTGATTGTGTATGTGTATGAAGTATGTTGGCTTGTTTTATGTTCTGTTTAGGAAGCTAGAACTGATTGAGTTTGTGTATGAATGTTCATTGAGCATGTGGCTGATTAGGCATACTCTTAAGCTTTGAATGTTCATTGTGATTGGCAATACTCCTATAGTTATACTGCTAGAACTGATTGTGTATGTGTATGAAGCATGTTGGCTTGTTTTATGTTTTGTTTAGGAAGCTAGAACTGATTGAGTTTGTGTATGAATGTTCATTGTTTGTGTATGAATGTTCATTGGGAATCTAGATGATTAGGCATAGTCTAAAGCTAAAAATGTTATGAACTCACCTGATTCCTTTTTATTTGAACATGAGTTATGCTGCTGAGATAGGTTTACAGTATACCTTCCACTTGGCTTGTTATCTGATTGAAACCATTCAGAATGGTGATGAGTTTTCGATCCTATTAGCATAAGTTATGAACTTGTGGTTAGAGCATCACAAACTTCATCACCGTGCTCATTTTTCAACGAGTATAATCCAAGTGGCAATCATATTCTAAAGTGTTTAAAGCTATGAATGTTCATTGTGATATGGGAATAGTCTTATACCTACGAGCTATTCTGCTAGAACTGATTGAGTATGTGTATGTGTATGAAGCATGTTTATGTTTTATGTTCCGTTTAGGAAGATAGAACTGATTGAGTATGTGTGTGAATGTTCATTGGGCATGTAGCTGATTAGTTACATGTATGATGTTGTTGTGGGTGATGTTGTTGTGGGTGATGCTGTTGAGATAGGTTTATAATGTACCTTCCACTTGGCTTGTTATCTGATTGAAACCATTCAGAATGGTGATGAGTTTTCGATGCTACCAGCATACGTTATGAACTTATGGTTAGAGCATCGCAAACTTCATCACCGTGCTCACTTTTCAACGAGTACAATACAAGTGGCAAGTATATTGTAAAGGGTTATGTATGTGCATTACTATTAACTGCTTGCTTGAATACCTTAACCATGCATGAAGTGATTGGTATGTGAGTTATATTGCTATTAAATGATTGGTATGTGCATTGCTATATAGCTGTTTAGGAAGCTAAAACTCATGGGAATACTCTTATACCTACGAGCTATACTGCTAGAACTGATTGTGTATGTGTATGAAGCACATGTTGGCTTATTTTATGTTCTGTTTAGGAAGCTAGACTAGGGGTGCCAACGAGCCTGTGTAGTTCGCAAACAGTTCGAGTTTGGTTCGGACAAAGCTCGGTCAAAGCTCGGCCCGATTGGGCTCGGCTCGAGGATTAACGAGTCAAAACACGAGCTTTCTTAGGTTCGACTCGAAAGCTCGCGAGCAAGCTCGATTATTTTTTAATTGTATTTTACCAATTCTTAATTATATAGATATATATACATATGCCAATAATTTTAATTTTTAAATTTCATTAAGAGTCATAAATTATAAGTCAATTAATAGATTATCACAATTTTTTGGCCCATATCCAAATCCAACATGTTTTAAATTTGGGCCAAGCATAGTTTTTTTTTTTTTTAGAAATTAAAATAGAAACCCTACTTGACCTAAATCGTTCTTTTCACCTAAAGTCTCCTCTCCTCTCTAACTAAGCCGCACTCTCTCTTCTAAACCACCAACACACCTCTACCGCCTTCACCTTCACCGTCACCTTCGCCATTGTGTTCCTAGTCCACAGTTCATCATGGCAGGTTAGTCTTCATTCCCTCCCTTTATTATTCTATTTCATATTTACACTACATAGCTTTTGATTTGATTTTAGTTCACAATATGCTTCTGCTTAGTGAAATTTTAAATTGTTTACTTCGTCTGAAGCATTATGGAAAGATCTGGCAGATTTACTTGAATGAATTTGTTAAAAGTTTAAATTACCAAGTTTCTTCTACTTTCAGTTTACAGTTCCTGATCTTGTGATCAGAAGAATGCTAGGATTTTTTTTTAGCAGTAGCTACTACTATTCAGTTTTTTTTCTTAAATTGTTTCGAAAGTCATGCGCTCTGGATACGATATACATGCTGGGATTAGTATTTGTGGTTCTCATCTATTAATGAAGCAAATTACTGCATTTTTGTGCCATATCAAATACATGTCTGACTCTTTTTCTATTGTTGAAGAAGAAATGAAGTCCTTAAATTAAACAGCATCAAACTCATTTTAATAACTTCTTCTTCTTTAGTATTAACATTTAATAATAAGGACATAAGTAGAAAATGATTACATTCATTCTGGATTTGTAGACCTCACAATGTTATATTCTTGTTAGTTGTGTTTGTATTAACAAAATATATATAAACTAGTCTTTACAAAATGTGAGCCTCTGATGGGTTTTTTTGGATGTAAAGTTTAATTAGCCTATGATGGTTTTTTGGATGTAAAGTTTAATTGGTTTATATTCTTTTCATTTTTTAATGGTTTCAAGCATAAGTGAATGAATCGGTGTTTAATTAGCCTCTGATGATTTTTTGGATGTAAAGTTTAATTGGTTTATATTCTTTTCATCCTTTCATTTCTTTGATGGAAATTTGAATGTGAATCTGTTGCGTTGCTGCTGAACTTTAGATGTTTTGAACAGAAGCAAGTCAGGGCATTAATCGGTGTTTAAATTGTTTACTGCTAAGGTTTATTTAAAGTTCAGGGGAAGTAAGATTTCAAGTTAAATGGTTCAATTGTTAGAAGTATTTTGGGGAAGTAAGATTTTAATTGTCTCCGTAAGTTAAATGGTTCAGTTGGTTAAATGGTTCAATTGCTTACTACTCTGCTTGGGTTTAAATTGGATCATTTGATGACTTCTTAAATTTTCATAGCCATAATCTATATAATTATATAATCTCTTGGTTTATTGTTTTTGTTACAGATAATAACTCTATGTGTACACCATCATCAGTGACACCCGGTTCTTCTGTACCTACTGTGGAAGAATTCGATGTAAATGTTGATGATGAAATTCAAGATGATGTGGATGAAGAAAATGTAGACGGTCTAGATGAATCTCAAAACGAAGTAGATGGTGAAGACCCAACCCATCCTTTTAAGAGAGCAAGGAAGTCCGAGGTGTGGAAGGATTTAGAGGAGCCTGTACTCGTAGGTGGAGCTTGGAAAACTAAATGCAAGCATTGCAAAAAAACTTTTAAGGTTTTGAAAAGCGGCACTACAAGTCATTTCCAAAGACACTTGAAGACTTGTGTACAAAAGAAATTAAGAGTGAAACAACAAAATTTGATCAGCTTTTTGCCAACTGATCCAAGTGGGGGGGCACCAAATGGTAGATTTGTTAGTGATATACGTGATGGCAAGTTTGATAAATTCATATTTAGAGAAGGCATTGCAATTTGGATGGCTGTGGAAGAAGTACCATTTTCAATGGTGCGAAAAGCCGCTTTTAACGACATGATAAGGAGAGGAGTGCCCCAATGGACGTCGGTTTCACGGTCTACTATAACAAGTGATATCGAAAAACTCTATACGGCGGAGAAGAAGAAATTGAAGGACCAATTGAAAGACATAGATAGAATTTCATTAACCACTGATCTCTGGCGTGCAAGACCGCAAATGATAGAGTATATGGTTCTTACGGGTCATTTTGTTGATCGTAATTGGAAGCTACAAAAGCGAGTCTTGAGCTTTGTCCATTTACCTCCTCCTCGAAAAGGCAAAGATATTGCAAATTCCATTTTCAAATGTTTAAAAGAATGGGGAATTGAGAACAAAGTAAGTGACATAATATGTTTAGTTAATTGTTATTTTTATAATAATATTGATTGGTTATAATTTTTGTGATAAAATTGATTATTTTTTTATATTTTAGGTCTTTACTGTTTCGGTGGATAATGCTTCCGCAAATGATTCCTGTATCCAAATCATGAAGGATACTTTCTCACTTACTAAGAGGCTGATTTGTGGTGGGGCGTTGTTTCATGTTCGTTGTTGTGCACACATTTTGAATATTATGGTGCAACATGGTCTCAAGCAAGTGAAGTCCATTATTAAGAATGTCCATGATACCGTGGACTATCTCAATGGAAGTGAGCAAAGATTGAAAAAGTTTACCGAGCTTGTTCAACAATTCAATCTTAAGGAGAGGAGATTGGTTCTTGAATGCAAGACTAGATGGAATTCTAGTTATGATATTCTAGCTTGTGCAATCAAGTTTAAAGAGGTATTTTCTAGACTTGTTTTAGAGGATAATGAATATGTTTATTGTCCTAGTGCCGATGATTAGATTAAAATTGAGACATTATCTCAGGATCAGAATATCCAACTTCTAATTTTTTCCTTAGTGAGGTTAATTATATTAAGGTAATGTTGGATAAAAATTCTAATTCTTCTGATGATTTTGTTAAACCGATGGTCAAAAATATGAAAGAAAGGTTTGATAAGTATTGGGGTGAATGCAATTTGCTTATGGCTATTGGTGGTATGTTAGACCCTCGTTTGAAAATGAGAGTTGTTGAAATTACTTTTCCAGAAATGTTCCCTCCAAATCTTGTTAGGGAAAATATCAATAGGGTGAGGGATACATTGTATGAACTGTATGAGGAGTATAAAAGTTTGTATTCTCCTTTGATGGAAGAACATGGTGAATCTGGAACTGGAGTTTCAAATGTTAGCAATAGGGAAAACCTTCCAGGAATGTCTAGAGTGTTACAAGTTGTAAGAAGTGGGGAAGTCACGGAGCCTAGAAAATCTGAACTCGATGTGTATCTTGATGATGGTACTTGTATAGATCATGGACATAAGTTTGATGCTTTAGAGTGGTGGAAGGATAAATCTAGCAAATATCGTGTTTTGTCTAGAATGGATGCGTATATCTTAGCTGTTCCTATTACCACTGTTGCTTCTGAGTCAACTTTCAGTGCTGGGAGTCGGGTTATTGATCCTTTTCGATCTAAATTGAAACCGGAAACAGTGGAAATATTGATTTGCACGACAGATTGGTGCAAGTCTTCTTATGGATACCGAAAAAAGAACAAAAACAATGTAAGTATATTTTCTTTTGTGTTGTCTTTTTTGTATTGTTTTTCATGGTATATCAGAATTTTCATATTGTCTATTCATTTTTGTAGGGTGGTGGTGAGGATGATGATGATGAAGACAAACCTATAGAAATCATTCTTCCCATTCCTTAGAATTATAGTTGTTCTATTAAGATGTTTTCGTTTCACTTTTTTCGTTTGATGTTAAATTTGTTGCAAATGTTGCAAGTTGACTGTTAAATTTGAGTTGTTTTGACATTTTATTTTGTTTATCTAATGATTTTTTTCCTTATTTTGAAAATTATTTGTTAAGTTGGATAATAACAATTTAAATTTGAACTTTAAACTCGAGCCGAATCACGAGCTTTTTTCGAACCGAGCCCATTACAAGCTCGAAAATGTAAAAATCAAACGAGCTCGAGCTAGCTCGAAAAGAATCGAGCTTGAGCCGAACTTGTGTCGAGCTCGAGCCAAGCTTGAAAAATCCAAGCTCGACGAGCTTCGAGCTCGAGCCGAGCCGAACTTTTTTCATTCTCAAGCCGAGCCGAGCCAAATCAGGTTCGGTATCGGTTCGGCTCGTCGGCACCCCTAAGCTAGACTGATTGAGTATGTGTATGAATGTTCATTAGGCATGTAGCTCATTAGGCATAGTCTAACAATATGAATGTTCATTGTGATATAGGAATACTCTTATAATGTTCCTTTTCACTTGGCTTGTTAACGTACAAAAAAAGCATTCAGCATGGTGA
The DNA here is from genome assembly GCF_963576675.1 of Euphorbia lathyris. NCBI lineage: Eukaryota > Viridiplantae > Streptophyta > Magnoliopsida > Malpighiales > Euphorbiaceae > Euphorbia > Euphorbia lathyris. Next base: position 90,019,768 of record NC_088911.1, on the reverse strand, counting down.
TAGGTTTATGATGCATTCAGCACAAAGAGAGTCCATTGTGGTGACAGCATCATAAACCTCATTACCAAGTTCATTATTCAACGAGTACAATCCAAGTGGGAGGAACATTGTAAAAGGGTCAATTTAGGCTACTTGCATGTTCTGATATGCCTCGCAAATGATAAGATGTCTTTTGATATGACTTGAATATACATATACATACGAACTGAATAGCAAGCTCTATGTTATATTACAAAAGGGGGGATGAGTGTTGCCTTTCGGTTGTAATTGAAGTTACAAAGCTCCTTTACTATCTTGACTAATAGAAAGGAAATTTGGAATTCGAATGAGAACCACATTTGGAGCTCACATTACCTTTCGATTCTCCTTTCACTCAGTCAAGATAGTTTAGGAGATTTGGACACCCTTATATCCAACTTGCATACTCCTCAGTCCATCTCCAGGCGAGCACATCATACACTTCCCTGTTGCTGAGGTATTACTCAGCAACTGCTTCTTGCCCAGAAAATGGCGCCTCAATGTGGGGCTATAGTAGTAGATCATATATGTGCCACAACAGCTACAAAATGCATAGAATAATTAGATCACAAACATGATTAAGTGTTTATCAAACGAAATAGATAAATGGTGGCATATCTATACCGTGGCAGTGGGAAAGGGATGGCGATTAAGGAGACGGGGAAGATGAATCATCCCCCGAGGAGCCACGTTAAGATGATAAATATTATTCCGGAAGCGAAACTGAGAATAAGAAGAGACATTGATTAGTGTATGTGTATACAATGCCATGTAGGTTCATATATCTTAAGGAGATAAGTTAATATTACTGTTGGAGGTCTGTTTTGGAAATCCGGAGGGTAGCTGATTCTGATTTCAAATACACCTCTTTCATATGGGGTGTACTGTGAGCTTTTTATTCTGATCGACCATTTGAAGAAGTTATCATCTAGAGGACTTGTTATCATCCAAGATAAGAAGAATCATTACAAGTAAACAGAAGAAATCAGGAAGAGTTGGAGAACAACATATGGATTGACATACCATTGATGGCCAGAAGCCACCTTGGGCTCTCAATGTACAGTTTCTCCATCTCAGCAATTATCTGTTGTTGAATAAGCACAAGGTGATCCATTGTATAATGTAAGTTTTCTGGGTTGAATGGACACTGAACGATTGTGATGCTTGTTATTTATAGTGATATGATAGTGGTGGCTAAGTGAAAGGTCGTGAAAGTGGAAAGGTCTTTAATTAGTGCGGTTAGGGTTATGTGTAATGATGCTATGTATTAATGACCTGCATTGGGTTTTGCAGATATCAAGACTTTGGAATTATAGGCCTAATAATGACTCCAAGATATGGATACATGAATTGATCGATTTTGTTTCAGAATTTGGATATATATGTATTAGTTTTTTTTTTTACTTTTAATTCGGGAATGTATGTGTACAAATATAAACAGATTATGAGTATTTATTTTTAGTTTCTAAAGCAAAACGAAAACGGCTTTGAACTCTTCCATCTACTCTTTTCGCTTCCGGTAGCACTGGCTTTGCCAGCTTCTTTACTACTGGTATCCAATAAAATTAAAACCATTGATATACAGAATTTCATGTTCATATTTGAGTATGTTAATTATTCAGGTAAAAACCAGAAATCCATACGAATAAGAAGGCAAAAAGTGACATTTTAATTTTAAAAAATGTCATATAAAGAACAATAAAAAGACATTAAAATAAACGAATCTGTCATCTGAAAATAAATCATTTGACATGATTGATTAAGACCTATGACATCTAAAACAAGCTATGACGGTAGAAATTATTATACGAACTGTCATCGTAAATTCAATATGCCAATTTCCCACACGTAAACTTGACGGTTTTAATTATTAGTATGTCATGTGATGACATTAAAGGTGACGGTAATAATAAATAAGCTGTATCGTAACAAAGATTAATATGACAGTACGCAGATAGGATAATGTCATGTGTCGTATCGTCACATGACAGAACCTAACCGCCGTCTGAAGGGACAACAGACGGCAGCGAGCCCCGTAACAGATTTATATCTCGCGGGACGACGGTTTTTAACCGTCGTCTAAAGGGGGTTTTGGCGTAGTAGGGGAAAGCCGAACTCATATTAAGATCCTAAGCCATTTTACCTAGCATTGCCTGATTAAGAACATCAAAGTTTTTTATACTAAGACCTCCTTCAAACTGTGACATATAATAAAGGGACCAAGGAACGGTGATAAACTTGCGGGTGTTTGGAATTCTCATCCAAATGAAATTCTTAGCTGCTTTATTTATAGGTTTTAACATGGAAGCATGCCATCGAAAGAAGCTTCCTTTTTCAAGGACTAAATTTCGATAGAATCCGGTCAAGTAAATGTTTAAGAAACCGGCTCCAAGGGGCATTGGAAAATACAGGAATACCAAGGTAGGAGAGCGGTAATTTACCAATTAACGTTAATGCCAACGATAGTAGCAAAAGAGGCTTTATGATGCAATCCGATTTTAGAATTAAAAATGACTTCGGACATGGCTCAATTGACCTTTTGCCTTGATATAGCCCCGTAAGACTAAAAATGGTAGAGATAACATGCATATTCCAGGTAGAGGCTTTGTAAATTAATAAAATGTCATCATCATAAAGAAAATGACTCGAGAATGCAGAATTTCTAACATACGTCATCGAACCAAGTTCACCTGAATCTACCAACCATGAAATTTTTCCGACTTAAAAAGTCCTCAGCCAAACAGAAAAGAATGGACGATAGAGGATCACCTTATCGAACACCCCCTAGAGCATCTAAAGTATCCTCGGCATCCCATTGATCATTATTGATATCCGAATGGAAGAAAAAAATATTCAAAATCCAATCTTGGAAAGCCAATTAAAATTGAAAAGCCTCTAGAACCGCCAGAATGAAGTTCCAGTATAATGTGTCGAATGCCTTTCTCACATCAATTTTTAGAGCCATGTTCCCCCAAATCAAGGTTTACTCATGAGATTAATACCTTCTGAAGCAGTGTCATACAATGATGCATGTTACTATTTCTAAGAAAACCAAATCGATTTTTTTGAGGTTAAACGAGTGGTTATGGATGCCAGATGATCAGTTAGGATTTCACTAATAACCTTGAAGACAAAGTTTCCTAGGACAATAGGTCTTAAATGCTCAATCATACTAGCGTCTAAACATTTAGGAATAAGGACCATTAGATTGGAATTTAAACCAGGATGCATAAAGCCTGTATCAAAGAATTGTTTGACCACTACACAAACATCAGAGCCAACAACATGCTAGAAACATTATAAAAAATTCCACCGAATCCGTCAGGTCCAAGAACACTGGAATGATCTATAGAGAAAACAATGCGCCTGATATCGGTAGGCAAGGGACAAGCAATAAGATCAAAATTTTCAATATCGAGACATCTAAGGGGATGTCTTTCTGAATAATAAATGGGTTAATTTCAAATAAATTCCCTATGGTTTTACGTTTTTACGTATCGGTATCTGTACTTTTTCTGTTACAAAACGAACCTTGTGGTTTGCAAAAATTTTATTTTCTTATTGACTTTACCAAATTTGGCCGATAACGACCTCAAAATGAAAATTTTCAAAAATTAAAGCTGTTTACTATCATATTTACTATGGAACCACATTTTTTATTTTTCAAAATTATCAGTTTTGGAGTTTTCTCTTTCTAAACATTATCCTTCTCTCTCATAAAAAACAACACCTAAATGACTTCAATATAAGAAGTTGAAGAATTAAAGTTGCTTAAAATATCATTTAGTTCTTGAAAATTTGCATTTGACGCCGTTATCGGCCAAATTTGGCAAAGTCAACAAAAATGAAAATTTTATAAACCACATGGTTTAGTTTGTAACAAAAAAAACACATATACCGATCTGTAAAAACGTGAAACTACATGGTATTTATTTGAAAATAACCCTAATGGAGTTGTATATAGTTATGTAGCTTTATGTGCTTTTATGTTATATAAGTTTACATGTTAGTTCATAGTTTATGTTTTCTGCTTAGTTGTTTGCGATTGCTTTTTGTTGTTTGTTGTTAGTTGATTAATCATTAGTATTTGGTAAAATTATGATGAGCTGTTGATGTTAATATGTAAAAGATCTAATATGGACATATTTTAAATTAATCAATAATAAATTATGAAAAGAAAAAAAGGCTAAAATTTCAAATATAACTCATATGGTTTGCTAATTTGTAAATTGGTGAGTCAATGGTTTTGTTTTTGTTTTTTTTTTTTTTTGGAAAAAGAGAATTGAATTCCTTATCATTAGCAAAACTAGAGATTTTTAGGTTGACATTCTCATTTTTAATTGTTGACGAAAATTTTAATTTTGAGGTCATTTAGGTATTTCTTTTATTAGGAGAAAAATTATGATTTTTGGAAAATAGAAAATGCAATTCTATAATAAATATAGACAAATTTAATTCTTGAATTTTTATAATTTGAGGTTATTAACGGTCAAAACTGACAGTGTTAACCTAAAAGTTCTTAATTTTATTAACGGTGGAACCTTAGTCTTCTTTTAGCCAAAAAAAAAAAGAAAACTACAAACATCAATTTGTAATCAGTGAGATCACAGGATTATATTTGAATTTTTCTAATAAAAATGCAATTCAAATTAATAAAAATAATCTAAATATCTAAATAAAAATAAAAATATATAATTTTATTTAATGAGGTAAAATCTTGTTTTTTTTTTTGAAAGAATAAAGAATATTATTTATGAAAGAATAGTTGGACAAAGAATAGCTGGAGGGGTTAAAAACCACTCCTGGAAACCAGGCATAGAATCAGCAGCTCTAGCTAAAACATGTGCTGCTTGATTCGCTGATCTATGAACAAATGTAAGTTGACAGTTGTCTAAACTTTGAAATAAAACTTGACAATCTCCTCTGATTACACCCAGTGGTGAGTTAACAGGAATTTGCTGATGAAATAACTGAGTCAAACGTTGTGAGTCGGTTTCGAATTGAATGTTTGCTTTATGTTGACGTTTAGTCCATGAAGCACCTCCCGGAAAGCTAGAGTCTCCGCTATTAGTGGGACCGACGGGCCACTTTACGTTCCATTACCGCACGCCTTAAACGCCCCGACTTCATCCCTCTCGATAAAACTGTAGCCCAGCGAGCTACTGAACACCGCAACATCGAAATTGATCTTTATCGCCCCTGACATCGGAGGAAGCCAACTCGCCGTAGCTGTTGGTGTAGTGTTGAGGGAGATACGGGCTTTCGCCTGCGCCTGTTTCCATTTGTATAGATAGGCTGCTGCCGTGCTAAAAATAATAGACGCCGGATCAACCCGCTGCTGCCACAACCATGCATTTCTCGCCATCCATACCGACCAGCAGATCGCAGCTGCTACCCCTTGCTGTTCCTGCGAAAAGTTAGTCAATATATATGCCCAGAAATTTGTGAAATTTGTTGCCAACGAACTACAGTCCCCAATGTCTGAGTAATTCCACAATTGTCTAGCCCTGGGACATTTAACTAGGACATGATAAACATCCTCAACTCCATTTCGACACCATGGGCATTGCTGCGGGATTGGAACTTGTCGAATTGCCAAGGCTGAACACGTTGGTATGCAGTCCTCAAACCTCTCCATAGTGTATCCTTGATTTTTGGAGGGATGAATAGGTTCCAGGTCCTGTTCCAGATCGGTGAGCCGATGCCTTCCACTTGTGCGCTGCCGCTTACATATCCGCTCTTAACCATGTACTGTCTCGATCTTTCTCGACACCAGTACCAGCTGTCCGGGATTGACCTATGCGATATAGGGATTTGGCGAATTAACGCCCTGTCCCTTTCTGAAAACAGATACCTCAATGCTTCCGCGTCCCACTGACCCTCTTCTGTTCGAATGCTACTCACCCGTTCCTCGACGTTTGCTGTAACCGGAACAATTTCTACAAACGGGTTATGCTGATCTGGTATCCACGGATCGATCCATATTCGTGTATCTTTTCCATCTCCAATCGCACAACGTAGACCCGAGATCAGCAATTCCTTTGCGGAAAGCACACTACGCCAAAGAAAGCTCGGATTTGCACCTACCGTGGCTTGTAAAATCGACGACCGTGGGAAGTATCACGATTTGTAGACTCTCGCTACCAGGGATTCTAGGTTTTGAAAGATTCTCCAAATTTGCTTTGCCAACAGTGCTAGATTGAACTGCCTCAGCTTTTTAAACCCCATACCTCCAAACTTCTTCGGTTTATATAATTTATCCCATGATTTGAACCGAACGCCTGTTCGAGAGCCATGTTCCGTTACCCACCAGAAGGAGTTCATCATCTTTTCAAGGTCTGAGCATAGTAATTCCGGCATTAAGAATAGGCTCATTGCATAAGATGGTAATGATTGCAGGACAGATTTTATCAGCACTTCCTTTCCATCTCGTGAAAGAAATCTGACCTTCCAACTGTTCAAGCGCTTTTTAAACATGTCTTTCAGAAAGGCGAAGACTTCCACTTTTTTCCTTCCGATTAGCACCGACAGGCCTGGGTACTTGCCTGATTTGGCGGATCTTCCCACTCCCAGTATCAAACTTATTGCGTTGCACAGGTCTTGGTTGCAATTTCGGCTGAAATCTATTGATGATTTTGAGAATTTTACCTTCTGTCCCGAGGCTGTTTCATAGGATCTCAAGCAATTTTTTATTGTTGTGCTTTCCTCAACCGAGGCTCTGAAAAAAAGATAGCAATCGTCAGCAAAAAAGAGGTGAGATATACTTGGAGCCGATCTTGCTATCTTGCACCCGTGAATACTGCCCCTAGCTTCCATATGTGTTAATAGAATTGACAGGCCTTCTACACAAATGAGGAAGAGGTAGGGCGAGATCGGATCACCTTGCCGTAAGCCGCGTTCTGGCAGAATCGGTCCCACTGTATGTCCCTCCTCCACTATATGGTACTTTGCTTTAGTAATGCACTGCATGACCAGTTGTACCCATCTATCCGCGAAACCAAGTCGTCTCATCATTTTGTCTAAGAAGCTCCATTCCACTCGATCGTAGTTGTTTTTCTTTTCAGATGATGATTGACTTCAAATGCAAGCATTACGTTGTCCGTGATCAGACGGCCAGGAATAAAAGCACTCGGAGATGGAAAAATTATCACGTCAAGAACCTTTTTGAGTCTGTTTGCTATTGTCTTAGAGACAATTTTATAGATGATATTACAGAGGGCAATAGGGCGAAGATCAGAGACAAGTTCTGGACTAGACTTCTTCGGGATCAGTACAATATTCGTGTCATGGATAGAGTCAAGGAGCATACCAGAGTTAAGCCAAAGTAAACAAGATTTTGATACCTATGCTCCAACTATATCCCAATATTTCTGATAGAAACACGGGTTGAATCCGTCCGGGCCCGAGCTTTTGTCCGGATGCATACTGAAGAGTGCAGCTTTAATCTCGTTTTCTTCGAATGGAGCCAAAAGTTCGTCGTTTAAAGACTGTGTAACCTTCGATTGAACGTGCTGAGTTACTTCGTCTGGTAAACCCCCATTAGAGCGGAATAATGTGTTAAAGTAGTTCAGTAAATGAGTTCCCAGCCCCGTCGACCAGTCATACCAGTTACCGATGTCATCCTTTAGCTTGCTAATAGAATTTTTCTTCTTTCGTTGATTGGCTGAGGCGTGAAAGAACTTGGAATTCGAATCTCCCTCACTGAGCCATAGTTGTTTAGCTCTCTGTTTCCAGTAAGACTCTTGTTGCAGGAGTAGCGCCTCAAGCTGTTCCCTTGCCTCTAAAAATGAAGCCTGCGATGATTCGTCCTGTCGGTGTCGAAACTTTTTTATTCGGTTTCTGCACGCCATAATACCGTTTCTGAACTTAGCACAAATTCCTTCTCCCCAGTTCAGTAACCTCTCTCCGCACCTCTGTTGATAGTTGATTATATCTGTGTTCCCCACGTCCCAGGCGGCAATGATCTGATCCCTTACACTATCTTCGCGCAGCCAGCAGTTCTTGAAACGAAACCGGCGGGTCTGTTGACAAGGGTCAGGGTGGACTGTTAACATTAGTGCTGCGTGATCGGAGGCCGGGGCATCCTCCACCATTATCCTTGCTGCAGCAAACAGTTCAAACCAGCTGTTAGACGCAAATACCCAGTCGAGCTTCTCATCGATCATGAGTGGCGAACCCCTACTCCTCTCCCAGGTATATCGCGGACCCATCGTTAGGATTTCCACCAAACTGCAACTGTCTATTGTATTACGAAATCCATCCAGAAGTGGCATTGGGTGCTGATTACCTCCCCATTTATCCGCTCGAGACATCATGTTGTTAAAATCACCAATTAACACCCAAAGGGAGGTATTAACCATTGACAAACTTTTAATAAGATCCCAAGACTCCTCCCTGCGATTACGCTCCAGGAAGCCATAAAAACCGGTTAATCGATACTCCGGCAAACCTCGAACCTGCACCAATAAATCAATAAAATTTGTGGAGCATCCCAGCAATTGAGTCGAATTGCTGAACCTCCAGAGAATTGCTACACCCCCTCCATAGTTAGTCAGGTTAACCATAAAGAGTCCGCTAAAACCAATCTTCTTACTTACCAGTTCAACCTTGTTCCTTGCACATTTTACCTCCATTAGAAAGACAAAGTCGGGCCTATTTTTGGACACAAGCTCTCCCAACATACGGACTGTCCGGGGGTTGCCCATGCCCCAGTAGTTCCAGCTTAATACGCTCATTGTAAGTGGCGGGTCTGTCCGGCAGATCCCGCTTCAAAATTATGATCGGTGATTTCACCCTCCACCCCTCTGTTTTTCGCCAACTTTCCTGGGCCAGGCATGCGCCAATCCATCTCCTGTCTTCGTCGCTTTGTTTCTAGTATTACCACATCGTCTTGGTCTTCATTCCCCATTCCTACATCTTGAACCTGCGTGACCTGACCTTTGGCTTTAGCTGTTTCTGTGATCTCTGGTGTTGTGCCGTGAGGGGTTCGCTCCTTCTCATGTTGTGTAGGGAGGGTTGCAAGCAGGTATTTGGATATTTGGGGAGGCTGGAATCGACGGGGAGGCACCCTTAACCATGTTCCATAAGCCATAACTGCACTTGCAGGGTCTGATAGCTCAAGTAGAAGTTCGCAGTATTTGTCCGCATGAACAATCCGACCACAATAAAAGCAGAATGTGGGAACCCTCTCATACCTGAAATTTACCCATGAGCTTTCTCCTCCTGCTTTGCTGATCCTCATCTTCCTAACCAGTGGCTTCATCACATTCAATCCGACCCGGATCCTCATATAGGTGCGATCAAGGCTGTTGAAATTGTTTGTATCAGAAGCTATGGACACTCCTAGAAAGTTGCCCACTGCTTGCGCCACTTTCTCTGACATAAAACCACTAGGCAAGTCGAAGACCTGTACCCAGAAGTTTGTTTCCTACAGCTCTACGTCGTATGGTGATTGGCCCTCCTCAAGCTTCCTTACTATCAATAAGTTTTATTCAAAGGTCCATGGCCCATCCTTAATAACTCGATCACGTTCGAAGGGATGAAAGAAATCGAACCTAAAAAGATTAGGTCCTAAGGTATCGATATACAGCCCTTTGATGCTTTCCATAAATCGGCAAAGGTGTTCTTCATTACTGCTACTCGCACGTTTCGTTCCGTGAGGATTCGCCCGACTAGACTCCAAGTCGGTCTGCGGTGGGTGGCTACGTCTTCTAATGGAACCTCGAGGTTGAAGTCGTTTTCGGAGGATAGAGTAATATCGTTGAAGGCGGTGGGGAGATCCATTAGGGCGTCGGCTGGTGGTGGTAGTAGCGTCGATGGTGTAGGGTTCAGTTGTCAAGACTCGTCAAAAGTGAGAGGTTCTAAACTTTCAGAATTCTATTGCTCATGCGGATCTTTCAGCAATAATGTTATAGGGTTCAATTATCTTTTGACGAAATCTATTGGCGGATCTTTCAGCAATAATGTTATAGAAATATGAACAATATTAAAGAAGAAATATTATTGAAAATTAAAAAGATAATTTTGTTAACATCATATATATATATATATATATATATAGGGTTAGGCTCATCCAATAATAGAAAAAACAAAGTAAAACTTACTTTGTCAAAAACAAAATAAACATAGAAGACATCATATATATAAACAAATGTTCAATTAAAACTCTAAAAGATGTGATGAAGCTCTTAGCCTAATGGTTGACAGCTACCTATGTCTTGGGAGGTCATGGGTTCGAATCACATCCGGGTCTGGTGGGGATTTTTCTTTCTTCTTTAGTGTAAGCGCATTGCGCAAAATTTAAAAAAAAAAAATTAAAACTCTAAAAGATTGTTGTTTCAAAAAAAATATATTCAACACTACTATTAAATAACTTAACTGAACACTATATTTTTTGCGTTTCAGAAAAAAAACATTAAACATTGTCCCAACAAACCGACTTCATTATATATTTTGACTATATATACTTTTGAATTAATAATAGTCAAATGGACAAGTAAAGAATAAAATTCTTATGCATTCAGCCAAATCTTGTATGGACTGACTCGACTTTGAAAACCAAGTGATCTTGAATTGAAAACATCCAAAATGATCTATTCATCTCAATATATATCAGTAGCTAGCGTAATTAATAATAACATCTTTATTGCACATATACATAGTGACAAAAATCAAAAGACTGTGAGATTAAAATTAAGTAAAAAATATAATTTATATTTTAACAAATTAAAAATAAATTAATCGGGTAGATGGTCAAAATTCTAGTGGGACGAATTATGGGTTAAGAAAATGAAATCCAGACTGGGTGGAACTCAAATAAATAAATGTGATGGAGCAGAATATGTCATATCGATGTGATTGAATATGAACAAAACAAATCTCCATATGACATCAAATTAGTCACACTTTTAAATTTCAAACCAGAAACAAAATTAAAATTCCATAATATTTTTAAAATATTTTATTATCAAATGAAAAGTATGAAATAAAAACTAAACTAAAATATTAATAATTGATTTGTTATTTCAAAAAAAAAAATAATTGATTTGTAAGTTCCAGAATTAATTTCAACATCTCTATCTTTATCTTTGCATTGAAAACTTCATTCCTAAGTTTATATAAAATATAAAATAACACAAATAGGAAAGAGGTCAGTAAACTTCATTTTCTAAGGAAATATTTTCTTGGCTATCATCGCTGCTTCATAAGATCATATATCTTTCTCTTATGTCACAAACATGTGTTATTTTTGTCATATTCTTAGCTTATATAATACTACCACTTCATAAACCTACATCTATATTAATATTATATAAATCTTTGGCTTTTCATATTCTACATTTAACATATGCACCTATATCTAAATATATAGATATATGCACGTGCAAGCTTACATGCATGCAAGTTTGTAACTACATTTGCATATTCATTTGATTATGGCCCCATTTCAATCCTATATATTAATCAAGAGACTTCTCTAATTGATACTAAATTAATTATATATATATATATAACTATTGATTCAAATAATTATGTTATTAAATACTTTTATGGCTTTTAGAATGCAATTTAAGTACCTTCAAAAAAATAATGCAATTTAAGTAGGATATAATTATACCAATTAAAGTTGGTTTGCCCGTAACTAATCTCGTCAAGAAGTTCTAGTGTATCAAAAAAATATTTTTTATCGAAATAGCAATTGCCTAAAAAATGCATGATAACCTTAAATTGATTCATCGGAACCCTGTATTACAAAAAATAATGCATTTACAATATGTTGTGTAGCTAGATTCCATCTAATAGTTTCTAGTTTTATTTCTGAAAAGAGGTCAATTTAGACTTTAAATTTAATTTAAAGGATCATTTTGATTTGAAATGAATTTTAGGAATCAATTCAATTATTCAACTTGGTTAAGATAAAAAAAAAAAAATATTCAACTTGGTACATATTTCAAATTTAATTTGAACAGATATATCATCATTAGGTATCAATAGTGTTGACAATCTAGATCTAATAGTGACTGGCTAAATTTATTTAGCTAATCGGAATCCGTGTGAACACTATTGCATTAGATGTTGACACATCTAAAAAGCCACCGATCACGCACATATCATTTTTTTACTCATTTAAATACAATTGTCAAATTGAAAGATTAATTTGTAAGTAAAATTCATTTTACAACAAATAGACTTTGCAAAACAAAGTGGAATCACCTTGATCTAGTAAAGTTCTATTGAAAATTTAACTGAAGGAAAAGGAAAATTTCGACCAAAGAAAACTCAAGTTCATGGTTTTATTTTTTCATATTTAAAATTTATATCTATAAATGTATCTTATTAGAAATATTCTTATCATGATGCAGAGCAACCACAAAGAATTTAATCCAACGATCAATTATTTTTCCTATATCTAGCATTTATAAAGTCAGCATATTATTGAAAAAAAGAAAGAAAGCTAAAATAAAAAAATTCCTTAAAATAGAAGTATGATAGAACATCAATATATATACTGTTTATATAGGTTAATTTAATCAACAATATGTATGTATCAAATTTAAATGTACTCAAATCAAACATATTTATCGTTTATGATTAATCAGTACTTATTTTTCTACATGAAGATGATAATAATGATCTGAATTTTCTTTTTGCCTATAACTATAACAGCCATATATAAAAATATGTATAATGTTATGAACCTATGTATAAAAACTATAGTCTATATATATAATCATAATCTTATATGAGAGAGTATTTATGGCCTCACCTGAGATCGGCAGCAATATGTAACACCACCGGCTGAGGCCAAATGAATTACTCTCTCGCTAATAACCAAAATCAATCTCTTATATGAACAAGTATATATATAACATTATATATATGTCAATGGCTGATTCCATGTCTACCTTCATGATGATGATGATCGAATCGAAATCGAATCGGCTGACCTAATCTCACAAATATATACGCACCAATATAATTAATTAATTAATTAATTATAATCTGCTCACCGATGAATCAGGATTTCAGGAGTACCAATTCAACCCTGAAAGTTGGTACGGTTGCCTGAAAATTCCATCTCCGAACATTGTTTGCTGGTGCAATGGCGGCGTCTGAGGCATCTGGCTAAGCAGAGAGACTATAGAACCATTTCCATCACTTCTTCCGTCGCCATTATCGGGTTGGAATCTCTTGCTTGAGGAAGAAGTTCCCGCGGTGGCTGCGGCGGCGGCTTCCATTTCTTCGTTCCAATAGAGAGATGGAAGTGTCCTTTTAAGCGGAAGCATAGACAACTCTGTAGGCCTTGAACAGCTTGAAGAAGCTAATTGAGAAATCGAATTTGTGTTACTCAATCCATCACTATTCAGCAATTCAAATAAACTCGGCTCGTTTAGAAGCTGCAGTTTCGGGATATTATGCCGGCTACCTCCGACGGAGAACGACGGCGGAATCGATCCAAACATATCTTCTATGCTATCATCTTTATCATGATCCGTTGGCCTATGAGAATTATTCTTCTTATATATACGGCATAAAACCCAATCATCAAGCTGTAAACATATTTTTTGAAAATCAAAAACCACAAAAGATATGAAGAAGAAATTAATAAAAATAAAAATAAAATTACATACCCGTAAGGAGTTTTTCTTGTTGCCCAAGTCACAACCAGGAGGTTTGTTAGAGACCTTATTATCAGCTAAGCGATACTCATGCATAATCCAATTAGTTTTGATTCCTTTTGGTGGCTTACCTCCATAGAACACAAGTGCTTTTTTAACTCCGACCTTTTGAGTACCGCCGGAAGTTAACACCGGTTTATCAGTACCTGTCGCTTTCCAGTACCCCGAAGTTGCTGCTCTGTTCGGCCGAACTCCGTTTGGATACTTCCGATCCCTTGGACTGAAAAAATACCATTCCTGCTCCCCAAACGTCGCCTTCGCTGAAAAAAATCCACAACAATTATTTTTACTAATACTTACTGGATCATCAGATTGATTTAAATTAATATTTCAATTTCAAAACTACACACCTGGTAATTCCCAGGGATCAAACTTGTACAGATCTATTTCTGCTATAATTGAGACCGGAAGAGGAGCGGAGGCTGCCTTTTTCTTCAGATAATGAACAACTAACTCCTCATCGGTTGGATGAAATCTAAACCCCGGCGGAAGGTTAGGTTGCTGCGAACCGGACGATGAATCGGTGCTCTCCATATTTTAATTTATAAGATTAGGTTCAGGACTGATTGGAGTTGAGATTGGAAGTGTTCGCCGGAGAAGAGAAGAAGAGCATGTTGAAAAATGGTAGTTCAAATGTTGTATAAAACAACCATTCTCTTAAATGGGGATATGGGGTAAGACAAAATACTAAAGGGTCAAAACGTAATAGACTTTAACCACCAATCATAATTAACCACAAGGGCTGATTAGTAATACTGAGTGTGGGATTTTACTTAATTAACCATAATGATTTATGAGAAGGTGCAATGGTAAGTGAACAGCAAGGGAAGAGGTATAGGAGTTTATGGGTAGCTGATACTGACGCTAACCTGGGAAATAGGACCGTTGATAAGTCGACACGTAGAAGGAAGAAACGAAGGAGAGAGTGACACGTGGGAGAGAGTGAAGAGTGGGGACCACAATCCACATAAGGAAACAAAAAGACAAAATAGATGGATAAGTGTGGGGACGGAGGACGGATGGCAACAAGCTTTTACGCTTCAATGTCATGCTTTTGTTATGCAAATCCCACCAATATACAAAGGGGAAGGGACCCTACCTCTCTCAAATTTGATTTCCTTTGTGCTATTTAAACATAGACCTAGCTAGCCTACATTTCACCTCCATCCTCTCTTCAATATGTCTTATTCCTTTGATTTGCCTATTTCTAAACTCCTAAGATTTTGAGAATTTCAAGCTCTTTCTTTTTTTCTTTTTCTTTTTTTTTTAGGAAAGGAAAGAAAAAAAACAAATAAACAAAACAACTCAATCCGGGATCAGCCTAGAAAAACTGACCCAACCACATCCTCCAAGATCAAAGAAGAAATGAAGCTCGGTGGCGAAGAAAAGGTAGAAAGACCTAACAAACCAGAGTGCCCTTCCATTGCAAGACGGTCCGCGACGCGGTTCTGCTCCCTACAAATATGAACAAACTTAATAGACTCAAAGGAGGGCCCAATCCTTTTAATGCCTTTAATAATATTCAAGCTATTCCGGCAAACAGACTTGCCCTCAGAAATCATTTTAACCGCTTCTTGGTTATCTGACTCAACCAGAAGCTTCTTCACCCCTAGATCCTTAGCCAGCTTCAGGCCAGAGAGAATCCCCCAAAGCTCTGCAGAAAAGGAAGAACCAATACCCAAATTCTGAGAGAAGCCAGAAATCCACTTTCTAGCAACACACTTAGGTATCATATTTTCTTAAGCTCACTCTAAATTTTGCTTTTAACCACGCACTAATGTTCATTAAAATTACGGACACATCACCGACAAACTAAAGTTTCCGAGGCAATTCATCGTGTGTAATAACAACATTATTATTACCAATAGATTGGTCAGTGACATGTATCTGTTGACGGATTAATTTCTTATACCGATGAAAATGGTGCTTGAAAATAAAATAAAAGAGAAATAAAATAAATATATATGACTATCGAGATTGAAATGAAATATTCCCTTTAAAAAAATGAAAGTATGAGAATGTCTAGGGTTATATTTTTAAATGTCTTTATTTTAGTTTATTTCATTTTCGTATTTACTTTTCTTACACTTTTCTCGTTTTCCATATCACAAGGAACATCATGAACTATTCCACCCATCGTTCCCCTAGCTAATTGATAATCTTTGTTCGAGAAACACTTTCTAACAACAAGCTTCATCTGAATCTCCAACATAGGGGGAAATATTATGTAGATTAACCATGAGAAAATGAAATCTTTTAAAAGCACAATTAAGAAATGATGGTGAAGACTTCACTTTTAACGCAAAATATCTGAAAAAAAGTGGTTGAGGAAGTAATGAAGGAAAATAATCTACTCTCAACCAATGAAGATCAACAAGGAAGGAAAGTCCCTTTTACTGAAAAGATCATGAAGAAAAACAAATGCTTTATATTCTATATGGGAGGATAAGCTATTACCATGATGCACGCAGTTACATCTTCAAGGTTGTTAAGACATGTGGTAGAGCTACTATACGATGATGCATGTAGTTACATTTTCAAGGCTATTAAGACATGTGTAGGAAAAAAGCTTCATTCTTTATGAAGGAAGATAAGCTACTAGCAATATGCACATAGTTACATCTTTAAGGTTGTTAAGATATGTGGTAGGAAAAAACTTTATCCTCAATGTGAAAATATAAGCTCACGCGGCATATAGAATCAAGCATAAACAAAACATTAAATTGAAACCCAAAATGACTGAGGAGCATGGAAAGATGCACATTTGATGACTGAGGGGTTATCACCCTTATATGATTCAACTAATGAGGGAGTTTCACATTTTATAAAAATTCATCTTCAATTTAAGAAGGTGGAAACATAAAATGAAACTTAATCTATTAGGATGAAGTTGAGTAAGTGATAACGTGCTTACCTTAGAGTTAGACCAAGTTCTTGGATTGATGAAGAACCTTGATTATGGTTTCCATCAAAATCGAAGAATGTTCAGCCTCTATTTGTTAGGATGAAGTTGAGCATATGATAACTCGTTTGTCTCAGATCAAGGTGAAGATCATCTTTCAAATCTAACAAGTTTAAGTTGAAAATGTGATCATCTGTTTGCCTCAGATAAAAAAGAAAAACAATCTCCCAATCTAACAAAATGAACAGAGCATGTGATAACTTACTCGTCTTGGGGTCAAAAGGAATATCAATCTTCTTGTTAGACATGATGAAGTTCAACCTCATCAATTAGGATAAAGTTGAGAAGCTCATAAGTTATTCATCCCGAGTCAGAAGTAAGATCACTCATCTAATCAAACATGAATGTGATAATTTGTTTCTCTCGAGGCCTGAATGAAGATCATTCTTCTAACTAGACATGATGAAAATGATGAAAGGTAATCTTCACCTATTAGGTTGAAGTTAAACAATTGATCACTTATTTGTCTTAAGGTCAAGAAAAATGTTAAAACCTTCAAACTTGATGGGAAGAAGGACGTAGCATGAAAAGTCTGGATATCATTTGGTTAAAAAAGAAGGTCAAAATCTTCAACTTGATGGTAGCATGAAAGGTATAGATATCGTCTGGGTCAAGAATAATAAATTCATAAATACCGTTTGGGTGTACAGCTGAGCCGCTTGGCTCTTTCTTCAACTGTCCGCACCTCTATTACCATCTGCTTTTTCCTTTTCACTGTGGTCCATTCCTTTTCCGGTTCAGTATTCGCCTCCTCCATTGTGGGCATAGTCTCAGAGCTCTGACTCGTTTGTCACAGCTATCCAATTAGGAGGTGCAGCCGCAGCTTGTTCTCGCGGTAGCACTTTTAGCTGGGGAATACTCGAAACACTATCATACGGGGGCCCTGTGTATAACTGGATAGTTGTGTCCGTGGGACGCTATTCAATCTCAATTTTCGATTCATATTGACTGTCAGAGTCTGATGCATAATATGCCCAACAAGGTCCCTGATTCCCAGAAGCTTGTTGTTCATTTTCTACATCTCGATTTTCCCAAGAAACAACCTCTACTTCTTTAGTGTTATACTGTTTCTCCGGCTGTACCTATCCACAGTGCTGGCGCGGTTTATTTTCTTTATTTTTCCTGTTGACATCCTCTCTTCTCGGATTGCGACGGAAATGCACAGCCGAGTGGCCTATGGTTTTACACATCGAACACAAGGTGGGCAGGTTCTCATACTCCAGATGAACCCATTGCATTCTATAATCTGTATCAATCCTCAATTTATATTGCAACTCCTGAGCCAAATCAACATCCACTAACACCCTCGCGTAATGACCTAACTCTCCTTCTATTGTATTTCTGTCAAACCTCAAAGGGATTCCTACCGCCCTCGCTATGCTAGCCATTATCCTCTTATCCCAGTATTCCCAAGGTAGATTGTGGATTCTAACCCAAACCTGCGCTGATGTTGGTTTGTGGGATTCTGGATTGAATCCAGGAGTCCAAGGGATAAAACGCATAATACCTGGCTTCAAAGGGATTGTGCCTTGACCCCAGACCGCCTGTAATGCTTCTGCATACGACATAAGAATGTGATAAAATCCACGCCCCAAAGAGATGAGCTTCCAATTCGACTTGCAGCCCCAAATAGAACTCAGTTTGCGCTTCAAGTCTTGATGTTTCCAGGGTAATTCCCCTTTTGAAAGAGTTATTCTACCAATAATCGAGTTTTGACAAGCCTCGATGCGTTCTTGATAAATCGATTGGGGTATCCTTACCGCTCGAAATCTGTCTTCATCTGTAATCTGCGGTTTATCGATGCCATGTCCGATGGAGGTGTTGGAGTTCGCCGACAGAGCCTCCGCAAAGGATAGCGAGGTGTGGCCTTTAGGTTTATGATTGCTCGGAGGTACTTGTAGTCCCCCAGCTGCAGCAGTGAACGTCGATCTGCTGAAAAGGTGAGCAATATTGAAATCCCTCAAAATCTCCTTCCTGTCCATGGTGTTCGAAGAATCCGATGTAGGCGAACTAGAGTGAGCAAAAGATTCTTTGGAAAATAGATGTGCGATTGCGAATGGCGCAGCCGCGGTGGTTGTTGGCGGCGCGGACGAAGACGGTGGGGTGGGAACAGCCGTCATCGTATTAGGTCATCCCTCCAATTGAGGTACTTGTTTTAATACCCAAAGCCACTCTCTAAAATAAAATGAGATTAGGGGGAGTTGAACTTAGAATCTCTTAAGTATAAGCATACATCCTTAACCATCTCATCCACCTCTTTTTTGTTGTAGGCAAAGGAAAGAAAAAACAAAACCCAGAAAAAAAACTTTAATTCATCATCTCATCCACCATCTCGTCCACCTTTAAACATTAAATAAACCTATTAACTATAATTCAATTTCTATAAAAAAAAAAAATTAATCAATTTCTATATTAAAAATTTAATTTAATTTGAAATATTATTAAAATATATATTTTAATTTGAAATATATAAATATAAAATTATTCAAAATTTAAAAATTTCAATTAGTGACTTATTTATTTAAGTAGTAAAAAAAATCAAATCCCGAACTAGTGTAATGAAATAGTTATGATTTTATGGAGTAGTGTAATGAAATAGTTAAGATGATTTGATGGAGAAAATGGATTGTAAAAGTTGAAGTGAAAGTTGAAAACATAAGTTGTCTACATGCTATGCTGGAGGAGATCACATGATGATGATCATCATCATCACAACCTTAAAATTTTCAAAGAGTGGATATGGAATTGTAGTCGTGTCTTTCCAATGCATATAGCTTATTCATTTAGTGGGGTTCTCATGAAGACAATCTTACTGCTTTTTTTAATGACAATAAACAAATTGAAAGGAAATATATTATAGAGATAACTCCAGTCCATTGGGTTTGACCAAATAAACACCAACGTTGATTGCTTTTTCTACTTTCAACTCATCACTATTTTAAATTTTTATTCTTTTAGCTATAAAAGCAAATATTAAAAAAAAGGAAAAATTACAAAATCAGATCAAATAGGAGACTCAATTACATAGTCAGACCATTTATCCAACCCACTATATATCTAGACTATATTATTGTGACTTTCCCAAATACTCCAAACCTTTCATCTTCTCTTTCTCCTTCCTCTTACAAGTTCACGGTTTCCCTTCCCCTTCCCTTTCCCAGACTTTTGATCTTCATCTCTTTATTTATATTGTGAAATTTGTACCAATTTCTTCATCACCATGTCTGCTTCTTCCTCTATTTATCTTTTGATTCTTCATTTTCCTGTTTCTAGAAAATTAAGTCATAGTTCTTCATCTTCATATTTCTTTTCATTCCTTAGATTCTTTCTTCTTGTGCGAATCGAAGGCATTGTTATTCGACGTTATTCTTCATATTTTTCTGCGTTTATCATATGGCTATCAAGGGTAAAAGGCGGAAATAATGTAAGTATCTACTATTTAATCTTCATCTTTTTTCCAGAAAATCATTTCGCGAAATGTGTTTTACGAAGATCTGCGAGGAAAAATAGACTAAAAATGACTATTTTGCTTCGCGAAAACAGATTACGCAAAGTCTGCGAAGCCAAAATAATCAAGTGTTTCATGATTTGTTCTCTTCGCAGACTTTGCGTAATCTGTTTTCGCAAAACAAAATCGTCATTTTCTTGCTAACATGTTAGCAAGAAAATGACGATTTTAGCTGGATTCCTTGGCCTATCTGCAACTTTCCTTCCATGAATAGCAAGAGCAAAAACACCAGTTTTTTCAATTCACCTTGCCAGTTCCACAATATCTTGGGGCGATTTTAGTAATTGAATCTTACATGTTACTAGACAGTCCAAGTTCTTTCTTAATGTTGTCAAAATATCATTAATGAGGTCTTGTTTAGTAAATATTGCAGCACTCATGCCTCCACTTATAGAAAATGACTTGGGGCAACCCATATTGATGTCTATTGCAGCAACATCTTTACATACCATTTCAGCAGCAGTTAGAGCCCTCATAGCATCAGAGGTGCCAATTTGGAATACAACCTGAACTGAAGCTAGACTCAAGACACTGACAGTGCTTCTTATTGTCTCATGGTTCTTATTGGTTTGGTAATTATCTTTAGCAGTATGATACTTATTTTAAATTTATGCCAATTTTGCAGGAAAAACGGTTCTCATTGTTTAATTACCGACTTATGGCTAATGCTTTATCCTTGTATAGGTAATCACTTGAGTTTCTTTTCCAATTTATCTGACTGACATTTGTTGCCTTTTTTTACCTATATATTTATATATATATATATATATATATATATTGCTTCTGTATTTGATTCGTAGGAAAGTTTAAACGGCTTGGTATACCTGATGAGATGAGCGTATAATACTCATGCTAGCTGGTGATATGGTTGCAGTGCTAGGAATAAATACCTCGCTCAAGTATTCAACAATGAGAATCACAAATTGAACCATCGAGTCTCTTTCTCCAAATTCATGTTGATGAATGAAGGCTGTTTTATTTATTCTTGTGATGCTTAGATACTTACTCTTGAATTATTGACCGACAATTTATTTTTGTAATTCATTGATCTTAGAATACGTTACCCTTAAAGTACTTTAAGTGGCAAAGTATTTACGTTTTTCCTCTTGATGTAAGCAAATGATATGTTGCTTTTTATTTAAACAGTTGGCTTTTCGATTAAGTGTTGCTTACAGATTTGAAATTAAACAATGTTGCTTTTATATTACAAAATATTGCATTTACTGTAAAAAATATTGTTGCTTTTGTTCGCAGATAATGCGTTTGACATAAAAAAAATGTTGCTTTAGCTAAAAATATCATTGCATTTGTCAAGTAAAAAGTGTGGCTATTAGTCAGAAAATGTTGCCTTAGATGGGAGCAAATGTTGCTTTAGAAAGTGTTGCATTAATTAAATTTGAGTTGCATTAGTTTGAATATAAGTGTTGCATTTTACTATAAAATGTTGTTATTAGTTAACAAAAGCAACATATTGTTAATATTAAACGTGTTGCTTTTACGCTGAAAAAATGTTGCCATTATTATTTTGTGATATAATGTTGCCTTTCCTGTAAATTATGGCAACACATTTCTTGATGTTGCTGTTCAGAACATAATGTTGCCTTTGAGAGCTAAAGCAATGGTGAATATACCAACACTTTAAATATGTCTGAATGTGTTGCCTTATCCAATTTTTGGCCTATTGTTACATTTTTAGGATTTATTGCAACTTATTTATGATGTTGCAATAGCCCATCTATGGTGTAGTGACACGACTTAATTTCCGTGAAGGTGAATGAATACAAAGGCATCAAATTCAAGTACCCATTTAGCTTGGATACAAAAACATCAATCACTGTGAGGGGTGATTGGGATGGTGAACCATTTTTCTTGGATTCCTTCTTGACGCCCTTTGGGTTCCATTTCTCATCTCAAGAGCAACAATCACAGTATGTGGTGTACTGGGATGTAGGGGATGAGGTTCTTGGATGTAGGGGAAGAAAATACAAATCACCATTATCATCCCAAAATGTCATTGATTCTGTAAAGCCTGAGATCTGGGGTTTAGGGTTTCATTATTGTTGCAATCTTGTTGTAAATTTGGAACATGTTATGATTTTAATGTTAGAATTATTGTTGCACTCTTGTTGTTATGCTTTTTTTTTGTTATATACCACTTCACATATTTCGTAACATGCGAAGATAATACTGCTTAAGAACACGACTTTTACTTTGCATTGTGAAATTTGCGAAGGTGAAAGTCATTCTGCGAATTAATATTGTCTTCGCATATTGCGAAATATGCGAATTAAATTCATGTTGTGAAGCAATATTGTCTTCATATACTTCGCATATTGCGAAATATACGAAGTAAATTTCATGTTCTGAAACAATTTTACATTCGATGAATTCACATATTTCGCAATGTGCGAAGTCAGATGGAAGGGAGAAAGATTACAAACTTTTCAAGCTTAACTTGAAGGTTGAATAAACCCAAAAGGAATGAATCCTTGCTCCAATGGAGGCTTCAAAATATAATATTCATCAAAAGTTAACCAACATTACAAAAGATGGAGAATATATACTCCCCTTAATTAAAAGATAAAGACTAAAAGACCACCCCTAGGGTTACCAACAACTAAGGAGCCCTAGGGGTAAAATAAGAAACACTTAAGGATAGATATTAGGGTAAATAAGTTCAATGGCAACATGGTAAATAGTTCAATGGCAAAACAGTAAATAAGAGGTGGCAGATATTGTCCTTAACAATAAGAACTTGGGGAGGAAGTATTCCCCAACCCAGGTACGCCCCGCGTGGCCTCCCTCACGCCCCGCGTAGATGTGTCCCTGCACTTGGTGGTTCTTGTTGGGCACTCTTACGCCCCGCATCTTGAGACATACGCCCCGCGTCTTGAGACATACGCCCCGCGTACTTGACCTCCTGATCTGAACTCTCATCGGGGGCTGGTTCCACGCCCCGCGCCTCGCCATACATACCCCGCGCCTCGCCATTCAGGCTACAAACATGAGTGCCTGGCTATCCATAGTCCAAGGCCTGTTTGTACCTGTCGAGGTTGTGGCTGGCCAAACAGTTATAAAAGTTGAGGCCAAATGGACAGAGGATGATCTTAAGAAGCTTCAAAACCATGCTTCGGCTATCAATATGCTTCACTGTGCGCTCGATGCTGCAGAATATAACAAAATCTCAGGTTGCGAGTCAGCACAAGAGATCTGGAAAAAGCTGGAAGTCACATACGAGGGAACAAACAAAGTAAAAGAATCCAAGGTGAATCAGCAGATGAGACTGTACGAGCTGTTCGAGATGAACAATGATGAGGGCATCTCAGACATGAACGCAAGGTTCACCAACATCATAAATGAGCTCAAGAGACTTGGGAAAATCTTCACTGAGGAAGAACAAGTCAAAAAGATACTCAGGAGTCTTCCGAAGGACTGGCAAGCAAAGAAGACAACAGTTGAGGAAGCTCAGGATTTAACCACCTACAAATATGATGAACTCATCGGTTCATTGCTGACCCATGAAATATCCATGAAAAACTTTGAGGTGAAGGAAAAATCTGATGACAAGAAGCAGAAGTCACTTGTCATGAAAGCTGACTCCACTGACAGGAGTTCAACTGATGATGAGGAGATGGCTATGTTCACAAGGAAGATGAAAAGGCTGTTCAGGAAGAACGACAAATACTCTAAAAAGCCTTACAAAAAGTTTGATAAGTATAAGGCTGACTCAAGCGACAACAAATACAGAAAGGACAGCTCAAAGCCCATTACATGTTTTGAGTGCCATCAAACTGGCCACATTAAGTCAAACTGCCCCACGCTGAGGAAAGACAAGAAAAGTGGGAAGAAAGCAATGGTGGCTACTTGGAGCGACATCGATGAGTCTTCATCCACAGAAACTGAGGCCACCGAGTCAGCGAAGATATGCTTCATGGCTGACGAACTTGCTGAGCCATGCGTCTCTGAGCATGCTGACCCATCCATCGCATCAGATGATAAGGAACAATCAAATGAGGTAATTTCTCTTCCCCAACTCAGAAACGATATGGTTAATGCCCTGAGTGATCTCTATACACTTGTCAAGAAGTGTAATAAGAAAGTTAGAGCACTCAGCAGGCGCTGTGACGAAGTGGAAGAGGTCAAACTAAGTGACCTCAGATACCTTCTTCAGGACAATTCGACTCTGCATGATAACATGAAGATCATGCATGAGTATGTCTCTAAAGTCCAGTCAGTTTCAAAGAAACTGAGGAATGACGTCACAACCATCCAGAACCAACTAAAGGTTCCAAATAAAAATAACATTCCTCTGAGAACTCAGTACCAAGGTACTCGGCAGAGATGGAATCCCCAGCGAAAAGTCCAGTGTGACTTTTGTGGGAAGTTAGGACACACCACTAAGGTGTGCTGGCACGCTCAGCACTGAGGTGCTGACAAGTCAGTAAAAAATCCTAAACAGAAGGTCAGTTGTGACTTCTATGGAAAGAATGGCCATACTGTCCATGTATGCCGCCATAAAATAAAGTATGATGCTATACCTGTTGCACCTAACAAGTCAGGACCCAAAAAGAATTGGGTACCTAAAAGTAACTAGTTACAATGCAGGTAAGCTTGAGATGTGCCGAGAAGTCAAAGATGTGGTATATTGACAGCGCATGCTCAAGGCATATGACGGGTGATGAAACTCAGTTCATCACGTTTGAACGTAAACGAGGAGGGATCGTAAGTTTTGGAGACAACAAGAAGGGTAAGATAGTAGGCTCAGGAACCATCGGAGGTAATCCTACTATTGAATCTGTCTCCCTAGTCAGCGGACTCAAATATAACTTACTCAGCGTAGCTCAGCTATGTGACAATGGGAGAAAAGTTATATTTGATGCTACTGGATGTAAAATATACGAGGGTAAAACAAATGAGTTAATTTTAACTGCCCCTCGGATAGATAATGTCTTTATGCTAGACTTAGAGAAAAAATTTTCAAAAACTGTGTGCTTAGTAACAAAGGAAGAAAATTCCTGGCTATGGCACAGGAGACTTGGTCATGTAAGCATGGACCTCCTGGCCAAACTAGCAAGAAAGCAATTGGTTGAGGGACTGCCTGAACTTAAATTTCAAAAAGATCAATTATGCCACGCTTGCCAAGCTGGAAAACAAACCAAACAATCTTTTCACAGTAAAAACATTGTCTCAACTAAACGTCCGTTAGAGTTACTACACTTGGATCTCTTTGGTCCAGTCCAGCCGCTGAGTCTGGGTGGAAGAAGATTTTCCTTGGTCATTGTAGATGACTTCTCTCGGTATACGTGGGTCATCTTGCTGACCAGCAAGGATGAGACTTTTGAGACATTTTCAAATTTGGTTAAAAAAATTGAAAATGAAAAAGATCTAAAATTAGCTCATATCCGTAGTGATAACGGTGGAGAGTTCAAAAACCAAAAGTTTGTTGAATTCTGTGAAGCCAGCGGCATTGACCACAATTTTTCTGCTCCTAGAACACCTCAGCAAAATGGGGTTGTAGAAAGGAAGAACAGAACTCTGGTTGAAATAGCCAGGACAATGCTGGATGAGCATAGGCTTCCAAAGTATTTTTGGGGAGAGGCTGTTAACACAGCATGCTACATTCTTAATAGGGCTCTAGTTAGACCTATACTCAAGAAAACCCCCTATGAACTTTGGAAAGGACGAAAGCCCAATATTGGATACTTTCGTGCCTTTGGCTGTAGATGTTTTATTTTAAATACCAAAGATAGCTTAGCAAAGTTTGATTCAAAACCTGATGAGGCTATCTTTTTGGGCTACTCAACAAACAGCAAAGCATACAGAGTTTTTAATAAGCGAACTCAAGTTTTAGAAGAGTCAATACATGTAGAGTTCGATGAAACTGACCCTGCAGGTAGATACCAGCCGCTGACCGAAGATGATCCAAACTCAGTAACCATCGCTGACCCAAAACCAGCTACTGAGTCATTCACGAAAGGCTGACCAAGAGTAAGAGTGAACCTAAGATTACTTTTACTGACCCATCTACTTCTGCAGAGATTGTTGAAACAGGAACAACACAAGACATAAATCTACCCAAAGAAATAAGGATTCCAAGAGGGCACTCCGAAAGTGCAATCCTTGATTCTGCTGGGAATACCCTGATGACGAGGAATCAACTCAGGAAGTACCTCAGCAATGTTGCTTTCATCTCAGTACAAGAACCGAAGAATTTCGCTGAAGCTGAGTACGATGAATTCTGGATGAACGCAATGCAAGAGGAGCTCGATCAATTTCGAAGAAATGATGTATGGGAGTTAGTGCCTCATCCAAAGAGTCAAAAGACCATCGGAACAAGATGGGTCTTCAGGAACAAGATGGACGAACAAGGAAACGTAGTCAGGAACAAAGCAAGGCTTGTAGCTCAGGGCTACAGTCAGCAAGAAGGTATAGACTACGGTGAGACCTTTGCCCCAGTGGCAAGGCTAGAGGCAATTAGAATATTATGTGCATATGCATCTTACATGAATTTTAAATTTTTCCAAATGGATCTCAAAAGTGCATTTCTTAATGGAGTTATAAACGAGGAGGTTTATGTAAATCAACCTCCAGGTTTTGAGGACCCTAAGTTCCCAAACCATGTTTACAAACTCAAAAAGGCTCTGTACGGCCTCAAGCAAGCACCACGTGCTTGGTATGAGAGGCTGACCAGTTTCCTGCTGACTAGAAATTACGTCAGGGGTAAAGCTGATACAACCTTATTCATTAAGAAAAAGGGTAAAGATACCCTACTGGCCCAAATTTATGTTGATGATATAATATTTGGTGCAACTAACGAATCAATGTGCAAGGAGTTTAGCAAACAAATGCAGACTAAGTTTGAAATGTCCATGATGGGAGAACTCAGCTTCTTCCTCGGTCTTCAAATTAAACAAGGAAAGAATGGCATCTTCATCAGTCAAGCCAAATATGCCAAGGAGATCTTAAAGAAATATGACTTGGAAAATTGCAAGCCAATATCCACTCCTATGGGCACTGACACTGTCCTCTGCGCTGATGAGAATGGTAAGTCAGTAGACAGCAAGTTATATCGAGGTATGATAGGCTCTCTACTTTACTTAACAGCCAGTAGACCAGACATTCAGTTTTTAGTATGCTACTGTGCTAGATATCAATCTAACCCTAAGGAATCTCATTACATTGCTGTAAAAAGGATATAGCAATTGGTATGTTTAATCCTCTTCAGTAAATTCATGTGCTAAATGAATATGAATGCTGAGTGAATTACATGCTGAATGATTTGTTTGTTTGCTGAGTATCTCATTGAAACTGACTGAATATACAATACTGAGTAAACTTGCACACTGAGTAAATTAGTTTAGAACTTGAACTTAAAATCATCCTTAAATAATGCACTGACCACTCAGAATATCAAACGCTTGACATTCTAAATACCGAGTGATTAATCCGTTAGCATAAATGCAAAGCACGCGTATAGCCTAGGATGACGTATTCGCCGTAATGTGTCATAAATTCCAGGATCGTTGTCGGTACATGATCCCAAGGCAAAACTGACACATGGATTCGATTAGGATCCACACCGTTCATTTCGTCTATAAATTATGGGTATTTCCCCATCTTTTACGCTTTACGCTTAATCAATTCTTAAGGCAAAGAAATCACTTAGAAACTCTTTTCTCTCAAATTCCTCTAATTCCTCCATCTTCGAAGAATGACTAAGTTATCTTTCAACGTCTCCGGTGTCGGCCACCAAAAGTCCAGCTCCGATGAACCTTCACGAAACCCTTCTACACCAAGCAAGGGTAAAACTGGCCAAACTTCTGGCCAAGGGAAAGCTGTTAAGATCAAAACCTATTCCAAGGTCTTCGAAAATGTCCGCGAATGGAAGGTTGAGCCCTCCAGATGGGTCTCTGAGCATTTCGTTCAACATGAACAGCCATTTTCCGAATGGATTTCTAAAAACGAATGGACTGGGCTATTCTCGGTCAGGGATGAGACATATCCTGACCTAGTGAGGGAGTTTTACCACAACCTCAAGGTCGCTAATGACAATGCTGACTACCTATGCACCGAGGTAAGAGGAAAAACCATCTTCATCAACCCTCTGTACATAGGAAATCTCCTACAGCTCAAGACTGAGGGAGTAAGGCTGAGGAAGTCAGGTGATCAGGAGAAAACCAACTATGTCCATACCTTCTGCAAGCCAGATGGTTACTCAGGAGAAGTCTCAGCTTCTTCAATGGGTCAGCATCAGAAAATGGCTCACTACCTGCTGAGCTATTTTATCTACCCAAAGATCAACTGCACTACATCAGCAACCAACTTTGAACAGTGCTTCATATGGCACATGCTGACGTACACAGCCATCAACATGCCGGTCTTCCTAGTTGCTGGGTTCCTACGCAGCACGGGTACACTGAGGTTAGGGTCAATTATCACCAGGATTCTCATCGACCACAAGATTGACCTCGAAGGTGAGGAATCTTTCAGAGGAACCGAGATCACAGCTGCCTCGCTGAGGGCACTGAAGTTTGGACAGCCTTTGAAGAAAGGTAAAGCTGCTGCTGCTGATGCTGGCCAAGCTGAGGAAACTTCTGAGCCAAAGAAAGGGCGAAGAACTAAGGCCCCAGCTTCTCGCAAGAGGAAATCTGCTGAGACTCCTTCTAAAAATGTTGAGTCTCCAGCGAAGAGGCAAAGGTCAGCTGGTAAGTCAGCTGAGAAGAGAACCAGGCAAGGTGAGCCTGGAACCGAGGAAGCTGCTGAGCAACCTCAGAAGAAGCAGAAGACTTCAACTTTGACTCCTCTGGAAGCCATACCGACCGACTTCATTATACCGGGTGACTCTCACTTCACCCAGTGTCATGGTACAGGTGCTGAGTCTGAGGAGCCTGAGGTCCAACTAGATGATCACTTCATCTCTCAAGTTGAGGAAGAACTTGATGGAGATAGTACTGAGTAAGAAGAAGAAGAAGAAGCCAGCGGTCAGGATGACGCTGAGGATTCTGAGGAATATGCCAGCGAAATTGAAGCTGAGGATGCTAACACTGGGTTAGCTGGTGGAGATGTGCATGTCAACACTGAGTTGGCTGCTGGAGTTGAGCAAGTACTTGACCAACACACTGTTGATCAAGGAAAAGAGCAAGCTGACCAGACTCATACTGAGCAATAGGGATCCTCTCCTACTCACTCAGAAGAACCTGCTCCTACTGATACTCCACCTCGCAGAAGGCGAAAGTTGGTCAAGGCCAGTGAAAAACCAGTCATTGAACTTCCTGTGCAACTTCCAACTCTTCCTAACATTGTCCTCTCTAAGACAACTAAGGACCCTTCTACCGTCCAACTTAAATTCTCCAATCGCCAATCCACTTCCACTACATCGGCGCAATTGGAAAAACAAGCCTCTGTTTCTTCTCAACAGGAACATGCCGACCCCAATGCCTCAGCAACATCAACCAGTCAGGTTGAGCCGTCTACTGTTCATGCTGTTTCCTCAAGCATGGTGCTGACTCCCCATCCTTCTGCCGTCAGCACAGACAGTATTCGTATTACAACTTCTCAACCTCAACTCTCTGCTGATCAATCAAGAATTCCTCCAACTCAAGTGCAGATTGAGCAAACTCTTCCAGTCACTGACCAGGTTACACCCTTCACTCCACTTACTTCAGGTCATACTGATGTCCCTGAAGGCTCGCAAAGCCATCTGAATGCCACTGAGTCCGGCAAAAAGATCATCGACTCAGTGCAAGCATTAATCCGGGAACTTCAACATTCCACTCCTCCTGCTGGTTCTACTATTCTCGAGACTACCCAGCTCTCTCAGGTCACTCAGCTTCTAAATGAAGTTAAGGGACTTAAAGATTTGCTAAATGTCGTCTTATCCTTCCAAGCCCATCAAGCTAAGCAGGATTCTATTGCCAAGTTGGCAGAAATACAGCTGACAACAGTTCAACATCTGAACTCTCTCCATCACCAAGTCCACACGTTGTCCACTGTAAACACTGACTACGTCACTTCCTCTGAACTCAAAATGCTCTTTGCTCAGCTTCACACTGAGCAACTGAAGACCAACGAGCAAATGGTGTCATACAGTCAGTGCTCAGTAGAGCAAATCGGTGAGGCTATAAGACTGCTTAATCTAAATAAGCAAGAGATGGATACTGACGCGTTGAAGCAGAATGAGTTGCTACAACAATCTTTCAACCACATCTGTCATAACAATATCCAACATCATCATTATGACTCAGCTCTCTTGAAGACATTCCACCAAATCTTTGCTGGCCTCTCTGAAGCTCTTATCTGGCAAGCCAAAGCTCAAGCTTACAGTGTAAATATGCTCAGTGCTGCTGATCTCCGCATACCCGTAGAGGTCTCAGTAGATGGAGTTGCCATTTTTTATGGCGTAAATGAGAGCGCTGACAAACTAAAAGAGCTTTCACAAGAACTGACTCGCGCTGTGTTAACCGATGCATTCAAGCTCCCTGAAGTTGACAAAACGGGGGAGAAAGTGCAAGCAGCTAGAGCTCAGCATGAGCGACGTCAGTACGAGCGAAGTCAGTCACAAGGCAAGAAAAAGAAATAGATAGGCTAGCTCAGCATAGGCCAAAACAGTTGTAATCTTTTTGTTGTCGTATCTATATATGTGTTGATATGTAATTACTGACTTCTATCATATATATCATATCTGCATTTCTTATTCAAATCCTGAGTTATGATATATGTTCCTATATACTGAGTTATTAAGTATCTTCAATTAAAATCAGCCATGTTTAACACTTGTAAAAATTATTTGACTAAATCAAATGTTGATAACATGTTTGCCATTGACCTATGTGTTTATAAAACTTTCTGATAAGAACTCATTGAACAATAAATTACTCAGCGCACTCTATATGACTAAACCTTCCGCTTTATACTGAGTAAATAGAATATGTTGAAATAGCTGACCTATATCTGAAAACTGACCTTAGACTTACTCATTTAAACCATTAAATGTTTTAAGTAAAACTAAGTCAGTAGCTCAACCCTTACGGGGGAGTTTGCTAAATTATATTAGGTCAACTATCATGGGGGAGCTCATACTGAGTTCCTTGCTGAATAGTTTTGCCAACATCAAAATGGGGGAGTTTGTTGAAACACCTTTCCACATAATTTTGATTTGACAAAATTGTTTAAGTATAACTTAAAATACATATTCTAAACACACTAAGTTTAAATGCTTTGATTCGTTCTACTAATGTGTTTGTTCAATATTGAGTTAAAACTGTTATAAGACATAAGGATAAAAAGGCCCAAGCCCAATACGGAAGCCAAGGCCCAAGTCAAACAACTCAGTACACTCGGCCTGCGTATGTCAAGACGTTGCCGTTTTGAACAAAACGCAACTCAACAAACGGAAGGATCTAGAAGACCTTCGGGAACAACTTCAAGATGAAGCTGCTGAGTAGTCTCGACAAACGTACAAGACAGCAGCTGGCGAAGGAAAACTTCCAGACAAAGTGTTTCCTCTTTTGGCAAAGTTCAGACGACACAGTATGCTGTCCAGTTGACCTTACCATAAAAGGAGAGACCATCTGCTGAGCTGACCGAGGACAGAAGATACACGATTGTGATTGGCCGAGAGCTCTGAGCAAGTCAGGATGACAACGACATATAGCCGTTTCCCTCCAACGGTTATTTCGAAATTTGAAATGACCGATGCCCAGACGTCTCTATAAATAGTGCCATCACAAGCTTCATTACACACAGAACTTGATCAAGCCATTACGCTGACCAAATCTCTACAAGTTCTGCAAGCAATAAGCAAAGCAAAAATTCTTACACTACATTTCTCATATCTGTGTAAAAGTCTAGAGTGATTGTAAATCGTCTAAAGTGTCTTAGCACATCTTTGTATTAGGACAAAACACTTATCATTTCTAGAGATAGAAAGGAGAGGCTGAGTACTCGGTTTTAAGTACTCAGCGGAGAGATTAGGGTTGAGTAGAAGTATAGAGGAAGGTACTCTTGTCATACTCAATTGCTGATATTGTAAAAGGTTTGAGGCTCTACCTTTAAAGAGCTCAGTAGAGTATTTGAAATCTCGGAACGTGTTCCGGGGACAGGACGTAGGCTTAGAAGAAGCCGAACCTGGATAAATCTGCTGAGTGAAGTATTTCTTACCTTAACTCCTTATTTATATTGCTTGCTTTAAATAATCAAAACTGACCAAGTAAAGAGGTCAAGTTGAGTTGTGCGCGTTGAACGTCTGAGCTCAGGAATAGACTCTAAGTGCTATTTCCTGACTCAAGCTAAGAAACTGACCTAGTCACCTGTTGACTAAGCCAGTATCTTATTGTTTACTCAGTGCCGCTGTTCAAATCTTTTTCTTTAGAAAAAAGAAGTCTGCCTAAATTTCAAAAAGTTTAAATAGTTCCTAACCCCCCCCCTTGGAACTATACTTGCAACTAAACTAGGGACCAACAGGCTTACCCACACCTAACAATCCGACGGGCTGCTCAACGCGGGTATCTTCTACCGGCGTCGGTTCCCGGCTAGGATACGCAATCAATGCCGCTTTCTTTTCTCCCTTAGTAGGACCCGTCAACGGTATGAGAATATACTTGGCCCCATCTTTGAAGACAGTGTACGTGTTGTCCCGTCCCGCATGTGAGGCGTCACGGTCGAATTGCCAAGGCCTCCCAAGAAGCAAGTGATACACATCCATATCAGCCACATCACACATAACCTCATCTTGGTAGGACCCAATAGAGATAGGAACCTTGCACCGGTGGGTGACATTAAGCTTCCCCCCCTCTTTGATCCAGCCCACTCGGTATGGTTTCGGGTGCGGCTCGGGCACTAAGCCAAACTTGCTCAAAGCGGCTTTGCTAAGGATGTTCCCTTGACTTCCACCATCAACAATCAATTCACATTTCAATCTGTGGATTAGACCTCTAGTCCTAAACAATTGGTGCCTCGGGTCATGCTCTTGTTCAACCGAAATCAGTACCCTCTTCACTATATGGACCTTCCGCTCATCCCCGGATGATCCACTATCAATGGGCTCACAATACAACTCATCATTACCTCCATAATCACCATCATCACATCGCTCAACCATATTAGCGCTCCTCCTCCTTGGACACTCATTCGAACGATGGCCCGGTTCATTGCATCGGAAACACTTAAACGGAGCCGGTTTTGTGTACGGGTTGTTGCCCTTAGGAAGGGCGGCTGTCCTAAAGGGTCGCACATCTCCGCTAGGTGATTTTCCCCCGCTCAAGATCTTGGTTCCACTTGAACTAGCACCATTCTTATCCTTGCCCACCTCTTTGGACTCTTCCCCCTCTTCACAAACTTCCTCAATCCTCGGCCTCCGGTATCCGTCACGTGCCCTAACATTCAGTTGAGACTCGGCCTTCAAAGCTAGGTTCCTTGCATCTTGAATCCGGATTACCATTTGTGTCCCAATTCTGTCTTGAATATTATACCGTAGCCCCTCTAGATACCTTGAAGTCTTTTGGCTTTCGGTTTCCGACAAGTTAGCCCTTGCCGAAAGCCTTAAGAACTCTGAAGTATACTCGTGCACGCTCCTCGATCCTTGCGAGCAATTCCGGTAGGAGCTGTAGATATACTGCTCGTAGTCGGGTGGTAAAAACCGCTCTCTCATCATCGATTTCATCCT
This sequence comes from Euphorbia lathyris, assembly GCF_963576675.1. NCBI lineage: Eukaryota > Viridiplantae > Streptophyta > Magnoliopsida > Malpighiales > Euphorbiaceae > Euphorbia > Euphorbia lathyris. The sequence continues at coordinate 89,985,938 of NC_088911.1, read as the reverse complement.
CCTCCAAGACCTAATCGGTTCCCTTCCTCCTCTTCTCCGCTCTTCCTTCACATTATCCCACCATACCGAGGCTCCCCCTTTCAACCTATACGCCACTAACCGAACCCTCCTATCTTCCGGTATCCCCGCATAGTCGAAGAACCTCTCCACCTCAAGCAACCAATCAAGGAACCCCTCAATGTCAAGTTCCCCTCCAAACGAAGGTAGATCAACCTTGAGTTTGAAAGCATCATCCCTATCATAGTGTCCTCCATACTCCACTCTCCCATTCATTCCGTCTTTATATCCGCCCCTATCAATAGCATGACCCCCATACGGATCATTCATTCCATAATTTCCCCTTCCATGACCACCTACATCATCATCATTCAAAATATCCAAATTCCCGGCACGCACATGCACGGGACCAACAACATCATGCATATTCATATCATTCACATGCCTAACATTCCCAATACCGACATCATGCTTAATACCCATGTTTCTAGCAATCCTATTCAAGTCGAAATCATCAAATAGGTCGCCGTCACTATCACTATCGGCATTTCTAATGACCATGGTGTTAGGATGCCTTACCTCATGAACCCGAGGGTCCACTCGTTGAACCTACTGAAACTAGACATATATGGGTATAACATATCCAAAATTCATGTGAAGATCACTTCTACACAATATATGGCATGCAAAATGATTCTGTCCTGTTTCCTGCCAAGAAACAGACTATCCAGATTTGCATCTACCATAATTCACTCAACCTAGCTCACACTAAACACAATGGATTGCCAAATCCTTTTACAGTCATATACTTCAAGTATTTAGGAACACTTTTGTATAAAGAAACTTTCTCCAATTAGGACTTTAAGATCCTCAAAATGCTACATCAACATGGCTGCCTCACATGACATTCAATTTCGAGGCAGTCATGATCCATCTAGGTTTTCTTCCTCTATATATGGAATTAAAGTCCCATATTTTACAGAGGGTTTCATAACACATATAGGAACATATGTTATTCTTTATGTATCTTCAAATTCGAACAATATAAATATGAAAAACAGGCTCCAAAATGACTGAAAGCAGTACCCTAGATTTCTGTTTAGGGCACTTGATACATATCTTTCATTTGGACAGCCTAAAACCAATGAAAACAACACCAAAACTCAACAAGCTCAATCACAACTCATCCACAACAAATCCTATGATCATACCTAGGTTTTTTCAGAATCTCCAACTCATAGAAAACAAGCTAAAACAGCATACTAACCTTCAACTTGTGTCTATCACCTAGTATGCTTCCTAACTTGACTTGTTTGGCTTGAAAATGGAAGAAATTGGAAGAGTTTTGTTTGGAGGATGTTAGGGTATATCAAAGGAAGGTTTGCTGAAGTTTTGGTCGAAATTGTGGCTGGAAATGAGGAGAAATGAGTTGTATCAATCATTGTTAAAACAAAGAGGCATACTTTGTCTTACTTGAGTGACACCTCGTGCTTGCTCACAAACCTCCAATCCAGCCCTCCACAAATGTAAGTTAATCAATTTAGGACATATGAATTCATTAATTCATTCATTTAAGTCCTAACTCAATTAACCAATCGTTACATCTTAACGACACACTAATCGCCTACTAATCGCACGATAATCGCATTATGCATACAAAACTTCTACTGACAATGAGATGAATCTAAAATGTATGTATTCAATCATGAAAATATATATGAATGTGGGAAGACTCATATGTTAGGGTTTTGGGGATGTTACATATTCGGTGGAGGCCGGATCGCCTCTTCATTTTTCCGGTGAAGGTCTCCGGTGGGTTGAGTGTGGGTATTCCGAATCTCAAGAACAAGTCTCTCCATAGCAAGTTGCATTTCTCTTCTACCCGCATCTTGCTTCTCTTCAAACTCCATCATCTTGTCATTCATTGCCTTCATATTTGCTTCTAAGGCTTCAAACCTTTGATCATTGGCTCCAATGGCTTCGGTGGTGATACGTGGTTGAACCATCTCCGAGAAGAAGTCTCCGGTCAAGGAAAACGACTCGGCTCTGATACCAAATAATGTAGATTAAAATCGACTGGAGGTTTTAATCGTAAACCAACAAAGATTACAAACTTCTCAAGCTTAACTTGAAGGTTGAATAAACCCAAAAGGAATGAATCCTTGCTCCAATGGAGGCTTCAAAATATAATATTCATCAAAAGTTAACCAACATTACAAAAGATGGAGAATATATACTCCCCTTAATTAAAAGATAAAGACTAAAAGACCACCCATAGGGTTACCAACAACTAAGGAGCCCTAGGGGTAAAATAAGAAACACTTAAGGATGGATATTAGGGTAAATAAGTTCAATGGCAACATGGTAAATAGTTCAATGGCAAAACAGTAAATAAGAGGTGGCAGATATTGTCCTTAATAATAAGAACTTGGGGAGGAAGTATTCCCCAACCCAGGTACGCCCCGTGTGGCCTCCCTCACGCCCCGCGTGGATGTGTCCCTGGACTTGGTGGTTCTTGTTGGGCACTCTTACGCCCCGCGTCTTGAGACATACGCCCCGCGTACTTGACCTCCTGATCTGAACTCTCATCGGGGGCTGGTTCCACGCCCCGTGCCTCGCCATACACGCCCCGCGTGTTTGACCTCTTGGGTTGTTCCCCCGACTTCGAGCCCTTCACGCCTCGCGTCCCAATGGACACGCTCCGCGTGCTCTGTTCTTCGCCCTTTCCTTCATCCCCCTCGGTTAGCTTTCTACGGGTCCCATCCTTCAACTCCGGTTCAACCTTTAGGGACCGGATGTCCTCATCAATATATATATATATATATGAGATATCATGTGTGACACATGATACATTTCTTATGGTGTGACAAGCCTTATTGTGTGTGTGACAATGACCAATTTTGTAATTAACTAGGGGAAGGTGGCAAATTTGTAAATAAAAGGAAAGAGAAATTTGTTTTATTTCTTTTCTTGAAAATGCATTTTTCCGACTTTTCCAACCTCGTTTTTCAAAAAATTTTATACCGTTGGACTCGTCTTAATTAAACGGTCATTTTAAGATCCCAGAAGCTCATTTAAAAAAAAAATCTGGTGAATAGAATCCAGCGATTTGTTTTTCTGTGAGAAAACAAATATCCAGAAAATTTTTAAAAAATTCTAGAAAATGTAAAAGATCATTCTGAGAAACTTTAATTCTTGACTCAAAGTGATATTCCTTACGGTTTAGTCTCAAATCAATGAAATCCGGCGATTATGTGGGCGTTTTCCGGCGAGAAAACAGAAAGTACCCAGAAAATTCTCAAAAAATTCCAGAAAATGTAAAATATTATTTTGAGAAACTTTAATTCTTAGGTCGAAGAAGGATTTCTTACGGGTTAGGTCCAATAAAACAATTTCCTTAATTTTATCAATTTTACAAGCTTCAACAATTTATTGGGTCAAAACCGTAAGAAATATCGTTTTGAGCCAAGAATTAAAGTTTCTTAAAATGATGTTTTACATATTTTAGAATTTTCTAATAATTTTTTGGGCATTTTTTGGTCTTATCTTTTAGCATTATGGGTTGCAATATTTTGTTGGAACAATATAACAATTCTGTTGGAACAATATAACTATTCTGTTGGAACAATATAATTATTCTGTTGGAAGAATATAAGAATTAGAATTATTTTCTAAATAATATAACTAATATAAATTTGAAGATACTGTATTAAATACTAAGAAACAAAAATGAAATTGAACACATAGATAATAAAATTGATTTGGAACAATTGGTAAACTGATTTATTATTTTGGAACAATATAAGTATTATGATGGAATAATAGAACTATTTTGTTGGAAAAATTGGTACGTTGATTTATTCTGTTGAAACAATATAAGTATTATGTTAGAACTAATGGTACACTGATTTGAAACAATTTCGTATACTGTCGGAACAATGTAAGTAGGACAAAAAATGTTCCCAAAAAATTATCAAAAAATTCCAAAACATGCAAAACATCATTTTAAGAAACTTTAATTCTTGGCTCAAAATGAGATTCCTTACGGTTTTGACCCAACAAATTTTTGAAGTGTGTAAAATGGATAAAATTAAGGAACAAGTTTTATTGGGACTAAACCGTAAGAAATCTCACTTCGTCCCAAGAATTAAAGTTTTTCAGAATAATATTCTACATTTTCTGGAATTTTTTGAGAATTTTCTGGACACTTTTTTGTTTGCTAGAAGACGCCCACCCGAATTTCGTTCATCGGAATTTTTTTTACTTGAGCTTCAGGGATCTTAAAATAACCGTCTAATTTAGACGAGTCTAATAGTATAAAAATTTTCGAAAAACGAGGTTAGAAATGTTGAGAAAATGTATTTTAAAGAAAAAAAATAAAACAATTTTCTCTATCCTCTCTTTCTTTTTATTTACAAATTTGCCACATTTCTCTTTTCAATTATCATCAAAACCGCGTAGTTTTGTTATGTCACACAATAAGCTCCTTGTCACACCCTAACCTCTTATCACACGGGATCTCACCCATATATATATATATATATATATATATATATATATATATATATAGGAGGGCTCTTGTGAGAACCCTCCTCTTAGGTGATGAGACTTTCTTATGGTGAGAACACTCAAAACTACATCGTTTTGAGTATTAAAAATCAATAAAAAAATGAAATGCTGCTGGTGGGATTCAAATTCTGGCCGCTTCACTTATACTTCATACTGCTTACTACTAAGACAATTATTTTTCTTATACATTATGTCGCGCACTGCTTAACATACCACTGTCCTTGTAGGTTCTATTGTTTAATATTTGACGCATGCACTTATTAAGATCGATTAAATGTGCATAATAATGAATTATTAATATAAAAAAAAGAAATATGCCTAATAATGAATTATTAATAGAAAAAAATCCAAGAACATGCTCGAATTTCTTATTTATTTAACTCCTCTATATTTTTGTAATTTATGTTTTAAAATATTAAGGACGATGTTCTAAACTTTATAACTTGTGTTCTAAAAGTTAAGTATAATGTTTTAAAAAAATAACTAAGTATATGGACCATTTTTGCATTTGTTTTATAATATAATTTATAACTCATATTCTAAACAACATAACGTATATTCTAAAAAACATAACCTATGTTCTAAAGTTTATAGTTTGTGTTCGAAAAATTAAGTATAATGTTCTAAAAAAATCAGTAGATATCTGGATCGTTTTTGCATTTGTTCTATAATATAATTTAGAACTCATGTTCGAAAAAACATAACGCATATTCTAAAAAACATAACGTATGTTCTAAAAAATATGTCGTACGTTCTAAACTTCATAGTTCGTGTTTTAAAAATTAAAATATATGTTCTAACGTATGTTTAAAAAAATATATTTTCTTGTATAAATAAAATATTAATATGAAATTTTATTAAAATATATAATATATTTTTATTTAAAAAATATAGTATTGGATTTTTTTTAGCATCAGATTTACTTAATAATATATAAATAAAAGAATTGTATAATGGACAAACAAAAACAAGTGTCCCAGCGGTAAGACATGCGCGTGAGTACTCCTCTTTTTAACAATCCAAAGCGAAACCGGTCTATATCGATTGGTTAACCATATAATCGGTTAACCATAAATTTCGGTTAGGTTTTTCCTTTAACGGTTTTTAACCAATTCTCACTAGTTAACCAAAAATCAACGGTTAACCATAATTTTTACCCAAACCTAAATTTTTAAACAATATTAAAATACACATAATTTCAAAAATTCAAACGAAACAAATTCATATAAAAATTCAGAATTCAAACATAAGTACCGAACTAAAAAACAATCCATTAAATTTATATTTAAAATATAAAGAAATGTAAATAATATTTCGTCAAAGTACTTATTACAACATAAAGCATTATAATCTATGTTATATATTTATATTAATCTATGTTATAATCTATGTATTTATATTAAGCAGTATAATCTATGTATTTATATTTATATTTGTCTTGCCTTTGTCGTCAATGACCTATTTTTTTAAAATTTATATTTATTAAACAGTTCGGTTAACCGTTAATCGCGGTTTTTGAACACTCTAACTCGAAACCGAAACCAAAACCGGTACCTATCTATTTTTTAACCATTAAGAAAACCACCGGTTCGGTTAACCACTTTTTCTGGTTCTGATTACCGGTTTTCGGTTCGGTTACCGGTTTGATCGGTTTTTTTGCCCATCCCTAATCACCTAAGCTCTAGTTCTCACTTGATCCCTCCCTTATATATGGGAGGGATCAAGTGAGAACCTCCTCTTAGGTGAGGACACTTTCTTAGGTGAGAACCACTAAAACTACGTAGTTTTGAGTCTAAAAATTAAAAAAAAAAAAACGCTGCTACCATTGGGGTTCGAACCTTGGACCCTTTGTTTACACTCCAAATTACTTACCATTGAGCTAATTACTTTCATTATGTGATATGTGCCGCACTGATTAATATACCATCACACTGTAGCTTTCATTGTTTAATATTTGACGCATGCACTTATTAATATTGATTAAATATGCATAATAATGAATTATTAATAGAAAAAAAAAAGAAATGTGCATAATAATGAATTATTAATAAAAAAAAAAAGAAATGTGCATAATAATGAATTATTAATAGAAAAAATTCAAGAAAGGTTATAACTCATATTCTAAATAACATAACGTATGTTCTAAAAAACATAACGTATGTTCTAAAGTTTATAGTTTGTGCTCCAAAAATTAAGTATAATGTTCTAAAAAAATCAGTAGATATCTGGATTGTTTTTTCATTTGTTTCAAAAATATAATTTATAACTCATGTTCGAAAAAACATAACACATGTTCTAAAAAACATAACGTATGTTCTAAAAAACATAACGTATGTCCTAAAGTTTGTAGTTTGTGTTCAAAAAATTAAGTATAATGTTCTAAAAATCAGTAGATATTTGGATCGTTTTTTCATTTGTTCCAAAAATATAATTTATAACTCATGTTCGAAAAAACATAACACATGTTCTAAAAAATATGTCGTACGTTCTAAACTTCATAGTTCGTGTTTTAAAAGTTAAAATATATGTTGTTTCAAAAAAAAAGTTAAATTATATGTTATAACGTATGTTTAAAAAAATATATTTTTTTATATAACATAAATTACAAAATATAAAGGAATTAAATAAATAAGAAATTGGAGCATGTTCTTGAATTTTTTCTATTAATAATTCATTATTATGCACATTTCTTTTTTTTTCTATTAATAATTCATTATTATGCAAATTTCCTTTTTTTTTCAATTAATAATTCATTATTATGCATATTTAATCAATATTAATAACTGCATGCGTCAAATATTAAACAATGAAAGCTACAGTACGATGGTATATTAATCAGTGCGACACATATCACATAAGGAAAGTAATTAACTCAATGGTAAGTAATTTGGAGTGTAAACAAAGGGTCCAAGGTTTGAACCCCCATGGCAGCAACATTTTTTTTTTTAATTTTTAGACTCAAAACTACGTAGTTTTAGTGGTTCTCACCTAAGAAAGTGTCCTCACCTAAGAGGAGGTTCTCACTTGATCCCTCCCCTATATATATATATATATATATATATATATATATATATAACATTGTGATATTATCCCAATGATAAAAAAAAGGATATTCGCCTAAAACAGCCACGTGTCGATCACCTGATACCGGCGTATCACAGCGTATTGAGCAAAGGGATCCGACAAGCGGATCACCAATATCTCACCACAAGAGATCCGTGGGCGAACCTAAGAGGCGAATCGCCATAACCGCCCAATCCGCTATTGAAACAGGTGAGCCGATCCCACACTAAAGATCATTAATAAGCAATCAATTTCCTAAACGGACATGCTTAAAGAGAACTAGTAACCGCCATTAATGGAGCATTAATGGAGACTTTCTAATTACTAAAGGCTACAACTTCATGACTATATATAGCTAGTATCTCGAGCTATCAAGGTACACACATTCACTTACCCTTTGTCAATTCAGTTTGCACCCTTGTTCTTCTATACTGACTTTGGCATCGGAGCTTCCCCCCGTCGAACCCAACGACGCCCCCACAGAGACGAAAACTTATCAGAAATTCTCTACTAGTCATCAATTGGTGCGGTGAACGTGGAACCTTAATCAAATAAAGGGTTTTCGTTCACATTGAAAGATATGACGAATGGAGAACAGAACCCCTCCTCGGGGGTTGAAACACCATCGGTAACACCATCAAGTCAACCTGAAACCAGCGCTGGTCGCGTTGATGTGAGCACTCCTGCGACGCAGGATGGAAGGGGTATGTCGCCGGATACATTCATTGAAACATGTGCGGGATCCATGGGAAGAGAATTTGGCCCTGAGATGGAAAGACGCCTAAGGTCGTTCATGATAGTACCAGAGCTTCGGCGCACAAATCCTACGTCATCTCAATGGCCACAGGCCACTATAGGACCAAACGCCCATAATTCTTCATTCTTCTAAATTCAACCCACGGATTCCATGGTGACTACTACCGTAGCAGGCAATAACCCGCCACTCAATCGGCAATTATTTTCTGATGGAGCAGGAGGAAGTCGTGGGAATAACCAAACTCCCCCTGGAGGATCCGCAGGCCAAGGGTTAAATCTAGGCGGATCAGGTAACCCAAGCCGCCTGCGGTCGAATCTCCCCGAAGGCGGATCAGAAGGTCGACGGCACAAAAAGCGGAGAAAGGGGAAAAGCAGGCGGTCGAAATCACCTTCGCCCCCGAGACAGAGATCTTCCCGTCGGGGTAGATCACCCCCATCTACCGGTCGTAGACAGAGCAAAAGGCCAGTAGAGACTCCCCGATCGGATAGGCCACCACCAAACCAAGAAGAGGATCGAAGCGTTCCTTCGGGAGACCATGGAGGGAATAACGGCCAAGCTCCTCCTAGAGGACAGGGTGGTGGAGGTGGGCATTCGCCATCAGATCCATCGTCAGGATCTAGCTCCTCATCTTCTCCAAGCAGATCTCCCCCTAGAAGACCGCCAAGGGCGGGTCCGGAGAATTTTGATGATCGGGTGAGAGCTGCGGTGCTTCGCATTAATGAGGAGAATGCCCGACATACTCCATTCGCTAATCGCAATTCGCCCTTCACATCATGGATCGAAGCTGAGGAAACGGAGAGGCATTTTAAAATACCTAATATACCCGTTTACATGGGAGCGGACAACCCAGAAGCCCATGCAAGAAAGTACCGAATGTTGCTCAGTCTTAACCGTGCAAGTGAGGCGGTCTTATGCCGGATGTTTATCACCACCTTGGGAGGCCCCGCCTATGATTGGTTCCAATCTTTACCTCCCGGATCAATCGACAGCTGGGATCAATTGAGTAGAGAGTTTTGTGCTAAATTCGCCGGATGTATTCCTCCAGTGGTCAAGTCACGGAAGCTTTTCGAATTAAAGCAGAAGGCGAATGAACCCCTTCGAGAATATGTAGACAATTTCAACAAATTGTGTATACGAATTGTCGATGTGGATGTCTCCATGGCAGCGGAGGCTCTGGCAAAAAACACCACGTGTAAAAGCTTGCAGGAAGATTTAATTCGGAAGAAGCCCAAAAGTATGGCAGAATTAATTGAAAGATGCAAGGACTTCATGGAGGTAGATGACATTCACAGAGAGTCATTGTCTCCGCCCAAGAAGGACAGGGGCGAATCTCGCCATCGAGATAAGGAGAAAGACAAGCACCAAGACTCATCCTCTAGAGGTCGACGAAGAGGCTCTAAGAACAAATCGGCATTTGTGTCGTCATTTACGCCACTCAATGCCTCTAAAAGTGAAGTGCTCATGTGGATTGAGAACAGTCAGCACAAGCGGAGCATTTCATATCCCGAACCAAAAGGAGGGGAGTACACCAACACTGGTAAAAATCCCAAAAATTATTGCAAATACCACAGGAAGAATGGCCATGACATTGACGCATGCTGGGAATTAGCCAGAGAGATAGAAAGGCTTATCGAAAGAGGAAAGTTGGACCGGTTCGTCCAAAATGATGGAAAAAAGGGAGATGGTGATAGATCTAGAGATGATCAGAAGAAGAAGGCAAAAGGGACCATCAATGTCATAGCAGGTGGACCTGGATACCAGCCTGTGTTGAAAAAGGAAAAAACTACTGCTCTAGACAGGGCGTCACTTAATCTCCCTTTTACGGATACCGGTCCGGAGATCTCCCCTCATGCAGATGCCCTGGTCGTTACTATGATGGTGGAAGGCTAGGAGATGAAAAGAGTGATGATTGATACGGGGAGTTCGTGCAATGTCATCACAAGATGAGCATTCGCCAAACTCATGGTCGACCCAATCCAAGTGGGAACCACCATAGTGGACATTCTAGGGGTCACAGGACACACCATCCAAACAAAGGGCCAGGTAATACTGGACTGTGAGTTAACTGATGAAGATCAAGTCTGGAAGGGCGATCTGGAATTCTCCATCCTGGATGGCCAGTTAGCCTACAATATCATCCTTGGGCGGCCCTTTATTTTTGAGGTGGCAGCTCTTATCTCTATACGCCACTTGACTATTTACATCCCCACGGCCAAGGGAGGTGTAATGATCAGAGGAAGTCAAAAAGTGGCTCAGGAGACGTATTCAGCATCATTGATGATTCGCCCACAGTCTAAAGATGAGGATGAAGAAAAGCTTGTCACAATGGCCTTGGGTGAAACAGAGATGTACCTCATGGCGGATGAAAAGCAGGTACGGATGGCTAAAGGGCTAAAGGGAGAAATTAAGGAAGCTATCACCAAGGTTCTCCATGAGTCAGAGGATGTTTTTGCATGGAAAGATGAAATTCTCCCCGGGATTAGTCCAGATGTGATCACTCACAAACTCAACATTGACAAAGACGCGGTACCGGTAGCCCAAAAAGGAAGAAATCATGGCCCGGAGAGGCAGAAAGTGATAGAAGAAGAGATCACCAAGCTCAAACAGGCGGATGCCATCGAAGAGGTACTTTATACACAATGGCTGGCGAATGTGGTTCTAGTCAAGAAGGCGGGTGGATCATACCGCATGTGTATTGACTTCACAGACCTCAACAAAGCTTGTCCCAAAGACAACTACCCCCTGCCATGCATTGATATCCTAGTAGATGGAACCGCGGGACACGCCATGTATTCCTTCACTGACGTGAAGTCAAGTTACCATCAGATCCCAATGGAGCCTTCGGATAGGATCAAAACTTCTTTCGTGACTCACCAAGCCACCTATTGCTTTAAAGTCATGCCCTTTGGGCTTAAAAACGCGGGTGCGACTTATCAACGGATGATGAACAAAATATTCACAGAAAGCAAAGGTGAAAACTTTTCTGTCTATGTGGACGATATGATCATCAAAAGTACCACTATAGAGAAGCATGCGGATGACATAAAGGAGGTACTGGGCGTACTCCGACATCACAACATTAAATTGAACCCGGAGAAGTGTACCTTCGGGGAGACATATGGAAAGTTCTTGGGATTCATGATTAGCCAGAAGGGAGTAAGTCCAAACCCTGATAAAATCAAAGCAGTTTTGGAGATGAAAGCGCCACAGAATATTAGGGAAGTGCAACGTCTTAATGGGCGTATCGTAGCCTTGGGCAGGTTCATCTCATGTTCAGCCCGACGATGCCAACCCTTTTATGAGGTGATCAAGAAGCAAAAGGCGTTTGAGTGGAGCGAGGACTGCGAGAAAGCTTTCCAGGGGATCAAACGGTTTCTCACGGAACCACCCCTTATGAGTCGTCCCTTGAAAGGTGAGAATCTCTACATGTATGTTTCAGTTACAGATAAGGCTATTTGCACGGTCATGATAAGGGAAGAAGAGGGCTAGTAATATCCTATCTATTACGTGAGCAAAGTATTAAAAGATGCTGAAACTCGATATTCCAAGTTGGACAAAATGGCACTGGCCGTCGTCACCACCTCCATTCGCCTCAGGCCTTACTTTCAAGCACATACTGTCATAGTTCGTACAAGTATACCCATGAGGAAGGTATTGCAAAAACCAGAAACTTCAGGGAGATTGATGGAGTGGGCAATCCGCCTCGGAGAATTTGATGTACGATATGAGAGCAGATCAGCCTTGAAGAGTCAAGTCTTGGCAGACTTTGTGAATGAATTCACCGAAGAGGGAATGAACCTCCCCAAATCAAAAGTTGAGGAATGGACGATGTATACGGATGGAGCTTCCTCAGCAGAAGGTGCAGGTATAGGCATCGTGATCAAAGGTCCCCAATATATAAAGCTACGGTACGCAGCAAAATTGGATTTCCTTGCTACCAATAACGCTGCGGAATATGAGGCCCTAATATTGGGGCTACGCCTGCTAAAAGAAATCACTCCCGAGCGAATTGTGATCTACAGTGATTCCAAGTTAATGGTCAACCAGGTGATCAAAAATTACGAAGTAAAAGATGATATTTTGGCCAAATATGTTGCTGAGGTCAAAAAATTGCTGGATCACCTTGAAGCCAAAGAAACTAAGTGGGAACTGATCCATGTACCTCGAGGAGCAAACACAGAGGTGGATCACCTCGCTAAAATGGCTTCTAGTAAGGAGAACTGGGCGGATCCAGAATGCCCATTCGAAGTCAAAGCAGCTCCTGCATTCACCTTGGAGGAGGTATCCATACTCACAATAGTAGAAAGTGATTGGAGATCTACAATCCGCCGGTATTTGATAGATGGAGCTCTACCCATGGACAAAGAAGAAGCCCGACGGATAGTCAGGAAAGCGGCCTATTTCTCCGTGATAAATGATTGCCTATACAAGAAGTCTTTTAGTCATCCCTGGCTGAAATGCATCGTGCCGGAAGAGGGACAACAGATCCTCAAAGAGTTGCATGAAGGTGTATATGGAGCTCACGAGGCATCTGCCTCCATTTTGAGGAAATCTAGGTTAGCAAGATTTTACTGGCCTATGGCAGAACTTGACGCTCAAAATTTTATGGAGTCTTGCCATAATTGTCAGATTCATGTAAATGAATCACACACCGCTAAACACCTTCAAAGGCCCATCATCGAAGGTCGACCCTTTGCGGTTTGGGGAATTGATATAGTTGGACCATTTCCCCCCACCAGAAGGTAAAGGAAGTATGTTGTAGTGGCTGTGGATCATTTCACCAAATGGGTAGAGGCTGAGGCTGTCTCCTCTATCAATGCTGAACGAATGGTGGAGTTTGTCAAGGATAACATCGTTGGAAGGTATGGAGTTCCTCATACGATTATCACTGACAATGGAACGCAATTCAACTGTGCAGAGTTCAAAACTTTCTGTGAAGAATTGGGCATTCTGAACAGATTCGCCTCAGTTTATTATCCTCAATCGAACGGTATGACCGAAGTTACGAACCGGATAATCGTTAAAGGAATAAAGAAAAGATTGGGAGAACATGACAAGAAATGGGCGGATCAGTTAACGAGCGTCCTATGGGCGTATCGCACTACTCCCAGAACAACTACGGGTGAGACGCCATTCGCCCTTTGTCATGGTGTCAAAGCTGTAATTCCAGTTGAAATACGGATCCCAAGTGACAGAGTTGCATTCTATTGCGAGGATGAAAACGGCCAAAAGTTAAAAGAAAGTCTTGATCAAGTAGAGGAAAGGCGAGAAAAGGCATACGTAAGCATGGCAGTTTACAAACAGCGGATCGCAGCTTACCATGACAAGAATGCCAAACTTGTAAACTTGAATGTGGGAGACCTCGTACTCCGTAAAGCAGACAAAATCCAATCCAAGGAAGGAAAAGGAAAGTTGGGGCTCAACTGGACAGGTCCATACAGAATAGTTGACAAGATTGGGTTCGCCACATTTAGGATTCAAGACATGGAGGGAAACACGCTGCCACGTACATGGAATCTCCAAAATCTCCGCAAATATTTCGCCCGAAAATAGAATGTAAACAAGGTCTTGAGTACTCTTTTTCCTTTAGTAAGCTTTTTCCCATGAGGTTTTTCTTATTAAAGGTTTTAATGAGGCTCACATATAAGACCCGCTTGCTGTGATAAAGCGTATCTCCAATCAATAAAAAGCAATTGTTCTATTGTCAATATTCTTTTTAAGTTTTTTCTCGCAGCAATATAAATATTCCAGTCTAAAAAAGAAGGGGGGCACCCAACGCTTCCCACAAAGTACTGCTATCACATAGCTAATTTTTCTCCTCAAAGATAGGAGATCAATCTCATGGGCGAATCAATCCTTAATTGATCACCATTAGAGATAGAGTTAAAACATTTCTCGGACGCGAGATCTTTACACTCTCTTACACCCTTCCCGAAGAAGGGTTCACAAGTCCTAAAGGCGGATCGATTCACCTCAAAGATAGGTAGCAAGACGATCCCTAAGGCAGCTTAACTTCCTCTAAAGGAATAGAACAGCTCCAAACCTTCACAAAGGTTCGCACAATGGAGTATGGCTGGCCACCTACTTCAAAACAAATCCTAAAAGCCTATAAATTTACTTACGCAAACGTAAAAGTAAAATAAATAATAGCAAGGATTAAACAACTGTACTTAAAGTTTTACAAACAAAAATTAAACATTGACAGGAGCATCCTCCTTAACATTCTTCTCGCCTGATGCGCCTTCTTGAGGGGCTTCCTTCTCAACGGCTCTGGATACGCCCAACAAAGAGATTTCCTTTTCCACAGAAGTAGTTCCCTCAAGAGGAAGAGTGCCATCAGTTATCAGCTCCTCACCCGCCTTTGGAGGTACTTCTTCAAGGTCCACCAGCTTTATACTGGCAGTAGGTTTGCTTTCTTCGGCGGGTCCCTTCATCCATTTCTGAACTTGATCACGGATGTAATCCTTGACGTCCGGGATTTTGTGATATTTAAGGACAACATCCGGATCAGGAACGGCGAACTCCGGATCAGTAAAATCAATCTCAGGATTCGCCAGTTGGACGTACGCCATGATCCATTCGCCATAAAAGAAAGCTTGCTCCCCCGCCATGAATTCAACATCTGCTAAGGCATCCTCGTGCTCCTTAGCATCCGCTTCGATCTTTTCCTTCAGCTTTTGGTTCTCAGCATCCTTGAGGGTAATGGCGGACGCGGCATTCGCGTTAGCATCAGCGACTTCTTTCTCCAACTTTTCTATAGTGGCCTTATCCGCCACACCTTGAAGGAGCTCAGCTTCCATGGCACGCAAGCAAGTATACATCTATCAAGACAAACAGTTCATTCAAATGAAAGAACAATGGCAAAACTCTCCCCAAATGAGATCATTTATTCAAACCAAACAAAAGGACAGAAGGAGCTTACCGTTAGCAGCTCTGTCTTTCCCATTCGGACATGGGTTGATCCTGGGATCTGGTTTTGGTTCTTTTGCACCTTGCCCAACTGACCAAGAGCCTCGTCCAGGTCATTAATGACAGACTCATTTTCCAAAGATCCCTGGACACCATGTTTGGCGGACCAGTAACCGCCCAAGTCAGGCTTCGCCATCTACACAAAGATGGGAAAGTCAGAACTTAAATTCAAAATATGGCAAGAGGAAAAGGTGAAACAGCTTACTTGTTCCTTCTCCGCCAAGGGCCTTGCAGATTTCATGGCATCCGCCATGAACTTTTGTCCGCCAGAAGCTGCAGGCTTCCTTTTCTTCAGAGGCGGATCAGCCAATATATCCGTAGGACGTTTCCCTGCACCCTTTTGAGGATCCGTTGCCTGCCCTCTCTTTCGAGCCTCCTCCTCCTTCATTTTCTTACGCATCTCTATAAGAGCGTTATTGGCCTTAGATAAACCCTGGACAAAGAGAACAATAAAGTAATCAAGGTTCAAAGAAAGCACAAAGTTACCTTGATCAAATTGAGCAAACTTTGAGTAAATGAACTTGTCCCCTTCCCGACGAATCAAAGGTATGTCATTCATCATGAAGTCCAAGGCGTCAGCATAGGTCCAAGCATCCACCTTGACACTCTTCATAAGCTCCGCCACTACCTCATCACTATCAGTCAGAATGCGCATGTCTCCCGCCATGTGCAGAGGTTTGGCATTCCAATACGAGGGAAAGCCTAAACACTCGCCCTCTTGAATCTTTACATAGAAGAATTTTTCATCCCAAAGATGGACATTAGACATATTGCCGCTAAACGGCGAATATGCTCCAAACTTTGCAAAAGTGAGGAAAGACTCAGACTTTCGCTTTGACGGTTTATGAAACGTTCAAAAGACGCGAGGAGTGCACACTACTCCTAAGTTTGAAGCTAGATAACAATCTAAAGCTAGATCTAACCAGCCATTTGGATGTAATTGGCTGGCAGTGATGTCAAAGTAGGCAATGATATCCGCCATCATATTGGGAAGTGGAAGTCGGAACCCTCTTTCTACATGACTGCTATATACAGACAGATATCCGCTTGGAGGATAGGCGGGTCATTGATGGGCAGCCGCCAACTGGGTCTCATAGTTATTTATCCACGGAAAGCGACTCGCCAGATCCGCTAGATCTGCGGCACTCATGCGAGAGGAAGTGGACTCCGCACGAGGGGCCTTTTTCCCAGGCGGAACAGAAGAAGAAGCCACCATCCCGGAAAGTCGCCTAAAATCTATTGCCGGAGTAGTATTGGTAACGGGGGTGGAAAGGTTTTGAATTCTACTCGAACAAGTTTGACCACTATTACGCGTCGAGTTACGCAACTCAGCCAAGTTAGAGCTAACTGTAGCTTCAGAGGAATAAGAACTCTCCGATGAAGATGTAGTCCAGCTAACTACGATTTCGGAGGAAGAGGTCAAATTAAATAGCTCAAAGGTCGATTCGGAGGATGAAGAAGAGCTCCTAAACATTCAGAAATAATAGAATGAAAAAGATGAACTTACATGAAAGTAAAAACTTCGAGATACTCTGAAACTCCAGGAAAAGCTCTGAGCAAAGAAAACGCAAAAGAAAATAGAGAAGAAGAGCAAATGAGGAAGAAAGAGAAAGAGAATAAGAAGGAAGATGTTTTCTCTCTTCTCGAACGGCGCGCCCACGACACGTGTCACCCATCGATTGGCATTAAACAGAGTGACCATTAATGCATGTAATCATGACGGTGTGCGAAGAAGCTCAAAAGCCCTAAAGAACTTTAAAGGAACTTTAGGGGGGCTTCTGATAACATTGTGATATTATCCCAAGGATAAAAAAGGATATTCGCCTAAAACAGCCACGTTTCGATCACCTGATACCGGCGTATCACAGCGTATTGAGCAAAGGGATCCGACAGGCGGATCACCAATATCTCACCACAAGAGATCCGTGGGCGAACCTAAGAGGCGAATCGCCATAACCGCCCAATCCGCTATTGAAACAGCTGAGCCGATCCCGCACTAAAGACCATTAATAAGCAATCAATTTCCTAAACGGACATGCTTAAAGAGAACCAGTAACCGCCATTAATGGAGCATTAATGGAGACTTTCTAATTACTAAAGGTTACAACTTCATGACTATATATAGCTAGTATCTCGAGCTATCAAGGTACACACATTCACTTACCCTTTGTCAATTCAGTTTGCACCCTTGTTCTTCTATACTGACTTTGGCATCGGAGCTTCCCCCCGTCGAACCCAACGACGCCCCCATAGAGACGGAAACTTATCAGCAATTCTCCACTAGTCATCATATATATATATAGTTTTTTGGGAAAGTCACAAAAAATAGTCTAGATAGATTATGTAAATGGTCTAAATATATAAATGGGTCTCCCATTTGATCCGATTTTGTAATTTTTCCTAAAAAAATACATAAAAAAATAAAAATTTCATATAAATTTATACATTAAAAAAAGAGTACAAGGGTTAATAAAAAAAGGTAAATAATTATACGGTCCTGTGTTTTACATAATACACTACACAATCCCTATATTTTTAGAAATGATTATATAGTCCATTAGTTTTTATTTTCGTCAACTCTTTAGTCTTTATATATGAGTGAATAGTCAAATTAGACTAAATAAAATTTAAAATATCAAATTACCCTTTACTATATGTTTTAATAATAAAATATATATTTTTTCTATTTTATATTTTTTCCTTCATAATTACCGTCTCTCCAATATTATTTAATTGTTTTGTTAATTTTCATATAATTATAAATTTTAAGTTAGTAGTGCAGAAATTATTCACTAAAAAAATGAATGATAAATATTGTAAAAATTATTAAAATTGGAGTAGATTAATATAAAATTATAAAAGTGATCTTTTAAGAGAATAAGAAATATATATTTTTATAATTAGTATTCACAAGTATAAGAATTTCGGTGTACATATACTATACAAACTTCATTAAGACTATTTTGATTAAATCCGAAAACTAGAAGAGAAGTTATTTTATTTGTATAATTAGGGGTAATTTTGTACTTTCATGTATAAAATAAATAAAGGGATTATAGAGTTGATTAAGGTAAAACCTAAGGACCTTATAATAACATGATGGATCTACTAGTGAGTTAAGTAAAAGCATAAGGACCTTATAATAATTTACCCTAATAAAACTATAAATAATAGAATATCTTAATGACTCTCTTCACTCTTAGTGACTCTTTAATTTATTTTTTAATAATTTATTATTGAACATTATTTTCGTTTTACTATTGCTAAATATAACAATACATTACTAATTTTAATGATAAAAAATAAAGAATGTATATGAAGAATATTATTGAAGATAACATGTATTAATCAATTCTTAAATTAATAAGAGTTAATTGTTTATATTATTTTTTTATGGAGTTTACTAAAGAGCATCTCCAAAGAGGAGTTATTAGAAGAGTTCTTGAAAATGTGGATGGTGTTTGGAAAAGTTATGCATTTGAGACCAGGGTTGCTTGTTTTTTTTATCTCAATATTGCCACTTTTTAGCACTCCTAAGACATTTTTACTATCTCAATTTTTTAATAAAAAAAATACAATTAAACATTAAGGTGTCGTATGGTTCGCGGAATAGAATGGAATGGAATAGAATGACTATTCCAAAGGAATAGAATAGCAAAGAATGGAATAGAAATTCCTAGGAATAATTATTCATATGTTTGGTTGGTGGAATAAAATAGAATGAAATAGATAGTTTTTTATTCAAAAGACAACATTACCCACAAATGTAATGTCTTATTTATTTTAAAATTTTAATTATTACTATAAATTGTTCAAATATTTAATATATATTATTTTAAAAAATATATAAAAAACAGAAAAAAGTGAAACATGAAAGACGGAAAAAAAACACGAAAAATTTTAAAAACGAAAAAAACAATAAAAACATAATTATAGAGACGTGGAAAGCTATGAAAATGCAAAAATAGAAAAAACATGTAGAAAAAACTCATGAAAACAAGAAAATACAAAAAAAAACATAAAAAGATGTGGAAAACATGAAAATGTTAAATACGCGGAAATATGAAAAACGTGAAAAAAATGCAAAAAAAAACGTGAAAACACAAAAGGTGAAAAAATTCAAAAATATGAAAAAAGCGAAAAATGTTAAAAACACGAAAATATAAAAAATGCATTTATTACGTTTTTTCATATTTTCATGTTTTTTTTTTTTGCATTTTTTACGCTTTTTCATATTTTCCAAGTTTTATTGTTTTTGGTGTTTGTTCATATTTTCGTATTTTTCGCGTTTTGTCACGTGTTCATGTTATTCACGTTATTGTATTTTTTTTGCATTTTTTTTTGTTTTTTCACGTTTTAGTTTTTCGTGCTTTCGTTTTTTTCACGTTTTTGTATTTTCCGCATTTTGTTACTTTTTCGTGTTATTCACACTTTTTCATGTTTTTCGTATTTTTTCACGTTTTCGTGTTTTGTTTGCGTTTTTTTCATTTTCATGTTTATCACGTTTTTCAGGTATTGTCACATTTTTGTGTTTTAGCATTTTTTATGTTTTCGTATTTTTTTACGTTTTCGTATTTTTCACGTTTTCATGTTTTTCATATTTTTTCACTTTTTCGTGTTTTTTTCGTATTTTTCACTTTTTTAGTATATTTCGTGTTTTGTCACTTTTTCGCGTTATTCACGTGTTTGCTTTTTTTTCGTTTTCTTGTTTTTCATGTTTTTTGCGTTTTTTTGCATATTCTCGTGTTTATAACTTTTTTACATTATTCACGTTTTTGTGTTTCATATTTTTCGTATTTTTACATTTTTTAACCGTTTTCTCATTTTTTTCGTTTTTCACGTTTTTTTATGATATAAATTATGGATTCACCAAAATATATAGGATTTGAGAAATGAGTTAGAGAGAAGATTGAGGATTTAATGGAATGTAATTTTGTAAATTATAAAAATACAAAATTAGGAATAGACTATTCCTTTGATAAATTAAAGAATAGATATTCCATGAAAACCAAGAATAGGAATTCCATGGAATATCTATTCCATAAAAAAATATTGAACCAAATGTGAGAATAGCTATTTCTTGGGAATAGCTATTCTATTCTCTTTCTATTCCGCGAACCAAACGAGCCCTAAGATGCTATATTATTTAATGACTTGTAGAACTATAGTGGTAACTTTTGATGCTCTTAACATTGAAGTATATTTTTTTTAAAGTTGTCAAAAGTAATATGGATGTGGGAGAGAAAATAAAATATTATATTTTTAGATGATGTATTAAGTTTTAGAGCATCTCCAATGTAAGTAACTTCAAAAATTGTCAAAACTTAACACATCATCATAAAATATATTGTTTATCTCATTCGCGTCACTTTGACAACTTTTTTTTTTAAGAAAATGCTTCAATACTAAACAAATAAAAAAGTTGCCACTATGATATCTGTTAAGCCCAAAATATACCTAAAATATCATTAATATTTACATCAGTTTTGCTATGAATTTGTGCTGTTTATATCTATTTAGAGTACTTTTACGTCTGAATATGTTTCTTTCATACAAGGTACCTAAATATTTGGTAAAATCTAAATAGGAACGAAAAGAGGTCAAAAACGAAGGAAAAACCCTAAGTTAGGAGCCAAAAGACGAAGAAATCAGCACACTGATACGAGGAAGACGAGAACGAAATCAGAAACGGGAGAAAAATTCCTATTCTCGGTAGAGAATCCAAAATTCTCGGTAGAGAATTATGGGTCGCGACCGAGAATCCCAAATTCTCGGTCGCGACACGCTAAATTCTGGCGCCTCTCTCCTTTATTTCGAAGACCAAAAATCAGTTCCCCATTCTCGATCGAGAATTTCCATTCTCGGTAAGATCAGAAATTCTTGCAGCACCACATTCACATGTTTAAATTCCAAGAAACGCGTTCGTTCGGGTGGATAGAAACGTCTCTTCGCAACGGATACGACCCTTCACAACGGACACGACACTTCAATCACGACTCTTCAATATCTATAAATAAAGAGTTGATTCAGAGTTGAAAGAGGAGAGTTAGATTTTAAGATTAGTCCAGAGTTTATGCAGAAACTCTGACTCAGATATGAGTCAGAGATTAGAGTTCATTTTGTAAAAGGCATCTTGCCGTACACAAGTTGTTTATCAAATAATTACAAACACAGTAGCATTTAGATTTAGATTAAGATTTGTTCATATTAGTTTACATTTTGGTAATAGAAGGAACCGTCACTATTCCGAAGATTCAGTGAGAAGATTTAGTAGAGGATTCAACCCATGAGCCTGACAAACTCTAATCGAGGTTCAAGGAAAGGATTGACAAACCATTCACTTGAAAGTCGACGAAAGCTTCCATGCTTCTTTTTCTCTGTAAACTTGTATCAAATTCATACTTCATCTAATAAAGTTTATTCAATTCAATAGATTTTTATGTAGCACTTCTGTAATTGATCCAAAGTGAGTTCTGGTGTTTTCATTAGAACGTAGTTGAATTCAAAATCTTTACAAGGAAATTTTGTTGAACACTTAGGCAAATTGATATCTTGGATTAAAGTATTAATTTGGTTAAGGAAGCAATCAAACCAGATTAGGAGGATTGTCTGCGTTCAAAGCCTTTTAATTGAAGGAGTTTACGTTATTACATTTATATAATTTATACAAAGTTTAAAGTTGTTTTCTTTGCTTAATGCAAACGAATACATTTATTCCCTTTTTCTAAAGCACTAAACGTTTATGTCTTGTAAATTCATACTCAAAACAGAATTGATTTCTAACATTCTACATTCTCTAATCTAATTCTTATTTTATCAATTTCAAAACCAAATCCAATTAAACGATTATCCATATTATAAACCTTGAAAGTAAATCAAACTGAATTAAAATAAGTTTTCGTTAAAAAATGTTCCATGTGGGATCGATATCTTTTTATTATTACAAGTGAAACCGTGCACTTACGAAAATCGCTCAACAAGTTTTTGGCGCCGTTGCCGGGGAACGCCAAATTTTTAACAAAAATTTATGTTTTTCGTGTTTTATTTCGAACCTTGGTTTATAATATATGTATTTATTTATTTTTATAGTTTTTATTTATTGAGGATGGTGACTAGGACTAAATCCTCATTGTTATTTAACGTTTGCATTTAGATGTTTGCAGACAAACAGGAAAAATCCAAGTTTTCTCAAGAAGATAAACTGGAGGTTTGATCATTTATAAAATTCACAGAAGGAGTCTACAGAAAAGAAATTCAGCATGCAGATACATCAGAAGGGAGAGGAAAGTTTTCAAGAAAATTGCATATCAGGTTCCGCAACTGCAGTATCAGGAACAAGACAGATGGTTTTCCTAGAAAAAAAATTAACTCTCCCCAGAAACCTTTATCTCTTTTCTATAAACTTAACCCTTCACCAAAACGTCATATCTCTTTGTAAAAAAAATTATTATAATTCCTACATTACACCCACATAATTTCTTCTTTTATCACATCATTTCCTTAAACACCTACATTTATCTCTCTAAGAAATAGCCGATTAACTTTTCTCAGACGGATATATTAGAAAGTAGGAATGGGGAATACAGTCCTTGAAATTACCTTATCCGTCAGGAAGGAATTGTCAATTTTTAACATAGTTTCAACAGTTTCAGTCATGCGCATAGTTCTTCTTCGTGCACTAAACCAGAAGTTCGGGCATTCAACCGGAATCAGTAGATCCTTAAATTGAGAAAACGTAAAAAAAAAACATCTTATTCCAGGTAAGTTAGAATGGACATGACCATTATTTTAAATCGGTCCAGGTAATTAATTTTGTCCATGATTTTGATTCTCCTTTGAGAATTCTTAAGGGTTATCACATTTTTAGTTCTTTTTAGTTTTTGTATTTTTATCTTTACATTTTCATTTTTAGTTTAAGTTATATATTCATTTTTAGTTTAGTAATAATGGTTAGATTAGAAATAAAAATTTTGTGATTATTGAACGATATTGAAAATATGCTATGTATCTTAAATATTTGAAATTAATGAGGTAAGTGTCTTTAGATTTAAAAAAAAATCTCAATTGAATTAAAAGTTACACAAAATTTAAGTTTCTGTTTGTATAGAGATTATTAAAATCTCTACAGTGACTTTTTGTTTGCTGTTTTGAAAGATTCTGAACTTACTGAGAATTGTAATTCTCAACTGAGATTTTTGATTTTTCAGCATTGTAGGAATTTCTGAACTTACTGAGAATTTTTAATTCTCAACTGAGATTTTAAAATTCTCTATAGACTTAGGGAGGACCAATGCAAAGCATTCCTTGCCAAGGAGAAAGACGTGTCACGTTCGATACTCCAAATTTCTCGATCACGACACGCATATTTTAAAAAAAAAAATAAAAAAATAAAAAAAAAATATATAATAATAAATAATTTTCCTCTATATATATTTAATTTCTAATTTTAGATTTTATTCACCAAGAGGCACAAACAACACCTCTTCATTTTTTCATAAGTCATGATTTTTAGTTTGAAACCAACAATTTATTAACTTGACATATTTTCAACATTACAAATATTTGATTCTTAAAATTTTTAGTTTTTAAATTAGTATATATCAAGTTGAAAATCAATAAAAATTTATTTAAATCATGTTTTTAATAAATTTTGTGGAAATTAATGTGTATATATGAAATTTCAGGAATCTCAGTTGAGATTCCAAGGGTCAAAATTATTAAAGGAAAGGGAAGCGATTTTTCTGAACTTACCGAGAATTGATATTCTCGGCCAAGATCATCAAAACTTGGGTTTCGACGCGTAATTTCCTGGTGGAAATCAGCGTGTCGTGTTCTCGATCGCGACACGGGCATATATCAGACCTATATCTCTTCTTTCTTCTTCAGTTCATGCACCATTACTGAATATTTCGAAAAATTAAGCTTCTTCATGTTCAAATGGTGTGAATTTGCACCTTTTTTGCCACCAATAGACACATTAATTCATCCTAACATCATTATAAATAATTAGAGAAGATCAGATTTCGATACTTTTCATCTCTTTTCAGACAAAGTCTGATATCCTTCTCAAATTATTCAAACCTTTTAAAAAGTTCCAGAGACTTTTTCCTCTTTCCAACACATGTCCACCAAGCATAAATCTTCCAAGAAGAATGCTGTTGCACACCGTATGCGTCCTGATATGTCAGAACGCTACGGCGCACCATTTCCCATTTACAACCAAGATGAAGGCCTTGTGAAGCGTATTTTTAGGTTCTGCGGAAGAAAGACAGATCTTCGTGCAAGCGAAGATTGATCGTTACCATGCTATGCGAATCCCAATTCAACGGGATGAGAATTTAGTTTAATTTGTTTTGTTCTATTTAATTTTAATTTGTGTATATATAGTTTGTATATAGGTTTGTTTTCATTTTTATATATGTCTGTTCTTTGTGTTATTATGTATATATGTTTTTCATTTTTAATAAAAAATCAAGTTTGATTCTTTGTTTATTTTTGATTAATATATGTTAACCATGCAAGCTATTAGAATGAATCTGTATATAATATTAAAATGAAACAGTATAACCTTCAAATATGAATGTGTATATGATGTTAAAATGAATCTATATATCAATTCAGTAATCTGCAACAAGTTTCAATGCTTCAGATTTAATATGAATAAGTGATTAATAATTTGATTTGTTTAATTTTCATTTGTTTGTTTTTGTATTTAGGTTCGTTTTTTAATTTTTCTAGTACATATGTTCTTGTTCATTTATGTACACATGTGTTATGCAATAAAACTTTATTTCATACTTTTAATTTTTTGTTCTGATTTATATCTGTTCAGATTTATACACTGTTAGCACCTGAATCTGTATGAATCACTTTAATGCTATTAAGTTATGATCATTATTAACTATTGCACATGATAATAAATTTTCATTTTCATGCAATTATTGAGTTTAATTTTAATTATGAAATTATGAACTTATATCGTGTTGATTATTACATATATCAGTATGAACTTATTAAAATAAAACATACAATTTTTCATATGAATCTGTATCAATTAGAATAAGGTTAATGTTTAAGGTTAAATGTTTCATTATTTGAATGCTTATTTAATTTGAATAAGGATCATGTTTAAGTTTTAAGCATGAATAAATACCTACATGCATTTACATTTATTATCTTTTAGAAGATTCATTTAACTTGTGTGACTTAATAAACATTGATTCTACATTAACTCTGTTTAAGGCTTTAATTGTTTCATTACTCAAATTTAATAAGGATAAACCTTTGGTTTTCCTTGTATTTAATGTTTTAAATTTGTGTTTTTAAGTCCAGGTACAGATTTACTTAATTACAAGACATATTTATCCAGAAAAATTGCACAAACGGAGTTTTCCCGCACATTTTGTCGCTGCCAGGTGCAGATTCTCGGCCGAGAATTAATAATTCTCGGTAACTTCAGCGAAAACATGTAATTTTCAGTGACATTTTCTCTCTGAAAATGACGTGTCGCGACCGAGAATCTGGATTCTCGGTCGCGACACGTGACCTGTAGGGGGGTTTGAGTCCGATTTTTGACAAAAATTCAGCTTTTCCTATTCCTACATTAATTCCTAACACATATATAACCCTATATAACCCTATCGCTTACACAAACATTCCACAAACTCTATTTAAAACACATTTTCGCCTTCCAAAATAAACTCCACACCATATCACCTTTACTTTTTACTAAATTATTTCGGATTATGACGGGCAGGGGTACAAGCACTTTTATGAACATAACGCAATTATTGACTTTTTGATTACTCTTTCCTATGTGCCAGAGAATGAGAGGATTACATTTAGGGATTTAAGTTAAATTTATGAAGTTGGGGATGCAGCGATGAGTATTTGGTTTGGATATCATACAACATAATTTATTGTTCAACCCATCAATTTTCAAACAAGTCCGGTTTGGACATATTTTGCCTAGATTAGATGAATTTAATTCCAAGCACCCTTCTAGCCAGCTTATTTAAGGTCGTTGGTTTTAGTGGTAGATAGCTTTGGATTACTTTTTTACAATTAAGTTCATGTTTCCATTTTTAACCAATAAGCAAGTTCCTATGCATACTTTGATTACGGGGATTGTTTTGGATGCTATGAGTATTATGGAGTAGTTTTCAATCACTTACTCCTAATTATTTTACGATGTTGGATTATGCCACAACTTTTACATATTCATTTAGTGGTTAGCTAATGTTGGTTAATTTTGCAAGTTCGATGTTGATACTTCCAGTTCACATGGTTATGGTATTAAAGAGGATGGTAATGAGCAGACACATTTTGGTGGGGATGACGATATGCATGAAGATGCAGAGGATGATGAAGGTGCGGAGGAGGCGCATGTTGATGCCTACACACAAGCACAAGGGCATGTTGGTGACGAGCACAATGATAATCAAGTTAAATTGCAACAAATTTGGAACCATATGAATGCACACAACCGTTAACGGATTTGCGGTTAGACGATAATGTGGAGAACAATCAAGAGATGAGTTCAAGAATTTATGCGGTGGATGCCAATATCCATACTTTGATGCCAATATCGATACGTCAACATAACGCCGGTTATTATCATTTTTCCATCGTCAAGGAGTCGTGCCTACGCCTTCTCCACCGGGTTCCCCTTCACAAGAATAGGTTTTATCTTATCTTTTCTCAACTCATTTATCTCTTATGTTGTTTTTAATTATGTTTGGTACAATTTTATTCTTATGATGGATGATTTAATTTCATAATTTTTCTTTCTTAATTCGTATGATTGATTTCGTACAAATTTTTCGTGTTTTATCAATTCTTGCACCAATGAGGACATGGTCCAAATTAAGTGTGGGAGGAGATATTTCATATATCATTATTTTATTTTTAGTACGAATAAATGCAACGAATAAGAATGAATGACATTTGTTCAAATATAAATGCATGTTAATAATTTTTAGTAATATACAAAATGCAACAAGTTTTTGATTGTTGCAACACAATGTATTTAACATTATTTTTCATAACCATATATTTTCATGTGTTTAAAATATTTTAACTTATGATTATTTTTAGGTTATCATTATCGATAGAAATAATATTTCTATACGGGCAATCTTTTTCATATTTTTCATAAATCTCCGATACGATTTTAAGTAAAAACGTCTCGAGTGAATGTATTTAAGTAAAAAATTCTTTATTTCAATCTCTATTTTATATCATGCAATTCATGATACAATAAATCTTATTTTTAATTTTCAATTAGGTTTATAGGCATTAAATTGAACTAACAATTTTTAGCTCGGTTTGATTTTCGTCTTACATTAACACCAATTGAAGTTTTTAAGGAAACTTTAGCCATAATACATGTTGAATTTTAAGTCAATATAGGATGAATGTGTTATCTTTCTTTTTCCCAATTTACAATTTTATATCTCATATTAATTAATCAATTAGTTGAATTCTTAACTTTTGGCCACGATTGAGACCAACCTTATCACAATCGAGGTATGAAAGGGAAGAACATTAAGTATCGTTTACTTTTGGCCACGATTGAGACCAACCTTATCACAATCGAGGTATGAAAGGAACGTTTAAAAATAAAAATTAAGCGTGTTTAAGTTTAAAGTAACGATTGCGTCCACCCATGGCATAGTCGGTACCTCTTAAGCGAACATAAATAAAATGCATATAAAGTTACGATCGAGACCACCCTTATCTCGGGCGTAACTAAGCAAATAAATTAACCTAAGTACATATAATAGTTTATGTCACACCCGACCCAAAACGGCATCAGGTATGAACGGAAAACAAGGTAACGAACTTTTAACAATCTAAAAGTCAGACGTATTTTCTAATAGATATAGATTCATTTGCACTACCTAAAGTTTTATTTAATTATTTGGCTTGGACTTGATAATTCTATCGAGCTTCCTACGTATCCCGAATAAACTTTTAATATTTACATCGGGAATCAAAGCCACGTAGTTCTACCAATTTCGTAGTTCTCTTAATTCATTGATACATTGATTGACACACTAATCATTTAATTGTGCAATTTACTTTATTACTATATAACTATATAGATAAATCATTTTATTAAAACGAATCAAATCGAATAAACATTTTATCAATTCGCTCATGAACAAATAACCGTTTTATCAAACCAACTCATAATCAAATAAATCGCTTTAACAAACTAACTCGTAGTCAAATAAACGTATTTAAAGCCACTTAAATAATTTAAGACTAAAACGTATTTTTATCTGTCATTGGAATAGTTACGTATTAAAGCGATATAATTAATTTAGACAGAATACACCGTTAGACTCGTTATATTGGCATAAATTTATTTGAACTATTCAATTTCTTGTACTAATTTTATATTCAACGTTATACCGACTCGATCAGATAAATATCAGTATTAGTCCTTCTATTAATTCGGTAAATTCACACCACTTTAAACTCGTGGCGCTGCTAAAAACCTTAATACCGAATTGAACTTTCACTTCGATACAAATCTAAAGGACAACTCTCCATCGACAATAAATTAGTAATCATAAATCTCAATCAGTTAAAATTTGACAAAACTACCGTAACTAAACTTACTCAAAATCATACCTAAAACTTTATAAAATGAATTTCAGTCTAAAATACGGTTACCAAAATATCATCGTCGACCATCGAAAATCCATCGGTGTGACCGAAAAGCCATCGATGTGATCCGTTAAATCCGTTAATATCTACCCGTTCATCCCTTTTTCTTTTTCTTCTTTTTCCAGATCACTTTTTCTCTCCCCCATCTTTTTATGCACACAATATGTGAATTTCTGTGTCAATTTAGAGTACCTATATGATTGACACCTATTTTAAAACGTGTCACTGCATACATAAATTTTAATTTAATTTTCTTTTGTTTATTATTATTATTTTTATCATAATCGTAATAGTTGTGGATGATTAACAATGATTCACAAATTCATATATATATTAATTAGAAAATATCAATTAGCATCCTTTGATTTATATCTTTTTATAACACTAAACCAAAACTATTAATTTACACCTAAAAATATTAAATTAAACCCAATAATATATTTAAATTCAAAATTAATTAACACTCTAAAAAATGTATATTATAATCTAGTTCAAAAACATAGAGATTCGACATTTTTAGAC
The DNA here is from genome assembly GCF_963576675.1 of Euphorbia lathyris. Lineage (NCBI taxonomy): Eukaryota > Viridiplantae > Streptophyta > Magnoliopsida > Malpighiales > Euphorbiaceae > Euphorbia > Euphorbia lathyris. The sequence continues at coordinate 89,956,384 of NC_088911.1, read as the reverse complement.
ACGGACGTTACAGTTTAGGTTTGGGAAAGGAAATTTTGTGCTTTGAAATGCCTTGAGACGAAAGACTCAATAACATGCATGCTTATATATCGTCCCGAATACTTCAATTTAAAATTGAAAATACAAGACGAATGATATATCGTATTTATATTAGTTAGTTTGATATTTTGCGTGTAAATTTGCCATGCGAAGTTAGTCTTTTCGGCTTAACTAATTCAAAAAGGAATACATAGATATATGTTTTATTTACATAAAGAGATTAGTTAAAGAATAAATTCAGTGAAATTTTGCTCGGGACTAGCAAAAGATTAAGTGTGGATATTTGTTAAGCCCAAAATATACCTAAAATATCATTAATATTTACATCAGTTTTGCTATGAATTTGTGCTGTTTATATCTATTTAGAGTACTTTTACGTCCGAATATGTTTCTTTCATACAAGGTACCTAAATATTTGGTAAAATCCAAATAGGAACGAAAAGAGGTAAAAAACGAAGGAAAAACCTAAGTTAGGAGCCAAAAGACGAAGAAATCAGCACACCGATACGAGGAAGACGAGAACGAAGTCAGAAATGGGAGAAAAATTCCTATTCTCGGTAGAGAATCCAAAATTCTCGGTAGAGAATTATGGGTCGCGACCGAGAATCCCAAATTCTCGGTCGCGACACGCTAAATTCTGGCGCCTCTCTCCTTTATTTCGAAGACCAAAAATCAGTTCCCCATTCTCGGCTGAGAATTTCCATTCTCGGTAAGATCAGAAATTCTTGCAGCACCACATTCACATGTTTAAATTCCAAGAAACGCGTTCGTTCGGGTGGATAGAAACGTCTCTTCGCAACGGATACGACCCTTCACAACAGACACGACACTTCAATCACGACTCTTCAACATCTATAAATAAAGAGTTGATTCAGAGTTGAAAGAGGAGAGTTAGATTTTAAGATTAGTGCAGAGTTTATGCAGAAACTCTGACTCAGATATGAGTCAGAGATTAGAGTTCATTTTGTAAAAGGCATCTTGCCGTACACAAGTTGTTTATCAAATAATTACAAACACATTAGCAGTTAGATTTAGATTAAGATTTGTTCATATTAGTTTACATTTTGGTAGTAGAAGGAACCGTCACTATTTCGAAGATTCAGCGAGAAGATTTAGTAGAGGATTCGACCCAGGAGCCTGACAAACTCTAATCAAGGTTCAAAGAAAGGATTGACAAACTATTCACTTGAAAGTCGACGAAAGCTTCCATGCTTCTTTTTCTCTGTAAACTTGTATCAAATTCATACTTCATCTAATAAAGTTTATTCAATTCAATAGATTTTTATGTAGCACTTCTGTAATTGATCCGAAGTGAGTTCTGGTGTTTTCATTAAAACGTAGTTGAATTCAAAATCTTTACAAGGAAACTTTGTTGAACACTTAGGCAAATTGATATCTTGGGTTAAAGTATTAATTTGGTTAAGGAAGCAATCAAACCAGATTAGGAGGATTGTCTGCGTTCAAAGCCTTTTAATTGAAGGAGTTTACGTTATTACATTTATATAATTTATACAAAGTTTAAAGTTGTTTTCTTTGCTTAATGCAAACGAATACATTTATTCCCTTTTTCTAAAGCACTAAATGTTTCTGTCTTGTAAATTAATACTCAAAACAGAATTGATTTCTAACATTCTACATACTCTAATCTAATTCTTATTTTATCAATTTCAAAACCAAATCCAATTAAACGATTATCCATATTATAAACCTTGAAAGTAAATCAAACTGAATTAAAATAAGTTTTCGTTAAAAAACGTTCCATGTGGGATCAATATCTTTTTATTACTACAAGCGAAACCGTGCACTTACAGAAATCGTTCAACAATATCACAAATCATTATTATATTTATAATTTATTTTAGGCTTAATACCCTCTCAGCCCCCCCCCCCCCCCCCCCCAAGTTGGCCCAATATTGCAACTGACCCCCCGTACTATCACTTTGAACAAATAACCCCCCCAACATGGATTTTATGCATTAGTTACCCCTCGTGTCTGACGTCTTCGAGAATGGATTTCGCATTACGAACACGCGCTGCCACATGTCAAAGACACGTAGATTCGTTGAAAAGTCGTGTGCCATGTAGGATAAGTAGTTAAAAACGGAAGGAAGAAGATCAACCAACCTAAACCTTGGGATAAACCCCTTGACTTCTGAGCTATAATTATTAGAAACTGTATGCCATTACGATCTCTACAAGAAAGCACTAAGTTTGGATGATCCTTTATCTACCCAGAAACCGTTTTACTTCAAAATCCTCCTGTTCCTGCAAATTACAGTGAATATATTGGTGATTATCGCAGAAGAAGGATGGTTTGAAAGCTGGGTCGAATCACGTTTGATTAAGCAGAAATCGCAAGCCTTCTTCGTGCTCCTAGTTCGACGGTTGCGGACGATTGGTACAAGGTATGTGTGTATGCTTCTTTTAGCTGAAAAGTTGAGTGGTTTAATGTTCTATGAACTGTTGTGTTGTTCAACTATCTGTATTGGTAAAGTTGTGATTTTTAGTTAAAGTATGGGCAAAGTTTGGATGGGTTTTAAGTTACTATGTTGCAAGTGGGATGTTACAGGTTACTCATATGGTCATTGCTATGTTGTCTTGTTTTGTTTATTGTAAATACACTTTGTTGAATAGAATCTTTTTCTTGTGCATGTTTGATTGACAGATGGGAGATGATTTCGTGAATCTCAATATTCACCATGGAGGAAAGTTTGTGGTTGGGGTTGGGGGAGTTTGGGAGTATATTGGTGGTGAAGTCCATTCTATATCACCTATTGATCCTGATAAGTTAAGTAGGTTGGACATACTCTGGTATGTTTTTGATTTAGGATTTACAAACTGTGGGCCTCTTTATTATGCTAGTGACAAAGAGCCATGTAAGTATGTTGAATTAATAAATGATTTAAGTGTCTTGGGGATGATGTGTGGAAAAAGCAAGCATGACTGGATGGATGTATACGTGGATGCTTTGCCAGCTGATTTTGTCAAGTCTGCTGAGTTGGATACTAGGGCTGAGGTGGATATTGTAGCTAATATAGTGGTAAGGAGGATTCTAGAAGCGGCTACCTCTTCATGTTATGTTTCTGAAGAAAGGGGAAAGGTTGTTAATGATGAACTTGTGGATATAGAACACCATGTACAAGCAGATAAAGTAGATCTAAATCCTCCTGAGGCAGATCCCGTAGTGTCAGATCCTGTAGAGGCAGCTCATGTAGTGGTAGATACTATAGATGCAACTCCTCTAGTGGTAGATCCTATAGTTGCAGAGACAGTTCATGTAGAAGGCATTGTAGAAGACGCATCATCTGATAGTGATACGGATTCAGACACAACAGATGATGATCTGTATGAAGCTGAAATTGATGATGACAATGGGAGTGAACAAGATGAAGAGGTTCAAGAAGTTAGACAAAGTGTGAAAAGTTATAGGCGAGATAGATCTAGAAGTAACAGAGCAGCAGACAATAATGTTCTTGATTTAGGAGAAGTTGGGACAGATAAAGGTCTATAAGGGTATTTAAGAGAAGGGAACAAGTATGAGGGTTTGCTCGGTGGAGATGAAGAGTACATTGACAACTCAGATGTAGATAGTTTTGCTTCTGATGACGGTGGAGAGGATATGAAACCAACAAGTGGGTTAAAAGGGCTTATAAGAATGTGCACTATGATCCATCTTGTGAAGAGCCGTTGTGGGAGTTGGGTATGATCTTCAAGAATGTGTATGAATTTCGAGAGGCAGTTGCTAAGTATGATGTGAAGAGGGGTGTTGATTTGGTTTTTGCTAAAAATGATCACCATAGGGTCAGATTGAAGTGCAATGACAAGTGTCCATGGCATCTTCTGGGTAGTCTGGATAAGCAGAGCCAGAACTTTCTTGTGAAGACATATTTCCCAGTTCACAAGTGTGTGAAGACAAACAGGAACAAGCATTATAATACTGCTTTTATTGCAAGGTTTTTTAAGGATGGAATCTTGGATCAGCCAAATATCAAGACCTGGAAGATACATGATCTGGTTAAGACCAAACTGAAGGTGCATGTTGGGAAACACACTTGTAGGAGGGCTAAACTGAAGGTACTGAAGGAAGCAATGGGAGATTTCAGGGTAGAGTATGCGAGACTTTATGATTACAGGGATGAGCTGTTGCGTTCTAATCCAGGTAGCACAGTTGTTGTGCTAGTTGATAGGAAACTAGATCCTGAAAGATTGGTGTTTAGAGGTTTGTATGTTTGCTTCAAGGCATTGAAGGAAGGCTACAAGAATGGCTGTAGGAGATGTATTGGGTTTGATGGGTGTTTTTTAAAAGGTGTATGTAAGGGTCAATTACTTGTAGCTGTTGGTAGGGATGGAAACAACCAGATGTATCCAATTGCCTGGGCAGTTATTGAGCATGAAACAAAACATACATGGAGCTAGTTTTTGCATTTGGTTAGAGCAGATTTGGATATGGATGAAGGTGCAGGTCAAGCCGTGATATGAGACATGCAGAAGGTAATCTCTTATTGCTTTTAATGCTTTCTGTCTGTTTAAGTTGGTGTGCTTTAATTGTTTATGTTGGTAGGCCTGCTTTAATTGCTTGGTCCTATATATATGCTTAATTGCTTTATGTTGGTAGGCCTGCTTTAATTGCTTGGTCTCATATGTACCTAATTGCTTTATATTGGTTGGTGTGTTTTAAGTGTATGTGTCATATATTAGTTGCAAAGTTTCATTGGTTTGGTTGTTATGCTTTTTCAATCTATAGGGTCTGATTCCAGCTATAAAGGAAATTATGCCGACAGCCGAGCATATAGAGTGTGCAAGGCATATTCTTGCCAATTGGGCTAAGAAATGGAGGGGTGTTGAAAGGAGAAATATTTTCTGGCGTGTTGCTAAATCAACGTTTGAGGCTGAGTTTAAGGATTGGTTAGAAGAGTTAAGCAAATTAGGAGAAAACATTGTGCCACAATTGCTGACATATGAAAAAGAGAAATGGTGCAGGGTTTACTTCAACACGGACACGAAGTGTGATTCAGTGGGCAACAACATCTCGGAGACTTTCAATGGCTGGATTCTAGGACCTAGACACAAGACAATTATCACTATGCTTGAGGAGATCAGGATAAAAGTCATGGAACGGATCAGTTCAATGGTTGCTTTTGCGGGAAAATGGAGCACAGACATTTCACTAATGAGTTTAAAAGTTCTACAAACTAATACGGACAAATCAATGCAATGTAATATCATATGGAACGGCGATGCTGGCTTTGAAATCACTGAGGGCAATTATAGACATGTAGTGTAACATCCGTGTCTAAAATTTTATTTTTCGAAATAGATAACGTTAATTATTTATGAATTAAACTATATTATAGGGTTCAATTTAATATTTTTAGGTGTAAATTAAATATTTTAAGTAAGTTTAAAAGAAATAATAAATTCAAAGGGCTAAACTCTATATTTTCCAATTAGACCATATCTATATACGAACTTGATCTTAGTGCATGAATATTAAATAAGAAAGAGTTATTATTATTATTATTATAAAAAAAATAACGTGGCATCTTATTAAGAAAGATGAACCACTTGCTTGAAAGTAATTGGACAAAGTAAAAACACTTGTCAAAATTTATCCTTTATAAATATGTGGATTAAGAGAGGATATGATATAAATATATAAGTGAGTGAAAAGAAAAGGGAGAGGGGAGGAGACTGATCCAGAAAGAAAAAAAAAAGGGTTTTTGATATAAAAATATATATATGAATTTGAGTGTTCCTTTTTATACATTAAACACAAAAAATATAATTTCATAGAAGGTACACAAAGATGAAAGAAAAAGAGGGAGGTTTTGGGACAATTTCCGGCTATCAAACGGATGTCACCGATTAATTTTCGGTACCCACGAGGATGTTTTGAATCAATTTTCGGTGATCGACGATAACGTTTTGAATCAACTGTCAGCGGTTAACTTTCGGTGACTCATGTCGACATTTCGGTAACTGTATTTTAACTCTAAATTATTTTTAAAATGTTCTGAGTATGATTTTGAGTAATTCTGGTTTAATATTCGTCAAATTCATACAGGTTTATACCTAGTGATTTATCAAGTCTATAGGTTACTAATAAAAATATGAAATTTAGACAGTTGTCCATTAGATTTATTCAAGTCGGTATTGATGGTCTTTTAACAGCGTCACGAGTTTAAAAGTATTCGGTCCGAGTTTAAAAGTATAATCAATATTGAGTTTTATATAAAGATTTTCAGAAATTGATATTACAGGGTTTATACGGGTATTTTGTAAAATTGGGGTTTTTCACGGTTTTGCTTTTTATTGGGAAATTACGGTTCAAATGAAGCTATTGACTATGCTTCTATGTGAATTTCAGATTTTACTTGATTATGTTGATTTAAGGCTTGATTTGATTGATTTACATATATACATATATGTTTTTGGTTATATGTTTTTGGTTTCCATGTATATAGATATATCGAACAAAATGAATTTGATGATTTCTTACTCATTGTTTTTGGATTACGAAATCTATTGCGGTTATTGTTGTTATTATTTTGGATTGACGTCCACATATGATTTTTATGATACAAAATGGCTAATTGAAGCCAAATGATTTATGGTTATGAAATAGTTTGAAATTTGATTGTTAAAGGGAATTTGAACACGTTATGATTTTATGAGATTATGATTTTATATCCATCGAGAGTTATCCGGATCGGTGGTTTTATATTTGAAGACCATGTTCAGTGAGGGACATGGCCTGTGTACACAGTCTGAAGACCTATTGGGTATGGCAGCGAAGTGTTGGGTAAGACCATATGGGATAGGCAATGTTAAGAGACGTCTCGATTATATATGTGGTTATGGATTGATACGTAAGGGGAGAAACTCGAGGATGGATACAATGTTTTAAGTTCATTTGGATTATGTTTTCGGTTATGATTTATTTTGATATAAGGTTTTACGTTTGATTGATTACAAGTTGGTTTGATAAAACGATTACGAATTGGTTTGATAAAAACGTTTATTTGGTTACGATTCGGTTTGATAAAACGTTTATTTGTTTTTGATTCGATTTGATGAAACGTTATTTAATTTGATTCGTTTTGATAAAACGATATATATATATATATATATATCGTAGTAAGTGAAATATCCAATTAACTGATTAGCGTGTCGATCAACGTATCAATTAATTAAGAGAACTACCTAAAAGAGCTAGAACTACGTGGCTTTGATTCTCGATTTAAATATTCAAAGGTATTCGGGATACGTAGGAAGCTTGATAGAATTATCAAGTCCAAGCCAACTAAATAAATAAAACTTTAGGTAGTCTAAATTAATTTTTATCTATTAGAATATAGATTCGACTTTTAGGCTATTATGCGTTCGTTATTCTGTTTTCCCTTCATACCCGAAGACGTTTAGAGTCGGGTGTGACATGTAGTCGACTTGAAGCTATTAACTTGCTCGTGTAGAGCTTGGGCTCTCAAAGGCATTCCATGCCAACATGTAGTAGCTGCGATGCATAAGCTCAAATTGGATCCTTCCAACTATGTCTCTCATTGGTACCGCAAGGATACTTATATCAAGGCATATTCAATGTTCATTCAACCTGTACTGAACATGAAGATGTGGCCTGCAAGTAACCATCAACCAGTTGATCCACCAGAAATTAAGGCAATGCCAGGGAGACCAAAGAAGAACAAAAGGAAGTCCAAGGATGAACCCAAGAAATTTGGGAAGTTGACTAGAAAGGGTGCACAAATGACATGTTCATACTGCAAAGGCCCTAACCACAATAAAAAAGGCTGTCCTGTTAGGAAAAATGATATTGCGCAGGTATTTTATATATTTGTTTGTTGCCATTGTTGACAATTAGCCTCATTTTAATAAGGTTTAATAATGTTGTTGTTTTATAGGCTCTTGATGACACCAGTACTCCAATAGATGCCGTATACCAGCGCAAAAGGAAAGAAACAGGTGGGGAAACAACTTCTGGACATGCAAATATGACACAAGGGAGTAACAATCAACCGGTAGAAGCTGCATCATCTAATAATCCAGCTAGGAGGGAGAAATTAGGAACGAAGAAGATTAGATATGGTTACGGTGTTTTCCACTCCGAAAGAAACGACTTTGCAGTTCAACAGGTAACATCTTATTAGCTAAATTGGAAAGCTTAGTGATCGTATGTGTTGTTTGTTTACTGATGGAATCTCTGTATGAAATATAGTGTGGTAGGCCAGGAGGAATTGTTATCTCACCTGGTACTGGAACGATTAAGAGTTCAGCTAATATCACAGGTGATATCGGTTTTGAACCAACTAAAGTTAAGTGGAAAGGCAAAGCAATTAAGACTCCGACACCACCTTCCATGAAAAGAACCAGATCTGCATTGACACAGTCTGCTGGACAATGAGCTTCCCAATCTGCTTCCCAAACTACTGCACAAGGTGTTTCGCAGTCTGCCTCACAAATTGCATCACAAACTGCATCTACTGCTGCGAGAGTAACTCGTAGCTCTGCAAAAAGTTTGACTCCACCAACTGTTGTGAAGTGGTTCAATTGAATGTTGGGAGTGTAACTGTGTTGGTTTTGGAACTTTATTGTTGATGTAATAGTGTGTAGGCTTTTGTGATGGAAACTCTATTGTTTTTGGAGTACCCATTTAGCAGAAATTATTTTGGACATGTATTTCTACTGGTATGTAATGTTTGTTGTCTTTCTTTTGTGTCTTTCTTTTGCAATGTTTATGTCACATCCGTGTCCCTAATTTTAGTTATTATATCCTAATATTAGGTTATATTATATTTATTTATTGATTGGAGAATTAATAGGATATTATGGATATAGTTTAGAGGCCAATTTCATATTTTAAGTGTAAAATTAAAAGTTTAGGGTAAATTTTAAAAGAAGTTAAAATTTAGAGGAATCCAAAAGGAATTTTTCCCTTATTGGGAACCTAAATTCACAACTTCCAAGCATGAATTCGGATACCCAAGAATTGATAAAATCATAACACTATTCCCATTTCCATTTCTTCTCCATTTTATCCTTTTGATCATTCAAACACTCAAATATACCCAGCAGCAATGATTGTTTGATATTGAGAGATCCAACCGTCCGATTGAGCCGAAATTTTTACAGTAACTTCTAGACATCCTAATACACATTGTGACGGTGTGATTTTGATTTGGAGATTTCTATCATGGGGTTCGACCTAGGCAGATTATGGTGATGAAATTGAGGTTTTGGTGTGTTTTCTCTCAATTATTGCTAAAGTAAATAATTATCAACTACCCTTTTGAGTTTTTATGTATATATATGTGTATATAACTCTATATTTTCCAGAAAATTGAATTTTTATGGTGATTTTTTACATGCATTTGATTAATTGGAGTTTCTATGAATTAGATTTTAACATGAGCTTAAAGTTAAGTTCAAAGTAATTATATATGTATTTGCATGTTAATTTTAACCTATAATATATATTAATGTATACATGATTTGAGTTTTGTTTTGATGAACTTGGTATATTTGATTAATTGTGTAAGATTTGATATTTTGAAGAGTAGAATTTAAAGAAAAATGTGTTGAGAAACTTTATTGATGATTGATTTATGAACAATGATATATGTATATATTAAGTGATTTTCTATGAGTTTATTTCTTAAAGTTTATTTTAGTTTTAATTAAAGAATTGTTAAAGTAGTAGCTTTGATGAAATTATGGTTTATTGAAATAAAGTATATATATATGATGATTTTATGTCCTTAGTCTTAAGAAATTGAAGTTATTATTGATAAATATATTTTGAAATTATTTATTGGTGATTTTAGTTCATAATAAAGTATGATTTAATATTTTGGAAATTGATTGAGTAAAGATATTAAGAAAACTTTATGATGTTGATTTATGAGGGATATATGTATATATATATATATATATATATATATATATATATATATATATATATATATTTCTGATTTTAAATTATATTATGAAATTATAATATTTTTAGTATCCATCAAGAGTAATTCGGATAGGTGGTTTTTATTAAAGTCCGTATTTAGTGAGAAATACGGCATGTGTACACAGTTGAAAGACCTATCGGGTATGGCAAAGAAGCGTTGAGTAAGACCATGTGGGCTATGCAAATTATGAGATATCTCGATATATTGTGGGGATTGATACATACGGGGATCATCTCTCGGATGAATACAGTTTATTGATATACGGTTTATGAAATATTTATTGATATACAGTTTATGAATTATTTATTGAGATACGATCTGTGAAATATTATTGATATACGGTTTATGAAGTAACTATTGATTTACGGTTGATTTGAGTAAATGGTTAATTGCGAACTTATTTATGATATTTGGAGACTATTAAGTGTTGATTGTGATCTTTCTATTTCGCACCCGATGCCGATTGGGGTCGTTCCGGGTCGGGTGTGACAGTTTATGTAGCACAAGTTAGTGTAATGTTTGAACATGTGAATGTCTAAACATTTTGTGGACATATTTGCACTTATAATCAAGAACATCTTTTGTGGACAGATTTGCAGATAGATTTGCAGTTATATGAATATCAAGAACATCTTTTGTGTTGAATTATGTTATATTTGCACCAATATCAGGACAAATTGTCAATGAACTTCATCTTCTTATATATTGCATAATTCAAAATATAAGATTACATCAAATAACTATGCTCCAATTCATATGATTTCATCACTAATGACAATCAACCAACATTACATATTCAACTAATCAAAATCCCACTAACCCTAATAACAAATATCAGTAACACCTTCCACCATCCAACCCTTCTACGTCTTCTTCCTTCTTCATCAAATTGATGCATATCACCTTGCTCCACGCCATCTCTTTCCCTTATCTTCTTCAAAAGCCCCATAATTACTTGCTTGTAATGGTTTTCTACAGGAGGATCATACCATACAAAGAATCCACAGCTTCTTTCATACCCCTTCAAAAATCGTATAACCCAAAACAAATCAAAAATCTCAGAAACATTTATACTAGAACCAACCAACATGAATGGATAAAACGTACCCCATACTTGCTGCAACCGAAAAAACGTCTCCCTGGGTTTGAATCACGCCATGAAGCTTTCAACACCGCTCTTTCCCTACACAAGCACCTCATCGATTCAGTACGAAACATTTGCGTACGTATCACTATGAGCCGCGAAAATGGATTTGAGGTATTTCGGATGGTTGAATCGACAATGAATTTCAGTCTGTAATCCAGTTGCTCTTTATAGGACGCTTGTTAAGGAAGAAGTAGGATCGATTTTGATTTATGTTACTGTTAGATTCTTAGGGATTTCAGGTGGGTTAATCAGAGGAAGAAGGTTCGATTAATTGGGGGATTAATGTATCCAATACGTTTGACACGCGCAAGGGGCATTGAGACTCACGCGTTCCACCTCACCTGCTCCACGTCAGACACGAGGGGTAACTAATGCATAAAATCCATGTTGGGGGGGTTACTTGTTCAAAGTGAAAGTACGGGGGGTCAGTTGCAATATTGGACCAACTTGGGGGGCTGAGAGGGTATTAAGCCTTTATTTTAATTATAAATATTGTCATAAAGATACATCAATAATAGACAATTACGTATGATAAAGTAGAGGTGTCAAAACATATCAACATTGCTATAAAAAATTAAGTAATTTTGATTACTCTATTCGAAGCTTCAAACATCTCCACCTCATCAAATATCCTCCCCAACATCCTATTAGAGATGCTCTAATGTTCTAAGACATTCTCTATTCCAACTCCGTAAGTCCGATGAATAAAAAGTTTCCACTCGTATTACATTAAAAAAATGTATAAATAAAAAAATTATAAAAAATATATAAAATCAACGGAAAAAAATTCTAATCAAAATAATCTTGAAAAACAATAAAAAAAATGTGTGATGACTATTATAAGTTATAACCCTTGAGTATAACATATATATAAAAAATTAAAGTTTAAAAATATTAAATGGTAGAAAATGAATGTAGTGTGGGTCCAGGAATGCTGGTTTGTTGATCGACCAAAGGGACCCATTTGATGTCACTCTATGCAGTCCCATTAATATCTTATCATGAGAAGAAAAGTAGCATAACCCAATCACATTTCGCATCTTATTCATGGCTTAATACATCATTTGTCCCTGAACTTGTCTAAAATGGTTGATTTACCCCCTGAACTTTCAAAGTGTCTCGATAGCTCTCTGAACTTGTATAAAATGTTTAGTTAGCCCCCTGAACTTGCGTAAAACATAATGAATTGATCACTCGGTTGCAAAAAAAAGTAAGTTAAATGCGAAAAATATATTGCACGCGTCTTAAAAAAAGTAAAACAATCAAGATCGGGGTATCGCGGTTGTAATATTAAAGAATACAAGGTTTATAGTTGAGCAAGTAATAACTTCGTTTTTACTCTATTCTTGAATTATGTAATAACATTCTAAGACACGTGTTATATATCTTTTGCATTTAACTTACTTATTTTGCAGCCGAGTGAGCAATTGATTACGTTTTATGCAAGTTTAGGGGGCTATCGAGACACTTTGAAAGTTCAGGGGGGCAATCAATAATTTTGAACAAATTCAGGGGACGAGTGATATATTAAGCCTTTATTTATTTATTTATGGCTTCATACATCATAGTTACGAATTCGTCAAAAAGCTTGACTGACCATCTAAATCTATATTGTGTTACATTAGACCTTCAATTTACTTAAAATCATTTATTAGCCATTTAAATTTATTTAAGGTGATTTATTAATCCCTTAAATTTACTTATAATGATCTATTTGCTCCGTAAAATATATATTGTAAATTTTTTAGAAAATTCAAACTTAAAAAAGAAATGTCTAATTTATGATTCTAAATCTTTAAAACAAATTAAATTTTTAATTTATATATTTTTATGGCGTTTAGATTTAATAATGATATTTTAAATAAATTAAAAAAGTTAATGAGACATCATATATATTTAGATAGCCGATCAAGATTTTGAATAAATTTACGGGGTATTTGATGTATTAAGTCTTTATTGACGACACCGTTTCTAGGGGTTTCAAGTTCTTACCCTAACTTAGGGTTTACGACACCGCTGATCTCCTTTCTTCCCCTCAATCGATCGGTATCTCCCAATCCTTCTGCAAAATCCCTCAATATCCTCCACCCTATTCAGCAAAATCTATTCACTAAACCCCTTACCGAAAGAAACAATGGAAGAACTCACCCAAGATTGTCTTAAACTGATGCTGGAGGAAGAAGAAACCGCCCCTGTGGTGGTTCTAGCAAGCGATCCGATACCGGCTTACGATCTCAGGTGGAGCTGTGTTGGCCGTTTCATCACCGACAAAACAATCAACTCGGAAGGAATGAAGGTAACACTATCAAAACTTTGGCGTCCGGCTGGAGGCGTCTCCATCATCAATCTTGAAAACAACAGGTTTCTCTTTCAATTCCATCACATATTTGATATCAATGCCATTTTAAACGGAGGGCCCTGGACTTTCGAAAACAAGCTTCTGATTATCAAAAGAGTGGTTAATCTAGAGGAACTGTACACAATCAGACTGGATGAAACTTCTTTCTGGGTACAACTCCACAACCTATCAGAAGGCGCACGCTCGGAGAAGATTGCGATTACCTGCGGAAACTACATTGGCACTGCCCTTAAGACGGACCCCAGGGATTTCAATGAAAATTATGTGGGCTATCTCAGAGTCCAGGTTCTAATGGATGTCAAGAAACCCCTCAAACGCCGAATGAAGCTTGGAACGTCCCCTAATCATTGGGTCTGGGTTAATTTCAAGTTCGAAAGACTCCCACACTTCTGTTTCTTTTGTGGATTAATCGGCCACTCAGACAGGGACTGTGCCGCTTATAGAGCCCTCAATGACCCTGAATCTCCGACGCTGTATGGGCCATTCCTCAGGGCTGTTCCACGACGTTTTAATTTGAATTCATCACCTTGGTTAAAATCAACACCTATGTTAGCAAACTTGGCTGAAAGGATTACAGATACACAGAAAGCGATCAACCTTGTTCAACAGGCTCAGGAGGATAAGGATAAGACCCTTCGTGAGGAGGACGAACTACAAACAGTGTCAGATACCAAACGCAAGAGAAGTACAGAGTCAAGCGATATGAGTCCGGAGGGGAACGGGAATATTGAAATAGAGATATCGGCAGACCCTACAATAGGGGTCAGCCGGAAGCCATGATTTGTCTAAGTTGGAACTGTCGAGGTGTGGGTAACCTCGAGACAGTCAGAGAGCTCAAAGAATTCAGTCATACCCACAAACCCGACATTATTTTCCTGATGGAAATGATGGTGGGGAACCGGTCAATTGAAAACTTACAGGTTAGCTTGGGCTTTGACAACCATTTTTCTGTACCAAGCATCCGGGGAGGAGGAGGCATAGCGCTCCTGTGGAAACATGAGATAACTATTAACCTGTTGAAATTTGGCCCCAATTTTATTGACGTCAAAATTTCAAAACCGTATACTGAGGATTGGAGATTCACAGGCTTTTATGGCTTTCCTGAAAGAGGTAGAAGGACTCAGTCATGGCAGTGTTTAAAGGATTTATATCGAATCTCTAATTTGGCCTGGGCTATATTGGGAGATTTCAATGACATGTTATATGCATTTGAAAAACGCGGAGGACAACGACAACCGCGATCCCTTCTACAAGGTTTTAATGACACTCTTGATGCCTGTAGCTTAACTGAAATTCCAATGCAGGGGTATCAATTTACTTGGCACAGATGCCGCCTGGTACAACCAATCTTAGAGGAAAAGCTCGATAGGGGACTCGCGAACCAAGACTGGCATGATAGATTCAGTTCGGCGTCCATCCTCAACATTGATACCACACAATCTGACCATTCGGCTTTAATTCTGAAAATGGGGGAGCATGTTCAGATCCACTCACTACAATTCCGATATGAAAACGCTTGGGGCTTTGAGGAGGAGTGCCAGCAGCTGATACAAAGGTCATGGGATACATCCAGGGGAATGAACTTCACTGACAGACTCGCGGATTGCAGAAATCAGGTACAGAGGTGGGGTAATCGCTTCCGACTCAGATTTAGGGGACAAGCAAGAATCCTTCGAAACCGCATTGAAGAGCTAAGGGGGACAGATGAAGTAACAGAACTCAATCAGGCTAGACATGATTTAGAGAAGGTTAGACATGAACAAGAAGTCTACTGGAAACAACGTTCTAAAATCCAGTGGTTACGCGAAGGGGATAGAAATTCCCGTTTCTTCCACGCATCTGTCAAATCGCGTCGAAGGAGGAATGATTTCGATTCCCTGATAAACGACACCGGAATGAGAAGTTCGTGGGCTTCAGGCTTGGCAGAAGCAATTCAAAACCAATTTGCAAATTTATTCATGACTCAAGGAAGTGAGGGGTTGGAATGCTTAGAAGCGGTTCATTCACGGTTATCAGTCGATCAAAACAGACAGCTACAACGACCATATTCAGCGGATGAAATCAAACAAGCCGTGTTCAGTATGCAGCCAAATAAATCCCCGGGGCCGGATGGTCTCAACCCGGGATTTTTCCAGCAACACTGGCAAACTCTGGGTACTGATATTTCTAACTACTGTGTTACTTGTCTTAATTCAGGTAAGGTACCAGCATCCATAAATAGAACGAATCTGATCCTCATCCCCAAGATCCGCCACCCGAACAACATCTCGGAACTTCGTCCTATAGCTCTCTGCAATGTTCTGATGAAGATTATGACAAAGGCTATTGCAAATAGGCTGAAGAAGATGTTGAACTCTATCATTTCGTAGGCTCAGAGTGCATTCATCCCAAAAAGAGCCATCACAGACAACATAATGATTGCTTATGAGGTCGGACACACTCTCAAACTGGGTAAAGGAGGCCACCAAGGCTATGCCACACTAAAAGTTGACATGTCAAAAGCATACGATAGGGTGGAATGGAGCTTCCTGAGGGCTATTATGGAACGTATGAATTTCTTGATGCCTTTTATTGAATTGATCATGAGCTGCGTATCAACGGCAGAATATCAAATTGTGCACAAAAACGCCGATTTTCCGGTTTTCAAACC
This sequence comes from Euphorbia lathyris, assembly GCF_963576675.1. Taxonomy (NCBI): domain Eukaryota; kingdom Viridiplantae; phylum Streptophyta; class Magnoliopsida; order Malpighiales; family Euphorbiaceae; genus Euphorbia; species Euphorbia lathyris. The sequence continues at coordinate 89,940,218 of NC_088911.1, read as the reverse complement.
AACCCGAGGACTTCGCCAAGGTGATCCACTTTCACCATATTTATTCATTATCTGTACCGAAGGTTTGACAACTATGTTAAAAGCTGCGGAGGAAAGGGGAGCTGTCCATGGGGTTCGAATTAGCCGGGGTGCTCCGTCTGTATCCCATTTGCTGTTCGCCGACGACAGCTATTTTTTCTTCAAAGCTTCTCTTGCCGAGTGTGAAGCAATAAAGGAGATTTTTGTGAACTACGAAAAAGCCTCCGGTCAAAAAATAAATTTCTCCAAGTCCAAAATTAGCTTCAGCGCTAAAGTCCCCACTGACCGTCGCCAACAACTTGCTGATTTCTTACAGGTTCAGCAGGCGGACAGGAATGATACATACCTTGGACTTCCATCAGTCGTGGGGAGGAACAGAACCACTACATTCGGCTACGTAATTGATAGATTACAGAAAAGAATTCGAGGATGGAACGGTAAGCAACTATCGCAGGGAGGTAAAGAAATACTCATCAAAGCTGTCGCTCAATCAATACCGTCCTATATTCTACAAGTCTTCCTCCTACCAAAAACCATTTGTTCCAAAATGGAAGTACTGCTAAATTCCTATTGGTCGGGAAGAGGTATCAAGTGGAAGGCGTGGAATTATCTTTGTCAGAGACGAGAGTGGGGGGGTTGAACTTCCGTAGGTTTCACGAATTCAATGTGGCGTTCCTGGGCAAGCAAGCTTGGAAATTCCTATCAAACCCTGATTCACTCGTAAGTAGAATCTACAAAGCGCGTTACTTCCCGAGGTCTGATTTTTATGGAGCTATCCTGGGTTCAAATCCGAGTGCAATTTGGTCGAGTATATTCCAGTCACAACATTTGATTAACAACGAAGTCTTCATGAGAATAGGCAATGGCAAAGATACAAGGGTTTGGGAAGATAAATGGATCCCTTCAGCCTCAGGGATCCCAGAATTACCACCGACTCAATCTGACCCAAACTTTACGGTGGATCGGTTCATCAGTAATGGAAGTTGGAGAGTGGATATGCTCAATGAATTTTTCTCGCCGGCGGATAGGAATAGTATCCTACAAATTCCTCTCCCCTCGTGTGATAAGAAAGATCATTGGTACTGGAGGAGGGAGAAGAAAGGCAATTACACTGTCAAAACAGCTTACTACGCTCTAATGGAGGTTTACCCAAAGCCGCTGGAGGCGGTTTGTAAGGCTCCCTGGGGTAAGCTATGGCAAATGAATTGTCCCTCTAAAGTAAAAAATTTTCTATGGCGGGCTGCCTGGAACATTATTCCAACCAAGGTCTCTCTTTTCGCTCGACGTGTTGATGTTGATCTTCTATGCCCTTTCTGTTCGAATTCAAACGAAGACCTTTCCCACATCCTTCTTCACTGCCCTATTGTTACAATAGCTTGGAGCAACTCGAGCTTGGCTCACCTTAGAGCCTCGGCAAATATGGAATTTACACAATGGTGGACAGAACTGCTAAACAATTCATCAGCAGAAATTGCAGGTCAGTGTGCCACTCTTGTTTGGTACGTATGGTATTGCAGGAACCAATGGCTCTGGAATGGATCATTTGTTACTCCTGAAAGGATGGGGGAGCGGGCTGCAACGGTTCTCTCTACTTGGAAGGAAGCACAGGGAATATCAGTAAGCGGAGCAAATAGGGAAACTCGGGCTCAGACCGTAGCTTGGGAACCTCCTGCAGTTGGGCTGAAAATCAATTTTGATGCTGCAGTTCATCCCGACAGCAATCATATGGGATTTGGGGCGGTTATCCGAAATGCACAGGGACAGGTTGTTGCAATCAGATACGGTTCAATTCAAGGATCATTCTCTCCGACGCTCGCTGAAGCAATCTCGTGCAAGGAAGCTCTCAGCTGGGTTAAGGAACGGGGTGACACTACTATTTGCGTGGAGGGCGATGCTCAAATCATTATCAATGCGTTAAGTCAAGAACAAGAGGAGAATTTCTGGTATACAGGTTCAGTACTCGATGATTGTCGTTCAATCTCGGACTCTATTCCTCAATGTGAGTTTAGCTTTGTCAAGCGTTCAGCTAACCGTGTGGCGGATGAAGCAGCTAGACTAGGCTTTTCTTCTTTACGTTTGACTATAACGGATATTATCCCTCCGTCAATTGTAAGCCTTTTGGCATTTGATTGATTCTTTATTAATACAACTATTCTTTCATTCAAAAAAAAAAGTCTTTATTTATCTATCACACTTCAACTCCCTTCTCGCATGTTCTCTCTTAACAAATTTAGGACTGAGATGTCAATTGATAATTTTCTACATTTAATTATATAAATGAAATTGCTGAACAAAAATAGTCCCCAAATTGTCTAGATTTCGTTTAGCCGTTGTATAATATTTTTTTTTTGTATCTAAAGACTCTTAAATTTTTATTTTAAGTGATCTAAAATAAGAACAATAACAAGTTTGAGGAGAGTCGATATTCGATGAACCCGCTCCCATACTTAAGTTAGGAAGGATAGAAAAAGAGTTGAAGATATTCTGAATATGGATACTAGTTGTACATTTCACCTTGCCTAGATTATATACTTTTTCTATTTATAATGGTTATCAAGGTTATTCTTTGTTATTCTAAAAATGTATCCATATGAATCACATGATATGCGTCAGCCTTCGGTTGGTTTTGCCAAGTTCGGTCACTGACATCGTCAGATGGTGCATCCTGCCATGTAGCACATGTTCTGCTAGGTAGCCAGGTTTCATTGAGTCTAGGACCTCTGAACCCTTGGTGTATCAGACGACACACAATACTCTTTGTCTCATATCCTTTTGTATAACCATCCATTTCTTTGTGAATGCTCTGCTTTGCTCTTTGTCGCGTTACTTCTGACATTAAAAATTTATCCAATCCATGACAGTTGCGACATAAAATAATTCTAACATTTTATACTCAAACATAACAGAAGAGATTCCTTACCTTATCCCATTCATACTTACAAATAGTTCATTCAACTAATATACCATCGAGAGTTCCATGTTAGAGTATATAGCATCTCATTAAATAAGTATTGAAAAGTGATATTTCATGTCTTAGATTTTGTATTACATCCATTATAATCCTTTTGATATTCAACAAATTTTTGTAATCACAATTACACAATCATGCATAATTACCCGTGTAGAGAAGTATATAAACTCAAGATATACTCACATGAAAAATATTTCCCTCTTTGTACTATATTACTTCAATCATACTCTAACTTGTTTGTTTAGTTGGCCCATTCCCAGCCGAATAAATCATGACCCTTATAGCCACACTACACTATTCATCCAAAATAAGTTAAAGGTTATAAGGATAAATTTTTTAAAAACCACGGTTTTACAAAGTGAGTCTCACACTAGTTAAAGCTGATATTCATGTCTTATCCATCTCAAGAAAGGTAAGCATACATGGTATAAAATCATGTGTTATAATTCCTGTATTTTTTTTTAAAGGGATAAGGTTAGGGATGACAACGGATAGGGTACACGCGGGTAGTGTCAATCCCAAACTCTTACCCGTTTATTTTTTAATTATAGTATACGTACCCGTCCCATTATCCTAACATGCATACTTTTTACATCCCATACCCGTCCCATTTAATTCACATGTACACGCGGGTACCTTAACCCGTTAAGATCAATAAATAAAATAAAATAAAATAAAATATATTACAAATTTAACCAAGTATAAATTTAATAAATCATTCATCTAAAAATTGAACAAATTGAACCTTAATCAATAAGAATAAAGTAGCTTACTGATATCACACAATGGTTCAAAAACAAAAAGTTGGAATTCAAATCTCACATCTTATATCTAAAAAACAATATTATTCTCTAATATATAAAATAATTATGGCGGGTAACGGGTACCCTGGGGGTATTCCCATACCCGTCCCATTACCCTAACGGGTAATGGTTTTGATCCCATACTCGTTTATACAGGGTACGGGTAGTCCCATTAGGATCGTATAGTGATGGATATCCACAGGTACAATACCCGTTGTCATCCCTACATAAGATACCAAAATAGACTTATGGTTTTTGGGTAAGTATTAATTTAGGCTCCACGCATAAAATAGCACCAACATAGGCTTAACATTTAACAAATGGTACCAATTTACGTCTTGATAACGGAACGAGACATGTCATTGATATTACTCCGTTAGGTTTTATCAATTGTACGTGGAAGGAGAAATCAGAATTTAACAGAGTAATAGGAATGACATGTCCAATCCCTTATCGAGGACTAAGTTGATACCATTTTTTAAGCGTTAAACCTATATTGGTGCTATTTTGTACGTGGAGTCTAAATTGATATTTTCCCAAAAACCAGAGACCTATTTTGGTACCTTATCCCTTTTTTTAAAGAAGCACATGTCTCTAATTAACACCATACCAAAGCATTAGTTCATATGTACCAAAATAGATACCTTAATCCACTTTCTTTATGACTACTTTCGGCTATAAGAAAAAAATCAGATCCAAGTTGCCAATAACTTTCCTTTTAGGTTACACATAATTCCTCATATACAATGACTCTTTGCATGTGTATAAAATGGTAATTTAATCAATTTTAACTCACTTACCGGAAATTTGAAAATGCTAATTTATTTATTATTTAACTATTACATTGGACATTTTAGATATCAATTATGTCTAAAATATTTAGTATTTTACTACCATTGTTACAAAACAAACTATGTTAAAATGCTACTAACTAAATTAGTCACATATAAGTTAATAAATTTTATTTTTTTTTTGTTGAAATGTTCAAAATGTTTATCGTGTTACTAAGTTATAAATAATCAACAAAAAAAATGTATGAAACTTCTTACAACTTATCGATAAACTTGTTTGGTAGATTCAATGTGATAGTCAAATAACTATCAAACCAGTTTTTTCAAATTTTCTACTAAATAAAAGTGAAATTGATTTTATTTGAAAACATTATTAAGATTAAATTTATACTATTTCGAACGTTATGATCAAATTTATATTTCCTCGAAAATGTTACCCCTTATTTTAATTAGGATATGATCAGTCCGGATATATATCAATAAATTATATTTGCTTGATTTTCGGATAATTATTGTGTAGTGTAAATAGAATGCTAAATGAAAATTCATTTGCCTGTTTTTCTTTTTCTTTTGTTTTGGTGATTAAGGGTCCGTTTGTTTACTGTTTGCTGTTTGCTGTTACAGTTTGCTGTTTGCTGTTGGAAAAAACTGTTTTTCAAAAAAGCAAAGATTCTTTGCTTTTGTAAAATGCTGCTTTTCAGATGTAAAAAACAAAACAAGAAGTCACTAATCAAACACCTAATGTTGGCAAACAAAAATGTCACTAACCAAACACCTAAAACTCTCCATTTCGAACTGAAAAGACAAACAGAAACACGAAAATAAGCACCCAAACACCCCATAAGTGACTAGTCTTTGGCTATGAAGCACGGAAACGTTCTGCATCCAACGTTTCAACGTTTCCACAAGATGTGGGAAATGGAAACGCCCGGAAACGGAAACGAAACGTTTCCGGGCACGTTTCTGTAATTACTGAAACATTGAAACGCGTTTCCAAAATTTTGAATACTTACCATACATAATTTCTCGAATTGTTAATTTTCTGGAGATTGAAAACCATCTTCCGACTTGAGAAAAAACGTAGGTTTCTGGAAACTCTGTTTATTTGTTAATCTATACTGAAATGAAACTCTGATTTCTTCTTCTTTGAGTCTGAGTACTCCGATTTCTTCTTCTTCTTCGAGTCATTATCGTCCTTTCTTCTTCAAGAGTCTGGTCTGGGTTTTAATTCTCTATTTTTTGTGTGTCTATGGAGGCTTCTGGAACGTGTTTGGTTGGGCTTGTGAATGTAATTTATTTTAGAGAAAGATATTCTAGAAGCCTCCACTATATAGGTGTACTTTTTGTTGTTTTTTATTTTTTTAAACTAAAGAATTTAACTTTAATGGTGGAGTAATTATTTTAATTATTTTACACTATCTTAGTTACAATTATGGAATTATAAATTTTATATTTTTTATCAATAATTATTTTATGTATTTATAATTTATGTTTTATATTTTTTAATATTTATAAATATGGTCCAATATTTTTAATATTTACACGTTTCCCCACGTTTCCGTTTCCTATATGTTTTTCAAAAATTCTGTTTTCACGTTTTCGTTTCCGTGCAAAATAGATCTATGGTAATTAAGCAGAAGAAAAATTAGTAAAAGAGTTTTTGACATTGTTAAGTTGAGAAGTTTCTGAAATAATTATACCTAATAAGTTGATAAGACAAGCTCCAAAGATTATGGCACAAGAAAGGCCGAATTTATCTCCTTCCTTTCAGCAGATATATATTTCTGGTTTTTAAGGAAAGCAACGATTGCATGACCCTTTCACATGTGATTTAAACCTTATTATTTTTTGTTATAATGCAATAATAATAATGTTATTATCTGCATACGTGATACCTTTTGTCATCACTTCGCTATACCGCACAAAATTCTGCAACTAATACCCATTTTTTTAAGGGCATTTCTCCCACGTGCCAAATCATTAACCTAGCTTTTCTCTTAATTACTGCATTACGTACACATTGTCTTTTTCAACTAGAATCATTCTAATTCAAATTGGGAGTAGCAATGGGTAGAAATTATCTGAAAACCGTTTCTACGGGAAGGAAATAAGTTATCATAAATTAACCTAAATAAATAAGGATTGTTAATTAAAATTTTAATCACAAATTACTTTACGTGGCATATCGATCATCAATTTCGGCAAAAAAATGACTGAAAAACATTTAAAGTGAATTTATTGGGATAAAAACAAATTTAAATAATTTTATTAAGACAAATTAAATTTTTTGTGACCAAAGTTTAAACTTTTGTGACCTTCGATGCTGATCACCCGATGTCGCCAGCCATGAGGGGTTTTTTTTTTTAACTCCTCCATTTACCGACTTTACCTCATAGTTCTTCATGTTGCGATTCCAAGCCTCCCGACTTTCTTGGTGGGTTCCAATTTAGACATCTTGTATCGTATTTATGTCCTTGTCAATTTGATTAATTAATTAATTTATTTATTTGATGAAACATTTTTTAGTTTTTAAATAATATTTAGACACTAAAATATATAGTCTAGATCTTAAATATAAACTTAAATTCTAAGTTATAAACCTTAAATTCTAAAATACATGTATTGTTAAATTATTAATTCGGCCTTTATAAATTAATACTCGATAATAATAACCTCGTGGCGAGTGGATTTTTGAGAAGGAAGACATTCGTCGCTCAGCCCTTGATTTCTACAAGGACCTGTTTAGAGAGGAAGCTGTGGACTTGGAGAGTGCCCACTCTGGTATTTCCTTTCCTCGTTTGGGGGAGGAGGCTATTAAAGATGCTTTCCATCCTATTGACCTTAAAGAGATTGATCTGGCCTTCTCTAGCATAGGGTCCACTAAGGCTCCTGGGATTGATGGTATCCCTGCTAGTTTCTATCATAAACACTAGGATACTGTTAAGGAGGGCATATACAGTTTTGTGTTAGGTGTTTTTGGTGGCTCTAACGATATCAGGTCGGTTAATAAAACCCTCATTGTCTTGATTCCTAAGGTTGTTAAGCCTTCCTCCTTCCTCCAGATGAGACCCATCAGTCTTTGTAATATTTTGTATAAAGCTATTACTAAGATTGTGGCTAATAGAATCCGGAAGATCCTTCCGGATATAATTAGCCAGAACCAAGGGAGTTTTGTTCCTGGTAGACAATTGATGGATAACGTTGTTATTGCCCAGGAGGTTGTCCATTCTATGAAGATTAAGAAAGGTAAGAAAGGGATTGTGGCCCTCAAACTGGATCTGGAGAAAGCCTATGATAGATTGAACTGGAGCTTTCTTCTGGATAGTTTAGCCAAAGCTGGCATCCCGGAGAACTGGAGGATTTTGATTGAGAAGTGTATCTCCTCTCCTGTTTTCCAGGTCATGATCAATGGGGACATGTCGGATGAGTTTTCTCCCTCCAGAGGAATTCGTCAAGGAGATCCTATGAGTCCCTTCCTCTTTGTTATTTCCATGGAAAGACTGTCTCACCTGATCCAAGAGGCGGTGTGCAAAGGGACTCTCCACCCTGTTTCTATCAACAGACATTGCCCCCTTATTACCCATTTACTCTTTGCTGATGACGTCATGCTTTTCGTTGAGGGTAATGAGGAGCAAATTAAAACAGTTATAGATATCCTTGATTGTTTTTGCGAGGCTTCTGGCCAGAAGGTTAACATCCAAAAGTCCCGTATACTTTGTTCCAAAAATATGGACAATAGCTTGTGTAGAAGACTGAGTGAGCTCTCTGGCATACCTCTGACGAACTTTTTGGGGAAGTATCTTGGGGTTCCTCTTCACAGTGACAGGGTTTCCAAAGCCTCTTTCAAGGATATTTTGGACAAAACTAATGGTTTGTGTGCTAGCTGGAAAGCTAATTCTCTTTCCCTTGCAGGTCGCCTTACCTTGATCCAGTCAGTTAACTGCGCTGCTCCGAACCACATCATGCAGGCCTGTAAGCTTCCTGAGCCTGTCCTTAGTGACCTGGATAAGATAAATCGGCGTTTCCTGTGGGGTGAGTCTGGAGATGGGAGAAAGGTTCACCTGGTCCCGTGGAAGGAAGCTTGCCAGCCTAAAAACAGGGGGGGTCTTGGTATTAGGCAGGCAAAGGACAATAATAAAGTCCTGTTAATGAAACTTCTTTGGAGAATGTGGCAATGCCCCTCCTCTCTTTGGGTCCGTCTCTTGTGCGGGAAGTATCGGAAAGATAGAATCTTTGGTGGCCCGAAGGAGAGGGTTGTTAGCTGTTCCTTCCTCTGGAAAGGGCTCAGTGCCGTGTTTCCTGAATTCTGTACGGGGATTGGCCTGGAGGTGGGTAATGGTAGATCTATTAGCTTCTGGTATGACACCTGGATTGGTGATAAACCGCTGATTGATGTGTGTAATGCCCCTCCGTCGGCTGATCTCCTTTCCTGGAAAATTGCTGATGTGGTGGACTCGGAGGGAGACTGGATCTGGTCAAAGTTCGACTCTTTCTTTAGTCTGGAGACCCTTCTTAACATTAGAGGAGTGAAGATTAGCAATCAAGAGGAGGATAAGGATAGACATTGTTGGGCCTTGACGAATAATGGTACTTATTCTTGTAAATCGGCCTATGAAGCTTTTACCCCTAATAGGGCTGATCCTCCCTTGGAGATTTGGAAGTCCATATGGTCCCTCAAGATCCCTTACCGTATCAGGAGCTTCCTTTGGCTGGGTATCAAAGACAGGCTCCTTACGAATGCGGATAGGCACAGAAGGCACTTGACTGAGTCTAGTGCCTGTAGTAGATGTAGAGGCAATGTGGAAACCTTGTGCCATGCCTTGAGGGATTGCCCAAATAGTAAGAAGATCTGGGAAGGGATCCTCCCTCATCACATCCTCCCTTCCTTCATGGCCTTTTCTGAAGGGGACTGGTTCTCTCAAGGAGCCAAGGGGAACTTGCTGGCCAACATGGAGCACGGTGCCATCCTCTTTGCTATTACTTGTCACCAAATCTGGAAGTGGAGGAATGAAGAATTATTTGCGGGTAAGGCTGTCCTTATTCCTGATTTACTGTTTTTCTTCTAGAAGAAGCTCTTTGTTATTACTAAAAGCTTTGAAAGAGATTCCCTTGTTCGTCCCTCCCCGGATAAAGAGATCCTGCTAGTTGGCTGGAGTAAGCCTAGAGAAGGGTTTGCTAAGTTGAATACTGATGGCTCCTGCCTTAGCAATGGCAGAATTGCTGCTGGAGGAGTTCTTCGGGATGCTGGTGGCAATTGGATGGCGGGGTTTACCCATAACTTGGGGACGGGCTCCTCCTTTTCTGCGGAGCTCTGGGGTATCTTGTCAGGTATTAAACTCGCCATTCGCATGGGTGTTAAAAAGCTCTCGGTGGAATCTGATAATCTGGAGGCTATTAACAGGATTTCAGATAGCCAGACTGTTTGTTTGAAGAGCCAGAATCTCATCAAAGCTATTTTGAGGCTTCGTCCTGCCTTTGAGTATCTTAATTTCTCCCATATTTTTAGGGAGCAAAACCGCGTGGCGGATCGCTTAGCAGCTGCTGGGCATGGAAGAATGTTAGGTGTTTCTACCCTATCTGTTCCTCTTTCTTTTCTTTTGCCTTCTCTCCTAGAGGATAGGATTGGAGTCAGCCTTCCTAGACTGATCCCGGTGTAGGTTTTTTGTTGGTTTTGTTTTTTTCCTTTCCTTTCTTACCAAAAAAAAAAATAACCTCTTTAAAATAATAATTTCTTCTGGTCCCGATTTGGACCAGTTCAATAAATTAACACTCGATAAATTAATATCTTTATAAATTAATAAAATTTCATGGTCCCAATATTATTAATTTATAGAAATTTAATTTTATTTGACATAAAATTGTGGCTATGAACCAGTTAATGGTCCTGTTTGGTAAAGAGCGTTTTGGGATAAAAATAGCGGTTTTGACCAATTTTAGAGGTTTGACCACCGAAACCGCTGATTGGAGTGTTTGATGGAGAGAGTTTTAGGATGAAAACGCTAATTTAGGAGCTTTTTCAATTAGCGTTTTGCAATATTAAAATGAATGGACTTCTTTAACCCTAATAGATAGACTCCCTCTTCTCCTGCGCCAAAATTAATGCCCTTATTCGTCTTTTTGCAGAAACCGCTATTATCAATCAGCTAATTTTTACCAAATATATCTACACAAACAGCTAGTCAAATCAGCTAATGTAATCAGCTAACAGCTAACAGTTAATTCCCAAACAGGGCCAATAAGTATATAGAAAATGTGAGTGTACATTTTAAAAAGTGAGCTAATAAAGAATATGACATGCAGCAATGTAATTAAGCTGGTCAAAGAATTTGAAGATTAAAGTGATGGCACTGCTGCTAAAGTTGCATGTATTGGGAACTCTTTCTGGACATCTGTGCTTTTATTGCTAATAATAGTAATGTTTCATTGCACGTTCTTTTCGAGTAGTAAAGCCGCAAATTCATTTTTATACGCTACCACTACCACACGTGTTGCAAAATATAATTAGCATAACATATTAATTTATAATATAAAAAAACTACGAAAGCGGTTGAAAGACTATACATACGGAGTAGCCATGTAATCTATAGGTAGTGTTTGTAAGTCATTTTGCACCCTCAAGACTTTTCTTAACTCTAGACTGGACATTGAGATTTTTTGAAGGGATTCAATTACTTTGAAGACTCACATGTACGTATCATAAAAGATATACTTTAGGACATGTAAACTCTTTAAAATTTTATATAGACATTATGGTCCAATCCATATTTAAAGTCCATTTATTATTAATTTTCGCTTCTTTGAGAAGGTTAGGTTAATATGTATTTAAGTGAATGAGTTGTCATTATTGAGACAAACGAAAGAAGAAGAAAACACACAAAAAGAAGATTTTCGGTTTTGACCTTTCTCTCCTTATGTCAGTTCACGTTTTTGGTGATTCCCGGATATTGAACCGTCGGATCGTCACGATTTTTGGACAGGAGCTTCTTGACATATTGTTCCTTGTTCTCACCGTTGTGATTTTCGTTCGGAGGTCTGGAAGGTCTGTTCGGGTCTGGGGCAGATTGTAGACAAATTCTTCTCTTTTGGTATTTGTTTTCTTTTTTGATCTCTTATTGTTTATGATTGTTGTTGGTGGTTTATAAACTTTTGTAATACTTTGTTGGGTTTGTTTTGCCCTCAATTTTATCATAATAAGAGAAGAATGATGGACTCCTCAAACGTCCCGTATTTTTTACTCTTCACACCGAAGAGGTTTTCCATGTATAAATCTTGTGTTGTTGATTGTGGTTTAGATTCCATTCTTGAGGTTACATTTGATATATTGATTTGGAACTTTGGTTGTGCTTTGGTTGATTGTTTGTGAGATAGATCCTTGTGGTGTTGTTATTGGTATTCCGCGTGTTATTGGTAATCCGTCTTTTGGGTCCTTCAGACACACCCCTTTTATCCTAAAACTTTTGTAACAAAAACCCATCTCTCTCTCTCTCTATATATATATATATATATATATATATATATATATATATGAGGGCTCTTGTAAGAACACTCCTCTTGCATGAGATAACTCCCTTATGGTGAGAACACTCAAAACTACGCCGTTTTGAGTATAAAAATTTAAAAAAACGCGGAATGTTGCTAGTGGGAGTCAAACCTAGACACTTCCATCTACACTCCACGCTCTACGTTGTTTTGAGTATAAAAAAAATTTGAATGTTGCTAGTGGGAGTCGAACATAGGCACTTCCATCTACATTCCACGCGCGCTTCTTATTATAGCACTATGCTAGTAGCTTCTATTATTTAATATTTGACGCATACACTTATTAATATTGATTAAATGTGCATAATAATGAATTATTAATAGAAAAAATGTGCATAATAATGAATTATTAATAGAAAAAAATCCAAGAACATGTTCCAATTTCTTATTTATTTAATTCTTCTATATCTTTATAATTTATGTTTTAAAATGTTAAGGACGATGTTCTAAATATTGTTACATATGTTCTAAACTTTATAATTTGTGTTCTAAAAATTAAGTATAATGTTTTAAAAAAATCAGTAATTTTTGCATTTGTTATATAATATAATTTATAACTCATATTCTAAATAGCATAACGTATGTTCTAAAGTTTATAGTTTGTATTCCAAAAAATAAGTATAATGTTCTAAAAAAATCAGTAGATTTCTGGATCATTTTTGCATTTGTTCTATAATATAATTTATAACTCATGTTCGAAAAAACATAACGTATGTTCTAAACTTTATAGTTCGTGATCTAAAAGTTAAAATATATGTTCTAACGTATGTTTTAAAAAATATATTTTCTTATATAAATAAAATATTAATATGAATTTTTATTAAAATATATAATATGTTTTTATTTAAAAAATATAGTATTAGATTTTTTTTTAGCATCAGAGGCACTTAATAATATATAAATAAAAGAATTGTATAATGAACAAACAAAAGCAAGTGTCCCAGCGGTAATACATGTGTGCGGGCGCTCCACTCGTTTCATACCTATTCTCATATATATATATATATATATATATAATCCCAATTCAAAGTTTTTCTACATCACTCTCGACTCACCAAGAAAAGTAGTGCTTCTTAAGGAATTTTTAATTCATATAAATTTGATAACACGTGAATAATCACATTAGACACATGGAATATTGAACGTGTTATGTTTAAAGCATAACTGTAGTTGACACGTGAACCAATTGGAGGGAGGCTGAGTCCGCAAGATTTCAATCCATATATTCACACCTATAATTACGGGATGCTGATTTTACCTGCCAAATACAAATAAGATCACCAGAGGATATTCTCCACGGTCATCTCCATATGTGTCCCGAGTCACTATTAGGCTACACAAACTAATAAACTTTCGGAACTACCATTGATACCTTATAAATAGAAAATGGAGTTTTGCAGTAAAAGGTACATCATCATGAAGTCCTAGAATTCTATTATTCATCATCTTTATCCTATGAAACTCTGTTAACTTAAGCATGAAAGTGAGATCACTGGTTTTATAGCCCTCATTTGAGTCTTTTTATATGTTATCTTAAGAAGTTATCTTCTCAAATCACCCTCATAAGTTCCTTCTCCTATACTGCATTCATGACTCACTTGAAAGATTCCATAATACCAACCACTTCAACCTTCCCCGCCAAATGCAAGCTCCTCGAGTAAAAATCTCATTTAGTTCCCGGAAATCATCTAGATCTAGAAAGCAGAAAGTTCATGGATGAGATCACCAAACAACTCATCTATAACATGGTGATTATCCAAGACGTTGTGAACGAGATGAGAGGAGAGCAATGATGCGTAGATGGCGCAAGTCCATGCGTAACTCAAAGCAATAGGGGAATCTATCAAACGCTTGAACAACCAGGACTCTACTACTTATTCCACTGGACATCATATTGTTTATAGTTATCTTGACGGAAGGAGGCCTCACCTAATTTGAGGCGAGAAAACTCAAGAGGAAGTTCTAGACAGCAAGAGCATTATCTATGCAAGCATCAATATTGTCTCTCTAAATCGCTTCATTACCATCTGACAAGACCAACTAGAAGTATTCATCTAAAAAGGCAGGTTCTCCTTTGTTTAAATGTTTGCTACGAAAACACCTTATCGAGCCCAAATATCCATAAGGATGGTAAAAACTCTAGAGAAATTCTGGCTAGACATGGCCTGACGATAGACATTTAAAGTGGAGAAAAGCTATTGAGCTAAGGTGTCATCGAGATTGATGGTCACCTCATAAGCAAACTCCTACCGCAAGTCAAAGGGACTACCTAGCTTTGATGGAGGAAGATGATATGTAAAATGTTATCAATGGGGAGGTAGGCTAAAGATTGAAGAGTGCTACAATATAGGTGTGGAACTGCTGCTCGTATTCTAGAGGTCATAGAAACAATTCACCACTCTATGAACGTATCTTGAAGCAACTAATCTATCCTACGAGACAAAAGATTTCTCTCAGGATTTAGACACCTTAAGGGATTAAGAATCCGAGCTTCGTAAGGATTCCAAGAAGGTGACAACCTTAAACCTAATCGACCACTATAAATAGATAAGTGTAGACACAAGGTTCGGTACATTAACTACTATCTCTAAACTAGTTTATACCCCTCCATTCAATCCTAAACCAGAAACTGACTTAAGCATCAGAGCGAGTTTGCTAGACTGTGGCCCCGTCTGACCTGCATACTGTTTTGTAGGCTCAACACGAGGTTGAATCAGCATCGCGATTTGGACACATAATCAAGATCATGTAACAGGCTATCAAATAATATTAAATTTTATATTATCAAATTTATATTTATAAAAAAATGTAAAAAGTTGTATGAGACTCTAAAATGCCGGAGTCACCCATATTTACGTTAATACAATAGTCTAAATTTCGCTCTACCTAAGACCGCTTAGAGTTATACATCCAACTAATGAAAAAAAAATATATTATATCATGGGAGATAATTAATTGGTGTTAAAAAAATAAATATATACAAATGACATCAATTAATTGATCGAATGTATTACTCTAGAAATGTTATAGTATGTTTGCAAGCATCATCTTCTGCCGAAAACTGCTTTCTTCTTCATCATAACTGCTTTCTTCCTCTTCTCTTCCATTTTGCAGCGCGGCCTTATTTCTTTACCAAATTTATCAATCGATTGTTGTTGTTAATTGAGTATTCTTCTCTTTCGAGTTGTAGTTTTTATTTGAGGAGGAAGAAGGAAGATTGTCTTCCTTTTTCCTCCTTGCACCGTTGTGTTTTTTTTCTTCTTCTTTTCTTTGTTCTATAATTTCTTTGTTTTTGGATTTCATATATTTTACCGGATCTTTTAATCCGTTTGAATTGCAACTATTGTTTATTATCTTTTTCATTTGTAATGTTTTCTGATTTAGCAAGAGCAGAAATGATAGATCTTATATGTAGATCACTGCATCTACGTGGTTGCAAAAGAAAGGACTTCGATCCGAAAATTCGGAAGAGTTTAAATGATAAAGATTGGATTCCAGACGCTTCTCTGCAAATTTGGAGTTTCAAGAAGTATATGTATCTGTTTGTGTTATTAGTACCTGTAATGGTTTGTTTTGCTCTCTGTAGTCATTTTGTTACCTATATGGATTTTGTATTAGGCATAGTCTTGTGTAAGGTTTTATTCCTTACTTTTCTTGTTGTACTTGTAATTTTCTTATCAATGAAATGATGTACTTATTTTCATCAAAAAAAAAAAAAGAAATGTTATAGTATTTCTTTATGACAAATTATTTTAAACCGATTCTAAACATAAATATTATATTGGATAAAGTATCAAAATGATCTCAAAGTAATCAGGGAAGTGTCAAATTGACTCCATGAACAAAATAGAATCGATTTAATCCCAACATTTATATAAATGATGTGAATTAAACCTTAAACATGAATGAAATAGTATTAATTAAACCCTAACATTCTATCATTTTCTTCTCCGGTGCAATTAGATGAGGCTATAATTACACTATTTCATAAACACTGAAATTCATTTGGTGCTATATTTTATACGTGAAGTAAAAATGATACTTTGTCAATAACTGTGAAATAATTTTGGTACCCTACCTCTATTATTTTTTTAACTGATTTAAGTTTTGAAATTCTCATTTCCGATCCTTTTAGGTGTTTGATAATTGTTTTACATATAACAACTGAACGTTATTCTCAAGGCATTACAGTCTCATACTGTTGGCGATATTTTTGAAATATCCCAATTTTCAACCTTGATACGCGAGTGCGGGGATTAAAAATGGTAAAAATAATGCAGGCGTGCCAGAGAAGCTAGTTCTCAAATGGTAAAATGGTAATTGAATACAGTAAATAAATAAAATGCACCTAAATTACTTGAATTCTAAACGAAAAAGCGATTGACGACCGTTACAATGACTGAAAATAAAAACAACGGTCTTGGGCCCCGACGTTACTTGACAGGTCGGTCGGAAAAAACAATTTTTAAATATAAGTACCAAAAATAAAGTAATAAAACGATACAAAAATATAATTTTTTTAATTTTCTTTTATATTTTTTATTGATTTTGTAAATTTTTTCAATGTTTTTTGTGTTACAAATAATAATAAGGCATGAAAATTACAACTTAAAAAGAAATAATAACTTTAAAGCTAGAAATGTAAATAAGTCATGAAAAACAAATATGTACGGGATGAAATAAAATTAAACCAATCTCTTTGATATCGTTGGGATGTGTGAAATTAAGGACTGGAACTCTGAAAAATCGGCTCGGGGGTTGTTGCGTTGTCCGGGTAATTCTGGATGAATTCGGAGCAGTTCGAAGAGTTCAGAGACTTGAGCAGAAATTTACCATCAAGCTAATAGATCATCAGAACTTTGTGGAACAAAACAATGATTTCGTGAGACTTTCAGGCTCAATTTTGGAAGCTGTAGAGGTCGGATTTATAGCGAAACGAAGGCTAGTATTTAAAGTTAGTGTGCAAAGGAAGAGTTTAGAACTGGAATTTCGAGAAAAGATCGAGTAAATGAGTCGGAATAAATTATTGAAAATGGGGTGACAGAATAATTGTTTGATGGTTGAAAAAACCAAAAACTTGATTCTGTTTTGTGGAGGGTACTTTAAGGGCGATTAAGAAGGCTATAGGATGTCGTTTTTTACGAAATAAAAATTGAGAATTCGAGAATTGATGTCAATAAAGAGATTAAAATTAATTTGGGCTAAAATGATCAGCTAACAAACTCTAAATAAAATTTGGAAAACGGCTCACCAGAAAGTTGTTTGATGAATTTTTCAATGATGAAAAACTCAAAAGCTTGTTTCTGGGTCTTTTTAATTGATTGAGATCAATAAAAAGTTTCTAAACATGATTTGGAATAGGTGTGTAAACTAAGAATGACTCGAAAATGGGGTTTCGGTGATCTTGGTTTCACGGAAAATGCTTGAAGCTTTGAAGAATATAACAATGGTGAAATTTGATTTACACTAAGAAAGCTTGAACCGAGGATTGGGTGATGATTTTACTGACTTAACTAAGAGATTGCAAGAAACGATTTGAGAATTGGTTGAAACTAAGAGAATTTCGGATTTGAAGTTTCTGAAAATCGGAAGCTTTTCTGAGGAACTGAAGATTAAAGAACTAATTCTGGGAATTGAGACATTGTTTAGACTAATTAGATGCTAAAGAACGATTTCTACGAATCTAAGGATTGATAAAAAGGCCGATTTTGGCAGAGAATTTGATAGACAAATTGAGTTGTTCTGTGTGTTTGATTGATTTTTGAGTGGGGTTTGGAATGAAGGATTTGAGCTCAATTTATAGGATTTTGAGTAACAAATCCTATATTAGTGGCCCTTAAACTTCTCACCCATGATCCCATTACCTTCCCATAAGTTGAAGAAAGAAAATGGCTGAGTTGGGAGTTGGAAAAATGGAGGAAATGCCGTGAAATACGTTCCTCAAATAGGCAGACATATTCAACCCGTTTTTCAGCACTGCTTGTCTTTGAAAAATTCTACCGGCTTCGTTTTAGCTCCGGTTTGCTCCGTTTTTGACATTCCGGAAAGCTAACATCCCGAACTTTCTAAAAAAAATAATAACTGTCTGATATCTTGCTGTTTCGGGGTCCGTTTTCGTTGTCGAAGTTGCTGGACGGGTTACTGAAAAATGGTGCAAATTTTCTTCCTGATTTTTATTATTTGTTTTTCTTTTCTTTTTATTTCTGTTTTTTTTTATAATAATCTTTTGATATTATTTTCTATTTTTTTATCACATTTTTATTTTGTTGCAAAATGAATTTAATTAAAATAAAATAACTATAGAGTAAAAATTATAACCTATGTTAAAATACAAAAAAAATTAAATTAGCCCCCGACACATACTAATAATATTAGAATGAATTAAAAGTAGGATTGGATTGGATTGGAGATTTGCATCCATAAACTGGATGGGACCGATAATACGACTTTGTTAATGAAGATATTTAATAGCATAAGTCCTCATCTCTAATCTTGAAAAAAAAACTATTCCTTTTTTTTTTGTTTTCTTCTGTTAAAAGGTAATACATGATGCAATGACTTTGATACCCCTAATCCCTAATATATCAAAGTTTGGCTTTTAAAACAAGAAAAATAAAGTAATTCCATATGAATGAGAATGAGCATTTACATGTGGAAAGTATATGGTTCAAATGTCAAAGTATAGTTATCTAAAGATAAATTAGGGTTCCAAGTTTTCCGAATTAGGTATTTAAAAATAGGGTAATTAATTTATTAGTTTTTATATTTTGACAAAACATACTATGTAGTCACTGTATTTTAAAAAACACATAATAAGATCCCTAATCTTTTTCTTAGTGAACTATTTAGTCATTCCGTCTATTTGTTTGATTTTTTATCGTTTATGAATTCGAAAATGACTAAACTACCCTTTACTATTATCAGTCAAAAGCAATCCACACTTCCATGTCTTTCTCTCACAACTCGCGCTCACAAAAAAAAATGGAAAAATAATTGAATTCATAACCCATAATCGAATCACTCATGCTCAGTCTTCCTGTTTGAACTGAAGGTAGAAATCAACTCAAATCTCTCTTGCTTACTCTTTCTGTTAGAATTGAAGGTGGAAATCCTCTTACTCTCAATGGTGAGTTTAATTTCCTCCATATTCTCAACTCATGTTTTACTACCAACTGCTTCAGTGATGACGAAAGATGTTTATGCTAATCCAAATTGACTAACAGAATCTTCATGAGAGTCTAACAACAGAGACTAAACAGTTCACCGAGAAAAACGTTAGGGACTAAACGGTTCATCGAGAAAAATTTTAGAGACCTTATCGTGTGTTTTTAAAAATATAGGGACTAAATAGTGTGTTTTGTCAAAATATAGGAACTAATAAATTAATTACCTTTAAGAATATGAAAGTAGATGCAAGTCCTTCTAGTTTCATGAAAACAACTCATTCATGCCCTTTGGGAATACCAAAAATCCGGGGTCCAAGGGAATAGTATACGACAGAGCCGATTCTTTGTTATATAGTGTTATTATAATATGTATTATTTATCTGTATCAATTCTGTTATTTATCCCTAGCCTAGAATATAGGCTCAGTTGTTGACTATAGTTGTTCACTACAGAGTGAACTGTATTCTGTATAAATACGATATTTCATATCAATAACAACTCACCGAGAATTACAATCTCACATGGTATCAGAGACCCTAACTCTAATCCACAAATATCTTTCTCCTTCCCCGCCGCCGCCGCCGCGACATCACCTCCAATCTCACGGCCGCCGCCGCCGTTAGCTTCTCCATTTTTTCCGATCACCTTCTACTTATCGGTTCAGAACAGAATCCCCTTTTCTTTCCCTTCCCGTCGACAATAATGAGCACCAACACCGTAAACTCCTCAACCGGCACCCCCCCCCCCCAAATCAAACTCGACAATGGACAACACAAACACAAATCCAAATCACCATCCGTCCCTCACCGTCTCCAATATTTCTACCTTTATCAAAATTACTCTCGACATAGAAAAAGGCCATTACCCCACTTGGGCTGCTCTGTTCAAGCTCCATGCCACCGCATTCGAGGTCCTGGACCATATATTTCCTCCATCACCCACCAACCCTTCCGCCAATGATCTTAAACAATCCAATCCTAAGCTCTGGGCTCGCATTGATGCCGTTGTTCTTCAATGGATTTATAGTACCATCTCCCTCGACCTTCTCCAACTATTATTGAAACCGATTCCACAGCCGCCAGGGCCTGGAGTCGTTTAGAGGAAACCTTCTCAGACAACAAGAATTCTCGAGCTCTATTTCTCCAACAAGAATTCTCCAAAACCAAACTCAGTGACTACTCTGATATCTCAGCCTACTGTCAGCATCTCAAATCTTTGTCTGATCAACTGACAAATGTGGATTGTCCGGTTACTAACGATCAGATGGTGCTACAACTTATATCCGGTCTGACTGAAGCTTATGATACCGTTGGAACTCAAATTAGACATGGGGATCCTCTTCCATCTTTTCAGAGAGCCCGATCCATGCTGATTCTGGAAGAAACAGCTCGTGCCCGCAAGACCCCTCCTCAATCTGAACCAATTGCATTGAATGTGTCGTCCGCCGAAGCTACGAGTGTGCCGTCGCATAACACTCCACGACCTGCGCATTATCGCGGCTCATCGTCTTACCGTAGGGGCAGACACGGTGGCCGTTATAATCGCGGCAGGGGCGGTCGACACCACAACCGATCGGCTCCGCCACCACATTATCGTCCTACTGCCATTCCTCCTTGGGGATATACATACCCATGGGCACCACAACAACAATGGGCTACTCCTCCATGTCCTTACCCTAATTCAGGCAGACAGCCGTCCCAATCTGGAATCTTAGGGCCTCGTCCTCCAATGCAGCAAGCACACCTTCATATGGAATCCCCAACATATGTGCCTACTGATATTACAGAAGCTATGCACACCATGACACTTGCTCCACCTTCTAATCAATGGCACATGGACACAGGAGCTACCTCGCACATGACAGCTGACAAAGGTACATTCACCTCTTATTTCAATTCGAACCTCAATGAAAATATTATTGTTGGTAATGGTCATTGTATGCCTGTTTGTGGATCTGGTAATGCCTATTTAAATGCTAATCCTCACTGTTTAAAATTAACCAATGTTCTGCATGCACCTCATCTTATAAAAAATCTCATATCTGTCCGTCAATTTACTAAAGATAACCAAGTGTCTGTTGAATTTGATCCTTTAGGTTTTTCTGTGAAGGATTTACGGACGGGTACTACTATCATGAGATGTAAGAGCTCCGGCGCCCTATATCCAGTCACCTCTAGCACCCACAATTCAGCGTCATCTCATTCTGTCTTCACTGCTTTGTCTTTCGCCGTTTGGCATAATAGATTAGGACATCCAGGGCTTCCTGTTTTGAACGCCCTGCTCAATAAAAAGTTGATTTCTTGTAATAAAGTTAAGGATTCTTCTGCTTGTTCTTCATGCATTAATGGAAAACAAGTAAAATTACCTTTTCAGTCCTCCAACAATTTTGCTTGTATGCCTTTCGATTTAATTCATAGTGATATTTGGACTTCACCCGTTCTTAGCTCGGGTGGCCATCGTTTTTATGTACTGTTTTTAGATTCGCACACCAATTTTCTTTGGACCTTTCCGTTAGCTCACAAATCTCAAGTCTATTCCGCTTTTCTTATATTTCGGTCGTATGTTCGAACTCAATTTGAAAGAGAAATTAAGGTTTTTCAGTGTGACAATGGGGGTGAATTCAATAACAATTCCTTTAAACAATTCTATCAAACAAACGGAATGCAATTTCGGTTCTCTTGCCCGTATACCTCACCTCAAAATGGGAAATCAGAACGTACCATTCGCACCATTAATAATCTGATTAGAACAGTAATGCATCATGCTTCCATTCCGCTTAAGTTCTGGCAACATGCTCTCGAATTAGCAACATATCTTCTAAATATATATCCTCACAAAGTTCTAGGATATCAATCACCCACCAAGATTCTGTACAAACAGGAACCCACCTATTCCCACTTGCGCATCTTCGGATGCCTGTGCTACCCTCTAATTCCATCCCAAACACGAAATAAGCTCGAGTCTCGTTCCTTTCCATGTGTTTTCTTATGTTATCCTTCTAATCATAGAGGATACAAGTGTCTGGACATATCTAGAAATAAGATAATCATATCCCGTCATGTAATTTTTGATGAATCAATTCTTCCATTCTCAACAGCACCTCCACATCGCACATCTCCCCCGCCAACTTCTGTCGAATCGAACAGCGATTTCCTACCCGCTGTCCCGTTTCGCACTCACACGACTCCTAATTTCGTTGATTCTGCACCTTCGTCCGTGTCACCCACTTCTGTTACATTTGTCCCGTCATCTGCGTCACCCGTCACTCCCTCAAGTCCAATCGAGTCATCCGCATCGTCTAACCCGACATCTGGTCACGTCAGTTCGTCGGTGTCATCTGTCGTCCCGTCAAGTACACACCCTTCGTTCGAGTCGTCTCTTGTATCGTCATCTAATCCCAGTCCGTCCGTCTCCTCGTCTGCGCGCATCGCGCACACGCAGTCCTCCGAGCCGATTTCAGCCCACATTTCCCCCTCCAATACATCTCAAACTTCTGCTGATACAGCACCTTCTGTCTCGTCTCCTCAATTACAAATTGTTAACAATCACAAAATGACCACGAGAGCTCAACATGGCATCCATAAACCTCGTCGAATGCTCAATCTATCCACATTAACCAAACCTACCATATCTCCGCTTCCAAAAACACCTTCTCTTGCATTAACTGATCCAAACTGGCTACAAGCCATGACTGATGAATTTGAGGCTCTTATTGCAAATAAGACGTGGGTACTCGTACCCCGTCCAAAATGTGCTAATATTATTCGTAGTTGGTGGATTTTCAGGCACAAAACAAAGTCAGATGGCTCCTTTGAGAGATATAAAGCAAGATTGGTTGGGAATGGTTCCGGACAGTTGGCAGGAGTTGATTGTGGTGAAACATTTAGCCCTGTGGTTAAACCGGCCACTATTCGTGCTGTCCTCAGCATAGCACTGTCTAAAAATTGGAAAATTCGGCAATTAGACGTCAAAAATGCCTTTCTCCATGGGGATCTTACTGAAACAGTTTACATGCATCAACCACTGGGGTTCCGGGATTCCAGGTATCCTGATCATGTCTGTCTGCTACAGAAATCACTATACGGCCTGAAGCAGGCACCTCGGGCCTGGTATCAGCGGTTTGCTAACTTTGTCATACGAATCGGCTTCTCCAACAGCATATCTGACAGCTCCTTATTTATCTACAGACAAGGCTCTGACACGGCATACATCCTTCTATATGTTGATGATATTGTGCTAATCACTTCATCTGACACACTTCAGGCTTCAGTAATGTCCAAATTGAGCTCCGAATTTGCAATGAAAGATTTGGGTCCTCTACACTATTTTTTAGGCATATCAGTAACTCACTCTCCTGGCTCCTTATTTCTGTCTCAGCGGAAGTATGCTTCTGAAATAATTGCAAAAGCCGGACTCAGCTCGTGCAATTCGGCTGCCACTCCAGTTGACACCAAACAAAAGCTCAGTATCAATTCTGGCTCTGATTATCATGACCCCACTGAATTCAGACGATTGGCTGGTGCTCTCCAATATCTCACTCTCACCCGACCTGATATCTCATATGCAGTTCAACAGATATGCTTATTCATGCACGACCCAAAAACTACACACATGGCTTCTCTTAAACGCATTCTCAGGTATGTTCAGGGTACTCTTGACTTTGGCCTCACACTTTTGGCATCTTCTCCTAGTTAATTGATCTCCTACACGGACGCCGATTGGGCAGGCTGTCCTGACACTCGCCGATCAACATCAGGCTACTGTGTATTCCTCGGGGATAATTTAATCTCTTGGTCCACCAAACGACAGCCAACACTGTCCCGATCCAGCGCAGAAGCCGAATATCGCGGCGTTACCAACGTCGTATCTGAGACATGCTGGATACGCAATCTGCTTTTAGAACTTGGCTGTCCGATTCAGAAATCTTCAATAGTGTATTGTGATAATATCAGCGCAGTGTACCTCACGGGTAATCCGGTTCAGCATCACCGTACTAAGCATGTGGAAATGGACATTCACTTTGTCCGAGAACGCGTTGCAAAAGGCGAAGTCCGTGTCCTTCACGTGTCATCTCGCTATCAAATCACTGACATCTTCACCAAAGGCCTTCCGTCAACACTATTTGAAGATTTTCGTAATAGTCTCAATGTTCGCCCTCCGAACCTTTCGACTACGGGGGCGTATTAGAATATGTATTATTTATCTGTATCAATTCTGTTATTTATCCCTAGCCTAGAATATAGGCTCAGTTGTTGACTATAGTTGTTCACTACAGAGTGAACTGTATTCTGTATAAATACGATATTTCATATCAATAACAACTCACCGAGAATTACAATCTCACAAGTGTGTTACAGATCGGTTTCGGACGAGTTGATTTTAATCTTAAATCAACAAAAAAAAGGTTCTTCTCTAGCTAAACTAGAAGAAGTTAATCTCGGGTTTTACGGACTAAACCATAGGAAATCATAAATTACCTATTGTTGAAGGTTGAAACTTTAACAAAAACTTCATAAAGAAAAAGGTATTAATTTCTATTGATATAAATTCCATATCCTTACAAAGAGGGAGACTTATACAGCTCTGGCAAAATTAAAGTTAAAAGGCTAAAATACCTAGCTATGTTACAAATAATAGAGAGTGATAGGGGTAGAATGGGAATGGAGAACACAAAAGGCATTTAGGTTATTAACCCTAAATGGCAAAACAGTAAATACATAAGTGGCAAAACAATAATTTTCGTAGTAGCAGAAAACTGGCAGAATTGTCTCACGAAACTTTTTGATGCAGGAAACATCCATACGACGTGAAATGTATAGGTTAAATAGTTAGTGCATTACTAACAAAAAAAATATATTTAGTGCATTAATAACACAGTAAAAAATAGAATATAAAAGCGGTGTAGGATCTCTAAAATACTGGAGCCACCCCTGCATGCGGATAATGTGAATTTCATACTCTTATCCTGTAGGTTTGAACGGGATGGGTAATTCAAAAAATAAACGAGTAATGTCAATTTCATAATTTTACCCATTAGAATAATTGGACGGAATGAATAATTCTAAAAATAAACGGATATTACATACCAAGCAGGTATACTAAAAAATATAAAATATCAAATTTATATATAATATATATATATATATATATTATTACCTCCTCCTCTCTTTTAAAAAGGAGGAGAGTTGATACCTGAAAGGATTCTTGCTTTTGCCTCATTATGGTATTGTTGGCGTCGTAATTAGGTAAAATAAAATACTTTTTCCACCCATTAAGATGGATAAAGTGTAAGGTGGATAAAGTGATATAATGGGACTGTTTTTTAAGTGAGGTTAAAAACAATTCCTTCTAAAGAAATAAATTAAGATTTTTTTTAAAAAAAATTAATACCATTCAAGGGTTTAATCCACTTTTAAATACATAAATGGTTAATTGGTAATTAAATGGAAGGCATCAAGAGTGGGCTCCACATATTTGGAAATAGGCTCTCAAACAAAGAGCCTCAATGAAACAGCCGAGACTAGGCGTGTGAACGCCCAACATCCATGCAGGTTGGCGTCCTGCAACAATTTTTCCCAAATATTAGAAGGTTTGAGTCGCCGACCCCAGCCATTGGTTGATGACCCGGCCCCTGAAATGCTCCTTTTGTGCGTTTCTAGCCTCTAATATCGTTCCATTGTATTACGATGACCCCTGAATTGTTCGACACATCTAAATCGCACTTTCTCAAATATTTGATGGTCTCATCATTTAGAGGGTGTTTATTTCAGCTTTTCGGATAAGCGTTTAACGTTTCATTCCAAACCGCGGGAAATATAGCGTTTGGTTAGGTTTATATAACCGCAACGTTTAGCATTTTTTCTGGGAACTGCAGCATTTTGGAGCTTTTCATAAACAACTATTTGTAGTTAGTTGTTATTGACATAATTATCCTTCTTATTCGAACTTTGACATTATTTATATTTCTACAACATAATTACCGGAAGAACAAGGTTTTGTTGCTTTCAATAAATTTTTTATTTTTTATATAGATTATTTTTATTAATTTGTGTAACACATTTTTTATTTTATAATATGATAAGGTGCAAAAATACCCCCAACATTTATAGCTAGAAGCAATTTTACCCTTAACATCTAAAATGGTACAATATTATACCCCTAATTATGGCAGCCAAAAGCAATTTTACCCATAACATTGACAAGTTGGGTCAATTTGAAAAATAATTTATCAAACTTCTTCTTGGGTTATGAATATTATCATCTACACTTCACATGTGCACTATTTTATCATCATTAGAAGCATATCACAAACATATGATTAGACGTGAATTTTTTTTTAAGAAAATAAAAAAATATATTGTCTTTTAT
Organism: Euphorbia lathyris; assembly: GCF_963576675.1. Taxonomy (NCBI): domain Eukaryota; kingdom Viridiplantae; phylum Streptophyta; class Magnoliopsida; order Malpighiales; family Euphorbiaceae; genus Euphorbia; species Euphorbia lathyris. Next base: position 89,913,562 of record NC_088911.1, on the reverse strand, counting down.
ACGAGTTGGAAAAAAATTTTCCAATTTTCATCGAATTTATAAATATTAATTTTCAATTTTATTATTAAATCACAAAAAAAAAATATGAAATCTCTTTTTAGAACTACTAGAATGTGCAATTGGTGTATAATAAGAAATAAAATATCTATGTTTTCTAATAATATCTGAAATCGACTCAACCTACAAATGTTAGGGGTAAAATTGCTTTTAGCTGCCAGCGTTATGAGTAAAATTGCACCATTTTACACATTAAGAGCAAAATTATTCCTAGTTGTAAACGTTATAGGTATTTTTTCACATTTTTTCTTTTATAATTTCATCGTTGATTAATTTAAAACATATCCACATTAGACATTTTAAATACGAACAGCAACAATTCAATATAATTTTACCAAACACTAGTAATTAAACAACTAATAACAAACAACTAACAGCTTACTGCAACTGCAAACAGTTAACAGCAACTGCAACAACTATTAGCTAACAGCTGAACCAAATAGACCCTTAAGCTTTTGGATCAAACAAAAAAAACAATATATATATCATGATATTTTTTCTATAAAACTTGATAATCAACCTATTCAAACATGAAAAAGAATTTTGAGTATATATATGATCTTCCATTGGTGGTGATCTTCATGTATAACAAATATAAATTTTGGTATCTCTAATTCTTGGGAGAAAAACAAAATAAGTGGGAGAACTCTTGATTAATTAATAAAGACATTAATATAAAAACAAAAGGCTGCTAGGAGAAGTATCACACATATAAAAGCACTGTTACATCTTGTTTAATATTGATTCATGTTAATCCTTGCCAATTTCAGTACCTCTCTAGTAATCATTAAAAGCACATTTTAGTTAGCATCCCAAAACTTTTCATTTGGAAAGAAAATCAAATGTATTATGGAATTGAAGGCAGCTAATTCCAAACTCAATTAATTAATTAATTAAGACTAGATAAATATATATGAAACCATTTTAATTAATTTCAAAGCATATTGTCTCGTCTTGTTGTAATTAAAATTTAATTAGTCCGAATGGAAAATAAATAAATAAATCCCATGTGAAGGCAACATCAAATTAAAAAAAAAAAAAATGATAAGAAAATATAGAATATATCATTATCAGATAGGAAAGATACATATGAACAAAGCAAAATATTAATGGTGATTGATGACTCAATGGGTTAGGGATTAACTAAGACAAACAAGAAGGTGTTAGTCTTATTTTTTTGCTTTACCTGAAATTAGAATTTATGATATGATAACCATTATAATGTTGCTTTCACCCAGTTTCCATTTTTGTATATAAAGACAAATATTAATATCTTGTTCAACCATTTAGTTTGGAAATAAATAAAGGCATATTCAATTCAATTCAATTCCCTTAAAATCACATTAAAGCAAGCCTAATCTTATCTTAATTTAATTCAAATGTTATCATTTGTCTTTTTCTCCTATCACTTTATTTTTAATTTGATTGTGATTTCTTTAGGCTTGTTTGTTTGAACCGTAATCAAATTATGGTTCATTAAAACTTTGGGTTTTGAACAATCTTACCCTTTAAAGAAGACGCCGGCTTCTATACTTTTTTTTTATTATTTTTTAAATTATTTTTCCATCTTAACCTTAGAAAAATAAATTTTGGTGACTTAAATCATAAGGGATAATACATTTGTGTTGATGGCGTTAATTAGAATCTCTATATATACAAGTCAAATAGAGAGAATTTTGGAACAAATACTTATATAATTTTTATTTCATTCAGACTTATTAAAATTGATTTTTAATGTATATCTGAAAATTATCAGCATAAAAAGAAAAGAAAAAAAAAATCCTAATTTGAATTTTGAAAATTGACCTTGTGCCTAAGAATTTTAAAACTTGCAGCTTCAAAACGTAACATGTGTCCAAACAACTTGACCTACATAACAAAGCTTTTTTTGGGCTCGACTTTGAACAAAAACGAGGGCAGAAAACATGGGCCGGGTCTTTTCAATGGGTCAACTTTTATCCAACTTGGGATATCTGGAAAGAGAGCCTGGGCTTGTCACAAAAAAACAAAAAAACAAATCTTGTGGCCTAATTGCTTTGAGGAAAAAAAAAAAAAAATTCAAATTTTTCATTGTTTTTGGATAACTGTAAATTTTTTTTTTTTGAAACAAGTACCCGGATTATATTAAAGAAGATATGAAATGATCCTTACAAACAGCGGCTAATAGCCAAATAGGAATAGTAAAGCAGGAAAACTCGTTAGCATTGGAAATGGCATGTCAACTGTAAATTTACTAATCACATATAAAATGATAAAATTTACCCTTACTTATCAATTTTATCTATTTATAATAAAGAATACGAATAACCTATCAAAATTACAACAATTAACTTGATTACATTAAATTTTTTAAACATATGAGTTATATTTAAAATATTTACTATATTATTAATATAATTACAAATAACCGATCAAATTAATTTATTCAAATTTTTCATATAAAATTTATTCGTACTGTTAATCTCCAAAAATTACTATGAGACTTTATCTTTTAATATATTGGTTTGTATTTTTTAGTAAATATCATTTTTTATATTTTTACGTGCATTTTGATCATTTTTTACAGGATTTTAGTTTTGTTGGATTTTGGTGTGTTTTTGGTATTGATTTATAAACTTTTAAACATTAAATCTATATCTGTAAATAAAGCAAACTATATGCATTATTTTTTTACTTTTCTATAACGTCACAATCAATCAATTGAATCATTTTACTACTTGACATAAATAATTAGGTAATAATATTAAAGCATACTCATCCACAATAATTATGTAAAATAATTCAAAATTAAAACTTAAATTATTAAGCAATAACAATAAAGTATACATCATAATAATTTTTATTTTTCATAGAATCATAATAAATTATTAATTTAGTGAAAATAATATTGAAAGACTGCGTTACACATGATATACATTATTAGGCAATAATATTATATTTTACTTATCCACGTTAAAGTATGTGCAAACTATGGTTATTTTTGTCACACCCGACTCTAGACAGTCTCAATCGGCATCGGGCGTGAAATAAAAAGATCATAATCAATACTTAGGAGTCTCTAATTTATCACAATATCATAATATCATATTTATTTATTTATTTTGGCCTTCCTCTTCAATATATATTCTAAAATAATTCATATTCCTACAAATTAGTCATTCGAGGACCTCAACGTATATGTACCAACTCCATTAGATTCCAATTGAAATATCAAAGTTCTAACCATAATTCTAATAATAAGCAGCCAACTTCCAAACCTCGCCTAAACGGTCGGTAACCTTCTCTATATCCTGTACTTTCTCACCTAAAAACATTAAAACATTTAAAAACGTGAGACAAAAATCTCAGTAAGAAACTATCAGCTATAAAAAACCAACTTTATTTAACATAGCTGGGGATTTAATCAAAACCTTATAAAATATACTCAAAACTTAAGTTCATATAACTTTATATATATAATGCATCTTATAAAAACGAATCAAAACAAATAAACGTTTCATCAAACCAATTCATAATCAAATAAATGTTTTATCAAACCAACTTGTATTCAATCAAACGTAAAACCTTATATCAAAATAAATCATAACCGAAAACATAATCCAAATGAACTTAAAACATTGTATCCATCCTCGAGTTTCTCCCCTTAAGTATCAATCCATAACTACATATATAGTCGAGACGTCTCTTAACATTGCCTATCCCATATGGTCTTACCCAACACTTCGCTGCCATACCCAATAGGTCTTCAGACTGTGTACACATGCCATGTCCCTCACTGAACATGGTCTTCAAATATAAAACCACCGATCCGGATAACTCTCGATGGATATAAAATCATAAAATCATAACGTATTCAAATTTTCTTTCACAATCAAATTCCAAACTATTTCATAACCATAAATCATTTGTCTTCAATTAGCCATTTTGTATCATAAAAATCATATTTGGACTTCAATCCAAAATAATAACAACAATAACCGCAACAGATTTCTCAATCCAAAAACAATTCGTAAGAAATCATCAAATTCATTTTGTTCAATATAGATATATATTGAAACCAAAAACATATATGTATATATGTAAATCAATCAAATCAAGCCTTAATTCAACATAATCAAGTAAAATCTGAAATTCACATAGAAGCATAGTCAATAGCTTCATTTGAACCATAATTTCACAATAAAAAGCAAAATCGTGAAAAATCCCAATTTTATAAAATTCCTGCATAGCCTTAAAATATCAATTTCTGAAACTTCTTTGATTAGATATATATCAATATACATAAACCTCAAAATATAGTTGATAGTTACTTACCTTGGTCACTAATTGACCCGATCGATTCTTCTCTAAATTCTGTCTAAGACGTTTTCCCTCCAAACGTTTCCGAAACTCAAAAACTCTTCGGTTAGAACTTAGATCTATACATAAGGATGCTATGGTTCCAATTTCGAATGATTCGGACGGTCGAATCTCCGTAAATCAAAGAAACAGTGGAGAAACGGTTGAAGAGCGACGAAGAACTGATAAAGACGAAAGAAAAAGAAAAGAAAAGAACAAAAAAGATGATGATTCTCGAATAACCCGTAACTTTGGGAATATTTATCCAAATTTGGTAAATAACAGGTTTGATCCTCCATCTTTCTATAATCTTTTAAAACTTACCCTAAACTTTTAATTTATTCATAAACCTATCAAATTAACTCAAAACTTTTCCTATAGCACCAAATTAATATCACATACTGATAACTTGCCGGATTTGATTTGATGATCCTCGTCGTAGTTACCTGCAAAACAAAACCGGAGACAGGATCTCCGGGAAAACTCTCCGACGATCAAGTCAGTTTTATGTGGAATTCTAGTAGATTGATAATCGTATTGAGGAAAAAATGTGAACTTACCCCTCCCTTGGCTTTCTTATTTCTTTTATAAGCCTTTCTGGGTAACCGCCGAGGGCGGTTACTCTTTCTGTTCCACGTCCTCCACGTAGTCACAAAACGTGGTCCCGTTTCTCTGAGTGGGTGGTTTAGTGCCTTGTTGGGATTTCGGGGTGGTTAGCCCTTTCCCTTATTAGGAGCCCATTTAATCTTGAACCGTGGGCTTAAGTTTGGGATGGGCCCGTACTTATGATTCAGCTCAGTTGGTTTCACGAATCATCACATGCCTCCCCTCTAGTTTAGCAAGAGCCCTTTAGGGTCTTTTCATATGTCATAGACAACTCTCCATCTTCATTTGGGTATTCAAAATTCGAAAGTAGTTCGTTCGTTTTCTGTCATTTCCTCTCCGGCATCAACCCTTTTACGTTCGTTCTTCTCTGCATTCTTTCTCACATGTAAGTTTCCCTTTCTGTAACTCGTAACTCGTTCAACCATTTTTTCTTTTATTTCTGTTCGTTTCCTTCACCGATATGTCGAACCCTGAACTTGATTTCACACCCTTCGACGAAAATTACGATCGCGAGGTGTCTCACGAGGTTGATGAGATGGTTGATGAAGCTTCAACTAGCTCTCCTAGGTCTAATTCTTATCCTGTCGATTTTCTCCATCTGGCGAATACGACTGATGAGGGCCTAGGTTTCGACCCCAAGAAGTTGATTCCACCACCTGTCCCCACTCCCCGTTTATTACCGAAGAAGGATAGGTCAGGAAGCCTAGTTTGCCGCGAGACGATTGACGACTTGCGGGAGCAGTATCCTTGGCTTCAAGGCCTGGAAACAAGCATTCCCGGGGAAAATAGAGGACCCGGCGACTTCCCGAAGGGGTATTTTACCATTTTTTCGCTCAAATTATCTACGGTTTCACGTATCCGCTGGCAGATGAGATTGCTTCCATCCTTGGAGGTTATGGAATCGCACCCGGGCAACTGCACCCCAATGGATGGGCCGACTTGACTCTGGACAAGTTTTTGGCGGATTGTCTGGAGGTTCCCTTCTCGCTCAAAATTTTCTCCAAGCTTCATCATTTCAAAAGTTCGGGGGAGTATTTTACTTTCATCCGACAGAGCGGTTACTACGGCTTTGATGAGAAGTCGAACAAAATCCGCGAGTGGGACAAGTCTTATTTCTTCATCAAGTTCCATGAAGGGAATCCGAACTTTCTTCGTTGCTGGGGCCGACCTAATGTAAAGAGTTTGAACTTTGGTTATCCAAGCAAGGAAGAATCCGCTATTGTAAAATTCTTGAAGAGTACTCCTCCTTTTGTATGGACATATGATCGGGCATTCCATATGCTAAGGATCCGAGTAGCGATTGCCTACCGCGAGGAAGATCGCGTTGTTTATATCCCTTATCGCGTTTTCGTACAAGGTATTATTAGCTTATTTCCTAGTTGATGATTTCTCTTAACCCTTTGCAGGGGTGACCCTTTATCCCAACTCGCTGCAGATCGGGAAGCGAAAGCCTTGGCGAGGAGGAAGAGGCGATCGGCGGGAACAACTTCTGTTGCAGGGGCGAATTCTCCTGTGGGGGCGACTCCCTCTGTTGAGGCGGCTTCCCCCACAATTGCTTCCGTTTCACAAGGCCCTGCTTCTGCTTCTGAGGATCTTCCCTTAAATAGGAAGCGGAAGAGTAATGCGGATACGGAGTCTTCTCGCCCCAGGAAAAAAAAATACCTCTGTATCCTTGACTGTTGGTGGTACACCCATATCCACCCCATCCAAAGAAAAGGGCAGCACTCCATTTCACGAGGTATCATGATTTACTCACTCTTTTTGTGTTGTTTATTTTCCTTTATCAGTTATTTTTTGTTCTCCTGATCCCTCTCCTTACGTATTCGCAGCCAATTCCTGATATTAGCGGGTGGTGGACTAGGACCTTTGGTAAAGCCGTGAGCTTTTCCTGTAAGGACATTGTTTCTTCCATATGCAATGTCCTTGGGCGACTCCCCTCTGCTTCTCGCGTGCGCGAACAAGTGCCGCTTCCAACTGCCATGGAGGGGATTAAGAAGCGTGCTATAGAGGTATATTGCTTTCTACTCATGTTCCATCCCTCAAATGCATGTCTCCATTCGCTCTTTTTATTCACGTATCGTCCTATATGCAGATTATCAATTTCGCGGAGGGTGCCCTCTGCAGGGATGTTGAACGAGCTAGAGAGCTGGAAAGCCTTGGCACTGAATTGGCGACTCAGAAGTCGCTTTTTGATGATGTCCAAGGCAAAGTAAAGATCCTTGAAGGTGCTTGTCAAAAGGCCATCAGCGAGAAGGAGGAAGCTCTCAAATCCCTCCAGGCTAAGTCCGATGAGCTTTAGAAGGCCATTGATGATCTGAATTCGTCCAAGGAAGCTTTGGAGATGCAAAAGAGGAGGGCCGAGGAGATCACAGCTGAAGATGGTGCTCGCATCTATTGGTATGGAGAGCGGATTCATGCGGCTTATGAGCATGGGCATCCAGATCGCGTACTTAATCGCCCCAAGGTTCCCATTCCTGAAAAGGATTTAGCTGAAAAATGGGACAAGTTGGAGGCCGAGGATGCCGATATGGACGAGGTACTTCTCCTAGATTGGCAGAGTTTTCATGACTCTCCAATTAGCCGTGAGATCCCAAATCAGAATGTAGAAGAAGGGGCACCACAAGATGTTTCTCCCGTTGAACAAGAGGTACCTCGCTCTGATGCGGTTACTGATCTGATTGTTGGGGATTCGCTTGAAGCAGATCACCCCACTGGAGAAGATGAAGGAGCCGCTGAAGGCGAAGGGGGCAATAGAGGCGAAGGAGAAGAAACTGTAGTATAATTTTATTTATATCTGAACTGTTGTATGTAACAAACTGCCAGTATATATATTAATCGAGCGACTTTGCTTTCTTCACCTGCCGCTTTTCATATATGTGCAATTGCTGTTTTATTCTTCGTTGCCTTAATGCCGGTTATTTTCGTATGCGACCCTTGCCTTTTGCCGACTTCATACTTGTAATTTTTCGTAGTTAGTTTTATTTTTATTAGGGTGGCCAGACCCTTTTTGCAATTTTTGAGTACTCGTTTATTCGCTTAATTTTATGCCTTATAATTTTTCTTTCAAATAATCATAAGATTAACCATAAGGTTTTGCGAATGATGTGTAATCATGCATCCGCCTTTCTTTTGTAGGCAACACATTTATGTGTTTAAGATTAACCATAGGGTTTTGCGAATGATGCATAATGCATCCGCCTTTCTGTTGTAGACAACACATTTATGTGTTTAAGTTTATCAGTTTCAAAAGGACCTGCATTCAATTGTAACATATTGAATAATTGTAACCGTTGTAATGTCTTTATTTTGCTATTGAAGAAAAAAAGACTTTTCATTACATGGATACATAAACTGTGTGGGATCCAAGCCTCATTAAAACCTTTTATCAGAAAACCCAGTGGGAAAAAACTCATAAAAGGAAAAAGAGTACTCGTCATTTCCCTGAACTACTTGGCCTGTTTATATAGGCGTAGATTCTCTAGATTCCAGGTGCGCGGGAGCTTTTTGCCGCTTATTTCTTCTATTTCAAAAGTTGATGGTCCCAACTTCTTGGATACCCTGTAAGGTCCAATCCAGTTGACGCCTAATTTGCCTTTGCCTTCTCTGGACTGTATTTTATCTGCTTTTTTCAAGACCAAGTCGCTCTCATTGATTATCACCTTTCGCACCCTTCTGTCATGATACTTCTTGATTCTATTGCGATATACTGTCATTCGCATGTAAGCTTTTTCTCTTCGTTCTTCAACAGAATCCAATGCATCTCTAATGTTAATAGGATTTTGGGTGTTGCAGTAATAAATTACCCGATCTGTAGGCGAATTGATTTCAACAGGTAGGACTGCTTCGGCTCCATAAACCAGCGAGAAAGGTGTTTCGCCTGTTGCTGCCTTTACATAAGTTCTGTATGCCCATAACATATGAGGTATCTCATCCGCCCAACCTGTTTTCTTATCCCCTAGTCGCTCCTTGATTCCCTGAATCATGGCCCTGTTGGTAACCTCTGTCATACCATTCGATTGGGGATGATTTACGGAGGAAAAATGATTCTTGATCCCCATGCTTTCGCAATATGCTTTGAATTTGACACAGTTGAACTGGGTACCATTGTCGGTTATAAGCGTTTGTGGGATTCCAAACCGCATGATAATGTTCTCTCGTAAGAACTCGATCATTCGCTCAGGTGTTTGAGTGGTTACTGCCTCTGCTTCTACCCATTTGCTGAAGTGGTCAACTGCGACTACCAAGTACTTCCTCTTCCTTGTTGCTTCTGGGAATGGCCCCACTATATCAATCCCCCATGTTGCGAATGGCCACGCCATCATTATAGTTACTTGTTCGGCTCTTGGGACATGCTTTTCATTAGCATGGATTTGACAGCTGTGACATTCCGCTACCATTTTTTGGGAATCTTCTACCACCTTTGGCCAATAAAGAAATAAATCTTCTCCATCCTCTGGCCTGCTCATTAAGGGCGGATAACATAGTAATCGCTTTATTCCCTCGAATGCCTCTTGACATTCCGGCGTCCACTCAAAGGACTTAGATTTTTTGATGGCATTGTAGAAAGGTAGACATCTTCTAGCCGAGCATGATATGAACCGCCCTAATGCCACCAACCGCCCATTGAGTTTTTGTACTTCTCTTATGTTCCTTGGAGTCTTCATCTCCATCACTGCTTTAACCTTCTCAGGATTCGCCTCAACTCCTTTGCCACTAACAATGAAACCCAGGAACTTCCCTGCTCTCGCTCCAAACGTGCATTTCTCCGGGTTCAATTTGAGGCCATATTTGATCAGCACTTCCAGGATTTCTTTAATATCCTGCGGGTGGTCTTGCATCTTCTTGCTTTTAATGATCATGTCATCTACATAGATCGAGAAGTTCTCGCCTGATTTGTCTGAAAATATTTTGTTCATCATCCGTTGATAGGTTGCTCCCGCATTTTTCAGTCCAAAGGGCATCACCTTAAATCAATAAGTTGCCTGATGAGTTATGAATGACGTCTTGATCTCATCCGCCTTCTCCATTGGTATTTGGTGGTAACTGGATTTCACATCGGTGAATGATAAAGCTTCAAATCCCGCAGTCCCATCTACCAATATATCAATGTTAGGTAGCGGATACATATCATTCGGACAAGCTTTATTCAAATCTTTGAAGTCTACGCACATTCTGTACGTTCCATTCGGCTTTTTGACTAGCACCACATTGGCTAGCCATTCCGGATAAGTGACCTCTCGAATTGCATATGATTTTAGCAAATCCGCCACTGCTTTTTCAATCGCCTTCTGCCGCTCTGGAGCATGTCCTCTCTTTTTCTGTCGCACTGGGGTTGCACTCTTGTCCACATTCAAACGATGTGTTGCTATTTCTGGACTTATCCCCTTCAGCACTTCATCTGGAGCGGCGAATGCCGACTCACATTGGATCAACACCTCGGTAATGGCTTTCTTCGTTTCCTCTGGAAGTCCTGTCGCTATCCTTACTTTCTTGTCATTTGAAATGGCGAATAGTTCTGTTTCTCCTAACGCTTCAACCGGCAACTTCTCATCAACTTTATCTTCTTCATCTGGCTTTGTTTTAAGTGACAATGTATAAGCTTGTTGAGATATAAGTTGATCACCCTCAACAATGACTCGCCCTTGGTGTGTTGGCAAATGCAATGTCAAATGCTTCATTGAAATGAGCGACTCCATTTCCGATAGGAACGGACGCCCCAGAATTATATTATAGGCCAATGGGAGATCAACAATTACGAATTCTAGATCACCTCTCCATTTTAGATTCTTATCGCCCATTTCTGTCTCCAACACCACCTGTCCACTTGTTTGAGATGATTGACCTCCAAAACCAGTTACATCCATGAACGTATGTTCTACTCGCTCGTCGTTAATTCCCAACTGGTTGAATGCAGTTCGAGTAATAACATTGCAAGAACTGCCTGTATCAATAAGGACCCGCTTGACGTCCCATCCTTCAATGGCCACCGTAATCACCAACGCATCCGCATGCGGCTCCGTGTTTCGCGCAAATGAATAATTGAGGGCATCCCCCCTACTCGTGTTGCTTTTTCGCTGTTCACGGCGAGCCCTTTTCGTTGGAGGCTCATAGATCCCGCCTGCTATTACGTTAATCACTCCTTTTTTCTGCTTCTTTTCTGGTCTTGCTTCTATCTCACGTGGGAGTGTTGCTTTTTCATCAATCGTTTCTTTTCTAACGAATTGACTCAGTTTTCCTCTCTCAATCAGCTTTTCAATCTCCCTCTTCAATTCGTAGCAATCATTCGTGTCATGGCCGTTCAATCTGTGGAACCTGCAGTATTTGTTAGGATATCTCCCCAAACTGGTTCGACCTTTCGCCTCAGGAAACTGCACATCCTTCTTCAGGGGTTTTTTTTCAATCTAAAGTAACACCTCATGGCGAGTCGTGTTCAATGGTGTTTGATATCCCCCCCTTGAAAGGAGCGATCACCTTTCCGAACAAAATTACCCTTAGATTGGGTTTGATTTTGATGGCGCCGATTGTCCGAAGTGGATCTAGCCGCATCTCTTTCTCGCCGGGTCTGAGCTCTATGTTCCCTGTTAACATCATCCACTTCCATGAATTCCTTTGCTATCTTCATGAGTTCGGCCACTGTGCGTGGCTTGTTGCGGATGATTTCCTCCCGCATGCTCCAATCTGTGGTTCCATCCGCCATTATGTTGCGAATGCTCACGATATCTGGGTTCTGCAACCGCACCAGAATATCATTGAATGCTACAACAAATTCCCTTAGGGAATTATAATTTCTCTGTTTGATCTCTTTCAGCTGCCTATCCGTCACATCTGCCGCTTTACAGCCCACGAACTTTGCACAGAAATCACGACTGTACTGAGTCCAGTTGTGAATGGATTCGGTTGGTAGAGATCGGAACCAATCGGATGCTGCTCCACCCAAAGTGGTCGAGAACAATCGACAAATTATGCTTTCGCTTGCTCCTGCAACATCCATTAACTCTCTATAGTTCCTGACATGCGCCTCAGGGTCAGAATTTGGATCCCCATAGTATTTAGGTATCGCCGGTGCTTTTATTCTGTGATCTGGAATAAATTCCCGCAACGATGGGGCAAAAGGCGAATCACTCTGCACCACTGCTCTCGCCCTAGGGGCGTACCCCATTCGCTCCATCATGCTTCGCAGTTGATCTTCCAATTCAGTATTGGGTTCCCGCCGAACTTCTTCCATCCGCTGCTGGTGAATTCTGGGTGATATCCACCTGCCATACTGTGTCGACACTTGTTCTCGCTGTGGGTCTAACCGCTGTCCAGTTATAGGATCAAAATTCCAAGTGTGCTCTCGTCCAGACACATTCGCTCCAGATGTCATCAACTCTGAATGTCTGTGGACAAAGGGCTCCGTTTGTTGTAGCGGAAAAATTCCTTGCATTCCTGACATCGGTTGGGATGTTTTCCAGGTCGGATGGACCGTCATATTAGGATCTTGGTGCGAGTAGTTGTCTGGATGGCTATGTGGTGTCATGCGACTACTCTGACCCACCCGATTCGTCTCTCGAGATGACTGCAGAAGCGTAGATACGGCAGGAATAGTCGATGGTTGTGTCAAAGTGACAACGGGTTCTTGTGGGGCAGCCGCTACAGCGGTATTGTGATCTGCGATTGCAGTTAATAAACTAATCATTCGATCTCCAGCCGCTTGGCTCATATTCGTAGCCAAGACCTGTCCTGCCATTTGCACAAACTCACTATTCGACATCTCCATCTCAGTTTGCACTTGGACCTCCAATAATGGACTCAACTGTCCTGAAGGATTCGTCGAGCTGGGTATCACAGGCTGTGTACTCGCAGGCTGCGAACTCACAGTCCGTGGACCTCTTGAGTTCATACTAGTTGATCTGGTTGTAACTCCGGTTGTTCGTGATGGCTCTGACATGTTCTTGGTGTACCTTTAACCAGATGTTGGTAAAAAAGGTCCACCTTCACCGCACCAATGATAACTTGCCGGATTTGATTTGATGATCCTCGTCGTAGTTACCTGCAAAACAAAACCGGAGACAGGATCTCCGGGAAAAATCTCCGACGATCAAGTCAGTTTTATGTGGAATTCTAGTAGATTGATAATCGTATTGAGGAAAAAATGTGAACTTACCCCTCCCTTGGCTTTCTTATTTCTTTTATAAGCCTTTCTGGGTAACCGCCGAGGGCGGTTACTCTTTCTGTTCCACGTCCTCCACGTAGTCACAAAACGTGGTCCCGTTTCTCTGAGTGGGTGGTTTAGTGCCTTGTTGGGATTTCGGGGTGGTTAGCCCTTTCCCTTATTAGGAGCCCATTTAATCTTGAACCGTGGGCTTAAGTTTGGGATGGGCCCGTACTTATGATTCAGCTCAGTTGGTTTCACGAATCATCACATACCCAATAATTATAATATATATTACTATCAAGGTATAAATTCTAGAAATTTAGACACGGACGTGACAATTTTATTTTTGAAAAAGTTAAATAATGTCATATAAGTTAAATTTATGAGTAAATTATACTAATGCAAAATTTAACATGAAATCATTCAATTTTGTATTTATTAATATAAATGTCACTTAACTTTACTTTTACTAACATTATGGTCACTTATAAAAATAAACGACTTCAAAATAAATATTGGTGACCTCAAAATGAAAAAATCTAAGAATTAAATTTATTTGGAACCATAATTGCTATGGTAGCACATTTTTTAAAATTTCAAATCGTCATTTGCAAAGTTTTCTCTCACAAATATAATCATATGTTGTCGCTTAACTAAACAACATATAAATGACCTCAAAACCAAAAAGTTCAAGAATTAAAGTTGTTTACCAATTAAGGGTGGCTTGAGTGGTTAAGAGCCTCAAGTTGCTTAATTTAGAGATCTCGGGCTGGAATCCTAGTATACACAGAAAATTTTAATAGAAAGATGATATCCTAAAATCACATATAAAGTGTAAAAACCTATAAATAGAAAGTTAAGGAAATCAACCAGATGTGTTCAAAACCGAGGTCTGGATTCCTTCAACTATTTTTAAGGGAGATACTAACTTAGACATAATATTTATGATAGGCAGCCAACACCTTCCTTATTTTATAGTTACATAAAAAAAAAACTAGGGAAAACATTGGTACATTGGCCCTGTTTGGGAATTAGTTGTTAGCTGATTACATTAGCTGTTAGCTGTTAGCTGATTTGATTAGGTGTTTGTGTAGATCTGTTTGGTAAAAATTAGCTGATTGATAATAGCGGTTTGTGCAAAAAGACGAATAAGGGAATTAATTTTGGCGCAGGAGAAGAGGGAGTCTATCTATTAGGGTTAAAGAAGTCCATTAATTTTAATATTGCAAAACTCTAATTGAAAAAGCTCTTAAGCTTTTTCTAAATTAGCGTTTTCATCCTAAAACTCTCTTCCAAACCTCTCTCCACCAAACGCTCCAATTAGCGGTTTCAGTGGTCAAACCTCTAAAGTTGGTCAAAACCGCTCTTTTTATTCCAAAACGCTCTTTACCAAACAGGGTTGTCAAAGAAAATAGAGAGAGTAATTAATAATGAGAAAAATATGAAATAATACAAGTATAAACCACAAAAGTATAAAAATACAGCAATTGGTATCGATAATTTATTGGTGCATGTTGTTATTTGAGCTAAATACACTTTATACAGTGTATTGGACTTTTATGGGCCTCTGCAGTGTAGACATTGATCTCAATAATATAGAACGAAAAAGTTGTGCCAAATTGTAATTGGTTATCTCATTATTGATATGACAGAGAGTAGTATATTATATACAACACTCATGTTTTCTCTCTTCCTACATTGAAATTCAAATTGAAATTGAAAGAAGCTCCCATAAAATATTAGGCTAAGACAGAAAAACATTACACCATAAGTATTCCATTCTTCAAAACATATAATGGATTCAGGTATGTCTTGCTTTTTAAAATCAAAATATAAATCCTTGGGCTTTCTGTATGTTTGTTCATAGTTATCAAATTTACAAGTTTATTTGTAGAACTAGTAATTTATATCATGTCTAACAAAGCATTTTGTTTCACCACTGTTGAAATACGTATGTATGAAATTTTTCATGGATTTTTTTTATATATAATTTATATATTTACATATTAAAATTAGGGTTCCTTCCAAAAAAAATTAAAATTAGGATATGGTTTGGGTAGTTTGTAGTTAAAGGATCTGTAAGTTAATTTGTCCTATTAAAATAAATTTATGATTTGGTTAATTTAAAAATTGAGACTTTATATATATAATAATTTAGAAAATTAGTCATTGGACTTGCTCCAAACGGCTTTCTTTTCAAGTAGATAATCACAAATATAATTTTTGATATTTTGAGTTTGTGAATTGCACAAACTGCATACCTGTGTTTAAATGCTTTTAAAACATGAATTGACTTAGAATTATATGTAATCTTTTTTTTTACTTTCATATTTTTTCTCTTACTTAGTTTTCTCTTCAACTCCTTAGAATACTCAGAAATCATCATATAATTAATGAAAATAAAATGATTGTCCAAATATAATTAGTGAGCTTTGATATTTATAGTTTGTTGGTTGTAGAATGAAGTAAATCATTTTTTGTGAATTAAAAAGATGCATGGTTGGGCACAATAATTTTTACCTGGTCAAGTAAATTTGGTCAGTCACTATTAGATTTAAGCTTATTAAAATTATGTGGTGGAGATTAAAAGAATCATAACGTTTAGATTCATACTTTATAGATCTAATGGTGACTGACCAGGTGAAAATCACCGAGTTGGGCACATGGTGATATAGTGTTGTCCGACAAAAGCAACTAAATCATAAAAAACAACTTTATAAAGATGAGATGAGATGTTGTTATGCTCTATATTATTAAAATGGGCTTTTAATGTCAATTATTTAAGGGGCTTTCAGGGCCCATGTCTTTGGCATTAGCTTATGAGGCCTTAAGGTGTTTGGTCCTTATCCTAGCCCATGGCCTTACCATGTAATCTCATAAATAAAATTAAGCTATTTATATGGAATAAAAAACATTATAGAAAATATTTTTGTTTTAGGTATCAATAAGATAGTACAGTACTATTTTTGTAATTAAGTTTGATTAATTGAGAAAGGTTAAGTTAATACTAAATAGTGGTAAAAAATGATGGTTGTGGGCAGTGGCAATGGTGAAGAAAATATGGAAAAGTATGCAGGCGTACTGGAGAAGATTTCAGCTAAAGATTATGATATGCGAGACTCGAGGGATGGATCCACTATATGCTATTCCACCTGAAATATACACTAATCAACCTTAGGGATGGATCTTATTTAATACTCTCATATATTATATTTGGAATCAACAAAATAATTGTATACAGCACTGCACTGTTTATTTGTTTTATGTTTAATGTTTTATAATGTGTTTTGTTTTGTATTAACAAAATATAGAAACAAGTTTAAATTCTTTCACATTATGTACATACTAATATTGCCTTTCAGCTTTCCAAAAAAAAAAAAAAAAAAAAAAAAATACCTTTTGCGATGCATTAATGATAAGAAAATTAATAAAGAACTAGTTTTTGACCCTTGCGATGCACAGATTCATCTTAATATATAAATATTAACAAAAATATAATTTAATAATTATAATTAATGATTTAAAGGTGCTATATAAATTAAATATTATTATTTTATTTTCACATTTAATTTAAATAATCTTTTTATAGATAAATATAATAATATAATTAAAATTAATATTTTATATATTATATTATATTTTTTATCAGTAAAAAATAATGAAGTGACACCTCAGCTCCATCGTTACTGTTTTATATTATATATATATATATATATATATATATATATATATATATATATATATATGCAAAGAATTAGAGAGATTTTAGGGATTAATTTAAATTATGTAGAACTTTTAGATATAGATATGCAGAGAATTAGAGAGATTTTAGGAATTAATTTAAATTATGTAGAATTTTTAGATATAGATATGCAGAGAATTATAGAGATTTTAGGGATTAATTTAAATTCGGTAGAACTCTTAGATACAGTATATAAATTACATATTATTATTTTATTTTCACATTTAATTTAAATAATCTTTTTATAGATAAATATAATAATATAATTAAAATTAATATATTATATATTATATTATATTTTTTATCAGTAAAAAATAATGAAGTGACACTTCAGCTCCATCGTTACTGTTTTATATTATATATAGATTTTAAAGAATTATATAATTATAACAAAATTAATTATAGTTGATGCACTGTAATCTTTTTTTTATGTTTTAAATTGATATATATATATGTAAATTATTGGTTTTAAATACTTAAAAATAAAAGAAAATATTTTGCCAACATAAAAATGAGCATTTAAAAGGGTAAAGTACACCAATGATACTTGAACTTTACTCTATTCACACTTTGGTACCTAGATTACATTTTGTCTTAAAAATATATCTAAAGTAACGATGACCGGACAATTTAGTATATTTTACAGGTTAATTACCGGTCAACGAGAGTTTCATGAGTTAATTACATCAATGGTACCTGAACTTTACCATAATTCACATTTTGATACTTGAATTTTATTTTATCCTAAAAACATAATTCAAGTAAAGGTGATTGGAAATTTTAGTTCATTTGATCAATTACTGACTGTGTAACATGAGTTTGACCATTTTAAACTAAATATTGGGACTCACCATACACTCAATTAACATAAAATGATAATACTTCCATTAGAGAGAGAGAGAGAGAGAGAGAGAGAGAGAGAGAAATAGTAGTATTGTAATTTAATGTTAATTGAGTGTATGATATGTCTCAATTTTTAATTTAAAATGGTTAAACTCGTATTGACCGATCACTGATTGGTCAAATGTGCTAAAATATTGAGTCGTCTTTACTTTATGTATATTTTTAGAACAAAATAAAATCTAGATATCAAAATGTGAATTAGGATAAAGTTCAAGTACCATCTGTGTAATTTACTCATCAAACTTGCATTGGCCGCTAAAATATATTAAATTGTCCGGTCATCGTTACTTTAGATATATTTTTAAGACAAAATATAATTTAAATACTAAAATATGAACTAAAATAAATTTCAGATACCGTTGCCGTAATTTACTCCATTGAAAAGGAAGTTTATTTTCATAGAATTGAGAGAGTACAAAACCAAGAGAAAAATTAACACCATTTCTTTGTTAACCGATAATTGATAGTATTTTCTTGACATAAACTATGGTATAAAAGTTCACATTTGTTGAAAAATGAAATATATGTAAATATGATTTGGTTTGAGTGGCTCAGTTGTTGGGTAGTAAGTCGTATATGGATTTTTGGGTGGTTCGACAGAGTTGGATTGATTGTTTGTCAAAACTTGATTCAATACAATTTGTCATTTCTCACATTTATCGTAAAGGAAATGCGGTTGCTGATTTTCTTACCTTTTTTGATCGTATGGTTGATAGTTTATATTGATCGAATTTTATTTTTTAGGGGCGTGATTTTTATCGTTTCTTTTGATATGGTTTTGTTTTGAAGGGTTTGCTGTGATTTTCAGAAATGTCAGTATAATTGGGATGCCTGTTTTTTTACGTTTTCTCGTTAACCAACCTTTAATAATAATAAAAAAAAATATGAAACATTTTATATATTGATTATTTTTCGAAAATTGAAACCTAACCCCTCCCCCGAATTTGAAGAAGTTGTGAGCTCAGCTACTGAGCAAAGACTAATAATTTTTGAAAAGAATATGTAGCAACTTTAGTGGTAGTATAGGATAGGATAGGATAGGGCTAATTGATAGTGATATAGCGGTTGTACTCTTAAAGTCTAAAGTGACTAAATTGTTAAAACAGCTAACTTTATGGAAGTGACAGCTTCTTTTTTAATAATTCTATAAATCTGCAATAACATTTACATGTGCCTCCATATATCATTTCACGTTTTCCTTATATTTCCATGTGTAAAATGACCATCCAAGTTTTTATATATATATATATATAACAGAAAGCGAGTAATTAGATAGATTCAAAAGCGATTACATCAAAAAGAAAATGGGGTGGAACATCTCTCCATTCCACGAGACTAGACTGAGAGCTAGCTGCCCGAGCTAACAGGTGGGCAGCGTGGTTCGCTGACCTACACACAAACACAATAGAAACAGCCTCAAACGAAAGCATTAAATCCTTACATTCATCAACAATAGACCCAATATACGATAAGTAATGTGAACTGTTCTGAATAGCATGCACGAGGAGTTGGCTATCTGACCAGCTGATTACGACTCGACCAAATGCCCCAGATTATAGACAGCAAGACCATCCACGTTGTTCGAGTTTTTCTTCAAGAATGTAGTCACTGGAATAAGATTTCTCCAGGTGGCTAGAATAAGATTTCTACAAGAATCTACTCATCATGCTAACAACATCCATGGTTAGGTCTTGTGGAAGAAGTTAGATACATCAAGTTTCCAATAAGACTCTTAAATAGTTGCAGAACCAGAACCGATATATAAAAAAAACAATTAAATGTTATTTAAACATTATAAATTCTATTATAAAGACTCAATCGCTATTTGGATCCTGACGTATCCAAAATTTTGCCATTTAATCTAGGGTAAATAATTATAAGGTCCCTATGTTTTTACCTAATACATTACTTAGTCCCTGTGTTTTTAGAAATAATTATATAGTCCTCTAGTTTTTGTTTTTGTTAACTCCTTAGTCCTTATGCTTGGATCAATGGTCAAACTATACTAAATAAATTTTAAAATATCAAAATTACCCTTTACTTTATGTTTTAATAATAAAACATTTATTTTTCCTATTTTATTTTTTTTCTCTTTTTTCTTACATAATCACAATCTATTCAATATAAACTCCAATATAAAGTAATTGATTTATTAATTTTTATATAATTATAGAACTTTAATTTAAGAACGTAAAAATTATTGACTAAAAAATGAATGAAAAATATTTTAAAATTATTAAAATAGAAGTAAGACTCATTGTAAAATTTTTTTACAATTCTCATAAATTTTACGAATGAAGAAAAAAATATATGATTTTTAAAAAATTTATAATAATATTTAATGTTAGTTTATATATACTATTATTAAAAAATAATAAAAACAATAATTACAATTTAAGAAAATTAATAATACATTTTTTTAAGTATATTAATTTCGGAACTATATATAGTTCAAAAACTTTATTAAAATTAATTAGATTAAATTTGAAACTAAAAGATAATTTTTTTTATGTATATAACTAGGGGCAATTTTGGACTTTCATTTACAAAAACAAATGGAAGGACTAAACAATTGATTAAGATAAAACTTAAGGACCTTATAACAATATGATGGACTTACTAACGTGTTAAGTAAAAACACAAGGACTTTATAATTATTTACCCTTTAATCTATGATCCTATTATTTGGTTACGTTTGGTCCATGATCTATCTCGATTCGTGAAATTTCATTCAATTTGTATTAAAACTTAACTGAATCGTTCTTTCATTGATAAATAACGAAATTTTGACACTTGAGCTTAATAAATTTTAGTTGGGTAATTATATTCATAACAATTGTGACTACTGAATTTCAATTCTTAACGATATAGTCATTGAACTTAACATTTTTAACAATCATTTAACTTTAACTAACTCTTCAAAATCGTCGTTAAGAATTAAAGTTATTCAGAACGACATTTAATCATAGAGTCTTGCGGTTTTTATATCAATAAGCAATTAAGAAAATAAGTACAATACCTTCAAAAAGTAAGTAAATAAATAAGCATAGTCAGTCAGACACGTCACCGCATATCCAATCATCAAACCTGAAATGATTTTATCCTATCAAAACATGGCACTCTCGTAATTACTTCTAACAAAAATATCTCTCTTCCATTTTCTTCCGTATGAAAAGAGTGTTCTTGCTGAACAAAAACCTTCCGCTATGGCTAGGAAGGGGCTCCAGCCATGGTAGCTTCTATCGGAGCCAGAAGGGAAAACCCCTCTCTGGGGTTTCTGGTGGGGTCGGAGGGTCGGTCGACCCTTCCTACCCCTCTGGCTCCGCCCCTGCTTTTGAATATGGTAGAACTAACAAGTCTTCCTTCACATGCCTTAAAAAGCTTCAATCATTTGATGCATGGAGTAGAGAATGGATTAGCATTCCATCTTGAACTTTTTAAGGACATCTTTTCCGTAGCTCTTTTGTGAAATAAAGATTCATTTCTTTAATTAATGAACTTTAATGCCAACAAAATGATGAAGTTCTCCAAAACCTTTCATCTTAAATTCTTCCATCATCGAGTGCTTGAATTCATTCAACACCTTCTCACTATTTCCTGTGAAAATAGATCATCAGCATAGAGACTGGTAACCATGAATCTTCCTTAAGAACCACCTTTGATCTAAAGCGTATGCTCATATATATATTTTTTTTTAAATCCATATTTCTCAAAGTAAAAATTGATGCGGCTGTCCCAAGCTCTAGGCGATTGCTTTAACCCATACAAAGCTTTCTTCAACTTGTACACTTTATTTTCTTCTCATTTCTTGACAAAACTAGGTGGTTGATCAACATAGAATCTTCCTTCAGAATAAAATTCAAGAACGTATATTTTATATCCATTTGGAACAACTTCCAATTATTTTGAGCAGCAAAGTAATCGAGTTGTCTCAAGTCTTAAAACGGAAGCAAATACCTCTATAAATATTCTCATTCCTTTTCCTTATACCCTTTTGCAACACACCTTGCCTTGCTCTTGTTGGTAGAGCGATTTGGATTCATCTTTGTCTTGTACACTAATTTTACTCCAATAGAGTTTTTGTGTGGTGGCAAATCTATAAGTTCCCATGTGTCATTCTTTTCAATCGAGTCAATTTCTTCTTTCATGGCTCTCCTCCATATTTTTTCATGATAAGCACCAACAAAAGAAATGGATCTTCTCTTGCAAAGAAAGCAAAAAAATACAACATCATTTTGCTCAACTTCAGTAGTTTCATCATATAAACGTGTAGCCTGACCCTTAAATCGAAATTGAAAATTCTTCCCCCAGTCTCGCACCTGCACCCTATAACTCTTCAATTGATCTTCAAAATGGAAACCGCCAGTGGCATCCCAGGCATCTGTAACCATCTGCTAACATCCCACCTCAAGGCCCCATGCATTTTCAGAGCGGAACTGAAATGATGAGGTGAGAGGCGGGTCAATCGTTTTTAAGATAAGTGTCGAATGTTCTGACTCTGTATAACAACATTTTGAATGGTAGCCATAGGAAATCTATTATGCCATAACTAGTTAGCCACCCCTCGGTCTAGTTTTTCCTCAATGACCATCTGCCCCTGTCATGTTAGATATTATGTACAAGTCTTTCAGACATTGCCATGATAATGCACGTCTACCTTGTTTTGGAAAGCCATAAAAGCCCGTTAAACGCTAGTCTTCCGCCTGTAGGGTTGTAACTTTCAAATCAATGAAGTTACGACTGTATTTCAGAAAAACTAGTGGTGACCTCTTGCTTCCATATCAGTGTTACACCTCCACCTCCTCGGACACTATTCACAGTAAAGTACCTATCAAAACCAAGAAGATTCTTCAAGTTCATAATAGCATTAGCACCCACCATTATTTTTATCAAGAAAATAATGATAGGCTTATGGGTCTGAATGAGCTCTTTAAGCTCTCTAAATGTCTCGAGGTTGCCCACACCTCGGCAGTTCCAACCTAGACAAGTCATGGCTTCTAGCTGGTCCGCTCCGTGGAACCTGAAAATATCTCTGTTTCATTTATCACACCTTCCATATATGAACTCTGCTTAGTCATACCTTCACTTCTTTTCTGTTTCGGTTCTGTCATCCTATGAACTTCATCCTCATTACGCATTATTCCCTCAACTCGCTCTTGGGCTTATCATCGAAGTGTATCCGTCCCTTGACTCGCAATACCAGGGGCCTCAGTACTGACCAGGATGGGTGAGGTATTAAACCATGGTGACACATTTTGAATGAAATAGTGAGGAGCTACGGGAAGGAATGCACCATATAGAGTTGGAAGCTCCGGGTCAAGCAATCCATAAAAGAAGCAGAAGTGAGGCAATCGTTCGTACTTAAAATTTACCCAATCCTTATTTATTGTCCCCAACTTTATTTGCCTATTTAGAGGCTGCCTAACATCCGTATGTACTTGAACTCACAGATATCTGATGAAAGGCTCCACATAGTCTCGCAAATCAGTTTTTTAGAACAACTCATACATACAACCCACATGTCATAGTTATCTTCTCCGATCGGAATCCCTCTGGCAAGTCATGTAGTTGTATCCAAAAGGCTACATCGTTCAGTTGCACAATATATAAGTCCTCCAGTCTCCCTATCCGTTTGAGCACCAGTAATTTATTGTCAAATGACCAAGGTCCGCCATTTAGAACTACATTAATGTCAAATATATAATTGAACTGAAATAGGTAATGACTTCCTTCCAAGTCCACAATGGACATTCCTTCTACCGGTTTCCACAACTTTTAGTGTAATCTTCATCCCTTCAACATTGATCGGTTTATCCATTATAAATTGACCCACATAGCTCCAACGAAGATCATATGACGATGCAGTCCCCCTATCTGAAGTTATTATCGTAGTTGATTCCTCCTCTGCCAATGTTAGGTTGAGACAGTTAGGAGTCAAGGATTCCATCTTTGGCTGACCTTCGCGATACCAAAAATCCTTGCACAATCAAATAGAAGAACGATGCAAGATGCAAGCACATTTACATTGACAGAAAGTCGTGTATCCGAGCAAAAGGGAACCTTTAACCCCAAGTTAAGGTAATACAACAAACCCTAGCTGCATGGTACATGAACAAAAATTTAATGGAATTTTTTTATCCTTCTTCTTATTTAATCTTTCTTCATGAGCTTGTTCATGGCATTAAAATCCTTAGATTCTTCAATGGCTACCACAATGTATTCAAATTTAGAATCCAAAGATCAGATGATTTTTTGAGTGACATAGACATCATCCATAGTTTACCCGTTCTTTTTTAATTGGTTGACTATAGACAATACTCGTGAGTAATAATGAGAAACAGATTTCGACTCCATTTTATACAATGTTTCAAACTCCCCTCGAAGAGCTTACAACCGAATTCTTTTTACCTTTTCATTTCCTTTGAAAGAATTCTCCAAATCTTCCCATGTTTCCTTTGACGAAGTGACACAAGCTATTTTGTCCCAAGCTGCTTCATATGGTTGTAATCCTTGGTATATCCAAAATAAGGTTTACTGATTTTTCTTCCTTGATTTTTTTAGACTCTCTTTTTGAACTTGTGTTAATTTTTCCTCTTTTTAAACTTCAACTTCAATATACCCTTTTTCAACTATTTCTCATTCATCTTGAGATCCAAGAAGAACCTTCATTTGGATACTCCATTTTCCATAAAAAAATTTTTTTGTCTAATTGAGGGACATAAGCGAGATGAATAGAGCTGTTCATTCTGATCGAACGTGGCTCTGATATCAATTTTTTGAAGATAAATTGATATTCGGAGAATAAACAAAGTAGAATAAAAGAGAAAAATGGACTGTTTTCTTACCAGTATTTTTCACTCTGCTTAACTGAACTACATTGCAAATGTTTATAGTCTAAGATGATTCTTCACTAAAATACATGACTATTTATTAAAACACACAACTCTTCACTAAACAACACGACTCTTCATTTAAACAACACGACTCTTTATTTAACACACAACTCTTCAATATAATTATGGCCAAGTTAATTTAATCTACCACCAACACAAGTTGCAATGTTCTTGGAGGCCTATATAAGCCAAGGTCATTCATGATCTATGTATTTGAGTCGAGTTTTTTTTTTATTTACTTTCTTCAAGATGAAGACAACCCTAAGTATCAGAAGGTTGTAACGTTTACATATTATGAGATTTCGAAGGGAAAATCATATTTAACCCTAATTTATAAAATGGTAAAATTTTGTGCCTATTGTTTTTAAGAAAGATAACTTATCTCTACTTAGATAAAAAAAAAATGAACAGGCTAGTTTTATTATTATTTGAATATTAAATTGGACTTTCCAAGTCGATAAATTGAAGTGGTTTCGTATGTCAGCTCGTTTATAAAAGTGTTAATAATGTAATAAATTTCTTATGATTACTTTATACACTGCAAACTTAATTTTTGATATTTTAGCAATTTTTTTGTAAATGTTTGCAACATAGTAAACATTTTAGACATACTTGATGTTTAAAAAGCCTGATGTAACAGTTAAATAGTACGTTAAATTACGGTAAACTAGTATGTTCAAATTTTTCTAACTTGTAGGGGTAAAATTGATACTACTTAGAAATGTTAGAGGATAAATTTACCATTTTATACGTTATAGGTGAATTTACACTTTCCCAAAAACTTCACGAGCAAATTTAAACTTTATCCCTACTTTTTTTTTTTTAGAATTTGGACCGTTTTAGTTGAGGGATCCTGGGCGGTCGTCCACCCCTAAGGGCCGGCCCAGGAGATATCTTAATGGTATAAGGTGGAAACAAAACAAAGTTGACAGATTTGAGTGATATTGGATGTTTTAATTAAGATTATGGAGTGTTTTCCGTCTCTCCTCATGGAGTGTTTTCCTTCTTCACCTCTGAGAAGTTTAACCTAGATTGACAAAGTATACCGCAACCCTAAACGTATACTACTGTAGGTGCCGCGGCCTCGCCCGGGCGGACCGGGGGGTGGACACCGTTGACGACAGATGCTGTGATTGGCGCCGGAAGCAACCAATCGCGGAATCAAGCTGCTCGGCAGGACCGGAGCTCGGAGTATGGACGATTCGCCACCCACGAATGGAAAATGAACACCGATCCCTAGCGGGAGACCGGTGAGGGTTCGGGAAACTTAGGTACGAGCCGAGAAGGCTAGCTCCTTTCCGGAGAAAGGCTACTAGGCACCCCGATATCGCCCGGTTATGAACCACCGGCCTCCTACTTAGCATGTTAGGCGCTAACGGACTAATCACATATTTCTTTAAGTTTAAAATTCATTTGAAACCTTTTCTTTCTCGTTTTGAAAAACCGTTTTGAGCATATTATTGAAAGCCATATTAGTAAAGAATCACCCATTTACATGAATTTAGAGTATATGGAAGAAAGAGGGAGATAGAAGGAAGAATTAGTTTATTTACAACGTGAATTGTGTCTTGAGCCATACATTAAATCTACACTAATCTCACTCCCCAAAAGAAGGTTTATTTACATGGTTCGTACCTTAATCGCCGTTGGAACGATTTAAATACGTATCAAAACCCCGTGGATTTACATGACGTTCACTCGAATCGCCGTTGGAACGATTCGAGCGCTTGAAAACGTGGAATAAGAAGCTTTAACTCAAAAAACGTGATTAAGCATGCAAGTCCATTTATTTTTGTACAAAACTATTTGGATAGAAAACGATTCAAAACTCTATTATTTGTGAGGAAAACGATTTTAATTACAAGGTTCGCTTAATCCGTCGTTGGAACAGATTAAGGTTTCAAAACGTGATATTTTAGGAAGTCGTTTTAAAAATGGTAACGAACCGAAAACCTTTTATTTACATTTGAAACCTCTAGAAATCTTTAATTTAAATAACCAAATTGAACTCTCTTTTTGTGGTTTATTTTCCCATTTTTTACTCAATTAACATTTACTTGAACATAATCACAACAATTAACAAATTAAACCCAAATTCACCCAACCAAATATATTTGAAATATATACATATAGAAAGTCCAAAAATAAGAGTAAATATACATATATATATATATATATATATATATATATATATATATATATATATATATATATATATGCATTTTGGTTAAAAATAATAGTTATGTCTATAGATTAAAAATAAGGAAGCAAAGGAATAACATATAGTATAGTTGTTGGTAAGTAAAAATAATAATGAAAATAATGCTTTAATTAAAAACAAGTAAAACAATGAACAAGGTTCATAAAAAAAATAAGAAAAATAACTCTTAAATCCCAACATAACTATTATAATAAATATATAGCAAAGAACCCTCCCCAAATATATATTAAACATCAAAATAACATCTAATTACCCTCAAAAAACTCACTAATACCACTTGAATAACCCAAAACTATATATACATATATACATATGATTTTACAAAAACCAATTAATATAAATGAAGTTTAAATGGAAAATAAGTAGATATATGATACATAATAAGTAATTACTAGTTATATACCTCAAAAAATAATTTTAATAAACATATTGCATAATTATATATATATATATATACACAAGAATAAATGTTAAAAAAAGATGAGAAAAAGGTTGAAAAATGGATTTTTTAAGTTCGCTAAATTGGTTTTAGTGACAGAAAAGACAGAATATCAGAAACAGTCCCCCAACTTTCCAGATTTATTAAAATACTTTAGATCTAATCTATTTTATCATTTTGGTCCCCGACCTACCCAAATCGGGTCATAGTCTATAACGGAGTATCCCAAAACGATGTTTTATTTCCAAAATGTTAATTTAAAAAGCTTTTCTAAATTCTATATTTACAACGTTTTAATCCCGAACTCCCCTTAAATCGGGTCACGGTTCGTGTTGGGACTTTAAAACGAGTTTTTTATTTCAAAACAAAACAAAATGTTTATTTAATACGAGACGGGAATTAAATAAATACGGAATAAATAAATGTGATAAATAAATAACTTAAAGCAATAAAAACTATAAACTAAATAAATAAAGGAAATAAATAAAACGAGTCTAGTCCTCGGATAATACCTCAAGATCGGTATTGACGGCTTGATGTCGGTTGATTCCACGAGTTATGATTTTTCGGTGTTTTTTTTCGTGTTTGGTAAAATATTCAACTTTTAGGAATTTTCAAATTTTTTTAGGAAAAAAATGTTTTTTCCCAAAAAAAATCACTTTCTCTCTCTAAAAAATGTTTTAGAGTGAGAAGCTCTAAAAAATCCCCCCCCCAATGTATGGGGATCCGTGCCTTTTATAGGCACGGATCCCAAAGTTGGGCGTGCGTAGGGTTGAGCAGAACCGAACCGAAAACCCAAAGACCAAAAAAACTGGACCGAAAAAACCGAATCAAACCGGACCGAATTATATTTTGGTTTGGTTTGGTCCTAATTTTTAAGCTAGTTTGGATTTCGGTTCGGTTCGGTTTGGTCTGGTCCAAAACCGAACAAAACCAAACCGAAATATAATATGTACTACTCTTAATTTTTAAGGTTCTAAATTAATTAACTAATTATATATAGAAAAGAAAAAATAATTAAACATGTTTTTTCTCTCTCAACTAATTATATATACAAAAGAAAAACTAATTATATGATTATTTTCTTTATATAATTGTTTAGTTAGTGAAGGTGTAAGTAATTGTAGGCCTTTGGTGCTTTGTTTGGTCCAAACATGAACCAAACCGGACCGGACCAAAATAATTTAGTTCGGTCCAGACCAAACCGAATTATAATTTGGTTTGGTTTGGTCCTAACACATAGAGGTAATTTGGTTCGGTCCAATTCGGTTTGGTTCGGTTTTTAGACCAAACCGGACCATGCTCACCCCTAGGCGTGCGCCCAACGGGCGTTGGGCGATGCCCAACAGGCGTTGGGTGGACGCCGAACGCAGGTTGGGCGACGCCCAACAGGCGCTGGGCGGACGCCCAGCACAAGTTGGGCGCGTGCCCCGGGCTGTTGGGCGTGTGCCCAACTGCCGTCGGGCGTGTGCCTGACGTGACTGGGTGCTCGCCCAACGCCGCTGGGCGCTCTCCCCACGCCGTCGGGCGCTCGCGAGCCGTCTATTTGCCGGTACGCCATTCTTCGGGATCCTTTCGTGGTTTTTTTTATTATTATTTTTTTATTTTTTATTATCGAAATCAACCTCTTTAACCGTCTGCTATGGGTTGTCGTCACAGGTCCTCCGACTCGGTGTCTACAGTTGCCCCTACTTTACTATTTTGACAGTGACGTGTGTGCTTTTTTTGAAAAAAAACTTTTTCGCGAATGCGACACATGCAATGGAAAACATATTAAAGTAAAAGACACATATAGAGTGGGAGGGGAAATACCTGATCTCCATGTCGTAAGTTCCTTCCTTGTCTCTAGCCTCTTCATCTACCGTCTTCCCCTAGCTTTTTCTAGCGACCCTAATCTCTAAATCGACCGTAGGTAAAATGGCTCTTTCTAGCGACCCATGTCTCTAAATCGACCGCATGTAAAGTTGCTCTTTCTAGCGACCCTAGTCTCTACATCGACCGCAGGTAAGTGGCTCTTTCTAGCGACCCTAGTCTCTAAATCGACCGCAGGTAAAGTTGCTCTTTCTAGCGACCCTAGTCTCTACATCGACCACAGGTAAAGTTGCTCTTTCTAGCGACCCTAGTCTCTAAATCGACCGCAGGTAATATGGCTCTTTCTAGTGACCCTAGTCTCTAAATCGACCACAGGCAAAGTTGCTCTCTCTAGCGACCCTAGTCTCTAAATCGACCGCAGGTAAAGTTGCTCTTTCTAGCGACCCTAGTCTCTGCATCGATCGCAGGTAAGTGACTCTTTCTAGCGACGCTAGTCTCTAAATCGACCGCAAGCAAAGCTGCTCTCTCTAGCGACCCTAGTCTCTACATCGACTGCAGGTAATATGGCTCTTTCTAGCGACCCTAGTCTCTAAATCGACCGCATGTAAAGTTGCTCTTGCCAGCGACCCTAGTCTCTAAATCGACCGCAGGTAATATGGCTCTTTCTAGCGACCCTACAGTGCGCGCACTCGGGTGGTTTTGGATTTCAACCTACCGTCGTCTGTGTTCTGGCTGGAGTTACCATCTCGCATGCTGAAGTTGTTGATAGGAATGACCTTATCCCTTCATCTGGGATCTTTTCGAGCTAAAAATTATTTTCCTGGCGACTGTTGTCTGTATCTTGACTGGCGCCACTATTCTGTAAATTTTGACTGTCGTCTGGAGTCATCTCCCTGGACAATGGTCACTGCTTGGTAAAAACGCAAGCTGAAACGGACTACGAATCGGAGGTTTGTGCACTTGGTAATTAATTATTTACTTTTTACCTTTACGTCACATCGTGCCTTTTTCTCTTATTACGATAATGTAATTTTTCACCCTTATAAAAGGGTGGTGGGGTTCATTTTAACCCCACACCTTCTCTCTCCTCTTCTCCTTCTCTCTCTAACTTTGAGCATTTTTTGCGATGGTGTCGAGCAAATACGATGGCACGAAGGGCATGGAGGTGGTCTTTGAGGACTTGACTAGCGTCGTTCCTTTCCAGAACCCCGCTTCTCATCTAAGTCGGACCAATGTCAATCGGGTAAGTACCTCTTTTCTTTTTATTTGTCAAGGCTTCTAGGTTTTAGCAACCCCATTTGAACGTTATTTGCATGCTAACATTTAAACAGCTTATGATTCCTTTAATTAGAAAACACGAATCTTCCATGCATGTGAACGACACTTTATGATTTTTGGAAAGAATATGAACTTTATACATGTGAATAGCCGAAAACATGTGAATAGTAAAATGTGAATAGTGAAATGACGTGAATAATGCACGTGAGTAGTAAAAACGTGAATAGTGCACGTGAATAGTAAAAAAACGTGAATAATACTAAACCACCTTTATCAAAACTTGAATTGGATTAAGCTCCTCGCAAGCACGCGGGGGAGTGGAACCCCAAAGAATAACGAATTAAATTAAATCCTATAAGAACGATCCTACGAACGGAACTCTAAAGAATGACGATCTTAACGAAAAGAATTTTTTAAGTTAAATTTAGACGAAATTTAAAGAATAACTAGTTAAACCGAATTTCTATCAAACGTATATAGAAGTGATGCCCTTAAGGAATAATGACTCTAGCTGAGTCCCTCTCTTATCTGTACGGTTTCTTTTAGGTCATTGCCACCTCGGGATCCACCGAGGGCATCCATTCCTGGTACGCTTTGCTTCCTATGGCGGTTAGAGTCCGTGTGTGGGAGTTGGGCTTCGAGCCCTTTATTCTGGCATTGCCCCGTGCCAACGGCGTGTGTGACCGACGTGCCTTGCACGCACTCTGCGAGAGGTGGGTGGATTCGACCCACACATTTCATCTTCCGTTCGGGGAGATGGAGATCTCACCCCGGGACTTTTCCTTACTGACCGAATTACGAGGTAGCGACACATCGGTCCCCCTTTACTATGATATGGTGCGTCCCGAGGTTGACCCTGATGAGATGGATGCTCTGATTGGTCCCGGAGTCTATACAGGCGTTAGATCTACCCCGACGAAGTTCGTCACCACCTTCGGACTACTGAGTCGTCGAGACTTCTGTCATCGAGATGATACGGACAGGGCCACTCGTAGCTTTATCCTATATGCTCTAGGCGAGACAGTATTTCGTACCCAGAGCGGGACTATACACGCAGGCCTCGTTCAGGCCTTTTGGGACTTAGATGCGGTGTCTTTCTATGATTGGGCCGGAGGTAGTTTGGCATACCTCTACCGATTCCTGGACTTGACTTGACGGATGCGCAAGGACTTCGGTGGTTATACTTTCGCCCTCTTGGTGCGTTTTCTATCCCTAGCTTGTCTTTTATTCTTTTCATGACTCCCGCTTCTGACGCAAGTTTTTATGAGCAGGTTTGGGCCTACAAGAGGAGGATTCTCTCGAGCGTCCGCGGGAGCAGTCCGTGATGGGCGTGCGGACTAGGTAGAGCTTTTCTTTAACAATGAAATGTATATTACGATAAGTGCGTTACGACTATGGATGTGATCTTTCTAAATGCTCTAACTCTACTAGATGCCACTACTTAGGGGCAAGTGTACCCCGTCGTATCAAGTAATAATCCGGTTAAGACTGGGTATCGAATCCACATGATTTATTACAAGTATTAGACGACTCGGTTTTATACGTTATCTAAGCGATGAATACTTGGAGTTGATGCGGGGAACAAGTACAAACTACTCCTAACTACGGGTGAGACAAGTTTATATAGCAAAACTCTATGGAATGATATGGATGGCGATAAGTTATAAATATGACCAATAATGGCTCTCAATATATAAACGGTTAATGTTTTACTCTTGTAATGACGACTACGTGTAGTGTGACCGATCCGTGAAGTACTTAGACTACATGGTTCCTAGTCAAGGCCTGTCTAATGCTTGAGATCAGAAATTAGGGCCCGTAAGTTCCGTGGTTTGTCAATCCCTACGGTTTCCGGAGCGTCAATTCCGGTAAGGCAACACCTATATGAATCCCTAAAGATAGCCCGAACGGCGTCGAAAATCGCGTTCTCCTACACAATAATCAATTACGAGTATCAAAACAAGTAGCAAACATCAACACAAATATAAAGAAAGAGATTATGAATCATGAATTATAAATATGGAGAATGTAAATATGAAATACAACCAAGCCTAGTACATAGGAAGAGTACAAGCTAATTAGCAAGTGAAAAGGGAAGAATCCACCCTCGGAACTAGCTAACCGGACTCAAGGCCGTCTCTTAGGACTTGGAGGTGGAGCTTTCGAGCTTGGTGGACGGAGATGGAACGGAACTTTGATGGAATGCCGGGATCAACGAACAAGCTTTCAAGGTGGAAGAGAATCGCTTATATAAACTACAATCTCACACTATCTAACAAGAACTATACTAAGAAAAAGTCTAAGATGTAAGATACAAGATTACAAGATTAAGAGCTCAAGAGATGTCTAAATGAGTGCTAGTCACTCTTATTTATACACATCAAACTAGGGTAAAGTTGTAATTTCATAAGATACAAGCATGGAGGAACATGATTTTATGCAGATTTCCCATGACACGCCTCGCGTATGGTGGAGTACGCCCCGCGTAATTGCCCATTCCGTTAGAAATCTCCTGCATGTGGACCAAATCCAGATCTTGTTGTCTCAATCATGCCGCGCATAGACTGGGGTGCGCCTCACGTGTTTGAGTTTCTGAGATTTTATTGCTTGAATTGGGCCTTTTACACACCGCGTAGCTGAAGCACGCCTCGCGTAAATAAGTTTCTGAGCTTTTTGGATTGAAGAACTTCCTTACATACCCCGCGTGTAAGGTGGTACGTCCCGCATAGGGTAGTTGACTCAGGGAGACCATGCAGTCTGACTTTCAGGATTAGGCTTATCATTTCTGACACATGTTCCACGCCCCGCGTGGTGGTTGATACGCCCCGCGTATTGGTGACTAGATTCCACGTGGTGCATGTGGATTGCACAATTATTTTCTGACCAAATGTTCCACGCCCCGCGTGAAGGGAGATACGCCCCGCGTATGTTGGTGGAATTTCACTCCATGCTCGTACCTAAAATACAATTCTCGATAGCCGAGTTAGTTTGACGTTTTTATTTTCTAAATTAATCAAAAATAAGAAAAATTAACCGAAAGTACGGAATTTATTTTTATTTCGTTATTTTATTAAAAACACTCTATTTTTACAATTAAACTTATTTATTTCATCCAAAATTAAACCGTAAATCACGCTAAAAGATAGGGACGAAACGCCCCTATCAGTCCGCGCTGGGCTACGCTTTCGCTTATGGCGAGGTGGAGGGACTTTGATTTGAGCACCGAGGGGAGGCCGACAGTGGCACGATTACTATCATGGATTGATACACGGAGCTTGGGACAGGTGAGCGTCTTCCGATTATTCTGGATTTTTATTTGTTCTTGTCTGATTTTCCTTGCATTTCAGATCTCTTTTGGATGGGACGACCTCGACTTCGGTCTCGATTACGCATATGTCACTCACATCCAGAGGCAGCAATGCGTACTTACCGGCCCGTGCGTGCGTGCGTGGTATTTGGGTGATCGGAGCTTTACCGGAGCCGACGTCACCTTTTGGACTCCGGGCGAGATTCCCGTTTCCATGTTCGCGGTGAGGATTATGCCCCTGTGGACGATACGTCGTGACCTGATTCGCAGATTAGCGCCTCGGGACGTATAGACCCATGCGAGGGGTCGAGCTCGCTATTTATCGACACTCCTGACTCCGACGGTCCCTTCTGAGATCGTGATGGATGTTGATCCTGCGGATGATGTGTTCTCGGTGGCGGCCGTTGCTGGGGTCTTTGGCCTTGAGGTGGTTCTGGTGAGTACTCGGCTTTGTTTATTTTATTTGTGAGATGGTTAGGTGTGTTCATTATTTTGCCTTTGTTCGCAGGAGGGTTCTTTGAGGAGTGCTCGGACGTCGGATTTTTTCGATGAAACCCGGGCCCGGACATCAGGAGCGTCGCCTACGATCGAGCCTTCATACTATATGGACGAGTCCTCGGGCACCGCCCGACCCGAGCAGCTTTCCCTAGGCGTGCCCTTCCCCGCCCCTCGGAGAGAGTACTCAGTGATCCGCTATGGCGAGGCGAGCGTGGCCTATTCCGGCGTCGAGACTGCCCCTCCAGTCTTTACCTCGATGGTGCCTTTCGATCCCTCTTATTCTCTCCACGCTTCGAGGGAGACATGCACAGATTTCGTGGGGCTATCCGATTACTTTCGGGAGCAGCTCGACCTGCGTTGTGCCAGCCACCTGTTCTGTTATAGTGTAGTGAAATGTATGCATGTGATGCACATATGTATGTATAACTTATGTTGCCTTTTTTATTTATTTGCAGAGTGACATTCAGGCTGTCGGTCAGAGAGTCAGCGAGCTGCAACGGGACGCCGATGCTCGGGTCGGGCACGTCTACCGGGAGAAGGACACCAGTTGGGCGAAGAGGATGCGGGTTGAGACAGAGGGTCGTCATGTTGCTGAGGAGGGACGCCGGGTTACCGAGGAGGGCCGCCGGACCGTGGAGGAGGGTCGCCGGGTCGCCGAGGAGGCTTTAACTGCGGAGCGGGCCTCACATACGAGAGGCTTTGAGGACTTCTGGGATTTTGGGTCATTTCCTCCTTGATGGGCCCGTTATTTGTAGCTTCTTTTCATTAGTATTACCCCGATGTATACATTGTATGTAGGGAAAGGGGTAGATAGAGGTATAGGCTTTTTATGTGATAGAGATAGGAAATGTATAACTCATGATTTATAATACAATGCATTCAGTCGATTATAACGATTTCAATCACTCTCTTCAAATATATTCATGCCTTTATTTATTTACAAACAACAGAAATACTTAGCCAATTATACATTATTTTTGTAATTGCTCAAGATATAACTACTATTACCAGGACCCGCCTTTTTTCGATTTTCAGATCCCAGCGATTTTTCAACTCTCCTTTTATTATCCCGGAATTTTCAAATGAGCGCCCTCTTGGGTTTTCACTCATTGGGATGTCCCTTATTGTTGCATAGATCGCCCTTTGCGGGTTTTCAACCTATCGGGAATTTTTTCTCTTTTTTTTTTTACGAAAAGTATTTCTTAAGCCTATCCAGATTGGTAGGTTCGGAGAACTCCATGTCGTTCCATAGTGGTTAGCTTCATCGCGCCTTTACTCAGCATCTTCTTCACGAGAAACGGTCCTTCCCAGTTTGGCCTAAACTTGCCCCTAGGGTCGGTGTGCGTCACCCGGATCTGTTTCAACACCATGTCTCTTTCTTTGATAGGACTGACCTTAACTCTTTTGTTGAAAGCCCGGGCCATCCTCCTCTGATATAGCTGTACATGATAGAGGGCCTTCATCCTTTTCTCATCGACCAACGCCAACTGCTCATACCGTTTCTTCACCCATTCTGCTTCAGGAATCTCTGCTTCTACCGCGATTCTCAGCGACCGCTTCTCAATCTCGATTGGCAGAACTGCTTCTGCCCCATACACCAAGGAGAACGGCGTTGCCCCAGTAGATGTTCTAACCGTTGTGCGATAGGCCCACAAAGCAAGTGGAAGCTGCTCGTGCCAATTCCGGTGCGACTCCACGGTCTTTACGAGAATCCTCTTGAGGTTTTTATTTGCCGCTTCTACTGCCACGTTAGCTTGTGGGTGATAAGGAGAAGATCTATGATGCTCAATACCGTACTCCTAGAAGAGACCTTTCACCTCCCTTGGGAACTGGACCCCGTTATCCGTGATCATATGGTGAGGTACCCCAAACCTGGTGATTAGGTGTTTTTCGATAAACTTCCTCATCTGCTTAGATCCCAACTTGCTAAACGATTCTGCCTCTACCCACTTAGTGAAGTAATCAATGGCAACTGTGGTGAATTTGTGTCCATTTGACGCATTAGGCCTCACCTCACCGATGATATCAATGCCCCAAGCTGCAAACGGCCAAACGGGTGCTAACACGTGCAGTTCCATAGCTGGTAGGTGATTATAATCCCCGTGGATTTGACAATCATGGCATTTCCTCGCATATTTGTTACAATCTCTTTCCATGGTGAGCCAATAGAAGCCTTGCCTTATGATTTTCTTTGCTAACACTGCTCCTCCCATATGGGCTCCACAAATTCCCGAGTGTACCGACTCCATTGCCTCACGGGCTTCCCCCTCATCCAAACATCTCAATTGTAATCCATCAGCGTGCCTTTTGTAAAGCAAATCATTGTGGATGACGAACTGCTGGGCTAACCTTCTGATCACGACTTGATCCCTAAATTCTGATTCTGCCGGATAAGTCCCACTTTTCATGAAGTTTACAATGTCGAAATACCAAGGCTTTTCATACACTCCTAACAACATTACATCTTCATAGCATGGTTTGTGAGACCTCCTCAACACCAGCGGCTTTGAGGCAAGGTTCCGGGGATTATCCCATACCGACACCAAAGTGGCCAAAGCATCCGCTGCTTGGTTCTGTGCTCGAGGAATATGATAAAAGCGGCACTCGCTGAACCTTTGCGCCAACCCCTCCAGCTGGTCTAGGTATGGGCGCAACCTTTCTTCCTTTACTTCCCAATTTCCCTGCACTTGTTCGATAATTAGCTTTGAGTCACCCCAGATTTCAACATACGATGCTCCCAGCGCTGCTAACGACTCTAACCCGTAGATGCACGCTTCATACTCAGCCATATTATTAGTGAGAGGGAATGATAACTTCTTTGCCATTGGAATCCTTTCTCCTTCTGGTGAGATAAGTAGCACTCCTACCCCGGCTCCATTCGAGTTAACCGCTCCATCAAAGAACATCTTCCACGGTATAACTTCTATTGCGTTCAAGTGCTCGTCGGGGAAATCATAGTTTATCTCCTCCTCTTCCGCATTTAGAGGCTGATTAGCCAGAAATTCTGCTATGGCTCTCCCCTTGATAACCTTTTTCGTTACATATTCGATGTCGAATTCTGACAATAACAACAACCATCGGGCTAGCTTCCCTATTAGGGATGGAGTTCGGTACAGATACTTCACGGGATCCATCCGGGAAATAATGATCACTTTGTACGACTGAAAATAGTGCCGCAGCTTCTTTGTTAGCCATACTACTGCCACACACGTCTTTTCGATCATGTTATACTTAAGCTCATATTCCAGGAACTTCTTACTCAGATAATACACCGCATGCTCCATACCGGTGTCCCCTTCCTGGGCCAGCATTGCTCCAATTGATCGCTCCTCGATCGCTACATAGAGGAGAAGTGGTTTTCCGAGTTTAGGCGGTCTCAAAACCGGTGGATTAGTCAAATAGGTCCGGACACTTTCCAACGCTTGTTGGCACTTATCATTCCAAACCGTGGGTTGATCTTTCCGTAGCAGCTTAAAGATTGGTTCGCAGATTGTGGTGAGTCGTGCTATGAATCGACTGATATACTGAACTTGCCCTAGGAACCCTCTCACTTCTTTCTCATTCTTCGGTGCTGACATTTCCTGTATGGCCTTTACTTTATCGGGATCCACCTCAATCCCCTTGTTACTGATTATGTAGCCTAGAATTTTCCCCGATGAAACGCCAAAGAAGCACTTCTTCGGGTTCAACCTTAGCTTGAATTCTGCGATTCGGGCCAAAAACTTCTCAAGTGCCACGAAATGCCCCTCTCTTGTATCTGATTCGACCATCATATCATCCACATAGGCCTCCACCTCTTTGTGTATCATATCTTGGAACAGTGCCGTAGCCATTCGTTGATAAGTTGCCCCGACATTTTTCAAACCAAACGGCATAACTCTATAGCAGTACGTCCCCCATTCAGTAGTCAACGAGGTCTTTTCTTTGTGCTTCTCGGCCATCTGAACCTGCATGTAGCCCATGAAACCATCCACATTCGTGTGCAAGACGCTTGATGCTGCACTGTCAATCAATACGTCGATGTGAGGCAACGCAAACTCATCTTTGGGGAAAGCCTTGTTGAGATCCCTGTAATCGACGCACATTCGCACTTTGCCGTCTTTCTTTGCGATTGGCACTATATTTGCCACCCACGACGGATAGTCGATTACTTTGATAAAACCTGCCTCTAGCTATTTCTTCACTTCTTCTCTGATCTTATCTGCCCATTCCGGCCTCACGCGTCAGAGTTTTTTGCTTTACAGGCTTAGCATCGGGGTATGTTGGAATACGGTGAGCTACGATGGATTTATCGATTCCGGGCATGTCTTCGTACGTCTAAGCAAACACTATTTCGTATTTTTTAATTATTCTCTCAAATTCTTTCCTCTCTTCAGTAGTTAATTCTTGAACAATTTGTATAAGCTTAGGATTTTCATCTGTGCCAAGATTGAATGTCACACCCGACCCTAGACGACCTCAATCGGCATCGGGCGTGAAATAGAAAGATCATAAAATTACCAAGGACCTCAATATATATTTACCAACTCCAATATATTACAATTGAAATACCAAAGTTCTAACCATAATTCTAATAATAAGCAGCCAACTTCCAAACCTTGCCTAATCGGTCGGTAACCTTCTTTATATCATGTACTTTATCACCTAAAAACATTAAAACACTTAAAAATGTGAGACAAAAATCTCAATAAGGAACTATCAGCTATAAAAACCAACTTTACTTAACATAACTACATATATACCTTTAGAAATGGATTTAATCAAAACCTTATAAAATATACTCAAAACCAAAGTTCATATAATTTTATCAAACCAATTCATAATCAAATAAATGGTTTATAAAAAAAAAAAAATGGTTTATCAAACCAATTTGTAATCAAATAAGTGTTTTATCAAACCAAATCGTATTCATTCAAACGTAAAACCTTATATCAAAATCAATCATAACTGAAAATATAATCCAAATGAACTTAAAACATTGTATACATTCTCGAGTTTCTCCCCTTAAGTATCAATCCATAACCACATATATAATCGAGACGTCTCTTAACATTGCCTATCCCATATGGTCTTACCCAACACTTCGCTGCCATACCCAATAGATCTTCAGACTGTGTACACAGGCCATGTCCCTCACTGAACATGGTCTTTAAATATAAAACCACCGATCCGGATAACTCTCGATGGATATAAAATCATAAAATCATAACGTGCTCAAATATCCTTTCACAATCAAATTCCAAACTATTTAATAACCAAAAATCATTTGGCTTCAATTAGCCATTTTGTATCATAAAAATCACATTTGGATTTCAATACAAAATAATAATAACAATAACCGCAACAGATTTCTCAATTCAAAAATTCGTAAGAAATCATCAAATTCATTTTGTTCAATATAGATATATATTGAAACCAAAAACATATATGTATATATGTAAATCAACCAAATTAAGCCTTAAATCAACATAATCAAGTAAAATCTGAAATTCACATAGAAGCATAATCAATAGCTTCATTTGAACCATAATTTCACAATGAAAAGCAAAATCGTGAAAAACCCTAATTTTTATAAAATTCCTGCATAACCCTAAAATATCAATTTCTGAAAAATCTTTGATATATATTTATCTATATACATAAAACTCAAAATATAGTTGATAGTTACTTAGCTTGGTCACTAATTGAACAAAATACACCCAATCGATTCGCCGTTAAATTCTGTCTAAGACGTTTCCCTCCAAACACTTTCGAAACTCAAAACCTATTCGGTTAGGACTTAGATCTATATATAAGGATTCTATGTTTCCAATTTCGAGTGATTCAGACGGTCGAATCTCCATAAATCAAAGAAACGGTGGAGAAACGGTTCAGAGAAAACTGATGATAAATATAAACGAAAAACAAAAAGAAAATGAAAAGAAAAGATAATCGTATACACCGCCTGATTTGAGATATATATCTCAAATTTGGCAAACATCACATTTAATCCTCCATCTTTCTATAATCTGTTAAAAATTGCTCTAAACTTTAATTTACACCTAAAACCATCAAATTAACTCCAAATTTTTTCCATAGCACCAAATAAAAATCACACACCTAATAATTATAATATATATTACTATCAAGGTATAAATTCTAAAAATTTAGACACGGACATGACAATTCTCCCCACCTTAAGAAATTTCGTCCTCGAAATTCACATTCTCTAATCTAAATTTTATTCCTCACATAATCTCTAAGATCACAAAATTATTTCACATTATCAAGATTCCTCATAATCATCATAAGACCACACATTCTAATGTTTCTTTCCATTAACTCCATCATTTATCCATATCCACATCACTGTAACAATTATTTATACATAACTCTTAGTAACTCTCAATTTCAACCTAGTTAATTCCATCACCATAATCTACAATAAAACTTCTAATATCATTCGTATCTTCCTAACAGACACCAAATCTCACTTTAATAAATTTAAATCACAATTGATTCCATCAATTGCATATATATTAATTATATTTCACCTATCTCCAAGTTCTACAGACTTCAAAAATATCACTTTTGAACCGCTAATATGTATGATATTATATTTTCCTTAACCTTTAAATAATCTGAATCAATGATTTGCATCAGCATATAATCTTACTTCATCACTCTTATAATTCTCCATTTAACTCCTTAAAATCAATCAAACTAATATGCTTTTTTTTTTCTATAATCACCACTATATATACCATCAATCCAACCAAATTAACTTCAATCGTTTCTCAGAAACTATAAAATCATATAACCAAGGAAGATAAAGTACCTAAATTACGACAATCAATGTTATTTTTTTTTCCAAACTCCAAATAATATCTTTACACCCATAAAAATCAATAAATCAATAATATCATTCAATTTTCTTATTTGACCTATAAACACTCAATTTGATCCTTATATAAACTTAAACCATAAGCACACAAACTTCAATTAAAAATAACTTCTATTAACAATATATGTGCTACAAAATTTCAATTATCAACATATATATCCTCTTATATCATATTTATCGCTTAATTTCCTACCTCAAACTGTGCTTAATATCAGCAAAATTTATCCTCAAAATTCATATCTTAAGTATTTCCTCAAACATTATTTAAACTTGCCAAATTTTCATATTTAATCATCAAATCATGAACTCTAATATATTCTCACACTTTACTTCTCATTGATCACTAACAACGGTATCTCTCTAAACGTCATTTATATAACTCTCAATAATTCTAAACCTCAACCCGATAAAGTTCAACAATAGATCTGTACTTTGAATTCGGATATCCTTTATTCAAATTAAGATTCCATAACTTGTTAAACTCCTATCATAATCTCCAATTTATAATCAACCTCCAAAACAATGAATTGAAATCTCCAGATGTTCGCTTTCTTAATCACATATATATTAACTTCAAAACTAATCATATCATTTCAAAGTCTCCTAACCTTACTTCACATCTGAGATACGTATATTTTTCAGCCAACTATTAAACTCTCAAATATCAATTCCAAGTCATACTAAGGAGAAAAATCAAACAAAAACCAAATTCTGGTTTAAAGCTAAAATGGCCAACATATGTCGTTTCCAGCATAACTTTTTCATACGGAGTCCGATTAAGGCGATTCAAAAACCCCTGGAAACGTAAGACAACAATAAAGAACTTTCATTTAGGACTCTATGAAAGATTCGGCCTCTATCTGGTCGAAAAATGCATCACAATATTCAGGTACGAATCTGATTTTCCAGCAGCACCTATATAGACAATTCTCTACATCTCTAGCTCAAAGTTATGACTTACTCATAACCCATATCACCAAATATCAAATAATTTACTATTTTTCATACACCTAATAGTTTACTAACCATCAAATCTCATTCCTACCCCTCATTAGCTAGCTACTCAATCCTCGAAACATTTTAAATTATTTCTTAGCTTGCACCAAATATCAATATTCCTCAATTGCTATCGATCATTTCTTAGCTATCACCAAATATTCATATTCCTCGATTACTATCAATTATTTCTTAGCTATCACCAAATATTCATATTCCTCGATTACTATCAATTATTTCTTAGCTATCACCAAATATCGATATTCCTCAATTACTATCACCCTTAGGTCCGAAGAATTTAATCTAGCTCTGATACCAAACTGTCACACCCGACCCTAGACGACCTCAATAGGCATCGGGCGTGAAATAGAAAGATCATAAAATTACCAAGGACCTCAATATATATTTACCAACTCCAATATATTACAATTGAAATACCAAAGTTCTAACCATAATTCTAATAATAAGCAGCCAACTTCCAAACCTTGCCTAATCGGTCGGTAACCTTCTCTATATCCTGTACTTTATCACCTAAAAACATTAAAACACTTAAAAACGTGAGACAAAAATCTCAATAAGGAACTATCAGCTATAAAAACCAACTTTAACTTAACATAACTACATATATACCTTTAGAAATGGATTTAATCAAAACCTTATAAAATATAATCAAAACCAAAGTTCATATAATTTTATCAAACCAATTCATAATCAAATAAATGGTTTATAAAAAAAAATGGTTTATCAAACCAATTTGTAATCAAATAAGTGTTTTATCAAACCAAATCGTATTCAATCAAACGTAAAACCTTATATCAAAATCAATCATAACTGAAAATATAATCCAAATGAACTTAAAACATTGTATCCATTCTCGAGTTTCTCCCCTTAAGTATCAATCCATAACCACATATATAATCGAGACGTCTCTTAACATTGCCTATCCCATATGGTCTTACCCAACACTTCGCTGCCATACCCAATAGGTCTTCAGACTGTGTACACAGGCCATGTCCCTCACTGAACATGGTCTTTAAATATAAAACCACCGATCCGGATAACTCTCGATGGATATAAAATCATAAAATCATAACGTGCTCAAATATCCTTTCACAATCAAATTCCAAACTATTTAATAACCAAAAATGATTTGGCTTCAATTAGCCATTTTGTATCATAAAAATCACATTTGGATTTCAATCCAAAATAATAACAACAATAACCGCAACAGATTTCTCAATCCAAAAACAATTCGTAAGAAATCATCAAATTCATTTTGTTCAATATAGATATATATTGAAACCAAAAACATATATGTATATATGTAAATCAACCAAATTAAGCCTTAAATCAACATAATCAAGTAAAATATGAAATTCACATAGAATCATAATCAATAGCTTCATTTGAACCATAATTTCACAATGAAAAGCAAAATCGTGAAAAACCCTAATTTTTATAAAATTCCTGCATAACCCTAAAATATCAATTTCTGAAAAATCTTTGATATATATTTATCTATATACATAAAACTCAAAATATAGTTGATAGTTACTTACCTTGGTCACTAATTGAACAAAATACACCCGATCGATTCGCCGCTAAATTCTGTCTAAGACGTTACCCTCCAAACACTTCCGAAACTCAAAAACTCTTCGGTTAGGACTTAGATCTATAGATAAGGATTCTATGTTTCCAATTTCGAGTGATTCGGACGGTCGAATCTCCGTAAATCAAAGAAACGGTGGAGAAACGGTTCAGAGAAAACTGATGATAAATATAAACGAAAAAGAAAAAGAAAATGAAAAGAAAAGATAATCGTAT
Source organism: Euphorbia lathyris (assembly GCF_963576675.1). Classification (NCBI taxonomy): domain Eukaryota; kingdom Viridiplantae; phylum Streptophyta; class Magnoliopsida; order Malpighiales; family Euphorbiaceae; genus Euphorbia; species Euphorbia lathyris. The sequence continues at coordinate 89,869,628 of NC_088911.1, read as the reverse complement.
ACACCGCATGATTTGAGATATACAGTAAAACCTCTATATAGGAATACTCTATATAAGAATAACCTCCAATTTGTTATAAAAAATTTCGGTCCCAACTTGGGCCGGTTATAAATAAGAATAACCTCCCAAATGTTAATTGTTATACATAATCCAAGTCCCACCTTTAGAAACTATACCTCTATATAGGAATAATTATGTAAATAATGTATATATGTATTAAGGATTTAAACAAAATTTATTAAAAAATTTAAAAATTATTGAGATTAAATATGAGTTGGCACACAAATTCCAACTTTAACTATAAATTCTTACCATTTTCCCATAAAACTCTTTTCTTTATGTATTGGAAACTAAACTCAAAACTCTTCCAATTCTTTAGGTATTGGAAATAAAACTCGTAGACTTGATATACTAAACATTAAATTTATAAACTTTAAGTGTTGATTTTTTTTTTTGGGTACCAAACTCTATATAAGAATAACCTCCCAATTGTTATACAAATTGTCCGGTCCCAAACGTATTCCTATATAGAGGTTTTACTGTATATCTCAAATTTGGCAAACATCATATTTGATCCTCCATCTTTCTATAATCTGTTAAAAATTGCTCTAAACTTTAATTTACACCTAAAACAATCAAATTAACTCCAAATTTTTTCCATAGCACCAAATAAAAATCACACACCTAATAATTATAATATATATTACTATCAAGGTATAAATTCTAAAAATTTAGACACGGACGTGACATTGAAAGTTGATATTTCTATTGTATTGATTTCAAATGTAGGCATGTTATATGAATGAGAATGTATGGAATGATCAGAATCAACATCAAGCAAGTAAGCAAAATCAGAATTCATTTCATTGATAGTATTGGCGAGTACATCGTCAGATTCAAACAAAGTGGTAATATAGTTGTCATGATCGAGGTTCTCGGGGTTCTCATGGGCCTTGGAGGTGCTTGGTTCATCCACCGCTCCCCCGGTTGCCTATGTAATGATAACCTGCTCCTCAGCATTCAGGTCGAGCATCATGACCTCCTCTATGGAGCAGATTGCCTTTCCTTTGCCCCAGTCGGTAACATCATTGAAGATCTCAAATCCCGACAGAATCTTTCCCTCGGTCACTTGGCCCGACCTCGTCATTACCGCAATTTCCGGCTCATCATCAGACTCATCCCAGATATTGATTGGAGCTCTCTGATTGATACCTTCCTCGTCCGAGGAACTTCCCCAGATATCCATAACCATCAGATCCATCACGTGGGGGACGTTTGGATTTACGTAGGAAGGGTCCGACGATCCATACCGAGCCCAGCCTATCAGTTCGTCATAACCCTTCAAGAACACCATGCTCAACCTCTTTGCCACAAGTGGGATAGCACCCTTTCTAATGCACATAAGTTGCTCTTGATCGCTCAAGGTGATCTGACATGAGGCATACTTGAACCTCCATCTTCTTGCGTAATCTACGAATGCTTCCTCGGGAAACTGCTTGATCCTTTCTAAATCCTCCAACGTCCCTGTCCACGGAATGTATGTCTCATATCTCCATACAAAAGACTCCATAAGGGATCCCTAATCCCCTTTTGTCTTCCCCGAGAGCATTCGGTGCCACGTCAAAGCTTCCCTTGTGAGTGTCTTTGGGAAATGCTGAATCAACTCACTTTGATAGAGTCCTGCGTCATACATGTAGGCACGGAAACGGTTTATGTGATCGATGGGGTTCTCATCTCCCTTGTACTTAGCCATGGTTAATACCGCCTCCGGTGTCTCCTCATCAGGTGACTCAGGCATTTCTTCCGGATGTCCCCATGCGGTGTGTTTCTTGATGAATCTCTTACTCGTTTCAGCCCAATTCACCTTAACATTCATCGGAAGAGACATATACCACACCAGTGATTCTCCTGCCAACGAGTTGCAAAACAAACTCGTAATTTCCTTTTCTTTGAAGCCTAGGGGACCCATAGCGGAAAGATAAAAATGCAAGTGTTCCATGGGGTCCTTACCTTCATTATACTTACTGACCGTTGGCAACGGGCGTTTGATAGGCCCAATTTGCATCGCGCTATGTTTCACCGCCTGTGCTTTGGCTTTTCGATACTTCATCAAAAACAAGCTTGACATCAGTGACCAATCATGCTTAGTCGATTCCGGTAGCAACTGAAACCATCTCAAAGGTTCGCCCACTAGCGATAGATAGAACCACGGAGCGACATCTTCCACCTCATGTGGTTCTCTAAACATAGTGTGTACATATTCGAACAAATGGGCTTCGGGATCTTCTACCCCACTAAACAAACTCAACACTCTGGCCCTCTGAGATGACACCTCTTCGGATTTTCCTTCGTCATTTATCACTTCCTCTATTAGTCCTTCTCCTAAGACGGATACATGCAATCCATTTTCCACATTTAACTTGTCTTCGGAACTCAAAAGCTCTTCCTTAAATTCACAAAATGATTCCACCACAAAGCTCTCCTCCAACCCAGATCCAATTATGCTCACCCTATGACTAGGCGATGGATTGCACTTAGGGAGAGGGCTTGCTGACGATGGGTCGACTATTTTCATTTTATCAATCAGATCTTGGATCTCATGCTTTAGCCTCTCACAATTTTCAATGGTGTGCTCGTAGTTACTATGGAACTCGCAATACCCATTGGTTATCATCCGTGGTATGGGTCCTGTCTTATTCTTGGGAGTAAGAGCTTTTAGTAACTCCTTTTTCTGCAATCGTTCGAAAACTTTTGCATAAGTCTGATCAAACTGGGTGAACTGCCTTTTCTTGATAGCATTTAGTTCAAGCACCTTTACTGCGGTAGGTTCTATATTAGTACTTGGCCCTCCGGCACTATACCCCGACTTCGTCCATTTAGTATAAGCTCTTTTCGGCTCTCCATCCCCCTCAACTGTCAAAGCGTAGCTATACATCTGATTAAAATCGGTGAAAGGCATACACCGCAGCTCATTCCTAACATATGGCAAAGTATTGCCAATTACCACCCGGATCTGATCCTACTCCGACGGCTTCTGTTTCATAACTGCCGCCTTAGCTCTCCACCTACTCACAAAGTCGGACAATGACTCCCCAACCTGCTGATTGGTGCTCTCTAGCTCCCTTAAAGTAACCTCAAACATAGCGTTGAAGCTATATTGGATGATGAATGCCTTCGCCAGTTCTTTCCAATCTCTCTTTGTTCCCAGCGGCCATGCCTGAAACCTTTCGAGAGCAGCTCCTTCCAGATAAACATTGAACAACCTTAGGATCTGTTCCTCAACCAGAATTATGTGTTTCATTACCGCCACATATTGGTTCACATGGGCGATAGGATCCCCAGTTCCATCAAACTTCTTCATGTTAGGGAGTCCGAACTCCACGCGGGTCTTACACTTCCTGTGTGATGGGTCGCTTCCATTCCTCTCCATTTGATTTCTCTTTCCTAAACTGCTTGTTATGCAATCCTGATAGTCACCTCCAAAATGGGAACCGGTGTTCACAATGTTCCCAGCTGGTTTACAACCACTTTTGTTACCCTTCATTGTAAGCTCAGCCAGCTGGACCGACATTGCCGCTAGTTGACCGTTAATGTCGTTCACAGAAATCTCCAATTCAGCCACTTTTTCATTAGTCGCAGACATACTAACTGAAGACTGAGCGGACTCGGACGAAGATTATTCAGAAGCCACAACTGCCGACTGCGATGGTTCGGAATTGACAATCTGTAACTGGTCGAACTGTCTGACTAGCCGACTACTCTCACGGAACCACAACCTCTTAATGATTACGTCTGCGCGAGCGATACCCATTAGTATGTATGCATGATTTTATATGCATGATTCGTGGTGTGTGCGTTTATCATTTACAGATATATAAGATAAGAAGAAGAAACGTTAGTCTAATTACACGTATCACAACATCTCTCTTCCACCCTTATTCCTCCACACACTCGATGGTCCAAGTCTCTTTCCTAGGATTTTGGTTTGGGGCTCACATTGCGGTCCAGGGGACGCATGATGCCGTCGATTGTTGCGGGAAACATAAATCATTCATCAAACAATACAATTTGTTTTAACGTATCAGCGTTCAGTGACTAAGATATCGACCAAATTGGACTGTCATTTTGAATAACTCGTCTTTTGTTATATGGCGAGACGCATTATTTCGGGTTTTGACACCCTTTGAGCGTATCTCGGATTTAGACGTGGTAAGAGTTATTTTTGGTCCAATCGTTTGTTATCGACAATGATTCGTCCCTTTTATTCGCGTGGGTTCGTGTCTCGATTTTTGGATTACGACGGGATCTTTCGGATCTATCGAGAGACGCAACCACGTGTTTATTTAATGATAATATCACTTTTGGATTTTATTTTTAGGGAACGGAATCATCGCGTAACATGTTTGTTTCTAGCGTCAAAAATCTGCTTGCTCGTTTTGGCTACATGAAAAGATGGTGAGTCTTATTCGAGCGCGCGATAATCTTTAGCTAGTAACAACTCTTTACTTCTTCCAATTTACGGGATATATCTTCCCAGTGTGGTTATAGAAAATACACGTTTCGTTTAATCGCATGCATATTCGAAGCATGGATATTACCGTTCTTTTCACTTAGGTATAAACTGAGCAAACACGCAGATCGGGCCATATTTCTGGTAGTTTTGGTAACGGTCGAACTGATCACAGTCTCGTCCATATGGTGCAATTATGCGGTTTAGCTTAATTCGGCTTCGTGATTTTTAAGCGGCGGATATACTAGTTCGAGGCACGTATTTAACAACATTGGTTCATTTTCTTTAACTACTCTCGGGATTGACATATATCGTAGCTATGGAATGATTTTGGTCGTTTTTATTTTTTATTTTATTTTCTTAGTCACTTTCGCTGATACGTCCATTTCTCCTTAGAATAATGCAAGGTGTAACGTAAGAGCTCGTTTTTAATTCAGAAGGGACGGGCCACATTTACGAAACTCTTTACGTTACAACAGGGTCGTTCAAAACAGAAATGTTCTTCGTTTTCGTTTTGTCATAATCTCGCTTTATCCCAACGTATTTAAAGAATGTGAATAACGGCTATCGTTAATATAGTCTTTTGAATCGAGATATAACTATCCTTAATGCCAAACCGATTTGTACTAATACGTGCTTACGTCACAACGTATTTCCTGAACATGTGCCTTCTTCGAGACACGGAAAGGGACTAGGCGGGTCGTACAAGTTCATTCATACGAGGTGACTAAGTCGTCTTTAGTTCGAACCGTTTCGATGTTTTGGGGTAGTTTATACATCGGTTTAAGAGTATATATTAACGTATCGTTTCATTTTATTTACATATTTTAGGATTAGACACGTATCATGGCAATTTGAAAACACGAATTGATTCATTCATCACACCAAAAATAGTAACGGGTAATCCTATGGAAACTTCTAAGGCTACTATATGCTGACACGGCTGATCGCGGGACCTCACAAGACCGCACAAATTCGCCCCTAACGAATGGATGGGGACCCTTTGGCGCCTTACTGCAAGGGGGAACTTACACTAGCCTCTTTCGAGCGACGAATGGACTCTCAATTGAGGTTTCGTGGAAATTACCCAAAAGGTTTGCAATAATGCTTATGAATACATACGAAAAGAAATAATACGATCTGTCCCAGTTATGGGCTTAATACACGCCTTCCGGAATCAAATTTCTCGCTTCCCCAGCAGAGTCGCCACTTGTAGGTGCCGCGGCCTCGCCCGGGCGGACCGGGGGGTGGACACCGTTGATGACAGATGCTGTGATTGGCGCCGAAAGCAACCAATCGCGGAATCAAGCTGCTCGGCAGGGCCGGAGCTCGGAGTATGGAAGAGTCTCCACCCACGAATGGGAAATGAACACTGATCCCTTGCGGGAGACCGGTGAGGGTTCGGGAAACTTAGGTACGAGCCGAGAAGGCTAGCTCCTTTCCGGAGAAAGGCTACTAGGCACCCCGACATCGCCCGGTTATGAACCACCGGCCTCCTACTTAGCATGTTAGGCGCTAACGGACTAATCGCATATTTCTTTAAGTTTAAAATTCATTTGAAACCTTTTCTTTCTCGTTTTGAAAAACCGTTTTGAGCATATTATTGAAAGCCATATTAGTACAGAATCACCCATTTACATGAATTTAGAGTATATGGAAGAAAGAGGGAGATAGAAGGAAGAATTAGTTTATTTACAACGTGAATTGTGTCTTGAGCCATACATTAAATCTACACTAATCTCACTCCCCAAAAGAAGGTTTATTTACATGGTTCGTACCTTAATCGCCGTTGGAACGATTTAAATACGTTTCAAAACCCCGTGGATTTACATGACGTTCACTCGAATTGCCGTTGGAACGATTCGAGCGCTTGAAAACGTGGAATAAGAAGCTTTAACTCAAAAAACGTGATTAAGCATACAAGTCCATTTATTTTTGTACAAAACTATTTGGATAGAAAACGATTCAAAACTCTATTATTTGTGAGGAAAAAGATTTTAATTACAAGATTCGCTTAATCCGTCGTTGGAACGGATTAAGGTTTCAAAACGTGATATTTTAGGAAGTTGTTTTAAAAATGGTAACGAACCGAAAACCTTTTATTTACATTTGAAACCTCTAGAAATCTTTAATTTAAATAACCAAATTGAACCCTCTTTTTGTGGTTTATTTTCCCCTTTTTTACTCAATTAATCTTTACTTGAACATAATCACAACAATTAACAAATTAAACCCAAATTCACCCAACCAAATATATTTGAAATATATACATATAGAAAGTCCAAAAATAAGAGTAAATATACATATATATATATATATATATATATATATATATATATATATATATATATGCATTTTGGTTAAAAATAATAGTTATGTCTATAGATTAAAAATAAGGAAGCAAAGGAATAACATATAGTATAGTTGTTGGTAAGTAAAAATAATAATGAAAATAATGCTTTAATTAAAAACAAGTAAAACAATGAACAAGGTTCATAAAAAAATAAGAAAATAACTCTTAAATCCCAACATAACTATTATAATAAATATATAGCAAAGAACCCTCCCCAAATATACATTAAACATCAAAATAACATCTAATTATCCTCAAAAAACTCACTAATACCACTTGAATAACCCAAAACTATATATACATATATACATATGATTTTACAAAAACCAATTAATATAAATGAAGTTTAAATGGAAAATAAGTAGATATATGATACATAATAAGTAATTACTAGTTATATACCTCAAAAAATAATTTTAATAAACATATTGCATAATTATACATATATATATACAAGAATAAATGTCAAAAAAAGATGAGAAAAAGGTTGAAAAATGGATTTTTTAAGTTCGCTAAACTGGTTTTAGTGACAGAAAAGACAGAATATCAGAAACAGTCCCCCAACTTTCCAGATTTATTAAAATACTTTAGATCTAATCTATTCTATCATTTTGGTCCCCGACCTACCCAAATCGGGTCATAGTCTATAACGGAGTATCCCAAAACGATGTTTTATTTCCAAAATGTTAATTTAAAAAGCTTTTCTAAATTCTATATTTACAACGTTTTAATCCCGAACTCCCCTTAAATCGGGTCACGGTTCGTGTTGGGACTTTAAAACGAGTTTTTTTATTTCAAAACAAAACAAAACAAAATGTTTATTTAATACGAGACGGGAATTAAATAAATACGGAATAAATAAATGTGATAAATAAATAACTTAAAGCAATAAAAACTATAAACTAAATAAATAAATGAAATAAATAAAACGAGTCTAGTCCTCGGATAATACCTCAAGATCGGTATTGATGGCTTGATGTCGGTTGATTCCACGAGTTATGATTTTTCGGTGTTTTTTTTCGTGTTTGGTAAAATATTCAACTTTTAGGAATTTTCAAATTTTTTTAGGAAAAAAAAATGTTTTTTCCAAAAAAAAATCACTTTCTCTCTCTAAAAAATGTTTTAGAGTGAGAAGCTCTAGAAAATCCCCCTTCCCCCAATGCATGGGGATCCGTGCCTTTTATAGGCACGGATCCCAAAGTTGGACGTGCGCCCAACGTGGGGTTGGGCGACGCCCAACAGGCGCTGGGCGGACGCCCATCGCAAGTTGGGCGCGCGCCCAACTGCCGTGGGGCACGCGCCCCGGGCTGTTGGGCGTGCGTCCAACTGCCGTCGGGCGTGTGCCTGACGCGGCTGGGTGCTCGCCCAACGCCGCTGGGCGCTCTCCCCACGCAGTCGGGCGCTCGCGAGCCGTCTATTTGCCGGTACGCCATTCTTCAGGATCCTTTCGTGGTTTTTTTATTATTATTATTTTTTTTATTTTTTATTATCGGAATCAACCGCTTTAACCGTCTGCTATGGGTTTTCGTCACAGGTCCTCTGACTCGGTGTCTACAACTACCACCACCATCATCACCATCCCATCGCAGCAGCAACACATAAAACAATGAACTACCGCCAAACGCCTTCTTATCGCAAATTCCACCGCAACGATAACTCGTAGATTACAAGTGAAAACCCTAACTCGTAGATTACAAGTGAAAACCCTATCACCTATAAACAAATCGCCAGGAAGGTAATACAGCAGAACATGGAGAAGAATAAAGGGCTTGCAGAAGAATATGCACAGCTATGTTTGAGTAGCGGACGATGGCCTCGAACTCACGGACGAACTACTGCAATTAAATGGCAAAAATAACATGTATTTCATTGTTGGTCAATTCCTTGCGATAAAAGCAATCCATTTTGAATCTATGAAATCAACCCTAGCAGCAATATTGCAACCAGTTAAGGGTGTGACAATCACAGAAACCGACATGGAGGGGAGGTACCTATTCCAATTCTACCACAAACTTGACCAACAGCGAGTCCTCAATGATGGTCCCTGGACTTTCAACCAAAACCTACTCATAATGAAGCAACTGGAAGCCTCTGAACAAGCTATGCACCCTAACCTCACTGACCTTATAATCTGGATACAGCTATCTGATCTCCCTATGGGCTTTCAAACGGAAGCAGTATGCAAAGCAATAGGAAACCAAGTCAGTAACTATGTCAAATCCGATCCAAAGAACTTCACAGGTTTACGAAGGAGCTATCTCAGGATCAAAATCACCATAGATGTTCGAAAGCCTCTGAAAACGGGTCAGAAAATAAAAAGAAGCGCAGGGGATTGGCTGTGGGTGAATGTCAGGTAGAGGCTACCTTAATTCTGCTTCTTCTGCGGAATCATTGGTCACTCCGATAAGTTCTGGCCCGCCCTCTTTGATTGCATAGACATACCAACTAAATGCAGGTTTGGCAGCTGGCTGAGAGCTGTCATTCGGAAAACCGGTATCCAGAGAGGAAAAGAATGGCTGCGTCATCCAACTACGGAGGCGGACAACTCCAAATTCGAAGCCATAATCCCGCTCACACTAGCGATGGAACCATCAGCTAGCAGCAAAGGGAATAACAGAAGTTCAGATAGCCTTGGGGGTGCTCGACAGAATCTGAAAGGTACAAACGCTAACATGCAGTTGAAGAATAGTGAGGAGGAGGATGGGATCAACGTAGATGTGAAAAGGAAACGCACTGAGTCTGTGAACATGGAGGTGGAAACAAGTTGTTCCGATCAACAAAAAAATGGAGAAGAGGCGAGACCTGGTAATCAGGTCCGCCAGGGATCATGAGTCTACTAAGCTGGAACTATCGAGGGCTGGGCAACTCTCGCACAGTGAACGTCCTAAGGGAGTTGGTTCGTGCCCACAGGCCTCTAATTGTTTTTCTCATGGAAACAATGATCAAGGAGGTTAAAGTGTTATCTGTTTGTCAAAAGTTGGGTTTTGAAAACCACTGTGTAGTGGATGGTAGGGGCCATGGGGGTGGAATTGCACTGTTCTGGCAAAACAGCATTGTACTGAATATCCATTCCGTCTCAACTAACTTCATTGATGCAACTGTATCAATCCCGAATATACAACCATGGAGACTCATGGGATTTTATGGGTACCCAGAAAGAGGTCGGCGAAGAGAGTCATGGCAAATGCTTCGAACTTTAGCCTCACAAAGCGAAGGTGCGTGGTGCTGCGTTGGTGACTTTAATGATATTATCAGCAATGAGGAGAAAAGGGGAGGTCCGTTACGCGCTTACTGGCTGCTGAGTGGTCTTCAAATGGCACTAGAAGATTGTGAGCTCACCACCCTACCTATAAAAGGATATCGGTTCACTTGGGAAGTCAGACAGGGCTCGTAAAATTGGGTAGAGGAAACCTTAGATCGTGCCGTGGTAAACCCTGCGTGAAAGGCAAACTTTGGTAATTCAGTCTTGAGAAACTTAACGACGGCATGTTCTGATCATTCGACGCTCCTCCTTCAGTTCAAAGCCTGGATGTGTGTTCCTAAGGTGCGAAGGTTCCAGTTTGAAAATATGTGGCTGAGGGAAAACAGGTGTGCAGCGGTGGTTCAAGCAGTGTGGGAAGCTAACACCAACAATTCAATCGCGACTAAGGTAGAGGCCTGTTCGCATGCACTAAAAGAATGGAGCAGATCACTGAATAATAACCTGCAATCGAATGTTGATGAGTTACGGAGGCAAGTGGAAGAGTTAAGACACCGAACAGATCAGCTTGGCATTGAACTCTTCCGCACCGTCAGAACAGATTATATAAAAACCCTACAACAGTAAGAGGACTATTGGAAACATAGAGCTAAGCAACACTGGCTTCAGGAAGGCGATTGTAACTCTCGTTACTTCCACGCCTACGCTTCTGCAAGAAAGCGGTTTAACAGTATTACCGAACTTAGAGGTGAACAGGGCATCATGCGTGGCTGGGGGAGTGGACTCGAACGGACTTTGCAAGACTATTTCAGCGGAATTTTTACTAGCTCTGGTTGCGACGCTGCTGGAATACTATCTGCTATCCGCAATCAATTAACGTAGGCCCAGAATCAGCTTTTATCAACCGAGTTCATCGCGGGGGATGTCAAAGCCGACTGCTTTGATATGCAACCCGACAAAAGCCCGGGGCCGGACGGTCTTAATCCTGCGTTTTTTCAAAGATTCTGGCATATTATTGGAGCGGATGTTACGGCGGCATGTCTTTAGATCCTTGACAAATCACAACTATCGGAGCATCTCAACGACACTCTAATTGTACTCATCCTAAAAAAAAGAAAATGCTGAAAAGCTTACTGATCTACGACCAATCGCCCTCTGCAATGTCTTATTCAAGATAATATCAAAAATGTTAGCAGCAAGATTGAAAGAAGTCCTCCTCTCTGTTATTTCACCAAATCAGGGCGCCTTCCTAAAAGAGAGATTGATATCTGACAATGTAATTGTAGCTTTCAAAGTCATACACCATCTGAAAAACAAACGACAAGGGAAGCACGGCATAACGACGCTTAAACTTGACATGAGCAAGGCGTATGATCGTGTGGAGTGGCAGTTCCTATGGGCTATGTTCACCAAATTGGGGTTCAACGATCAATGGATAGGTTGGATAAAAATGTGTGTCGAATCGGTCAGTTATAAAATTATCCATGGTGGTAAGGAGGTGGGTCCGATCGTTCTAACCCGAGGATTGAGGCAAGGCGACCCCCTTAGCCCGTTTCTCTTTTTGATATGTGCAGAGGGGCTATCCGCCCTATTACAAGAGAAGGAGCGTGCGGGAAACGATCGTAGGGGTGGTAAGGATCGATGATTTGCAATGTGGATGCCGGAGTGTTTCAAGAGGAAGGGTATTGCTCATATGGTTTCTTATTACGTGATCATTCGGGGACGTGCATCTTTGCTCGACATGGAGCTTTCCCAGGCTATTTTGAACCAGTAATAGCTATGGCGGTAAAAGAGGCATTGTCATGGATAAAGCAACACAACCACAAGAACATCGAGCTGCAATCAGATTGCTTGACGGTAGTACAAGCTCTCAACGGCAGAAATCATTCCTTATCATATTTGTCAGACATTCTTTTTAATTGCAATTCTTTATTCAACGAGTTAGATAATGTATCTATCTCATTTATTAAACGTTCAGCGAATTGCGCAGCTCACAGCATAGCTAGAGCAGTCAATTCTGAGTCTGTTCGGGGGGAGTGGTCATGTGCTCCCCCGTTTCTTATTTCAACTGTAGCTACCGATTTAATTCAATAAATTTATTCTTTCTCAAAAAAAAATTAAGATTATTAATTATTATTTTATCATTATCTTATGGATCTTGGATGATAATCACTAAAATCTAATTCTCCTAGCTGAGTTCCGATTCAATCTTTTCAGATTGTTGTTTATATGATATCTAGGAAAAAAGCATATTGAGATCCTTGAATCTTTATTATTCGATTTTTGGGCAGATATCTCAGATTTCACTAACAGCCACAAACAAAGCAGCTCCTCTTCAGATTTCTTAACATGCAAAATTAAATTATGACTTTTACTTAAACCTTAGCAAACAAAAATGACCCTCAATTATATAGTCTAATACTAAAATAATTATCATATTATGCTCCCATTTAAGATATACCTATACTTAGCCGTTTAAAGTCTACGTCACAGTACTATAATATCAACAGTAACATAATATTAGAGATTGTATTTGCTTTAGTACGTAATCATTTGAAGTTTTATTTCCTACATTTTGCTTGTTCTACTTTTTTTTCATTTAATGAAATTCTAAACATTTTTTTTTTCAAAAAAAAAAACAATATAATGTTAGAGATAATATCCTTAATATCTCTGAATATCTCTAATTATCTTCCTAGTATATCTTGTTAATATCTTTATTATCTCCGAATATCTCTAATTATCTTCCTTATGATTCTTTGAATATCGATCCTATCAGTCTAGATCTAACGGTGAATAACCAAATTTCATTTAGTTATCAAGATCCATGTGAACATTATCGTAGACATGAAATCTTCCTCTTTTCATAACTACTGATTTTTTTTCAATGAAAAGAAATATACGGTTTTGTATTTTTATTTTTTTAACAAAAAGAAAAGTTTTGAATGGAAATTATGTAATATGGATTTGAAAGGAGTCATAAAACAACTGCAAGCTATTAGTAAACAATGATATTTTTGTTTTGTTTTGTTACTTAGAAAATAAAGATTAGTTTGGACAAAAAAAAGTCAACCATTCCAACAATATTGATTTTATAGATTACTTGCACACAATTCATTTTCTATAACCAAAGTTTTGAAGTAGGAATTATATTTTTAGTTTAGTGTACAACAGATTTTATAAATGGTTGCTTTTGATTTTTTTTTTTTTTTTAAATCAAAGGTTGCTTTTGAATTTAGAGAAAATAAGAGAATGGCTGTATAGATATATCATATATTGGCTAATGTATTTCAATCAAGATCGACCACACGTGCAAGTAAAGAAAACAAAAGTCAAAAACGAAAAAACAACGGTCAACGAATAAATTTATATTCTAATCAAATTTCACATTTTCCTACATTTTAGCAATTTTCTATTTCACTATTCCCCCAAAAAAAGACTAATTGTATTTTTAACGAATAAACTAAATCTGCTATATATAAAAGTTAATCATAATTTTTTATATCAAATTGTCTTAAAATATTTCTTGTGTTTATTTATGTAGGTAAAAAAATTAACAAAAAATGTACAAAACTGTTTCAATTTATCGATAAATTTATTTGGAATATCCAATGTGACATTTAAATAACAGTCAAACCAATCTTTTTAAATTTTTGACCGCCTGGGAGCTAAAATTTATCTAGTTTGAAAATGTTAGGGTTAAATTTGCACAAATTCATATATTATGGCTAAATCTACAGTTCGCATGAAACATTATAATTAAAATTGGCTGAGAACCCTCCCTTAGGTGAGGACACTTTGTTATGTGAGAACAAGATGAAACGACGTAGTTTTGGTACCTTTAATTAAAGATTAAGAGGGTGTTTGTTTTAGCTTTTCGGAGGAGCGTTTAGCGTGTCACTCCAAACCGCTGGAAAAATAGCGTTTGGTTAGGTTTATATAACTGCAGCGTTTAGCGTTTTTTCTGAAATCTGCAGCGTTTTGGAGCGTTTCACGAAAAGCTCATGTTTGGAGCTTTTCATAAACAGCTGTTTGTAGTTATTTGTTATGGACAGAATTATCCTTTTTATTTCTACAAAATATGTTTATTCTTTAATATTATTTATATTTCTACAAAATAATTACCGAAAAAACAATGTTTTGTTGCGTTCAATAAATTTTTTATTTTTATATAGATTATTTTTATTAATTTGTGTAACACATTTTTTATTTTATAATAGGATAAGGTACAAAAATACCCCTAACATTTATAGTTAGGAGCAATTTTACCTTTAACGTCTAAAATGGTGCAATTATACTCCTATTGTTGGCAGCCAAAATCAATTTTACCCATGACATTCACAAGTTGGGTCAATTTGAGAAATAATTTATCAAACTGCATTCTTGGTCATGAATATTGTCATCTACACTTTACATACCATTTTATCATCGTTAGTAACAGATCACAAACATATGATTAGATATGAATTTTTTAAGAAAATAAAAAAAATATTGTCTTTTGTACGAGTTAGACAAAAAAATCAAATATTTCGCCGAATTTATAAATAATAATATTTGAAATTGATCAAACTTGTCAATGTTAGGGGTAAAATTACTCTTAGCTGCTAGTGTTATGGGTAAAATTGCACAATTTTAGAGGTTAAGAGTAAAATTATTCCTAGTTCTAAATATTATAGGTATTTTTTCACATTTTTCCTTTTATAATTTTATCGTTGATTAATTTAAAACATGTCCATTTTCGACATTTTAAATCCGAACAGCAGCAGTTCAATATAATTTTACCAAACACCAGTAATTAAACAGCTAACAGCTTACTGCAACTGCAAACAGCTAACAGCTTACTGCAATTGCAAACAGCAACCGCAACAGCTATTAGCTAACAGCTGAACCAAACGGACCCTAAATAAGAAAATAGGGATGGAGGAATTCAAACCTGGGACTGGAGCATAGAAGCAATAACGCACACACCATCTAACACTAGGACACTTGCTTTAATTTGTTCGTTATACAATTCTTTTATTTATATATGTCTCTGATACTAAAAAAAATCCAATATTATATTTTTTAAATAAAAATACACTTGCTTTAGTTTGTTCATTATACAATTCTTTTATTTATATATTATTAAGTGCCTTTGATGCTAAAAAAAAATCCAATACTATATTTTTTTAAATAAAAATACACTTACTTTAGTTTGTTCATTATACAATTCTTTTGTTTATATACTATTAAGTGCATCTGATGCTACAAAAAATCTAATACTATATTTTTTAAATAAAAATATATTATATATTTTAATAAAATTTTATATTAATATTTTATTTATATAAGAAAATATATTTTTTAAAACATACGTTAGAACATATATTTTAACTTTTAAAACATGAACTATGAAGTTTAGAACGTACGACATATTGTTTAGAACATATGTTATATTTTTTAGAACATACGTTATGTTTTTTCGAACTATAAACTTTAGAACATACGTTATGCTTTTCTTGTGCATTATGTCACGGGTTGCTTAATATACCACTGTCCTTGTAGCTTCTATTATTTAATATTTGACACATGCACTTATTAATATCGATTAAATGTGGATAATAATAAATTATTAATAGAAAAAAAAAAAGAAATGTGCATAATAATAAATCCTTCTTTGCTCTGAAAAAAAAACCTTCTCTGTAAAAACTGTCGGCACTCCAAATCTTCAAGTTTTCCTCTCTTTTGTGGATCTACTTTGAGGAGGAAGAAGGAAGTTCCTTCTTCCTCCTCTTGTCGGGTTAGGTTTACTGTTTTTTCTTTCTTTTTTAATCTGTGTTTATATATTTTATTAGATCTCTTTATCCGTTTGAATTGTATCTACTTTCTATCATTCTGCTATTTATACCTTTTTCGGATTTAGTAAGAGCGGAAACAATTTATTTTATACGTGGATCAATATATCTGCGTGGTTGCAACAAAAAAAGGACTCATATCCGAATGTTCGGAAGGGCCTAAATGATGAAGATTCGATTGCAATTGCTTTTCTGCGGATTAGGATTTCAATGAAGTATATGTTTTATTGTTTTTCCGTGTGTTTTATACCTTTTATGGCTTTTTATGCTCTTTGTAGTCGTTTTCGTCCCATTGTGGATTTTGTAAGGTTTTTTACCTTTTGTGTTTCTTGTTGTTGTACTTGTTCTTTCCATATTTAATAAAGATGTAGACATTATTATCAAAAAAAATAAAAATAAAAAAAAATCCAAAAACATGCTCCAATTTCTTATTTATTTAATTTCTCTATATTTTCTGTAATTTATGTTTTAAAATGTTAAAGACGATGTTCTAAATAATGTTATATATGTTCTAAACTTTATAATTTGTGTTCTAAAAATTAAGTATAATGTTTAAAAAATCAGTAAATATCTCGATCATTTTTGCATTTGTTCTATAATATAATTTATAACTCATGTTCGAAAAAAAAACGTAACGCATGTTCTAAAAAACATAACTTATGTTCTAAACTTTTTAGTTTGTGTTCCAAAAATTAAAATATATAATCTAACGTATGTTCTAAAAAATATATCGTACGTTCTAAATTTCATAGTTCGTGTTCTAAAAGTTCAAATATATGTTCTAAAGTATGTTTTAAAAAATATATCATATGTTCTAAATTTTATAGTTTGTGTTGTAAAAATTAAAACATATGTTCTAAATTTTATGTCATAAGTTCTAAATATATCGTATGTTCTAAAATTTTTTATATGATTTTATTAAAATATATGATATATTTTTATTTAAAAAATATAGTATTGGATTTTTTTTAGCATCATATTCACTTAATAATATATAAATAAAAGAATTGTATAATAAACAAACTAAAGCAAGTGTATTTTTATTTAAAAAATATAGTATTGGATTTTTTTTAGCATCAGAGGCACTTAATAATATATAAATAAAAGAATTGTATAATGAACAAATTAAAGCAAGTGTTCCAGAAAAAAAATATAGAGGAATTAAATAAATAAGAAATTAGAGCATGTATTGGATTTATTTTTCTATTAATAATCCATTATTATGCACATTTCTTTTTTTTCTATTAATAATTCATTATTATGCACATTTAATCGATATTAATAAGTGTATGCGTGAAATATTAAACAATAGAAGATACAAAGAAAGTAGTATATTAAGCAGTGCGCGACATAATGTATAAGAAAAGTAATTGTCTTAGTGGTAAGTAGTGTGTAGTGTATGTAGAAGTGCTTAGTTTGAATCCCACCAGCAATATTCCTTGTTTTATTTAATTTTTATACTCAAAACGGCGTAGTTTTGAGTGTTCTTACATAACAAAATGCCCTCACCTAAAAAAGAATTCTTACAAGAGCCATCTCCTATATATATATATTCTAATTTCAAATTTCACATTTAAAAATGAGAAGTGTATCAGAGTTATCAAGGATAAAGTAGTAATTAATTTGTTTGGAATGCTCACTCTCCCCCTTCTCGCTCCTTTACTATCTGGAGAGTTTTGCATGATCGGGTTCCGACTCACGATCTTGGTTTCTCCATGGCCTCTTGCTGTGTTCTTTGTGGCAGGGATGCTGAGTCCATTAATCATTTATTCATTAGCTGTTCTTTTGCAGATTCTCTTTGGAGGACCCTTGAGATTCATTTTTCCTGCTCTTTACCTCGACATTTCCAATTCATCCACTTCTTCAACAATCTCCGTAGTATTCATTTTGGCTCACAGGTGTCGATAATCTGGTGTGTTGCCGCTATCACTTGCATCTGGTTAATTTGGTATTGTCGGAATGAAGCAATCTTTAAAGATGTTTCTCCCTCTATTCAGCTCTCGAAGGTCAAGCTATTTCGATTGATTCACGAGCCCTTTGTCTTTTCTAAAGGTTTTTGCTCTTCGCGGAGAGATGTTGTTATCTTATCCAATCTTCTAGCTTCTCCTAGGCCGCCTCCTGCTCCCAACATTATTCCGGTCCACTGGCTTAAACCTCCTCTGGATTGGGTTAAAGTCAATGTAGACGGCTCTGCTTTTGGCACTCCTGGCGAGGCTGGAGCGGGTGGTATTTTTCGCAACTATCGAGGTTTTTCCAAAGGTTGTTTTGCATTTTCTACCCCTCCTTTTGCTTACATGGCTGAATTAAGAGCCGCTCTTTTCGCAATCGAACTCGCTTGGGAGAAAAATTGGCATGAGCTTTGGGTTGAGTCAGATTCAATGTACTTTATTAATCTGCTTAGACATCGTTCCTTGGATGTTCCTTGGGGTATTCGACAAGAATGGTTGCACTGTCTCAGTATTTGCTCTAGGATGAACATTCTCTTTTCTCACATCTTCAGGGAAGGAAATAGAGTTGCTGACGCTTTGGCAAAATTTGGAGTCTCTTCTTCAATGATCAATTGGTGGCCTTCCGCTCCTGATTTTTGCCACATGTTTATCAATGATGACATTTGTAGTATTTCACATTTGCGTTTCTCTTAATTTTTTCAAAATTTTCTCCTCCCCTCTTCTTGTTGTTTGTTCTCCTCCTCTCCTTTTGTTCAAACATTCACTTTTTCCTTTTTTAATATATTGCGGGTTTGACAGTTCTTGGACCATGGTGCTCACCCCGCCCTAGTTATGTCTCGTCCCAATTTCTATAAAAAAAAAATACTATCAAGACTGATTGGTTATTGATTAATTTGACGATTTCCGCCAACTTTAAAGACTAAGCTGTTGTTTGATAAACTGAATATTAAGTGCTGACAAAATAAATACTGAATATTATAAGTGCTGAAAGTATTAAATGATCTAATTTTTATAAAAATATTGTTTGATAATATTTAACTTAAAATGTTAAGTTAAATATTTTGACTTATAAAAAATAAGTGATTTTTAACTTAATTGACTAATTTAAGTGGTGAAAAAACAACTGTTTGACACAAACGAACGTAAACTAAGGGCCCGGTGCACTATGCGTCCCCGCTAAGCGAGGGTCCCGGGAGGAGTCCCACTACAAGGGTGTATTGGGAGCAAGCCTTCCCCTGCCAATTTTTTTTAATAAGAGGGTCACTCATAAGATTCGAACATGTGACCTCTCGATCACACGACAAGAACGTTTACCGTTGCGGCAAGACTCATCTTCTAAATCATGCTAAGTATGATTCAAAAAAAATGCTAAGTATAATAAGAATAAAAATGAAAATATTATGAACCAGAATAAATGGCAAAAAGAAAGTGAGCATCCAAATTGCATGAAAATTGGAGTTGCATTGAAAATAAAAGAACCTAATTAAATAATAAGAGCAAAGTTGATTTCGTAGAATCTAATAAAAATACTAAGATGAAATTGTATGATATGATAAAAAGTGTGGTTTTATGGCCTGTGAAATTTATGAAGAAAAGATGGAGAAATTTTGAGCTGCAAATTATGCTGTGGGAAATTCAAGGCGTTGATCCACTTTATGCTTTCGCACCTCAAATCTACCCAATTCAAAGGTATGTTTTTTTACATAGAAAGTTTAAATTAAGCTTAATGATGCAATTAACATTTTATAATTGCAGAATGATTGATCCTCCTGAGCAGGACAGAATCTTCTTCAATTAGTACAGCGATGCTGACTCATCTATCTCGAACTGGAATAAAACCCAATCTATTCCTCTTTTAATTACTGCAAATTTTTTATTTTCTTTCTTATTGCTTCCTTTTCGTTTTCCATCCATTCTCCTCCATGGATTTTAGTTTTGGTATGCATGGCTTCATTAAGAGAAGAAAAAAAAAAAAGCAAAGCATATCCTCTTTAGATTGAATTTTTTATCTTTCAATTTTACACATTAAATTCATTACCTTTTCTATCTTTTTGCACATTAAGTACCTACTTAACAACAAAGTCATGTTTGAGTATTATGCATTTTATCTATGTTCGAAATTTAAGGATTTGTTTGATCCAGCGGTTAGTTAATAATTATTGTTATTAGTTGTTTATTCTTATGGTTCATTGTTTATTATTAATTGATTAATAATTAGTATTTGCTAAAATTAAGATGAATATTCGATGTTAGTATGTAAAATATCTAATACGAGTGTTTTAAATTACTCAACAAATAAGTTATAATAGAAAAAATATAATACAACAACAATAACAATTAAGCCTTAGTTCTGAAATGATTCGGAGTCAGCTAATATGAGCCGTCATACGAAACCATGAAATCAAGTCGTGTTAGCGACATAAATTCTCTCTCTACTCCGTTCTATCTACTACCATATTTTCCTCAATCCCCAATAAACTCATATCACTCTCAATCACACTCTTCCAAGTTTGCTTAGGTCTTTCCCTATCCCTCACCATTGCATCCTTTTGCCACTTTTCAATCCTTTTAACCGGTGCATCAAGCGCTCTTCGTCATACATGGCCAAACCACTTTAGTCGGTTTTTCCTCATTTTATTCTCAATAGATGTAACCTCTACTTTTGTCCTAATTATTTCATTACTCACCTGGTCCTTTCTCGTATAGTCACACATCCATCGCAACATACGCATCTCCACCACTGACATCTTATGAATGTAACAATGTTTCACTATCCAACACTCGGAACCATATAACAATGCAGGTCTAATTGTCGTACGGTAGAATTTTCCCTTCAATCTATTAGGCATATCGGGGTCACAAAAGAAATCCGTAGTACTCCTCCACTTCGACCAACCAGATTTAATCCTATAAGCAACATCTCCATCCACTTCTCCATCCGCTTGAATAATAGACCCTAAATAACAGAAGCAATCCGAGCCCTGGACAACCCTCCCATCCAAGTGATTGTCCTTGCCTCCCTAATTCTATCATCGCTAAACTTACACTCGAAATATTCCGTCTTACTTCGGCTCAACTTAAAGCCTATAGATTCCAAAGTTTGTCTCCATAGTTCCAACTTCCTCTCCACACCTTCTTTCGTCTCATCAACCAACACAATATCATCTGCAAACAACATGCACCATGGTATAGCATCTTGAAATGAACTCATTAATTCATCCATAACGACGGCAAAAAGAAATGGGCTAAGTGTGGAACCTTGATGCACTCCAATCGTAATAGGAAACTCTTCAGTCTTCCCAACACTGGTACGTACACTCGTGCACGCTCCTTCATACATGTTCTTTATGATGTCAATATATTTTCGCGAAATGCCTTTTCTTATTAAGGCCCACTAAAGTACTTCCTTTGGTACCTTATCATATGCCTTCTCCAAGTCAATGAAAAGCATATGCAAATCTTTCTTCTTATTTCGATAGTGCTCCATTAATTGTCTCATTAGATGGATGACCTCCATAGTTGATCTTCCCAACTTGGTTTTCCGAGATCTTCACGCTTCTCTTTAACCTTTGTTCAATCACTCACTCCCAAAGTTTCATAGTGTGACTCATTAGTTTGACTCCTCGATAGTTGGCACAATCTTGGACATCACCTTTGTTCTTATACAAAGGGATTATGGTACTTTTCCTCCATTCTCATGGCATCTTATTGGTTCTCCAAATCTTGTTGAAGAAAGTCATCAACCATTCAATTCCTTTCTCTCCCAAACATCCAAATCTCAATAGGGATGCCATCAGGTCCTACTGCTTTCTTCAATCTCATATTTTTTAATGCCATTTTGACTTCAACTTTTTGAATTCTTCGTATGCAGTCACGATTTATCATATCGTGAAGGATACTTATATCTCCAACATCTTGTCCGTGATCTCCATTAAATAAGTCATCAAAATAGGACCTCCATCATTCATTGATATCCTTATCTCCAACCATGATTCTTTGGTCCACATCCTTCACACATTTAACTTTTCTGAGATCTCACGTCTTTATATCTCTCACACGGACAATTCTATATATGTCTCTTTCCCCTTCATTCGTATCCAATCTTGTATACAGATCCCGATTCACCTTTGCTATGGCATCTCGTATGACCTTCTTTGCTTCCCTTTTAGCCTCTTTATACTTTTCATAGTTCTCATAACTCCTACATTTCCCCAATATTTTATAGTATTCTCGCTTACTCTTTATTGCTTGTCGTACTTCTTCGGTCTACCAAGATGTGTCCTTACCTGATGCCATGCTACCTTTAGATTCCCCTAGAACTTCCTTCGCTACTTCCTTTATAATATTCTCCATCTTAGTCCACATTGAATCTATATCTAAATCCATGTTACAAGACCAAATATCTTTTGTGGCCATGTTATCCACAAATTTTTGTTGGTTCTCCCCTTGCAGTTTCCACCACTTAATCTTAGTCTCCATTTGTGGTGTTCGTTTTTTTATACATCTCCTACTTCGAAAATCAAGCACCACTACTCTATGTTGAGTTGTCGTACTCTCACCAGGGACCACCTTACAATCAATATAACTCTTTCTCCAACCACTCCTTACTAGGAAGAAGTCAATTTGGCTCACATTACCGCCACTCCGATAAGTCACTAAGTGGGAGGCTCTTTCCGTAAACCAAGTGTTCATGATACTCAAGTTATAGGATGATGCGAATTCCAGAGTATTATTTCCTGCTTCATTCCTATCTCCAAAACCAGAACTTTCATGAATGCTCACAAACCCATCTCGCCTAGAACCTTCATGTCCATTGAGATCACCACCCAGTACCATCTTCTCATCCCTAGGAACATGTTGCACCACTTCCTCTAAGTCCTCCCAAAAAGCGTGTCTTATAGAGGCACAGAAAAATATAATACAACAATTAATAAAAAATAATCTAAATAATTAATTAAAAATATAATAACTTATTGAACAGAATAAAATTTTGTCCATACGTCAGTGGTATTAAAAATATCCAACACTTAAGAAAAAATGTATTTTGTGAAAATAAGAAAAGTAAGTTTATTAAAATCAAATAAATACAAACATTTTTCTTGAAAAGCACAGCAAAATGATTTCTTCTAGAAACTAGTCCTTTGCATCATCCATCCACCGAATCAATCATGTCAAACAAGGAAGTACACACCATCTAATGCAATAATTGGCCATTATATATATATATATATATATATATATATATATATATATATATATATATATATATATATAAAAGAGATCAGGTGTGACACAACTCTTATGGTGTGACAATGACCAATTGTGTAATTAACCAGGGAATGTGGTAAATTTGTAAATAAAAGGAAAGAGAAAATTGTTTTATTTTTTTTCTTTAAAATGCATTTTCCCAACTTTTCCAATCTCGTTTTTCAAAAAATTTTATACCGTTGGACTCATCTTAATTAGACCGTCATTTTAAGAAGCTCGGGTAAAAAAATTTCCGGTGAACGGAATCCGGCGATCTGTTTTTCTGTGAGAAAAAAATGTCCAGAAAATTCTCAAAAAATTCCAAAAAATATAAAACATTATTCTGAGAAACTTTAATTCTTCACTCAAAGTGAGATTCCTTACGGTTTAGTCCCAAATCAACGGAATCCGGCGGTTAGATGAACGTTTTCCGATAAAAAAACCGAAAGTGCCCAGACAATTCTCACAAAATTTCAAAAAATGTAAAACATTATTTGGATAAACTTTAATTCTTGAGTCGAAGTATGATTTCTTACATTTTAGTCCCAATAAAATGTTTTCCTTAATTTTATCCATTTTACATCCTTAAACAATTTATTGGGTCAAAACCGTAAGAAATCCCGTTTCTACTCAAGAATTAAAGTTTCTTAGAATAATGTTTTACATTTTTTAGAATTGTTTGAGAATTTTCTGGGCACTTTTTTTTCTCACCAAAAAACGCCCATCCGGATTCCGTTCACCGAAATTTTTTTTACTTGAACTTCAGGGATCTTAAAATGACTGTCTAATTTAGACGAGTCTAATAGTATAGAATTTTTTGAAAAACGAGATTAGAAATGTCAGAAAAATGTATTTTGAAGAAAAGAAATAAAACATTTTTCTGTTGGAACAAATGGTACACTGATTTGGAACAATGTAAGTAGGATAAAAAAACGTGTACAGAAAATTATCAAAAAATTTTAAAACATGTAAAACATCATTTTAAGAAACTTTAATTCTTGGCTCAAAGCGAGATTCCAGATAGTTTTGACCCAATAAATTGTTGAAGCATGTAAAATGGATAAAATTAAGGAACAAGTTTTATTAGGACTAAACCGTAAGAAATCCCATTTCGACCCAAATATTAAAGTTTCTTAGAATAATATTTTATATTTTTTGAAATGTTTTGAGAATTTTCTGGATATTTTTTTCTCTCCAGAAAACACCCACCCGGATTCCGTTCACCGGAATTTTTTTTACTTGAGCTTTAGGGATCTTAAAATGACAGTCTAATTTAGACGAGTCTAATAGTATAAAAATTTTCGAAAAATAAGGTTAGAAATGTTGGGAAAATGTATTTTAAAGAAAAGAAATAAAACAATTTTCTGTTGGAACAATATAAGTATTATGTTGGAACAAATGGTACACTGATTTGGAACAATGTGAAAATTATCAAAAAATTTCAAAACATGTAAAACATCATTTTAAGAAACTTTAATTCTTGGCTTAAAGCGAGAATCCTTACAGTTTTGACCCAACAAATTGTTGAAGCATGTAAAATGGATAAAATTAAGGAAAACATTTTATTGGGACTTAACCGTAAGAAATTCTGCTTCGACCCAAGAATTAAAGTTTCTTAAAATAATTTGTTGCTGCTGGGGTTCGAACCCTGGCCTCCTCACTTACACTCCACACTCCTTACCACTGAACCATTTGCTTTTCTTGTGTATTATGTTGTGCACTGCTTAATATACCAATGCCCTTGTAGCTTCTATTGTTTAATATTTGATGCATCCACTTATTAATATTGATTAAATTTGCTAGAAAAAAATCTAAAAACATGCTCCAATTTCTTATTTATTTAATTCCTTTATATTTTTGTAATTTATGTTATATAAGAAAATATATTTTTTAAAACATACGTTAGAACATATATTTTAACTTTTAAAACACGAACTATGAAGTTTAGAACGTACGACATATTTTTTAGAACATACGTTATGTTTTTTAGAACACGTGTTATGTTTTTTCGAACATGAGTTATAAATTATATTATAGAACAAGTGAAAAAACGATCCAGATATCTACTACTTTTTTTAGAAAATTATACTTAATTTTTGGAACACAAACTATAAACTTTAGAACATATGTTATGTTTTTTAGAACATACGTTATGTTATTTAGAATGTGAGTTTTTTTTTTTTAACAAAAAAAATGGCCCATATATTTACTATTTTTTTAAAACATTATCTTAATTTTTAGAATACAAATTATAAAGTTTAGAACATATGTAACAATATTTAGAACATCGTCCTTAACAATTTAAAACATAAATTACAAAAATATAGAGGAATTAAATAAATAAGAAATTAGAGCATGTTCTTGGTTTTTTTTCTATTAATAATTAATTATTATGCACATTTGTTTTTTTCTATTAATAATTATTATGTGAATTTAATCAATATTAATAAGTGCATGCATCAAATATTAAACAATAGAAGCTACAAGGTCATTGGTATATTAATCAGCGCACGGCAGAATACATAAGAGAAACAAATGGCTCAATGGTAAGCAGTGTGGAGTGTAAGTGAGGAGGTTAAGGTTCGAACCCCAGCAGCAACATCAGCGTTTTTTACACGTATCCTCAACGAACCCCGGTACTACTAGTGGTCATGATCTATGAAGGAAGTGCTAATTTCCAAAAATAAATTCTTATTTGTTAATGGAACTATCACAACACCAAATGATCTATTTAGGATTTCACAAGGTGATTCACTTTGAATTTCAGAATTAAAGAAGAAGATACACAACTTCAAGCAACGAGAACTAAATGAAACATATTATTACACCAGACTAAAACTTTTGTATAATGAACTGCTCAACTTAAGGTCATAACCAAATTGTAGTTGCAATCCGACATGCCCATATGGAGCCTTCAACACCTTAAAGTTGCAACATGATGCATGTCTGTCTATTACTTTCCTTCAAGGTCTCAATGATCACCATTCTATAGTATGTTCATAAAATCTTCTTTTAGACCCCCCATTCACTTAATAAAGTATTTTCTTTGTCCATACAACATGAAAGACAATTGAATCAATCCCTTAAATACATTACTAACACAGATACCACACCTTTTACTGGCTTCCCTAACACACGAGTCAAATTCCAAAACAACATATCTGATAAAAAAACATCAACTCATTACAAAAACCATATAACACAAAAAAGAAAATCATTTATATGTACTTATTGTGAAGAAATTTTATATAAAACATGGGTATCACTCTAATTATGGAAATTTCTCTAAGAATGATAATAGATCAACACAAACAAAGGAAAATTATGCAGCAAATCAAGGAGTGGATAAAGGATGGTCAGATTTAGGGGAGGAG
Organism: Euphorbia lathyris; assembly: GCF_963576675.1. Taxonomy (NCBI): domain Eukaryota; kingdom Viridiplantae; phylum Streptophyta; class Magnoliopsida; order Malpighiales; family Euphorbiaceae; genus Euphorbia; species Euphorbia lathyris. The sequence goes on along the minus strand of NC_088911.1, from coordinate 89,843,162 downwards.
GAAAAGTATATTAAAAAAAAGACATCAACGACTAAGTGTCCAGAAAAACTCTATAATTAATCAATAATGCATTAGATATTTTGTACATTGTGTGGCTATGATTTTGATACATATTTTATGGTTGTGATTTGGTAGTTAACTAATTAAACTTGTGATGGAAACTAAACATAGCCAACTATATATAGGACCAATCAGAATTGTACAACAGAATAGAAACTAAGTGAGTGAGCAAGAGTGAAATTAATAAAAGTGCAGGTGTGGACGTGTGTGGGTGTGAGAGTAGAGAAATGGTAAGTGTGCAAAAAAAATTATAGTGCAAGAGTTTGTACGAGTGTAACTATAACACTTACAAATCTCCACAATATAAGAGTTTGTTCTCACCAAGAAAAAAATACCAACAGTAGATGTATTTGCACCCATAGAACCCTGCATCCAAGGTTTCAACATCAGAAACACTACAAATGCATTTATAAGAACAGCGACATATAGTATAGTTTTGTACTTTTCTTTAAATAGATATGCCAAAAAAAAAACTAGATAACAAACATTAGGTGGAACTAATCATATTATCTATGATAAGAGATATTATATTTCATATACCATGATAGATAATTGTAGTGTTAGTTTAAAAAATAAGGATTTAGTCTTAATCCCTTATATTAGTACAGTGATGCTAGGTTATAGACTTACTTTGCATAAGGTGTTATATGTATCATATTTTAAATATAATATGACCTCCATTAGAAAATTAATTGAACCAAACTAGTTGTGCATGATTATAACTGGAACATTGTGCATACCGCAAGATCTTACAAAATGGGAGATGACTAAGCTAAAGAAACATGAGACCTCTACTATTTAGAAAATAACCATCATTTCAATTTTCAACATCATTGTCTATTTCATCTAAGAAAAAAGTTTGGCATCTGAGATTTGGTCATCTGTCCATTATCCACCAAATCAAACAATTACAATTAAGGAAGTACACACCATCTGATGTTATCATTGGCGCAATAATCGGCCATGAGATTCTCTCGCTTTCATTATTTTGTAATTAATAGAATAACATTTCATCTTTACTACTCCCTCCATTCCAAATCAAGTGACGTTTTAGTTATGCATTTAATTTCCAAATTAAGTGAAGTCTTGCAAGTCCAAGAAGATTTTAGAATATTTTTTTTCCATTTATGCCCTTTTTTATTCTTTTTATAAAGGAGGAATCTCTTCCTCGTGGTGACCGTTGTCCATCTTGATTGCCACACTCTCTTTTTTATTCAACAAAAAATTTAAATTCTTTGTCATCCATAGTACAATCCCCCCTACTCTCTTTTGATTAGTAATTAATTATTGCGGTTACTTCTCTTTTTCCCTCATTAAACAAATGTTAAATTGGTAATTTTAGTTCATATTAATTGTTTTTCTTGGTTTGTGTAAAACTCTTAAAACATCACTTAATTTGGAATGGAGGGAGTAGTTGGCAGGCATTATGATTTGATCTTTCTTAGGACATGTTTTCATTATATGATGTCCAATAGGAGAGGCAACAAAATTGCCTCCTTCTTCGTATCTTCCAGCCTTATTCACCTCCAATAGCTCCAAACGCATCACTTCCATCTGTGAAGCATGATCAGTAAGTAGAATGTTCATTGATTCTTATACAGAGCCCATGCTATAGATCAACTGCTTTGTAAGGTTTGTTGGTCCCGTGTGATTAGTTCCAAAGGGGGGGGGGGGGATTAGGAACTAAAGTAACTTTTTCGCTTTAATTACGCTGACTTAATTTAATTCTTTGAGTTTCGCAACTTAGCTTTGGTCAGCGCGGCCGAGTGAGGCGTAAAACGGCTTTAGTCAGATACTGACTAGAACTGTTTTACTTGTGAGTTGGGAAATGACACTTTTGTAGTCAGTTTCCAACTCAGCACTCTGATTTACTCAGTGTCAGCTTAAGCAATTTATATACTGAGTAAATATAGCAAGCAACACATACAGATATATATTGAAAGAGAGTTAGAAATTACTCAGCATGACTTATCCTGGTTCGGCCTCTCCGCCTACGTCCAGTCCCCAGAATCCCTCCGGGCTTTTTAAATCCAATACTGAGCTCTTTAAAGGTAGAGCACAAACCGTTTACAAGGCAGTTGAATATGTAAGAGTACCGTCCTCTATTCGTCTACTCAACTCCTACTAAGTGCTATAACCGAACATCTAGATTTCTCTACCACTGAGTACTTAAAACCGAGTACTCAGCACAACTCTCTCAATTCTACAATTGATACAAAATTGTTCTTTTTCGGACAAAGAACACTTTAGATGATTACAAAAATCACTCTAGCATTTACACAGATATGGAAGTTTGGTGTAAGATCTTTTTCTTGTTTTGGTGTGCTTTGTATGTATGCTTTTTGTTCTCTTGTATTTCGGCAATCGGCAAAGGATCCAAGAAGTATACTTGTCCTTTTATAGTTGTATTCTGAAGACTTGTTCATTTGAATTCTGTATTTGTCCATTGAATCCAAACGGCTCCTTTTTGCGACAAAGCTCTGGTCAGCTTCAGATTTACAGGCCAATCATGTCGTCTGAATTCCACAGTCGTCAGGCTTGTCTTTTTCTTGCAGGTTTCATCTTCTTGTGCCAGTTCGTCTTTTAGCTAACGAACAGTTGACCCATGCATCTCGAAACTGTATCCATGCATAATTCCAAAGCTTCTGAATTGGTGCAGACAGTTGTCGGATCTTGTCTTTTAGCAAACGGATCATTCGCGCTGTCCTGAAGATCACTCAGCTTGACTTTGATAGCCGTTGTCTATGATTGTTGCCAATTCTGATACTGAGTTCTCTTTTACTCAGCTTCCATGGTCAGCTTCGTTCTGCAAGATATAGTTCCCAAGAAGACTTCTCTACTTTTGATATTGAGTTGCGTTCCACTCAGCTTCATTGATTAGCTTGATCTTCAAGCTTCTGTTCAGAAGATGACTTATCTTCTATTACGCTGAGTTGCACTTTACTCAGCTTATGATGTGTTCTCATGCTGACTTCGTACTGTCTTACTTTTTATTTCTATTTTCATTTATATTTATGCTCAACATTGAACAAACATATTAGTACAATTAAATCAAAGCACTTAAATTTAATTGTCCCTTAGTCATGGATTATCTTAAATAATTTTGTCAAATCAAAATCATGTGGAAAGGTGTTTCAACAAACTCCCCCATTTTGATGTTGGCAAAATATTTAATTAATGGAACTCAGTGTTGAGATTCCCCATGATTGAAATTCTTTTTATGCTTCTAAAATTACTCCCCCGTAAGGGTTGCATATATTGACTTAACTTAACTCTAAACCTTCTAAGATTTAATCGAGTAAAATTAAGACATACCTATACTGACTTAGTTCAATTCTTGGCCCTTCCAAGATTTAATTTATATGCGCCTAGGTCAGCTTTCAGAAGAATTCATTACATGTTTTACTTAGTTTGATACATGGTCAATTTAGGTATCAGAGTTATGGAGAAAAAAATGTATCAACGCTAATGTGTACTGAGTATTTTCCTTCTTTGTTTGTTTGTTTAATTAAGACAGATCAGCATTAAGCACAATACGTAATAAGCATCACATAAGATTAGTCAAGTTAAATAAGGAATGCATAAATATATATAGATGGTCAGCAAGACAAAATACGCCAGATAACAAAAAATTACAAGTCAAGATATAAACTTAGCAAATCTAGCCAAACTATTTCTTCTTGTTGACTTGGGCAGAAGTAACTTTGCCTTTTCCCTTGGCGTTTCTTTGTTGCTGCTGACTACTAGATGCTTCTCCTGTTTTGTGCTGAGTTCCATCAGCTTGTTCTTTCTCCCCCGTTTTGCCAGCATCGGGTGGAGGAGGAACGAAGGTGTCGTTGAGAGCAGCACGAGTTAATCTTATGGAATACGCCTTAAGCCTTTTCGTGCTTTCACTTAGACCATCGAAAATAGGAACACCATCGTCCAAGACAGAACCGGGAATCCTGATGGAGGCACTGAGCATACTCAAAATATATTCTTGGGATTTGCCTACCCAGGTGATAGTGTCAGTCAGCATGGCATAAGCTTGATGATACATCTTGAGCAAAGCCGAATTATAGAACTGACGTTGAGCATTCGTGTGGCGCACATGTTTGAAGGTGGCTTGGGAGTATTGCAAAAGTTCATTCGTCTTGACTTGGTCAGTTTCCATTTCTTCCTTACTCAAGTTGAGTAGGCGGACTGCCTCACTGATTTCCTCAATGGAACACTGGGAAGAAGAGGAGATTAACTCACGAGTTCTTGTCTGCTCAGTATGTAGCTGGGCGAAAAGTTGATGAACCTCATTAGAGGTTGCATACATTGAGTTCACAGCTGACAAATTGTTGAGTTGACCCTGGAGAGAGTTCATATGATTTACCATTGTCAGCTGGAGTTCAGCCAGCTTCACTATAGATTCCTGTTTGGGTTGTTGAGAGTGAAATGATGTCATGACACTCAGTAGATCCTTAAGACCCTTGATTTCAGTCAAAAGCTGAGTGACAGAAGAAAATTGAGTTGGCTGAGCGTGAACAGACCCACCGGCTTCGGCATTGGATTGATGAATATCCTGAAGTAAGGCTTGAGCTGAGTTGATGATTCGGCGTCCAGACTCAGTAGCATGCAAGTACGCGTAAGATTCATCATTTTATGGCCCAGATGCCAGAATATGAGTAGCACCGAATGGAGGTGGTGTTTGGTGCTGTCTAGAAGCAGATGTGCCAGCAAGGTCAGCGACTGGACTTTTATTCAGATTAGGAGCTGACTGGTTTGCGTTCTACGTTAAAGGATTTGGAAGAGGTTGATCGGCAGAGTTATTTACTTGCTCAGTGTCAGTTTGAAGTTGAGTTGGGGATTGAGGAATTTCAAAATTGACTCGAGCAGACTTTTCCTGTACTGACTCAGTTGTTCGACCAGTAGGAACTTCAAGCACTTGCTTGGTAGAGATTGGATTTTCTGGAGTCTGGGGATCGGCGTGTTCCTCAACTCGAGAAACAGAGGCTTGCTTTTTCTTCAATTTCTGTGGAGAAGACTCAGTGTTCTTTGAAAAGAATTTGAATTGAAGTGCAATGAGGTCATTGATAGGATCCCGTAGGGGAGAATCATCTAGAAGGTCAATGACTGGAGATTTATGAGCCTTTTTCTTGAGCCGTTTGAATTTCTTAGCCTTTGGAGGAGAGGGGTCAGCTGGAATAGAGTCAAGAGATTCAGAAGATGAGTTTACCCCTAGGTCAGCGTGATCCTTCGCTGTTGGCTCAGTTTGTTCTTCAACCTGCTCAATGTTAACTGTCTGTTCATGCTCAGCAGCCATTGTCTCCTCAATATTAAACTGACCTCCGAGATCACCCAACTCTTCTTCATCTCGGTCAGTAGGGGTTTTCTCGAGATCAATCTCTTAGCTTCTCACAAAGTGTGAGTCTTCAGATATTACAGAGGCAAGAGGGGGTGCATTTATAGGGTTCAACCCAGATGAAATCTTCTTCTTCTTTCGCAGAGGCTGCTCGGGAGTGTCTTATTTCTCTTCTTCCTCAGGCTCAACTTGCCTCTTTTATTTTTCTGCTGACTTAGGTTCCTCCTGACCTTGCTCAGCATCAGCTTTCTTTCCTCTTGATACAATCCGAAGCTTTTTCGGGACAACGTCAATGTCTTTGGAAGAGGTTTGAATAGCTTTCCTCTTTCTGTCAGTGCGAGCTTGCTTTATTTTCTTCCCTTCTCTGGTCAGCATGCCCTCTGTTTCCTTAACCGCGGCCCCCTTTCCTTTCTTAGGCACGATCGGTTGGTCGAAGGCCAAACCAAATAGTATTCCAGATGTAATCTCCGTACCCCAAACGTTGATTTCCTCTACTAAGCTCACTTGGTAGTCCTTTAGGATTTTGGTAATTAGTGAGCCTAACCTGAGGGTACCAGTACTCTGTTGGAAGGCACCGATGAGAAAGACCGGCATGTTGATTGGTTTGTAGGTCAGTATATGCCAGATAAAGCATTGCTCAAAATTTGACAATGAGGATGTGGAGTTGACCCATGGAAGTGCTAGCGATTTCCCCTACATGACCGGCGGGCTTGCAAAACTCAGTGGGATATTCGATTTTAGTGTGGTCGTTGGTGGTTCTGAGTTTGGTTCCGGTATTGGTCAGCTTGAGCAATTTAGCGAGATAGGGAGGATTGACGAAGATATCTTTCCCTTGGACCTTTATGACCATGTAGTTCCTGTCATCATCAACGGCTCTCAGATTGGCATAGAATTCCTTTACCATTTCTGGGTAGGTGGCTTCTCGGATAGAAAATAGCTCGGTTCAGCCATTTTTAGAGATCCATTCGCAGAACGGTTTCTCAGCATCTACAAATCCCTTAGAAAACCATCGGGAGTGATCAACCTTGTATCCCCTGACACTGTTGTAGACTAGAGAGTAAGTTCTTTCCATCAGTTTCTTCCCCTTATCCTTTTTCTGTTTCTTTTTCGACAAAGTTGCAAGGTCAGCGTGGGGGTTCTTGCTCGGAGTTTGGTCATGCTGACCGTGTTCTTGAGACTTGGTGGGAGTTTCACTGTATTCCTGCTAAACAGGAGATTGAGGGTTTTTATCGGAGCGGTTGTCGTCGTAACCGGCACCGGAGATATTCTGTGAATCGTTTGACATGATTCTTAGAGAGATTTTGAGAGGTTTGGGAATTTTAGATAGAGAGAGATTGATTTCCAGAAATTCCAAGTGTAAAGAGGTAGAAGTGGGAATTCATCCACTATTTATAGGGGTGTCGAATTGATCTGAATCGTTAGAATGGCGGTTTGACCTCGAGATAATCAACCGACAATGATTCTAGCATTTATGACACAATCGGCGCATGTGTTTTCTAATTATTGTGATTACGTCATCCTAGGTGGCTATTTAATACGCGTGCCCGCATTAATTGTGCAACGGATCTCTTACTCAGTGTTGAGAATTTTATACGTTTGAATTTTTGAGTAGTCAGTTTCACGTAGGAGAATTATTCGTGTGCTCAGTAACTTAGCTTAAGATAATCACTCAGTATGTAAGTCTACTCAGTATGAAGTGATTTTATATTATGTTTGACTCAGCATGTAATAGTTACTAATTTTGCACAAATCACTCAGCATGGTAATCACTCAACATTCAATTTAAACATAGAATTTTATTGAAGAGGATTAGACATACTGATAGCTTCCCTTAGTATGTTGAATTGCTCACGAGCTAAAGGCTTAGTGAAGATATCCGCAAGTTGTTCATCTATTGGTACGTAGGTCAGCTTGATCTCACCCTTGAGTACATGATCTCTGATGAAGTGATGCCTTATGCTAACATGCTTCATCCTGCTGTGTTGGATTGGATTCTTAGATAGATCAATGGCACTTTTGTTGTCACATTTGACCTCTATTGTTTCTGTTTTGACTCCATAATCCTCTAGCGGTTGCTTAATCTATAGGACCTGGGCCACACAGCTTCCAGTAGGAATGTACTCAGCTTTAGTTGTAGATAGGGCCACTGACGATTGCTTCTTACTGAACCAAGATACTAGACAGCTTCCTAGGAAGTGACATCCTCCTGAAGTGCGTTTACGTTCTAGCTTAACTCGTCCATAGTCAGCGTCAGTGTATCCAATGAGTGTGAAGTCATTTGTATTTGGATACCATAAACCTGCATTAACTGAGCTCTGCAAATATCTGAAAATTCTTTTTACAGCTATAAGATGAGATTCTCTGGGGTCAGCTTAATATCTTGCGCAATAACATACTGAGTACTGAATGTCAGGTCTACTATGTTGGGGTTTAGTGTCCTATAGACAATTGTTCCAGGATATAAACCTAATGTAAATGAATTGTTCTTTATGTCATTTGTTTTAATAAGATATGGTTTTATAACTGTATGAAGGCAACCTCCTTTAAAGAACTAAACAAGTCTAATAAAAGGAAATCCCTAAGTTTATTTAAAGTGATTATAAAGTGTTCATACAAGCATGAAGTGAGACGAAACATTATAATAAACTAATAAAATTAAAACCACCCCAAGTCAAGTAATATGTTTTGAATAAGGGATTGACATATCACTGTTGAAACTTGCATGTAATAATGTCTTCTATCGAGATAGAGAGTCGATCTCACAAGCTTCAGAGATGCAGATATCTGGACAGTTACATGGATCCAATGAAAGGGGTTCATTAGGATTGGGGACCCGACTTGAGACAACAGGATGGGTAGATTTATCCTTGTCACCTATTCATCTCATTGGTATTAATAGGTATAAGTAATCCTAAGACTCAAAGGAATGTTAATTAGTGATTCTGGATTATGGAATGTGATGCTTTGATCCTGTTGTAACACGATCCATAACAGAGATGACTCTGGGGTGTGAACGGCAGACGTTGGGTATCACAGGAAGTAATTGCAGGATAGTTATACATTGGATTGAGCATTTATCACTCCTGATAAATGGGAGATACGTCCAAGGATCTCTTGTGGAAGACTTAACTCTAAATCCTTGCAAGGTGATAGCTTAAGACTTGAAATGCAGATTTCACTTAACCTATCTAATTGGAGTTAACTCGGCCTGTACAAGTAAAACGAACGTCTCGATATATATGACTTGACATTGCCCATAGTCATAAGATTCTGTTCAAGGATGTAGTTGATGAAGGATCGAATTATACTATAACTAATACGGAAAGGTCAACGACGGAATCAACTTGTCTTCTTATAGCTCTGGGGGAATGTTTCAGATCTGCCAATCACAGTTCGCGTACTCATTCCGTTATGCAAAGATTAAATATAATTCTAAAGAATTAATTTAATAGTTGTATACGGCTAGAAGCAATAAGAACCTAATGGGTCACACATAAGACTTGGAGCCCAAAAGAGAAACAAATATTAATTAATTGATGGAAGCCCAACTGAGTCCACCAAGGCCCAGTAACATAAGGGGGGGGGGGGGGGGGGCGATTTTATGTAGATAAAACATAAAGGAATTAATTTAATTTTGCAAAAATTATAATTAGATTATGATTGCGAATTAAATTAATTATAGGATAAATAAGTTAGGAGGTTTAATGAGATTAAATTGCTTCTATTATTATCCTATCAATAAGTTATTATTATCTTTATATTTAGATATAATTATAGATAATAATAACAAGAGTATTATTCCAAATATAACTCTTATTAAGTAACCTAATTTTATCTAACTAGGGTTTAGATACAAGAGGTTATTTATACCCCTCCTATTAGCAAATTTCGGCTAACCCTAGTCTCTCCCGCAGACTGAGAATTTCGACCACTACAGTAGAGGACGGAATTCCACCGATTGCTTCCGAATCAATTGATTTCATCTCTTTCTTTTTCTCCTTGATCTTGTGTTGATTAATTAGAGGCAATCTATCTTGATTGCTATTACTTGTTTGAATTCTAATCGTTTACTTATATGTCTTGTTATGTTCATGAATGTAGAAAAAACATACAAAAGGAGAAATTCGTTTTGCTTCTCCTACATCAGGTCAGTTCACGATTTCGAGGATTCCTGGAGATTGAACCGTCGGATCGTCGCGATTTTTGGACAGGAGCTTCTAGATATATTCTTCCACGTTTACACCGTTGGGATTGTCGTTCGGAGGTCTGGAAGATATTTTCGGATAGGGGCAGATTGGTAGACAGTTTCCATCTCTTTTGAAGTTGTGGGCACTTCGCTTGCAACGGTAGATTGATCGTCATAAAGGTATTTATGTTCAATCCCTCCTTATATGAAATAACGATTAACGGATCTTGGGAATAGGAAATAGGTAAAAATTTTATATTTCCGCTGCCAAACGTTTGCCTATTTTTCCTTCATACTAGCAGTAAGATAAAGTAGAGAGCCTATCATACCTCGATATAACTTTCTATCTACTGACTTACCTTTCTTGTCAGCGCAAAGGACAGTGTCAGTACCCATTGGGGTTGATATGGGCTTACATTCTTCCATATCAAATTTCTTTAACATTTCTTTGGCGTACTTGGACTGACTAATGAAGATGTCGTTCTTCCCTTGCTTGATTTGTAAACCAAGGAAGAAGTTGAGTTCGCCCATCATAGACATCTCGAACTCAGTTTGCATCTGTTTACTAAATTCTTTGCACATAGATTCATCAGTAGCACTAAAGATTATGTCATCTACGTAAATTTGTGCCAACAGGGTATTTTTACCCTTTTTCTTAATGAATAATGTTGTGTCAGTTTTGCCTCTAACATAGTTCCTGGTCAGCAGGAAATTGGTCAACCTCTCATACCAAGCACGTGGTGATTGTTTCAGGTCGTATAGGGCCTTCTTGAGTTTATAGACGTGGTTTGGAAGTTTTGGATCTTCAAACCCTGGAGGCTGACTAACGTAGACCTCTTCGTTTATAAATCCATTAAGAAAAGCACTTTTGACATCCATTTGATATAGTTTAAAGTTCATATAGCTAGCATATGCACACAATATTCGTATAGCCTCTTACCTAGCAACGGGAGCAAAGGTTTCACCGTAGTCGATGCCTTCTTGCTGACTATAGCCTTGGGCTACAAGTCGGGCTTTGTTTCTGACCACATTGCCTTGCTCATCTAGTTTATTTCTAAAGACCCACTTAGTTTCTATGGTCTTTTGATTCCTAGGTTTTGTACTAAATCTCATACCTCATTTCTTTTGAATTGATCAAGCTCCTCTTGCATAGCATTGATCCAATGTTCGTCGTGCTCAGCTTCTGAGAAGTTCTTTGGCTCCTGCACTGAGATGAATGCAACATTGCCGAGATACTTTCTAAGTTGATCTCTTGTCATCACCTTGTTGTCAGCGGCATCAAGAATGGACTTCCCCAAATGTCCTCTTGGAATTTTTATTTCTTTGGGTAAGGTTGAGTTGTCTGGAATAGGTGTTTCTACTATGTCTGCAGGAGTAGATTGGTCAGCAAAGGTAATTTCGGTTTCGTTTTTACCTTTGGTCAGCCCTTGTACTGATGACTCAGCGACTCCTGTTTGGTCAGCGGAAGCTGAGCTTGGTTCATCTTCGGCGGACTGAGTTGTCTTTCCTGCAGGGTCAGTTTCCTCGAACTCTATATGGACAGACTCTTCTACAATTTGAATTCGTTTATTATACACCCTATATGCTTTACTGTTAGTTGAGTACCCTAAAAAGATCGCTTCGTCAGCTTTAGCATCAAATTTTGCAAGATTATCTTTTGTATTGAGTATAAAACATTTACACCCAAAAGCACGAAAGTAGCCAATGTTGGGCTTTCCTCCTTTCCAAAGTTCATAAGGGGTTTTCTTGAGTATAGGTCTAACTAAAGCCCTATTCAGTATGTAGCATACTGTGTGGACAGCTTCTCCCCAGAAATACTTTGGAAGCCTATTTTCGCTCAGCATTGTCCTAGCGATTTCAAGTATGGTCCTGTTCATCCTTTCGACAACCCCATTTTGTTGAGGCGTCCTAGGAGCAGAAAAGTTATGGTCAATGCCACCAACTTCACAGAATTCATCAAACTGTTGGTTTTTGAATTCTCCGCCATTGTCACTTCTAATATGAGCTACTCTTAGGTCTCTATCATTTTCAAGCTTTTTAATCAATGTTGTGAACATCTCAAAAGTTTCATCCTTGCTACTCAGCAAGATGATCCAAGTATACCGAGAGAAATCATCTACAATGACTAAGGAGAATTTCTTACCGCCCAAGCTGAGTGGCTGGACAGGTCCGAAAAGGTCCAAATGTAGTAATTCCAATGGTCTCTTGGTTGAGACAATGTTTTTACTTTGAAAAGACTTTTTCGTTTGTTTTCCTTACTGACAAGCATTACATAATTGATCTTTTTCAAATTTCAATTTGGGCAATCCCTCAACTAATTGCTTTCTAGCTAATTTGGCAAGGAGGTTCATGCTTACATGACCAAGTCTCCTATGTCATAGTCAGGAGTTATCCTCTTTAGATACTAAGCATATATTTTTTGAAAATTGTTCTTCTAAACTTAACATATATACGTTGTCAACACGAGGGGCAGTTAAAATCAAATTGTTTGTTTTTCCCTCGAGTATCCGACACTGAGTAGCATCAAATACAACCTGTCTACCACTGTCACACAGCTGAGCTACGCTCAATAGATTGTATTTGAGACCCTTAACTAAGGAGACTGACTCAATAGTGGGATTACCTCCGATAGTACCTGATCCTACTATCTTTTCCTTTTTATTGTCTCCAAAGCTTACGTTTCCACCTCATTTAAGTTCAAGTGTGATGAACTGAGTTTCATCACCAGTCATATGCCTCGAGCATGCGCTGTCAATATACCAAAGCTTTGACTTCTCCACGCACCTCAGGCTCACCTGCATTTTGGACCATTCATCTTTAGGTACCCAATTCTATTTGGGTCCTCGTTTGTTAGCATAGACAGGTGCAAAGTCATGTTTTAATTTGTGACGGCATACTTTTATGGTGTGGCTTTGTTTACCACAGAAGTCACAATGAGTTACCCTTTTAGGGTGACTTTGTTTTTGGTCAGCACCATTGTGCTGAGCATGCCAACATACCTTAGTGGTATGTCCTTTCTTTTCGCAGAAGTCACATTGGACAATCCGCTTGTTATACCAACACACATCTGTTGTGTGTCCCCTTTTCCCACAACAGTCACACTGAGTGAACTGTCTGCGCTGACTAGTACCTGAGTACTCATGATGGGATTTGTTTGAACCTTTTATTTGGTTCTGTAGGTTTGTGATATCCTTTCTCAGTTTCTTTGAATCTGATTGGACTACCGAGACAAACTTGTGCATAATTTCCATGTTGCTATGCAAAGTTGAGTTGTCTTGGAGAAGATATCAAAGGTCACTAAGTTTGACCTCTTCGATCTCGTCACATCGCCTGTTGAGTGCCTTTATTTTCTTGTTACACTTTTTAGTCAGTGTATATAAATCACTCAGGGCGTTAATCATTTCATTTCTAAGCAAGTGTAAGGACGTTACCTCATTTGAGTATTCCTCCTGTTCAGATTCTTCAGAGAGGTCAGCTTGCTCAGATCGAGTGTGGTCAGCAGCGTCATCGGCCATGAAGCATATGTTTGCTGACTCGGTGGCATCAGCTTCAGATGATGTTGACTCATCGCTGTCACTCCATGTAGCCACCATTGCCTTTTTGCTTCCCTTCTTTTCTGTCTTTAAGTTGGGACAGTTTGACTTAATGTGCCCAGTTTGATGGCACTCAAAGCATGTCACAGGCTTGGAGCTGTCCTTTTTATATCTGCTGTCACTGGACTCAGCTTTGTACCTCTCGCCTCTTCTGAATGGCCTCTTGCTGTTCTTTTCATTCTTTCTGAACAGCTTCTTCATCTTCCTTGTGAACATGGCCATTTCCTCATCATCTGATGAGTCAGCTTCGGTTGAGTCAGCTTTCATGACAAATGATTTTTGTTTCTTGTCTTTTGACTTTTCTTTTGCTTCGAAGTTTTTCATAGAGATCTCATGAGTCAGCAGAGATCCGATCAGCTCGTCGTATTTATATGTGGTCAAGTCTTGAGCTTCCTCCACAACTGTTTTCTTAGCTTGCCAGCTCCTAGGTAAGCTTCTCAAGATTTTCTTCACCTGTTCTTCTTTAGTGAAGTTCTTGCCGAGTCTCTTCAGCTCATTTATAATGTTGGTGAATCTAGCATTCATTCCAGAGATGTCATCATTGTCGTTCATCTCGAACAGCTCGTATAATCTCATATGTTGGTTCACCTTTGATTCCTTGACCTTGCTTGTGCCTTCATAGGTCACCTCCAGCTTTTTCCATATCTCCTGAGCTGACTCGCAACCTGAGATCTTATTGTACTCTGCAGCATCTAGAGCACAGTGAAGCATATTGATAGCCGAAGCATTATTTTGTAGTTTCTTAAGGTCATCTTCTGACCACTCAGTTTCACTCTTAACGACTTTCTCATCGTTAACAGTTTTATAAGGCACATATGGCCCTTGAACTATTGCAAGCCATGCACTCATGTTTGTGGCTTGAATAAAGTTCTTCATCCTATTCTTCCAGAATGTATAATTAGACCCAAAGAATAGGGGAGGCCGACTAATTGATAATCCCTCGGGGAGTATCTGTGTTGTTTGGTTCCCTGGAAGGAAACGAGTGCTGTTCTCAGCCATTTATCGGGATCAGCTCAAGATAGTTATATCTTTGAGTAGTGAGCTATTAGGCTCTGATACCACTTGTTGGTCCCGTGTGATTAGTTCCAAGGGGGGGGGGAGGTTAGGAACTAATGTAACTTTTTCGCTTTAATTACGCTGATTTAATTTAATTCTTTGAGTTTCGCAACTCAGCTTTGGTCAGCGCGGCCGAGTGAGGCGTAAAACGGCTTTAGTCAGATACTGACTAGAACTGTTTTACTTGTGAGTTGGGAAATGACACTTTTGTAGTCAGTTTCCAACTCAGCACTCTGATTTACTCAGTGTCAGCTTAAGCAATTTATATACTGAATAAATATAGCAAGCAACACATACAGATATATATTGAAAGAGAGTTAGAAATTACTCAGCACGACTTATCCTGGTTCGGCCTCTCCGCCTACGTCCAGTCCCCAGAATCCCTCCAAGCTTTTTAAATCCAATACTGAGCTCTTTAAAGGTAGAGCACAAACCGTTTACAAGGCAGTTCAATATGCAAGAGTACCGTCCTCTATTCGTCTACTCAACTCCTACTAAGTGCTATAACTGAACACCTAGATTTCTCTACCACTGAGTACTTAAAACCGAGTACTCAGCACAACTCTCTCAATTCTACAATTGATACAAAATTGTTCTTTTTCGGACAAAGAACACTTTAGATGATTACAAAAATCACTCTAGCATTTACACAGATATGGAAGTTTGGTGTAAGATCTTTTTCTTGTTTTGGTGTGCTTTGTATGTATGCTTTTTATTCTCTTGTATTTCGGCAATCGGCAAAGGATCCAAGAAGTATACTTGTCCTTTTATAGTTGTATTCTGAAGACTTGTTCATTTCAATTCTGTATTTGTCCGTTGAATCCAAACGGCTCCTTTTTGCGACAAAGCTCTGGTCAGCTTCAGATTTGCAGGCCAATCCTGTCGTCTGAATTCCGCAGTCGTCAGGCTTGTCTTTTATCGCAGGTTTCGTCTTCTTATGCCAGTTCGTCTTTTAGCTAATGAACAGTTGACCCATTCATCTCGAAACTGTATCCATGCATAATTCCAAAGCTTCTGAATTAGTGCAGACAGTTGTCGGATCTTGTCTTTTAGCAAACGGATCATTCACGCTGTCCTGAAGATCACTCAGCTTGACTTTGATAGCCGTTGTCTATGATTGTTGCCAATTCTGATACTGAGTTCTCTTTTACTCAGCTTCCATGGTCAGCTTCGTTCTGCAAGATATAGTTCCCAAGAAGACTTCTCTACTTTTGATATTGAGTTGCGTTCCACTCAGCTTCATTGATTAGCTTGATCTTCAAGCTTCTGTTCAGAAGATGACTTATCTTCTATTACGTTGAGTTGCACTTTACTCAGCTTATGTTGTGTTCTCATGCTGACTTCGTCCTGTCTTACTTTTTATTTCTATTTTCATTTATATTTATTCTCAACATTGAACAAACATATTAGTACAATTAAATTAAAGCACTTAAATTTAATTGTCCCTTAATCATGGATTATCTTAAATAATTTTGTCAAATCAAAATCATGTGGAAAGGTGTTTCAACAAGGTTATCCATGAAACAATATTGCTCCGGATGCAACGACCCCAAACAAGCCTCAATTCGTTGATCCAGGGCTGGTGTAACAAGATAGGCGGAATCAGATGATTGCTGGAATCAAACATGCCACGATTATGAGTAGCTAAAGAACTACGCAAGTAGTCCATTCTCTAACTGAATGGAGCTAGAAAATGAACAACCAGATAAACAATTTATGGAGTAACCTATTGTAGAACAGGCTCAATTGAGGGACGAATAACAGAAGAGTGAACATAGACCATTCTGCTACAAGATTCAATCCACGCTCACCGCACCAATTGATATTGGAATATCTGGTTACTTTCTGTTTGCTAGCTTCAAGTCACCTGAGAAGGAAGAAAACTGTTAAGCAGGGGGCCAGAGACCGACAAGCCCTCTCTAATGGTTAAATCAGTATGGGAAATACGTAATTTAAAAGGAATTTAGTATACATGTGTAGTGGAGAATTGTGTACCTAAGATTATGATTTCCATGCTATTTATAGAAAATCATTTACATCTTAGTTTGTGCCTTTATATACGTGTCAGCTCATCATTGGTTCGGAACCTATAAGTCCGCAATGTACTGAATTGAGCCTGTTCTTTGAATTCTGAAGCTCCTTTCCTACATTTATTCCGGAAAGGTCCTTCTTGATAGATGGACTAGCCTGATATAGCATTCAATGGGCATGGATTTATTCAATTAAGCCCATAACATTATTTAATACCATATCACTTCCTATGGTCACTAAATTCAAAAATAACACACTTTACATGCTCCTCTTAATAAAATGATTTCTTCTAGAAAGTTGTCATCCATGTCATTTGTCCATCACCCACCAAATCAAACAATGACAATTAAAGAAATACACACTATCTGATGTTATCATTGGCGCAATAATCGGCCATGAGATTCTCTCACTTTCATTATTTTGTAATTAGTAGAATAGCATTTCATCTTTGCTACTCCCTCCATTCCAAATTAAGTGACGTTTTGCAAGTCCAAGAAGATTTTAGAATTTTTTTTCACATATGCCCTTTTTTATTCTTTTTATAAAGGAGGAATCTCTTCCACGTGGTGACTGTTGCCCATCTTGATTGCCGCACTCTCTTTTTTATTCAACAAAAATTAAATTCTTTAGCATCCATAGTCCAATCCCTTCTGCTCTCTTTTGATTAGTAATTAATTATTGCGGCTACTTCTCTTTTTCCCTCCTTAAACAAATGTTAAATTAGCAATTTTAGTTCATATTAATTGTTTTTCTTGGTTTGTGTAAAACTCTTAAAACGTCACTTAATTTGGAATGGAGGAAGTAGTTGGCAGGCATTATGATTTGATATGCATATATATTTAGTTCTTTTTTTCATTATTCTTTAATGAGAAATGTTGGAAGAATACAATTGATTCTTTTCATTCAAGTTTTATGACTAATCAAATATTTACTTTTTCGCTGTTTGGAGTGAAAATCTAAAAACAGTTTTGAAAAGTTGAAACAAACTATATAATTTAATATTCACATGAGAAATGTTATGAAATATTGTTATAAAAATGAGTAAAAAAATATGGAAGACGCATCGTTTTAAATGATATAATTGCCCGTAATTAACATATGTTATGCATCTTTTTTATTATTTTATTTTTTTGAGAGATATACATGTTCTTACTTCATCATAACTAGTTTGTTTTTTTCTTTTTCTTTTTTTTTGTTGACGAATTTGTCTATTTATTTAAATGATAGAAATGTGTTTTAATTACTTTCAGCCGACTTATTAGTCATTTTAAACATATTTATAATAACTTTAATTTGTCAAAGTATGCCCATTTTAAGCAAAATAAAATAAAATGTTGATGCTCAACTTGAATAAAAAAGATATGATTAGTGGTTAATCCAGATATACAAAAATATTGAAATTCATTCATGTATCCAATTGAACACATGGATAATGTTGAAATGATGTGATGGGATGGGATAGAGTTGGCTTAATTAGGATACGTTTTTTAGGCTAATATTCTATCTTTTTTAAGACTTTAATTGGTGCTCACAGCTCACATAATATATATACCATATATCTTATCTTTCTTTTATAAAGTCTTCAAGGAAAGTGATATGTGAATGGGATGTTACTTTATCTTTTTCCTTTCTTATCTTTTTAAACATAATTAAGATCCACAATCATTAATTAACTTATAGTACCAAAGATATTAATTTGTCCCATATGTTTTTAGAAAATGTAGATATACCTTAACATAGCTAAACTAATAAGGTAACTTTAAGTGTAAATTTTAAATTCTTTTGGCTCTCTTGGGATGATTGTGTGGATATAGGGGCAACCTTAAGCTCTTCACTCCAAATATTTCTTCTGGAATCATACAGTGTTCGCTAATATTTTTAATCAAAAGAAAGCAATCCTCCACAAATTAGATGCTGTATAACAGTGTCTCGGGCATTGGGTGACTAGAGGGCTTCTTCGACTAGAGAATAAACTGACCTCAGAACTGAATATTATCTTGGAGTAAGCTGAGAGTTTATGGTTTTAAAAGTCGAAAGTGCAACAGATTCGATTTGGAGATCGTAACTCGAATTTCTTTCACACTTCCACTCTCATTTGACGGAGAAAAAAATCATATTGAGGGCTTACGAAACAATGATGGAATTTGGATTTCGGAAGACAATACCTTGAAACGATGGCTTGTGAGCTTTTTGCTGCCCTCTATTCGGAAGAAGACTACTAGTACCCTTTGCTTATCACATATTGCACTTTTCCGAGGTGGAATGACGGACATATCACCCCATTCTCTCAACCCTTTGATGCGTGTGAAGTTAAAAAAATTCCCTCTTCTCAATAGCTCCATATAAAGCCCCGGGGCCGGATGGTTATCAAGCATTTTTTTATGCAAATGTGGGATAAGGTGGGCTCCAGGTTTAGTAATAGTATTTTTTCTGTTCTAAATAACGGGTATACGATGCAGGATTGGGATGATATCTTGATCACTATAATCCCCAATGTGCCTAACCCTGAGTCCCTCTCCCAATTTTGATCGATCAGCCTTCGTTCCGTCCTTTATAAAACTGTAACGAAGTGCATTATTGATCGGTTGAAACCTATTTTTTAAGAAAATTCATTAGTCCGACTCAAAGCAGCTTTATCCAAAGGCTTCACATTTCAAATAATGTACTTCTACTTCAGGAAACAGTCCACTCCATGCAATAGAAAAAAGGCTAATAGAATGAACTAGAGCTTCCTCTAGGATACTCTTATGACCTTTGGCCTGAATGACCACTAGGTAAGCCTTATTATGAGTTGTGTTTCGACCTCTTCTATGAGTGTGCTTTGGAATGGTGAAAAGCTTCCCTGTTTTTTCCTTCAAGGGGGTTGCGGTCGGGGGACCTTTATCGTCTTACCTTTTTGTTTTGTGCTTGGAAATATTAAGTCACCTTATTGAGAATGTCATTAATACTAAAATCTGGAAGCCAATACATGTGTCTCGAGGTGGTCTGCTCCTGTCTCATGCTTTCTTTGACAATGATATTGTTTTAATGACTGAAGCAATTCTGGAGCAAGCTCTAGTCAATAAAAGTGTATTGGATCATTTTTGCTTGAGTTCGGGTTGGAGAGTCAACTATTTGAAGTGTTGGGTTTACTTCTCTCTTAATACTCATTATACTGTTTGAAGGAAAGTGTGTGACGAGCTAGGCATCAATGCCACAGAAGACATGTGAAGGTATTTCAACATGCCGATCATCCATTCGCCCGAGAATAAAGATACTTACAGTCATATAATGGACAGATTTGATGCTAAATTGGCCGGTTAGAGAGCGCACTATTTATCTTTCGATGGGAAACTACGCTCATAAAAGTTATGACTTCCTCTATCCCTAGTTAAAGAATGCAATTAAGTGTAATTCCAAAATGTGTGTGCAAGAGGTTGGATGGGATCAATTGTCCGCTTATTTGGGGGTATGCTGTAGGAGCTCATAAGCCGAGTCTCATCCACTAGGATCAGGTTTGCCTTCCGAAGTAGGCTGGAGGGCAAGGTGTTAGCAAAACTCGAGATTATAATATTGCCATATTGGTGAAGCTCGGATGGAAGGTTTAGTGTGATTTAGATTGCCTCTAGGTTAAGATCATGAAACATAAGTACTGCAGGGACCGGTAAGGAATGAATGTATTTCAAGCCAAACTGAACGCTTCCTACACTTAGAGGAGCATCTTGATCGGACGAATGCACTAACTCAAGGCGTCAGTAGACTAATGCGTGATGAAGTAGACACGAATTTTGGCTCGACAGATGGTGCGAAAATAGCCATGTTCATGATACGCAAGTGCACATGTTCCTCGTTCGATTATTCATACTCATGTGTCTGAGTTCTGAAATTCAACAGAGGGTTAGAATTAGGATTTGCTTTAGTAGTTTATGCCATATGATATTATTCTCAAGCTAGCATCTTTTTTATTATTCCCTTCCACTGACCTCAAGGATTCCTAGTAATGGTTGGATTCAAGTTCGAGTAATTATACTGTTATCTTAGGCTACAGTCTCCTTTAAAAGTAGGCCCGTTGTCCAGTAATAAATCTATTTGAAGTTATCTAGTCCCTGTAAGTGATAGAGAGGATATGGGTTTGGTTTTGGTTTGCTTCTAAAAATGCACTTATGTGCAATTCGAATATGAACCCTATGTCTGATATGGATTTATGCAACTTTTGCTTGGGCATGGAGACTCAACTCCATGTGTTGCAAGATTTCTCCTTCGTTGCCCGAATATGGTATGTGCTTGTTCCTTGACATCTCCTTAAGTGTTTCTTTAATCTTCAATGGTCGGAATGGCTCCTATTGAACTGTCAAAGCAATCTGAGTAGAGATGGGGTTCCTTAGGCAGTCTTATTTTGTATGGTATGCTGGTGGTTATGGAAGTGGAAGAATGCAAGGGTCTTCAACGAAGAGAGTATGGACATAAGCAATAAGGCAGACTTTCTTTTCCTTTATGCACAGGAAATTGTTCAAGTTGCTACTTCTCGTGAGGCTAACGATATCTGAAATACAACTATTGTTTGGGTTTACTTGAATCCGCCTACGACAAATTGGGTTCATTTCAATACGGATAGAACAACCTGTTGGTCCCTGGTAATTAGTTCCAAGGGGGGGGTTAGGAACTAATATAACTTTTTCGCGTTTTAATTAAGCTGACTGGAAGTTATTTTGAGAGTTTATTAACTCAGCTTTTGGTCAGCTTGGTGAGATATGTTTCAAGACAGCTTTAGTCAGATGTTGACTAAAGTTGTTTTCTTGTGAGTTGAGAATTGACACTCTTGGAGGTCAGCTTCTAACTCAGCACCACTTATTTACTCAAGGTCAGCTTAGGCAATTTATATGCTGAGTAAATATAGCAAACAACACATACAATATAAGAGAGAGTTCAGAGATTACTCAGTATCACTTATCCTGGTTCGGCCTCTCTGCCTACGTCCAGTCCCCAGAGTCCTCCGGGCTTTTTGAATCCAATACTGAGCTCTTTAACGGTAGAGCACAAACCAATTACAAGGCAGTTGAATATGCAAGAGTACCTTCCTCTATTCGTCTACTCAACTCCTACTAAGTGCTACAACCCAGCACCTAGATTTCTCTACCACTGAATGCTTACAACCAAGCACTCAGCTTAACACTCTCAATATTCCTATTGATCACAAACTTGTTCTTTTTATGCTAAAGAACACTTTAGATGATTATACAACAATCAATCTAGCATTTACACAGAGAATGAAAAATTGGTGTAAGATCTTTTTGTATTTGAGTGCTTTCAAGATTTTCTCTCCTTGTATTTTTCTCTTGATGCTTCAGTGATGATCCAAGGTTCTTCATTGTCCTTTTATAGAAGGAAATCGCAGATTTGGATCATTTGAATTGTTGTTACCGTTAACACCAAAACGGCTCTTTTGGGGAACAATTTCTGGTCAGCTTCAGACTGTTCCTCCATTCCCTTTCTCTGTTTTCTTCAGGCGTTAGGTTTGTCTTCTTGCGTCTGGCTTGTCTTTTTATGCCAGTTGTCTTTTACCAATAATCCAATGACCCATGTCTCTTGGAATTGGTCTTTTGTGTGTCTTCGAGGTTCCAATTATTGGTGCAAAAGATTGGCAGACTTTGTCCTTTAGTGAACGGATCCTTCATGCTGTCCTGACTGTCACTCAGCTTTATTTGTTATTTTTGGATGTTCAACTTCTGATCTGAGTTCCTTCTTGGTCAGCTCCGTTCTTTTTAACCGCTTCTGAAGAAATCTTTAATTTTAGTCAGCTTCGTTTTGCTTCTGAGTTCTACTCCACTCCGCTTACATTGAGTTTCCGTTTTACTCAGCTTTGCTTGTGCTGACTTTTGTCCTATCTTTACTTTATATATATATTCTTGCACTCAATATTGAACAAACACATTAGTACAATTAAATCAAAACATTTAAATTTAATTGCCTCTTAATCATGGATGATTTTGTCAAATCAAAATCTTGTGGAAAATGTGTTTCAACAAACTCCCCCATTTTGATGTTGGCAAAATACATAATTACGGAACTCAGTTATAAGTTACCCCATGATTGATATTTTTGAAATGACTCCCCTGTAAGGTTTGCACATGTTGTCTTAACTTAATTCTAAACCTTCCAATGTTTGATTAGTTTTAAGACACTTGTGTATGCTGATTTAGTTAAATGTTGGATTCTTAAGATCTGATTTTTCTTTTAATTTTAAGTTAGCATTTAAGTATGTTTTTACTCAGTTTATTACCTAGGTGTTATTGTAACTGAGTATTCTTTTTTTCTTAATTTGTTTGTTCAATTTGATCGACCAGTTTGAGGAAATTGTACTTGCCATAGATTTAAGCAAAAAGGATAAAGCTAACCAATAAAGCAGAACATATAAATGTTCCTATGCAAGTTCTAAACAAACAACATTTACTAGACTATATCTAGTTCTACTTCTTCTTTTTCTGAGCCGAGTGATCAGCTTGAGCAATTCCTTTGCCTTTCTCTTTATTTCCTGAAGCATTACCTGCAGGCTGAGTTTCTCCTTGACTTGTACTTGTTGGCTGAGTTCCTTTTTGACTTGTCTCCCCCGTTTTGCCATCATCGGGTTTATAGAGGAAGGTTTCATTTCGAGCTGCAGATGAGAGATAATGGGAGTAGCGCTGAAGCTTCTTAGTGCTTTCACCCAAGCCATCAATTACTGGTACACTATCGTCCTGGACATGCCTAGGAACCCGAAGGGAGCTGCTGATCATGCTAAGGAGGCATTCATGGGATTTGCTGAGCCAGGTGAGCGAGCTGGTGATCTGACCAAACGATTGATGGTACAGTTTGAGCAAGGCAGAATCATAGAACATGCGCTGAGCATTGTTGATGTGCATTGCCTTCATGATAGCTTGTGAAAAGCTCATGAGTTCACTGTTGGAGACTGGATCAACATCCATCTGTGCTCTATCTATGTTGAGGAGTCTGACAGCTTCACTTAGTTGGTCAATAGTACAATGAGAAGAGGAGGATACTAAGTCACGTGTACTGGTCAGCTCAGCATTAAGCTTGGTGAAGCATTGTTGAAGTTCGGCAGAGGTGGAAAACTCAGCATTGTCGGGTGGACTTGATTTGGTCAGCTCAGCATTTAGCTTGGTGAAGTAATCTTGCAAGTCAGCAGAGGTAGCAGAAGCAGTTGTGCTAGAGGTGGCCAGTTCCGCTGATAGCTTAGCAAAATAGCTTTGAAGCTCAGTGGAAGTGGCATACCCTGGATTAACTTCTGACAGTTGGTGAATTTTGCCTTCAAGCGAATTCATATGGGTGGCCATTGTCAGCATCAGTTCAGTCAGTTTGGCTATCTGGCCTTGATTGGGTTGCTGAGTTTGAACCGCAGTTATGATACTGACCAGATCTTTCAATCCTCTGAGTTCATTTAGAAGCTGAGTAATACCTGATAGTTGGGGGGACTCAGCTTGAGTGGATTGGTGTGCATCAGCTTGAATAGTGTTTAAATCTTGAAGCAAGGACTGAGCAAAAGCGATGACACGACATCCTGACGCAGTAGCATTCAAGTATGCGAATTGGGCAGAATTAGGCTCAGAGGCTGGTATTGAGCTTGATGGTGGTGGAGGAGGTGGTTCTTTGCCAGATTGAGTACCTTGATTGGTAACTGGACTTTGATGGATTTCTGGAGCTGAGTCATCAATATGTTAGGTTGAAGGTGGAGTTTGATTAGACAAGTTAATCTGCTCAGCTTGGAGAGGTGAAGTTGAAATAGGAGGTGTGCCACCTGGAGCAGCTAGGATTGGATCTTCAGGGTTTTTGGCTTGTTCCTCATCCTGAGTAACAGAGGCTTGTTTTTCAACAGGATTTTCTGGTGGTGACTCAGTCTCATTCGAGAAGTACTGGAACTGGATTGTGGAGAGGTCAGTTTCGAGCTCATCAATAGGAAAGTCGTCCATAAGATCAATTTGCTTTTGCGCCTTCTTCTTAAGTCTTCGTCGTGTCGGAGCTTTTGCGGATGAAGGGTCAGTTTGAATTTCGTCGCTGGACTCAGTAGCAACTGTCTCCTCTTCTACAAGTTGCTCAACATGACCCTCAACAGCATTACTTTCTCTTTCTCCCTGCTCAGCATCATCCTGAGATTTCTCAACATTGGTATGTTCTTCCTGCTCAGTATTAACTTCTTCCTCAGCATGAGTTTCATCTGCAGCTTGTTGCTCAGTTCCTTTCTCAACTGCTTCGTTTAGGTCAGTTCCATGACCTGTAGAGATGGCCTCATCTAGTGGTGCAGTTTCAACTATTTGTAAGGTGTTAACCTTCTTCCTTTTCATCAAAGGGGATTCAGGGGTTTCTTCTTCATCCTGAGGCTCTTCTTGCCTTTTTCTCTTCTCTGCTAACTCAGCTTGCTCTTTAGCCTTGTCAGCTTTAGCTTTTTCCTGAGACACAAGTCTCACCTTCTTGGGGACAGAATGGATGTCTTTAGAGCAGGTTTCAAGAGCCTTCCTCTTCTTCTTCTTCTGCTCAGGCTGAGCTATCTTAGGGGACTCAGTATGAGTCTCCACTTCTTTTCAGGTTCATGTTCAAGCTCAGCATCTGGTTGCTCAGCTTCTTCATCTTCCTCAGCATCTCCAGGTCCTTCATATCCTTTCAAGGGTTGATTGTATAACAGTCCATCCAGCAGAACTGCAGTGATTTCACTCCCTAAGCTACTTGTTTCATTTTTCATTTCGATCTGCTTGTCTTCGAGAATTTTTGTGATTAGAGATCCCAAGCGGAGTTTCTTACCACCTCATTGAAGAGCTCCAACTAGGAAGACGGGAAGGTTGAGTGGAGTGTAGGTCAGCATGTGCCAGATGAAACACTGCTCGAAGTTGGAGGCGGATGAAGCTGAGCTGAGTTTGGGGAAGATAAAGTTGGTCAGAATGTAGTGGACCATCTTTTGTTCTTTACCCATACAGGTGCTGGGTATTTCACCCTTATGATCCTTGGGTTTACAGAACCCCTTGAGCTTCTCAGCCATGTCTTTTGGCACTTTCTCCTTTGTTGTTCTAAACTCAATTCCTTCGTCTGGTAAATCTAGTAAGGTGGCTAGATATGCAGGGGTGACAATGATTTTCTGACCTTTAACCGTGGTCTCCAAATAATCAGAGTCATCTTCATCAACATATAGATTTGAGTAGAATTCCCGTACTAACCTAGGATAGGTTGTTCTCGAGAGAGAGAAGAGACCAGTCCACTTGTTCTTCTCGATCCAGTCATAAAAGGGCTTCTTAGAGGTGACGAATCCTGGAGAGAACCATCTGCATTTCAGAACCTCCAAATTGTTGACCTTTTTGTGTACTTTGATCATTTTCCTTTCTATTTGCGTCGAAGGACCCGCGTGGTCAGCCTGAGTGGGTTTGTTTGAGGTTTGAGTTTTAGGGGTTTTGTCTTTGGCGGAAGCCATTGTTGAAGGTTTTGAGGTTTTAAGGAGAGAGAGAAGTTCGATTGCAGGAGATTACAATCGTAAAGAGTGAAGAGTGGGGATTCTTCCACTTTTTATATAGATTTACGGTGGCCCTTATTCATTAACTAGCCGTTTTACCTAGGGACGTTCAACCGACAAAGATTCTATCATATATGGCATCTTCGGCGCATGGGATTTGCCATTAATGTGCGTCTTTTCAAGGTGCCAGAGGTTACACGTGTAGGTTCATTTTACGCGAGTGGGTTTCTTTTTGATTTTTCTAGAATTCGAAGCATTCGTGATGTTGAGTGCCCATGTTTTGTCTATCTCTAAATAACTCAGCATACGTTTGAGCACTCAGTATGTGCTTCTACTCAGCATAAGATGAAGACTCAATATGTCTATCTACTCAGCATAGGATATTTACTCAACATTTGTATCTACTCAGTATAACCACTCAATGTTTATGTCTATTTAGCATGAGGTTATTTTTCTATTTTTAAACTTAATAGAGAGTAGATATTTATTGTTAATTTACTTAGCATGGCATTTGCACGTTCATTCAAATTTCCACTCAGTATAGCAATCATTCAATCATACAGAATTATTTAGAGTGGATTTGACATACCAATGGCTTCCCTCAGTATATTGAATTGTTCTCGTGCTAAGGGCTTAGTGAAGATATCTGCAAGCTGATCATTTGTTGGCACATAGGTCAGCTTGATCTCATCTTTTAGTACATGGTCTCTGATGAAGTGATGCCTTATGCTAACATGCTTCATCCTGCTGTGTTGGACTGGATTTTTAGATAGATCAATGGCACTTTTGTTGTCACATTTGATCTCTATTGTCTTTGTTTTGACTCCATAATCCTCAAGTTGTTGCTTTATCCATAGGACTTGTGCAACACAGCTTCCAGTAGCCACGTACTCAGCTTCGGTTGTAGACAGGGCTACGGATGATTGCTTCTTGCTGAACCAAGATACTAGACAGCTTCCAAGGAAATGACATCCTCCCAAAGTACTCTTCCGTTCTAGCTTATCTCGTCCATAGTCAGCATCAGTATATCCAATGAGTGTGAAGTCATTTGAAGTTGGATACCATAGACTTGCATCAACTGAGCTTTGCAAGTATCTAAAAATTCTTTTTACGGCAGTTAGATGAGATTCCCTAGGGTCAGCTTGATATCTAGCACAATAGCATACTGAGTACTGAATATCAGGTCTACTAGCAGTGAGATAGAGTAAAGAACCTATCATACCTCGATATAGTTTACTATCAACTGACTTACTCTTCTCATCCTTGCATAGGACAGTATCAGTACCCATGGGGGTTGATATTGGTTTGCAATCTACCATGCTGAATTTCTTTAACATTTCCTTGGTGTACTTAGACTGACTTATAAAGATGCCATTCTTACCTTGCTTGATTTGAAGTCCAAGGAAAAAGTTGAGTTCACCCATCATTGACATTTCAAACTCAGTTTGCATCTGTTGGCTAAATTCTTTGCACAAAGACTCGTCAGTAGCACCAAATATTATATCATCTACGTATATCTGTGCAAGTAGGGTATGTTTACCCTTTTTCTTAATAAACAAGGTTGTGTCAGCTTTTCCTCTGACATAGTTCCCGGTCAGCAGGAAATTGGTCAACCTCTCATACCAAGCTCTTGGAGCTTGTTTCAGGCCATATAAGGCCTTTTTGAGTTTATAAACGTGGTTTGGAAAATTTGAATCTTCAAACTCAGGAGGTTGATTAACATATACCTCTTCGTTTATAAAGCCATTAAGAAATGCACTTTTCACATCCATTTGGTATAGTTTAAAATTCATGAAACTAGCATAGGCACACAATATACGTATAGCTTCTAGCCTAGCAACAGGTGCAAATGTTTCTCCATAGTCTATACCTTCTTGCTGACTATAGCCTTGGGCTACAAGTCGAGCTTTGTTTCTAATCACATTTCCATGCTCATCTAGTTTATTTCTAAAGACCTACTTGGTTCCTATGGGCTTTTGATTCCTAGGTCTAGGTACTAGATCCCATACCTCATTTCTGGTGAATTGGTCAAGTTCTTCTTGCATGGCATTTATCCAATATTCATCTTGCTCAGCATCAGCAAAATTCTTTGGCTCAAGCATTGAGACGAAGGCAACATTGCTAAGGTATTTTCCAAGCTGATCTCTGGTCATCAACTTGTTGTTGGCAGCATCAAGAATGGCCTGTTCTGTATGTCCTCTTGGGATCTTTATTTCCTTGGGCAATGTTGAGTCGTTTGGAAGAGGTGTTTCTGCAATCTCTACAGGAATAGATTGGTCAGCAAATGATATTTCAATTTCTTGCTTACCTTGGGTCAGCTCCTGTATAGATGACACAGAGGCTTCTGGTTGATCAGCGGAAGCTGAGATTGGTTCATCTTCTTCAGGCTGAGCTGACTTACCTGTAGGGTTAGTTTCATCGAACTCAACATGCACAGACTCTTCTACAACCTGAGTTCTTTTGTTAAATACTCTATATGCTTTACTGTTTGTTGAGTACCCTAAAAAGATCGCCTCGTCAGCTTTAGCATCAAATTTAGCAAGGTTGTCTTTTGTATTGAGTATAAAGCATTTACACCCAAAGGCACGAAAGTATCCAATGTTGGGCTTTCGTCATTTCCAAAGCTCATATGGGGTTTTCTTAAGTATAGGTCTAACTAGAGCCCTATTCAGTATGTAACATGTCGTGTGAACAGCTTCACCCCAGAAGTACTTTGGAAGCCTATTTTCACTCAGCATTGTCCTAGCTATTTCGACAATAGTTCTATTTTTCCTTTCAACGACCCTATTTTGTTGAGGTGTTCTATGAGCAGAGAAGTTGTGGTCAATACCACTGGTTTCACAGAATTTATCAAACTGTTGGTTTTTGAATTCTCCACCATTGTCGCTTCTAATATGAGCTACTCTTAGGTCTTTGTCATTTTCAAGCTTTTTAATCAGTGTGGTAAACATCTCAAAAGTTTCATCCTTGCTGCTCAGCAAGATGATCCAAGTGTACCGAGAGAAATCATCTACAATAACCAAGGAAAATTTCTTACCTCCCAAGCTGAGTGGCTGGATAGGTCCGAAAAGATCCAAGTGTAGTAATTCCAATGGTCTTTTGGTTGAGACAATATTTTTGCTATGAAATGACTTTTTAGTTTGTTTGCCTTGTTGACAAGCTTTACACAGTTGATCTTTTTCAAACTTTAATTTGGGTAATCCCTCAACTAATTGCTTTTTAGCTAATTTGGCAAGAAGGTCCATGCTGACATGCCCAAGTCTTCTATGCCATAGCCAGGAGTTGTCCTCTTTAGACACCAAGCATATGTTTTTAGAAAACTGTTTTTCTAGGTTTAACATGTATACATTTTCTACACGAGGGGCAGTTAAAATCAATTCATTTGTATTTCCCTCGAGTATTTGACACTTAGTATCATCAAATACAACCTTTCTGTCGCTCTTGCAAAGCTGAGCTACACTCAACAGATTGTATTTGAGACCTTTAACTAAGGAGACAGACTCAATGGTTGGGTTACCTCCGATAGTACCTGAGCCGACTATCTTACCCTTCTTGTTGTCTCTAAAGCTTACACTTCCACCTTGTTTAAGCTCTAGTGTGATGAACTGAGTTTCATCACATGTCATGTGTCTTGAACATGCGCTGTCTATATACCAAAGCTTTGATTTCTCCACGCATGTCAAGCTGACCTGCATTTTAAACTATTCGTTTTTAGGTACCCAATTCTTTTTGGGTCCTTTCTTGTTAGTGTAAATAGGTGCAAAGTCATATTTTAACTTGTGACGACATACATTTGTAGTATGGCCACTTTTACCACAAAAGCCACACGTAGTTGCCCTTTTAGGGTGATATTGAGTGAAGTCAGCATTGTTATACTGAGCATGCCAGCATACCTTGGTAGTATGACCTTTCTTACCACAGAAGTCACATTGGACAGTCTGTTTGTTATGCCAACACACAACTTTTGTGTGTCCTTTCTTCCCACAACAGCTACATTGAGTAAACTGTTTATGCTGACCAGTACCTGAGTACTCAGCATGGGGTTTATTCTTAGTTGAACCTTTTATTTGGTTCTGTAAAGTTGTGACATCCTTTCTAAGTTTCTTTGACTCAGTTTGAACCTCCGTGACAAACTCATGTATGATTTGCTTGTTAGTATGTAAGTCAGAGTTGTCCTGGAGGAGATATCGGAGGTCACTCAGCTTGACCTCTTCAATCTCGTCACACCGCCTGCTGAGTGCTTTAATCTTTTTGTTACACTTCTTAGTTAGTGTATATAAGTCACTCAGGACATTTACCATTTCATTTCTAAGTAAAAGTAAGGATGTTACCTCATTGTTGTTTTCCTCCTGCTCGGAATCTTCAGAGAGGTCAGCTTGCTCAGATTGGGATTGGTCAGCTCCATCATCTGCCATGAAACATATGTTGGCTGTTTCATTTTGCTCAGCTTCGGATGATGTTGACACATCACT
Organism: Euphorbia lathyris; assembly: GCF_963576675.1. Lineage (NCBI taxonomy): Eukaryota > Viridiplantae > Streptophyta > Magnoliopsida > Malpighiales > Euphorbiaceae > Euphorbia > Euphorbia lathyris. Next base: position 89,812,966 of record NC_088911.1, on the reverse strand, counting down.
GTCACTCCATGTGGCTACCATAGCCTTTTTGCTTCCCTTCTTCTCCTTTTTGAGGTTGGGACAGCTTGACTTGATGTGCCCAGTTTGATGACACTCAAAGCATGTGACAGACTTCGAGCTGTCCTTCTTGTACTTGTCACTTGACTCGGCTTTATACTTATCATTTCTTCTAAATGACCTTTTTCCGTTTCTATCATTCCTTCTGAACAGCTTTTTCACCTTTCTGGTGAACATGGCTATTTCCTCGTCATCAGTTGACTCAGCTTCAGTCGAGTCAGCTTTCATGACAAGTGACTTTTGTTTCTTATCTTCTGATTTTTCTTTCTCTTTAGCTTTAAAGTTTTTCATAGAGATTTCATGGGTCAGCAAGGATCCGATCAGCTCATCATATTTATAGGTAGTCAAGTCTTGAGCTTCTTCTACGGCTGTTTTCTTTGCTTGCCAACTCTTAGGCAGACTTCTCAGAATTTTCTTCACCTGTTCCTCTTCAGTGTAGTTCTTTCCAAGCCTTTTTAGCTCGTTTATAATATTTGTGAACCTTGCATTCATTTTTGAGATGTCTTCATTCTCATTCATCTCAAATAGCTCGTAGAGTCTCATATGTTGATTGACTTTAGACTCTTTAACTTTGCTTGTGCCTTTATAGGTTACTTCAAGCTTCTTCCAAATCTCATGTGCTGACTCGCAACCTGAAATCTTATTGTATTCTGCAGCATCTAACGCACAGTGAAGCATGTTTATAGCCGAAGCATTATTTTGTAATTTTCTGAGGTCATCCTTTGTCCACTCAGCCTCACTTTTAACGATTTTCTCATTGTCAACAGTTTTGCATGGCACATGTGGACCTTGGACAATTGCAAGCCATGCACTCATGTTTGTGGCTTGAATAAAGTTTTTCATCCTATTTTTCCAAAATGTATAATTTGACCCAAAGAATAGGGGAGGTCTAGTGATTGATAGTCCCTCAGGGAGTATCTGTGTTGTTTGGTTTCCTGGAAGGAACCGAGTGCTATTCTCACCCATTTTTAGGGATCAGCTCAAGATTGTTAAATCTTTGAGCAGTGAGCTTAGACTCTGATACCACTTGTTGGTCCCTGGTAATTAGTTCCAAGGGGGGGTTAGGAACTAATATAACTTTTTCGCGTTTTAATTAAGCTGACTGGAAGTTATTTTGAGAGTTTATTAACTCAGCTTTTGGTCAGCTTGGTGAGATATGTTTCAAGACAGCTTTAGTCAGATGTTGACTAAAGTTGTTTTCTTGTGAGTTGAGAATTGACACTCTTGGAGGTCAGCTTCTAACTCAGCACCACTTATTTACTCAAGGTCAGCTTAGGCAATTTATATGCTGAGTAAATATAGCAAACAACACATACAATATAAGAGAGAGTTCAGAGATTACTCAGTATCACTTATCCTGGTTCGGCCTCTCTGCCTACGTCCAATCCCCAGAGTCCTCCGGGCTTTTTGAATCCAATACTGAGCTCTTTAACGGTAGAGCACAAACCAATTACAAGGCAGTTGAATATGCAAGAGTACCCTCCTCTATTCGTCTACTCAACTCCTACTAAGTGCTACAACCCAGCACCTAGATTTCTCTACCACTGAATGCTTACAACCAAGCACTCAGCTTAACACTCTCAATATTCCTATTGATCACAAACTTGTTCTTTTTATGATAAAGAACACTTTAGATGATTATACAACAATCAATCTAGTATTTACACAGAGAATGAAAAATTGGTGTAAGATCTTTTTGTATTTGAGTGCTTTCAAGATTTTCTCTCCTTGTATTTTTCTCTTGATGCTTCAGTGATGATCCAAGGTTCTTCATTGTCCTTTTATAGAAGGAAATCGCAGATTTGGATCATTTGAATTGTTGTTACCGTTAACACCAAAATGGCTCTTTTGGGAAACAATTTCTGGTCAGCTTCAGACTGTTCCGCCATTCCCTTTCTCTATTTTCTTCAGGCGTCAGGTTTGTCTTCTTGCGTCTGGCTTGTCTTTTTATGCCAGTTGTCTTTTACCAATAATCCAATGACCCATGTCTCTTGGAATTGGTCTTTTGTGTGTCTTCGAGGTTCCAATTATTGGTGCAGAAGATTGGCAGACTTTGTCCTTTAGTGAACAGATCCTTCATGTTGTCCTGACTGTCACTCAGCTTTATTTATTATCTTTGGATGTTCAACTTCTGAGCTGAGTTCCTTCTTGGTCAGCTCCGTTCTGTTTAACCGCTTCTGAAGAAATCTTTAACTTTAGTCAGCTTCGTTTTGCTTCTGAGTTCTACTCCACTCCGCTTACATTAAGTTTCCGTTTTACTCAGATTTGCTTGTGCTGACTTTTGTCCTGTCTTTACTTTATATATATATTCTTGCACTCAATATTGAACAAACACATTAGTACAATTAAATCAAAACATTTAAATTTAATTGCCTCTTAATCATGGATGATTTTGTCAAATCAAAATCTTGTGGAAAAGGTGTTTCAACACAACCAAGGGTAATCCAAAAGCAGCTTCAACGGGAGAGATTATTAGAGATCAGAGCGAATCGTGGTTGGCCGATTTGGGCTCAATTTGGGCATCTATGCAGCTCTTCTCACAGAGATTTGCAGACTCTATTTTGGGCTTAAATTAGCGTGGGAAAAGGGTTTTCGGATAGTGGAAAGTGGAGACAAATTCACAAATGGGAATTAATTTTATGCATAAAGAACGTGATTGAATCATCATTTTTCTTTGTTGGTCTAGTAGGGTTATGAGTTGAGAAATCAGAATTGGACTATTCGGTTTTCTCACTACTATAAAAAAAGAATGTTCTGTTAACAGAACATCGAATTGGATAGCGAACTTCACAAAATCATGTCATCATCAGATCACTAAGATATGATGAACCTCATTGATAGCTCCCATTTATATAGAGTTTTTAGGATTAATTTAGTTTGTTTTAATTAGCTTTTAGTTAAGTTTTTATATTAATTTGATAGTTTTTAGTTAAATTTAGAATTTTCCATTATTTATGGCATTTGCAGTGTTTTCAGGGTTTTTCAGGACTATCTGAGAATTTCCGAACCAGACCCAAGCCTATTGGAGCATTTTTGGATTATTCAGGGACCGTTAGAGCACTTTTAGAATTCATCCACTTTTCGGAAGCCCGGGGACCTAAACAGATAAAAGCCGGAGCAAAATCGCCCCATTTAGGACCTGTCTTGTCGAGACAATACCTGTCACGTCGAGACAATACCTGTCTCATTGAGACAGGCCCTCATCTCGTCGAGACACTCCTTGTCTCGACGAGACGAGGCGGGGAAAGGCGTACCAGTGCCTCCCCCCTTGCTGGAATGCGCGGATTTGGGCCTGAAGCCTATTAAAACACTTGGTAATAGCCTATTTTGCCCCCGGAGACATTAGGGTTTCTCCCTAACTCTATAAATAGGGAGCTATTCTTCAGTATTCAGGGGGATTAGCCATTCAATAAATTAGAGAGCCGCTAGGGTTTTCTCTCTTCCACAATGTAGATTTATATTTTTAGATTAGATTTCCTGCTTTCTAGATTAGGTTTATTTCTGTTTTGTCTTTTATTTCTTTCAAGAACAATTGATGGGAGAAGTTCCTCATCTTCTATTTCTGTAATTGGAATCGGCAAAACGGGTTCTAGATTTCTCTCTTTCCCTTTTATCTTTTCCTTTTATATCTAATTGAAGCTTTTTTCATTATTCACATATGCCTATTGCTATGATTGGTTTGTCTATGAACTAATCCCCATCCAATTTAGGATGGGGATGAAATTGATTGTATGAATATGTATGATTAGGGATCTATGACCTTTGATTGATCAGTTTATGCATGCTTAATGCCTAGAAATTGCTAGGAACAGGATTTATGCTAGAATGAACACTGATAATGATCAACTAGCCTGTTTATGTATATAATGTGCTTAATGCCTGTGACCCTGACATTAAATAGGATTATAGATAGATGAGAACCTGACCACGGAATCATCTATACCGAATTTGTATTAACCTGACTTCGCTAGAGACCACTAGGAATGAGGCTTTGTGGCTGGGCTACGGCTTTAGCCTTAGTTGTCAATAAACCTAATGCTTTGCATGACCTAGGGTATATGCCTAATCAAGCCGTCACCCGAATGCATGAGAATAGGAGGACGAATACTGATCACATTAGTCTTTCACTTAGGACAATTACCTTCAATCATTGGTAATACATAAATCTGAACTCCCTAAACCCATACATAGGATTTAATCAAAGGATTCTTCAGCCTAGATTGTGCCAACCATTAATTCACCTTCTACCCTGTCAATTGCTCACGTTATTTTGTTATCTTTATTGCTTTCAATTAGTTAATTAGTTATTCAAAACCCAAACATTTATTCAACCCTCTAAACAATTAGATCACTCAAGGTAGATTTACTAATTATAACAAATAGTTTTTGTGGTTCGATCTCGTGCTTAGCACAATATTACTTGTTGTGATAGGATACACTTGTCCTATTAAATACTATATACTTTACGAGCTTCAAATTTTTGGCGCCGTTGCCGGGGACTATTTCGATTATAATCTGTGTAAATTGAATATGATGAAATAATTGTTTAGATTTATATATATATATATATTTATTTATATATATATATATATAATATTTTGTTAGGTTTTTCGTGTCGTCTCGTCGAGACACCTGGCTGTCTCGACGAGATGTAAAAAAAAAATTCCCATGTCTTCTCGTCGAGACACTGTTCATCTCGACAATACGCACCCGAAAAAAAAATTAAAATTTTTTTTCTTTTCTTTTTTTTTTGTTTTGTCTATTCTTATGTTTGTTTTCTTTTTATTTTCTATTGACAGAACCCTATAATCGGAAAACTCATCGATGCCGGATTGATTTTCAGGACTTTCCGCTTGGATTTGAACAATTTAGCATCGGAAATTCGGGGTTGGATTGACAGCCACCCGTGAGGGAGTTTTTCTATCCTATTTCTTTCTGCACTTTATGTTTTGCTTTTAAGCATTGTTAGAAGTAAATGCATGTTGTAAGTGTGGGGAGGAGGTAATAGGATAGGATGATTTTTTATTCTGCCATTTGCATGTTTTTAATTTATTTTTTAAAATTTTTCTATATTAGGTTGCATGTTTTTGTTTTAATTTTAGGATTTCATTCTTTTTGTTTTTGTTTGCTTTTTATTTTAGGAATAAAAAGAATGCTAGGCAGTTGAATTTGATACATTTAGCTATCCCGACAATACAGTTGACAATGCGCTTAAAAATTTGCACATTCTAAATGAAATTTACGCATGCGAAAAATCTTGAACAACGTTTGAATCTCCAAAGAGTATTATTTGCCTAAAATTGACATGGAACGGAACGTTAGTTGAGGCTAGGATTGATACAGATAACCCTTAAATTGTGAGTTAGAGCCATAAAGATCATTATTTTAGACTCATATTTAGGAACAATTGATCTCTTAGATGTGAGATTACATTTATTGTCATTGTGCTCATAGGAATTGCATCCAATACTGGTTAAATTTTGTGTTTCTATTAAACTTGATATGATTAGGCAACCTAGGTATAGCCCTTTGTGAATATAGCCTATTCTTTGTTTAGCCAAAATCCTTTAACAATTCCACTAGATAAGCCCCTTTGAGCCTGTATTTCCCCCTTTCTTTGATCAACCATATTACAAACCTTAGCCTTCTTAAATATCCTTTCTCACCCAAGTTAATTGACTCAATTTAGTTTTGATAAATCCTTAGACACACATATCCTTCAAATTCCCGCTAGTAATCATTAAAAGGTTGTAATTTTCATAGAAGAAGCAACCTTTACCCAATTGAATTTCACTCTTTTTTCCCTCTATTAATAAATAAATAATAATAATAATAGAGGAAAGGATAAAAGATGTGTTTATATTTTAGTTGCTTTCCGAATTCACAAAAACAACCTTGAGCTTAAACCTTCTTATACATAGCGAAAAACGTGTTGTTAGACGAGGTGCTGCGGCCTAATCTCCCGGGCGGACCGGGGGGTGGACAACCTCATGGCGACGTAAGCGGTGATTGTCGCCGAAAGCAATCAATCGTGGAATCAAGCTGCTCGGCAGGACCGAAGCTCGGAGATATGGAAGAGTCGCCACCCACGAATGGGAAAATGAACACCGATCCCTTGTGGGAGACCGGTGTGGGTTCGGGAAACTTAGGTACGAGCCGAGAAGGCTAGCTCCTTTCCGGAGAAAGGCTACTAGGCACCCCGACATCGCCCGGTTATGAACCACCGGCATCCTACTCAGCATGTTAGGCGATAACGGACTAATCGTATACTTCTTTAAGTTTAAAATTCATTTGAAACCTTTTCTTTCTTTTTTCAGAAACCGTTTTGAGCATATATTATTGGAAAGCCATATTAGTAAAGAATCACCCATTTATATTATACATACACATAGAAGGGGGAAGAAAGAAGTGATTTATTTACAACTTTATTTAAATGTCATGCCGTGTGTTTATTCTGCACTAACTTATTTCCCCAAAACGAGTTTATTTACATGGTTCGCACCTTAATCACCGTTGGAACGATTTGGGTGCGTTTTAAAACCCCGATTAGTGAAGTTTACTCGAGTCGCCGTTGGAACGACTCAAGTGCTTTGGAAACGTTTGAGACAAAAACCTTTAGTTAAGAAAACGTGGTTAAACATACAAGTCAATTTTATTTTGTACAAATCCTTTAAGAAAATGATTCAAAAACTCTATTATTCACAAAGAAAGCGATTTTAATTACCATGTTCACTTAATCCGCCTTTGGAACGGATTAAGGTTTTAAAACGTGGTGTTTTGGAAACGATTTGAAATATTAACAAAAAACAACTCCATTTATTTACATTAGGAACCTCTAAAAATTCATTAGTTTAAATAATCAAATTGAAAACTCTCTTTCTTTTGATTTATTTTCCCCTCTTATTTAATGGACTCTCTCTACCTATTATAATTACAATAATAAACCCATTTAAAGCAAGATTCATAATCAAATAAAGCCCATTTGAAATATGACAAATTACAGCAGCACTCTAATTGTTTCCAGATTTAAAAAGCTTTAAATTAAATCTAATTCAATCGTTTTGGATTTCCGAACTACAAAAAATGGATCATAGTCAATAACGGAAGTTCCTAAAACGATGTTTTTATTTTTAAAACATTAATTGGAAATTTCTTTTAAATTAGAAACTTATAATTTCAACGTTTTTCGATACCCGAACTACCTTTTTATCGGATCACGGTTCGTATTGGGATATCAAAACAAGGTTTTCTATTTTAAAACAAAACCGAATTTTATTCAACACGAAACAAAAATTAAATAAATACGCTAATTAAATAAAACGTGATAAAATAAATAACTAATCAAATAAAGAAACTATAACATAAAAAATAAATAGAAGAAGAGAATAAATAAAATAAAATAAAAGAGTCTAGTCCTCGGATAATACCTTAAATTCGGTATCTGACAGTCGAAGCCGATCGATTCCACGAGTCGCGATCTTCCTTTTTTTTATATTTTTTAGTAAAAGTTTAACTTTAGGAAACTCGGAATTTTTGAGAAAAAAAAAATTTTTCTCAAAAAAATTCACTTTCTCTCTCTAAAAATGTTTAGAGTGAGAAAGGCTCCAAGAAATCCCCTCTTCCTCCTTTTCTTCTCTCTTGCGTTGGGATCCGTGCCCCTTATATAGGGAAACGGGTCCCGGAAACTTTGGGCGACGCCCGAGCAAAATTGGGCGTCGCCCAAAGCCGTTGGGCGGCCGCCCAAGGCTAGTTGGGCGGCCGCCCAACATCACGTTGGGCTACCGCCCAACATTGTTGGGCGATCGCCCACCAATTGTTGGGCAGTCGCCCAACAGCGTTGGGCGAGCGCCCAACGCGCGGTTGGGCGAGCGCCCAACGCGCGGTTGGGCGCGCGCGCCCAACTGCCGTTGGGCGTTCGCCCGACGCGGTTGGGCGCTCGCGCCCCCCCTACCTTTGGGCTTCCGCCCAACGCGATTGGGCACTCGCTCAACGGCCGCCGGGGCGCGCCTCGCGCCGTCGGGCGTGCACGCCCTGCGGCCATCGAACTCGTGTTCCGCGTCGTCGGGCGTTCACGCCTCGTGACCGCCGAACGCGTGTTCCACGCTGCCGGTTGCACACGTCCCGTGGCCGACGAGCGCGCGTCCCGTGCCGCCAAGCTCGTGCCTTGCTCGGACACCGAGCGCGTACTATTCATGGTTGGGTGCGTGCGTCCGACAGACGTCGAGCGCGTACTTCGCGTCGTCGAGCGTGCGTCCGACTGTCGTCGAATGCGCGCCGGCCGCCGCTAAGCACTCGCACCGTGCCATTAAGCATTCACGAGCTATCCGATCGACAACAGTGACCGACTGTAACGTATTTATTTTATTATTTTTGAAACTTTCGGAATCAATCGCTTCAACCGTCTTATTTTCAGGTTTTCGTCACAGGTCCTCCGACTCGGTGTCTACAGTTGCCCCTACTTTTCTATTTTGACAGTGATGTGTGTGTTTTGAAAACGTTTTTTGCTAACATAACACATGAAATGTAAAACATATAAAAGTAAAAGACACGTGAAGAGTAGGAGGGAGCATACCTGACCTCCGCGCCGCGCGCTCCGGTGTCGTTCTCTGATTCCTTCCATCGTCACCTTTGGAGTGGCCGTCGATGAATGTTCTTTTCTCGGAATCTAGCGTACGTTGGTTATGGGTAAGAATGGCTCAAAAGTAATTTCGGTCTACGACCGTTAATGGGATGGCTCAAAAGCAACTCAGGTCTGCGACCGCGAGTAAGATGGCTCAAAAGCGACCCTGGTCCACGACCGCGGGTAAAATGGCTCTAAAGCAACTCCGGTCTGCGACCGTGAGTCAGATGGCTCAAAAGAAACTCTGGTCTGCAACCGTGAGTAAGATGGCTCAAAAGCAACCTTGGTCCACGACCGCGGGTAATATGGCTCAAAAGCGACCCTGGTCCACGACCGCGGGTGATATGGCTCAAAAGCAACTCCGGTCTGCGACCGCGAGTCAGATGGCTCAAAAGCAACTCCGGTCTGCGACCGTGAGTCAGATGGCTCAAAAGCGACCCTGGTCCACGACCGCGGGTAATATGGCTCAAAAGCGACCCTGGTCCACGACCGTGGGTAATATGGCTCAAAAGCAATTCAGGTCTGCGACCATGAGTCATATGGCTCAAAAGCGGGGATTGTTTCCGGATTTTTGTACAACACTGTTGTCTGTATTTTCTCACTGGAGCTATCATCTCGGAGGTTCAATGGGAACGTGTTTTAGTCTGAAATGATATAGACTAATGATTGTTTTTCTGTTGACTGTCGACTGTACTTTGACTGGTGTCACTGTTCTGTAAGAATTGACTGTTGTCTGGAGTTCATGTCTTAACAATATTGGTCACTGTCTGGGAGAAATGCAGGCTGAAACGGACTGCAAATCGGAGGTCTGTGCACCTAGTAATTAATTATTTACTTTTTACCTTTATGTCAAATCGTACCTTTTTCACTATCTACGGGAATGCCATTCCCTCCCCCTATATAAAGTGGTGGGGTTTCATTTCAACCCCACACCTTCTCTCTCTTCTTTCTTTCTCTAGACTTCGATTTGGATTATTCTCGGGATGGATTTAGATGAATGGGATGGCACTAGAGGCATGGACGAGGTTTACGTAAACCTAGATAGAGTGGAGCCCTTCCACGACCCTACGACGCATCTGAGCCGGACACACTGCAACGAGGTAAGTAATTTCTCACTTTTATTTGATTCAAACTCTAGGCTTTAGTATTCCTATCCGAACATGATTTGTATGCTAACCTTTAGACTGCCTTAGAGGACTTTAGCTAGAAAACATGAATTCCTTGACTTACAAGTAACACCTATTTATTTCTGCGTGAGGATGCGCGCTATATGCATGTGAATAGTGACACTACGAATTTATGCATGCTAACAGTAAAAAAACAATGTGAATAGTAAAAACGTGAATAGTGCACGTGAATAGTAAAAACTTAACTACTGCACGTGAATAGTAAAACTTAACTAATGCGCGTGGATAGTAAAACTTAACTAATGCACGTGAATAGTAAAACGTGAATAGTGCGTGTGAATAGTGAAAACGTGAATAGTGCACGTGGATAGTAAAGACTTAACTAATGCACGTGAATAGTAAAAACGTGAATAGTAAAACTTAGCTAATGCACGTGGATAGTAAAAACGTGGATAGCAAAAACTTCACTAATGCACGTGAATAGTAAAAACGTGAATAGCAAAAACTTCACTAATGCACATGAGTAGTAAAAAAAAACGCGAATAGTAAAAACTTAACTAATGCACGTGAATAGTAAAACCTAATCTATGCTTCTTGTCAATGCAGACGAGAGTGGATTAGAGAATTGACTAAACCTTACATGAATGACCCTAAAGGAGAGATTTTTACAGCAAGTTGGTCCTAACTGACCGGATGTCTCTAGGTTAGATAATGAAAGAATACCTAGTTTTAACGCGTTCTCATTAATTGCATGCTTTAGGAACTGTATTTAAATTTTCTTGTCTCGTTCTTTTTAGTTTATTGAGATTTCCGGGACCACCGCTGAGATTCACTCGTGGTATGCTAGGCTGGGTGCCGCGGCGAGAGCCCGCGTGCGCGAGTTGGGCTTCGAGCCTTTTATTGCAGCGTTGCCCCGCACCAACGGGGTATGTGATCGTTTTGGCCTACGGGCCTTATGTGAGCGGTGGGTTGACTCGACCCACACCTTCCACCTTTCTTTTGGGGAGATGACCATCTCGCCTAGAGATTTTTCACTGCTGACAGGGTTACGAGGGAGCAGCACTCCCGTTCCCTTTCATTTCGATATGATGCGACCACGGGTCGACCTTGCTAGGCTTGCTGCCTTGATTGGACCGGGAGTTCGCCCATGCACCAAATCTACTCCGGCGAAGTTTGTTTCCACCGCGAGCCTCTTGAGTCGGCGAGATTTCTGTGAGACCGACGATACCGACTTGGTGGTTCGTAGTTTCTTGGTATATACCCTGAGTGAGACGATTTTCCGCACGAAGGGCGGAAAGGTACACGCGGGTCTCATTCAGGCACTCAGCGATTTGGATGCGGCAGCTTCCTATGATTGGGCGGGGGCAGGCTTAGCCTTTCTCTACAAATTTTTGGATCTGACTTGCCGGAAGCGCAAGGATTTCGGTGGTTACACCTTTGCTCTGCTGGTACGTGACGCCTTCTTGACTTGCCCGTCTTATCTTCTTCGTGTTTTTCACACTCCTAGTCCTTGTTTTTACCGCAGGTGTGGGCGTATGAGAGGCACATCCTTCCCAGCCGGTCTCGACCTCGACCGAGAGTACCGAGGCTGCCTTTCATGACCCGATGGAGAGATTTTGACTTGGGCGCCGAGAGGAGTCGGATGGTGCCGCGGCTCCTAGATTGGATCGACTCGTTGACCCTCAGACAGGTAGATTTTGCCTAGTCGTGCTAGATTTTTGTTTGAGTCTTTCTGACTTTCTCTTTGTGCATTTTTTAGATTAAGTTCAGGTGGGACGACCTCGACTTCGGTCCCGATTATACTTATGTATCTATGATCCAGGAGCAGCAGTGTGTGCTCATCGGCCCCTGCGTGCGGGCATGGTATTTGGGGGACCGAGGCATCACCGGAGTTAGTGACGCCCACTGGACACCGGGTGAGATTCTCGTTTCTATGTTCGCGGTGCGGACCATGCCCCTATCGACCATTCGTCAGGACCTGACCCGTCGGTTTGTTGGTAGAGCGGTGTGGATTCACGCCGGGGGCCGCGAGCTTTACTTATCTACTCTGCTGAGCGCGAGGGATACCCCGGCGGCAGCGATGGAGGTGGATCCGGTGGCAGATGTATTTTCGAGGGAGGCTGTTGCGGCAGTCTTTGGTCAGGAGGAGGTCCCGGTAAGTGGTTCCGCCCCCTTCTCATTTTACCATTTCATTCATGAGACGTTTAGAGGTTTTTATTGTGTGTTTTTTGGCAGGAGGGATCCTGGAGGAGTGCCCATTTATCCGATTTCTTTGACGGCACTCGAGCTCAGACGCCTGTGTGCGAGCAGCCCTACTATGTCGGCGAGTCCTCCAGCGCTGCCCGACCAGAAAGGTCTTCCCTAGGTGTGCCCCTACCAGACTACGGGAGAGACTTTGCCACGATTTGTTATGACGAGTTCGGGGCCGCTTATGCGGGATTCGAGGCGGCTCCTCCCATCTTCTCCTCGAGGGTCCCATTTGATCCTTCAGACGCTTCTCTGACTACGAGAGAGACCTGTAAAGATTATGTGGGACTGTCCGGTTACCTCCGAGACCGCCTCAGCTTGCGTTGCGCCGATCACCTGGTATGTATCCTTACTTTATTTTAGTGTAGTGGGATGCATGCATGTATGTATGATTTCTGTTCTTGCCTATGCTGCTTCGTTTTTTTCTCTCTCTCTTTTTTTTTCACATCTGTTTTTCTTCTTTTTTTTTAGAGCGATCTTCACGCCCATGAGCGGAGACGGAGTGAGTCGGTGCGGGAGGCCGATGCCAGGGTTGGCCAGGTGTACCAAGAGCGGAACGACCACTGGTCGGAGGTGATGCGGAGGGAGATTGAGGGTCGCCTTGCCGTCGAGGAGAGGGTGCGTGATGAGTCGATCGGACGCCTTGCTGCCGAGGAGAGAGCACGAGTTGCAGATGAGAGAGCACGAGTTGCTGATGAGAGAGCACGAGCTGCCGAGGAGACACTATCTGCGGAGCGGGCGTCACATTTGAGGGAGTTTGAGGACTATTGGGACTTCCCTCCGTATTAGGCTCTTTATGTATTGCTTTGTAGTTTTTTATTAGAGTTTCCCCGATGTATAGCTGATGTATAGGGAGTGGGGTGGATATCAGGTAGGCTTTTTATGAAAAGTAAGATAGGAAATGTATAACTCATGATTCATATTACCATGCATTCAGTAGATTATGATGATTCCAATCATTCTCGTCAAATATATTCACGCCTTTATTTATTTACAAACAACAGAAATACTTAGCCTCTTATACATTGTTTTTGTAACTGCTCAAGTTATAACTATTGTTACCAGGACCCGCCTTTCGGTTTTCGGATCCCGGCGATTTTTCTCCTCTCCTTTTACTATCCCGGAATTTTTAAATGAGTGCCCTTTCGGGTTTTCACCCATTGGGATTTCCCTTATTGTTGCATAGGTCGCCCTTTGCGGGTTTTTAACCTATCGGGAATTTTTCTTTCTTTTTCTCTTTTTTTTTTACGAAAAGTATTTCTTAAGCCTATCCAGGTTGGTAGGTTCGGAGAATTCCATGCCGTCCATGGTAGTTAACTTCACCGCTCCTTTGCTTAGTATCTTCTTCACGACGAATGGCCCTTCCCAGTTAGGTTTAAACTTGCCCCTAGGGTCGGTGTGCGTCACACGAATCTGTTTCAGCACTAAATCTCATTCTTTGATAGGACTGGTCTTGACCTTTTTATTGAAAGCTCGAGCCATCCTTCTTTGATATAACTGTACATGGTAAAGGGCTTCCATCCTTTTCTCGTCAACCAAAGCCAACTGCTCATATCGCTTCTTCACCCATTCCGTCTCGGAGATTTCTGCTTCCACTGCGATTCTCAACGATCGCTTTTCGATCTCAATCGCCAGGACTGCTTCTGTTCCGTATACCAAGGAGAACGGCGTTGCCCCAGTCGAGGTTCTGACTGTCGTGCGATAAGCCCATAATGCGAGCGGGAGCTGCTCATGCCAATTCCGATGTGATTCCACCGTTTTTACGAGAATCCTCTTAAGATTCTTATTAGCTGCTTCTACTGCCCCATTAGCTTGTGGACGGTACGGAGAAGATCTGTGATGTTCAATGCCATATTCTCGGAAGAGACTTCTTACTTCCCCCTGAAACTGGACCCCATTATCCGTGATCATGTGATGAGGCACTCCGAACCTGGTGACCAAGTGTTTCTCAATGAACTTTCTCATCTGCTTGGATCCCAATTTGCTAAACGACTCTGCCTCTACCCACTTGGTGAAATAATCGATGGCGACTGCAATAAACTTGTGCCCGTTCGAAGCATTAGGCCTTACCTCACCAATGATGTCAATGCCCCAAGCCGCGAATGGCCAAATAGGTGCTAGCACATGTAGTTCCATGGCCGGAAGATGACTGCAATCGCCGTGGATTTGACAATCATGGAATTTCTTTGCATACTCGTTACAATCTCTTTCCATGGTGAGCCAATAGAAGCCTTGCCTAATAATTTTCTTAGCTAGTACTGCTCCCCCCATATGGGCTCCATAAATTCCTGAATGTACTGATTCCATTGCCTCGCGGGCTTCTCCCGCATCCAAGCATCTTAATTGTAATCCGTCAATGTGCCTTTTGTAAAGTAAGTCGTTATGGATGACGAACTGACGAGCTAGCCTTCTAACCACAGCTTGATCCCTAGGTTCTGACTCTGCCGGATATGTTCCATCTTTCATGAAGTTCACGATATCGAAATACCACGGTTTTTCATCTGTCCCTAACAACATTACGTCTTCGTAGCACGGTTTGTGAGATCTTCTCAATACCAACGGTTTCGAAGCAAGGTTTCGGGGATTGTCCCAAACTGACACCAAAGTGGCCAAGGCATCCGTCGCCTGGTTCTGTGCTCGAGGAATATGATAGAAACGGCATTCTTTGAATCTTTGTGCCAACCCTTCTAGCTGATCGAGGTACGGACGTAGTCTTTCTTCTCTTACCTCCCAGTTTCCTTGTGCCTGTTCGATGATCAACTTTGAGTCACCCCAAATTTCGACATATGACGCTCCCAGTGCCGCTAATGACTCTAAACCATAAATGCACGCTTCATACTCGGCCATATTATTGGTGAGAGGGAAGGATAACTTCTTGGCCATCGGGATCCTTTCTCCTTCCGGTGAGGTAAGTAGTACTCCTACTCCAGCTCCATTCGAATTAACTGCTCCGTCGAAGAACATTTTCCACGGTATAACTTCGATTGCGTTCAAGTGCTCATCGGGGAAATCATAGCTTATCTCTTCTTCCTCTGCATTCAGGGGTTGGTTGGCCAGAAATTCTGCCACGGCCCTCCCTTTGATAACCTTCTTCGTCACATATTCAATGTCAAACTCGGACAAAAGCAACAACCATCTGGCTAACTTCCCCGTCAAGGATGGAGTTCAGTATAGATACTTCACGGGGTCCATCCGAGAAATAATGATCACTTTATACGATTGGAAATAGTGCCGCAGTTTCTTTGTCAACCATACTACTGCCACACATGTCTTTTCGATCATGTTGTACTTGAGCTCGTACTCCAGGAATTTCTTACTCAAATAATACACCGCGTGCTCCACACCGGTGTCTCCCTCTTGAGCCAACATTGCCCCAATAGATCGCTCCTCAATTGCTACATAGAGGAGAAGCGGCTTTCCCAGTTTAGGCGGTCTCAGCACTGGCGGATTAGACAAATAGTTCCGGACGCTCTCCAGAGCTTGCTGACACTTATCATTCCAAGTAGTGGGTTGGTCTTTCCTTAGCAACTTAAAGATTGGCTCGCAGATTGCGGTGAGTCTCGCTATGAACCGACTGATATACTGAACCTGCCCCAGAAACCCTCTCACTTCCTTCTCATTTCTCGGCGCCGGCATCTCCTGTATAGCCTTCACTTTATCAGGATCCACCTCGATTCCCTTATTTCCGATTACATAGCCTAAGATTTTCCCCGACGAGACGTCGAAAAAGCACTTCTTCGGGTTTAACCTTAGCTTGAATTCTGCAATTCGGGCCAAAAACTTCTCGAGCGCGGCAAAATGCCCTTCTCTTGTCTCTGATTTGACCATCATATCGTCCACGTAGACTTCTACCTCTTTGTGTATCATATCATGGAACAGTGCTGTGGCCATTCGCTGGTAAGTTGCCCCGACATTTTTCAAACCAAACGGCATTACTCTGTAACAGTATGTCCCCCACTCGATTGTGAATGAGGTTTTTGCTTTGTGCTTTTCGGCCATCTGAACTTGCATGTAGCCCATGAAACCATCCACATTCGTGTGTAAGACGCTTGACGCTGCACTGTCGATCAATACGTCGATATGAGCCAATACGAACTCATCCTTGGGGCATGCCTTGTTAAGATCTCTGTAATCAATGCACATCCTTACTTTGCCGTCCTTTTTTACGATTGGCACCACATTTGCGACCCAAGGGGGATAGTCGATCACTTCGATGAATCCTGCTTCTAACTGCTTCTTCACCTCCTCTCTGATCTTATCTGCCCATTCTGGTCTCATACGTCGGAGCTTCTGCTTTACGGGCTTTGCTTCGGGGTAAGTTGGAATGCGGTGAGTTACGATAGATTGATCAATTCCAGGCATGTCTTCGTATGTCCATGCAAATACAATTTCGTATTTTTTAATTATTCTCTCGAATTCTTTTCTCTCTTCAATAGTTAATTCTTGAGCAATTTGTATAAGTTTAGGATTTTCATCCG
Source organism: Euphorbia lathyris (assembly GCF_963576675.1). Lineage (NCBI taxonomy): Eukaryota > Viridiplantae > Streptophyta > Magnoliopsida > Malpighiales > Euphorbiaceae > Euphorbia > Euphorbia lathyris. The sequence continues at coordinate 89,796,437 of NC_088911.1, read as the reverse complement.
TACCAAGATTGAAAGTTGACATTTCTATTGCATTGATTTCAAATGTAGGCATGTTATATGAATGAGAATGCATGGAATGATCATGATCAACATCAAGCAAGTAAGCAAAATCAGAATTCATTTCATTGATAGCATGGGTGATTACATCATCTGATTCAAACAAAGCAGTAATACAATTTTCATCATCAGGGTCTTCGGACTTCTCATGAATTTTGGAGGTACTAGGCTCATCTCCCGCTCCTGCAGTTGCTTCAACGGTGACGATTTGCTCCTCGGCATTCAAGTCTAACATCATAATCTCCTCGACAAAGCAGCTCGCTTTTCCACTGCCCCAATCGGCAACATCATCAAAGATCTCAAATCCTGGCAGAATCTTTCCTTCGGCGCTAACAGCCACTTCCGACTCATCATCAGACTCATCCTAGATGTTGATCGGAACCCTCTGATTGATACCTTCCTCATCGGAGGAACTTCCCCAAACGTCCACGACCATCAGATCCACTATGTGAGGGACATTCGGATTTATGTAGGAAGGGTCCGACGATCCATACCGAGCCCAGCCTATCAGTTCTTCATAGTCCTTGAGGAACACTCCATTCATTCTTCTAGCCACGAGTGGAATAGCACCCTTCCGGATGCACATGAGTTGCTCCTGATTACTCAAGGTGACCCGACACGAGGCATACTTGAACCTCCATCTTCTAGCATAATCCACAAATGGTTCCTCGGGGAATTTCCTGATCCTTTCTAAATCTTCCAACGACCCTGTCCACGGAATGTACCTCTCATACCTCTGCACAAAGGCCTCCATGAGGGATCCCCAGTCCCCTTTTTTCTTTGCCGCGAGCATTCGGTGCCACATCAAAGCTTCTCCTATGAGTGTCTTTGGAAAATGCTGGACTAACTCACTTCGGTAGAGTCCCGCGTCAAACATGTAGGCACGAAAACGGTTTATGTGATCAATGGGGTTCTCATCTCCCTTATACTTAGACATGGCTGTTACTGCTTCAGGTGTCTCCTCTTCGGGTAATGCAGGCATTTCCTCTGGACATTCCCGTGCGGCGTATTTCTTGATGAATCTCTTAGTCATTTTTGCCCAATCTGCTTTAACGTGCATTGGAAGAGACATGTACCACACTAGTGACTCTCCTGCCAGTGAGTTGCAAAACAAGCTCGTGATCTCCCCCTCTTTGAAACCTAGAGGACCCATAGCCGACAGATAAAAATGCAAGTGCTCCATGGGGTCCTTCCCTTCATTATACTTGCTGACAGTCGGAAACTGACGTTTGATAGGCCCAATTTGCATCGCGCTATATTCCCCTGCCTGTGTTTTGTCTCTTCGATACTTCATCAAAAACAAGCTTGACATCAGTGACCAATCATGCTTAGTCGAGTCAGGTAGCGATTGAAACCACCTCAAAGGTTCGCCCACCAGCGAAAGATAGAACCATGGAACGACTTTTTCCACTTTGTATGGCTCTCCAAACATAGCACACACGTATCCATACAAATGAGCTTCGGGGTCTTCTACCCCACTAAACAATTTCAACACAGGCATGATCCTCCGAGATGAGACTTCCTCGGTCTCCTCAGTTTTAGTTCTATCATCCATCACTCCTTCCGTTGGCTCCTCTTCCAAAGCCGACACATACAAACCATTTCCCACATTATTCTTCTCATCGGAGTCCAACAACTCCTCTACGTTCTCTTCGAAGGATTCCATCACTACACGTTCTGTCAGACCAATTCCGATCATGCTTACCCTATGATTAGGCAATGGATTACGCCTAGTGGAAGGGTTCGCTGACGAAGGATCAGCTATCTTTTTCTCCTCGATTAAATCCTGGATTTCGTGTTTCAGCCTCTCACAATTCTCAATTGTATGCCCATAACTACTGTGGAATTCACAATACCCTCTAGCCTGTATCTGCGGAGTAGGTTGATCTTTGTTATACGGGGTAAGGGCTTTCAACAATCCCTTTTTCTGCAGACGCTCGAAAACTTTCGCGTAGGTCTGATTGAACTTGGCGAACCGCCTCTTTTCAATAGCATTAAGATCAACCACTTTCACTGCTGCGGATTCCGTACTCGCGCTAGGACCTCCGGCACTATATCCAGACTTCGTCCACTTGGTATAAGCTTTCTTCGGCTCTCCATCCCCTTCAACAGTCAAGGCACACTATACATCTGATTGAAATCCGTAAATGGCACATACCGCAACTCATTTTTGATATACGGCAACGTGTTGCCAACCACCATTCGGATCTGATCCTGCTCGAGCGGCTTTTGTTTCATCACTGCGGCCTTAGCCCTCCATCTTTTCACAAAATCGAAAAAGGATTCCACAACCTGTTGCTTAGTGCTCTCTAACTCTTTCAAAGTGACCTCCAGCATGGTGTTAAAGCTATACTGAGCGATGAATGACTTCGCTAATTCCTTCCAATCCTTCTTTGTCACCATTGGTAACGCATGAAACCGTATGAGGGCAGCCCCCTCTAAGTAAGTGTTAAACAGTCCCAGGACTTGATCCTCAGTCAGGATCGTGTGCTTCATTACAGCGACATACTGATTCATGTGGGCAGTGGGATCCCCAGTTCCATCGAACTTTTTCATGTCAGGGAGCCGGAATTTCAAAGGCAAAGCCGTTGCCGATAAACAATTCTTCAAGTTATAAAAGTCCTGACTGCCGGAACTTCCCCCACGTAGATCCTGCACCTCCTGAGTGATGTGTTGCTTCCACTCCTCTTCCTTAGCTTTCTCTTTCTCAAGCTGCCTCCAGATATAATCTTGATAGTCATCCTCATTCCCAAAGCGAGGTCCATCATTCACCTCCTTCTCAGCGTGTTTACTGCCACTTTTGTCGTCTTTCATCGCCAGCTTAGCTAACTGGGCCGCTATCACCGCTAACTGCTCATTAATGTTGTTCATAGAGTTTTCCAATCCGGCCACTTTTTCATCGGTCGCAGACATACTGGCTGAAGACTGAGTATACTCGGACGAAGATGATTCCGAAGCCACAACTGCCGATTCAGAACTGTCAATCTGTAACTGGTCAAACTGCCTAACTAGCCGACTGCTCTCTCGGTACCACAATCGCTTATTGATGACGTCTGCGCGAACGGTATCCATTAGTATGTATGCATGATTTTATATGCATGATTCGTGGTGTGTGCGTTTATTTATTTACGATTATAAGATAAGAACAACAAACGTTAGTTCTATTTACACGTATCACAACATCTCTCTTCCACCCTTATTCCTCCACACACTCGTCGTTCCAGGTCTCTTTCCTAGGATTTTGGTTTTTGGCTCACATTGCGGTCCAGGGGACGCGTGATGCCGTCGATTATTGCGGAAAAGTAGATCAGTCATCAGACAATACAGTTCATTTTGACGTATCAACGTCCAGTGACTAAGAAATCGACCAACTTGGATTGTCCTTTCAGAATAACTCGTCTTTTGTCCTTTCGCGAGACGCATCAATTCGGGTTTTGACTCCCTTTGAGTGCATCTCAGCTTTTAGACGTGGTACGAGTTATTCTTCTAGTCCAATCGTTCGTTATTGTCAATGACTCGTTCCCTTTTTATTCGCGCGGGTTCGTATCTCGATTTTTGGATTACAACGGGATCTTTTGGATCTATCGAGAGACGTAACCACGTGTTTATTTAGTGATGGAATCACTTTTGGATTTTATTTTAGGGAACGGACTCATCGCGTAATGCGTTTGTTCTTAGCATCGAGGATCCGTTTGCTCATTTTGCTACACGAAAAGACGGCGAGTCTTATTTGAGCGCACGGTAATCTTTCGGCTAACAACAATCTCTTATTCTTTCCGATCTACGGGATATATCACCTTAGTGTGGTTATAGAAAATCAACGTTTCGTTGAATCGCATGTTTATTCGAGGTGAGGATATCACCGTTCTCTTTCCTTTAGGCGCGAATTAAGCAAACACGTATATCGGGCCATATTTCTTGCAGTTTTGGTAACGATTGAAATGATCGAGTCGTTAGTCAAAACCCACAGTCTCGTCCATATGACGCAATTATATGGTTTGGCTTAATTCGGCTTCAAAGTTTTAAACGGGGTATATACTTGTTCGAGACACGTATTCAACGGCATTGGTTTATTTTCTTTAACTACTCTCGGGATTGAAATATATCGTAGACTCGGAATGATTTTGGTCATTTAGTTTTTTTTTCTTTTATCTTCTTAGTCACCTTTGTGGACACATCCATTTCTCTTAAGAACGACACGAGGCATAACGTAAAAAAGCTCGTCTTTTATTCGGAAGGGACGGGCTACTTGTGCGAAACTTTTCACGTTACGATAGGGTCATTCAAGACAGAAATGTTCTTCGTTTTCGTTTCGTCATGATCTCGTTTTATCCCAACTTATTTAAAGAATGTGAATAACGGCTACTGTTAATATAGTCTTTTGTATCGAGATGTAACTATCCTTAACACCGAACCGATTCATACTAATACGTGCTTACGTCATAACACATTTCCTGAACATGTGCCTTCGTCGGGACACCGAAAGGGACAAGGCGGGTCGCACATGTTCATTCATATGAGATGACTAAGTCGTCTTTAGTTCAAATTGTTTCGATGTTTTAGGGTAATTAGTATGTCGATTCACGAGTATATATTAACACATCGTCTCATTTTCTTTACCTACTTTAGGATTAGACACGTATCGTGGCGGTTTGAAAACACGAATTGATTCATTTATTATATCAAAAATAGTAACGGGTAATCCTATGGAAACTTCTAAGGCTACTATATGCTGACACGGCTGACCGCGGGACCTCACAGGACCGCACAAATTCGCCCCTAACGAATGGATGGGGACCCTTTGGCGCCTTACTGTAAGGGGAAACTTACACTAGCCTCTTTCGAGCGACGAATGGACTCTCGCTAGAGGTTTCGCGGAAATTACCCAAAGGGTTTGCAATAATGCACATGAATGCATACAAAAAGAAGTAAAACGATCCGTCCCCGTTAAGGGCTTAATACACGCCTTCCGGAATCAAATTTATCGCTTCCCCAGCAGAGTCGCCACTTGTTAGACGAGGTGCCGCGGCCTAATCTCCCGGGCGGACCGGGGGGTGGACAACCTCATGGCGACGTAAGCGGTGATTGGCGCCGAAAGCAACCAATCGTGGAATCAAGCTGCTCGGCAGGACCGGAGCTCGGAGATATGGAAGAGTCGCCACCCACGAATGGGAAAATGAACACCGATCCCTTGCGGGAGACTGGTGTGGGTTCGGGAAACTTAGGTAAGAGCCGAGAAGGCTAGCTCCTTTCCGGAGAAAGGCTACTAGGCACCCCGACATCGCCCGGTTATGAACCACCGGCCTCCTACTCAGCATGTTAGGCGATAATGGACTAATCGTATACTTCTTTAAGTTTAAAATTCATTTGAAACCTTTTCTTTCTTTTTTCAGAAACCGTTTTGAGCATATATTATTGGAAAGCCATATTAGTAAAGAATCACCCATTTATATTATACCTACACAGAGAAGGGGGAAGAAAGAAGTGATTTATTTACAACTTTATTTAAATGTCATGCCGTGTGTTTATTCTGCACTAACTTATTTCCCCAAAACGAGTTTATTTACATGGTTCGCACCTTAATCACCGTTGGAACGATTTGGGTGCGTTTTAAAATCCCGATTAGTGAAGTTTACTCGAGTCGCCGTTGGAACGACTCAAGTGCTTTGGAAACGTTTGAGACAAAAACCTTTAGTTAAGAAAACGTGGTTAAACATACAAGTCAATTTTATTTTGTACAAATCCTTTAAGAAAATGATTCAAAAACTCTATTATTCACAAAGAAAGCGATTTTAATTACCATGTTCACTTAATCCGCCTTTGGAACGGATTAAGGTTTTAAAACGTGGTGTTTTGAAAACGATTTAAAATATTAACAAAAAACAACTCCATTTATTTACATTAGGAACCTCTAAAAATTCATTAGTTTAAATAATCAAATTGAAAACTCTCTTTCTTTTGATTTATTTTCCCCTCTTATTTAATGGACTCTCTCTACCTATTATAATTACAATAATAAACCCATTTAAAGCAAGATTCATAATCAAATAAAGCCCATTTGAAACATGGACCCATGAATGATCCAAAAGAATAAAGAAAGTAATTCTAGCATATATATATACATTTAAATCAAAAAGAGAATATGAAAATAAAAGTTAATAAGAGGAAACTATATAATACATATATGAAAATATTAGATAAAATATATTTATACTTTAAAGATGTGAAAATAGTAAATAAATCTCATAAATAAGAACATAACATTTACCCAAAATAATTTCATTCAATAACCAATAAAATAACCCAAATATCCCAAAACTACATATATACATAACTATTATAGTTTTAAATATATAAAAAAATAGCATATACTAATATCTATTGATTATTTCCCAAAATGCCCAAGTAAATAATCTTCAAAATAGGATCTAATATAACTCAAATGAATAAAAGAACAAATATATACATATACTTATGTTTTAAAAATTAAATAAAGAATGATATACAAACATCCTAAATAATTATATACACTAAACATCTAAAATAGTTTGAAACACATATATTACATAACTATACATATATATATTAAGGATTAAAAACTCAGAAGTTGAGAAAAAGGGACTGAAATGACATTTTTTGCGTTTCGGCAGATTTACCGACGGAAAATCCGTAGGTAAACAGCAATTAGTGACAGAAATGACAAATTACAGCAGCACTCTAATTGTTTCCAGATTTAAAAAGCTTCAAATTAAATCTAATTCAATCGTTTTGGATTTCCGAACTACCAAAAATGGATCATAGTCAATAACGGAAGTTCCTAAAACGATGTTTTTATTTTTAAAACATTATTTGGAAATTTCTTTTAAATTAGAAACTTATAATTTCAACGTTTTTCGATACCCGAACTACCTTTTTATCGGATCACGGTTCGTATTGGGATATCAAAACGAGGTTTTCTATTTTAAAACAAAACCGAATTTTATTCAACACGAAACGAAAATTAAATAAATACGCTAATTAAATAAAACGTGATAAAATAAATAACTAATCAAATAAAGAAACTATAACATAAAAAATAAATAGAAGAAGAGAATAAATAAAATAAAATAAAAGAGTCTAGTCCTCGGATAATACCTTAAATTCGGTATTTGACAGTCGAAGCCGATCGATTCCACGAGTCGCGATCTTCCTTTTTTTATATTTTTTAGTAAAAGTTTAACTTTAGGAAACTCGGAATTTTTGAGAAAAAAAAATATTTTTCTCAAAAAAATTCACTTTCTCTCTCTAAAAATGTTTAGAGTGAGAAAGGCTCCAAGAAATCCCCTCTTCCTCCTTTTCTTCTCTATTGCGTTGGGATCCGTGCCCCTTATATAGGGAAACGGGTCCCGGAAACTTTGGGCGACGCCCGAGCAAAATTGGGCGTCGCCCAAAGCCGTTGGGCGGCCGCCCAAGGCTAGTTGGGCGGCCGCCCAACATCACGTTGGGCTACCGCCCAACATTGTTGGGCGATCGCCCACCAATTGTTGGGCGGTCGCCCAACAGCGTTGGGCGAGCACCCAACGCGCGGTTGGGCGCGCGCGCCCAACTGCCGTTGGGCGTTCGCCCGACGCGGTTGGGCGCTCGCGCCCCCCCCTACCTTTGGGCTTCCGCCCAACACGATTGGGGACTCGTTCAACGGCCGCCGGGGCGCGCCTCGCGCCGTCGGGCGTGCACGCCCTGCGGCCGTCGAACTCGCGTTCCGCGTCGTCGGGCGTTCACACGTCGTGACCGCCGAACGCGTGTTCCGCGCTGCCGGTTGCACACGTCCCGTGGCCGACAAGCGCGCGTCCCGTGCCGCCAAGCTCGTGCCTTGCTCGGACACCGAGCGTGTACTATTCATGGTTGGGTGCGTGCATTCGACAGACGTCGAGCGCGTGCTTCGCATCGTCGAGCGTGCATCCGACTGTCATCAAATGCGCGCCGGCCGCCGCTAAGCACTCGCACCGTGCATTTAAGCGTTCGCGAGCTATCCGATCGACAACAGCGACCGACTATAACTTATTTATTTTATTATTTTTGAAACTTTCGGAATCAATCGCTTCAACCGTCTTGTTTTCAGGTTTTCGTCACAGGTCCTCCGACTCGGTGTCTACACGTGTCCCTTTTGGATTCTGACTTGCTTGAGGACAAGCAAGATTTTAAGTGTGGGGAGGTGGTTTATAGCTCCCTAATGCGAAAAATGTGTCCTTTTTGCAAAAATTTTAACTATTTGAGTCATTAACTTTTTGCCTATAAATTCTCTTTTTCCTACCCCAACCTTTAGCCAATGTTACAATCTCTTTAAAGACCTATGATTTTGTTTAATTTTAATGCATTAATTTTGATCGGATGGATTATGCAATCCCAACGTGACCACTTTGTGAAATAAAATGTAGAGCATTTACAAAAAAAAAAATTTACCCAAACACTTGAGCGTTAGAGTGACCACTTGTGAGCTATCAATTTTAGTTCTCTTCTTTCGTTTTCATGAAGTGTTGATTGATAAAACCAATTAATCAATTTTGGAGACTCGTCTGAGGTTTATTATGTTTTTAATTGCAAAATGAGTAGTCTGAACTGTTGTGGATAATAAAGTGTAGTAGATTCTTGTTTTTGTAAGGGAGTTATTTGTTGATTTTTCTCTGTTTTGAATTCTGTCTTGCTTGGGGACAAGCAAGATTCAAGTGTGGGGATGTTTGTTGAAACACCTTTTCACATGATTTTGATTTGACAAAATTATTCTAACACATTAAATTTAAATGCTTTGATTTATTCACACTAATGTGTTTGTTCAATGTTGAGTTAATTGATTTATAAGGCATTAAGATAAAAAGCCTAAAGGCCCATAAGAGGAAGTCAAGCTCAAGTCAACAGATCAAGACCTCACGGCCCAGGAAGACAAAACGCAGTCGTATCAAGTAAAACGCCAGTCCAGCATGAAGAAGGATCGAGAAGCCTTCGACCAAATAGCTTCAAGACGAAGCTGCTGAGTTAAGCGACAAGGTAGTCAGGTCAGCGGTAGAACAGAACCAACTTAGAGACAAAGTATTTCTACTTTGGGTAAAGCTCAGAAGACGCAGTAAGCTGTCTGGAAGACTTTACTATTAATGTCGAAACATTCTGTTCATCTGACGAAAAGCTGTTGAGCACTGCCGTAGACAGAAGATGCAAGAATCTCATTGGCCAACGACACTGAGGACGTCCTGAGTGAAAGTGACAGGAAGCCGTTAGCCTCCAACGGTTATTTCGAAATTCGAAATCACCGTTGCTTGAAGTGTCATTATAAATAGGCATTTCAAATGCTTCATTCGATGCAGATCTTCAATCAAGTCGAAACGCTGACCAAATTCATACTTGAAGTTATGTGAGAAAAGCAAAGCAAATCTTACACCAATTCCAAACTTGTGTAAAAGTCTAGAGTGATTTTATTAATCTAAAGTGTCTTAGCAATTGTTGTTTAGGACAAACACTTATCATTTCTAAAAGAATAGAAAGGAGAAGCTGAGTACTCGGTTATAGTACTCAGCGGTAGTTATAGGAGTGAGTAGAGGAATAGAGGAAGGTACTCTTGTATACTCAGCTTCTGTTGTAAAAGGTTTCGTGCTCTACTTTTAAAGAGCTCAGTAGAGGATTCAAAAAGCTCGGAACGAGTTCCGGGGACTGGACGTAGGCGGAGAGGCCGAACCAGGATATGTCTGCTGAGTAACATATTTTTAACCCTTAAACTCCTTTATATATTGCTTGCTATAAAACTGACTAAGTAACGAACTCACGCTGAGTTGAGTGCACTAAGAAGCTGAGTTCAGGAATAGACTTAAGTGCTATCTCCTGACTCAAAGAAAGAAACAGACTTAGTCACCAGTTGACTAAGCTTGTGTCTTAAAACTACTTAGCGCCGTTGTGTAAACCTTTTCTCAAGGAAAAGAAGTCAGCCTTAATGGACAAAATTTTAATTAGTTCATATCCCCCCCCCCCTTGGAACTAACCTTGTCACGTTATACGGGACCAACAATGTTGATAGCTCCCATTTATATAGGGTTTTTAGGATTAATTTAGTTTGTTTTAATTAGCTTTTAGTTAAGTTTTTATATTAATTTGATAGTTTTTAGTTAAATTTAGTATTTTCCATTATTTATGGCATTTTCGGTGTTTTCAGGGTTTTTCAGGACTATTTGAGCATTTCCGAACCAGACCCAAGCCTATTGGCGCATTTCCGGATTATTCAGGGACTGTCAGAGCACTTTTGGAATTCATCAGGAACCATTAGAGCACTTTTCGGAAGCCCGGTGACCTAAACAGATAAAAGTCAGAACAAAATCGCCCCATTTAAGACCTGTCTCTTCGAGACAATACCTGTCTCGTCGAGACACTCCTTGTGGAATGCACGGATTTGGGCCTGAAGCCCATTAAAACATTTGGTAATAACCTATTATGCCCCCGGAGACATTAGACTTTCTCCCTAAATCTATAAATAGGGAGCTAATCTTCAGTATTCGGGGGGATTAGCCATTCAATAAATCAGAGAGCCGCTAGGGTTTTCTCTCCTCCACAATGTAGATTTATATTTGGGTAAATTCCAAAAAAACCCTTGTGGTTTGTTTTTACCAAAAAAAAGGAGCGTGGTTACGCCGTTACTCGAAAAACGGAAAATGGGTTAACAGTGTTAAAAATGCTGACGTGGCGAAGGGTAAAATTGGAAATTCCAAATTTTTTAATTTTTTTTTTATTTTTTAGATTTCGCAAAAAGTTGTGTTCTACGCAAAATTGGAAACTCCTTTTGAATCCAAGCTTGCTCGTCCAAATGCAAGGATAAGAACTGGAGAACCATTGCAGATGGTGAGTTATTCTATTACTTCATTTTCTTTCTTGAATATTTGATTTGTTTCTTTTCATCCTTGGGACCTTAGAGGCATAAATTTCATAGCTCAGCCATTTCTATGGCGATAAAGTTTTTGGTAGCGTTGATCAATATAAAGCATGATAATGTGGGTTCCAATTGAGGAATAATGGAAAAATTTCAGGTCAACTTTTGCGAAATATCAGTAACGGAACTCGGTCTAGAAGAATCGCAATCACCGAGCAAGAAGAAATCGATGGCGAAGGAAGAGGTGGAGTCGTTGGAGCTTCGGTGGAGTCACGAGGAGGAGGAAGTGTTGGACAGATTTCCGGAAATTTGAAAATTTTCCAGATTTCTGGAAAATTTCCAGAATCTGGAAATTTTCCAGAAATCTGGAATTTTCCAGATTTCCGAAGAAGAGTGTTAACAGCGTGGAATTTTACGAAACTTAAAACAAAAAGAAAAAAAAGGGTTATCAGTGTTTGGAAATTCGAAAATTCCAGAAAATGGGTTAACATTGCTCGAAAATGGGTTAACAGTGTTTGGAATTTTCCAGATTCCGGGTTAACAACGTGGAAATTTACGAAACTTAAAACAAAAAGAAAAAAAGGTAGAAGAAGAAGGAGGAGGAAGAAGAAGGAGGAGAGAAGAAGAAGAAGAAGGAAGATGATGGAGGGGGAAGAAGAAGAAGGAAGAAGAAAGAAGAGGAGAGAAGAAGGAGGAAGGAGAAGAAGAGGAGAGAGAAAAAAATAAAAAAATAAAAAAAATTCGAATTTCCAACTTTACCCCTGTGCCACGTCAGCATTTTAACACCGTTAAGTCATTTTCCGTTTTTCGGGTAACGGCGCAAACCACAGTCCTTTTTTTTGGTAAAAACAAACTACAGGGGTTTATTTAGAAATCGGTGAAACCACAGAGTTTTTTTTAGAATTTACCCTTTATATTTTTAGATTAGATTTCCTACTTTCTAGATTAGGTTTATTTCTGTTTTGTCTTTTATTTCTTTCAAGAACAATTGATAGGAGAAGTTCCTCATCTTCTATTTCTGTAATTGGAATCGGCAAAACGGGTTCTAGATTTCTCTCTTTCCCTTTTATCTTTTCCTTTTATATTTAATTGAAGCTTTTTTTCATTATTCACGTATGCCTATTGCTATGATTGGTTTGTCTATGAACTGATCCCCATCCAATTTAGGATGTGGATGAAATTGATTGTATGAATATGTATGATTAGGGATTTAGGACCTTTGATTGATCAGTTTATGGCAACAGGATTTATGCTAAAATGAACATTGATAATGATCAACTAGCCTGTTTATGTATATAATGTGCTTAATGCCTGTGACCCTTACATTAAATAGGATTATAGATAGATGAGAACCTGACCACGGAATCATCTATACCGAATTTGTATTAACCTGACTTTGTTAGAGACCACTAGGAATGAGGCTTTGTGGCTGGACTACGGCTTTAGCCTTAGTTGTCAATAAACCTAATGCTTTGTATGACCTAGGATATATACCTAATCAAGTCGTCACCCGAATGCATGTGAATAAAAAGACGAATACTGATCACATTAGTCTTTCACTTAGGATAATTACCTTCAATCATTGATAAAACATAAATCTGAACTCCCTAAACCCATACATAGGATTTAATCAAAGGATTCTTCAGCCTAGATTGTGCCAACCATTAATTCACATTCTACTCTGTCAATTGCTCACTTTATTTTGTTATCTTTATTGCTTTCAATTAGTTAATTAGTTATTCAAAACCCAAACATTTATTCAACCCTCTAAACAATTAGATCATTCAAGGTAGATTTACTAATTATAACAAATAGTTTTTGTGGTTCGATTTATTAATTATAACAAATAGTTTGTGTGGTTCGATCTCGTACTTAGCACAGATAAACATAACCTTTACCTATAAATTTATTATAAACGGTGACTTCTATACTTACTTTGTTTTTTACAAAATAAACATTACTTTGTTTTCTCCACCACTGAATGAGCTTACTTTATTAAATTTTATTAAAAAAACAAAATAATACTTATTTTCAAAAACAAAATAAGTAAACATAACCTATATCTAAACTTTAATTTTAAACTTTAATTGAATCTCAATACAAATTTAATATAAACTTTAATTGAAAAGAATTCCCGATGAATATAAACTTTAACTTGAAGAGAATCTCGAAACCAAAAATTGGATATAGCTACCTTTCATCAAAAAAAAAAAAAAAAAAAACAATTGGATATAGCTACCCAACGATCCTCGAAAAATTGGATAAACTACATAAAAATTAAACTGAAAATCCATTTATTAAAAAGCACATGTATGAATCGGAGGCAGACACTGCTTCAGTTAATGGCCACATCAATTAGCTGTTGAATGCAAAATATTATTCCCAAATTCTTTTTTTTTTATCTATCAAAAATCACAGTACAATCAAAATATTGAAACCCAATTTTCCTAATCAATCACTGGTTTCTATGTATAGAAATGTGCCTAATTAAGCGATCCCTTAATTTAATTATGCAATTAAATTGTACAATTGTTTACATTGGATCTATTCCCTTAATTAACGAGGCCCAAAAATCATAATCAAGGGCTATTCTTATTTTGACCCAATTTTTTTAAAAGCTAAACCCATCAAAAGTTAGCTCCAAAAGAATGCCAATATTTACAGATATGCCATCCCTCTTCCGCACTTCCTACCTCTAAATTCTTCTTCTTCACTGTCTAAACCCGAATGCGCTACCCGGTTGGCTCGAGTATCTGAACCCATACGGGTCAACTGAGTTCGAGAAGCTCTGAGTTAACATGCTCGAGTTTTGAGGAAAGAACACTGAGTTATCAACTCGCTGATTCCTGATTCCGCTTTCAACCTCCTCTTCCACCTTTGGATCCACGTGTCCAGAACCAAGTTGCTGAGTCAAGGAAGGGACATAAAGGTCATTACCCGTACTTGCGTAACCAACCATTCCTTGACCCTGAGGTTGAGCCTGTGCTTGCCCGAGGTCAGATACCGAGTTCAACCCGGCAAGACTGGCCCAATCGAAATTACCCGAACCCAAACGGCTGATGTTGATTTTCTCATCGGGTTGCATTAATTTCAACGGGTTAGAAAAGAACCGATCATCAATCTCCGGCAAAGAGTCTAATACATCATCAAGATGAGAAGACGATGAAGAAGATGACCCGTTATTGCTATTTTCTTTGCTACAAATACTTGAAATGGGTTTCTGGGCACCCGAATTCTTCTTATATATCCGGCATAAGACCCAATCATCAAGCTGCAAATATCATCAAACCAATAATTAAAAAAACCGAAATTAAGTGCTAATCAAAATTAATTAAGCTTAATTACAAACCTTAGAGCTTCCATGTTTGCGAGTGGACTCTAAAAGACGATATTCGTGCATAATCCAATTAGTTTTGGTGCCTTTCGGAGCTTTACCAACGTAGAAAACAAGAGCTTTCTTTATCCCAACTCTCCGACCTTCTGTTGTTATAACTTTATCAGTCCCTGTGGCCTTCCAGTATCCTGACCCGGCAACCCGATTCGGTCGAGACCCATTCGGGTATTTTCTATCTCTGGGACTAAAAAAGTACCATTCCTTTTCACCAAAAATTGCTTTACCTGTAATTAAAAGAAAAAAAAACCGATTAATGAATTGAAAATTTGAGATTATTAACAAATTAATGATGAAATAAAAAGTTGAAACATTACTTGGTAAGACCCACGGGTCGAACTTGTAGAGATCAATATCACCAATAATTTGCAAAGAGAAGTGATGACCCGCAACTTTCCTGCATAGATATTGCACGAGTAGCTCCTCGTCAGTCGGGTAGAACCGAAAGCCCGGAGGTAAACTCAACTGGGTAATCGGGTCTGTTACTTGGACTCCCATTGAAGGAAAAACTGTTTGATCGGATTAAAATTATAATCTCTGTTTTTCTTTCTTAGTTAAATCTTTGGTTTTCCTTTCTATTTCTTTTCTTTTTGGTATGCAATAACTTGCTTATATATAGAGGATAGAAACACAGAGATAAGTACGGTCGTCCTTGTCTTACTGTTGGATTAAAGGGACCCACTTTATGCTTAGTACCGTTAAGAGATAGACACGTGCCTCGGCCGACCTTATCCAAGGGGTGAGAAAGAGCTTGTAGAGAGAGAAAACTCTTTGGGAGTTGTAGAGAGAGAGAACTCTTTCTATTCTCTTCGTTTATCTTCGGTGCATGAACCTTGTCGAAAGGCCCATAATGAGTCACCGAGTTTAGGGACACGTGTAACTCAATTCTAGAGATAAAAACGGCAGTACCGATTTGCATGACACCAAACCGAGAACGAACAAAAAAACAAAAAAAAAAAGCGAGCGAAATGTTTTTAGTTTCAATTCTTAATATTTTTCACGTGACGACACGTGGAATGCTACTACATTGAAGTTAGGATTCAGCTTATTTTTATATTTTTATTTGTAGAAAAACTGAGGAATGTGAATGAAAATAAAAATAAAAGTAAGAAGAGAATATGCTATGGAGGCTTCAAAATTTGACACGTAATTATTGAATTTTCTTTTATAGAAAATGAGTGCAGAAGATTAGGGTTTCTTCCACTCAAAAACCTCTCAAAACAGGCTTCCAAGTAACCCATCTATATAGGTTTGGACCACCTCTTTTATTCTTATTTTTTTGACCAAAATAATATTTTTTTTAACACATGTTATTTATTCTAAATTTTATATCATCAATATTTTTAAATTAATAAATAAAATATTAGGGATTTGATAATGTTAATATAAAAAAAGGGTTAGGTGGAGAGCATATACCATTATAAAACAATATATAGATACTCATGATTAGGGTTAATTTCCTTATGTGGAGGGGGGAATAATTATTTATAGAATAAAGAAATAGATGAAATGGAAACATATAAATATAAATATAAATTAATAGGAATAATGTATAATCTAAAAAAGATAGCATTTTATAATGATAATATAGTGGGTAAAAAAGGCATGCACGTAGGAGATATTCTGCTAATGATCGCATAAATTGGACACGTGGTATTTATATATTATAGGATTTAGATTCTCCTAACTGTTAAATAAAGCGTGCGTCGACTTATGGTTAGCTATAGCAAAAGGTTGAAGGTTTTTTGTATGTTATGAAATGAAATGCCACGTAGAGATGAAAGTCCACAATTGGGAGATTTTGATTGGGTGAAAGAGTTGCAGCTGTCATAAAAGGGAGGATATACCTACTTCTTTATATAAAATGAAATGATTTTCAACACGTGTATTTGAAACCCTAAGTCACTGAATCAATATCTTTAAGTTTAAGTTTTGACTTGTTGGCTAAGATTGAATTGAATCTTGAATACTTGGAAAATGGATTGGCCTTTCCTATTAATTTTACAGTAATTAACTAGTTACTTTTCAATTTTTGATACTGAGGAAACTTCATGCTTACTGTAATGCTAAACAGGTAATCAAAGACAAAATATATTTATGTACAAAAGGTCTATATTATTGATACATAGTCCAGTTGAAAATTAATTTTGACAAAGTTTGGATACATACTAGTCCATTTTTATTAATATGATCTTATGTAATTTTGCACTGAGTATTGATAAACAACTTTTCATTATCAAGACTAATCAAAGATAATAACTGCACATGGTTGTAAAAATAAAGTCATGAATGTTTGCGGGAGCTACATCACACTCGTGATAATTTAAGGACAAACGCATTGCGTTAGTTAGCCATCCAATCGGTAGATATATTACATTCACGGAGCATATGAATAATCTTCACATCCCAATCACGATCATACAGCTCCCGACACTTACCAATAAGTTAATAGAAACGATACCAGTATTTCATACCATGACTACCCAAGAAAATAACACACAATAGAATCCAGCTCAAAAATAACCTTTCGGTACCCTTTAGTCAATGCTAGCTCCATACTAAAATAAAGTCTCCATAACTATGCTAGGACAGTTGTGTACATACCAGTATTAATCGCTAAGCCCTCGAGCCAAGCCCCACTTCTGTCACGCAAAAGGCCCCCTACTGAGGCAAGGCATGGATTACCTTTACTCGCACTATCAATGTTCACTTTCACCCACCCCACACCGGGAGGCTTCCGCCCAACCATTAATTCACTCAAAGGACCCTAACCATACTCTGCTAAAAAAATAAAAGCGTCTTAAAAATTAGTAACTTGCAATAAATAAAAAAAACTTTATTTTATTAGCACAAGGGGTTGCATTAGGCTCGAAAATATGTTGGCACCTCCAACGCCATAATCACCACATCACATTGACAAAAATAACCTTCCAAACAGCCTTATGCCATGACCATTCTTAGAAAAATTACTTCAAAACCAGCCCCTCATATCCGAATTCAAAACCTCAGCTCTATCTTCGATTGGAACCAAGGCTGCCACACATCCTTCCCCTTATGAAAATCACGAAGAATATGTAACGTGCACTCTGGGAGAGAGCATACAATACAAGAAGTATCGATATACAAGTGACAAGCCACACGATTTAAATTAGAGAGAATGTCATTCCAAAATAGCAACCACACAAATAACGAATTCGCTGAGGGACCCCAAGCGCCACATCAAAGCCCATGCATGGAGATTTGAGTAATTAAGGGCATAAAATTGCAACAAATAGAAAGTTGAAGCCACACTAAACATGCCTGAATTCGTCAAATGCCAACATCAATCATCCTCCTCCCTCGCATCTAGGAATAGGACCATGGAGGAAACACGTCAGATTTCTATCGAGAGAAATTGCGATAATGCAATCCAGTCCCAACCTCCTTTTACCCGCCAATACGAAGCAATAGACCTATTCATAACCTCTGCTGGAAGGGGAAATCGAGTTAAGTTACAACAGAGAATCACCAACCCCAAACTCAATCGAGTTAAGTTACACAACAGAGAATCACCAACCCCAAACTCAATCGAGTTAAGTTACACAATAGAGAATCACCAACCCCAAATAAGCCGAGATAGGACCTCCTACTGGAGACCCTCACTTATCCATTGCACATGACATCAATGCTTGCGGAAGAAACACAATGGGCAATCCAATGATCTCAGAGACCCAAATAAAGCCAACTATAAATATTTTGGAGATCCGGCCTCATACTACGCTAGATCCTCTTCCTTCTTCACACAGACGTTTAGTGTAGGCTTCTAGAAGCTTATTCCTTCTTGAATGAAGATATCACATTCTATCCTATTTAGGAGTCTTTGGCGCGTGAACATAGCACCACCTAGTAAGAAATCTCACATTTCTCGAAGTCATTTCCTTGTTAGGATTCAAATTCTTTTTTTCTCTTAATTAGATTAAGAGTCTCTGCTCCCATATAAATGGTACTAAGTCCCTTCAATAATGTAAAATTCTGGCCCAATACCATGTAGATATTATCCTCTTTGGTCTAAATCCAACATCATGGGCCTCACGGCTTTTAAATGTATCTGCATGTATTGGATTCCCACATTAGTAATAAGCTTCAGTCACACATTCTCTCTCTCTCCATTTTCGATGTGAGACTCAATTCATTCCTACTCCGATCGACATCCTTTAGGACCGCTCCTTGAACGGCCTTCTACCACGTCCTCATGCACTCAAAACCAGGTCGTTGCAAGCCCACCAACTTCCGCCTGGTTTGTCCCCGAACCACAAGTCGTATGTGGAGAGTCGGCTCTGATACTAATTGTAATATCTTGGCCCAATATTATGTAGATATTATCCACTTTGGTCCAAATACAACACATTGAGCCTCACGGCTTTAAAACTCGTTTGCATGTATTGGATTTTCTTCTTACTAATAAGTTTGAGTCAGTCTCTCTCCATTTCTGACGTGGGATTCAGTTCATTTCTACCCCAACGACATCCCTTTGAGCCGCTTTTTGCTCAGACCTTCTATCCCGACGCCACCCACTAAGGACCAGATTGTTACAATAAGGTGTGTCATTACATAGTCTCATAGACTCTTGCTCTGTTGCATTCTTTATCTCTTTTAGACCAAAACTAACTTGAGTGTCGGAGAGTCCCTCGTAGATCCGAGCAAGCCCTATTTGCAGGTAAATGAATAAGGCAATCTTTCCATACATTTGTTTGTTCCAGAAATGCTTTGGTTACAAACACAATTCGAATCTCCACAAAGTAAACCCTGAAACTCTTAACAGTTTAAATTTCCTACAACGTTGTGATATAATATTTTTGTATTTATGATATTACTACAGTAAAACCTCTATATAGGAATACTCTATATAGGAATAACCTCTATTTTGTTATAAAAAAACTCGGTCCCAACTTGGGCCAGTTATAAATAGGAATAACCTCCCAAACGTTATTTGTTATACACTTTTCAAGTCCCACCTTTAGAAACTATGCCTCTATATAGTAATAATTATATATATATATATAGGAGAGCTCTTGTGAGAACCCTTTTTTAGGTGACACTTTGTTATGTGAGAACACTCAAAACTACGCCGTTTTGAGTATAAAAATTAAATAAAACATAAAATGTTGTTGGTGGGATTTAAACCCAAACATTTCCAACTACACTCCATGCTGCTTACCACTAAACCAATTGCTTTTCTTGTATATTTTGCCGCGCGCTGCTTAATATACTAATGTCCTTGTATTTTCTATTATTTAATATTTGACGCATACACTTATTAATATCGATTAAATGTGCATAATAATGAATTATTAATAGAAAAAAAGAAATGTGCATAATAATGAATCATAATAGAAAAAAAGAAATGTGCATAATAATGAATTATTAATAGAAAAAAAAGAAATGTGCATAATAATGAATTATTAATAAAAAAAAAAGAAATGTGCATAATAATGAATTATTAATAGAAAAATAAATCAAATAACATGCTCCAATTTCTTATTTATTTAATTCCTCTATATTTTTGTAATTTATGTTTTAAAATGTTAAGGACGATGTTCTAAATAATGTTACATACGTTCTAAATTTTATAATTTGTGTTCTAAAAATTAAGTACAATGTTTAAAAAAAATCAGTAAATATATGGACCATTTTTGCAATTGTTCTATTATATAATTTATAACTCATATTCTAAATAACATAACGTATGTTCTAAAGTTTATAGTTTGTGTTCTAAAAATTAAGTATAATGTTCTAAAAAAAGCAGTAGATATCTGAATTATTTTTGCATTTGTTATATAATATAATTTCTAACTCATATTCGAAAAAACATAACGCATGTTCTAAAAAACATAACGTATGTTCTAAAAAATATGTCGTATGTTCTAAACTTCATAGTTCGTGTTTTAAAAGTTAAAATATATGTTCTAACGTATGTTTTAAAAAATATATTTTCTTATATAAATAAAATATTAATATGAAATTTTATTAAAATATATAATATATTTTTATTTAAAAAATATTATATGAACCATTTTTGCATTTGTTTTATAATATAATTTATAACTCATATTCTAAATAACATAACGTATGTTCTAAAAAACATAATGTATGTTCTAAAGTTTATAGTTTGTGTTCTAAAAATTAAGTATAATGTTCTAAAAAAATCAGTAGATATCTGAATCATTTTTGCATTTGTTCTATAATATAATTTATAACTCATGTTCGAAAAAACATAACGCATGTTATAAAAAACATAACATATGTTCTAAAAAATATGTCGTGCGTTCTAAACTTCATAGTTCGTGTTTTAAAAGTTAAAATATATGTTCTAACGTATGTTTTTAAAAAATATATTTTCTTATATAAATAAAATATTAATATGAAATTTTATTAAAATATATCATATATTTTTATTTAAAAAATATAGTATTGGATTTTTTAGCATCAGATGCACTTAATAATATATAAATAAAAGAATTGTATAATGAACAAACTAAAGCAAGCGTATTTTTATTTAAAAAATATAGTATTGAATTTTTTTTAGCATCAGAGGCACTTAATAGTATATAAATAAAAGAATTTTATGATGAACAAACTAAAGCAAGTGTATTTTTATTTAAAAAATATAGTATTGAATTTTTTTAGCATTAGAGTCATTTAATAATATATAAAGAAAGGAATCATATAATAAACAAACTAAAGTAAGTGTCCTAACGGTAGATGGTGCGCGCTGCACTCTTCCTATGCTCCAGCCCTAGGTTCGAATCCAATACTAAATTTTATATATATTAAAAAAGTATTGAAATTATATACAAATTAAGTACTCGCAAGTTCAACGATTTAGTAGCAAATATAAAAACTAAATCAATGTATCAAACAACTTTACATAAATATTTTCTGAATAATAATAATTAGAGAGTTGTTGTTATTGTTAAAAATTTAAAATTTTATGTGTTGAGAAATTTTATTATCTCAAACTTTATTTAGTAATAACCTCTCAATTGTTATACAAATAGCTCGGTCCCAAGTGTATTCCTATATAGAGGTTTTACTGTAATTAGATACAAATATTTGTCTTTGTGAAGTAATTTTAGAGTGTAATTTGTTACTACGAGCATTGAATAATGTCTCTATTTCTTTTATTAAACGATCAGCGAATTCAGCAGCTCATTTATTAGCACGAGTCGTTGTTTCTGGTTCTGTTCGTGTTGATTGGGTAGTTCCGCCTCCCATTCTGACTGATATTCTTTCATTTGATATTCAATAAAGTTTTTAATTCTTTTCAAAAAAAGACAATACCATCGTACGATTAGAATGGCATGTAAATTTAAATTTTAATTCTAATTGGAATTCAATATCATAAACTCAAATTTTTTTTGTCACCTTAACTTTAATTTCATAAAGTGTTGCTTTCAAGTGTGATAAGTATGGAACACTATTAATATATATCCTGTGACTATAATTAAAATTACGGTTAAGTTTCACCAAATTAACGTTTAGAGATTAAAAAGAAGCAAAATTTAATGAAAAACCCGATCACAAATATTATTTTACAAAATTGTATTTTTTCTAAGCTATACTATATGATCAGGGCAAGTGCATCTTTTTTTTTTATATATTATCCATGTAATTCGATATAATATGTGTTTTCTGAGATTTTAAAATTCAATTTCTCGCACTATTTTGTTTTTTGCTTAACATTTTGTCACGCACAAAAGAGAAATATCTTCAATTGGTGGTCAAGATAAAATTTCAAACATCCAGCAGACGACATAATAAAGATTTAAAAAAATGCATGTGAAAAATAAGGTTTAAAACTTTGAAAGTTGACTTTGTTGAATGCTGAATTCTCTTTTAGGCACCACTGTAAAAAGATTTTTTTTTTTAATCTTTATTTGAAAAAAAAAAAAAAGTTTAAAGAAGAAAAAGGTAAAAAAAGCCAAACATAATATAAAAAGAAAAAGAAAAGGGTGCGGATGAAACTTGAAAAGTCAGGGGGATTGAAGTTGAATATATACAGAAAGCTTATCATAGGAACCGACTTGCCAACTTTGTGGACTATACCATTAATTATTTATCTCTCATGTTTTTGACGTACTACATGACCTATTAATTAATTGTTTATCAACATTCAAAAAATAAAATAAATATGAGCCATTAAACTTACCTGCATAAGACAGATATTTATTCTACCTCACAGCCAAAATCCTAAATTAAACTTCACAATTTGGACCGTATCCATTTATTAAGACCACTTATAAACATCACTCTTATGACTGTTTATTTGGAGCCCGAACGTATCGCCAAACATAAGATGGGTAATTTTCAATTGTTTACAACCCAGCTCAAACTGAAACTTGGGACAAAGGTGAGGACCTCAACCAATTGCAAATTACTTTACCCATGATTTTTTTACAAAATAGTACAACATGACAAAATTCTAAACCATGATTTTGTTGAAAATCAAAGCTGCGGAAACCTTAGGCGAAAATTCGCTCCAATTTTCTCCGATTAGTCTCCCTAGATGTTTTGTTGGCCTATAGGTGATTTTTAGACGTCTCTGGTCCACCGAAATCGCCTAGAACGCCTAGACACCGTGTCTAAGCGACGATGAACCGTTTTTTATTATTAATTTTTTTACTTTATTATAATTCACTTTTCGATGTTGTCGCATATACTGATTATTTTTTAATTGTGTTTACAAATCTGATTAATCCTCAACTAATCCCCGATTAATCCTCAAGGGACATGTCCATCCGACTAGCGCTTAACATTTTACAACCTTGAAAATAAGTTGGATTTTTTGCATTAAGGACCTTAGTTTTTTTTTCTTTGTTACATGGGTCGGGAGTCTCCCGAAAGAACAAAAGAAGCTAACTACCAACTAAGCGAGTCACAACGATCACTAAAAAGAATATCTTGGATGCCTACATGAGGCACACCGCTCTCGTGATGATCCAAAAAAAGTATAACTTGTAAAGTTCACCATCCAGTCAGCTGCTTGGTTGCCTTCACGACAAACGTGTTGGAGTCTGACATCCCAATCCTGCCCCCAACAGATCATGACATCTAGTTAAAAGCGAGTAATGTCGATGTCAGGTGAAAGAACCTGAATTAACAAGTTGTATCACAACCTGCGAGTCAAGCTCAAGAATAACCTTCTGATACCCTTTAATCCAAACTAGCTCTAAATCGAGATAAAGCCCCTATAACTCCGCTAGAAAAGTTATACAAATACCAAGATTCACCATTAAGCCTCTAGGCACATACCATAATCATTCATCAACACGCCCCCTACATCAGCAAAACTCAGATTGCCTTTGCTAGCTCTATTAGAATTCTCTTTCACCCAACCAGGGGTTTCCAACCCACAAGGATCTCAAGCACAACCCTATTTTGAAAAATGTTTGCTACTTGCAAAGAAGAATAAAACTCATTTGCCTATCTCTGGAAGAAACAGAGCTTATCATTGACAGTCGGGGTTAACACCTCAAAAATATCCTTATTGCGCCACCTCCAAAGCCACCAAAGGACTGTGGCAAAGACAATCTTCCACCAAATACCATTCCACGCATGAGGGCTAGAAAGATTGGAAACAACCCAATTTCCAAGGTCAGTCCTATAAAACTCAAGGGGCTCGAGTTCGAGGTTGAAGGAACTCCAAACCAAATGAGCAATAGAACAATCTTGCATGATATGCATAGTCGTTCCACGTTGAGAGCAATAAATACACGAAGGATCAGAGCTAAGATGATGATCAACACATTTATAATTGGACAAGATTTTATTTTTAGCTAAGAGCCATAGAAACATTAGCACACACTCTAGAACCAGAGCTTTCCAAACCGTAGACCAGTCCCTCCCTGCTAAAGCTAACGTGTGAGCCTTCCCACCACTAAGCCGAGACTAGACCCTACTGAGGACATCCGTAAATGTCTCCTTGCTAACCCGATCATGGAATAAGGGCATTCCCATGTGTTTGCTAAGATTGGTAGTGCTCCTAAAGCCCAACTCTAAACAAACGAGATTTTGAAGTCTATCAGAAGTATTAGTAGAAAAGAGAACACGAGATTTAGATAAACTGACCTTTTGTCCCCGAGCTATTACAGAAGCGATCCAGAATGTACTTCATAAACCTGAGCTTAGGGTAAAGACCTTTTGGACATAAGGACAATATCATCCGTTAAGAAAGCCCTAGCCCATTTCTAGAAACTTTGATAGGCTTCTAAGAATTATTTGTAAGGTGACTAAGGCGCTCAACATGCAAGACAAACAAGTATGGGAATAAGGGACCCTTTCGTATAAGCGCTCGGGTCCGAAAACCAGTAAATTTTGTATCATTCCTAAGAATAGACATGCTAGGAAAAGAGACACAACCAAAGAAGAAGACAACTCAAGACATTAAGAGTGTCTTGAAGAAAACCTCATCTGATCCTATCATACACTTTCTCCAAATTTAAATTCAGAACTATAACAATTGTTAAGAAAAAAGTTGTGAAATAAATTTTAAAACTCTTGTCGTGCTATTGTTGTTAAGAGACAATTGTCAATTTTAATTTAGTGGAGTGTATTCTTATTTTTCTATATATGATTACTATTAAATTCACACATGATATAATAATTATTTACGGAAATAATTTTTCAGCAATTGAAATTTTAATAATATTTGTATTATAATTGAAATTAATTTTAAATTTTGTAAAAAAAATATACTTTTTTTTTGGACGGATGTCCTCTTAACTGGGCCCTAGACGGCTGCCTATGCAGCCCCCCTTAAAATACCCCTGCTCGTGATATCCTTTCTCATCTTGTTTGATTGTTGTCTTCCAATCTGTAAAGAAAATATAATTTATAAAAAATAGAGACAAAGTATAGCTTCTTTTAGTGTTTAGTAATAATCTCCTAATTAATCAGATATAAATTGCCTTTAAAAAAAATGTTTTTGAGGTGTGAATATTTTCTTTTTCCGAATACAATGAATGAATATCTTTCCATTAGAGTTGTATATTTGAAATTTAGTGTTCTGTCTGTATATCAAAATTTAATGTGACAAAAGAATAAGAAGATTAATAGATTAAAATAAAGGATTAAAGATTCGTTCTAAAAATAGAATGACTACAACTTTCACGAGTTTGGATTATTATTTTCCTTTATTATAATCGAAATTGGCAAAGCAAAAGAGCTATATATAGCAACTACGCTCCTTGTCTTGTCAACATATAGTTAGAACTTAAATAATATCAATTGCTGAAAGAAAATTTTAAGTTCCTTTTTTTTTTTCTAGATTCAAAAAAAAAAAAAATAATTGCTTTCAGCAATTGATATTATAATAAAAAATAATTAAAAATACAAATAAATACAGGGTAGGCTGTATTACATTTTGCTAATTTTCGAAAATTACAAAACCGCCTTTTTTTAATGGATTAATAGTTAAATCATTTCATTAGGTGAAAGACTATAATATTTTCATGAAAATATAGTAAGCAATAGATCTTATATAAGTATTGAATAAAGCTTAATATAAGAATCATAAAAATTACAACTAAAATAAAATAAAAAACACGAAAAAATTTCACACTTCTCACGAATCCAATTCTATATGAAAGCAGTTGTAAACCAATCGTTATCGTTTAGTTTCTTCACGCCAATCGGATTTGAGTTTTTTCTACTGATGCAACCTCGTAGATCTGTAGATCTACGTATAAGATAATACGTTTTAATTTTTGCTAAATATGAAAAAAGTATAAATGAAAGAGTTACTAGCTAACAAATGCAAATCAAACGGAAAAGTTCCAATAAAAAATATGGATTTCAACTGAAACAAAAAGAAAATAAAGCTATAGATGAAAAAACTGATAAAAAGTTAAAAAACCAAAATAAAGCTATAGATGAAAGGGAGAAGAAAAAAAGATCATCTTCTTTCTCTCTTTTAAGTAGATCAATCTACTTTTGGTCCTAGTTAGACTTTAAATCTACAAATGAAGCAAGCAAGAAATGGAGTGCGGCCGTTAAAACCACGGGTAATTAGCATCTGTTCACAAAAGTTTTGACAATATTTTTAAAAGGTTATAAAAGTTTAATTTGTCTCAATAAAATCATTTAAGTTTGTTTTTATCCTAATAAAGTCACTTTGAACGTTTTTAGCTAGCTTTTCGCCGAAATTATTCACGTGACATTTCAACATCACGCCAGCGCCACTTAATATATTAAAAAAATATAACTACACATTTTAATTGATAATCGATATACCACGTAGGTTAATTTGTGGTTAAAATTTTAATTTGTTGTTTGTTGTTAAATGTTTTTTTTATTATGTCATGTGATTAGATGTTACACAATAAACTCCAACGAAGAAAATGATTCAAAAACGTCCAAAATAACTTTATTGGCATAAAAACAAATTTAAGTGATTTGATTAAAACAAATTAAACTTTTATGACATTTTGAAGACATTGTTCAAACTTTTATGACCGCTTGTGCTAATTACCATTAAAACCACCTTCTTCTAAGCTACCATAATTATTGCCCCCTTTGTTTTTAATTTATCTGCCAACAGATATATACTATTATTGCACTCACGTTTTATTTATTTTATATATATGTAAAACATTATTCCATTGAATTGCAAAAAAATTGTGGAGATTTTTTTTGGTAATAAAAAATTTGGGTAAAGGGTAGGTAGGTCTCGTTGTCAAAAATCAGGATAAATCATAGACCTCGATGATGATTTAAAGTGGAATTTACAAATTATCCACTAATAAAAGCTAAATTTAGACAGAGTGAGGAATCAAATCTCAAACCTGACAAGCAGATATTAACTCCTTACCACCCGGACCAATCCTTATTGGCAAAAAAAAAAAAAAAAAATTGTGGAGATGGTAGCTCAGAAACTTTTTTGGCGTATAAGAATATTAAGTTCCCGTTTATTTCTATTTTTCGAAATTGCTTGTTGCCTTTCAATATCAAACATGAGATAAAAAGTATTTGGTAAAATTCCGAAACAGCTGTTTTTTTTTTTTGAAAAAAAAACAACAACTAATAGCAACAGCTAACGACAACAGCAAATAAGAACAGTTGAAACAAATGGACACTAAGTTAATTAATTATTTAATTTTCTACTTATAGTGTATCATTTCAGACTAAGGTTTTGTTGTTGTTGTAATGAAACATTCTAATTTCTGTTTTTTTAAATATTATAAAAATAATTTCAGTTTTTACTTTGTGAGCTGTGAACTTTCTCCCTTAATTTTTTTTGTTAATCAAAAGATGAAAATGATAAAATAAAATTAATAAACACTCCTTTAATTATATGAAATTTTATTTAGAATTTAGTGTCTATTTGTTTTCATTTTTTGAAACTGTTTTTTGTCTTTCGATACTAAACAGAAGATGGAAAAGTGTTTGTCAAAATTCCGAAACAGCTGTTTTTTTTTTACAGAAAAAACAACTAATATCAACGGTCTATCAGCAATAGCAAACAAGAACAACTGAAACAAATGACCCCTTAGCAAAGATTTTCTTCACATTTGTTTCTGCTAATTGTTTCTCACATTATTAGTATTATGAACTGCCAATAGTTTATTGCAGAGAAAAGAAAATACTTATTGAAATTTAAAGATAAAATATAAAAGTATAGGATAAAATATATATATATTTTTTTTTGTGACTTAAGGGTGAAGTAAACATGAAATAATGAACAGAGTAACTATAATAGTTGGTGGGTATGAACAAAACTTCATATTAAAACGAGAGATGAACTAATATAAGTTGTAACTCAATTGTTTATGGGTTAAATGCACCATTGATCACTGAACTTACATAGTTATCTAAAAATGGTCATCCAACTTCAATTTGTCTCAATAAAATCACTCAACTTTGAGTTTTGTCCCAATTGAGTCACTATAACGATTTTAGTGATTAAAAATCATCGGAATGATGACATAAGTGATACGTCAATATGAGACATCTCATATTTCTAACCGAAATGACACATGACATCCACATAGCGCCACATGGCTACCACGTGTCAATTATTTTTATGGAAAAAAAACTAAAATTTAGTTTTTTTCATAAAAAAACCCGATATGCGGCTGTCACATTTTGTTCCGATCAGAGATTTGAGTTAACTCATGTTGACGTGTCATCCATATCATTATTTCAATGCATTTTAACCATTAAAATCGACGGAGTGACCTAATTGAGATAAAACTTAAAGTTGAGTGATTTTATTAAGACAAATTGAAGTTGAGTGACCATTTTGAGACAAACATGTAAGTTCAGTGACCAATTGTGCATTTAACCCATTGTTTATAGAAAATATGATTGTAAAATTAGAAAGGAGAAAGTGAAAGTGTGAACTTAAATAATTAGGTATTAGAATATATGGCGGGTTTTAATTATTGAAAACAATGACCAAAAGTTTTTGGGATATTTATTTTAATTATAATGCATAAAAAAGAATTTAATATTTAGCTTAGTAGCAAAGCCCCTAGCATGTAAAAACAATCACTAGATCATGCCAGCCAATCAAAATATCTTATAAGTTTGACGTACAAATATCGTGGCTTTACATAAACTTACTTGCTTTTTCCCCTTACATATAATATACTGGGCATTGTTTACTGACTACAAACTTCAAAATTTAGTACGATGCCATGGATTATCAAAACCATCAATTAAATCTCTGAGTAAAAAATGATTAGTTGAATCATTGTCATATTTTAAAATTAGAAACTATAAATATTTAATATAGATTGTAATGATTTTATGGTGGCTTAAAATGAGTTTGGAGAAAAAAATCTCAAATTGTTTAACCGAATAATTTTATTAGGATTCAATTGATAATTTTTGCTTAGGCTGAAGATTCAATCGATGATTTTTATTTAGGATCCGTTTGGTTTACCTACTGTTTTGTTGTTGGAAAATGCTATTTTTCCAAAAGACATGATTCATGCTTTTCTAAAAAGCTACTTTTGAGTGTAAAGAGCAAACATGATGTCCGTAACCAAATACCAAAAACTCTCACTTTTAAAGTGAAAATGCAAACATAAATATAAAAGGAGCAATCAACGCTCTTTTAGTTTCGAAACATGATTGATGATTTTGATAATTTAAAGTCCTAATTAACTTTGAAGCTTTGATATGAGAAGTCAAATGATTGTTACGCAAAAAAAAAAACAATTGGTTTTTTTTTTTTTCATCCCTCCTTGTAACAATATCTCAAGTTTTGCAGTGATAACTACTACTATTAATTAATTGACTATGATTAATTAATTGACTGGTAGGGGTGGCAATAGGGCGGGAAAAAACCGAAAACCGTGGGGATCCGAACCGATGTGGTTAGGGAAAAACTGAATTTTTTGGATGTGAGGCTGGGGGCGGGGGAAGTTTTACCCCCGAATATTAAATTTGGGTGGGGATGGGTGTTACTATCCCCGAACCGTGGGGATCCTCGCCCCACCCCCAAAAAACAGTCCGTGAAGATATCCAAAAAATCCCCGAAAAATAACATAATATATATAATTTTAATTGGAAATTATTTTTAATTAAAAATAACAAATAACATTGTACAAAAAAAAAACCTAACTAAACCAAAGCTACTATTTAGTGTTTATATTACTAAAGCTAACTAAATATAAACAAAATTCAATTGAATAATCTGTTTGGATCCATATCAAAAGTTTTTCAATTTTCATGTTATGTAGAAACATTATTTATAGTTACGTTGGAAATTTATTTAAGATGTTATTATATCAATTTTTAACATTCTGAAGAAAAAAAAATCAACTAATTCTGTCTGTATTAGATTTACATGGTTGGGTTAAGCAATTTATACAGTGGGCAGTTTATTCTTACCAACCAAATATGCATGCATATTTTGTTTTTCAAGCACATTATACTTATTGTATAAACTATAATTTGTATGTTTTTGCTGTTTAAGGTTTTGAGTTAATTTTTTTTTTTTTTTTATTTGACCTTTTTGGGTGATGGGGATTCCCTGTCACTCATGGAGACACATGCGGGTGGGTGGGGGGCAAAAAAATCTCCAAATCTCTTTTTGAGGATTCCCCGAAACCGTTCCCGAAAGTATTAGGGGCGGAATGAGGAATGCATCTCCGCCCCCGCCCCACCTCGTTGATTGATTGACGTTTCATTTGTAACTAAAAAAAGGATTACTTTTACATAATTAAATTGAGGTGTTTGGTTTAAACTCTGAAATCAGAATTGGAATTGGAATCAGAATGTGATGGAATCGGAATTGAAAGACAATTTATTTATCTTGTTTGGTTAAATTTGAAAACGGAATCGAATTCTTTAATGTTGTTTGGTTCTATAATGGTTGGAGTTATATATATATATATATATATATATATATATATAATATATTTTAAAAAATAATAATGATCATATATTAAAAAAATAAACATGTTTCCATTTCAATGTCTCCATCTATGTCCTTCTCACAAAAAGTGGTTCCTACTTAATTAAAATAATATATTTTATGAGCTAAGAGGACCCACACAATAAGAATGGACCACTTTTTGTGAGAGTGATACCGCAAGGGATACATTAGTTTTTCTTCCGTCCATCATATAACAAAATATGTTGTCCTCATCTTAGTGTCTCATTCTATATCCTTCCCACAAAAAGTGGTTCTCATTTACCATGAGTTAATAGGGAAATGTCTCATTCCATCATTTGAAGGAATCACAGTCCCATTCCATACTTAAAATTAATTAAGCAAACATTTAGAATTGGAATTTTTCATTTCCATTAATATTCCATACCACTTTTTAATCCAACCAAACACTCCTAAGTAATATTGAGAATTTATTTTGTCAGGAAAAAAAATATTGAAATTTTTTTAGTAAGATTTTCTTTATTAATTATTTTCGTCATTTTGTACCAAATCAAAATTTGAAATGGTGTTAGATATTGTAATAAAATACAATACTTATGTGTCAATTTCTGAATGATTAGGGTAACAATAGTAAAATTTATCAGCATCATTAAGTTTGATTTCAGCCACTAAAGTTTATGTAGGGGAAACGGTACGTTAAGTTATATAGTAATAAATAGGGTTGTAATCGAATCGAGTCAAGCTTTGGTTTGTTGAAGTTCGGTTCGCTATAAAATTAACGAACTCGAGCTTGAATCTAAGCTCAGTTTTGGCATGTTCAAGCTCGACTTGCTATAAAATTAACAAGTTCGAACTCGAGTCTAAGCCGAGTTTTGGCTTGCTCAACCTCGGCTCAGCTTATTAGAAAATAAACGAGCTCGAGCCGACTTTCGATCTTGTTTCGAGCTTAAAATCCTTTTTGAACTTGGTGCATTAAGAAAATTATCTAATCATGAATTGTTTGTGAGTAAATCGTTAATTATATTTATGAAGTTTGCTCGTAACTAGCTTTTTAATTGTGTATGTAAAAAAACCCACAAGTAAAGTTCATGAATAAATAAACAACATGCTTACAAATGGTTTGTCGATTACTCATTTATTATATTTGTGAACGAATTCTTCTAATAACAAATGAAATAATATTAAGTTTGGATATTCGTGAACTAACACAAATCTATATAGTTCTATATAAAACTAAAATATGTTTATAAATGTTCTAATTAAACCTGTTTGCAAACTTTCTAATCGAGTTTTCGACTCGTTTATGAATCGAACCAGTAAATAATACTCATTTAGAAATCGAACCGAATTGAATCAAGTTTTTATTGAACCGACTACCAAACTGTTTATGAGCCGCTTATCTAATTTACGCCCCTAGTCATAAATATGTCAATGGGCTTTTAATTATTGGTCACTCTGATGAGTATAGGCAAAATCTAAAAATAGAAATAATATTGATCTTATCGATAATAGCCTCACACATAAATATCCTTAGAAGTTGAAGCATGTGCCATTGAAAATTATGGTCGAGAGGGGGGAATGTGACTGAAGATGGAGGGGGCCCCACTGAAACTATGTTCTTATTAGGCATCTTTCAACACACTATAATTTTAATAAATATGCTTCAATTGAATTGATGCCTTTTCCTAAAGAAATTTGAACGTTATTTGCTTCTTCTTCAGATACCAAAATTAAGGGGGTGTTTGTTACTGCTTTTCCACCTCCTGTTTACATTTTCACTTTGAAAAGGAGAGTTTATGGTGTTTGGTTAGACAACTCCTATTTACCTTTTGTAGTCAAAAAGTAGCTTTTTATAAAAACAGAGAATCCCTGCTATTTAGAACAACATCCTTTTCAAACAGCAAACCGTAACAGAAAACAGCAAACAGCAAACAGCAGGTAAAACAAACGGCCCTAACTATTCGTTTCAGTTTAGACCTTTTAATGCAGTAGCTAACAACCCCTACAAAATAAGTTCAATTTCAAATAGACCATTTCAGTATTTGACAAAAACCGACATAATCTTTTCTAAGGGCCCGTTTGTTTTATCTACTGTTTGCTGTTGCTGTTTGTTGTTTGCCGTTTGCTGTTACCGTTTGCTGTTACGGTTTGCTGTTTGCTGTTTGCTTTTGGAAAAAGCTGCTTTTCCAAAAAGCAGGGATTCTCTGCTTTTGTAAAAGACTTTTCAGGTGTGAAAGGCAAACAGGAGGTCACTAACCAAACACCTAATGCTGCTTTTCAGATTTAAAAGACAAACAGTAGGTCACTAACCAAACACCTAAAACTCTCCCTTTTGCAATGAAAAGGCAAACAGGAGCATGAAAATGAGCAACCAAACGAATCATCAACATAAAGCTTAATACATCACCACCTATCTAAACTTGTCCATAATAGTAGATTGGTTCACTGAACTCTACAAATGTCTCACCAACTCCCTAAACTTGTCCATAAAAAATTAATTAGCTCCTTGAATTTTACAAGTGTCTCACCAGCTCCCTAAACTTGTTTATTCTGTAACAACTAAATACAAAAACCATAATAATAACTCGGATTAAGGTACAAAAATATCACTAACGTTTTGGGTCAGGAGTAATTTTACCCCTAACGTTTAAAATGGTACAATTTTACCCCTAACGTTGGAAGCCAAGAGCAATTTTACCCCTAACATTGATAAATTTGGTTAATTTGAGAAATAATTCATCAAACTGTCTTCTCGGTAATGAATCTTGTCATCTACACTTAACACGTGCGTCATTTTATCAGTAACAAATCACACACATATGTTGGGATGTGAAAAAAAAAATATACTGACTTTTGTACAAATTGGACAAAAAAAACTCAAAAAAATCACCAAATTTGTAAATTTGCTCTTGGCTACTAATGTTAGGGGTAAAATTGTACCATTTTAGACGTTAGGGGTAAAATTACTTCTAACCCAAAACGTTAAGGGTATTTTTGCACCTTAATCCGAGTTAGTATTATGATTTTTATATTTAGTTGTTACGGAATAAGCAAGTTTAGGGAGCTGGTGAGGCATTTGCAAAATTCAGTGAGCTAATAAATTTTTATTGACAAGTTTAGGGAGCTGGTGATACGAAATAAGCAGGTTTAGAGAGCTGGTGAGACACTTGCACAATTCAGGGAGTCAATCTACTATTATGGACAAGTTCAGAAAACTGGTGGTGTATTAGGCCTCAACACAATTTCAAAGCAATATAATATTATTTATTTCTATTTCTATTTCTAAACAATACAAAACAAAAAGAACTGGGCTTCAACAACCCTCCTATTGCAACAATTTTATAAAACTGTGCATGGGCTCAACTTAAAAGAGCCCATGTATCTAAAGCCCTATGGTACACACCTTTAATATGTTTTTCGCCCACAAAAAATGAGTTCAATTTCAAATAGAAAATTTTACCACTTCAATATTTGACTTCTTTTCAAAATCATCACCATAATTTGAAACCAACATAAGGTGCCCCTTAAAGTTTTCCAAAAAAGATTAAAAAGATGATTTAGCCCCTTAAATTTTAGAAACGTTTTATTAGCTTCTTCAATTTGCAAAATTTATAAAAGTATATCATTATTAGGTGAGAGGTCAAACTAGTATAAATCTAATGAGTGACGTATTTCTTAACTTTGTCTTTATTACTTCTGATTTATTTATCTCACACATAAGCTCTGATTATTGTGCGCACGTTAAACTTTCGTCTATCTTGATAATATTCAAAAGCTCTACAAAACAAGCCGTCCTTTGAGCGCATACATCAGAAGCAGAATCAAACTCAGTAGACTGATTAACTCAATAGACTGAACTTGCCTCTGATTCCGAAGCTTGCAATAGTTCCATTCACCCTCATTTGAAACTAATTTAACCTCACAAAGGATCAACAAATGGTATCAGAGCTAACCTCTATCTCTAAGATAAAACTATATTGAGTTAAAGATTCCTTAATGGCTGCAAATAATACACCTTTCCTTCCTAGTAATGAGACCACCCAAATCCTCCCGGAGAATCTGTCTATTACCATACCTCATCGGTTTTTTGGATCTAATCATACATTCTAGAAGAATATGATGAATTTTTTTTATCCAAGCTCAGAGCATTAGCGCATGGTTAGCAATAATCAAAGACCCTTATGAACCTACTAAAACAGTGATGGGACTAAAGTCTTAAAGACTAAAGATAAATGGACAGATGATGATCTCAAGAAGCTACAAATAAATGCTTCGGCTATAAACATGCTTCACTCCGCTCTAGATGATGCAAAATATAATAAATCTCAGGTTGCGAGTCTGCCCAAGAAATATGGAACAAGCTGGAAGTGACCTATGAAGGTAACAGTAAGGTTAAAGAATCAAAAAGTCAACCAGAACATGGGATTATATGAACTGTTTGAAATAAAGGACGGTGAAGACATCTCTGACATGAATGCAAGTTTTCACCAAATCATCAACGAGCTTAAGAGATTGGGAAAAGCTTTCTCAGAGGAGAAGCAAGTCAAGAAGATCCTCAAAAGCCTTTCGAAGAGTTAGCAAGCTAAGAAAATGTGGTTATTGAGGAGACTCAAAATTTCACGATCTACAAGTATGATAAGCTCATTGGATCTCTGCTGATTCATAAAATCCATGAAAAACTTTGAAGTAAAGGAGAAGTCAGAGGATAAGAAGCAAAAGTCAATAATTCTCAAGCCAGACTCTACTGACGAAAGCTCCACTGATGATGAAGAAATGACTATGTTCACCCGAAAAATGAACCGGATGTTCAGGAAGAATGACAACAAGGCCAAACAATCACGTGTGAAGTGCTCAACACAAAAAGTCCTCCAAGAAGGAAACGTCAACCCGACAATCACGGGTGAAGTGCTCAATGACTTTGACTGTTGTAAGGGCGAAGTCACAATGAAGCAGCGACAACTGATTGGTCAAGTTTGGCAAAACCCAATTATCATACCATAGCTCTTCGAATATGCTTTAATCCACCAGCATGTGTCTGCTTTAACAAAATTATAAAGACCATGGTAGGAGCTCCAAATCATCGATCTGTAATGACATTCCTTGTTATCGCGTCATTAAGAATGTGCAGATTTTTAAGGTCTAAGCCCCTTTCACACTTTGGAAGACAACAAGTGATCCAAGGGACCACCACTAATTTTTATTTATCAACCGAGCATGACCACAAGAAGTTACTCATAGCTTTCTTTCACCGCTTTATGATTTAACTTAAGTGTTTTGTGAATAAATCATTTTAACCTCTTTGTTTTATTAAACATCTTTTTGGTTATTGAGAGATTAATGTGACAATTCAGGAATTTAATATGTTGAAATGAAAGATTAGAGGCATAATACACCAAAATTAAAATAAGGGTTAATTTAAAAGAAGATTATGTGGTTTCATGTTTTTATAGATTAGTACTTGTGGTTTTTTTTTTTTACTCTTCTTTTTCTCTCTTTCTTTTTTTTTTCATTTTTTGATTCCAAATTTCTAAAATTCTCGAATATTAGAAATCTGGAATACCATAACATGAAACCATATGTTTTTTTTTAATTAACCCTTAATTATAATTGGGGACTTCAAGAATTTTTTGTCAAATAATATGTTTCCTTTCTCTACGTACCCTTCTTGTAACATAAATAATGGGTGACGCAGTTGTACTGATGAGCTCCTAATTGTTTTAAATTTCAGTGAGTGGATTCAATCAAACTTATAGCTCTCTATCTCATGAAAATTAGAATAAAAACTCAATTACAAACAACATATAGACATGACATCCTACTAACATATATTTCTAACAAACAACATATATGATGTTCAACTACAAAAACTGCAGACTTGATTTTACAAAATTCCCTTGAATTTCTACAACTAAATTTGACTCAACAAAAAGACTAAAAAAGAAGCAGAAGATCAGACTCTCTCTGGCATCTTCACATAATTATTATTAGTATTATATATAGTCTGCAGTACTAGAGATATCCAATTCTATTTTTTAGTAACTCCAATCCTCATAAGTGAAATATAAGCAACAAGCCTATAACCCACAAGCATAACACAAAGAGCCACTGCAGAAACAACCTGTCCATCAAGTCCCACCAGTTTAATTGAAGGAAATTCAGCAACTGAACAAACATGTTTCCCACAAACATATTTATCACCAGGTTCATACTGAGACCCCAAAAGCAGCTTGTATGTATATTGACTCAGAGATAGGTACTTAACCCATTTAATAAACACTGGAACATGTGTTACATAGTACCCTCCAGCCAATTGGAAAGTCATCATAGTCACAGATCCCAGAATTGTTGCTGATTTTTGATTCATTACCATAGCTCCAAGAGCAAGCCCCAAACCTTGTGAAACTAAGACATTGAGCAGCACAACAGATAAGGTGTGAAAGAAGTTCAATGCTGTGGGTTTGAGGCCTGTCATCCAGTATGTTATGATGATGAAAACTGTGGGAAGAACTAGCTCCATTGGAAGATCACCCATTGTATATGCCATGAAATATGATGATAATCTATACATTCCTGATGATCTTTCTTTCTCCAGCATTTTTCTCTCTTGAGGGAATTGAAATATTGCATTGAATAATGGAAAAAACCCCCAAAATCCTGTGTAAAAGAACAGCAATCCTATCTGCATTTGCATATCCAAACATCAGATTAAATGGTACGTAAAATTTCTCGAAATAAGGCGAAAAGGTTACCTGATCTTGCAGGTGAGAAGTATCAGACTTCCACCAGATTGCACCAGCAATGAAAGCACAGGCTACAACTTGAAATATTTTGAGAGTTGAAAAAGTTTCATGCTTCCTTTGTTTAACTCCTCTTGTGAACAACACACTAAACTGTTGAAACCATGTTGTTGCCCATTTAGGCATTTTCTTAGAAGATGAACCATCTTGACTATAACTATCAATTGCTTTTACTTCTGCCTTCAATTTATCAGCAAGATTGCTCTTGTACCCTGAAACTAGAGCCTGCTTCACCAATGCTTGTTCCTCCTGTGTTTCCTCGCTTGATGTTACACCTACATAACGGATCAAGAACTAATTGTTAGGTAGGAATTAATTGAACATCTTTAGTTTAATCAATGCATAAATGTTAGGAAAATGTGGGATTAATTTCAAATCATTTAACAATGAGTGTAACGAATGAAAACTGGCCAAGATATAAATGTTATGAACATCTTTAGAATCAATTAATTAATTAATGTGAGGTAAATATGGGATTAATTGCACATCATTTACAATGAAGAAAGTTGTGAAATCAAGACAAGAAAAAGACTGTTTGGTAATGAATTAGGTAGCATTTCCTAGGTGTTTAATTCTGTTTTCCCATTTCCCATACAGTTGACATTTTCATTAGATATTCTCCACAATTGTCTAATTTCCTGATAAAGTCATACAATTTATTAGATACCATGTTTTCTAGATACAGTTTTTTATCAACCTACACTCTCAATTTCCAAATTAACATATTCTATAGGCTATCATGAAGCTGATTGTGTCAATTTCAAGACTGTGTTATTGGATTTATCATAAAACAATAATATGGCCTACTAACCAAGTTTCGACTTCCGACTCCTTAATTTTGTTTCGGTGAAATTTAGCATCCCAACTTTAATTTTTTTGTTAAAATATAGCTTTTACGAATGCAATCATGAAAAGCTACACTTTAACAAAAAAATTAAACTTGGGAAGCTAAATTTCAACGAATCAAAATTGAGATATTCGAAAACAAAATTTGTGCAATTACAAGTATCATCATCTAAATACATATTTTGGCCTAAAAGTTAATTCACAAAGCAAAGAAAGAAAATCAGGAAATGGAATAAAAATTGAAGTTACTAAAAATGAAAAAAGGTAACGTACCACTTGCGAGATCAAGAAGAAAATCTGAAGGATTCATAGCAACAGAAGGTGCATATCCAATACTAGAAAAGTGGTCCATAACTTCAGATCCTTTACCAAAATACAAAGGATTTCCTTCAGATAACAGAAGAACCTTATCAAACATATAAAACAATCTGCTAGAAGGCTGATGAATCGTCATAACAATAGTCCGGCCGCCTTTGGCTTGCTCCCAGACCGTGGAAACAATCCTCTGGGCAGTAGTAGAATCAAGTCCAGAAGTAGGTTCATCTAAAAACAACAAACTAGGGTTTATAAGCAATTCTTGTCCAATACTAACCCTTTTCCTCTCACCCCCGGAAACCCCTCTCCGGAACGGACCTCCGATTATACTGTCCTTACACCTAGTTAACCCGAGTTGAGTTATAACAGACTCAGTAAGCATAATCTTGTCCTCCTTGGTTAAAGTATTAGGCAATCTAAGAAGCGCAGTGAAAATCAATGTTTCATTGACAGTCAAATTCGGGTAAAGAACATCATCCTGAGTAACAAATCCAGTATTTCTTTTCATAGAATTACTGAATGGTTTCCCATTGTAGGTTATATTCCCTTCTAGTTTTCCTCCTAGTTTTCCCCCCAAAGCTGTTAATAAAGTTGTTTTACCGCTCCCGGATGGACCTAACATGGCTAGCATTTCACCAGGCAGAACTGCACCAGTGATTCCTTTCAGAATCGTTTTCTCTTCCACTTTTATCCCCTTTCTGATTATTCCTTCCTTCGTTATGTTAACCTTGTACGTCACATCCTCAAACTGTAAAAAATAAAATCAAATCAAATTGCTTGTAAAAGAGTAAAGAACTGTATATACAAAAGAACCAGAAAACGCAAACCTTCAAAGAAACGGGTGAATTAGCCTTTTTGAAGAGGGAAGTATGTTTGGAATCATCCTTAATTTGAGACTCTATATCGAAATCGGCCATACTGGATCAAAATTTACAGTTCTGAATAGTTAAAGCTAACAATCAATCAGAATTCTGAAAATGTTTGGATGGATTGTAGAAAATGAAAGAAAAAGAGTAATTAAGCAAGAGTGTATAGGGTGTGAAAGAAGGGGTTCATGCGAGAGAGATGAAATGAAACAGAAGAGAAGAGATGGCTTTTGAATTATTCACGCCTCTGTAAGTATCCTCCGATTTCACAGCATCTCTTCCTTCTACTCAAACATATATATAGACATTCACTTAATATTCAGTTTTCAGATTTTAATTGCTTTATTTATGATTTTTTTAAGCAAAGTGTCATTTCTTTGTAACGTTTTTTATTAATTTATTTATTAATTTATGATTCCATATTACACTTTTATTTTTATTAATTTAGTGGAACTTCTTTTTAATAAAATTAAGTAACCATTTCTGGTTTGGTAAAATTTATTCCCAGCTACCAACCACACATTCTTAGTATGCCATTTCGTGGAGATCAATTTTTTTTTTTTTCATTATATATAAAAATAAATAAAAGTGCTTTTGTGGGTTTGGGTAATGGATTTCTATTCTAGAATTATTTCTAATTAAGTGGGAATATTTAGAAAGGCATGACTATTTCTGAAGAATTAATTTACCATTTCGATTGCTATGTATATATTAAGACGACACACAAAATACTTTATTATTTATTTATTTGCGGACGAAATTCAGCCATTGTTATATGAAATTGAAATTTCTTTTCAATGGTTAAGGATGTTAAGCTACTTAAATTCAATTAGAGATTTCAAAAATCTAATATATGTATCAAATTTTAATTAGTAGATGATTTCATTTAATGATTTGATGAATCTTAATTTGGATAAAAAAAAAAGAGAAAGGATTTAATGTTTGTTACGATTTTAGAATATGATTTAAAGATAAAATGTTTTTGAGTTCGATGAAATATTTGACTTTTTTCAAAAAAAAAATAGTACTAATGTAAAATACAAGTTTTTTTTTACAAGTTAAACTTTTTATTATTGATTATTTTTTCATATATATATACATTTATATTTGATATATTACTAATGAGCCATAATAACATGTCACGTATGTATGGAAAAGATAAAAAAATTCATACTGAGGTGAGTGTTTCATTAATAATATATGAAATCGGTCTTATTTGTAAATATTAAGCCTTTAATTATATTATTTATGAGATTAGATATCACACTACTATATGCTTGCAAGTTAGTGATATTTTTGTATTATTATTTTTTTTATGGAAAGTAAATCATTAATCATTAATTTTGATATCTAGAGTATGTTTATTTTGCTTCTATTCTGACATCTGAAATTAGAATGAATCTGTCGATTTCAAAAAAAAATCTATTTACATAGATGATTATTTCATTAATTTATTTTTCCTGATTAATTACTGAAATATATATTCCTTTATAAAAAGAAAAAAAAATGAAAGAAGATGCTGTTTTTTTTTTTTTTGACCGGTGAAAGAAGATGCTTTAAAGTATAGAATAGAATGCATGAACATTTAATCTGGGGAAGTGTATCTCATAAAAAATCTCATTGAATCCAATTTCGGATTTCTAGAATCCACCATAAAACACAAGATTTTGTATGATCAACATCTGTTATTCATTCTTCAGAAAAAGAAAAAAAAAGGACTTCTTTTATTCAAGTGGATTCCATGTAAAAGCAATATATAGATTATATTCATTAATGTCAACATTGACTAAGATTGATTTTTTCTTTCTTTCACAAAAAAATATATATATATATATTGATTTTAGTGGTACAGTTGTTGTTCGTCCGCTGAATGACGGGCTAAATTTAGTCAGTCACTATTAAATCTAAATTTTAAGATGACGTCACAAATAATTCAACTAAAAAGTACAAGTTCCAATATATATTCGTATGCATAACAGACTTTAATTAAAAGAGAAATCGTCTAAAAGATATTTGATGAATTGAGTAATGGATTCCAATACGAAGAACAAAATATAAATTATCAATGGTACTAAAAGTCAGCTTAGTTCAGCTAGTAGTTGTTAGTTGTTGATGTTATTAGTCGTTATCAGTTGTTATTGGTAGTTGTTAATTATTGATGTTACCGATCATTATTAGCTGTTGTTGGTTAACATTTAGTGTTTACTTAAATTATAACACGTTATTTTTATTCGAAGTTAAAATGATTAATATAAATATATTTATTAATAAATAAAATAAAAAAAAATATAAATATAATA
The DNA here is from genome assembly GCF_963576675.1 of Euphorbia lathyris. Classification (NCBI taxonomy): domain Eukaryota; kingdom Viridiplantae; phylum Streptophyta; class Magnoliopsida; order Malpighiales; family Euphorbiaceae; genus Euphorbia; species Euphorbia lathyris. The sequence continues at coordinate 89,754,602 of NC_088911.1, read as the reverse complement.
TCTATTTTGATAAAAATTAAGAATAATTAAATTAATTAAAATATATATTACTGTAAAAATATTTAATGCTTCAGTACTAATATTTAAAGGTTAACATGGTAATTATAAAAAAAATATAATATAAGAGAAATTCAATATTTTTTTAATGCAAAATGGTTACTTAGATGGTGTTTGGTTGCTCCTTTTCATGCTCATATTTGTCTTTTCACTTCAAAATGGAGAGTTTTAGGTATTTGATTAGTGACATACTGTTTGAACTTTACACTTGAACAATATCATTTTACAAAAGCAAGGAATCTCTGCTTTTTGGAAAAGCAGTTTTTTCCAACAGCAAACAGCCAACCGCAACAGCAAATAACAACAACAAACAGTAGATAAACCAAACAGTCTATTAGTCTCAATAAACTCATCCTAACTAGATTGAGGCTCATCCAACACCAAAGAACCAATTTTATTAAAAGAGAAGAAAAGATCCCCAAAAGAAGCTCTGTTTGTGTTAAATTTGGTCCATGTGGGCGGCGGAGGCACCCAATGAACATAGACAAACCAAGCAGGAGGTTGTGGAATGTCAATAATAAAAAAATCTCCAAGATATTGAATTAATTAGTCTATAATTATTTAGATATAAGGGTAGTTAGTATTTTTTGTATATATGTAGGTACTATTTCTGTAATTCTTTCTTCCTTGTAACCGTAACATATGTAGCTATATATGTTACATGTACCCCTTCTTCTTCTTTACTTTTTGGAAACTCTCTGTATTTTTCTTGTATCGATTCAATTAGATTTCAGTTCTTCATTTTTCTATATGGTATCAGAGCTTATAAACATCTTTCGCAACATTCTTATCTGGTTTGATTTCTTCTTTTCCATTAAAGTCTGTATTTAATCTTTGTGTTAGATAAATTTCTTCTTTTTTATCTGATTTTCTTATTAAGTCAAAAAAAATTGTGCGACTGGGATACATTTTTTGTGCAATTGCGATACAATTTTTTGTGAGATTGTTATACTATCGATCAGATCTTACTATCGATCGGATCTTCTCTCTTTGTTTTGAGCCTTAATCTTTGTGTTAGATTGTAAGTTCTTCGATTCACTTCAAAATGTCAAATCCTATTCTTACTATTGTGATAGACCAACCTTCAAATCCAGCTAGTGTCTATTACATCCATCCTAGTGAGAATACCAATTTATCTTTGGTTTCATAAAAACTGACGGGGAATGAAGATTATCACTCTTGGGCCAGAGCATTCAAACGCTCTCTAATGGCAAAGAACAAGATCAAATTTATCGACGGGTCTTGTTTACAGGATGATATTGAAGAGGTGAATAAATTGGCTTAGAATAAGTGTAACCAATTGGTTTTGTCATGGAAAAATCATTCGGTTTATATGTCAATTTCACAGAGTATTACTTGGTTTGAGACTGATTTTTAGGTTTGGCAAAATTTGAAAGATCGCTTTTCTCAATCAGATTATCTTCGAATAGCAGAATTGCAAGATGAGTTATCTTCTCTAAATTAAGGTGATATGTCTGTCACAGATTATTTTACTATTCTTCTCTAAATTAAGGTGACATGTCTGTCACAGATTATTTTACTAAGTTGCAAGTGATTTGGGAAGAACTCATCAATTTTTGACCTATTTTGAATTGTATGTGTGTGCCAACTGGTGCTACCACTTGTAATGCTATTAAGAATGTTAGAGAACGGCAAACTCAAGTTTGTGTCATTAAGTTTCTCAAAGGTCTCAATGGCAATTTTAACATAATTAAAACTCAAGTTTTAATGATGGACCCCTTACCGGAAATTGAAAAGATCCTTAATATGGTGGTGTAACATAAAAGACAAATTCATGAGGGAATTGATATGAGCCTGTTAGGATCTTTAGGTAGTACTATGGCAGGGGGGAAACTCAGGTAATAATGTTAATTTTGTGCAAGGAAATCAACAGAATAAGAGTAATAACAACTTTAAAAAGGGAGGAAATGTCAAGAAGTGTAGTTATTATGGGAAGGAGTGGCATATTGTGAACCAATGCTACAAGAAACATGGCTATCCTACCAACTTTAAGGGTAGTAAGAAGAAGGTGGTAGCTAATGTTGTTATTGAAGTTGCTGACTCTGAGAATGAGGAACAATAAGGTAATGTAACAATTCCAGCTAAGAAATTTGGATCTCTAATGAATGTGCTTCATCTCTTTGAGACATGGCAGATATTAAAGCACTCATGTAACACATGCATCTCATCCATTGAAATCAAGCATCAATGTTTTTACTACAACATAAGCTTATACTTCAGTGGTGTAGAAAATAGGACAATAAGGACTTACATTGGAATCTGATTTTTAAAATGTTGTTCATACATGTATGTTTGCTCATACTTCTAATATTATGATGAATTGTGTTAGAAATAGATATGTAGAGTGGATTATTGACTCGGGAGCAACTGACCATGTTGCAACAGATGTAAATTTACTTTTTAATGTCATTAACGTTCCTGACATTAAAGTTTCTATGCCTAATAGAACATTTGTTATTGTGAACAAGATATGATCGGTTCATTTTGGTTGATGATATTTGTATTAAGAATGTGTTGTTTATTCCTGAATTTAGCTTTAATTTAGTTTCTATTAGTAAGCTAATGAAAGACATGAATTTAGCTTTAATTTAGCTTTAATTTGTGAGGTATTGTTTACCCACGATAGTTGTCTTTTAAAGGACAATTTGACTCTGAAGTTGACTGGTATAGCTAAGATGCGTGATGGGTTGTATGTTCTCAAGCAAGATATTAGCAAACATCAATCTGATTTTACTAATACATATATAAATAATGTTCACAAGGCAAATGATGTAAACACTTGTGTTTTTCCTTTATGGCATTTTAGATTGGGACATTTAGCTCATACTAGACTGAAACACTTATGTCTTCAATTTAATAGTATTGAACATTGTGATAATATTACTTGCTCTGTTTTTCCTTTAGCTAAACAGAACAGATTACCTTTTCCTACTAGTGAAACTTTTTCTGAAAATTGTTTTAATCTAGTGCATGTGGATGTTTGGGGACCTATTTGTTGGAAATAAGGCTAACGTATGACAGCGGAAATATAAAAATTTTAACCTTTTTCCATTAACCCAAGATCCGTTAATCGTTATTTCATATAAAGAGGGATAGAAGGAAATACCTTTTGACGAACTATCTACCGTTGCAAGCGAAGTGCCCTCAACTCTTACTCTGAGTTCACGAGCACAAAACAAAACACAACCCAAATCAAGTTAATGATCAACCGTGAAAACAATCAAGTATAGATTGTCTCTAATAAATCAACACAAGATCAAGGATAAACAGAAAGAGATGAAATCAATTGAATCGGTAGGAAGCGGTGGATTATTTCGTCCTCGTCTAGGGGGGTCGAAATTCTCTCTCTTGATTGCTTTAGTGTGTTTCGAAAATCACACATATAGGGGGTATTTATATTCTCTTGTATCTAAACCCTAGTTAGATAGAATTACGTTACTGAATAAGAATTTAATTCGGAATATAATTCTTATTTATTATCTATTAATATCTAAATATAAAGATAATAATAACCTTATAGGATAATAATAGGAGTAATTTTAATCTCATTAAACCTCCTAATTTATTTATCCTTTTATTAATTTAATTCACAATCATAATCTAATTAGAATTGTTAAAACAAATTAAATTATTCATGTATTTTCATACATGAAAATCGCCCCCCTATATACTGGGCCTTAGTGGACTCAGTTGGGCTTCCATTAATTAATTAACATATGTTCCTCTTTTGGGCTCCAAGTCTTATGTGTGACCCATTAGGTTCTTATTGCTTCTAGCCGTATGCAACTATTAAATTAATTTTCACAGAATTATATTTAATCTTTGCATAACGGAATGAGTACGCGAAATGTGATTAGCAAATCTGAAACATTCCCCCAGAGCTATAAGAAGACAGGTTGATTCTGTTGTTAACCTTTCCGTATTAGTTACAGTATAATTCGATCCTTTATCAACTACATCCTTGAAATGAATCTTATGACTATGGATAATGTCAAGTCACATATAGCGAGACGTTCGTTTTACTTGTACAGGCCGAGTCAACTCTAATTAGATAGGTTAAGTGAAATCTGTATTTCAAGTCTTAAGCTATCACCTTGCAAGGATTTAGAGTCGAGTCTTCCACAAGCGATCCATGGACGTATCTCCCATTCATCGGGAGTGATAAATGCTCAATCCAATGTATAATTACAGGATCAAAGCATCACATTCCGTAATCCAGAATCACCAATTAACATTCCTTTGAGTCTGAGGATTACTTATACCTATTAATACCAATGAGATGAACAGGTGACAAGGATGAATCTACCCATCCTGTTATCTCAAGTCGGGTCCCCAATCCTAATGAACTTCTTTTCATTGGATCCATGTAACTGTCCAGATATCTGTATATATGAAGCTTATGAGATCAGCTTTCTGTCTCGACAAAAGACATTGTTACATGCAAGTCTCAGCAGTGATATGCCAATCCTAAACATATTACTTGACTTCGGGTGGTTTTAAGTTTATTAGTTTATTATAAAGTTTCGTCTCACTTCATGCTTGTATGAACACTTTATAATCACTTTAAACAAACTTATGGATTTCCTTTTATTAGACTTTATTTAGTTCTTAAAAAGGGATTGCCTTTATATAGTTATGAAACCATATCTCATTAAAACAAACGATATAAAGAACACTTCATTTACATTAAGTTTGTATCCTAGAACAATTGTCTATAGGACACTAAACCCCAACATACTCCCACTTGGACTAAAGCCAATTGTTTTTACAACTTATCGCAGTAGAATTAAGATGACGATCATGTACTTTCTGGGTTAAGGGCTTTGTCAACGGATCTGCAACGTTGTCCTTAGTAGGCACTCTTTCTATTCTCACATCTCCTCTTGCCACAATTTCTCTTACAATGTGGTATCGCTTCAGGTAATTCTTGGATGCATTATGAGACCGTGGTTCCTTTGGTTGCGCAATGGCTCCATTGTTATCACAGTACAATGTAATGGGATTTACAATGTCAGGCACCACACCAAGTTCAGTAATGAACTTCTTAATCCAAACCGCTTCCTTTGCTGCTTCCGCAGCAGCGATATACTCTGACTCGGTCGTAGAGAAAGCTGCGCTTCCTTGCTTGGAACTCTTCCAGCTGATCGCGCCCCCATTCAAGATAAACAGGTATCCTGATTGGGATTTAAAATCGTTCTCATTTGTGAGATGACTTGCATTTGAAAATCCTTCTATTTTCAGATCCCCTTCTCTGTACACTAGGAACATGTCTTTAGTCCTTCTCAAGTACTTAAGAATGTTCTTGACGGCATTCTAGTGCTCGTCTCCCATATTACCTTGATAACGACTTGTTATACTTAACGCGAACGCTACGTATCATACATAATCGAACCGATTGCGCTGGCGTACGGGATTACAGCCATGCGCTTCTTATCATCTTCAGTTTTAGGACATTGATGATTGTTTAACTTTACTCCATGTACCATGGTGTAAGTTACCTCGTTTCGATTCAAGCATGCTAAACCACTTTAGCACCTTTTCGATGTATGTAGCCTGTGAAAGACCAAGCAGTCTTCTTGATCTATCTCTGGTGACTAGTGGAGAATTTCCGATTAGCTTCCGTCCCTGTGGGGGCGTCATTAGGTTCGACGGGGGGAAGCTCCGATGCCAAAGTCAGTATAGAGTATGGAGGAATAGACTGAATTGACAAAGTAGGGTTTCTAGGATTGTGAGAATGTGTACCTTGATAGCTTGAGATGCAAGCTATATATAGTCATGAAGTTGTAACCCTTAGTAATTAGAAAGTCTCCATTAATGCTTCATTAATGGCGGTTACTGGTTTCCTTTAAGTATGTCCGTTAGCTTATTAATAGCTCATTAATTGCCTTTATTGAGGAATCGGCTCAGCTGTTCAGCTGGCGGATCGAAGGGTGATGGCGGATCTAATGTAGGTTTGACTACGGATCTCGTGTGGCGGAGTCTCGGTGATCCGCCCATCGGATGTCTTTGCTTGATACGCCATGGCCTTCTTTGACCGGTTCAATACGCGGTCGTTTGGGTAAATATCCCCTTTGATCCTTTGGATAATATCCTGATGTTATCAGAAGCCCCCCTAAAGTTCCTTTAAAGTCCTTTAGGGCTTTTGAGCTTCTTCGCACGCCGTCATGATGATTCGCATTGATGGCCACTCTGTTCAATGCCATTCGTTGGGTGACAGGTGTCATAGGCGCGCTGCTCGAGGGAAGAGAAAACACCTTCTTCCCTCTCCCTTTTCTCTTTCTTCTTCATTTGCGTCTTTCTCTTTCGTCTTCCTTTGAGCTTTTTACAGAGCTTTCTCTGGAGTCCAGAATCCTCAAAGCCTTTGACTCTCATGTAAGTGAATCCTTTCGCTCTGTTTTTTGAATGTTTAGGAGTTCTTCTTCTTCTGACTCTACCTTCGAACTCTTTAATTTGACCACTTCCTCTGAAACTGTAATTAGCTGGACTACTTCTTCGAAAAATTCTGATTCTTCCGAAGGTACTCCAAGTTGCGACCTAGCCGAGTTGTGTAACTCGGTGTGTAGTAACTATAGAACTCGTTTAAGTAGGACTCAGAACCTTCCCGTCGCCATTTCTCGCATTGCTCCGGCAATAGATTTTAGGCAGTTTTCTGGGATGGAGGCTTCTTCTTCAGCCCCGTCTAGGAAAAAGGCGCCACGTGCGGAGTCCACTCCATCTCGTATGAGCGCCGAGGATCTAGCGAATCTGGCGGATCGCTATCCATGGATTAAGAATTATGAAACTGAATTGGCGGCCGCTCATCAGCGACCCGCCTGTCCGCCAAGTGGATATTTGTCTGTGTACAGTTGTCATGTAGAAAGAGGGTTCCGACTTCCTCTTCCTAAGATGATGGTGGACATCTTGGCATACTTTGGAATCACTGTCTGCCAGCTGCATCCGAATGGTTGGTTAGATCTAGCTCTGGATTTTTATTTAGTTTCAAACTTAGGGGTAGTTTGTAACCCTCGTGTTTTTCGGTCTCTTCACAAACCGACGAAGCGAAAGGCCGAATCTTTTCTCACTTTCGCTAAATTCAAAACTTATTCACCCTGCTGCGGTAAGATGTCAAATGTCCATCTTTGGGACGAAAGATTTTTCTTTGTAAAGATAAGAGAGGGCGAATCACTAGGATTTCCGTCGGTTTGGAATGCCAAACCTTTGCATATGGCTGGAGACATGCGTATATTGACGGACAGTGATGAGGAAGTGGCGGATCTCCTGAAAAGTATCAAGGCGGATGCCTGGACATACGCTGACGCCTTGGACTTTATGATAAATGGCATTCCCTTGATCCGCCGGGAAGGGGACAAGATCACTTACGTGAAGTTTACACAACTTGATGAAGGTAACTTTGTTTTTCCTTGAACCTTGATTATTTTATTGTTCCCTTGTCAGGGGTTTGTCTGAGGCCAGTCGCGCCCTTGTAGAGATACGCAAGAAACAGAAGGAGGAGGAGGCTCGAAAGAAGGGGCAGGTAGCGGATCCCCGTAAGAGTTCTGAGAAGCGTCCTGCTGGTGATATAGTTGATCCTCCTCTCCCAAAGAAGAAGAAATCTGTGTCTACCAGTGGAGGGAAGCTACTGGCGGATGCCATAAGAGCCGAGAAACCAATGGCGAGGCTTGAAGAGGTGCGTCTATCTTATCATTTTCTCTTCTATTGCTTGGATCTTATTTTCTTCTTTTTTAATGCTTGTATAGGTGGTGAAGCCGGACTTAGGAGGTTACTGGTTCGCCAAATATGGTGACAAAGGATCGTTAACGAATGAATCCATCATCAATGATTTGGACGAAGCTCTTGGTCAACTAGGTGATGTACAAGAGAGCCAGAATAAGATCTCGGGATCAGCCCATGTCCAGATGGGAAAAACAGAGCTTCTTACGGTAAGTTTCTTCTATCCCTTTTTGCATTTTTGGATGAAAGAGTGATCTCCCTTAAGGAGAGTTTGACTTTTATTCCTTTGTTTGAATCGGCTTTTGCCTTGATAGGTATACACTCGCATGTGTGCTATGGAAGCGGATCTCCTTCAAGGAGTGGCAGACAAGGCAACCATAGAAAGGTTAGAGAAAGAGGTTGATGTTGCCAATGCGAACGCTGCTTCCGCTGTTGCTCTTAATGAGAGTAAGGATGTCGAGATCCTTAGATTGAAGGAGAAGATAGATGCAGATGCTAAAGAGCATAAGGCTGCCTTACTGGACACGGAGATCCTGGCAGGGGAACGAGCTTACTACTATGGCGAGTGGATCATAGCGTATGTTCAACTTGCTCACCCCGAGATTGATTTTACCGATCCGGAGTACGTGGTTCCTGACGTGGAGGTTTGCTTTAAGTATCGCAAAATTCCAAACGTCAAAGATTACATCCGTGATCACATTCGCAAAGTGATGAATGGATCTGTCGAAGAGAGTAAACCCCTTGCCGATCTTGAACCAAAGGACCTTGATGAAGTGTCCCAGAAGGCGGGTGATAAGAGTGAGGAGCTGATAACTGATTGTACCATTCCTTAGGAGGGTACTGTTTCTGTAGAGAAGGAAGCCCCACTGGAGGGCACATCTGGTGTAAAAGATGCTAAGGAGGATGCTCCTTTAGATGTTTAGTTCTTTGTAAAACTAAGTACAATTTTTAATCCTTGCTATAACCATTTATCTTTACTTTACGCTTTATGTTTTTCAGCAAGTAAATCTATAGGTTTTAGGATTGAATGGGAGAGCCAGAATAAGATCTCGGGATCAGCCCATGTCTAGATGGGAAAAACAGAGCTTCTTACGCTAAGTTTCTTCTATCCCTTTTTGCATTTTTTGATGAAAGAGTGATCTCCCTTAAGGAGATTTTGTCTTTTATTCCTTTGTTTGAATCGGCTTTTGCCTTGATAGGTATACACTCGCATGCGTGCTATGGAAGCGGATCTCTTTCAAGGAGTGGCGGACAAAGCAACCATAGAAATGTTAGAGAAAGAGGTCATTGTTGCCAATGCGAACGCTGCTTCCGCCGTTGCTCTTAATGAGAGTAAGGATGCCGAGATCCTTAGATTGAAGGAGAAGATAGATGCGGATGCTAAAGAGCAGAAGGTTGCCTTACTGGACACGGAGATCCTGGCAGGGGAACGAGCTTACTACTATGGCGAGTGGATCATGGCGTATGTTCAACTTGCTCACCCTGAGATTGATTTTACCGATCCGGAGTACGTGGTTCCTGACGTGGAGGTTTGCCTTAAGTATTGCAAAATTCCAAACGTCAAAGATTACATCCGTGATCACATTCGAAAAGTGATGAATGGATCTGTCGAAGAGAGTAAACCCCTTGTCGATCTTGAACCAGAGGACCTTGATGAAGTGTCCCAGAAGGCGGGTGATAAGAGTGAGGAGCTGATAACTGATTGTACCATTCCTCAGGAGGGTACTGTTTCTGTAGAGAAGGAAGCCCCACTGGAGGGCACATGTGGTGTAAAAGATGCTAAGGAGGATGCTCCTTTAGATGTTTAGTTCTTTGTAAAACTAAGTACAATTTTTAATCCTTGCTATAACCATTTATCTTTACTTTACGCTTTATGTTTTTCAGCAAGTAAATCTATAGGTTTTAGGATTGAATTGAAGTAGGTGGCCAGCCATACCTCAGAGTGTGAGCCTTTGTGAAGGCTTGGAGCTTTTATTCCTTTAGAGGAAGTTAAGCTGCCTTAGGCGATCGATTGGCTTCTTATCTTTGAGGTGAATCGATCTGCCACTAGGACTTTGGACTCTTTTTTGGAAAGAGTGTACGAGAGTGTAAAGATCTCACGTCTGAGAAATGTTTTAACTCTACCTCTGACGGGGATCAATATGTTTCCTATCTTTGAGGTAGATAGATCTGCCGTTGAGATGGTTCTCCTATCTTTGAGGAGAAAGTAGTTTATGCCATGATAGCATTATCCTATGTATGGGAATGCGTTTGTTGGCCCCCCTTCTTTTTTATTCTGGAATATTTATATTGCTACAAGAAAATACTTAAAAAAGAATTGATAGGACAAAAGTTGCTTTTTATTGAATGGCGATGTGCCTTATTACAGCGAGTGGGTCTTACATGTGAGCCTCATTAAAACCTTTAATAAGAAAAACCTCATGGGATAAAAACTTACTAAAGGAAAAAGAGTACTCAAGACCTTGATTACATTCTATTCTCTGGTGAAATATTTGCAGAGGTTCTGGATGTTCCACGTACGTGGCAGTGTGTTCCCCTCCATGTCTTGAATTTTAAACGTGGCGGATCCAATCTTGGTGATTATTCTGTATGGACCTGTCTAGGTGATCCCCAACTTTCCTCTTCCTTCCATAGATTGGATTTTATCCGCCTTTCGGAGCATGAGATCTCCAACATTCAGATTTACAAGCTTTGCATTTTTATCATGATAAGCTGCGATCCGTTGCTTGTAGGCTTCCATGCGTACATACGCCTTCTCTCTTTTCTCCTCCACTTGATCGAGACTTTCTTTCAACCTTCGGCTATTTTCATCCTCGCAATAGAATGCAACTCTGTCACTAGGGACCTATATTTCAACAGGGATTACAGCTTCCACGCCGTGAGAAAGGGCGAATGGTGTCTCGCCCGTGGCTGTTCGTGGAGTGGTTTGGTACGCCCATAGGACGCTCATTAACTGATCCGCCCATTTTTTATCATGCTCCCCCAACCTTTTCTTTATTCCTTTAGCGATCGTCCGATTTGTAACCTCGGTCATCCCATTAGATTGGGGATAGTAAACAAAGGCGAACCTGTTTTGAAGGCCCAGCTCTTCACAGAAAGTTTTGAACTCTCCACAATTGAATTGCGTCCCATTGTCAGTGATAATCATGTGGGGAACCCCGTACCTTCCAATGATATTATCCTTGACGAACTCCACCATTCGTTCGGCGTTGATAGAGGAGACAGCTTCGGCCTCTACCCATTTAGTAAAATGATCCACAGCCACCACTACATACTTTCTTTGTCTTTTGGTAGGAGGAAAGGGACCACCGATATCAATTCCCCAAACTGCAAAGGGTCTACCTTCGATGATTGGACTTTGAAGGTGTTTAGCTGTGTGGGATTCATTTGCATGCACCTGGCAATTATGACAAGACTCCACTAACTTTTGGGCATCAAGTTCCGCTGTGGGCCAATAAAATCCTGCTAACCTGGACTTCTTCAAAAGGGAGATAGACGCCTCATGGGCTCCACATGTGCCTTCATGCAACTCTTTGAGGATCTGTTGTCCCTCTTCTGTCACGATGCATTTCAACCAGGGGTGGCCAAAAGACTTTCTGTATAAGCAATCATTTATCACGGAGAAATAGGCGGCCTTCCTTACCGTCCGTCGAGCTTCTTCTTTGTCCTGTGGCAGGGTGCCATCTATCAGGTACTGGCGAATAGGTGACCTCCAATCACTTTCGACAGATGCAAGTAGGGATACCTCTTCTGAGGCGAATGCCGGTGCTGTCTTAACCTCGAACGGGCACTGTAGATCCGCCCAATGCTCCTTGCTTGAAGCCATTTTAGCTAGGTGATCGGCCTCGGTGTTAGATCCTCGGGAACATGGATCAGTTCCTACTTGGTTTCTTTGGCTTCGAGGTGGTTCAGCAATTTCTTAACCTTTTCAACATATTTGGCCAGAATGTCATCTTTCACCTCAAAATTTTTGATTACCTGGTTGACCATTAATTTGGAATCACTGTAGATTACGATCCGCTCGGGAGTGATTTCCTTCAATAGGCGTAGTCCCAATATTAAGGCCTCATACTCCGCTGCATTGTTGGTTGCGAGAAAGTCCAATTTTGCTGCGTAATGCAGTTTTATATATTGGGGACCTTTGATCACGATGCCTATACCTGCGCCTTCCGCCGAAGAAGCCCCATCTGTATACATCGTCCATTCTTCGACTTTAGATTTAGGGAGATTCATCCCTTCCTCAGTGAATTCATTCACAAAGTCTGCCAAGACTTGACTTTTCAAGGCAGATCGACTTTCATAACGAACATCAAATTCGCCTAAGCGAATTGCCCACTCCATCAATCTTCCCGAAGTTTCTGGCTTTTGTAATACTTTCCTCATGGGTATGCCTGTGCAGACTATGACAGTATGTGCCTGAAAGTAGGGCCTGAGATGTATTGAGGTGGTGACAACGGCCAGTGCCATTTTATCCAATTTGGAGTATCGGGTCTCGGCGTCTTTTAACACTTTACTCACATAATAGATTGGATACTGCTGTCCATCCTCTTCCCTGATCATGACTGTGCAAACAGCTTTATTTGTAACTGAAATATACATGTAAAGATTCTCACCTTTCAAGGGTCGACTCATCAGAGGTGGTTCCGTGAGAAATCGCTTGATCGCTTCGAAGGCTTGCTTACAGTCCTCATTCCACTCGAATGTCTTTTGTTTTTTGATCACCTCATAGAAGGGTTGACATCTGCGAGCCGAAAAAAAGATGAACCTGCCCAAGGCCACGATACGCCCATTCAGACGTTGCACCTCTTTGATGTCCTGTGGTGTTTTCATATCCAGGACTGCTTTAACTTTATCCGGATTTGGGCTCACTCCTTTCTGGCTGATCATGAATCCCAAGAATTTTCCATATGTCGCCCCAAAGGTACATTTCTCTGGATTCAATTTAATGTTGTGATGTCAGAGTACACCTAGGATCTCCCTTATATCATCCGCGTGTTTTTCTACAGTGGAACTTTTGATGATCATATCATCCACGTAGACAGAGAAGTTATTACCTTTGCTTTCTTCGAATATTTTGTTCATCATCCGTTGATAGGTCGCACCTGCATTTTTAAGCCCAAAAGGCATGACCTTGAAGCAGTAGGTTGCTTGGTGCGTCACGAACGAAGTTTTGATTCTGTCGGAAGGCTCCATCGGGATTTGGTGATAACTCGACTTCACATCAGTGAAGGAATACATGGCGTGTCCCGCAGTCCCATCTACTAGAATATCAATACACGGTAGAGGGTAGTTGTCTTTGGGACAAGCTTTGTTGAGATCTGTGAAGTCAATACACATGTGGTATGATCCGCCTGCCTTTTTGACTAGCACCACATTCGCCAGCCATTGTGTGTAAAGTACTTCTTCGATGGCGTCCGCCTTTTTAAGCTTAGCAATCTCCTCTTCTATTACTTTCTATCTTTCAGGACCATGATTTCTCCGTTTTTGTGCTATTGGGACAGCGTCTTCAGCAATATTGAGCTTATGAGTGATCACATCCGGATTAATCCCTGGGAGAATCTCATCCTTCCATGCAAAAACATCTTCTGACTCATGGAGAACCTTTGTAATAGCCTCTTTAATCTCACCACTTAGCCCTTTAGCAACCCGTACCTGCTCTTCATCCGCCATAAGGTACATCTCTGGTTCACCCAAAGCCATGGTGACAAGTTCCTCTTCTTCCTCATCTTTAGACTGTGGGCGAATCATCAAGGATGCCGAATATTTCTCCTGAGCAACTTTTTGATTTCCTCTGACCATTACTCCTCCCTTGGCCGTGGGGATGTAAATGGTTAGATGGCGGATGGAGATGAGAGCCGCTGCTTCAGAGATGAAAGGCCGACCCAGGATCATATTATAGGCCAATTGACCATCTATAATGGAGAACTCCAGATCTCCCTTCCAGATTTGATCTTCGTCCGCCAACACACAATCTAACGTTACCTGTCCCTTCGTTTGGATTGTGTGCCCCGTTACTCCTAGGATGTCCACAATAGTGGTTTCCACTTGGACAGGATCGACCATAAGTTTGGCGAATGCTCCTCTTGTAATGACGTTGCACGAACTTCCAGTGTCAATCATTACTCTTTTCATTTCCCATCCTTCTACCATCATGGTAATGACTAAAGCATCTGCGTGAGGGGGAACCTCCGGGCCTACGTCCGCAAAAGGGCGATTGAGTGATTCCCTATCCAGAGCGGTGGTCTTTGCCTTCTTCAGCACGGGTTGATATCCTGGTCCGCCTGCTATGACATTGATGGTCCCCTTCGCCTTTTTTTTCTGATCATCCCTTGACTTATCATTATCTCCTTTCTTATTATCATTTTGGACGAACATGTCTAGCTTTCCCCTTTCTACAAGCCTTTCTATCTCCCTGGCCAACTCCCAACACGCGTCTATATCATGACCATTCCTCCTATGGTACTTGCAATAATTTTTGGAATTTTTCCCCGTGTTGGTGTACTCCCCCCTTTTGGTTCAGGGTATGAAATGCTCCGCTTGTGCTGGCTGTTTTCTATCCACATCAGCACTTCGCTTTTGGAGGCGTTTAATGGTGTAAACGATGGTATGTATGCCGATTTGTTCTTAGAGCCTCTACGCCTACCTCTGGATGACGAGTCCGGATGTTTGTCCTTCTCCTAATCCCGTCTACGAGATTCGCCCTTGTCCCTCTTAGGCGGAGATATCGACTCCCTGCGGATGTCATCCACCTCCATGAAATCCTTACATCTTTCTATCAATTCTGCCATATCTCTGGGCTTCTTTCTGATCAGATCTTCTTGCAAGCTTTTACGCGTGGTGTTTTTCACTAGAGCTTCCACTGCCATGGAGACATCCACATCAACAATTTGTATACACAATTTGTTGAAATTGTCTACATATTCTCGAAGGGGTTCATTTGCTTTCTGTTTCAATTCAAAAAGCTTTCGCGATTTGACCACTGGAGGGATGCACCTGGCGAATTTTGCACAAAACTCTCTACTCAACTCATCCCAACTGTCAATTGATCCAGGAGGTAAAGATTGGAACCAATCATAAGCGGGTCCGCCAAGCGTGGTGATAAACATCCGACATAATACCGCTTCACTGGCTCGGTTAAGTTTGAGCAACATGCGGTACTTCCTGGCATGGGCTTCAGGGTTGTCCACGCCCGTATAGACTAGGATATTAGGAATTTTAAAATGCCTATCCGTTTCCTCAGCTTCTATCCATGCTGTAAAGGGCGAATCCCGATTGGCAAAGGGATTATGTCTCACATTCTCTTCATTCTAGCGGTGCACCTCATCTCTAATTAGATCAGCTATATTCCCGGGATTTGCCCCAGGATGCCCTCTACGTGGAGATCTATCGGAGAAGATGAAGAGCTGGAATTAGATGAAGGATCCGATGGCGAACCACTTCCTCCACGTCCTCCTAGTGGAGCCTGCCTATGAGCCCCTTGATTCGGAGGCGGGTGTTGCCTATCTTGACGAGGTTCCTCAACTGGTCGCTTACTTCTCCTACGTTCTAGGGGTGGAGGAGATCTACCTCTTTGGGAGGATCTATGTGTTAAGCGAGATGGAGATTTAGATCGTCCTCTGCCATTCGTCTTCCTATGCTTTTTGTGTCTCCGACCCTCTGGTCCACCCTTCGGGGGATTAGACCTGGTGTTATTGAGAGCACGAGACCCGCCAATGTTAATCCTTGGGTTTGCTGATCCCTCAGGAAAAGTTTGATCATTCCTCCGACTCCCTTCTGCTTCGTCCAAAAACAGTCGCCGATTTATTGGCGGGTCATTGGCTGTCACGGGAGTAATCACCGTGGAATCTGCAGGTTGAGATTGAAAAAACGAAGAATCACAAGCGTTTGGTCCTATGGTGACATTTTGCTATTGGGATGCCGTAGGAGTTGGTGTCGTACGTCTAAGCGGGGGAATTAACATGTACGACCTTAAGCGGCTTTCCATCTCAGGGCCAAACTCTCTTCCTATGGATCCCGCACATATTTCAAGAAATGAATCAGGTGACATACTTCCCTCACCATGCACCGTAGGTGCGTCAGGATCAACGTGACCAGCGTTCGCAACAGGATTGGCTGATGGTGTTACTAATGGTGTTTCAATCCCTGTTGTAGGATTAGACCCTCCACTCGTCATATCTTATAATGTGAACGAAACCCTTATTTGGTTAGGGCTCCACGATCACCGCACCAATTGATGACTAGTGGAGAATTTTCGATTAGCTTCCGTCCCTGTGGGGGCGTCGTTGGGTTCGACGGGGGGAAGCTCCGATGCCAAAGTCAGTATAGAGTATGGAGGAATAAACTGAATTGACAAAGTAGGGTTTCTAGGATTGTGAGAATGTGTACCTTGATAGCTTGAGATGCAAGCTATATATAGTCATGAAGTTGTAACCCTTAGTAATTAGAAAGTCTCCATTAATGCTTCATTAATGGCGTTACTGGTTTACTTTAAGTATGTCCGTTAGCTTATTAATAGCTCATTAATTGCCTTTATTGAGGAATCGGCTCAGTTGTTCAGCTGGCGGATCGAAGGGTGATGGCAGATCTAATGTAGGTTTGACTACGGATCTCGTGTGGCGGAGTCTCAGTGATCCGCCCATCGGATGTCTTTGCTTGATACGCCATGGCCTTCTTTGACCGGTTCAATACGCAGTCGTTTGGGTAAATATCTCCTTTGATCCTTTGGATAATATCCCGATGTTATCAATCTCTGTAGATCTTTATACCAAGTATATAAGCTGCTTCACCAAGGTCTTTCATGGAGAAGTTACCAGATAACCATACTTTTACCGAGTGTAGTAGAGCTATGTCATTTCCCATTAATAATATATCGTCCACATATAATATCAGAAATGCAACTGAGCTCCCACTTGCTTTCTTGTAAATGCAAGCTTCTTCGCAATTTTGTTCGAAACCAAATTGTTTTATAGTTTCGTCAAAACGCTTGTTCCAGCTTCTTGATGCTTGCTTGAGTCCATAAATGGATCTCTGAAGTTTGCAAACCTTGTTTGCATCCTTTGATGTGAAACCTTCAGGTTGCATCATATATACATCCTCAAGCAGGTTTTCGTTTAGGAAAGCTGTTTTCACATCCATTTACCAAATCTCGTAATCGTAGTGAGCGGCAATAGCGAGCATTATTCTGATTGATTTGGACATAGCCACAGGAGAGAAAGTTTCGTCATAATCAATTCCTTGTTTCTGACGATATCCTTTCGCTACTAACCTAGCTTTGTAGGTGCTAACCTTTCCATCCATGTGAGTCTTCTTTTTGAAGATCCACCTGCACCCAATGGGTTTTATCCCTTCGGGTGGATCAACCAAAGTCCACACTTGGTTGGTGTACATGGAATCCATCTCAGAATCCATGGCTTCGAGCCATGCTTTAGAATCTGGACTGTTAAGAGCCTCTTCGTAGTTTTCGGGTTCATCGTCTAACACGGGAACATCATCATCATCTCCCACTAGAAAACCATATCTAATTGGGAGTTCACGAACTCTTTGTGATCTACGAATGGGTGGCACTTGAGTCTCATCTGATGGGACTGCTTCGGGTTCCTCAACCGCCTCTGTTGTTTCAGTCAGTGTTTCTTGTTCTTGAACTTCATCAAGTTCAATCATGCTTCCCTTTTCTGTTTCTTCGAGAAACTCTTTCTCCAAGAAGGTTGCGTGCTTGGATACTATTACTTTTTGATCATCTGGGTGATAGAAGTAATACCCCACAGTTTCCTTAGGGTATCCAATGAAGAAACACTTATCAGATTTAGAATCTAGTTTGTCTGACGCTATGCGTTTGACAAATGCTGAACAACCCCATACTCTCATGAATGAGAATGTGGGTTTCCTACCAACGAACAATTCATATGGTGTGGAACTAGCGGATTTAGTTGGTACTCGATTTAGGGTGAAGAGGGCAGTTTCTAAGGCATAGCCCCAGAATGTCTTTGGAAGTAATGCTATGCTCATCATGGATCGTACCATATCTAGTAAGGTACGGTTCCTCCTCTCGGATACACCATTGTGTTGTGGTGTATATGGAGGTGTCCACTATGAGCATATCCCACATTCAGTTAGATAATTCAGAAAATCATTTGAAAGATATTCGCCACCTCGATCAGATCGAAGTATCTTTATTTTCTTTCCTAATTGATTTTCTACTTCATTTTTGAAGCATTTGAATTTCTCAAAAGCCTCGGACTTGTGCTTCATCAAGTAGATATAACCATATATCGGGTATGGTCGTCTATGAAGCTTATAAAGTATTTGAATCCTCCTCTTGCTTGGACTGACATAGGACCGCATACATCGGAATGTATTAATCCTAGAGTGTCTGATACACGCTCACCTTTATTGCTAAAGGGTGTCTTTGTCATTTTACCTTTTAAACATGCTTCACATGTTTCCAATAATTCAGGATCAGTTGAATTTATAAGCCCATCTTGATGTAGCTTAAGCATGCGTCTTTTGTTTATATGGCCTAAACGACAATGCCACAAGTAAGTTGAATTATCTAGCTTATGTCTTTTGGTATCAATTACGAAAACAGAAATTTTGTCATCTAGCACATAAATCCCATTTTGTGATATTCCTGAAAAATAGAAAATCCCATCTCTATAAAAATCGCAATGTGTGTCTTTTATTGAAATATGTAAATCGTCGTCAACAAGACGGCTAATAGAAATAATGTTTCGAGACATTTCTGGAACATACAAACAGTTCCCTAATTCTATTACAAGCCCAGAGGGCAAACTCAAAGCATAATCACTAATGGCGAGGGCGGCAACTCTTGCTCCATTTCCTACTCGCAAGTTTATGCTCCCTTTCTTCAATTCCCTAGTCTGATTTAGTTCCTGCATATTTGTACAAATATGAGATCCACATCCGGTATCAAGTACCCAAGATTCAGACTGTGAAACTGTATTTATTTCAATAAAAAAACATACCAAATGTTGAAGCACCGCCCTTTCCCTTCTTGAGGGAGGCTAGGTACTCCTTGCAGTTCCTTCTCTAATGCCCGTCTATACACAGAAGTGGCACTCTCCTTTGGGCTTCTTCACTTCCTTTCCCTTAGCTCTAGTGGGCATGGCTCCCTTGCCTTTCTTGGGATGTTTAGGATTGGGAAAATTCCCCTTCCTCTTCTTTGATCCCTCTATGACAAGAGCCGGTATTGCCTTGTCTTTCTTCATATTGGGCTCAACTGACTTGAGCATATTTGCAAGCTCTTCAAGAGAGGTTTGCAAGTCATTCATCTGATAGTTCATGATGAACTGTGAATAACTCTCTGGGAGGGATTGAAGAATTAAGTCTATGCTTAGTTCGTTATCCATCACGAATCCAATACTAGAAAGCTTGGTAATATAGCCAATCATCTTGACACAATGTGTCATCACAGATGTGCCCTCTTGCATCCTGCAATGATATAGCAACTTGGATATTTCATAGCGTTCGCACCTAGTCTGTTTCCCAAACAGCTCCTTTAGGTGCATGATGATGGAATAGGCATCCATTTCCTCATGTTGCCTTTGCAATTCCGGTGTCATCGATGCAAGTATGATGCATCCCGCATGATCGTCATCAGCTTTGTGCTTCTGGTAAGCACCAATTTCTTCGATGGGAGCATCATCAGCTGGGATAGGGGGTATCGTTGTATCAAGTACATACCATATCTTATCGAACTTCAAAACGATTTTGAGGTTACGAAACCAGTCGGTGAAGTTTGAACCGTTCAACTTGTTATCGGTAAGAATGTTTTGCAGATTGGTTTTAGTCATGATTTTAAGAGTGTTTTAATATAACTTGAGAGTGAGAAAGAGTAAACGTATGTTATTCATTTGTTTTAAAGTACATCAATCTAAAATTATAGGCCTTTTGTTTATTTTAGATTGCTCCCACTATTTTGCCAAATTAATAGCCCTCCATATTAATTCGAAGAATTTCGAAAATCCTTTAGTGAGCTAGGATCCTAACTCCTGAGATTTCACCTTGAGTTTGCTCAACAAGCTAGTCTCATTTGTTAGGTAGATTCATGTAATCAATCACATCTTTGATATGATTCCTAGGTAATTGGGTTACTAACCACATTAGTAACTAATATGCTATTCACATTAATCCCAACCATATTGCCCATTAGTTTATGACAACATGAGTTTGCTCATCCAATTATCATAATCTAATTTAAGTATTACCTCATATTCATGAAAGAACGATTTTCGATAATTCAGGTGTTACCATAAGACCCCGAGCTTGAGTTTGCTCAACAATCCAAAGGCCCCCAGTACTGCCGGCTGAATTATAATATTAGGGAGGGGCAACCGATTTTAATAACTTGCTTATTTACTTAACTTTTAATTAGTGAGGGATTTTTATTTTAAGTCTCATAATCTAACTTAGTCTTGATTTGCTTTAGCATACATCAGACACATACATTGGCGTTATGGACATATCATCTAAATTATTCCGTCGAGCCAGAGACGGAATAAAAGGCCAAACCTAGGGAAATACTAACTATTACATATTTCTCTTTAGGTCCTCCGTCTTCTCCATGGCGCCTTGAAATTACATATTAATTTCTATTCTACTAAAGAAAACTTCAATTAACTTGAAGGGAATTAGATGAGAGGAGAAATTACAATAGATAGTAGAAAGGCAGGACTCGCAGGCCCTATTTCAAAAATACCAAAAGACTAAAAGAGGGTCCAAATATGTCCATAACTCCAAACATGCATAGACTCAATTAAATAAATTTAATTAGTTGATTACATAATTACTTTATATAATATTTAGGTTAATCACATTAACACATCAAATTAACTTTCATCCAATTTTAATTCTAACAGTTTCGTATCTTCTATATTAACCTTTTAGATTAATACAACTATACAAAACTTTAATTATGCATGTCCCAATTATTTTGATTTCAATTCATTTAATACTTTTGATTTACAAATAGGTAAAACAAACTTTTAAATAAACTTTTCATTCGATAATCAAAACATAAAACTATTAATTTCTGAAACATATATATATATATATATATATATACAAATATATTTAAAACTCAGTTTTATTTAAAAATAAAATAGATATCCTCTCGTGTCGGGCCCGCAAAGGGGGCCCGAGACTCACGGCGCCGCTGCCGTTTGGCAGCAGCGCCGCGGCTGGCCGCCGCTGCCTTACGGCAGCGGCGCCCAGCCACCCACGGTTGCTGCCGCGAGGCAGCAACCGTGAACAGCAGTTCGGGTTGCTGCCTCGTGGCGCAACCCGGACTACTGTCCGTTTTATATATATATCAGTTCTAAAACGGTTTTAAAACGATTTTCAGAAAATAAGAAAACCTATTATAGATTTTCCGTTTTATCTTTAGAATCAATAAAATTAACTTTTATCAATCTAACTATAAAACTAATAGATTTTGTTATAATGATTATCAACTTTTATAATGATTATCAACCGAAATAATTAGGAACATATGCATAAACTATTTTAATTAACAATTAATTAAAACTTATTTATCTTTAGAACTAATTAATCAAAATAGATTTGTTAATTAACCTAACTATAAATATTTATTCAATCTGATTGAAAAACTTCTAAATTTTCATATATGAAATAACGGATTTAACGCAGGCTCTGATACCACTGTTGGAAATAAGGCTAACGTATGACAACGGAAATATAAAAATTTTAACCTTTTTCCATTAACCCAAGATCTGTTAATCGTTATTTCATATAAAGAGGGATAGAAGGAAATACCTTTTGATGAACTATCTACCGTTGCAAGCGAAGTGTCCTCAACTCTTACTCCGAGTTCACGAGCACAAAACAAAACACAACCCAAATCAAGTTATTGATCAACCGTGAAAACAATCAAGTATAGATTGTCTCTAATAAATCAACACAAGATCAAGGATAAACAGAAAGAGATGAAATCAATTGAATCGGTAGGAAGCGGTGGATTATTTCGTCCTCGTCTAGGGGGGTCAAAATTCTCTCTCTTGATTGCTCTAGTGTGTTTCGAAAATTACACATATAGGGGGTATTTATATTCTCTTGTATCTAAACCCTAGTTAGATAGAATTAGGTTACTGAATAAGAATTTAATTCGGAATATAATTCTTATTTATTATCTATTAATATCTAAATATAAAGATAATAATAATAACCTTATAAGATAATAATAGGAGTAATTTTAATCTCATTAAACATCCTAACTTATTTATCCTTTTATTAATTTAATTCACAATCATAATCTAATTAGAATTGTTAAAATCAAATTAAATTATTCATGTATTTTCATACATGAAAATCGCCCCCCTATATACTGGGCCTTAGTGGACTCAGTTGGGCTTCCATTAATTAATTAACATATGTTTCTCTTTTGGGCTCCAAGTCTTATGTGTGACCCATTAGGTTCTTATTGCTTCTAGCCGTATGCAACTATTAAATTAATTTTCACAGAATTATATTTAATCTTTGCATAACGGAATGAGTACGCGAAATGTGATTAGCAAATCCGAAACATTCCCCCAGAGCTATAAGAAGACAGGTTGATTCTGTCGTTAACCTTTCCGTATTAGTTACAGTATAATTCGATCCTTTATCAACTACATCCTTGAAATGAATCTTATGACTATGGATAATGTCAAGTCACATATAGCGAGACGTTCGTTTTACTTGTACAGGCCGAGTCAACTCTAATTAGATAGGTTAAGTGAAATCTATATTTCAAGTCTTAAGCTATCACCTTGCAAGGATTTAGAGTCGAGTCTTCCACAAGCGATCCATGGACATATCTCCCATTCATCGGGAGTGATAAATGCTCAATCCAATGTATAATTATCCTGCAATTACTTCCTGTGATACCCAACGTCTGCCGTTCACACCCCAGAGTCATCTCTGTTATGGATCGTGTTACAATAGGATCAAAGCATCACATTCCGTAATCCAGAATCACCAATTAACATTCCTTTGAGTTTGAGGATTACTTATACCTATTAATACCAATGAGATGAACAGGTGACAATGATGAATCTACCCATCCTATTATCTCAAGTCGGGTCCCCAATCCTAATGAACTTCTTTTCATTGGATCCATGTAACTGTCGAGATATCTGTATATATGAAGCTTGTGAGATCAGCTTTCTGTCTCGACAGAAGACATTGTTACATGCAAGTCTCAGCAGTGATATGTCAATCCTAAACATATTACTTGACTTGGGGTGGTTTTAAGTTTATTAGTTTATTATAAAGTTTCGTCTCACTTCATGCTTGTATGAACACTTTATAATCACTTTAAACAAACTTATGGATTTCCTTTTATTAGACTTTATTTAGTTCTTAAAAAGGGATTGCCTTTATCTAGTTATGAAACCATATTTCATTAAAACAAACGATATAAAGAACACTTCATTTACATTAAGTTTGTATCCTAGAACAATTGTCTATAGGACACTAAACCCCAACACTATTAAGGTCCCTTATTTAGCTAGATATAGATATTTTCTCACTGTGGTTGATGATTTCAGTAGATTTACTTGGGCTTATTTGTTGAGAACTAAAGCTGAAGCATCTAGTGCTATTAAGGCTTTTTGCAATTATGTTATAACTCAATTTGGCAGTTCTATAAAGATTTTGCATTCTGATAATGCTTATGAACTACATTTGCATGATTTTTTTTATCAAGATAAGAGAATTATACATCAAACCAGTTGCCCTTATACTCCTCAGGAAAACAACATAGTAGAGAGGAAGCATCAACATATATTAAATGTTGCTAGGAGTTTAAAGTTATAGGCAGGACTTCCTTTACATTTTTGGTTTGATTGTATCATTCATGCATTTCATTTAATTAATATTGTTCCTACTCCTTTATTACAAAATGTTTCTCCTTATGAAGTTTTACATCAAAAGTTACCTTCTTCAATGTTTTAAAGGTTTTTGGTTGTTTGAGTTTCATGACAGTTTTAACTTCAAATTTTCTAAATTTGATGCAAAGTCTCATTCTTGTATATTCTTAGGTTTTCCTGCTAATACTAAAGGTTACATGTTATATGATCTTATTGATAGAAGATTTGTTATCTATAGGGAAGTGTCTTTCTCTGAGACATCCTTTCTTTATTTACAACAAAAACAAAATGGGGGACCTATTGTTGTGCCTAACATTGATTTTAAGGCCAATTTTTCATATGACATTAGTGTTATGACTGATAATGTTATTAATAATATTGCCGATCACTTAAATACTTATATTAGTCAAGAAAATATAGATCTTGGTAATGATAATTTTGGAGAATCTGATGTTGTTCAGGGTATTACTATGACTGATGTGCAGACTGAGAATTCTCTAGTTGTTTCAGAAGCTTCTTTATTACCTAATCAACATGTTAACAATCCTACTCAGATTTTTAGAAACTCTGAAAGGACTAGGAGAGCACCTGAATATCTTAGACAATTTCACTATAATCACATTTCTGCAAAGGCACAAGATAGTTTATCTTTAGAGAATCCTAAAGTTAAATACCTTATTTCTTCATTTATTAGTTATGAAAACTTGTCTGAGTCTCATAAAACTTTTGCTATGAGTATTTCTATTGTTTCTGAACAAAAAAACATATGCTCAAGCTGTTAAACACCAAGTTTGGAGAAATGATATGGATGCAGAGATCCAAGCTTTAGAAAGCACCAAAACTTGGGAAATCACTGATTTACCTCCATGAAAGAAAATAGTATGGAATAGATGGCTATTTAAGGTTAAATATAGGCCAGATGGAACTATAGAAAGGTATAAGGCACATTTAGTGGCAAAAGAGTATACATAGAAGGATGGCATAGATTACTTAGACACCTTTTCACCTGTGGTTAAAATGACTATTGTTAGATTAGTTCTTGCCTTAGCTAGTCTATACAATTGGGGATTGTTTCAATTGGATGTCAATAATGCTTTTCTACATGGTGATTTAGAAGAAGAAGTTTATATGGATCTTCCTTTAGGTTTTAAAACAGAGGGGAAGAATTTAGTATGTAAATTGACTAAATCTCTTTATGGCTTGAAACATGCTAGTAAACAGTGGGCATCCAAATTGTCTGAAACTTTAATGACTACTCAATATCAAAAGTGTCCTTTGGATAATTCTTTGTATATTAAGAGAAATTGTGATAAAAATTACTTTACTTTTAGTATATGTAGATGATATTATCATGACTGGAAATGATGTTGTGGAGATAGAATCTGTCAAAAGGATCTTAGATGATAAATTTAAGATTAAAGACCTAGGAAATTTAAAGTTTTTCTTAAGACTCGAAATTGCTAGAAATAGGGATGGCATATCTATCTGTCAAAGAAAATATGTATTGGATTTATTGTTTGAAACAGGTTTTCTAACATGCAAGCCTGTAGATACACCAATGGATTCCACCCTCAAACTGTCCAAGAAAACAGGAGTTGCACTTGAAGATAAACAACAATATAGAAGACTTGTTGGCAAATTAATTTATTTGTCCAACACAAGACCAGACATGTCCTTTTCTATTAGTTGTTTAACTCAATTCCTTGATTGTCCAACAAATATTCACATGCAGGCAGCACATAGAGTTTTGAGGTACCTAAAGAAGACTCTAGCTCAAGGTCTTTTCTATCTTAACAAAGGGACAATTCAATTGAAAGCCATTAGTGACTCTGATTGGGCTAGTTGTGTAGACACAAGGATTTCTATTACAGCATTTGAAGTTTTTTTTAGGAGAGTCTCTTATCTCTTGGAAAAGCAAAAAGCAACCAACTGTTGCCAGAAGTTCGAGTGAGGCAGAATATAGGGCCCTAGCACTAGCAACATATGAAGTGAAATGGTTTCTCTATATGCTCGATTACCTAGATGTTCAACATAAACAAGTTGTATATGTGTATTGTGATAGCCAATCTACAATACATATTGCAAACAATCCAATCTTTCATGAAAGGACCAAGCACATGGAGCTTGATTGTCATTTCATTTGAGAGAAAGTTCAAGCAGGGGTGGTACATTTGCTATATGATTCTACTTCTCAGCAACTAGTAAAATTGATAACCAAAGCTTTATGCATACCTCAATTTGAAGAATTGGTTTACAAGCTTAGACTGAAAACTTTATATAGTCCAGCTTGAGGGGGGGGGGGGGGGGGGGGGGCTATTAAATTAATTAGTCTATAATTATTTAGTTATAAGGGTAGTTAGTATTTTTGTATATGTGTAGGCATTATTTCTATAATTTTTCTTTTTTACTTATGTTACCTGTACTCCTTTTTTACTTTTTGGAAACTCTCTGTATTTTTCTTTTATCAATTCAATCAGATTACAGTTCTTCATTTTTCTATACAGGATAACAACATCATCTGCAGAATTGGACATGTGACCTTTCCGAAAGTAAATTGTTTTCCAAATGCTTTGTAAATCATTACAAATAGTTTTTGGACTTTGAGGCAAATATTTAGCACAAGGTAATATCTAGATTACGCACAAGTATGGATCCACATGGAAAGATGGGCCATAGTTACTATAATTGTCAGATATAAGAGAGTAAAGTAACCAAAAGGAACTTTATAAAGGTTTTTTAGTAACAAACAGGGGTAAATTACATATGTGGTGTACAATCTTTGTCATATTTCATACTTTGGTGTACAACCTTTAATTTTGCACAGAAAAGTGTACAACCTTTTGGTGACCTCCCACTAAAGTGTACAACCGTTAATTATGACCGGTCAATACGAAGTTAACTCACCACATCAGCAAATTGACCTCTCTATAAGTAAAAAATTGACTAACTTAATATGAAATTACTTTTATAGATAATGTATCTTCTTCCTCCATTTTTATGCAATTCCTCTCTCTATAAGTCTTTTTTGACGAGTCAAAAAATACCAATAATACAAAAACTACAATTCAGAACGAAGCAAGTCATCTGTCGGCAGAAATCTCATCATAGCATGCCAATAAATATTTAAAATAAGGAATGAAAGTGTGACAAATAAAATTGCTCCAAGAACAAACCCGAGGTTTAGATCGAAGACAGGAGTAAAAAATCTTGACTATAAATATGTTGTCCATTGATGGTTTCCAAATCCACATCATTAATGTCCCGCCCCCTTTCAACAGAGAGAATACAGTCACGGACAGTAAGATTCTAGAAAGAAAAGAAATGAAATGTAAGTTCGATAATTTTATAAAGAAAAGAATAAATTTCAGAGAAAAGAATTGTTTTGGATTTCTAAAATTTTAAACAACTAATTTTTCTTTTTGCTTTTTAGAGAGAGAGGGGAGTTAGAGAGAGAAGGGAAAAGATAAAGAAATGAGTTGCAAGTTAGTAATTTCATATTAAGTGGGTCAATTTTTGACTTTTAGAGAAGTCAAAATGTTGAGGTGGTGCATTGACTTTGCATTGACCGGTCACAATTACCGGTTGTATACTTTAGTGGGAGGTCACCAAAAGATTGTACATTTTTATATGCAAAATTAAAGGTTGTACACCACATATGTAATTTACCCTAACAAACAGTAATATAAATAACATAAGTAAAATGCACAAGCTAGAAAATATAGATATAAGGATTTTGTTAACTATTATGGTAAAAGATACATGTAATAAGCTTTGGATAGATCGAGCACGGGGTAAACTGTAATTAGTGTATTTTTTATACGCGTTGAAGTGAGATATTCACAAGGTATTTTTCTCATATCTCTATGGTCAAAGAACAAAAAAAAACGATATTATGGAAAAATAGTAATTAAATTGATGGCAGCTTTTGTCCCCTCTCCCCAATCAGCTTGGTAGAGAATGCAACTCAAAGGACTCCACACGTCGTGCCATATGACTCACACGTGTGAGTCCAGTTCTGAATTCTTGTAGTTTCTCGTTTGTCCTTCGTACGACGAGTTGTGTGGCACGTCGAGTGACACATCGTGCGGAATACAACTCGACATGACACTCTAGTTTTGCTCCGTTCATGGTTTCGCTTTCCTTGGTGACACGTCGTGCGAAATCTGACTCAGCATCCTATGTTGGTAACTCTACAATGACCAAGGAAAATTTCTTACCACCCAAGCTCAGCAGCTAGACTGGTCCGAAAAGATCCAAGTGTAGTAACTCTAATGGATGCTTGGTTGAGACTACATTTTTACTTTGAAAAGATTTCTTAGTTTGTTTTCCTTGCTGACAAGCATTGCATAATTGATTCTTCTCAAACTTGAGTTTGGGCAATCCCTCAACTAATTTCTTTCTTGCTAATTTGGCAAGGAGGTCCATGCTTACATGACCAAGTCTCCTATGCCATAGCCAGGAATTGTCTTCCTTTGACACTAAGCATATATTCTTTGAAAACTTCTTTTCTAAGTTCAGCATAAAAACGTTGTCAACACGAGGTGCAGTTAAAATCAACTCATTTGTTTTTCCCTCGATTATTTTACACTCAGTGGCATCGAATACAACCTTTCTACCGCTGTCACACAGCTGAGCTACGCTTAGTAGGTTATATTCAAGTCCTCTGACTAGGGAGACTGACTCAATAGTAGGATTACCACCAACAGTTCCCGACCCTACTATCTTACCCTTTTTGTTGTCTCCAAAACTTACATTTCCACCTCGTTTATGCACAAGTTTGATGAACTGAGTTTCATCACCAGTCATATGCCTTGAGCATGCGCTGTCAATGTACCACAACTTTGACTTCTCAGCACACCTCAGGCCAACCTGCAATATAACTAGTTATCTTTATGTACCCAAGTCTTTTTGGGTCCTTATTTGTTAGGGTCAGCAGGTGATACATCATTTTTAATTTTATGGCGACACACATTGGTGGTGTGGCCATCTTTCCCACAGAAGTCATAAAAAACTTTCCTTTGGGGATATTTCCATTTTTGGTCAGCACGTTGGTGCTGAGCCTACCAACACACCTTTTTGGTGTGTCCTTTCTTTCCACAGAAGTCACATTGACCTTTCTGCTGAGTATTCCATTTCCGCTGACTAGTACCTACATACTCAGCGTTTGAATAGAACCTTTTCTTAGCCGATGTACTCAGCTGGTTATGTATGAATGTGATGTCCTTCCTCGGTTTCTTAGAATCTGATTGGACTTCAGAGACAAACCTATGAATGATTTTTAAATTCTCATCTTGCCTGGTATTGTCCTGGAGAAGATGTCGAAGGTCACTGAGTTTAACCTCCTCAATCTCATCACATCGCCTGTTGAGTGCTCGTATTTTCTTGTTACACTTTTTGACAAGTGTATAGAGATCACTCAGGGCATTAATCATTTCATTTCTGAGTAAAGGTAGGGATATTACCTCAGTTGAGTGTGCCTCAAGGTCAGATGGACCTGAGTGGTCAGTTTGCTCAGAGTGGCAGAGGTCAGCAGACTCGTCAGCCATAAAACAGATGTTTGCTGACTCAGTGGCATCAGCTTCGGACGAGGTTGACTCATCACTATCACTCCACTTTGCCACCATTTCCTTTCTACTACCCTTCTTGTCTTTCTTCAAGGTAGGACAGCTGGACTTGATGTGTCCAGTTTGATGACATTCAAAATAAGTAACGGGCTTTGAGCTGTCTTTCTTGTGTCTGCTGTCACTTGACTCAGCTTTATATTTATCACTCCTTTTAAATGGCCTTTTGCTGTATTTGTCATTTCTTCTAAACAACTTTTTCATTTTTCTAGTGAACATGGCCATTTCCTCATCATCTGATGAGTCAACGTCAGTTGAGTCAGCTTTCATGACAAGAGACTTTTTCTTCTGGTCTTCAGACTTTTCTTTCACTTCAAAATTCTTCATTGAAATCTCATGGGTCAGCAGAGATCCAATGAGTTCATCATACTTATAGGTGGTCAGGTCCTGAGCTTCTTCAACAACTGTTTTCTTTGCTTGCCAGCTTTTGGGGAGACTCCTCAGGATTTTCTTCACATGTTCTTCCTCAGTGAAATTCTTACCGAGTCTCTTGAGCTCGTTGATAATGTTTGTGAATCTTGCATTCATATCCGAGATTCCTTCATCATCATTCATCTCGAACAGCTCCTACAAGCGCATGTGTTGATTCACTTTGGACTCTTTAACCTTGCTGGTTCCTTCGTATGTCACTTCCAGCTTCTTCCAGATTTCTTGTGCTGACTCACAACCTAAAATCTTATTGTATTCTGCAGCATCTAAAGCACAGTGAAGCATGTGTATAGCCGACGCATTATTTTGTAATTTCTTGAGGTCATCCTCTAACCATTTAGCCTCGCTTTTGACAGTTTTTACATCGTCAATGATTTCATAGGGAACAAAAGGGCGTTGGACTATAGCCAGCCATGCACTCATATTTGTTGCCTGAATGAAATTTTTCATCATGTTCTTCTAGAAGGTATAGTTAGCTCCGAAGGACAGTGGAGGCCTTGAGATAGATAATCCCTCAGGGAGTATCTGAGTTGTTTGATTTCCTGGAAGGAAACGAGTGCTGTTCTCAGCCATTACAGGGATCAGCTCAAGATACTTTTATCTTGATTAGTGAGCTGTTAGGCTCTAATACCACTTGTTGGTCCCGTGTAACGTGATAGAATTAGTTCCAAGGGGGGGTTAGGAACTATTTCAACTTTTTTTTTAAACTTAATGCTGACTTATTTTGGAGTTTAAGATTTCAACTCAGTTTTTAGGTCAGCGCCACTGAGTATGGTGTGAGACAGCTTTAGACAATAGTTGACTAGAGCTGTTTCAACAGTGAGTTATGAAGTAACACTTAAGTCAATTTCTAACTCAGCACTCAGACTACTCAGCTCAGCGTATATAAGTTGTTTTACTGAGTAGTATTTAGCAAGCAATACATACATATATATATATATATCAAGAGATAAATGGTTAGAAGTTACTCAGCAGACTTATCCTGGTTCGGCCTCTCCGCCTAAGTCTAGTCCCCGGAAATCCTTCCGAGCTTTTTGAATCCTCTACTGAGCTCTTTAAAGGTAGAGCACAAACCGTTTACAATAGCAACTGAGTATGCAAGAGTACCGTCCTCTATTCGTCTACTCAATCCTATCTCTACCACTGAGCACTATAAGCGAGTACTCAGCTTTTCTCTACCACTGAGTACTATAACCGAGTACTCAGCCTCTCTGTTCTAACCTTTTACAAATGATAAGAAATTGTTCTTAATACAACAAAGAACACTTTAGATGAATAAATCACTCTAGACTTTTACACAAAAATAGGAGTTTGGTGTAAGAGCTTGCTTTTTCTTTTCAGACAGCTTCTATTTTGGATTTTGCAAATGAATTGACTTGATGAAGATTTTGCTTGTCTGTCTTGTATGTATTTCCAATAATGAAGTGGCCTTTTTATAGTGATGTTTGTAGTGCCAATAATTTGAATCCTGACATAGCCGTTGTGGGGAAACGTTCACCTTTCGTCATTACTTGGTCAGCACTCAGTGCTGCAGGCCAATCCTGTCTTCTGTCTTCGTCAGACGCCAGGTTTGTCTTCTTGTAGATGTCAGATGGTCCATGCTCCTTTTCGAAAAGTCTTCCAGACAGATTTCTGTGACTTCTGAATACTTCAGAAAATGGGCAGACTTTGTCTTGCAAGTTGACGATCATTGATGCTGACCTGACGACCACTCAGCTTGACAAAGCAGCTTCTCCTTCAAGCTTTTCTGAAGAAGACATTTTATTTCTCCAAGCTGAGTTACATCTTACTCAGCTCCGGCTGTGTGATTTGCATCTGCTGACTTTCGCTTATAGATACTTAATTTCTGTTCTTATTAATCAACTTACTCAACATTGAACAAACTCATTAGCACAATTAAATCAAAACACTTAAATTTAATTGTGTTAGAATATTTTTATCATGGTGATTTACTTAAATAATTTTGTCAAATCAAAATCATGTGGAAAGGTGTTTCAACAGGTACTTCCTCAAAAACCATAGGCCTATTTTGGTACATTTTCCCTACATAACTTGTTTATATATGTATATTTTTTTATAAATTAACTTATTTATATTAATTTTCTTGTTATTTGTATCTTTTATTTATTCAAACTATTTTCAAATTTTTTTGGCTAGCTAAATTTTGATTATCTAATTATTTTAATACAATATTATTGAAATAAACACACGAATGATCAATATAATTATCAAATTAAAACAGAATAAAAAAGTTGATATTAGAAAAATATATTTTAAAAATTTCTATTAATTTTGCACAATAAAGGGGTAAAAAAAATACTATTTTGATGGAGTTAATGACATAAATAGGATCATAAGATGTAAAAAATACCACTTTTATAGAGTTAAGAGCGTAAATAGGATATTAGATGAGTTAGGGAGGGGTAAAATGACCAATTTGGACAAGTTAAAAGGATGAGAAATACCATTTTTATGAAATTAATGGGATAAATAGAACATTCGATGAGTTGGAGGGGTAAAATAACTAATTTGAACAAGTTAAGGGGGTTAGAGAAACATTTGGGCAAATTTAAAACTATATTTCTTCTTCTTTAAAAAAACTATATTTCTTCTTTTTGTATGTATAAGAAAAATCTATATTTGCTTATCCTTAAAGACCCACAACATACCTGGTGAGGGGGTGGTGAAGTTGAATACCGATGGGTCGTGTAAAGAGAATGGAAGAATCGCTGCCGGTGGTGTTTTGAGAGATGGTGGAGGTGCTTGGTTGTCTGGTTTTACTCAGAATCTGGGCTTGGGCTCTTCGTTTATTGCTGAGCTCTGGGGTATCTTTTCTGGGCTTAGGATGGCAGAGGGTCTTGGGATTAGAAAGCTACTCGTGGAGTCAGACAATCTCGAAGCAGTCAATTTAATTTCTGATAAAAGGACTCTGTGCTTAGGGAGCCAGAATTTAGTCAAGGCAATTAGAAGGATTTGATCCTCTTTCGATAATATCAACTTCTTCTATGTTTACAGAAAGTAGAATCGGGTGGCAGATCGGCTTACTGCAGAAGGCCATGAGAGGGCTTTGGGCGTCTCGATTTTTTCGTCTCCCCCTGATTTCCTTTTGTCTTTACTTTCGGAAGATAATATGGGAGTTAGCTTTTCTAAGCTATTCCCGGACTAACTTGTTGTGGTGTTTTGTTTTTTCTTTATTTTCCCTAAAAAAACCCACAACATCACTATTTATTTATTTGTTTTGTTTTGTGTAGTTATAATTTTGGTTAATTTTGTGAGACCGTTGAGTTACAGTTAGATCAAACTCAACAGTCAAATTACTATTACTATTATCCTTGTTATTTCTTCAGGAATACGGAAGTATATATCAATTCATTTATTTCATGTAAATAAATAAAAAATGGAAAAGAAAATGATATTTCAATTTTAATAATAATCTGGTAATACTAGCAATAATAAAAATAGTGCGTTTGTAATGCTCCTTTTGAGAGCTCTCCCTCCTTGTTGAGGGTTTTTCGTTTTTTCCCTAAATTGGTTTCTGATCGCAATCTTTCCATGGAACAACATCTCGAAAATCTGTAGATTGTAGAGGGAGGCCTGGAATTCGATGAGCTAGAGGTCTCTCGATCGATTGATAAGAATGAGTGTTGCCTTGTGGGAACCCTAATCACCAATAGAGCCTACAATTTCGGCATCTTGAAGAATAGAATGGCCAGCATCTGGAGACCAGGAAGGAAGATGACGGCGACTGAACTTGATGGAGGACTAATTTTGTTCAGATTTTATCATCCCTATGACCTCAGATGGGTGATTGAAAATTCTCCTTGTACGTTTGATAATAGTTTGCTTGTTCTACAAGCAATAAAAGCCAGCGAGGATCCTTCTGATGTGGTTCTCCATCGTGTAAACTTTTGGATTCGGGTACACAATCTGTTGGTAGCTTTTTTCATTGAAAAATTAGGAGAGGCATTGGGAAATACTATCAGATCGTTTGTATCCTATGACCCGAAGAATAAAAAATCCTTCGAGAGGCCATATATGAGAATTAGGGTCTGCGTAGACATCCGTGAACCGCTGAAACAAGATTACAAATTGAGGAAGAAGGGAGGAGAGTGGATCATATGTGAATTTAAATACGAAAAACTTCCTGCTCTATGCTTCATCTGTGGTATAATTGGGCATATTGATCGCCACTGCTCTATTTTTCTGGACTCGGATGATCCTGAGAAGATTGCGCGCCCTTGGACGTCTGCAATTAGGGCCCCTAACAGATGATCAACCACTTTGACGGGGGAGAGATGGCTGGAGGAACAGAATCAAGAGGGGAATGGGGAGCAGGGAGGGATTTTTTCATCTCAGAGTCCTATTGTTAAGCATATTCCCAAAAATTTAGTGTTCCTGGATACAAATTTGGGTTCGAAGACAGCTGAGAGGAACTTAAGGGCTGATGCTGCAAAGTCGGTGGATGGTCTTGAGTTTCAAGAGGAACGAAAGAGGAGGAGGAGTGATACCCATTCAAAACATATGGAAGTGGATCTGAAATTACAGACATCTACAACAGACTCTGTACTGGGACAAAACAGTAAGAAAGAAGTATCAACAAAGACGTCCGGTCCAAAAAATGGGAATTAGGCAGGCTCTACAAAAGGGGCCTGCCAAGCATCATGAAAATCTTGAGTTGGAACTGCCGAGGTTTGGGGAGCGCCAAAGCAGTTCCTATCTTATGTGAGCTTGTTAGAGCTCATCGCCCTAATGTTTTGTTTTTATTTGAGACTCTCGTTAGTAACTCTCATATTGAATTCATTCGTATTAAACTTGGTTTTGAAGCGTGTTATACTGTGTTGGTCGTAGTGGCAGTATTTGTGTCTTGTGGAGATGCTCTAGCTGGTGTTCTTTACTTTCTTTCTCTCTTAACCACATTGATCTTGAAATTAAGGATGCGATTAATGGAAATTGGAGGTTGACTGGCTTTTATGGGTGTCCGGAGCGATCCTGTCGTAGGGAGTCGTGGCAAATCTTACGTTCTATTGCTTCGGCTTCAATGCTACCATGGGCAATACTAGGTGATTTTAATGATCTCCTTACTCACGAGGATAAAAAGGGTCTTAATGAACATTCGGAGTGGTGTTTTAGGGGGTTCCGTGAAACTATTTCAGATTGTGGTCTTTATGCACTTCCGTTAGAGGGGTACCCTTTTACTTGGATTCGGTTTCGTGGTAAATCTAATGAAGTGCAAGAGAAGTTGGATCGAGCTTTTGTTAATGGGGATTGGCAAATGAAATTTCCGAATGGATTGTCCTTCAATACGGTAGTGCCCTCGTCTGACCACTCACCAATTATCCTTCAAACTGAAGATGCCATCTCTTCTCGGCCGGTTAAACGTATTTAGTTTGAAAACAAGTGGCTCAGAGAACTGGGGCTTGCTGATTTTTTGAATCAAAAGTGGGAGCTTAGCGGGCATTTAAAGGTGACCGAGCGACTGAATTCTATGGCTGGTAGTTTGATGTTGTGGGGTAGGAAGATTAGGGTCAACTTCAGAAAAGAGATCTCAGCTTGTGCTTTAGAGCTTGAAAGGCTTCGGAGTGGGGGCTCGGTGGAGTCGGCGGAGGAATATAAGAAAGTCCAGAAGAATATGGTGACTTTATTGCTAAAAGAGGAAGATCATTGGAGACAATGAGCTAAGATTCAATGGCTTCAGGAAGGCGACAACAACACAAAAAAATTCCACTCTTTTGCCAATGGTTGTAGGAGAAAGAACCTTATTACTAAACTGCAGAGAGATCACGGGTCCTGGGCTACTGAACCGGCTGACCTATGTGAGGAGGCGCAGAGTTATTTTGCCAAGTTGTTCTTGGCTAGTAACTCAAATTTTTCTGAGGTGGAGGATGTGATTACTCGGAAGGTGACTGAGGAGCATAATATATAGTTGGCGGCCCCATTTACGTTGGAGGAGTTTCGTGATGCTATTTTTGATATGCACCCCGATAAAGCTCCTGGCCTGGATGGATTTAACCCGAGCTTCTATCAAAAAATTTGGAGTACTATAGGACCAGATATATTTGCAGCGGGATGCCAATGGCTCGACCAAGGTTCTTTCTGTTGGGGTTTAGTGTCCTATAGACAATTGTTCTAGGATACAAACTTAATGTAAATGAAGTGTTCTTTATATCATTTGTTTTAATGAGATATGTTTTCATAACTATATAAAGGCAATCCCTCTTAAGAACTAAATAAAGTCTAATAAAAGGAAATCCATAAGTTTGTTTAAAGTGATTATAAAGTGTTCATACAAGCATGAAGTGATACGAAACTTTATAATAAACTAATAAACTTAAAACCACCCCAAGTCAAGTAATATGTTTAAGATTGACATATCACTGCTGAGACTTGCATGTAACAATGTCTTTTGTCGAGACAGAAAGCTGATCTCACAAGCTTCATATATACAGATATCTGGACAGTTACGTGGATCCAATGAAAATGAGTTCATTAGGATTGGGGACCCGACTTAAGATAACAGGATGGGTAGATTCATCCTTGTCACCTGTTCATCTCATTGGTATTAATAGGTATAAGTAATCCTCAGACTCAAAGGAATGTTAATTAGTAATTCTGGATTACGGAATGTGACGCTTTGATCCTATTGTAACACGATCCATAACAGAGATGACTCTGGGGTGTGAACGGTAGACGTTGGGTATCATAGGAAGTAATTGCAGGATAGTTATACATTGGATTGAGCATTTATCACTCCCGATAAATGGGAGATACGTCCATGGATCGCTTGTGGAAGACTTGACTCTAAATCCTTGCAAGGTGATAGCTTAAGACTTGAAATACAGATTTCACTTAACCTATCTAATTGGAGTTGACTCGGCCTGTACAACTAAAACGAACGTCTCGCTATATGTGACTTGACATTATCCATAGTCATAAGATTCAGTTCAAGGATGTAGTTGATAAAGGATCGAATTATACTGTAACTAATACGGAAAGGTCAACGACAGAATCAACTTGTCTTCTTATAGCTCTGGGGGAATGTTTCGGATTTGCTAATCACATTTTGCGTACTCATTCCGTTATGCAAAGATTAAATATAATTCTGTGAAAATTAATTTAATAGTTGCGTACGGCTAGAAGCAATAAGAACCTAATGGGTCACACATAAGACTTGGAACCCAAAAGAGAAACGGATGTTAATTAATTAATGGAAGCCCAACTGAGTCCGCTAAGGCCCAGTACATGGGGTGGGGCGATTTTCATGTATGAAAATACATGAATAATTTAATTTGATTTGAACAATCCTAATTAGATTATGATTGTGAATTAAATTAATTAAAGGATAAATAAGTTAGGAGTTTTAATCAAATTAAATTGCTCCTATTATTATCCTATAAGGTTACTATTATTATCTTTATATTTAAGATATAATTATAGATAATAAATAAGAATTATATTCCGAATTAAATTCTTATT
Source organism: Euphorbia lathyris (assembly GCF_963576675.1). Lineage (NCBI taxonomy): Eukaryota > Viridiplantae > Streptophyta > Magnoliopsida > Malpighiales > Euphorbiaceae > Euphorbia > Euphorbia lathyris. Next base: position 89,717,407 of record NC_088911.1, on the reverse strand, counting down.
CAATAACCTAATTCTATCTAACTAGAGTTTAGATACAAGAGAATATAAATACCCCCCCATGTGTAATTTTTGAAATACACATACTAAGCTGGGAGAGAGAATTTTCGACCCACACCATAAAGACGAGATTATCCACCATTTCCTTCCGTTCAATTGATTAAATCTCTTTTCTCTTTATCCTTGATCTTGTGTTGATTAATTAGAGACAATCTATTTTGGTTGTTATATACGGTTGAATTCTAACTTGATCTTCAATTGTTTGTTTTGTGCTTGGGAACTCGAAGTAAGAGTTGTGGACACTTCGTTTGTAATGGTAGATAGAACTTCTAAAAGGTATTTCTTTCTATCACTCTTTATATGAAATAACGATTAACGGATCTTGGGTTAATGGAAATAGGTTAAAAATTTTATATTTTCGCTGCCAAACATTAGCCTATTCTCCTTCAGTGGTATCAGAGCCTGCGTTAAATCCGTTATTTCATATATGAAAATTTAGAAGTTTTTCAATCAGATTGAATAAATATTTATAGTTAGGTTAATGAACAAAATTGTTTTGATTAATTAGTTCTAAAGATAAATAAGTTTTAATTAATTGTTAATTAAAATAGTTTATGCATATGTTCCTAATAATTTTGGTTGATAATCATTATAACAAAATCTATTAATTTTATAGTTAGGTTGATAAAAGTTAGTTTTATTGATTCTAAAGATAAAACGGAAAATCTATAATAGGTTTTCTTACTTTCTGAAAATCGTTTTAAAACCGTTTTAAAACTGATATATATATATATATATATATATATATATATATATATATATATATATATAATTATTTATATAAAAAAATGTGACAGCAGCTCGGGTCGCGCCTCACGGCGCAACCCGGCTGCTGTCGCGCGGTCGCTACCTCGTGGCAGCGACTGGCCAGACGCGTTAGGGCTGCTGCCATACGGCAGCAGCCGCGTCCTCGGGCCCGGCCCGAGACCCACTTATTTTAAAATCGTTTTAAAATCAGTTTTAAATATATTTGTATATATATATGTTTCAGAAATTAATTGTTTTATGTTTTGATTATCGAATGAAAAGTTTATTTAAAAGTTTGTTTTACCTATTTTGTAAATCAAAAGTATTAAATGAATTGAAATCAAAATAATTGGGACATGCATAATTAAAGTTTTGTATAGTTGTATTAATCTAAAAGGTTAATATAGAAGATATGAAACTGTTAGAATTAAAATTGGATGAAAGTTAATTTGATGTGTTAATGTGATTAACCTAAATATTACATAAAGTATTTACGTAATCAACCAATTAAATTTATTTAATTGAGTCTATGCATGTTTGGAGTTATGGACATATTTGGACCCTCTTTAGTCTTTTGGTATTTTTGAAATAGGGCCTGCGAGTTCTGCCTTTCTACTATCTATTGTAATTTCTCCTCTCATCTAATTCCCTTCAAGTTAATTGAAGTTTTCTTTAGTAGAATAGAAATTAATATGTAATTTAAAGGCGCCATTGAGAAGACGGATGACCTAAAGAGAAATATGTAATAGTTAGTATTTCCTAGGTTTGGCCTCTTATTCCGTCTCTGGCTCGACGGAATAATTTAGATGATATGTCCATAACGCCAATGTATGTGTCTGATGTATGCTAAAGCAAATCAAGACTAAGTTAGATTATGAGACTTAAAATAAAAATCCCTCACTAATTAAAAGTTAAGTAAATAAGCAAGTTATTAAAATCGGTTGCCCCTCCCTAATATTATAATTCAGCCGGCAGTACTGGGGGCCTTTGGGTTGTTGAGCAAACTCAAGCTCGGGGTCTTATGGTAACACCTGAATTATCGAAAATCACTCTTTCATGAATATGGGGTAATACTTAAATTAGATTATGATAATTGGATGAGCAAACTCATGTTGTCATAAACTAATGGGCAATATGGTTGGGATTAATATGAATAGCATATTAGTTACTAATGTGGTTAGTAACCCAATAACCTAGGAATCACATCAAAGATGTGATTGATTACATGAATCTACCTAACAAATGAGACTAGCTTGTTGAGCAAACTCAAGGTGAAATCTCAGGAGTTAGGATCCTAGCTCACTAAAGGATTTGCGAAATTCTTCGAATTAATATGGAGGGCTATTAATTTGGCAAAATAGTGGGAGCAATCTAAAATAAACAAAAGGCCTATAATTTTAGATTGATGTACTTTAAAGCAAATGAATAACGTACGTTTACTCTTTCTCACTCTCAAGTTATATTAAAACACTCTTAAAATCATGACTAAAACCAATCTGCAAAACATTCTTACCGATAACAAGTTGAACGGTTCAAACTTCACCGACTGGTTTCGTAACCTCAAAATCGTTTTGAAGTTCGATAAGATAGGGTATGTACTTGATACATCGATACCCCCTATCCCAGCTGATGATGCTCCCATCGAAGAAATTGATGCTTACTAGAAGCACAAAGCTGATGACGATCATGCGGGATGCATCATACTTGCATCGATGACTCCGGAATTGCAAAGGCAACATGAGGAAATGGATGCCTATTCCATCATCATGCACCTAAAGGAGCTGTTTAGGAAACAGACTAGGTGCGAACGCTACGAGATATCCAAGTTGCTATATCGTTGCAGGATGCAAGAGGGCACATCTGTGATGACACACTGTGTCAAGATGATTGGCTATATTACCAAACTTTCTAGTATAGGATTCGTGATGGATAACGAACTAAGCATAGACTTAATTCTTCAATCCCTCCCAGAGAGTTATTCACAGTTCATCATGAACTATCAGATGAATGACTTGCAAACCTCTCTTGAAGAGCTTGCAAATATGCTCAAGTCAGTTGAGCCCAATATGAAGAAAGACAAGGCAATACCGGCTCTTGTCATAGAGGGATCAAGAAAGAGGAAGGGGAATTTTCCCAATCCTAAACATCCCAAGAAAGGCAAGGGAGCCATGCCCACTAGAGCTAAGGGAAAGGAAGTGAAGAAGCCCAAAGGAGAGTGCCACTTCTGTGGTAAAGACGGGCATTGGAGAAGGAACTGCAAGGAGTACCTGGCCTCCCTCAAGAAGGGAAAGGGCGGTGCTTCAACATCTGGTATGTTTTATATTGAAATAAATACAGTTTCACAGTCTGAATCTTGGGTACTTGATACCGGATGTGGATCTCATATTTGTACAAATATGCAGGAACTAAATCGGACTAGGGAATTGAAGAAAGGGAGCATAAACTTGTGAGTAGGAAATGGAGCAAGAGTTGCCGCCCTCGCCATTGGAGATTATGCTTTGAGCTTTCCCTCTAAGCTTGTAATAGAATTAGGGAACTGTTTGTATGTTCCAGAAATGTCTCGTAACATTATTTCTATTAGCCGTCTTATTGACGACGGTTTTCATATTTCAATAAAAGACAAACATTGCGATTTTTATAGAGATGGGATTTTCTATTTTTCAGGAATATCACAAAATGGGATTTATGTGCTAGATGACAAAATTTCTGTTTTCGCAATTGACACCAAAAGACATAAGCTAGATAATTCAACTTACTTGTGGCATTGTCGTTTAGGCCATATAAACAAAAGACGCATGCTTAAGCTACATCAAGATGGGCTTATAAATTCAATTGATCTTGAATCATTGGAAACATGCGAAGCATGTTTAAAAGGTAAAATGACAAAGACACCCTTTAGCAATAAATGTGAGCGTGTATCAGACACTCTAGGATTAATACATTTCGATGTATGCGGTCCTATGTCAGTCCAAGCAAGAGGAGGATTCAGATACTTCATAAGCTTCATAGACGACCATACCCGATATATGGTTATATCTACTTGATGAAGCACAAGTCCGAGGCTTTTGAGAAATTCAAATGCTTCAAAAATGAAGTAGAAAATCAATTAGGAAAGAAAATAAAGATACTTCGATCCGATCGAGGTGGCGAATATCTTTCAGATGATTTTCTGAATTATCTAACTGAATGTGCGATATGCTCACAATGGACACCTCCCTATACACCACAACACAATAGTGTATCCGAGAGGAGGAACCATACCTTACTAGATATGGTACGATCCATGATGAGCATAGCATTACTTCCAAAGACATTCTGGGGCTATGCCTTAGAAACTGCCCTCTTCACCCTAAATCGAGTACCAACTAAATCCGCTAGTTCCACACCATATGAATTGTTCGTTGGTAGGAAACCCACATTCTCATTCATGAGAGTATAGGGTTGTTCAGCATTTGTCAAACGCATAGCGTCAGACAAACTAGATTCTAAATCTGATAAGTGTTTCTTCATTGGATACCCTAAGGAAACTGTGGGGTATTACTTCTATCACCCAGATGATCAGAAAGTAATAGTATCCAAGCACGCAACCTTCTTGGAGAAAGAGTTTCTCGAAGAAACAGAAAAGGGAAGCATGATTGAACTTGATGAAGTTCAAGAACAAGAAACATCGACTGAAACAATAGAGGCGGTTGAGGAACCCGAAGCAGTCCCATTAGATGAGACTCAAGTGCCACCCATTCGTAGATCACAAAGAGTTCGTGAACTCCCAATTAGATATGGTTTTCTAGTGGAAGATGATGATGAGGTTCCCGTGTTAGACGACGAACCCGAAAACTACGAAGAGGCTCTTAACAGTCCAGATTCTAAATCATGGCTCGAAGCCATGGATTCTTAGATGGATTCCATGTACACCAACCAAGTGTGGACTTTGGTTGATCCACCCGAAGGGATAAAACCCATTAGGTGTAGGTGGATCTTCAAAAAGAAGACTGACATGGATGGAAAGGTTAGCACCTACAAAGCTAGGTTAGTAGTGAAAGGATATCATCAGAAACAAGGAATTGATTATGACGAAACTTTCTCTCTTGTGGCTATGTCCAAATCAATCAGAATAATCCTCGCTATTGCCGCTCACTACGATTACGAGATTTGGCAAATGGATGTGAAAACAGCTTTCCTAAACGGAAACCTGCTTGAGGATGTATATATGATGCAACCTAAAGGTTTCACATCAAAGGATGCAAACAAGGTTTGCAAACTTCAGAGATCCATTTATGGACTCAAGCAAGCATCAAAAAGCTGGAACAAGCGTTTTGACGAAACCATAAAACAATTTGGTTTCGAACAAAATTGCGAAGAAGCTTGCATTTACAAGAAAGCAAGTGGGAGCTCAGTTGCATTTCTAATATTATATGTGGACGATATATTATTAATTAGAAATGACATAGCTCTACTACAGTCGGTAAAAGTATGGTTATCTGGTAACTTCTCCATGAAAGACCTTGGTGAAGCAGCTTATATACTTGGTATAAAGATCTACAGAGATAGATCAAGAAGACTGCTTGGTCTTTCACAGGCTACATACATCAAAAAGGTGCTAAAGCGGTTTAGCATGCTTGAATCGAAACGAGGTAACTTACCCATGATACATGGAGTAAAGTTAAACAATCATCAATGTCCTAAAACCGAAGATGATAAGAAGCGTATGGGTGTAGTCCCGTACGCCAGCACAATCGGTTCGATTATGTATGCTATGCTTTGCACTAGACCTGACGTAGCGTTCGCGTTAAGTATAACGAGTTGTTACCAAGGTAATCCGGGAGACGAGCACTGGAATGCTGTCAAGAACATTCTTAAGTACTTGAGAGGACTAAAGACATGTTCCTAGTGTACGGAGAAGGGGATCTGAAAATAGAAGGATTTTCAGATGCCAGTCATCTCACAGATGAGAACGATTTTAAATCCCAATCAGGATACCTGTTTATCTTGAATGGGGGCGCGGTCAGCTGGAAGAGTTCCAAGCAAGAAAGCGTAGCTTTCTCTACGACCGAGTTAGATTATATCGCTGCTGCGGAAGCAGCAAAGGAAGTGGTTTGGATTAAGAAGTTCATTACTGAACTTGGTGTGGTGCCTGACATTGTAAATCCCATTACACTGTACTGTGATAACAATGGAGCCATTGTGCAAGCAAAGGAACCACGGTCTCATAATGCATCCAAGCATTACCTGAAGCGATACCACATTGTAAGAGAAATTGTGGCAAGAGGAGATGTGAGAATAGAAAGAGTACCTACTGAGGACAACGTTGCAGATCCGTTGACAAAGCCCTTAACCCAGAAAGTACATGATCGTCATCTAACTTCTACTGGGATAAGTTGTAGAAACAATTGGCTTTAGTCCAAGTGGGAGTATGTTGGGGTTTAGTGTCCTATAGACAATTGTTCTAGGATACAAACTTAATGTAAATGAAGTGTTCTTTATATCATTTTTTTTAATGAGATATGTTATCATAACTATATAAAGGCAATCCCTTTTAAGAATTAAATAAAGTCTAATAAAAGGAAATCCATAAGTTTGTTTAAAGTGATTATAAAGTGTTCATACAAGCATGAAGTGATACGAAACTTTATAATAAAATAATAAACTTAAAACCACCCCAAGTCAAGTAATATGTTTAGGATTGACATATCACTGCTGAGACTTGCATGTAACAATGTCTTATGTCGAGACAGAAAGCTGATCTCACAAGCTTCATATATACAGATATCTGGACAGTTACGTGGATCCAATGAAAATGAGTTCATTAGGATTGGGGACCCGACTTGAGATAAGAGGATGGGTAGATTCATCCTTGTCACCTGGTCATCTCATTGGTATTAATAGGTATAAGTAATCCTCAGACTCAAAGGAATGTTAATTAGTAATTCTGGATTACGGAATGTGACGCTTTGATCCTGTTGTAACATGATCCATAACAGAGATGACTCTGGGGTGTGAACGGCAGACATTGGGTATCACAGGAAGTAATTGCAGGATAGTTATACATTGGATTGAGCATTTATCACTCCCGATAAATGGGAGATACGTCCATGGATCGCTTGTGGAAGACTTGACTCTAAATCCTTGCAAGGTGATAGCTTAAGACTTGAAATACATATTTCACTTAACCTATCTAATTGGAGTTGACTCGGCCTGTACAAGTAAAATGAACGTCTCGCTATATGTGACTTGACATTATCCATAGTCATAAGATTCAGTTCAAGGATGTAGTTGATAAAGGATCGAATTATACTGTAACTAATACGGAAAGGTCAACGACAGAATCAACCTGTCTTCTTATAGCTCTGGGGGGAATGTTTCGGATTTGCTAATCACATTTTGCGTACTTATTCTGTTATGCAAAGATTAAATATAATTCTGTGAAAATTAATTTAATAGTTGCGTACGGCTAGAAGCAATAAGAACCTAATGGGTCACACATAAGACTTGGAACCCAAAAGAGAAACGAATGTTAATTAATTAATGGAAGCCCAACTGAGTCCGCTAAGGCCCAGTACATGGGGTGGGGCGATTTTCATGTATGAAAATACATGAATAATTTAATTTGATTTTAACAATCCTAATTAGATTATGATTGTGAATTAAATTAACTAAAGGATAAATAAGTTAGGAGTTTTAATCAGATTAAATTGCTCATATTATTATCCTATAAGGTTACTATTATTATCTTTATATTTAAGATATAATTATAGATAATAAATAAGAATTATATTCCGAATTAAATTCTTATTCAGTAACCTAATTCTATCTAACTAGGGTTTAGATACAAGAGAATATAAATACCCCCCCTATATGTAATTTTCGAAATACACATACTAAGCCGGGAGAGAGAATTTTCGACCCACACCATAAGGACGAGATTATCCACCGTTTCCTTCCCTTCAATTGATTACATCTCTTTTCTCTTTATCCTTGAGCTTGTGTTGATTAATTAGAGACAATCTATTTTGGTTGTTATATACGGTTGAATTCTAACTTGATCTTCAATTGTTTGTTTTGTGCTTGGAAACTCGAAGTAAGAGTTGTGGGCACTTCGTTTGCAACGGTAGATAGAACTTCTAAAAGGTATTTCTTTCTATCCCTCTTTATATGAAATAACGATTAACGGATCTTGGGTTAATGGAAATAGGTTAAAAATTTTATATTTCCGCTGCCAAACGTTAGCCTATTCTCCTTCACTTTCCCTCCCACTCTTAACGATTCTATTATTGCTTTAGTGCCTAAATGTGATGACCCTGTTTCTTTGTGTGATCTCCATCCTATAGCTCTTTGTAATGTTCTTTATAAAATTGTGTCCAAAGTGCTTGCTAATAGACTAAAAATTGTCCTCCCTGATGTTATTACCGAGAATTAATCTGCTTTTCTTAAAGGGCGCTCCATACATGATAATGTTTTAATTGCTTTTGAGACTATTCATAGTATGAGATGCAATGTGAATAAGAAATTTGGGGATGTTGCTATGAAAATTGACATTAGCAAGGCTTATGATCGTGTTGATTGGAATTATTTGTCGGCCTTGATGTTGAAATTGGGGTTCTCTGAGCGGTGGGTCAAATTGATTATGCTCTGTGTCTCTTCGGTTCAGTATTCGGTGTAGGTAAATGATCAGATTGTTGGCCCTTTTATTCCTCATCGGGGTCTTCGCCACGGAGACCCACTTTTGCCTTACTTATTCTTACTTTGTGTGGAGGGCCTCTCGGCCTTGCTGGTAGATGCGGAGAGAGGATGCCGAATCTATGGGACTCGGGTTTGTCAGGGGGCTCCTGCGGTTACTCATTTATTATTTGCAGACGATGCTTTCTTATTTTTCAGGGCAACTATAGCCGAGAGTAGAGAAGTGCAAAGGTTACTGGCGGTGTATGAACAGGCTTCGGGTCAAGCGGTGAATCTTGCAAAGTCTGGCATTATGTGTAGTAATAATGTGGCCCGAGATCTTTCATTGGTTGTTTCTCATATCATAGGAATTCATGGAACGATTGATACCGGGCGCTATCTTGGACTTCCGTCGTTAGTAGGTCGCAAAAACAAAGCTATTTTTGCTCATTTTAAGGAGAAGCTGTGGCAACGGCTTCAGAAGTGGAGAGGAATACCGTTATCTAAAGCAGGCAGAGCTATGTTGATACGGGCGACGGGGCAAGCAATTCCTATCTATTTCCTCAATGTGTTTCTTATGCCAGTCATGACTACCGAGGAGTTGCAACGAATGCTAAATTCATTCTGGTGGGGTAATAATAAATCTAGAGCTCAGGGATTGAATTGGCTCGCTTGGGATAAGCTATGCATTCCTAAACTGTTTGGAGGTTTAAACTTTCGCGAATTTACTGCTTTTAACTTGGCAATGTTGGGTAAACAGGGGTGGAAATTTATGACCTCTCCAAATTCTCTTGTCAGCAAAATCTTCAAAGCTAAATACTACCGAAAGGCGGATTTTTTGAGCACTCGTCTTGGCAGCTCACCTAGTTATGTTTGGAAGAGTATTTGGAGTTCCCAACTTGTTATTCAGGTAGGATTTCGGTGGAAAGTTGGAGACGGTAACTCTATTAGAGTTTGGTCGGACCCTTGGCTTCGAGAGGAAGGAGATCGACATTTACATACTCAACCGTCCTCGGACTTAGTAAATCTTAAAGTCTGTGATTTGTTCATTCCGAATTCGGTGGACTGGGATGTGGAGCTTTTGACTGAGTTATTTTTGCCTAGAGATGTTCAAGCTATCCTGAAAATCCCTATGCGTAGGAATATTGCTCCGGACTCAATTATTTGGAATGAGTCGAAGAATGGTTCATATACGGTTAAGTCGGCGTATACTCTTGCCACTACTAGGATTGAAAATAAGGAACATTTGTGGGTGGAAGGAAAGGAAATTGGCGTAAACTGTGGAGAATGGAGGTTTCAGCTAAGGTTCGTTACTTCGGTTGGAGGTTAGCTCGGTCTTGTCTTCCCACTAGAGCACGGTTGATAGACCGGGGGATTCTTGTACCGTCGCATTGTGCTGTATGTGGTATGGACTATGAAGACTCGTGGAATCTTTTCATTACCTTTCCTAAGGTTCGTGAAGTGTGGAAGGAAGCCGGGCTCCTAAATTTGATTGACGATGCCGCGAGGGATGCTGAAAGCTTTGCCTCGTTTTTCTCAATTCTAACTTCTTCCCCAAAGGAGGTTGCTGGGAAATTTCTGATGTTGCTATGGCGTTGGTGGGGTGCGAGAAATGACAGGGTTTGGAATAACGTCGTGATACCGGCGAATCAGGTGTTGGTTCAAGGACTAGGCATTTTATGTGACTGGTTAGTGGCTCGTAATCTGAAGAAAGAGCATCCCCCAAACCTCTCTTCTCCTCGGCATTGTACAAAATGGCACCGGCCGGCGGATGGGCAGCTCAGTTGCTGCGTGGATGCTGGCTTTTTTTGCTGCTGAACAGAGAACTGGAGTGGCAGCAGTTCTTCGGTCTACTGCTGGGGTTTTTTTGAAAGCCCGGATCTGTTCGGAGTCTTCTGGTGTTCTATCGGTTCAGGAAGGTGAAGCTTCGGTTGTTCTTCAAGCCTTACAATGGTTAGTGAGTAGTGGAATTGATAATGTGGTGGTAGAGTTTGATGCATTGAACGTTTGCAAAGCGCTGTCTTCTTCTGAGCTTGATAATAGTGAGTTTGGAGATATAATTAGTTAATGCCTAGGGATTCTCTCTCAAAATCGCGGTTTCTTTCAAAATCGCGGTTTCTTGGTCTGTTATATTCGGCGATTAGTTAACGGTTTGGCTCATAGCTTTGCTAGGTCTTCCCGTTCTTATGCTATTCCCGCTTTTTTTTTATTAACGATTCTTTGTTGAATTTTTACCCACTTGTGGTTCATTAATACAATTGGCTTTCAAAAAAATAATAATCTGGTTTATTATTTCGTAAAAATAAAAATGTTCCCGATTGATTTTAAGTAACAAATTGAGGTGAGGCCTGCTTGGGAATTGAAAACAAATGACAAAAAAGACAAAATATAAAATAAGATTAATTAGCATATGCGGTTATAGAAGAATAGAAAGGGTGTTTCTTGCAATATGGATATGAACTAGAGAACCGACAGCTTGGTTTTCAGGTCCACCTTTCTAATCAATCTCGTAATCATAACAAACAAGTTTTGAACCCATCCACTTCGGATACACCGGTAATTACATTCTTTATCACTTTCCCATCATAAGCACATACTATACTATGGGTTAAATAGATCATTGGTTACTCACTTAAATGATTATCTTAAAATTATCCATTAAAACTTTAAGTTTTATCTCAATTAGACTATTATGATGATTTCAGTGATTAAAACCATCGAAATGATGATATAAATGATACGTCAATATAAGACAACTCATATTTCTAACCGAAATGACACATGACATCTACATATGCGCCATCTAGCTATGATTATTTTTATGGAAAAAAAACTAAAATTTAGTTTTTTTTTCATAAACATATCCGACAGTGACATTTCGTTTCGATCAGAGATTTGAGTTAACTCATGTTGACGTATCACCCATGTTATTATTTCGATTTGTTTCACTAAAATCGACGGAGTAACCTAATTGGGACAAAACTCAAAGTTAAGTGATTTTCTTGAAACAAATTGAGTGACCATTTTGAGATAATCATGTATATTCAGTGACCAATGATACATTTAATCCCACGTAGTATTAATACTATTAGATATACTTATTACTTTTAACAGTCTCTGTTTATTATAAAATACTATGGATCCGTTTGGTATGCCGTAATGCAATGTAATGTAATCAAGGTCGTAATATAATCAAAGTTATAATGTAATGGAATGGAATAGTGATTCTATTACCATGTTTGGTTGATAATTATGATATAATGTAATAACCATTACAATACTTGTATTTTCCTAATTAAATGCAATCATAAAATTTTATTTACATAATTAAAATCAACGACAAATGTGAAAAATCGAATCGAAATCAAATACAAAATTAGATTAACCGAAATCAATAAATTAGTATATAGTTTTTCGCTTTTTCATATTTTTCTCGTTTCTTTTAATTTCCGTTTTCAACATTTTTCACCGTTTTTCTATTTTCTTATTTTTCCGGTTTTTCATTTTTTTTTTCATTTTTCGCATTTTTTTCGGTTTTTCATTTTTTTTTCATTTTTCTCGTTTTCAATTTTCATGTTTTTCTACTTGTTGCGTTTTTGACAAGAATGAGAGGTGAGATTGAGAGGTGCGATTTGAGAAATGAGATGTTAGATGACAATGTAATGAGAATTCAAAACATTTTTCTATGTAATGGGGATTACAAGATTTCTTCAAAAAAATTTAACTGAAGATTTTCTCATTCCATTACAATGAAATTATAATATGCAACCAAACATGGTAATTAACCTTCAATGTAATGGTCATTCCATTACGAATGTCATTATATCTTACCAAACGACAGCTATGTATTTATTCCATTAACATATAATATACTGATAGACTTCACTTACTAAATATATTGTCTTCCACAAACAAACAAGTTTTTGAAAAAAAAAAAGATGAGTTTGTTACTAATATTTGTGATGTGATATTGGTTATGAAAAAGAGATAATAACCAAATCAACAAGTTTTCCCGATCTATCTTAAGGAATTAATAGAATCAAATAACAAACATAAATTGGTGATAACAAACCAATCCCAAAGAATTAAAGACAATGAAAGGAGATCTGACCTTACACCTTCGAATAATTAAATTGGAACCTGAGTGTTTGGCGATTCACAAGTACCTTACCAAAATACTTGTTCACGATCAAGATAATATTGCAAGAATGATGACCCGGTCTCTCAAACTCACAATAAAGAATTCAATCCCGGATTGAAAATAATTACCAAAGGAAAAGAAGAACTTTTGTTCATAAAAATATTGATTTCTGATTGATAAAAATAATGAAGAATACAAGCCTTTATATAGGCTACAAAATAAACCTAAACCTAAACTAAAAAGGAAGTTGAATCCTAGTGCACCAAGGTAAAAGAAATCCTAATTAGACAAGGAAAAACATTAAATTCGTTTTTGTCATTTAGAGCCCAATTTCAGCCCGCTAATTAACATTATTTGGGCCTTTTAATTAGCTAGAAATAAGCCCAATCAAACCTATAAGGTTATAGTATTAATTTTAATGAGTCCCAATGGGTTTTGCACATGCCAAACACATGCAAGTCCAAAGCTTCTCTTAAAATATGATCAACCTTTTTACATATCACTATTATGGGCTTGGGCTTGGATACAACACAAAAACACACCATCTTTAATGACTTCGCTAGAATTCATTCCTTGTTTAAAGAAGCTCAAGATGAGTCCATTAAGCATTTGTTGGTCTTTCTTTGCACGATTCTTCGTCATAGGTCCAATTGACAGCTCCAATGGATCCCTCATGCTTCTACTAGGCTCCTTAACTCCAAGCTCCTTTGTTCCATGCTCTTGTGCTTTTGATATCACATCAATTTGTAATAACAATCACTGCTTATTTCTACAAAGTAACACTATTAGAAATGGTCTAAGAATTGGTGGCGATGTTAATGCTTCTTTTAGCTTGTTGAAAGGTTGGTCAGCCGCTTTGTCCTATTTAATCACATCCTAAGATAAAAGATGATTTAACATTTCAAACAAAATACAGGTTTTGCTTGAACGTATAAAATAATGTAATAAATTTAATCCTAATGTTTCTAATTAATACTAATTTTAGTCATATGTTATCGAAATTTTGAAAAAACTGGGTTGACTGTTATTTAACTGTCATATCAGACCTTCCAAATAGTCTGTCGATAAATTGAAACCGTTTCGTATATTTTTTATTGGTTTTTTATAACTATATTAATAACACAGTAAATATTTTAGACAATTTGACAAAAAAACTGTGATAACTTATATGTCAAAAATTTAGTTTTCAACATTTTAACAGAATTTTTGTAATTTTGTTAGTAATACACTAAATATCTTAGAATAGTTCATATTTGGAACGTTTGAAGTCACAGTTAAATACCAGTTAAATCAATTTTTTCTAATTCTTGCTAACGTGTAGCTAAAATTGATCTTGCTTGTAAACATTAGGGTTCAATTTACACATTTTCATACGTTAAGGTAATATGCACTTTCCTTAAAACTTCCCTTGAAACGTTATGGTTAAATTTGGTCTTTGTGCCTTTTTAAAATGATGAATAAATTTGTTGTAGTATCCTGCTAGCCCAAGGAAGCCACGTATTTCATTGATTATCGACAGAGTCATCCATTAAAGTACACTTGTATCTTTCTTGAATCAACAATGCTCCTTGTTCAGAAATTATATGATCAAAATAGTTGAGGTAAGAAACACCAAACATGCATTTTATTTTCCTCCACAAACAACCGGTTAACCTTTAATATAGTGAAGACTATCTCAAAATGTGAAAGATGGTCCTTCCTTGTTCGTGAATAAACTAGAATCTCATTGAAGAAAAAAAAGGGATGAAACTTCTGAGGTATGATAGAAAAATGACATTCATAAAGTTTTAGAAGGTGGCAGGTGCATTTTGTAAGGACAAATGGCATCACCACGAACTCATTGTGTCCTTCATGTGTGTGAGTTGTCGCACGTTTTTGGGGCCCTCTTGAATATTTTCTTAAAGTCTGTCTATGTTACTTCTGAGAGATAGTAAACATTACTTACTTTCGGGGAAGCTCATGCAGAATCATATTCCGTAGTTCGATACGACTAAATACCTTGAAACACTTGGTTTCCAGGAAAGCTCATGCAGAATCATATTCGTAGATAATCCCTTACTTTCAAATTATTAAACGCATCTAAATTTAGTGAATGGTTTTTCTTATATTTCTACGTCCATACAGTTACATACGCTCTACATGCTACATAATGTACATTTGCGAGCTTATCTAAGATATGTTCATTCTTTTGATAATATAAAGAGATAGATCAAAGTCGTTTAAAATACTTATCAAAAAACTTTCATTAAAAATAGGATGTTGTTCACTTGATTAAAAGCATTGGAACAGGTTTTTGAGATCAAATTTTTCAAGAACAAAAGGTGAAGAATAATAACATTGGAGAATAAACTTTCATTAAAGAATATTTAATAGAATTGGGTCAAAATGAATAACAAAATCTCATGCATGAACCGAAATGGATAAACACCAGAAATTTGGAAAGAATAATTTTATTTAAAAAAACATTTTGCTTTTAAATAAATCAAGGAAATAAAGAATATCAGAAATAAGTCTCATAAATACAAGAACTATAAATAAACAAATAAAAGAGATAAAGGTCCCTCATTGTGTAATCCTAAGAGCATACCTTGCTTTCTATCTTGGTGGATTATGCAGATCTCCGACGTCTAATGCCTCAAATCGCAATGAAATTTTTATAGGTGATTTGATTTACTTTCTCTCTCTAAACTTTCTCTTTCTTTTTCTCCATTTCTTTCTTTCTTTCTTTCTAGCCTTTCCCCCACTCCCTTGGAATTTTGAGCTCCTCTTTACAGGGGCTCAATGTTTGATTGGATGAAGGGTAGAGAAGGGTTAATAAAGGAAGGGTAGAGAAGGGTAGGGAAAGGTAAAGAAATAGAAGGAAGGGTAATTTCTAACCCTTCAAAACCCCTCCAAACCCTTTACCCTTCTAATTTTTTTGTGTTCCAAACATGGGTTTGTAGAAACCCTTACTAACCCTTCCCCCTACCAAACAAGGGTTTCTATCAACCCTTACTAACTCTTCCCTTATTAACCCCTCTAAACCCTCCATCCAATCAAGCCCTTAAGAGGTGGGAGGGGCCGGTGGCGCCAAAATAGGGGGACGATGGCCTCTTGCTCCCCACTAGACCGAGTCACAATCCATTTTGTTATCCGTATCTCGACGCCCGAGGACCACAACAAACTGGATACTACTCTACAACCCTCTCATTTAATGATCATAAGACTCTACTTGTTTAGGGTTCTAAGCATTTCAAATATGAAGTTGAGTTATTTTTATGATACGCTCTCAAATTTAGTTGTTATGAAATTAATTGAGGTAAAGTTGAATGACCATGGTGTAATTCACCTAATTTTACTTTTTTTTGTCTGCAGTGACAATTTATAGGCATTCCCGGACATTAATATATGGGCTTTTTAAGTTTAGCAAAGGCAAAATTACATCATCTTTCAAAAACTATTTACAGCTATATTAAAATTATGTTAAATTAGTAAAATCAGTAATTTTAATATATTTTAAGGATTAAAATTTATAAATTAGAAGTCTAGAATATATTTTCTAGGGTTTATTATTTATGAATTGGAGTTTAGAATTTTTAAATTATAATGTAAAATCATAATATATAAAGAATGATGACATATTAAGAATTAAATTTGGTGATATGATTTAGTTGTAAGTTTATACTTAATTATGATATTCATGCATTTGAGCCTTTAGCAAATATGAAGTGGTTCAAATGACAGCTTGCTATAAAATGGCTCCTAAGGCCCGACTTTGCAATAATGAGATTAATACAAATGTATACATACACCTCACATGATGAAGGAGACATTAATATATAATTCAAATTCAACTGTATACATAATTCAATGGGAGCTTAATTTATTTCTTACATCTTTAAAAAAATTATGGTTATTACAAAATTACAAAAATTAAAAAAAATGAATGACTGAATAGATTTTACAGTTTTCTTAACATTGAAAAATGGAAAATTAGTAGAAAAAAAGAAAGAAAGAAAGATGTTAATTAAGGAAGCATGTTTCCATGTTTGATGCAGTGAACAGGAGGAATCTGAATCTTGCGACGCAGCATGTACTTTTCATTTTCAATCTCAATTAAGCTTTTTATCACTATATCAGTTGCACTTGTTACCACTTCTGACCAGTTCCTGCAATATTATCAAAATGCAATGTTAAATACTAAATACAAAACATCTATAACATTTCTTTTCATCTTTAAAATCAGGATCAGGGCCAGTTTTGAGGGTGCCTGACCTCCCTCCAAATGGTAGGGGCACGAGAAAAATCAACTGATATATAACTGCACCATTTTAGATAGAAGTGTTATATACGTACCCTTTTAAGGAGTCGAAAGTTAAGCCAACCGTGTACTTAGTTTCCTCAAGAGCCCAATTAAACCTCCGAATATCTTCCGGCGAACACTGTGCCTTATCAATGTTAATTCGGAGGTGCGACGGCTTGATATCGCAGAAGATGGGAATAACCTTCTTCTTAGTCTCCATAATTAGAGCTAATTCATGAAGGCAAAAATAGGATTCACAATATCTAGGAGACAAAACAGCAACGCCAACTTTACATTGCCTTATTGCCCTATTGATATTCTCAAATAACTTGTCACCTGGTTTCATATTCTTGTTATCCAAGAAAGGTGTTAGGTTTAACCTATAAAGTTGGTCATAAAGCAATGTCCCTACGGTGCGTTTCGTGTCTATACCTCTATGATTAATAAACACGTCACATGGAGGTTTTGTATTTGTAGCACGATTCATCATCTGGTTTTGGCTCATAAATTGGCGCTGTAATTTTAGAATGGCTGAACGATGCATGGCTGTATAAATATGGTTGTCGTTTTGCTTGTAAGATGGATGCGTTTTGTTTTGTTTTGGTTTGGGAGTAAAAGAAAGGTATGGAAGGTGAGGTTTATATAGAAGATGAATTTTGACTTGTATAGTTGAATTTGGCAAAGAAGAGAATGTGAACGAAGAGACTGAAGCTGAAGCGTGTGTTTGATTTTGATAGATGTCTGAATTAAATTCTCAAGGCTCCTTCAAAGACGTTGTGCTTCTCTTACTCTATTTTAATATGTCTGCGCAAATCTTACCACTCAATGAAGATAAAATTCGTTTATTTTTCAATGAAGGCATGCAGTAGCGAATACATGATTAGTCGGTTGGGGGGCTGATTTTACACGTGCGTTCGGAATTTTTTTTTTTTTTTACTAAATCGAATTTGCTTAATTTTTT
This sequence comes from Euphorbia lathyris, assembly GCF_963576675.1. Lineage (NCBI taxonomy): Eukaryota > Viridiplantae > Streptophyta > Magnoliopsida > Malpighiales > Euphorbiaceae > Euphorbia > Euphorbia lathyris. Next base: position 89,699,566 of record NC_088911.1, on the reverse strand, counting down.
TTTTTGTATATATGTGTGTTATAATTTGAATGGTCAAGAACCAATTTTAAGGAGACCTAAAAAGCCAAAAAAAATAGAAATTTGGATTTATGGATGCCTAACAAGCCAAAAAAAATTAGAAATTTGGATTTAGAAATACTTAACAGGTCTAAAAAAATTAGAAATTTGGATTTATGTAGTACTTAATAGATCCAAAATATTGAAATTTTGAATTTTGGACAAATCTAACACGTAATGAGATATATTTAATTTTTTTTATTAGTTCAATACTAGTTTCTAAAAAAATTATAACATTTTTATATTTTTTTATTTTTATTTTTAAAATTTAATTTAGAAATTAAGTTGTCTGAGTCTCAAAAATAAGAAATTAATTTTTTTAATGAAAAGATATAATAAAAATGAGTTTAAGAGTGTTATGAGAATAAATAAATTAATTAATAATGGTAACATAGTTTTATAATTATTGAAAAATAAAATTTAAATAAATAAACACTTTTTAAAATAAATTGAGGTTAGGAGGAATTGAACCTAGTACCTTTTAAGAAAAACAAGTGTTTTAACCATCTCGCCTATCTTTAAATAATAAAATATTACTACATAAAGTCTATATACACTAATATTTGGGGGGACGAAACTACTCGTGACCATGGCGGTTCCGGCGGCCAGAGGGGCCCGGCCCCCCAGGCCCCCCTGTATACGCCCCTGAAGGCATGATAACGCTTAAACATACCACAGCTACCTAAAAGAACTATAAACTAGAAGAAAACCTCAAAACCTAGATGACGAATAAAAAGAATTCCGATTTAACCTCCACAATATAATAAAAAAAATTACTTAAATGTATATTTTTATGTTTTTTTGGTTAAACCATCCGGTACTCCAAACCACATTGGCCGACTAATCCGGATTCAGGGCGGGTCCAAGGATTACGGTATTTAACTAATCTAAATCAATCCATTGAATTTATTGATTCTTAATCTAATTGTCATTGGTTCGATTTTCCGTCTGATTTTAAAAATAATGATAAATATCCTCTAATTTAGGGGCAATTAGTAACCTAGATAAGTTGCTAGCCACCCAAGTATTTAATTGTTCAATATTTATGCACCCAAATAGAATTCAGTGTATGGTTTCATTGACTGTTTCAAAATTCAATGTATGGGCTCTACGATCATGGAATAAAATTTCCTTCTAAGAGAATTACAATGTAGTATATAAGAAATATTCAAAATTCAAAACGTTGAAAAGATCGTACGAAATTTCAAGTTATTCTCATTAAGTATTACTAAATTTTTGGCATGTTTCCTTTTTCTCTTTTAAATGGACGGTGAGAATTATAGTATTTTTATGTGAAATTGAATTTTGTATGGCTATTAATTTCCAAATGGAACTATTTTAAAAACTAAAGAGATCTAAAATTTTATAGTCACAGTTTTTCCATCGTGATTTTCTCCCTTTTATAGATATTGGCTCTGTTTGGTCAAGAGCGTTTTGGGATAAAAAGAGCGGTTTTGACCAATTTTAAAGGTTTGACCACTGAAACCGCTGATTGGAGTGTTTGGTGGAGAGAGGTTTGGAAGAGAGTTTTGGGATGAAAACGCTAATTTAGAAAAAGCTCTTAAAAAGAGCTTTTTCAATTAGCGTTTTGGAATATTAAAATTAATGAACTTCTTTAACCCTAATAGATAGACTCCCTCTTCTCCTGCGCCAAAATTAATGCCCTTATTCGTCTTTTTGTACAAACCGCTATTATCAATCAGCTAATTTTTACCAAACAGGTCTACACAAACAGCTAGTCAAATCAGCTAGTCAAATCAGTTAATGTAAACAACTAACAGCTAATGTAATCAGCTAACAGCTAACAGCTAATTCGCAAATAGGGCCATTATTAGCAACTTCCTGCTATTTTCTACTAATTCTCGTTCTCCATCATGTGTTAAGAAAATTAAATGGCCTCCTCCTAGTTTACCTCAAGTCTCATGTTTCCTCAATTGATTTTATTCAAGTGGTTTCCCTCATGTAGTCCTCCTCTGAAGGTTTTCCTAATTTCTCTTAAGTGGTTTTCCTCGTATGATTCCTTATATGATTTCCCTACTTTCTCTCGGACGGTTTTCCTGTAAGGGATTGTTTGGAAAATAATAAGGAAAAGTATAAAAATAAATCATGTAATTTCACTCATTTTCAATGATAAATTATGTGCTTTAAAAATTTGCAAGTAGGTATAATGTGTTACCTTTTGTTAGCAAACATAGTCCGAACTGACTAATGGTATTAAAAAAAGTCAAAAGTCTAAGGTCAAAGAGTTATTTTTATCATTTTATTTATTTATTTTATAAATTAACCCTCTTATTATCTAATTATCACATACAAATTCAAAACAAAAACAAAAACAAAAAATCAAACTCGGCATCTCTCTTCTCTATTCATCTTCTCTCTCATTTACGTCTCTCTTCAATTATGTTTATGCAAAACCAAAAAAAAATTAATTTGAACATTGGGTAAATTACACTCATGGCCATTGAACTTTATCATTTTAACATTGTGGTCATTGGATTTCAATTTTTAACAATATAGTCACTGAATTTTACACTTTTTAACACCGGTGAACACTCAACTTTAACTAACTCCTCAAAATGAAAATATTCAATAATTAAAGTTGTTCAGAACGACGATTACCATGAAACCACATTTTTTATTTTCCAAAATCACATTTTTTTGAGCTTTCTCTCTCTAAAACTTCACTCTCTCTCCTAACCAAATAACACTTAAATGACCTCAAAATGAAAATTTTCAAGAATTAAAGTTCCTTAAAATATCATAAACTCTTTGATTTTTTTTACTTTGAGACCGTCAACGGTCGTTTTGAGGCATTTAGTAGCTCCCGGTGTTAAAAAGTGTAAAGCTCGGTAGACATAGTGTTCAGAATTGAAGTTCAATGGTCACAATGTTAAAATGGGTAAAGTTCAGTAGCCATTGATGTAATTTACCCTTTGAACATTGGATAAATAGAGAATATTGTTGCCACATAAGCAATAATCCCTATTGAAATTCTGCTGAGATCAAGCGACAAAGAATCCTACCAATGTTGATAGAAAGATCAATCCGATTGAAATCTGAAGCTCAATTTCAGAATTAGAATGAAAGATAAGGAGAAAAACCTGGGCAAAAATGATAAAAGCCATTCGATGATAAAGAAAAACTAGCAACCCAGATTGTCTGTTCATCGAGAATTTGATTGTAGTGAGCAACAGATGATTAAGCTAAAAGGGTAATTAGAGAGACACATACAGATCTTCTTCGGTTGAAATCAGCCATTTTTCCACTTAATATCCTCCTACTGTAACCAGAGAACCATAAATTGAGTAATGCACATTGCAAAATGCTCATTAAACCAAAGAGATCTTTGGCTTATTTTAGGTTTTAATTTAGTGTAAAAAGGGAAATAAATTCTTACAGCTGCTACAGACATGTCGAGGTCCTTTCTGATTTTTTTTTTTTTAAATATAGTTCTAAGTGACATATATGTGTTCCAAAATTTCAATTTCCTCAACATTTTAAAGAGAGAGAGAGAGAGAGGTGAGGGAGAAGTGAGATGAGTTTGAATTTTTGTTTTTGTTTTAGGAGTTGGGTACGAAATAATTAGATAATAAGATGGTTAATTTACAAAATAAATAAATATAAGAATAAAAATAACTCTCTGCTCTTTGACATTTGACTTTTTCTAATACCATTAGTTAGTTTGGACTCTATTTGCTAACGGAATGTAACAAATGGTACTTATTTGCAAATTCTTATTTTTATCTTAACTTATTTGCAAATTCTTAATCCACATAGTTTATCATTGAAAACGAGTAGAACCACAAAGTTTATTTTTAAATATTTTTCCCAAAATAATATATAAATGAAATTAATTTAAATTCCAACAGACATCTCTCTTTATGATCAGTCATCTCTATTTGTGAACATTTGTGTTCGTTCGTGAACAGTCATATTTATCCGTGAACAGTATACATATTCGTAAGTTATATTTTTACATAATGAAGCTATCAAATTTAGACATAAAGACGAAATACTCTCTGCATGTTCATATTGTTCCTATTTTAATTACTTTATTTTTCCTTTAAAGGAATTTTCAAGAATCTCTCATGCTTTCTTGTCGTTGTAGTAAAAACTTTCATGAACATACTCTCATGACACATATGGATTAGAGAGAGTGCTTGTTGTTCCTTCTTTAACTTCTCCAAATTTCCTATTTGAGCCACAATAAATTCCACACTTCTTGGTAATCCAATAAAACCTTCATTCTAATGCACTAATTATCACAGTTCTCCTTTGTGAGTTGTGGATATTTGTATGAGATCATTCCATTCATCATTTTTTTGAATTTTTTCGGGCTCTAATACCAAATTGTTGGACCGAAAATTGAAGTTTAAAGGTATAGAGGAAGAGTTTAAATTGCTGGAAAAAATCTTGATCTACTATTTGTATTTATAGGTATTTATATATTACAAACATGACTATTAATTAGTAAACAATGTGGCTCTTTAAGAAACAACACACCTCTTAGGAAACATACATGACTCTTGGACAATATAATGAACTAAGACTCTATTAATTATAAGTTTATTATTTCAACAAACCCAATTTCCAACTTGAGAATTTCGATTATTGAATGATGATTTCTCTTTGAGCTGTAATCAAGATCTGCTCGATAACTCCATATGAGCTCGATTTAGTGGCAGCTCTGGAGTTTTCCCTTTATGCAGTCATCAATTGCTCTTCATTCTCTAGCTGATAATATCCATTTTCTATCATGTCTCGCATATCTTGAGATCCCAACAGAGCCTTCATTCTAATGTACCAGTTATCATAGTTTTTCTTAAGGATCATTCCATTCACCGTGATTTTGAATTTTTAACTCTGATATCAGATTATCGAAAAATGGAATTTGATATTCAAAGGAAGAGTGTAAATTGCTGGAAAACCTCTTAGATATTTATAGATTATAAATGTGACTATTAGAAAACAACACAACTTTAGAAAATATAAATGGGCTCTTGGATAAAATACAAGACTCTTAGAAATTTGCAACATAATTAACACGAAAATAAATATAAGTTTATCTTTTCAACACAGTTTCCGAAGCTAAATGGGTTTCATTTTTACTTAAGAATTTCAAATTTCCTTTTTCTATTCGTATTCCATTATATTGTGACAACACCTCTCCTATTGGTATAGGAGCTAGTCTCATTGATAAACAAAACATTTTGATATTGAAATTCATACTACGTGATTATATGGGATTCATTATTACACCACACGTTTATTCTACTATGTAGTTGGTAGGTTTGTTTCCTAAAGTGACGAGTATTAGTTCTCAACTCGAGGCTTTGTTATCCAAGCTTGATATTGCATGTTATAAAATGTTAACCATATAGTTACATGTTAACCTGAGGGGAAAAGTAGAAAATGTTAATCATATAATTACATGTTAATTAACTTAAGTTACAAGATTAGAAGTCAATTAACTTTGGAATCTTATCAATATTGATTTAAAAGATTAAAAAAGAGAAATAGAAATTAAAATTAAGGAACAGGGTAAGATTTGTTGTTGCACATACATTTATAAGAAAGAGGACAAGTCTCAGATGATTGAGGAAGAGTGGAACAAAGCGAGCTAACAATTACTAATTTACAAGGTGAACATGAACGACATGCATGGCTGCAATCTGGTAATCTTGATCCTGCTATTAATTCAACTGCTGATTCTCCTCTTGCTTTCACCACTAGTGTGCTTTTTCTATCTTCATCTCGCTTATTTTCATCACCTATAAATGAAAATTCATCAATATATTCTCATGTTAAAATAATAAGAAATAAAATGAAATGAAGAAAAGAAAAGAAAGCATACAAGAATGATGCCATTGCCATGTAGTGTCTCTGGCAGCAGCAAGAGCAAGAGCAAGGAAAGCTACGACGAAGGGTACCCAATTTTTCATTGCTGTATTGAATCCTGAAAGTGAAATTAAGTGAAAATGAAATTTATAAAGATAAGGAGAGGGAAAATGGAGGCTGGAATTGAATTAAGTCACATGGAAAGAGTAGAGTAGAGATTCACATGAAAATGGCTACTCCCCCAAAAGCACTCACATGGATTCTTCTTCTGTACTCAATTAACCTTTTCCATATGCCATGTGTTCAACACTGAACTTCACTTTCCAAAATCTATTATTCACTGTCCTATGTTTTTTCACCTTTCTTCCTCATCAAATTTCTAATTAAATTCTATTTATTATTCTTAGGATTATATCGTTTGTTTTTTTTGGGTAAGTTACATATTAATCATGAGTAGACTAATTATTTATAACAATCGAAAATTTATAAAAAAATTTCTTAAAATATAAGTACTTAGAAATTAAAAATGGTTTTAGCATATTTGAAAAGAAAAAAAAATGGTTAGCCTTTAATAAAACTGTTTTTTTAATGTATATTTAACAAAAAGTTTCAAAACTGATTTTATATATAATTTCCCTTTTGTTTTATAGAGATTTTACTAGCTTTCATTTAGAGGGGAAATACAAATAAAGACCCATAGCTAGGCCTTATCCATTACATGCAAAGGTATATACTCATGTTCTAACTTCACCATAAAATTTAATTTTGAAGTTTGAATCAAATTAATTGCATTTGCAATATGATATCCTCATTTCATATTACATGAACTTAATTAACCATTGTTTCTACTTCAAACAAAAAAATAACCATTATTCCACCTTACGTCATCGTAATGTTTTGAGTTTATTTATTAGTTACTTGAGTTTACACTTTAATTAACCATGTGTGTTGATGTTTACTATTATATATCGTGTTATGTGTTATGTTCTCTCTTAATTGTTGCTTGATTATCACAATATATACAAATTGTGGGCACAAGCTTTGGCCATATAGAAATATTCTCTAAGAAATTTCATAGCCACTCGGCTTTATCCAAGACTACAAACTCATAATCCATAGTGGATATTGTTATAATAGTTTGTCTTGAGGATTTTTAGGACACTGATCCTCCTACTAGAGTAAACATGTATCCACTCGTACCTTTGGAATCTTTTATATCAGATGTCCAACTTGCATCAGGGAATCCTTCTAACATAGGAAGTTCTCTTGTATATTGCAATCTGTAATTGTGAGTGTGCCGTAAATATTGAAGTATCTTTACAATGGCTTTCTAGTGAATTTTCCACAGATTACTTGTGTATCTACTTAGACTGCTGACAGTAAAAGCAATATCAAGCCTTGTACAACTCATGGGATACATTAGATTGCCTATACCCTTGCATATATTTCACTTGGTCAATGCTTTCATCTTTTATTTTTTAGACAGATGTTGACTAGTGTCGATTAGAGTTCTGGCGATACCAAAACCATTCTTATTAGACTTGTTAAGAATCTTGTCCACATAGTGTGACTGAGTCAAGATGAGACTGTTAGGTAAACGTTTGATTTGGATCTCAAAATCACATCTGCGAGTCCCATATCTTTCGTATCAAACTGTGAGTTTAACATGTCCTTAGTACTCTTTGCCATCTTATCATTACTTTCCACAATAACTATGTCATCAACATACACACATAATGATATATCCTTCATTTGTAGTTTTCATATAAATACATTTGCCACACTCGTTTATTTAATAGTCTTTTGCCATCATGACATCATCAAACTTTTTATTTCATTGTTTTGGTGCTTGCTTTTAATCCATATAAAGACTTCATCAATCTATAGACTTTTCTTTGCTGGCGTGGAGCTATACAACCTTCAAGTTGTTCAATATAGATCTCTTTATCTAGATTTTCATTCAAGGAAAGCTACCTTAACATCCATCTGATGTACTTCAAGATTCTAGAAAGCGATGATTGAAAGTATCATCCTAATAGACGTTATCATAGACACGGGAGAGTGTGTGTTAAAGTAGTCATGCATTCTTTTTGTCTATAAGCTTTTATAACCAATATGACCTTATACTTATCAATTGTCATTTTCCATTTGAAAATCCGTCTAAAACTCAGTGGCTCCATTCCCGGAGGGAGGTCCACTATTTCATATGTATGGTTGTGCAAGATGGAGCCTAGAAGAATCTTCGGATTTATTATTTCAACCATGGATCAAACAACCGACATTTTAGCTAATAGCCACTGCAAAGATGCGCTTTCAGCTGTTTCAGAACAAGTTAATGATCAATTCACTATTAACATCACCATTAACTTGCAAGGGACTGATAAGATAAGTATATATGTTAATTGGTTTACTCTCATGTTAGTTAGATAAATGTCTATACACTTTGAATTTAAATACTCTATTGTAAAGTCTACCTTACGTAAGGCTATTTAGGGGATATTTGTTTGCTCATTTTCATACTCATGTTTACCTTTTCACTTCAAAAGTGAGAGTTTTAGGTGTTTAGCTGGTGACCTCTTATTTGCTTTTTATACTTGAAAAATATTCTTTTATAAAAGCACAGAATCCCTGCTTTTTGGAAAATCAGTTTTTTCCAACAGCAACAACAAATGTTAGGTAAAACAAATAGACCCAACCCTCTATTTCAATGAACATTTCTCTTGAGACTCGATCACTGTTATATATATAACATACATTAGAGAGTTCAAATTTTTATCTTTGTCATACTTTTTTCAGTAATTAAAATCTCTTACCTTTTTTTTAAATCAAAAACCTCTTTACTAATTATATTTACAAATTTTAAATAATTAGTCTTATATTTACAAATATTTCGTCGCGGCACTAAAATTTTGGCTCAACATTAAGCAGTTTACAGCCAAATACATTATAGTTAAATTTTAGCAAATTTTTCCTTAAGATTCTCATATATAATTTTTCCTTAATGCTTATATACAACCCTTAGGATTGTATATATCATTTGTCTTTATATATACATGAATGATTATATAAGTTTTAGCGTAAAACAATTGTGATATTAGTATTGTTATTTATTATTATTATTTAGCTCTAAGCTGAAGAAAACATAGTAATGAAATTGTGTTATATAACAACACAATATATATGATTTATCATAGTTTTACTTCTATCCATCTATATCTTTCTCTATTCTAACCTCGTATTAGTATGGTGAGTAGTATTTATACAGAACCAAAAATAAATTTGATCAGTCACCGTTAAATTTAGATTTATTAAAATCTTACGGTGGAAATTAATATCATAAGGCTTGAATCTAATAAGTTTAATCTAACAGTGACTGACTAAATTTATTTTATCAATCGGGGTCTATGTGAATACTAATAATAGTAAGGTATAGCTGAAACACCTAACATCTAAATATACATGCATGGAAGTATTGTATATAAGACTAACTATGTTAAAGTTGTAAAAAATATTAGGCACTAGTTGGACACATGGGGCCCTTGAGGATTAATCAGTAACTAGTCACAGATCAATTGGATTTGTATTTTTTTATTTTTTTACTTTTTAGTAAGCAAAAGTATTATATAAATGCAATAAAAATATGTATTATACTATGTAAAATAATAATATAAAATTATTTAATATAGAAATATATGTATATTTATGACATATTACAAATATGCAAACAACAACGTAATATTTATATAATAATATTATTAAAACAATTCATACAAGTAAAATATAATGTGCAGAACTAATATGTAAACTATGAAAATAATAAACTCACTTTATCCAAAGTCATACAACAATATTATAAAGTGAATCATAATAAAATAAAATAAATATTTTTTACGGTCGTCCAAGCGGTTTAAAAAACGACCAGGGAGGCTGGACGAAAAAATCGAAATGGATTCTTGATTTTAGCACTTAAGCGGGACCTAAGTGATCTTAGCGGCCTTGTTTGTGAAAAATAACTATAGTAATACAATTATATATAATAAAAAAAAACTAGAATTTCTTGTGCATCCTAAGTAGGGATGGCAACGGTGCGGGACGGGAATGGGTATGCATTTATATCACCATGTCCCCAAATATTTACAAGATAGTTTCGGGGGATCCCCATTAAATGATTCGGGAATTTTTTCATCCCCATCCCCTCCCCATACGGTTTCGGTACGGTTTTGGAGTGTCCAATAAATTAATAATATTACTTTTTATATATACAAAAATTTAAGTATAATATTTAAAAAAAAAATAACCAAAAACATTTAAAATTGTACTTGTTACATTACAGAGTAACTAGCAAACTGGTTACAGATTAATCTGTAACAACCAAACTGGTTACAGAAATTTGTAACCAGCAATTGCTGATTACAGATGTAACCAGCAACAATTATATTGCCCTTATACATATTTTTTATTTTATAAAAAGTTACTAATTTATTATGATACATTGATATAAAAATAATGGTTAGAAATTAAAATTAATAATTTTATTCGAGGATCCCCATAGAAATTTACATGGTAACAGGGTGGCGATCCCCACGGGGCGGCGATCCCCACGGGGTGGATATAGCAATCCCCATCCTCATTCCCAATTTTTACGGTTAGTTTTTGCCCCCGTCGGTTCGGATAATCCCCTTCCCGTTGCTACCCCTAATCTTAAGAAAAGATAATCCAAATTTTGTTAAAAAGAAATGAAGAATATACAAGGTACAAAATAGTACTCAAATAATTGGTTAAGGTGGTTCAACGGCATTGTTTTTCTTGACTTATTATGGCATGTCGTGATCTATATGACAGAGATTGGGAGATGCGGCTCGTTCATATCCCACGAGAAGGGAACAGGGCAGCTAATTGGATGGCAAACTACGCATGGAGTTGGAGTTTAGGTCTTCACGAGTGTGATGCGCCTCATATAGGCATCCAGGACATTCTTTTTTCTGATTTTTGTGGATCTGCGCTTCCCAGAATGACCCGTCTTAATGGTCGGTCTATTTTTAATGTTTTCTTAAGATTAGCCCGTCCATTGTAACCAAAAAATAATTGTTTAAAAGGTGGGTATGGCATAACTATGATATATTAAGATGAATTGGCTTTTAACTAAAACTTTAAATTAAATTGATACTTAATTGAAATAAAAGGTTAAATGATAATTAAACTCAATTCATATTAATATCAGAACTCAATTATTACTTTACTCTCTTTTTTTCTCATCAAAAACTGTATTTGAGTGATAGCTATATAACAACCCTCAATTAATGCTCAGCTCCTTGCTTATTAAATTATGATTGCTATTTTGTACCTAATTAAAAAAAGTTGCATGATGATCATAGACTCATCAATATTAAGCATACTTAACAATAACATTTCATCTTAAATTATAATAATCCATACTAAAGCATTGCTAATTGATTTATGAATTTTCTATATTTGTGTCCTTAATTTATTTATTTAATATTTATTATCATTAGCTAATTAAATTAAGACAAATGATATATACAACTCTAAGGGTTGTATATAGGTATTAATTAAGCATTAATTTTTCGTATATTTTTTTATATTTTCAGTAAGAAAATCTTAATTGTAAAAATAAATATTTATTTATATTGAAAATATAACAATATATTATGACTATATGCATTTATGAATGGTTCTTTTTTTTGTAGGATAGGAAAAGAAAAACAAACAACAAAAGCCGCTTAACCCGGGATCAGCCTAGGAAAACTGACCTCACCACATCCTCCAAGATCATAGAAGAAACAAAGACCGGAGGAGAAGAAAAGATAGAGAGACCCAACATTCTTGAATGCCCTTCCACCGCAAGACGGTCCGCTACACGATTTTGCTCCCTATAAATATGAGCAAAGCTAAGAGAATCAAAGGAGTAGCCAATCCTTCTAATGCCTTTGATTAAGTTTTGGCTATTTAGGCAAATAGCATTGTTCTCAGAAATCATTTTAACCGCTTCAAGGTTATCTGACTCTACAAGAAGCTTCTTCACCCCCAGATTTTTCGCTAGCTTCAGGCCAGAAAAAATCCCCCAAAGCTCTGCAGAAAAAGACGAACCAATACCCAAATTCTGAGAGAAACCAAATACCCAACTGTCACCATCATCTCTTAGAACCCCTCCTGCGGCAATTCTCCCGTCCATTAGACAAGAACCATCAGTGTTAAGCTTAACCACACCATCGCTCGACATACACCAGCTTAAAAGATGGACCTCCTTCCTCTGAACAGCCCTAGCCAAGGGGTCCTCAACATAGCTATCAACCAAGGTGCTAATCTTTTTGGAAAAGAAATCTAAGACATTCGGCAAAAACACCATTTCTCCTCCAAAAATCTCCTCATTTCTCCATCTCTAAATCTGATGGCAAACCACCACAAATAAAAGAACACCCTGATTCAACTCAGCCAGAAGTTTCCCATTAATCTCATCCACAAACCAATCATTCACAGAGTGGGCTAAAAAAGAAGAAAGCACATTTCTAGGGAGAACTCTCCTCCAAACCTCTTTACTTTTCTCACAGTCCCTGAGAGCATGGCACAAAGTCTCTTCATTACCTCTGCATCTGCCACAAGCTCCAGACTCCACCAGATGCTTCCTTTTCCTATCCGAATTAGTAAGCAACCTATTTTTAACCCCTAGCCACAGGAAACTTCTAATACGGTACATCACTTTTAAGGCCAAAATCGTCTTCCACACCCCTGGAGACGAGGTATCCAACTCCTGATAGAATGCCTGAAAAGCTTATTTACAAGAATAGGCCCCGTTGTTCGTCAAAGACCAACAGTAACTATCATTGTCTTCCATTTTACTACTAATCTGAACTCCTCTAATTCTAAGGAGCGATTCCAGACTGAGGTAGGAATCAAATTTTGACCAAATCCACTCACCCTCAGAATCCACCACATCTGCAATCCTCCAGTTCTGAATTTCCAAAGGCGGCAAAGAAGCACAGACTTCCAATAAAGGCTTTTTCCCAATCCATATATCATTCCAGAAACTGATGGATCTACCATTTCCCACATTCCACCCAATCCCTGAACAAAACTCAGCAAAAACCGCATTAATGCCTTTCCAAAGAAAGGAACAATTAACCACTCTATCCTTAGGACCCCCAAACACCTTATCCTTCCGATATTTCCCGCATAAAAGTTGAACCCAAAGAGCTGAAGGAAGCTGCCACATTCGCCATAGGAGTTTCATTAATAAGACTTTATTATTATCTCTGGCTTTCCTAATGCCCAGACCTCCCATATCCTTAGGTTGACAAACCTCATTCTAAGGAACGAGGTGGATCTTCCTCCCCTCCTCAGCTTCTCCCCACAGGAACCTATGATTAATTTTATCAAGGTCCTTGAGAACATGCTCAAGAAGATGACAAGCCTGCATAATATGATTGGGAGTCGCACAATTGATAGATTGAATCAACGTAAGTCAGCCAGCGAGAGAGAGAGTCTTAGCTTTCCAAGTGGCACACTTCATATTAGCTTTATTCAAAGTATCTTTAAAAGACACTTTTGACACTCTCTCACTATGGAGGGGAATACCCAGATACTTCCCACGAGAGCAAGTCAGAGGAATTCCAGACAGATCACTCATCCTTTTGCATGCTCTCTAGTTCATATTCTTAGAGCACATCATCCTGGACTTCTGGACATTGAGCTTCTGACCAGAGGCAGAACAGAAACAATCAAGAATATCCATAATGATACTTAACTGCTCCTCATTACCTTCCAGAAAGATTAGAACATCATCTGCAAAGAACAAGTGAGTAACCTGGGGACAGAACTTATTGATGGCCACCGGGTGGAATTTCCTATTATCAACAGCATCTTGGATCAGGTGAGACAACCTTTCCATTGCAATAACAAATAAGAAAGGGCTCATTGGGTCCCCTTGACGGATACCCCGGCCAGGAGAGAATTCCTCCGACATATCCCCATTGATCAAAACTTGAAAAACAGGAGAAGATATACAAACCTTTATTAACCTTCTCCAATTGTCCGGGATCCTTGCTCTCTCCAGACTCTCCATCAGAAAACTCCAGTTAATGCGATCATAGGCTTTCTCCAGATCCAACTTAGGAGCCACAATACCTCTCTTCCCCTTTTTAATCTTCATAGTGTGGACCATCTCTTGGGCAATCACCACATTATCCATCATTTGTCTACCAGGCACAAAGCTTCCCTGATTCTGACTAATGATCTCAGGAAGAATGCAACGGATTCTATTTGCCACAATCTTTGTAATAGTCTTATAGAGAACATTACAAAGACTGATAGGCCTCATATGTAAGAAAGAAGAAGGCTTCTCAACTTTAGGAATCAGAACAAGAAGGGTTCTGTTTACCAGCCCGATATCCTGAGAGCCATTAAAAACACCTTTGATGAAGTTGTAAATGCCTTCCTTCACAACCTCCCAGTGTTTATGGTAAAAACCAGCAGGCAGACCATCAACCCCAGGAGCTTTAGTAGCCCCAATACTAAAAATGGCTTGATCAATTTCTTTCAGGGAGATAGGGTGGAAGGCTTCCAGAATTCTATCCTCTCCCACCATGGGAAAGGTAGCAACAGATTGAGCCTTATCTAGATCAACAGGTTCCTCTTTAAAAAGGTCCCTATAGAAGTCCAGGGCCAAGTGTCGAATATCTTCGTCCTCATAAACCCAATCACCATTAGAGTTTTTAATAACATCAATCCTATTCCTCTGTCTTCTAATAACGGTAGAGAGATGAAAATACATGGTATTCTAATCCCCATCTTTGATCCAGGCTTTCCTAGACTTTTAAAACCAAAGAAGTTCTTCCTGCCGAAGCACAGCTTCCAACTCCTTCTGAAGGGTTCTGAGAAGGCCATCCAAACTGTGATCGAACCTAACCTCCAACCTACGCTGAATGCCCTCAATTCTACTCAATAATTTATTCTTCCTCCTAATAATATGCCCAAAGATGTTTTTATTCCACCTCAGCACATTCTTTCTGAAACCCTCAGCAGCTTGAAGGACATTCGAGTGAGGCTTCCAATTATCTTAAACGAATTCCTTAAACTTAGGGTGAGACTCCCAAGCCACCTGATACCGGAACGGTCTCTCCCCCCTAGGCCGATTGCCTCTCATCAGCCTGAATAAGATAGGACAGTGATTTGAATAACGGAACGGGAGATTTAACACAGAACCTTCAGGAAATCTAGATTGAGCTGAAACATTAGCATAAACTTTGTCCAAACGAACAAAGATACTGTTGCGCTTCCAAGTGAACTTATGACCAGACGCACCTAGATCAGAAAGCCCACATAAATCCATACTATTCTTATGTTTAAGGCAACGGTTAACATAGTGATGCGAACCCCCTCTCCGATCACTCATAAGGGCAATATCATTAAAGTCACCAGCCACAAACCAAGACTCAGTTATGTTAACACTCATAGAGTAAAGAACCTCCCAAAGCCGTTTCCGATTAGCCAGGACAGGATCAGCATACACCAGGGTAATAAAAAAGGGTTTATTACCAGAAACACTCACTTTACTATGAATAAACTGTTTATCCATACTAATTATATCGAAATGAACACGATCTGGCTTCCAGAAAAGCCAAATCCCACCAGCCCGGCCAGTAGCTTCCGATCTAACACAGTTCCAGTTCCTAAACTTTTTAATCACCTCATCTGCTTTTACTCCACTAATCTTAGTTTCCATTAAAGCAAAACAAGAAGGATTTTTTTATGAATGGTTCTTTTTAAGTATCAACAAGTTTTATTATAGATTTTTTTTAAGCTAAATTAATATTAATGATAGGAATACGTAGGTTTTTACATCCCTTAGGAATGTAAATAGGGTAATGCTATTT
This sequence comes from Euphorbia lathyris, assembly GCF_963576675.1. NCBI lineage: Eukaryota > Viridiplantae > Streptophyta > Magnoliopsida > Malpighiales > Euphorbiaceae > Euphorbia > Euphorbia lathyris. The sequence continues at coordinate 89,683,781 of NC_088911.1, read as the reverse complement.
GGGTAAAAAAAAAGTTAGGATAGAATAGATAGAATTGAAAAAGATGACTAATATAACCCTATAAACAGATAAATAGATAAAAACTAATATATCTAATTAAAAATCCTAATAGCGTTATATTAGTCATCTTTTTCAATTCTATCTATTCTATCCTAACTTTTTCTATCCAAATGTCTTTACCCATATAAATATGGGGATCCTTAAATTAAACATGAAAGTCAAAGTTTAAACATTATTTTGTTATCCGATTTAATAATTGAAGACATTGTATTTATAAAATCATATATTTATTTATTAAAGGATATTTTTTTTTATAAGTACTTACAATTGATATTGTTTGAATCTTAAAATAAACACAAAATTGTGAAAGGTGTCAGAGATTAATATAAAATCTGTAATAAGTCTTAACTAGAATTTTTAGTTCAAATGGTTCCATAAAAATTTGAGTCCTGATAATCTCATTAATTTGTGGCATTAAAAATACAATAGGAAATAGACATTTATTCATATTGCACACTTTAAAAAGAAAGTGCCATCTGCCCTTGTGCTATGAATTAGACCGTCTCCTAGCTCGCACCTTAGTGATATCTTCAGGAAAGAAAAAAAATTTGGCAGCTATAGAAGGATCTTTTTATAGCTATATATATTATAATATGTTTTTTTAATATTAAACTACGTGAGTCACATGAAATAAATAAAACTATGGCATATAGATACAGTGGCGGAGTAAGGAATCTAAATCTAGGGAGCGAATTTTAACTATGCAACCAATGTCGTAGTCAGTTTTACTAGAGTTGGGAAAAAATTTCTAAAGTCCAACCAGTTGGGTCTCGGCAAAAAAAAATTAGCCTCTAGCAGCCTGAAACTTCATGTTTTGATATGTTGGAGGCTAAGGGCCCGTTTGTTTTATCTACTGTTTGTTGTTGTTGTTACGGTTTGCTGTTTGCTGTTGGAAAAACCTGTTTTTCCAAAAAGTAGAGATTCTCTGCTTTTGTAAAAAGTTGCTTTTCAGGTGTAAAAGGCAAACAGTGGGCCACTAACCAAACATCTAATGCTGTTTTTCAGGTGTAAAAGGCAAACATGAGGTCACTAACCAAACACCTAAAACTCTCCATTTGTTGTTGTTGTTTGCTGTTACAGTTTGCTGTTTACTACTGTTGTTTGCTGTTAGCTGTTACGGTTTGATGTTGGAAAAAACTGTTTTTCCAAAAAGTAGAGATTCTCTGCTTTTGTAAAATGCTGCTTTTCAGGTGTAAAAGGCAAACAGATGGTCACTAACCAAACACATAATGTTGCTTTTCGGGTGTAAAAGGCAAACATGAGGTCACTAACCAAACACCTAAAACTATCTATTTTAAAGTGAAAATGCAAACAGGCGCACGAAAAGGAGCAACCAAACACCCTTTAAAAGATTAAAAGTGTTTAGTTTAAAAGAAGTAAACATCTTTAATATTTTATATATGTCCAATGCTAATTTCTTAAAAATATAGAACCTTTGTCTTTTGATTTTTAGATATAAATTTCTTATATTTTTCATAAATTAAGACTTAATGCAAAAATTAAGTTTTTGAGTCTTAAAAAGTAAAAAAAAAAATTGAAAAGGGTTAAGAAAATAAAGAGTGCATAAAGAGTAATATAATCTCTAACATTAAATCATTCATCTTGAACCAACTCAACTATTTTAAAATATTAAAATAATACTATAAATATACCAATATAAACCAAAATGTGGGTGGTTGCCAATAGTTAAAACCACCACTACTCAGGGGTGGAGACGGAAGCCGGAACCCCCAGACTCTAGGCTAGATCTGCTCCTATACTTAGCTAGGAAATTCTTCCTGAAACCGATGATCAAATATTTTATAATCATCAGTTTTGTGCAGAATTTCCTCGCTAAGTACGAGAAACCACACCATCTAATGTATTTTCATTTGTTACAGTGTCTTGGATAGGAAGTAAATATCCGTTAATAGTTGTTTTGTATATTATATGTATAGGTTTTATTAATTACTGTTTAGAAATTTATGCTTTAGTACGAAAATTATTATTAAATTTATATATAAGTATTAATTTTGGTTTGTGTATACTAGTCTTTTGTCAATCATTGAGTTGCATGTCAATGATCGCCTTCTAACTTCTAGCTTTGGTATGTCAAAGGCACAACAAATTTTGGTATTAAGTATTCTTGTAGCAATAAATTTCAAGCTCCGGGTTGTTGGGCAGTATCTATTGAGGACTTTAGAAACATAACTAGTTTCTGTTTTATTTTGGCTTCGGTGTTTTCTTACAGAGTTCAAAGAAGTCATGTGTGGTTACTCAAAATACAACATAGACTGAATTTATAGCAGCAAATGCTATTGTGAACCAAGCAAGTTGGATCAGAAAAATACTTACATACTTGCACATGAAACAATTTCAATTAATGCAGATATTTAAAGATAATCAAATTGTTATTGCAATCTCTAAGGACCTTATTTTTCATGGAAAAACAAAGTACTTCAACATCAAATTTCATCACTTAAGAGAAAAAATGAAAGACCATGAAGTCAAGCTAATCTATTCCAAAGTAGAGGATTGCACATATACTAACCAAAGCCCTTCTATAAGTAAGATCTGGGTTTTTTAGAAACAAGTTAAGTATTTATAAATAGTATGGCAATGAGGACTTTGTTTGTGTTTAGAAGAAGTTATGAAGTAGTGGAATATGATTAGGAATTTGTGTAAACGTGTTATCTTGTTTTTAGCTATATATATTTTTAGAAATAAAAGAAGTTCTGTGTCAAAGTCCTCTAAAAATAGGTCTTTTTTTTACAATTATGTCTTTTAATGTTATATTTTTTTTAAACGTTAAACTACTCACGGCACATTAAATAAATGAAATTTTATCAAGTAGTATGATATGTGGATACTTATCTAGGAAACTCTACATGAAATCGGTGATCATAAATTTTATGAGCATCAGTTTTGTGGAGAGTCTCCTCACTAAGTATTAGATGTGAAACTGTTGATGCGATTTCATTTGTTTCACGTGCCTTGAACGGGCAATAAACATCCATTTGAAAGTTGTTTTATACATTATATATGTATATATTTTATTAGTTTGTGTTTAATGTGTTTTAGGATGATAATTGTTATTGTTGAAACACATTTCCACATGATTTTGATTTGACAAAATTATTTAAGTAAAATTAAATATATTCTAAACACACTAAGTTTAAATGCAATGATTTATTACACTAATGTGTTTGTTCAATGTTGAGTTAAATTATTTATAAGACATAAAGACTAAAAGGCTTAAAGCCCAATACGGAAGTCAAAGCCCAAGTCAAACAGATCAAGACCACTCGGCCCACGTGTGCAAAACGTTGTCGTTGTGTACAAAACGCAGCTCAGCGGAAGAAGAATCGAGAAGACCTTCGTTGAACAACTTCGGAACGAAGCTGCTGAGTTGTATCGACAAAGAGTACAAGACAGCAACTGAGCAAGAACAACTTCCAGACAAAGTATTTCTACTTTGGGTAAAGTTCAGAAGACACAGAAAGCTGTCTAGTTGACCTTACCATAAATGGAGAGACATTCTGTCGGACTGACTAAAAGCTGCTCAGCACTGACTGAAGACAGAAGATACTTGAATCTGATTGGCCAAGAGCACTGAGCAGGACTGAGTGACAACGACAGGAAGCCGTTTCCCTCCAACGGTTATTTCGAAATTCGAAATAACTATCACATCAGACGTCTCTATAAATAGGGCCTTTCAGTTGCTTCATTCGATGCAGATCTTCACCAAGCCATTACGCTGACCAAAATTCTACTCGAAGTTCTGTGAGAAAAAGCAAAGCAAATACTTACACCAAATTCTATATCTTTCGTGTAAAAGTCTAGAGTAATTATTCAATCATCTAAGGTGTCTTAGCAATTGTTGTTTAGGACAAATCTTTATCATTTCTAGAGATTAGAAAGGAGAGGCTGAGTACTCGGTTATAGTACTCAGCGAGAGATTAGGAGTGAGTAGAGGTATAGAGGAAGGTACTCTTGTTATACTCAGCTTCTAAGTTGTAAAAGGTTTGATGCTCTACCGTTAAAGAGCTCAGTAGAGAATTCGAAAGCTCGGAACGTGTTCCGGGGACAGGACGTAGGCTTAGAGGCCGAACCTGGATAAATCTGCTGAGTAACATCTTTCTAACCTTAAACTCCTTAATATATATATTGCTTGCTTAAACAAAACTGACCAAGTAAAGAGGTCACGCTGAGTTGTGTGTATTGAGTATCTGAGTTCAGGAATAGACTCAAGTGCTATCTCCTGACTCAAAGAAAGAAGCTGACTTAGTCACCAGTTGACTAAGCTAGTGTCTTAATTTACTCAGCGCGCTGTGTAATCCTTTTTCAAAGAAAAAGAAGTCAGCCTTAACGTACTAAAATTTGAAATAGTTCATATCCCCCCCTGGAACTAATTCGTTATGTTATAAGGGACCAACAGTTATTAGGGTAAATTCCAAAAAAAAACCTTGTGGTTTGGCCGATTTCCAAAAAAAAACTCTTGTGGTTTGTTAATACAAAAAAAAGGACTGTGGTTTGCGCCGTTACCCCGAAAAACGGAAAATGGCTTAACGGTGTTAAAGTGCTGACGTGGCACAGGGGTAAAATTGGAAATTCGAATTTTTTTATTTTTTTCCCTCTCTCTCTCCTCTTCTTCTTCTTCCTTCTTCTTCTCCTCCTTCCTCTTCCTTCTTCTTCTCCTCATTCCTTCTTCTATCCTCTTCTTCCTTCTTCTCTCCTCTTCTCATTCTTCCTTCTTCTTCTCCTTCCTCCTTCTTCCTCCTTCTCTCCTCTTCTTCTTCTCTCCTCCTCCTTCTTCTTCTTCTTCTTCCTTCTTCTTCTTCCTCCTTCTTCTTCCTTCTTTTTTTTCTTTTTTTTTAAGTTTCGCAAATTTTGAGATTTCTGGAAAATTTCCAAAAATCTGAAAATTTCCAGATTTCCGAAGAAATCTGGAAATCGGAAATAAAAAAAAGAATAGAAGAAAAAAAGAAGAAGGAGGAAGGAGAAGGAGAAGGAGAGAAGAAGTCAGAAGAAGTAGAAGAAGAAGAAGTAGAAGTAGGACGAAGAAGAAGAAGGAGGAGGAAGAAGAAGGAGGAGGAGAAGAGAGGAAAAAAAATAAAAATAAAAAAAAAATTCGAATTTCCAACCTTACCCTTTGCCACGTCAGCAGTTTTAACACCGTTAAGCCATTTTCCGTTTTTCGGGTAACGGCGCAAACCACAGTCCTTTTTTTATATTAACAAACAACAAGGGTTTTTTTTGGAAATCGGCCAAACCACAGGGGTTTTTTTTGGAATTTACCCTTGTTATTAAGTTTGCGGTAAAACTAACAACTATATATATATATATATATATATATATATATATATAGGGGAGGGATCAAGTGAGAACCCTTCCCTAGGTGAGAACCACCCAAAACTACGTAGTTTTGAGTAGGAAAATAAAATAAAAAACGCTGCTACCTAGAGGATTCAAACTTGGGTCTCTTCATCCACACTCTATATTACTTACCACCGAGCCAATTGTTTTTTTTGTTTACAATATCGCGCGCTGCTTAATATACCACGGTCCTTTTAGCTTCCATTGTTTAGTATTTGACTCATGCACTTATTAATATCGATTAAATATGCATAATAATGAATTATGAATAGAAAAAAAGTGCATAATAATGAATTATTAATGGAAAAAAAAAAGAAATGTGCATAATAATGAATTATTAATAGAAAAAAATCCAAGAATATGCTCTAATTTCTTATTTATTTAATTCCTTTATATTTTTGTAATTTATGTTATATAAGAAAATATATTTTTTAAAACATATGTTATAACATATATTTTAACTTTTAAAACACGAACGATGAAGTTTAGAACGTACGACATATTTTTTAGAACATACGTTATGTTTTTTAGAACATGTGTTATGTTTTTTCGAACATGAATTATAAATTATATTATAGAACAAATGAAAAAACGATCAAGATATCTACTGATTTTTTTAGAACATTATAAAAAAAGAAATGTGCATAATAATGAATTATTAATAGAAAAAAATTCAAGAACATGCTCCAATTTCTTATTTATTTAATTCCTTTATATTTTGTAATTTATGTTATATAAGAAAATATATTTTTTTAAACATACGTTATAACATATAATTTAACTTTTTTTTTGAAACAACATATATTTTTACTTTTAAAACACGAACTATGAAGTTTAGAACGTACGACATATTTTTTTAGAACATACGTTATGTTTTTTAGAACATGTGTTATGTTTTTTCGAACATGAGTTATAAATTATATTTTTGGAACAAATGAAAAAACGATCCAAATATCTACTGATTTTTTTAGAATATTATACTTAATTTTTGGAACACAAACTACAAACTTTAGAACATACGTTATGTTTTTTAGAACATACGTTATGTATTTTAGAACATGTGTTATGTTTTTTCGAACATGAGTTATAAATTATATTTTTGGAACAAATGAAAAAACAATCCAGATATCTACTGATTTTTTTAGAACATTATACTTAATTTTTGGAGCACAAACTATAAACTTTAGAACATATGTTATTTTTTTTAGAACATACGTTATGTTATTTAGAATATGAGTTATAAATTATATTATAGAACAAATGCAAAAATGGTTCATATATTTACTGTTTTTTTAAACATTATACTTAATTTTTAGAACACAAATTATAAAGTTAAGAACACATGTAACAATATTTAGAACATCGTCCTTAACATTTTAAAACATAAATTACAAAAAATATGGAGGAATTAAATAAATAAAAAATTAGAGCATGTTCTTGGATTTTTTTCTATTAATAATTCATTATTATGCACGTTTCTTTTTTTTCTATTAATAATTCATTATAATGAACATTTAATCGATATTAATAAGTGCATGCGTCAAATATTAAACAATAGAAGCTAGATGAATTAAATAAATAAGAAATTAGAGCATGTTCTTAGATTTTTTTTCTATTAATAATTCATTATTATGCACATTTCTTTTTTTCTATTAATAATAAATTATTAAGCATATTTAATCGATATTAATAAGTGCATGCATCAAAATTAAACAATAGAAGCTAAAAGGGTAATGGTATATTAATCAGCGCGCGACATAAATTATAAGGAAAGCAATTGGTTCAGTAGGCTTGAAAATGTTTCTTTCCTTTTAAAAAAAGATCAACTTTTTCATTAAACAAGTTTTCAATTTAAAAAGTATAGTAAAACTAGTTACTTTTAATAGCATCTTCAATATCATTTCTACTGTGGGCTTTGTTGTATATGTATGTTTATCCATAGTCAATTAATATAATAAGTTCATCCTATAAACATGGGAATAAATTTAGAAGACTAATATAGAAATGAGAAATATAAGGATCATGTAATAACTTAGATGTCAAACTTGAATTCTTCATGTGAACCAAAACTCACAAAACATGACACTCACTTAACTACATCGATCTTATTATTCTTTGCCACATCTTCACTCCAATTCAATCAACCTCTTCACTTCTCTTCAATCCCAATCCTACTATTTACTCTTTTATTATTAAAATAATCATAAGAAACTGACTTGTCAACTAACCCTTTTTTTCTTACAGTCTCTTCTCTTCTCTCCCAAAGTATATCCATTACATCAACTTCCTACCTTAGATTCATGACAACAAGTTTTATTTTCTGTGCTACATGAAACTGCTTGTCGGCATTCACGTGGGTCCTGTTTTTTCTATTCAACAAACCAAGAAAAATAAAAATTAATTAATTAATTCCCCCTTCTTCTTCTTCTGCGGCATAATATCAATGTAATAACTACAATTCATCAAATAATTCTCCTTCTCTCTGTTTTTGTTTCAATGGATTCAAGGACTCTTCTTGATCATGCTCTTTTTCAGCTTACTCCAACCAGGACTAGGTAATATACAATATAGTCCTTTAAATTTAATATTCTGCTAATTACTAATGCTGATCATTGTTTCAAATGTTGAAGATGTGATCTGGTTATATTTGGGGGTGGTGTGAGTGAGAAATTGGCATCTGGGTTGTTACAACCCTTCCTTTCTCACTTAAAAACTGCACAAGATCAGATTTTGAAAGGTGGGTATTCAATTTCTCTTCGTCCTCTGCCTACCAATGTTTACTGGTTCACCAAGGCTACTCTGCAGAGGTAACCATTTTCCACTCACTTGCTAAACTTTATAAGTATGGGATTGGGATTAGGCTTCAAAGTCCTAGAATGTAACTTGGGTTTATAGTTTGCAGATCTGGCTCCTGAGCTTGACGTTTCATTTATTAATTGGTTTTAGATAAAACCCACTTTAGGAAATGTTTTGCATTTATTAACGGATTAGTTTTAATTGATTCATTTGTTTGGAATTGAATACAACTGACATCAACATGCTGTTAGATGCACTGATTTGTACCAAATTGGTCAAAAGTTTAGTTTTTAGAAATGCAAGTAAGAATGGAAATGAGTTATTTATGGTGGCATCCGGTCGCAGAAATTATAAAAAGTAAAGATTTTTGTCGGTTTTAACAGGTTTGTGAGGTTTGTTGGCTCGCCAGAAGTTCTTGAGAGATTTGTGACAATAGAAAAAGAGTTGGAGCAGATTGAGAGTTCAGTCCAATCAAATGAGAGTGCAGATGCAGAAGGTAGGCTTGTATTGTAGTGATTCAATGATGCCCAAGTCATGACTGATGTTTCAATAATATTATCATGTCTCTTTCATTTCATACAAGTACTTGAAACAAACTTACTTAATTCGGGTTTGGGATCCCATGATTGAGTCTTTCAGGTGCAAGTGGAAGTTACCAGAAGTCGGGTACCAGTGATGTTCTCCAGGGAGACAATTCCAAGTAAATTTATCTTATTTGGCAATTGATATATATTCATATTTGAATGCATTGAAAGTGTTATGGATTGACTCTTCAGCTCGCAGGGCTCGTCTGCAGCGTGCTTTGGAAACAAGGAAAGCTGTCCTCCGGAAAGAGCAAGCTATGGCGTATGCTCGAGCATTGGTTACTGGATTTGAAATGGACTCTATTAGTGATCTCATTTCCTTTGCTGATGCTTTCGGAGCATCACGGTTAAGGTAATATAACATAGAGCTAACTTATATTAGGAAGTTTTAATATTAAACAGATCTTTTACTTCTATTGTAGACACTAATTACTTAGTTGAAGTCCTAATTATTACTCTCGTTAGGTGTAAAGTATTAGTATTAGTATTAGTAGTAGCTGAAGATCTATTTCTAACTTCACTCAGGGAAGCATGCTTAAATTTTATGGAATTATGCAAGAAAAAGAATCAAGATCGGCTATGGATGGAAGAAATTGCAGCAATGCAAGCATCTAGGCTGGAATTACCTTATCTGGGAACTTCTGGAGTTGTGCTAGCCGGTGAGGAGAATTACGGTAGCCAAATTAACGGTCTATCCGCTGGAAAACTGAATGGTTCCATAGATGCATCAGACTCCAGTCATGGAAGTTTAGAACTAAACCAAGGTATATCCCCTCCCTATCATTTTAGATTTATCTCTACTTCTGCATATTCGAATGACATTCAATGACGTGAGGCGAACATATATCATACTTGGATTTGGATTTTGATGTTGATGAACATCTTTGCAGATAGCGGTTTGACAACACCAGCTCATGTTCAATCAATGGATGGCAGAGCTCCAGTGCCCATGCCATGGCCGAACAATCACCCTCAATACATGCACAATTTTCAAGGTCCCATGTATCAACAAATGCAGCCATATCAAGGCTACCTTTATCCTGGTATGCAATTTCCTCCTCCATATGTTCCCGGGAATATGCAGTGGCCTCCAAAAGTAGATGACTGGGAACCGGAGGATAGGAAGAAGCATAAATCATCATCTAGGAATAAGAAATCTTCACGTGGAAAAGGACAGGAAGCTTCAATCGAGGATAATTCCGCGGACCCTAGTGATTCCAGCTCAGAGACTGAATCAGATGAAATTTTTCAGAATGGTGCAAAGGAGTCTAGTGAGCCCATTCATAGGAAAAAGAACGGAAAGAAGTCCTCAAGAAAGGTTGTCATCCGCAATATTAATTACATTACTTCAAAGCGGAATGGAGGAAAGGAAAGTACGTCCAATGAGACATCAGATGGCGAGGAATTCATTGGAGAAGCTATCAAGCAGCAAGTGGAGGAAGCTGTTGGTTCACTGGGACGACAACATAAATCAACCTCTCGTCATCATAAGAAATCACATCGAAGCACTATAGATGATTCAAATGATGAAGATAAGAAAGAAGCTTCTAGTAATCGTGAGGGACACAAGGGAAATGACGCATGGGGTTCCTTCCAAAACATCCTTTTGCAAGACAAGGATTTAGATTCTTTTGACAGTGAGCCGCGTCCTTTACAGCTTCAGGAGTACTCTGAGATGGGAATGTCATCAGCTGTAAACCTTGAATCAGAGCAAATAAGGAATCAAAGAGCTATTTCAAATGATTCCTTTCTTGCAGCTAAGAGGGAAACTAGTAGTGAAACAGAATTTCACCTTGGGAGCTTTGAAGCTGGTGAGAATCTCAGTCCATTGACAATGAAAACGGATAGCACATACGAAGAGTTGTTATTTTCTCAAAGAAACGAAGAATCGAAGAGCCGTCCCCAACCTACCTTTTCTGATCATTCAACTGAATCTCTGATGATCAAAAGTCAAAAAGAAGAAGATTGGTTCATCAGCAACCAGCAAGATAAGTCGGTGAACAAGGATGGAAGTACAAGCCTCGGAACATTTGATGGAGATTATGCTTCATCATTGGCTGGTGATCATATTTACTATGAGGAAAGCAAGAAAACTTTGCCTGTTGATGACTCGTTCTTTATCAATAATCGGTCCTTGGCGGATGATCAATCCGAGCCTATACTGAGGAGAGATATAAGCATGGATGCAGATATTGTTGAAGCTACTGAATATGAGAACGGGAACCAGGAAAAATCAAATGATAAATCTGAGGCATTTGGTTCCCACGAACCAGATGACCTTTACATGGTGCTTGGACGTGATTCAGCAGCTGAGAATGTTATATCATCTTGGACTATGGATTACGAGAATGACCCTTTATCTGCTGAAGCTAATGAAACATATGTTCCCGAGGATAAACCGCCTTCTAATGTTAAGCCCACTAATGCTAAAACTGGTCCTGGAGGAAAAATAGCAGGTAAAGAAACAAAGTCGAAAGTTTCAAACGGGACCTCTGGAAGGAGCAAAACTGACTTGACATCAAAGACCAAGAAACCAACTCCTGCAGGCAAACATACGGTTCCAAGAAGCAAAAACAAGGTAATTTACTATGCTCATGTTAGTTGCCATTGTCTGATCCATTCAAAGCATTTTCCTATTGTTGCATCCTTTATCTAGTTCACATTAAAACAGGAAGAAGAAACTAGGAGGAGATTGGAAGAGTTATCAATCCAACGTCAGAAGAGAATTGCGGAAAGGAGTACTGCTGGAAATGGTGCAGCAGCATCCAAAAGATTACCGGTGAAAAAAATGTCAACTGTAAGTTCTGCAAAGACCGAGGATCCCAAAATACAATCTCCAAGCCAAGTGACCAAGAAAACAGTTTGTAGGACTTCCACCATTGAGCGGCTCGCTTCTGCTCGGGCAGCACCAAAGGTTGAATCAGTTCAATCAAAAGCCATCCAACCCAAAAAGCCAACCTCGAAGACAAATGGTCCATCACAGAAGACTAATGCTTCTGAACAGAAGAGACCGAGTTCAAACACAGTGAAACCTGATGTCCCTCAAAAGAAGGAAAGCAAGGTAGTAACAGCTGAGAAGCCGATGCAGGTACCTGCAACAAAAGCCCCTCAGCCTCAGCCTACAAATGACATTGATGAATTTAAGGACATTAAGGAGTTACACAGCATTTCTTCAGCAGAGAAGAATGAAATAAATGAGCTTTCAGAAAGAGAGAGCAAGGAAGTTAATAGTTCATTCCATATTGATTCATCTACGCAACACGATCACTTAAAAGGTAAAGATGAGGAGGTAACTATAGAAGCTCCTATGCTTCATGAAGACATGAAAACAACAGAGATGAGTATACATCCTATGCCGGAAGTCCCAAATAAGGATTTAGATATTTCTGCTGAGAATGCAAGAGAGATCAGTGTTCAAAGCGAATATAGGCCTTGGCCTGAAACATCTGAGATACAAGTATCAACCACACCACCAGATGAAATAATCCCAGAACCAGTCCACTCCAGGAAGAAGTGGAACAGTGATGAAACATCTCCTAAAGCTGCCAAAGGTTTTAGGAAGCTTCTTCTGTTCGGTAGGAAAAGCAGAACGTCTACTAATGTAATGGCTTAGAGGACCCCTGAAAAGAGCGGATATAGTAAAGGAATGAAAGAAGAAGAAAAGAGTTGAAAGCAGGTACATAGCTTACATTGAGAATAAGGCCTTTGGTGTTGACGCCAGACATATTTTGTAATATACATGGGTTTGGTCTTGTTGTGCAGATTGAAAGTGTATAGAAAGCAATTTCAGGTAATTTGTTTTCGCGTTTCTGTGAAATTTTCCTTTTCTGGATCTTCTTTGTGTGTATTTCAGAACCTTGTAACGAGTTATTGAATGAAGGCAATTATCTTCCGTTACTTTATCACTAATTTTAATGTTTATGAGAATTGTTATTGAGAATTTATACTTGCCCAAATTCTCAGTCCAGATCGTAAGGGACATGGCGTGAGTTCAGAATGACCTTGTCCGTTTCAAGCGCAAATTACAACATGTCTATGGACTAAACCTAACAGGCTTTTATCGAAAAATATTCAGCTCAACCCTGTTAATATAGATAGGCTCGGGTTTCAAACTCAAATCTCAAACACAGTCTATACAAATCCACCTAAAAAAATGTACATAATTTAAATTATAAAAAATTAAATTTATACTGAAAAATAAATAGTTAATATATTAATATATAAATTCACTAATTAATAGACAGACTGGATCGGTCCATACTATTTTTATCAATCCTAAAACCGCTTAAAAAATAGACAGGACTTAGCAGACATGGGCCATACTAGGCCTAAAATCAATTTTCTGTGTCCAAGGCCCAAGCCTGAGCATCCGGACCTATAGACAGGTCTATAGAAAGGTGTTTCTGTGAGCTAGAGAAAAAGAAAATATATATATATATGGCAGTAGTCCTACGAGGACATGAAAAAAAATATGAACCACTGTACAAGGAACTAGCACTGCCTCCTAAGGAGGAGGAAGGAAATTTCCTCCCAAAATATTCAATTAAATTAGTAATGTACACTAGGCGAATTATGATACAAATTTGTTACAGATGAAATCCATAACTACCGTTTGCTTCTTTTCTCCCTCCTCTTTTTCTTATTCCTCGATCTTTCCTTCCTTCTGTGCTTTTTGGAATCCTTATCTGAACTCCTCGAGTGAACCTTCTGCGCCTTCTTCCGCCTATCTGTATCAAGCTCCTCTTCAGAAGAGCCATCAGATGACATCAGTGGAGAAGGCTTCTTTGGACCCAGAACAACACGATTCTCTCTTCTGTCGAGCCGAATGGATGCCATTTCCATGGATTCTGGAGGAGGAAGATAGGGACCTGTTTCATCCATCCTTGAACCAATTGCACCTCGACCACGCTTGACCCTGTCCAGAAAAATGATGTCAAACTCATTTCTGTCGCACACATGATGGAGAAGAACATATACACAGGAGTTAGCTTATACCTTGATCGCAAAAATTCCTCAATCTCTTCATCCTTCAAACCTCCATCTTCTCCGTAGTTGCAGTTCCTTTTGATAGAGGAGATTGCATTAATGCTGCTATCATTTACAACATGCTTCTTATTAATGCTTCTAGAAGACATGTTGATCTCTCCATGGCTACTGCTGTTGCTGCTACTCCCATGTCTTGATCTTTCTCTAGCCCTAGCATCAAGCTCATGCTCCTTTTGCCGAACCCGCCACATTTCATTGACTTCAACAGCTCGATTTGCTGATGATCAGTTGACATATGAAAATCAAGGACAAATGTATAAGAATAATCACACAATGGAAAGTCAATTCAACGTATTTTTAAAATAAAAAGGAAAAGAGAAAGCATGATAAAACCCATTCTAGACATTGTAAGTTCTAGGAAAATCTAATTTGTTCCTTAAGAAACTTCACCGTCACCTTCCCTTATTCAGGCCCTTTTAGATAAAGTTGTTGGGAGCTTAACAACACATACCATTAAGTTCAATGTCCTCAATACTTAAAATGACATAACGCAAATTTCAAGTATACAAGGTGATAGAAACAAACAATCAAGGTAATCCTTAAAACCAAATAACAATTAACAAGAAACAAATGGAATCTGAATGTAAGAGCTGTAATTCATCAATCCGAAAAGGATAGTAAATAAGAAACAAGGTTAAAGCAAATTTCAAGCATAAAAGGTTATAGAAACAATTAAGGAAATCCTTAAAACCAAACAACAATTAACAAGAAACAGATGAAATCTGAATGTAAGAGCTGTAATTTATTAATCCGAAAAGGATAGTAAATAAGAAACAAGGCTAGGCTAACCCCACAGGAAGATAAATCTTCCTTCTCCACTCAAGATAGAGTCCTGCAAGATGCAGAAAGAGTACACAAAAAGACTACCCGTAATCTATTGCTTCCCTCACCACCTTCATATAACATAATTCTTCTCCTAGCCTGCCAGCTCAATCTCTAGGGCATAACTACCTCATACCAACAACACCCCTACTCATAACTAACTTCTCCCAAATTCTTTCCTCACGCTGCTCCTTTTGTTTTCTTACGCACATATACTCTCATTGCCTAAGGGGTCCTAGGCGCAAGATGCACGGCTGATGAATAGGAGGCACAGAAAAAAAAAAAAAAAAAAAAAAAAAATCTATATTAATATTTGATACTAATATTACTAATTAAAGAATAAGTCGTGATTAACCAAAAGACACATTTATAACCACACAAACAAGACAAACCACATACAAACGTAATATTAAATGTCAAAAACACCAAGTTAAGTTCATAGAGGCATATACTTAGGTGCTGTTTGATAAAACTGAAAATTAAGTGCTGAAAAAATAAGTACTGAATTTTAAGTGCTGAATATTTTAAGTGCTGAAAATATTGAGTGATATAATTATTATAAAAATATTAGTTGATAATGTTTAACTTAAAATGTTAAGTCAAATATTTTGACTTACCAAAATAAGTGCTTTTTAACTTAATTTATTAATTTAAGTGGTGGAAAAATAATTGTTATCAAACACACTTAAAATAAATAAATGCTTAATATTTTAATTTAAGCCATTAAGTGGCTTATCAAACAAGGCCTTAATCTAATTAATGCTAATAAACTAATAACCATTCATTGTCAATAAAAAGAACACAAAAAAACTAATTATCCTCAAGATTAATATCGCCCTCTCCATTATCATTTTCATCTCCAATTTCCTCTTCATATTGATCCTCCTCCTCATCTATAAGTGACATAGATGGCCTAGCTCTCACAAGAGGAGTTGTTTTTGCTTTTTCCTTTTACTTAGTCTTAACACCTGAGGTGGAAAGCAACCATTTTTTTCCGAGTTGTATACATTTCATCCTCAATCTCACTAGCTCTAGCAACTGACCCCAAATTAAATCATCATCCTCAATTCCACTAGCTCTAGCTCTCTGCTCGTTTCTTTTATTTCTTGTGTCGCGGTGGAGAATGGATTCTTTTACATCTCTTCACCTCCCTTCTGTTTATGTCTCTTCTTACCATAGTTGTGAAAGGCGCAAGCGGGTCCTAGAGCCTATACACAAGGCTAAGGCGCCGGCATGAGTAACACAAGGCGCACCGAAACAAAATAACATATAAAACTATAAATAACACTTAACATTTCTAAAATGACAAAAATAGTCAAATAACAACAATCTTAATCATAAAATGCATGCGATAAATTATAATTATAATTAACTACTAAAACATAATTATATTTCATAATAAAATTTAACAAATTTCAAACACTTAGTTAATAATAATAACCAAGTCTGATCATAACTATTTTCCTCAAGCAAGACTAAACTCTTTAGTCTTCATAGTCCCTATTCATCATCAATGGGGGAGAAGCTGCTAAGTGTTTTGCGTTTTCTGTCCTTTAGAATCGCAGCTCATCTCTTTCCTTTCCTTTCTTTTTTTCTTTTCCCAACTTTACCTGAGCCCTTCATCATAAAGACTTTCTATGGCTAGGATTAGAAGCTTAAAAAACCCTACAATTGCACCTAGGCGCACCACACTCAAGGCGTGAGGCTAGCCAAGGCACACAAAGGCGCGCGCCTGGCTAACATCGCCCACCTCACACAAACAGAGGAGCTGACCCCTGACCCTTGCATAAGGCGCGCCTTTACAGCTATGCTTCTTATTCTTGTTTAGTTTGACACTTTTACTTAGATTAAATCAAGGTTAAATTTAAGTTTACTTAGATTAGATCAGTGGTTGAGACTAATCAACCTTTTAGTTTAATGGGAAAAACAAAACTAATAAAAAAGGCCCTTAATGTTAAAGAGGCGCGCCTGAGGAGAGCCTCTGAAGCCCAAGCGAGATCCGTTTAAACTGAGCCTCGCCTAGGAGTATTAAGGCTCATACCCTTGAGCCTTGCATAAGGTGCACCATGCGCGCCTTTAACAGCTATGTATGATTCCAGATATCCCCTCTATTAGCTTGTTCTCTATCACAAGGGGCCGACATTTGTCTTATAAACTAATAAAATAATTGTGGAAAATTGACCCGATTAGGTGGCTGCTTATTTGCCCAATTCAATTGCATAAATGTACTCACCTTTGTGACCCCTAGTAACATCTCAGACATCAAAAAAATATTCTGCTTTATAAATCATTGGCTACACCCAATTGTGTTCCACACAAACCATCTCATTTTGATCAACAAGCAGACTCTAGAAACAAAGCCACAAAGAAAAGAACCACCAGAACATCACATCTTTGAATTTAACATTGATTTCAGATCTACTTGATGCCTACGTTATGGGTTTCAAAGTCAATTTCTTTACAAACACCAAGAATACAAACATGTGTTTCCATTTCTTACCAGTTCTCCAGGAGGTAGCTATATTATATTGACATTGGAAGATTCTCCTGGTAAGGAGGAAACTACATCCTCATTTACTGGTGGTTGAATCTTATTCTACCAGAGGATGAAGCCACCAACCAAGTTCTGATGTTATTTCATATGATGAATATTGGTCCAATATGTATTTTAAATTTTAGTTAAGTGCACCATCAGCATAGAGTGGACAAACCTAAGTACTCAATAGTTACTTACTGTGTAAATAATATCTTAGCTCATAGATCTGTTTGAGGAAGTATGAAAAGAAAAAGGGCTTGAGAACCAAACAATGATATTACAGCCATAGTTGTGAAAGACACAAGGGGGTCCTAGAGCCTAGGCGCAAGGCTCAGGCGCACGCATGTGCGACACAAGGCGCACCAAAACAAAATAACATATAAAATTAAAAATAACAACACTATCTTAATCATAAAATGCATGAGATAAACTCTAATTAACTACTAAGACATAATTATAATTCATAATAAAATTTAAATCTAAAGACCAAGTTCAGCTTCAACTAAAACACTAGGGCCTTGTTTGATAACCCACTTAATGACTTAAATTAAAATATTAAGCACTTATTTAATTTAAGTACGTTTGATAACAATTATTTCTCCACCACTTAAATTAGTAAATTAAATTAAAAAGCACTTATTTTGGTAAGTCAAAATATTTAACTTAACAATTTAAATTAAACATTATCAACTAATATTTTTATAATAATTATATCACTCAATATTTTTGGCACTTATAATATTCAGCCCTTAAAATTCAGTACTTATTTTTTCAGCACTTAATTTTCAGTTTTATCAAACAGCACCTAAGTTAATAACTAATCGTCTAATAATAAATGCTTTTCCTCAAGCAAGACTAAACTCTTTACTTTAGTCTATAGTCCCTATTCATCATCAAAGCCAGTTTCCTCTTCATCCCTAAAAACTAATGGAGCTTTACTCTTATCCTTTCGCCTAGGCCTAGCACTTGAACTAGAGGTATTCATAACATTTTTTCTAGTATGATAAGCACTTTCTTCAGCTCCAATAGCCCTACTAACATCAGCGAATGTTAAATTTTCATTTGGGAACATTAGCTGAATCAGAGATGGCTGCTTCAAAGAATCGCAGGTCGCAGCTCACGGAAAGGAGGAGAAGCTGCTACTTGTTTTGCGTTTTCTTTTCTTTCCTTTTTATTTTTCTAATTTAATCTGAGCCCTTAATCCTAAAGATTTCCTATGGTTGTGATTAGAAACCAAAAAAACCCTACAACTGTGCCTAGGCACGCCCCACTCAAGTGGGCGGGTCTGGCTGACATCACCCGCCTCACACCAAAAGAGGTGATAACCCTGAGCCTTGCCTCAGACACGCCTGAGGCGCGCCTTTGACAACTATGATTACGGCCATAAATGGTTTCATGTATAACTTAATGGGCTCAAACTGGCTTTACACCACAAGGACAACTATTTCCAACACTGATCAAAACATGTGAATGTACTTGGCATATGAAGAGCAAAACGACCAAGGGTGCTCTTTCGAAAAAGAACACCATGATAACATCATTCAGTTTTCATGCACACCATGCCTTTTTACATCAGAAAATGCCACCTATTAGATTTGCAAATCCATAACAAAATATTCTACACATTTTATAGCTCTCTTTTCTCAAGCTTCAAATAGCAGTACAACATTCTTTCACATCATATTTTTCTGTCATGATTTATGAACTATATATTATTAGAGAACACTTTGAAATTCATAATCTGCTAGTCCCAGATTCAGAAATATTAATTAACGATAAATGACATAATACCTCCAGGTAAAGCATGCCTTAAAAAGGAAAATGCATAAAATAAAGACCCATTTGACTGGTTCATATAATAGCATCAGTTACTGAGTCACATAAAAAGATATGCAAGAAAATAAGAAAAGGAATACCTTGCTGCACACCAAGAACAGTTGCTGTGAGAAACCGTGAATTAGGTCGACCCCTCACATTAGGTTTCTGAAGATAAGCATGCACACCGTCCTTGTCGGCTTGTCGCCTCAACTCCGCAGCTTCTCTCAGGAGAATTGTAGCTAGCCTGTTCTCTGTCTCCAGATCCATCAACTCCTACAAAAACCAATTTCATAATCTAAATAAGCACCCAATGAAAAATATAAAAAATAGATCTTATACTCATATTAAGAATTAGAAGAAAAAAATGAAATTGTAAATATGACATATAGTCTTTGAACTTCACTAGCCAAGTTTCAAAAGTCACTAACAAGTGCCCAAAATGAGTGTAAAAAACACAAAATTTTAGAAAAACATTAAATGGTATGAAACTTGCTAGAACTAGAAGCTTCATTTTCTGAAGAGCATACTTCTTGAAAATATCTGCTCAGATGCAAGAAAGTTCTTGCACTTCCTGGTCGGTTATAACCAAATAGAAGGAACCAAGTAGGGAACACAAAATTACAAACTATAAATTGATTAGGGACAAATGGATGAGTATACCCATAACGGTCCAACATCAATGTAGGGGTGTGCACGGTTCGGTTAACCGGTCCATTAGGTATTAAAATTAACCGACCGAAACTATCGGTTTTTTAACCAATGAAACCGAAACCGGTCCATACATATTGGTTAACCGTACGCAGTTAACCATTAATTTCGGTTTGGTTTTTCGGTTAACGGTTTTTAACCAGTTCTCAACGGTTAACTAAAAATCAGCCGTTAACCACAATTTTTACCCAACCCTAAATTAAATTGAAAACCTTTAGGATCATACATAACATAATTAATCAAGAAATATATAGTATAGGTCAGTTTTGAGACATAATTTACACGAATCTAGCTATATATATCATATATGATGTGCATTTCATCATTAATATGATGTGCATTTCATCGTTAAGAAGTAAAATCAAAAGAAAGTCCAAAACTAGCCAACTAACTATATCATAAATTTTAAAATTAATATGGTGAATCGAATGGTTTCAGGTCTTCGTTAATTAAGAAAAAAGCTGTATAAGTAGTCATCAAACTCTTTCATCATTGCTATACAATTTCAAAGATGAACTCTGTCATCAAACTCTTGAATTAAAGAGATTCCTCAAACTCTTTCAAAGATAAACAATTTCAACTACCAACTAGTTATACAATTTCATCATTACTGAAAATATTCTTACAAAACCAACAATATTGCTACTTCCTTCTCTGTCTGCAAACTCTTCAAACCAGACATTGAACAAAAAGATAAAGAATGATACCAAACCCAGACATTAGCAAACCCAGATATTGCTAATTACCTTAATCAACAACTCGGTGAGAGATTGGAACGAAAGAGGTGCGAGATGGAAGGACGGTGGTGCGAGATCGAACGAAGATGGTGCGAGATCGGAACGACGGCGGTGCGAGACAGAATGAGGAACCACGGTGTGAGGAGATAGGAAGGGATGAGGAATGACTGTGTGAGGAGATCGGAAGGGATGACGAACGATGGTGTGAGGAGATCGGAAGGGATGACGAACGATGGTGTGAGGAGGAGAGACGGACGGCGTGTGTGGAGATCGGGACAAGGAGGAACGATGGTGTGAGGAGGAGAGATGGACGGCGGCTTCCTTTCTTTGGTTTTCTATCTTGGTTTTTGAACAATAGACAGAATAGGGTTTGATTTTAATAGTTAGGCCTAATACACAAATAACCCCATGAACTTGTTCAAATGTTGCAACTGGCTTCTCCAATTTTCAATTGTAACAATTTAACCCTTAAAATTATCCAATTGTAAAACATAATCCTAAATTGGAAATTTTTTTACCCCGTACTTGAAGCAACCGTAAAAACGTTTCCCCAGAATCGTATCACGCCAAAGATCTGATTATTACACTCCACGAGCGTTGCAGCTTTTATATTTCACGTGTTTCTTCAATTGCAATCCATGTCAACAATTTGGGATTATGTTTTACAATTGGATAAGTTTGAGGGGTTATGTTTTATAATTGAAGAAGTTTGAGGGGTAAGTTGTTACAATTGAAAGTTCAGAGAGGCAGTTGCAACATTTGGACAAGTTCAATGGGTTATTTCTGTATTAGGCCTAATAGTTATAATATACGTATATAATATATTAATTTTTTAAAATATATATTTATTAAACGGTTCGGTTAACCGTTAACCGCGATTTTTTAATACTCTAACCCGAAACTGAAACCGATACCAATTTATTTTTTTAACCATTAAAAAATCACTGGTTCGGTTAATCCTTTTTTTCGGTTCTATTTCTGATTCGGTTACCGGTTTGTTCGGTTTTTTTTGTCCACCCCTAAACATCATTCCTATCAATACTATTATATAAAGATGAATGCAATAAGGAATAGTGAATTCCAATTGATTCAAAACAGTAACATATTCATGTTTTTTCCAAATTTATCCTACAATTTCAACAGTCCATGAACACATGTTGTGGGCATTTGTGTATTTAGCACACTCATGGTAAAACGACGTCGTTTCATACAATGGCATTATCGTCATTTACATCTATACTCTGTAGTAGGTTTCAGACTCCTCAGCCATTTCAATCTTTTCTTCTCTTCCCACTACCTCCGCCGCTCTCCACATATCCATCCGTTTGTGTCTAGGTCGTTTCTTTCAATCTCTTCGATTTCTATCTGCAATTTTAGATTTTTATTTTCACTCGGTTGTTAATAGATCAGATTGGAACCGCTTCAAGAAGTTTTATTCCTATTGATTGAATCCGAGGATACGCGAATTTAGATGTGGTCTGTTGTTGCAGTGTTTGAGTAGAAGAGAAGAAGAAGAAGAAATATGTTGGGAATTATAAGGCAAAAAGTGAGTACTGGAGGCTTTCCTGTTCTGGTGCTATAATTCTATTTTGTTTCTATTGAATTTGAAGTTGTTTCCATTAATTTTAGTTTTTATTTGGTTTTTGCAGGCTTTTC
The DNA here is from genome assembly GCF_963576675.1 of Euphorbia lathyris. NCBI lineage: Eukaryota > Viridiplantae > Streptophyta > Magnoliopsida > Malpighiales > Euphorbiaceae > Euphorbia > Euphorbia lathyris. The sequence continues at coordinate 89,661,663 of NC_088911.1, read as the reverse complement.
GGCAGTCGCTTCAGCAGATTCGGCCTGCGGCTTCAGCATGGAGAAGCTTCTCATCCGCCTCTAAAGAGGTGCAGTAAAAACTTGGCTCGTCTGCTTTATTTGGAACTTTTGTTGTTTAACTGTGCCGTGGTTAGCTTAATTTCTTAGGTTGTGTTTATTACCTGTTTGATTTCATGCATTCTTTAGTTTTATGGAAATGCTGAAATCTTGTGCGTTGTATGAATTTGTAACTATATGCAGATGACAGTTAGAGAAGCACTTAACTCTGCTCTTGATGAGGAAATGTCTGCTGATCCTAAAGTGTTCTTGATGGGAGAAGAGGTGAAAATAATTGGAAACTGTTGTTTTTAGTTGTTTATTTCTTGGTAGTCTCCGTTCTTATGTATTTTTTTTATCTGTATGCAGGTTGGGGAATATCAGGGTGCATATAAGGTTAGACTTTATCTGTATTTTTATGTTGTTCTCAAAGGTCATCCATTCTCTTTCATGTGTCCGATAGTCAGATTTCTATTTGCTGTTTTTTGTAGATAACTAAAGGGCTTCTGGATAAGTATGGTCCTGACAGGGTTCTTGATACCCCAATTACTGAGGTTTCTTTTGTTTCGTTTTCTTTATGTAGTTTTTATTTTTCTATTGCTTTTGCCATGATATTTTGTTTTTGCTGCTGGCGGTAATGGTTTCCTTACTATCATCTCTATTTTCTTATATGTTTATTAGGCTGGATTTACTGGAATTGGAGTTGGTGCTGCTTACCATGGTTTGAAGCCAGTTGTTGAGTTTATGACATTTAACTTCTCTATGCAGGTTGGTATGCTGAATTTTGTATGTTATTTGTTAGTATCTTCTGCAAGGGAAGTTTCTTTGTGTAATCAATTTAAATATGTCAGGAGGTCAAATTCATGTGTGCGGTTGTTGAGGACATTTCTTTGTATAGTAGTGCCCTTAGGATGTAGTTTTGCATTTTATGGTGTTGTTTATGACTTCATTTATTTCAATGAGAAAAAAATCATCGTGGGGATTTTGGTCGAGATTTGCTTAATTTACATTGTTCTGTTGTGCCTTTGATGCAGGCTATTGACCACATTATAAATTCAGCTGCAAAATCTTGCTATATGTCTGCTGGCCAGTTATTTGTGCCCATAGTTTTCAGAGGACGTAATGGAGCTGCTGTAGGAGTTGGTGCCCAGTACTCCCATGTATAGTTTCCTGATACTTTCTTTTCACCTGTCATTTAATTATTCATTGTCTGTTTGTAGCTGATTCATTTTATTCTTAGTTTCAGTGATGATGTTGTTGCTATACTGTCATACCATTTTTTTTCTCTGTATTCTATTATGTTAATGTTCTTGCTCCAAAGGTGTAGTTTGAATTCCGTTTGTAGATGTTGGCTGACAATAATATTTGGTATCAATAGAGGGCAAAGATAACGAATAATCATACAAAAATGGGATTAAAGAATTAGTGAATTTAATTGATTTCAGATTGTTGTTATAACTTTTAGCACTGTCCATGACAAGTTTTAGGAAAAAGAAAATTCTTTGTGATTATTTAACCATTAGCGTTGTTGAATTGGTTTGTCTTCTATTACATGTTACAAAAGCAACCAGTGGTTGATTTTGAAATTTTGTTTTGGAATACTTTAAAGTTCAAATTAATAGTTACAAGAAAATGCCTTTTAAATGCTAAAAAATTCCAATTGATTCAAAACAGTAACATATTTATGTTTTTTCCAAATTTATCCTACAATTTCAACAGTCCATGAACACATGTTGTGGGCATTTGTGTATTTAGCACACTCATGGTAAAACGATGTCGTTTCATACAATGGCATTATCGTCATTTACATCTATACTCTGTAGTAGGTTTCAGACTCCTCAGCCATTTCAATATTTTCTTCTCTTCCCACTACCTCCGCCGCTCTCCACATATCCATCCGTTTGTGTCTAGGTCATTTCTTTCAATCTCTTCAATTTCTATCTGCAATTTTAGATTTTTATTTTCACTCGGTTGTTAATAGATCAGATTGGAACCGCTTCAAGAAGTTTTATTCCTATTGATTTTTCCTCTATCTTCCTCCCATACAACACCAGGTTCGTACACGGTCCGAGAAGCTCGCCTCCATTCCAGAACTGGAGAACTATGATGAGGTAGTTTTCATTCCCTTCATTTAAATCTATTTTTGTCATTTTTTCTTTCATTCTTATGCTGTGATATTTTCTTTAAATTTAAGTTTGTCTTCATGTTTTGCCTTTCAGAGAAGTTTGGAAATCTGAGTTCTGCATGTTGTCTGAATCTTAAGGGATCCAAACATAGATTGTTGAGCATGGGGGTATTGTAGTGAAAACCCTTATATTATTTTTCCTTCTCTTCTCTTTTGTTATTTATAATACTGATCTTCAAATATGATGATTTTGTATCACTAGGTGTCTGATTCAGTTCCTTTTCTTCAACAAGTCAGTTGATTGGTAATCTTGCCGGATCTGAGATACTATATGATTTTGTCCACCTAGGTTCTTTTCTGACCGGTGAGTCCCATTTATTTCTTCAGCTTTATTTTTTTTTCTTGCCATTGGAGATTGATTTTGATTTTTCTTGCCTCTTGGAGATCGAACTTTGGGGATTTTATTCTTTTATAGTTTCCTTAACATGAATTTGTAGGTTAAGTGAATGAATTGGGAACAAGGGTGTTAATATGTTCATGTGTTTATTTCAATCTAATTCTACTCTGTTTTTTTGTTTCTACTTTTGTAAATCTATTTTCAAATTCGTGATTCTTTTTTTCTTGCTTCAGTTGTTAATTTTGATTTTTTTCCAACGTGAATTTTGTTTAGTAGAATAGTTTAGATTGTTGACAAAGGATGGCAAACAAACTTTCTGAGAATTTCTCAGGCAAAAGATAAGTTTTTCTTCAATATACTTAATGATATTCATGATTTCAATCACTGTTATTATCTTTTTTGGCTTACAAACTTTAAACTATTGGAAATGTTGTTTTATAAAGATTTCCTATTTATATGTCCAAATTGAGATTGACTATCTATTAAAGACTCATATTTGTGTCTTGATTGCATAAGGTTTCATGAAGATGATATACCAAATCGTTGTGTAATGATTTTGTTTTTCTCTAGAGTTTTATTTGCATGATGAAATTAAGTTAACTTTTTCCCAACATATAGCTGATTCAGCTTTTGATAAATTAATGTTTATTAAGGTACACTCACGATTCTTAACTTCGATATGGGATTGGATTAGCATGTATTTGTTCATGGTGAATTCTTTCTGATGTTGACATGGCCTTAGTTTTTAATTGAGTTCGTACACTAAGGATGTGCAGAATAAAATTCTCTTTTTTTTTGTTAAAATGCTGAATAGGTTGAACATGGATAGGATTAGACATGCATAGTTTTTTTTTCTTATGTCAATTAATTTGGTCAGTACAACTTATGATATGCTTGCATCTTTTTTTTTATCTAATTTGGAGTGGAAACAATAATTATTTAGAATTAATTGATTAGATATGCACCTACTAAATCTGACAGTTATTTATTGTGATTTGAAGTAGAAACAATCATGAATTTGAATTAATTGATTAGATAGAAATCTACCAAAATCTGACACTTATTAATTTCAACTTACTCATACTGATAGTAAACTGTAACTTGTGTCAGTGTTGCATCATAAATGCACTTTTTTTTCTATAAATGACCTATCTTTTTTTACCAATTCTGAACATTCTTCTTTTCTTTTGCTCTGCTTTTATATTTGTGGCTTTTAAAGTTAAGCTCTTTTTGCTCTTTTGGTGGAAAAAGAAGGTAATCTGGAGATTATTTTAGTAATGAATACATTGTGGTTTGATCACTTCAGGACTTCATATTTATTAGAATACATTGTGATGTGATCACTTCAGGAGTTCATATTTATTAGCACACACTGAATACATTTATTATAATGATAGAAGTCATTTCATTTGGCTTTTCTATTAATTCCATATCTTTTCTGACTGGTGTTTTTATTGTGATTTGAAGTAGAAACAATCATGACTTTAAATTAATTGATTAGATAGAAATCCACCAAAATCTGACCCTTATTAATTTCAACCTGCTAACCTGTGTCAGTGTCAAATCATATCATAAATATTCTTTTTTTTTCCTATAAATAGCATCTCTTTTTTTTACCAAAACTGTACATTTTACAGCTTTCCTTTTGCTTTCCTCTTATACTTTTACTTTTTCAAGTCAAGCTCTTCTTTTTCTCTTTGGGTGGAAAAAATGTAATGTGTAGATTATTTCAATTGACCTGTTACATTTCATTAACTTGCATTATTTATATTCTTATTATTATGTTATTAACATAGTGTTTTATATGTTGGCAGATGTTTTTGGTTCCGTTAAATATGGATTCTGTGTTAGCGGACATCCTGTTCCGTCTCTCCCTTGGACCTCATACAAAGAAAATCTTCAGTGATTCTGGGATTGGCCCTTTTCAATGCCATATTACTTTTACATGTCCTGATCAATATGGAATTGTGGGTGAGCGTTTCTTTGTTGGCCATAACAATAGCAACTGTGGGCAAGCTATTGCTAATGCTGCATTGGAAGCACTTCACTTTCTGAAACCTATTTATGAATTTGAGGTTATCGATTTCAACCACAAAGAATTAACAGAGTTAAAAGCCTTCCATAATGTGCTTGCCATGCCTTCAGTGCAAGAGGGTTCACCAAATTTTGTGGGTGCACATAATGTTGCTGGTCCTACTGCAGAAAACAACAAAGCCTCTTATGAGAAACTTGAGAACAAATATGGACGTCTTAAAGCCAAGTATTTTGGATTGAAGGAGAAGCATATTCAATTGGTAAACAGCAGCAAGCGGTTTCACAAATCACTGGTTAAGGCTAAAGTAATCTGATAGATGTCAAGTGGCAGGAGGTATTTTCTTTGTTATTTCTTTCTTATTTTTGAATTCCAATTTGGTAGCTGTAAACATATTTTACAGATTTGAAAAATTCTTTACCTATTATTTATTAATACACGATTTTGACTGTTAATTGTATGATATTAAATTTTATTCTTGGTTTTATTATTAAGTTGTGTTCTGATTGTAACATATTTCAGGAGTTCTTTTTGTTCCTAACACATTTTGGGGAGTGCAGTGCAGTCTGCTAGCACCTTTTTCAGGTTTGGTTCCAGGACTTTTTGGATTGCACTATGTTTTGTCTTTGCTAGCAGCTTTTTGTTAATATCAGTTAATATCAGTTAGTGGTGAACTAGCCTTGAAAATTTTAATGTAAGATATAGCGGTTTATCCATGTGGTAGATGTACTAAGTTCATGTATTAAATATTATGATGTTTTATAATATATAGGTTACAATTACAGTTTCTTTCTTATATTTTTTTCCGTATTCTTTCAAAGTAGCATTATCTGATACTAAAAAACACTATGAAAAACAAGGTTGATTGAATAATTAAATTTTTTATTAATAAATTTTATATATGAAATAAACTAACAGATTTAATTATCAAATTAGAGATTTTATTTATGCTTTATTACCTAATTTATTTATGTTTTTAAGAAGTGTTTCATTTTAAAAAACAAAAATCATTAACCAGTTTATTAACAAGAATTACTTAAAGTTTAATATGATATAATGATATAATTTTTTTTTCATTGATTAGTATAGTTGTTAAAGATGAATTATCAAATTAAATTTTTTTATTCAAATTGACTTTTAGATAAAATCTTATCAAATTAACTAAGTATTTTAAAGAGAATATAATTAATAATAAATTTTAACTCAATCCCAATATATTCCTAGATATATTTACTAAGATATTAATTGGTTCAAATATTTTTATTAAATTTTAAACACTTTTATATATTAAAGGGATAAGTGCCAAAATAGGCCTAAGGTTTTTGGAAAAGTACCAATTTAGGTTCAACGTTCAGAATAGCAACAATATAGGCTTAACGTTTACAACATAATATCAATTTAGGCTTAACGTTTATAATATAGCATCAATTTAGGCCTCACGTACAAAATAGCACCAATATAGGTTTAACGTTTACAAAATAATACGAATTTAAGCTTAACGTTTACAAAATATATCAAATTTAAGCTAAACGTCACGATTAAATTAACCATATTATATTTTTTTTCTTAACTTTATATCCTATCTTTTTATTTAGTTCTATTTTCTTACTTATTATACTATAATTAATTAGTTTTCTTGCCCATTTCATGTCTCATGTAATATATGCAAACCAAAAGTAATTGAATATCCACAATATTAACTAAAGGTAATTGAATGTCGACAATATTTTTTGAAATATTGTGGATATTCAATTACTTTTGGTTTGCATATATTACGTGAGCAATCAAATTTAGTAGTCATGGAATCATTTATGAAAAACAAATATAAGATTTTAATGGGTAAAAATACTAATTAATTATATTATATTATAATAAATAAAAAGATAACTTATAAAGTTGATAGGGAAAGAATATAATAGGATTAATTTAATTATGACGTTTAGCTTAAATTGTATATATTTTATACGTTAAGCCTAAATTGATGCTATATTGCAAACGTTAAACCTAAATTGATATTATGTTGTAAACGTTAAGCCTATATTGGTGCTATTTTTAACGTTGAGTCTAAATTGGTACTTTCCCAAAAACTTAGCAACCCCGTCTACTTAAAACACTGACTATCTGCTTCCAACACAATAAGTAGAGACTGATGACAATCAATTCAAATCTTATAAGTTACCTTGCCGTTACCTTGCCATGACAGTTTAAAATATGTATCATCATGACATTAAATTATTTATGTACTTAGTATTTAATACACGTCTTATCAATCAATTTCATATTAACACTTTAAATCTGTTAATGTCTAGAAAAAAAACTTAATATATCCAATTAAAAGATAAATGACTGGATCACTGAAAATGGAATAGATCAATTACTTGATTGTTGAATTATGGTCCACTCTTAAACATCACGATTCCGCTTACATAATTGCCTAAGAAATGCGTAATGTTGTATGAAATAAATGGTTAAAAACTAATGCATAATGTTGTATGAAATAAATGATTAAAAGCTTAAGGTCTCAATCTAAAAGAAAATTATTGTTTAGTATTTGGACAATGTATATTAACTAATTTAAGCTATCAAACCAAACATTTATTTTAATCATCACATTATGCCAAATTCTATCTAAAGAAAATATAAACTCATTGATTATACATATCTTATCAATCAACTTCATATTAAACATGTATCATCATGTCATTCCCTCTTAAAATTACAATCTCAGTTATAGAATAGTCTAACAAAAACATACTATCTTATAAAATAAATGATAAAAAACTGAATGGCTATATAGAAATAAGAGACTTAATATATTCAATTAAAAGATCAATGTCTTCATTACTAAAAATCAAATAGATCAATTGTTTCAGTATTCAAGTCTGATGCACTCTTAACATTATACACAATTCTATCTAAACAAAATATTAATTCGTTTATTGACTTACCATTAATGAGAACCAATAACCTAACCTACACGTCCCGTCAATCAACTTCGTATTAAATATGTACCATCATGACATTAAATTATTTATATACTTTAGTATTTAATACACGTCTTATCAATCAATTTCACATTAAATTATCAATTAATCAAACCCCAAGAACTTAACAACTTCACCTATTCTATCTATATACTTTCTATTTAATAGATATCTTATCAATCAATTCTATATTAATTATAATCCTACTACAATCTTATCAATCAATTTCATATTAACACTTTAAATCTGTTAATGTCTAGAAAAAAATTTAATCAGAGACTTAATATATCCAATTAAAAGATAAATGAGTGGATTACTGAAAATGGAATAGATCAATTACTTGATTGTTCAATTATGGTCCACTCTTAAACATCACGATTCCGCTTACATAATTGCCTAAGAAATGCGTAATGTTGTATGAAATAAATGGTTAAAAGCTTAAGGTCTCAATATAAAAGAAAATTATTGTTTAATATGCTGCAGAGAAGACAAATTACAGACTTAATATACCATGATGATACATATTTAATATGAAATTAATACCATTAATAAGACTCCACCAACTTAACCTAATCTATTTATATACTTAGTATTTAATACACAACCTATCAATCAGTTTCACATTAAACTATCATTAATTAAACTCTAACAACCTAACAACTTCACCTATTCTATTTATATACTTTGCATTTAATACATATCTTATCAATCAATTTCATATTAATTATAATCCCATCTCACAATCTTATCAATCAATTTCATATTAATACACTCTGACATTCCTTTTTCTTCTTCCAAAGTGCCTTAAATGATCTCCGTTCTTAGTAATGTCTTCCCATTTTAGTAACTATTTAAATTTGATCTTCACCTCTTTCTTTCCAGCACTTTCTGATTTTGGTTCCTAAGGTAAATTTTTACTTTCTTTATATTCTTTGGGCATTTACTTGTGCTTCCTTTTCTGATCCATTCTCATGTCATAAGCTCTAATCTTCTTCTTCTTCTTCTTTCTTTTATTACAGCAGTTACTGAGCTTTGCTTCATTGCTTTGAGCTACTCCAAAAGGTATTTTACAAATATGTTTACATTGTTAGAATTTGCACATGTTTTACTATTTGTTTGCCTATTTATTTATTTATCTCTTGAATAAGTGTGTTATTATGATTATGCCAGATGATCATTATCAAAGTACCTTATCATAGTTTATTAGCTGAGATTTTGCCCCAATTAGAATTACCTCAGTATTCGGACCACACAAGTCGTGATCCCGCTACCGAGCTATTTAGTTGCTGTTTACAGTTGCCCCGCCCAAATTCGTCTGAGCATGCCACACCATTAGAATTTTATGGTTTTAGCTCCGAAAGCTACAACGATGCCAAGAATTTAGCTGCTTTTAGATGTCTTGAACACTTGCACAGTGTTTACAGTGTTGCCATTGTCGATTTCAGCCACGAAGAAATCAATATTGTTAACAATCAGATTCGCTCCCTAATGATATCTCAGACTGTAGACTCGGAAGCTTACGGAAGACTAATGGCCAAATATGACCATCTTAAAGAAATGTATAATAAAATGACTGCTTATCTTAGGCAAATCAGTGACACCGTTGCAAATTTCAAATTTGCTGATGTGGTGAATGGCATCTAAGACAGATATTTCTATGTATTAATATGTTACTCTACAAATATATTCAGACTTTTTGCTAAATGTTCACTTATATTTTGTTTTTAATTATTACTACTAATCCTCATGTATAAAAAAAGAACACGCATTCTCAAACTGGATTTCTGCAAGGTCGCTTGATTTTTTCCGTCCAAGTAAAATAACTTTCTTATTTAAAACATCATTTTCTAAATTCTTTAGGTTGGCAACACCTCATGTTTTGATTTAGAAAGTTATACGTTATTTGCCTTTTTACTCTCCAGAAAAATCAATAATGAATTCTCATTTTCTTCTACTCCTTAACTTTTGATTTCAATTGGGTTACTTCCAATTTCTTTTTCTAACTTGTGTTCTTTTCTTTATTGATGAATAGAACCATGTCCTCTTCATCATCCTTCCCTTTTTCGATACACGATTTATTTGAAGTTCCCATATCTTTTACTTTAGGTAATTTGAAATTAAACATTTGTAATACTTCAAAAATATCTATACTTTAAACATTTAATTAATTGTTTATCACTTCCTCCTTAAAGCAGATTCACATAATTGTTCTTCATCTGGTACTGAAATTACCGAGGGCCACGTTGAGAAAAAATTACGGATTCACACCTCACAAGTACCTTCATCACCAACTTTCAATTCAACCAATTTAGTTGATGTTACTATTACAGAAAATAATGACGTGCCCATATACATAACTAATAATTTCCCCGTACAAACAAACCTTTCCACACCCATTTCGAGGCGGATTCGCAGTACGTGCATTCTATTGTACCGTTCTTATTTATTTCTTCCCTTTCATTAAAACATATAACTAACTACCCACTTTTCAACACCTAGATGAGGAGCCAGAAATCTCTAATATGGGTAGCCCCGATTGCAAATGCCCATATTGTGGTGCTTTGTTCTGGCGGGCCGAGTCTATAAAGACAACAAAAAAACAATATGTGCCGGAATTCAATAGATGTTGTAAGAAAGGAATTGTGCAACTAGATGTCCTGAAAGACCCACCTCCAATTTTAGATTTCCTTTTAGATTACACTAAAGGACAACAATGTTCAAAATTTAGAGACAATATTAGAATGTATAATTCTATTTTCTCTTTCACCTCAACTGGAGGTAATATTGATTACAATGTCAATAAAACACCTGGTCCATATATTTTTAGAATCTCGGGGCAAAATCACCATTTAATCGGTTCTTTGTTACCAAATGAAAATGAAAAACCCAAATTTGCGCAATTATATATTTATGATACAGACAATGAAATACATAATAGGATGTCTTCTTTCATGAATGATGACTCAGACAAAACTCTTGACAAGGATATTGTTAGACAATTGATTCTCATGTTGGATGAACATAATGTCATTGCAAAAGCGTTTAGAATGGCTAGAGATAGATTTAAAGAGTGTGAGCTTTTACCTATTAGATTAAAATTAATTGGAAACCGGCCAAATGCTACCCAACAATACAACCTACCACAATCATCTGAAATAGCAGGCTTATTGGTAGGAGATTTTGGTTTTTATGACCAACATAGGGATATTATTATCGAACATAAAAATGGAAACTTGAAACGAATTAGTGTTTTGCATCCATGCTTAATGGCAATGCAATATCCGCTTCTTTTCCCCCGTGGTGAAGATGGATATATGCCTGAAATCAAATATGTATTTCCTACTACTGGTTGATCCCTAAATAGAAAATATGTTACAATGCGTGAATATTATGCTTATAGATTGCATCAACGTCCATTACAAAATCCTGCTTTGTTAAGAGGTGGTCGTTTATTACAACAATACATTGTAGATGCTTTCACATGTGTTGAACAAGAAAGATTAGATTTCATTCGTCGAAACCAACAAATCCTACGTTTAGAAATTTTTGAAGGTATTAGAGATGCTTTTTTTCGTGGCGATGTCGATGGGTCTCAAATTGGAAAAAAACATAATTTTACCATCTACCCATACTGGTAGTCCTAGATACATGATGGAACACTACCATGATGCTATGGCAATATGCAAACATTATGGTCATCCAGATTTATTTTTGACCTTCACATGTAATCCACATTGGCAAGAAGTATACAAAATGCTAGAACTTATCCCAGGTCAAAAACCAGAACACAGGCCTGATGTCGTCTCACGAGTCTTCAAAATGAAAATTGAAAGTCTAATGGAGGATATAAAAAAAAGAAATTTTTGGGAAAGTATCTGTCTTGCTTTATACAGTTGAATTTCAGAAAAAAGGTCTTCCTCATATACATTGTTTATTATGGTTAGCTACTAATACAAAACCATTAACAATAATAGAAATAGATTCATATATTTCAGCCGAATTACCATGTCAACACACTGATCCAATGGCATATAAAATGGTATCAAAATTTATGATTCATGGTCCATGTGGTATAGTTAAACCTACTTCTCCTTGCATGCGTAATAATCATTGTTCGAAATTCTTTCCCAAAAAATTTCAACCCAAAACTGTTATAGACTCGAACGGATTTGCAATTTATAAAAGAGAAGACAACAAAAGATACATAGAAAGAAATGGTTTAAAAATTGATAATCGTTTTGTGGTACCATATAATAGGCATTTGTTAATTAGATACGAAGCACATTTAAACTTAGAATTTTGCTGTTATTCCACCATGGTTAAGTATCTTTTCAAGTACATTAATAAAGGATCTGATAGAATAAGAGCGGTCATAAAAAATAATCATGCATCTGGAAATGAGCATACTGATGAAAATTTAAACTTTGATGAAATTAAAACATACTTAGATTGTCGTTATATATCTCCTTGCGAAGCAATTTGGAGATTATTTGAATTTCCTATACACCATCGAGAACCTTCAGTGCAACGATTAACAATTCATTTGCAAAATAAAAATGTGGTTTTGTTTAATGAACATCAAAACTTAAGTACGATGATGAACTATGCGGATATTGGTAAAACAATGTTCACTGAATGGATGATTACAAATAACAATTATGAAGATGCTCGTGAGTTGATGTACGTTCAATTCCCTACGAAATGGATATGGGATGCAAAGGGAAAGATATGGGTGAGGAGAAAAAAAGGGTTTTCAATAGGAAGGATTTGTTATATACATCCGAATTCTGGCGAACTATACTATCTAAGGCTACTATTAAATATAATTAAAGGACCTAGGTCTTTTACAGATATAAAAACTGTGAACAATGTCACATATGATACATATCAATCAACTTGCAATGCTTATGGTTTGTTACAAAATGATAATGAATGGATTGAAGCAATGGAAGAAAGTTTATTGTCTGCTTCATCATCTCAGTTACGACGTTTGTTTGTTATTTTAATAGTATATTGTGAAGTGGCTAATCCTTTACAATTATTTAACCGCTTTTGGACAAATTTAAGTGAGGATATAGAATATGAAATCAGAAACACCCTGCACTTACCAAATATGTCAATCCCAGAACATCATATTAAAAACCATGTTTTAATAGAATTAGAAAAACTATTTAATCGCAATGGTTTTTCTCTAATTGATTATAATTTGCCTATGCCAAATGCTTCAGATTCTGAAAATAGTCAGAATCGTCTCTTAATTGAAGAGCTTTCTTATAATGCTTTTGAATTAGAAAAATCACACTCTAAAATGTATAACAATTTAAATTTTGAACAAAAAGAGGCCTACGATGCAATTCTCAGTTCGGTTCTTCAAAATAAAGGAGAGCAATTTTTTCTTTATGGCCATGGAGGAACGGGAAAAACATATTTATATGAAACAATTATAGCAAGGCTACGTTATGAATATCAAATTGTCTTAGTTGTTGCTTCTTCGGGCATATCTGCTTTATTACTTCCTGGTGGTAGAACAGCCCATTCAAGATTTAAGATACCAATCGACTTAACCTCCACATCTTCTTGCCAAATTAAAAAAAACACGCACTTATCTGAATTAATAACTAAGTCTTCTCTTATTATTTGGGATGAAGCACCAATGAACCATCGATATTGTTTTGAAGCGCTTGATAGATCATTAAAAGATATTTTATGTACTCCTACAAATGATGTATCTTAACGTCCTTTTGGCGGAAAAACAGTTGTTCTTGGCGGAGACTTTAAACAGATCCTCCCAGTTATAGCTCAATGAACAAAAGAAGATATCATAAATGCATCGATAACAAATTCATATTTATGGCCTTTTTTTAAAATCTACATACTGAAAAAAAACATGCGCTTAGAAATAAGTGAAGTAGCTTTTAATCATAATGAATTTGATAATTTTGCAGCCTGGCTCCTTGCTGTAGGTGATGGTCAAGTAGAACATATATCTATTCCAACACTAGATGATGAGAAAAATTGGATAGAAATTCCAGAATGTCTATTAGTTAAACAATTGGATGATCCTATTAAAACAATCATTCAAGAAACGTATATAAATTTTGCACATTCTTATAGTGACCGTATTTATTTAAAAGAAAGAGCAATTCTTACCCCTAAAAATGACATAGCCGACGAGATAAATTCTGTCATGCTAGATTTATTACCAGGGGACATTCATTCATATTACAGTAGTGATTCAATTTGTAAGATCTCTAATAATAATGAAGAATTAGAAACACTTTATCCTATTGACTTTTTGAACACTTTGAATTTCAATGGCTTTCCTCAATATGAATTAAATCTTAAAGTCCATGCACCTGTCATGTTACTAAGAAATATTAATCCAACAAATGGTCTTTGTAATGGTACAAGATTAATTATAACTCAACTAGGAAATAGAGTAATTGAAGCAGAAATAATAACAGGTTCTTTTAGTGGCGAAAGAGTTTTCATACCGCGAATAACATTAACATCTGTACAGACAAAATGGCCTTTTGCTTTAAAACGATGCCAGTTTCCTATTAAACTTTGCTACAGTATGACCATAAACAAAAGCCAGGGGCAAACACTTAGGCAAGTGGGTTTATATTTAAAAGAACCCATTTTCAGTCATGGTCAATTATATGTAGCATTATCAAGAGTTACCAGTCAACAAGGAATTCGTATTCTACTACACCATAATAATTCTAATCTTGATATAGCAAAAGTAAATTTTACAAAAAATGTTGTCTACTCTGAAATTTTTAGTCATTTATTTTCCTAATATATATATATATATATATATATATATATATATATATATATTATTTACTTTGTATGACATATAACTTATAATATTCTATATTGTCATGCAAAAGAAGAAAATGTCGTATGTTGCTCTTGCAGACATTGATAAGGACAGTAAAAACATACGAATTAAAGTTCGAGTGGCAAGAACTTGGGACTTTGTAAACCCTCAGGACAAGACAGATATTTTTAGCTATGAACTTCTGCTCATTGATGAAAAGGTTATCAAATTTAAGCATCAATGATATTTTTTATTATTAATTACAATGACTATCTATTTTTTTAGCATTACATGACTTCACAGGGCGATACGATACAAGCAACAATTCCTCACCGAATTTCACAGCGATTTCGAAGTTTATTGTCAGACGGATCTATATGTCATATTTCTGGATTTATTGTTGTTCCCGCCCAAAACAACTACAAGATCAGCAGCCACCCATTTCGTATAAAGCTCCCGTTCAATGCATTTGTGAAAGAACTTGACGAACCTAACTCCTCCATACCATATGACAAGTTCACTTTCTTGGATTTTCCAAGTATTGAACAAAGGATTGGGTTTATTGACTACTTATGTGGTAAGGAATTACATGTTTAATATGCTCATGTAAAAAGTATACCATCATCTTCCTTTTTTTATAATACATAATCATGGTCATTCTGTTTTACCTCTTTCACATCTTAGATGTTTTCGGACAAATAATTGTGATTGAGAATGTCGAGCAACTGAAGCTGTCAAACCAAATTAAAGACAAAAGGACTCTAATTATCCAAGATATCAAGTATGTCCATTTTTTTCTAAAGGCGAGATGTTTACACTTCTTAGGAGTATTATTTCTCTATTTTTTTAACTAATTCGTTATACTTATATACATATTAGTGCAAATCAAATTGAAATCACATTATGGGGAAGAGCAGCAATATCATTTCCAGAAGAAGAAGTTTTTACAGCAGCAAAATCAAAGCCTGTCATTTTAGCCTTTACTAGCATGGTTTCAAAATCATATCAAGGTTAGGAACTCATATTAACATTTGTAAATATCTTTTTCCCTTAGAGAGTTTTCACATGCATACTTTTGTTATTACCATAGATGGATTCACTGTTAACAGCACATCAAGCACAAAAATTTATATTAATCCCGAACTGCCTGAAGTTACAGACTTCATTACCCAGTAAGTCCTTCTATGCTTTTTTTATTTTATTTTTCATTAGAATGGTATTATTTTATTCTAATTTTACCATAACAACTACAGACTTCAAGAACCATATACTGAGCTTAGGAAAGTAGAAAAAGAAATCATTCCAATTGCAGATATTGAAGAAGAAAAAAATGTAAACAGAAAGACCATCTCTGAACTACTACAATTGGACATCCATGCAGATAAGGTCCTCTATTAAAATGCATATTTGTCTCCCTACTTAATATATTTAACTTATAACAAAACCTAACTCTTACAATATGTCATCTTCTTTAATAAGGCAATGAAATTTACATGCAAGGCTATAATCAAAGAGATCGATCCTACTGATGGCTGGTGGTATAAAGCATGTCCAAAATGTAAAAGAAGTTTGCAAAATATTGGAGACAAGATTTGGTGTAAGAAGTGCACTTACATAAATGAATTACCTATTCCATGGTAAATAATACTTCATAAATACACAAACTATTATATAATTTAATAACTAACATTTTCAAATTTATTATTTTATTTCAGGTATAAGCTAACTGTCATTGCACAAGATGAAACAGGAATTGCTCCTTTCTTACTATTTGGTCTTTCAGCTCAGTCTCTAATTGAAATTCCAGCAAGCAATGTAGTTATGGGAAATAAAGATCGTTTTGACGTGTCACCTATCATATAAAAAATTTGTGGAATAGAAAAGATTTTTCAAGTTTGCATAAGTGATAGAGTCGACGATGCATCTGCAATGTCTTTCAAAGTGCTTCACATTTTTAAAGATGAATTTATAACTGGCAAAAAAGAAACCCCGAGCCCAATTTCAGTGCGTCCCTCACATCTGCTGTCAAAAAGTCCCATGGCCAATTCATCCAAACCAAGTGTGAAAAAGAAACTTGAATTTCCAGCTCATGATAGTCAAAGTTCAAGCATGGTTGAATTCGAATCAGTTGGTGCTACTGAGAACATCATTCCTCCATCTGCCAAAAAAAGCAAATCCTAAACAATTGCATGAACTTCTATGTTAAACTGTTGTTATCGTTTCAGTTTTATTATATGGACTTTTATATTATCTATAAATAATTAAGATAGTTGTCTTATGCGTTTAAAGTTTTATTAACTACATCTATGAAGCCAAGTTTTTTTTTTAAAAAAATTTGCGCAATGCGCTTACATTAAAGAAGAAAGAAAAATCTCCACCAGACCCGGATGTGATTCGAACACATGACCTTCCAAGGCGTAGATAAGCTCTCAACCACTAGGCTAAGAGCTTCACCACACATCTATGAAGCCAAGTTGCAGTTCTCTCTAATGACATCATTATTATGTGTCTAGAACCTTCATTATATTCAAACAATAGATTTATTCAGCTACAAACTTAATATAATAAAAATCTACTATATTAACTACATATCATTTCAGGTTAAATCAATTAAATAATCAAAAATATCTTATTCTAGCCATTAACAATTAAACATATTAAAAAATAAAAAAAACAATAAACCCTTTTAGCTACTATATATTATTTCAAGTCAAATCAATTAAATAATTATAAATATCTTATTCTACCGATTAACAATTAAACACATTAAAAAATGAAAGAAACAATAAATTCTTTTAGCTACTATATTTATTACACATTACTTCAGGTCAAATCAATTAAATAATTTCAACTAAACAATAAATTCTTTTACCTACTATATTTATTACACATTACTTCACGTCGAATCAGTTAAATAATCATAAATGTCTTTCACCTAACCGCACCACTATCATTAAACCGAATCAAATCAATTAAATAATCATAAATGACTTTCACCTAATTCAATGACATTACTACACATCATTTCAAGTCAAATCAATTAAATGATGTTAAATATGTTTCAACTAAGCAATAAATTCTTTTACCTACTATATTTATTACACATTAATTCACGTCGAAGTAAAGTTAAATAATCATAAATGATTTTCACCTAACCACACCACAATCATTAAACCGAACCATTTTTACTCAAGTTTATATTGCATACCATACTATTCCACTCAATCAATTTTATATTGCACACCATCCTACTTCTCCACTTCAATTAGTATTCTATTCTTTCCTAATCTTCTTCTTTTCATTCTTTCAGCATCTACCCATTGTTGTTGTCGGTTTAAATTGCTTACAAAGGTATTATTTAATTATTATTTTTTGACCTTATTCATTACACATGTTTCATATTTTTTTTTGTATCCATTACATACAGATCTTTTTCTTCACCATGATCTAATTTATTTCACTTCTCAGATGCCAACAATACAACTTTCACTTGAAAGTCTCCTCAAGTTTGTTATGAATGAACTCAACTTGCCGCCTCCAATTATACACTTTGATGCTCGTGTTCAAGGGAATTTTATTTGTCGTGTTTATTACTTACACAAAGATAATCATGGTGATGAGCATTTTATGGATCTTACCGGGACAAGCTCAACAAGTGACACTGATGTAAGAAATCGAGCATACTTCAAAGTCTTAAAATCACTACAATCCTCCCATGGTATTGAAATACTTGATTTCAACCATGCCAAACTTATGATGGTAAGGCAAACCCATCAGCAACTATCCATGGATTACATGACGATAATTGGGGGACCATATCAAAGCCTATTGAGTGACTATCACTTTTTGAAGCAACAGTTTACGAAAGCAGTTAAATTCATAACAAGGTTGGAGTTCTTGTCTGAAAGAATAAACAATTTATTAAACTAGAATTTTATTATTCGGTCATGTTATCCTACCTTAATTTCATATGTAATAACTTCTTTTGTAAGTATAATAATATATATTGTTTCTTCTCCACCCCTCTAACATTAAAAAATTTAAATGCCCCGAAGCGAAGCGAGGGTTTTATCCCTAGTTTCCAATATAAACCATAAGAATATTAAATTATTATTAAATCAAATTGATCAGAGTCAAAACCAACAGTCTAATTTGCTATAAGCCATAAATATGTGCAAGGAATTTGCTCAATCCGGATATCAAGAAATCTCCAAAACGAAACTGAAAAACATGATTCCAAAATTCTTAGACACAAAAACGTATGAAGGTAAAATTTCCTTGGTCGGATGGGTATTCAAGGATATCAAAAATAGGAAGACAAACCACAAAAACAGAAAGCATCAATCTGCATTCTAATCTACTAAAGAAAATGACCAGGGGCGGATACAGGGGGCCCGGGCCCCTCCAGCCACCGGAATTACCATGATCACGAGTAGTTTCGGCCTCTTAATATTAATCTATATAGACTCTGTGTAGTAATATTTCATTGTTTAAAGTTAGATGAGATGGTTAAAATATTTGCTTCTTTTAAAAGGTCCTAGGTTTAATTCCCTCCAACCTCAATTTATTTTAAAAAGTGTTTATTTATTTAAATTTTATTTGTCAATAATTATAAAACTATGTTACCATTATTAATTAATTTATTTATTTTCATAATACTTTGAACTCATTTTTATTATGTTTTTTCCATTAAAATTTTAAAACTAAAAATATAAAAATGTTATAATTTTTTTTAGAAACTAGTATTGAACTAATAAAAAAAATTAAATATATCTCATTACGGGTTAGGTTTGTCCAAAATTCAAAATTTCAATATTTTAGACCTATTAGGTATTCCCTAAATCCAAATTTCTAATTTTAGGGTGTTGTTAAACCCAGCCCCAAATTCCCACCCCTAGCCCCGTGAAAGGACGAAAGTGCCCTTTCATGGGTTTTGGGGAGGGGAATTTCTATTTTTTTTGCCAATCCGACACGCGGGCGTGTGGATATCACGCCTCACCGCGTGGTCGGGTGTATAGATATCACGCCTCACTGTGTGGTCGGGCGTGATAGCCCCACGCCTCACCGTAAGGTCGGGCAGTTGGCTGTCACGTCCGACCACGCGGTGAGACGTGTGTCTATCACGTCCGACCACGCGGTGAGGCGTGATAGCCACACGCCCGCGTGTCGGATTGGCAAAAAAATAGCTTTTTAATCCCGTAAATAGTTCGTTAAACCCGTAAATAGGCCGTTAAACCCGTAAATAGGCCGTTAAAACCGTAACTACAGAATTGTACTTAAAACCTAAAAATACCATACAATTTAGTCCTAAAATCAGTAAAAATAATATAAGTTAATTAATAAATATTATTAAGCACAACATATAAAACTAATATAATCTAGTCCAAGCTTCTCTCCTTTTAGTGTATAGATTCTCCAAGTGACGAACACTTGGATGACAAAATAAACGCCATTGGGTGGAAACGGGAGGCACTGGAAACGTAGGATGTAAATAAAGACGTATGTAGTGATGATAACTCCCCAAATGACAAATCACAATCTCTCGCTCTGGTGGTCTTCCATCGTCCAAACGCATCGGCAGTATAGTGCAACATCCTAACTGTTGTGTAGTAAAGAGGAAAATTACTGCGTTCAATACAGATGCAGCAGCAAATAAGTCATCCGGACTCACCATCTAGTGGGACTCACCACAACCCGCTCCTGCCCATTTAATACGTGTGAGGGCAGCATCAAATCCGTTCCCGTACACTGGCGCATACAGATCACGGTTTGCCCGCATCTCATTCTCTATGAGCACTCTCATCAGCTTCCACTCCTCTTGGTTATAAATGATGGCATTGGCTAAAACACGAAATCCACAGCTACCATCTGCTACAACATCATGGAATCCAGTAATAAATGGTACGATGAGACCTTGAACCAAATGTAAATGGTGGTAACCGGCGATATCCGCATCAAATCCGACTGAAAATATTAATATATGAAATTTATCAATAAAAATATATTTACTTTAACTTCAACATATATATAAATGAAATAAAATATACCCGACATCTGGCTGTTATGCACAGATGAGGATGAGGAACGGCCTCGACTACGACTACTCCTCGAACCTGAGGACCGTGCTCGACCTCGTGGTGCCTGACTGTACTCCCATGCACTCGGATTTTGTTTCGCCAATGAATTTCCCTTTGGTCTACCCCTAACAGTGTCTTTGACCTCAGGTTCTTTGAAGCCACTCTGTTCCGGGTTTATCTGATCATGAATGTACATCGATATGCTACGCACCATTGAAGGATCTAATTTTTCAACCTTTTCCACAAGAGATTGAAAAAACCAGTGATCCTCAGACCCGTCAGCATATACTGTAGCAGTAACCGGTATGTCACTCAACCCTTCAAACGCAAGAGATCTCCAAAAAGGATGGATGCGGTCAACACGGACCGATTCATCTGTGTTAATATATGTTTTAAGCTCACATGCACACAGAATGCCATGAGTCATGGGCAACACGCATCTGCATTCACTTACCACATCCATACTTAATTCGTGCATCCGCTTGAGCTCAATATTTAGTACAGCCAAACAGTAATGTGAAACGTGTAAGTCGAGATACATGAAAGTTGCTCCACAGTGATTCACCGTAAATCTTCTTCTCGAGTCCTCGAGTGAGTATCTGATTATATACAGTGAAGGATTACAAAACTAATGTATTAAATTTTAAAAGATTAAAGCAAATAACAGAATAAATGTCTTACTTGATCGCCTCGATCTGAGCCTCAATATCCTTGTGCACCTTCGCCCACACTGTATCGAGTGCACCAGTAGATGAATTCAACCACTGTTTCAACTGTGCATGTGAACTCTCCACTCGACAGGTTGTGGTGTTTCCTAAGTGCAACACCTTGTTCGTCCATGCTCGACAAAACTTCTCTTTATGCACTAGCCATGTGGTCTCCACGTACTCTATCACATGAGGCCAGTTGGCAGTAGTATTCTTCATGGCTACCACTGCCGCCTCATATTCGGCTACTGTCGGGGCTTCAATTATACGTTTCCATTTGGAATTCTTAAAAATTTCACCAAACCTCTTCATTCCACACAACTTGCCTACTCTATCCTCCACATCTTTATTAATATGCCATGTGCACAATAAATGATGACTATGAGGAAATACCTCACGAACCAACCGCATCAGTCCTAACACCCGGTTTGTAGCAATGGCTGTCGGATGCACATCAGGTTGGAGCAAAAGCTTCAATTTTTGTAACACCCACATGTAACTACCCTCAGTTTCATCCTTCATGATTGCATAGGCGATCAATAAGTTTTTGTTTGAAGGCGTCATTCCAATGATTTCAAAGAATGGCATCTTATACTTGTTTGTTTTATATGTTGAATCCATACCAACAAACAAGTAATAAGATCGGAACAGTGTGATCGATGTTGGATGTGCCATAAATAAGTGAGTCACGACATTGCTGCCCGGCACCGCTTGCGTCCAATGTATGTAGTCCTTATCTATAGCAAGCCGATAAAACTGACCGATTACATCCCGACCCTCAAAGCTCTCAGTCCTGATTCTCTCTGTAATTATAGATATGTCGTTGTGTCGGGCAATCCTCCGGATGTTTTTCTTTGATTACAGCAAAAATAGCACAAGGCTTAGCTTGAGCTGAACTCATTTCACGAATAAGTTTTTTGGAAGCCGGGCTTAGTCCGCTCATCTGTCTGTAGCCCTGACGATATACAGCCAACTGATGGCAGTGGTGTCCTCTATCTCCAGGAATCCCATTCACCACCCAACCGCCCAATTCAGCGATTTCCATAACCTTTATCTGGAATTTGCAACCACGGTACTTTGTTTTTGTATTCTTCCGTAGTATAACATCCGTATCCATATCCTTTTTCCTTTTATAATTCTTAACACCATGAGCACATTTAACCAATATCCACTTTGACTGCATCCCGTCTTGTGCGACGCTGTGGTTAACTCGAACCCGATCCCAATTGCCGTCTGTTTTGCCCAGTTAACAGCTTTATGATATGTTTGAAACGTTTGTTTGGGAAAAAACTGCGAACTGTAATCTATGCCGTTTCCATCAAATTCTTCCCACAAAACCTCTTGTAAATGATAAATAACGAATATTACATTCCAAAACGTGACATTTCTACAGCGTTTCGGTGTCTAAACCCGAAAAATAGCCACAAATATGCTCGGGCGTGTGAGCATCACGCCTCACCATGTGGTGGGGCGTATGAGTATCACGCCCGACCATGCGGTGGGGCATATGAGCATCACGCCTCACCATGTGGTGGGGCGTATGAACATCACGTCCCACCTCATGGTGGGGCGTGTGGCTATCACGCCCCACCATGTGGTGGGGCGTGATACTCATACGCCCCACCACATGGTGAGGCGTGATGCTCATACGCCCGAGTGTCGAACCAGATTTTTTTTTAATTCAAATTACAGAAATGCAAGGAAGTTCAATCGGAAAAATACCTCGAATTCAGACACAGCATCACTCCCGTCTCCTCCCGGTGATAACGGATTGCCTTCCATCAAACGTGTTGTCTTTGATTCGGATGAAAATGTATTTGGGAGACTTTGAGAGAGTTTGTGAGGGATTGAAATTTTCAGTTTTTGGTTAAAGGGCGGTTACGTCTTTTTCCGGGGCTGGAAGTGTGAAAGTGGGGCTAGGTTTAGTAACCCACTTTTTTTTTTTTGCTTGTTAGCCTCTATAAATCCAAATTTCTAAATTTTTTTCCTATTAGCCTTTCTAAATCCAAATTTCCTTTTTTTTGCCTCTTAGGCCTCCTTAAATTCAAATTATTATTATTTTTTGGCCTGGTAGGCCACCTAAAATCAATTTTTTAAAATTTTTTTACATGTCCAGCCCTCCCTGAATCCAATTTTTTTTACATGTTAGAACTATAAACGAAATCTAGCTTAATTTTGAGAAATTGTACATTAATACTTAAAATTGGTTCTTGGCCATTCAAATTATAACACGCATATATACAAAAAAAAAATTAAGCAAGTTCGATTTAGCAAAAAAAAAAAAAATCCGAACGCACGTATAAAATCGGCCCCTCCCCCCAATCGAATAATCATGTATTCGCCAGTGAAAATGACAGAATAACAGTTAAAAGTTCACTTGATAAACATGCACTCAGGAATAAACTCATGGAAAACTCGTCATCCAAACAAACACAAATTTCAGAAAATATAGCTGAATTCGAGAGAAAAAAATCAAAATTAAACATTTGAGCAGTAAAATGTTACAATTAGTAATTACTAGATTTTTTTCTCAGAGGTTGAAATATAGTAGAATGTTACCGTGTTAATACTGATACGAGATCGGCAGCAGCGACCCGATACCTGAGGCTGAGGAGAATTGAGAAGGTGCTGGTTGAGCGGCCTTGAATACACAGGAAAGAGTGCGTAGATGGAAATCAGAAGAAAGGCTTTGGAGATTTACCGGTGATCGTTGAGAGCAGGTAAACCCTAAAAGGCAGTACCTAAGGGAACAAAATCGAGGTGGTGACCTTCTTCTTTTGTTTAGGATTTTAAAAAAATCAAACTTTTTCATTAAAAGTAAAAAGAAAAGTTGTCTCTCCTGACCTAGTGAGCGATACGACTCCATTTTCGTCGTCGTTCCTTCTCTTCTCAGTGAGAGTTCGTCTCTCCGATTGTGGGAGTTTCTTAGTCTCTTCGAGTTTATCGGTAAGAATCCTTTGTTTTCTTTAATTTCTCTTTCGTTTTTTTATCGATCGCCTTGGAGGTTCGGGATTTTTCTTCTAGTCGGGATCTCAGCTGGGGGGTTTTCGGCGAAGAAGGTTAGGGGGTTTCGTTTTGTGCCATGTATCAAGCTGCTGACTTGGTACGACGAGCAATGGAGGAGTATTTGGAGAATCTCCAAATTGACGAAGATGAGCTGATTGGAATCGATTTGGGGCTGGTGCCGCTGGAGGAGAATGAAACAGAACATGGCCTTTGTTTGATTGGAATTAAAATTGTTTAAATATCATTAAGTTTAAGTCTTATGAATTTTTTATTTTGAAACCGTTAACGGTCGTTTTGCGGCATTAAGTGGTTACGAGTATTAAAAATATAAAACTAAATGACTTTTATATTAAATTTTGAAGTTCTATAACCATAATATTAAAAAAGGAAAATTACAAAATTGGATCAAATGGGAGATACATTTACATATTTAACCCATTTAATAAACCTACTATATTTCTAGACTATGTTTGTGTGACTTTTCCAAAATACCCTTACCCTTTCATCTTCCCACTTCCCCTTTCTCTTCCTACACGAACGGTTCCCCAGATGATTCCCAGACCTTTGATTTTCCTCTCTTCCTTTATATTTCGTGAAATCTGCATCATTTCTCTACATCACCATGTCTTTCTCTTCTTCCTCTCTTCATCTCTTGATTCTTCATCTTCCTATTGCTAGAAAACAACGTCATGGTTCTTCATCTTCTTGTTTCTGCTTATCTCTTGGTTTCTTTCTTCTTGTGCGGATCGAAAAAATCGTTATTCTACGTTATTTTCATCGTTTTTCTCGATTTATCATATGGTTATTGTCAAAAGATAGACTGGATGGCCAGTCCAGCCTACAATTTTATCATCATGGTACACCTCCTAAAAAATGCACTTTCCCCAAAAATCTCACAAAATTTGAACAAGTAATTCAGCTCCAATAAAGACAAAAAAAATATATATACATATCATTATGCACCAAAGTTACAAACCACAAATTTCATTGAGCAATTATGTCATCATATAAATTTGTCAAATTTTATTTACAGCAATTCACTCAAGTGGCTCAGCCTCGTCATCTTTAATCAGTAACTACACACTAATACCAATATGAATTAAAACTGTAATTACTGATAAAAACACACAAACCCCAAATGAACAAACCCAATTAAAAAAATTTATGCTTAACAGTCATTGGAAAATGCATTAATCAGCCTTAAGCACCTTTTCTGCCCAGTTTTTTTTACATGAAAATTATAGTAATTCAGTTGAATAACACTGTAAACTACAAATTGAGATACTTTTAAGTAAACCCAAGTTGTAATCCACTAAGGTGGTTAGTTTTACACAACTTAAACAACTAGAATTTCATATTTAGCTCAACTTACTACTAGATGCAGCGACTAGTGAAAATCCAACTAAGAACATAGAACCCAGATGAACACTGACCATTCGAACTCAAATCGATGGGAACACCAGAATAGAATCAGTTTGTACAACCTTAAACAAAAGTTTCAAACCACAAGAGCAAAACGATTTCATCAAGCATGCATTCCAAAGAAAATGTTCAACCATGGCGGAATAAGTAACTGAGATACCCAAAACACCAGAAAATTCAGAAATTAAGTAGAATATGGATGAGTTGTGTACCTTTGTTTGTTGTTTCTCATCTCTTGCCATGATTGATGATAAATTAAAGGGGTGAAATGCAAAAATTGATGAATCGCGTAGGGAGAAGTGAATGGAGAGAAAGAGCAAAACATTGAAGAAGAGGTGAGAAAGAGAAGGAAAAAGAAGCAATGTTACATGAGACATCGCCGATTTCTTGATAGCAAACACAGATGGAGAAAAGATAAAAAAAATGATGGAACTCAAAAATTGAGGCCACCACCAAAATCACTCTCTGGAATTGATATCATTGCTCAAGTTACTAGCCTTGAGGGAATCATCTTGAGTAAAGACTTTAGCAAGAAGGCAAAAATATCACATACAGATAGAGGTGACAATTGGAATAAGAAAAACATATTCTTTGAACTTCCATATTGGAGTAGTCTTTTGTTACGACACAATTTGGATGTGATGCACATTGAGAAGAACATATGTGATAATATTGTTGGGGCAATAATGAACGTGAAAGGGAAGACTAAAGACATTATACAATGTCGCAAAGATTTGGACGCAATGAACATTCGTCCAAACTTGCATTTGATTCTCAAGGAGGATAAGTTTGAGATTGCTGTAGCATCTTACATGTTATCTTATGATGAGAAACACTCATTTTGTTCATTTTTTAAGTAATTAAAGGTCCCTGATGGTTTCTGATCTAACATTTCTCAAAGTGTGAACATGAAAGAGCACAAAATTTCTGGTTTGAAGAGTCATGATTGTCATGTTTTGTTGCAACATCTAATTCCTCTTGCAATACGTGGCCTCCTTCCAAAAAATGTCCGCGAACCCCTTATCGATCTTTATTCTTTACTAGTTTGAGTGTTAAGGCATTAAAGGCAGAAGAGTTGGAAGAAATTCGCAATCAGATTCCTATAACTCTATGTAAATTGGAACAATGTTTTGTTCCTTCCGTTTTCGATATAATGGTTCATTTGCCGATTCATTTGGCTGATGAAGCTTTGATATGTGGCCATGTACAATTTCATTGGATGTACCCTATTGAGCGGACATTACATGATTTAAAACTTCTCATTCGTAATATGGCTCATCCAGAAGGGTCAATTGTAGAGGGGTATATTGCAAAAGAGTGCATGACTCTATGCTCAAGGTACTTGAATGGTATTGAGGCAAATTTTAATAGACCAGATAGAAATGACGATGGTTGTTCAGATTCTTTTGATGGTGGATTTTCCTTATTTTCGCAACATGGGCGAGGACTTGGGCCTGCTAAGCCTCGTAATCTTGCAAACGATGAATGGGTGGAAGCACATGCATATGTCATAAATAATTGTGATGAAGTCATACCTTTTCTCGAGTAAGTCAATATCTTGAAGAGCTATAATTGTATTTTAAATTCTTAAATAATTATGAATAATAATTTCTAAAAATTCGTTGTAGAGTGTATTCCCAGATTCGAGAAAGTATTATGCCACAACAATCTTTTAAGGATTGGTTTAAAGATACAGTGAGTATATCTTTAAACTCCTCATCAAGAAAATATATACCACGTTTAAATGTCTCATGCGAAATTTTATTATAGGTTGCAAAAATGTATGCATCTAGCAAGGAATCCAATATTCGAGATTTGTTGTCATTATCTTGTGGTCCATCCTAATATGCTACAAACTTTGATGGTTATATTGTGAATGGGTATAGGTTTCGCATTGAAGATTGTGATAAACGACGTAGAACACAAAATTGTGGTGTGTGTGTGTGAGCAGTGATGTTGGAAATGAGGGAGGACCTATTGATTATTATGGGATTTTAATTGAGATTCTTGAATTGCAGTATCTTGGTGAGAAAAGAGTTGTCATATTCAAATGTAAATGGTTTGACGTTCATGACAATGTGAGGGGATCAAAAATAGATGAATTTGGATTCATTTGTATCAATCCTCAACGTTGTTTGAGAACAAATGAACCATTTATTCTAGCAAGTCAAGCTTCTCAAGTCTTTTATGCTATAGATAATGCTAATAAGAATTGGCATGTTGTTATTAAGACACAACCACGGGTTTCATACAATATGTCTTCTCAAATAGATGATGACAATGAAAATTTTGATGATCTTGGTGAGGCTTATCAAGAGGGTGAATCATTCAAGTTTCAATATGGCACTTCATTGAATACAACAGACTGGAAAAATTGGGCACGAATTGATTCATTACCAATTACTTATGATGTGTCAAAATCTAAAAAGAAAAGAAAGCGGTAAACAATATCTTGAAGTTGGGGTTTTTTTTTTCAATATGTTCAGTATTATTTTCTGATGTATCACATGTTTGAAGTCGTTATATTATTTGACTTCTTTAAATAAGTAAAATTCTCAGACATGCACTTCCTTTCAAATATGTTCAATATTATTTCCTTATGCTCATTTTGTTTGTGTGCTATAGTTTTCTATTGACATATATTGCATATACCTTTTTTCAATTTGAGGTGAAAATGTAATCAAGCCACCTTCCTACTCGCAAAAGGTTCATCCAACCAGGCAAACTGGGGAACAAAAATCGAGTATTGAGTGCTTTCCAACATTCAAGAGTACCTCATGATAAAAGTACTAAAGACATTCTGAAGGGTGTTACTCCAAGAAAAGAGAACCTTAAAGGTATTTTTCGATTTCTTTAAGGTAGTTTTCCATTTATATAATTTCTTTAAAATAGTTTCTATTTATACAAAATTGAATTTTTTTTTTGTAAATTTATACTGCATCTGCATCTGCAATTTGATGCATCCTCAATTTAATGACATAATAAAAAAAATATCAAAATTAGTAATACTTCACTCAAATGTTAAAATGTGCAATTTTTATATAAAAAAAGATGATGGACTTGTTGGTGTTATATACTCAAACTTACCCAAAATGTTTATGTGTCTTCTGTTAGAACTTAGAATGCATTGAGTGAACTAGAAAGTACAAAGATGGATTACACAAATTAAATAACACAAGTTTACTTTCTCCATTAACTTGAGTGCCTCGGGGTCTATAGGAAGGACAGTAAATGTTTTCCCTTAAAATGTTTCTATTAGAAATTTTCTCAACACATTTATTGGCTGAATTCTTAATCCGCCAGCCATCATTTCCAGTATCTCACAAACAATATTTTTAAGTACTGATATATAATCATCTAAAACACCCCTGTAATGCATGCAAACACAAGCAAATATATGTAAGTCAAAACTATGATTGATTAATCTCAATTCTAATAATATTGTAATGTTGTTTGTTTAATTTCATACATAAACTGATGTGGGTTGTAGGTAATATCTGGAAAAAATTCTGAGAATTAGAATGTTGATTGATGGTAAAATGTTGTATTTTTGTTGTTATATTCAACTATAATTATCTTTATTAAATTAATGCTTTGTAGATGTTGGTTTGATTGTGCATTTTTGTGATCTACAATACCACGATAAAGGTTTTAACGAAGAATATTGTTTCCTGGACATTTTGAGCATATGTAAAAAATTTGTCGATATTTATTCGGTTGGCTTGAGATTTGCTGATGATGATGGAAGACCAATACAAAATGATTTAGATGTCTTAAATATGTTCAAAAATTATTCGGGTTCTACAACCATACATCTTTATGCCAAAAGAGACATAAACTCACAAAGTTTAATATACAATGACAATCCTAATCTAGGTACTTTCATATTATTGTTAAAGATAATCTATTTGAACATTTAGTTATATATCCTATTTTACTCTAACTCTTACCTAAATTTTCATGTTATTAGCTTTTGATATTGCACCCATGCCAATAGTGACAAATGTAAAGATAATGGGTGAGCTTAAGGTAAATCAGAAAGTGATGGTATATGGTGTTATTAGTAACGGGATGGAGACTGCGAGTATTGCCAAATTTTTCATAACTATGAATAAAAACTTGGATATTGAGAATGGTCTTACACCTATCAGCTCACCTAGCAAAGAGAAGGTAAATATTCTTTGTTATTCAATAATTATTATGTTCGACATATTTGCATTATTAATTTATGATGATGATATTGTTTATTTAGGAGCTTGAATTACCATTACAAACTGTTGGTCAATTTGTTGTTGCCAAACTAACTCCCATGACAAAGGATGGAAAATCTGGTGATCCAAAGTATGCAATATCTGAAACACTAGTATAGTATTTATAATTTTAGTATAGTGTTTTTAATTTTAGTATTATTTAAATTTTTAGTATAGTATTTTTAATTTTAGTATTATTTAAATTTTTAGTATAGTATTTAAATTTTTAATATAGTATTTATAATTTGAGTATAATATTTAAAATTTTAGTATAGTATTTTTAATTTTAGTATAGTATTTTTAATTTTTAGTATTATTTAAATTTTAGTATTATTTAAAATTTCAGGGACCAACAAACGTCCCAAAGCTAGTGAGGACCACATTTGGATTGTTTCTAGACCGGTGGATGGTGGCCCCATTGATGGTTCCGTGATTCCTAATTTTCTAGGACATGTTGCCTCACGGATGCTGGGAGGGGAGCTTCGGTCGTATCTGACATGCTACAATAGATCATTAGCATGTCAGAATTTGGGGGTGTGGTTACGTGGTGCGACACATGAGGTAAGGATAATTTAGTTTGTAAAAATTATTTTAATTATTATTTTTAACCCTAAACCTCAAAAAAATTTACTAATTGTATATGTGTCATTTTACAGCTGCGGGATATGGTCGAGAGGACTGAGTTGTCTCACCTTCCATCTGTTGAAACACATTTCCACATGATTTTGATTTGACAAAATTATTTAAGTTAATCCATGATTAAGGGGCAATTAAATTTAAGTGCTTTGATTTAATTGTACTAATATGTTTGTTCAATGTTGAGTATAAGTATAAATGAAAACATAATAAAAAAGTAAGATATGACGAAGTCAGCATAAGAACACAGCACAAGCTGAGTGGAGTGCAACTCAGCATAACAGAAGAAAAGCAATCTTCAGAACAAATATTTAAAGATGAAGCTGGCCAAAGAAGCTGAGTGAGATGCAACTCAGTATCAAAGAAGAGAAGTCCTTTTCTAAACTAAGGCTTGCAGACGAAGCTGACCACGGAAGCTGAGTAAGAGTAACTCAGAAACAATGAACAAAAGCAACGTCAATAAAAGTCAAGCTGAGTGTTCGTTAGGACAGCATGAATGATCCATTTGCTAGAAGACAAGATCCGACAACTGTCTGCACCAATAATAGAAACCTTGGAATTACGCACAGAGTCGATTTCGAGATGCATGGGTCAACTGTCCGTTAGCTAAAAGACGAACTGGCACTAAAAGACACACCTGCGGGAAGAAGACAAGCCTGACGCCTGCGGAATTCAGACGACAGGATTGGCCTGCAAATCTGGAGCTGACCAGAACAATGTCGCAAGAAAGAGCCGTTTGAATCCAACGGATAATTCCGAATTCAAATGATTGTGCCTTCAGATCTCAACTATATAAGGACAAGTTTATGCTTGGATCACAGCCGATTTTTGCCAAGAAAAATACAAGAGAAAAAGAGAAAAGATACAAAGCACATTCAAACAAGAAAAAGATCTTACACCAAACTTCTATTTCTGTGTAAAAGCTAGATTGATTTTGTAATCATCTAAAGTGTTCTTCATCTAGAAAGAACAAGTGTGTATCAATTGTAAAATTGAGAGAGTGGTGCTGAGTACTCGGTTTTAAGTACTCAGCGGTAGAGAAATCTAGGTGTTCGGTTATAGCACTTAGTAGGAGTTGAGTAGACAAATAGAGAAAGGTACTCTTGCATATTCAACTGCCTTGTAAACGGTTTGTGCTCTACCTTTAAAGAGCTCAATATTAGATTGAAAAAGCTCGGAGGGACTCTGGGGACTAGACGTAGGCGGAGAGGCCGAACCAGGATAAGTCGTGCTGAGTAATTTCTAACTCTCTCTCAATATATCTATATATGTGTTGTTCGATTAAATTGCTCAGGATATAAATTGTAAAAGCTGACACTGAGTAATCTTGGTGCTGAGTTGGAAGCTGACCTCAAGTGTTAATTCCCAACTCACAAGTAAAACAGTTCTAGTCAGCATCTGACTAAAGCTGTCTTACATTTCTCGGTCGTGCTGACCTAAACTAAGTTAAGTAACTTAAAGAATTAATTAAGTCAGCATTATTTAGCAAAAAAGTTACATTAGTTCCTAACCCCCCCATTGGAACTAATCACACGGGACCAACACCATCCACCATGTTCAGGAACCTCGACGCCCCGCTGTTATCTGCGTTCGTGGAGCGGTGGTAGCCCGATACGAACTCCTTCCACATGCCGTTCGGGGAGATGACTATTCTACTGCATGATGTATGGCAGATTCTGCGTATCCCGATCGACGGTGCGATGGTCTCCGAGTCATGCAGTACTGAGCGGTTGCATGCCATGTGCATGATAATGTTCGGGGTGGATCAGGAGTAGTTGTTGTCGCCGCTCCGAAAATACTGGAGTGGTGGAGGTGTTTTTGTTGGTGTTGTACATAGACTTACCAGCGAGGGTAGGGATGACGCAACTCGGGCCACGACGTGGATGTGGCTTATGCTCGGATCCACCTTGTTTGTCGATAAGAGTGGCGATAGGATTAGATCGTCCCATCTGGCTGAGGTTCACGGCGGTGTTAGAGGGGTAGTTGGACTTTCATGGTGGTCTACTACACTTGCCACGTTATATCGGCAGCTTGGGATAGCGAGCAGAGGAGACTGCTCTGGTATTTGCAGATGTTTGCCCTACTACAGGCGTGGATAAATGAGTATTTTCCAGTGTTCCGGTCGCGTAGACTACCACTCCAGATCCCAGCTGACCGTCCCCGGGCATGCAAATGGGAGGTCAGGGTTCCAAGCAGGACGGCCGCCCGACTAGAGACCATACGTGCACAGTTGGACCGCATGACGGCAACCGAGGTATTTTTATAAAATTTTAGTATTAATTATAGTTTTATTTATAATTTTAGTATTAATTATATTTTTATTTATAAGTTTAGTATTACTTATATTTTTAATTTTAATTTTAATTTAAGTATTATTTATAGTATATTATTATTTATTATTGAGTATTATTTTTTTGCAGGTGATATGGTTGCCTTATGGTCCTGTCCCCGATGATGATCAGCTTCGAGTGTCCTACGCCGATTGGATACGGTGTAGAGACATTGTCGAGCCGTATATGCCGGATCGAGCCTTACGTCAGGTCGGATATACTCAGCCTATCCCGGCTGAGCGTATTAGACCTGATAGAGCAATACGGCCATGGAAGTCTTTATCGTACAGGCTTACGCATTCCTTTGTCACAGTTGATGATACCTGGCGGAGATTTCCATCTGCTCGGGGCGTTGATCGGAGGAGATGTCGGCCAGTTGGATACGATCCCACTACCTGTGATGCTGCTTACATGGACCGGTACATGCGATATTCACATCCTCATCTCCTTCATGCCCCACAGGATGGACCGGTCCAACTTGCTTGCTCCAACAGTGAATATGTAAGTTTATTATTAGTTTACATGTGTTTGTTTTTTAATGTTTATTTATTTTTTGCAGTGAGTTAGCTGGTTGTGGCGTATCACTCAGCGATCGGCTGCCAACTGAAATGATGAGGAGGCTCCACTTATTAGGAGCGAGATGGATGAGTTTATGGACGTATGGCGCCGGACGAACTGATATATGTTTTTATCAACTAGAACTTATTATATAGCTTCACATTTTAACACTTTTGAGATTATATGTACTATTTTATGTTTATTAATTTATTTTAATGTTTATGTTGTTAATTTTTATTTGTAAAAGGTTAATCTGAATTAATTTCCGTAATTTTTATTTCTAAAAGGTTAATCCGAGTTAATTTATTTCCGTAATTTTTTTCCCCACCCAGCCACGCGGGCGTGAGGCTATCACGTTCGCACCTATGGTGAGGCGTGATAGCCTCATGCCTCACCTTGTGGTGAGGCGTGATTACTTTACGCCCGCGTGTCGGGAGAGGAAAAAAGCCTCTATTTCCTACCCTAAAAACTCTAAGGGTATTTTTGTCCTTTCACGGAGCTAGGAGTGGGAAATGAAGACTATGTTTACCAACACCCATTTTATTTTATTTTATTTTTTTCGATTGTCAAGTTTGGTCAATGTAGTCTGTAGACAGGCTGGTTTGTAAGAGCGGTGGAGCCCATTTGACGTTAAAATGAGAGGCTGAGCCAGCAAGCATCCATCCATCCATCTTCCATTTTCTGCATTTTCACGCATCCCCTCCCTTTATTCTTCTTCTTCTCTTAATTTGTTTGCTTCCAACTTTTATTTCCTAAATTTCATATATATTGCTTTATACGTGTGTGTATATATATATATATATATATATATATATATATATATATATATATATATATATATATATATATATACTATTAAAAATGCTAGAGTCTAACTAAAATACGATTATATATACATGGAATGAGATCTAAAAATACTTCTAACTAAGATTTAAACGTTTAAAATGTTGTAATTTTACCCACACGTTAGTAGCTAAGAGCAATTTTATTCATAAAGTTGGCAAGTTTTGTCAATTTTAAATGTTATTATAAAACACAAATATTTTGTTCTTTAATCTGCATCAATTGCATACTAGTTCGTTTAAAAAAAAGATTTCATATTTTCTGTGACTTAATAGTAGAATTGGAGATTAATTTTTATAAATTTGATGAAATATTTTGAATTTTTTTTTCCAACTCGTACAATAGACAATATATCTTTTATTTTTTTCTACGTTTAATATTATGTTTATGATCTATTACTAATAAGTGATAAAATGACTCAAATATTAAGTTTAAATGACAAGATTCACAGAAAAAACAGTTTGATAAATTATTTCTGAAATTGATCTAACTTGACAACGTTAGGTTAGGAGGAAAATTATTCTTGAATGTCAAAGTTAGGGTGTAAAATTACACACTTATAATTATTTCTGGTGGGTAAATTATACCCACGGCCACTGAACTTTATCCATTTTTACATTATGGCCACTGAACTTCATTTCTTCCCGCTATGGCCACTGAACTTTACACTTTTTAACACCGATGATCACTCAATTTAACTAACTTCTAAAAATAACCGTTAATGATCGTTAACGACCTCAAAATGAAAATATTCAAGAATTAAAGTTGTTCAAAACGACATTTACCATGAAACCATATTTTTTATTTTCGAAAATCACATTTTTTGGAGCTTTCTCTCTCTAAAAATTCACTTTCTCTCTCCTAATCAAACAACACTCAAATGACCTCAAAACGAAATTTTTCAAGAATTAAAGTTTCTTAAAATATCATTAACGCTTTGAGTTTTTTATTTTTAGCCGTCAACGGTCGTTTTGAGACGTTAAGTGGCTACCGATGTTAAAAAGTGTAAAGTTCAGTGGTCATACCGGAAAGAAATAAAGTTCAATGGCCATAATATGAAAATGAGCAAAGTTCAGTGGTCATAGGTGTAATTTATCTCTATATATATTAATATATAGAAAACAGGAAATGAAGTACATTTGGCCATTTATTTTTGTTATAATAAACTTGGGATATTTTTTTTTTTTTTTTGAATCAAACAGAAAAAGCATTAATGTGCTAAATTTTGGCAAAATTGTAACAATGAAACAGAAACAGAACTCGGTAATAAATTAAAAAAAAGAAGGGCAAGTGGATAAACGAGAAGACTGTGCTAACACATGTGTCATCCCATTCGCTTGCCGCCGTATCCATTTGACTGAGTAAGAGTCATTTGATATTAGAATCGATCGTATTTGAACAATTCTATCCCCAAATTCAGAATCGTCAACAGAGCTAGAATTTATTACATCAATCACTTGTTTAGCATCGGACTCGAATACCACATTCCTTATTCCATCAGCTTCTAACCACTGCATAGCCTGTAATAGAGCTTCAACCTCACATTCTCGTGTTGTTGGACAGTACAACAATCCCGCACACCTTCCTATTACAAACTGCCCATTTGCATCTCGTACTGCTGCTCCCATCCCTGCACGCCCATCATCGTTAAAATATGCGGCATCAACACAACACGAGAGAAATCCTTCTGGTGGCGTATGCCACTCCGTGCAAACATCATATGAAATATTTCCTGCTGATGTATTTCCAATCTGTTGTTCTCTCGTACCAGTCCGATTCCTCAAGGCATTAGCTTCTGTCAAATCTTTCAATACAGTGCAAGCTTGAGTCACTATTTGATCTGTTGTGCGAATCTCATACTGCCAAAGACGAATATTTCTTGCTTGCCATAAACTCCAGAGGTGCATCAAAAATGTTTTCACAATTTGTTCCGGGGTTGCTCTAATCATATTATGAAACCATGCTGCCAAGTTCTCAGCCACCGCCGCCTCTGCATTAATTCGTTTCAGAAGTCTCGCCTTCTGCCACACTCTTATAGCTCCTGCACATTCAATAAACAGATGCCATCCATCCTCCCAAGGTTCATTACATATCACGCAATTACTATATACATGTAACCCGCGGAATTGCAAATTTACCCGTGTTGGAAGACAATTACGTGCTAATTGCCAGCCAAAGTGTCGGACCTTGTGTGGAATTTCAGCATACCACAATTTTTTCCAGGCTCCCTGAACATGAAACCTCTCTCCCGCTTCCAACTTTGTAACCAGTTGGTAAGCGCTTTTCACTATATATCTCCCTGAAGAATGGAATTGCCATATTAACCGATCCTCACTCCTCAAAGTACCAACAAACAGTTTATGAATTTCTGTAATATCTCTATGCTCGAAAAGTTCCTCCAACAGCTCTTCATCCCAATCCCTAGAATTATGGATAAACAAATCATTTACTTTCAAATACTCCAACCCTTCCACCATAGGAGTTCTTATATAGCCATCCTCTTCATCACACAACCATCTCTCATTCCACACATTTATTGACTGACCGTTTCTAATTTTCCATCTAACTCCTTCTTTAATAATTAATTGAGAACTCCAGATACTTCGCCATATAAAACTTGGTGAATGCCCCAATGAGGCCCCCATAAAATCCCCTTTTGGATAATATTTAGCTTTGAAAACTTTACTAACAAGCGAAGATGGATTGGTAAATAATCGCCATCCCTGTTTTCCCAACATAGCAAGATTAAAGGCCGTGAAATTTCGGAAACTCAATCCTCCCATCAATTTTGGAGCACATAATTTGTCCCAAGCCATCCAATTCATTCCTCTCTCACCTGATTTTTTATTACCCCACCAAAACGAATTCAACATTCGTTGTAATTCCTCAGCCGTCGATATAGGGAGCAGAAAAACACTCATGAAATAGATTGGGATAGCTTGCCCAGCCGCTCGAATAAGTGTAGCTTTGCCAGCTTTTGATATTCCTTTCCCTCTCCATCGTTGTAGCCGCTGCCATAACCTGTCTCTGAAATGTGCAAATATTGCTCTTTTCGTTCTACCCACCAAAGATGGAAGACCCAGATATCTTCCCGTATTCAACGGACTAGTAATACCCAAAATGCTAGAAATTCCCATAGCCAGATCATTTGCCACATTCCTACTGAACATGATTCCAGATTTTTGATAATTTATAGCTTGCCCTGAAGCTAACTCATATGTTCTGAGTACTTTCTTTAACATTCTAATTTCAGATATGGTAGCCTGGCAAAATAAAAATGCATCATCAGCAAAGAGCAAATGTGAAATTGCAGGCGCCCCTCTCTTAACTCGGCATCCATGCAGTAACCCCCTATTCTCAGCTGCCACCAATAATGACGTTAACCCTTCCACACAAAGCAGAAATAAGTACGGTGATAGTGGATCACCTTGGCGAAGTCCTCTTTTTGGGCAAACAGGACCAACTAACTGATCATTTATTCTCACCATATATTGCACAGAAGATACACAATGCATAATCAAATTAACCCATTTATCAGCAAAACCTAACTTCAGCATTACCTCTCTTAGATAATTCCAATCCACGCTATCATATGCTTTACTCATATCAACTTTTATTGCCACATTTCCTTCCTTTTTAGCAACATTACTATTAATGCTATGAATAAGTTCAAATGCTATCAAAACGTTGTCATGAATAGACCTCCCTTTAATAAAAGCAGATTGATTTTCAGAGATAATCCCAGGTAAAATCATTTTCAATCTATTCGCTAAGACTTTGGAAAAAAATTCTGATTATGACATTACACAGTGCTATTGGACGAAGTTCAGTCATAATAACAGGATTCTCACACTTTGGAATAAGAGTAATGATAGTATTGTTAAGCTCAGAGGGGAACATACCTTGATCAAACCATGTTGACCCAGCATTGAAGATATCATCCCCAATTATGTTCCAGAATTTTTGATAAAATCCTGGATTAAATCCATCAGGTCCTGGAGCCTTATCAGGATGCATATCAAATAGTGCTCTCTTGAATTCCTGTTTTGTAAGTGGTCGCAATAATTGCTCATTATCCCGATCAGTGATACGTGGCTGCATTAAATCTACCACTTCACCCCATTCGCTATTACTTTCAGAGAAAACTGATTCAAAATATTGTATTGCAATATGCCCCATCTCATCTTTATCATCAATCCATTCTCCTACATTATTCCTAAGACCTGTTAAACTGTTCTGCTTCCGCCTTCCATTGGCAAAAGAGTGGTAAAAGCGAGTATTCAAATCTCCCTCCTGATGCCATAAGACTTTTGCTCTCTTATACACCAAATAACTAATATTTTTATACACTCAATTTCACTACTAATATTATGGCCTTTTAACTTAAAAAAGTTAAGGACACAGTCGCATGACGTTATTATCAAGGTGACAGATGGCACTATTTTGCAGTTATATATATATATATATATATATATATTTGCGGTTATTTTGCAGTTATATTAAAAGCATGTATTTTAGGAGTGGTAGGTCTACCCTTACCTAAACTTTTTTTATCAAAAAAAAAAAAGAAGCATGTATTTGTATCATGAACTCCACCGACAAATCACAATCATTTTCCTTTTACTCTATGTTTTTTAAAAGTCTTACGCCCTGTTTGTTTGGGAAAAATATTCGGCAAAAAAATAAATCAAAGAAAAATAAGTAGTAAGTCAATGGAAAAGAAATAAAGAAATAAGAAAAAATGTTTTACCATTTTCAAGGTAAAACATTTTCTCCAAAACATACGCGTTTAGAGAAAAATGAGAAAGCATTAAAAAATATAAAAATACAAAAAATATGAAACACGAAAAACATAAATAACGTGAAAACGTTACAAAATACGAGAATATGAAAAAAACATGAAAAGGTGAAAAAACGCGAAAAACACAAAAACGCAAAAAAAAAACACTTGAAAAAGAACAAAACATGAACAACGCGAAAAAGTGACAAAACACGAAATATACAAAAACGTGAAAAATACAAAAAAACATAAAAACGTGAAAAAATACGAAAAACACGAAAACACGAAAAATGCTAAAACACAAAAACGTGACAATATGTGAAAAACGCGATAAACATGAAAAGACGAAAAATGCAAACAAAACACGAAAATTTAAAAAATACGAAAACGTGAAAAATACGAAAATCATGAAAAAAACGTGAATAACACGAAAAAATAACAAAATGCGAAAAATAAAAACGTGAAAAAAAGAAAAAGGGAAAAACCAAAAACTAAATGTGATGATACAAAAAAATGAAGAAAAAATGTAAAAAAACACAATAACGTTAATAACACGAGAAAATGTATAATTTTTTTGATTAAAAGATTGGTTACCAAGGGAAGCGATGGACATCCTAGCTAGGCTGGCACCCCCGAGCTAAACCCCGAACCCATTTATTAAACGCACAACGGCAAAAAAGAAAAGAATAGTACAAGGAAGCAAAAAAGAAAAAAAACAAGAGATCAGAAAAAGCGATAAGTAATGCTTCCCCGAATGTCCTTAAAATACACAGAACTACAAAAAGCAGGAACCGATTCCCACCAATGAGAACCCGTCACAAGTCGACCAAAGTTAGCCAAAGCGTCCCCACGGCATTACCTTCACGAATCGCGATAAACATGAGAAACCACCAAGTGTAAAGAATCCATCCGAGCTAGACAAGTAACCAATCCTGTCTGACCTGCAAAGGAACGGAACACGTTCTGGAGCGGAAAACATGCACTACATACATCGAGTCACACTCCAACCATAATCGATGCCAACCTCTATCGACTGCCAAAGAAATCGTATGAATTGCCGCCGTTAATTCCGCGAGGTAAGCAAAGGAGCATTCCAATGAGAAGGCAAAAGCCCTCATCCAGTTACCCGACGAAGACCGGTAAACAATAGCTTCGCGTGTAGAACCGAAATTGTTGAACCAATTGGCCCCCACCAGACATAGAAACGTATCCATTGCAGTCCCTAACAACCATTCCAAAAGAGGTAGCATATGTTCTTACCGAGAAAGCATCGTCATAGTTAATTTTATAAGAACGTGAATGATGAGGCAACAATACTCTACAATCAGAAATTGATCCCAACCGAGAAGCACCACTCCGGCGTACACAATACGTTAGCTTGCCGACTCGTAGGTCCAGTAACCAGCAACGAAGAACCAGACTCCCTAATCGTAACACCATTCCCACAATAAGCAGCACCTGCTTCCGAGCCCAGGAGACCTGTACCTGCAGCACCAGCAATTACCTCTGGCAAAAATAAATTTTGCACCTCTACACCCGTATTTGCTGCTGACGGAACCTCACAATCATCTCTCCCAACAAACATAGCTAAGTCACACCTTCCCGCACCTAGCACCCGCCCACCCGACCACTTAGCAAACTAATTAACCGAATTCCATACCGCTACCACAGTTTTTATTACCCCAAGCCGCCGTTTTCCATGAATTAATTGATTTCTCTCAAACCAAATATAATGGATCAAACTATAACAAAACCACAAACTCCTCATTTAGCAATAATTTCAACACAGCAGCAAACCACTATAGAGAATTCAAAC
This sequence comes from Euphorbia lathyris, assembly GCF_963576675.1. Classification (NCBI taxonomy): domain Eukaryota; kingdom Viridiplantae; phylum Streptophyta; class Magnoliopsida; order Malpighiales; family Euphorbiaceae; genus Euphorbia; species Euphorbia lathyris. Next base: position 89,620,838 of record NC_088911.1, on the reverse strand, counting down.
CTGCAATTTTATACATGGGATATAACAGATCGCCTTTCTCCAGTATAATCTTGTTCATGGGCAATCTTTAAAAATGTGTATTAAAGTTTCAACATGATAACCACAAAAACAACAATGACCGAATCAAATTAATTGATTTCCTTATGAGATTTTCATGACAAGGCAAGGCCTTCTTAGCTGCATTCTACACTATGTGAATAAATTCGAAGGACATTTAAACTTCCATAGAGAATCCCACAAAAAATATCAGTACCCATGGAAGAAGCTATCAGGCTAGAAGAAGCTCTTAAAACTCCATAAACAACTTTACAACCGGATTTCACCAAATACTCCCCATTTTTATTGACACCATTTGAAGTTTTTTGAAATAATAAAACATTACGAGTAGCTATCAAATTCCATACAAACCCTTTGTCCCCGTCGAGAATTCGTCCTGTCAGAAATAGAGAATCCCTAATAAGAATTTTCGTGGGACGGGCATGAAGATTTTTTATCCCCAAAATTAGAGATGAGGATAGATTTCCTATATGTCCCCATGGGAATCCCGGTTGACTTTCGGGAAAAATTTCTATTTATTCTTATTTATTATTTTTATTTTTATATGTCAAGTGTTAGAGAGTGTGTTGTTATTAAAATCTTTCTTATATTTCTCTTAAAATTTGAAATGTTGCATGAAGTTTATGTAATTTTTATATAATTTATAGTATATATTTAGTTTTCATTTTTAAAGAAATCGGAGAATGGGGAGAGATGGGGAGAAAAGTTTCGGACGGAAAATTTCCATTGGACGGAAAACAGGAACGAGAAATCCCGTACAAATGACACGAGAACTTCTATGATGTACCAGGTGCAATGAACCCAACTAATGAAAAAAGAGAATCATGTTTCTAAGGTACAATGAATCGAATCGGTACAATGAATGTACAGCTAGTAGATTTTCTACAAAGAAATCCCAAAATGAGATTACATTAGAATGTAGAGCCTTGTTTGCAACGATAACTTCACCTAGTTGAAAAGAAGACGGTTGTACCTTGTCCTTTAAGCAATAATACCATCCCCATCCCATAAATAGGTAATTAATATTGTATTTATATTTGACATGGAAGGTAAAATACCCTTTTTCAGACAGCTGAACAGTCTTTTTCTCTAGGTAAATTCTTACTTCCTCTTTACACCATTTCCTTATAATTTCACACTTTCTCTTCCGTATCAGCAGTTGGACTTCTCTCTGGGCTGTAAACAAGCTTAATTACTAACAATGGCATCAAAACTGCTACTCATTTCAGTCTTTATCTTAGATCTCGTTGCCTTCGGTTTGGCTGTTGCTGCTGAGCAGAGAAGAAGCACTGTAAGTACATTCTTTTCACTCTTCCTCTCATTTACACACACTTCTACTCTAAGCTTCATATTCTGTTTTCTTCAATATACCTTTTTGTTTGGCTTCTTCGAAAATTGTTCATGCTACTGTCTTCTATTTCTAGGCTGAGAAATCGTAACCGAATTTAAACGAATTGAAATATGAATTTGGGAATTTCTCTTTAGAACTGAATAACGAGCATTCTTGGGGGTTGCAATGCCTGATTGAACAAGTTTCGTGCATCTTTCTGGGATTTTCTTATCTAGAAAAGTGATAGTGGTATCAATATGGAATCGGCAATCCCGATCTCAATTTATGATGAAAATTATTGATGTTGTCTTAGAAATGAAATGAGATCTTAAAGTAACTCTTATATATATGCTGCTTGTTCTTATTATCAAGTAATCAAAACTCATAGATCTGCTATTTTCTCAAACAAATAGCTGTGAGTAGAAACTAACAATGATAGGAGAAGTGTTAGGAAACATGTTCTAGCAGACTTTCTTTTCAATCTGATCATTGCAATTAGCACTTTTTTCCATGAGATGATGAATGTTTGTTAATTAGTGAATAAAATATTAGTATTTTCTTTAATCAGGTAATGGCTAGTACATAGAAGCTAACATTCTGACTATAATTAATATAGAATCAAAGAAGATATTAGTTGAGCCTTTACACTAAACCCACAGCCTGCAACATTCCCATCTCACACATGCCAATTACAGTTGTTCTTGACAAAGTTTAAGGCATATTTTAAACTTGGGTCCCCAGATGATGCTACTCTGTGTTTTTATTTATAATTGGTACTTATTATGCCAAACAAAGGCATTATTATTATAATCCTGCCGACAACCACATGGAAAATATTAATAAATAATAGTAATAGCAATGTATTAGAAGTCAATGACTTCTTCCTAGTAGATTACACTTTTTAAATAGAAAAATGGTGCCTATGGTGGGCAGTAAAGTAGTGAGTTATTCGCCTAACAGTAATACTAATTCGTTCAATTGATGAAAGAGTTATTCTCTGTAACTATTAGACAAAGCAGTAACTTTGAATTGTGTATGAAGTGCACATATAAGCTTGGTTCTTTATCAATTACCAATTGATAAATAAAATTTCATGTTGCAGGCTGTAATCAAGCAGGATACTGAAGTAGATTACAATTACTGTGTCTATGATTCAGACATAGCAACTGGGTATGGTGTGGGTGCATTTTTATTTCTCATGGCTAGCCAAGTCATTATTATGGTAGCAAGTCAGTGTTTCTGCTGTGGCAAGCCTTTGAATCCAGGAGGTTCAAGAGCTTGTGCAGTTATGCTCTTCATTACCTGCTGGTACGTTTTCTTGCCTCTTAACAACCTTAATTACAAGTCAATCAGAATTGTATCTCATTGTGAGCTTCTGCAATTGTGTCCATCAGGGTGTTTTTCTTCATTGCCGAGGTATGCTTGTTGGCTGGATCGGTGAGGAATGCTTATCACACAAAATACAGGACTGTTTTCAGCGAGAGTCCTCCTGATTGCCAGACATTAAGGAAGGGAGTTTTTGGGGCAGGAGCAGCTTTTACATTATTCACTGCTATAGTTTCTGAATTTTACTATATTTCCTATTCCAAGGCCAGAAATGGTTTCCAGGCATACGGTGGAGAAATGGGAGTCGGTATGGGAACCTATAAATGAGCCTCTAATTTCAAGTCTTATAATCATCCATGTATAGAATTGCTGTTTCCTCTAAGCTCTAGTTGCATGATCTTGTGCCAGAGATTCATTGTCATTGATTTTTTCCTTCTCTTATGTGAATTTTGTGGTGTTTCAATACGTGCAAATAGTAAAAGACTTGTTTTTTTGTTTTGTTTTGTATCAGTATTACATTTGATTAGTTGAGCCTTATTACATGTACCAGTAAAGAATTTTCATTGATCTTCAATTATGCACATACCATGCATTTATTTCCTGGTTGTGAATGGTAGGAGAAATTTGATTTACAATGCCAGAGGCAGAAAAGAAAAGTATATTTATGCCCTATATGAACAAATGTTCAGGAGTCAGAACCACAAATAAGAAAAATATATTTGTGGTTGAGTACCAGTATAAACTGTAGATTTAAGAATGCTAGCTAGCCCTTAAATCTTGGAAGTTCTTGTATCTACAGATAGGAGCAACAACATCGTTGCAACTCGTAGAGGTGTGTTTGTTCTTGATTTGTATACTACTTTAGAACCATTTATCAACTGTAGCTCGAAATTTGTTCTTTAACGTTTCTGAGGAAATGCACATGTTCTTAAATTCTTAACCCTTCATCTTGAAGTTCTTGTATATATAGATAGAGCAACGATACATCGTTGCAACTTTCTATATGTTCCTAGAATTAGCAACCACTTTCTATTAAGTTTCAAATGGGTTCACCTAGTTTGGATTTGGATTGAGGACGTAAAAGTTATGGTACAATCACCTAGTTTGGATTTGGATTTAGGACGTAAAATATGTCGTTTTACATATCTGGTGAGTTCCAAGAAATTTTTAACAAATTTTCATTAGGGTTCAGTCCTTGGGATATTAATTTGAGATTGCTTCTATGTCTTAAGTTTCCAAAGAATTTGGAAGAATTTAATTTGGATCCATATATTTTTTGAGTTATGACATAGGCTGGGATGGTCAAACTAAATTTATGCAGAAACTTTGTTGTTGAATTTTCCATTCTTTTATTTTTCTTTTTTGTGAGACACTACTTCGGATCAATGAGGATGTTTCACCGTTATATTTGATTTTATTTTGGATGGATCTGACAAAAATGAGAAAAACTGTAAAAAAAAATCGGAAAAAACGTGAAAAAGAGAAAAAAAAAACATAAAACAACTTAAAAATAAATTTTTTTATGCGTTTTTCGTTTTTCAGATTTTGTTTTCCACATTTTCCTATTTCCTTTTTTTGTTTATTATAATGTAAGCTTTAGTTGAAAATAAATATAACATTTTATACAATATCAGTTAGTGATAGGAAAATATTTTCTCAAGGTATAAAGAAACACTTAAAAATATTTTATTTTTTGATAAAAAAAAGTTTTCCCTTACCTAATATTTGGGCCTTAATTGAATCCAAAATCTACATTTTTGTGCTAATTTTTTTGGTATAAAATCCAGTTGACCCTTAAACTTTAGAGTCAAAATCAATTACTCCCTCATTCTCCTCGAATCAACGGGTTCTTAACCTTTACAAACCTTCAAAGAAAAATTAGTCCCTCATTCGGTGTTTGAAATCTCGGTTCTGAAAAATAGAGTATATAGCTCTAACCTTCAAAGAATATGGTTCTAAAACACCGAATGATTTAATGATTCTAACCGAATGATTCTAAAATACCGAAGGATTCAATGATTCTAAAACACTGAATGATTCAATGATTCTGACCTTCTTCCTCTAGGGAACTCTCCTCCTCATTCAGCTTCGGTTTCTGTCTTCGGTTTCTTTGATCTGGAGATCTAGAAACTTCCAGTCTCTTTCTATGTGCTTCCTATGACGAATCAAGGATTTAATGGAATCATGACGAACGCCTCGACGCTGCTTGAGGGATCCTGAACCTACAGGCTTGGAAATCTACTTGGTTGGTGAAGGTGATCGATAGTGTCTTCAATATGGAGAATTGACATGTTTCTCCTTGGATCTCCCATGGATTACTTGTGGATAAGACTCCTCTCAAAATCCTTTTTTCTTTGGACACGTTCGGACATCATGATGTTCCATAGAACAAGCCATTCAGCCATGGCTACCCCCCATCTCTACTAGGTTCTCTTGCCTCCTTCAGCTCTATCTGGATAATCTCCATCAGAGTTGCATGCTCCGCTCTGAGGATATTCATGGACTCTTGCACAGATCCAATATTATAATATCAACTGCTTCGTCAGGCCATCCATAAACTTTCATTGATGGTGGTCTAAAGATCCTAAACAGGCATCTATCCTTTGATCTATAGCTGGAGAAATATGCAACCGTTCCAGAGGATCATTGCTAGAATCCACTAGCCACGATTAGGTGCGGCCGATGTGCTAGGAATAGGAACAGCTTGAAGACCTGGCTGAACTATGAACATAGGCTATTTTCACAACGACCGTCCACGTTCACTGTACCAAATGATGTCTTCGATATTGAATATGATTTTTGAACTACTTTCCAAGGACCTGAATCACAACAAACGGTCAGGGAAGAGCCGAAATTAGAAGTAACTCGAAAGCAATTAATAAACAGTTGTGAATAGTGAATGTACCTGGAGCATGATTTTCAAAGCTATTTATATATAATTACATATCTAAAGTGTAATGCACTTTACATGTGTTAGCTCTTCATTGGTTCGGCCAAACGCCTTTTCATGTGTATCCATTGGTTGGCTTCAGACTCTGATCCCTTTATGCCACTCCACAATTTCTAGTGTGAGCTAGGGATTAAGAGTGTGGTCTCGAAGCCCGTTGGTCCAAATGTGAAACTAGATGCCCTTGAAGTTGTCTAATTAACCGCTCCAATTCTTCTCCTCGGCTCTTTGCGATATGGGCCCTTGCTTTAGCCCAATAAGATGATTTTTCAGGCCTTTGTTCCGGCTTTATTTTATTTGTCCTATATCACTAGTTGACCTAAGATTAATATTTTCCAATTTTTATGGCATAAGGAAGTCTTAGCCCATATAGAAGGATTTAGGTTAGACATAAAACATGAGAATTAAGAGAAAGATCTTTTCTCCCTCTCTCTTTAAAATCGGCGCCTCACACACACACTCTAAGGAGATTTCGTTCTTAGATCGTGAATTGATCATTCTTCCTCCCAAATAATTTTGGTGTGGAAACAGTGTGACCGATAATACAAGTTCGTTGTTTGAGTTCTTCCGCTACATACTCAATATTAATTTGCGATTCAAACAGGTAACCCGATATAACTATGTTTGAACCCTTATGCTATGTATTTTTAAGACTAGTTTATACATATGTTATGTTTGGGATTTGTTCCACGACCTTTTAAATTCATAGAAGAGTGACTGAATTATATATTTTTTGGTGCAAGTCGATTAAACCTGGCACATGTTGTGCTAATAAACAAGTTTAACTAGAATAGAACCGTCAGGTGAAATCTTCATAAAGCTGCATGCAGAATTGGGTCATCTTATAACAAAGTTGCCTCTAATATTTCACTAATTTGGAAGATTAAAAATCGTTTCAATGGATATGGATCTGCTTTATCAAAAGCATATCTATTTGTGTTTCTGCATTTCAGGAATTCCTCATTCTATACGCAACCTTACATATTTCCCCCAAAATTGATGTTTTTAATCACTTTGACTTCAAAGGGAAATTTATTTATTTTAATTTGTGTACTAATTTCAAATGTTTTGATTCAGATCAAAATTTAACTAAACAAACTCTAATTATTATTATTGTATAGGTAAATAAATGCAAATTAAGAATATAATTAGCAGACTATTTTAGTTATTTATTTAAAAAAGAAAAACAGAGAGGGAGCATGTGAGAAGCATAAATCAAAGAGAGGACAAGTTAATAAGATTTTGGTGGACATTAATTGTATGAATTGAGGGTATGCATGTGGAGTATTGTACTGTTTTTGGTTATAATTGAAAAGAGAAAAGAAATATAGGGTTTGGTCAGCTATATCTATTAATTATTAGAAGAATACATCAGCTAAAGTGTTTCTGTTTTCCATAACGATGAAAAAATATTTGGTTGTATATGAACCTCCAAGTACTTTTTATGTTTAGGTATATAAAGTCAGAGCAGAGGAGAGTGCAACCACATACTACATAATTCAATTCTTTCTTTTTTTCTTTTTCAACCTCGTCCCAATTAATTTTTAGCCTAAATACGGACTTTGAGAAAATAGTTAATTCGCAAAATAATAATATTCTTAGTTATGGAATAGAAGTTCCCGCGCGTTGTACGGATTGACTAAATTTTTGTATAAAAAATTAACATTTTTAATATTTTTTTTTAATTATATATTATTTCCATCAAAATCTATGGCTACGTTTCCTCTAATTTTTTCTATAATTAAGCAAAGTATAAATATATATTTATTTTTATAAAAATAAGAAAAGTTAAATTAAATTGTCAAAAATTTAACTATAGATAGTATTCATAATTCATCACATCGAAATCGACTATCTTTTGTTTCTTTTCATTAACAGCAATTTCGTGATTGAACTTATTGATGTGATTCTTCCAATAGCATCTATAAAATTAATATTGTAAGATCAATTAAAATTAATATTTACTTTTAAACTGAATTAAATTTTAAAACTATATTTGAAATATCTCAGCAGTTAGAACTAAATGGTTTTGACATCTATCAATAAGCTTTTTAAAAGTAATAAACTCAAACTTTTGTACAACAATTTTGCAACAATCTCATCAACTTGTATTACTTTAGTTGTTAGAAGGAAGACAATTTTAGTCTCATTAGGAATAGGTTGTTGGAAAATTTTGAATAAAATTATATATTAATTTAAATACTAACAAACATCTCCTTTCGTGAACAGTCGTGTTCGTATGTGAACATGCGTGTCTGTCCGTGTACAATCGTGTTCGTTCGTGAAAAGACATATCATTTGAGTTCTATTTATATAGAATGGAATTATCAAATTCAGTGACTAATGTCTATACTATTGATAAAAATAAATATTCTCTGAATGTTTATGTTCTCTGTCTGTTCATAGCGTCTTGTTTTCCTACTCCGGTGATAACGAGCCTACACACAGTTTGAGTTCGCTTGCGTAATCTGTTGTATCCTAGGAGACTGTCGTCAATAGCGACGACATCGTTTTAAGGAAACTGCTAATACAGGCCTCGGATTTGTCTAACTCTTTCCTTTTAATTTCTGGTTTTATTATTCATATGTTTTTCTGTGTTCGAATTGATTTTTGGTTTATCACATCTAACATTCTTAAGACAGACGTAATTGTTTGTCTAACATTCTTAAGACAGAATTATGGTTTTCTTAAGAATCTAATATTTTTAAGACATACGTAATTGTTTGTCTAACTGTTAAGCCCAAAATATACCTAAAATATCATATATAAATACGTTAAATTTACATTGAAATCGTGCTAATTATATTCATTAGAATACTTTTACGTCTTTATTTACTTCTTTGATGCAAGGTACTTAATTATTTGGTTAAATCCAAATAGGAGCTAAAATGGAGTCAAAACGGAGCTAAAATCGAGGAAAAACCTAAAAACGTACCAAGAATACGTATCAGTCAGAAGAACGCTCAAGGAGGACAAGAAGCAGTCGAGAGACGGGGAGAAAAGTCCCTGTCGTGACTGAGATTTTCAGAATCTCAGTCGCGACGTACGGTCACCAAACTCCAAAATTTCGAAGTCTTCAACTCGCCCTTGCACCCCCTATCGCGACTGAGATTTTCAGAATCTCATCTGAGATTTTCAGAATCTCATATGAGACAGCGAAGAATTCTGCACAGTTTTTGTTGAAACACCTTTCCACATGATTTTGATTTGACAAAATTATTTAAGTAAAATTAAATATATTCTAAACACACTAAGTTTAAATGCTTTGATTTATTATACTAATGTGTTTGTTCAATGTTGAGTTAAATTGTTTATAAGACATAAAGACTAAAAGGCTTAAAGCCCAATACGGAAGGCAAAGCCCAAGTCAAACAGATCAAGACAACTCGGCCCGCGTATGCAAAACGCTGTCGTTATGTACAAAACGCAGCTCAGCGGAAGAAGGATCTAGAAGACCTTCGTTGAACAACTTCGGAATGAAGCTGCTGAGTTGAATCGACAAAGAGTACAAGACAGCAGCTGAGCAAGAACAACTTCCAGACAAAGTGTTTCCACTTTGGGTAAAGTTCAGAAGACACAGGACGCTGTCTAGTTGACCTTACCATAAATGGAGAGACATTTTGCCGAACTGACTAAAAGATGACCGAGGACAGAAGATACTCAAATCTGATTGGCCGAGAGCTCTGAGCAAGACTGAGTGACAACGACAGGAAGCCGTTTCCCTCCAACGGTTATTTCGAAATTCGAAATGACTGATGTCTCAGACGTCTCTATAAATAGTGCCCTTCAGTTGCTTCATTTCAAGAACACAGAACATTATCAAGCCATTACGCTGACCAAAATTCTACTCAAAGTTCTGTGAAGAAAAGCAAAGCAAATACTTACACCAAATTCTATATCTTTCGTGTAAAAGTCTAGAGTGATTATTCAATCATCTAAGGTGTCTTAGCAATTGTTGTTTAGGACAAATCTTTATCATTTCTAGAGATTAGAAAGGAGAGGCTGAGTACTCGGTTATAGTACTCAGCGAGAGATTAGGAGTGAGTAGAGGTATAGAGGAAGGTACTCTTGTTATACTCAGCTTCTAAGTTGTAAAAGGTTTGATGCTCTACCGTTAAAGAGCTCAGTAGAGAATTCGAAAGCTCGGAACGTGTTCCGGGGACAGGACGTAGGCTTAGAGGCCGAACCTGGATAAATCTGCTGAGTAACATCTTTCTAACCTTAAACTCCTTAATATATATATTGCTTGCTTAAACAAAACTGACCAAGTAAAGAGGTCACGCTGAGTTGTGTGTATTGAGTATTTGAGTTCAGGAATAGACTCAAAGTGCTATCTCCTGACTTAACGAAAGAAGCTGACTTAGTCACCAGTTGACTAAGCTAGTGTCTTATTTACTCAGCGCGCTGTGTAATCCTTTTTCAAAGAAAAAGAAGTCAGCCTTAACGTACTTAAATTTTAAATAGTTCAGGGACCAACAAGTGGTATCAAAGATTAAAAGCTCACTGTGAAAGGTTTAACTACCTTGAGCTGATCCCCACTATGGCTGAAAACAGCACTCGGTTTCTCCCAGGAAACCAGACAACTCAGATCTTACCTGAGGGGCTGTCCATTACTCGGCCTCCCCTATTCTTCGGGTCTAACTACACCTTCTGGAAGAATAGGATGAAAAACTTTATTCAGGCAACAAACATGAGTGCATGGCTTTCAATAGTCCAAGGCCCGTTTGTTCCTGTTGAAGTTGTGGCTGGCCAAACAGTTGTCAAAGCTGAGGCAAAATGGACAGAGGATGATCTCAAGAAGCTACAAAATCACGCTTCGGCTATAAATATGCTTCACTGTGCGCTTGATGCTGCAGAATATAATAAGATATCAGGTTGTGAGTCAGCGCAAGAGATCTGGAAGAAGCTGGAGGTCACCTATGAAGGAACCAACAAAGTGAAGGAGTCCAAGGTGAACCAGCAGATGAGACTGTACGAGCTGTTCGAAATGAATGCAAGGTTTATAAACATCATCAATGAGCTCAATGCAAGGTTTACAAACATCATCAATGAGCTCAAGAGACTTGGGAAGATCTTCACTGAGGAAGAACAAGTCAAGAAGATTCTTAGGAGTCTTCCTAAAAACTGGCAAGCAAAGAAGACTGCTGTTGAGGAAGCTCAAGACTTAACCACCTACAAATATGATGAACTCATCGGCTCATTGCTGACCCATGAGATCTCAATGAAGAATTTCGAGGTGAAGGAAAAGTCTGAAGACAAGAAGCAAAAATCTCTTGTCATGAAAGCTGACTCCACTGATGGGAGCTCAACAGATGATGAGGAGATGGCTATGTTCACTAGAAAGATGAAAAGGTTGTTCAGAAAGAATGACAAATATTCTAAAAAGCCTTATAGAAAGTTTGATAAGTATAAAGCTGAGTCCAGCGACAGCAAATACAAGAAGGACAACTCAAAGCCCATTACATGCTTTGAATGTCATCAAACTGGCCATATCAAGTCAAGCTGCCCCATACTGAGGAAAGAAAGGAAGAACGGAAAAAAGGCAATGGTGGCAACATGGAGCGACAGTGATGAGTCTTCATCATCAGAAGCTGATGCCACTGAGTCAGCAAAGATCTGTTTCATGGCTGACGAACTTGCTGAGCCGTGCATCTCTGAGCATGGTAACCCCTCCATCGCATCTGATGACGAGGAGCAATCAAATGAGGTAATATCACTACCCCTGCTCAGAAATGAAATGGCTAATGCCCTGAGTGATCTCTACACACTTGTCAAAAAGTGTAATAAGAAAGTTAGAGCACTCAGCAGGCGTTGTGACGAGGTTGAAGAGGTCAAGCTGAGTGACCTCAGATTCCTTCTTCAGGACAACTCAACTTTGCATGATAACATGGAGATCATACATAAGTCTGTCTCTGAAGTCCAATAAGATTCTAAGAAACTGAGAAAGGACGTCACAACTATCCAGAACCAACTAAAGGTTCTAAACAAAAGAAACATTCCTCTGAATACTCAGTACCGAGATATTGGTCAGCAGAGATGGAATTCTCAACGGAAAGTCCAGTGTGACTTCTGTGGGAAGAAAGGACACACCACAAAGGTGTGCTGGCACGCTTAGCACTGGGGTGCTGACCAGTCAGTGAGAAATCCTAAACGGAAGGTCAGCTGTGACTTCTGTGGAAAGAATGGCCATACTGTTCAAGTATGTCGCCATAAAATAAAATATGATGCTTTACCTGTTGAACCTAACAAGCAAGGACCCAAAAAGAATTGGGTACCTAAGAGTAACTAGTTACATTGCAGGTAAGCCTGAGATGTGATGAGAAGTCAAAGATGTGGTATATTGATAGCGCATGCTCGAGGCATATGACTGGTGATGAAACTCAGTTCATCACATTTGAGCGTAAAAGAGGAGGAAGCGTAAGTTTTGGAGACAACAAAAAGGGTAAGATAGTAGGGTCAGGAACCATTGGAGGTAATCCTACTATTGAGTCAGTCTCCCTAGTCAGCGGACTCAAATATAACTTACTCAGCGTAGCTCAACTATGTGATAATAGGAGAAAAGTTATATTTGATGACACTGGATGTAAAATATACGAGGGTAAAACTAATGAGTTAATTCTAACTGTCCCTCGCATTGATAATGTCTTCATGCTGAACTTGGAGAAAAAGTTTTCAAAAACTGTATGCTTAGTTTCAAAGGAAGAAAATTCCTGGCTATGGCACAGGAGACTTGGTCATGTAAGCATGGACCTCCTAGCCAAATTAGCAAGAAAGCAATTGGTTGAGGGACTGCCAGAACTTAAATTTGAAAAAGATCAACTATGCCACGCTTGCCAAGCTGGAAAACAAACCAAACAATCTTTTCATAGTAAAAATATTGTCTCAACTAAGCGTCTGTTAGAGTTACTACACTTGGATCTCTTCGGTCCAGTCCAGCCGATGAGTCTGGGTGGAAGAAGATTTTCCTTGGTCATTGTAGATGACTTCTCTCGGTACACTTGGGTCATCTTGCTGAGTAGCAAGGATGAGACCTTTGAGACATTTTCAAATTTGGTTAGAAAACTTGAAAATGATAAAGACCTAAAATTGGCTCACATCCGAAGTGATAATGGTGGAGAATTAAAAAACGAACAGTTTGTTGAATTCTATGAAGCCAGCGGCATTGACCATAATTTTTCTACTCCTAGGACGCCTCAACAAAATGGGGTTATTGAAAGGAAGAACAGAACCTTGGTTGAAATAGCCAGGACAATGCTGAGTGAGCATAGGCTTCCAAAGTACTTTTGGGGAGAAGCTGTTAACACAGCGTGCTATATTCTTAATAGGGCTCTTGTTAGACCTATACTAAAGAAAACCCCCTACGAACTTTGGAAAGGACGAAAGCCCAACATTGGATACTTTCGTGCCTTTGGCTGTAAATGTTTTATTTTAAACACCAAAGATAGCCTAGCTAAGTTTGACTCAAAAGCTGATGAAGCTATCTTTTTAGGCTACTCAACAAACAGCAAAGCATACAGAGTTTTCAATAAACGAACTCAAGTTTTAGAAGAGTCAGTACATGTTGAGTTCGATGAAACAAACCCTGCAGGAAGATATCTGCCGCTGACCGAGGATGATCCACACCCAGTACCCGTTGATCAAGATACAGCCGCTGAGTCATTCCCTCAAGGGCTGACCAAAGGTAAAAGTGAACCTCAAATTGTTTTCACTGACCAATCTATACATGCAGAGATTGTTGAAACACAGACAGCACAAGACATCAATCTACCAAAGGAGATAAGGATACCAAGAGGACACTTAGAGAGTGCCATTCTTGATGCCGCTGAGAATACCCTGATGACAAGAAATCAACTCAGGAGATACCTCAGCAACGTAGCCTTCGTCTCAGTTCAGGAACCTAAGAACTTCGCTGATGCTGAGGAAGATGAATTCTGGATGAACGCAATGCAAGAGGAACTTGACCAATTCAGAAGAAACGATGTATGGGAGTTAGTGCCACATCCAAGGAGTCAGAAGACCATTGGAACAAGATGGGCCTTCCGCAACAAGCTGGATGAGCAAGGAAATGTAGTCAGGAACAAAGCAAGGCTTGTAGCTCAGGGCTACAGTCAGCAAGAAGGTATTGACTACGGTGAGACCTTTGCCCCAGTGGCAAGGCTAGAGGCTATTAGAATTTTGTGCGCTTATGCAAGTTATATGAACTTTAAACTGTTTCAAATGGATGTTAAGAGTGCATTCCTTAATGGAGTTATAAACGAGGAAGTTTATGTTAATCAACCTCCAGGGTTTGAGGATCCTAAATTCCCAAACCACGTTTATAAACTCAAAAAGGCTCTGTACGGCCTCAAGTAAGCACCACGTGCTTGGTATGAGAGGCTGACCAGTTTCCTGCTGACTAGAAATTATGTCAGAGGCAAAGCTGATACAACCTTATTCATTAAGATAAAGGGTAAAGACACCCTGCTAGCTCAAATATATGTTGATGATATTATTTTCAGTGCTACTAATGAGTCAATGTGCAAGGAATTTAGCAAGCAAATGCAGACTGAGTTTGAAATGTCAATGATGGGAGAACTCAACTTCTTCCTTGGACTCCAAATCAAACAAGGGAAAAATGGCATCTTCATTAGTCAAGCTAAATATGCCAAGGAGATATTGAGGAAATATGATCTTGAAAATTGCAAGCCAATATCCACTCCTATGGGCACTAACACTGTCCTCTGCGCTGACGAGAATGGTAAGTCGGTAGACAGCAAATTGTATCGAGGTATGATAGGCTCTCTACTTTACTTAACAGCAAGTAGACCGGACATTCAGTTCTCAGTATGCTACTGTGCTAGATATCAATCTAACCCTAAGGAATCTCATTACATAGCTGTAAAAAGAATCCTTAGATATTTGCAAAGCTCATTGAACACAGGTTTATGGTATCCCAACACTCATGGTTTCACACTCGTTGGATACACTGACGCTGACTACGGACGAGACAAGCTTGAACAAAAAAGCACCTTTGGAGGATGTCACTTCTTAGAAAGCTGTCTTGTATCCTTGTTCAGCAAGAAGCAGGCGTCAGTAGCCTTATCTACCACTGAAGCTGAGTACATTGCTGTTGGACACTGTGTTGCTCAAGTCCTATGAATTAAGCAACAGCTTGAAGACTATGGTGTTCAAACAAAGACAATTGAGGTCAAATGTGACAACAAAAGTGCAATTGATCTATCAAAGAACCCAATTCAACACAGCAGGATGAAGCATGTCAGCATAAGACATCACTTTATTAGAGACCATATACTCAAGGGTGAGATAAAGCTGACCTACGTCCCAATGGATGAGCAGCTTGCGGATATCTTCACAAAGCCACTGGCTCGTGAACAGTTCAGCATACTGAGAGAAGCCATTGGTATGTTTAATCCTCTTCAGTAAATTCCAGCTCTTAATATATATTCATGCTGAGTGAATTAACATGCTGAGTGATCTATTATTTGCTGAGTGAATAGATGTATGCTGAGTGATTAATGCTAAATGAATGAATATCACATACTGAACAAACAATTGGCACCGAGTAGTTATCTCAAACTGAGAAATCATCCGTTTGTATAAAACTGACCACTCAGAATATAAAATGCTTAGTATTCTAAACGCTGAGTATAAGATCCATTGCATTTAATGCTAGAGCACGCGAATAGCCACCTAGGATGACGTATGCGCCGAATGTGTCATAAAAGCCAGGATCATTGTCGGTTGACAATCCCAAGGCAAAACTGACACATGGATTCGATAAGATCCACTTTTCACCGCTATAAATAATGGGCAAATACCCATTGTTATCTCTTTACACTTACCAAATCCTCTAGCATAAGCATTCTCTCTCTAAAAACTCTCAAAACTCCCTAATCTCTCTCTGAAGCTATGACTAAGGTTTTCGTGAACATCTCCAGTGCCGGTCACCCTAAGACCAGTTCCGATGAACCTTCTAAGCATACTACTATGCCTGAAATGACGAAAGCCACGACACCGAGTAAAGGGAAAGTTGGCCAAGCTACCTCATCTAAAGGAAAGCGGACCAAAGTAAGAACCTATACTAAGGTTTTCGAGGACGTCAGAGAGTGGAAGATAGACTTCTCGAGATGGTTCTCTGAGGCCTTCGTAACAACCGAGCAGCCATTCTATGAATGGATATCAAAGAATGGGTGGACGGAGCTATTCTCCATTAGAGACCCAACTTACCCTGACCTAGTAAGGGAATTTTACCACAATCTGCGGGTTGCTGACGACAACCAGGACTATCTGGTAACCGTGGTAAAGGATAAAACAATCTTTGTCAACCCTACTTACCTTGCCAATCTGCTAAAATTGAAGAATGAGGGAACAAAGCTGAGGAGAACTGGTGATCATGAAGGAACTGGGTACGTAGCCACCTTCTGCAAACCCCATGGTCATTCTGGAGAAATCTCAAGCTCTTCAATGGGCCAGCATCAAAAGATGGCACATTACCTGCTGACCAATTACATCTACCCCAAGATTAATTGCACCAGCTCAGCGACGAATTTCGAGCAATGCTTCATATGGCATATGCTGACCTTCAAGCCCATCAACATGCCAGTTTTCCTAATCGCTGGCTTCCAGAGGAGCACACGAACTTTAAGGCTGGGCTCACTCATAACCAGAATCCTCATAGACCATCATATTGATCTATTCGAGGAAACTTAGGCCCAAGGCTCCGAGATCACAGCTGCTGCGCTGCGTGCCTTGAAGTATAACCAACCAATTAAGAAAGGCAAAAATGCTGATGAGGCTGATGAGGAGACAACTGTCTCAAAGAAGGGAAAAAGGACAAAGGCTCCAGCTGCCCGAAAAAGGAAAGCTGTTGGGACTCCTTCAAAGAAGGCTGAGCCTCAGGCCAAGAAGCTAAAGTCAGCTGCTCAAAAAGGTGATGAGAGACCTAAGTCAGCTGAGAAGAGAAGCAAGCACGATGAGCCTGATACAGAGGAAAGACTGGAAGCTGAGCAACCTCTGAAGAAGAAGAAGTCTTCAGAGCTGACCCCAATTGATGCTATCCCCACTGACATCATTGTTCCTGGTGATTCTCACTTCACACAGTGTCAAGGAACTGAAGCTGAGCATCAAGAAGATGATGTGGAACTGGATGATCACTTCATCACTCAGGTGGAAGAAGAATTAGATAACTCAGATTAGGATGATGAGGAAGAAGAAGAAGAAGAAGACATCGATCAAGATGATGCTGAGGAGACAGCGAATGAAGAGGAAGCTGCTGACCCAACTAACACTGAGTTGGATGCAGATAAAGTACAAGTACAAGTTAATCAGCCCAATGCTGATCAAGAAGAGACTTCTCCTTCTCACTCAGGAGAATCTATCCAAGCTGATCCCACTCCTCCTCACAAAAGAAGATTAGTAAAGGCAAGTCAGAAAACGGTCATTGACCTCCCTGTTCAAAAGCCGACTAAAGATCCTTCTTCTCTGAAGCTGAAGTTTTTCAGTAAGCAAGCCCCTTCTTCTCAACAAGCTTCTCTTGAAAAGCAAGCCTCTGTTTCTTCACAAAAGGAACAAGCCGACTTGAATGCTTCCGCCAACTCTACTAGCCAAATCGAGCAAGTTCTCGTCAATGTTGCTGCCTCAAGCACTGTGCTGACTCAGAACATTCCTGCCCCCGTCAGCACTGAATCTATTAGGGTTACTACTTCACCAACCATAATTCCTGCCGATCAACCATCTCTTCCAGAACACCAAGTGCAGACTGAAAACTCCATTCCAGTCACTGACCACGTCATAACTCTGACTCCTCCACAAACTGGTCATACTGAGGAAACTAGGCAACACGATGAAGGATCCCTAAGCTATCTGCATGCCACTGAGTCTGGCAGAAAACTCATCAACTCGGTGCAATCATTAATTAAGGACTTTCATCAAACTGCTGAACCTACTGCTGGGTCAAGTGGCAATACATCAACTCAGCTATCCCAAGTCTCTCAGCTCTTAACTGAGGTTAAAGGACTGAAGGATTTGCTAAGTGATATGATCTCAATTCAATCACAACAGCCCAATCAGAACTCAATAACGAAGCTGGCTGAGCTTCAACTGACAATGGTTTAACATCTTAACACTCTTCAAGGCCAATTCCAGACCTTGTCAGCTGCGAATACTCAGTATGCAACTTCTGATGAAGTTAAGATGCTCTTTGCCCAGCTTCACACTGAGCAAACCAAGACCAACAATCAGCTGGCCTCCTACTCTCAATGCTCGGTGAAGCAAATTAGCGAAGCAGTTCGTCTGCTGAACTTGAATAAGCAAGAGATGGACACTGACCAGATGAAGCAGAATGAGATATTGGTCAACTCTCAAAGGATCTTCACCCATGTGCGTCATAACAATATCCCAATATTATGACTCAGCACTGTTGAAGACCTTTCATCAAGTTTTTACTGCACTGACAGATTCAATTACTTGGGTAGGTAAGTCTCAAGCTTACATACTGAGTCTGCTCAGCGCCGCTGAAATCGGCATACCAAAAGAGGTCTTGGATGAAGGCGTCATTGTTTTCGACGGTATCAATAAGAGTGCCGATAAACTTAAGGAGCTATCCGGCGTGCTGACCACTGCAGTCTTAACCGACTCCTTTAGAATTCCTCCTCCACCCGATTCTGACAAAACGGGGGAGAAATAACAGGCTAGAACTCAGCAGGAGGCTCCTAGAAGCAGTCAGTCTAAGCAAAAGAAAAAGAAGTAGAAACGGGCTACCTAGCTTAGTTTTGTACTTAGTCTGTAGTCTCTATGTTCTTTTATGCTCATCTTTTGCTATGTATGCTGACTACTTTACTTCAATACAATACTTGCATCTTTTATCCTAACTTAAGTTATTTCATACGATGCTGAGTATTTAATTATTATGTATCTTCAAATACATCAACTATGTTTAATGCTTATAATACTTGTTGATTGTATCCAATGCTGATAATATGTTTGACATTGTCTTGTATGTTTATAAAACACTGTCTCATAAGACCCATTGAACAAAATGATTACTCAGTGCTCTCTATGTTATACCTTCCGCTTAATACTGAGTAAAATAGAATATGTTCCATGAGCTGACCTATATCTGAAAACTGACCTTAGACTCATTCGATTAAACCTTGAGTAAAACTAAGTCAGCAGCTCAACCCTGACGGGGGAGTTTGCTAAGTAATAATAGGTCAACTATCATGGGGGAGCTCAACACTGAGTTCCTCGCTGAATAGTTTTGCCAACATCAAAATGGGGGAGTTTGTGGAAACACCTTTCCACATGATTTTGATTTGACAAAATTATTTAAGTAAAATTAAATATATTCTAAACACACTAAGTTTAAATGCTTTGATTTATTACACTAATGTGTTTGTTCAATATTGAGTTAAATTGTTTATAAGACATAAAGACTAAAAGGCTTAAAGCCCAATACGGAACTCAAAGCCCAAGTCAAACAGATCAAGACAACTCGGCCCGCGTATGCAAAACGCTGTCGTTATGTACAAAACGCAGCTCAGCGGAAGAAGGATCTAGAAGACCTTCGTTGAACAACTTCGGAATGAAGCTGCTGAGTTGAATCGACAAAGAGTACAAGACAGCAGTTGAGCATGAACAACTTCCAGACAAAGTGTTTCCACTTTGGGAAGGTTCAGAAGACACAGGACGATGTCTAGTTGACCTTACCATAAATGGAGAGACATTCTGCTGAACTGACTAAAAGCTGATCGAGGACAGAAGATACTTAAATCTGATTGGCCGAGAGCTCTGAGCAAGACTGAGTGACAACGACAGGAAGCCGTTTCCCTCCAACGGTTATTTCGAAATTCAAAATGACTGATGTCTCAGACGTCTCTATAAATAGTGCCTTTCAGTTGCTTCATTTCAAGAACACAGAACATTATCAAGCCATTACGTTGACCAAAATTCTACTCAAAGTTCTGTGAAGAAAAGCAAAGCAAATACTTACACCAAATTCTATATCTTTCGTGTAAAAGTCTAGAGTGATTATTCAATCATCTAAGGTGTCTTAGCAATTGTTGTTTAAGACAAATCTTTATCATTTCTAGAGATTAGAAAGGAGAGGCTGAGTACTCGGTTATAGTACTCAGCAAGAGATTAGGAGTGAGTAGAGGTATAGAGGAAGGTACTCTTGTTATACTCAGCTTCTAAGTTGTAAAAGGTTTGATGCTCTACCGTTAAAGAGCTCAGTAGAGAATTCGAAAGCTCGGAACGTGTTCCGGGGACAGGACGTAGGCTTAGAGGCCGAACCTGGATAAATCTGCTGAGTAACATCTTTCTAACCTTAAACTCCTTAATATATATATTGCTTGCTTAAACAAAACTGACCAAGTAAAGAGCTCACGCTGAGTTGTGTGTATTGAGTATCTGAGTTCAGGAATAGACTCAAAGTGCTATCTCCTGACTTAACGAAAGAAGCTGACTTAGTCACCAGTTGACTAAGCTAGTGTCTTATTTACTCAGCGCGCTGTGTAATCCTTTTTCAAAGAAAAAGAAGTCAGCCTTAACGTACTTAAATTTTAAATAGTTCCTATCCCCCCCCTTGGAACTAACTTGTTACGTTATAAGGGACCAACAATTTTCACATGTTTAAATCCAAGAAACGCGTCTGTTCGTTTGGATAAAAGCGACCCTTCACCAGCGGACACGACCCTTCATTTACAACCCTTCACCAACTATAAATAAGTGATCCATTTCAAGAAATCAATATTGGATTAGATGGATTAAGGGTTATGAGAGTTGTTATGTTGAAGAAACTCTGACTCAGAAATGAGTCAGAAAGTTAGATTTTATTTCTGTGTAAACAAACTTGCTGTACACAAGTTGTTATTAGATTAGTTATAAACACAGTAATATTAGTTTAGTTTCAAAGGTAGATCAGAGATAAGTTTTCATTCTGGTAGTGGACTGACCAGTCTCTATTCTGAAGATTCAGCGAGAAGAATTAACGGCTGAAGCGTATAGGGTCTGACAAACCTACGGAGTTTGAGGGAAAGATTGACAACCCGGATCTCAAAGTTTTCGTCGCAATGCTCTCCATGTTTTTACTTCTCTGTTAACTTGTGAAGATTCACATTTCATTAATGATATATTTATTTTATGCAATACATTCTTTCTGTTGTTATTTTGATATTGTTCTGACAAAATGATTTTCAAAATGATAAACTGGTGTTTTTATTAAAACGTTCTATTCCATCTTATTCATATAAGAACTTTGTTGAACACTTGAAAGATTTAGTTTTTATGGATGATATGATCGCTGATCGTGGCTTATCGGATATAAAATACTAATTTGATTAAGGTAGAAATCTGCTCCGAACCAGAGAGATTTCTACGGTTCAAAGCCTTTTAATTGAATAAATTCCTATATTATTACATGTCCATAATCTTACCAAAGTTAAAGTTGTTTTCTTTGTTTTATGAAAATAAGTTTTATACCTTCCATTTATTCCAATTACGGAAGTATTTGTCTTGTAATCAAAATCTCAAGACGGAATTGTTCTCTAAACTCAATATAATATTCTTATCTAATCCTAATTTACCCGAACCAATTCAATCAATTAAACGATTTTCTTTTGTTAAACCTAAACACGTGAATAAAACTGAATTAAATAAGTTTTTAGTTAAAAAGCGTTCCTTGTGGGTTCGATATCTTTTATTACTACAAGCGTATACCGTGCACTTGCGGAAATCGCTCAACAAGTTTTTGGCGCCGTTGCCGGGGAACGCCAAATTTTTAACAAAAATTTATGATTTTTGTGTTTTATTCCGAACCTTGGTTAACAATATATTTATTTATCTTTATAGTTTTTATTTATTGAGGATGGTCACTAGGACTAAATCCTCGTTGTTATTTAACGTTTGCATTTAGATGTTTGCAGATAAAAAAATCCAAGTTTCTCAAAAGATAAACTAGAGATTTGATCATCAATATAAATTCACAGAAGGAGTCTACAGAAAAGAAATTTGGCTAGCAGATACATCAGAAGGAAAAGAAAATTTTATGAAACAGGATGTCAGACGTGACAGATGATTTTTCCAGAAAATTTACCTCTTCCCAAACACATTTACCTCTTTTCTATACACTAACCCTTCACCAAAATATCATTTCTCTTTGTAAAAAAAAATTATTCAATTCCTACATTACACCCAAATAATTTCTTCTTTTATCATACCATTTCCTTAAACACCTATATTTATCTCTCTAAGAAATCACCATGGAAATTTTTCTCAGACAGATACATCAGAACGTGGAGTGAGGAATACAGTCCTTGAAATTATCTTATCCCCCAGGAAGGAATTGTCGATTTTTACCATAGTTTCAACAGTTTCGGTTCATGTGCGTAGTTCCAGTTTGTGCATAAAACTAGAAGTTCGGACATTCAACCGCAATCAGTAGATCCTTAAATTGAGAAAACGTAAAAAAAAAATCCTATTCCAGGTAAGTTAGAATGGACAGGACCATTATTTTAAATCGGTCCAGGTAATTAATTTTGTCCATAATTTTTATTCTCCTTGAGAATTCTTAAGGTTTATCACATTTTTTTTTAGTTCTTTTTAGTTTTTGTATTTTAATCTTTACATTTTCATTTTTAGTTAAAGTTATATATTCATTTTTAGTTTAGTAATAATGGTTAGATTAGAAATAAAAATTTTGGGATCATTGAAAGATATTGAAAATATGCTTTGTATCTTCAATATTTGTAATTTATGAGGAAAGTGTTTTTAGATTTCAAGAAATCTCAATTGAATTAAAATCACACATAATTTAAGTTTCTGATTGTATAGAGATTTTTAAACAAATCTCTACAGTGATTTTTTATTTGACGTTTTTGAACTTACTGATAATTTTTAATTCCCAATTAAGATTTTAAAATTCTCTATAGAACTAGGAAGGACCAATGCAAAGCATTCCTTGCCAATAGGCAAGACGTGTCGCGATCGATATTCCAATTTTTCGACCATGACACGCATAATTTTCAATAAGATATCTTTTGTTCTATGAAAATTAATTTATTTCATTTTCATATTTTTAATTTTTAGTTTTTCTTATCTTTCGTTCATAATTTTTATTTTTATTTTTATTTATTTTTAGTTTACATTTTTTTTTAATTTTTATTTCTGGTTTTTGTGTACAAATAAGTTTTGTAAAATAAAAATCAAATCTAGTCATGTTTTGAAAATTTTTCATAAAGTGTTAAGTGTTTTTGAGAAAAATATATATCTAGAAATCTCAGTTGAGATTCTCCATGATTCAGGATTTGGGAATTCTCAGTTGAGATTCCGAAAATCTCAGTTGAGATTTTCTGTATTTTAACATTTTGAAATAACTGTAAGGGATTACAGACATCTGATTTCAAAAATTCTGTCAGTTAAATCATAGAGGTATCATTTTGACATCTTTTTATTTTTTAATAGACACAACCTTTCACTTATGTATCTTATGTATTCCTGTAGGCTCAGAATTATTCCATTTCATTTCATCTTTCAGAATTCTGAATTTCTTTCTTCAATTCTTAAATCCTCCAGACACCATCTTACTTCACAAACATGACCAAATCTCTAAAAATGCTAGGAAGAACACTTCTGCTCGAAGCAAGAGAGTTGATATCTCTTCTCGCTATGGAGCATGGTTTCCCATCTACAATCATGATGAAGGAAAACGATATATGTAGTTTAGATATGCACAATTCTGTGGCATGCTGTATCTGGACGAGTTTCTGAATGAGGAACTCGGGATAAGCGATGACATGAATCGCTATCTGACTAATTTGGGATGGACCAAATTTGCTTCCATGAAGTTTCCTATTATTGGGAACTGGGTATTATAGTCTATGTCTACTGTTCGTTTCGTCAATAAGAGGCGTGTTCGTCTCGGTTTTCGTTGTGAAGGGAAGATGTTCACTTTTGGATATCCTGAACTTCATAATTGGTTTGGTTTTCCACAACGGGATACCACTCCGCATCATCCTGGCAGAGATATGACTTCTACAGATATCTGGAGAATGTTGACGGGATTTTGAAGATTTAATCCAAGTCTGGCCTACAACAAATCAATAAATTCTAACTCCATGCTGTTTTTGCACAAATTTCTCTATCATAGTCTATTTGGTCGAGTCAGAAGCAGTATTGTCCAGGATACCGATTTATATGTGCTAGGTGATATTTTCAAAGGTAACACAGTTAATTCCTCAAAAAATTTTGATGGAGGGATTAGTTGCCGCTTCCCGTTCGAAGAATCGGACAATAGGGTTTGGGAATATTATATGTGGAATCATTCTAGGAACCAAAGGATCAGTTTCTGTTCTTTGGACTGATAAGGAACCATTTCCCATAATGAATTACGAGTTTTTGGAAAATGAGGGACTTGTAAAGAGAGAATTTCGTTCTGGTCCAAAATTTCTTTCTCCTGGAGAAAGGCAAATCTTCATTCAAGCGAAGATTGACAGGGCCACTGTTCGTCGTATTCCAATTCATAGGGATACAATTTGAGTTTATGTAGTTTGTTTGTAAATAGTGAGCATGTGATTGATGTTTTAATACATAAATGTTTTTCTGTACATATATAATAAGGTGTTTTATTGTATTTCCTTTGATTATGATTAATAAAGTGCATTAATTCTTTCCTTAATTTCTTTTATTTAAGGAACAACCTTTGGTTTTCCTTTAATTTAATGTTTCAGTTTTGTTTATCTCAGTTTCAGGAATTAAAATTTGCATTAATGTCACTTAATTACATACGGAATTGAATTAGTCATGTTCAAATTGTAAAAAATAGTCCAATTATTACCCAGAAATTCCAGAATCTCAGTTGAGATTCTGAAATCTCAGTTGAGACAGCAACAGAATAATTTTTCAGCAAAAATCCGCACCCTTGCAAGCTTGCTGTCGCGACTGAGATTTTGAGAATCTCAGTCGCGACTTTCGGCTGCTATGACGGGATTTGGCTGGTTTTTTTCAATTAATCCTATTTCTACTCTAATTCATTACCTATTACTCTATTCTATCTTAATCAATACCTATTACTTACACCTATTTATATCACCTCTATTTACACCAATCAATCATCTTTTACTCTTCCCAACACAAAGATTCACTCACATTCCCCATAAATTTTTACCCTATTCATCTTCTTCTTCCCTAAACCACCACCATTATCTTTTACTTTTCCTTTCATCCTTTCATATTTTCTTCATCTCATTCCCCAAATTTCACAAACAAAATACCTAGACAACAGACCGTTGCTAACAAAACTAAAGCCACTGAAGTCAATAGATTACGAGTTCGATATGGAGCACCGTTTGATATTGCTACGGAAGCCGAAGGACGCAAATTTCGCCGTTTTTCTAATAGCCAAGTTGAGTTCGTCGACCTGCTTTTCCTTGACACCAACACGGTAAACATATTTTCTTTTACCGAACGTATTGATGAATATCTATCCGTTCTTGGTTGGAAAAGATTTTCTAGTATGCGTTTTCCTAGTATTAAATCGCATATTATTGAATTTTTGGTTACTCTAACTTATGATAAGAAGAAAGTAGTTATCTCTTTTCGTAATAGTGGAGTTCGTTTTGAAGTCGGGTATGCGGCAATGGGCCGTTGGTTTGGTTTTCCTACTAACGATTTTTACTCTAAACCAAAGAAGTTTGATGCACACACGGTTTGGCAATCTTTGACCGACCTAGATGTTTTTCGTCCGAAGAACACATCTAGCAAATTAATTAAGGATAATTGTATCTTTTTCTTTCAAAAAATTTTATCCTTCTCTTTATTTGGTCGGGTTGAGAGTTCAAAAGTGCAAATCCGTGACTTGTTTGTGTTGGATAGTATTTTTAAGAATTTGACCATTGATAGTATTGAGATGATATTTACTAATTTAGTTCGAGCTTCCAAGTCCCGCAATAAGCAAGTGCCTAAGGGTAATTTAATTACCAGCATTGTTTTGGGTGCTCGGGGTGAATTAGTAGATTATCAAAATATGCCTCATGTTGGTTTACCTTCCTTGGATCTTACGACACTTCAAAGGGCCAATTTATTGAAGAAAATGGGACCGCCCACCTTTATCTCTTATGAAGCTCGTACAAGACGTGTTTTTGCTACCATGGGTAGTGAAGCTTCGAGTTCTCAAGGTTTGGGTGCCCAAGATGATGATGAGGAGCATGATGAGGAATTTGATGATGAGGAGGAGGAGGAGCATGTTGATATTAATGCCAACGAGCAAGCAAATGTGGAACCGAATGTTGATGAACAAGTTGGATGGCAACGTGTTTTGCAACAAATGAACGAGCATAACCGTCACATGAATTTGCGGTTAGATGAAGTCGTTGCCACCAATACCGAAATGAGTTCGAGGATAAACACGGTGGATGCCAATATCACTACGTTGAGACGTGAGCACAAATCTACTCATCGCCGGTTGCTATCTTTCTTCCGACGCCAAGGAGTTGAGACTAAGCCTTCTCCACCGAGTTCACCTTGATAGGTTTTATCCTTTCTATCTTTCACTCATTTTCGTTATTATGTTTTATTTGGTTTGGTACAATATTTCTAATTATGTTTGGTACAATCATTTTTAATATTCTGTTTGACTGTTATGGTACTATATTTTTCAATTCTAATTCGTATGATTTATTTCGTACTGATAACTTGTGGAAAAATCTTTGATCGGAGCACTTCCCTGTGAGACGCCGTTGGGATCGGCCGGGGACACTCCGATGCCAAAGTTAGTAATATTTCTGAGAATAAACTGTAAGCACAAAAGTAGAGAATCCGTAAGTGTACCTTTGATCCTAGGAAGCTGGGGTATTTATATAGGTTTTTGTAACCTTCAGCATTAATGGGGAAGCAGGTGAAGAGTCGTGTCATTACTCGTCTTTAATTGCTATCAATTCTCCATTAATCCCAGTATTTAGCACTGAAACCCTCAGAGTTGAGGTATTCGAACAGTCAAGTGTTTATTCCCCTTTAATGGCTATTAATTGCCATTTAATTGTATTTATTCCCATTCATGGATGGTAATAAAGGCGCCTTTTCGTATTCTTTGATCCGTCAAGGCGTATGTACGCTCTCCTTGAGAGCTATGGCGGGTCTCCTCTACTCGCTCTCATCGGGCGTATCTCGTTATGGCGTATCTCGCCATGGTCCACGTGGCGTGGCATAATGCTAGAGACTCCTTCCTTTTCCTCATTATTTGCATATTCGCCCCTGCATTAATTATCATTAATTCCACATTAATCATGCATAAATATCTCTTTTAGAAGAAATAATGGTTTGCCATTATTTCTATTAATTTTCTCTTATTCCTTATTCAAGAATAATTTGGGTTGTTATCAGAAGCCCCCCCTAAATGTATAAAAAGCTCTTTAAGGCTGTCTAAATGGTGTTTTATTTTTCCATCTTGGAGGAAAGTGGACCCGCCCTAGATGGGATCATATATGGATATGATGCACTTTTAGGGGTTTTTTCTTCTTCGTGAATAGGTGGTCAGCTGTATCCATTGTTAGCCTCTAGGGGCTTTTTGAGAGTTATATTTCTTTTAGAAATGGAATAACCCGCCCTTTATGGGACCATTTGTTCCTACCGCATAGGATTACGATTCGCCTTAGGGACTTTTTTTCTTCAGTTCTACCATATTGAGGAGAATGACCCGACCTTAGGGATCAGTAAGAATGATCAGCCATTTAGGGACTTTTGTGCATTTTGTGGAGGGTTTTGGCACTCTAGGCACTTGCCTTTTTAGCCTTTACTCATTTTCCAAAGTGTTTTTACTTTGCATTTGTGAAGGCGAGACTTCGTTATTTCTATAATGAAGACGTGAATTCATTACTTTGATGAAGACGAGGCTTCATTACTTGGATGAAGACGAGGCTTCATTATTTGGAGATGAAGACGAGGCTTCATTACTTGGATGAAGACGAGGCTTCATTACTTGGATGAAGATGAGGCTTCATTATTTGGAGATGAATACGAGGATTCATTACTTGGATGAAGACGAGGCTTCATTATTTGGATGAAGATGAGGCTTCATTACTTGGATGAAGATGAGGCTTCATTACTTGGATGAAGACGAGGCTTCATTACTTGGATGAAGACGAGGCTTCATTATTTAGAGATGAAGACGAGGCTTCATTATTGGATGAACCCTTTTCTTTCCAGAACTATTTTTACTAATGCATTATATCTTTTAGCAAGTAACTTTTTAGAATCTGGTTTAGGATTTCTCCGATTGTTTAGGGTAGGTGGCCAGCCGTACCCCAATGTGTGAACCTTTGTGAAGGTTAGAAGCTTTTATTCCTGGTGAGGAAGTTAAGCTGCCTTAGGCGATCGATTTGCTTCCTATCTTTGAGGTGAATCGATTCGCTGCCAGGTCTTGAGACTCTTCTTTGGAAAGAGTATTTGAGAGTGTAAAGTTCTCACGTCTGAGAAATGTTTTAACTCTGTCTCTGACGACGATCAATTGTTTCCTATCTTTGAGGTAGATCGATCCGCCGCTGAGATTATTGTTCTCCTATCTTTGAGGAGAAAGTTTAGGGTGTAATTTTCTCATGTTTGAGATAATTTTAACCCGCTTTTGATGGTGACCAATATTGTTCCTGTCTTTGAGGAGAGAGTTGAGCTCATTTGAAAGCTCCTGAGGGTCTGTGCTTCTTATCTTTGTGGAAAGGGGATCCGCCCGTGATGGGGATCAATTGTCCTATCTTTGAGGTAATTGATCCGTCTGTGGAACTTTCCATTCGCCAGCCACTGGGCGTATATCAGGAATAAAAGCTAGGCAAATGAATATAAGAAGTATGGCGAGAAAGAATAAATTATAAAATATAGGATACTATAACAGTTTAATGCACATATAAGAATACGTAAAAATACTGATTTTTAGGCCTATGGTTCCGTCTTTTCTGAGCAACTAGAACCGCATCCTGAATGATGTTTAACTTATGAGTAATCACATCTGGGCTTACTCCTGTGGGGATCTCATTCTCCTATGCAAATAGGCTTTCAAACTCAATGAGAACTTTCGTAACATCCTCATTGATCTCGGGTTTTAATCCTTTGGTGATCCGCACCCGCTTTCCATCAGCAATAAGGAGCGTTTCTGTGTCGCCCAAAGCTGTAGTGACAAGTTCATCTTCCTCACCCTCATCATCTTTGAATTATGGACGGATCAATAGCGATGCCGAGTAGGTCTCTTGAACCACCTTTTGGTTCCCGCTAATCATTATTCCCCTTTTGCTGGTGGGAATGTACATTGCCATACGACGGATGGAAATTAGGGCTGCAACCTCTGAGATGAACGGCCGCCCAAGAATGATGTTATAAGCTGATTGTCCATTCATAATAGAGAACTCCAGATCACCAATCCACGCTTGATCATCATCCGCAAGCTTGCATTCCAAAGTTACCTGGTCCTTGGTTCAGATAGTGTGACCTGTCACTCCCATGATGTCAACAATGGTTGTTTCTATTTGGATCGGATCAACCTTGAGTTTGGCGAATGCACCTATGGTGATGACATTGCAAGAACTGCCCGTGTCTACCATTACTCGCTTCATTTCATCTCCCATCCTTCAATTGTCAACGCATCTGTATGTGGAGAGATTACTGGACCTGTTTCTGCAAAAGGGGCAATTGAGGGATGTTTTATCCAGAACGGATATTTTTGCTTTTTTCACGGGTGGCTGATACACTGGTCCATCTGCTATGAAATTAATGACACTTTTGAATTTCTTTTTGGGATCTGTCTTCTACTTGTCATCTTGTTATTTGTTATTCTGGACAAAGCTATCTAGTTTGCCAGCTCCTAGCAAGCTTCAGTGTGGTGGCCAACCTGTAGTACGCTTTGGCGTTTCTTCCAACGGTTACATGCTCCCCTCCTTTGGGTTCGGGATATGTAATGTCCCGCTTATATTGATTCTTTTATATTGTGGCAAGTTGGAAGCTTTACTCATTTTTTCCGCCTCGTACCCCATGATTCGCGCTGTGAATGGCGAATTCCTGTTAACTGGATGGTGTTTTTATTAAAACGTTCTATTCCATCTTATTCATATAAGAGCTTTGTTGAACACTTGACAAATTTAGTTTTTATGGATGATATGATCGCTGATCGCGGCTTATCGGGTATAAAATACTAATTTGATTAAGGTAGAAATCTGCTCCGAACCAGAGAGATTTCTACGGTTCAAAGCCTTTTAATTGAATAAATTCCTATATTATTACATGTCCATAATCTTACCAAAGTTAAAGTTGTTTTCTTTGCTTTATGAAAATAAGTTTTATACCTTCTATTTATTCCAATTACAGAAGTACTGTCTTGTAATCAAAATCTCAAGACGGAATTGTTCTCTAAACTCAATATAATATTCTTATCTAATCCTAATTTACCCGAACCAATTCAATCAATTAAACGATTTTCTTTTGTTAAACCTAAACACGTGAATAAAACTGAATTAAATAAGTTTTTAGTTAAAAAGTGTTCCTTGTGGGTTCGATATCTTTTATTACTACAAGCGTATACCGTGCACTTGCGGAAATCGCTCAACACTAACATAGGTAGACATGTTCATGACCCGATGGCCCGCCCAGCTCGTCCAAACCCGTAGACAATGGAACGGATTTGGTCAGACTAAATTTTTATTTAGCCCAGTTCGATCCAAGCCCGAAAATATATATTTATATTTTATTTATATATTATTAAAATTTATACGTTAATTAATAAAACTTAGCACTAACAGGGTGTTTGTTAGAGGGGATAAAGACACGGGGATAGGGATAAAAAACTGAGATGAGTTATCTCATGTTTGTTTTAGAGATAAGATAGGGAGATAAGAGAGGGGTTTGAGTCTTATCCCTCAGATCCTAGTATAAGGAGATGGGATAAGCTCCTGCAATTTTAATAGGATGGAAAAGTCGATCTTATCCCCAAATTAATGTTATGTAGTTTAAATAAGGTTAAAATAGTAAAATGTATTATTTTATCCCTATCTCTATTCCACATATCAAACATTGAATAATAATTCTCGACTATCATATTTTTATCATTATCCCTATCTCAATCTTTATCCTTATACATATCCTAGTAGAATACCAAACGCCCCGTAAATTCTAAAACTTATTCATACCCTGTTATAAAAATTATGCATATTTACTTTTATTAATAATATATAATAATATTTCAAAAAAAAATAATAAAACTAAAACCTATTTAAACCTAATAAATAAAACATATCTAAACCTCTTTCAAACAAAAAAAACATATCTAAACCTAATCTAACACCATCTCATTCTTTTCTCCACATTTGTCACACACCCAGCCTACCTCCCTCCATTTCCGTATCACATTCACGGAAAATTTTAGGGTACTCCTGGAGTAATACTCCCTACCAATCACTTTATGACATGTGTATATATATTTCTCTTTCCACCAATCATACCCATGTAGTGAGATTCAAAAACGATTTTGATTGGCCGGGAGTATTACTCCCGGAGTACTGTAAAATTTCTCCACATTCACCTTTGCCCATTTTAATTTGATTATTTTGTTGGATTTATGTCTATTTCTAGGCTTTTCTTGTTTTTAATAAAATAAGATTTACTTTGTTTATTTATTTTGTTTTTTCCATCATTGGATGATGATGAATTTTGATAAAGTAAGCTCATCCAATTGTGGAAAAAACAAAATAAATCTTACTTTGTCAAAAACAAAATATGCATAGAAAGCACCATAATTTAAACTATAATTTATCTTTATAGTTGAAACAAAAATTGAAATCTATATATGAGCAAAAAAATTTGTATGGGCGGGCATGGGATTAAAGTTCTCTGATCCAGCCCAGCCAGTCCGAGTCCGAAGCATATTTAGTACGGGTTGGTCTAAGTTTAGGTTGGAGTTTTATTCATAAGTTCGGTCTGACCCAGCCCGGCACAGTCCATGAACAGATCTAGTAATAGACATGTAGCTTTGTAAAGCCGGCATAATTTTGAAGTTTTCGATAACATGAATTTTACCTTCATATAATTTGCTTCGAAAATTTTCAATTTGAGCTTTACAGACACTTCCATAAATGGTGCTACCGTGTTTTCCAATAAAAATTATATCAATATATTTCATTTTTAATGAATATATAAAAATGTGAAATAAACACCCCTTCATCTAGAAATATCATATCCAAGTTCATTATGGAATTGTTATCTTTTGTGTTAAGTGTTTTCCATAACCTAATTACCCTGACTCTTATTCTCCACGTGTCTTTTTCGGCAGAGAGATAATTAATTTGGTTGAAGCGATGCTTCATTTACAACATTGGTATACTACATGAAAACAAATTCATTAAAAAAACATACCAAAATACAACAAATAAAGTTGATTTCTATATTATTTAAAAGTTGAATTTTGTAAGAAATGTATAATAACTTAATCATAACTTAAATAAATAAAATGATTTTTTCAAATATACAATCACAAAAAATAGTGCTTACATTACACAATTTTTAAAAGTTTTACAATTTGAATAATAATTTTTAAAAATTTATCATAGAATACGTGGTGTCCTTTTTATTGTTGCATTCTTTTAAATAACCTCAAAATAACAATATACAACATAAAAACCACAACAATTAAAAAAAATCATATAACTTTAAGAAAATCCAACAAAGCCGAAAAGTACCACCCTAATCAGGTCTGAACCATAGCCAATAGAAATCTACCCTCAAATGGGTTGATAGGGCACATAACATTCTCCCTCCACCTCGGTAAAACTGATAAATTTGTAGAAACCTCCTCGGTCGAGGTAAGGGAGGAAGAGCAACTATTCGAGACCTCGAAGAATAACATTACGAAAGGTGGGGAGCATCACCGATGCTCCCCGACAACCCTTAACCACTTGGTAAATAGGGGCGACGCGAAAGCCGTATACTTTTCGGCCATGGCCACGGGAACGGATAGGAATGCAAGTGGGGTGGGGATTCCCCATCTCCGTCGGTGACCCGCCCCGACAGGAACGGGGAATTACCAATAAGAATCCCCATGGGACGGGGATGAGGATAGTTTTATCTCCCGTAATAGGGATTGGGCGGGGATGGGGAATGGGATCTCCGATCGCGCCACGTTAACCCCCGACGGATTCTCAATTATTCTCCATTATAATTAAAATTATATTTTAAATATTACATCATTTATAACATTAAACTTAAATTAAATAAACTTATTTTCAAATAAAAAATTTAAATGGGACTAAATGAATATTTTTATTAGCAATGACTAAATGAGTATTTTTAGAATGATTACTTATACTTGATATTTCTTAGAAGTTTTACTTTTAGTATATACTGATTTTTCTTTTTAAATATAAATGGTGATTCCCTGCGGAAACGGTGATATGGAATAGGAAAAGAGTGTTTTTAAACGGGGATGAGGATCCCTGCGGGGACGGGAATTCCCCACGAGACGGGGATGAGAAACAAATATGTCCTCATCTGTCTCGCGGGGACGGGGATGAGAAATGCATTCCTTACCCTGTCCCGGCCTGTTTGCATCCCTAGAAACGGAGCTCCTTAGCGAACTCGAGGCAAATCTTAGCCCTCAATATAGATCCTTGCAACCATAGACTCACTCCCAAAAATGGAAAAGTAACCTTCGGTTCACTTCCTTATCATATCCCCAATTCAAAGGAAAGATGGAAGTCGCGAACCAAACTTTAGCAGTCCTTTCTCAAAGAACGAGGGAACCTAAAAATAAGAAATGGGCGAACGAACCACCACCCAGCATAAAGGCTCATGATGTTCAGAGGGCAACCGGAAAAAACCCACTCTCCTCTATGCTACCTACCAGTGGATTTCAGAGGAAACTAAGTCATGTAAAGCTTTGAAGTCTCCCTTGAACCCTAAAGGGAGCCCATTCTTAGAAACCAAGTGTATTAATACATACGCTTTGCGGTAAAAAAGAAGAGGCAGAAGGTGAGCATCAAAAAGAAGAATTTCTATACGATAGCACGTAACCAAGATCAAGTACAAGTTATCATATAATTTTTTTCATAAATCAACTTCAATAAGGTTTCTCAATATACTTTTCTTTAATTCTATTTTTCAAAATATCAAATCTTACACAACTATAAATTCATCAAAACAAAATCCAAAATATGTCTATATATTTATATTACATGCTGAAATTTGCATGCAAATACATATAAATATTTAGGGGGCATTTGTTTTGGGCATTTGAGAACTTCTTTAATCTCATTCCCCCAACCTCCCTAAGGTTTTCCATTCCATTTCTCCTCTCTTACTAATTTGAACATCCACTCTTCTTATAAAATTTCCTTTTAGTCTCTATTTTATTTTTATTTTATTTTGGTCTATATATTTATTTATTTTTACTTTTTTAATCCTTAGATTAATTTCACTTTTAATCCTTATACTTATATATTATTTATTTATTTATTCACAAAAAATATTTTTGACTAATTTTTACTTTTTTATTTTTATTTTGATCCTTATATTTATTTTTTTTATATTTTTTTATCCCTAGACTAATCTCACTTTTGATCCTTATACTTATTTCTTTTTACTTTTTATCCTGACAAATATTTTTGACAAATATTTTTCTTTTATCATATTATTCGGTTTTGGTATTTATTTTTAATTATTTTAAAATAATTATTTTCTTTTTAAAATAGAATATTTATGCATTTTCTTTGATTTATTTTATTTCAATTTCTTTAGTTTCATCGTCTTTTGATTTTAATGGTGAATAAATTGATTTTCATTTTTATATTTACATGTGATTAATTTATTAATATAGACATATGTATGTATAGAAATTATTGTGAAAAACACAGCTCTAGTTTATTACCTCATTTGAACCAAATAATCACAAAGGGAATCATGAGTATATCATTCCCTTTGTGGAACTGAAACAAACAGAGAATGAAATTCAGGGTCATTCCATTCCTTTCTCCTTGTTTTCCTTTCTTGATTCTATTCTGTTACCCCTATACGACCAAACGCCCCCTTAAACTAAGTTTAAACTCATGTTAAAAACTAAATTATAAAAACCCCAATTAATAAAATGCATAGCAAAAACCCCAATAAAAAATTAATTTTTGAAAAATATAGAGTTATATATACATAGATATACATTAAAACTTAAACGAGTAGTTGATATTTACTTACTTTTGCAAAGAAAAAAAGAATAACACAAATATGATTCAATTTATTGCCCATACTCCATGTTAGAATCATACTAACCAGGACATGCATTAGGATGTCTAGAACCTACTATAAACAATTAGCTCGATCAGAC
Organism: Euphorbia lathyris; assembly: GCF_963576675.1. Taxonomy (NCBI): domain Eukaryota; kingdom Viridiplantae; phylum Streptophyta; class Magnoliopsida; order Malpighiales; family Euphorbiaceae; genus Euphorbia; species Euphorbia lathyris. The sequence goes on along the minus strand of NC_088911.1, from coordinate 89,585,843 downwards.
TGTTCAATCTCTGAATATCATAACATCATTGCGGTTGGGTAGGTTAGGATGAATGAAGAAGAAGGTGGAGAAGATAAAGATGAAATACTTGAAAAAAAATGCAGCTGATGTGCAAAAAATATATGTCTTGAATTGTGATATTTAGCTTCGCAAGGAAAAATATCCCTTTTGATCTCCTAAAATCTAACTTCTTTTAAAACTTACCCTAAACTTTTAATTTTGCATTTAAAGCATGAAATTAGCCTTCAAACTATATCCATCATACGAAATTAACTCACCAGCCAATAAACAACTATAATATAACCTAATATTAGGATATAATAACTAAAAATTAAGGATACGTACATGACAAAGCAGGAGGCCAGTGGGTTCAGTTGGGCGATTTTCTAGTGCTTAATATTTTCTTCCGAGGGGATATTAACCTTTTCCAATCGTACCTAAGTTCCTGAACCGACTTGCTTCCTATAAGGAATTTCAGGAACATTCTCGGATCTAAAATCTGGGTGACGACTCTTTCTCCGACATCAACACTCTTGAACTTGTCATTTTATCTACTGGACCATGAGTTCAAACAGTACCATAGCGTTGTGATGAACTTTCCGGAGGATAAAAGTCGGCCGAGGTAGGCTATCCATCACAATTATAAGCTGATAATAATTCTACACCATTATATGAAATATTGTCTAATTTGAAGTTGTAAAACTTAAAAAATAACTCATTAATTATAAATTGTTATGCATGTGTGTTAGTACCTTCACAAAGTTTTTCTTAATATATTCCGATTTGGGCATTTATTAATTGTAACCATATAATAATGATCAAAGTGGCCTAAGAATCTCAAATTTCTAAGCAAACTGCTAGAGCAAATGAGCCAAATACAAATATCCTTCACATTATATATTTCTACATACATATAAATTATTAAATTCGCACAAATTCTGACATTATTAATTTATTTATTTGGGGAATGATTTGGAAGGGAACCCTCCTGTCCACTACGTAGACATGCTTTGTTTTTGCTTTTATAAGGCTTATTCTAAGAAATCATATCTTAAATTTTAATTTTTGTTTTTTTAAGAAAAAAAAATCAGCAATTGATATAATCATATAACTAATTAATTTAGATTTAAAATGAATAACAAACCACGTGGCTTGATTCTCAACAGCCTGTATTAAGCTTGATAAGGAGAAATTTCAAGTTGTAAAACAACATGCTTTGCACTTCAACAAATTTAATTAAATTTCCCATAATTGACATGAGTGACAATAATAATAATAATAATAATAATAATGCTAATTTTATTTTATCCTTAACTAAACAAATTGGCAAGTGGTTCCCCTATTCATATATATGATGTGTTTGTGGGCTTTACCACTTATGGTCACAAGTCAATTGGGTGCCAAAATATATAATAATAATAATTCACATTTCTCTTAATACAAAATATAGATTAGTATTTTGTTTTTGAAAATAACCATTAATTTTTTTTTTTTGTGCGTTATTACCATCAAATGGTTATTTTATCAAGAAAAAAGTAATGTAACCTCTGTTTAATTTTTTTTAATAGTTTGTCCGATTTTTCGATTGGAGATTCATTAGACACCCTTCAGATGAATCTTCTTCTGTAACACTCTGATCAAATTATGTTTTCTTTAATTCATATTTCATCATCACAAACGATTAGAACGTCACTAAAATAAACAACTATGATAAATGCACCGATTTATTAATGGACCAATATTTACATCTCAAAACTTAATAATAATCCTTTACTTTAGCTATGTACTATAATATAGTTTAACATACTGGTCGTACTGATAGTTGTACCTCTAGTCAATTAATAATGTTAACCTGAAGAAAAAAAACTGGCAGAGAGTGAGGTAAGCTTGGGGGGCTCAGTAAGATAGCTAATTATATACATAATGCAACTACACACGCATACAATTCAGTTTATAAGTATTTGACCAAACATTTAACATGACTTTGAAAATATTCATTTATTTTTTTTATTTAAGGGCCCTGCTTGCCAAGTAAAAATATATACCCAATGCTTCACCGGTCAATTCAAACTATTACAATCTCAATCACAATCTCATCATATTATATATCAACACACTACACCAAATAGCCTATCAGATGACGGTTAAAAACTGTCATCCCATAAGAGAAAAAACTGTCACATGGTTCGTTGCCGTCTGATGAACCTTCAGACGACGGTTGGATTCTATCATGTGAAGACACGTCACATGATATTAGCCTATTTGCGGACTGCCATATTACCTGTGTTACGATGACAGCTTATTTATTATTAGCGTCACTTTTAATGTCATCACATGACATACTAATAATTAAAAATGTGAAGTAGATATATGGGAAATTGACATATTGGTATTTACGATGATAATTTGTATAATAATTTCTGTCGTTGTAGATTGTTTCAGATGACATATGTCTTAATCAATCATGTCAATGGATTTATTTTCAGGTCCCAAACACCCCTTATGAAGGAGGTGTATACATAGTTGATATCAACTTCCCTGTTGAGTTCCCCTCCAGACCTCCAACTGTAAGAACACGAACTTATTAATACATTGTAATCAGTTCATATATATGCATATACACTCATGAAATTACTATTATTCTCAGTTTATATTCAGGACTAGAATTTATCATCCTAATATCAGTCCTTGGGGAGTGTATCTCTTCCCTAGCTACTTACTCGCTCTTCCTTTCCTGTTACCACGGTAAGATGATGCTATAAATCTATCCATTTGTCTATGTTTGGGGTCTAATCCATTATGCATGTTTGAGGTCTAATTTATCTAGGCATTTTCTAGATGATGCGGCATATTTATGGAATGCTAATAGAGCCTTTCATTGAGGGGTCATTTCCTGGCCAAGAACAAATTATTGAGCAATACATCAGCAACAGGACAGATTATGTTTCAACTACCAGGAGAATATCAATGAAAATCGCTCTTCACGTTTCAATTAAAATGAAATTTTATTAATGAAAATCCTACTTCCATTCTCGAGGATTCTAAGAATATCAAATTCGATATTCTTTCAATTGGAATATACTCCCAGAATACTTAGGTAATAGTCATAATCTTATAAGATTTCACCAGAATTAATGGTATTTCATCGATAATTATCGCGTCAACTATAGCATTCCCGAAATGAAATAACAAACATATAAGGTTCCGGAATATTTCTCGAAATATGGGGGTAATTGTCGTGAATACTATGTTTTCTAGAAATGTTTTCCAAAACTACTTATTCAACACTTTTTGCAAATACTTTACAAATGATTATGAACATCGTTTTATTTTTTCCACATTGGAAAGTTTTACACCAATTTTCTCATCGTTTAAACTTTGAATATAGTTCATTCATCGTACTTTCTTTGTCAGCGTTATTTGTTGATATGTTGTCATGTCATGATTACGTAATTATCTGAACAAACCTAAGAAATCGAAAATCCTGATTTCTCAAAATAAATAACAATTATTCATCTACTGCGTTATCATCGTAGTAATTATTTAGGATTGAAAGTGAAGTAGAATTAATGAAATGAACCAATTAAGTGATATTTAAGATATTCTGAACTACGGTAAAATAGATAGAAAGCCCACAAACTCTTTCTCTGAAGGGTATGGTAGTCTCATTATGGTGTTTATTGTACCAATTATTTCTCAGTATATAGTGGAAAAACCAAGTGGCGACTCTCATTACTCTTCGTGAACGGACGTTCATTCCATTCATAACTGAAACCCAAATCTCACGGTATCGCAAGATCCCGTTCTTAAAAATCCACGAAGATCCTTTTCTAAATCATAAAGTAGGAAAAAGGTGGAAAATGTGACTACGAGAACAAAAACCCGATGATGATAAAGTCAAAATCAAAATCAGGTAAATTACATAAAAATGTTATCGCACGTGCATTCTGGTGCTCACAATAGCAGACACAATCTTGGTTCATGCCTCCTGAGTTGTACGAGCTCCAACAACTTGAGAAAAAATATATTCTCAAACAGAGGCGAGACAATCCAGTTGAGGACTTGTTGATCTTGCTTGTGCCAATTGACATGATCGGGGTTTGGTTACTTGTTAGCCAAGTAAATTGACTTTCTAACCAAATAAAACATAAACCGTATAGGACTGTATCGGACTTTATCAAACCTTACCTTGGCCATGATTTTTTTTTCCTTATTGTTGTTTAATGAAATAACATTCGGATGCATATACACAAAATTATAAACGATATCAGAAAATTCTGAAGTCTTAATGAAGATATATAAGAGCGGAATAGAGATCCCTATAAAGCAATAATAATAGTCACACTTTCATCCTCCTTTTAACTTTTAAGGACAAAATATCCTCTATCCATCTTCTCATTCCCGACTATTTCGAGGATTCTCATTTTCATCGGTTTGAATTTCTATGGGGTTTGAAGGAGAATCTCCGCGGTGTTGTCGTCCTTTTAACCAACTAGGGCAAGAGTTATAATTTGTGTGTGTGTATGCATGTTTAATCTTGAATTTGGTACCTAGTAATAGGTAAAAATTAATAGTAGTAGATATATATAGATATAGGGATTGTAATTAAGTGCACCGACTATCTAAAAAGGTTCCTAGTTTGTTCCTGTAATTAAGGTAAGAATATAAATGTGCACGACCTCCCCAAAGTTCATGTGATAGAATGAGTTGTAATGCTTTTTGGTCTGTTTAGGAAACAAGTGGTTCTTCAATTGGCCATTGATTTAAGGAAAAGACAACTTTCCTAGTTTAAATAATAATTAATGGGATTATCTGTTGCCTAATCAAACTTAAACTTAAACCATTGGATACCATCTTATTTTTGGTATTAAATTATTTATATCCTAATAATGCAGGTAGGTTGTTATAGATTCAAATCTTTTCATAATTATGAGCTAAATTAAACTTAGTAAATATTTATAGTATTAAATTAATGAATTAAATTGTAGTAGGGTATTGGGTGGTAGAGGTGTAGGCATGGAGAAGGGTTGGGAAGAACACGTGATAGAGGTATGTAGTAAAAGAAAAGAAAGACTTTTTTAATTTCTGAAAAAAGAGAAAAACATTATTGCATATATTTCCTTTAATCGTTTCTTGACAAAATCTATTCTTCGTTCAGTCTAACCTTTAGGCTTTATTCTGCTCTACTCTGCAACGCCAGCTTTTAGACCCCTACCACCCTATAACTCTATTCTCTCTATTCATTTTACATCCTTTCCTTTTACTATTTATTCTCTTTCCTCTTCCATTTTACATCCCACTGGATTTAGCTAACACAAGTAAAAAATAAACCTTCTCGTTACACTTAGTGTCATTATAGTTTAAAAATTTATAAAATGGTATTTTGAAATTCATTCTGTTAACAAACACAGTCTAAATTAACTAACCGTAAAAAAAAAAAATCAAATGGAAAAAAAAGTTAATTTTATCCTTATATTTATTTATTTTATAAATTAACCGCTTTTATTATCTAATTATCACAAACAAACCCCAAAATAAAAAATAAAAATCAATTACACCATCTTCTTTATTTCTTTTTAATTTCTTATTTTTCTTCTACTTTCTATCTATTCTCCCTCCTCTTTATTAATTTTTATCTCTCTAGAATCAATTCAACATCAAAACAATGAACGTATGTGCTCGGATATACCTATTCTTTTTGTCTGCCGACCATTATTACCTCCACCTAAGATGGTGGTGAGTCGGTGAATGGAGGAGAAGAGGACCAGAGGTAATAATGGTCAGTAGACAAAAAAAAAAATTATTATTTTTATTTTTTATTTAGTTATTTTTATTAATTTGTGTATTACATTTTCTATTTTTATAATTAATTTAAAAGAGGCTTATATACTAAAACAACCATTCATCCTAATTTTATCAAATACTAATAATAATCAAGTAATAACAAACAGCTAACCAACAACAAAACAACTATGGGTTGAACCAATTAGACCTTTAGAAACTAGAAAGGTTAACTAAATTGAATTAGAGTAGAGAAACTTATTTAACAAAAAAAAAAAAGCAAATAATATAGAGACCAAAATATTAAATAGGGTTTCATATCATCCTAAAAATATGAATTGGTAGGCATTTATAGATTGACAACAGTGGTTGTGCCTCAAAACATAATAAATTCATATACGTGATCTCAACAGTTAACAAATTAAGGAAATATATAATCACCCCCTCCCCTCCCCTCCCCTCCCTACAAATTCATTCCTCTCATCTATCATTTTACCTATTTCGATTTATGGTGTGTTTTTATTTTGATTAATTTATATTTTTCATTAGATTTTTTCCGTTTGATTTGTATCTGTCGTATATATATATATAAAAAAAAAACCGTTTCTTTTCAAGTTCAATACGAGCAGAAATAAAAAAAATATATTTAAAGTTTGTTTTTGTTTGCTTCTATTTTCTTCCTATTGTGTAGAAAAGAAAAGCAATAAAAAGAGGAAGAGGAAGGTGCAATCATATTTGATGTGGAACAATGAATAAAAAAATGGTCCCAAAAAGCAGTTAGGGTTGTCAACTTCATACAACAGTAATGGGCTGGACACCATGTGTTCCTGTAAATAGTACAGTCAGTAGGTGAACTTCAATCCCTCTTTTTTTTTTTTTTTTTTTTATTATTTTCGTAATTATTATTTATGGGCTTCCTTATTTACTTCCCAAGCCCACTCTCCCTCTTTTTACTTCTTTTTTTCACTCTCTATCAAAGCCCACATCTCTTTTCTTTATTAATTCACTTAAACTTCGATTTTAAATTTTTTTCTCACAAACTTTTTTTTTTTAAAGAATTCTTCTCACAAACTTAATCAATAAGATTAAGGGCCCGTCTATTTTGATAAGTAGTGATGCGAAGCCGAACTAGTATCGATTATGCGTTCGAGGCGATCTCCGTTACTGCAGCTTCTATAACTAAGGGATAAGTGTACCCTGTTTTTATTAAGTAATAAATTTGGTTAAGTCTAGCTATCGAATCTACGGGATTTATACCCACAAGTATTAAACTACTCGATTCTATATGTTATCTAGGCGGTGAATACTTTAGATTGGCGTGGTAACAATTATAACTACTCCTAAACTATAGGTGAGACAATCTCCATGTATTTCAAGCCCTTATGGAATGATAGGGGTGGCAGTAAGTTACAACGTATGAAAAGCAACATTTCAGAATATGTACGAGTAACAATTTACTCTTGCAAAGACGATTATTTATAAACCGAACAACTCTGTGAAGTCTTAAGATCGTGGTTCCTTTTGTAAGGCGACTCTAATTCTTAGGTTCAGAAAATAGACCCGTAAGTTTCGTGGCTTGTCAATTCCTACGGTTTCCGGATTGTCAATTCCGGTAAGGCAATACCTATGTGAATCCTAATGTATTTCGAAGTTCGTAAGCGACCTACACAATAATCAATTATGAGAATCAAAGCATAGAATAAATATCAACACATAAAGTGAAATGGAAAACTGTAATCATATATTATTACTATGAAAAGTGTAAATACGGAATACAACCAAATCTAGTACATAGGAAGAGTACAAGCTAGTTAACAAGATAGAAATATGAGAAGAATCAGCCTTTAGAACTAGCTAACTGGACTCAAAGTCGTCGCTTCGGATTCAGAGGTGGAACTCTCGAGCTTGGTTAACGAGGATGGAACGTGACTTCGTCGGGGGAACGAGAGAATTACAATAATCTCTTAAGGTGTAACGAACTTTATTACATGAATTGAATGCCTAAATGAGTGCCACACACTCATATTTATATACAAATCAAGCTCAAAGGTATAATCATAATTACATTTATTTTCGGCTGTTCACACACAAAAATGCTGAATTTTGGACCCACTCGGCGAGTGGGCTTGCTTCTAGCCTAATTCGGGTGAAAATTAGTGAAATTGGAGCTGCTACAGGCTTCCTACTCGCCGAGTGGATGGTCCACTCGCCGAGTGGGATAGTCACTTGGCGTGTGGGACACCTATTGACCCGAAAAAATGCTAAAAATTCATCGTTTTGACTGTCGTTTTTTATTCGTTTCACACCCACTCGCCGAGTTGACCTCCCACACGCCGAGTGGGGCTCTAGAAGGATTTTTTTTTTGTTCATATGGCATATGATGCATAGCTTCTGTGCTTTTTATCTGTCTTTTCCATCTTGTGTGCGTTTTTTAAGCCTGTTAAATACAATCATTGAACTTGAGATTACTTGATTTATTTATTTACTTTATTTATATCAAAATGAGATTCAAAATGATTCAAATTAACTAAAAATACACATTTTATTACATCTTGTTGATCTATTGAAATATACGAAAAACTAATCACTAAACGTTATTATTAGCTCAAGAATAAACCGTAATTCACCCTAAAAGATAAGGATAAAATGTCCCTATCAACCTCCTCGAACTTTAAAGCTTTACTTATCCTCAAGTAAACAAAGTCGAAGGACGAAGGATTGAGACGTTGAGAAACAAACCATTTCTCGGTTTAACTGAGTGTGTGATTCCGAAACTAATATTTTATGAGGAGAGTTTAATGAGCACCCGTGTAGACGAAAGGATTACCAAATTTCTATTTGAAATTTCATTGATTAATCTTAATAGGCAATATTAACAGAAATTGACTATTTAAGGAAAACTCAATTGCACCTTGCCAAGGTATTTCACTCAATCACACAATTTTTGGGTGGTCGGGTGTTTATACTCTCATCTTTATACTTTTCCAAAGTCACACTAGGTTTGCACATTTATCCGAGTCTTTCCGTCTTTCTTACGGTTAAAACAATATTAAAAATAATTTCAGTTGGGGTTATAATAAGGTTTAGGCTTAAAAATGGGTTAGAAGTTAATTTGTGAGACTCAAGTTTGAACACCAATTTTGATTTACATCATGATTTGTTTAGTTTGTTTAACAACTTGGGAGAAAGTGAACTGAAAGTGCTCGAAAGAGCTTGAAAATGCTTGAAACTCTTTTATTTTATTTTGTTTTATTTTTCGAGAGTGACACAAAAACTATTTCAGTAGCGGTTTTGCACTTCTTACTAGAAGTTTGGTTTTTAAGTGATTGATGCAATTGTTTTTATTCTTTCAGTGCTCAAATGAGAAAAAGGTGGGTTAAATGTTAATGAGTTAAGAAAGAAAATTGACTAATAGGCTCAACTGGGATCATTTTATCACTATCGTTCTTTTACCGAAATAGATGTATTTAACCCGGTATTTAGTGCAAACTCTATGACTCAAGTAAAGCAAAAGCCCTCAAAATCGTCAAAGGAATAGAGTTCTCGTGTGAACTCTTTTTGGCTCAAATTTCTCACAATAATTTTGGGTTTATTTTTGTGCTTTTGAGTTTCTTTAAAATTTTCAAAAATTCGTTTTTATTGCCTTTTTAAGGTTAATTAACAAAATGACTCGTGAGTTTGGAACTATCAAATTCGTTTTTGTTGGTTGCAAACTTTTGTCTACTCATAAATTGCCTAGCTTCGGAATCAAAACTTAATATTTCTCAATTGACTCGATCCTTCGCATCGAGTTATTTATTTTTGAGGATAAATAACGAAACCAAATTTTGGAGATGGCGATAGGTTCAATTTAATCTTGAGCTATTTATTTATTATGTGTTTTTTCTTCTTCTTTTTTTAACATAAAAACGATCCAAAATATCGAAAAGAATTAGCACACACGAACACTAGTGTGAGGGTGTCGCTACCCCTCTGCACGAACAAAACTTGTACTAATTCCAAAAGTACAAAACAAAAACATAAAAACAGAAACATGAAATAGAAAAACTTCCTCCTTATTTTTGTTTCTAATTTACACGGCGTATATGCAACTCCATACCGTTGAAACTAGATTCTCATCAAAATAAAATTTGAATATTAAGGGGTTTTTCATTTTTTATTATTTTTTATTTTTTATTTTTTTAAATTATGATTTAAAAATAAAAGATGGAAAAATAGAGAAACGAAAATAAATATAAATATAACATATATAAATAATGGTTCGAGAAATTCAAACCGATGCTACGTTTATAGTCGGAGTAGCTCAACTTTCTCGTGTTTGTGGCTATTGCAGGGCATCCGCATTGGAAACTGATGGATCCAAACCCTTACCACTTCATAGAGTTACCGCTTGATCGGACTCTCTATTTTTGGACCGTGAGTTTTTCTCGGTGTTGGTCGGGAGAGACCCTAGTTGTCTCTTTTATTGTTGACGATTTAACTAAGCCACTTGGTGACCCAAGTCCCTTCAAAAAAAAAACCTCATTATCTGCAAGACGGGTTAGGATATCCTTAAGCAAGGAAGTTATCATTTGGTCTTGCGTATTGTTGGGAGGTTGGGCGTTTTGTGCTTGACCTAGCATGTGCTCCCTATACTCGTGATTAAAACTAGATAGGGGGCTTCAACACGTTATTATTATGGCCATATGATAGGTTAGGGTGTTGGTACCGAGGCCTCCATCCGTTATCACTATTATTATGGTGGTGTGGGTAGGAGTTGGGATTCAAATTATACCTTTAATTACCTCCTACGTAGCTTACCATTTTGACATCACCGACGAAAGGACTATCGACTTGACAGTCCCTACCATGGTGATCACCACCACAATGATTGCGCATCAGGACATGTGCATTTTTGTTGAGTCTTGCCTATGCCATCAAGGCATCTAATTTCTTGTTCATTTTAACCATGGAACTTTTTGGAGCCTCATTCTCCACGGAGAATGTTTGATGTCTCGGGGGTCCGGCAAACCGATCCTCTTGCCATTGGATGCTCTTTCTAGTAAGCTCATTGATGAGTTCGTACGCATCACTTGCCGACTTTCTAAAAAGGTCCCCACCTGCTGTAGAATCCATAGTTGCACGAAGTACTTACTAGATCGTGCTTTGGAATGTCGTGATGCAGACAATTCCGAAGTAACTTCCTAAATCGAGCCCAAGCTATATGAAGGGCCTCGTATTCAAGTTACCGAAAGGAGGTGATGTCATTCCTCAACTTAACCTTTTTGGAAGATGGGAAGTAGTAGGAAAGAAACTCCTTTTCGATCCCCTCCCATGTCGTGATAAATCCTGCTTCCAAGGAGTGCAACCACTCCAATGCTTATCCTGTAAAAAAAAAGGAAACAACTTTAGATGGATGGCCTTGGGTGGAACACCGTTTTACCGAGAAGTGTCGGTAGACATAAGAAATTTATCTAAATGTTCATTTGGATTTTCATGAAGCTCTCCTCTAAATTGGCCACTTTGTTGGATGAGCTAAATCATGTTTGTCTGTATTTCATATGTGTTCTTGTAACACCCTAACTATATAAGTAATATAAGTTATTTTTAACAGTATCTCATAGTCATTCAAAGCCTAATATTATTTTGTTTGTTTTACAAGCATACATAAACACATACATATATATATAACCATTTATATTACAGACTTTATTTATGATGACATATATTACAGACTATGTTTGTATTTAACCCAAACTTTAAATAGTCTACATGCTGGGAATGAGAGGAGAGAGCGCGAGATGGAACACAACCAACCGACCTTTCATCCATGCTATCTACAATATCTGAACCTTCTAGAAACTCTTGTTCATCTACTTCGTCAACTAACGGAAAAATTTAGCGATTTATATGAGTTGCCACTCAGTGAATATAAACATTCAATGAATTATAAATCACATACACATACACACGTACAAATTCATGCATATGCAAATGATAAGCCTTTTATTCATTTTGTTGTGACACCACCAGCTAGACACTTCCCGGGATCAAATAACAGGTAAACGGTAACACATGTATTGCTGTACAGCCTTGTAATTTCATAATTCAACCTTTCGGTCCATGTAATCAAGTAGTCCATGTAGATGACCATATAGGTCCAAGTAGTCCATCTATCTGACCATATAGGTCCAAGTAGTCCATATAATCAAGTAGTCATAAGTGCCTAGACTGGTATGCCACAACGCCTGTTAGACGAGGTGCCGCGGCCTAATCTCCCGGGCGGACCGGGGGGTGGACAACCTCATGGCGACGTAAGCGGTGATTGGCGCCGAAAGCAACCAATCATGGAATCAAGCTGCTCGGCAGGACCGGAGCTCGGAGATATGGAAGAGTCGCCACCCACGAATGGGAAAATGAACACCGATCCCTTGCGGGAGACCGGTGTGGGTTCGGGAAACTTAGGTACGAGCCGAGAAGGCTAGCTCCTTTCCGGAGAAAGGCTACTAGGCACCCCGACATCGCCCGGTTATGAACCACCGGCCTCCTACTCAGCATGTTAGGCGATAACGGACTAATCGTATACTTCTTTAAGTTTAAAATTCGTTTGAAACCCTTTTTTTTCTCTTTTTAGAAACCATTTTGAGCACATATTATTGAAAAGCCACATCAGTAAAGAATCACCAATTTATGTTTATACATACACAGATAGGGGGGGAAGAAGTGATTTGTTTACAACCGTATTTAAATGTTATGTTGTGTGTTTATTCTACGCTAACTTATTTCCCCAAAACGAGTTTATTTACATGGTTCGCACCTTAATCGCCGTTGGAACGATTTAGGTGCGTTTTAAAACCCCGTTTGATGAAGCTTACCCGAATCGCCGTTGGAACGACTCGAGTAATTGAAAACGTTAAAGTAAAAGCCTTTTAATAAGAAAACGTGGTTAAACATACAAGTCAATTTTATTTTGTACAAATTCATTAAGAAAGCGATTCAAAATCTCCATTATTAACAAAAAAAAACGATTTTGATTACAATGTTCGCTTAATCCGTCGTTGGAACGGACTAAGGTTTTAAAATGTGGTGTTTTGAAGACGATTTGAAATATCAACAAAAATGACTCTATTTATCTACATTAGAAATCTAAGAAAGCTCATTAGCTTAAATAATTTAATTGAAAACTCTCTTTTTGTGATTTATTTTCCCCACTTATTTAATGGACTCTCTAACTATTATAATTACAATAAGACACTTATTTAAAGCAAGATTTATAATCAAACAAGGCCCATTTGAGACATGCACCCATGAATGGGCCCAAAAGAATAGAGAAAATAATTTAGACATATATATATATACAAGTAAATCAAAAAGGAGGATATGAAAACCCAAAAATTAATATAAGAGGAACTTTATGTATATGGAAATAATAGGTACGATATACTTATACTTTAAAAAATGCTAAAACAATAAGTAAATCTTATGGATAAGAAAATAATATTTACCCCAAAAATAACTTCCTTCAATAATCAACAAAATAACCCAAATGTTCCCAAAACTATACATATATATACATAATTAATATAGCTTAAATACCAAAAATGACATATACTAATATCCATCCATTATTTCTCAAAATATCAAATAACTAATATTTAAACATAGCCTAAATTAATAAAAAGGAAATACTTATATATATATTTATACTTATATTACAAAATAAAATAAAAATGATATACCAATATTCTAAAATAAATGTATATACTAAAATTCTAAAATAATTTGAAAAACATGTATTACATAATTATATATATATATATACTAAGGATTAAAAGTCTAAAAGTTAAGAAAAAGGGACCGAAATGACATTTTTTACATTTTGGCAGATTTACCGACGGAAAATCCGTCGGTAAACAGCCTTTAATGACAGAATTGGCAAATTACAACAGCACTCCCGTATTTCCCAGATTTGTTCAAAAGCTTTAAATTAAATCTAATTCAATCGTTTTGGACTTCCGAACTACCAAAGATGGATCATAGTCGAAAACGGAAGTTCCTAAAACGATGTTTTTATTTTAAAACGTTATTTGGAAACCTCTTTTACATTAAAAAACTTATAATTACAACATTTTCGATACCCGAACTACCTTTTTATCGGATCACGGTTCGTATTGGGATATCCAAAACGAGGTTTTTATTTTAAAACAAAACCGAATTTTATTTAACACGAAACGAAAATTAAATAAATGCGCTAACTAAATAAAGCGTGACAAAATAAATAAATGACTAAAGGAATAAAAACTATAGCATAAAAAATAAATAGAAGGAGAGAAATAAATTAAATAAAATAAAGAGTCTAGTCCTCGGATAATACCTTTGATTCGGTATCTGACAGTCGAAGCCGATTGATTCCACGAACCGCGAGCTCCCGATTTTAATAAAAATTTAGTAAAAATTGAACTTAGGAAATTTGGAATTTTTGAGAAAAAAAATATTTTTCTCAAAAAAATCCACTCTCTCTCTAAAAATGTCTAGAGTGAGAAAGTTTTTCCTCTCCAAAAAAGGCCCCCCCTCTAAAAGCATGGGGATCCGTGCCCTTATATAGGGAAACGGGTCCCGGAACTTTGGGCGACGCCCAAGTAAAATTGGGCGTCGCCCAAAGTCGTTGGGCGACCGCCCAAGACATGTTGGGCGAGCGCCCAACCATCGTTGGGCGTTCGCCCGACATTCGTTGGGCGTTCGCCCGACGTGGTTAGGCGCTCGCCCGACGACCTTCGGGGCGTGCCTCGCGCCGTCGGGCACGCGCACCCCGCGGCCGCCGAGCGCGCGTTTCGCGCCGTCGGACGCTCACACGTCGCGGCCGCCGAACGTGCAATTCGCACCATGGGACGCGCACGCTCAGTGGCCCACGAGAGCGTGCACCGTGCCACCAGACCCGGGCATTGTTCGGACGTCGAGAGCGTGCCACTCGCGATGCGTCCGAAGGACGCCGAGTGCACATCCTGTGCCGCCGAGCGGGCGTTCGACCATCGTCGTCCGCGTGCAGGATGCCGCTAAGCACCCGTGTGCTGCCGTTAATTTTCCTCCGCTTATTATTCTTTATATATTTTTCAAAACTTCCGGAATCAATCGCTTCGACCGTCTCGTTTCAGGTTTTCGTCACAGGTCCTCCGACTCGGTGTCTACAGTTGCCCCTACTTTTCTATTTTGACAGTGATGTGTGTGGTTCGAAAACGTTTTTTGCTAACGTAACACATGCAATGTAAAACATATAAAAGTAAAAGACACGTAACGAGTAGGAGGAAACATACCTGACCTTTGCGCTGCGCGCTCCGACGTTGCTCTCTGACTGCTCCAGACTCTGCTTCGGGCTGCACTCTAGTTCACGACTGCGGGGATCATGGCTAAATAGCTACCCTAGTTTACGACTGCGGGGATAATGGCTAAATAGCTACCCTGATTTACGACTGCGGGGATAATGGCTAAATAGCTATCCTATTTTAAGATTGCGGGGATGATAGCTAAACAGCTACCCTGGTTTACGACTGCGGGGATAATGGCTAAACAGCTACCCTGGTTTACGACTGCCGGGATGATGGCTAAACAGCTACCCTGGTTTACGACTGCGGGGATGATGGCTAAACAGCTACCCTGGTTTACGACTGCAGGGATAATGGCTAAACAGCTACCCTGGTTTACGACTGCCGGGATGATGGCTAAACAGCTACCCTATTTCAAGATTGCGGGGATAATGGCTAAACAGCTACCCTTATTTCAAGATCGCGGGGATAATGGCTAAACAGCTACCCTATTTTGAGATCACGGGGATAATGGCTAAACAGCTACCCTATTTCAAGATTGCGGGGATAATGGCTAAACAGCTACCCTATTTCAAGATTGCGGGGATAATGGCTAAACAGCTACCCTATTTCGAGATTGTGGGGATAATGGCTAAACAGCTACCCTTATTTCAAGATCGCGGGGATAATGGCTAAACAGCTACCCTATTTCGAGATCACGGGGATAATGGCTAAACAGCTACCCTATTTCAAGATTGCGGGGATAATGGCTAAACAGCTACCCTATTTCAAGATTGCGGGGATAATGGCTAAACAGCTACCCTATTTCAAGATTGCGGGGATAATGGCTAAACAGCTACCCTATTTCAAGATCACGGGGATAATGGCTAAATAGCTACCCTGATTTGCGACTGTGGTGAAGATGGCTAAAAAGCAACTCCGATCAGCGACCACGAGTCAGATGGCTAAAAAGCAACTCCGGTTTGCGACCGCAAGTCAAATGGCTCAAAAGCAACTTCGGTCTGCGACCGAGAGTCAAATGGCTAAAAAGCAACTCCGATCTGCGACCGTGAGTCAAATGGCTAAAAAGCAACTCCGGTCTGCGACCGTGAGTCAAATGGCTAAGAAGCAACTCCGGTCTGCGACCGTGAGTCAAATGGCTAAAAAGCGGGGGCTGTTTCTGGATTTTCTTACCACACTGTTGTCTGTATTTCCTCATTGGAGCTATTATCTTGAAGATTCGATGGGTACATGTCTTAGTCGAAAATGATACAGACTAATGATTGTTTTTCTGTTGACTGTCGTCTGTATTTTGACTGGTGTCACTGTTCTGTAAAAATTAGCTGTTGTCTGGAGTTGATGTTTTGACGATGTTGGTTACTGTCTGGGAGAAATGCAGGCTGAAACGGACTGCAAATCGGAGGTCTGTGCACCTGGTAATTAATTATTTACTTTTTACCTTTATGTCAAATCGTACTTTTTTCACTATTTACGGGAATGCCATTCCCTTTTCCTATATAAGGTGGTGGGGTTTCATTCCAACCCCACACATTCTCTCTCCTCTTTCTCTCACTAGACTTCAATTTGGATTATTCTCGGGATGAATTTAGACGAATGGGACGGCACTAGAGGCATGGACAAGGTTTACGTAAACCTGGATAGAGTGGATACCTTCCACGACCCTACGACACACTTGAGCAGGACACGCTGTAACGAGGTAAGTGGTTTCTCACTTTTATTTGATTCGAACTCTAGGCTTTAGCACTCCTATACGAACATGATTTGCATGCTAACTCTTAGACTGCCTTAGAGGACTTTTAGCTAGAAAACGTGAATTCCTTTATTTACACGTAACACCTGTTTATTTTTGTAAGAATGCGTGCTATATGCATGTGAATAGTGACACTACGAATTTATGCATGCTAACAGTAAAAACGACGTGAATAGTGAAGACGTGAATAGTGAAAACGTGAATAGTAAAAACGTGAATAGTAAAGACTTAGCTAATGCACGTGAATAGTAAAACGTGAATAGTGCACGTGAATAGTAAAAACTTAGCTAATGCACGTGAATAGTGAAAACGACGTGAATAGTAAAAACTTACCTAATGCACGTTAACGTACGTGAATAGTAAAACCTAAATCTGCGCTCCTCGTCACCTGTAGACGAGGGTGGATTAAAGAATTGACTAAACCTTACGTGAATGACCCTACATGAGAGATTTTTACCGAAAATTGGTCCTAACTGACCGGATGTCTCTATGTTAGAAAATGAAAGAATACCTAGTCTTAACGTGTTCTTATCACTCGCTTGCCTTAGGAGTTGTATTTAAATTTTCTTATCTTGTTCCTCTTTAGCTCATCGAGATTTTCGGGACCACTGCCGAGGTTCTTTCATGGTATGATAGGCTGAGCACCGCAGCGAGAGCCCACGTGCAGGAGTTGGGCTTCAGACCCTTCATTGCAGCGCTGCCCCGCACCAATGGGATGTGTGATCCCTTTGGCCTACGGGCCCTGTGTGAGCGGTGGGTCGACTCGACCCACACCTTCCACCTTTCCTTCGGGGAGATGACCATCTCGCCCCAAGATTTTTCATTATTGACCGGATTACGAGGGAGCAACACTCCCGTCCCTTTCCATTATGGCATGATGCGACCGCGGGTCGACCTTGCTAGGCTTGCCGCCTTGATAGGACCAGGAGTTCCTCTATGCGCCAAATCTACCCCTGCGAAGTTTATTTCGACTGCTAGCCTCTTGAGTAGACGGGACTTCTGTGAGACTGATGCTACTGATCGGGCGGTTCGTAGCTTCCTTGTATATGCTCTTAGCGAGATGATTTTCCGCACGAAGGGCGGAAAGGTGCATGCGGGTCTCATCCAGGCCCTTAGTGATTTAGATGCCGCAGCTTCCTATGATTGGGCGGGGGCAGGCTTAGCTTTTCTCTACAAGTTTCTGGACCTGACTTGCCGGAAGCGCAAGGATTTCGGTGGCTACACCTTTGCTCTGCTGGTACGTGATGCCTTCTTGACTCGCCTGTCTTTTCTTTGATTTTTTTTCTTTCTCACACTCCTAGTCCTTGTTTATACCGCAGGTGTGGGCGTACGAGAGACGCATCCTTCCCAGTCGATCTCGACCTCGATTGAGAGCACAGAGGCCGCCTTTTATAGTTCGATGGAGAGATTTTGATCTGAGCGCCGAGAGGAGGCGGACAGTGCCATGGCTCCTAGATCGGATTGACACATTGGTCCTCACACAGGTAGATTTCGCTTAGTCTCGCTAGACCTTGGCTTGAGCCTTTCTGACCTTTTTCTTTGTGCATATTTTTTTAGATTAAGTTCAGGTGGGACGATCTTGACTTCGGTCCCGAGTATTCATACACATCGATGATCCAGGAGCAGCAGTGCGTGCTCACCGGCCCTTGTGTGCGGGCGTGGTATTTGGGAGATCGAGGCATCACCGGAGTGAGTGATGTTCACTGAACGCCAGGGGAGATTCCCGTTTCCATGTTTGCTGTGCGGACTCTGCCCTTATCGACCATTCGTCGAGATCTGACCCGTCGTTTTGTCGGTAGAGTGGTCTGGATTCACGCCGGGGGCCGCGAGCCTTATTTGTCCACTTTACTGAGTGCGAAGGATGCCCCGGCGGCAGCGATGGAGGTAGATCCGGTGGCGGACGTGTTTTCGAGAGAGGCGGTCGAGGCCGTCTTTGGTCAGGCGGAGGTTTCGGTAAGTGATTCCGCCCTCTTTTCATTTTATTCATGATATGCTCGGAGGTTTTATTGTGTGTTTTTTTTTTTTTTTTTTTTGCTTTTTTGCAGGAGGGATCCTGGCGGAGTGCCCACCTATCTGATTTTTTCGACGGTACTCGGGCTCAAACACCGGTGTGCGAGCAGCCTTATTTTGTCGGTGAGTCCTCCAGTGCGGCTCGACTGGAGAGGTCGTCCATAGGCGTGCCTATACCCGGCTACGGGAGGGATTACGCTACGATTCGCTATGATGAGTCCGGGGCCCCTTATGCGGGATTTGAGGCGGTCCCTCCTATCTTCTCCTCGAGGGTCCCGTTTGATCCCTCGGATGCTTCTCTGACCACGAGAGAGACTTGTACGGATTACGTGGGGCTGTCTGGTTATCTCCGAAACCGCCTCAGCTTGCGCTGCACCGATCACCTGGTATGTATCATTACTGTACTTTAGTGTAGTGAAATGTATGCATGTATGTATGATTTATGTTTTTGCCTATGCTGCCTTTTATCTGTTCTTTTTTCTTTTTCTGTAGAGTGATCTGCATGCCCACGAGCGGAGACAGAGCGAGCTAGTGCGGGAGGCTGATGCCCGAGTTGGTCATGTGTATCAAGAGAGGAACGACCACTGGTCGGGGATGATGCGATGGGAGACTGAGGGTCGCCTTACCGTCGAGGAGAGGGCGCGTGATGAGTCGATCAGACGCCTTGCTGCAGAGGAGAGAGCACGAGCTGCTGATGAGAGAGAACGGGTTTCTGATGAGAGAGCGCGAGTTTCTGATGAGAGAGCGCGTGCTGTCGAGGAGACACTATCTGTGGAGCGGGCATCTCACCTGAGAGATTTTGAGAACTATTGGGACTTCCCTCCGTATTAGGCTCGTTATGTATTGCTTTGTAGCTTTCATTGTTGCTTTGTAGCTTTCATTGTTGCTTTGTAGCTTTTATTAGGGTTTCTCTGATGTATAGCTGATGTATAGGGAGTAGGGTGGATAGTAGGTAGGCTTTTTGTGAAAAGTAGGATGGGAAATGTATAACTCGTGATTCATGTTACCATGCATTCAGTAGATTATGATGATTCCAATCATTCTCGTCAAATATATTCATGCCTTTATTTATTTACAAACAACAGAAATACTTAGTCTCTTATACATTGTTTTTGTAATTGCTCAAGTCATAACTATTGTTACCAGGACCCGCCTTTCGGTTTTCGGATCCCGACGATTTTTCTCCTCTCCTTTTACTATCTCGGAATTTTTAAATGAGTGCCCTTTCGGGTTTTCACCCATTGGGATTTCCCTTATTGTTGCATGGGTCGCCCTTTGTGGGTTTTCAACCCATCGGGAATTTTTCTTTATTTTTTTTTTTTTTTTTTTTTACGAAAAGTATTTCTTAAGCCTATCCAGGTTGGTAGGTTCGGAGAATTCCATGCCGTCCATTATGGTTAACTTCACCGCTCCTTTGCTTAGTATCTTTTTTACGACGAATGGTCCTTCCCAGTTAGGCCTGAACTTTCCCCTCGGGTCGGTGTGTGTCACACGGATCTGTTTCAGCACCAAATCTCCTTCTTTGATAGGGCTGGTCTTGACTTTTTTATTGAAAGCCCGAGCCATCCTTCTTTGATATAACTGTACATGGTAAAGGGCTTCCGTCCTTTTCTCATCAACTAAAGCCAACTGCTCATATCGCCTCTTCACCCATTCCGTCTCGGGGATTTCTGCTTCCACTGCGATTCTCAACGATCGCTTTTCAATCTCAATCGGCAGGACTGCTTCTGTTCCGTATACCAAGGAGAATGGCGTTGCCCCAGTCGAGGTTCTGACTGTCGTGCGATAAGCCCACAACGCGAGTGGGAGGTGCTCATACCAGTTCCGATGTGATTCCACCGTCTTTACGAGGATCCTTTTAAGGTTCTTATTAGCTGCTTCTACTGCCCCATTAGCCTGTGGACGGTACGGAGAAGACCTGTGATGTTCAATGCCATATTCTCGGAAAAGATTCCTTACTTCCCCCTGAAACTGGACTCCGTTATCCGTGATCATGTGATGAGGCACTCCGAACCTGGTGATCAAGTGTTTTTCAATGAATTTTCTCATCTGCTTGGATCCCAGTTTGCTAAACGACTCTGCTTCTACCCATTTGGTGAAATAATCGATGGCGACTGCAATAAACTTATGTCCATTTGAAGCATTAGGTCTTACTTCGCCGATGATGTCAATGCCCCAGGCAGCGAATGGCCAGATAGGTGCTAGCACATGTAATTCCATGGCCGGAAGATGACTGCAATCGCCGTGGATTTGGCAATCGTGACGTTTCTTCGCATACTCGTTACAATCCCTTTCCATGGTGAGCCAATAGAAGCCTTGCCTAATAATTTTCTTAGCTAGTACTGCTCCTCCCATATGGGCTCCACAAATTCCCGAATGTACTGATTCCATCGCCTCGCGGGCTTCCCCCGCATCCAAGCATCTTAGTTGTAATCCATCAATGTGCCTTTTGTAAAGCAAGTCGTTATGGATGACGAACTGACGAGCTAGCCTTCTAATCACAGCTTGATCCCTAGGTTCTGACTCTGCCGGATATGTCCCATCTTTCATGAAGTTCACGATATCGAAATACCACGGTTTTTCATCTGCCCCTAACAGCATTACGTCCTCGTAGCACGGTTTGTGAGATCTTCTCAATACCAACGGCTTTGAAGCAAGGTTCCGGGGGTTGTCCCAAACTGACACCAAAGTAACCAAGGCATCCGCCGCCTGGTTCTGTGCTCGAGGAATATGATAGAAACGACATTCCTTGAATCTTTGTGCCAACCCTTCTAGTTGATCTAGATATGGACGTAGCCTTTCTTCTCTCACTTCCCAGTTTCCTTGTGCCTGTTCGATGATCAACTTGGAGTCACCCCAAATTTTGACATATGATGCTCCCAGTGCCGCTAGTGACTCTAAACCATAAATGCACGCTTCATATTCGGCCATATTATTAGTGAGAGGGAAGGATAACTTCTTGGCCATCGGGATCCTTTCTCCTTCCGGCGAGGTAAGTAGTACTCCTACTCCGGCTCCATTCGAATTAACTGCTCCATCGAAGAACATTTTCCACGGTATAACTTCGATTGCGTTCAAGTGCTCATCGGGGAAATCATAGCTTACTTCTTCCTCTTCTGCATTCAGGGGTTGGTTAGCCAGAAACTCTGCTACGGCCCTTCCTTTGATAACCTTCTTCGTCACATATTCAATGTCAAACTCGGATAAAAGCAACAACCATCTGGCTAACTTCCCCGTCAAGGATGGAGTTCGGTATAGATACTTCACGGGGTCCATCCGAGAAATAATGATCACTTTATACGATTGGAAATAGTGCCGCAGTTTCTTTGTCAACCACACCACTGCCACACATGTCTTTTCGATCATGTTGTACTTGAGCTCGTACTCCAGGAACTTCTTACTCAAATAATACACCGCGTGCTCCACATCGGTGTCTCCCTCTTGAGCCAACATTGCCCCAATAGATCGCTCCTCAATCGCTACATAGAGGAGAAGCGGCTTTCCTAGTTTAGGCGGTCTCAGCACTGGCGGATTAGACAAATAGCTCCGGACGCTCTCCAAAGCTTGCTGACACTTATCATTCCAAACAACGGGTTGGTCTTTCCTTAGCAACTTAAAGATTGGCTCGCAGATTGCGGTGAGTCTTGCTATGAACCGACTGATATACTGAACCTGCCGCAGAAACCCTCTCATTTCCTTCTCATTTCTCGGTGCCGGCATCTCTTGTATAGCCTTTACTTTATCAGGATCTACCTCGATTCCCTTATTTCCGATTACATAGCCTAAGATTTTCCCCGATGAAACGCCGAAAAAGCACTTCTTCGGGTTTAACCTCAGCTTGAATTCTGCAATTCGGGCCAAAAACTTCTCGAGTGCGGCAAAATGCCCTTCTCTTGTGTCTGATTTGACCATCATATCGTCCACGTAGACTTCTACCTCCTTGTGTATCATATCATGGAACAGTGCTGTAGCCATTCGCTGGTAAGTTGCCCCGGCATTCTTCAAACCAAACGGCATTACCCTGTAGCAGTATGTTCCCCACTCAGTTGTGAACGAGGTTTTCGCTTTGTGCTTTTCGGCCATCTGAACTTGCATGTAGCCCATGAAACCGTCCACATTCGTGTGTAAGACGCTTGACGCTGCACTATCGATCGATACGTCGATATGAGGCAATGCGAACTCATCCTTGGGGCATGCCTTGTTAAGATCTCTGTAATCAACGCACATCCTCACTTTGCCGTCCTTCTTTACGATGGGCACTACATTTGCGACCCAAGGGGGATAGTCGATCACTTCGATGAATCCTGCTTCTAACTGCTTCTTCACCTCCTCTCTGATCTTATCTGCCCATTCGGGTCTCATACGTCGGAGCTTCTGCTTTACGGGCCTCGCCTCGGGATATGTTGGAATACGGTGAGTTACGATTGATTGATCGATTCCAGGCATGTCTTCGTATGTCCAAGCGAATACAATTTCATATTTTTTAATTATTCTCTCAAATTCTTTTCTCTCTTCAATAGTTAGTTCTTGAGCAATTTGTATAAGTTTAGGATTTTCATCCGTACCAAGATTGAAAGTTGACATTTCTATCGTATTGATTTCAAATGTAGGCATGTTATATGAATGAGAATGCATGGAATGATCATGATCGACATCAAGCAAGTAAGCAAAATCAGAATTCATTTCATCGATAGCGTGGGTGATTACATCATCTGACTCAAACAAAGCAGTAATACAATTTTCATCCTCAATATCTTCGGACTTCTCATATACTCTCGAGGTACTAGGCTCAATTTCAGCTCCTGTAGTCGCTTCAATGGTAATGACCTGCTCCTCGGCATTTGAATCCAGCATCATGATCTCCTCAACAAAGCAGCTTGCCTTTCCTTTGCCCCAGTCGGCGACATCATTGAAGATTTCAAACCCTGGCAGAATCTTTCCTTCCGTGCTAGTCCACGACTCGGAGGTTCCCGAATATGGCTTTCCATGCCCCTCGCTTACAAAATGCTTCCTCAAGCCTATTTTTCCTTCTGCACTCATGTTGGATGGACTCCCCTGCTCATATCCCAAACCCCTCCGGGTTTTCTGACTTTTAAAATCCGGAAACTCCGACAACCCTTGATGGTGTGCTCCTAAACCCATTCCCGGGATGAAACCTCCTTTCATCATCTTCACCACATCGGTGGTCATGCTCGACTCGTAAATCCCAGAGACTTGGAATCCGGAGAAAAGTTGAGGCTCAATTCCCAGTGCTGCCACCGAGCTCAATTTCTCAGCTCTAATTGTTACTATCTCCTCCCCGAAGGGGAACTTAATCATTTGGTGGAGCGTGGAGGGCACACCTCCTAACTTATGGAACCAAGGGCGTCCCAACAGCACAGCAAAAGTTACCGGGATATCCAACACCGTGAACTCAGTTTCTTCCTCGTGCGGCCCCACTTTCAACTTGGCCTTGAAGACTCCTTCAATGTGCCTACGGCTGTCGTCATATGCTCTAATCACAGTTTCAGAGGCTGTCAGGTCTCCTCTCTCCACTCCCAACTTCGACAAGAGTTTCAATGGGCAAACATTAATGGCCGATCCATCATCGACCATCACACAGCTAGTCTTCTTCCCGTTAATTTCCGCTCGGATATACAATGGCTTATTATGAGCCTTCCCCTCTTCTGGGAGATCTTCGTCAGTAAATGTGATCTCAGTCTTCTTTCGGGCCATAATTGCCCCTACTAGTGCTGCCGGCTCAGTATCGGTGGAAATAACCAAATTCTGCAACTCCTTCATCAGGTTCTCACGATGGTACTTAGAATGGCATAAAACTTCCCAGACCGTAGACTTAGCTTGCGTCTTCTTCAACTGCTCAAGAACTTGGTCATCGGGCTTAGGAGCCGACCCTTCTCCAATCTCAGTCTCTACCATTGGTGCCTTTCCCTCGGCCACACGACCTGATCTCGTCATTACCGCAATTTCCGGCTCATCATCCGATTCGTCCCAAATGTTAATAGGAACCCTTCGATTGGCATCCTCCTCGTCCGAGGAACTCTCCCAAATGTCCACGACCATCAAATCCATGACGTGAGGAACACTCGGATTCAGGAAAAAGGGATCCGCTGATCCGTACAAAGCCCAACCTATCAACTCATCATAGTCACGGAGGGACACCCGGCTCATCCTCCTTGCGGCCAACGGAATAGCACCTCGTTGTATGCACATAAGCTGCACCTTATCGCTCATTGTCTCATTACACTGCTCATAACGGTGCCTCCACCTTCTAGCATAATCCACAAAATGTTCCTCGGGGAATTGCCTAATCCTGTCCAGATCATCCAGGGATCCCGTCCATGGAATGTACATTTCATATCTCGCCACAAAGGCATTTCGGAGCGGTATCCAATGACCCATCTCCTCCTCTGATAGCCCCTGATGGCACAATAAGGCTTCACCCATCAAGGTTTTCGGAAAATGTTCATGCAACTCACACTGCGGAAATCCGGCGTCATACATATGATCGCGAAATATCCTCGTATGCTCCACAGGATCCTGGTATCCACCATACCTAGGCATTGCTAACACCGCATCAGGTGTTTGGTAAGACGGGGAGTTAGGGGTTTGCTCTACCAGCATCCATACTGTATACTCCTTGATAAATCTTTTCGTCATTGCTGCCCAATCGGTCTTAATATACATCGGCAGCGACATGTACCACATTAACGGTTCACCCATCAACGAATTACAAAACAAGCTAGTGATCTCTTCTTCTTTAAAACCCAAGGGTGCCATGGCCGACAAGTAAAAATGAAGGTGTTCCATAGGATCCTTATTGCCGTTATACTTGCTCACCCTCGGCAATGGACGTTTGATGGGTCCAATCTGCATTGCAAAGCGCTCCGCAGTTCTATCTTCAGCTCTTTGATACTTTTCTAGAAACAACTCCGACAACCGATCCCAATCGTGCTTGCAAGAGTCGGGCAATGAATGGAACCATTGCAAAGGCTCACCTACCAGCGAATGGTGGAACCACTGAGCAATTTCATCTACCCCGATGGATTCAATAAACATGTCGTGCATATACTCACGCAAGTGCACTTCGGGATCCCTTCCTCCACTGAACAAACCCAAATTTGGCACGATAGTCCGAGACGACCCTTCACCGGTCTCTTCGGCACTATCCTCGTCATATGGTGCTCCACCATCTGATCCTTCCTCCATTGGTTCATCCTCTTGTTCCTCCCCCAAGAAGGACACATACAGACCATTTCCCACATTACTTCTTTCGACGGAGTCCAACAACTCCTCTATATCTTCCTCAAAAGATTCCATCACTACAGTTTCCGTCAAACCAGCTCCGATCATACTCACCCTATGATTAGGCAATGGATTGCGCCTAACGGAAGGGTTCGCTGACGAAGGATCAACTATCTTCTTCTCCTCAATCAAATCTTGGATTTCATGTTTCAGCCTCTCGAAATTCTCAATCGTATGTCCGTAACTGCTATGGAACTCGCAATACCCTCTAGCCTGTATCTGCGGAGTAGGTTGAGCTTTGTTATACGGGGTAAGGGCTTTCAATAATCCCTTTTTCTGCAGACGCTCGAAAACTTTAGCATAAGTCTGATCGAACCTGGCGAACCGCCTCTTTTCGATAGCATTAAGATCAACCACTTTCACTGTCGCAGATTCCGTACTCACGCTAGGCCCTCCGGCACTATATCCAAACTTCGTCCACTTGGTATAAGCTTTCTTCGGCTCCCCATCGCCTTCAACAGTCAAGGCACAACTATACATCTGATTGAAATCCGTGAACGGCATATATCTCAACTCATTCTTAATATACGGCAACGTATTGCCAATCACCATTCGAATCTGATCTTGCTCAAGCGGCTTCTGTTTCATGACCGCGGCCTTAGCCCTCCATCTTTTCACGAAATCTGAAAGAGATTCCCCAGTCTGCTGCTTAGTGCTCTCTAACTCTTTCAAAGTGACCTCCAGCATGGTGTTAAAGCTATACTGAGCGATGAATGACTTCGCTAATTCCTTCCAATCCTTCTTTGTCACCATTGGCAACGCATGGAACCATGTGAGGGCAGCCCCCTCCAGGTAAGTGTTAAACAGCCCCAAGACTCAGGATCGTGTGCTTCATTACTGCAACGTACTGATTCATGTGAGCGGTGGGATCTCCAGTTCCATCGAACTTTTTCATGTCAGGGAGCCGGAATTTCAGAGGTAAAGCTGTTGCTGTCAAACAATTCTTCAAGTTATAGAAATCCTGACTTCCGGAGCTTCCTCCGCGCAAGTCCTGCACTTCCTGTGTGATGTGTTGCCTCCACTCCTCCCTTAGCTTTCTCCTTCTCTAACTGTTTTCGGACATAATCCTGATAATCCTCCTCATTCCCAAAGCGAGGGCCATCGTTCACCTCATTCTCAGCACGCTTACTACCACTCTTGTTGTCCTTTAGTGCTAACTCAGCTAGCTGGGCCAAGATCGCGGCCAGCTGGTCGTTGATATTATTCATAGAATTCTCCAATTCAGCCACCTTCTCGTCGGTTGCAGACATACTGACGGAAGACTGAGTATACTCGGATGAAGATGATTCAGAAGCCACAACTACCGATTCTGAACTGTCTACTCGTAGCTGATCAAACTGTCTGACAAGCCGATCACTCTCGCGAAACCACAACCGCTTAATGACGACGTCTGCGCGAACGGTATCCATTAGTATGTATGCATGGTTTTATATGCATGATTCGTGGTGTGTGCGTTTATTTATTTATGATTATAAGATAAGAAGAACAAACGTTAGTTCTATTTACATGTATCACAACATCTCTCTTCCACCCTTATTCCTCCACACACTCGTTGGTCCAGGTCTCTTTCCTAGGATTTTGGTTTGGGGCTCACATTGCGGTCCAGGGGACGCGTGATGCCATCGATTATTGCGGGAAAGTAAATCATCCATCAGACAATACAATTCGTTTTGACGTATCCACGTTTAGTGACTAAGAAATCGACCAAGTTGGATTGTCCTTTCGGAATAACTCATCTTTCGTCCTTTCATGAGACGCATTAATTCGGGTTTTGACTCCCTTTGAGCGCATCTCAGTTTTTAGACGTGGTTCGAGTTATTCTCCTAGTCCAATCATTCGTTATTGTCGATGACTCGTTCCCTTTTGTTCGCGTGGGTTCATGTCTCGATTTTGGATTACAACGGGATCTTTTGGATCTATCGAGAGACGTAACCACATGTTTATTTAGTGATGGAATCACTTTTGGATTTTATTTTAGGGAACGGACTCATCGCGTAACGCGTTTGTTCTTAGCGTCGAGGATCCGTTTGCTCATTTTAGCTACGTGAAAAAGACGGCGAGTCTTATTTTGAGCGCACGGTAACCTTTCGGCTAGCAACAGTTTGTTGTTTTTTCCCAATCCACGGGATATATCATCTTAGTGTGGTTATAGAAAATCAACGTTTCGTTGAATCGCATGTTTATTCAAAGCGAGGACATCACCGTTCTCTTTCCTTTAGGCACGATTTAAGCAAACACGTACATCGGGCCATATTTCTTACAGTTTTGGTAACGGTCGAAATGATCGAGTCGTTAGTCAAAACCCGCAGTCTCGTCCATATGGCGCAATTATATGGTTTGGCTTAATTCGGCTTCGAGATTTTAAACGGGGTATACACTCGTCCGAGGCACGTATTCAACGACATCGGTTTATTTTCTTTAACTACTCTCGGTATTGATATATATCGTAGATTCGGAATGACTTTGGTCGTTTAGTTCATTTTTCTCTTCTTTATTTTCTTAGCCATCTGTACGGACACATCCATTTCTCTTAAGAACGACACGAGGCATAACGTAAAAGCTCGTCTTTCATTCGGAAGGGACGGGCTACTTGTGCGAAACTTTTCGCGTTATGACAGGGTCGTTCAGGACAGAAATGTTCTTCGTTTTCGTTTCGTCTTGATCTCGTTTTATCCCAATTTATTTAAAGAATGTGAATAATGGCTATCGTTAATATAGTCTTTTGTATCGAAATGTAATTATCCTTAACACCGAACCGATTCATACTAATACGTGCTTACGTCATAACGTATTTCCTGAACACGTGCCTTCGTCGGGACACCGAAAGGGACAAGGCGGGTCGCACATGTTCATTCATATGAGATGACTAAGTCATCTTTAGTTCAAATCGTTTCGATGTTTTAGGGTAATTAGTATGTCGATTCATGAGTATATATTAACGCATCGTCTCATTTTCTTTACATAATTTAGGATTAGACACGTATCATGGCGGTTTGAAAACACGAACTGATTCATTTATCACATCAAAAATAGTAACGGGTAATCCTATGGAAACTTCTAAGGCTACTATATGCTGACACTGCTGACCGCGGGACCTCACAAGACCGCACAGATTCGCCCCTAACGAATGGATGGGGACCCTCTGGCGCCTTACTGTAAGGGGGAACTTACGCTAGCCTCTTTCGAGCGACGAATGGACTCTCGCTAGAGGTTTCGCGGAAATTACCCAAAGGGTTTGCAATGATGCACATGAATGCATACGAAAAGAAGTAAAACGATCCGTCCCCGTTAAGGGCTTAATACACGCCTTCCGGAATCAAATTTCTCGCTTCCCCAGCAGAGTCGCCACTTGTTAGTGCCGCGGCCTAATCTCCCGGGCGGACCGGGGGGTGGACAACCTCATGGCGACGTAAGCGGTGATTGGCGCCAAAAGCAACCAATCATGGAATCAAGCTGCTCGGCAGGACCGGAGCTCGGAGATATGGAAGAGTCGCCACCCACGAATGGGAAAATGAACACCGATCCCTTGCGGGAGACCGGTGTGGGTTCGGGAAACTTAGGTACGAGCCGAGAAGGCTAGCTCCTTTCTGGAGAAAGGCTACTAGGCACCCCGACATCGCCCGGTTATGAACCACCGGCCTCCTACTCAGCATGTTAGGCGATAACGGACTAATCGTATACTTCTTTAAGTTTAAAATTCGTTTGAAACCCTTTTTTTTCTCTTTTTAGAAACCATTTTGAGCACATATTATTGAAAAGCCACATCAGTAAAGAATCACCCATTTATGTTTATACATACACAGAGAGGGGGGGGGGGGGGGAAGAAGTGATTTGTTTACAACCGTATTTAAATGTTATGTTGTGTGTTTATTCTACGCTAACTTATTTCCCCAAAACGAGTTTATTTACATGGTTCGCACCTTAATCGCCGTTGGAACGATTTAGGTGCGTTTTAAAACCCCGTTTGATGAAGCTTACCCGAATCGCCGTTGGAACGACTCGAGTAATTGAAAACGTTAAAGTAAAAGCCTTTTAATAAGAAAACGTGGTTAAACATACAAGTCAATTTTATTTTGTACAAATTCATTAAGAAAGCGATTCAAAATCTCCATTATTAACAAAGAAAACGATTTTGATTACAATGTTCGCTTAATCCGTCGTTGGAACGGACTAAGGTTTTAAAATGTGGTGTTTTGAAGACGATTTGAAATATCAATAAAAATGACTCTATTTATCTACATTAGAAATCTAAGAAAGCTCATTAGCTTAAATAATTTAATTGAAAACTCTCTTTTTGTGATTTATTTTCTCCACTTATTTAATGGACTCTCTAACTATTATAATTACAATAAGACACTTATTTAAAGCAAGATTTATAATCAAACAAGGCCCATTTGAGACATGGACCCATGAATGGGCCCAAAAGAATAGAGAAAATAATTTAGACATATATATATATACAAGTAAATCAAAAAGGAGGATATGAAAACCCAAAAATTAATATAAGAGGAACTTTATGTATATGGAAATAATAGGTACTATATACTTATACTTTAAAAAATGCTAAAACAATAAGTAAATCTTATGGATAAGAAAATAATATTTACCCCAAAAACAACTTCCTTCAATAATCAACAAAATAACCCAAATGTTCCCAAAACTATACATATATATACATAATTAATATAGCTTAAATACCAAAAATGACATATACTAATATCCATCCATTATTTCTCAAAATATCAAATAACTAATATTTTTTTTTTTTTTGGTAGAATCAAATAACTAATATTTAAACATAGCCTAAGTTAATAAAAAGGAAATACTTATATATATATTTATACTTATATTATAAAACAAAATAAAAATGATATACCAATATTCTAAAATAAATGTATATACTAAAATTCTAAAATAATTTGAAAAACATGTATTACATAATTATATATATATATACTAAGGATTAAAAGTCTAAAAGTTAAGAAAAAGGGACCGAAATGACATTTTTTACATTTTGGCAGATTTACCGACGGAAAATCCGTCGGTAAACAGCCTTTAGTGACAGAATTGGCAAATTACAACAGCACTCCCGTATTTCCCAGATTTGTTCAAAAGCTTTAAATTAAATCTAATTCAATCGTTTTGGACTTCCGAACTACCAAAGATGGCTCATAGTCGAAAACGGAAGTTCCTAAAACGATGTTTTTATTTTAAAACGTTATTTGGAAACCTCTTTTACATTAAAAAACTTATAATTACAACATTTTCGATACCCGAACTACCTTTTTATCGGATCACGGTTCGTATTGGGATATCCAAAACGAGGTTTTTATTTTAAAACAAAACCGAATTTTATTTAACACGAAACGAAAATTAAATAAATGCGCTAACTAAATAAAGCGTGACAAAATAAATAAATGACTAAAGGAATAAAAACTATAGCATAAAAAATAAATAGAAGGAGAGAAATAAATTAAATAAAATAAAGAGTCTAGTCCTCGGATAATACCTTTGATTCGGTATCTGACAGTCGAAGCCGATTGATTCCACGAACCGCGAGCTCCCGATTTTAATAAAAATTTAGTAAAAATTGAACTTAGGAAATTTGGAATTTTTGAGAAAAAAAATATTTTTCTCAAAAAAATCCACTCTCTCTCTCTCTAAAAATGTCTAGAGTGAGAAAGTTTTTCCTCTCCAAAAAAGGCCCCCCTCTAAAAGCATGGGGATCCGTGCCCTTATATAGGGAAACGGGTCCCGGAACTTTGGGCGACGCCCAAGTAAAATTGGGCGTCGCCCAAAGTCGTTGGGCGGCCGCCCAACAATCGTTGGGCGATCGCCCAACGCAACGTTGGGCGCTCGCGCCCAACCATCGTTGGGCGTTCGCCCGACGTGGTTGGGCGCTCGCCCGACGACCTTCGGGGCGTGCCTCGTGCCGTCGGGCATGCGCACCCCGCGGCCGCCGAGCGCGCGTTTCGCGCCGTCGGACGCTCACACGTCGCGGCCACCGAACGCGCACTTCGCGCCACGGGGCGCGCACGCTCAGTGGCCCACTAGAGCGTGCACCGTGCCACCAGACCCGGGCATTGTTCGGACGTCGAGAGCGTGCCACTCGCGATGCGTCCGACGGACGCCGAGCGCACATCCCGTGCCGCCGAGCGGGCGTTCGACCATCGTCGTCCGCGTGCAGGATGCCGCTAAGCACCCGTGTGCTGCCGTTAATTTTCCTCCGCTTATTATTCTTTGTATATTTTTCAAAACTTCCGGAATCAATCGCTTCGACCGTCTCGTTTCAGGTTTTCGTCACAGGTCCTCCGACTCGGTGTCTACAACGCCATTTACGTTTTATGCAACATGTACACATACTTTGCATTTAAGTCATTCCATCACAAATAATTCAATCAAGTATCAATTTCCATCAAACATGGCAAAACAATTCACAATATCACAAAGCATCATTCATATCAACATTTCAATCACAACTTCAGAAGCCAAAATATTCATATCATGTTTATACTCACAACTAAGCCGCTAGCTTCCTTGACGGCGACTTGTACCTTCCTCCGGAATGTATTCAAAGTTTTGAGTACCTATATATGATTAAAGAGACATCATTCTTTATTTACCAAATTTCATTTTCTTATTCTTCTTTTATTCCATAAACTTCACTATCAAATACTATATCTCAATAACCCGTCAATACCAAACCTTGTAACTATCTCCATACTAAACCAACGGACCTAATTCTTGTTTTGTTGTACTCCTGACTCATATATGAAGATCATATTAAAATTTTATAATTTTTTCCAGAACCACCAGATTTATGGCACAATTTCTTTTGAAGCCCTATCTCAGCATCAACTCGTCTGTACCAGTTTTGCTAATTTACTCATAACTTAAAACTTATAACTTCAATTGCTCTGATTCTTTTTGGGAATCAAACTAGACATACATAGGTATAACATATCCAAATATCGGAATTTTAGGAGCTCTACATAATTGCCAGTAAAATTTACAAGCTGACCCTGTTTCAGCACCTATGCCACACAGCACACCTACACTTCCTTAGTGATTTTCTCACTACTTACTTATCCAATACTAACCAAACTTTACAGAGGCTTACTCAACACATAAAAGATCAATTTTCATCTGTATACCTTCCTCAAATTCGGACCCTAAGATGTCCCAATATATACAAAAAGAAACAAATCAAGTACAGATTGCAGATTAGACCTAGTCTGATTGATACTATCATATCTCATAGTATACTTACCAAAATAGTATGAAATGAATTCTGGAATTTAACTAAGACATAACCTTACAACTTTCTCTTCTTTAAGCTTCTCAAAATCAGACTCTAAAGACACGAACTTGAGTGTACAAAACAATTGAACATCATACCTTCTTCTTCTTCTAACTCTTCTTCTTATCCTTCTTCTTCTCTTCCCTTTTTTCTTTTTGTTTCTTCAAGGAGTTCTTACCAAAAGGTTCAGGATAAATCTGAACTTTATCCCCTTTTTGTTTAGTAATTTTTTTATTTATTTTCATATTTATCCATCTAGGTTCCCTTTTTTACTAATTTGCCCAAACCAAGTTTCGTAATTCCAACTACATCCCCTTTCATTGTTAGTGTGAATTAATCCTATAGTTAATCAATTATCATTCTAATTGTGTATTTATTAACTACTCATTTAGTTTATGTGTTTTGAAGACACATTTACCTTTATTTTCTACATTTACACGTTATCCCGATTTTACTATCTATTTGAATCTATCATGGGGTGAATGACATGTAAGATGTAAAATTATGTCTAAATTCTCTAATTAATATCGTGTAATGCATGTGTCTAAATATCATGAATGCACAAGATTGAGATGTTACAGTTCTAAATGTTCGTTTGGATTTTCATGAAGCTCTCCTCCAAATTGGCCACTTTGTTGGATGAGCTGAATCATGTTTGTCTGTATTTCATATGTGTTTACCGGAATGGAACGAGCAACGATTCCATTTCGGTTTTGTGGTCTATATGGAGCTAAGATCTCCAACATCGTCCTTATATCATTGCCTCCTCCATTTTGGTGTTGGTTGTTCTTGGCATATTGGTTCTCATTGTTGACTTCAGCCATTCTTTCTCTTCTTATCCTATACAAAGTACGTTCAATTTCGAGGTCAATAGGAATAAGATTACCACTTCGGGATCGGGTGAGCATAAACTATAAAAGAATTAATGAATTTAACAAAAGAACAATATTAACATAAAAAGAATGATGTTAGTGTATGTATATATAGACAATTTACACAAAAAGAATGCTTAGACTAACAATAAAATGTTTTGGTCTAATATTGCAAGAAAATAAATCCCCGACAACGGCACCAAAAACTTGATGCGAAGCCAAACTAGTAGTGAATATACACTCGAGGCGCTCCCCACTACTGCGGCTTCTTATTGAGCGATTTCCGCAAGTGCACGGTTTCGCTTGTAGTAATAAAAAGATATCGATCCCACAGGGAACGTTTTTCAATAAAAACTTATTTAAATGTAGTTTAAATACGACTTAAATTTTATAGAAATAGATAATCGTTATTTGAAATTGGTTTTGAAATTGATAGAATAAGAATTAGATTAGAATATGTAGAATGTTAGAAATCAATTATGTTTTGAGTATAAATTTACAAAACAGGAACGTTTAGTGCTTTAGAAAAAGAGAATAAATGAATTCGTTTGCATTAAGCAAAGAAAACAACTTTAAACTTTGTATAAATTATAAAAATGTAATAACGTAAACTCCTTCAATTAAGGGGCTTTGAACTACAGACAATCCTCCTACGGTCGGGTTAGATTGCTACCTTAACCAAATTAATACTTATGCAAGAATCAATTTGCCTAAGTGTTCAATAAAGTTTCCTTGTAATGATTTTGAATTCAACTACGTATTAATGAAAACACCAGAACTCACTTCGGATCATTTACCATAAGTGCTACATAAAAATATATTGAATTATATGAACTTTATTAGATGAAGTATGAATTTGATACAAGTTTACAGATAAAAAGAAGCATGGAAGATTTCGTCGACTTTCAAGTGAACGGGTTGTCAATCCTTTCCTCGAACCTCGATTAGAGTTTGTCAGGCTCCTGGGTCGAATCCTCTACTAAATCTTCTCGCTGAATCTTCGGAATAGTGACGGGTACTTCTACTACCAAAATGTAAACTAATATGAACAAATCTTAATCTAAATCTAAATGCTACTGTGTTTGTAATTATTTGATAAACAATGTGTGTACATCATATTGCTTTTTACAAAATCGAACTTCTAACTCTAAATTGCTTGACTCAGAATTTCTGCATTAATTATATACTAAATCTTCTCTTCAATATTTCTATATCTTCAACTCTGAAATCAACTCTTTATTTATAGATGTTGAAGAGTCGGGTCTAAGGAGCGTGTCTGCTGCGAAGAGACGTTTTTATCCAATCGAATGGATGCGTTTCTTTGAAAACGAACAAATGTATATAGTGATGCCTGAAAATCTGAACTTACCGAGAATGTATATTCTCGGCCGAGAATGGGGAAACAGATTTTCAGCCTTCAAAATGATAAGGGGGAGAGCTGGGCGACGCGTGTCACGATCGAGAATGGAGGATTCTCGGTCGCGACACGGGATTAATTTCCTCCGTCTTGACTTCGTCCTCGTCCTCATCCTCGTTTCGGTGCTTTTGATTTTCGTCGTCTTTGACTCCTTTTATAGGGTTTTTCTTTCGTTTTTGACCTCTTTTCGTTCCTATTTGGAATTTACCAAATATTTAGGTACCTTGAATGAAAGAAACATATTTGAACGTAAAAGTACTCTAAATAGATATAAACAGTACGATTTCATAGCAAAACTGATGTAAATATAAATGATATTTTAGGTATATTTTGAGCTCAACAAATCTCCACACTTAATCTTTTGCTAGCCCGAGCAAAATTTCACTGAATTTATTCTTTAACTAACCTCTTTATGAAAATAGAACATATATCTTTGTATTTCGTTTTAAATTAGTTAAGCCGAAAAGATTAACTTCGCATGGTAAATTTATACGCAAAATATCAAACTAACTTAGTTTAAATACGATATATCATTCGTCTTTATTTTCAATTTTTGAATTGAAGCATTCGGGACAATATAAGCACGCATGTTATTGAGTCTTTCGTCTCAAGGTATTTTTAAAGCACAAAATTTTCTTTCCCAAACCTAAACTATTACACGAAATGAGTAAGTATTTGAGTTTAATTTATTTGCTTAGTTACGCCCGAGATAAGGGTGGTCTTGATCGTAACTTTATATGCTTTTATTTCTTTTGTGTTCTCTTAAGAGGTACCGACCATGCCATGGGTGGACGCAATCGTTACTTTAAACTTAAACACGTTTAATTTTTGCTTAAACGTTCCTTCCATACCTCGATTGTGATAAGGGTGGTCGCAATCGTGGCCAAAAGTAAGCGGTACTTAATTTTCTTCCCTTTCATACCTCGATTGTGATAAGGTTGGTCTCAATCGTGGCCAAAAGTTAAGAATACGATTAATTAATTAACATGAATTATAAAAATTAAAATTGTAAATTGGGAAAAAGAAAAATAGCACATTCATCCTATATTAACTTAAAATTCAACATGTATTATGGCTAAAGTTTCCTTAAAAACTTCAATTGGTGTTAATGTAAGACGAAAATCAAACCGAGATAAAAATTGTTAGTTCAATTTAATGCCTATAAACCTAATTGAAAATTTAAAATAAGATTTATTGTATCATGATTTTATGATATAAGATAGAGATTGAAAATAAAGAATTTATTTACTTAAATACATTTACTCGAGACGTTTTTACTTAAAATCGTATCGGAGATTTATGAAAAATTTAAAAAATATTGCCCGTATAGAAATATTATTTCTAACGATAAAAATGACCTAAAATAATCACAAGGTAAATATTTTCAAACATATGAAAATTAATGTAAAGTTATGAAAATAATGTTTAAAAAGTAATATCATTATTGAAAAATGTTGCAATATATGTTGCATTTGCAAAAAACAAGTGTTGCATTAAAACTTATTCTTATTCGTTATATTCATTCGTACGTGTAATAGAACGATATATGAAATATCTCATCCCACACTTTAATTGGACCATGTCCTCATTGGTGTAAGAATGGATAAAACACGAAAAATATACGAATTAACATAGACGGAATAAGAGAGAAATGAAATTCATCTAAGAAAATAGAATAAGCATTCATCATAATGGAAAAATAAAATTGTACCAAACAAAAGAAAAATAAAAATATTGTACCAAACATAATGGAAAAACAACAAAATGTGATAGAAAAGATAAAACCTAAAGATTTGAAGGTGAATCCGGTGGAGACGGTGAAGTTTCAACGTTTTGACGACGGAAGAACGAAAGCATCCGACGACGGGTGGATTTGTGTTCCCTCCTCAAGTTGTTGAGGTTGTCATTCATCACCATATTGTTCTCAACCAAATCATCAATCCGTAAATTCATTTGTCGATTATGTGAATTGATTTGGTTCAAAATCCGCCTTAAATCAACCGGATCATTTTCTTGTGGTGCTTGAGCTTGGGGTTGTGCTTGTGGTGCATCTGTCGCCTCTTCCTCCTCTCCGCCCTCTTCGGTACCTACAAATTGGGAACTTGAAGCTCCTCCTCCAATATTACCACGAAGATGGGCAATACATGACTTATAAGAAACAAAAACCGGAGGAACCAAAGAAACCAATAAGTGAGCTCGTTCAAGAGCCGAAATATTCAAAAGCGGAACATATCCATGGTAGGAAGACATGTCATAATTGGCCAATTCTCCACGGGCACCCAAAACTATAGCGGTAATAAAATTACCTAGAGGGATTTGAATGGTGTGAGCCCTCGAAGCACGATACAAATTATCAAATAGCATACCAATGCTATCAACCCTCAAACCTTTCAATAAGCAATCAATAACAAACAAATCCCGAACTTGAATCTTGGAGCTCTCAACACGACCAAACAACGAAAAACTCAAGAATTTGTGAAAAAAAAACAAACAATTGTCCTTAATCATCTTGCTTGAAGTGTTTTTCAAGTTAAAATAGTCTTGACCCGAAAGGGTATTCCAAATTGTGTCATTATCAAAATCCTTTGGCTTGTCAAAGAAATCACTTGTAGGGAAACCAAACATATTTCCCATGGCCTCATAATCTATGGTGTAAGTCACACCATTATTTCTAAAAGAGATAGAAGTTTTCTTCTTATTAATTTTCAAAGTGACCAAAAACTCCACAATGTATTCCGTAATGCTAGGAAATCTCATTGCAACAAAAGTTTGCCAACCCAAAGTATCAATGAAAGCATTAATCCGAGTAGAGAAGTTTAATTCCCTTACCGAATCAAAGTCAAGGAAGTGCATGTCCACAAACTCCCTTTTAGAATTGGAAAAATGTGTGAAGCGTTCCACCTCTTCTTCGGAAGCAATGTCAAAATAAGCCCCATAACGAAGACGAAGATGATTCACCTCCGTAATCTTAGTGCGATTGGCGAAAACCTTTGTCCTAGGCATGATGGTTGGTGTTAGGGTTTGGAAATAGAGAAAAAGATGTAGAGAGAATAACCAAAGGTTGAAGATGAGTTGGGAATGGAAGGGGTGAATTGAATGAAAGAGAAAGTAGATGAAGGGGGTAATTGATTGTGAATAGGGATGAATAAATTGGGAAGAGTAAAAGTAGAGTATTGGGAAGAGTTTAGAGTATTGGATTGGTTATAAATTGAGGTGATGTGATGTTTGTGTAAGGAATAGGTATTTATAGGGTTGAATAAAGTGAATTATAGGTAGATTAGGAATAGGAATAGGTCAATTTTAGTGCAAAAATTCGGATTTCCCACGCCTACAGCACGCGTGTCACGATCGAGAATCCGGATTCTCGGTCGCGACACGGCAATTTCAGAGAAGATTTCTCTCTGAAATTGGCTCGTTTTCGCTGATCTTACCGAGAATATTTAATTCTCGGCCGAGAATCGACCCCTGGTGGCTTCAATTCGCGCGTTTTAACTCCATTCGGTCAATTTTCTGAGCAATTATGACATGAAACTAATTAAAACTGTACGTGTACTTAAAAAAATAAATGAAAAAACATTAATTACAAGGAAAATCAAAGGTTTATCCTTATTAATTGGAAAATAATGAGATATAAATTGCCTTAATGAGTTTTAATGAATCATTAATGTACATTAAAAACATATAAGTTAAATGAATCGTCTTAAATTTAATTAATTGTAAGTTTATGTTAAATAATAATTCATTGTTTGAAACCTTAAATGTTCAAACAAAAGCGAATGAATGAATTAAAATATGGGTACATGAATCCGTGATACAATAAATCCACGAAGTAAGATATAGATACATAAGCTTATGGGTAAATAAGTTCAAATGAATATATGTGTTAATCTTTTATAGAAGATCATGTAAATTCATTAAAAACATTAGTATTGTCATATTATAATAATGAATAGTGTTTATTAACATGAAATGGATTTAATAAAGATGGATTGATTATCACATATGAACTGGAACAGATATATAAATCAGAATTAAACTAAGTAATGAACAAAATGAATTGGAACTTTATTGAAAAACACATATGTACAGATTAAAAGGAAACATATATACAAAGAAAAGTTAATAAATATCAAAACACAAATATTTACATACTTAAAATCAAAACAAATTTAAATTACTCTAAATACTCATCCCTATA
Organism: Euphorbia lathyris; assembly: GCF_963576675.1. NCBI lineage: Eukaryota > Viridiplantae > Streptophyta > Magnoliopsida > Malpighiales > Euphorbiaceae > Euphorbia > Euphorbia lathyris. The sequence goes on along the minus strand of NC_088911.1, from coordinate 89,545,914 downwards.
AATCGGGATTCACATGGCCCTATAACGCTCGAGTTTTAACTGCACGAAAGTTTGACGTTCGGGTGCAGAGAGAAAACGTGGGCCTGTCCTAAAGATACGTCTCACGAGGCCTTCACTTTCCAAGAACTCATAGTCCAATGCTGGAAAGGATTCAGCATCGCTCCAAGGAACAGAAATTGTCCCCTTGGCCCCGAGAATTATCCCACATATGATATTGCCGAAGCCAATCTTCTTATCCTTGGATCGAGAAGCGGCAACAAGACCTTCCATCAAAATTTTGGAGGTATCAACTGTATTGCCTTGGAAAATATCTCCAAGGACATATAAATTCGTGTCTTTGACAACACTACTAAATGTGCGGCCGAACAAACTGTGACACAGGAATTTGTGTAAATATAACATCGAATTGGAGTTGATGGATTGGTTGTAGGCGAGACGAGGATTGAAACGCCAAAATCTTGTTAGCATCCTCCAAATGTCACAGGATGTCATATCTCTGCCAGGATGATGTATGGTTGTATCCCTCGGGGGAAAACCAAACCAGGCATGTAATTCAGGGTATCCAAACGTAAAGGTTTCGCCATCTCTACGAAAACTGAGACGCACCCATCACTTGTTCACGAAGCGTACTGTACAGAAAAATTCGAGAATCCAGTCTCCAATAATAGGAAACCTCATATGGGCAAACTTGGTCCACCCTAATCTCTCTAGATAGCGATTCATATCGTCGCTAATCCCGAGTTCATCATTTAAGAACTCGTCCATATACAGCATGCCAATAAAGAATTTGTAGCGAAGTCTGTAGTAGTGTCTGCCTTCATCATGATTGTATATAGGAAATGGTGCACTATAGCGTTCTGATAAGTCAGGACGCTTGTTGCGTGAAGCAGCAATCTGCTTTGAAGTTTTGGTTTCGGTAGTCATGGTTTTGAGGGAAAAAGTTTCTGTAACTTTTGTTTAATGGTGTTTTTAGAATATCAGATATGTGTCTGACAGAGATGAATAGAAAAGTAACAGAAATCTGAACCTCTTGATTTATTTATAGGAATCATAGGACGAAAGAAAGTGTCTTTTTGATGCGAAAAAACATAAAATCAGACCTTTTGGAGTTGAAGAAAGTCAATTTTTCGAGTTTAAAAAGCTGTATCTGCAGGAGGAAGAAGAAACAAGGCTGACAGGTGCCAAAAATACCCGTGTCGCGATCGAGAATCCTGATTCTCGGTCGCGACAAGCTGATTTCCTCTCGGAAATCAGGCGTCGAAACCCTTTATTTCTGATTCGCGGCCGAGAATATAAATTCTCGGTAAGATCAGAAAATCTCTTACCTTCTTGGACAATTCTGAAAATGCAAATTCTCAACTGAGAATCCTGGATTCTCGACCGAGAATTGCTAATTTCTTCTGATTCGAACTATTAACCTAAAATCTAATTAAAAACTTGACTTATATATATTTCTATGTATTTATAACTTAATTTAAATTCATCTAAAAAATGACAAATAATAAAAATGTGTAAAATTAAAACAAAATAAAAGCTAAACTATGAATTTAAACAAAAACAAAATAAAAGAAGTACATAAAAATGGATTAATCTTCATGAAATTTTGTTATGAACTTAATTTCCTTAATTGGAGCATTTTCATAATAGATTTTGCATCTATTACCGTTAACCTTAAAGCGAACTCCGCTAGGTCCTTTAAGTTCTAAAGATCCATAGTCGAATGTTTTAATGACTAAATATGGTCTTGTCCATCTAGACTTAAGTTTACCTGGAAACAATCGTAGTCGTGAATTAAACAACATTACCTTATCTCCAACGCTAAAGCTTTTGATTTTAATCTTGGTGTCATGCCATTTTTTCACTTTCTCTTTATATATTTTTGCATTTTCGTAAGATAAATCACTACACCATAGATTGTATATTACAACAGAAAATACATGTGTTGCCACTTAAGTGTTGCTAGAAGTGTGATTAAATTTCTTCTGTTCCAACACTTTCTAAAAAGTGTTGGAGTAAATATATTAAATTTGTTATTGCAACACTAATTTTAAAGTGTTGGTAGAGGTAAAAGAAAATTATAAATTTTTGATTGGGAAATTTTAAGTTTGGGGAAAGACTTATTTTATTTCCCTCCATTTAAAAAAGTAAAAATAAAATAAAAACAAAAGTATAATTTAATTATTTTGGGTAATTACTTTATCAACATATCTGCTCTCTCTCAAATAGTTCGAAAATATTCCTCTCTATATGCTCACATCTGCTCTCTCTCTCTCTCTCTGTCTCTCTCTCGGCAGTTCAAAATCGGACAACTGATTTATTTCCGATTAGGCGGAGCTTGGTGGACTGAGGCGGAATGAATCGGCATTTGCGGAGCTAGGCACAAATCGTTGTCTTGCTATTTTTGCAGCGTTTCATATATTTGTGCATTCAGAAATACCCTAATTCCTAAAATAAAAAATTGAAGCGTCTGTAAAACCTAAAAGGCACTATAACATTCATCGAAGAAGACTAGAAGAATGGTGGGAATAATCGAAGACATCGTTGGAAGAATCGAAGACCAGAAAACCTAGAAAACGTGATAACGTTCTTCGTCTTCGTCTTCTCACTCAGGTAAGGTAAGCTTTTCTTCGTTTGATTCTATTTCTTATTTTTGATTCTGTATCTGTATTCTGTAGTGTAGCATTGAATTTGTGTTCAGTTTATTAAACTGTGTAGCATTAAATTAGTGCCTTAGCTGGTTTTCATGGTTAGTTTTCAGTTTGTTATTGTAAAATGATGTTGTTTATGAAGGAACTTTGGGGATAACATGTTGTAACGTTGACTGTTTTCTGTTCTACTGTAATTATATGTGAATTATGGATCTTAAATCTTATCTAAGCTTTGATCATATAAGATTCATAGGCAATTTAGGTGAGAACATTTCTTGGAAATGTATATGAAGGATATGAAACTTCTGTAATTGCTTTCTTCATTCCAAAAGCAGTTTCAGTTTAGGGAAGGATTCGGATCATAGATGGTCTGTTAAACAGAAATAATGAATGAATATCCTATTGCATTGCTGGGTTGCAGGGGAACTATGGCCTTTAGGCTTTTAGTTTCTTGTTACTTGAGAGACTGGGGCGATTCCGGAGTCCTTGATTGAGTTATCAGTTAATGGAAAAATTGTGTTTGAGTGAGCTACAAAGTTTAATTACCGAAGCAATAACCAGTACTCTTGATATGGGCAATTCGGTGTAGAGATGGTCGAGTAGTTGAACTAGAGTTGTTTTAGATTTAACTTGTCATTTTCTTTCAACTACAACTGAGGACTTATTTATTATTAGTACTAGTTTTAGTATTTTACAATATCTCCCTTATTATCTAACTTCGTTTTTAAATTTATGTTGTTATGATATCTTATCGTCCAGCATGTAGTGGTACTTTTTTTATTCAAGAGCTTAGCATGCAAGTTTCAGCTTTGAGTTGGTGCCTTAGAGTTCAGGGAAGTTTGTTGTGTCTTAAGAAATTGAAGTGATTTTCAGTCTTTGTACTAATAAATTCATTTACAAATGCATTCCAATAGGTTCAACTAAATAAACCCAAACTTTTAAAATTTACCAAAAGTACAGACAAGCTAGACTATTAGTGATATGAACCTAAAAATGACGAATCTACATACTGGTCGATCCATACAAGCGTCGCTAGCCTTTTTATTCCTGAAAAGTGGTGGTGGCAAGGGGTGAGCTGCCGACTCAATAAGATAGTTAATTAAATATACAGTTCAACAACATGCGAATACAAAAGCTTCGTGCATTTAATTTATAGGTTATCAAGCAACATGTTTATCAATTTACAAATTAATAGTCGTTTAATTTAAGGGCCATGCTTATCCTAGTCTAGTAATACCCAATGGTTGCTTGGCCAATAAAATCATATCTTGGGATACCCTGTCGTAACAAATACCCGGTATCCCGTCTCCTATCTCTAGGTACCCTGTCGTAACAAATACCCGGTACCTTAACACCCTATCGTAACAAATACCCGGTGTTTATATTTCACGTGATCACAATATTCATTTTTCTCAATTCAGTCGCAACCATTGAATATACTATCCTAGATAAAGTCTTATTCTCATAATTTTCTCATCTTTTATATTATCCAAAGTTTATCGAATGTATCATAATAAATTTCCATTCGATCCTCAATAAGTCTCGGTCTAAAAATCATTCATGTCCTCACAACCATCAATATCAAATTCAATTCATTCACGTCACCGCAATCATCATAAATATCAACCATCAATATCAAATTCAATTCATTCACGTCACTGCAATCATCATAAATATAAAGTATACATGTCAAACATATAAATCAAATCAATAAGCAAAGTATAATATAGCAACGAACATACATACTGTACATTTAATTAACTACTCACCTTGATCGCAAATAAAAATACTAGCAGTTATCGATCTCTGATTTATCACCCGTTTGATCACCATAGCTTTGAGCATAAATTAATGGGATCTCCAAAAATTGACCACTCTCTAATAACTATCATATATAATTTTAGAAGATGGAGGAAGAAAAGAAAATAGTGGGCGGCTCCTCATCTCTTCTTTTCAAAACTTAATATATATACAAATATATACATTTATCTACCCTAATTCGGCCAACCTATTATCTTAAGAAAAGAGTTCTATTTTCTATACATTTCCTTTTTATTTACTATTATTAAGAAATCCTAATATATGATTTGAAAAACAAATAAAAGTAATTCTGTAAAATAATATAACACATAATATTCTTAACTAATCTTTTAATTATATAATATATATAATGATATAAAAAATACTTAATATTTATGCTTATCATAATCTAAATAAATTTTGACGAGTCATTATACCGCTCTAATTAATTATTTTACGAACCTCGATGTAAGGATGATAGTATTTAATAAAAAAATTTATATACAAATAAATGTTTATAAAAATTATTTTGCGGGCGTTGCAGTGTAAATACGGAATACAACCGAATCTAGCACATAGGAAGAGTACAAACTAGTTAACAAGATAGAAAGGGGAGAAGAATCAACCCTTAGAACTAGCTAACCGGACTCAAAGTAATCGCTTTGGATTTGGAGGTGGAACTCTCGAGTTTGGTGAACGAGGATGGAATGTGACTTCGTCGGGGGAACAAAAGAATTACAACAATCTCTCAAGGTGTAAGGAACTTTATTACATGGAAATTGAATGCCTAAATGAGTGTCAAACACTCCTATTTATACACAAATCAAGCTCAAGGGTATAATCATAATTGCATTTATTTTCGGTTGTTCACACACTAAAATGCTGAATTTTGGGCCCACTCGACGAGTGGGCTTGCTTCTGGCCTAATTCGGGCGAAAATTGGTGAAATTTGAGTTGCTATAAGCTTCCCATTCGTCGAGTGGATGGTCCACTCGCCGAGTGGGACACCCCACACGCCGATTGGGATAGTCACTCGGCGTGTGGGACACATGTTGGCCCGAAAAAATGCCAAAAATTCATCATTTTGACCGCCATTTTTGTCCGTTTCACACCCACTCGCTGAGTGAGGCTTTGGAAGGGTATTTTCTTGTGTTCATATGGCGTGCAATGCGTCGCTTTTGTGCTTTTTATCTGTCTCTTGCATCTTGCGTGCGTTTCTTAAGCCTGTAAAATACAATCATTGAATTTGAGATTACTTGATTTATTTATTTACTTTATTTATATCAAAATGAGATTCAAAATGATTCAAATTAACTAAAAGTACACATTTTATTACATCTTGTTGATTTATTGAAATATACGAAGAACTAATCACTGAACGTTATTATTAGCTCAAGAATAAACCGTAATTCATCCTAAAAGATAGAGATAAAATGTCTCTATCAAATAGCATCTGTAAAAAATTAGTTGTTTTGAATTTCTATCAAACACTTCTTTTAACATTAAAAGATAAAAAACAGTTCTAAAAAATGGCACTAAATTATAATAGGTAAGTGATTCATATTGAAAGCAATAATTTTAAAAATATATTTTTTTGTATGGTATAATTTTAAAATATTGATTATTAGATATTTGTGGTATATATATATATATATATATATATATATATATATATATATATATATATATATATATATATATATATATATCAAAGATTAAGAGGATAATTAATAGCTCTTGAAATTATTAAAAGAGACAATTAATATGGATAGCATCGTGATGTTGTTGTTCCTATCTTCTCAATTTGTGTGTCCTTGTATGCTCTAATTCCTTTTTCATATCTTAGTTTTATCAAATTTTACATAATATTTACAAAATATACCTAAAATGATATATCAATTATTTAAATATAATAGAAAGCTTATAAATATCTTATTCTAGCAATTTTTTTAATAATAGCTAATCTTTACTAAATAACAAGATGTAAATTCTTAGAAATAATATCACTAACCCGTTTAGGAATTGAAAGCAAAACAAAATCGTTGGTATTGGAAAGAGACTATCGAGCAATAGTACGAGCAGTCATGTTCGCTAAACAAGAAATAAAGAAGATAGAAAAGTCTCTACTAATCCCCTTAACTACGATCTTATCTTTGTGTCAAGCTCGAATTCTATTCAAAGCCTGCTACGCACTTAAGACTTTCACGTAGCACCAATGCTTCCACTACTTTCGGCTCATGAATCCCTCTAAATATCATACTGTGCAACGCAAAAATATGCATGAGTCTGTGCGTAAAATATCACCCATTCCACTAGAGTTTGGTGCTCGAAACACAATCTCATCCATATTGCATTTCACGAATGGGGACTTCGGTTTCTGCCACCAAGGGGCTGATGTGCCATTGCCCTGCCTCTTGTCAGATTTCCATTTTCTGCACCTGTCCCATTCGTCCAAAAATTACAGGGAATTATGAACATCTTCGTCTAGAGGCGATTTAAATTATTCCAAAGATTGTTATTCTATTGTTGCCATATCGTGTACAACATTGTCACTGCTCTTGCAACCTCCATTATTCATGCAGACTGGCAGTAAGTTAGTAACCAATCCACCACATCCGCATACGAAGCTCTAGAGGAAGGAATTACTACAGCCCTCCAACAGCACCTAGCATAAATACACCCTACAAATAAATGCCAATTGTATTCGATATCACTTTTGCATAAAAGACATTCAATAGGGATCGCAACATGTCGTGATCTCAGTAAGGACCACATTGGCAAATACCAAGAGCCAAATTTCCACATAAACATTTTAATTTTTGGCAGTAAGATCAGATTCCAAAGAGGGGACCAATTGGCATTAGGTGTTCTGTTATGGAGAACACAATCAATAACATTGTACCACAACTTCAAGTTGTAAAATACCATCCTTGGTGAAATTCTGTACTAGTACATCTTGGATATTGCTAGACGGAATAACCATATTACATACTGAGACTTCTTCATCATTCTCCAATAGTGAATAAATCGTTCCTCTGTCCCATATCTTCAATTCCTGCACCCACAGATCACCCACCTCAATATTAGACAAGTTAGGGGGAAACATGAGTTGATGTAAAAACTAATTATCTTAGTGAGCCACGAATCATGTCAAACATTAATCGAATGCCCATCCCCAATCCTCCACCTCATACCAAGCTGAAGTACATTAATCAAACTCCACACGTTTCTCCAAATAAAACTAGGATTATTACCAAATTTGGAATAAATGAAAGTATCTAAAGGGAAGTATTTTGCTTTGAAGAGTTTGCTAACCAATGCATGTGGACTGAAGATCAATTTCCACCAGTGTTTGCCTAAGAGAGAGAGGTTGAATAAGTGCAAATCGCGATAGACATGACCACCTTGATCCTTATATCGACACAAGTTAGCCCAATCAAACTAGTGTATCTTCTTATGACCATCCACTAACATACTTCACTAAAAGGATTTCTCAAATAATTGTACTCATATATAAACTTGATTTTTAAAAATGATCATCTAGAAACTCTAAACAGTTGGGTTTTAAAGTTCGGCTGAGCTCTTTCCGGTTACTGTACTTGCGGTTTTAGAAACTTAACTTAGTGAATAGCCTCATCTAACATAGATGCAATATCCATTTTTGTACCACTAGGAACTAATCTTTGAAGTATTTTAGATCTCTGGCTAATTCTTTCCCTTTTATGACGAGCATCGACACTTTGGGAGAGAAGAAAGGGAATATAGTAGAAGAGGAAGAGGAAGTTGAGTTTTTGGTATACTCGAACATATACATCCATTACTCTTATGTTGAATTGATTCTAGAGAGAGAAAAATTAATAAAGAGAAGATAGAGAAAGTAGAAAAAATAAGAAATTAAAGAGAAATAGAGAAGATGGTGTAATTGATTTTTGTTTTTTTTTTATTTTGGGGTTTGTTTGTGATAATTAGATAATAAGGGGGGTTAATTTATAAAATAAATAAGTATAAGGATAAAACTAACTCTTTTACCTTTGACTTTTGACTTTTTTTTTAACACTGTTAGTCAATTTGGCTTGTGTTTGCTAACAGAATAAACCTCAAGTTAACATTTTATAAATTTTTAAACCATAAGGGTGCCGATCGAAAATAGGTGTAACCACAAGGTTTATTTTTGTACTTTTCCCTTATTATTATTATTGCTTAGAAAGACTTACTCACCTTAACTATGATTTTGTTCATGAGATTGGAGCCCAATCAACCTCGTTAGAGGTGGCCCTATTCTTTCTTATATTTTTTGCTATCAAACTTAGTTTGATGTCTATGGCTAGTCTGGATTAGGCGATTGTGATTAAGACCTCTTGATTTTTTTGTGATAGTTCCGGGCAAAAGATCACCTTGGCCAAATCTCTTGTGTTATTATTCATAATGTGCCTACGATCGAGTGCTAGCGTATTAATGTTACTTAAGGTTTCCAATCAACTGATAAACTTGGTCGTACCTTAAAATGCCTCTTATACATAATAGATTATCTAAGGAGACATATAAACACATGATTGAGATAACGAATTTTCATCTGGCTAGATGGAAGCATGATTTTTTTGTCTTTTATTGGTAGAACCATTATGATTAAGTTTGTGTTATAGTATGCCCTAGTCCCCGAGACATTGTATCTAACAGTATCGTTAACTATAAGGCAATAATCTGTTAAGTCATGCTTACTTGTGCAAGATGATTAACAGAGTATCCAAGATTAGTGATCTACACACGTTTGGCGGGTTTAGGATCTAGTAAAGTGAAGCCATGTGGCAATAAGATACTAATATAAAAATTCATGGCCTGTTATTATCGTAGGAACAAAGAATAACTAAAGATTATTTTGTGCCTTAGTTGCGATGGTGTTTCACCAGTCACAAACATGAAGTGTCAAACCAATGGCATTAGGGTTTATGAAGTAATCTCTAGATTGATCCACTATGAGAACATAACATGGTTATTAATGTCAGATGTGGTTCTCACATAACGTCCATAGATGAATCCTTAGACTTAAAGCCAGTATGGGACTTGGATGAGACGCTGCATACTTTTGTTATTGCCTAACGAGCCAGTAAAATAGTGCCAATTATGGCTTAGCTAGGTATACACTGAATCATACTGAGGAACCATGAGTGAAGTGTGGGGATTGCTACTCTCCCGAGGGAGAGCAGATATCACCGGTTAGTTAATTAGTGGAACTAAGAAGAGTGTGGCCACACCCGAATGAAGTAACGGGTATTGCTTATTTGAACTTATAGTTCACTAGGAGATCAAGGAACGTTTGAACACTATATGAGGATGACAGTATCGTCCCTCATGTTCAATTTGATATCGGTTAGAAAAGGGATTACTGTGAAGTTGCTATTAGGTTTGCAGTCTTTGAGCACGTGATTAAATATTTGAGTTGGTGTCATAGAGGTCAGCTAAACCTACTGATGATTGGGTTAGACAAACTGAAAGTTTGGTCTAATAACCACCTCTAGATATACCTATCTGGATCACTCACGGAATGGACTTACTAAGGAATAAGGTTTTTTTTCTTACGAATGGATAAAACAAAGTTAATGAGCCCAAATGAACAAGCAAATTCAATTGGATTGAATTTAGTTTCAGTCTGGCCCAAATGGTGAAATGAATAAGGGTAAATTCAATCTGAAGTTTAGTTTCAATTTAATTGGATTAAATTAGAAATGTAAATTCAAAGTATATATATATATATATAATTAGATAATATACTTATATATTTGTAGATATTGTTTTTTTTTTTGAAAACGGAATAGATTAATGAGCCATAATCGGGCAAAAGTTCAACAAACTAGAAGAGATTACATCCGGAATAACATCATAAATAAAAGGAATAGCATGAAAACAGGAAAGCCGAGCAAAAGCATCAGCTAAACCGTTAGCTAAACGTTTGACAAAACGGACCGAAAACCGTTGTTGAGACTGAGTAAAGATTTACACTGAACAATGATATCACCAAACTCACTTTCGTCAGGTAAAGACGAATTAACTGCTTGAACAACAGTTAACGAATCTGATTCCAGAAGCACATGCTCAAAACCAGCCGATTTAATCCAATTAAGTGCATTCAACAGAGCCGTAGCTTCCCCTTCGTGCAATTTGTATATATTGTTATACACATGAATTAATATTATAGTTAGACCTTTATAATATAATATTAGATGTTATATGTATAAATTCTATTATATATAATACTTTAGTTTAAAGTTAAATAATAATTTGGATATTATTATTTTTAATTAAATATATGTTTAATCAATTTGGATTTGATTAAATGTATTTAAATTAAAGGCTCACATAAGCTCACATATTAATTTACATGAATTAAACTAATACATAGTTTATGTATTTAATTTTAGATTATGTTATGATTTTGTTGTTTAAATTAATAAGATAATTGGATTATCTTTATTAATTAATTAATAAAAATTTAAATTAAAAGAAAATGGGATATGAGAGAGTGTTTTTAGGGAAAAATAACTTCTCAATCCTTAGCGTATCTCCAACACTAACTAGCTATTTCACTCTCTAAAATAATATAAAATATTAGTTTAGCCAAATATAACTAGGGATGTCAATATGGGTTCGTGGGTTGTAAACGTGTCGTGTCGACTTACTCAGGTGACCCATTTATCCCAACCCTGACCCAACCCATTTAATAAATGGGTCGACTTGGCACGATTCGTTTAAGAAGCGGGTTGAACGTGTCAACCTGGCTAACCCATTTAATTTTGCAACTCCATACTAAAAAAAATATTCAACTAAACAAAATGAAAAAGAAAATAAGAACATGCATAACTGCATATGAAAAAATAAAATCCAATACAAACTAACAAAACAAATTCAACAAGATAACATCAAAAGTCTAAAATCCAAAACTTACAAACAAAATAAAAAATTTCAATTCCAAATAACAAATAAACTAAAACTAAAACATTCAATTTAACTTAAACAACAACAGAATTAGTATCTTGTTCATTAGTCTTTGATTCAATGCATTCCAACTGAGTCATCAATTTCTTTCAACCCATCCTGAACTATTAAATTTAGAATGTGAGCAGAGCATCTCATATAAAAAAAATCTCCACGGTTTAATAGACCACCCTTGCTGTTCAATAAATTTTTCAACAAGTCCACACATGTATCATTCAAACTTGCATTATCCAAAGTGAGTGAAAAAATCTTACCATCAATTTTCCAACCACATAAGAAATTGTTTATTTTTTCACACAGAGCTACACCATTATGTGGAGGAGGCAAATAACAAAAGTTTAAAATTCTCTTTTGGATATTCCAATCTTTATCAATAAAATGTCTGGTCAAACAGATATACCCATCTGTTGTAATAGAAGACCAACAATCAGAAGTTAGACATATCCTACTAGAAGTTGACTCAACAAAAGACTTACTTGTAGCTACAGACTGAAACGTTCACCGGATGTCAATGAAGAGAGGCAGGCAGCACAAATTGTTAGGGAAAGAAAGATGGAAACCTAACGTGTTCTATAATATACTAATATATATATATATATATATATATATATATATATAAATTAAAATTACTTTAATATCCATAAAACTTTTTTATATTTACATAATATACGGGTTAGATGGGTTATATGGATCGGGTTAGATGGGTTCGCGGGTTGGGTTGACACGACCCATAGACTCGTCTAAATTATACGGGTTACAACGAATTCGCGAGTCAACCCACGACCCGACCCGTTTATTTTACGGGTTAGGCGTATCGATCCATTTATGACCCAAACCCATTTATCTCAACCCTAATTCGTTTATGTCTTACTCCAACCATGCTAGCTATTTGACTCTCTATTTGATTATTTTATCATTAAAAGTGAATAAATTTAAAGAAAAAAAAAAGAAAAAAGTAGAAAGAAGAAACAAAGAAGAAAGAGAAAGAATTAATAAAAAAATATAAATAGCTAGCCAAAGGGATTAGCCAAATTTAGCTAGTGAAAATGGCTAGTTATATATTTTAGAGAGCCATGTCATCTTGTTGGATTGCTCCCTCTCTAAATGGCTAGCTAAATTTGACAATTTAGAGAGTCGTGTCACCCTATTGGAGATGCTCTTATCCCTTTAAGCAAAATCTCGACCCTCCATATTCCTATAGAAAGTCAGTTTTTACGTTTGACAGTGAGAAAGGAAAAAGAAAAAGAAAAACTCATAAGTCTCTGTTCTAGCAAACACAAGTTCCTATTCCGCAAATTGCGTAATCATGGTTTTTGGGAAACATTTTCAGGAATATATAAATATTTCTTTCAATATTTTTCGCTTTGATAAGTCTACAAATTCGGTGTTCAACTCCTCAATCTCAATCAAAGGGACTGCTCTCAATCTAAGTAATTAATTTTCACTAACCTTAATTACAATTGCATATGGTAGATCCTTGAGAGATGTATTTTTGTTTTATATGTTTTGAAACCCATAAAAGCATGATAAAACTCCATCAGTAGTATCAGACCGATCATATGCTAGTTTTAATTAGGTTAAAATTGGTTTTATGATTGTATGCTTGTATGGTTAATGGATTAATTAATTAAAAATAGATTTTAATTAGTTTAGGTTAATTGAGATAAATTAAGTAATTGGTGAAAAATATATTTCTAGGTTTAATATTTTTTTTTTGTGAATTACACGAACTGATTTCGATGAAAACAATTTTATAAAACTCAAGTTATGGTGTTTTTAAGGTTTTAAAAAATGGTTTCAGGTTGTAGCAACGCTTCTAAAAGTGTTGCAAATAGGCTGTTTTTACTAAGATTTTAAGATTTTTGGCAGAATCAGCAATATATTTTATATTGCATTTAGCTGATTTTTAAAAAATCAAGTGATTAAATCTAAATCTAATCAGGGTCTATGTTTTATTTGTTTGGAAAACTAAATAAAGTATAAAGGATCTTAAATATGACATACAATATGGGTTTTTTTTTTTGGCAGTAAGCCACTGGAAAAACTTATCTCTCAATTTTTTTTTTTTGTATTCTTCCCCTTTTTGGTTTGTTTTATGTTTATGTTTTTGAATTTTTAACTTTAAATTATCTGATATATGCAACTAACATATTCTTCAAGCGATTTGGGATATATTGTTAATGGTTGTTTGATCATGAAGAAAAAATTCTTTTGATGACAGTAGAAAAATTTTCTCTTGATATCTTAAAGTTAATAATCGACATTGACTCTTTTAGTACTTTATTACATCTTTATATTATTTGCTTTTAGATTCAATTGTTATTTGATTGCTTTATCCATTCGATATTGTGAGCATCGTGGATGGTGTGGTGGTGGCATTTTTCGATATGAGGTTAAAGATTAGTTATGTTTTTTGGCTTTTGTTCTACGGTTTTGGATGTTTTTAGAAGACTCTTAATTATGTTGGTTTTTTGTAAAGGCTACTAGAATGTTTTCTACATTATGTCTGTCAATTCTTTCTGGTTTTGATATGCTGGACTTGACTTCTTTTTATATTATCGATGATAGACTTTGCACAAAGATATTCCGGTATCATTTTGGAGTTTGTTGGAATTTATTCTGATTATAGAGATTGGTGTTGAGTTGAATTGGATTCAAATTGTCTTTCCAGTCTCATCATTGGACAAATTTAGGTAGGTATTTTTTGTTACAACTTTTTTTTGCCTCAATTTCAATTTATAGGAATATAAAAGAGTTATTGCTTTAATTACTGAAATTAAGACTATATGCTTTGGCTAGATGATCCTTTTATTCTAATGATGTTAAAGATGATGGCTTTTTCAATTTATTTTTTATATTTATTTAGATTACGAATGTCAAAAGGAAACTGAGGATTAAAACACTACGAGCTAGAAAAGTGTTAAATTGAATTTCACAGCATAGTGCAAGGTGATTGACAAGTGTTGTCAACTTATGAATTTATTAGTTATCCCAAGAATACCAATGTGAAGTTGAGGGAGAACCTAATAGAATTTATAAGAATTCGATTTACCCACAAGTAATTCATTCCAAAGAATTATCGTTTCCTATTTGGAAGTATAAGATTCGCCAAATTAGTGGGAAACCATTATGATAAAAGTCCATGTCATATTGGTTCGTTTAATTCACCTTAAATATATAACTGACTATCAATCTTTATTTTCTGCAGTTACTCTTTGATTCCAAACATGTTATCAACACCTCTCCAATCGATATTAGACCGTAATAAGCACACATGGCCGAATTATGTGGACTGGCTGAGAAACCTTAAGGTTGTGTTAACTCAGCAACGTTTATTATATGTAATTCTAAAGCCTAAATCTGCATGCCCTAAAGAGGATGTAGAAAAGGCTTTACATGAGGCATATGATAAATTGGTAGATGATGATACCCAGGCCAAATGTTATATTATTGCTTCTATGGATAATGAATTACAGAAGCATTATGAGAATATAGCAACATCTTATGAAATCTTATCGGGCTTAAAAGACCTGTATGGTGAGACCAGTAGGACTATTAGATATAAGATATCAAGTAAGCTCTTTAGGATGAAGATGAAAGAAAGCCAAAATGTTTCTGATCATGTTGGAGAAATGATCCATTTAATCCACTCTTTAAAAAATTTGGATTTTGCAATGGCTCACGAACTCCAAATTGATCTTGTGCTTTCTTCACTCCCACGTTCATATGGAGGTTTTGTTTCAAACTTCCATTTAAACAAAGTGGAGTGTACTTTGGCTCAGTTGCTGTAGAATCTGGTTGTTCACCAACCGAATGTGGTGGACCTAGATAAAAAGAAAGATGACGTTGTGATAGTGGCAACATAACTAATGTTATTTGGAGTTTTCGTGCATGTGCAGGCTAAAGCAGGAACGAGTTCGGGTGAAAGTTGCGTTTCGGGACATCGGGCAGTCGAACAAGGCGTTCTGGGCATTCCCGCTCGTCGAAATGGCCTTGAGGCTAGATCGGCGAGCTGGCGTTGCCAGCCCGTCGAGCAGGCCTTTAAGGGGCCAGCCCGTCGAGCAGGCCTTTAAGGGGCCAGCTCGGCGAGCTGGCTATGTCAGCTCGGCCGAGCTGGCCCTTGGAGAGCTGGCCCTCAAGGGCCTTCTCGGGCGAGCCGGCATGGCCAGCTCGCGTCGAGCTGGCCCTCAGGGGCCAGTTCGGGCGAACTGTCCTGTGCAAGGCCAGCTCGCCGAGCTGGTGCCCAGCTTGGCGAGCTGCCTTGCGAGAATTAGTCAAAAGACTGATTCTCGGCCCCACGAAGTCACGATTGACCCCACGACTTCCCACCTGAAAAGGATACGAATTAGGTCAGAAAGAGGGCCCGAACCGCATCTATAAATAGAACTTTTCAATTGTAAATTAGATATCTTTTATCTTTGTAAAAACCCTAGCTTCCACCTTGAGAAATCCTCTCCACCTCCTCCATTGAAGACACCTCCGAAGCTCCGTTCATCGAGGATTGCTCAAGTTCCATCCTTAAGTCCTAGGAAGACGCCTGCATTGGTAGATAGAGTCTAGCATCTGATCC
This sequence comes from Euphorbia lathyris, assembly GCF_963576675.1. NCBI lineage: Eukaryota > Viridiplantae > Streptophyta > Magnoliopsida > Malpighiales > Euphorbiaceae > Euphorbia > Euphorbia lathyris. The sequence continues at coordinate 89,529,906 of NC_088911.1, read as the reverse complement.
ATGTTATGAATCCTAGAGGAAGGGTAAGACCCAACCTAAAAAGAAGAAAAAGAAAGTTCAAAAGACCACTAATACAAGTCCATCATTTGTGAGGCCAAAAGCCTCAACACAACTTAAGGTGCTGTTAAGCAGGGATGTTTCCAATGTGGAATGGAATGTCACTTTAAGAGAAATTGCCCAATCTTTCTGAAACGTTTAGAGAATGGTAAAGGTGTAGCTTTTGCATCAGGCATTTCTCTTAATAATTATTTAAATTACGATTTTGCCTATTCTTGGGAGTCCTATTTATTAATGATTGAATATTATGGATGAAAAGTTGAAATTTTCTTTATATTCTTTGTAATTAACTCAAACATCAAACAATTGAATTCCATCAGGAAAACTAAACTATTATTCAAGGAGACTATTATTATTACAGGGTCTATAATTATTAATCTTGGGTTTATATATATTTTAAAAACATTTGAACATATATTTTGTTAGTGTTTGTCCTTTACATGATTGCTCATAGCTTCTTTTTGCGTTTATCACATTTTTTTTATTAATTTCTACTTTGTTATGATTTTTACTCATCACCTTCTTTTTGGTTTTTACTCAAGTTACTTGACCTATGGTGATCATATATTCCTTTATGTGATTTTCGATTGGTTTGAGACGGTATGGTTAATTCATAGAAAATTATCTGAAGTGTCTCATGTCAAACACGACCTAAAATAAGATCAGATAAGACGATGAGACATTACCACTGACTTACTCCCTCCGGTCCATATTATTTGTCACATTTGACAAAAACACACATATTAAGAAAATGATTAGTTTGCATTAAATTTATGTAAAATGGACTAGAATACCCTTACTAATTAAGCATCTGAAATTGAAACCATATCCTGCCATAAAGAGAGACCCTTGGACTATCTTTATCTTTAACAATGAAAAATGATTAAATGCTGCCATTTGTTTGCACATTTTTAGAGGAGTCATTTAAAAATTGAATTCTCAAATTATGGAGAGCATTTTCACACGTATGTTTACTTGTTTAGTAAGTATGCCAAAATACAATCACTCCAAAAAAAATTCATGAAGATTCATTTTTATTTTTCAAATTTTCAACAAAAATTTCATTCTTCCGCCAAAGTTTCCCACCAAAATTTTCATTCCCACCAAAATTTTTATTCTAAAATTATGAAATATTGGTGCCTATATAAGAACTAGTCCAGCCAAAAAAAATCATTATGGACACAAGTAAAAATCACGAAATGCCTATATAGAAATTGATAACTTTAACCCTTCATATTCCTACGTTTTTCTATGTCTAAAATTAAAGATATTGTTCTTGAAATACTACCCAAAAAGCTGAATGAGTTATGTTGGAGTAATTAGTGCTTAAACCATTATTAGGGGTAAAATAAAAAAATTCACATAGAAAACCTAAACTGACAAATAATATGGAACAAGAAAATTTTTCTCTCACTGACAAATAATATGGACCGGAGGGAGTATTATATAAACCAGTAGTAGTGTCTCTCAAATAAAGAGAAAAATCAAACCAAAGAGAATTAAGAATATAAACAACCAAATTCTGGTTTATAGCTAAAATGACCAACATATGTTGTTTATAACCTAACTTCTTCATACGGAGTCCGATTAAGGTGATTCAAAAAACCGTGGAAACGTAAGACAAAAATAAAGAACTTTCATTTGATACTCCATAACAGATTCTGCCTATATCTGGTCGAAAAATGCATCACAAGGTTCAGATACGAATCTAATTTTTTCGCAGCACCTATATAGACAATTCTCTATTATCTCTAGCTCAAAGTTATGACTTACTCATATCACATATCACACCATTCCACAAGTTCTCAACTTCAGCTAATTATATATATATATGTATATATACACACACACATAGCATACCAAATAACTAATCAAGGTTACAACAAGATTACTCCAACACAGAAGCAATTAGAAGTACATTTCTTAGCAATCTTTCTATACACTAATCACCAAATAAAAGGACACTACCAAAAACAAGTTATACAAGTATCCTTAAACCTATCAACATATATATACATAAACAAAATGGATACAATACCCTAGAGACGACTTGAATCTCGTAGCCGTAACCGAACCTCGCCCTAGGATCGAGTACCCCTCTCGGTACCTTGCACTTCTTCGCCTAAAAATGTTAAAAACATTTGGAAAAAATGAGACAAACATCTCAATAAGAAACTATCAACTATAGAAATCAATTTTACTTAACATAGCTACATATATACATTTATAAAAGATTTAATCAAAACCTTATAAAATATACTCAAACCTTAAGTTCATAATATAATCAAGGTACTAAACCAAAAACCAAAAACTTAAAATGTTGTATCCATTCTTGAGTTCATCCCCTTATATTTCCATCATAATTCACAACATACACGAGACGTCTCTTTAACATTGCCTATCCCATATGGTCATACCTGACACTTCACTGTCATACCCGATAGGTCTTCAGACTGTGTACACAGGCCATATTTCTCACTAAATATGGTCTTTAGATTCGAAACCACCCAACCGGACTACTCTTAATAGATACCAAATATTTTATTCCATATATATATATATATTGAAACCAAAAACATATATGTATATACTTCACTTGTTCATAATCAAGCTCACAATTTTTCTGTTCTCTAAAATATCAATCTTATATACCATCAATCAATAAAAATTCCAAAGTTAATCAACCAAACGAAACCTCAAATCAAGATAACCAAGTAAAATATGAAATTCACATATAAGTATAGTCAATAGCTTCATTTGAGCTATAATTTCACAATGAAAAGCAAGACCGTGAAAAACTCCAATTTTACAAAATTTCTATATAAATCCTAAGATATCAATTTCTGAAAATTCTTTGATTATACATATATCTATATACATAAAACTCAAAATATAGTTGGTAGTTACTTACATTGGCTACTAATTGAAGAAAACACACCCAAACACTTTCGATTCTCCTCTAAATTCTGTTTAAGACGTTTTCCTTCCAAACACTTCCGAAACTCAACAACTCTTCGGCTAAAACTTAGGACTATGCGTGAGGATGCTATGGTTTAAATTTCGATTAATTCGGTCAGCCGAAACTCCATAAATCGAAGAAACGATGGAGATGCGGTTGGATAGAAGATGAAGATGTAGAAGAAAGAAAAATAAAAAGAAAAGAAAAGAAGATGATCACACATACGGGAAGATTTGGGGATATATATCCCAAATCTGGAAAATATCCAGTTTGGTCCTCCATCTTTATATAATCTTTTAAAAATTACCCTAAACTTTAATTTACACATAAACCCATCAAATTAACCTCAAACGTTTCCTATAGCACCAAATAAATATCACATACTCAATAATTATAATATATATTAATATCAAGATATAAATTCTAGAAATTTAGACACGGACGTGACATCTCAAACGCTATATATTGATAATGCAGAATAAGGAACAAAATATTTGTGTTTTGTAATTATCTAAAATTAAATCAACCTGATAATTGAAACTACCTCATATATTCATTAATCAAGCTAATTTAATATAATATAGTATTTAAAGAAAATACAAAAATAAAATAATAAATTTAATTTAGATAACTGTTTCACCCATATTTTGATTTAGGCCAATTTCGTAATTAATCTACTTAATTTGGTCTGAATTAAAATAATTGATGGAGTTTGGGGGCAATTAGGCAATTTAATTTAGATTGGATTTGATATTATTTTGCCAATTATATATTTTGTGTCAAAATGTGTGAGAAATTAGAAGTATTGGGCTGATATGGTAATTTACCAATTATTCTGACTAAATTGGATAATTAACCAATTAAATAAATGGTTGGAGTTGCACATATTCGTGGATGTTAGAAAGTGGAGTAGTGGAGCAAAAATAGGAGATAGTTAGGGAAAGCAGTTATGGAACTTCATTGCTGAGCAGTTACAGAACTTTCTCACTAAAACGTGGAACTTACTTGCTGAAACGTGGAACTTACTTGATGGGCAGTTTCCAACATATTTTTTACAGCAGAAAAGTATAATTCAGCAGCAAAAAACAGTTAGTGGATGAGAGCAGTTACGGAACTTATTGGAACTTTCTCATTAAAACGTGGAACTTACTTGATGGACAATTACCAACTTATTTTTACTGTATAAATACAAGTTTTGGCAGCAGGAAGAGGGATCCAACTCAACAAATTCAACAACAATGAAATCAAATCAAATCAAACCTTAATGGAATTCAAACAATTCTCACATTACGGACTCTAGCTATTCTACAGCCATAGTTTGTTCATTAGAATCTTACTTTCAATTTGTAAGCTCTAGCTCTAGTCTTCCATTTCAATCGATACAAACATCTTAATTCAATTCAAGTACATGTTTCTCTTTTTAGATTCTTTCTCTTGCAACATCTTAGTATAGTCATAACCAGTCTTATAGGTTCCACTACGAACTTTAAGCATTTTATGTCCTTTAAGCCTTTTACGCATTCATTTGATTAGAAGTTAGATCTTAGTTATTAGCTCTTTTTGTAGTTTTTCAACAAAGTTACTAGCACGCTCGCAAACCGATCCATTCCACACCAAAAAGGTACGAAATAATAACGCATTTGTGTCATTAATTTTAATTATTAAATTACAATAAAATTTTAATATTTTATATACTTAAGATGAATCCATGCATCACACGAGCCAAAAACTAGTTATATAAACATGGTTTAATAAAGACTTTGTATATCTACAGTAAAAATGATTGGTAGAAGTCATTGCATTTTCTTGCCACATAACCATTTTATATAAGAATTGTCTTATCATCTGACAAGTTTGGGTTGTCTTGTCTTTTGACAAGTTTTTTCTTTTCTTTTCAATTCTTGCGTCAAAAATTCTTTTTCTATCAATGACATCATCAAGTAATCACTCCGGAGAATGCATTCTAGCCAAGATGTGAGCTTTTCAAGGAAATCTTAGTCCTCAGCTAGCCGAGGTCATGGCTATAAAAGAAGCTTTAAGTTGGATTAAGATGCATCGCCCCAATGAGAAAATTCAAATTCAGTCGGATTGTCTCGTTATAGTTAATACAATTCAGATGTGTTTAGAAGGTCTTTCATATTTAGTTGACATTATTTTTTATTGTATTCATTTATTACGAGATTTAGAGATGTGCTTTATCTTTTTTATTAAGCGTTCAGCAAATTCGGCTACCCATGCTCTAGCAAAAGTGGTCAATTCCGTGTCTGTTCGGGGTGAGTGGGCATGTCCATCACCTTTCCCTATCAAGATTCTTTCATCTGATTTAAGTTAATAAAACTTGACATTATTTCAAAAAAAAGGTTAAAAACCACTTATTTTGATAAGTCAAAATATTTAACTTAATATTTTATTTTTTTATAATGTTTAATTTAACATTTTAAGTTAAACATTATAACTAATATTTTTATATTCAATGCTTATTTTTTAGTATTTATCAAATAGTTACATCATTTAATATTTTAAACACTTATAATATTTAGTACTTATTTTTTCAGCATTTAATTTTCAGTTTTATCAAACAACACCTTAGTCTTGGATACTCTTAAACCACATTGAAAAACTTAAACTTATAAGTGGCAAAGCCACGTAAAAGATAAAAAGGAAAGTTTTCCCTTTATTTTTTTTAATAAATTAAGAAAATAAAATATTAATTATAATTTTTATTATTAAATTTAATTAGTCTATATTTTCTTACTTATTTTTCGACTTTGTTCACCATATTACTAGAAAATTTTATTTTGTATAAGAGGCCCCAATTTAACAACAAAAAATTCACTTAAATTAATGTAATAAGCACTTCTTTAGTTTAAGCGTGCTTGATAACTTTTTTTTTTTGTTAAGTACTTAAGTTATTCAATTAAGTTAAATTTTATTTATTTTGATAAGTTGAAATATTTAACTTCAATTTTTAAATTGACGATTATCAACTAAAATTTTTAAATTCGAGAAAAGTAAAAAAAAAACCGTGTGACTTGATCATTTGCAAAGACATTCCATTCCATATGTGATTTAACGTTTGCAACAATGAATTATGTGTTTTGTGAAGTTTACAAACTCAGTCATCCCGTCAAAATTTATTGTCATGACTATTTACCCCAAAAGGGCTATCTAGAGCAATTAAAGAGATCAATTTTGCAAATTATCCTAAATATAAGGTCTAACTTTGCAAATTAACTAAACTACAAGTATTGTTTGATTGGAAAATTTACTCACAAGTCCTTTAACTGCAAATTTCATAAAGCATATAACTCATGTTGAGGTTAGTTAGAAGCTTGGTGTAACTGAAGTGGAGGATATGGGTTGTTATCTCGGGGCTCCAATTGTTGTCAGTAGAAATAAAATGTAATCCTTTAGCTTTTTGACCGATAGAATATGGAATTGCATCAATAACTGGAAGGAGAATTTTTTTTATCTCGAGCCTGAAAAGAAGTATTAATCAAATCTGTGCTTCAATCTATCCCCACATAATATAATGAGTATTTTTCTCACGCCTAAGGGTTTTTGTGATGATGTCAATAAAATGCTCAATAGGTTTTGGTGGAATTCCCCGGGTCAATCTACATTTGGCATTCACTAGAAGTCATGGGAGAAATTATGTTACCCGAAAGCAAGTGGTGGAGTGGGTTTTCATAATATTCACTTGTTTAACTTGGCTCTATTGGCAAAACAAAGTTGGTGAATTATCCAAAATCCAAACTCATTGGTTACTCGCACGCTTAAGGCGCGCTATTTTCCTCACATTGATTTTTTACAGGCACCACTGGGACATAATCCCTCATTTGTCTGGCAGAGCATTCTGGTGGGTACTTTATGACTAGATTGCAACGAAAAATAGGTACGGGAGAGACCACACCTATCTGGAGCAGTCAGTGGCTTCCAGACCCGATGAATCCTTTCCCGACGAGTATAGCGGATGAGGCTCTTCCAACTGGAATGGTGCATGATCTATTAGATGAAAATGGGGAAAGAAGAGGTGTTATTATCGATAGTAGCTTCAACAGGTGGGATGCACAGCTGATTCGAGCAATTCCTCGAAGACGAAGGGAGAACAATACTTGGTTCTGGTGTGGAAATAATACTGGGGAATACATAGTACGAAGAAGATACCTTCGAGGCCTTGAACAACCACTTGCTGTGCCCATCAGCTCAAATGATATTAACTGGAAGGTCCTATGGCAACTACAGGTAGCCTCGAAAATTAAGAACTGCTTGTGGAGAATTCTTACCAAATGCTTACCATCCCCGAGTAATATTACTTTGCATCATAATAACTTACCTAACTATTGTCTTGTGCAGTGTGCCTATAGTGAAGACGAGACTCACATTTTTATTAGTTGCCCTAGAGCGGCTCGGGTTTGGCAATTGTTTTTTAAAGATAAGAGAATGGACCTTATTTTGGATTTTTTGTATGGTTTAACAGTTATTTGGGTGTCTCGGTTGGAGACTGTGCTTTTTATTACAGTGGTGTGTTGGAGTCTATGGAAAGCTCAGAATGAAAAGGTATGGAACGACAAAAGCTATAGCCCCGAGGAAATCCTTAATTCAGCAACTTTATATCATTAGGCTTGGCAAACGGCTCAGGTCTATCGCTCAATACCCATCAATACTGCAGCAGTAGCTTCGTCAAAATGGTAGTGACCTTTGGCTACCTGTTTTACTTGTAATGTTGATGCGGGCATCCAAGCTGCAGACCACTTCTCATCAGTCGGGATTCTGCTACGGGATCACCAGGGCCGGTGTTTCACTGCTCGAATAGGACTACTGGCGGATATTATTGAACCGTATATTGCGGAAGCACTTGTAATCAGGGAGGCATTATCATGGGTTAAGGATCAGAATCCCAGCCATGTCGAGTTTCAGTTCGATTGTCCGGTAGTGGTTCATGCAATTCAACATTAGATCTTCATTTATCTTATCTTTCGGATGTTGTATGTGAGTGTTGTGATCTCTTAAGAGATATGAACTATTGTTCTATCTCTTATGTTAAACGTTCAGAGACTCTAGCAGCACATAGTTTAACAAAAGCTGTTAGTTCTATGTCTGTTTATGGTGAGTGGGTTTGTCCACCACCCTTTCTCATTGACATTTTGTCTGCTGATTTAATTTAATAAAAAGTTTTTTTTTAAAAGCACTTCTTTAGTTTAAGTGTGTTTGATAACTAATTTTTTTGTTAATTACTTAAGTTATTCAATTAAGTTAAATTTCATTTATTTTGATAAGTTGAAATAAAAAAAAGGGTTAAATTTTTAAGTTGACTATTATCAACTAATATTTTTAAATTCAAGAAAAGTATAAAAATAAACCATGTGGTGTGCTCATTTGCAAAGACATTCCATTCCATTTCATATGTGATTTAACGTTTGCAATAATGAGTTATGTGCTTTGTAAAGTTTACAAACTCAGTCATCCTATCAAAATTTATTGTCATGACTATTTACCCTAAAATGGCTATCTAGAGCAATTAAAGAGATCAATTTTCCTAATTATCCAAAATACAAGGTCTAACTTTGCAAATTAACTAAATTACAAGTATTGTTTGATTGAAAAATGTCTAATACACCACCAGCTCCCTGAACTTGTCAAAAATAGTAGATTGGCTCTCTGAACTTTGCAAGTGTCTCACCAGCTTCCTAAACTTGCTTATTTCGTATCACCAGCTCCTTAAACTTGTCCATAAAAGTAGATTAGCTCTCTAAACTTTGCAAGTGTCTCACTAACTCCCCAAACTTGCTTATTCTGTAACAACTAAATACAAAAACCACAATACTAACTCTCGATCCTTATCCATTCAATCTCTCAAACATGCAACACTAACTCTTATAATAGGTTGAAAGGTATGAGAAGTGAAAAAATTACCTTTCGAATAGATGAAGACGTATTTTTAGAATTTAGATTTAATAAGTTTTTGTATTTAGTTGTTACAGAATAAACAAGTTTAGGGAGTTGGTGAGACACTTGCAAAGTTCAGGGAGCTAATCTACTTTTATGGACAAGTTTAGGGAGCTGGTGATACGAAATAAGCAAGTTTAGGGAGCTGATGAGACACTTGCAAAGTTTAGGGAGCCAATCTACTATTTTGGACAAGTTCAGGGAGCTGGTAATGTATTAGGCCATTGAAAAATTTACTCACAAGTCCTTTAATTGCAAATTGCATAAAGCATATAACTCATGTTTGCAAACTTTTAAACCACGAGAACTATTTTTGCAAATCGATTAAACCATATGGTTTATTTTTATATTTTTCTCTTAAACTAATTACTTATTTTTAGTATTTATCAAACAGTTACACTATTTAATATTTCTAACATTTAAAATATTCACCACATAAAATTTACTATTTATTTCTTTAATATTTAATTTTTAATTTTATCAAATACCATCTAAATCCTTATATTTTGTCTCCCTTAATTTTAAATCATGGTTTTTGCCACTCCTTATAATTAAGGTTTAAGAATAATTTTTTTATTAATATTCATAATATGTTATAATTTTTATCTACTTTTTACAGTTTGATATGATAAACAAATAATATAAAAACTAATCAAACTGATAGTCGAAACCAAGAATATATAAAATATCAACTGAATTGAAAATATAAAATAACCGAATCAATAATTAAAACTGAAAATATCATAAAATATTTTTTTTATGAAAATGCTTATATCATTACATTAGATGAGAAGATCACAGGTATAATATGAAAATAGTAAGGAATAAAACTCTACACAAAGGTAAAGCCAGTACAAGATCCACAAATGAAAGAAAATGACTATAAAAAGCAAAAAAAACCATAGAGGGTACAACAAACACAAACAAAAGATAAAACATATGGTTCTTGTAATTCAAATCCGCATAGAAGCAGCTACAATCCCATTTTCATCATTTAGACCATTCCAAACATTTGCATATGAGTCATTTCTTTTACAACCATGCAGATCTAATGATCTACTGCATATAAGATCTACCGTTTCTACTCTTGTTGAATCCGAAAAGTGTAGAAATAAAAAGATTATAGAGAATAGATGCAGTTCAAACAGATTAAGTGATCTGGTAAAATATATGAACTCTAACCAAAATAAAATTAACAAACAAAGAAAAAAAAGGAAACCAAATCGGTGGGAAGACTTTCCTTCTTCATCCTTATAGTAGATAGGATCAAACCGAAGTTTAGTGTTGGCGAGGAAGGGAAATCGAAGCAACCGAGGAAGATAGAGGATTTATGGTTACAGTGGCAGTGAAAATGGATTAAATCTAAATTAGCGAAGAGAGAATGGGAGGAAAAAAAATGGTGAGAAGAAGAAAGGGAAAGAGATGTTAGATATTAGTCTTTAATATTGGTGTTGTGAAAATTCCACATGGAAAGAATAAGAAGGAAATCTGCATTTTATTTTGTCTAAGAGATAAGACATCTGTATGTCTAGAGACATCTGTATGTCTGGAGACATCTGTATTGTCTGGAGACATCTGTATTTTAACAACCAGTTTTTTGGCTATAAATATCTTCAATCCTTCATACCTTTTCACTTACTGTTTTAATTATTCAAATACGTTCATAGGGAAATTAGTGAAATTGCTATCATTAATTTTATGTTAGGGAAATCCTAGAGGAAACTTAGTCAGAAACCCAATAGCAATTGATAGTGGGGGCTAATATTTCCTTAAGGACAGTGATTAATCACGTCCCTATTTTATGTTTGTGATTCCATATTCCTAACAATCTTAAGGAAATATTATGGAGAACGTGCTGAAGAATGTTGGTGATGCTGGTAAACTTGATCGGTTTGATGGGACGAATTTCACTCGTTGGAAGGAGACTATGAAATTTTTTCTGATCACTCTGAAATTTTTTTACATTCTGGACATTGATTTGCAATCTATTCCAGAACCGAGTGACAAAGATACTGATGGAATTGTGGCTGAACGTAAGAAGCGAGAAGAAGACGAGGCGCTATGTAGAGGATATATTCTGAACCATCTCTCTGATCGTCTTTATGATTTGTACATTCCTGTACAAAAGGCAAAGGATATATGGATATCACTGAGACAAAGTATAATTCAGAAAAGCAAGGGGCAGATAAGTTTATCACTATGAAATTTTTTGAATTTATTATGAATGATTCTGCATCTGTACTTGACCAAGTCCATGAATTTCTTATCTTGGCCTCTAAATTTAAGGATCTTACTATAGACATTCCAGAGAAATTACTTGTGGGGGCAATCATAGCCAAATTACCTCCAAGTTGGAATAACTATAGAAAGAAACTGTTGCACACTTCTGAGGATTTTAATTTGGAACAAATTCAGAAGCATTTACGAATTGAAGAGGAAACTCGAATTCGTGATAAGAAACATGATGTTGCTTCTAGTTCTAAAGTTAATTATGTCAGTAATAATCAGAAGGGGGGCAAAAAGAGGAAAGGAAATTATCAGAATAATCCCGACAACAACAAAAAGTTTAAGAAGAATTTGTCTGATGTTGTTTGTTATAATTGTGGTGAAAAAGGACACATCAAAAGATTCTGTAAGAACCCCAAGAAGAAGGATAGCAAAAATCAGAATAAGAAGGAGAGTGAGGACAAAGCAAATGTTGTTGAACATGTTGACAATAATGAAATTATTGCCATGGTTTCTGAGTTGCAAATTGGTATGATCCAAGAATTGCATATGGCATCTCTTACCATAAGCAATGATTGGTGGTATGATTCTGGTGCAACTACTCATGTTTGCAACAACAAAGGACTCTTCAAGACTTATATTGATTCTTCTCCAGATCATGAAGTTTTGTTGGGTGATCATCACTCTTCCAAGGTTCAAGGAACCGGGACTGTTGAAATTCAGTTTACTTCTGGAAAGAAAGTTATTCTCACAAATGTTCTTCATGTTCCTCAAATTAGGAAGAATTTAGTTTCTGGTTTTATGTTATGTAAAAAGGGGTTAAAGGCTGTAATAGAATCTGATAAAATAATTTTGTCTAAGGCTGGAGCATTTGTTGGGAAAGGTTATGTCTGTGATGGAATGTTCAAATTGTCTATTAATAAAGTTGAGAATTCTGCTTATTTTCTTGTGCATGCAATTGAATGTACTTCTTTTCATTTGTGGCATAATCGTTTAGCACATACCAATTATAGAACCATGAAATATATGTCTAAAAATGGAATGATATCTTATGGTAATGATCATGAAGATAAATGTGAGGTATGTGTTCAAGCAAAAATGAAAAGGAAACCATTTCCTAAAATTGAAAGAAGTACAGAAATGTTAGAACTTATTCATTCTGATATTTGTGAATTTAATGGAAATTTAACTAGAGGAGGTAATAGGTATTTCATAACTTTCATTGATGATAGTTCTCGTTTTACCTATGTTTATTTGTTAAAAACAAAAGACCAAGCATTTGAAATGTTTAAATGTTATAAAGCCATGGTAGAGACACAAAAGAATAAGAAAATTAAAATTCTACGCAGTGATAGAGGTGGGGAGTATTTTCCTACAGAATTTTCTTCTTTTTGTGAATCTAGTGGAATTATACATCAGGTTAGTGCTCCTTATAGACCTCAACAAAATGGAGTTGCTGAAAGAAAAAATGGTGTTTTAGGGGATATGCTAAATGCAATGCTTGTTAATGCAAATTTGCCACTTAATTTATGGGGAGAAGCTTTGCTAACCGCATGTCATATACACAACAGAGTACCTTCTAAGAAATTTAAGGTTTCACCTTATGAAATTTGGAAAGGAAGGAAACCTAATATAAGTTACTTTAAGGTGTGGGGTTGTGTTGCATATTACAAGGTCCCAGATCCTAAGAAAACTAAATTAGGACCAAGGGCTTTGAAAAGTGTTTTTGTGGGCTATGCTGAAAATTCAAAAGCATATAGGTTTTTGGATTTGGATTCTAATGTTATAGTGGAATCACGAGATGCTGAATTCTTTGAAAATAAATTTCGTGGTGATTCCACAGGAACAGAAACCTCAATAGCACCACAAATTTCTTCAAACTCAAATGGGAAAAGAGTTGTGCCTGATTCTTCTAATGAACCAAGAAGTGAAAGAACTAGAAAAGAGAAGAATTTAGGTCCAGATTTTATTAATTCTCAAGCTATTCTCTTTCTGGTTGAAGGAAATAGAAATGGGGTTACTAATAAAATACCAATTATACTTACTGCAATGGCAAGAAAAATTTGATTCTGTTATTTTATCAAATGGTTTTACTTATAACTCAGCAGATATGTGCATTTACTCTAAGTTTACAAAAGATTATGGTGTCATCATATGTTTATATGTTGATGACATGTTAATCTTTGGAACCAATATGAAAGGAATTGATGAGACAAAGAACTATTTGAGTTCATGTTTTAAAATGAAAGATTTAAATGAAGTTGATACTATCTTAGGTATCAAGGCTATAAAACATAGTGGGGGTTTTGCGTTGAGTCAATCTCATTATATTGAAAAAGTGCTTAATAAAGAGCACTTAAAGTTTAAAGAGGCTAATTCCCCTTATGATTCATCTTGTAAACTTAGTAAAAATGAGGGAAGAGGTGTTGCTCAACTTGAGTATGCTAGTGCAATAGGAAGTATGATGTATGCATCACATAGTACTAGACCAGATATTGCATTTGCTGTCTGTAAACTTTCTAGATTTACGAGTAATCCGAGTCGTGAACATTGGAAAGCGATTGGTAGGGTTTTAGGTTACTTAAAAAGAACCAAAAACCTTGGATTATATTATAATAAATTTCCAGCAGTTCTTGAGGGTTATTCAGATGCTAGTTGGATAAATACTATCGGTGATAGTAAGTCCACAAGTGGTTGGATTTTTATGCTTGGTGGAGGAGTTGTTTCTTGGGCTTCAAAGAAACAAACTTGTATTACTCATTCCACAATGGAGGCAGAATTTTTGGCCTTAGCAGCAGCAGGAAAAGAAGCTGAATGGCTGAGGAATATGTTATTAGATATTAAGTTGTGGCCACAACCGATGTCAGCCATTTCTTTGAACTGCGATAGTGAAGCTACTTTGTCTAAAGCTTATAACAAGATATATAATGGAAAGTATAGACATATTAGCTTAAGACATTCATATGTACGACAGTTAATATCAGACGGGATTATAACTGTTGTATATGTTAAGTCTTGTAATAATTTGGCAGATCCTTTCACAAAAGGACTTCCAAGGGACATAGTATATAAAATGTCCAAAGAGATTGGTTTAAGACCTATATGATTACATCAGCAACAACAGAAACCCAACCTATGTATAGTATTATCACTATGTAAAGGTTCAATGTGGTAAAAACAAGTTGTTGATAACTGATTGATATACTAACTATAATAATAAATTATATAGTATATGATTATTAGGGTGAGTCTTATACTCTTAATGAAGCTTCATATGTTGTATTTGAACTTCACCTATATGGACAGAAGGAGTGGTGCCGCTCCTAATGAAAGTGTGGTCTACTTTTATAATTATCCATGAAGTCTAGGATGAGCGCATGGCCATAATAGTGCTACCATTTCTATGAACGTACGTTTATATAGAAGTTATGTGTGTGATACTTCCGGTATAACAAAAGGGATTATGGCTCAAAAGCGGCAAGCCGCCATTAATTTCGTTTTTCCTTGAAGTGTTACACTAAGTGGAGGTCCAAATCGCAAGATACCGACATTTATGCATAACTCTAATGAGATTTATTTAAACACCAATACATAAAGCCTAAGTGGGGGATTGTTAGATATTAGTCTTTAATATTGGTGTTGTGGAAATTCCACATGGAAAGAATAAGAAGGAAATCTGTATTTTATTTTATCTAAGAGACAAGACATCTGTATGTCTAGAGACATCTGTATGTCTGGAGACATCTGTATTGTCTGGAGACATCTGTATTTTGACAACCAGTTTTTTGGCTATAAATATCTTCAATCCTTCATACCTTTTCACTTACTGTTTTAATTATTCAAATACGTTCATAGGGAAATTAGTGAAATTGCTATCATTAATTTTATGTTAGGGAAATCCTAGAGGAAACTTCGTCAGAAACCCAATAGCAATTGATAGTGGGGGCTAATATTTCCTTAAGGACAGTGATTAATCACATCCCTATTTTATGTTTGTGATTCCATATTCCTAACAAGAGAGATGGAGAATGATGATTTATCAAAATAAATTGAATATATATATATATATATATATATATATATATATATATATATATATATATATATATATAAAACGAATCAAAATTTTATTTCAATTAAATAGTAAATTTCAATATCATTGATAATCAAATTGATGATTTAAAAGATTAATTATCTGAATCACTTCAAAATATCAATTAAAGATCTAATTGCTAATTTTAAAAAATTAGATATCTAATTAACTTGGTATAAAATTAAGAATCTAATTGAGCTTTAAACCCAATAGTACATATAGAAAATAGCTTTGTTTTTAATATTTTATTTATCATACACTCATATTGCTCTACTAACTTTGTAGATGTGACTTTAATTTTGCACTTGAATTTAGAATCTAATATCAAGTCTCAACAGTAAAATAGTTAAGTATTAGAATAATAATAAAAAAAAGCACTGAATTGGATATTATATATTTAATGCCATTTGGATAAAACCTGAATGAAAATAAAATGTCAAATTCTCATTCAAACATATGTAAATGTTTATTTTTTTATTTTACAGGCAAATAGTGAAGGATTAGAGGAAGAAGAAGAAAACAAGAAAAAATAAAAGAAGAAATGAGAAAAAAAAAAAAAAAAGTCCAAACACAAAACACAAACACAAACACCAAACACACACACATAGTTTCTCTCTCCATGACCCTCTCTCCTCTCCTCCCTCGCATCGGAACATAGGGCTTCGTTCCCTTCCCTCTTTCCTTCTCTCTCTCTCTCATCGGATCTGTCTTCTCCGATCTCCCCAATCCCCCAAAGATCCTATCTTTATACTCACATTCAACACCAACTACCTACCCAATTGCCAAAATAACTGTAATTCTATCTACAATTCTATCCCCTTCTCTCTTACTCTTGGGCACTTCCTTTTCTTTTATTTACTTTTTATGGAAATGGAGTGTCCCTTCCCCGGCTTTTAGAGGGTTCACAATGACCAAGAGATGAGCAGGAATAGCTACACTAGTAAGCATAAAGACGGAGGTGAAAAAAAGGAAGAGGAAGAAGAAGAAGAAGAGGAAGAGGAAGAAGAAGGAGAAGACGAGCATTTTTACGAATCACTTGATCGCATTGCTTCTTCTTCTTGTTCTTGTTCTGCTTCCAACTCCAACTCCGACTCCGATCCTGACCCCAACCCGACCCACTCCAATTCCAGCTCCAACTCTCCTGCTAATAATGATCACCCATTTTCTATTCCTAAATTTCCAATGGGTGTATCAAAGTACGATGTTTGGATCTCTGAACCAGCTTCTGTGTCTGAGCGTCGCCAACGTTTACTCCTTCAAATGGGTCTCAGTGCCAACCCAGCTCTCTCCCGGGGGAACCCGGATGGAGATTTCAACGTTAGCCGGTCGGTATCTTCGGATCATTTGATTGAGGAACGACCCGGTCCCAGTAGTTCAAGTGGCATTGTTCGATCGAAATCAGACGGTGCTACTTCAAGAGCTGATCGGGATGATAATGGTGGTGATAAGTGTAATGATGATTTTAATTTGTCTTCTTCTTCTTCTACTTCTTCTTCTTTGGTATCTTGTTATTCTTCTCGGATTCTTGCACATGATGATTTAATGAATGTAAATAACTGTAACTCCTCCAATCGTGACGGAAACGACAAGGACAACAATAATGTTGTTGTTAGCAAAAAAGCCACTACTGTTTCTTCTTCTTCTTCTTCTTCGCTTAATAAGCCGCCTTCAGGTAAATATGGAAAGAAAATGGATGTATATCGATCTGATTCCACGATTTTGAACGAAAGTTCGAATTCGGGAGAGGTTGTGGAGGGATTTGATTGTAATGGGTATACTGGGGTTAATGCTATAACCACAGCTACAAGAGCATCATCAAAACAAGCATGCACCATTAAGAATCTTGATAATGGGAAAGAGTTTGTGGTTAATGAGATAAAGGAAGATGGGAGTTGGAATAAGTTAAAAGAAGTAGGTACAGGAAGGCAGTTTACAATGGAAGAGTTTGAAATGAGTGTGGGGCATTCACCAATTGTGCAAGAATTAATGAGGAGACAAAATGTAGAAGATGGTAACAGAGAAAATCTTAGTTCTAATACTAATGGAAGTGTTGGAGGTGGGGTTTCAAAGCACAAAAAGAAGGCTAGCTGGTTTAGGAGTATCAGAAGTGTGGCAACTAGTGTTAAGGTGAGTAAAGAGAGAAGAAGTAGTGATGATAGAGATACTGGTTCTGAAAAGGGTGGAAGAAGGTCTAGTTCTGCAACAGATGACAGCCAAGATGTCTCATTTCATGGTCCTGAGAGAGTCAGGGTTAGACAATATGGGAAGTCTTTCAAAGAGTTAAGTGCTCTTTATAAGAGTCAGGAGATACCGGCACATAATGGATCCATATGGAGTATAAAGTTTAGTTTAGACGGGAGGTATCTAGCTAGTGCTGGAGAGGATTGTGTGATCCATGTTTGGCAAGTTACTGAATCAGATAGGAAAGGAGAATTGTTGATTGATAAACAAGAGGATGTCAATTTCAACTTTTTGTTTCCTGCAAATGCTTCACCTGAACCTTCTTTGCTCTCACCAACAGCAGAAGGTCATCATGAGAAGAAGAGGAGAGGGAGATCATCTATCAGTAGGAAATCTTTGAGCTTGGATCATATACTTGTGCCTGAAACTGTATTTGCACTCTCAGATAAGCCCATTTGTTCCTTCCGAGGACATCTTGATGATGTGCTTGACCTTTCATGGTCAAAGTCTCAGGTCAGTTACTTTTTCCTCTCCATTATACGTATGGTGCTTTGATTTTCCCCTTTTATGTTTATTAATTACTTGCCCTTAGCTTAAAATACATTGTTATAGAAATGAGTCCTGTATTTCTATTAGTATTCTTGTCCTGATGGTGCCTGATTTCTAATCCTGATTGTATCAATCCATTCAAACGGGGTTTCTTTTACTCATGCATTCCAGTGAGGAGAGATTTTAAGATACTCATTGATAAGTATTCATGTAGACAGACTCATGTAAGATTTTGCAATATATTTTAGAGAAAGAGCATAGGTTTGTCTGATTGTGAAATGATTGCTTCTCATCTTTCCTTTTCCTAGATTATTGCAGTTGGACCACCAATTATCTAAGACTGATGGTTATTGGCTTTTAGTCTCTCTCTGTGAATGAGATTTTGGAAGATGAAATACTGCTAGGTAATAATGGATATAAGTCTAACATGGCAGACAAGGATGCCTTATCCTTGCACACTAGACAAAGATGTAAATAGTTTCTCGAATGACCTTTATCTTCTTTTCCTTCCATAGCCTGTGAGTTTAACTTTAAATTCCTTAAACCTTAATCAAATTACATATTCCAAGTGTGTCTTATAGTCCATCCTATAGTAATTTCTTGCAATGGAGTCTATGCTAGCCAAGACGGCCACAAGTTAATGTAGATGGAAGATGAGAAATCATCTTTTTAGTTTTTTTTTTTTTTATAGGCTCAGGTTCTCTTTTGTCATACCAGGAACAGTATTTTAGATGATAACTAGAAGGAAAAATTGGAGGTTTTGTGGATCTATCATTATGAGACATGGTAATTTCCTCATCATTGGAAGAGAGATAGTGGTTAAATGTCTGTAGGTGGTGAGTTTCCACATATACATGCTTCGGTGTTATGCCACAGTTCCTTGGATGAATCTAGCTTCTTTTGATATCTTCTTCAGTCAGACATTATGAGTAGCACCACTCTAACCATTATGAGTATGGAATGATTTATTGTTTGTGGTTGTGGAAATATGATCAGTTGGCATATTTTCTCATGTCATTCATGTTGTGGCTGCAGATGGTAATGCCATTTCTATATTGGTCTTTGTATCATTATCAAAGCTCAATAAATGGTTTCCAAGTCTGAAGATTTAGCCTATGCTTGGTTTATGGAAATACCTATTCCAATTTTTGGTTCAAATTTTATCCATGGGAACTAAAGAACAGTGATTCCTTGGACCATGTATATATATTTTTTCTTTTACTCGTTTTTTCTCCATTTTCCCTCTCTATTCATTCTTCTCATTTTTTATCCCGTTTTCACTATTTTATCTCATTTTCATCATTTTTTTCTTCATTTTATCCTGTTTTTCTACCTGTTTCTCATTTCCCCCGTTTTCTTTGTTTTTCCTCTGTTTTTTTTTCTCATTTTCTCCACATGTTCTTTGTTTTATCATGTTTTCTTTGTTTCTCTTGCCTTTCTTTCGTTTTTTCTTCATTTTTTCTTCGTTTTTTTTCTCATTTTCTTCATTTTTTCTTTGTTTTTCTCGTTGTTTTTTCATTTTCTTTGCTTTTTCGTTGTATTCTAGTCATTTGAACGTTAGTATAACCTATTCTTTCTATCATATTTTTGAACCAAACATTGGAATAGCATTGGAATAGGAGTAACTATTCTATTCCTCCTCTATTCCATTCCATGAATCATTTGAACACTAGTATAACTTATTCTCTCTATCATTTTTTGGACCAAATGTTGGAATAACATTGGAATAGGAATAACTGTTCCATTCCTCTTTTCCATTCCGTGAAATAACTATTCTATTCCACCTACATTCCATTCCGCGAACCAGACCTGGCCTTAGTGTTAGAAAGACAAAACCAATCTTGGGGATGAAGCTTATTATTTCCAAAGGTTTTAAAAAGGAGTGGCTTATTGAGTGCAATCAATTGCTAAAGTTCTGCATATTGGAGGAGGAAATAAAAGACCTGACTTTTTCGTTTTGTCAAGGCTTGTATCTGAGTTCAAAATATGATACTTATGTATACTCGCATAGAATGTGGTCAAATTACTGAGTATTTTTTTTATTCATATCATTTTACTGGTTTTAGTAGTTAAAATGCAATATAGACATTACAAAATTCATTCTCAATAATTAGTGTCTGAAAACCAGCTACATTTTCACTGGTCCAAAAATATAGTTTACTGTTTTATTGTGTTAATTAGCTCTAGATTTCTCAGTGGGTGCTTATTATAGTTGGATGCAAAAAGCCCTTCAAAATTGTATTCAGTGATCTATAATAGAGTAATTTTAAATATCATTCTTGTACTGTTTGTAATTTTATGTGAGGGAGAGTTCAGTAGTCTGAGGATTTAAAACTTATTAGATGGTGCTGATACGCTATGGAAGCTTTCAGGAAGATTGTCTTGCTTGTTTCACTTTTTTGATCCGATTCACAAACTAATTAATAGTGCATCTTATTGAATTCCCTAACAATACAGCTGTCTTTTTTCTTCACCACCTACAGCATCTGCTTTCTTCTTCTATGGACAAAACAGTACGCTTGTGGCATTTGTCTAGCAAGTTCTGTTTGAAAATATTCTCGCACAGTGACTATGGTAAGTGCATTTTGCTCATTTTCTTTTCAATTCTTATTATTTAGCTTCAAAATTTATTTACCTGTTAAGTAGAATAGGGTTTCATCATTTTGGTAACTATAGTTTGCGTGGGATGATAAAATTGAGAATTGGTTTGCCCCCCTGTATGTTGTCATTTATGGTGGAAATCTGTGGATTTTTCCGCTTACTTTTTCCTTTCGAGCAGCTGATTTTCATGTGGCCAATAACAATATTTGTTTGGATTTGCATTGTTGCAGTAACTTGCATCCAGTTTAATCCTGTTGATGATCGATACTTTATTAGTGGGTCCCTGGATGCAAAGGTTCGCATATGGAGCATTTCTGATCATCAAGTTGTTGATTGGAATGATCTACATGAGATGGTCACTGCTGCTTGCTATACTCCTGATGGCCAGGTATGTTGTAGTTGATAATATACCATTATTCTGTCTACAATATGCCAAAAACTTTATTGTGCTGAAATGACTTTTCATGGCTTTTAAAGGGTGCACTTGTTGGTACATACAAGGGAAGCTGCCGTTTATACAGTACATCTGGTACGATTTGATAAAAACTCTTGTAATGTCTCTTTTCATTGTTGAATTCCATGTCACTCACAAGCTTTATATGCTTGTTTGTCCTTTTCAGAGAATAAGTTGCAACAAAAATGTCAAATTAATCTGCAGAATAAGAAGAAGAAACCTCATCTCAAAAAAATCACAGGATTCCAGGTAGCCTGACCGCTACATTTCAGCTGATACATTTAACTTTATATGGAAAACGTGTGATTCTTTTTCTCCCCCCTTCCCTCCTTTTTATCTTTAGTGTAAATGGTGACAGTTTTGTCAAACAGTTTGCCAGGGGCAGTTCATCAGAAGTGCTAATCACATCAGCAGATTCTCGAATTCGAGTTATTGATGGTGTTGATCTGGTACACAAGTTCAAAGGTAGGTATGCAAGCATACCGTTTTCTTTTGTCTTTCTATACCAATGTGATGCCAAAACCTACATGGAGCTTTTTGTTTCTGAATGATTTTTTTTTAATTTATTAGTCAATAGCCGTCCATAGAATTGCGAAAACATTTGCAACCTCCATTCGGTCAATGGACTTTCAGCATCTGAATGTCAGCCTTTCTCCAGACTAGCTTGGAAGGAAATTGTTAAATCTTTTTTGCTCTGCTTTTCTCCTTATCCATGGGCACAAGTGCTAACTTAAAGTTTCAACAGATTCTAGTGTTTTGCGCTTGTCTCGTTACCTTTGACAGTGTTCTGTCAATCCAACAGTATTGAGCAGAACTCTAGCGACTTCTGAGATATACTCTTCATCAGGTCATGAATTAGGCCTAGAGGAAAATGCTATCGAGTTACCTTGTTGCTTATTAATCTGAGGAGATGCCTATATGAACCTCAGAAGTTAAAAGAATTTGCTTGACCACAAAATCCTATTTACATATGGTTGTGATCTGGGTCACTTTGATGTTCAATTGACCCAGACTGCATAATGGAACCGAATCACACTGATTGGTCTAACTATTAGTTATACCAGTTGACACTAATGAAAGTGTACTCTTGCTTTTATGACTGCTTTTGACAAGGAGTTCATATCGTTTCCTTCTTTTTTCCTCAGTGCAACTTCAATAAAAAAAAAAAAAAAGGGCGGCCCGGTCGCATTACGCGTCCCCGCTGAGCGAGGGTCCGGGGAGGGGTCCCACCACAAGGGTGTATTGGGGGCAAGCCTTCCCTTGCCAATTTAATTGGCAAGAGGCCGCTCCTAAGACTCGAACCCGTGACCTCAGGTCACACGGCAACAACGTTTTACCGTTGCGCCAAGGCTCGCCCTCCTCAGTGCAACTTCAATATGGAAGTATAATTTGACGTTTGATTAAGTGCAATCCCGACCTATACTTCGGAATATATTCCTATATCAATATTTATTATATATGTTTTCTTATTTTATGTAATATCTGTATATCTACTTCTTGTTTCAACTTATGCATGGTTAGCATCCTAGGCCATGATAGCTAAAAAAACATTGCTTTTATGCTTTCATTATTTAAAACACAGTCCTGAAACACTGAAATTGTCAACATCAGTTGTTTTTTTTTATTGAAAAAAAAAAAAAAAAAAAAAAACATCAGTTGTTTTAGCCTTAAGACGAAGAGTCTTTATGCGAAATGAAGAAAATGTTGTGAACTAAATTGCAGATTGCCATGACTTTCAAAAAACATTTCAAGGCTACATGACTTGAATCTTGCTCGCAAGTTTAGCTTTGGCTGTTCATCTGAGATTAGATGGAAAATTTCTAAGCTATCCATATACAATAAGAGAGCATAGATTAATAACAGTCTAGAACAAAATGCACAAACAAAGCATCCTGTTTAAAAAAATCCAAATAAAATGTGTCTAATAACCCGAAGTTATTTGTAATATGGTCAAGGGAGTATATTTTTGTATTTTCATTCGTGTAGAAGCAGGGAGCAGCGTGTTTCTGGATAGCTCATAATAGTAAAAGCTACATCTTAAATCAGAAATCGATTTTAGGTGCTCTAAATTGTTGTTGTAGACCCAAATGTAGGAGCTAATTCCTACTCGTACTCGAATCTTGTATGGTCATTATAGTTCCGAAAGATGCCAAAAGCACACATTTTTTTATTTGTATTAATCTGCATCTACAGAATTTTACCATTTTCACAGGTTAATTTGGTAATAATGTTGTTACAGGATTCCGTAATGCCAACAGTCCAATCTCAGCTTCTCTTGCATCAAATGGAAAATACGTAGTTTCTGCTAGTGAGGATTCATACGTGTACGTTTGGAAGCATGAAGCTGATTCTCGACCTAGCAGAGGCAAAGGTGTTACTGAGACGCGGTCATACGAACATTTCCACTGTCAAGATGTATCAATGGCTATTCCGTGGCCTGGCATGGGAGACACATGGGCACTACAAGATACATACTTGGGAGAACAGAATGGTCTGGATAACCATCTCGATGAGGTCTCCATTGCCAATCATCCGCCTACACCTGTTGAAGAAATAAGCACTAATGACGGTTCACAAACATTATCAGGGCGTAGTAATAGTCCATTGAATGGAATTATTTGTAGTGCAACCAATGGGTATTTCTTTGATAGAATATCAGCAACATGGCCGGAGGAAAAACTGACATTAGCTACCCGGACGACCAAGAGCCGAACCTCTAGTGGTAGTTTTGATATCTGCAGTGGGATAAACCAAAAGACATCTGCGGCCTACGGTATGGTGATTGTAACGGCTGGCCTTGGAGGGGAGATTAGAACATACCAAAACTTTGGGTTGCCAGTTCGAATTTGAGGAGCCGAAATGATACTGAACTGAACATAAAATGGGGGAAAGAAAAGAGAAGCAAAGCAGTGAAAATTTTCACCCCCTTTTGGCTAAATGTGTACAGAGACAGATATATTTGGTGAGATGTGTAATATTAGCGAGTTTCAGCTGTTTCCCCAGTGTCTGCTTATCGGATATTGAGTGCAGATGGATATATCCATTCCGATTGAGCATTCAGAAAATTTATAGATTTGTTTAAAGAAAAAAGAATGGGAAAAAACGAGAGAAAAAAAAATACAGCATGAATTTAGAAACCGATGTATTTCTGATATCGGAAATTGTAGAGTTATGAGCATGACAGAAAGCTTATTGCATTAAAATGAAAATTCTTTTACATTCGTTCTCAATTCTGTTAGTTTTCAATTTTCTGAATTTGTTGTGGTGAAGCTCTTAGCCTAGTGGTTGAGCTTACCTATGCCTTGGGAGGTCATGGGTTCGAATCACATCCGGATCTGGTGGAGATTTTTCTTTCTTCTTTAATGTAAGCGCATTGTGCGCAATTTTTTAAAAAAAAAACAGTGCACCAATAATATTTGATTGCAAGATAAATGATTAATAGTGCGCTGCACCAGCATTGTTAATGAGGTGATTTTTCAGACAACATCTTTTGATAGTTTGATGATTGATAACATTGAGATATTATCCCGAGGACCAAAAGGGATATTCACCTAAAGAACGCCGCGTATTGATCCTTCAAAGAGATCCGACTGGCGGATCACCAAGGTCCCATCAAAGGAGATCCGCCAGCGAACCTATGAGGCGAATCTCCTTTAACACTCATCCTCCATTAGAACGGCTGGGCCGACCCGACCATAAAGATCATTAATGAGCTATCAATTAGCTAACCGCCGGCTTAAAGGTAACTTGTAACTGCCATTAATGGAACATTAATGGAGACTTTCTAGTTACTGGAAGTTACGACTTTCTAGCTATATATAGCCTACGTCTCAGGCTATCAAGGTACACATTCATTCTTACCCTTTGTCAATTCAGTTTGCCTTCTTGTACCTCCTTACTGACTTTGGCATCGGAGCTTCCCCCCGTCGAACCCAACGACGCCCCCACAGGGACGGAAGTTCATCAGAATTTCTCCGCGTGTCATCAATTGGTGCGGTGATCGTGGAATCCTTAATCAAATAAAGGGTTTCCATCCACGTTAGAACGAATATGACAAACGAAGAGCATAACCCCTCCTCAGGGGTTGAAACACCATTAATAACACCATCGAGTCAACCAGTAACTAGTGCTGGGCGCGCTGATTCAAATGCTCCCACAATGCAAGCTGAAAGTAGTATGCCCCCGGATGCTTTCATCAACATGAGTGCAGAAGCAATAGGAGAGAAGTTTGGCTCTGAGACAGGTAATCGCCTACGGTCATTCATGACCATTCCTCCGTTTTGGAGCATGACGCCCACATCTACGATATCTTCTTGGCCCTAGATGACCATAGGACCAAACGCCCTCAATTCTTCATTTCTCCAAGCTCACAATACAGAATCCATGGTAACTACCACGACGGCGTTTGGAGAACGACCGATCAATCGGGAATTATTCCCTGCTGGCGCAGGAGGAAGTCAAAGGAGCGATCAGCCTCTTCTTGGCGTATCTGTAAGCCATGGGATCAATCTAGGCGGATCAGATATCCCAAGGCGACCACGGTCGAATCTCTCATTGGGTGGATCAGAAGGGCGAAAACACAAAAAGCGTAGAAAAGAGAAAAGTAGGCGGTCCGAATCACTTTCGCCCCGAAGACCGAGATCCTCTCGCAAAGGCATATCACCCCCGTCTACTGGACGTAGACAGAGCAAAAGGCCCGTGGAGACACCACGTACAAATGGGCCACCGCCACCACCACACCAAGGGAGTGATGGGCACATTCCTTCGGGAGGCTCTGGCGGGGGTAGCGGTCAAGCTCCCTCGGGCGGACAGGGTGGAGGAGGTGGAGATGGAGGAGGAGGTGGCCGTGGAAACGGAGGCGGACGTGGAAGCGGGGGCGGACGATCACCCTCGGATCCGTCTTCAGGATCCAGCTCTTCATCTTCTCCAAGCAGATCTCCACGGAGGGACCGCCCAAGAGCGGGTCCGGAGAATTTTGACGACAGAGTTCGAGCTGCGGTGCTCCGCATGAATGAGGAGAATGCCAGGCATAACCCATTCGCCAACAGAGATTCACCCTTCACGACTTGGATCGAGGCAGAGGAAACGGATAGGCATTTTAAAATACCTAATCTCCCTATATACACAGGTGCTGACAACCCAGAAGCCCACGTCAGAAAGTACCGAATACTGCTTCGCCTCAACCGTGCAACTGAACCAGTGCTATGCAAAATGTTTATCACCACGTTGGGAGGTCCCGCTTATGGCTGGTTCCAATCACTACCTCTTGGCTCGATAGACAGTTGGGACCAACTAAGCAGAGAGTTTTGTGCTAAATTCGCCGGCTGTATCCCTCCAGTGGTCAAGTCAATGAAGCTTTTTGAATTAAAGCAGAAGGCGAACGAATCCCTTCGAGAGTATGTAAACTCTTTCAACAAATTGTGTATACAAATTGTTGATGTGGATATCTCCATGGCAGTGGAATCTCTGGTAAAAAACACCACTTGTAAGAGTTTACAGGAGGATCTAATTCGAAAGAAGCCCACCAGCATGGCAGAATTGATGGAGCGCTGCAAAGACTTTATGGAGGTAGATGACATTCGCCGTGAATCATCATCTCCGCCTAGAAGAGACAAAAGTGAATCTCGCCATCAGGATAGAGAAAAGGACAAGCACCAGGATTCCTCCTCTAGAAGCCGGTGAAGGGGTTCTAAGAACAAATCGGCCTTTGTCACTTCCTTCACACCTCTCAATGCTTCTAAAAGTGAAGTGCTTATGTGGATCGAGAACAGTCAACACAAACGGAGCATTTCATACCCCGAACCAAAAGGGGGGGAGTACACCAATACTGGTAAAAATCCTAAAAATTATTGTAAATATCACAGGAAAAATGGTCACGACACAGATGCATGCTGGGAGTTAGCTCGGGAAATAGAACGTCTCATTGAGAGGGGCAAATTGGATCGGTTCATCCAAAATGATGGCAAGAAGGGAGATGGTGATAGACCCAGAGATGACCCAAAGAAGAAAGGAAAGGGGACCATCAATGTCATAGCAGGCGGACCCGGGTACCAACCAGTACTGAAAAAGGCAAAGACCACTGCTCTTGACAAGGCATTGTTGAATCGCCCCTTTGCAGACGTAGGTCCAGAGATCTCTCCTCGTGCAGATGCTTTGGTCATTACTATGATGGTGGAAGGCTGGGAGATGAAAAGAGTGATGATCGATACTGGGAGCTCTTGTAATGTCATCACAAGAGGAGCTTTCGCTAATTTTTCAGACAACATCTTTTGATAGTTTGATGATACTAATTTTTAGTAGATTTCAACCTAAACAAAAGTTTGCAAAATAGAAAAAATCAAAATTACGTAAAAAAAAAGAAAAAGAAAAAAAAACACCAATAGTTTTTATTAATACAGTGGAGTCAACATTGCTGGATAATAGTTAAATGAAATAAAAGATAAAACGAGTATAGAGTTTTCTGACGATAAGTGGGTGTTCAAAAGCTTTTAGCGACTACACCTTATTTAATACATCGCAGTAAATTTAATTATTTTTTATATGAAATTTATTTTATTCATGATCTTATCATCGTCTGGTTTTCTACCCAGTGATACACAGACCGGATCGTTACAATAACTGTCAAGTATTACTCAAATTATATTAGCAGGAATTTTCACATGCACCTTAATAAGTAAGTGAATTTGCTCATTCACCGTTAGATATAGACTTATTAAATTTAAGCCTTAGGATGCTTTGAATTTCCACCATAGGATTCTAATAAGCCTAGATCTAACGGTGAATGAGCAAATTCTATATGCTCATTAAGGTGCATGTGATCAAGACTGATATATTAGATACTCATTTAGTACAAAGTCAATTTATATTAATGTTAGAAAACTAAATAAAATACATTTACTTTAATAAATTGTTAGAATGGCAAGAAGTTATTGATTAGTAAAGAAGATTCCATATTCGAGTTTTCTACAATAAAAGTCCTCCCATCAGATCTATTTTGTAATTACCAATTACAGAGTTAAATCGGAATTCATGACAAGTAGTAGATTTACTATTCAAACTTGTCAAATATTACTATTTGAATACTTGAGATTGATTAGTAGGATCAATTTCATTCAAAATTAAGTTTGAGTATTTTGTTTTTTTGGTAAGTTTGAGTATTAATTGATCATTTAATTTGACATTTAATATCAAATTAGTTCAAAATAACACATGTTGATATGAAAAGGATACATATTTAATAACTGTCAATCATATAATAATAATGTCAATTCAGTATCCGTGGGGAAAGCCCTCCGTGTGGTTCTCTGCCTAGACGCCCTAGCCGACTCTAGGGTTTCTCAGGTTTTTCCGGCCGCCCTGGCCAGTATCGCACAGTTGTGGTTGTGGACTTCCGTTTTGTTTTCCTTGTGATTGTGAGAGAGCAGAGATGGGGGACGAGGTGGAGGCGGCGTGGCAGAAGCTTCGATTGAATGAGGACGATGAAGCTGAGGTAGAGATTGGGGAAGACGAACTTGTTATTGATCCAGGAGCAAAACTTAAATTGCTCGGTAAATTGCTATCATCCAAGCCCATGAACTTGAAATCGATGGCAAATGCTTTTTCTTCTATTTGGCGCACACACAAAGGTTTCAAGATGAATGAGTGTGGGAATGAGACATTCATGATTGAATTCGAATCAGAACGGGATAAAGAGCGAGTACTGATGGATGCACCGTGGCACTATGATCGAGAACTTGTGATTCTATCTAACTTTAAAGGAGTCAATCAACTTTCTGGAATAGAACTCCATAGATGCGACTTCTGGATGCGATTAGTCGACTTACCGTTCAACTGCAGGGGAGCCAAAACTGTGACTAAAATTGCGAGTGCAACAGGGGTAGTGCAATCGGTTGATAAAGAATGCCTTGCAAACTAGGCGACGTATGTTCGGGTCCGCATTACACTGGATATCCGAAAGCCATTAAAGTGAGGTATCAGAGTGAAGAATGGGAATGGGGAGACAATGTCGATCAAATGTTAGTATGAAAAACTACCAAATTTTTGTTATATATGTGGACTAATTGGACACGTTCGAGACGACTGTGAATGCGATCAGGAAGAGACTACTGCAGAAGCATGGCCGTATGGACCTGAGCTACGTGCTTCACCTATCCGCCTTAGGTCTTTCAACTGTGGTTTTAGAGATAAAACCAAAACCGACGGTCAACGAAGCCAATCTGGGTCTGAGGAAGCAATGCAAGGAGGGAACTTTTCAGCCAAAACTCAGTGAACTCAAGGGTACGTGAATCTGGTGAATCTCTTATTCAAATACAAACTGAAAAGGGTGATGAAACTGAGGGCACTAAAGAAGCAGCAGTGGCCTGTGAAGCGATTGATGGAGGAGCTATTGTGGATAAGGGGAAGAAGCATGCTCTTGAGTTTATGGTTGGATATCATGAGAAAGGAAAGGGTGAAGGAAGGCATATGGAGAAAGGTAAGCGCAAATTCTGAATGAAAACATTGGTGAGAGGCAAGAATGCACAGGGGGTGATAAAGTGAATGACGGAATATATGCTGCAACTATAAATCAGGGACACAAGCGTACTTTTGAGGATGACGACATTGAAATGACCCCCGTTGAAGAGGGAAAGAGACAGAAAATGCAGCCACTAATTGACGAAGAAAGGGTGGTGGTCGAGGAGCGGCCCCACCTGACATCATGCAAATCCTTAGTTGGAATGTGCAGGGTTTGGGCAGCCCGCGCGCATTCCGCTCCCTCAGGCAACAAATGAGGATCAGCAGCCCCGACATGCTCTTCTTAATGGAGACGAAGTTGTATAGTGGTGAAATGGAAGGCCTTAGAAGAAATTTTCGTGAATATGAGTGCTTCTGTGTGCAGCCTAATGGACGTCGTGGGGGTCTACTATTGGCTTGGATACGGGAAATAAACCTTGAAATCCAAAATTTTGGGGATCATTACACTTATTTCTTCGTGCGAGATGTTGACAATATGATCAGATGGCGGGGAATAGGATGCTATGGTTGGCCAGAAGAGGGAAATAAATTTCAAACTTGGGAGTTACTCAGGCATTTGTCAGAACTCCATCAATTTCCGCTATTTATGTTTGGAGACCTAAATGAAATAATGGATTCATCAGAAAAGCTGGGAGGCAGAATGAGGGATTGGGAAAAGATGACTGAGTTTGCCAACTGTATTCAAGAATGTCGACTGAGAGACCTTAGTTTTGAGGGCCCTCAATACACATTCACAAACGGAAGGCGAGGTTAGGATGCAATATATGAGAGACTAGATCGCTTCCTTAGGGATGCGGCTTGGGAGGAGTTATTCCCACTCTTTCGTGTAACTCACCTAACACGAATTGGATCAGATCATTGCCCAATCCTACTAAATACAGATGGGAAGGAGAGGACTTCAGTGAGACGGGCAAGGAACTTTCGCTTTGAGCGAATGTGGATGAGGGACGTGGAATGTCGAGAGATAATTTCAGAAGCATGGGGGATGAACTCACAGAATAAGATGCTGGGTCAGCAGATAGAGGATTGTATGAAAAGATTACAGAAATGGAACAAGTAGAAGTTTGGGCATGTACAGACACACATCTAGAAATTGCATGAGTGAATCCTATGGCTATAGAACCAGGCTCGGTCAGACATAAATTTGGAGGAAGAAAAGTGACTGGAAGCCGAGATTGGGGAGATGCAGCTGCGGGAAGAAATTATGTGGAGACAGAGGGCTCGAGTCACATGGCTACAAGAGGGAGATAAAAATTCTGGCTTCTTCCATGCCCAGGCAACAAATCGACGATGTACGAACAGATTGCAGTGCCTAAAGAATAGTGGGCAATTGGATAAGATCTGAGGAAGATATGGGAGCAGTTATTGAATCATATTTCCAAAACATATTTACTGCAGGCCCGACGCCAGGAACTAAGCCTTTTTTGGAAAATGTTGCGCATACAGTGTCAGCAGAGCAAGCAGAGAGTCTATGCGGGCCCTTCTTGGCGGAAGAGATTAAAGCGACTTTATTTCAGATCCATCCGGAAAAGGCACCAGGCCCTGATGGGATGCCAACATTATTCTATCAATCATACTGGGACACTGTGGGTACTGTTTTGACGGAGATGGCATTGCACTATTTCAATACAGGGATTCTTCCGGATAGGCTGAATCATACTCATGTCACGCTTATCCCAAAGGTACAGAACCCAACCTTGATGCAGGAACTACGACCCATCAGCTTATGTAATGTGCTTTATAAAGTAATATCAAAAGTCCTCGCCAATCGCTTAAAGGTAACCCTGAATGATGTTATTTCTGAGGCTTAAAGTGCTTTTGTCCCAGGGAGAGCTATTACTGATGATACCCTTATTGCTTTTGAGATCTTTCACTCGATGAAAAAAAGATTAAAAGGTAAGAAGGGTAATTTTGCCTTCAAATTAGATATGAGCAAAGCCTATGATCGCATTGAGTGGATCTATCTGGAGAAAATTATGTGTAAAATAGGTTACCTAACCCAATTTGTGAACCTCATCATGGGTTGTGTTAGATCCTCTACTTTTTCATTCTTAATTAACGGGCAAGTGTATGGATTTGCCACACCTGGGCGAGGAATCAGATAAGGTGATCCATTATCCGCTTACTTATTTGTTTTATGTGCAGAAGGCCAATCATCTCGAATAAATAAGGAGGTGCAAATAAGCAGATTACATGGAGTTAAAGTGGGAAGGGAATGTCCAGTAGCAAGTCACCTTCTCTTTGCAGACGATCTACTCATCTTTGGAAGAGCAAATGTGAATGAAGGAGAGGTGGTGCAAACTATCTTGGAAGACTATGAGAGGGCCTTTGGACAGATGGTAAATTATGAAAAATCTGACATATCTTTCAGTGGAGCGGTGCCTCAGGAGAGAAAGAATATGATTACACAACTGCTGAGAGTGCAGGAGGTGGAACAATTTCCTAAGTACCTTGGTATACCGACGGTTATCGGAAGATAAAAAAGGCTATCTTCCAATTTCTACTTGAGCGGCTTAGGAAGAAAATACAGGGTTGGGGTGAAAGATTATTATCTCAGGGTGGAAAAGAAATCCTCATCAAGGCAGTAGCACAATCAATCCCCCAATATCTACTTTCATGTTTTATAGTTCCCCACTCTTTCTGCCGCGAGGTACAAAGTTTGATAGGGAGATTCTGGTGGGGAGGTATAAGTGAGAAGAAAGTAATTCACTAGCTTGCATGGGATGCATTATGTAAGGTGAAGAAGGAAGGAGGCCTGGGTTCAGATGGTTCGAATCGTTCAACTTGGCAATGGTGGCCAAACGGGCATGAAAGCTGATTCAGAATCCAAGTACTCTATGCTCTAAACTGTTTAAAGGGAAATATTTCCCTCATAATGATTTCCTTAAGGAAGGATGCGTATATACTGATAGCTATGTGTGAAAATGGATAATGAAAGCACGTGATTTAGTCATGAGGGGAATGTGTTGGAAAATTGGAAATGGGAGGAGTGTGGATATATGGAAAACAAACTGGATTCCTCACCTAAATGCAAGGAGACCACTGACTAAGCTTGAAGCTGTGCAGTTTGAAACAGTTGATAATTTAATTGATCCGGATACGGGACAGTGGAATTATGGAAAGCTCTGATCCGTCTTCAGCCTCGACGAAGCTCTTGCAATCCAGAAATTGTCGCTGAGTTACAGACTACCACAAGATGAAATCTACTGGCTAGCAGCAAAATCCGGAACCTTCACTGTTAAATCCGCCTACTTTCTGGCGGAAGCTATGCGTCTTGCTGAAGAAGGCCGAGCCACGGGATCAAATACGCAGAACACGGATTGGGAATGGATTTGGAAATTGGAATTACCACTTAAAACGAAGCACTTTCTATGGCGCGCCATGAGAAATATCTTGCCGACATACCAGCAGCTGCGGGGAAGAGGAGTCGCGGCACCTGAAATATGCCTGAGATGCCATGCTGTTGAGGAGACGACTTATCATGCTCTTGTTACCTGCCCAGGAGTTAAACGCTTCTGGAAAGAGCTTTTTGGTTTTGATAATAGATGGAAGATACAGCAACGAGATATGGGGGGCTGGTTGAAGTGGTTAAGGACGTTTCTGAATCGGAGGAGATGGAAAAGATCGGGGCTATTGCGTGGTTCATCTAGTTTAGACGAAACCAATTAGTTCACCAAGTTACTAAAATTGCAGCGGAAGAGGTGTTGAATCGAGCGGACAGTTTTTGATGTGAATGGCGAGAGGCAAAAATCAGAGTGAATTCGCAGCAGCAAATACGGGACATGGGCAATAACGGGACATTGACGGGTCCCCAACACCCTTTCGTAAAGGTAAATATGGACGCCTCATGGATAAATAAAGTAAATGGAGGAATCAGGGTAATTATCCGGACTACACGGGAGACGTGCTTGTAGCTGCTGCTGTTCCAATGAGAATCTCCCTAAACGTTGAAGTGGCAGAGCCGCAGGCGGTGATGAAGGGGCTAGAGATTGCTCTCGAAGGAGGCTGGCAACGGATCATAATCGAGACGGATAATGTTGTTATTGCAGCAGCCTTAGAAGGAGGCAGATCAATTACAGGAGCTGGAACAATGATTTTGGAGGATGCAAAGCAATTGACCAACGAATTTCTGGCGGCTCAGGTATCCCATATGAAACGGGACGGTAATACCGTTGCTCATGCTTTAGCCCAGAAAGCCAGAACAACCTCTCTTCCTGTCATTTTATTTGAAAATGTCTCTGATGATATTATAGAGCTGTGTCTCAATGATCAACATTTGTTATCGTAAATTTTAATAAAGCTACTCTTTTCACCAATAATAATAATAATAATAATAATGTCATTTTGAACCCTAAATGCAAAATTGTACCATCGCTATAAACTAAATGAGACTGCATCATAATTTTTGGTGTTATATCAAATATGATGCAGCACACAGGCCCGTAGATGGGCATGTGCAAGCAGGTCTAGAGCACAGGGCCTCCTAATTTAGAGAGGGCCCATTTCTTTTTTTTTTATTTATTATATATAAGTTAGTAGTCCAGCCCAATTGCCCAAGTTAGTAACCCAGCCCAATTTTTTTTTTTACTTATTAGATAGCACTTTTTAAAATTATATATTTGTTTGATCTTGTATCGAAATGTTATTGTCGATTCATATATAATACTTCGCATTTTTGGTTTATTATTACGTTTTGCACAAGGCCCCCAAAATGTCTAAGACGGGCCTGGCAGCACAACACAACCGTATGGATTGGAAAGGCCAACCAACCACATTTCTCTAATCCAAATGGTAAAATACCTCTATGTTAAGATTAAGAGTAGAAAAGATGGAGAAATAAATTGAAAATAGTTTTAGGTTGTCCGAAAATTTTGAATGAAGAAAAATTTATTATTGAAAAATAAAATATATTTATTTGACAGATAAAATAAATCTAAGGGTAATGCTTATTGTACATATTATATATATTAGCAGTGGAACAAGCAACCTAATATTTTCAGAACAAACAATTCTGTGCCTTTTTACATTATAGATACAAAGAGTTACAAAAAAAAAAAAAAAAAAAAAAAAAAAAAAAAAAAAAAGCTTTAACCTTCATGGGAGAGAAAAAAGAATAAAAACAATATAATTATAATTTAGTATAGAATGATAAAGTCCGAACTTAGGAATAGGGTTCCAGAAAGTTTAGAATAGCATTTTACTTTTTTTTTTTTAAATGATAAACATTTTATTTTTTTATTGGTAAAAAGCATCATTACGCTTCTAATCTTTCATTTTTTGGTTCATTAAGCTCTTGATTTTTTTTTTTTGAAGACCTTGATTTTTTATTTGAATACATTAAACCCTGATCATTTACTTTTGATCTCATTAAGCCATTTATGACCAAATTAGTAAGTTATGAACATATACTTCTATTAAAAATACGTTATTAACTTTATCTGTATTTGAAATTATTAAAAAAAATATTTTTTACAGTTTGAATTAAGGTTTTAACAGTTTTTCTACAACCATATTACACATCCAAAACTGTTTTCAAACAGTGAAAATTTACAAATTTCAAATGCATGTGCAATGAATAACAGTTAGTTAACCGAATTTTATATTTAAAATTACTTTTTTTGGTCATAAAGAGCTTAATGAGACCAAAAAATAAATGATCAGAGACTTAATGTATCCAAATAAAAGATCAAGAGTTTAATAAACCAAAAAACGAAAGATCAGAGATCTAATGATGCTTTTTGCCTTTTTTTATACTATATATTTTTGGTTGATTGACCTAAATTTTTTTATTAAATTATTATACCAAAAACTTAGAAAAATATTTTCCTATCAATAATATATTTTTAGCAACGAACAAAATGTAAAATGATTTTTATTAATTTATAAAAAAAATGAATTTTTATTAAAAAACGTAAAATGAACATGTAATTTTACTATTGGTGAATCCTTGAGCCAATATATATCCGAAATCTAAAACACCATTCGCTCGCTGTCTCTTTCAGTATTTTACCATAATCATAATGATCAGATTCAGCAGTGAGCCCATACATACTAGCTTACTAGGAATGGCACTTTTTGGAAACCGGACCAAAATATCCCTTCCTACCCTATCAATTCATCTTTTCCTTAAAATAGTAATATCATCCATTACCAGTATATAAGAAATCTAACACACACTTTCCCATTGGCTACTTACGAATGACGTGGCTGACACATGTACATTTTCCTAATTCTCTTATCCTCTCATATTTTCCCCAATATTCAAATATCTATTTGTTCTATATATATATTCCTATCACTTAATATCTTTTTCAATCACTTGTACGAAGAAATTTAACTTGTTTGCCACTGAAAATGGCTCTTCAGTCTGCTTCTTTGGTCTCCTCTGCTTTTCTAGTCCCCAAAGATGTATGCTTATCCTTCAAGGATTCTACCTTATTTGGAGCTTCATTCACAGACCATGCCAAACCTGACTTCACCTCTTCTGAATTCAGATGCAAGGTTACTTCCATATCTCTCTCAATTCTTGCATTTCAATTTGACTTTACTTTTTATGAATTGATTTGATCGGTAATGTGAAATTAAAGGAGCAAATTGATACATAAGCTAATGTTGAAATTAGACTAGTTTTATGAAATTTCTTACTTGGATTTTTACTGGCAGAGACAAGCTAACCAAAGAGTTGGGGCAGTGAGAGCTCAGACAACTGCTACAGCTAGTCCAACAGTGATCAGGGCAACCCCGGATGGCAAGAAAACCTTAAGAAAGGGTAGCGTTATAGTAACCGGTGCTTCCTCTGGATTGGGTTTAGCCGCAGCTAAGGCATTGGCTGAAACTGGAAAGTGGCATGTAATTATGGCCTGCAGAGATTTCCTTAAGACAGAAAGAGCTGCTAAATCTGCTGGAATATCAAAGGAAAACTACACAATTATGCATTTAGATCTTGCTTCCCTTGACAGTGTTCGCCAATTTGTCGATAATTTCAGGCAATCAGGCAGGCCTCTTGATGTCCTTGTTTGCAATGCTGCTGTTTACTTGCCAACTGCTAAGGAACCTACTTTCACTGCTGAAGGTTTTGAACTTAGTGTTGGAACTAACCATCTCGGTCATTTCCTACTTTCGCGATTATTGATCGATGATTTGAACAAATCTGACTACCCATCGAAGAGGATGATAATTGTTGGTTCGATTACTGGTATGCTACACTCTGCTACCTATGTTGAAGTTCTTATCTTGTTTAATGGCTAAATGTAATGTTCTTGTGATGAAATGTTTAGGAAACACAAATACCTTGGCTGGAAATGTACCTCCTAAGGCCAATTTAGGAGATATGAGGGGGCTTGCAGGAGGCTTGAACGGTCTAAACAGCTCAGCGATGATTGATGGCGGAGATTTTGATGGTGCTAAAGCATACAAGGACAGCAAAGTATGCAACATGCTGACTATGCAAGAATTCCATAGACGATTCCACGAAGAAACTGGCATCACATTCGCCTCCCTTTATCCAGGCTGCATTGCTACAACAGGCTTATTTAGGGAGCACATTCCATTGTTCCGGATCTTATTCCCTCCCTTCCAGAAGTACATCACCAAGGGTTTCGTCTCTGAAGATGATGCTGGAAAAAGGCTTGCTCAGGTAAAATGAAAATCATATAGACGACAGTACTTGCTTTCATTTTTGTGCAGTGCGTGGTAACATTATCTGTTAATTTTTCGCTGTAGGTTGTTAGCGACCCAAGCTTGACTAAATCAGGTGTATACTGGAGCTGGAACAAGGACTCTGCTTCATTTGAGAACCAGTTGTCTCAAGAAGCTAGTGATGGAGATAAAGCTCGTAAAATTTGGGAGATTAGTGAGAAACTTGTTGGTTTGGCTTAACTGAGATGCTTGCTATTGTGGACTGATCTTTGCTACTGGAGATTATGGTGTTGATGCAGAGCTGAGTTGTTTTTAAACTTTGAAGTTCGGATTCGGATGATGTTCCTTCTGTAAACAATTTTACCTTGTAGAGTAGATGACTTTGTTTGAAACATTGACAATAAAATCACTCACCCTGGTTGCGAAGTGCAAATGATTAACTCTTTTAATTAGCAGTTTGTGTTTGTTCTGAAACTAAGTTCAGAAAAGGTCTGTGCATTATTTATCCCAATGAAGAAAGATCTAAAATTTCAAATGATCCCCATAAATCTGATAAAATCATGTATCTTTCTAGCTCACTAACCATCATCCAGACATTAAAAATTTCAACAAACTTCTACTTGTGAAAGGACCACAATCGAAAGATACTTACTATTTACAAGAGACATGGCATAGCTACTTACTCAATATTTACAATATCATCACGAAAATTAGAGTTCATAAGCAGGGAACCTGGCTTGAGATGGTTGAATGATGTCAAAGAAGAGATATGCCATACCTCCAATACCCTCAAACAGGGAATAGGGACGGTCGCCTCCATGCATCTTCCCCTCTGATATAAGTTTTTCAGCTTTATCGTGTAGAAAGCATGCAAACGCTTTAGCTCTATGCAAGTACTTCATGTCACCTGTTAATCTGTATAGTGACAGAAAAACATAGGCATTTCCGCTGATCCCGTGACATATGCCAACTCGTTTCAGGAGACCCCGCTTCCAAACTACATCCCCTGCTTCTACTGCAGCTTGCAAAAATTCCTTGTCTCCAAAAACCTGAGAATCTCAAACATATAGAAAGATTATCAGGAGGTGGTGATAGCATTCATTCCCTTAATAAGTACAAAAAAAAAAAAAAGAGTGATTCAATGCATTTGCAAGTAAAGGAATGTGGTATTTACTTTGCAAAGAAAAACTATGTGCTTTATATACCATTAGCAAAAAAAAAAAAAAAAACTAACACCTTCAACTCAACATATCATTTCAACAAAAGTCAACAATTGAAGATGTAACGTCAAGTCGTCAACAACAAAGTTAATTTGCTACAATGAGATCATATTCTTGAATGGTAACTGGATGCATTATGTCACAGTTGGGTTCAAATTCCAATTCATAAACCTCATCCAAGTCGTAAACATTATAAATTCTTAGTCTCTCATGTCAACCTCATGCAATCATTGTATTCCAAATGTAGAGTTAATGGAAAACCTAAGTGTGTTACCTCAGCTGCTTTGACTAGGGTAAGAGCAACTCCAGGAGCTCCATGACACCAATGAACAAGACGATCTGATTCATTTCCTTCGCTTGATGGATAATTACCACTTGGAAAACGGTTGTTTATCATGTAGTGCAGTGTCCGCTTGACATCCTCTATTTCATCTGGTTTTAGTTCCATGTCCATCAGAACATACATGATCCCAGCCAGACCATGGGCAGCACCCCAATACTTTTTTCCATGCCATTCATACATCAATGGACATATTCCCCTGTGTGCAAAGTTTCTCCCTGAATTAATTATTTCGTCGACAACTGCTCTCTGCAGATGTTTGAAACTCAACTTATCAGACAATTTATCTTCTTGACTTAGACAATTATACAGAGATGAACTTGAACACAAAACTCCCTTACTCTGTGGCTGGTAGATATGGTTTCTTTACCAATATGATTGTTGAGAAATGAACAGGCCCATAAGAATCCTGCTCTCCCATATAATAACTCACATGGCAAATCACTGGGAAGCTTGATCTGCTCAAGAGTAAGTAAGAAGCTGTGAAATGACCAACAACTAAAATGCACATCAAAAGACATCCTAATGACGAGAGAAAAACAATAAAATCAATACCCCTCTAAACTGTGTCAAATAGTGGTCTAATAGCCACTCGTCACCAGCATGCTTTGCAATGACAGCACCAAGAGCATAAACACCAGCCCGCCCACATATAAACGTCACACGCCTGAAATTCATAGATGTTGCATGAACAATCTAATGGACTTAAATTATCACTTAAAACAGCCTTACTTCAGGACCTGAGCTAATCAATCTGTTTAATGTATTATAGTGCATAATCTCTATCTGAATTATAATAAGGCTGAATCACAACAAATCTAAAGTTTCAAATTGCACATAAAAACTTCATACTTGAGAAATTGTGCTTCTTTATGCTAAACATCAGGATTGAATATTGTATTAGCAACTAGATTGATGTCTCAACAAATATGAGCAACACCATATAAATTGTATAATTACACACTTAGAAAACCAAGTCACAACAAATACCAAGATGAAATATGCATAGCATTCAGACTAACATGAGCATTTCCCCAAAGTAATTGCTGGCATCGCCTCATTCATATTTCAAAATAGCTGCTCACAAGTAGGAGTGAAGCTACATTGAAGCAAATCGAACAAATAATACAAATAGACTTGACAATGAATTAGTCAAAATTAGCCTCGGACAGGCATTGTGTTCAGCATCTTAATATGCAGAAACATGAGAGAGAAGTTACTCAGAATCTGTAGAAGCAGAATCACAAGCTTTGACAATATGAGAGCAAAGTTGAAGATCATTCTGGTTGTTTGTAACTTGGTAAGCCTTAAAGAGCAAATAAGCAGTCCCTAAAACCCCAGTATAAAGAGTATAATCTTGCACAGACGTTCTCCTCGATCCCCATGTCTCCCTCACCACCTTAAGCAAAAAAACAAACACTTGGTTGGCATCTCAATAAACCTCAGAACAAAACTTGGCAGAAACCCCATAATTCAGAAAATGATTCGACGGAAATTGAAATAAGAAAAGTAAGGTTGAGAGGAGAGGAGTACGATATCTTTGAGGTGCAAAGCTGAAGTTGTGAGAGTGTGAGAAAGCGTGCTGTGGGGTAAAGAAATGAGCTTTATGAGTGGGTCGTGACTTATGTGACTGGCTGATTCATCCACTGTTTCTGGGAGTTGATTGGGGAAGTGACGGTCGGCCATTTTTCTGCCTGTAGTCGGCACGGCGTACAGTATAAGTATGAAGCTCTTGAGTTTTGAGTAGGAGGAGATAGAGATGTGGAATGTTCCTTTTTGGTACAAGTGTCTTCTTAAGCTAGCTACAACACTAACTGCAAATTCGCTCAATCGGTCCTAAATTTAAATTGCATCAATTATCATATAACTAGGCCAGTCAATTGAATATAATAAAATAAATAATTTTAGAAATAAGGTATCAAAAATATGTCTAAATAAAAATATAGAATTAAATAAAAAAAAAATATAAAGTTAACATAAAAAATATAATATGATTAATTTAATTATGATTTTTAACTTAAATTATATATATTTTATAAAACGTTAAGCTTAAATTCGTATTATTTTGTAGATGTTAAACCTATATTGGTGCTATTTTGTACGTGAAGCCTAAATTGATGCTATATTGTAAATGTTAAGCCTAAATTGATATTATATTATAAACGTTAAGCCTATATTGGTGCTATTTTAAACGTTGAGTCTAAATTGATACTTTCCCAAAAACTTTATGTCTATTTTGGTACCTTATCCCATAATTTTAAGCCCTCAACTTTTTGAATTTTATATTAGGTAAATTACACTCACAGTTAGGTTGTTAATTAGGGTGTGCATCAAACGCTTGACCGATCGAGCTTGATCTAGATAGATACAAGTGTTGATTTGTTAATATCTCGAGTCGAGTCGAGTCCTCTCGAACCGAACTTGATTTAGCTTTGATTGAATTTTGACCGAACCGATCTTTTATTCAGCTTTGACGAGTTTTAACGAGACGCATCATATATGCATATAATTAGTATGGAAGACAATAAATATAATTTCTATAACATAGAACACATGAATTTAAAAGATTAAAAAAAAATCACATTTCATGGACGAGCTTAAAAAATAGTAGCTGTTACATGTGATTGGAGAAAACAAACTCACAGAACACATATGGTTTTCATTGGCACAATAGTTGTAATGCTCCTAGGATGGATGTGAGAGTAGAGAGAGAACTTAGTAAGGGAGAAACTAATTAGTTTTTAGGGTTTATATTTTTAATCTTGAATTCCTAATATTTCAGACTAGGCAAAATGTCTAAAGAATCTGTTAGTGTTTTTAATGAACATTGTGACTTGTGACTAGTTAAGACTAATTACTCATTTTCATTTTTTTCTTATTGTCATTAATTATTTTATTTCAAATTAAAGATTAAATTAAAAGATAATTGAATCTATTCGCGAGCTTTCGAGCCAAACCTAAGAAAGCTCGGGTTAGGCTCGAGTCAATCTCGAACTCGATCCGAGCCCAGCTCGAACTGTTTGTGAACTACCCTGGCTCGTTAATGCCCCTACTAATGGCCATTGAACTTTGTCTATTTTCATGGTATGTAGTAGATAGGGATGTAAACGGGGCAGGGCGGGGCAGGGATTGGAGTTCACATCCCCATTCTCCGACTAAACGGGGAATCCCCATACCCGCCCCGCGAAACAAACAAGGATAAATTCATCTCCGTTCCCGCCCCGCGGGGAATCCCTGACCCCGTGGGTATCTCCGTTTACCCATTTAAAGTTTAAAAGAATATATGAAAAAAGAAATAAATGAAAAGAATAGAGAAAAAAAAGCAAATAAGAGAATATGATGAACAAATAGGTATAGAGTGAAATATAGGTAAAGCATTTGGTTCAGATTAATGATAGGTTCAAGTTTTTCTATACGTATTTTTTATTTTCTATGATTAATAATATGTTATTGGGGATTAAACGAGTAATCCGTCGGGAATCCCCGTGGGGCACAATACGGGACGGCTTCGGGGATCCCGCGGGGCGGGGATACCCTTTCCCATCCCCGCTAACGGGGCACATATTAGTCCCCGTCCCTGTCGCATAATAAAACGAGACTGGGATTACCCGTCCTCGACGGGTAATCCCCGCCCCTTTTACATCCCTATATGTAGGGCAGTAAATGAGCCGAGCCGCTCATGAGCGGCTCGGTGGTCAGCTCGATAAAAACACGGCTCGACTCAGCTCGATTTATAAACGAGCCGCTCGTGAGTACGATTTATTAGCTCGGTTCGTAAACAAGCCGAGCTTGAGCAGGCCAAAGCTCGCGAGTAGGCTCGAACTCGCGAGCAGGCTCGATTAGAACATTTATGAACAAATTTTAATTTTGTAGAAAACTTTGCTTGTGAGCTTGTTTATCTACACAATTAAAGAGTTAGTTGCGAGCAAACTTCATAAATATAATTAACGATTTACTCACAAACAATTCATGGTTAGATAATTTTCTTAATGAACCAAGTTCAAAGAGGATTTGGGCTCGAAACAAGCTTGAAGCTCGGCTCGAGCTCGTTGAACAAGCCAAAGCTCGGCTCGGGCTCGTTAATTTTATAGCAAGCTCGGCTCGGGTTCGAGCTCGTTAATTTTATAGTAAGCTGAGCTTGAGCAGGTCAAAGCTCAGCTCGGTTCGGCTCGATTACAGCCTTAATGGTATGACCCCTGAACTTCAAACCGTAACATAAAAGTCATTTAATTTTACACTTTGTTACACCCTTGATCATGATTACAGTTTATGCTTGATTTATTAAGAGATAGCATAGATACATCGATATGGTTTCAAACCACACATCAACCTACTCACCTTCAATCTTTAGTTATGAGAATTATCAAGTTTTGAGTTGTTAGGATGAAAGCATATTTAAAAGGTTTAAGTTTGTGGTGGTGGATTGAATCTAAAAGAAGATGCCACCTTTTAGGAATGTCATAACTTCTTAGACCTTAACTATCCAACATTAGATCTGATCAGCATTCATGAAGATGAGTTAGCAAAATCCCCAAAAGCTTTATCTATAATTCACATTGTTATCTTATCACAACAAAGCATAAAATTTTGTAGAGTATACCTATAGAGACCAAACATACTTAATATGAAATCCAAAGTCTAAGATTGGGCATATTTAGCTAGAAACTCAACGTCATAATCTAGATTTAGAGGATTTGTGAAATAAAGTGAACACTCTGACGCCCAAATCAATTTAGATTTAATCAGGATAATATAATAAATAGAGTATGAATCCATTCCAAGTTTGGCCGTATTCAATGAAATATTGACCTCTCTCGTAGTCTAGATTACAAATTTCACCCCTTTGATGTTTAATAGGGGTTTATGCAATCCTTTTCAAAATAGGATTCTTCCTGCTTAGTCACTAACTAGGAAGGGACTTCCTCCCCTCAATAGAAGGTTGTCTCTTTAACATAACAAGAATATAAGAGTCCTATAATTTTATGGCATTTGTTATCAGTGTTGGGATTTCTTGAGAAAAAATATAAAAGAAATTAATAACAAAATATGGTGCTAAGAATTTTATTGAATCTATCAATGTTCTGCACACCTTAAAAGTATTAGATTAATGACCTTTTTATAGGCTTATAATGCAACAAGAATATATTAGAGGAAATAATAAAATCTTATTTGCTATCCACCAATCCCACTAACAAGATCAAATACTTATTTTTAGGAACCATTAAACTATACTTGGTAAAAAATAACTTTGAATCAAATGACGATTCTCCGGTTCGTTTCCAGAAGATTACTCCTACAAATTTAGTTCTGATCCCAAATGACGATTCTCCGGTTCTGGTTGGCAATTTTCATCCTACAGTTCTCTATAATATGCTCTACAAGATCATAGCCAAGGTTTTGGCTAATAGATTGAAGAGAGTTTTCCTTGGTATTATCTCATAGGAGCAGTCTACTTTTGTTCTGAGTCGGTTATAATCAATAATGTGATCTCTATGTTCGAACTATTCACCCTAAAAGGTGTAAAAAGAATGGTAAATCAGGGTTAATGGGTGTGAAAATTGATATTTGAACGGCCTATGACAGTGTTCGTTGGGGTTTTCTTCAAGAAATGCTTCACAAGCTAGGGTTTCATGATAGATGGACTCATTGGGTGATATGTGCATCACGTTGATTTCGTACATGGTGGTTGTTAATGGTGTGAAGTTGGGTCTGATTGTTCCGGGACGTAGTATTGGATAAGGTGACCCATTGTCTCCATACCTTTATATCCTTTGCGTGAAAGGCCTCTTGC
This sequence comes from Euphorbia lathyris, assembly GCF_963576675.1. NCBI lineage: Eukaryota > Viridiplantae > Streptophyta > Magnoliopsida > Malpighiales > Euphorbiaceae > Euphorbia > Euphorbia lathyris. Next base: position 89,485,334 of record NC_088911.1, on the reverse strand, counting down.
AAAAGCACAACCGATCCTAAGGGTCGAACGTATTGATGAGGTGTCACATGGTGCACCAGTGTTATCTCACTTATTGTTCGTAAATGATAGTCTATTGTTGTATGATGCTAAAGAGGAAGATGTGGCTCTTAAAGCTATTTTGGTTAGGTATGAGTGTGATTTGGGTCAAGCTAATAATTACAAAAAATCGAGCATCTTTTTTAGTCAAAAGGTGTCAAAGACAGTGAAAGCCAACATTAAAAATGGGTTGGGGGGATCTCCTAGAGCTTGGATATGAGTTGCTATCCAGGCTTCTCAACTTTGGTAGGTCGTAATAAGAGATCTCTTTTTTGGTGTTTGAAAAATCATGGTATAGGTTGTTCGGTTGGTATGATAAGTTTCTTTCCCAAGCGGGGAAGGATATATGTTCTCTTGAAATTGGTAGCCCAAGCCATTCTCACCCATTGTATGAGCACGTTCTTACTTTCTGTTTCTCTGTGTGATGACCTTCAACGTATGATGAACTCCTTTTGGCGAGGTTCGAATCCTGTTGGTAAAAAATAGATGGCATCTTGGGATAAGTTGTGCGTTAGGAAAGACCATGTAGGTTTGGGTTTCAAGCATTTCAAATCCTTCAATCTTGCCATGCTGGCTAATCAGGCTTGGTCACTTGTCATTAGGCTAGAGACGTTATTTTGTCTTATTATCAAAGCTAAATATTTCCTAGGTGGGGATTTTCTATCGTCTCGGGGTTCTAATCCAAGTATGATATGGCGTATTATGTGGAGTTCATGGGACATTCTAGTTCGTGGGCTTAAATGGCGGATTGGGAATGGCTTAGAGATGAAAGTATGGACTGATCCTTGGCTGAGTGATGCTCCGAACTTCAGAATATGTACCAATGTAGAGGAGACCTTGAGAACTTGATTGTGGCGAACCTTCGGGTGGGTGGTTTTTGAAAATGGAACCTTCCTCTAACCAGTTCGTTGTTTAGTGAAGCTGATATGCGATCGAATTTAGCTACTAATGCAGGCGATTTTGAGGTTAACGACAAACTGACTTGGAATTTTGATAAACGGAAACTGTTCTCGGTCAACATATCATGTGGCTTGGGAGACTTTAATCTTTAAGAGGTTATCAAATAACAATACTTGTGGGCTCTGCTCCGACGTCAAGGAGCATGCGATGCATCTGTTTGTTGATTGTGATTATGCAACCCAACTCTAGCATCACATAGGGATTGATCATCAGATACTAGGCTCGTTTTATTTTATTGAGTGGCTTGAAGGGTTCCTAGCCACAAGATCTCTCTGAGATGTCTTCTACTTTGTATGTGCTCTAGAAGATTTGGTGTCACCGTAATACGCACCATTGGGATGGGTTGTATGCTCCTTTTACTGTTGCGGCAAAGCTCTATAAAGATTTTCTTGCTCGGTTCACGAAGTCGATGTCTCTCTGTTTTGGTTTGACATGTGGTGAAGTGGCAACCTCCTTCGTTGGGGTCGATAAAACTAAAAATATTGATGTAGGATGTAGTCTTCATAGTGCAGTTGTGGGCTTGGGTGGTATTACCGTTGATTGTGATTATGCAACCTAACTCTGGCATCACATAGGGATTGATCATCAAATACTATGCTCGTTATATTGATGTAGGATGTAGTCTTCATAATGAGGGAAAGTTTTGTAGGAGCTTATACTTTTCGACAAGTAGGTATTTTGCAACTGAGCTTAGCCAAAGCTATGGGGCTTTAACCTGCATTAATGTTGATTATGGAAGGGGCCAATCTGAAGGGCTGGTAGAAATGGATGTGGAGAAAGTGGTTCGTGTGGTTTATTCCCATTCTGATTACCTCTTGAACTATGGTGTCATTTCAAGCTTGTGATTAGATTCTTATAAACTGCCTACAACTTTGATTATGTTCGTTAGTTGCGCCGTGAATAAGATTGCATGTGAATTAGCTAGGTTCACTTTATCTAACGGTTGACAAACCTACTTTTATTAATCATTTATTGCTCAATAATATAAGGGCTAATTACTAATCTAGCCCATTTGAAGGGGTCCATTAATATATTTGATCCACTTTGCTTCCATCTCACCAAATTAGACACTTTCATCCACTTTGGACAAGAATACCCTTATTTCAATTCACCTTCTTCCTCAGACACTCAACGTCTTCTTCGCCATCCCATCCCAAGTCTTGAGAGAGAAAAGACGGTGGTTTATAGAGAGAGAGATAGAGAGAGAAGAGATTATGTTTTTAGAGAGAGAAAAGACAGTGGTTTATAGAGATAAGAGATTATGTTTCGTTCAACCTTTGAAGGATTAGTGTTTGCGGAAGATGATTAGGATGGAAAGCTCAAAAAATGAGAAAGAAAAAAAATCTAACAATTGAACTGCTGCGATATCGCATTTGTGACGAATTCGTCACAAATGCGACAAGTGTTGTTGCATCTGCGACAAGAGTTGTCGCATTTGTGACGAAATGTGACAGCTGTCATTGCTTTTGTGACGAAATGTAACAACGCAGATGCGACAACTGTTATCACAAAATGAAATGCGCCAGCTGTTGTTGCTTTTGTGACGAAATGCGAGGAAAATGGAGATAAAAAAAAGAAGCCAGACCAGCGAGAAAAACAGATGTATAAGCTAAAAATATACCATTTCTATAGAAAGCTTCATTTGTTTTGTGTTTTCTTTCCAAAATTTAGAATACTTTAATAATTTAAAAAATAACTAACGATTGCCATCATAAATTGAAAAAGACTAGTGGTATATTTATTTAAAATGAATGAAAGTATCTAATTTGGTGAGATGAAAACAAAATAGGTCAATGGACCCCTTCAATTCTAGATTTGTAATTAGCCCATAATATAATGCCTATTTCTTACTTTTAGTTCTTTATTTCTTAAAAAAAAAGTTTAAGATTAGATAAGTAAGGTGTTGTTTGATAAAATTGAAAATTAAGTGCTGAAAAAATAAGTACTGAATTTTAAGTGTTGAATTATAAGTGTTGAAAGTATTGAATGATATAGTAATTTTATAAAAATATTAATTGATAATGTTTAACTTAAAATGTTAAGTTAACTATTTTGACTTACCAAAATAAGTGATTTTTAACTTAATTAACTAATTTAAATGGTGGAGAAACAACCGTTATCAAACGCATTTAAATTAAATAAGTGCTGAATATTTTAATTTAAGTAATTAAGTACTTTATCAAACTAAGACCTTTTGGAGGCTATCAACAAGATTTCGGATAGACATGCTGTTTGTCTTAAGAGTCAGAATCTCATTAAAGCCATCTTGAGGCTTCGTCCTGCCTTCGATTCGCTTACCTTCTCCCATATTTATAGGGAGCAAAACCGCGTGGCGGATCGCTTGGCAGCTGCTGGGCATGGGGGGATGTTAGGTGTTTCTACCCTTTCCGTTCCTCCTTCTTTTCTGTTACCTTCTCTTCTTGAGGATAGGATTGGGGTCAGTCTTCCTAGACTGATCCCGGGTTAGGTTTTTGTTTGTTTGTTTTTTTCTTCCCTTCTTACCAAAAAAAAAAAAAACTAAGGCCTAAGTGTTATGAACTTATATTTAAAAGTGTAATATCAAGCGCTATTATACCGAATTAAGCGATCTATTAATTAGACAAAGATTATACTGTTCAACTATATGCTTTTCAATCATGCATAGAAATAGAGTCCAACCTCTTGAAATAAATGTACTTCTTTTTTTTTTTTTGATAGAAAATACACTTGCATTAACACAAATAATTACAATCATTTTGAATACAAGGTAAAACACATAAAGGGAAATTCTCAATAAGGATTTCTACATATGAAAGAGAAATAGCCCAGGCTGCCAGGTTATGTGCAACCATATTCGATTGGCGCCTTTCATGAATAAAATCAATATGTGAGAATGACTTTATCTCTTCGAGAATATCATTAACAAGCACACCCATCCAATTGTGAATAATTTCTTGTTTGCAAAGAAGACGGATAGTCGATAGAGAATCTGATGCAATCTGAACTGAATTAAACACAGCTTACCGAACAATACGAATTGATGATAATATTGCCAATAATTTTGCATGCAAGGCAGACATAACCACACCCAAAGGTCCTCCACCCGATAGTGCTACATAACCTGCAGAATCACGAACAACTAAACCAAATGTGCCCTTATTAGACCTGCAACAGTAAGCTGCATCACAATTAAGTTTATATTGGTGAATCAGTGGTGGAGACCAATGGATCGATCCAGCCACACCTTGTCTAGAAAAAACTTGATCAACTCCTGTATCGTACACAAGATCAAAAGCAACAGATCCATTCAGGGCTGACAACACAGACGCCACAGCCTGTTGTGAACCTTTCCGAAGCCGACCATGACAAACCTGGTTCCGCTCATACCATATCATCCAGATCAAACCACAAAAATATGCCAATTCCGACCGTGATAATATACTAAAAACCATAGAAAGCCAGTCATGACAATCAGTCCCAGATACTTTATAAACCTTTACAGACAGATTAGCAGCTTTCCAGTACATCTTAGTAATTGGACAATTTTTAAACAGATGAATTAGAGACTCCTCATTCCAACCACAAAATATACATCTAGCACATAAATCAATACCTTTTTTTGAAAGATTATGAAGACTTGGTAAAATGTTTTTCGATGCACACCAAACAGTATGTAGAAATTTTACGAGTGCTTTTACATTCCATAGAAACTTCCAGAACAATTTATAAACAATTGAAGAGGAACCTATGGATTGAGATAATTGTAACGAATGAACAGCAATCTTATAACCTGATTTTACCAAATAATCACCCATTCGAGAATGTAACCAAAATAAAGAGTCTTCTATATTTATTCTACGGTAAAATCCTCTGAAATGATCGTGCGTTGAATTACCTGTATCATTTCTATAAATTGTATATAAATATCTTTTTTTGGTAAACTGTGGATAAATATCTTAAATTTTACAGTACATTTTTATCCCAACAATTTATACCCTCCGTTATCATCCATCCATTCAGATATAAAAAAACAAAAGATCGATAAAATTCGAACCCCAATAGTTTAGATAGTAGATAAAGATGAGAGTGAAAAGCCATTTAGTTATTTGTTTGAATTTACATGAACACTGAGAAAACAAAACAAAACAAACACAACAGAACCAGAAGAACATCATAATAAAACCAAATTAAAGATGATTGTAGAAAAATGATCAGGCATCGTGAGAATCCCACTGAGTCCAATTAGCTTCACTTCCTCTACGAGGTAAACTATTAATCCTCGTATACTTATCCACTTTAAAATTAGCTCCACAAATCACCCCTTCACTATCTATCCTTTGCATTGCTCTTATCTTATTCATCGGATGCTCAAAGCTCATCAACCCCCCTTCACTATGGAACATGAACCCTGCATCCATCCATTTTTTCAATTAACTACTAATCTCAATTAATTAATTAAACTAAACTAAACTAAACAGAGAGTAAGTAATTAAGTACCTGGTGGGAAGGGGGCATAGGATTTGGCACAACTTGCTTTAACAACATCTTTATCATCACATATAACAACCGATCCATCTGCAGCTATCCCCCAAAAAAGCTTGACTCCACCATCAGAACCAAGAGCAACAAAAACATTACCAGGCTTGCTATCATATATGACAAAAGCAAAACTTCCTTCGAGATCTTTAACAACTTGATCAGCTGGATATGGACCTCTATCTCGGAGTGTTCTGTATGCTTCTATAACAAACATTGCCTCGTTACTTCCTTTGGTTAATCCATATTGTCTGTTTAGGACACATAGATTGTTTAAGCTCCCCATGAATAAGCAGTATATATCCTCAACTCCGCAAAACAACCTCTGATTCTGACGAACGTAGGAAAGAACAGCAGCTTCGCCGAAGTTCATGGAGAAGGTGTTTTCAGGATGGTGAGATAGGAATTCATTGAGGGTTTCTTTTGGTAGCTTCGGCTTTGATTTATCTGATGCTGGACTCTTTAGTTCTTCTGGTGGATTAGCAAAAGCTTGGTGAAATATTGCTAACATTTTCTCTTTCTTTCTTTCTTTCTTCTGTAGATTAATTGTGAAGTAAATAGGAGTGTATTCAATTATTTTTGTAGTATTTATATGCATTTTTTTGCTTGGATAATTATTTTATATTTATATTCTGATTTTGAAAAGTCTGTCTGACATAAGCAAACGTGGATGTTAGTGTAATGGGATAAGGTTTCTCTTACTACGAGGTATTCTTATCCAGGTTTTGTATAGTCACTTCATTTTTTATGGTTTTTAAAATAAATAAATAAATTAAAGTGGATTTTGATGGAACAGAAAACACTATTATATAATAATCCAAACAGAAAAAGTTAAAGTCAGTTTGCAAGTTTTCCTCTGAAATATTTTAATAAATCTGTGGGCTTCTGATAATTGATTATGGTGTCTTTTTCTTCCTGAACAACCTTTGGAAAAATGTAAAACAAGCTTTACTCAATTGTTTCTACCACTTCTTTTATTTCAATGTTAAGATAAAATTCCAACAAATTATATATAGGTTTCTCTGAATTTGTTCAAAAAAATCCACCTCTACATGTATTTTATTATTTAATTAGTCAATTAAACTAATTAAACTTTTAAATTTGTAAAAAATCCTACAACTTTAAAAGGTAGAAAGTTAATTTATTTAAAGATTTAGATTCACAAATTAGACCATTATGTTTTAGATTTTAATTTTTTTTTTATAAATTTAAACAAATTGAACCTTAATTAATAAGAATAAAGTAGCTTAGTGGTATCACTCAATTGTTGAAAAATAAATGATTGGGGTTTAAATTTCACGTCTTACATCTAAAAAACAATGATATTTATTAGGGTAAAGTTCAAATAAAACCCTGTGGTTTCACTAATTTTCAGATAAAGGATTTCGGTTTATTTTTTTGTCAAAACAAGGATTGAGGTTTCAAACTTGGATTAATGCTATTAAAACCATATTTAACGATCTGAAAATGAAAATTTTCAAGAATTAAAGTTGTTCAATGTCATATTTTCTATGGAACTGCATTTTCAATTTTCGAAAATCATCTTTTTTGGAACTTTTTCTCTCTTTATCAAACATCATCTAAACAATCTCAAAATAAAAAAGTTGAAGAATTAAAGTTGCTTAGAATATTAGTATTTTTTAAAATATGTCATTTTTAAAGTCGTCAAATGTGTTTTTAAAAGTATCAATCGAAAAAATCCTTATTTTGTTAAAGTTGAAAACCTCAATCCCCGTTTTGACAAAAAGTAAACCACAGTCCTTTATCTGAAAATTAGTGAAACCACAAGGGTTTTATTTGAACTTTACCCTATTTATTAATATAAAAAATTTGTATGACGGGTAACGGGTACCGGGTACCCTAGGGGGTATTCCCATACCCGTCCCATTACCCTAACGGGTAATGGTTTTGATTCCATACTCGTCCCATACCCTTTTATACAGGGTACGGGTAGTCCCATTAGAGTCAGGTAGTGCCGGGTATCCACGGGTACACTACCCGTTGCCATCCCTACCAACAACTTCTTAAATTGGCTCTTAAGTTAAAATTTAAGGATGGAGTATGAAAAATGAGCTCCAACAACCTCTTAGTGGCTCCTCAAATCACTACGAACCTCTTCATCTTCTTTATTAATAGAGAACATCTCTCCACCTACCAGTGCCTCTTAATTCATTTTTTATTAATAATTTATTATTGAGGATTCTCTCTCCTACACTATTGGTAAATATAACAAACATTAATAATTTTAATAATAAAATAATAAATAATGAGTGAATATAAAGATTATTGTTGGAGATGATATGCCTTAGTCACTCTTAAATTACTAAGAGTCAATTATTTATATTATTTTTAGAGACTGCACTAAGAGTCTCTTGAAGATGCTCTAGGAGATTATGGCATATGTCTGTGGAAAAATTGTTCATGTATTTCAATTTGTGGATCCGCAATGTTTTAGTCAGTGTGATGTTTGTATAAGGGCTAAATAAACAAGGATGCCATTTTGTAATAGCACAATGAAGTCAACAAATGCATTTGATTTGTTACATCTTCACTGCTGGGGGCCTTATAAATAGATACATATTGACAATTGTCGATGATCACAGTAGGGCAATGTGGACAATTTTCTTCAAACACAAGGATCAAGTGAGTGTGTTAATTGACAGTTTCTTTATTATGATCAGAACACAATTTCAAAAAATAGTCAAATGCATAAGAACAGATCATGTTATTGAAATTATAAGTCAAGCAACTTCTACCAATACTACATAAAAATGGAATTCTACATATAAAAATCTTGTATATACACACCTCAGCAAAACAAGTGTGGTAGAGAGGAGACATAGAAGTTTGACATATGTAGCAAGGGCATTATTGAAAGAGAGTGTTTTACCAACCAAGTTCCGGGGAGAGGCTATGTTACATGCCACAACACTGCTCAACATATCCCTTACCAAGGTTTTGAATTGGAAATCACCATTGTATGTTTTGTATGACAAAGAGCCAAATTATACTGATCCTAAGATTTTTAGCTACAAAGGATATGTGCTCAATGTAAATCCAAACAAGGGAAAATTTGATGATAGATTAATACCTTGTATATATCTAGGGTATTCTACTGGATAGAAAGGATTGTAGATGTACAATCCAATCACAAACAAACTGTGTACATCCAGGGATGTGAAGTTTGATGAAACATGTTTTCCCTATGCAACTAACATTTCCATTTTGCTTCCACATCCATGCAGATAATTCAATCACCTTTAATAAGAGCTGAACCAGATGTTGTTCTAGATGATGATAAGGTTCAAGATTATCATGCAACACTAAATATATTACCAGAATCTTCTGATAATAATCAACTTTCAGAGGCAGCAGATGTGACAGATCATATGGAGGAACATGATGTGCACAATTCTAAAGCAGCAAGAATTAATGCATCAAATGATACACAAGGCAGAAGATCTACTAGGCAACACTCTAGCCTATATGGATGAAGGATTTTGTGGTTAATCATGTATCACATGAAGGGCAAAGTTCCTTATTAATGAGCACAACACAGTAAGCTTATTTAGCTAAATTACATAAGGAACATGAGCCTAAAAACTATGTTTAAGCAAAAGGGATCCTAAATGGGAACATGCAATGGATGAAGAGATATCAACATTAGAAAAGAACAAAACATGGAAGTTAGTTCCACTTTTAAAAGGGAAGATGACCATTACATCAAGATGGATTTTCAAAGTGAAATATGATGCAGATGGAACTGCAGTATAAAGCCAGACTTGTGGCTAGGGGTTATAACTAGAGGTTTGGGATAGATTATCATTACAATTATTCTCCAGTGACAAAAGTCATAACTGTCAGAGTATTTCTTGCAGTGGCTACTTCAAACAATTGGCCAAATTGATATAAACAATGCATACTTGCATGGTCTTATTGAGGAAGAACTTTATATGGAAGCGCCATAAGGATATGACAGTCAGGGTATAGTGTGCAAATTGGAGAAATCTTTGTATGGCCTTAAGCAAGTTGGGAGACAGTGGAATAAGGCCTTCACATACAAGCTTTTAAAATTGGGGTATGTGAAATCTATCCATGACTATTTTTTGTTCACAAAACGAACAACAGATAATCATTTTATAGCTTTAATAGTATATGTTGATGATGTTTTAATCACTAACACTTCAATGAAGCTAAAAGATGAAACTAAAAAGGCACTGTATGAATCCTTTACTATCAAGGATATGGGAGAAGCAAAAAAATTCCTTGGAATTGAGCTAGCTAGACCAGACAATCGGCTCATGATTTCACAGTCTAAGTACATAAAAGACTTGATTGAAGATACATGAATGAACAAAGCTAACAGTGTGACCAGTCCTTTTCATAGTGGAATTAAGTTAGAAGATGATTCTCCTCTATATCATGAGATAGAAAGATTTAGAAGTCTTGTTGGTAGATTACTATATCTGGATTTCATTAGACCAGATATAACATATGCTATACAACAATTATCTCCATATATGAATCCAACAACCTTGCAAATGGAAGCAACAATGCATGTGGTTTGGTATTTAAAAGGTTTAATTTATATAAGGTTGTTTTACAGAAGTGATGGAGATTTGATACACATGGAGGCTTATTGTAACTCTGACTGAGAAAGATGCAAAGTGACATGAAAGTTTATGACTGAATTAAATTTAATTTCAGTTGGAATATTGTGTACTTATTGGTCAGAATTTAATTTTATAAAAGTCCAAAAAGCAGGGCACAATGAGCAAAAGTTCTACAGAAGCAGAATATAAAACCATGTCCACTGCATCATATGAGCTCAAGTGGTTATCATATTTGCTGATTGAATTTCAATATCAACAACAACTGCATATTCCTTTATTCTGTGATAACCAAGATGTAATACATATAACAGCCAACCTTGTGTTCCATGAACAGATGAAACATGTAGAGATTGACTGTCACATAGTCAGGCAACACATGGAATCAGGTTTTTAAGTACACTTTATTTCAGTACATCACAACAGCTAGCATATTTGTTAACAAAGCTTTTAGCAGGTGCTCAAATGATATCAGATTACATAGAATGCAGTCTTACACTTATGAATTTGTAGTAGAAACAAACTGAATATGAAGTTCTAAGAGATCAAGTTGAAATTGTCAATCATTTCAACTTGAGGGAGGACTATTAAATTATATACGGTTATATTCAGTTAGTAATATGCGGAAATGAATGAGGGTATTATGATCACTGTATGAAAGTCAAGTTGTTAGGTTTAGTTGCAATTGTATATAAACACTTGTTCTTTTCTATCTTGATTCTTAGAAAATTAATAGTTTTATCTTTTTACATTCCATATTTAGTGTTCTTGTTTTTTTTTTTTTTTAATTTGTTATTGAAATTTTGTTTGTTGTATTTAGATACTTGTTTCGATGCTTTAACACTTTAACGTATTTTTTTTTCCTCCTTTTGATCGAGGAACTGGTTGTGTTTTTTCAACACGATGTTGACGTATATTCTGCTTGTTTAATGAATTGCTTAAAATAAAAAGAATGGATATAATTGAGGTGATTGATTGGAATTAAATGGTGGTATGGAGTTATCTGGAATACAGATGTGGTAAACTTAAACAGTGGCAAGGAGGGATAAGGACAGCTAATCCTGTGGGTGGATATAGAAATACAAATACTGCAATTTCAACGTTCAGGCATTCAATTGTCTCGTAGCTATCATAAAACTTTACTCTTTTTTTTAAAGAAATTGAGGCAGGCATTGGCATATATACCCCACATAATCATGATTTATCATATTGACTTTGAGTTGCCAAATGCCATAATATCCCTCCCTACTTTAATTTCTATATGGCTGCAGCTTTTTCTTTTCTTTCTTTTCATCTTATTTATCTTCTTCTTATTTGAATTTCTTTTTAAAGCTTTAATCTAACCAAGATTAGGATCAGTTAAATATGGCTCAAAACAATAATTAAAATCCCAACTATGTGACTAAATTGCAAAACAAACTTACGAATCCAAAAAATTAAGAATTTTTAATTTGTGTTTTGATCAACTAAAATTCCGACCACAAAATTTGAAAGGGATTGTACTTTGACAGAGGATCAGACTCGAAATGGTTGCTGTATTGGAACAGACGAATCATCCAATCTAGGGTTAATACACATATTTGTCCCTGTGTCACAGATTTACCCTTAAATCAAATAAACCCACAAAACTATCCCTGAATTTTTCATAAACCTGCAATTATATCCTAATCTGACGGAGCTGCTAAACGGCGATGCCATCAAACCTTATTGTCTCCAAAAAAATTGGATGACGACAATCAAAATTCATTTGGTTTCTTATTGTTTTCTATTGCTATTGCTTTTGGATTAATTAGGAGGTTTAGACACCATTTTATTAGGTTGATTGAACTTTTACGAAAATGAATTTTGACCAATCTGTACTTCTAACTTGCTTTTAATCGAAATTGAATGTGCATACTTTTTTCTGTTTGTGATTGATTGTTCTTTTCTGAAGTTTTTCTGGAGATAAGAAGGTTTAATGTCATCGCCGTTTAGCAGCTCCGACAGATAAGGGTATAATTGCAGGTTTATGGAAAATTCAGGGATAGTTTTGTGGGTTTATTTGATTTAAGGGCAAATCTGTTTTTCCGAGAAAACGCAAGGGCAAATATGTGTATTAACCCTCCAATCTATAATACAACCACAGATGACATGGTAGAGTATCTTTAGACAGAGACAAAGCCAGTCCGGGATTGAGGGTTTCCGCGCTCCAGACGTCGATTTCACTATTGAATAGTATTAATACTTGTAGTTTTAATCACACGGACCTTACCTTAATAACTATATAATATTTGATTAGGCTTAAAACATTATTTGATCCCTGACCTATCCAAAATTGTGTCATTTGACCCCTGACCTATTATTTGGTCACATCCTGGCCCTGGACCTATCCAATTTGGTGAAATTTCACCCAATTTGTATAAATACTTAACAGAATCGTTATCTCAATGATAAGTAACGATATTTTGACACTTAAACTTGAAACGTGATATTTCTTAAAGTTTTTTTCACATTATGTGGAAATAATTAATTAGATTAAAAAAATAAAAAAATAAAAAACAAATCCTAAACTAAAATCCATTAAGTTCAAACGTAAAAATATCGTTACTTATCAATGAGATAATGATTCGGTAAGTTTGAATCCAAATTGGATGAAAGTTCACCAATTTAGGATAGATCAGGGACCAAATGTGACCAAATGATAGGTCAGTGGCCAAATGATAAACTTTTGGATAGATCAGAGGCCAAATAGTGCTTTAAGCCTATTTGGTTATTCATTGTTAAATATCTTTTTTTTTTTATTTTTATTTTGTTTATATATACATCTTTTTTTTCAACCAAAAAAATGAATTAATAAGCCAAATCATGGCAAAATTGTAACAATGAAGCAGAAACATAACTCGCTAATAAATTAAAAAAAAGAAGGGCAAGTGGATAAACAATAAGACTGTGCTAACACATGTGTCATCTCATTCGCTTGTCGCCGTATCCATTTGACTATGTAAGAGTCATTTGATGTTAGAATCGATCGTATTTGAATAATTCTATCCCCAAATTCAGAATCATCAACAGAACTAGAATTTATTGCATCAATCACTTGTTTAGCATCAGATTTGAAAACTACATTCCTTATTCCATCAGCTTTTAGCCATTGCATAGCATGTATTAGAGTTTCGGCCTCACATTCTCGTGTTGTCGGACAACATAACAAACTCGCACATCTCCCCATTATAAACTGCCCATTTGCATCTCGTACTGCTGCTTCCATCCCTGCACGACCATCAGCGTTAAAGCATGCAGCATCAACACAGCACGAGAGAAATCCTTCCGATAGCGGGTGCCAAGCCGTGCAACCAGCAGATGAAATATTTCCTGCTACTGTATTCCCGATCCGTTGTTCTCCCGTACCAGTCTGATTCCTCAAGGCATTTGCTTCTGACCAATCATTAAGTACTGTGCAAGCTTGAGCCACTATTTGATCTGTTGTGCGAATCTCATACTGCCAAAGACGTGTATTTCTAGCTTGCCATAAACTTCAGAGGTGCATCAAAAATGTTTTTACAATTTGTTCCGGTGCTGCTCTAATGATATTATGAAACCATTCTGTCAGGTTCTTAGCTACCGCCGTCTCTGCATTAATTCGTTCCAGAAGTCCCGCCTTCTGTCACACTCTGATAGCTCCTGCATATTCAATAAAAAGATGTCATCCATTTTCCTAAGGTTCGTTACATATCACAAGTACTACATATCCGTAACCCACGAGATTGAAGATTCACACGCGTTGAGAGACAATTGCGTGCTAATTGCCAACCAAAATACCGAACCTTTTGTGGAATGTCAGCATACCATAATTTTTTCCAAGCTCCCTGAACATGAAATCTTTCGCCTGCTTCCAATGTTGTAGCCAATCGGTAAGCACTTTTCACTGTGTAACGTCACGAAGAATGAAATTTCCATATTAACCGATCCTCACTACTCAAAGTACCAACGGACAGTTTATGAATTTTTGTAATATCTCTATGCTCAAAAATTTCCTCCAACAGCTCTTCATCCCAATCCCTGAAATTATAGATAAACAAATCATTAACTTTCAAATATACATCTTATATTTCTTACTTTTATTTATACAAATTTTTGGTCTTATCTAATTTTTTCTTGTCATACCTTTTCTATTTTACTTTCGACAGTTTAAATCTAGTGTGCGCAAAATAACTACAGTAAAACCTCCATAAATGCATATCCTTGGGACTGGAAAAAAATATTCATTAAGCGAGATTATTTATTTATCGATAAATTAATAAATTATTCATTTATCGATAAATATTCATTAGATATGTAATTATCTTGTTTAGGTAATATGTTATTTGATTGATTTGTAATTATCACATTAGCGTAATTACAAATCAATCAAATAATTATAGGCATAATTATAGGCACAATTATAGATCTTGTTTTTGTAAACTTTTGGGTATTTATATATATATATATATTTTCCTTGGGTATTTATATTGATATATATGTTTTTTTTTTGTATGTAATTTAATAATTATTACTTTATATTTTCATTGGGCACTTAAGGATTTAAATATTTTTTATTACTTAATGCATTTAGCGAGGTTATTACTTTAGTCCATTGGCCCAAGTCGGGACCGGAAGAATTTATTATATAATCGAGGTTATTACTTTATCGAATATTCATTTATCGAGGTTTAACTGTATTCTAATTTTCTATATATATTAAAAACTTCATTAGTTGATTAAAAAAAAAAAACTTCATTAGCTGTAATTTCCTCAAATTTCTACGGCTATAATTGAGAATATGTCCACAGATATGGGTTGGGTCATGATTATTGAAAGAGTTCCTTACATGAATCTCATAAATAGAAAAAATACAAATATCTCAAATGGAGTTATTCCTTTTATGTCAAATACTTTAAATCATACCTTCAATATGTCATTAACGACACAACCCTTCAATTTAGTTGGCTTTTGTTTTTTTTTTTTTTTCCTTTTTTCTGGAAAAGTTGGTTTTATTTGTTAATAATTTTAGATAAATAAATGTATATTCATATAAATAAATGGGTAATTAATTTATTAGTCCCTATATTTTAACAAAACACACTGTTTAGTTCCTGTATTTTCAAAAACACATGATAAAGTCCTTAACCTTTTTCTCGATGAACTGTTTAGTCCCTAACGTTTTTCTCGGTGAACTGTTTAGTCCCTGCCGTTAGACTCTCATGAAGATTTTGTTAGTCATTTTGGATTTGCGTTCTTCTTTTCCTTTATTTTCCATTCATTTAAACTCTAATGCATCTGAAATCAACTTTGAGTGTTCTTTTTCTTGATTTTCTTCTTAATCGTTCAAATTCGTAAGCATTGGGTCTGTTCTTTTTCTTGTTCTCTATACAAATAGCTTCTTCTCTAAATTGGATTTCATCTTCTAAAGTTTGAAGGTAAATAGTAAAGGGTAATTTAGTTATTTCCGAAGTCATAAACGGTAAAAAATCTAACAAACAGACGGAAGGACTAAACAGTTCACTGAGAAAAAGATTAGGAACATTACCATGTGTTTTTGAAAATACAGGGACTAAACGGTGTGTTTTGTCAAAATATAAAGACTAATAAATTAATTACCCTAAATAAATTCACCTATCACATCTTCTTTATTGATATAGGTAGAAAATGATAAAATATAATTTAAATTTAATAATCTCATTTTTTTAATTTTGATAATCATATTAATATCCAATAAATTTTTTATATGAAAATATCCAACAGTTCTAACATTATTTAGGCTTATATATATTAGGCATAATATTCATTTCGCTATTTAAATTAAGGCTTCAAAATCAATGAAGATTTTAAACTATTAAAATCACCAATCAGGTTCCTGGACTAAACAAAAATTATCAATTGAGTTCATATTCTAAACAAAAATCATTAGTTGAGGCCTCACCGAAATTTATTCGGTTGAACAGTTTCAGACCCTTTTTCCCAAACTCATTTTGAACCGACATAGAAATTATTATAGTCTATATTTTTTTTGTAGGAATAGGAAAGGAAAAAAACAAAACAAAGAACAATTAACCTGGGATTAGCCTAGGGAAGCTAACCCCAACCCTGTCTTCTAAAAGAAGAGAAGAGAGAAAGGTAGGGGGATCAGAAAGGGTAGTAACACCTAACATCCCCTCATGGCCAGCCGCAGCCAAGCGATCCGCAACACGGTTCTGCTCTCTGAAAATGTGACTGAACTTTAAGATCTCAAAGGAAGAGCAAAGCCTCTTAATAGCTTTGATGAGGTTGCGGCTATTAAGACCAATAGCATGATTCTCAATAATCATTTTGATGGCCTCCAAATTGCCAGACTCCACAGACAGCTTCTTAACGCCCAGGCTTTTAGCAAGCTCTATGCCAGAGAGAATACCCCAGAGCTCCGCAAAGAAGGAAGAGCCCAACCCAAGATTCTGTGTGAACCCAGAGAGCCAGGCGCCCCCCGTATCTCTGAGAACACCTCCGGCCGCAATCTTACCATTGATAAGGCAGGAGCCATCCGTATTTAATTTGATTACCCCCTCGCTCGGCCTGCTCCACCCCACGAGATGGACATCACTTTCCTGGGTAGACCTGGCAAGGGAATCCCCTTTAAGACTCTCAATAATAGTAGAGAGTTTTTTGGAGAAGAACTCAGCTAAGTTTGGAATAACAACAGTTTTATTACAAAAAATCTCCTCATTTCTCCACTTCCAGATTTGGTGACAGATTATAGCAAAGAGAATGTCCCCATGCTCCAAGTGAGTCAGTAACTTCCCACTAATACCATCAGAGAACCAGTCAAACTCAGAGTGGGCCAGGAAGGAAGAGAGCATATGGTGTGGGAGAATTTTCTTCCAAACCTCTTTACTCTTAGAGCAATCCCTAAGAGCATGGCACAAAGATTCAACATGGCCACTACATCTACTGCAAGCTCCCGAGTCCGCCAAATGCCGTCTGTGCCTATCCGAATTAGTAAGAAACCTGTCCTTAACTCCCAGCCACAGGAAACTTTTAATACGGTAAGGGACTTTGAGGGCCCAAATGGATTTCCAAATATCCGAGGGGGGATCAAATCTGTTGAGGGTAGAAGCTTCAAAGGCAGACTTGCAAGAATAAACTCCATTATTAGTTAGCGCCCAGCAATGCCTATCCATGTCCTCCTCTTGATTACTAACCTTCACTCCCCGAATTCTAAGGAGAGTCTCCAGGCTAAAGAAGGTATCAAACTTAGACCAGATCCAGTCCCCCTCTGAGTCTACTACATCTGCAATCCTCCAGTTATGGGTTTCCCTAGGAGGGGGGGGGGGGGAGCTATAAACATCCATTAACGGTTGATCCCCAATCCATGTGTCAAACCAGAAGCTGATGGTCTTACCATTACCCACCTCCAGACCAACCCCCAAGCAGAATTCTGCAAACACGGCGCTAAGCCCTTTCCAGAGGAAAGAACAATTGACAACTCTCTCCTTAGGGCCCCCAAAGATTTTGTCTTTCCTATACTTACCACAGAGAAGGCGAACCCAAAGAGAGGAGGGGCATTGCCATATACGCCAAAGGAGTTTCATTAATAAAACTTTATTATTATCCTTTGCTTTCCTAATGCCCAGACCACCAGAAATTTTCGGATGACAAACCTCACTCCAAGGCACAAGATGGATCTTTCTTCCCTCCACAGCTTCCCCCCACAGGAACCTGCGGTTGATCTTATCAAGATCATTAAGAACAGGACCCGGAAGCTGATAAGCCTGCATAATGTGATTGGGAGTAGCACAATTAACTGATTGAATCAACGTGAGGCGGCCAGCGAGAGAAAGAGTCTTTGCTTTCCAAGTGGAACACTTCATATTAGCTTTGTCCAAAGTATCTTTAAAGGAAACTTTAGAGACTCTCTCACTGTGGAGGGGAATGCCCAGATACTTCCCAAGAGAATCAGTAAGAGGAATACCAGAGAGATCACTTAACCTTTTACAGACTCTCGGATTCATATTCTTAGAGCACATCATTTTGGATTTCTGGATGTTAAGTTTCTGCTCAGAGGCCGAACAAAAGCAATCAAGAATATCCATTATAATACTCATCTGCTCCTCATTACCTTCCAGGGAGATAAGGACATCGTCTGCAAAGAATAAGTGAGTCACCTAGGGACAGAAGCTATTGATAGCAATCGGGTGGAAACTCCCTTTATCAACTGCATCTTGAATTAGGTGCGATAACCTTTCCATAGCAATAACGAAGAGGAAGGGACTCATAGGATCACCCTGACGGATACCCCGGCCCGGGGAGAACTCCTCCGATATATCCCCATTAACCATCACTTGAAACACAGGAGAAGAGATACATACCTTAATTAACCTTCTCCAGCTGTCCGAGATCCCAGCTCTCTCCAGACTCTCCATTAGGAAATTCCAGTTGATACGATCATAGGCCTTCTCCAGATCCAGCTTCAGAGCCACAATGCCTTTCTTCCCCTTCCTAATCTTCATAGTGTGGACCATCTCTTGGGCAATCACCACATTGTCCATCATTTGTCTACCTGGCGCAAAACTACCCTGATTCTGACAAATGATCGTAGGAAGAATGCCACAGATTCTATTAGCCATAATCTTTGTAACCGTCTTATAAAGAACATTACAAAGACTGATAGGTCTCATATGAAAAAAGGAAGTAGGCTTATCAATTTTAGGAATCAGAACCAGAAGGGTTCTATTCACCATCTCAATATCATGCGAACCATTAAACACACCTATGACAAAATTATAGATACCATCCTTCACCACTTCCCAATGTTTATGGTAAAAGCCCGTAGGCAGGCCATCAATCCCAGGAGCTTTAGAAGCCCCAATACTGAAAATGGCTTAGTCTATCTCTTTACGGGATATAGGTTTGAAGGCATCCTGACTGCTTTCCACACTAATCAGAGGAAAGGAAGCGACAGAGTGAGCCCTCTCCAGCTGGACCGGTTCCTCTTTAAACAGATCCTTATAGAACTCCAGGGCCAATTTCCGAATCTCCTCATCTTCATACACCCAATCACCATTAGAATCCTTAATGGCATCAATTCTATTTCTCTGCCTCCTGATCATGGTAAAAAGATGGAAGTATCTGGTATTCCGATCCCCATCTCTAATCCAGGACTTCCTAGATTTCTGAAACCAGAGAAGCTCCTCCTGCCTGAGCACAGCTTCAAGCTCATTCTGAAGGCTTCTGAGAAGGCCATCCAAACTATGATCAAACCTCACTTCCAACCTATGCTGAATGCCCTCCATCCTATTTAATAACTTGTTCTTCCTTCTAATAATATGCCCAAAGACATTTCTATTCCACCCTAGCACATTATTCCTGAACCCTTCCGTAGCTTGAAGGACATTCGAATGAGGTTTCCAATTCTCTTGAACGAAACCCTTGAACTTAGGATGGGACTCCCAAGCCAACTGATACCGGAACGGTCTCTCTCCCCTAGGGCGGTTACCTTTCAAAAGCCTAAATAAAATAGGACAATGATTCGAATGTCAGAACGGGAGATTTAACACAGAACTCTCAGGGTAAGAAGTCTGAGCTAAAACATTAGCGTAGACCTTATCCAAACGAACAAAGGTACTGTTACGTTTCCAAGTGAATCTATGACCAGAAGCCCCCAGATCGGAAAGCCCACATAAATCCATACTATTCTTGTGATGAAGGCAGCGATTAACATAATGATTAGAACCCCCTCTTTGATCACTCATAAAGGCGATATCATTAAAGTCACCCGCCACGAACCAGGGTTCAGAAATGTTGACACTCATAGAGTAGAGAACCTCCCAAAGCCGTTTACGATTAGCTAGGACAGGGTCAGCATACACAAGGGTAATAAAAAAAGAAACATTACCGGGGACACTCACTTTACAGTGAATAAACTGCTTATCCATGTAGATAATATTGAAATGAACGCGATCTGGCCTCCACAAAAGCCAGATCCCACCAGCCCGGCCAGTTGCCTCCGATCTAACACAGTTCCAGTTTTTAAACTTTTTAACCACCTCATCTGCCTTATCTCCACTAATCTTAGTTTCCAATAAAGCAAAACAAGAAGGATTAAACTGTTTAATAAGATCATTAATATGGACATGGGTAGCCTTGCTAGCCGCACCCCTAACATTCCAACACAACAAATCCATAGAAAGGAGGAAAACTGACCGCACCCACACCCCTAAGCCAGGTATTTGCTAGGGGCTCCTGAGAGCCTCGCCGAGGTACATGTCGACCCTCTCTTCTCTGGTAAGCCTAAAGTATTTTGGATACTTTTCTGTTTACCCTTAATCTGCTTTTTCAAACTAGTTTTAGTAACTCCCATTGATTTCCCAATCCCAGGATCACCACACAGAACAGGAATACTAACCTCATTAATCTTCTTCATACTTTGGCCCGGCACGGCCAGTGACCCCCCTTGGGCTTCGTCTTTAGACACGAAGAGGGGATTAACAGATTCAACCACCCTCTCAGATGGTTCAACCGACTCCAAGCCCGACATGCTTTGAACATCCCCCTGGTCAGGATCCTGAACTTCCTCCATCAACAGGGCCCCAAACCTAGATCCTGACGTGAAAGCTGAACCGGCTCCAGGCTCCTCCCTAGCATTAGAGATAGGTTTCTCTTTGATACTGGGCAGAACAAGAGGTTTAGCAGAGGAGGCCTTCAAGTTAATGCTAACATCAGGAGGACAATTCTGCCCAACTGAAGGTTGTGTTCTTCGTCTATTATTAGTCCTCTTTGCCACCATCCATGGCCCAAAATTCCCACCATTCCACTGGCTCACTTCAGATCTATCCACACCATCCACCACAATCTCCTTTATAACCTTCTCCCTTTTCGGGCAACCCTCCTGAGAATGACCATACATGCCACAATCATAACAAATGTTATGTAACCCTTCATACTCGATAAAGAACACCTTGTTTCGAACACAGAATTTTGATAACAAAGGTTTAACAAGATCAACATCAACACAAACCCTAGCAAACTTGCCCCTAATAGCTCCCACCGTAGTTTTGTCTACGTGGTGGACCTTTCCAACTAGCCCTCCAATCTTGCTGAGGAACTTTTCGCTATAATACTCAATGGGAAGGCCCGGGAACCTAACCCAAGTCAAAATCCTGTTAATAGAACAGTCGTGAGGATTAAAATTAGGAACCCAAGGCCTTAAGGCCAAAACATGGTTGGAAATAATATATGGGCTTCCCTTAATCACAGCATTATAATCTTCAACCCTGGTGAATTTAATGACATAGTAGTCATTCTCCAGGTCAGTAATACTGACTTTCCCTTTCCTTGCCCACTGAGCTTGGATCCTTTGGAAAAAATAGTTAAAGCTAATACGCTTCCCAAGCACCGTAACAATTAGGGAAACCTTCCATTTCTCTCTAAGCTCCCTCTTCTCGGCTGAAGAGAGTCTGATCATAGGACAAAGAGGATCGTCTTGGATACCCTCCTCATCATCGGAATCCGAGTACAGATCCTCGGACTCCCCCACAATCATCACCTCCTCCATACAAGGCTCCTCCTCTACTACTCCCATAACAGTGTCTTTCCAAGAACTTTTCCCAATCCCATTAACAATAACCCTAGATCTAGGAGAAACTGCATTCCCCTGACCTACTACCTCCTAGCCCCCAGCCGTCGCCCTAGCCTGCCCGGCACTGCCCGGGGAACTGCCCATAGTGCCTGCCTCAGCGTCGGCACCCTGCCCAGCACAGTGCCCGGCACCTCCAGCCCCCTGCTCGGCACTGCCTGTGCCGCCCCCAGCCCCCTGCTCGGCGCAGCCTGCGCCGCCCCCAACCCCCTGCTCGGCAAAGCCTGCCCCAAGCCCGCCTAGCACGCTCCACCCGGCGCTTGGCACCCCCCGCCCAGCCCCCTCGGCACTCCAGCCGAGCGGCGGCGCCTTACCCCCTGCCCAGATCTCCCGCCCGAGATCCGCAGGCGCCGCGCCCCTAGCCGCTCCTTGGCCCGCAAAACTCCAGCCGCCCACCACCTGGCCCCCTGCCGCCTCCCTCACCACCCCCGATCCCCCAGCCGCGCCTCCCAAATCCCCTCCCAATTCCGGATCTCTCGCGCGCCCACCCTCCTCCATCCCTCCCATACCCATTCCGCAACCCTCACCCTGGCCGCCCCGCCCATCCACGCCTTGCTCCCCCCCAGATCCGCCACCCGCCGCCCCCCTCTCCCTCGAACGATCCCGAACCCGCTTCACCATGAAACCCTAGGCAAAAGAGAAAGAGAAAATCTATAGTATCCCGCTTTTAATATATTAATAGATATTAAATCTAATTTAATATTTAATTATTATAGTCTATATTAAATAGTCACAGTTTCTGATTTTAGGATATTAATAGATATTAAATCTAATATAGACTATACTAATTATTATAGTCTATATTAAATAGTCACAGTTTCTGATTTTAGGATATGATTATAACTCAATTGGTATTTTTTGTTTAGTTCAGAACATGATTGAAGATTTTGATAGTTTAGACTCCTAATTGATTTTGAAGTTTTAGTTAAATGATATAATTAATGCCTATATATTAATACACAAAACAATTTTTTTACAGTTTTATTTCTTTTGCTAATATTTTATTATTATGGCTTTAATATGCAATGGTTTTCTTTAGACAATATCCTACATTCCTAATCTGTTAGATTTAACCAATAGATTTAAAACCCATCACCTAATGATCCATAAACAGAAAATCTTTAAAAAAAATCCATAAACAAGAAACGGATGTTAACAGAAAAAAAAAACTGTAAAGAGGAAAATGGGGCATAACTGTTTATTTGACAAAATCAAAATAAATTATGCAGTTTATGATAAAATAAGTAAATTCTTAAGTAAAAGAATTTATTTAATGATATAATAAAAAAAACACACGGTCTTAATTGTAAAATTAATATCAAACATGATGTTTGGTGTAATTTCCTCTTATGGAAAAATGAAAATGGACACTGGGCTCAACTTACAAGGCCCAAAATCTGAGTATTATTAGAAGAATAGAGCAGAGACTCAACATTCACATACGATGGCAATTTATATGAGAAGAAATTACTAATAAGTCATGAAAAATCCCCACAGTATAACTTTGTTGGGAAATTAGTTTATACTTTTTGATATTTGGTCAATTACACTATTATGTACCCTGTACTTTTAGAAACTACTTTTTTTCATCCCTACATTTTAACTTTATTTTCTTTTCATTTTAAAATCAAAACGATTTTTTTTTTCAATGTAAAAGAAATAAAGAAACGTATGCTTTAACGGGGCGTTTGGTATTCTATTGGGATAGGGATAAGGATAAAGGTTGGGATAAGGACAAGGATAAATGGTTGGGATAAGGATAAAAATATAATTCGAGAATTATTATTCAATGTTTGGTATATGGGATAGAGATAGAGATAAAATAATACATTTTACTATTTTAACCTTATTTAAGCTACATAACATTAATTTGAGGGATAAAATAGACTTTTTCATCCTATTAAAATCGCAGGAGCTTATCCCACCTCCTTATACCACCCCCCTCCTGGGTATAGAATTCGAGGGATAAGAGACTTATCCCTCATCTGTCTCACTCTCCTATCTCACAAACAAACACGTGATAACTTATCTCGTGTTTTTTTATCCCTATCCCACCTCCTATATCCCTTCTAACAAACACTCCGTAGATGGATAGGGAGGAAGATGATAAAAGAAGAAAAAAAAAGTGAATTCAAACTAATTGAGAAAAGTATATTAGGTATTAGAGCATCCCTAGTGGTCGGAGGTTACACACCCTCCAACCAATCCACATCACCAATTTCTAACAACTCTCTATCCAAAATAACTCTATTAAAAATCTTCTCTAGTGGTTAGTCACTATCATCACTCTAATGGGTCCCACATATCATATAATATTTTTTTTTCTTTATTTTTAATTAGTAATAAATTAATATTAATAGAATAAAAAATATCTATTATAATTTTAATTAATTTTTTTTTCTATATTGGTTTTGAATAAAGCAGTGGCGGAACCAAGACCCCAGATGACCCGAGGTTCAAACATATCAGTAAAAAAAAATTCAAAACGTAAAAAAAAATTCGAAATTAACCATGTGGTTGACGGTTGGGCAAAATTTTTTTAACCTCCAATGCGTTAAAACTGTAAAAATATTATATTTTAATTAAAGATCTAGTATTTTCGCTTGGAAAACATTAATTTCCTCTTCTATTGAAATAAAAATTGAAATCCAAAGCTGTTGAAATGAATTTTAAAATCAGTAAACACAATAAACTAAAAACTCAATTAAACTATAGAAGAATATGGCCACACCTTTAGAGCTTTTTGTCACAGGTTTTTTAATACACACGCGCCTCTTGCCAAATTTGTTTGACACAAGCCATACATTTTTTGCCAGCACAACTGCGTGGCCCTCACTTCTTCCCCGCAGCTGAAACTGAGTTTTTCAGATTTTATTTCTAGCGAGTCGCCAATTCGAGCGACTTGCTAGACATTGGAGGCTTGTTAGAAAAGTTCTCTAGTGGTTAGGAGGTGTCTAACAATTTCTTAAAATTACAAATTGGTCCTTTTAATAAATCATTAGAGTTGCTCTTAGTGTTTAAAGAAGAAAATCTCTCAAACATTATATGACAGAAATGAATAAAATCTGTTGTTCGGAATTCCATATCTCCTTCCATGTCCATCTTATAAAAAGTAGTTTCTATTTAATTAAAATAATATATTATGTGGGTGAGGATAACTCATGTCAGATAAAGATGACATTTAAAAAAAAACTAAGTAATTAAAATTATAACTGACATAAAGTAAAAGTAGAAATGTTTCGCTATTAATGAGTGCATTTGTTAGTCATTTTTGCTTTCGAGTGATGGATCCAATTACAAATTTATGTGCACATATTACTTTAGAAGATGAAGACAGTTGTTGGCTTGATTGCGAAGGAGATCATGCGTTGGTGTTAAGGAGGTGCGTCCGCCATTATGGAGCTTGGTGGAAAGGTTTCTCACAGATAGAAACAATAACAATAAGGTCCCGCTTATGAAAAAGACACTAGTCGATCTATGGAGACCTTCTAAGGGTTTATGCAATACTGAGGTGGGGAAAAATCGTTTTTACTTAGTTTTGCCATATTGGAAAGGGAGTGTATTGTGTTGTGCAAGGAGACTCTTAGACTCATGAGCAACATTTGTTGCTAATAGCCAAATTGCCAAAAAAACATATCTCTATTGCAAATATCTTTGGAGACTGCAAACAAATTTTTGGATTTAGGTTCATGATCTCCCATATGAATTTATGTCTGCTAAAGTTGCAAAAGTTATATGTGACTTTATTGGAAATTTTATTGATGTAGATACTAATAACTTTAATGGTATTGGCCGAAGTTATACGTGTCTTCATATTTTGATTAAGGTTAATGCCTCGTTGAAGACGTGATACAAATTGAACACAAATGACAATTTCAATAATAAACTAACAAAGAATCAAACTCTTTTGAAGCTAAACTTAAAGAAAATAATCCAAAGACTAAAAACCCAAAGTCTCGAAAGAAGTGTTTTTTTTATTTAATTCATGAAAAGATGCTATAATATGAAAAGAAAGGTTTATATACCTTCCAGACTCTAGACTTGGAATGACATAAAGCCCCTAAGACACAACTAACAGAACTTAAACCATTAAGGGTAAAATAGGTACAAGATAACTTAATGGAAGAATTGTAAATAGACTAATATCAGAAATTGTAAAATAGGTGGTGAGAGATTCGTAATTAGGACAAAAATACAAAAGGAAGAACTTACAGGTTAAGTTAGCCGACAAGTCGTGTGATAAAGTGACTGTTGAAACACCTTTCCACATGATTTTGATTTGACAAAATTATTTAAAGAATATTCTAAAACACACTAAGTTTAAATGCTTTGATTTATTACACTAATGTGTTTGTTCAATGTTGAGTTAAATTGTTTATAAGACATAAAGACTAAAAGGCTAAAGGCCCAAAGGAAAGTCAAAGGCCCAAGACAACTCGGCCCGTGTAAACAAAACGCTGTCGTTATGGACAAAACGCAGCTCAGCATGAAGAAGGATCTGGAAGACTTTCTTTATCTACTTCGGAATGAAGCTGCTGAGTTGGACGACAAAGAGTACAAGACAGCAGCTGAGCAATGAACAACTTCAAGACAAAGTATTTCTACTTTGGGTAAAGTTCAGAAGACACAGAAAGCTGTCTGGAAGACTTTGCCATAAAAGGCGAAACATTCTGCCTGTCTGTCTAAAAGCTGCTCAACACTGACCGAAGACAGAAGATGCAATAATCTGATTGACCAACGGCACTGAGCGTGTACTGAGTGACAACGACATCAAGCCGTTTCCCTCCAACGGTTATTTCGAAATTTGAAATAACCGATACCTCAAGTGTCACTATAAATAGGCCTTTCAGTTGCTTCATTCGATGCAGATCTTCACCAAGCCATTACGCTGACCAAATTTATACTTGAAGAATCTGTGTGAAAAAGCAAAACAAATACTTACACCAATTTCAATATTATTGTGTAAAAGTCTAGAGTGATTATCCAATCATCTAAAGTGTCTTAGCAATTGTTGTTTAGGACAATCTTATTATCAATTCTAGAAATAGAAAAGAGAGGCTGAGTACTCGGTTATAGTACTCAGTAATAGAATATGAGTGAGTAGAGGTATAGAGGAAGGTACTCTTGTTATACTCAGCTTCTTGTTGTAAAAGGTTTGATGCTCTACCGGTAAAGAGCTCAGTAGAGAATTCGAAAGCTCGGAACGTGTTTCGGGGATAGGACGTAGGCATAGAGGCCGAACCTGGATAAATCTGCTGAGTAACATCTCTCTAACCTTAAACTCCTTATATATATTTTGCTTGCTTAAACAAAACTGACTAAGTAAAGAGATCACGCTGAGTTGTGTGCATTGAGTATCTGAGTTCAGGAATAGACTCAAGTGCTATCTTCTGACTCAAGGAAAGAAGCTGACTTAGTCACCAGTTGACTAAGCTAGTGTCTTAAGTTCACTCAGCGCACTGTGTAAACCTTTTTCAAAGAAAAAGAAGTCAGCCTCAACGTACAAAATTTTAAATAGTTCCTAACCCCCCCTTGAAACTAACTTGTTACGTTATAAGGGACCAACAAGTGGTATCAGAGCCTAAAAGCTCACTGTGCAAGGTTTAACTACCTTGAGCTGATCCCCACTATGGCTGAAAACAGCACTCGGTTTCTCCCAGGAAATCTGACAACTCAGATTCTACCTGAGGGTCTGTCCATAACTCGGCCTCCCCTATTCTTCGGGTATACCTTCTGGAAGAATAGGATGAAAAATTTCATTCAGGCTACAAATATGAGTGCCTGGCTATCTATAGTTCAAGGCCCATTTGTTCCTGTTGAAACTGTTGATGGCCAAATGGTTGTCAAATCTGAGACCAAATGGACAGAGGATGATCTCAAGAAGCTACAAAATCATGCTTCGGCTATAAACATGCTTCACTGTGCGCTAGATGCTGCAGAATACAACAAGATTTCAGGTTGTGAGTCAGCGCAGGAGATCTAGAAGAAGCTGGAGGTCACCTACGAAGGAACCAACAAGGTGAAGAATCCAAGGTGAACCAGCATATGAGATTGTACGAGCTGTTCGAAATGAACGATGATGAAGGGATCTCAGACATGAATGCAAGATTCACAAACATCATCAACGAGCTCAAGAGACTTGGGATGATCTTCACTGAGGAAGAACAAGTCAAGAAGATTCTTAGGAGTCTTCCTAAAAGCTGGCAAGCAAAGAAGACCGCTGTTGAGGAAGCTCAAGATTTAACCACCTATAAGTATGATGAACTCATCGGCTCACTGCTGACCCATGAGATCTCGATGAAGAATTTCGAGGTGAAAGAAAAGTCTGAAGACAAGAAGCAAAAGTCTCTTGTCATGAAAGCTGACTCCACTGATGGGAGCTCAACAGACGACGAAGAGATGGCTATGTTTACCAGAAAGATAAAAAGGCTGTTCAAAAAGAATGACAAATATTCTAAGAAGCCTTATAAGAAGTTTGACAAGTACAAAGCTAACTCCAACGACAGCAAGTACAAGAAGGACAGCTCAAAGCCCATTACATGCTTTGAATGTCATCAAACTGGCCATATCAAGTCAAGCTGTCCCTCGCTGAGGAAAGAAAGAAAG
Source organism: Euphorbia lathyris (assembly GCF_963576675.1). Lineage (NCBI taxonomy): Eukaryota > Viridiplantae > Streptophyta > Magnoliopsida > Malpighiales > Euphorbiaceae > Euphorbia > Euphorbia lathyris. The sequence continues at coordinate 89,456,963 of NC_088911.1, read as the reverse complement.
AACGGCAAGAAGGCAATGGTGGCAACCTGGAGTGATAGTGATGATTCATCATCATCTGAAGCTGATGCCACTGAGTCAGCAAAGATTTGTTTCATGGCTGACGAACTTGCTGAGCCATGTGTTTCTGAGCATGCTGACCCCTCCGTTGCATCTGATGATGAGGAACATTCGACTGAGGTAATATCACTGCCCTTGCTCAGAAATGAAATGGTTAATGCCCTGAGTGACCTCTACACACTTGTCAAAAAGTGTAATAAAAAGGTTAGAGCACTCAACAGGCGATGTGACGAGGTTGAGGAGGTCAAACTGAGTGACATTCGATATCTTCTTCAGGACAACTCAGATTTGCATAGTAACATTGGAATTATGCAAAAGCTTGTCTTTGAGGTCTAATCAGATTCTAAGAAACTGAGAAAGGACGTCACATCTATTCAGAACCAACTAAAGGTTCCAAACAAAAGAAATATTCTTCTGAATACTCAGTACCGAAGTACTGGTCAGTAGGGGTGTTCAAAATTGGTTGGGTTATTATAACCCACGAAATTTCAACTCATCCAACCCATGGAAGATAGTGTTAAGTGGGTTACAATGGGTTAGATGGGTTGAATGGGTTATAAAACTTATATTTGATGGTTTATCATAACCCATCTTTATAACCCGTCTAACCCACTCAACCCATATAATTCTTTATATTCTCACTTTGTCTTTTATTTGTCTCATTCAAATTTTTTAAAAATGTGGTTATTAATAATATGATATTTTTTAAATTAAAAAAATGAAAATTGTAAAACCGGACAATTGAGAAAACAAAAAAAATCTAAAAAGAAAAAAATGCGTACTTGAATCGGACATGACGCCCAAATCGTAGGGGTGTTCAAAAACCGAACCGGACCGAAATAACCGACCGAACCGATGAAATTCGGTTTTTCGGTCTATTTGATTCGGTTTTGGTTCTAATATATATCATATTTCGGTAATTTCGATCGGTTCGGTTTTTGTGACAAAATTACCAAAATAAACTCTAAACAGATTGAGAATTACAACCAGATGATTAATAGATTTCTAAGTTTTTTTAACGAGTTTTCTAAGTTTTTAATTTTCAATTAGTCCATTTGAATGTGATTAAAATAAAAAACTTTCTAGTTCTATGTTTTTTTTTATGAATTAAGTTCTATGTTTTCATATAAATAGAAACAACCTCAGTTATAACCTATTATTCTTATATCTCTAACTCTATTATTAATTTCTAAACGGTAATTCTCAAAAATACAAATTTATATTTATAAATTAAAAGTATAAAATTTATTAATTTTGCAACAATAGTCCAGATTAATTCATATTTTCAATATTCAGTTTAAATCTAACATAAATTTTGAAATCAACGCAATCATATAACATGATTTATATAAAAAAAATTAGGCTTTTTATTGAAATTAAATTAATTACTTTTTTTTTATCTATAGTTTATTTCAATTTAGTGAAAAATACAGTGAACCGATAAGCCGAACCGAACCGAATTATTCGGTTTGTTCGGTTCGGTTTGCTATTATTATTCGGTTAGGTTCGGTTCTATTTTATTGACTATTCAGTTTTCAGTTATTTCGGTTCGGTTTGGTTTTCAGACCGAACCAACCCGTTGAGCAACCCTACCAAATCGATGGTGAATCGAGTGAGTACACCGATTCTGGCAATTCATGTACTCTACTAAAAAAAATATATTTAAAATTTTAAATGGATAAAAAAACAATGTTGGCCTAATTAAAAAGAGTTCGAAAAGACAAGATCACTCGTGGTCGTGGAACAAGATTCGTCAATGGTTGATTGATTTGGCTTTTAATTTTTTTTATATATATTTTTCATCGGTTTGTATTTTGATATTCATATACTGATTTATTATCCTTTAACTATGATTTTGAGGTTTACTTATTATTATTATTATTATTATTATTATCATAAAAAAAATCAGCAGCTTGAAAAAAAAAAACTCGGCAGCTTGTAAAAAAAAATCAGCTCAATAAAAAACATGAAGTTGAATTGTTATATGCAATTCATGATAAATATACAATAACCCATCCAACCCACTATAACCCAACTTATCTAACACACTTAAAAAATTCATACAACCCATCATAACCCACTATAACCTAACCCATCTTTAAAAAAAAATTCTTTACATGGGTTGGGTTAAAATTATACTATAACCCACCCAACCCAAGTTTGAACACTCCTACTGGTCAGCAGAGATGGAATCCTCAGCGGAATGTCCAGTGTGACTTCTGTGGGAAGAAAGGACACACCACAAAGGTGTGCTGGCACGCTCAGCACTAGGGTGCTGACCAGTCAGTGAGACATCCTAAACAGAAGGTCAGCTGTGACTTCTGTGGAAAGAATGGCCATACTGTCCAAGTATGTCGCCATAAAATAAAATATGATGCTTTACCTGTTGAACCTAACAAGCCAGGACCCAAAAAGAATTGGGTACCTAAAAGTAACTAGTTACATTGCAGGTAAGCCTGAGGTGTGCTGAGAAGTAAAAAATGTGGTATATTGACAGCGCATGCTCAAGGCATATGACTGGTGATGAAACTCAGTTCATCACATTTGAGCGTAAACGAGGAGGAAGTGTAAGTTTTGGAGACAACAAAAAGGGTAAGATAGTAGGGTCAGGAACCGTTGGAGGTAATCATACTATTGAGTCTGTCTCCCTAGTCAGCGGACTCAAGTATAACTTACTCACCGTAGCTCAGCTATGTGACAATAGGAGAAAAGTTATATTTGATGACACTGGATGTAAAATATTCGAGGGTAAAACAAATGAGTTAATTTTAACTGCCCCTCGTATTGATAATGTCTTCATGCTGAACTTAGAGAAAAAGTTTTCAAAAACTGTATGCTTAGTTTCAAAGGAAGAGAATTCCTAGCTATGGCACAGGAGACTTGGTCATGTAAGCATGGACCTCCTGGCCAAATTAGCAAGAAAGCAATTGGTTGAGGGACTGCCAGAACTTAAATTTGAAAAAGATCAATTATGCCACGCTTGCCAAGCTGGAAAACAAACCAAACAATCTTTTCATAGTAAAAACATTGTCTCAACTAAGCGTCCATTAGAGTTGCTACACTTGGATCTCTTCGGTCCAGTCCAGCCGCTGAGCTTGGGTGGAAGAAGATTTTCCTTGGTCATTGTAGATGACTTTTCTCGGTACACTTGGATCATCTTGCTGAGTAGAAAGGATGAAACCTTTGAGACATTTTCAAATTTGGTAAGAAAACTTGAAAATGATAAAGACCTTAAGTTAGCTCACATCCGAAGTGATAATGGTGGAGAATTCAAGAACCAACAGTTTGTTGAATTATGTGAAACCAACGGCATTGACCATAATTTCTCTGCTCCTAGAACGCCTCAACAAAATGGGGTTGTTGAAAGGAAGAATAGAACCTTGGTTGAAATAGCCAGGACAATGCTGAGTGAGCATAGACTTCCAAAGTACTTTTGGGGAGAAGCTGTCAACACAGCATGCTATATTCTTAATAGGGCTCTTGTTAGACCTATACTAAAGAAAACTCCTTACGAACTTTGGAAAGGACGAAAGCCCAATATTGGATACTTTCGTGCCTTTGGCTGTAAATGTTTTATTTTGAATACCAAAGATAGCTTAGCTAAGTTTGACTCAAAAGCTGATGAAGCTATCTTTTTAGGCTACTCAACAAACAGCAAAGCATATAGAGTTTTCAATAAACGAACTCAAGTTTTAGAAGAGTCAGTACATGTAGAGTTCGACGAAACTAACCCTGCAGGTAAATATCAGCCGCTGACCGAGGATGATCCACACTCAGTACCCGCTGATCAAGATACAGCCGCTGAATCATTCCCTCAAGGGCTGACCAAAGGTAAAAGTGAACCTCAAATTGTTTTCACTGACCAGTCTACACCTGCAGAGATTGTTGAAACACAGACAGCACAAGACATCAATCTACCAAAGGAGATAAGGATACCAAGAGGACACTCAGAGAGTGCTATTCTTGATGCCGCTGAGAATACCCTGATGACAAGAAATCAACTCAGGAGATACCTCAGCAATGTAGCATTCGTCTCAATCCAGGAACCAAAGAATTTCGCTGAAGCTGAGTATGATGAATTCTGGATGAATGCAATGCAAGAAGAACTTGATCAGTTCAGACGAAATAAAGTATGGGATCTAGTGCCAAAGCCAAGAGGCCAGAAGACCATAGGAACAAGATGGGTCTTCCGCAACAAGTTGGATAGACAAGAGAACGTGGTCAGAAACAAAGCAAGACTTGTAGCTCAGGGCTACAGTCAGCAAGAAGGTATTGACTACGGTGAGACCTTTGCCCCAGTGGCAAGGCTAGAGGCTATTAGAATTTTATGTGCATATGCATCTTATATGAACTTTAAATTATTTCAAATAGATGTTAAGAGTGCATTTCTTAATGGAGTTGTAAACGAGGAAGCCTATGTTAATCAACCTCCAGGGTTTGAGGACCCTAAGTTTCCAAACCACGTTTATAAACTCAAAAAGGCTCCGTACGGCCTCAAGCAAGCACCACGTGCTTGGTATGAGAGGCTGACCAGTTTCCTGCTGACTAGAAATTACGTCAGAGGCAAAGCTGATACAACCTTATTCATTAAGAGGAAGGGTAAAGATACCCTGTTGGCTCAAATTTATGTCGATGATATCATTTTTGGTGCCACTAACGAGTCAATGTGCAAGGAATTTAGCAAGCAAATGCAGACTGAGTTTGAAATGTCAATGATGGGAGAACTCAACTTCTTCCTTGGACTTCAATTCAAACAAGGAAAGAATGTCATCTTCATAAGTCAAGCTAAATATGCCAAGGAGATATTGAAGAAATATGATCTTGAAAACTGCAAGCCAATATCTACTCCTATGGGCACTAACACTGTCCTATGTGCTGACGAGAATGGTAAGTCGGTAGACAGCAAATTGTATCGAGGTATGATAGGCTCTCTACTTTACTTAATAGCAAGTAGACCGAACATTCAGTTCTCAGTATGCTACTGTGCTAGATATCAATCTGACCCTAAGGAATCTCATTACATAGCTGTAAAAAGAATCCTTAGATATTTGCAAAGCTCAGTGCACGCAGGTTTATGGTATCCCAACACACATGATTTCACACTCGTTGGATACACTGACACTGACTATGGACGAGACAAGCTTGAACGAAAAAGCACCTCTGGAGGATGCCACTTCCTAGGGAGCTGTCTTGTATCCTGGTTTAGCAGGAAGCATGCGTCAGTAGCTTTGTCTACCACTGAAGCTGAGTACATTGCTGCTGGAAGCTATGTTGCTCAAGTCCTATGGATTAAGCAACAGCTTGAAGACTATGGTGTTCAAACAAAGACAATTGAGGTCAAATGTGACAACAAAAGTGCAATTGATCTATCAAAGAACCCAATTCAGCACAGCAGGATGAAGCATGTCAGCATCAGACATCACTTTATTAGAGACCATGTACTCAAGGGTGAGATCAAGCTGACCTATGTCCCAACGGATGAGCAGCTTGCGGATATCTTCACGAAGCCACTGGCTCGTGAGCAGTTCAGCATACTGAGAGAAGCCATTGGTATGTTCAATCCTCTTCAGTAAATTCTAGTTCTAAATATATTCATGCTGAGTGAATTACCATGCTGAATGCTATTACTTGCTGAGTGGATAGATGTATGCTGAGTGTTTAATGCTAAATGAATGAATATCACATACTGAGCAAATATGTGCACTGAGTAGTTATCTCAAACTGAGAAACCAATTACTTAAACCATCCATTTATGTAAAACTGACTACTCAGAATATAGAACGATTAGAATTCTAACACTGAGTAAAAGATCCGTTGCACTTAATGCTAAAGCACGCGAATAGCCACTTAGGATGACGTACGCGCCGAATGTGTCATAAATGCCAGGATCCTTGTCGGTTGACAATCCCAAGGACAAACTGACACATGGATTCGATAAGATCCACCTCTCACCTCTATAAATAATGGGCAAATCCCCATTTTTATCTCTTTACGCTTACAGAATTCTCTGGCATAAATATTTTCTCTCTCAAAAACTTCAAATCATTCATATCTTCTCTGCGAAAATGACGAACGATTCTGTCAACATCTCTGATTCCGGTCACCAATCTGCTGGAAACCCTAAGTCTCCTACCCAGCATGATCAAACCAAAGCTACCACACCGAGCAAGAAAACCCAAACTGAGCAAGGTACCTCCTCCAAGGGAAAGAAACCTCAACAACGAACATATACCAGGGTCTATGAAAACGTCAGGGAATACAAGATTGACTACTCAAGGTGGTTCTCGAAAGAATTTGTGGAAAAAGAGCAACCATTCTGTGAGTGGATTTCGAAGAATGGCTGGACCGAGCTGTTCTCAATAAGCTACAATACCTACCCTGACTTGGTAAGGGAGTTCTATCACAAGCTGTGTGTCGCTGATGACAACCAGGACCACTTAGTCACCAAGGTGAAGGACAAAACCATCTTCATCAATCCCACCTACCTAGCCAGCCTTCTGAAACTCAAGAATGAAGGAGCCATTCTTAAAAAGTCTGGAGATCAGGACGTTACTGGGTACTCCACTACATTCTGTAAACCGACTGGACATGCTGGCGAAATCTCCAGCACTTCAATGGGACAACACCAAAAGATGGTGCACTACCTGCTGACCAATTACATCTTCCCAAAGATAAATTGCACCAGCTCAGCAACAAACTTCGAGCAATGCTTCATATGGCATATGCTGACCTACAAGCCCATCAACATGCCAGTATTCTTGATTGTCGGCTTTCAAAGGAGCACTGGCACTCTAAGGCTGGGTTCACTCATTACCAAAATCCTCCTTGACCACCGAGTAGACCTCACAGGGGAAACTAAGGGCAAAGGATCAGAGATAACTGCTACTGCTCTGTTCGCCTTGAAATTTGATCAGCCAATTAAGAAAGGAAAAGGTGCCGCTGATCAGACCGCTGAGGGAATAGTGGTTCAAAAGAGCAGAAGAACCAAAGCTCCTGCTGATAGGAAGAGGAAAGCTGTGCTAAGCACCTCTAAGGGCGCTGTTCCTGCTCCTAAGAAGATAAAGATTGTGTCCAAAGGAACGACTGCACACGCTGAGCCCAAGTCAGCTGAGAAAAGACCTAGGCAAGATGAGCCTGAGGCAGATGAAAGGGAAAACCTTGATGAAGAACCTCTGAGTAAGAAGCAGAAGAACTCTTCGGAGTTAAGTCCAATCGATGCCATTCCTGCTGGCTTCTTTATTCCCGATGACTCTCACTATACTCAGCATCAAGGTGTTGCAGCTGAGCAATAAAACGATGAAGTTGAACTAGATGATCAGTTCATTGAACAGTTGGAAGAAGAATTAGATGAGGAAGATCAGGATGATGAGCAAGAAGAAGAAGGAGAAGAGAGTGGTCAAGATGACACTGAGGAGACATCAAGTGAAGAAGATGCTGAGCCAACTAAGTTGACTGCAGAAGAAGAAGCTGAGCAAACTGAACAGCAGGATGCTGATGAAGGAGTAAAATCTCCATCTCATTCAATTCAATCAATTCACGCTGATCCCACTCGTCCAAGGACCCAGGGAAAAAGAAGAAGACTTGTCAAGGCACACCCAACAACTGTGCTTGATGTCATGGATAACTTAACGCAGAAAAGATCATCCACCGATCCATCGACTATAAAGCTAAAATTCTTCAAGAAATCTTCTACTACTCTGCCAGAGCACACTGAAAAGCAAGCCTCTGTTTCTCTTCCACAGGAACAAGCCGACTTAGATGCTTCTGAGAACCCAACTCACACCGAGCCAATTCTCAATGCAGATGCTAAACCTAGCCCTCTGCCGGCTAAGGAAATTCCTGCTCCAGTCAGCACTGAACCTATCTAACCTTCAACAGAAAGTCAGCTTCAGACTGACTCTGAACCTGGATCCAATGCTGCTGTTCAATCACCTCTCCATTCTACAGAACAAGTGCAGGATGAAACACTAAGACCAGTCACTGACCCCACTGGCACTACAAATGATGCACTGAATCTCACTCCTCCACCTGCTGGTCAAACTAATGAAGACTCATACAACTACCTCACTGCCACTGAGTCTGGTAGAAGGATAATTAACTCAGCTCAGGCCTTGATCCAAGACCTTCATCACACTTCAGACACTGCTGCTGGGTCTGCCGATAATGAGTCCACTCAGCTTCCACAAGTCACTCAACTTCTCAACGAGGTTCGAGGTCTAAAAGACTTGCTGAGTATAATGATCAATACCCAAGCCCAACAACCAAAGCAGGCGTCCATAACAAAGCTGGATGAACTCCAGCTGACCATGGTTCAACATATCAACTCCCTTCAGGGACAATTTCAAGCCTTGTCAGCTGCGAACTCAGGGTATGCAACTTCTGCCGAAGTTCATCAGTTATTCACCCAGCTTCAAACTGAGCAAGAGAAAACAAACTATCAGCTTTCCTCTTACTCCTAATGCTCAGTAGAATAGATCGGCGAAGCTGTTCGTCTTCTGAATCTAAACAAAGCAGAGATGGACACTGACCAGATGAAGTAAAATGAGATTCTCCAGTATACCCATCAAATTTTCACCCATGTGCGTCACTCCAACATTCAGCGTCAGTACTATGACTTATCTTTGCTCAAGATGTTTCATCAGGCTTATGCTGCGCTGACTGATACACTTATTTGGATGGGTAAATCTCAAGCCTACGCACTGAGCATCCTCAGCGCTGCTGAAATTGGTGTGCCTCAAGAGGTATTCGATGATGGTGTTGCTATCTTTGATGGCATAAATGAAAGCACCAGCAAGCTGAAGGACTTCTCAGCTCACATATCTGAAGCTGCTCAAAACAACACCTTCAGGCCTCCTCCTCCTCCCGGTGCTGCCAAAACGGGGGAGAAAGAACAAACAAGAAGAACTCAGCATGAGGCTGCTAGAAGTAGTCAGCCTAAGGGAAAGGGAAAACTGATATATAAGAAGAAATAGCTTAGTTAGGATAGCTAGTTTCTAAGTCTTAAGTATCCCTGTTATGTATAATGCTGACTACTTATTAATACTATGCTTGCATCAAATTTTTCAACTTGATTAAAATCTTATGTGATGCTGAGCTATTATATGTTGCATACATCAACTGTGTTTATCATTCTTAATGTCTTCTGATTGTATGTTGTTAACACTGTCCTGCATGATTAAAACATTGTCTTATAAGACTCATTGAACAAAGAAATACTCAGCACTCTCTGATAGTTAAATCTTCTGCTTAAAACTGAGTTAATAGAATATGTTTCATGAGCTGACCTTTATTTGAAAACTGACCTAGGACTTACTCGATTAAACCTTAAAATATTTAGAGTAAAACTGTGTCAGTAGCTCAACCCTTACGGGGGAGTTTATTAAGTTATAAAAGGTCAACTATCATGGGGGAGCTCAAAACTGAGTTCTTCACTGAATAGTTTTGCCAACATCAAAATGGGAGAGTTTGTTGAAACACCTTTCCACATGATTTTGATTTGACAAAATTATTTAAAGAATATTCTAAAACACACTAAGTTTAAATGCTTTGATTTATTACACTAATGTGTTTGTTCAATGTTGAGTTAAATTGTTTATAAGACATAAAGACTAAAAGGCTAAAGGCCCAAGACAACTCGGCCCGTGTAAACAAAACGCTGTCGTTATGGACAAAACGCAGCTCAGCATGAAGAAGGATCTGGAAGACTTTCTTTATCTACTTCGGAACGAAGCTGCTGAGTTGGACGACAAAGAGTACAAGACAGCAGCTGAGCAAGGAACAACTTCAAGACAAAGTATATCTACTTTGGGTAAAGTTCAGAAGACACAGAAAGTTGTCTGGAAGACTTTGCCATAAAAGGCGAAACATTCTGCCTGTCTGTCTAAAAGCTGCTCAGCACTGACCAAAGACAGAAGATGCAATAATCTGATTGGCCAATGGCACTGAGCGTGTACTGAGTGACAACGACATCAAGCCGTTTCCCTCCAACGGTTATTTCGAAATTTGAAATAACCGATACCTCAAGTGTCACTATAAATAGGCCTTTCAGTTGCTTCATTCGATGCAGATCTTCACCAAGCCATTACGCTGACCAAATTTCTACTTGAAGAATCTGTGTGAAAAAGAAAAGCAAATAATTACACCAATTTCCATATTATTGTGTAAAAGTCTAGAGTGATTATCCAATCATCTAAAGTGTCTTAGCAATTGTTGTTTAGGACAATCTTATTATCAATTCTAGAAATAGAAAGGAGAGGCTGAGTACTCGGTTATAGTACTCAGCAATAGAATAGGAGTGAGTAGAGGTATAGAGGAAGGTACTCTTGTTATACTCAGCTTCTTGTTGTAAAAGGTTTGATTCTCTACCGGTAAAGAGCTCAGTAGAGAATTCGAAAGCTCGGAATGTGTTCCGGGGACAGGACGTAGGCATAGAGGCCGAACCTGGATAAATCTGCTGAGTAACATCTCTCTAACCTTAAACTCCTTATATATATTTTGCTTGCTTAAACAAAACTGACTAAGTAAAGAGATCACGCTGAGTTGTGTGCATTGAGTATCTGAGTTCAGGAATAGACTCAAGTGCTATCTTCTGACTCAAGGAAATAAGCTGACTTAGTCACCAGTTGACTAAGCTAGTGTCTTAAGTTCGCTCAGCGCGCTGTGTAAACCTTTTTCAAAGAAAAAGAAGTCAGCATCAACGTACAAAATTTTAAATAGTTCCTAACCCCCCCTTGGAACTAACTTGTTACGTTATAAGGGACCAACAGTGACAATCCAAAAACCAAACACTGTGTGGGAAGTAGGGATGGCAACATGTACTCTACCCGCGGGTACCCGACACTATCCGTCCCTAATGAGACTACTCGTGCCTTGTATAAAAGGGTATGGGACGGGTATGGAATCAAAACCATAATGGGACGGGTATGAGAATACCCCATAGGGTACCCGGTACCCGTCATAACTTTTTTATATATTAAAAAATATTATTGTGTTTTAGATGTAAGATGTGATATTTGAACACCAATTTTTTGTTCTTCGACCGTTAAGTGATACTACAAAACTGCTTTATTTTTATTGATTAAGGTTCAATTTGTTCAATTTTTACATGGATGATTTATTAAATTTATACTTTGTTAAATTTGTAATATTTTTTGTTTTATTTATTGATTCTTAACGGATAAGGGTACCTGCGGGCACCCATGAATTAAATGGGACAGATATGGAATGTAAAACATATACCCGTTAGGGTAATGGAAAGGATACGGATAATTAAAAAATAAACTGGTAATGGTTTGGTAGTGACACTGGCACTACCCAAGTATATCCTACCCGTTACCATTGCTAGTGCAAGAGTCACATGCGTGTTAATTATGGAAAAGATGCAGAATTTCAGTCTTCTGGTCACAGTGTGAATGTCTTAGGTATCCTGTGAGATCTTTGCCTTCGTCTTCATAGATGCCTTTGGAACCATACGGCATCAAGCCTATTCACATAAATTATGTGATGCGTTGTTATATGTGGAGAATCTTGATGTTGCAGTTAGGGTTTATGAGGCCGGGTTATGCGGTACATCGAAAAGGCTTCAACCTTCAGTAACTTCGAAGTGGTTGTCATGGAACCGATTGAACTAAAAGCTCGAACTTATAGTTAAGGCCCAATCATATATCTTATATTAATCTCCGACACACCCCCACACGCAAATGCCCATTGGGCTTGCAGCGTGCACAACACAGGCCCATCCCGCCATGTGTTTTATTCATTCCACAAATTAATGAGGTTGCCGGGACTCGAACCCTCGACCATTTGCTCAAAGTGGCTCTGATACCATGTCAAGGAACCGATTGAACTAAAATCTCGAGCTGATAGTTAAGATCCAATCATAGATCTTATATTAATCTCCGACACACCCCCACGCGCAAATACCCTTTGGGCTTGCAGCATGCACAACACAGGCCCATCCCGCCATGTGTTTTTAATTCCACAAATCTGAGGTTGCCAGGACTCGAACCCTCGACCGTTTGGTTTTAGAGGCTCTGATACCATGTCATGGAACCGATTTAGCTAAAAGCTCAAGCTTATAGTTAAGGCCCAATCATATATCTTATATTAATCTCCGACACACCCCCACACGCAAATGCCCCTTGGGCTTGCAGCGTGCACAACACAGGCCCATCCCGCCATGTGTTTTAATTCCACAAATTAATGAGGTTGCCAGGACTCGAACCCTCGACCGTTTGGCCGAAGAGGCTCTGATACCATGTCAAAGAACCGATTGAACTAAAAGCTCGAACTTATAGTTAAGGCCCAATCATATATCTTATATTAATCTACGACAGTGGTTACTACGAGCTCCGCTGGTGGCCAGTAATCTAGCACCTTCTGCGAACTCTAGTATCTCAGGAGCAAATCGCGAGACTATTGGGAATATTACATCTGAACCAGTTCTTAAAATCAAGGAGATTCTACCTGTAGCTAGTGGGGACAAATTAGGGAACCAAAATGGAAATGAGTTTACGAGTATTGACTTAGCTGTTGGTGATAAAGATGGAAAAACGACAGTCAATAATTCCCAAATCATTAATCCTGACGTGCTTGTTATTACTGATCCCAAACGAAGACGTCAAAACAATGTCTCCATTGAGAAGACTATTGGGCCATATTTAACTGCAAAAGCCATATATGGATTGCGATGAAGGAGGCTCAATGGCGTTAAAAAACTTACAAATGGAGGGACCTGTAAGCCAGACATGCCCAGAATCATGAGTACATTAAGTTGGAATTTTCGGGGGTATGGACAACGTCCGGTCAATTCGTATATCGGGTTTATGGGGTCGGGGTATGCCTGCTTTGTTTTTCTAAGACCAACTCTAATGGGATGAATTTTGTTGTTATAATCCTATGTGTGGTTATAACAAACCATTAGAGTGGTTCTAACTAAATATTGTTTGTTACAGATTGTAGTAACAAAGAAATTTTCCATCCCTAAAATCCAAATAATCAATATTTGAGAGCCACGCATGGTGCCATTGGCGTCAGATCTGGCGTGTGGCATACACGCACCAGATTTGGTGCGTATGGCACCATGGTGTGTGGCTGCTTTTTGCATGTCACGGATATGTAAAATTACTCATTTGATATGCGGTAAATTACATTATGGTACCTATTTGTAATTAATAATTGTTTTTTACCCCATAAAATTTTAAAAAACTAATCCACTCTAATGAGATGTTACTAAACCTTATTACTTTCCTATCTAAAGTCACAATGGTTGTTACCAACAATTGTGGATGCTCTTCTACAAGTGAAATGCAGTGGTTCAGAAGTTGAAATAATAAAATAGAAACTTGGTTACACAAAGAGGTGTAGAGACAAATAATAGTTCCCAAAAAAAACTAGTTCTTAGAAGTTCGTGAAAAGCTCAATAATTTATTGGCTCAACAAGAGTTGTACTAGAGACAACATGCTAAACATATGTGGCTTGAAGCGAGTGACATGAATTCCAAGTATTTCCATCGTGCTGCTTCCAGTAGAAGAAAAAAGAATCAACTTCATCATCTTCAGGATACCGATGGGGTCAGGAAAGAGTGGTCTTCAGGTTTGGACATTATCCTTTTGTATGATTTCAACTCCATTTTCTCTTCTAATGGGTGTTGTTTAGATAATTTTATTGATGGTGTTAGGGCTAAAGTTACTGATAGTTAGAATGTGGAGTTAACCCGCCTCATTATAGATGATGAAGTTAAGACTAAAGTCTTTGCTATGCATTCTGATCAGAGTTCTGGTCTTAATGGTTTTAGCCCTTTCTTTTACCTAAAGTATTTTGATATCGTGGGCTCTCTTGTTACTAGATCGTGTCTTTCTTTGCTTAATTCTAGAATTATTCCAAATGAAATTAATGATACTACCCTAGTGCTTACCCTAAGGAAATCTAAACCTATTACAGTTGGTGACCTACGACCAATTTCCTTCTACAACATCATTTACAAATGTGTGTCTAAAGTCTTATCAAACATATTAAAAGAGGTTCGTATCATCTCTGATGCTCAGATGCTTTCATGTCCGGTCGCATGATATCTGATAATGTGATATTGGCTTTTAAGCTTGACCATTACTTGCAGCAGGAAACTCTAGGGAAAACTAGGGTAACTTTGTTAAAGATGGATAGATATGTCTAAAGCTTATGATCAAGTTTAGTGAGTGTTTTTAGAGAAGATGATGGATAAATTGGGTTTTTTTTTTCTCATTAGTGGATTAATCTTCTCCTCCAGTGTGTGAGTAAAAATGAAGTACCATATTATTAGTTATGGTCATGTTGTTGGCCCTATTATTCCAGAACACGGATTGTGTCAGGGGAGCCTATCTCGGTTTACCCATTCTTGATATTTGTAGAGGGATTGTCAACAACTTTAGAAAAGTTGGAAGCTAGAAGTTTGGAATGTGTTTTAGGAATATGCGATATTTCAAGCTTGCTTTACTAGATAAACAGTGATGGGATTTGCTAACAGTTCTAGATTCTCTTGTGGCTCATGTATATACAGCCATGTAGTTCTCTAATGCTGATTTTTTAAGTGCATAGCTCAAGCTGAATTGGAGTTTTATACGACGCACAATATTATTGCTGCCTAAGATCTCGTGAAAACTGGGACCCGAAAATTGATTGGGGGTGGTGTTAGACGAGGTGTCGCGGCCTAATCTCCCGGGCGGACCGGGGGGTGGACAACCTCATGGCGACATAAGCGGTGATTGGCGTCGAAAGCAACCAATCGCGGAATCAAGCTGCTCGGCAGGATCGGAGCTCAGAGATATGGAAGAGTCGTCACCCACGAATGGGAAAATGAACACCGATCCCTTGCGGGAGACCGGTGTGGGTTCGGGAAACTTAGGTACGAGCCGAGAAGGCTAGCTCCTTTCCGGAGAAAGGCTACTAGGCACCCCGACATCGCCCGGTTATGAACCACCGGCCTCCTACTCAGCATGTTAGGCGATAACGGACTAATCGTATACTTCTTTAAGTTTAAAATTCATTTGAAACCCTTTTCTTTCTCTTTTTGGAAACCATTTTGAGCATATGATATTGAAAAGCCACGTTAGTAAAGAATCACCCATTTATGTTTATACATACACAGAGAGGGGGAAGAAAGAAGTGATTTATTTACAACCGTATTTAAATGTTATGTTGTGTGTCTATTCTACATTAACTTATTTCCCCAAAACGATGTTTATTACATGGTTCGCACCTTAATCGCCGTTGGAACGATTTAGGTGCGTTTTAAAACCCCGTTTGATGAAGCTTACCCGAATCGCCGTTGGAACGACTCGAATAATTAAAAACGTTAAAGTAAAAGCCTTTTAATAAGAAAACGTGGTTAAACATACAAGTCAATTTTATTTTGTACAAATTCATTAAGAAAGCGATTCAAAATCTCCATTATTAACAAAGAAAACGATTTTGATTACAATGTTCGCTTAATCCGTCGTTGGAACGGACAAAGGTTTTAAAACGTGGTGTTTTGAAGACGATTTGAAATATCAACCGAAATGACTCTATTTATCTACATTAGAGATCTAAGAAAGCTCATTAGCTTAAATAATTTAATTGAAAACTCTCTGTTTGTGACTTATTTTCCCCACTTATTTAATGGACTCTCTAACTATTATAATTACATCAATAAACACATTTAGATCCAAAAATTAATTTTTCCAAGTGAAGCCCATTTGAAACATGGACTTATAAATGACCAAAAGAAATAAAGAAAATAATATAGATATATATTTACACATTTTAGCCCAAAAGACATAAAATAAGAGTAAAAGAAAATATACTATCTAATACATATATAAGAAAGAATAATGAAAATAATATATTTATACTTTAAACATAAGAAAATAGTGAATGAAATTCATAAATGAGAAAATAGCATTTATCACTCAAAATAATTTTATTTAACAATAATTAAGATAACCCAAATATACCCCAAAACTATAAATATACATAACTAATATAATCCTAATGTCAAAAAGACTATATGTTCATCCCCCAATATCTACTAATTATCTCCCAAAATGCTCAAGTAAATAACATTTAAAGTAGAATTTAATGTAATTTGAATGAATAATAATAAAAAAGAAAGTAATATGTACATATATAAAAAATTAGAATAAAAATGGAATACCAATCTCCTAAAATAATTATATATGTTAAAGTTTTAAAACAATTTGAAAAGAATATATTACATAATCATATATATATATATATACCAAAGATTAAAAGTCTAAAAGTTAAGAAAAAGGGACCGAAATGGCATTTTTTACATTTTGGCAGATTTACGACGGAAAATCCGTCGGTAAACAGCATTTAGTGACAGAATTGGCAAATTACAGCAGCACTCCAATATTTTCCAGATTATTCAAAAGCTTTAAATTAAATCTAATTCAATCGTTTTGGGACTTCCGAACTACCAAAGATGGATCATAGTCGAACACGGAAGTTCCTAAAACGATGTTTTTATTTTAAAACGTTATTTGGAAACCTCTTTTAAATAAAAAACTTATAATTACAACATTTTCGATACCCGAACTACCTTTTTATCGGATCACGGTTCGTATTGGGATATCCAAAATGAGGTTTTTATTTTAAAACAAAACCGAATTTTATTTAACACGAAACGAAAATTAAATAAATACGTTAATTAAATAAAACGTGACAAAATAAATAAATAACTAAAGGAATAAAAACTATAGCATAAAAAAAAATAAATAGAAGGAGAGAATAGATTAAATAAAATAAAGAGTCTAGTCCTCGGATAATACCTTTAATTCGGTATCTGACAGTCGAAGCCGATTGATTCCACGAACCGCGAGCTCCCGTTTTTTATGAAAAATTTAGTAAAAATTGAACTTAGGAAATTTAGAGATTTTCAATTTTAGGAAAAAAAAAATGTTTTTTTCCCAAAAAATCCACTTCCTCTCTCTAGAAAAATATCTAGTGTGAGAAAGCTCTCCCAAAAAAATCCTCTCCCCTTTTTCACATTGGGATCCGTGCCCTTATTATAGGGAAACGGATCCCGGAACAATGGGCGACGCCCAAAAAAAATTAGGCGTCGCCCATTGTGGTTGGGCGGCCGCCCAACCTAGTGTTGGGCTACCGCCCAACCTTGTTGGGCGGCCGCCCAACGCGAGGTTGGGCGCCCGCGCCCAACCCTCGTCGGGCGTCCGCCCGACGCATTGGGCGTTCGCCCGACGTGGTTGGGTGTCCGCCCGGCGACCCTCGGGGCGTGCCCCGCGCCGTCAGACGCGTGCACTCCGTGGCCGCCGAGCGCGCGTTCCGCGCAGCTAGACGCTCGCACGTCGCGGCCGCCGAACGCGCGCCCTGCGCCGCCAGGCACGTGTGCTCAACGGCCCATGAGGGCGCGCACCGCCAGCGGTCCCAGGCATTGCTCGGGCGTCGAGAGCGTGCCACTCGCGGTGCGTCCGACGGACGCCGCGCGCAAGTCTCGAGCCGTCAAGCGGGCGTTCGACCATCGTCGTCCGCGTGCGGGATGCCGTTGCGTGCCCGCGCCGTGCCGTTAATTTTCCTCAGCTTATTATTCTTTATATATTTTTCAAAACTTCCGGAATCAATCGCTTCGACCGTCTTGTTTCAGGTTTTCGTCACAGGTCCTCCGACTCGGTGTCTACAGTTGCCCCTACTTTTCTATTTTGACAGTGATGTGTGTGGTTCGAAAACGTTTTTGCTAACGTAACACATGCAATGTAAAACATATAAAAGTAAAAGACACGTAACGAGTAGGAGGGAACATACCTGACCTTTGCGCTGCGCGCTCCGACGTTGCTCTCTGACTGCATCAGACTCTGCTTCGGGCTGCACCCTAGTTTACGACCGCGGGGATAATGGCTAAATAGCTACCCTAGTTTATGACCGCGGGGATAATGGCTAAACAGCTACCCTATTTCAAGATTGCGGGGATAATGGCTAAACAGCTACCCTGGTTTACGACTGCGGGGATGATGGCTAAACAGCTACCCTGGTTTACGACTGCGGGGATAATGGCTAAACAGCTACCCCATTTCAAGATTGCGGGGATAATGGCTAAACAACTACCCTATTTCAAGATTGCGGGGATAATGGCTAAACAGCTACCCTATTTTAAGATCGCGGGGATAATGGCTAAACAGCTACCCTATTTCAAGATCGCGGGGATAATGGCTAAATAGCTACCCCATTTTAAGATTGCGGGGATGATGGCTAAACAACTACCCTGGTTTACGACTGCGGGGATAATGGCTAAACAGCTACCCCATTTCAAGATTGCGGGGATAATGGCTAAACAGCTACCCTATTTCAAGATTGCGGGGATAATGGCTAAACAGCTACCCTAGTCTACGATCTTAGGTAAATATGGCTCAAAAGCAACTCCGGTCTGCGACCACGAGTCAGATGGCTCAAAAGCAACTCCGATCTGCGACCGTGAGTCAGATGGCTCAAAAGCAACTCCGGTCTACGACCGTGAGTCAGATGGCTCAAAAGCAACTCCGGTCTGCGATCGTGACTCAGATGGCTCAAAAGCAACTGCGGTCTGCGACCGTGAGTCAGATGGCTCAAAAGCAACTCCGGTCTGCGACCGTGAGTCAGATGGCTAAAAAGCAACTCCGATCTGCGACCATGAGTCAGATGGCTCAAAAGCAACTCCGGTCTGCGACCGTGAGTCAGATGGCTCAAAAGCAACTCCGGTCTGCGACCGTGAGTCAGATGGCTCAAAAGCAACCCCGGTTTGCGACCGTGAGTCAGATGGCTAAAAAGCAACTTCGGTCTGCGACCGAGAGTCAAATGGCTCAAAAGCAACTCCGGTCTGCGACCGTGAGTCAAATGGCTAAAAAGCGGGTTCTGTTTCTGGATTTTCTTACCACACTGTTGTCTGTATTTTCTCACTGGAGCTATCATCTCGACGATTCGATGGGCACACGTCTGAGTCCGAAATGAAATAGACTACTGATTGTTTTTCTGTTGACTGTCGTCTGTATTTCGACTGGTGTCACTGTTCTGTAAAAATTAGCTGTTGTCTGGAATTGATGTTTTGACAATGTTAGTCACTGTCTGGGAGAAATGCAGGCTGAAACGGACTGCAAATCGGAGGTCTGTGCACCTGGTAATTAATTATTTACTTTTTACCTTTATGTCAAATCGTACTTTTTCACTATTTACGGGAATGCCATTCCCTTTTCCTATATAAGGTGGTGGGGTTTCATTTCAACCACACACCTTCTCTCTCCTCTTTCTCTCACTAGACTTCAATTTGGATTATCCTCGGGATGGATTTAGACGAATGGGATGGCACCAGAGGCATGGACGAGGTTTACGTAAACCTCGATAGAGTGGATACCTTCCACGACCCTACGACACACTTGAGCAGGACACGCTGCAACGAGGTAAGTGGTTTCTCACTTTTATTTGATTTGAACTCTAGGCTTTAGCACTTCTATACGAACATGATTTGCATGCTAACTCTTAGACTGCCTTAGAGGACTTTAGCTAGAAAACGTGAATTCCTTTATTTACACGTAACACATGTTTGTTTTTGTAAGAATGCGCGCTATATGCATGTGAATAGTACACTACGAATTTATGCATGCTAACAGTAAAAACGATATGAATAGTAAAAACGTGAATAGTGACAACGTGGATAGTAAAAACTTAGCTAATGCACGTGAATAGTACATGTGAGTAGTGACAACATGAATAGTAAAAACTTAGCTAATGCACGTGAATAGTAAAAACTTAGCTAATGCACGTGAATAGTGAAAACGACGTGAATAGTAAAAACTTAGCTAATGCACGTGAATAGTGAAAAACGAATAGTGCACGTGAATAGTGACAACGTGAATAGTAAAAAACGTGAATAGTGCACGTGAATAGTAAAAACTTAGCTGATGCACGTGAATAGTGAAAACGACGTGAATAGTAAAAACTTACCTAATGCCCCGTGAATAGTGAAAACGACGTGAATAGTAAAAACTTACCTAATGCCCCGTGAATAGTGAAAACGACATGAATAGTAAAAACTTACCTAATGCCCGTTAACGTATGTGAATAGTAAAACCTAATCTACGCTCCTCGTCGCCGCAGACGAGAGTGGATCAAAGAATTGACTCAACCTTACGTGAAGGACCCTACATGAGAGATTTTTGCAGAAAATTGGTCCTAACTGACCGGATGTCTCTAGGTTAGAAAATGAAAGAATACCTAGTCTTAACGCGTTCTTTTCAATTGCATGCCTTGGGAGCTGTATTTAAATTTTCTTATCTTATTCCTTTTTAGTTCATTGAGATTTCGGGGACCACCACCGAGGTTCTCTCATGGTATGATAGGCTAGGTGCCGCGGCGAGAGCCCGTGTGCAGGAGTTGGGCTTCAGATCCTTTATTGCAGCGCTGCCCCGCACCAACGGGGTGTGTGATCCTTTTGGCCTACGGGCCCTGTGTGAGCGGTGGGTTGACTCGACCCACACCTTCCACCTTGCCTTTGGGGAGATGACCATCTCGCCTCGAGATTTTCGCTATTGACCGGATTGCGAGGGAGCAACACTCCCGTCCCTTTTCATTTTGGTATGATGCGACCGCGGGTCGACCCTGCTAGGCTTGCTGCCTTGATTGGACCGGGGGTTCCTCTATGCGCCAAGTCTACTCTGGCGAAGTTTGTCTCTACCGCGAGCCTCTTGAGTAGACGTGATTTCTGCGAGACTGACGCTACCGACCTGGGGTTCGTAGTTTTTTAGTATATGCTCTAAGTGAGACGATTTTCCGCACGAAGGGCGGGAAGGTACACGCAGGTCTCATTCAGGCACTTAGCGATCTGGATGCAGCGGCTTCTTATGATTGGACAGGGGCAGGCTTAGCCTTTCTTTACAAGTTCTTGGATCTGACTTGCCGGAAGCGCAAGGACTTCGGCGGTTATACCTTTGCCCTGCTGGTACGTGACGCCTTCTTGACTTATCCGTCTTATCTTTTTCGCATTTTTCACACTCCTAGTCCTTGTTTTTACCGCAGGTGTGGGCATACGAGAGACACATCCTTCCTAGCCGGTCTCGACCTCGACCGAGAGTGCCGAGGCCGCCATTTATGACTCGATGGAGGGACTTCGACTTGAGCGCTGAGAGGAGTCGGACAGTGTCGCAGCTTCTGGATCGGATCGACTCGTTGACCCTGAGTCAGGTAGATTTTGTCCCATCGTGCCAGATTTTGGTTTGAGCCTTTCTGACTTTCTCTTTGTGTATTTTGCTTTAGATTCAGTTCAGGTGGGATGACCTCGACTTCGGCCCTGAGTATGCATACGTGTCGATGATCCAGGAGCAGCAGTGTGTGCTCACCGGCCCCTGCGTGCGGGCGTGGTATCTAGGGGATCGAGGCATTACCGGGGTTAGAGACGCTCATTGGACGCCGGGTGAGATCCCCATCTCTATATTCGCGGTACGGACCCTGCCTTTATCGGTCATTCGTCGGGACCTGACCCGTAGGTATGTTGGTAGAGCGGTGTGGATTCACGCCGGGGGCCGCGAGCCTTACTTGTCTACTTTACTGAGCACGAGGGATGCCCCGGCGACAGCGATGGAGGTAGATCCGGTGACGGACGTGTTTTCGAGAGAGGCTGTCGCGGCAGTCTTCGGTCAGGAGGAGGTTCCGGTAAGTGATTCCGTTCCCCCTTCATTTTATTCACGATATGCTCGGAGGTTTTATTGTGTGTTTTTTTTTTTTGCAGGAGGGATCTTGGAGGAGTGCCCACTTATCTGATTTTTTTGATGGCACTCAGACTTAGACACCAGCGCGCGAGCAGCCCTACTTCGTCGGCGAGTCCTCCAGCGCAGCCCGACCGGAGAGATCGTCTATAGGCGTGCCTATACCAGGCTACGGGAGGGATTATGCTACGATCCGCTATGACGAGTCTGGGACACCTTATGCGGGATTTGAGGCGGCCCCTCCTATCTTCTCCTCGAGGGTCCCGTTTGATCCCTCGGACGCTTCACTGACCACTAGGGAGACCTGTACAGACTACGTGGATCTATCTGGCTTCCTACGAGATCGCCTCAGCTTGCGCTGCACCGACCACCTGGTATGTATCATTACTGTACTTTAGTGTAGTGAAATGTATGCATGTATGTATGATTTATGTTTTTGCCTATGCTGCCTTTTATCTGTGTTTTTTTTCTTTTTTCTGTAGAGTGATCTTCATGCCCATGAGCGGAGATAGAGTGAGCTAGTGCGGGAAGCTGATGCCCGAGTTGGTCATATGTATCAAGAGAGGAACGACCACTGGTCGGGGGTGATGCGACGGGAGACTGAGGGTCGCCTTACCGTCGAGGGGAGGGCGCGTGATGAGTCGATCAGACGCCTTGCTGCAAAGGAGAGAGCACGGGTTTCTGATGAGAGAGCGCGAGTTTCTGATGAGAGAGCGCGTGCTGCCGAGGAGACACTATCTGCGGAGCGGGCATCTCACCTGAGAGATTTTGAGAACTATTGGGACTTCCCTCCGTATTAGGCTCGTAGCTTTCATTGTTGCTTTGTAGCTTTTATTAGAGTTTCCCCGATGTATAGCTGATGTATAGGGAGTGGGGTGGATAGTAGGTAGGCTTTTTGTGGAAAGTAGGATAGGAAATGTATAACCCGTGATTCATATTACCATGCATTCGGTAGATTATAATGATTCCAATCATTCTCGTCAAATATATTCATGCCTTTATTTATTTACGAACAACAGAAATACTTAGTCTCTTATACATTGTTTTTGTAATTGCTCGAGTTATAACTATTGTTACCAGGACCCGCCTTTCGGTTTTCGGATCCTGGCGATTTTTCCACTCTCCTTTTACTATCCCGGAATTTTTAAATGAGTGCCCTTTCGGGTTTTCACCCATTGGGATTTCCCTTATTGTTGCATAGGTCGCCCTTTGCGAGTTTTCAACCTATCGGGAATTTTCTTTATTTTTTTTTTTTTTTTTACGAAAAGTATTTCTTAAGCCTATCCAGATTGGTAGGTTCGGAGAATTCCATGCCGTCCATTGTGGTTAACTTCACCGCTCCTTTGCTTAGCATCTTTTTTACGACGAATGGTCCTTCCCAGTTAGGCCTGAACTTCCCCCTCGGGTCGGTGTGCGTCACACGGATCTGTTTCAGCACCAAATCTCCTTCTTTGATAGGGCTGGTCTTGACTTTTTTATTGAAAGCCCGAGCCATCCTTCTTTGATATAACTGTACATGGTAAAGGTCTCCCATCCTTTTCTCATCAACTAAAGCCAACTGCTCGCATCGCCTCTTTACCCATTCCGCCTCGGAAATTTCTGCTTCTACTGCGATTCTCAACGATCGCTTTTCAATCTCAATCGGCAAAACTGCTTCTGTGCCATACACCAAAGAGAATGGAGTTGCCCCAGTCGAGGTTCTGACTGTCGTGCGATAAGCCCACAACGCGAGAAGGAGGTGCTCATGCCAGTTCCGATGTGATTCTACCGTCTTTACGAGGATCCTTTTAAGGTTCTTATTAGCTGCTTCTACTGCCCCATTAGCTTGTGGACGGTACGGAGAAGACCTGTGATGTTCAATGCCATATTCTCGGAAAAGATTCCTTACTTCCCCCTGAAACTGGACTCCGTTATCCGTGATCATGTGATGAGGCACTCCGAACCTGGTGATCAAGTGTTTTTCAATGAACTTTCTCATCTGCTTGGATCCCAGTTTGCTAAACGACTCTGCTTCTACCCATTTGGTGAAATAATCGATGGCGACTGCGATAAACTTATGTCCATTTGAAGCGTTAGGCCTTACTTCGCCGATGATGTCAATGCCCCAGGCAGCGAATGGCCAAATAGGTGCTAACACATGTAATTCCATGGCCGGAAGATGACTGCAATCGCCGTGGATTTGACAATCGTGACATTTCCTTGCATACTCGTTACAATCCCTTTCCATGGTGAGCCAATAGAAGCCTTGTCTGATAATTTTCTTAGCTAGTACTGCTCCCCCCATATGGGCTCCACAAATTCCCGAATGTACTGATTCCATCGCTTCGCGGGCTTCACCCGCATCCAAGCATCTTAGTTGTAATCCGTCAATGTGCCTTTTGTAAAGCAAGTCATTATGGATGACGAACTGACGAGCTAGCCTTCTAAATACCACGGTTCTGACTCTGCCGGATATGTTCCATCTTTCATGAAGTTCACGATATCGAAATACCACGATTTTTCATCTGCCCCTAACAGCATTACGTCTTCGTAGCACGGTTTGTGAGATCTTCTCAATACCAATGGTTTCGAAGCAAGGTTCCGGGGGTTGTCCCAAACTGACACCAAAGTGGCCAAGGCATTCGCGGCCTGGTTCTGAGCTCGAGGAATGTGATAGAAGCGACATTCTTTGAATCTCAATGCCAACCCTCCTAGCTGATCTAGATACGGACGTAGCCTTTCTTCTCTCACTTCCCAGTTCCCTTGTGCCTGTTCGATGATCAACTTGGAGTCACCCCAAATTTCGACATATGATGCTCCCAGTGCTGCTAATGACTCCAAACCATAAATGCATGCTTCGTATTCGGCCATATTGTTGGTAAGGGGGAAGGATAACTTCTTCGCCATCGGGATTCTTTCTCCTTCCGGGGAGATAAGTAGTACTCCTACTCCGGCTCCATTCGAATTAACTGCTCCGTCGAAGAACATTTTCCACGGTATAACTTCGATTGCATTCAAATGTTCATCGGGGAAATCATAGCTTATCTCTTCTTCTTCTGTATTCAGGGGTTGATTAGCCAAAAATTCTGCCACGGCTCTTCCTTTGATAACCTTCTTCGTCACATATTCAATGTCAAACTCGGACAAAAGCAACAACCATCTTGCTAACTTCCCCGTCAAGGATGGAGTTCGGTATAGATACTTCACGGGGTCCATCCGAGAAATAATGATCACTTTATACGATTGGAAATAGTGCCGCAGTTTCTTCGTCAACCACACCACTGCCACACATGTCTTTTCGATCATGTTGTATTTGAGCTCATACTCTAGGAACTTCTTACTCAAATAATACACCGCGTGCTCCACACCGGTGTCTCCCTCTTGGGCCAACATTGCTCCAATAGATCGCTCTTCAATCGCTACATAGAGGAGAAGCGGCTTTCCCAGTTTAGGCGGTCTCAGCACTAGCGGATTAGACAAATAGTTCCTGACGCTCTCCAAAGCTTGCTGACACTTATCATTCCAAACAGCGGGTTGGTCTTTCCTTAGCAACTTAAAGATTGGCTCGCAGATTGCGGTGAGTCTCGGTATGAACCGACTGATATACTAAACCTGCCCCAGAAACCCTCTCACTTCCTTCTCATTTCTCGGCGCCAGCATCTCTTGTATAGCCTTTACTTTATCAGGATCTACCTCGATTCCCTTATTTCCGATTACATAGCCTAAGATTTTCCCCGACGAAACGCCGAAAAATCACTTCTTCGGGTTTAACCTTAGCTTGAATTCTGCAATTCGGGCCAAAAACTTCTCGAGTGCGGCAAAATGCCCTTCTATTGTCTCTGATTTGACCATCATGTCATCCACGTAGACTTCTACCTCCTTGTGTATCATGTCATGGAACAGGGCTGTGGCCATTCGCTGGTAGGTTGCCCCGGCATTTTTCAAACCAAATGGCATCACTCTGTAACAGTATGTTCCCCACTCTGTTGTGAACGAGGTTTTCGCTTTGTGCTTTTCGGCCATCTGAACTTGCATGTAGCCCATGAAACCATCCACATTCGTGTGTAAGACGCTTGACGCTGCACTATCGATCAATACATCGATATGAGGCAAGGCGAACTCATCCTTGGGGCATGCCTTGTTAAGATCTCTGTAATCCACGCACATCCTCACTTTGCCATCCTTTTTCGCGATGGGCACTACATTTGCGACCCAAGGGGGATAGTCGATCACTTCGATGAATCCTGCTTCTAACTGCTTCTTCACCTCCTCTCTGATCTTATCTGCCCATTCGGGTCTCATACGTCGGAGCTTCTGCTTTACGGGCCTCGCCTCGGGATATGTTGGAATACGGTGAGTTACGATTGATTGATCGATTCCAGGCATGTCTTCGTATGTCCACACGAATACAATTTCGTATTTTTTAATTATTCTCTCAAATTCTTTTCTCTCTTCAATAGTTAATTCTTGAGCAATTTGTATAAGTTTAGGATTTTCATCCGTACCAAGATTGAAAGTTGACATTTTTATCGTATTGATTTCAAATGTAGGCATGTTATATGAATGAGAATGCATGGAATGATCATGATCAACATCAAGCAAGTAAGCAAAATCAGAATTCATTTCATTGATAGCGTGGGTGATTACATCATCACACTCAAACAAAGCAGTAATACAATTTTCATCCTCAATATCTTCGGACTTCTCATATACTCTCGAGGTACTAGGCTCAATTTCAGCTCCTGTAGCCGCTTCAATGGTAATGACCTGCTCCTCGGCATTTGAATCCAGCATCATGATCTCCTCGACAAAGCAGCTTGCCTTTCCTTTGCCCCAGTCGGCGACATCATTGAAGATTTCAAACCCTGGCAGAATCTTTCCTTCCGTGCTAGTCCATGACTCGGAGGTTCCCGAATATGGCTTTCCATGCCCCTCGCTTACAAAATGCTTCCTCAAGCCTATTTTTCCTTCTGCACTCATGTTGGATGGACTCCCCTGCTCATATCCCAAACCCCTCCGGGTTTTCTGACTTTTAAAATCCGGAAACTCCGACAACCCTTGATGGTGTGCTCCTAATCCCATTCCCGGGATGAAACCTCCTTTCATCATCTTCACCACATCGGTGGTCATGCTCGATTCATAAATCCCGGAGACTTGGAATCCGGAGAAAAGTTGAGGCTCAATTCCCAATGCTGCCACCGAGCTCAGTTTCTCAGCTCTAATTGTTACTATCTCCTCCCCGAAGGGGAACTTAATTATCTGATGGAGCGTGGAGGGCACACCTCCCAACTTATGGAACCATGGGCGTCCCAACAATACAGCAAAGGTTACCGGGATATCCAGCACTGTGAATTCAGTCTCTTCCTCATGCGGCCCTACTTTCAATTTGGCCTTGAAAACTCCTTCAATGTGCCTACGGCTGTCGTCATATGCTCTAATCACTGTTTCAGAAGCTGTCAAATCTCCTCTCTCCACTCCCAACTTGGACAAGAGCTTCAAAGGACAAACATTAATGGTCGATCCATCATCGACCATCACACAGCTAGTCTTCTTCCCGTTAATTTCCGCTCGGATATACAATGGCTTGTTGTGAGCCTTCCCCTCTTCTGGGAGATCCTCGTCGGTAAATGTGATCTCAGTCCTCTTTCGAGCCATAATTGCCCCTACTAGCGCTGCCGGCTCAGTGTCAGTGGAAATAACCAAATTCTGCAACTCCTTCATCAGGTTCTCACGATGGTACTTAGAATGGCATAAAACTTCCCAGACCGTAGACTTAGCTTGCGTCTTCTTCAACTGTTCAAGAACTTGGTCATCGGGCTTAGGAGCCGACCCTTCTCCAATCTCAGTCTCTACCATTGGTGCCTTTCCTTCGGCCACACGACCTGATCTCGTCATTACCGCAATTTTCGGCTCATCATCTGATTCGTCCTAGATGTTAATAGGAACCCTTCGATTAGCATCCTCCTCGTCCGAGGAACTCGCCCAAATGTCTACGACCATCAAATCCATGACGTGAGGAACACTCGGATTCAGGAAAAAGGGATCCGCCGATCCATACAAAGCCCAACCTATTAACTCATCATAGTCACGGAGGGACACTCTACTCATCCTTCTTGCGGCCAACGGAATAACGCCTCGTTGTATGCACATAAGCTGCACCTTATCGCTCATTGTCTCATTACACTGCTCATAACGGTGCCTCCACCTTCTAGCATAATCCACAAAATGTTCCTCGGGGAATTGCCTAATCCTGTCCAGATCATCCAGGGATCCCGTCCATGGAATGTACATTTCATATCTCGCCACAAAGGCATTTCGGAGCGGTATCCAATGGCACATCTCTTCCTCTGACAGAGCCTGATGCCACAATAAGGCTTCTCCCATCAAGGTTTCCGGAAAATGTTCATGCAACTCACACTGTGGGAATCCAGCGTTATACATATGATCGCGGAATATCCTCGCATGCTCTACAGGATCCCGGTATCCACCATACCTAGGCATTGCTAACACCGCATCAGGTGTTTGGTAAGACGGGGAATCAGGAGTTTGCTCTGCTAGCATCCATACCGTATATTCCTTGATAAATCTCTTCGTCATAGCTGCCCAATCGGTCTTAACATACATCGGCAGCGACATGTACCACATCAACGGTTCACCCATCAATGAATTATAAAACAAGCTAGTGATCTCTTCCTCTTTGAAACTCAAGGCTGTCATAGCTGACAAATAGAAGTGAAGGTGCTCCATAGGGTCCTTATTGCCGTTATACTTGCTCACCCTTGGCAATGGACGCTTGATGGGTCCAATCTGCATTGCAAAGTGCTCCGCGGTTCTATCCTCAGCTCTCTGATACTTTTCAAGAAACAAATCCGACAACCGATCCCAATCGTGCTTGAAAGAGTCGGGCAATGAATGGAACCATTGCAAAGGCTCACCTACCAGCGAATGGTGGAACCACTGAGCAATTTCATATACCCGAAGGATTCAATAAACATGTCGTGCATATACTCACGCAAGTGCACTTCGGGATCCCTTCCTCCACTGAACAAACCCAAATTTGGCACGATAGTCCGAGACGCCCCTTCACCGGTCTCTTCGGCACTATCCTCGTCATATGGTGCTCCACCATCTGATCCCTCCTCCATTGGTTCTTCCTCTTGTTCCTCACCCAAGAAGGACACATACAAACCATTTCCCACATTGCTTCTTTCGACGGAGTCCAACAACTCCTCTACATCTTCCTCAAAAGATTCCATCACTACAGTTTCCGTCAAACCAACTCCGATCACGCTCACCCTATGATTAGGCAATGGATTGCGCCTAACGGAAGGGTTTGCTGACGAAGGATCAGCTATCTTCTTCTCCTCAATCAAATCTTGGATTTCGTGTTTCAGCCTCTCGCAATTCTCAATCGTATGTCCATAACTGCTGTGGAATTCACAATACCCTCTAGCCTGAATCTGCGGAGTAGGTTGAGCTTTGTTATACGGGGTAAGGGCTTTCAACAACCCCTTCTTCTGCAGACGTTCAAAAACTTTCGCATAGGTCTGTTTGAACTTGGCGAACCGCCTCTTTTCGATAGCATTAAGATCAACCACTTTCACTGTCGCAGATTCCGTACTCGCGCTAGGCCCTCCGGCATATATCCAGACTTCGTCCACTTGGTATAAGCTTTCTTCGGCTCCCCATCGCCTTCGACAGTCAAGGCACAACTATACATCTGATTGAAATTTGTGAACGACATATATCTCAACTCATTCTTAATATACGGCAACGTATTGCCAATCACCATTCGGATCTGATCTTGCTCAAGCGGCTTCTGTTTCATGACCGCGGCCTTAGCCCTCCATCTCTTCACGAAGTCTGAAAGGGATTCCCCAGTCTGCTGCTTAGTGCTCTCTAACTCTTTCAAAGTGACTTCCAACATGGTGTTAAAACTATACTGAGCGATGAATGACTTCGCTAACTCCTTCCAATCCTTCTTTGTCACCATTGGCAGCGCATGGAACCATGTGAGGGCAGCCCCCTCCAGGTAAGTGTTAAACAGCCCCAAGACTTGATCCTTGGTCAGGATCGTGTGCTTCATTACCGCAACGTACTGATTCATGTGAGCGGTGGGATCTCCAGTTCCATCGAACTTTTTCATGTCAGGGAGTCGGAATTTCAGAGGCAAAGCTGTTGCTGTCAAGCAATTCTTCAAGTTATAGAAATCCTGACTTTCGGAGCTTCCTCCGCGCAAGTCCTGCACTTCCTATGTGATGTGTTACCTCCACTCCTCTTCCTTAGCTTTCTCATTCTCTAACTGTTTTCGGACATAATCCTGATAATCCTCCTCATTCCCAAAGCGAGGGCCATCGTTCACCTCATTCTCAGCACGCTTACTACCACTCTTGTTGTCCTTCAGTGCTAACTCAGCTAGCTGGGCCAAGATTGCGGCCAGCTGGTCGTTGATATTGTTCACAGAATTCTCCAATTCAGCCACCTTCTCGTCGGTTGCAGACATACTGACGGAAGACTGAGTATACTCGGATGAAGATGATTCAGAAGCCACAACTACTGATTCGGGACTGTCTATTCGCAACTGATCAAACTGTCTGACAAGCCGATTACTCTCGCAAAACCACAACCGCTTAATGATGACGTCTGCGCGAACGGTATCCATTAGTATGTATGCATGATTTTATATGCATGATTCGTGGTGTGTGCGTTTATTTATTTACGATTATAAGATAAGAAGAACAAACGTTAGTTCTATTTACACGTATCACAACATCTCTCTTCCACCCTTATTCCTCCACACACTCGTTGGTCCAGGTCTCTTTCCTAGGATTTTGGGTTTGGGGCTCACATTGCGGTCCAGGGGACGCGTGATGCCGTCGATTATTGCGGAAAAATAAATCATTCATCAGACAATACAGTTCATTTTGACGTATCAACGTTCAGTGACTAAGAAATCGACCAAGTTGGATTGTCCTTTCGGAATAACTCGTCTTTCGTCCTTTCGTGAGACGCATTAGTTTGGGTTTTGACTCCCTTTGATCGCATCTCAGTTTTTAGACGTGGTTCGAGTTATTCTTCTAGTCCAATCGTTCGTTATTGTCAATGACTCGTTCCCTTTTATTCGCGTGGGTTCGTGTCTCGATTTTTGGAATACAACGGGATCTTTTGGATCTATCGAGAGACGTAACCACGTGTTTATTTAGTGATGGAATCACTTTTGGATTTTATTTTAGAGAACGGACTCATCGCGTAACGCGTTTGTTCTTAGCGTCGAGGATCCGTTTGCTCATTTTACTATGTGAAAAGACGGCGAGTCTTATTTTGAGCGCACGATAATCTTTCGGCTAATTACAACTCTTTGTTCCTCCCAATCTACGGGATATATCATCTCAGTGTGGTTATAGAAAATAAACGTTTCGTTGAATCGCGTGTTTGTTCGAAGCGAGGATATCACCGTTTTCTTTCCTTTAGGCGCGAATTTAAGCAAACACGTATATCGGGCCATATTTCTTGCAGTTTTGGTAACGGTCGAAATGATCGAGTCGTTAGTCAAAACCCGCAGTCTCGTCCATATGGCGCAATTATATGGTTTGGCTTAATTCGGCTTTGAGATTTTAAACGGGGTATACTCTCGTCCGAGGCACGTATTCAACGACATTGGTTTATTTTCTTTAACTACTCGCGGGATTTAACATATATCGTAGATTCAGAATGATTTTGGTCGATTAGTTCATTTTTCTTTTCTTTATTTTCTTAGTCATCTGTACGGGCACATCCATTTCTCTTAAGAACGACACGAGGCATAACGTAAAAGCTCGTCTTTCATTCGGAAGGGATGGGCTACTTGTGCGAAACTTTTCACGTTACAATAAGGTCGTTCGAAACAGAAATGTTCTTCATTTTCGTTTCGTCGTGATCTCGTTTTATCCCAATTTATTTAAAGAAAGTGAATAACGGCTACCGTTAATATAGTCTTTTGTATCGAAATGTAACTATCCTTAACACCGAACCGATTAATACTAATACGTGCTTATGTCATAACGTATTTCCTGAACACGTGCCTTCGTCGGGACACCGAAAGGGACAAGGCGGGTCGCACATGTTCATTCATATGAGATGACTAAGTCGTCTTTAGTTCAAATCGTTTCGATGTTTTAGGGTAATTAGTATGTCGATTCATGAGTATATATTAACGCATCGTCTCATTTTCTTTACATAGTTTAGGATTAGACACGTATCATGGCGGTTTGAAAACACGAACTGATTCATTTATCACATCAAAAATAGTAACGGGTAATCCTATGGAAACTTCTAAGGCTACTATATACTGACACGGCTGACCGCCGGACCTCACAGGACCGCACAGATTCGCCCCTAACGAATGGATGGGGACCCTCTGGCGCCTTACTGTAAGGGGGAACTTACGCTATCCTCTTTCGAGCGAGGAATGGACTCTCGCTAGAGGTTTCGCGGAAATTACCCAAAGGGTTTGCAATAATGCTCGTGAATGCATACGAAAAGAAGTAAAACGATCCGTCCCCGTTAAGGGCTTAGTGCATGCCTTCCGGAATCAAATTTCTCGCTTCCCCAGCAGAGTCGCCACTTGTTAGACGAGGTGCCGCGTCCTAATGTCCCGGGCGGACCGGGGGGTGGACAACCTCATGGCGACATAAGCGGTGATTGGCGCCGAAAGCAACCAATCGCGGAATCAAGCTGCTCGGCAGGACCGAAGCTCGGAGATATGGAAGAGTCGCCACCCACGAATGGGAAAATGAACACCGATCCTTTGCGGGAGACCGGTGTGGGTTCGGGAAACTTAGGTACGAGCCGAGAAGGCTAGCTCCTTTCCGGAGAAAGGCTACTAGGCACCCCGACATCGCCCGGTTATGAACCACCGGCCTCCTACTCAGCATGTTAGGCGATAACGGACTAATCGTATACTTCTTTAAGTTTAAAATTCATTTGAAACCCTTTTCTTTCTCTTTTTGGAAACCATTTTGAGCATATGATATTGAAAAGCCACATCAGTAAAGAATCACCCATTTATGTTTATACATACACAGAGAGGGGGAAGAAAGAAGTGATTTATTTACAATCGTATTTAAATGTTATGTTGTGTGTCTATTCTACATTAACTTATTTCCCCAAAACGATGTTTATTACATGGTTCGCACCTTAATCGCCGTTGGAACGATTTAGGTGCGTTTTTTAAAACCCCGTTTGATGAAGCTTACCCGAATCGCCGTTGGAACGACTCGAATAATTGAAAACGTTAAAGTAAAAGCCTTTTAATAAGAAAACGTGGTTAAACATACAAGTCAATTTTATTTTGTACAAATTCATTAAGAAAGCGATTCAAAATCTCCATTATTAACAAAGAAAACGATTTTGATTACAATATTCGCTTAATCCGTCGTTGGAACGGACAAAGGTTTTAAAACGTGGTGTTTTGAAGACGATTTGAAATATCAACCGAAATGACTCTATTTATCTACATTAGAGATCTAAGAAAGCTCATTAGCTTAAATAATTTAATTGAAAACTCTCTGTTTGTGACTTATTTTCCCCACTTATTTAATGGACTCTCTAACTATTATAATTACATCAATAAACACATTTAGACCCAAAAATTAATTTTTCCAAGTGAAGCCCATTTGAAACATGGACTTATAAATGACCAAAAGAAATAAAGAAAATAATATAGATATATATTTACACATTTTAGCCCAAAAGACATAAAATAAGAGTAAAAGAAAATATACTATCTAATACATATATAAGAAAGAATAATGAAAATAATATATTTATACTTTAAACATAAGAAAATAGTGAATGAAATTCATAAATGAGAAAATAGCATTTATCACTCAAAATAATTTTATTTAACAATAATTAAGATAACTCAAATATACCCCAAAACTATATATATACATAACTAATATAATCCTAATGTCAAAAAGACTATATGTTCATCCCCCAATATCTACTAATTATCTCCCAAAATGTCCAAGTAAATAACATTTAAAGTAGAATTTAATGTAATTTGAATGAATAATAATAAAAAAGAAAGTAATATGTACATATATAAAAAATTAGAATAAAAATGGAATACCAATCTCCTAAAATAATTATATATGTTAAAGTTTTAAAACAATTTGAAAAGAATATATTACATAATCATATATATATATATACCAAGGATTAAAAGTCTAAAAGTTAAGAAAAAGGGACCGAAATGGCATTTTTTACATTCTGGCAGATTTACCGACGGAAAATCCGTCGGTAAACAGCATTTAGTGACAGAATTGGCAAATTACAGCAGCACTCCAATATTTTCCAGATTTATTCAAAAGCTTTAAATTAAATCTAATTCAATCGTTTTGGGACTTCCGAACTACCAAAGATGGATCATAGTCGAACACAGAAGTTCCTAAAACGATGTTTTTATTTTAAAACGTTATTTGGAAACCTCTTTTAAATAAAAAACTTATAATTACAACATTTTCGATACCCGAACTACCTTTTTATCGGATCACGGTTCGTATTGGGATATCCAAAACGAGGTTTTTATTTTAAAACAAAACCGAATTTTATTTAACACGAAACGAAAATTAAATAAATACGTTAATTAAATAAAACGTGACAAAACAAATAAATAACTAAAGGAATAAAAACTATAGCATAAAAAAAAATAAATAGAAGGAGAGAATAGATTAAATAAAATAAAGAGTCTAGTCCTCGGATAATACCTTTAATTCGGTATCTGACAGTCGAAGCCCATTGATTCCACGAACCGCGAGCTCCCGTTTTTTATGAAAAATTTAGTAAAAATTGAACTTAGGAAATTTAGAGATTTTCAATTTTAGGAAAAAAAATGTTTTTTTCCCAAAAAATCCACTTCCTCTCTCTAGAAAAATATCTAGTGTGAGAAAGCTCTCCCAAAAAAATCCTCTCCCCTTTTTCACCTTGGGATCCGTGCCCTTATATAGGGAAACGGATCCCGGAACAATGGGCGACGCCCAATTTGGGCGTCGCCCATTGTGGTTGGGCGGCCGCCCAACCTAGTGTTGGGCTACCGCCCAACAATGTTGGGCGCCCGCGCCCAACCCTCGTCGGGCATCCGCCCGACGCGTTGGGCGTTCGACCAACGTGGTTGGGTGTCCGCCCGGCGACCCTCGGGGCGTGCCCCGCGCCGTCGGACGCGTGCACTCCGTGGCCGCCGAGCGCGCGTTCCGCGCAGCTAGACGCTCGCACGTCGCGCCCCGCGACGCCAGGCACGTGTGCTCAACGGCGCACGAGGGCGCGCACCGCCAGCGGTCCCAGGCATTGCTCGGGCGTCGAGAGCGTGCCACTCGCGGTGCGTCCGACGGACGCCGCGCGCACGTCTCGAGCCGTCAAGCGGGCGTTCGACCATCGTCGTCCGCGTGCGGGATGCCGTTGCGTGCCCGCGCCGTGCCGTTAATTTTCCTCATCTTATTATTCTTTATATATTTTTCAAAACTTCCGGAATCAATCGCTTCCACCGTCTTGTTTCAGGTTTTCGTCACAGGTCCTCCGACTCGGTGTCTACAGGTGGCTTGTAAACTAACATCTTTTATGATCCATGGTTATCAGACGCATTGAATCCTAAGATACCCAGTCTTATTCTAAATGGCTTTAAAGATATGCTTTTCTCGGACCTTAAAGAAGTTGATATGTGTCGTTGGATGCACAAAAGCTTGATAATATCTTTAATCAACTGATGTTACTTTTATACTTGAAGTTCCTTTTAGCATTCGTCTTGTGGAAGATGGTTGGTACTACTAGTTCTGATGCGGACATCCTAACTGGGAGCAATAATAACACGCACCTTGACGGATCTCCTTTCGGCGTTCCCACAGAGGCTGTATCTAAGAGGGCGGATCCCCTGGACACGCGATCAGGGCGGATCTAGGCGTACGCCCTGAGGCGTACCACAACTACACTGGGCGGATCTCAAGTTTACTTCCTGCCGAAGGAATTCACCAACAACCTCTGACGCTCCGTACCTGCACCTCTGTACCTGTTGTCTGGGCGCATTACCTATCTTACCCTCTTATTATTAACTGTAATGTAACCCTAGTAGGGGTAGTCCCTGTCCTTTGCTTATCTTTTAGAGGTTGTATTTAAACCCTCATTTTGTAAGGATATGGAACTTTTTAATCAAAAATATCATTTCTCATTGAGAACAAAGGTTTATACCTTGTTTATCGGGATTCACTCCTTCTAGTCTAGCTAGAGAAGAAGATCTTTGTTGGTTTACGACTAAAACCTCCATTTATCGTTTTCAATCTGTATCAGTTGGTATCAGAGCCAATCGTTTCCTGACCCGAAACTTCTTTTGGCAATGGTTCAACCCCGACAACCGCAAGATTCCATGGAAACCAGTGACCGGAGATATGAGGAGCTGAGAGAGCACCTCGCGGAACAAATCCAGGCCAGCCTTGAGCGGCAGAAACAAAACGACCAACGATTCCAGGAGCTAACCGCTTCCCTGGAAAACCTCCGATTGGAGATCCGTGCAGTGGTCAGGCCAGCCGCCGGGGAGTCCGACCAGAGGAGGGAAGGAGTCCTTGAACCACGACCCCAAAGGCAACCCACGCACCTCGACTGCCATTGATAAATGTCCAACTTCCACAAATGGGTCCTAGGGATCCTGAGGTAAGAAGACCCAACTTTGTCCTTGTGCATAACGCTGATAGCGATAGTGATGATTTTGAGGATCTTGGGAATAATGTTGCCTTTAGAAATATGAGGGATGTTGGTCCGATTGATAACAGGTGTGTGGGTATGGCTAGGGCAGAACCAGACCTAGGAAACTTTGATAGAGATGACGCCTTTAAGCTAAAAATAGATTTACCATCTTTTGGTGGCGAGCTGGATATAGAGGGATTCTTAGATTGGTTATCGGAAGTTGAACGTTTCTTTGAGTATGCTGGGATTCCTGATGAGAGGAAAGTAAGGCTGGTGGCGTATCGCCTGAAGGGTGGCGCATCAGTTTGGTGGGATCAGATGAGGGAAGAAAGAAGAAGAGGGGGCAGAGATCCGATTAGATCTTGGCTACGGATGAAGGCGATGTTGAGGGAGCGGTTCCTACCGCCGGACTACGAACAGTATATCTACAGCTCCTACAGAGGATGCTCTCAAGGGACCTGAAGTGTCCATGAGTATACTTCTGAGTTCTTAAGGCTTTCGGCGAGAGCCAACCTGTCTGAAACTGAAAGCCAAAAGACCTCTAGGTATCTAGAAGGGTTGAGATACAATATCCAGGATCGTATTGGCACACAGATGGTGGTTAGAGTACAAGATGCTAGGAATTTAGCCCTCAAGGCGGAGTCCCAACTGACCGGGAGATCCAGGAGATCCGCCACTACTGAGTATATGTCTGGAGGAAGAGATAACGTGAAGTCTTACGACAAAGGCAAGCAGGTGGCGAGTGCCAGTGGGGCCAAGGTTAACAGTGTAGGAAGGGGATCCGTTGGAGATACTAGACCATACAAAGAAGCACCTATACTACCCAAGAGCAACAACCCGTATGCAAGGCCAGCACCTTTCAAATGTTTTCGGTGCAATGAACCAGGACATAGGTCCAACGAGTGTCCTAGAAGGAAGAGCGCCAACATGGTGGAGAGATATGAAGATGACTATGACGAAGAGGATGAAGTATTTTGTGAACCCTTGGGAGAAGATGATGAGGTGGCGGGTGAAGAGAGGTACGCCATTCATGTGGTACGGCGTTTGTTAGTCTCCAGCCGGATAGAAGGCGATCAGAGGCACCGACTATTCAGGACCCGCTATCTTGTGAAGGGCGGGCGATGTAATGTGATAATAGATAGTGGGAGCCAGGAGAACATTATGAGTAGCAGCGCCGTTCAGAAGTTCGGGTTGTTGGTAGAGGCGCACCCTGATCCCTACAGGGTGGGATGGATCAAGAACGTGGGCGAGTTGAGGGTGACCCAGAGATGCAAGGTACCGATTGAGATTGGTAACTATCATGATGAAGTCTGTTGTGATGTGGTCGATATGGACGCATGCCACCTATTGTTGGGCCGACCTTGGCAGTTTGATAACAACGCCACCCACGCCGGAAGAGAGAACACTTACAGATTTGTGAAGAATGGGGTGAAGTTTGTCCTTACACCAATAGTGAGAGAGCCAAAGGCCGACGAGAAGTCTACCTTGGTAGTCTGTCCTATACACAAATCGTTTGTCAGCGAATGTGAAGAAAGCCAAATGGTATACGTGGTAATGGTTAAGGCGAATCACGAATCCGCCCAAAGGGACGAAAGGGAAATGCCGAGTGAAGTGACCCGCCTACTTGGCGAGTATCAAGATCTGTTCCCCGACGAACTGCCTAGTGGGTTACCACCTTTGAGGGACATCCAACATCATATCGATCTTGTGCCCGGGGCTAGTTTACCAAGCCTCCCACATTATTGAATGAGCCCAAAGGAGAATGATGTCATAAGACAAAAAGTGGAGGAACTCATCGAGATGGGATACGTTAAGGAGAGTATGAGTCCTTGCGCTGTTCCAGCTTTACTTACACCGAAGAAGGATGGGTCTTGGCGGATGTGTGTTGACAGTAGGGCTATTAACAAGATCACCATCAAGTATAAGTTCCCGATTCCAAGGTTGGATGACATGTTGGACCAACTTGGCGGATCTCGAGTCTTCTCCAAGATTGATCTCAAGAGTGGGTATCATCAGATACGAATCCGATCTGGGGATGAGTGGAAGACTGCCTTCAAGACAAGAGATGGATTGTATGAATGGTTAGTTATGCCCTTTGGGATGACCAACGCCCCTAGTACTTTTTATGAGACTGATGAATCAGGTGCTTCGCCCAGTAATTGGGAAGTTCGTAGTTGTGTATTTCGACGACATTTTGATCCACAGCCAGACCTTGGCGGAACATGAAGAGCACTTGCAGACCGTGTTTGACCTGTTAAGGAAACACCAATTATACGCCAACACCAAGAAGTGTGACTTTGTCATGGAGAGCTTAGTTTTCCTTGGATTCGTGGTCAGTGGGAATGGAATCCAAGTTGATGGGGAGAAGGTAAGAGCCATCCGAGAATGGCCTACCCCGAGGAACGTGGGGGATATCAGGAGTTTTCATGGGCTAGCAACGTTCTATCGCCGATTCATTAAGAACTTCAGTTCCATAGTGGCCCCGTTGACGGAATGTTTGAAGAAGGGAAAGGGGTTCGAGTGGGCGGATGCCCAAGAAGAGAGCTTCGCCTTGATCAAGGAAAAGCTAAGTACCGCGCCAGTGCTGGCGTATCCCGATTTTGACAAATTGTTTGAAGTTGAGTGTGATGCCAGTGGAATTGGGATTGGTGGTGTCTTGATGCAAGAGAAGAGGCCCATTGCATACTTCAGTGAGAAGCTCTGTGAGGCACGGCAAAGGTGGGCAACGTATGATCAAGAGTTTTATGCTGTAGTGAGGGCGTTGATAGTATGGGAACATTACTTGGTGGGAAAAGAGTTCATCCTCTACACTGACCATCAAGCTCTCAAATACCTGGGAAGTCAGAAGCAACTTCGAAGCTCCATGCACGCCCGGTGGTCTGCCTTCATAGATAAGTTCCCCTATAAGCTTATCCATAAGGCGGGAAAACAGAACATAGTGGCGGACGCCTTGAGTCGGAGGGTTGCACTAATAAAAACAGTCAACCTGGAGACCGATTGTTTCGAACACATCAGAGGAGAGTACCTGGCGGATCCTGACTTTGGAATTATCTGGGAGAAGTGCCAGCGCCAACATGGGGATGGGGCGTATCACTTAATGGATGAATATCTAATGAGGGGCAACCAACTTTGTTTACCCTGCACTTCTATCCGCGAGAAGGTGGTCCGAGATCTACATGGCGGATCCCTGGGGGGACATTTTGGGCGAGACAAGACATATGCAGCAGTGAGTTCCCGTTATTTCTGGCCCAAAATGAGAAGAGATGTGGCGTACCTAGTAGAACGATGCTATATCTGCCAGACCGCCAAGGGACACGCTACAAATGCTGGCTTACAGCTACCCTTGCCTGTACCAGAAACCATATGGGAGGATCTGTCCATGGATTTTGTCCTAGGGTTACCCAGAACTCAGAGAGGCATGGATTCCATCTTCGTGGTGGTTGACCGGTTTTCGAAAATGGCACACTTCATACCATGCCGTAAGACTAACGACGCCTCAGCGACTGCCAAGCTATTCTTCAAAGAGGTTGTCAGATTACATGGTGTACCAAAGAGCATTGTCTCAGACCGTGACACAAAGTTCCTGAGTCACTTCTGGCGGACCTTGTGGGCTCTTTTTGATACTTCTCTGAAGTTTAGTACCACCGCCCACCCTCAGACAGACGGACAGACAGAAGTGGTCAATCGGACTTTGGGAAACTTACTGCGCAGCGAATGTAGGGATAAGCCCAGGATGTGGGACGTGGTTTTGGCACAAGCTGAGTTCGCTTACAATGGATCTGTACACTCGGGAACTGGGAAGTCACCCTTTGAGGTGGTATACACTAAGACCCCGAATCACGTCCTTGATATAGCCCACCTTCCCAAAGGAAACGTGACTGCAAAACAGCTAGCCAAAGACTATGTCCAGATGCACCAAGAGGTGAAGGAGACTCTTGAGGAGACAAAACCAGAAACTAAAAGCTAAGGTGGATGAGCACCGCAGGGACCTACAGTTCGAAGTGGGAGATGAGGTTATGGTTCACTTGGGAAAAGAGAGACTCGCCAACGCCACAAGCAGCAAGCTTCGACCGAGAAAGTACGGGCCATATAAGATCACCAAGAAGGTCAATGCCAATTCCTATCACATAGCTTTGCCAAATTGGCTTGGTAAAGTCTCACCAGCATTCAATGTTCGTGACCTTAGCCCGTGGAAGTCAGATGGCCCTTTGGAGAACAACACAGACCAGCCAGTGCGGAATTCTTTTAAAGAAGGAGAGAATGATGCGGACATCCTAACTGGGAGCAATAATAACACGCACCTTGGCGGATCTCCTTTCGGCGTTCCCACAGAGGCTGTATCTAAGAGGGCGGATCCCCTGGACACGCGAGCAGGGCGGATCTAGGCGTACGCCCTGAGGCGTACCACAACTACACTGGGCGGATCTCAAGTTTACTTCCTGCCGAAGGAATTCACCAACAACCTCTGACGCTCCATACCTGCACCTCTGTACCTGTTGTCTGGGCGCATTACCTATCTTACCCTCTTATTATTAACTGTAATGTAACCCTAGTAGGGGTAGTCCCTGTCCTTTGCTTATCTTTTAGAGGTTGTATTTAAACCCTCATTTTGTAAGGATATGGAACTTTTTAATCAAAAATATCATTTCTCATTGAGAACTAAGGTTTATACCTTGTTTATCGGGATTCACTCCTTCTAGTCTAGCTAGAGAATAAGATCTTTGTTGGTTTACGACTAAAACCTCCATTTATCGTTTTCAATCTGTATCAAGTTCTGGAACCACAAAGGCCAATTTTATTCCGGGAAGCGTATTAACAGTTACGAACATGGAAGTTTATGATGTTATATTTATGGACACTTTCTAGTGCGAACATGTAAGGTTATGGTGTTATTATTATGCACTTTTGGTTCTTTCATTGCTGCAAAAGCCGATCGTCATCTAGATTTGCTAATACCTGAAAATTTGGAAGTTCGTGAAGCTTTAAGTTGGATTAAAAGCCTGAGTTAGCAAAATGTTTTTATTGAAACTGATTCTCAAGTGTTTGAGAGTGCGTTGGTATGTTTCTTTGGTCGGTATGATTTTTTGGGATTGTAAATCCCTTTTTGCAGGTATGTGTAACTTTTATGTCAATTATGTAACACGATCAACGAATCACTCAAATCATGTCCTTGTGCAAGCTGTTGATTTTGAGTCAGGCTTTGGAGTCTGGGCTTCTGTCCCTCCTCCAGTTTTTTGTAATGTTCTTAATGATTAATATCTTCATAATTTAGCCATGCTTTTTAATGGAAGGCGCTTTGGTGGTGGAGAGAAGTCTTCTCCAACAGATTCTTTCCAGCTGCTCTCACTATAGGGCAAGGAACGTGACATAGACAATTGCCTTAGTTCTTGCGGTGCTTCATGGTTTTTCCCCGGACCTTCTTTTTAGCCTGCCTCTTGAGATTTCAGCAATATATCCATCTTGTGAGCGCAGCTTCG
Organism: Euphorbia lathyris; assembly: GCF_963576675.1. Lineage (NCBI taxonomy): Eukaryota > Viridiplantae > Streptophyta > Magnoliopsida > Malpighiales > Euphorbiaceae > Euphorbia > Euphorbia lathyris. The sequence goes on along the minus strand of NC_088911.1, from coordinate 89,415,012 downwards.
GACAGTGCAATGTTCGGTAAATCAAACGATAAGATCCTGAATGCTCCAGCACTTGATGGATTTTTCAGCTTCGTCCAACTTTTCCTACCAATTTGCCATTTTGACTATGTTTCGTAGCCTCTTGAACATTTCCTACATTATAGATCAGTTGCTTAGAGATTCTATCCATGAACTCTCTATTTACCAGATCTAATGAGCACAAGCATTCTTCGAGGCACATATTAAGGTCAAATGTGTCCTAAAAAATCCAAGAGGATTACTGTTGGAATCTATGAGGGTTTTGGGTAGGATGCGAGGATGATGGATCCAACGTTTTTCAATGTGATACATGAATGTGTATGTTCAATCCTCGCTCATCGCATCAGCTTGAAATGAGTAAATCTTATTGTAATCCTTTCACATCAACTAGGATTCTTTCGATGTTTGAGATAAAATAAAAAAATGAGATCACATGAGGGATTAGGGACTGACGACTCCACTCCAATACTAAAATTACCAAAGTTTAGGAAAAAGGAGCACTGAGCGATAAGCAATTAAGTCTAAATTGCGGGGATTATTTGTGGTTAACTTAGTTGCACGACATCTTGTTACATTTATAAGGTGTCGGGGAAAAATCTAGTAGTTGGGCAGATTGTACACCCTAAGTTAACTTACAAACACGTGTCAACCTTTGGGTAGTGAATGTAACCTGCAAGAAGGACAATAAGTGTCTTGCCTATCATCCCATGATTCCAACTGTGGAATCAGGGATGCATAGTCGTGTGATTCGTAAATCTTCTCATGACACATATCCTTATTTCCTCTGATGGAAACACATGTATAACTTTCTATATTTTTTTTATATTATAAAATATTCTATGATTTCGAAAAAGATAAAAATGTATATTTGATATATATGTCTAGTTACTAGCTAAAAAAATAAAAAGAACACAAAGTTAAAATATGGTTATCCTCAAAATTAAACACAACAATTTGACATAAGAAATATTTTAGATATAAATAATGTTAGAAATATCTAATATATAGTTAAATAACGAGTCAAAAACAGTAAACCACCATTTTTAAATTTTTTTTATTAGATAAAGGTAAAATTAATATTATTTAAAAAATATTAAACATAAATTACACTGTGTTTTGTTTTTGTGTGAAAATATGTATACCATTTCAATTCATTTCATTTCATAGATAAGAAGAAAAAGTAAGAAAAAAAATCTTACACAAGCACGACTATACCTAATACAGAATCCATGAAGGTAAGAAAATAACTACAAAGAGCAAAACAAGTACAAGTAAAAACAAACAACAGATGAAACATATACTCTTTGAAACTCCAAATTTGCTGAGAAGTAGTAATCCAATCTAAACTCCTCTGAATCTTCTGATTCGAAGCATTCTTTTATAACCACGTAGATGTAGTGATCAACATATAAGATCTTCTATTTTTGTTCTTGCTAAATTCGAAAATGTTACAGATGAAAAATACTAATAAACAATATATGCAATTCAAACGAATTAATAGATCTGGTAAAATATATGCAATCCAACTAAAATAAACTTATTGAACAAAGAAAAAAACAGAACGATGCAAGGAGGAAAAATGAAGACAATCTTCCTTCTTCCTCCTCAAATAAAAAATTACAACTCGAAAGAAAAAAAAACTCAATGAACAGAAAGATCAATCGATGAATTTGGTAAATAGAAGAGTCGAGAAAATTGAAGAGAAGAACCATAAATTACACTATTAAAACAAATTTACACTTTTCTTAAAAAAACAACGAATAATAGAAAATTGATACTGTATCCTTTAAAAAAAATACTAATATATATTCTTTTGGAGAGTAACTAATACATTATTTTTAAAAAGATAAGGTGTAAAAATATCTCAAACATTTATATGTATAAGCAATTTTACTCTTAATATTTAAAATTATGTAATTCTAACGTTGGCAACAAAGAGTAATTTTATCCCTAATGTTGGTAAATTTGGACCAATTTCAGACATTATTATATAAAATACAGATATTTTATTTTTTATTCTGCACTCATTATACCATTTTTTTTATTAAAGGATGGTTAACGAGAAAGTGCAAAAAACAGACATCCCAGTTATGCTGGCACCTCTGAAAATCACACCAAACCCGAACCAATATTATTAAAGAAAAAGAGAAAAGTTACAAATATCCAAATACAAAAGCTCAAACCAAAACCAAGTCAAGAGAAGCGATAAGAACCACGCATCTCAAGATCATCCAAAAAAACCGAGCAACAAAAATCTGTCATAATATCCCAACAAAGTCAACTATCCACCATACGACCAAAAGATGCAAGAGAATCAGCAACCGCATTTCCTTCACGATAAATGTGAGAAATGATAATTTGCATTGAATTTAATTTTGATAAACACTCAATCCAACTCCGACGAACCACCCAAGGAACAATAGTCGACCTACTACGCAACAACTGAACCACATAAGTCGAATCACTCTCTAACCAAAGGTGACACTAATCTTTGTCAAAAGTCGTATGAATTGCATAAATGGCAGCCTTCAACTCGGCTAAAAAAGGAAAAGAAACATCAAAGGGGAAAGCAAAAGCACCAAGGAACGTACTATTTGAGGATCGGTAAATACCACCACCACCCGCAGCACCCGGACTACCCAAAACAGAAGCATCAGTATTAACCTTAGTCCAACCAACCGGAGGACGTTGCCAAACCACATAAATAATATGAGGCCCCCTAGAAAAGCTTCTATCAATTCTCAATTCCCTAAGAATTTGTAATTTCACAGAAGAATTCCAAGTAAAACCACGATCCTGATTTGTCGCTTCACGAATAGCACTCCAAATACGCCTAAAGTAAAAAAGTAACCGGTTTTTCATCTTTAAAAATTTGGTTGTTCCTTGCCAACCAAAGAGCCCACAGAGTGCTAACAATTGCCACAGACCAAAGTTCAGCAATTTGAGAACTAAACCTCTATTTAACGGCTTGCAAAATCAGATTATCAGAATTGAATAAAGAAATGATGAACATTGAATAAATGAACCTTGAATTCGAGAACAATGGAATGAAAGCTTACAAAATAGAAAATCCCCAAATCTTTCTTAACCTAAAACTAACTCTAACTACCCTTTATATATCCGTTCAATTATAACGGATACTTTCTAATTAACATGATGAAAGTACTTAAATGCCTATGTTCAATATAAATAATTACAAACGGATCCTTGAGTCTTGTTACAGATTAATATTTTTTATAATTTAATAATAAAATTGGAGATTAATATTTTTAAATTCGGTAAAATATTTAATTTTTTTTTATTCAATTCGTACAAAATACAATATATTTTTTAAATTTTTATTTAAATTTTTTTCACACTTAATTATATATTTATGATATAGATTACTAATGAATGCTAAAAGATAAAATTCATGATGGAAAAGATAATTTGATAAATATTTTCTCAACCATCTACTAAGCAGAAGAGAAGACAAATGGAGTAAACGATACGTTTCATTAGTGTGGAAGAAAGAATAAAAAGGAAGGCGGCGATAAGCTGAACGGCATCTCAATAGGGGTTTGTCGTTTAGAAGGAGTGGGGTCCACTGGAACGGATCGAAACATTGGTTGCATGTGAAAAGTACGGATAGTTGACAGCTCAGACCACGGAGTTAGTTTGAAAAGCATGTGCTGTGCATCTTTCTTTCTTATTTGGCTTTTTTGTAAATTATAACTTAAGGACAATCATATCCTTCTTCAAAAAAAAAAAGGACAATGATATCCTCTATTTATAATACTCTTTGAGCATGGAATGTACACAATCCGTTAATAAGTGACTAATAAAAATTTTATCGGTGCATTTTGAGTAATCATGGACCACCCTATTAGTTACTAATTATTAGTAATTTTTCATTAAAATAATTTAGTCTATAATTATTTAAATATTAAATTTCCTATTCAATTAGAAAAAATCACGTAAAAAATCAATTTGATTTTTTAAATATTTTTCACTTATAAATTGATATAAATATCATATTTATTTAATTAACTTTTTTTTCTTATATATTCATAATAAGTTAATTTTTCGATTAACTGATATTAACCATCTATTTTTAAATAAAAAATTATAATCTAACTCATCAATTTTTATTAATATATTTTAAGTATTAGTTTTAACTATTTTGCCCAAAGAATACAAGCGCAGTGGGCAAGGAAAGGTAAAGTCAGTATTACTGACCTGGAAAATGACTACTATGTCATTAAATTTACTAGGGTTGAGGATTATAATTCGGTTATCAAGGGAGGCCCATATATCATTTCCAATCATGTTTTGGCCTTAAGGCCTTGGGTTCCTAATTTTAATCCTCACGACTGTTCGGTTAACAGGATCTTGACTTGGGTAAGATTCCCGGGCCTTCCCATTGAGTACTACAGTGAAAACTTTCTGAGTAAAATAGGAGGTTTGTTGGTAAGGTCCACCATGTGGACAAGACTACAATTGGGGCCATTAGGGGTAAGTTTGCTAGGGTATGTATAGATGTTGATCTGGCTAAACCTTTACTTTCTAAGTTCTGTGTTCAGGATAAAGTGTTCTTTATTGAGTATGAAGGTTTACATAACATCTGTTATGATTGTGGCATGTATGGTCATTCTCAGGAGGGTTGCCCTAAAAGGGAGAGGGTTGTTATAGAGAGGGTTGAGAGTAGTGTGCGGATTACTGGAGGGAACCAGGGGTATGAAGGGAACTTTGGTCCCTGGATGGTGGCAAAGAGGCCCGCTAGACGTAGGAATCAACCTGCAGTGGTTCACAATCGTCCTCCTGATATCAACACAAATTCTAAGTCCCTTTCTCCTAAAGCTACTGTTATTCCAAATGTCAAGGAGAAGCCTGTCCTCAAAGCTAGAAAGGAGGCTGGGGTTTCTTCAGTAGCCTTGCCTGGGTCCAGATTTGGGGCCCTGATGATTGAGGAAGTTCAAGAGTCAGACCAAGATGAGAATCATATGGATGAGAGTATTCCAGGATTAGAGTCTGTAGATCCAGTCGAGAAGCTGGTTGAATCTGTGAACCCACTTTTTGTCTCTAAGGATGAAGCCCAGGGGGGGACCCTGACCCTTGCAGCTAGAAGGATGAAGAATTCAAATGAGGTTAGTATTCCTGTTCCTGGTATTGATCCTGGGATTGGGAAATCTATGGGAGTTAACAAAACTAATATGAAAAAGCTTAAAGGAAAACAAAAAAGTGGCCTTAACACTTTGGCGTTTCCAGATAAGAGGGGGCCCGGGGGTACCTCGGTAAGGCTCTCAAGAGCCCCTAGTAAATACCTAGCTTAGGGTAGGGGTGTGGTCAGTTGTCCTCCTTTCTATGGATTTGTTATTTTGGAATGTTAGGGGTGCGGCTAGCAAGGCTACCCGTATCCATATTAATGATCTTATTAAGCAGTTTAATCCATCTTGTTTTGCTCTTTTGGAAACTAAGATTAGTGGTGAGAAAGCAGATGAGGTGGTTAAGAAGTTTAAGAACTGGCACTGTGTTAGATCGGAGGCAACTGGCCGGGCTGGGGGGATTTGGCTTTTTTGGAGGCCAGATCGGATTCATTTTGATATTCTTAGCATGGATAAGCAGTTCATTCATTGTAAAGTGAGTATTTCCGGCAATACTTCCTTTTTTATTACCCTTGTGTATGCTGACCCTATCTTGTCTAATCGAAAACGGCTCTGGGAGGTTCTCTATTCTATGAGTGTCAGCATTTCGGAGCCCTGGTTTGTGGCGGGTGACTTCAATGATATCGCCTTTATGAGTGATCAGAGAGGGGGATCCAATCATTATGTTAATCGCTGTCTGCATCACAAGAATAGTATGGATTTATGTGGGCTTTCCGATCTGGGGGCTTCTGGTCATAAATTCACTTGGAAGCGTAATGATACTTTTGTTCGATTGGACAAAGTCTACGCTAATGTTTTAGCTCTAACTTCCTTCCCCGAGTGCTCTGTGTTGAACCTCCCGTTCCGTCATTCGGATCATTGTCCTATTTTGTTTAGACTTTTGAGAGGTAAGCATCCTAGGGGTAAGAGACCGTTCCGGTATCAGTTGGCTTGGGAGTCCCATCCTAAGTTTAAAGAGTTCGTTCATGAGAGTTGGAGACCTCATTCGTATGTACTGCAAGCTGCTGAAGGGTTCAGGAATAAGGTGCAGGGGTGGAATAGGAATGTGTTTGGGCATATTATCAGAAGGAAGAACAAGTTATTAAAGAGGATGGAGGGCATTCAACGCAGGTTGGAGGGGAGGTTTGATCATAGCCTTGAGGGCCTCCTCAGAACCCTTCAGAAGGAGCTGGAGGCTGTGCTTAGGCAGGAGGAGTTCCTTTGGTTCCAGAAGTCTCGGAAGTCCTGGATTAGAGATGGGGATCGTAATACCAAATACTTCCATCTCTCTACCCTGATCAGAAGGCAGAGAAATAGAATTGAGGCCATTAAGGATTCTAATGGTGATTGGGTTTATGAAGATGAGGTTATTCGGAACTTAGCCCTGGATTTCTACAGAGAGCTGTTCAAAGAGGAACCTGTTCTTTTGGAGAGGGCTCACTCTATTGCTACATTTCCTTTAATCAGTGAGGATTGTAGTCAGGAGGCCTTTCAACCTATTTCCCGAAAAGAGATTGACCAAGCTATCTTCAGCATTGGGGCTTCTAAAGCTCCTGGGATTGATGGTCTTCCGGCGGGCTTTTACCATAAGCATTGGGATGTAGTGAAGGAAGGCATCTATAATTTTGTCTTGGGGGTGTTCAGTGGTTCGAAGGATATTGAGCTGGTTAATAGAACCCTCCTGGTTCTGATTCCTAAGATTGATAAGCCTTCTTCCTTTTTGCATATGAGACCTATCAGTCTTTGTAATGTTCTTTACAAAACTGTTACAAAGATTGTGGCTAATAGAATCCGTGGCATTCTTCCTGCGATCATTTGTCAGAATTAGGGTAGCTTTGTGCCTGGTAGACAAATGATGGATAATGTGGTGATCGCCCAAGAGATGGTCCACACGATGAAGATTAGGAAGGGGAGGAAAGGCATTGTGGCTCTGAAGCTGGATTTAGAGAAGGCCTATGATCGAATTAATTGGGATTTCTTGATGGAGAGCCTTGAGAGAGCTAGAATCCCGGACAACTGGAGAAGTTTAATTAAGGTATGTATTTCTTCTCCTGTGTTTCAAGTTATGGTCAATGGGGATATGTCGGAGGAATTTTCCCCGGGCAGAGGAATCCGTCAGGGGGATCCTATGAGCCCTTTCCTTTTTGTTATTGCTATGGAGAGGCTCTCTCACCTGATTCAGGATGCGATTGATAATGGGAGTTTCCACCCTGTGGCGATCAACAGCTTCTGTCCCCAGGTGACTCACTTATTCTTTGCAGATGATGTCCTTATCTTTCTTGAGGGTAATGAGGAGCAGTTGAGAGTCATTATGGATATTCTGGATTGTTTTTGTTCGGCCTCTGGGCAGAAGCTTAATATCCAGAAATCTAGGATGATGTGCTCTAAGAATATGAATCAGAGAGTCTGTAAGAGATTAAGTGATCTCTCAGGTATTCCTCTTACTGATTCTCTTGGGAAGTATCTGGGCGTTCCCCTCCATAGTGAGCGTGTGTCTAAAGGCTCCTTCAAAGAGACTTTGGATAAAGCTATTTCGAAGTGTGCCACTTGGAAAGCCAAGACTCTGTCTCTCGCTGGCCGCCTCACGTTAATTCAATCTGTTAATTGTGCTGCTCCCAATCACATCATGCAGGCTTGTAAGCTTCCGGATCCTGTGCTTAATGATCTTGACAAGATTAACCGTAGGTTCCTGTGGGGGGAAGCTGCGGAGGGCAGGAAGATCCATCTTGTGCCTTGGAGTGAGGTTTGCCAGCCTAAAGATTCTGGGGGTCTGGGTATTAGGAAAGCAAAGGACAATAATAAAGTTTTATTAATGAAACTCCTTTGGCGTATGTGGCAAAACCCCTCCTCTCTTTGGGTTCGCCTCCTTTGTGGTAAGTATCGGAAAGACAAAATCTTCGGGGGCCCGAAAGAGAGAGTTGCTAATTGTTCCTTCCTCTGGAAAGGACTTAGTGCTGTGTTTGATGAGTTCTGCTTGGGAGTTGGCCTAGAGGTGGGGAATGGTAAGTCCATTAGTTTCTGGTTTGATAACTGGATTGGGGATAAACCGTTAATTGAGGTGTGTTCTTCCCCCCCGCCTAGTGATATACGCAACTGGAGGATTGCCGATATGGTTGACTCGGAAGGGGACTGGATCTGGTCAAAGTTTGATACTTTCTTTAGCCTTGAGACTCTCCTTAGAATGCGGGGAGTGAAGGTGAGTAATCAAGAGGAAGACTTGGATAGGCACTGTTGGACGCTGACTAACAATGGAGTTTATTCTTGCAAATCGGCCTTGAAGCTTTCTCTCTCTTTAGATCTGATCCTCCCTCGGATGTGTGGAAGTCGATTTGGACCCTTAAAGTTCCTTTCCGTATTAGGAGTTTCCTGTGGCTGGGCATTAAGGACAGGCTTCTTACTAATTCGGATAGGCACAGAAGGCACTTGGCTGATTCTGGAGCTTGCAGTAGATGCAGAGCCCATGTTGAGACTTTGTGCCATGCTCTTAGAGATTGCTCTAATAGTAAAGAGGTTTGGAGGAAAATTCTCCCACACCATATTTTCTCTTCCTTCATGGCACATTCTGAGGTCGACTGGTTCTCTGATGGTGTTAGAGGAAAGTTGCTTCCATACATGGAGCATGGTGACATTTTCTTTGCTATTATCTGTCACCAAGTTTGGAAATGGAGAAACGAGGAGATTTTTGGAGATAAAACTGTTTTTATGACAAACTTAGCTGATTTCTTCTCGAAAAAACTTTTCTCTATTATCGATAGTTTCAAAGGAGAGTCCCTTGCCAGAGCCTCTCAGTGTTGTGATGTCCATCTCGTGGGATGGAGCAGGCCAAGAGAGGGGGTTGTGAAGCTGAATACTGATGGTTCCTGCCTCAGTAACGGTAAGATTGCGGTTGGAGGTGTGCTTAGAGATGTAGGGGGCGTCTGGCTTTCTGGGTTCTCCCAGAATTTAGGGTTGGGTTCTTCCTTTTCTGCGGAGCTCTGGGCTATTCTTACTGGAATCAATCTTGCTAAAAGGCTGGGTGTTAAGAGGCTCTCTGTGGAGTCTGATAATTTGGAAGCAATCAAAATGATTTCTGAGAATCATTCTATGGGTCTTAACAGTCGCAACCTCATCAAAGCTATTATAAGGCTTTGCTCCTCCTTTGAGTTCGTAGAGTTCAGACACATTTTTAGAGAGCAGAATCGTGTTGCTGATCGCTTGGCGGCGGCGGGCCATGAAGGGACGTTAGGCGTTACTACCCTTCCTGTTTCCCCTAGTTTCATCTCTCATCTTCTCTTAGAAGATAGGATTGGGGTTAGCTTCCCTAGGCTAATTCCTGGGTAGTTTGTTGTTATTCGTTTTTCTTTTCCTTTTCTACCAAAAAAAAAAAATTAATATATTTTAAGGTTTGGTTTCAATTTTAGGAATCAGTTTTTCATTTAGATGTAGTTCTACTCTTAATATGCTTTCTTAAAAAGTTAAAAATAAAAATACACAATCATGAATTAAAAAGTCGTGATGAGAGAATGAGTCTTAGCTCGAGTATTTTATATATAAAAAGTATATTTTTGTAAAAAAAGATTGCGTGTATCATAATAGATATACAACAACAACAATAAAGCCTTAGTCCCGAAATGATTCGGGGTCGGCTAATATGAATCATCATATAAAACCGTGAAATCAATGATAATGTATTCTGGTGTTTCTTTCTGGCATCAGAATCCATATCTTTTGAGCATTAGTGCAGTCCACTAGAATATGAAATGTATTCTCCACCGATCGCAAACATAGCGGGCAGACATTGTTAACCTGGACATGATGTTCAAGTAGAGAAGCCAGTGTGGGTAGACAGCCAAACAAGACTCTCCAGATCAGGTTGCAGACCTTCGGAGGAGCATTGAGATACCATAGTGTTCCAATTAATCCCAAAGGCTAGAGTTAGGGGGCTAGAGCAGTCTGAATGTAGTTATTTGTAGTAGTTTTTCACACTAAATTGGCCTTTAGAATCCCAGTCCAGCTTTAGGAATCAGGGATACAACTTGTACTTAACAAAATATGAGTAATCAAGCCATAGTCCTTAGTACTGAGCAGCCCCCCAATCAGACCAACATCCCAGACATTGTGCTCAAGAATGCAGAGAAGCCTCACTATATTCGTAGCCAGGCCCTCTAATTTTTCACTCTCAATGTATGCGTTGTCTGGATCGGGCATCCAGTGGTCCTCCCATATGTTGATTCTAGAGCCATCCCCAACCACTCGTCTAGAACCCGAACAAATGAGCGGCTGAGCCTCTAAATGCTGCGCCAGATGTAACTTGGGTTAGATATGATGTTAGCTTCTATAAAATAGAAATGTGGGTAATATCTTGCTTTAAAGACGCAAGCAACTAAATAGTTCCGGCTTGTAAGGAGTTGCCAACCCTGCTTAGCGAATAGAGCTAGATTAAATATGTGCAAATTCTGGAGACCCATTTCCCCTAGCTATTGTTGGTCCCTAGTAATTAGTTCCAAGGGGGGGATAGAAACTAATGTAACTTTTTCGCTTTTAATTATGCTGACTTAATGTTATTTTAAGAGTTTGTTAACTCAGCGTGTTGGTCAGCACGGCCGATTGATTAGTCAGACAGTTTTAGTTCTATGCTGACTAAGACTGCTTGACTTGAGAGTTGTGAATTGACTCTTGAGAGGTCAGCTTCCAACTCAGCACTCAGATTTACTCAGTTTCCGTTTTAACAATTTATATGCTGAGTAAATATCACAAGCAACACATACACACACACACACACACACACACACACACATATATATATATATATATATATATTGAGAGAAAGAGTTTAGAAGTTACTCAGCACGACTTATCCTGGTTCGGCCTCTGTGCCTACGTCCAGTCCCAGTTCCTCTTGGGATTTTCAATCCAATACTGAGCTCTTTCAAGGTAGAGCACAAACCCTTTACAAGGCAGTGAGTATGCAAGAGTACGTCCTCTATTCGTCTACTCAGCTCCTACTAAGTACTACAACCCAGCACTTAGATTTTTCTACCACTGAATGCTTACAACCAAGCACTCATCATACACTCTTAATATTACAATTGATAAACACTTGTTCTCTTTTCAGTAAAGAACACTTTAGAAGATTACACAGAATCACTCTAGATTTACACAAAGAATAGAAGATTTGGTGTAAGATCTTTGTATTAGAGTGCTTTGAAGATTTCTCTCTTGGATTTTTCTTCTTGTAATTCGACAAATGTCCAAGTGAAATCCTTGTCCATTTTATAGATGAATTCTGGAGATTAGACCGTTTGAATTTGGTGTGTCCGTTGATTCCAGAACGGCTCTTTTAGTAGACAGCTTCTGGTCAGCTTCAGTTTTGCAGGCCAATCCTGTCATCTGTTTTCTTCAGGTGTCAGCCTTGTCTTCTTCCTACAGACTTGTCTTTTTGTGGCAGTTGTCTTTTACCAATAATCCATTGGCCCATGTTTCTTGGAATTAGTCTTCTGTGTATTTTCGAGGCTTCAATTATTGGTGCAGAAGATTGGCAGACTTTGTCCTTTAGTGAACAGATCCTTCATGCTATCCTGACTGTCACTCAGCTCCATTCGTTATCTTCGAATGTTCAACTTCCATGCTGAGTTCCTTCTTAGTCAGCTCCGTTCTGTTTATACAATTCTAAAGGAGTCTTCTAATTTAGTCTGCTTCGTTCTGGCAACTTTGAAGAAGACTTCTGATACTGAGTTCTACTCCACTCAGCTTCTATTCTTTCATGCTGAGTTCCGTTCCACTCAGCTTGGCTTATGCTGACTTTTATCCTGTCTAACTTTATATATATTTTTGCACTCAATATTGAACAAACACATTAGTACAATTAAATCAAAGCATTTAAATTTAATTGCCTCTTAATCATGGATGATTTTTTCAAATCAAAATCTTGTGGAAAGGTGTTTCAACAAACTCCCCCATTTTGATGTTGGCAAAATACATAATTATGGAACTCAGTTATAAGTTACCCCATGATTGATTTATTTTTGAAATAACTCCCCCGTAAGGGTTGCACATATTGTCTTAACTTAATTCTAAACCTTCCAAGATTTAATTGAATTAACCTTAAGACATTTGTGTATACTGACTTAGTTTAATGTTAGATTTTTCAAGATCTGAGCTAATTGGATTTAAGTCAGTTTTCAAAAATATTAGAAGTATGTTGTTACTCAGTTTATTACATAAGTATTTTAGTGTTAATGTATACTGAGTATGTTTTACTTCTTAATTTGTTTGTTCAATTTTATCAGCCAGGTTGAGAAAATGGTACTTGTCATAGATTAAGCAAAAACATATGAGGAAAGATTCTATGCTAAGTTCAAACATTGACTAAGCTATATCTAGTTCTTCTTCTTTTCCTTCATATTGACCTGAGCTTGATGGTCAGCTCGATATACTCCTTTGCGTTTATCTTTACTTCCTGAGGCATTACCTGCAAGCTGAGTTCCGTCTTGGCTTTTCTCCCCTGTTTTTCCATCATCGGGTTTATAAAGGAAGGTATCGTTGCGAGCAGCAGTGGAGAGGACATTTGAGTAACGCTGGAGCCTCTTTATGCTTTCACGCAAGCCATCAATTACAGGTACACTATCATCTTGGACATGGCGAGGAATTCGGAGAGAGCTGCTAATCATGCTGAGTAGGCATTCATGTGATTTGCTAAGCCAGGTGAGTGAGCTGTTGATCTGAGCAAAAGATTGGTGGTACATCTTCAGCAGGGCAGAGTCATAAAACATGCGCTGAGCATTGTTGATGTGCATTGCCTTCATAATTGCTTGGGAAAAGCTCAAGAGTTGACCATTGGAGACTGGGTCAACATCCATCTGAGCTTTGTCGACGTTAAGTAGACTTACCGCTTCACTCAGTTGGTTAATGGTGCACTGAGAGGTAGAAGATACTAATTCACGCGTACTGGTCAGTTCAGCAGTTAGCTTGGCAAAGCAGTCTTATAACTCAGCAGAGGTAGCATACTCAGGATTTCCAGTTGCGCTTGATTTGGTCAGTTCTGCAGTTAACTTAGCAAAATAGCCTTGAAGCTCAGTGGAAGTTGCATACCCTGGATTAACTTCCGACAGTTGTTGGATTTTCCTTCAAGCGAGTTCAGATGGTTCACCATTGTGAGTACTAATTCAGTCAGCTTTGCTATTTGGTCTTGCCTGGGTTGCTGAGTTTGAACGGTGGTCATAACACTTACAAGATCCTTGAGTCCTCTTAGTTCATTGAGAAGCTGAGTGATACCAGACAATTGGGAGGACTCAGCATGAGAAGATCTAGTAGCATCAGCTTGAGGAGGGTTCAAATCTTGAAGCAAGGACTGAGCAGAGGCAATAATTCGTCGTCCTGACTCAGTAACATTCAAGTATGTGAATTGAGCAGCATTTGTCTCAGAGGCTGGAATTGAGCTTGATGGTGGTGGAGTTGGCTGTTTGCCAGATTGATCATCTTGATCGGTGACAGGACTTTGATGCAGATTGGCTTCAGGAGCTGATTTATCAACATGCTGTGTTGGAGGTGGAGTTTGGTTAGTCATGTTGACCTGCTCATCTTGAGTGGGTGAAGTTGAAGCAGGATTTGTTCCATCTTGAGCAGTTGGATTTGGATTTTCAAAGGTTTTGGCTTGTTCCTCATCCTGAGTAACAGAGGCTTGTTTTTCTTTTGAAGGAGACTCAGTATCGTTTGCAAAGTACGTGAACTGTAGCTCAGATAGGTCAGTAAATGGTTCTTGAAGAGGAGAGTCTGCAAGGAGGTCAAGAGCTGGAGTCTTATGGGCTTTCTTCTTGAGTCGCTTGAACCTTGTTTCTTTAGGAGGAGATGGGTCAGCATGAATAACCTCCTCATCAGTATCAACTGTCTCTTCTTCCACAGTTGGATTCTCATGTTGCTCAACGTGATCCTCCACAGCAACATTTTCTTCTTCCTCAATTCTCCGCTCAGCATCATCCTGATGTTGCTCAACATCAGTAGGTTGTTCCTGCTCGGTATTGACTTCTTCCTTAGCAGGAGTTTCTTGCTCAGCATCCTTGACCGGCTCAGCATGAGTTTGGTCTAGGTCAATTCCATGACCTTTTGGAGGTACAACCCAATCCAAGGGATTAACTTCAACTGTCTTTAAGGTATGAACCTTCTTCTTTTTCATCAAAGGGGATTCCAGAGTTTCCTCTTCTTCATCCTCAGGCTCTTCTGGCCTCTTTCTTTTCTCTGCCGACCTAGGTGTACCTTGAGGTTGGTCAGTATCAACATTCTTAGCTCTGTTTATAGACCGCTTCTTCCTAGGCACTGCGTCAATATCTTTTGCACATGTTGCCAGCGCTTTTCTCTTCTTCTTGTCCTTAGAGGACTCAGCAGGAGCCTCCACTTCTTTCTCAGGCTCATGCTCAGGCACATCTTCCTATTCAGCTTCATCATTTTCCTCAATATCTTCAATTTCTTCATATCCTTTCAATGGTTGATTGTATAATAATCCAACCAGCAGAGCTGCTGTGATCTCACTTCCCAAGGTATCAGTTTCATTTATGGTCTCGATCTGTTTATCCTCGAGGATCTTAGTGATTAAAGAACCTAACCGAAGTTTCTTACCTCCTCGCTGGAGCGCACCAACCAGAAATACCAGAAGGTTGAGAGGGGTGTAGGTCAGCATGTGCTATATGAAGCACTGCTCAAAGTTGGAGGCAGATGAGGCTGAGTTGAGTTTGGGGAAGATGAAGTTGGTCAATATGTAGTGTGCCATCTTCTGGTTTTGCCCCATACACGTGCTGGGTATTTCACCTTTATGATTCTTGGGTTTGCAGAACCCCTTGATCTGGTCAAGCTTTTCCTTTGGTACCTTTTCTTTTGTTGTCCTAAACTCCATTCCTTCGTCTGGTAAGTTTAGCAGAGTAGCTAGATAGGCAGGGGTTATGGTGATTTTCTGTCCTTTGACCGTGGTCTCCAAATAGTCAGCATCTTCTTCATCAACAAACATGTTGGAATAGAACTCTCTGACCAGCCTAGGGTATGTTTTTCCGATGAGTGAGAAGAGACCGGTCCATTTGTTCTTCTCGATCCAGTCACAGAACGGTTTCTCAGAAGTGATGAATCCTGGAGAGAACCATCTGCATTTTAGAACCTCCAAGTTGTTGACCTTCTTATGGACCTTGATCATGTTCCTTTCTACTAGCTTTGATGAACCGGCGGGGTCAGCTTGAGTGGGTTCGCCAGAGGTTTGGCCAAGCTGAGTGGTGAAGTTAGGGATTTCATTTTTGCCGGAAGCCATTGTTACAGATGAAGGTTTTAAGGTTTAGGGAGAGAGAAGGATTCGATTTCAGAAGATTTTAAGCGTAAAGAGTAATGAGTGGGGATCCTTCCACTACTTATAGAGTCTTGAATCATTCCTAATTAATGAACTAGCCGTTTTCTTCTTGGGATTTTAATCGACAAGGATTCTGCCATTTATGACAGGTTCGGCGCATGGGTATTCATTATTACTTGCGTTTTTCTAGGTATGATTTGTTACACGTGTCATTGTTCATTGGTACAAGTGGGCTTTTACTCAGTTTGCTAGAATATGAATCGTTTATGATATTGAGTATTTAATTCTACGTAGATGGATTTTCTATCTCTTAGTAACTCAACATACGTTAATCACTCAGAATGTACATCTACTCAGCATAAGGTGATTACTCAATATGTTTATCTACTCAGCACAGAATATTTACTCAACATTTGTATCTACTCAGTATAGACTATTAAGCTCAATGTGCAGTAGTTACTAGATTGATATCAGTCAGCATGACAATCACTCAACATTTATTCAAGTATTTAGAATTATTGAAGAGGATTAGACATACCGATAGCTTCCCTTAGTATGTTAAATTGCTAACGAGCCAAAGGCTTGGTGAAGATATCTGCAAGCTGTTCATTTGTTGGCACATAGGTTAGCTTGATCTCACCCTTTAGTACGTGATCTCTGATGAAGTGATGCCTTATGTTGACATGCTTCATCCTGCTGTGTTGGATAGGATTCTTGGATAGATCAATGGCACTCTTGTTGTCACATTTGATCTCTATTGTCTTAGTTCTTACTCCATAATCCTCAAGCTGTTGCTTTATCCATAGGACTTGAGCTACACAGCTTCCAGCAGCAACGTACTCAGCTTCAGTTGTAGACAGAGCAACTGATGACTGCTTCTTGCTGAACCAGGATACTAGACAGCTTCCAAGGAAATGACATCCTCCTGAAGTACTCTTACGTTCTAGCTTATCCCGTCCATAGTCAGCATTAGTGTATCCTATGAGTGTGAAGTCATTTGAAGTTGGATACCACAAACCTGCATCAACTGAGCTCTGCAAATATCTAAAAATTCTTTTTAGAGCAATTAAGTGAGATTCCCTTGGGTCAGCTTGATATCTTGCACAATAACATACTGAGTACTGTATATCAGGTCTACTAGCAGTGAGATAAAGTAAGGAGCCTATCATACCTCGATAAAATTTACTATCTATTGACTTACTTTTCTCATCTTTGCATAGGACAGTATCAGTACCCATAGGGGTTGATATGGGCTTACAGTCTCCCATATCAAACTTCTTTAACATCTCCTTGGTGTACTTGGACTGACTAATGAAGATGCCGTTCTTACCTTGCTTGATCTAAAGTCCAAGGAAGAAGCTGAGTTCCCCCATCATGGACATTTCGAACTCAGTCTGCATCTGTTTGCTAAACTCTTGACACAAGGATTCGTCAGTAGCACCAAATATTATGTCATCTACATAGATTTGTGCAAGTAGGGTATATTTGCCCTTTTTCTTAATGAACAAGGTTGTGTCTGCTTTTCCCCTGACATAGTTCCTGGTCAGCAGGAAGTTGGTCAACCTCTCATACCAGGCTCTTGGAGCTTGTTTCAGGCCATATAGGGCCTTCTTGAGTTTATAAACGTGGTTTGGGAATTTTGGGTCTTCAAAACCAGGAGGTTGATTAACATATACCTCTTCGTTTATAAAGCCATTAAGAAATGCACTTTTAACATCCATTTGATACAATTTGAAGTTCATGAAACTGGCATATGCACACAATAGACGTATAGCTTCTAATCTAGCAACTGGTGCAAAGGTTTCACCATAATCAATGCCCTCTTGCTGACTATAGCCTTGGGCTACAAGTCGAGCTTTGTTCCTAACAACATTTCCATGCTCATCTAGTTTGTTTCTAAAAACCCATTTAGTCCCTATGGACTTTTGATTTCTGGGCTTAGGTACTAAATCCCATACCTCATTTCTTGTGAATTGGTCAAGCTCTTCTTGCATAGCATTGATCCAATATTCATCATGCTCAACATCAACAAAGTTCTTCGGTTTATGTACTGATACAAAGGCAACGTTGCTGCGGAACTTCCTAAGCTGATCTCTTGTCATCAGCTTGTTGTCAGCAGCATCAAGAATGGACTTTTCTGAATGTCCTCTTGGAATTTTTATTTCCTTAGGCAATGTTGAGTCATTTGGAGCAGGTGTTTCTACAATCTCTGCAGGAACAGATTGGTCAGCAAAGGTAATTTCTGTTTTGTTTTTACCTTTGGTCAGCTCTTGTGCTGATGACTCAGCATGTCCATTCTGGTCAGCAGAAGCTGAGTTAGGTTCTTCCTCTGTGTGTTGAGTTGTTTTTCCTGCAGGGTCAGTTTCATCGAAATCTATATGGACTGACTCTTCTACTACCTGAGTCCTTTTATTATAAATTCTATATGCTTTACTGTCTGTTGAGTACCCCAGAAAGATCGCTTCGTCAGCTTTGGCATCAAAATTTGCCAGATTATCCTTAGTGTTGAGTATAAAACATTTACACCCAAAGGCACGAAAGTATCCAATATTGGGCTTTCGTCCTTTCCAAAGTTCATAAGGAGTTTTCTTTAATATAGGTCTTACCAAGGCCCTATTCAATATATAACATGCTGTATTGACGACTTCACCCCAAAAATACTTTGGAAGCCTATTTTCACTCAGCATTGTCCTAGCAATTTCTACTATTGTCCTATTCTTCCTTTCAACAACTCCATTCTGTTGAGGAGTTCTAGGGGCAGAGAAATTATGGTCAATACCATTAGTTTCACAGAATTCATCAAACATTTGGTTTTTGAATTCTCCACCATTATCACTTCTAATGTGAGCTACTCTTAGGTCTTTGTCATTTTCAAGCTTTTTGACTAATGTAGTAAACATCTCAAATGTTTCATCTTTGCTACTCAGCAAGATGACCCAAGTATACCTAGAGAAATCATCTACAATAACTAAGGAAAATTTCTTACCTCCCATGCTGAGTGGCTGGATAGATCCGAAAAGATCCAAATGTAGTAATTCTAATGGTTTTTTGGTTGAGACAATATTTTTGCTGTGAAATGACTTTTTGGTTTGTTTACCTTGCTGACAAGCATTACATAGTTGATCTTTTTCATATTTTAGTTTGGGTAATCCTTCAACTAGCTGCTTTCTAGCTAATTTGGCTAGGAGGTCCATGCTGACATGCCCAAGTCTCCTATGCCATAGCCAGGAGTTGTCCTCTTTAGACACTAAGCATATACTTTTTGAAAATTGTTTTTCCAAACTCAACATGTAAACATTTTCTACACGAGGGGCTGTTAAAATCAAATCATTTGTTTTTCCCTCGAGTATTTGACACTTAGTATCATCAAATATAACCTTTCTTCCACTCTTGCAAATCTGAGCTACACTTAGAAGATTATATTTGAGACCTTTAACTAAGGAGACTGACTCAATTTTAGGGTTACCTCCGATAGTTCCTGAGCCAACTATCTTACCCTTCTTGTTGTCTCCAAAGCTTACACTACCTCCTCGTTTAAGCTCTAGTGTGATGAACTGAGTTTCATCACCTGTCATGTGTCTTGAGCATGCGCTGTCTATATACCAAAGTTTTGACTTCTCCACGCATGTCAAGCTGACTTGCATTTTAAACTATTCGTTTTTAGGTACCCAATTCTTTTTGGGTCCTTTCTTGTTAGTGTAAACAGGTGCAAAGTCATATTTCAACTTGTGACGACATACTTTTATAGTGTGGCCAGGCTTACCACAGAAATCACAAAAAGGTACCCTTTGAGGGTTGTACTGAGTATAGTCAGCATTGTTGTGTTGAGCATGCCAGCATACTTTTGTGGAATGCCCTTTTCTTCTGCAGAAGTCACATTGGACAATCCGCTTGTTATGCCAATACACATTTTTTGTGTGCCCCCTTTTTCCACAACACTCACATTGAGTGATTTGCTTATGCTGACTAGTACTTGCGTACTCAGCATGGGGTTTATTTCTACTTGAGCCATTCACTTGGCTCTGTAAGGTTGTGATATCCTTTCTAAGTTTCTTTGACTCAGATTGGACCTCCGTGACAAACTTATGCACGATTTGCATGTTGGTATGTAAATCTGAGTTGTCCTGGAGGAGATATCGGAGGTCACTCAGCTTGACCTCTTCAATCTCATCACATCGCCTGCTGATTGATTTTATTTTGTTATTGCATTTTTTAGTTAGCTTATATAAATCACTTAGGGCATTTACCATCTCATTTCTAAACAAAAGTAGGGGTGTTACCTCATTAGTGTGTACCTCCTGGTCAGTTTCATCAGAGAGGTCATTATGCTCAGATTGAGAATGGTCAGCATCGTCAGCCATGAAGCATATGTTGGCTGTTTCATTTGCATCAGCTTCAGATGAGGTTCACTCATCACTATCGCTCCATGTTGCTACCATAGCCTTTTTGCTTCCCTTCTTCTCCTTCTTAAGGTTGGGACAGCTTGACTTGATGTGCCCAGTTTGATGGCACTCAAAACATGTGACAGACTTGGAGCTGTCCTTCTTGTATTTGTCACTCGAATCAGCTTTGTATTTGTCACTTCTTCTGAATGACCTTTTGCCGTTTCTGTCATTTCTTCTGAACAACTTCTTCATCTTTCTAGTGAACATAGCCATTTCCTCATCATCAGTTGACTCAGCTTCAGTCGAGTCAACTTTCATGACAAGTGACTTTTGTTTCTTGTCTTCTGACTTTTCTTTCTCTTTAGCTTCAAAGTTTTTCATAGAAATTTCATGGGTCAGCAGGGATCCGATCAACTCATCATATTTATAGGTAGTCAAGTCTTGAGCTTCTTCTACAGCTGTTTTCTTTGCTTGCCAGCTCTTAGGCAGACTTCTCAGGATTTTCTTCACTTGTTCCTCTTCAGTGAAGTTCTTTCCAAGCCTTTTGAGCTCGTTTATAATGTTTGTGAACCTTGCGTTCATTTCTGAGATGTCTTCATTCTCATTCATCTCAAACAGCTCATAGAGTCTCATATGCTGATTGACTTGAGACTCCTTAACTTTGCTTGTGCCTTCATAGGTTACTTCAAGCTTCTTCCAAATCTCCTGAGCTGACTCACAACCTGAAATCTTATTGTATTCTGCAGCATCTAGAGCACAGTGAAGCATATTTATAGCCGAAGCATTATTTTGTAATTTTCTGAGGTCATCCTCTGTCCACTCAGCTTCACTTTTAACAATTTTCTCATTGTTAACAGTTTTGTATGGCACATGTGGACCTTGAACTATTGCAAGACAAGCACTCATGTTTGTGGCTTGAATAAAGTTCTTCATCCTATTCTTCCAGAATGTATAATTGGATCAGGCCTAGTTATTGATAGTCCCTCAGGGAGTATCTGTGTTGTTTGGTTTCCTGGAAGGAACCGAGTGCTATTTTCAGCCATTTATCGGGATCAGCTCAAGATTGTTAGATCTTTGAGTAGTGAGCTTTTGGCTCTGATACCACTTGTTGGTCCCTAGTAATTAGTTCCAAGGGGGGGGGGGATAGGAACTAATGTAACTTTTTCGCTTTTAATTATGCTGACTTAATGTTATTTTAAGAGTTTGTTAACTCAGCGTGTTGGTCAGCACGGCCGATTGATTAGTCAGACAGTTTTAGTTCTATGCTGACTAAGACTGCTTGACTTGAGAGTTGGGAATTGATTCTTGAGAGGTCAGCTTCCAACTCAGCACTCAGATTTACTCAGTTTCCGTTTTAACAATTTATATGCTGAGTAAATATCACAAGCAACACATACACATATATATATATATATATATATTGAGAGAAAGAGTTTAGAAGTTACTCAGCACGACTTATCCTGGTTCGGCCTCTGTGCCTACGTCCAGTCCCCAGTTCCTCCTGGGATTTTCAATCCAATACTGAGCTCATTCAAGGTAGAGCACAAACCCTTTACAAGGCAGTGAGTATGCAAGAGTACGTCCTCTATTCGTCTACTCAGCTCCTACTAAGTACTACAACCCAGCACTTAGATTTTTCTACCACTGAATGCTTACAACCAAGCACTCAACATACACTCTCAATATTACAATTGATAAACTTGTTCTTTCTCAACAGAAGAACACTTTAGATGATTACACAACAATCAATCTAGAATTTACACAAAGAATAGAAGATTTGGTGTAAGATCTTTGTATTTGGGTGCTTTGAAGATTTCTCTCTTGGATTTTTCTTCTTTGTAATTCGGCAAATGTCCAAGTGAAATCCTTGTCCATTTTATAGATGAATTCTGGAGATTAGACCATTTGAATTTGGTGTGTCCGTTGATTCCAAAACGGCTCTTTTAGTAGACAGTTTCTGGTCAGCTTCAGTTTTGCAGGCCAATCCTGTCATCTGTTTTCTTCAGGTGTCAGCCTTGTCTTCTTCCTACAGACTTGTCTTTTTGTGGCAGTTGTATTTTACCAATAATCCATTGACCCATGTTTCTTGGAATTAGTCCTCTGTGTATTTTTGAGGCTTCAATTATTGGTGCAGAAGATTGGTAGAGTTTGTCCTTTAGTGAACGGATCCTTCATGCTATCCTGACTGTCACTCAGCTTCATTCGTTATCTTCGAATGTTCAACTTCCATGCTAAGTTCCTTCTTAATCAGCTTCGTTTTATTTATACAATTCTGAAGGAGTCTTCTAATTTAGTCAGCTTTGTTCTGGCAACTTTGAAGGAGACTTTGAGTTCTACTCCACTCAGCTTCTATTCTTTCATGCTGAGTTCCGTTCAACTCAGCTTGGCTTATGCTGGCTTTTGTCCTGTCTAACTTTATATATATATTTTTGCACTCAATATTGAACAAACACATTAGTACAATTAAATCAAAGCATTTAAATTTAATTGCCTCTTAATCATGGATGATTTTGTCAAATCGAAATCTTGTGGAAAGGTGTTTCAACAGCTATTTTGGGACATAAAGCTTTTCCCATGATTTCCAGTGAAGACCTTTGCCATTATTTCCACTCGAACCCCACCGGAAGGAGTTCATAATTTTTTTTCTAGATCTACACAGAGATTGATGGGAAGGAGGAATAAAATCATTGCATATGACGGTAGGGCCTGGATAACAGATTTGACCAACACTTCCTTACCCACCCTAAAAAAAAATTGGACTTCCATCTCCTTAGCCTTTGGGCCACCCGAACTTGTATATAGCTAAAAACTTGAGATTTGTTATGCTTAGCTAGTGACGGTAAGTGTAGATATTTTCCTGGGTAAAGACCAAGTAATGCCAAATAAAGAGCTTAGAGAAGAGTAGATATGAGAGGAGCAGTTCTTCCTGAAAGAGATAAAACTTTTGTCATAATTAATTTTCTATATGGAGGCTTTCTCATACTAAAGCAGAAAGTTTTTCACAACTATACTCTCTTAGCTAGTGGCTTTAAAAATTAAGTAGATGTCATCTTTAAAAAACATAGATGGGAAATTGGATGAGTAAGTCGAGCAATTGGGCAGCCATGCAAAAGCCCCCTTTATTCTAGCTTTTACAAGGAAGTAGAGAGGCCCTTAGCACAAATAAGAAACATGTATGTAGATGTGGGATCGCCCTACCATAAACCCCTACCTAGAAAAATAGGAACGACTATATGATTACCACTCACACTCTGATATGAAGCTTTAGTAACACATTCCGTCACCAAGTTGATTCATTTGTCTGCAAAACCAAATTTACCTATAATCTTGTACAAGAAGTCCCATTCGACCATGTCATATGATTTGGCCATATCAAGCTTAAGAGAAGCGATTACATCGCTGTGTTTTCTTGTTAAGATAATGGTTAACCTCAAATGCAAGAATAACACTATTAATAATAAGCCTCCTTGGGATAAAAGCACTATGGTGCGGGGAGATAATGAGATTGAGGACTCCCTTAAGCCTATTTGCAATGACTTTGGATAGGGTTTTTTTTTATCTTAATGGAGGGGACGAAACCCCGGAACACAACAAAGAACAAGCTAAGTGATACTAGTCATCCTAGGAAGACAAGTACCATAAATATCAGAAAATAAGATATCCAGGATGCCTGCAGGGGGCACCTCACACTCGTGAAGACCCAGGGGTAAACTTCCTGCATAATTCGCCATCCAGTCCACGGCACGGTTACCTTCGTGGAGAACATGAATCAACCTAACCTCTTCCCAATCCTGTCTTAACAATCTTTGACACTCATCAATCAGCCAAAAGAACCTACGCCTATGATCCTTACCATTCTTCACCAAATCCACAACGACAAGCAAGTCCATTTCGAATACAACTCTACGGAAATGTCTATCCCAAGCAAACTTCAACCCGAAGTACAGACCCCATAGCTCCGCAAGCACAACACTGCAAATACCTAAGTTAACAGCGAACCCTCCTACCCAAAATCCATTGTCATTCCGAGCAACGCCCCCTGCATCCACCAGACCCGGGGCTCCCTTACAAGCGCCATCACTATTCACCTTGATCCAGCCTTTCGACGGGGGCTTCCAGCTAACCATGACAGTCCTTCTACTTTTATTTCTCATGCGCTGCTCATCTAAAAAAGCTTTCTGACATTCCCCAGCTTTACCATATACAAATTCCAGCTTATTTCGACAAACAGTAGTATCCGGATCGAACACCTCCGAGCATCTCCACCACCACAGCCACTAGATGGTGTAGACAAACACGGTACTCCAGCCTATACCACACCAATTTCCCTTTTTACTGAGACCAGCTAACAGCCAAGAACTAAGATCAGCGCGGAAAAACTCAATCCAATCCGCAGTAGGTATCAGGATCCGTCAAAGCCCCACAGCCTCACTGTAGTCCCGGATAGGATTTTATAAATGACATTACAGAGTGCAATCATACTGAGGTTAGAAACTTTCTCCAGTTTGGACTTCTTTGGGATTGGGACTAAGGTAGTCACGTGTATATCATCCGGAAAAATGGCTTTATGGTTTGATAGATTATTTAGTTTCTTGATGGATACAAACAAGCTATTTCATATCATTCACTTTTTATACATGTTTCTAATTCATCAATAACTATTTTACTGACATACGTGGATGATATTATATCGGGTGGTGATGATCTTGTTGAAATTGCTAACCTTAAAAATTTTCTTGGTTTCAAAGTTGTAAGATATAATGTTGGTATTAATATTTCTCAAATGAAATATGTATTGCATCTCTTATACGAATCTGGTTTATTAGCTTGTAAACCAGTAAAGACACCTATGGATTCTACACTTTGACTTACTAAAGATGCAGGCATACCAAATGCAAATCCAAAAATTTATAGGAGACTAGTTGGATGACTGATCTACCTAACCAATATAAGACTAAATATTTCTTATTAAGTTAATACTCTGAGTTAGTTTTTTAGAAAAATGAACAGACATACATCACAATGCAACCTTGAGGATATTACATTTTTTGAAAGTTGATCAAGGGAAAAGTCTTTTCTATTATGCAAAGACCGGATTGTCACTCTCAGCATATTCAGATGCTGATTGGAAAACATGCTTGGACACAAGACGATAAGTAATTGGATATTGCATTTTTATAGGAGATTCTCTTATTAGTTGGAAGAGCAAGAATCAACCTATCATTGCAAAATCTTTAACAGAAGAAGAGTATAGAGTAAAGTCAATCATAACAAATGAAGTACAATGGTTGTTATATGTTCTCAAGGAGATTGGTCTACCTCATCCAAATCCAGTACCCTTATTTTGTGCACTTAACAAAAAATCCAACCTTTCATTAATGCACCAAACATGTTGAATTAGATTGCCACTCCATTCATTCGCCAAAATTCTTGGCAAGAATTGTTAAACCTTTGCATATACCTTCTTTTTGTCTAATTGTAGATATTATCACCAAAGCTTTACCACCAGCAAATTTTTATTGACTTCTAGGCAAGCGTAGAGTTCTATCTTTATACTCTAAGGCTTGAGGGGTATTAAATATCATGTAAATATTGGGTAGATAGTTAAACATTATGTAACTATATAGATGTTAAATAGAAATAGTTATAAGTTAGTTTTATTGATTTTTAATCCCTCAAGTCCAACGATTATTTTTTGTAGCTTATAATTACTTGACATCTGTAATTGTTTACAGTTATTGAAAATCCTTCCGTTATTTATTACACCCTAAACTTCAACTATTTCAATGTAGAAGAACCATCCAGCTTCACCGGTACAGTTCTTTGCCAAATAATATAATTATATCCAAAAAAAGATAGTGTAAACTCTATCCTATGTTCTCCAACAATAAACGACCTTATAAAACATAGAAACATTTGTATCTGGAAAACGCATATCAGAAAACTACATTGGCGGAAACATCCGTTAGAGGTTGGGGGTAGCAATTGCAGCCTAGCTCCCTTTTCCTCTAAGAGGAGGTTGGAACCATCCTATGGTGATTCTTGCAATTAGAGGTGGTTCCAACATTTTAGAGGTCTTAGGCTGCTAGTTTTTACACTACTTTCTATAAATAAAGATTTAATTAATTTGTAACTGAACCAAGAAAAATCAAATAAAAAAAATTGGGTCAATTTATAAAGAGTGAATAGTTAGCAGTTATATTATTGTTAGTAAAATACAAAATAAGCTATATGGATTGACTTTTTACAAACACAGTCTCGTGGTTTAGAAACTTGTAAACATGATTCTGTTGTTTGTGCGATATGCAAACTTAGACATTTCGTAAAAAATTACATCGTAGTTATTTACCCTAAAATGAAGCAATTTGGAAAAATTAAAAAGTCCGACGTCACAAATTGCCTCATATATAGGGTCTCATTTTTGCATATCAACTAAATCATAAGTAATTTTTTGATCGAAAAATGACTTACGGTTCCTTTAACTGCAAACTGTACAAACTAGAAATCCATGTTTAGAAGTTTTTAAACTGCAGGACTATGTTTGCACATAGAGCAAACCACAAATTCTTTTACATATACCTTACCTTTATTGTTAAGAGAAAACTTGTGAAATATTGTGCTATTAATATTGTTGTTGAGATATGACGATTGAAAAAAAAACAGTGTATGTTAGTATTGTCGGTTTTTTATTACATTTTAAATAAGTAAGATCTTAATAATGTAATTGAGATATAGTTTGAATAAAAGGCACTCTAAATTGGAGATTCTAGACAACCGTTGAACCGAATTACCTTAGAGCCGGCTCAGCCACTGGGAAATAGAGTAACCAAGCTTCTCCTATTAACCCAGAGTCATACCAAAGTGAGATATTTCACCATCTCCCAACCTATATTGTAATAGGTTTGGAAACTCTTACATCAACTTAACAATATTTCTCCATACCCAGCTATTATCAAAGTAGGGCTGGACACAGTTCGGTCCAAGTCGGGGATTCATGAATCTTCAGTATTGGATTGAAATTCAGAGATTAATAAAATGAAATCTCCATGATTGGATTGAATAAATAAATCTCCAGAATTGAATTGCCCCAAAATTTCAGTCCAGTCCAGTTCGGGGATTCGGAGATTCGGTTCCGGTCCAATCCAATATAATTTTTCGGTGATTCGGATAAATATTTAATAGTTTAAGTCCTAAAAAATAAATTAAAAATTTAATTTACAAGATAATAAAATATAAAATTTTATTATCTTACATAACTTGAAATAAATGATATTTTTTTAGGAAGTAAATAACATTCATTAAAAGTTACAGTAGACAACAAGGCTAAAAAAACCCACAAAATCAAAGTATTAAAAGTTATGGTAGACAACAAGGCTAAAAAAACCCACAAAATCAAAGTTACAAAATAACAAATCCATAAAAACAAACAACCTTTAATTCAAAAAAGACAACACTTTATTAGCAAAATCTCTCTAATCATCATCCCAATTTGTAATTGAATCTTCTTAACACAACAAATTCCTTGTTTTCCAAAGCAAATGCAGTAAAAGCCAAACATCAACCTAAACATATAAAATTTAGGCTTAATAGGCACTCAACCCCCTAAACTTGTAACTTTTTTTCACCTAACCCCCTCAACTTAGGGGACAACCTCTCAACCCCCTCAACTCTCCAAAAACATCACATACAGCCCCTTACACCCTTATGTTCGGTCAAAATATTGACCCGTATAGAAAACGCGCTTGACTGTTGACCACACCAATGCCACGTGTCACTTTTTTATTAAATTTTTCCAATATTTAGAAAACTTACCAGAGTTTAGATCGGTAAAAGGTGGAGATGGCGGTGTGCAAGGTGGAGGTGGCGGCGTGCGAGGTGGTAGCAGCGATGGTAGCGGCGATGGAGTGCAGTGGAGGAGATAGAACCCTAGAAAAAATATCGAAGCAGAGAGAATGAGGTAAAGAAGCACGAGATTCTATTTTATAAAATGTTTAAAAATTTTAATGTTAAAACTTCTAATATTTATTACTTAATTAAATGGTTAACAATAAGTAGAATTGGTTCAGATGGTTAAGGCGATTAACAATGTTCCATTTGATTAGGTGTTCGATTCTTCATGTCTACATTTTAGGTAAATATTTTTTAATTCATTTTATAAACGGGAATTAATCGGGATAATTTTTATGACTATATAATAATGTTATACCTTATTACTAAATTATAAATTTATATTATTGTAATTAGTTCACCAAACCTTACAAAATATATATCTATATATTATATAATATTTCTCTTTATATAAAGTTAATGTATGAAATATAAATTTATTATTGCGAAACTTTCGGTTATTTCAGTTCGGTCCAATCCAATCCAATCCAATCCGGTTATCGGTCCGGTCCTGGATAAATTTAGGTCCAGTTCGGTCCAGTTCTTTGACGAAAAGTCAACGGTCCAATCCAGTTCGGTTCTTCAGAAAAAGTCAACGGTCCGGTCCAATTCCAGAGTTTTTTCCTCGAATATTCGATCCGGTCCAGTATCTCCAGGATCCGCGCCCAGCCCTATATCAAAGGGTTTGGTAATTCCCAAAAACTGATTTATTTATTTATTCAGTTTATTTTAAGTTACCTTGAGATAACATAACATGCCGATCTCACGGCCCATCAACAACACTGGAGTTTTGTCCAAAGAGAATATTGGTTTAGTCTCTCATTTCTTTTTAATATTTGGGAAAATTACAAAACTGGGTCAAATGGGAGGCCCATTTACATATTAAACTCATTTACTAATTCTACTACATATCTAGACTGATTTTGTGTGACTTTCCAAAAATACCCTCAATATTTACGCGGAGCTCGCCCCATCCCGTTTGACTTCGCATATTCACCCATATGCGAAGCCTGCGAAGTTAATGTTTTAATTTACTTAATGAATTTAGTTCGCATATGCGAAGCCTGCGAAGCTGAAGTTTGTTTTGCTTGATGAATTTAGTTCGCATATGCGAATGCTGGATATGATTTGAAGCTAATACGCGAAGTGGTATATAACAAAAATTGGCAAACAACAACGGATTCGAACATTAAAATCATAACATTATCAAAATTTACAACAAGATTGCCACAATAACAACATTCAAATCATAACATTATCAAAATTCACAACAAGATTGCCACAATGAACTCTACTAACTAATCATTTCAAAGTGAAACTAACTAATCCGGTACCAATTTTGAAACGAATGAGTAATCTTGGTGTGCACCATGTGACACATCCATCCCAAAAGGTCTGGATGTGTCGCACGGTGCACACCAAGATTACGCATCCGCTTCAAAATTGGCACCGGATTAAGTTAGGTCCACTTTGAAGATTGACACCATAGGATGGACGTGTCCCATGGTGCACCTCGAGATTGACACAACCTCTCCTAACGAATCATTTCAGGAGTGAATGTGTCAATCTTGGGGAAGTTCATCCATATACAGGAAGGAAAATCATCTCCCCTGCAGCCCAGTACGCCGCCTTCCAGAAAGGGATGTTACGTATTCAACCATCTACAGAAAAAATTAACCGTGTTAGTTAGGAAAAAAGACAATTTTGGCTTCGCGAAATGAAAATTAGCGAAGCATGCGAATGTAAATGTGCAGGGGAATAGGTGATTTTACTTCGCATATCAATTTTTTCGCGAAGTCTGCGAGGTCTGAAATGTGACTATCTACGTCGCATATCGCTGCTTTCGCGAAGTCTGCGAGGTCTAAAACGTGAGGATCTATTAGCAGATTTCGCGAACTAATAGATTCGCGAGGTAGATCCATACGTTTCAGACTCTTTCTCTTCGCAGAACTTCGCGAAATCATCAATTCACGAAGTAGATCATCACTTTCCAGGCTCGTTCTCTTCGCAAAGCTTAGCGAAACCATCGATTGCGAAGTGAATTCATGAAAAAACGCAGAAAAAACAAACAGATACTTACATTTTTCGCCCCTTTCACCCCCAAAAGCGACAATAACAATATGATAACATGGGAAGAACGAAGAAAATAACGTAGAAAAACCATTTCTTTGATGGTAACAAGAAGAAAGAAACCAAGCAACGAACAGGAAGATGAAAAACCATTTACTCGTTTTCTAGGGTTGGAAAGTTGCAGAATCAAGAGATAAAGAGATGAAAAAGAGAAATTCATTATGATTTTGACTAAATGGTGCGGATTTCGTGCAATTTAAAGGAAGAAAGGAAGATCAAAAGTCTTAAAATCATTAATGCTGGAGCAACTTTTCGCATAACCAAGGAGATAGAGGGAGCGGCAATTCGCAAGTGGTGGAAGTGGGAAGGTCAGGGGTATTTTTGGAAAGTCACACAAAATCAGTCTAGATATATAGTAGAATTAGTAAATGAGTTTAATATGTAAATGGACCTCCCATTTGATTCAGTTTTGTAATTTTCCCTTAATATTTTCATAAATTTTATCTTTCTTCCCTCTTATTTATATACACAATATAATAGCAATAACGTGATTAATGTTTGCAAATAATTAATTAATTAATTTATACAAGGAGTTGGTGGGAGTTAGGACATGAATCTATACATAATTAAAAGGCACTTGACATATACTAATTATCTTTCAAATGGAATCAATTAAGTAATCAAATGCAATAATTTGACAGCAAGCAACCACATCTCTTCCTCTTTTTTAATTTAAAATAAAATAAAAAAGGAAAGAACATATTTATCAAGTGGAGAAAAAGATGAGGTCGTCTAATACGTACGTATACCACATGAAGAAGATTCTAATTGATTGCTACTACTTATAATTAATTACATTGCAAAACTGAAAGACAAGAGCTCTTATATTATAACAGATCCATAATATTGTTTAATAAATCAAAAGAATATGATTTATGCATGCATATGGCAATGATACCCTATCAATATCACCTTCATCTTCATATTTGTATTTCTATATATTGATGCCTTATCAGAATAAGAATATTCCACTGCCAACCCTCCCAATTTATGAAAATTTCAACCAAAATAAATAAATAACGATATGGTAAAATGACAGATTTAAATATTTAATGTCTTATATAAAGAATCGCATATTGAGATCTGTTTTATAAAAGACCAAAAGCTTTTTCAAACAAAATTTATTCTTCGATCCAGCTAGCGTCTATATGTATATATATTTACGTGATTTCGACCTTACTACACACAAAATAGGAATGGATCTTGCTTTCCAATTAAACTATACCATTTGAGTCACATTAATATATATTAATAATATTCGGTATTTATGTGATTAAGCATCAATTTAAACACGTATTCAGATAAGTTCTTGCAAATCGCTGAGTGTTTTGTTTTTGGAATGCTCATCACTACACTAAAAACACCATCAAACACCTTCATATGTCACAATGTTTGCCATCGTCTGTTGTGTTTTTAGATAATGGATAACAACTGTCGTCGCAACTCTATCATGACAGTAACTATATTATTGTCTGTTATTAGTAGTGTTCAAGAGCAAGGTCGTATGGATCGTTTAGACGTTCAAAACTAAGAATTCGTTCATATGAGCTACTAGATTGACAGATCTCTTGACAAACCGAACACAACCGTTATGAATTTCCCTTATAAGAGATTTACAATCAGAAACAATTAACATAGAATTCATATTCTTTTGATCGTTGATAGTATTGACTAAAAAATGAGAATCTGATTCCACAATGACATTTTGAAATTCATTATCCTTCAACTAGCTCAAAGCTTCCCGGACATTGATGCGCTCCATGATAAGCACATCAGACGTAAAATGTAGACTACCATTTCGAGCGTGAATAAAACAAGTAGAGTCTCTTAACACAAAACCATAACTAACTCATTGAGATAGCGGAAGAAGACCAGTGTCAACATTACCCCTAAACAAGCCAGAAGGAGCTCAAAACTATTTAATTGGAGAAACTAGAGATGACCATGAAGGAGACATCACCTTATTGTTGAACTTGATTGGAAAGAAGCTTATATCCCTCCTTGACAATGTAACACCCTTTGTTATCTCCTAGCCAGTTCAAGCATTCGTACTGGCTTGTTTACTCAAAGGATTTTGAAGGATTAGATTAGTATCCCATGTAGAAAAGAAACAATGTAATTTCTCTACCTTCCAACAACATCTAGAGCTACTACAAAGATCAGAGACAGTAAAAAAAACTCATTACTAGGGAGAATATCACTTTTTACAAAAGGGAAATCAACATGAGGGAGCTAAGGATTTACGATTTTGTGAAGCCATTGCTTTGTAGTTTAGATTCTGTGGACCAAAATCACAAACTGCGAACCCATCAGGTTGGATATACCCTCCAAATTTCAATATCCCAATATGAAAACTAACTAAAAATACATAGAACTAAACTATATAAAGGAATTTATGTATGTAAAATCAACAAAATACTTACATGAAGAGTTTGGATCTTGGATTGCTGTATGAAACTGAAATTGGATTGTATAAAAGATGAGAAGTGAAGTATAAGTGGTGTTAAATGCTAATATATATAGTAAGGATATTTCAGAAAAGTTAACAATGAAAGCATCTAGTTTGGTAAGATGTGTTGTAACGTGTCTAACAATGTAAACGAGCCATTGAGCAAGTTTTATAATTAAACTTATTTATCTATCCAAATAAAACCTAATTATTAAATATTTATTGGCCATGTCCAATACAAAGGTATTAAGTTTGAAAATTACTAGCTGGCAGAGTCTGATTATAAGGCTCAGTTTGATGCAGCTTGGAATGAGTCTCAAGGGGCTGATATTCTGGTTCGGCAAAAGATGTGTGGGGAGGTGTTACAGAAGTGGGGCGAACAGTTGCGGGCCAAGTTTGGGAGTAAGTTGGGCGAGTGTAGATGGCAGATGAATCGGTTGAAACGGGGTCGGGATGAACAGTCATGGGTTCTTTTCTTAGCTGTCCGTGAACATCTTGAGGTTGTCCTCCTCCAGCATGAGGTATACCGGCGACAGCGCTCCAAGCAGGTTTGGCTACAGTCCGACAATTCAAATTTGAGGTTTTTCCATACTGTTGCTTCAAATAAGAGGCAGAAAAATCTCATTACCCGGCTCTAGGATGGAGCGGGAATTGACTTGAGTGGAACTCAAGGTTGGAATCGTTACTGCACTTTTACTATTCGGGCCGATTCATATAAGAAGGTTATGAGGCTGGTCCTATTATTGACAACGTCAGGCCGAAGCTTACTGGGGAGATAAATAATGATCTATTGTGTCCGTTGATTGCTGAAGATATTAAAGGGGCATTGTTCTCCATGCATCCAGATAAAAGCCTAGGGCCAGACGATTTCAACCCATGTTTCTACTAGAGAAATTGGAATACAGTGGGAATCAAGTGACTTTTGAGTGTCTTCAGTGGCTAAACTCAGGCTCTCTACCTAATGGAATCTGTGATACTACTATTGTTCTCATCCTGAAAAAATCAAACTCGGAGAGGTGACTGACCTCTATCCTATTGCTTTGTGTAACGTCATTTACAAAATTTGTTCAAAAGCCATTGCTAATCGTCTCAAATGGGTGCTTCATCTAATCATTTCCCCATACCAGAATGCATTTATACCAGGGAGGCCGATTACTAATAACACGATGTTAGCTTTTGAGATAAACCATTATCTGAACCGTAAGTTTTAGGAGAAGACCGGTTTTCCTTCGCTCAAACTTGACATGGCTAAGGCCTATGATAGAGTCGAATGGGAGTTCCGTTGTCCAATGATGGAAAAATTGGGGTTTCAGGACAGGTGGATTAGTTTGGTTATGCAATGTGTGAACAAAGCTTCTTATCATATTGCCAATGGGAATCATATGATCGACCCAATTGTTCCGTATAGGGGTCTCTTGTTGGTCCCATATAACGTGAGAGAATTAGTTCCAAGGGGGAGTTAGGAACTATTTAAATTTTTCTCTTCAAGGCTGACTTCTTTTTCAGTTAAGACTTTTACTTAGTCGTTTAGCACAATGATGCTGAGTGAGATCAGAGGCAAGTTTAGTTAACTAATAACTAAAACTCCTTCTATCATTGAGTCAGGAGATAGCACTTAAGTCTATTCCTGAACTCAGTACTCAAGCCACACAACTCAGTGTATATGTTTTAACGTTTTACTAGGCACAGTTCAAAGCAATCATATAAGGAGTAAGAGTTAGAAAGTGTTACTCAGCAGATTTATCATGGTTCGGCCTCCTGCTGTTAAGCCCAAAATATACCTAAAATATCATATATAAATACGTTAAATTTACATTAAAATCATGCTAATTATATTCATTTAGAATACTTTTACGTCTTTATTTACTTCTTTGATGCAAGGTACCTAAATATTTGGTAAAATCCAAATAGGAGCGAAAACGGAGCTAAAATGGACGAAAAACCTTAAAAACGTACCAAGAATGCATATCAGTCAGAAGAACGCTCGAGGAGGACGAAAAACAGTCGAACGCCAGGGAGAACATCTCTCTGTCGCGACTGAGATTCTCAAAATCTCAGTCGCGACTTGCGGAGGCCGGCTCGGGGAAAAAATGAAGTTTCAAGCTCGCCCCTATACCCCCTGTCGCGACTGAGATTGTCAGAATCTCAGTCGCGACAGCGAACCTCCCTGCACACAAAACACATGTTTAATTCGTAAAAACGCGTCTGTTCGTTAGGATAAAAGCGACCTTTCACCAGCAGACACGACCCGTCATTTACAACCATTCAACAACTATAAATAAGTGATCCATTTCAGAAATCAAGGTTGGTTAAGTTGGAAAAGTTAGAGAAATTAGAGAAGAAAGTTGTTATGTTGAGTTTCTGATTCAGAAAAGAATCAGAAAGTTAGATTTCATTTCTGTAAGCAATCGTGTTGTACACGAATTGTATTTAGATTAGTTATAAACACAGTATTAGTTTAGTTTTCATTCTGATAGTGGACGGGACCAGTCTCTATTCCAAAGATCCAGCGAGAAGAATTGACGGTTGAAGCGCATATGGTTTGACGAGCCTACGAAGTTTGAGAGAAAGATTGACGACCCGGATCTCAAAGTCTTCGTTACAATGCTATCCAAGTTTCTACTTCTCTGTTAACTTGTGAAAATTCACATTTCAATTAATGATATACTTATTTATTCAATATATTCTTACTGTTGTTATTTTGATATTGTTCTGACAAAATGATTTTCAAAATGATATATTGGTGTTTTTATTAAAACGTTCTATTCCATCTTATTCATATTAAGAACTTTGTTGAACACTTAACAAATTTAGTTTTTATGGATGACATGATCGCTGATCGCGGCTTATCAGAAGTAAAACACTAGTTTGATTAAGGTAGGAATCGTCTCTACGCTAGAGGGATTTCTATAGTTCGAAGCCATTTAATTGAGTAAATTATTATATTGTTACATGTCCATAATCTCACAAAGTTAAAGTTGTTTACTTTGCTTTATGAAAATAAGATCCATTTCATTCCGATTACGGAAGTATCTGTTTTGTAATCAAAATTCCAAACAGAATTGTTCTCTAAACTCGATATAATCTTTCTATCTAATCCTAATTTACCAAAACATATTCCATC
This sequence comes from Euphorbia lathyris, assembly GCF_963576675.1. NCBI lineage: Eukaryota > Viridiplantae > Streptophyta > Magnoliopsida > Malpighiales > Euphorbiaceae > Euphorbia > Euphorbia lathyris. Next base: position 89,379,593 of record NC_088911.1, on the reverse strand, counting down.
AACTAAACGTATTTCTTTTATTAAACCTAAACACGTGATTAAATCGAATTAAATAAAGTTTTAGTTAAAAAGCGTTCCCTGTGGGTTCGATATCTTTTATTACTACTAGCGTATACCGTGCACTTGCGGAAATCGCTCAACAAGTTTTTGGCGCCGTTGCTGGGGAACGCCAAAATTTTTGACAAAATTTTAAATTTTTCGAGTTTTATTTCGAATCTAGGTTTAAACATATTTATTCTAACTTTTATAATTTAAAAGTTTTCCTATACTAATTTATTTATTTATCAAATTCTGTTTTGTAGGTAGTTTCGGTTCGTGCAAGATTTCAGGTTCATGCGCAGTTCTCGAAATTCAGGCATTGCACCAGACCCTATAGACCTAGAAATTGAGAAAACCATTAGGAAGAACAAGAAAAATAAGAAAAACAAAAATAAGACCCCAGTAAAAACACATACCGAGTCAAAAAAAAATGGCAGACCCACCAACACTTATGGAATACGCTAGGCCAAGTGTGGCCGGTGTAACCAATAGTATCGTTAGACCCAGAATCACCGCAAATCAATTTGAAATTAAGCCAGCTTTGCTTAATATGTTGCAAAATAATGTAACATTTTACGGGTTACCTAACGAAAATCCTAACACCCATTTAACAAATTTCCTAGAAATTTGTGACACGTTTAAAATTCCAGATGTGACTGCAGAAGCAATCAAACTTCGCCTCTTTCCTTTCACTTTGAAGGATAGAGCCAAAGAATGGTTAACTTCTATGCTAGCCGCAACTTTTGCCACTTGGGAACAATTAGCCCAAGCGTTTTTATCTAAATATTTTCCTTTAGCAAAAACCGCAAGAGTCATAAAGGAGTTAACATCTTTTTCTCAAAATGATAATGAGACCCTTTATGAAACTTGGGAACGTTTTAAAGAACTTCAACGTTTATGCCCACACCACCAATTACCAGCTGAACTTTTAATGCAAACATTTTACAATGGACTGAATCCTACAACTAGGGGTTCATTAGATGCTATGTCGGGAGGGCTATTTATGAAGAAAACATCAGCCCAAGCGAGAGAACTTTTGGAGGAAATGGCAATCAACAGCAGTATGTGGCCCGCGGAACGTGGACATATGCCGGTGGCAAAACCATCATCCTCAACCTCATCGTCAGTTAAAGGTATAGTTGAACTTGATCCAGTCGCGATGCTACAAGCCCAATTTTCTGCTTTATCGCATAAAATTGACCAGTTTATGGCACCACGCGATACTAATGGTAATCCAATCCAAACGGATGTGGATTACGAAAATATGAGTGAGATTGAACAGGTAAATTTTGTCCAAGGGCAAAACCAAACTAATAATCCTTATTCTAATACTTATAATTCTGGATGGAGGAATCATCCTAACTTTAATTGGAAAGATAACAATAACAATAATATTAGTGCTAATCAAAATCGTACCACTAATTATCAAAATCAGTCAAGAGATACGATTAGCACTTTATCTTCTAAAAGCGACAAGTTTATAGATGCTATCAGTGGAAAAATAAGTAATCACGACGATGGTTTTAAACGGATCGAAAATAAATTCGATCAGCTTATTAAAAACCACTCATCTAGCATCCATAATTTGGAGGTTCAAATTGGTCAACTTGCTAAATCAATTCCGTCCCGAAAAGAGGGAAGTCTTCCCAGCCATACGGAAGAAAATCCGAAAGAGCAGGTGAAAGCTATTACTCTTCGTTCAGGAAAAAATTATCAAGGGCCTGAAATGCCCAAAGATGCAACATTATCAGGAAATGATTTACCGAAGTCCAAAGAAGATATCTTAAACACAAATATTTCACCATTTGACACAGGTACTAAAACTTTTGTACCCAAACCACCTTTTCCACACAAAGTCCGAAATAAGGACTATGATAAACAACTTCTAACGTTTTTGGATAAACTTAAAAATTTGCATATCAATTTGACATTTATGGATGCAATAACACAAATTCCTAACTATGGTAAGTTTTTAAAAGATTTGATTTCAAAGAAAATCAGTTGGGAAGGAATTTCATCCATTTCGTTAACAGAAGACTGTAGTTTAATAGTATCAAGTAATTTGCCCACTAAACTCAAAGATCCCGGATGTTTTACTATTCCGTGTAAATTGGGAGATATTGAATTCCCAAGTTGTCTTTGTGATTTAGGAGCAAGTATAAACTTAATGCCATTGTCTATTTTTAACAAGTTAGGTTTAGAAGAAGATACCAAACGTACCAATATGGTTTTGCAATTAGCGGATCAAACCACTAAAAGGCCGTATGGTATAATTGAAGATGTTTTAGTCAAAGTCGATAAATTTATTTTTCCTACCGATTTTGTTATCTTAGACTTTGCATATGATGTAAATTGCCCTTTAATTTTTGGCAGACCGTTTATGAACACGGGACGTGCTCTAGTAGATGTGTCGGAAGGGAAGGTAGTTTTAAGGATAGGAGAAGATAAGGTCGAGTTTAACATGAACAAAGCGATGAAATACCCTATGGAGGAATTCGCTTGTATGAAACTTGATTTAGTCGAGGAATGTGTCAATGATGTAATTCAAAGTGAAGAAATAATTGAACCTATAGTAGACGAGGAATTAGATGATAAGGACCCAGAGCCTTTGATTAGAGAAGATGGACTAGTTCCGCCTTCGATTGTAACACCCCCTAAATTAGAACTTAAAGAGTTACCCAGTCATTTGAGGTACGCTTTCTTAGGCGAAGGCGATTCTCTACCTATAATTATTTCTAACAAATTAACAAGCGATCAAGAAGAAAAATTGAAGCATGTTGTTAGAAATAGGATAGGAAGTATGGGATGAAAAATTTCAGACTTAAAAGGAATTAATCCTAGTATAGTAATGCATAGAATTCACTTAGAAGAGGATAAGCCACCTAAAGCGGATAGGCAAAGACGCTTAAATCTGAACATGAAGGAAGTAGTAAAAAATGAGATTGCTAAACTTTTAGACAATGGAATCATTTATCTGATCTTGGATAGTGAATGGGTTAGTCCAATCCATTGTGTACCTAAAAAGGGAGGCATAACTGTTGTAAGAAATGATGAAGGTGAACTTATACCTACACGAACCACCACCGGTTGGAGGGTTTGTATAGACTATAGGAACCTAAACAAAGAAACCAGGAAAGATCATTTTCCTCTACCTTTCATTGATCAAATGATCGAAATGATAGCCGGTCATGCATTTTACTGTTTTCTAGACGGTTATTCCGGATTCTTTCAAATTTACATTTACCCGGATGACCAAGACAAAACAACCTTCACATGTCCTTACGGAACTTTTGCATATAGGAGAATGCCTTTTGGTCTATGTAATGCACCAACAACTTTTCAACGATGTATGACAGCAATATTTAATGACTTCATTGAAGACATAATGGAAGTTTTCATGGATGATTTTTCAGTTTATGGAGATTCTTTCAATGCATGTTTACAGAACTTAGATAAAGTATTGTCTAGATGTGAGGAAACGAATTTAGTTTTAAATTGGGAAAAATGTCATTTCATGGTAGACGAAGGAATTGTTTTAGGTCATAAAATTTCTGAAAAAGGTTTAGAAGTGGACAGAGCAAAGACTTCAGTTATAGAAAAATTACCCCCACCAACCACTGTTAAGGGAGTAAGATCATTTTTAGGTCATGCAGGTTTTTACAGACGGTTTATAAAGAACTTTTCTGTAATTTCCAAACCACTTACTAATTTGCTTATGAAGGATTCAACTTTTGATTTTAATAAAGATTGTTTACAAGCTTTCAATACTTTGAAAACGGCTTTAGTCAGTACACCAATAATATCAAAACCCGATTGGAATCTACCTTTCGAAATTATGTGTGATGCGAGTGACTTAGCTGTAGGATGTGTATTAGGTCAAAGGAAGGATAAGAAACTTCATGTTATATATTATGCGAGTCACACATTGTCTGGTGCACAACTAAATTACACCACAACTGAAAAAGAAATGTTAGCATTAGTTTTTGCATGTGATAAATTCCGATCTTATTTGTTAGGATCTAAGGTCATTATTTATACTGATCATGCAGCTTTACGATATTTATTTGCTAAGAAAGATGAAAAACCACGTCTTATTCGATGGGTTTTACTATTGCAAGAATTTGACATTGAGATTAAGGACAAAAAGGGAGTTGAAAACCTGGTCGCCGATCATCTGTCTAGACTTGAGGATGAAAACGGTCCCATCGGTGAAACATCAAGTATTCGAGATGATTTCCCCGATGAACATCTCATGCAATTACAAAGTGTCATAACTCCATGGTATGCGGATATAGCCAATTACTTAGTTTCACATGTTGTGCCAGATGGATTGACTTACCAGCAAAAGAAGAAATTCTTTTCAGAAGTTAAGAAATATTTTTGGGAAGATCCATTCTTGTTCAAAACATGCGGCGATGGAATATTTAGGAGATGTGTTAGTGAGTTTGAACATGAGTCTATAATGATAGAATGTCATGCTAGCGCTTACGGAGGTCATAATAGCGTAAGCAAAACAGCAGCTAGAATACTTGAATGCGGATTCTTTTGGCCTACTCTGTTTAAAGATGTCCGTTCATTTATTCTCCGCTGTGATAAATGTCAAAGAATGGGGAATATAGGAAGGAGAGATGAGATGCCTCTTAAGAACATATTGGAAGTTGAAATCTTCGACGTATGGGGAATTGATTTCATGGGTCCTTTTCCTCTTTCTTTTGGCAAAAATTATATATTAGTAGCCGTAGATTATGTTTCAAAGTGGGTTGAAGCAATTGCAACCCCGACAAATGATTCTAAAGTAGTTGTTAAGTTTTTAAATTCAATATTCTGTCGATTTGGAGTTCCTAGAGTTATGGTAAGCGACGGTGGTACCCATTTCGTAAATAGAGCTTTTGAGTCACTTATGAAAAAATACGGAGTACACCATCGTATCTCTACACCGTACCATCCTCAAACGAATGGTCAAGCAGAAATTTCAAATAGAGAACTCAAATGGATACTTGAGAAAACAGTTTCGTCTTCTAGAAGAGACTGGGCACATAAACTTGACGATGCACTATGGGCATACCGTACTGCATTTAAAACACCTATCGGGATGACACCTTATAGATTAGTCTATGGTAAAGCTTGTCATTTGCCAGTTGAATTAGAACATAAAGCATATTGGGCTATAAAAACCCTTAATTATGATTTGCAGAGCGCATGGAAAAAGCGTTTGTTTGACTTAAACGAGTTGGATGAATTACGCTATTTGTCATACGAAAATGCGAGCATTTATAAGGAGAAAATTAAAAAGTGGCATGATGCCAAAATCAAAATTAAAAACTTTAATGTTGGAGATAAGGTCTTACTTTTTAATTCTAGATTAAAATTATTTCCAGGTAAACTAAAATCTAGATGGGCTGGACCATTTTTGGTTGTTCAAACATTTGATTACGGAACATTGGAGCTAGAAAAGTCTAATGGCGACCGATTTAAGGTCAATGGTAATCGTTGCAAAATTTATTTCGACGGAGCTCCTATTCAAGCAATTGAATCCGTGGATAAATTTTATCAAAATTAATTTCTTTGATTTTTATGTTTTTAATTTATAGCTTTTCTTATTTTCATTCTTTTTCTTTTTAATTTATTTGTTTTTAATTTATTTTAATTTTTATTTATTTTTATATATTTATCATTAAGTACAAATGAGTTTTGTTCACATTAAAATTTTAATTTAGTCATGTTATGAAATTTTCAATAAGTGTTAAGTGTTATTTAGAAATTATATATGCAGAAATCTCAGTTGAGATTTTCTATGTTCCAGGATTTGGAAATCTAAGTTGAGATTCCGAAAATCTCAGTTGAGAAATTTTCTGTCTTTTTTTTTTTTGAAATAACTGTAAGTGATTACAGTCTTCTTTCTTCAAAATTTTCTGTCAGTTAAATCGAAGAGGTATCACTTTGACACCTATTTCTTTCTAACAGACATAACCTTTCACTTATCGTTCTTATATATTCCTGTAGGATCAGACTTCTTCCATTTTACTTCATCTTTCTAAATTTCTTTCTCAAGTTCTCAAATCCTACGGACTTCATTTTTCTTTTCTATCACAAACATGACTAAGTCTTTGAAGAACATTCAAAAACAAAATCCTTCTCGAAAAGAGAAAGTTGAAATCTCCGATAGATATGGAGCATGGTGTCCCATTTATAACCATGACGAGGGGAAACGTTTTATGCAATTCAGATATGCTCAGTTCTTTGGCATGATGTATCTGGACGAGTTTCTGAACGAGGAACTCGGGATAAGCGAAGACATTGGTCGCTATCTGACTAATTTGAGTTGGTCAAAATTTGTTCATATGAAATTTCCTATTATTGGAAATTGGGTTCTGGAATTGTTCTCCACAGTTCGGTTCGTCAACAAGAGACGTGTTCGTCTCAGTTTTCGTTGTGAGGGGAAGGTATTTACTTTTGGCTATCCAGAACTTCACAATTGGTTTGGATTTCCACCCGGAGACACAACTCAACACCATCCTGGAAGGGATATGACTTCTAGAGACATATGGAGGATGCTACCAGGATTTAGGCGATTCAATCCACGTCTTGCCTTCAACAAATCCATTAATTCTAATTCCATGCTGTATCTGCATAAGTTCCTCTATCACAGCCTTTTTGGTCGAGTCAGTAGCAATGTTGTGAAAGATACTGATCTTTATGTGTTGGGCGACATTTTCCAAGACAACTCAGTTAACTCCTCAAAGATTTTGATGGAGGGGTTAGTTGCTGCTTCCCGTTCTAAGAAACGGAAGATTGGGTTCGCCAACATCATATGTGGAATAATTTTAGGAGCCAAGGGAACCATTTCTGTTCCTTGGACTGATACAGAACCGTACCCGATTTTAGACTACGAGTTCTTGGAGAACGAGGGACTTGTTAAACGAGTTTTCCGTTCTGGTCCAACATTCCTTTCTGCACCAGAGAGGCAAGTCTTCGTTCAAACGAAGATTAAAAGGGCCAATGCACTTCGTCTGTCATTTAGTTAGGGATATATATATTTTATGTGTTTCTGTTTGTTGTTTTTAATATATATATGAGTGCTTGATTGTAAATTATGTTTTTATAATGTTTCTATGTAGATGTATATTATGGTATTGTTTACAAATGATAAATAAAAGTGCACTAATTCTTTAGTTTTTTTTTTCTTAAGGAACAACCTTTGGGTTTCCTTTAATTTAATGTTTTAGTTTTGTTTATCTCAGTTTCAGGGATTGATATTTACATTAATGTCACTTACTTCACGGAGGAATTGGTTTTGAAGTGTTAAAATCATCAAAAACAGTCCCACTTTTACCCAGATTTTTCAAAATCTCAGTTGAGATTTCGAATTCTCAGTTGAGACAGCAGAGGAAATTTTTTTTCAGCAAAATTTCGCCCCTCTCCCTACTTGCTGTCGCGACTGAGATTTTGAAAATCTCAGTCGCGACCTGCGACATGTAGGTGCGGGATTGGACGAAATTTTCACCATCTTTTCCTATTCCTACTCTAATTACTACCTATTCAACTATCCTAATCAATACCTATTACTTACACCTATTTATATCACCTATTTTTACACCAATCAATCATCTTTTCTCTTCCCAATAACAAGATTCACTCATCTTCCCCATAAATATTTACCCTATTCATCTTCTTCCCCAATTCACCACCATTCTCTTTCATTCTAACTTTCATCCTTTCATATTATTTTCACCTATTTCACCCAAATTTCATCTATTTTCACCCAAATTTCACAAACCAAAACAATATGCCTAGACAAAAGACCGTTGCAAACAAAGCCAAGGCCACCGAGATCAATAGATTACGGGTTCAATATGGAGCACCGTTCGATATCACGTCGGAAGCCGAAGGACGCAAATATCGCCAGTTTTCTAATGTCCTCGTAGAGTTCGTGGATATGCCTTTTCTTGACACCGACACGGTAAACAATCTTTCCTTTACCGAGCGTATTGATGAATTTCTTACCATTCTTGGTTGGAAATGATTTGCTAGTATGCGTTTTCCTAGTCTTAAAACGCATATTATTGAGTTTTTGGTTACTCTAACCTATGACAAGAAGAAAAGAGTTATCTCTTTTCGGAGTGATGGAGTTCGTTATGGTGTTAATTATGCGGCCATGAACCGTTGGTTTGGTTTTCCTACTCGAAATTTTTATTCAAAGCCAAAGCCTTTTGATTCACACACGGTTTGGCAATCTTTAACCGGTTTAGATGTTTTTAGTCCAAAGAATACATCTAGTAAACTAATTAAGGATGATTGTGTATTCTTCTTTCACAAGTTTTTATCATTCTCCTTATTTGGTCGGGTTGAAAGTTCAAAAGTGCAAGTTCGTGATTTGGTTGTGTTTGATGCTATTTTTAAGGGTTTGACAATTGATAGTATTGAAATGATATTTACTAATTTAGTTCGAGCTTCCAAGTCCCGCAATAAGCAAGTGCCTATGGGTAATTTGATTACCGTCATTGTTTTGGGCGCTCGAGGTGAATTAGCGGATTATCAAAATATGCCTCATGTTGGTTTACCATCATTGGATCTCACGACACTTCAAAGGGCCAATTTATTGAAGAAGTTGGGACCACCCGCTTTTATATCTTATGCGGATCGCACGAGACGTGTTTTTGCTACGATGAGTAGTGAAGCCTCGGGTTCTCAAGGTTTAGGTGCCCAAGATGATAATGAGGAGGATGAAGAGGAATTTGATGAAGACGAAGAAGAAGAGGAGAATGTTGATGTTAATGCCACCGAGCAAGCAAATATGGAACCAAATGTAGAAGAACAAGTTGGATGGCAACGTGTTTTGACATAAATGAACGAGCATAACCATCACATGAATTTGCGGTTAGATGAAGTCGTTGCCAATAATGCCGAAATGAGTTCAAGGATCACTACGTTGAGTCGTGAGCACAAGTCTACTCGTCGCCGGATGCTCTCTTTCTTCCGACGCCAAGGAGTTGAGACTACGCCTTCTCCACCACCATCACCTTGATAGGTTTTATCGTTTCTCTCTTTAACTCATTTTCGTTATTATTATTATGTTTTATTCGGTTTGGTACAATATTTTTACTTATGTTTGGTACAATTATCTTTATTATTAATGTTTGAATGTTATGGTATTCTATTTTTCATTTCTAATTCGTATGATTTATTTTTAAGTACGAATGAATGCAACGAATGAGAATGAATGCTATTTATTTTTAAATGCATGTTGTTATTCAATTTTAAGTAAAATATAATATGCAACATTTTCAAACAACAAATGCAACATTTTCATATAATGTGCAACACTTTTCAAAAATAATAGCTATTTTTCATAAACATATATATATATTTTTTTTGAGTTCATATGTTTCAAACAATTTAACTTTCACAATAATGTTAAACATATTTTACGGTTATCATAATTGATAGAAATAATATTTCTATACGGGCTATATTTTTACAAATATTTTTACAAATCTCCGATACGATTTTATCAAAAACGTCTCGAGTAAATGTATATAAGTAAAATTTCTTTAGTTTCAAATCTCTATTTTATATCATGAATTCATGATAAATATAAATCTTATTTTCAATTTTCAATTAGGTTTATAGGCATAAATCGAACTAACAATTTTAGCTTTTTAGCTCGATATTATTTTTCGTCTTACATTAAAACCAATTGAAGTTTTTAAGGAAACTTTAGCCATAATACATGTTGAATTTCAAGTCAATATAGGATGAATGTCCTATTTTTCTTTTTCCCAATTTTATTTTCATGTTAATTTAATCAAGTAGTCGTATTCTTAACTTTTGGCCACGATTGAGACCAATCTTATCACGGTCGAGGTATGAAAGGGAAGAACATTAAGTATCGTTTACTTTTGGCCACGATTGCGACCACCCTTATCACAATCGAGGTATGAAAGGAATGTTAAAAAAATTAAAGCAAAATTAAACGTGTTTATAGTTTTAAGTAACGATTGCGTCCACCCATGGCATGGTCGGTACCTCTTAAATGAACACGAAAGCAAATAAAATGCGTATAAAGTTACGATCAAGACCACCCTTATCTTGGGCGTAACTAAGCAAATATATTATACCTAAGTCCTTAATAAATCTATATTTGTAATAGTTTAGGTTTGGGAAAGGAAATTTTGTGCTTAGAAATGCCTTGAGACGAAAGATTCAAAAACATGCGTGCTTACACCGTCCCGAATACTTCAATATAAAAATTGAAATACAAGACGAATGATATATCTCTTTTCTATTAGCTAGTTTGATGCTTTGCGTATAAATTTACCATGAAAAGTTTATCTTTTAGTTTAACTAATTTAAAAAGGAATATATGGGTATATGTTCTATTTATAAAGAGATTGATTAAAGAATAAATTCAGTGAAATTTTGCTCGGGACTAGCAAAAGCTTAAGTGTGGGAGTTTGTTAAGCCCAAAATATACCTAAAATATCATATATAAATACGTTAAATTTACATTAAAATCATGGTAATTATATTCATTTAGAATACTTTTACATCTTTATTTACTTCTTTGATGCAAGGTACCTAAATATTTGGTAAAATCCAAATAGGAGCGAAAACGGAGCTAAAACGGAGCTAAAATGGACGAAAAACCTTAAAAACGTACCAAGAATGCATATCAGTCAGAAGAACGCTCGAGGAGGACGAAAAACAGTCGAACGCCAGGGAGAACATCTCTCTATCGCGACTGAGATTCTCAAAATCTCAGTCGCGACTTGCGGAGGCCAGCTCGGTGGAAAAACGAAGTTTCAAGCTCGCCCCTATACCCCCTGTCGCGACTGAGATTTTCAGAATCTCAGTCGCGACAGCGAACCTCCCTGCACACAAAACACATGTTTAATTCGTAAAAACGGGTCTGTTCGTTCGGATAAAAGCGACCTTTGACCAGCAGACACGACCCGTCATTAAACATGGTTTGACGAGCCTACGAAGTTTGAGAGAAAGATTGACGACCCGGATCTCAAAGTCTTCGTTACAATGCTATCCAAGTTTCTACTTCTCTGTTAACTTGTGAAAATTCACATTTCAATTAATGATATACTTATTTATTCAATATATTCTTACTGTTGTTATTATTAAAACGTTCTATTCCATCTTATTCATATTAAGAACTTTGTTGAACACTTAACAAATTTAGTTTTTATGGATGACATGATCGCTGATCGCGGCTTATCAGAAGTAAAACACTAGTTTGATTAAGGTAGGAATCGTCTCTACGCTAGAGGGATTTCTATAGTTCGAAGCCATTTAATTGAGTAAATTATTATATTGTTACATGTCCATAATCTCACAAAGTTAAAGTTGTTTACTTTGCTTTATGAAAATAAGATCCATTTCATTCCGATTACGGAAGTATCTGTTTTGTAATCAAAATTCCAAACGGAATTGTTCTCTAAACTCGATATAATCTTTCTATCTAATCCTAATTTACCAAAACCTATTCCATCAACTAAACGTATTTCTTTTATTAAACCTAAATACGTGATTAAACCGAATTAAATAAAGTTTTAGTTAAAAAGCGTTCCCTGTGGGTTCGATATCTTTTATTACTACAAGCGTATACCGTGCACTTGCGGAAATCGCTCAACACCTGCCTATATCCAGTCCCCGGAATCCTTCCGAGCTTTAATCCACTACTGAGCTCTTTCAGGTAGAGCACAAACCTCTTACAATAGTCAGGGAGTATACAGAGTACCTTCCTCTATATCCTATACCCAATAATATTTCTACCACTGAGTGCCGAGCAACTCAATATCTGCTTCTAATCTCTAGAAATGATAAAGGTTTTGTTCTAAATACAAAGAACACTTTAGATGATTTACAATCTAGGCTTTTACACAAAATAAGAATGAGTGTAAGATTTCTTTGCTTTGCTTTGGCATAGAATTTCAAGTAGCAATTTGGTCAACGTTTCGACTTGGTGAAGATCTGCATCGAATGAAGCAAATGAGAGGCCTATTTATAGTGACATCTAAGGCATCGGTTATTTCGAATTTCAAAATAACCATTGAAGAGAAACGACTTGCTGTCGCTTTCACTCGTCAGTACTCAGTGTCTTCGGCCAATAAGAACGTTGCCTTTTCTGTCTGATTCAGTTGGCAGGTACTTCCGGTCGGTAGGCATCAGATTATACCTCTTCTTATGGTAAAGTCTTCTAGACAGCTTTCTGCGACGTCTGAATCTTTCCCAAAGTGGAATAGCTTTGTCTCGAAGTTGTTCAGGTCAACTGCTGACCTGTCTTCTATTCGTTCGACTCAGCAACTTCGGCATGAAGTTGTTAGGAAGTCCTTCTGGATCCTTCTTCCTGCTGGGCCGTGGTCTTCTGCTAGGTTGGATCTATTGGCTTGGGCTTTGACCTTCTCTTGTGGGCTTTTGGGCCTTGGTCTTTTATGTCTTTTTTAATTCTTATTAATTTAAATACTCAACATTGAACAAACACATTAGTAGTAAATAAATCAAAACATTTAAATTTAATGTGTTGGAATATTTAATCATAGGAATTTAAATCTAATTTAAATAATTTTGTCAAATCAAAATCATTGTGGAAATGTGTTTTAACATCTCTAGCATGGGGGTCCAATCTCTCTGTATATGTCCTTAATTTGTGCTGAAGGGCTATTCTTGTCACTATTATAGTTGGAAGCCACGGGTCGTATCCATGGATGTCAAATTGCAAGATCGGTTCCACCAATCTCTCATCTATTCTTCGCTGATGACAATTATTTTTTTCCAGGACTTCAACAGTTGAAAGTGCGGAAATAAAACATTGTTTGAAACAATACGAGCTTGCTTCAGACTAGAAGGTTAATTTATCCAAATCCTATATCTCCTTTAGCAAAAACTGATATGCTCTCTGTTGTGCTTATTTAAGCTCCATGCTTGGTGTTTCGATGTCTGCTACACCAGGGTCATATTTGGGCCTACCCTCAGTAATAGGTAGAAGTAAGGTTGACATTTTTGTTGGTCCCTGGTAATTAGTTCCAAGGGGGGGGGGGTTAGGAACTAATTTAACTTTTTCGTGTTTTAATTGACCCGACCAGAAGTTATTTTGAGAGTTTATTAACTCAGCCTTTGGTCAGCTTGGTGAGATATATCACAGGACAGCTTTAGTCAAATGTTGACCAAAGTTGTTTCCTTGAGACTTAGGAATTGACACTCTTGGAGGTCAGCTTCTAACTCAGCACCACTTACTTACTCAGGATCAGCTTAGGCAATTTATATGCTGAGTAAATAAAGCAAACAACAAATGCAGTTATAAGAGAGATTTTAGAGATTACTCAGTATCACTTATCCTGGTTCGGCCTCTCTGCCTACGTCCAGTCCCCAGAGTCCTCCGGGCTTTTTGAATCCAATACTGAGCTCTTTAATGGTAGAGCACAAACCAATTACAAGGCAGTTGAATATGCAAGAGTACCTTCCTCTATTCGTCTACTCAACTCCTGCTAAGTGCTACAACCCAGCACCTAGATTTCTCTACTACTGAAATGCTTACAACCAAGCACTCAGCTTTACACTCTCAATATATTTTATTGATCACAGACTTGTTCCTAAAGAACACTTTAGATGATTACAACTCAATCTAGCTTTTACACATAGAATAGAAACGTCGGTGTAAGATTCTTTTTGTATTTGAGTGCTTTTGAAACTTTCTCTCTTGTATTTTTCTTTGATGCTTCGGTGTGGTTTCAAGTTCTTCGATTGTCCTTTTATAGAAGAAAATCTGTGGACTTGATTGTTTTGAAATGTCTTGACCGTTGCTACCAAAATGGCTCTTTTGGGGAACAATCTCTGGAAAGATTCAGACTGCACCTCCATTCCCTTTCTCTGTTTTCTTCAGGCGTCAGGTTTGTCTTCTAGCGTCTAGTTTGTTTGTTTGTGCCAGTTGTCTGTTTCCAATAATCCAATGTCCCATGACTCTCGGAATCAGTCTTTTAGGTGTCTTCGAGGTTCCAATTATTGGTGCAGAAGATTTGCAGACTTTGTCTTTTTGTGAACGAATCCTTCATGCTGTCCTGACTGTTACTCAGCTTCGTTTGTTCTTTTCGAATGTTTCACGGTTTATGCTGAGTTCCTACAAGGTCAGCTCCATTTTATTTAATGCTCCTGAAGAAGTCTTCTGCTTTAGTTAGCTTCGTTTTGTTCCTGAATTTTAGCTCCACTCAGCTTCTATTCTGTCATGCTGAGTTCCTTTCTACTCAGCTTCGTTTGTGCTGAGTTTTGTCCTGTTCTTTACTTTATATATTTTTGCACTCAAGATTTAACAACCATATTAGTACAATTAAATCAAAGCATCTAAATTTAATTGCCTCTTAATCATGGATGATTTTGTCAAATCAAAATCTTGTGGAAAGGTGTTTCAACAAACTCCCCCATTTTGATGTTGGCAAAATACATAATTACGGAACTCAGTTATAAGTTGCCCCATGATTGATATTTTTGAAATGACTCCCCCGTAAGGGTTGCATTCATTTTATTCTAAGCCTTCCAAGATCTAATTTCATTAGACTTGTGACATTTGTGTATACTGACTTAGTTTTGGACAGATGTTGTCTCTTAGTTTAGTTTTAGTGTTAATGTGGTTAACCTTTTTGATTTGTTTGTTCAAACTTGATTAGACAGATCAGGAAAAAAAAACTGATATTGTGATATTGGATTTAAACAACAACAAAACAAAGCATATTAACTTAAACAGTAGAGAACACAAAAGAACAGGTAACAGGATATGGTGACAAATCTCTAGACACAAACTGGCTAGATTTACTTCTTCTTGCTTTGGGCTGAGGGATCAACATAAGCAATGCCTTTTCCTTTGCTTCCAGACGTAGACGCAGTTCCTAAAGGCTGAGGCTGAGTTCCTCTTTTACTTGTCTCCCCCGTTTTGCCATCATCAGGTTGGTAAAGGAAGGTCTTATTCCTGGCGGCAGAGGAGAGGTAGTTAGAGTTGCGCTGAAGCCTTTTTGTGCTTTCACCCAAACTATCAATGACAGGAATGCTATCATCCTGGACGTGCCAGGGGACCCGAAGAGAGCTGCTGATCATGCTAAGGAGACATTCATGGGCTTTGCTCAGGCAGGAAATTGAGCTGGTGACCTGACCATAAGATTGATGGAATAGTTTGAGCAGAGCAGTCATAAAACATGCGCTGGGCGTTGTTGATCCGCATGGCCTTCATGATAGCTTGTGAAAAGCTCATGAGTTCTGTGTTAGATACGGGATCAACATCCATCTGGGCTCTATCAATGTTCAGGAGTCTGACTGCCTCACTTAATTGGTCAATGGTGCACTGAGAGGAAGAGGATACTAAGTCACGTGTACTCGTCAGCTCAGCTTGAAGCTTAGTGAAGCATTGTTGGAGTTCGGTAGAGGTGACAAACTCAGTATCGCTGGGTGGATTGGATTTAGTTAGCTCAGCATATAGCTTGGTGAAGCAATCTTGCAACTCAGCATGTGTTGCAGACTCAGTATGGGCAATTGCTTTAGAGGGGGTCAGTTCCTCTGCTAGCTTAACAAAACAGTTTTGAAGCTCAGTGGAAGTGACGTACCCTGGATTGGCTTCAGACAGTTGTTGAAGTTTCCCTTCAAGAGAGTTCATATGAGTGGCCATGATAAGCACTAATTCAGTCAGTTTGGCCATTTGCTCTTGGGTTGGTTGCTTAGTTTGGACTGCAGTGATAATACTGACCAGATCTTTTAGGCTACGTAGTTCATGCAGAAGCTGAGTGATACCTGTCAGGTGAGAGGACTCAGCTTGAGTGGATTGGCAACCTTCAGCTTGAGTAGGATGAAAATCTTGAAGCAAGGACTGAGCAGAAGCAATGACCCGACGGCCAGACTCAGTTGCATTCAAGTATGCAAACTTAGCAGCATTGGACTCAGAGGCTGGTGCAGGATTTTTTGATGGAGGTGATGGTTCTTTGCCAGTTTGAGTACATGGACTTTGATGGATTTGTTGAGCTGAGTCATCAACATTTTGTGTTGGAGGTGGAATTGAGGTATGAGTTGGCTTAATTTGAGCAGTTTGACTTGGATCTACAGGGTTTTTGGCATGTTCCTCATCCTGAGTAACATAGGCTTGCTTTTCCGCTAGATCTTCTGGTGGAGATTCAGTTGCATTTGAAAAATACTGGAACTGAATTGTAGAGAGGTCAGTTTCAGGCTCGTCAATGGGAAAGTCATTCATGAGATCAAGTTGCTTCTGCGCTTTCTTCTTTAATCTTCGTCGGGTCTCAGTTTTTGGCGGTGAATGGTCAGTTCGAAGACCTTCACTGGACTCAGTAGCAACTGTCCCCTCTTCTACAGGTTGCTCAACATTACCTTCTTTCCTTGTCTGCTCAGCATCATCATTGGGGTGTTCTTCTTCTTCAGTATTAACTTGTTGGTGCTCAACATGTTGCTCATCTTCCTTTTCTTGGTCAATCTCATGACCTTCAGGTTGAGTGGAGGCTAGTGGGACAGCTTCTATTATCTTTAAAGAGTTACCCTTTTTCTTCTTCTTTAAAGGGGTTTCAGGAGTTTCTTCGTGCTCATCCTCAAACTCTTCTTGCCTCTTTCTTTTCTCAACATGCTCCTTACCCTTGTCAGATTTAGCTTTCTGTCTTGATGAAAGCCTTACTTTCTTTGGAACAGAATGAATGTCC
The DNA here is from genome assembly GCF_963576675.1 of Euphorbia lathyris. Classification (NCBI taxonomy): domain Eukaryota; kingdom Viridiplantae; phylum Streptophyta; class Magnoliopsida; order Malpighiales; family Euphorbiaceae; genus Euphorbia; species Euphorbia lathyris. The sequence goes on along the minus strand of NC_088911.1, from coordinate 89,362,863 downwards.
TTGGAGCAAGTTTCTACAGCCTTCCTCTTCTTCCCTTTTTCAGGCTGAACTGTCTCAGGTGACTCAGTATGAGCCTCAACATCTTTTGTAGGCTCAGCTTCAGGTTCCATTTCTGGTTGCTCAGCTTCTTCATCTTCCTCAGCATCTCCAGCTCCTTCATACCCCTTCAAGGGTTGATTATACAATAGTCCATTCACTTCCCAACGAACTTGTCTCATCCACGGTCTCTATTTGCTTGTCTTGTATAATTTTCGTAATAAGTGAACCCAAGCGTAGTTTCTTACCGCTTCGTTGAAATGCTCCAACTAGAAACACGGGAAGATTGAATGGAGTGGAGGTCAACATGTGCCAGATAAAGCACTGTTCGAAGTTTGATGCGGAGGAGGCTGAGCTGAGTTTGGGAAAGATGAAGTTAGTCAGCATGAAGTGGACCATCTTTTGTTCTTTACCCGTACAGGTACTGGGTATTTCCCCTTTATGATCTTTGGGTTTACAGAACCCCTTTAGCTTCTCAGATGTGGCTTTTGGTATTTTCTCCTTTGTTGTTCTAAATTGGATTCCTTTGTCTGGTATCTCTAATAGTGTGGCTAGATAGGCAGGGGTTATAACGATTTTCTGACCTTTCACAGTGGTCTCCAAATAATCAGAGTCGTCTGCATCAACCCGTAAATTCGAGTAGAATTCTCAAACTAACCTGAGGTAGGTTGTTCCTGGGAGAGAAAAGAGACCTTTCCAGTTGTTTTTCTCGATCCATTCACAGAATGGCGTCTCAGACGATACGAAGCTTGGAGAGAACCATCGGCATTTTAACACCTCTAGATTGTTAACTTTTGAGTGGACCTTGATCATTGTCCTCTCCCTTTCTATTGAAGGACCAGCGTGGTCAGTGGGTTGGTTTGTGTTTTGAGCTTTTGGGGTTTTCTTTTTGCTGGGAGACATTTTTGACGATTTTGAAGTTCTTAGAGAGGAAGAAGTTTGGATTACAAATGTAAGGAATGACGAGTGGTTCTTCTATTTTTATATAAATTCATGAAGACCCTAAATCATTATCTAGCCGTTTTTTCCTAGGGACGTTCAATCGACAGACATTTTGTCAATTATGACATCTTTGGCGCATGGGTTTTGCCATAAATGTGCGTCTTCCCAAGGTGTCAGAGGTTACACGTGTAGCTTCACTTTACGCGAGTGGGTTTTGGCTAGGTTTCGCTGGAATTCGAAGCGTCCATGATATTGAGTGCTTAGCATTTGTGAAGACAATTTTCTATCTTTTATTGACTCAGCGTAAGTTACATACTCAGCATGTATATTTACTCAGCATAGAGTGATTTGTTTATCTACTCAGCATGGGATGTTTACTCAACTTTTATGCCTACTCAGTATCGTTACTTAACATGTATGCATATGGTGGCTTTTTCATTTTTAAGCTGAGTTGGGAACAGATATTTTACTCAACATGGCATTTGTACAATCATTTAAAGTGTCACTCACATGGCAATCATTCAATACAGATTTAGTTAGAGTGGATTTGACATACCAATTGCTTCCCTTAGTATGTTGAATTGCTCTCGTGCCAAGGGCTTTGTGAAGATATCTGCAAGCTGATCGTCTGTTGGCACGTAGGTCAGCTTGATCTCATCTTTTAGTACATGGTCTCTGATGAAGTGATGCCTTATACTAACATGCTTCATCCTGCTGTGTTGGACTGGATTTTTAGATAGATCAATGGCACTTTTGTTGTCGCATTTGATCTCTATTGTCTTTGTTTTGACTCCGTAATCCTCAAGCTGTTGCTTTATCCATAGGACTTGTGCAACACAGCTTCCAGCAGCCACGTACTCAACTTCAGTTGTAGACAGAGCAACGGATGATTGCTTCTTGCTAAACCAAGATACTAGACAGCTTCCGAGGAAATGACATCCTCCTGAAGTACTTTTTCGTTCTAGCTTATCTCGTCCGTAGTCAGCATCAGTATATCCAATGAGCGTGAAGTCATTTGAGGTTGGATACTATAGACCTGCATCAACTGAGCTTTGCAAGTATCTAAAAATCCTTTTTACAGCAGTTAGATGTGATTCCCTGGGGTCAGCTTGATATCTAGCACAATAGCATACTGAGTATTGAATATCTGGTCTACTAGCAGTGAGATAGAGTAATGAACCTATCATACCTCGATAGAGTTTACTATCAACTGACTTACTCTTTTCATCCTTGCATAGGACAGTATCAGTACCCATGGGGGTTGATATTGGTTTGCAATCTTCCATGCTGAATTTATTTAACATTTCCTTGGTGTACTTAGACTGACTTATAAATATGCCATTCTTACCTTGCTTGATTTGGAGTCCAAGAAAGAAGTTGAGTTCACCCATCATGGACATTTCGAACTCAGTTTGCATCTGTTGGCTAAATTCTTTGCACAAAGATTCGTCAGTAGCACCAAAGATTATATCATCAACATATATCTGTGCAAGTAGGGTATGTTTACCCTTTTTCTTAATGAACAAGGTTGTGTCAGCTTTTCCCCTGACATAGTTCCTGGTCATCAGGAAGTTGGTCAACCTCTCATACCAAGCTCTTGGAGCTTGCTTTAGACCGTACATGGCCTTTTTGAGTTTATAAACGTGATTTGGAAATTTTGGATCTTCAAACCCGGGAGGTTGATTAACGTATACCTCTTCGTTTATAAAGCCATTAAGAAACGCACTTTTTACATCCATTTGGTACAGTTTAAAATTCATGTAACTGGCATAGGCACACAATATATGTATAGCTTCTAATCTAGCAACATGAGCAAATGTTTCTCCATAGTCTATACCCTCTTGCTGACTATAGCCTTGGGCTACAAGTCGGGCTTTGTTTCTAATCACATTTCCATGTTCATCTAGCTTATTTCTAAAGACCCACTTAGTTCCTATGGGCTTTTGATTCCTAGGTTTAGGTACTAAATCCCATACCTCATTTCTGGTGAATTGGTCAAGCTCTTCTTGCATAGCATTGATCCAATACTCATCTTGCTCAGCATCAGCAAAGTTCTTTGGCTCATGTATTGATACGAATGCAACATTGCTGAGGTATCTTCTAAGTTGATCCCTGGTCATTAGTTTGTTGTTGGCGGCATCAAGAATGGCTTGTTCTGTATGACCTCTTGGGATCTTTATTTCCTTGGGCAATGTTGAGTTGTTTGGAAGAGGTGTTTCTACAATCTCTACAGGAATAGATTGGTCAGCAAATGATATTTCAATTTCTTGCTTACCTTGGGTCAGCTCCTGTATGTTTGACACTGTGGCTTCTGGTTGATCAGCGGAAGCTGAGCCTGGTTCATCTTCTTCAGGCTGAGCTGACTTACCTGTAGGGTTAGTCTCATCGAACTCAACATGTACAGACTCTTCTACAATCTGGGTTCTTTTATTAAATACTCTATATGCTTTACTGTTTGTTGAGTACCCTAAAAAGATCGCCTCATCAGCTTTAGCATCAAATTTAGCAAGATTGTCTTTTGTATTGAGTATAAAACATTTGCACCCAAAGGCACGAAAGTATCCAATGTTGGGCTTTCTACCTTTCCAAAGTTCATATGGGGTTTTCTTGAGTATAGGTCTGACTAGAGCCCTATTCAGTATATAACATGCCGTGTGAACAGCTTCACCCCAGAAGTACTTTGGAAGCCTATTTTCACACAGCATTGTCCTAGCTATTTCGACAATGGTTCTATTTTTCCTTTCAACAACCCCATTTTGTTGAGGTGTTCTAGGAGTAGAGAAGTTGTGGTCAATACCACAGGTTTCACAGAATTCATCAAACTGTTGGTTTTTGAATTCTCCACCATTGTCGCTTCTAATGTGAGCTACTTTTAGGTCTTTGTCATTTTCAAGCTTTTTGATCAATGTGGTGAACATCTCAAAGGTTTCATCCTTGCTACTCAGCAAGATGATCCAAGTGTACCGAGAGAAATCATCTACAATAACCAAAGAAAATTTCTTACCTCCCAAGCTGAGTGGCTGGATAGGTCCGAAAAGATCCAGGTGTAGTAATTCCAACAGCCTTTTGGTTGAGACGATATTTTTGCTATGAAATGACTTTTTAGTTTGTTTACCCTGCTGACAGGCTTTACATAGTTGATCTTTTTCAAACTTTAATTTGGGTAATCCCTCAACTAATTGCTTTCTAGCTAATTTGGCAAGAAGGTCCATGCTGACATGCCCAAGTGTTCTATGCCATAGCCAGGAGTTGTCCTCTTTAGACACTAAGCATATATTTTTGAAAAACTGTTTTTCCAAGTTTAACATATATACATTTTCTACATGAGGGGCAGTTAAAATCAATTCATTTGTATTTCCCTCGAGTATTTGACACTTAGTATCATCAAATACAACCCTTCTGCCGCTCTTGCAAAGCTGAGCTACACTCAGCAGATTGTATTTGAGACCTTTAACTAAGGAGACAGACTCAATGGTTGGGTTACCTCCAATAGTACCTGAGCCGACTATCTTACCCTTCTTGTTGTCTCCAAAGCTTACACTTCCACCTCGTTTAAGCTCTAGTGTGATGAACTGAGTTTCATCACCTGTCATATGCCTTGAGCATGCGCTCTATATACCATAGTTTTGACTTCTCCACGCATGTCAAGCTGACCTGCAGTTTAAACTATTCATTTTTAGGTACCCAATTCCTTTTGGGTCCTTTCTTGTTAGTATAGATAGGTGCAAAGTCATATTTTAACTTGTGACGGCATACTTTTATGGTGTGGCCTGGTTTACCACAGAAGTCACAAAAAGATACCCTTTGCAGGTTGAACTGAGTATAGTCAGCATTATTGTGTTGGGCATGCCAACATACTTTTGTGGTATGCCCTTTTCTTCCGCAGAAGTCACATTGGACAGTCCGCTTGTTATGCCAACACACATCCTTTGTGTGTCCCCTTTTTCCACAACATTCACATTGAGTGACTTGCTTATACTGACTATTATTTGCGTACTCAGCATGGGCTTTATTTCTGTTTGAGCCCTTCCCTTGACTCTGTAATGTTGTGATATCCTTTCTAAGTTTCTTTGACTCAGATTGAACCTCCGTGACAAACTTATGTAAGATTTGCATGTTGGTATGCAAGTCAGAGTTGTCCTGGAGAAGATATCGGAGGTCACTCAGCTTGACCTCTTCAATCTCATCACAGCGCCTACTGAGTGCCTTAATCTTTTTGTTACACTTCTTAGTTAGTGTATATAAGTCACTTAGGGCATTTACCATTTCATTTTTAAGCAAAAGTAAAGATGTTACCTCATTGTTGTGATTCTCTTGATCAGTTTCATCAGAAAGGTCAGCATGCTCAGATTGGGATTGGTCAGCTCCATCATCTGCCATAAAACATATGTTGGCTGTTTCATTTTGCTCAGCTTCAGATGATGTTGACTCATCACTGTCACTCCATGTGGCTACCATAGCCTTTTTGCTTCCCTTCTTCTCTTTCTTGAGGTTGGGACAGCTTGACTTGATGTGCCCGGTTTGATGACACTCAAAACATGTGACAGATTTCGAGATGTCCTTCTTGTACTTGTCACTTGACTCAGCTTTGTACTTATCATTTCTTCTAAATGATCTTTTTCCATTTCTATCATTTCTCCTGAACAGCTTTTTCATCTTTCTGGTGAACATGGCCAATTCCTCATCATCAGTTGACTCCGCTTCAGTTGAGTCAGCTTTCATGACAAGGGATTTTTGTTTCTTATCTTCTGATTTTTCTTTCTCTTTGGCTTCAAAGTTTTTCATAGAGATTTCATAGGTCAGCAGGGATCCGATCAGCTCATCATATTTGTAGGTAGTCAAGTCTTGAGCTTCTTCTACGGCTGTTTTCTTTGCTTGCCAGCTCTTGGGCAGACTTCTCAGAATTTTCTTTACCTGTTCTTCTTCAGTGAAGTTCTTTCCAAGCCTTTTTAGCTCATTTATAATGTTTGTGAACCTTGCGTTCATTTCTGAGATGTCTTCATTCTCCTTCATCTCAAACAGTTCGTAGAGTCTCATATGTTGATTGACTTTAGACTCCTTAACTTTGCTTGTGCCTTCATAGGTTACTTCAAGCTTCTTCCAAATCTCCTGTGCTGATTCACAACCTGAAATCTTATTGTATTCTGCAGCATCTAACGCACAGTGAAGCATGTTTATAGCCGAAGCATTATTTTGTAATTTTCTAAGGTCATCCTCTGTCCACTCAGCCTCACTCTTAACAATTTTCTCATTGTTAATAGTTTTGTATGGCACATGTGGACCTTGAACAATTGCAAGCCATGCACTCATGTTTGTGGCTTGAATAAAGTTCTTCATCCTATTCTTCCAGAATGTATAATTTGATCCAAAGAATAGGGGTGGTCTAGTGATTGATAATCCCTCAGGGAGTATCTGTGTTGTTTGGTTTCCAGGAAGGAAACGAGTGCTATTCTCACCCATTTTTAGGGATCAGCTCAAGATTGTTAAATCTTTGAGTAGTGAGCTTTTGCTCTGATACCACTTGTTGGTCCCTGGTAATTAGTTCCAGGGGGGTTAGGAACTAATTTAACTTTTTCGTGTTTTAATTGACCTGACCAGAAGTTATTTTGAGAGTTTATTAACTCAGCCTTTGGTCAGCTTGGTGAGATATATCACAGGACGGCTTTAGTCAAATGTTGACCAAAGTTGTTTCCTTGAGAGTTAGGAATTGACACTCTTGGAGGTCAGCTTCTAACTCAGCACCACTTACTTACTCAGGATCAGCTTAGGCAATTTATATGCTGAGTAAATAAAGCAAACAACAAATGCAGTTATAAGAGAGAGTTTAGAGATTACTCAATATCACTTATCCTGGTTCGGCTTCTCTGCCTACGTCCAGTCCCCAGAGTCCTCCGGGCTTTTTGAATCCAATACTAAGCTCTTTAATGGTAGAGCACAAACCAATTACAAGGCAGTTGAATATGCAAGAGTACCTTCCTCTATTCGTCTACTCAACTCCTACTAAGTGCTACAACCCAGCACCTAGATTTCTCTACTACTAAAATGCTTACAACCAAGCACTCAGATTTACACTCTCAATATATTTATTGATCACAGACTTGTTCCTAAAGAACACTTTAGATGATTACAACTCAATCTAGCTTTTACACATAGAATAGAAACGTCAGTGTAAGATTCTTTTTGTATTTGAGTGCTTTTGAAACTTTCTCTCTTGTATTTTTCTTTGATGCTTCGGTGTGGTTTCAAGTTCTTCGATTGTCCTTTTATAGAAGAAAATCTGTGGACTTGATTGTTTTGAAATGTCTTGACCGTTGCTACCAAAATGGCTCTTTTGGGGAACAATCTCTGGAAAGATTCAGACTGCACCTCCATTCCCTTTCTCTGTTTTCTTCAGGCGTCAGGTTTGTCTTCTAGCGTCTGGTTTGTTTGTTTGTGCTAGTTGTCTATTTCCAATAATCCAACGTCCCATGACTCTCGGAATCAGTCTTTTAGGTGTCTTCGAGGTTCTAATTATTGGTGCAGAAGATTTGCAGACTTTGTCTTTTTGTGAACGAATCCTTCATGCTATCCTGACTGTTACTCAGCTTCGTTTGTTCTTTTCGAATGTTTCACGGTTTATGCTGAGTTCCTACAAGGTCAGCTCCATTTTATTTAATGCTCCTGAAGAAGTCTTCTGCTTTAGTCAGCTTCGTTTTGTTCCTGAATTTTAGCTCCACTCAGCTTCTATTCTGTCATGCTGAGTTCCTTTCTACTCAGCTTTGTTTGTGCTGAGTTTTGTCCTGTTCTTTACTTTATATATTTTTGCACTCAAGATTTAACAACCATATTAGTACAATTAAATCAAAGCATCTAAATTTAATTGCCTCTTAATCATGGATGATTTTGTCAAATCAAAATCTTGTGGAAAGGTGTTTCAACAAACTCCCCCATTTTGATGTTGGCAAAATACATAATTACGGAACTCAGTTATAAGTTGCCCCATGATTGATATTTTTGAAATGACTCCCCCGTAAGGGTTGCATTCATTTTATTCTAAGCCTTCCAAGATCTAATTTCATTAGACTTGTTACATTTGTGTATACTGACTTAGTTTTGGACAGATGTTGTCTCTTAGTTTAGTTTTAGTGTTAATGTGGTTAACCTTTTTGATTTGTTTGTTCAAACTTGATTAGACAGATCAGAAAAAAAAACTGATATTGTGATATTGGATTTAAACAACAACAAAACAAAGCATATTAACTTAAACAGTAGAGAACACAAAAGAACAGGTAACAGGATATGGTGACAAATCTCTAGACACAAACTGGCTAGATTTACTTCTTCTTGCTTTGAGCTGAGGGATCAACATAAGCAATGCCTTTTCCTTTGCTTCCAGACACAGACGCAGTTCCTAAAGGCTGAGGCTGAGTTCCTCTTTTACTTGTCTCCCCCGTTTTACCATCATCAGGTTGGTAAAGGAAGGTCTTATTCCTGGCGGTAGAGGAGAGGTAGTTAGAGTAGCGCTGAAGCCTTTTTGTGCTTTCACCCAAACTGTCAATGACAGGAATGCTATCGTCCTGGACGTGCCTAGGGACCCGAAGAGAGCTGCTGATCATGCTGAGGAGAGATTCATGGGCTTTACTCAGGCAGGAAATTGAGCTGGTGACCTGACCATAAGATTGATGGAATAGTTTGAGCAGAGCAGAGTCATAAAACATGCGCTGGGCGTTGTTGATCCGCATGGCCTTCATGATAGCTTGTGAAAAGCTCATGAGTTCTGTGTTAGATACGGGATCAACAACCATCTGGGCTCTATTAATGTTCAGGAGTCTGACTGCCTCACTTAATTGGTCAATGGTGCACTGAGAGGAAGAGGATACTAAGTCACGTGTACTCGTCAGCTCAGCTTGAAGCTTAGTGAAGCATTGTTGGAGTTCGGTAGAGGTGACAAACTCAGTATCGCTGGGTGGATTGGATTTAGTTAGCTCAGCATATAGCTTGGTGAAGCAATCTTGCAACTCAGCATGTGTTGCAGACTCAGTATGGGCAATTGCTTTAGAGGGGGTCAGTTCCTCTGCTAGCTTAACAAAACAGTTTTGAAGCTCAGTGGAAGTGATGTACCCTGGATTGGCTTCAGACAGTTGTTGAAGTTTCCCTTCAAGAGAGTTCATATGAGTGGCCATGATAAGCACTAATTCAGTCAGTTTGGCCATTTGCTCTTGGGTTGGTTGCTTAGTTTGGACTGCAGTGATAATACTGACCAGATCTTTTAGGCTACGTAGTTCATGCAGAAGTTGAGTGATACCCGTCAGGTGAGAGGACTCAGCTTGAGTGGATTGGTAACCTTCAGCTTGAGTAGGATGAAAATCTTGAAGCAAGGACTGAGCAGAAGCAATGACCCGACGGCCAGACTCAATTGCATTCAAGTATGCAAACTTAGCAGCATTGGACTCAGAGGCTGGTGCAGGATTTTCTAATAGAGTTGATGGTTCTTTGCCAGTTTGAGTACATGGACTTTGATGGATTTGTTGAGCTGAGTCATCAACATTTTGTGTTGGAGGTGGAATTGAGGTATGAGTTGGCTTAATTTGAGCAGTTTGACTTGGATCTACAGGGTTTTTGGCATGTTCCTCATCCTGAGTAACAGAGGCTTGCTTTTCCACTAGATCTTCTGGTGGAGATTCAGTTGCATTTGAAAAATACTGGAACTGAATTGTAGAGAGGTCAGTTTCAGGCTCGTCAATGGGAAAGTCGTTCATGAGATCAAGTTGCTTCTGCGCTTTCTTCTTTAATCTTCGCCGGGTCTCAGTTTTTGGCGGTGAATGGTCAGTTCGAAGACCTTCACTGGACTCAGTAGCAACTGCCCCTCTTCTACAGGTTGCTCAAACCCCAGTATGCATGGAGGCTTCTGACAAACCCTGATTCATTAGTCACACATGTTTATAAGGTCAGGTATTACCCTAACTCTTCCTTTCTTTCTGCCCAATTAAAGAACAACCCTAGTTTAATTTAGCGGAGCATTTTAGTGGCTTAACAACTTGTGATTATCGAGGCTCGTAAAGTGGTTCGGGATGGCCACTCGATCAATATATGGGAGGACCCTTGGCTCCTGGACCCTGTTCATCCGTTTGTGGAGAGTCCTGATGGTTCTGGCCTGGGTCTGATCAATGTTAATTGCTTACTGGTCGATGATAATTCAAGCTGGAATTTTGATGTTATTGTTGCTAACTTCAGTACATGTGACAATGACTTAACCTCCTGAATTCCAATTAGCATGCACCGAATCTCGAATGATTGGATATGGGCTGGTGATCCTAAAGGTTGTTATATGGTCAAGAATGGTTATAGGGAAGCAATAAGGGAGTTAATAATGTACATCCCTCTATTCCCTGGCTCTCGATGTGGAACGTCAATGTCCCGCCCAAAGTCAAGGACCTGCTGTGGCGAGGTCTAGCCGACTGTCTCCCTACACTTTATTTACTGGTCATGCGTCATGTGCCCCTATCATACCAGTGCCCGAGATGTTTTAGAGTGCCTGAAATGGTATATCACGCATTGGTCTGCTGTGATCAAGCGAGGAATCCTTGGAATTTTTCTATAATTGGCGATGTCAGCGCCTTTTTTTAGAGTTCAAGGCTTTCTGGTGTGATGTGATTCAATGCAGTGATTTTCGGGCTGTGGAGCAAAGCGTGATGCTATGCTGGGTGCTCTGGTCTAACCAGAATGCTGGTATTTGGCACAACTCGGCTCTTATAGCACTGGTATTATTCAGCAACACAATAGTGTACCTCTCACGATGGAAGCAAGCATAACAAGCTTCCACTCGGATTGTTAGGTTGTGTCCGCCTGCGGTTTCCATCTGGTCCCCACCACCGACCGATTTTCTAGAGTTGAACTTTGAAGCTTCCATCTTCGAAGGAATCGGGGCCACTGGTTTTAGATGTGTTGTTAGGAATGGCGCAGGTGAATTCATGGCAGGGAAGAATGGCATCTTACAGTGTCCCCTTGACCCTCTGCTTGCTGACGCGCTGTCATGTAGGGAGGCGTTAAGTTGGTTGAAGACCAATGGCTTCACGGGAATGCTGCTAGAGTCTAATTCCCAACTAATTGTGTTAGCTGTGCGTAAAGAGTCTGTGTCTAGTTCAGTTTTTAATTTCATTATTGATGATTGTAAATCCTTAATGAAGGATTTTGGGATCAGTTGTTTGACGTCTGTGAAAAGATCAGCGAATCTTCTGGCTCATCCTTTTGCTCTGCTGCAGTTTCTATGTCTGATCGGGGGAATGGGGTTTGTCCCCTCCAAAGTTTGCTTGTAATTCTTTGGCTTCTGATTTGAAATAAACTTCTTCATTTGTCTTAAAACAATCGGTATTTCTTACAAAATAATAAAATGAAACACAATTCTAATATTTTATTTTAAGAAATTCTATCCACTCATCTTGTAATAAGCAAACTTACAAATAGGGAGAACAATGAGTTATACCTAAAAGAATGGCAACAACCAAGATTGGCTAATTGAGCCAATTTTATACGTGCTTACATAATTTGTTTTGCTAAATCGAACTCACTCAATATTTTGAGTGTATATACATGTTATCATTTGAGTGACTTAGAACCAATTTTTATGTACCACTATAAAACTTCTCAAAATAAAACAAGATTTAATTGAGTCGTTTTTAACAAACTTAGAAAAATTTATCGCTTATCATATATTAATCAAGTTGGATTTGTAATTAAATACAAACTCAATGAGTTAATTAACCACCTCGAACCTTAATATATTGGAAATATGAGGCCGAAACCATCCATAATAGGGTTAGTTCAAACGATCGGGAGCCGAAACTATCCATAGTAGAGCATATCCATTGATTTGAAATTGAATATACAAGAAAATGGATATGCTCTTATGTTCCATAAAATTTCTTTAGGGCACTTCATTAGTTGTTAGAAACTTTATAGGAGTAAGAGCATCTTCAATAGGGTGATATGACTCTCTAAATTATCAAATTTAGCTAGTCATTGAGAGAGTGAGACACTCAAGCAAAATAACATGACTCTTTAAATATATAGCTGATCATTTTCACTAGCTCAATTTGACTAGTGATTTTAGCTAGCTATTTTTTTTTCCATTCTTTGTTTCTCTTTTTTACTTTTATTTCTTTAAGTTTTTTCATTTTTAATAATAAAATATCACATAGAGAATTAAATAGCCAGCATAGAGAATAGTAGAAAGGTTTGGAAAGGGGTCCTTCCTCACCACATCCTTCCTTCCTTTATGGGGTTCTCTGATATTGACTGGTTCTCTGAAGGCGTTAATGGGAATTTGTTGGCCAGTATGGAGCACGGGGCTATTCTCTTCGCTATTATTTGTCACCAAATATGGAAATGGAGGAATGAAGAGTTATTTGCTGAGAAGACTGTCTTTATTCCTGACCTCCGGTTTTACTTCTCGAAAAAACTCTCTGTTATTACAAAGAGTTTTGAAGGAGAGCCCCTGGTTCACCCCTCCCTGGTTAAAGAGGTCCAGTTAGTTGGTTGGAGGAAGCCCAGGGAAGGGGTTTTCAAGTTGAATACGGATGGCTGGGTTTACCCATAACTTAGGTACGGGCTCCTCCTTTACTGCGGAGCTCTGGGGGATCTTATCTGGCATTAAACTCGCCATTCGCATGGGTGTTAATAGACTTTCGGTGGAGTCTGACAATTTGGAGGCTATCAACAGGATTTCGGATAGACAGGCTGTTTGTCTTAAGAGTCAGAATCTCATTAAAGCCATCTTGAGGCTTCGTCCTGCCTTCGATTCTCTTACCTTCTCCCATATTTATAGGGAGCAAAATCGCGTGGCGGATCGCTTGGCAGCTGCTGGGCATGGGGGGATGTTAGGTGTTTCTACCCTTTCCGTTCCTCCTTCTTTTCTGTTACCTTCTCTTCTTGAGGATAGGATTAGGGTCAGTCTTCCTAGACTGATCCCGGGTTAGGTTTTTGTTTGTTTGTTTTTTTTTCTTCCCTTCTTACCAAAAAAAAAAAAATAGCCAGCATAGTTGAAGTAAAACATAAATTTTGATTAGCTATTTTTTATATTATTTTAAAAAGTTAAATAGCTAGTTAGTGTTGGAGTTACTCTAATATATCGGGACCCTCTTAAGTTGATCCAAAAAATCGATAGGTCCTTTTAATTTACAAAGCGTCTCATTAGCCCCATAGACTTGTTTAATTTACCTATCAAGTACATGAATTTATTTAAAGCGGCCTATTTGGCACCCTGAATCGGCTTACAATGATCTATTCTTCTCTAAACTTGCGTAGAATGATATATATTGCAAATTGTACAAATCCACTTGTGTTCTGCCACGTGAATTCTTAAATAAATTCAATAGAACTAATGAAACACTTTATAAGTGCAAAATTCATACACATCTACGAAACTATTCCATTTAAAATAAGTAAAATTCAAGGTCTCAATAATTTCTTATCTTCAAGTTGAACTAGTTCGAAATTAACATGAAAACAAAAATCATTTTATCCCATCTAATCAAATCTACAATGACGAAACAATTATTTATTGGTTATAACTTTTTTTTATAGGAATTTATTGGTTATAAACTTGAATAGGTTAAGAAGGAGATGTAAGAACTTGGGGAGGTTAGCATATCCGATGCCCAAAATTAATGGCAAGTTGTTACAACCTTCCATTACATTCAGGGGCGGAGACAAGGGGGCCGGGCCGTGGTTACAAGTAGTTTCGGGCCCTCTCAGTCTATATAGATTCTATATAGTATTTTATTGTTTAAAAGCAATCGGGATAGTTAAAACACTTGCTTTTTTTAAAGGTCCTAGGTTCAATTCCCTCCAACCTCAATTTATTTTAGAAAGTGTTTTCCTAAATCCAATTTTTTTTACTATTAGGACTATTAAACGAAATCTAGCTTAATTTTGAGAAAATATACATTAATACTTAAAATTGGTTCTTGACCATTCAAATTATAACACGCATATATATAAAAAAAATTAAGCAAACTCGATTTAGCCAAAAAAAAAAAAAAAATTCCCCGAATACACATGTAAAATTGGCCCCCCCAATCGAGTAATCCTATATTCGCCACTGATTACATTGTAAATCTAAAGTTCCTACATATATGAGGTGACACCATTAATTAGTTAATGATAGAGAGTATGTTTACTTTATTTTTGACAAAGTAAGTCTTACTTTATGTTTTTCACCATTGGATGATAAGACTTACTTTATAAAAAACAAAGTAAACATAGAAGACACCGTTACAATGGTAATCCATAATCGTAATTTTATATGTTTTTTGAACCAAAAATTTAATGTTAATTTTTCTTTTCATTTTTTTAGCTTCCATTTTTTCAGCTACACATATTTTCAGTGAGATAATTAATTTTGTTCAGGACTCGATGTTCGCTAGATTTTCTTGAGAAATATATTTAGTAAAAATTAAATTTGATTTCTTTCCACGTGTATACTCTCTCAACGGAGCTATAACGCATAAATATTAGATATTAGAATTTTCAAAAAACTATAATAAGAATAAAAAAATTAAAAAAATTTGAGATCATCTTTCTTTTTTTTTGGTAAGAAGGAAAGAAAAAAAACAAACAAACAAAAACCTAACCCGGGATCAGTCTAGGAAGACTGACCCCAATCCTATCCTCAAGAAGAGAAGGTAACAGAAAAGAAGGAGGAATGGAAAGGGTAGAAACACCTAACATCCCCCCATGCCCAGCAGCTGCCAAGCGATCCGCCACGCGGTTTTGCTCCCTATAAATATGGGAGAAGGTAAGAGAATCGAAGGCAGGACGAAGCCTCAAGATGGCTTTAATGAGATTCTGACTCTTAAGACAAACAGCCTGTCTATCCGAAATCCTGTTGATAGCCTCCAAATTGTCAGACTCCACCGAAAGTCTTTTAACACCCATGCGAATGGCGAGTTTAATGCCAGACAAGATCCCCCAGAGCTCTGCAGTAAAGGAGGAGCCCGTACCTAAGTTATGGGTAAACCCAGCCAGCCAGGCGCCACCAGCATCCCGAAGAACTCCACCAGCAGCAATTCTGCCATTACTAAGGCAGGAGCCATCCGTATTCAACTTGACAACCCCTTCCCTGGGCTTCCTCCAACCAACTAACTGGACCTCTTTAACCGGGGAGGGGTGAACCAGGGGCTCTCCTTCAAAACTCTTTGTAATAACAGAGAGTTTTTTCGAGAAGTAAAACCGGAGGTCAGGAATAAAGACAGTCTTCTCAGCAAATAACTCTTCATTCCTCCATTTCCACATTTGGTGACAAATAATAGCGAAGAGAATAGCCCCGTGCTCCATACTGGCCAACAAATTCCCATTAACGCCTTCAGAGAACCAGTCAATATCAGAGAACCCCATAAAGGAAGGAAGGATGTGGTGAGGAAGGACCCCTTCCCAAACCTTTCTACTATTCGGGCAATCCCTCAAATCATGGCACAAGGTTTTCACATGGCCGCTGCATCTGCTACAGGCACCAGATACAGCCAAGTGCCTTCTGTGTCTATCTGCATTCGTGAGGAGCCTGTCTTTGACTCCCAGCCATAGGAAACTCCTAATGCGGTAGGGGACTTTGAGGGCCCAAATGGACTTCCAAATTTCCAAAGGAGGATCAGCCCTATTAGGGGTAAAAGCTTCATAGGCCGATTTGCAAGAATAAGAACCATTATTAGTCAAGGCCCAGCAGTGTCTGTCCTTATCCTCCTCCTAATTACTAATCTTCACACCTCTAATATTAAGGAGGGTCTCCAGGCTAAGAAAGGAGTCGAACTTAGACCAGATCCAGTCTCCCTCCGAGTCCACCACATCAGCAATTCTCCAAGAGAGGAGATCATTCGGCGGAGGGGCGATGCACACCTCAATCAACGGTTTGTCACCAATCCAGGTGTCATACCAGAAACTAATGGATCTCCCATTACCCACCTCCAAGCAAATCCCCGTACAGAACTCAGCAAAAACAGCACTAAGCCCTTTCCAGAGGAAGGAACAGCTGACAACCCTCTCCTTCGGGCCACCAAAGATTCTATCTTTCCTATACTTGCCGCACAGAAGACGAACCCAAAGGGAGGAGGGGGATTGCCACATTCTCCAAAGAAGCTTCATTAACAGGACTTTATTATTGTCCTTAGCTTGCCTTATACCAAGACCCCCCCCCTGCTCTTAGGCTGGCAGGCTTCCTTCCAAGGGACCAGGTGAATCTTCCTCCCATCCCCAGACTCTCCCCACAGAAAACGCCGATTAATTTTATCAAGGTCGTTGAGGACCGGCTCAGGGAGCTTACAGGCTTGCATGATGTGATTTGGAGCAGCGCAGTTGATAGACTGGATTAAAGTAAGGCGACCTGCAAGGGAAAGAGAATTAGCTTTCCAGCTAGCACACAAACCGTTAGATTTGTCCAAAATGTCTTTAAAAGAGGCTTTGGACACCCTGTCACTATGAAGAGGGACCCCAAGGTATTTCCCAAACGATTGAGTCAGGGGAATGCCAGACATCTCACTCAGTCTTCTACACAAGCTATTATCCATATTCTTGGAACAAAGCATACGGGATTTATGGATGTTAATCTTCTGGCCAGAAGCCTCACAAAAGCAGTCGAGGATATCCATCACAGCCTTAATTTGTTCCTCATTACCCTCCACAAAAAGCATGACATTATCAGCAAAGAGTAAATGGGTAACAGGGGGGCAATGTCTGTTGATGGAAACAGGGTGGAGAGTCCATTTTCTCACCGCCTCTTAATATCAATTATAAAGTTGTCAATAGTGTAACCCCACGAAAAAAAGAGAAATGGCTTCTCTGGAACTCTCCCTGCGCAAGGATGAAGACTTCTCTGTGGAAGAAGAAGACCAACAGGAAAGAAGTAATAAAAAGGTTAAAGACTCGGAAGGCAAAGCTTCATCTAAGGTTACTGGTGACCTGGAACCAAAAGGATCTCCTTTCAGAAAGAAAACAGCAGCATCATGGAAAGAAAAGCTTTTGGGTGTCTCACCGGTTGAGGACACTGCGATGGAAGAACCAGGTGGCGAAACAAGATACCGACCAAACGATTTCCAATCCCAACACGAACCGTGCTCCGACAGCAAGGATGAGGAGTAAGATGATGAAAAGTGCCCAAAAGTCCGCTTCTCGGCAGAGGAGAAGAAGAAGCTATGGCACCCATGGAGAAGAACACTCATTGTTAAGGTTCTGGGCAGGAGAATTGGGTATCAGTATCTATTCAACAAGCTCCACTCTTAGGCTCTGTTCTTTATTACTGAAAAAAACTGAACTGAACTGAACTGAACTGAACTGAATGATACTGAATACTGAACTGAACTGAATTTAACTGAATGCTACTGAACTTAACTGAATGATACCGAACTTAACCGAATTTAATCGAACGTAACAATAATGATGATATTAGACTTTAAAATAATTTAATGATAATATTGGACATTAATAAGCTTATAATAATAATAATAATAATAATAATAATAATATTTCTACCAAAAAAAAATAATATCAATAATAAATAAACATATTATTAAAGATTAAACTAAATTAAATATCAAATAAAATCTAGGCTCGATAAAATCCTATGACATTAAATAAAAATGAGTCTAATTTACATTAAAAATATAAATTACATACAAACACAAATTTATATATAATTTAAAGCCTATGAAATTAAATACAAATTTTTATATTTTTTTTTTTGGTAGAAAAGGAAAAGAAAAATGAATAACAACAAACTACCCAGGAATTAGCCTAGGGAAGCTAACCCCAATCCTATCTTCTAAGAGAAGATGAGAGATGAAACTAGGGGAAACAGGAAGGGTAGTAACGCCTAACGTCCCTTCATGGCCCGCCGCCGCCAAGCGATCAGCAACACGATTCTGCTCTCTAAAAATGTGTCTGAACTCTACGAACTCAAAGGAGGAGCAAAGCCTTATAATAGTTTTGATGAGGTTGCGACTGTTAAGACCCATAGAATGATTCTCAGAAATCATTTTGATTGCTTCCAAATTATCAGACTCCACAGAGAGCCTCTTAACACCCAGCCTTTTAGCAAGATTGATTCCAGTAAGAATAGCCCAGAGCTCCGCAGAAAAGGAAGAACCCAACCCTAAATTCTGGGAGAACCCAGAAAGCCAGACGCCCCCTACATCTCTAAGCACACCTCCAGCCGCAATCTTACCGTTACTGAGGCAGGAACCATCAGTATTCAGCTTCACAACCCCCTCTCTTGGCCTGCTCCATCCCACGAGATGGACATCACAACACTGAGAGGCTCTGGCAAGGGACTCTCCTTTGAAACTATCGATAATAGAGAAAAGTTTTTTCGAGAAGAAATCAGCTAAGTTTGTCATAAAAACAGTTTTATCTCCAAAAATCTCCTCGTTTCTCCATTTCCAAACTTGGTGATAGATAATAGCAAAGAAAATGTCACCATGCTCCATGTATGGAAGCAACTTTCCTCTAACACCATCAGAGAACCAGTCGACCTCAGAATGTGCCATGAAGGAAGAGAAAATATGGTGTGGGAGAATTTTCCTCCAAACCTCTTTACTATTAGAGCAATCTCTAAGAGCATGGCACAAAGTCTCAACATGGCCTCTGCATCTACTGCAAGCTCCAGAATCAGCCAAGTGCCTTCTGTGCCTATCCGAATTAGTAAGAAGCCTGTCCTTAACGCCCAGCCACAGGAAACTCCTAATACGGAAAGGAACTTTAAGGGTCCAAATCGACTTCCACACATCCGAGGGAGGATCAGATCTAAAGAGAGAGAAAGCTTCAAAGGCCGATTTGCAAGAATAAACTCCATTGTTAGTCAGCGCCCAACAGTGCCTATCCAAGTCTTCCTCTTGATTACTCACCTTCACTCCCCACATTCTAAGGAGAGTCTCAAGGCTAAAGAAAGTATCAAACTTTGACCAGATCCAGTCCCCTTCCGAGTCAACCACATCGGCAATCCTCCAGTTGCGTATATCACTAAGCGGGGGGGAAGAACACACCTCAATTAACGGTTTATCCCCAATCCAGTTATCAAACCAGAAACTAATGGACTTACCATTCCCCACCTCCAGGCCAACTCCCGAGCAGAACTCATCAAACACAGCACTAAGTCCTTTCCAGAGGAAGGAACAATTAGCAACTCTCTCTTTCGGGCCCCCGAAGATTTTGTCTTTCCGATACTTACCACAAAGGAGGCGAACCCAAAGAGAGGAGGGGTTTTGCCACATACGCCAAAGGAGTTTCATTAATAAAACTTTATTATTGTCCTTTGCTTTCCTAATACCCAGACCCCCAGAATCTTTAGGCTGGCAAACCTCACTCCAAGGCACAAGATGGATCTTCCTGCCCTCCGCAGCTTCCCCCCACAGGAACCTACGATTAATCTTGTCAAGATCATTAAGCACAGGATCCGGAAGCTTACAAGCCTGCATGATGTGATTGGGAGCAGCACAATTAACAGATTGAATTAACGTGAGGCGGCCAGCGAGAGACAGAGTCTTGGCTTTCCAAGTGGCACACTTCGAATTAGCTTTATCCAAAGTCTCTTTGAAGGAGCCTTTAGACACACGCTCACTATGGAGGGGAACGCCTAGATACTTCCCAAGAGAATCAGTAAGAGGAATACCTGAGAGATCACTTAATCTCTTACAGACTCTCTGATTCATATTCTTAGAGCACATCATCCTAGATTTCTGGATATTAAGCTTCTGCCCAGAGGCCGAACAAAAACAATCCAGAATATCCATAATGACTCTCAACTGCTCCTCATTACCCTCAAGAAAGATAAGGACATCATCTGCAAAGAATAAGTGAGTCACCTGGGGACAGAAGCTGTTGATCGCCACAGGGTGGAAACTCCCATTATCAATCGCATCCTGAATCAGGTGAGAGAGCCTCTCCATAGCAATAATAAAAAGGAAAGGGCTCATAGGATCCCCCTGACGGATTCCTCTGCCCGGGGAAAATTCCTCCGACATATCCCCATTGACCATAACTTGAAACACAGGAGAAGAAATACATACCTTAATTAAACTTCTCCAGCTGTCCGGGATTCTAGCTCTCTCAAGGCTCTCCATCAAGAAATCCCAATTAATTCGATCATAGGCCTTCTCTAAATCCAGCTTCAGAGCCACAATGCCTTTCCTCCCCTTCCTAATCTTCATCGTGTGGACCATCTCTTGGGCGATCACCACATTATCCATCATTTGTCTACCAGGCACAAAGCTACCCTGATTCTGACAAATGATCGCAGGAAGAATGCCACGGATTCTATTAGCCACAATCTTTGTAACAGTTTTGTAAAGAACATTACAAAGACTGATAGGTCTCATATGCAAAAAGGAAGAAGGCTTATCAATCTTAGGAATCAGAACCAGGAGGGTTCTATTAACCAGCTCAATATCCTTCGAACCACTGAACACCCCCAAGACAAAATTATAGATGCCTTCCTTCACTACATCCCAATGCTTATGGTAAAAGCCCGCCGGAAGACCATCAATCCCAGGAGCTTTAGAAGCCCCAATGCTGAAGATAGCTTGGTCAATCTCTTTTCGGGAAATAGGTTGAAAGGCCTCCTGACTACAATCCTCACTGATTAAAGGAAATGTAGCAATAGAGTGAGCCCTCTCCAAAAGAACAGGTTCCTCTTTGAACAGCTCTCTGTAAAAATCCAGGGCTAAGTTTCGAATAACCTCATCTTCATAAACCCAATCACCATTAGAATCCTTAATGGCCTCAATTCTATTTCTCTGCCTTCTAATCAGGGTAGAGAGATGGAAGTATTTGGTATTACGATCGCCATCTCTAATCCAGGACTTCCGAGACTTCTGGAACCAAAGGAACTCCTCCTGCCTAAGCACAGCCTCCAGCTCCTTCTGAAGGGTTCTGAGGAGGCCCTCAAGGCTATGATCAAACCTCCCCTCCAACCTGCGTTGAATGCCCTCCATCCTCTTTAATAACTTGTTCTTCCTTCTGATAATATGCCCAAACACATTCCTATTCCACCCCTGCACCTTATTCCTGAACCCTTCAGCAGCTTGCAGTACATACGAATGAGGTCTCCAACTCTCATGAACGAACTCTTTAAACTTAGGATGGGACTCCCAAGCCAACTGATACCGGAACGGTCTCTTACCCCTAGGATGCTTACCTCTCAAAAGTCTAAACAAAATAGGACAATGATCCGAATGACGGAATGGGAGGTTCAACACAGAGCACTCGGGGAAGGAAGTTAGAGCTAAAACATTAGCGTAGACTTTGTCCAATCGAACAAAAGTATTATTACGCTTCCAAGTGAATTTATGACCAGAAGCCCCCAGATCGGAAAGCCCACATAAATCCATACTATTCTTGTGATGCAGACAGCGATTAACATAATGATTGGATCCCCCTCTCTGATCACTCATAAAGGCGATATCATTGAAGTCACCCGCCACAAACCAGGGCTCCGAAATGCTGACACTCATAGAATAGAGAACCTCCCAGAGCCATTTTCGATTAGACAAGATAGGGTCAGCATACACAAGGGTAATAAAAAAGGGAGTATTGCCGGAAATACTCACTTTACAATGAATGAACTGCTTATCCATGCTAAGAATATCAAAATGAATCCGATCTGGCCTCCAAAAAAGCCAAATCCCCCCAGCCCGGCCAGTTGCCTCCGATCTAACACAGTGCCAGTTCTTAAACTTCTTAACCACCTCATCTGCTTTCTCACCACTAATCTTAGTTTCCAAAAGAGCAAAACAAGATGGATTAAACTGCTTAATAAGATCATTAATATGGATACGGGTAGCCTTGCTAGCCGCACCCCTAACATTCCAAAATAACAAATCCATAGAAAGGAGGACAACTGACCACACCCCTACCCTAAGCTAGGTATTTACTAGGGGCTCCTGAGAGCCTTACCGAGGTACCCCCGGGCCCCCTCTTATCTGGAAACGCCAAAGTGTTAAGGCCACTTTTTTGTTTTCCTTTAAGCTTTTTCATATTAGTTTTGTTAACTCCCATAGATTTCCCAATCCCAGGATCAATACCAGGAACAGGAATACTAACCTCATTTGAATTCTTCATCCTTCTAGCTGCAAGGGTCAGGGTCCCCCCCTGGGCTTCATCCTTAGAGACAAAAAGCGGGTTCACAGATTCAACCACCTTCTCGACTGGATCTACAGACTCTAATCCTGGAATACTCTCATCCATATGATTCTCATCTTGGTCTGACTCTTGAACTTCCTCAATCATCAGGGCCCCAAATCTGGACCCAGGCAAGGCTACTGAAGAAACCCCAGCCTCCTTTCTAGCTTTGAGGACAGGCTTCTCCTTGACATTTGGAATAACAGTAGCTTTAGGAGAAAGGGACTTAGAATTTGTGTTGATATCAGGAGGACGATTGTAAACCACTGCAGGTTGATTCCTACGTCTAGCGGGCCTCTTTGCCACCATCCAGGGACCAAAGTTCCCTTCATACCCCCGGTTCCCTCTAGTAATCCGCACACTACTCTCAACCCTCTCTATAACAACCCTCTCCCTTTTAGGGCAACCCTCCTGAGAATGACCATACATGCCACAATCATAACTGATGTTATGTAAACCTTCATACTCAATAAAGAACACTTTATCCTGAACACAGAACTTAGAAAGTAAAGGTTTAGCCAGATCAACATCTATACATACCCTAGCAAACTTACCCCTAATGGCCCCAATTGTAGTCTTGTCCACATGGTGGACCTTACCAACCAAACCTCCTATTTTACTCAGAAAGTTTTCACTGTAGTACTCAATGGGAAGGCCCGGGAATCTTACCCAAGTCAAGATCCTGTTAACCGAACAGTCGTGAGGATTAAAATTAGGAACCCAAGGCCTTAAGGCCAAAACATGATTGGAAATGATATATGGGCCTCCCTTTATAACCGAATTATAATCCTCAACCCTAGTAAATTTAATGACATAGTAGTCATTTTCCAGGTCAGTAATACTGACTTTACCTTTCCTTGCCCACTGCGCTTGTATTCTTTGGGCAAAATAGTTAAAACTAATTCGCTTACCCAGGACAGTAACAATCAAAGACACCTTCCACTTCTCTCTAAGCTCACGCTTCTCTGCAGCGGAAAGTCTAATGACCGGACAGAGAGGATCCTCCTGGCCATTATCTTCCTCATCAGAATCCGAGAACATATCATCAGAATCTCCCACCATTAAAACTTCCTCTAAAACCGGCTCTTCCTCAGCCACCCCCATGACCGTGTCCTTCCAAGAGTTTTTACCGATCTCGCTCATCTGAACCCTAGGTCTGGGGGAGACCGTCTTCCCATGAGCTACTCCTACAACACCCACCCTTCCCGAATTATTAGAAACATCCAGACCCGAGGCAGCCTGCCTCCCCGTCGTAGCCCCTGCCTGCCCCTCACAGCCTGGAGGAGAGGATCCCGCGCAAGGCACTGCGCCGACAGCCCCAGCCCACTGCTCGACCGAGGAGCCGGCAGCGCCTGGGCAGTGCCCGGCACTATCGGCGCATAGCCCTGCGCCAGGAACCCCCGGCCCCACTTCTCCCCTCGAGATTGGGGAAGCCTTACCCCCGGCATCAGAAAACCCAGCCGCCCGTATCTCCCATTGATCCGCACCCAGCCGCGACAACCTTGTCGAATCTGCCGCCTGTGGATCGCAAAGATCCGTCCCCAGCCGCACGGGCGGCGCCCGCGAGAACCCTGCCGATGCACCATCCATGCCCACGAGATCCCTACCGACGCCCCTGGATTCCCCTGCCTCCACCCCGCCAAGCGCCCCGCCCCGATCTACACTAGGTGCACGCTCGCCGCCAACAAAACTTGCCTCACCCTTCTCGCCCCAAACCACCAGGCCACCGCCCCCTTCCTTGCCGCAAATCCCCTCCAGATCCGACCCCCCCTCGCCGGCCACAGCCCCCCTCTCCCTAGATCTATCCCTAACACGCTTTACCATGAACCCTAGCCGAGAGAGAGAGAGAGAGAGAGAGAGAGGAGATAGATCTAAAAGAGAGAAAAAGATCTAAAAGAGAGAAAAAGATATAAAAGAGAGAAATAGATCTGAGAGAGAGAGGATAGATCTAAAAGAGAGAAAAAAGATCTAAAAGAGAGAAATAGATCTGAGAGAGAGAAGATAGATCTCAAAATTCTCCATCTTCATAAAAATTCTTCACCATGACAACAGATCTGAGAGAGAGAAGCCAGATCTGAAAAAGAGAAGATAGATCTAAAAGAGAGAGAAAGATCTAAAAGAGAAGAGAAATACAAATTTTTATATGAATACACACTCTTAACTTTTTATTACAATTAAGTATTAAGGTACAAAAATTCCTTTAACGTTTTGGGTCCGAGGTTATTTTACTCCTAACGTCTAAATATGAATTTTCATATGAATACAAAATCTTGACTCAATTTATCAATGTTAAGGGTAAAATTGTTATTGGCTTCTAATATTAGGGATAAAATTGCACTATTTGAGATATTAAGGTAGTTGAGCCAGTTAATTTTTTAGAGCATTGTAATGTAAACGTATTAATATAATATTTATTTACTTTTCGCAAAATTTGCAAATAAGTTGCACCAAATAATTATAATTATAATAAATAATATATATAATGACAAAGCATAAATTATATATAAATATAATTATAATGAAAATAGATAAATTAATATATAATAAATTATAATAATTATAATAAATTGCTGAAATTATAAATAAATAATGATAATAATAATAAATTATATATAAATAATAATAATATATAATAATTATAATAAATAATGATAAATTATTGAATACTGAAACTGAATACTGAACTGAACTGAACTGAACTGAACTGAACTGAACTGATTGTTAATGAGTAATAAAGAACAGGGCCTTACTGGATAAAATCTAGGACCCTGGCCCTGGTAGACTTAAAGCAGGATTTCTATTTTGCTAAATTCTCAAATGATCAAGAGTTCAACATAGCTTTCTCTGGAGGTCCCTGGATGGTTGCTGATCACATAGTCACCATGAGACCTTGGAGGCCAAACTTCGACCCATCTGAGGACAACATTTCAAGAATCCTTGCATGGGTTCGATTTCCTGATATCCCAGTTGAGTACTACAACTATCTTTCCCTTATGAAGTTGGGCAATTTAGTGGGTACTGCTCAATATGTGGACAAAATGTCTGCTACTGGTAGTCGTGGGAAATACGCTCGAGTCTGTGTGGAATTAGACTTATCAAAGCCACTCCTTGCAAAGTATAGAATGAGGCGAAGAATTTACAGAATTGAGTATGAGGGCCTGCATAATATTTGCTTTGCTTGTGGTGTTTATGGACATAATATGGATAGCTGCTCTGATCAACAGCATACCTCCCACAGTTCCGCTGCTAATTCTACCGATTTACCACCACAAACAACCCCCCAAGCATGGCAACTAACCGGAAGTGACGGAGGATTACGGGCCGTGGATGGTTGCTCGTCGATAAAAACGCCGGCCACACATCCCACTAGGCAGTCACAAGAGAGAGCAGTGAATTCCACAAGAGTCCAACACTGACCCACTCCAAGAGCCTAACCTTCTCAATAAGTCAACAATAATAAACAACCCACTAGCTCAAGATAATAACCTTGGTACTTCCAAGAATGGAACAGAAGAAGCAGAAGCTGCAGATAAAGACAAACCCCCATTCATTAATATAAATCATAACTTACCAACTCAAAGGGACCCACTCGTGGACACACAAGACTTGAGGCCTTTCAATGCTTCTAAGTCAATTGGAGACAGCACCATATGGCCAAAATCATTGAGGAAATTATCATTGGCACCAGACCCCCAGAAGACTCTAACGCAGGCTGATAGTGGCCAGAACCGTTGCATAGCCCCATCACCGCTGTCTGAACTTGTAAGACAGGAAATTGCAGGGCTTGAAGTGGTAACCAGTCAGAAGTCCAACCCAATCATCAACAAAAAAAGCTAGCCACTCCCCTGTACCTCCAAGCCCCGCTACAGGTGAGGAAGGGAAAACTATGATCACAATTCCAAACCAAGTATCTCATTTGCAAAGCTCGACAGACGGTAAATTAATTGGGAATGGATATCCGCCCCCCAAAGCCACCAAACACAAAGCAAGCTCGGGTAAGAACGCGGATAAAACCAGGTCAGAGCCTGCGAGAGCCCAAAATTCTGCAACTAGCAGCAACCCCCTCCCAGGCACTGCTCCTAACAAGCTTCTGGTGTAACTAAGGTGCCTCCTCTATCCTTAGTGTCTATTTATGAATTTTTTAGCGTGGAATATGTGTGGGGCAGGAAGCCAATATACCCGACTCCATCTCAAGGATGTTTTGAAACATGTCAATCCTTCTTGCTTTGCCCTCATGGAACCAAAAATTAGCGGGACAAAGGCAGACAAGTTCATTGCGCGGTTCAAGCATTGGCAATGCATTCGTTCAGAAGCACAAGGCAGAGCAGGAGGTATTTGGGTTTTCTAGAAACCAAATGTCATTACTCTCATTCCCTTAATTGTACACTTTCAGTTCATTCACTGCTCAGTCCTTAAGAATTTGGTTGAAGAATGCAAGATGACCTTTATGTACGCTTCACCAGTAACTACTCTGAGGTATATCCTATGGGATGAGTTGTATACCTTAAGCAAAGGAATCTCTGGCCCTTGGTTCCTCATTGGAGACTTCAACGATATCTCATCAATGGGTGACTAGAGAGGAGGAGGGAACCATTACCTCAATAGGTGTCTAAAGCATAAACAGGCTATGGATCAGTGCAACATCTTTGATTTAGGCTCTTTGGGACATCGGTTCACTTGGAGGAGGAATAATGTCTTTGTCCGTCTTGATAAAGTTTATGGAAATGCACAGGGTTGACTCTCCTTTCCTCGAGCCTCCACGCTAAATTTACCTTTCAGGAGATCAGATCACTGTCCAATATTATTTCGGCTTGATGGGTACCAACACAACACAAGTGCAAAGCCCTTCCGCTATCTAATTGCTTGGGAAACTCATCCTGAATTCAGAAGACTCGTGTCAGAGGAATGGAACCCTATTGAAGATCCCGTGATTACAGCAACCAACTTTAAAGAAGCAGTCAGGCCTTGGAATAGGAATGTCTTTGGCCATATTCAAACAAAAAAAAGGAATATCATGCAGCAGATCTCTGAAATTCAACTTCAGATGGAAGCA
This sequence comes from Euphorbia lathyris, assembly GCF_963576675.1. Lineage (NCBI taxonomy): Eukaryota > Viridiplantae > Streptophyta > Magnoliopsida > Malpighiales > Euphorbiaceae > Euphorbia > Euphorbia lathyris. Next base: position 89,335,694 of record NC_088911.1, on the reverse strand, counting down.
GGTGCTAATGACTCCCTACTTTCAGATAAGAAAAAGCTTCAAGATGAGTTGGTATTAATCCTTCAACAAGAAGAGCTATTGTGGTTTCAGAAATCTAGACGGAACTGGATAACTCAGGGGGACAGGAACTCTCGTTTCTTTCATCTTTCTACTATGATCAGAAGACAACAGAACCGGATTAAGATGATCAGGGATGACAATGGCAACTGGTGCCTTCATGAGGAGGACATAAAAAATGCAGCAGTTGCTTTCTATAAACGACTGTTTCTTATAGAAGGGACTGAGGCTGTCTGGTTACTCCCTTCAAATGGCTTCCCACCCATATCCAATGATGAGTTAACTAAAGCCTTTGCCCTTGTCTCTATGTTTGATGTTAGATCAGCGTTGTTCAGCATGGGGGGGATGAAGGTGTTGAAACACCTTTCCACAAGATTTTGATTTGACAAAATCATTTAAGTTTAATCCATGATTAAGAGACAATTAAATTTAAGTGCTTTGATTTAATTGTACTAATTCGTTTGTTCAATATTGAGTATAAATATAAATGCAAAAGGAAATAAAAATTAAGACAGGACAAAGTCAGTATAAGAACACAACACAAGCTGGGTGAAGAGCAACTCAGCACAAGTGAAGATAAGTCATCTTCAAAACAACAGCTTAAGAATGAAGCTGATCAAAGAAGCTGAGTGGAACGAAGCTCAGCATAAAAGAAGTCTGCTTCAGAACTAGATCTTGCAGAACGAAGCTGACCATGGAAGCTGAGTGAAAAAGAACTCAGTATGAGATTTGTGACAATCAAAGACAATGACTATCGAAGTGAAGCTGAGTGATCTTCAGGACAGCATGAACGATCTGTTAGCTAAAAGACAAATCCGACAACTGTCTGCACCAATAATTGAAGCCTTGGAATTACGCAAAAGCCAAATTCCGAGATGCATGGGTCAACTGTTCGTAGCTACAAGACAAACTGCTGTAAGAAGACAAAGCCTGTAGGAAGAAGACAAGCCTGACATCTGAAGAAATCAGAAAATAAGATTGGCCTGCACATCTGAAGCTGACCAGAAGTTTGTCCCCCAAAAGAGCCGTTTTGGATTCAATGGAAAAATCAAATTCAAATCATTTTACTACTATAAAAGGACAAGCAATTCTCTTGGATCATTACCAAATTACAGAATATACAAGAGAGAAAAATCCAAGCTCAAAGCACTCAAAAACAAGAAAGAAATCTTACACCAACTTTCTCTTCCTTGTGTAAATGCTAGATTGATTGTTTTGTAATCATCTAAAGTGTTCTTTATCTGAAAAAGAGCATATTGTATCAATTGTGAATTGAGAGTGTTGTGCTGAGTATTTGGTTGTAAATACTCAGTGGTAGAGAAATCTAGGTGCTGGGTTGTAGCACTTAGTAGGAGTTGAGTAGACGAATAGAGGAAGGTACTCTTGCATATTCAACTGCCTTGTAACCGGTTTGTGCTCTACCTTTAAAGAGCTCAGTATTGGATTCTAAAAGCCCGGAGGAGTCTGGGGACTGGACGTAGGCAGAGAGGCCGAACCAGGATAAGTGATACTGAGTAATTTCTAACTCTCTCAAAATATATATATGTGCATATGTTGCTTGTTATATTTACTCGGCATATAAACTGTTTAAAGCTGACACTGAGTAAATTAGAGTGCTGAGTTGGAAGCTGACCACAAGAGTGTCAATTCCCAACTCCCAAGTGAAACAGTCTTAGTCAACATCTGACTAAAGCTGTCTTACATTAAGATCGGCCAAGCTGACCAAAGCTGAGTTAATAAACTCACCAAAATTATCAAGTCAGCAAGATTAATTAGTGAAAAAGTTACATTAGTTCCTAACCCCCCCCCCCTTGGAACTAATCACACGGGACCAACAGAAGGCTCCAGGGGTCGATGGCCTACCTGCCATCTTCTATCAGAAACATTGGGAAACCGTCAAAACAGGGGTGTGTGAATTTGTGGTTGGCGCCTTCAATGGAGTGGTGGATATCTCCTCAGTTAATGAGACCATGCTCGTCCTTATTCCAAAGGTCCCGAATCCGACTTCCTTTCCCCAACTACACCTATTAGCCTCTGCAACGTGGTTTACAAAATAGTCACGAAGATCATTGCTAATAGGATCCGGCCCCTCTTGCCTAACATAATAGGCGCTAACCAAGGAAGCTTTATTCCAGGTCGCCAAATGACTGACAATGTTGTCATTGCCCAAGAGGTAGTCCACTCCATGCGGATTAAGAAAGGAAAGAAATGAATTATTGCCTTAAAGCTCGACCTTGAGAAAGCGTATGACCGCCTGAGTTGGGAATTCATAGCTGATACTCTCGCCTTAGCGGGCATCCCAGATGGTTAGCAGAAGCTCATCAAGGCCTGCATTTCCACTACTTCGATGAAAGTCCTTATTAATGGAAGTATGTTAGACTCTTTCTATCCTACGCGGGGTATCCGTCAGGGGGATCCTATGTCCCCGTACATCTTTGTGCTTATCATGCAACGACTCGCTCATTTACTCACCGATGCTGTGGATGAGGGTAGACTTAAGCCCATCAAACTTGGTAAGGATTGTCCCACTATCTCTCACCTCTTCTTTGCAGACGATGTTCTACTCTTTCTGGAAGCGAATTTTGTTGTCATGGGAATCCTAGAGTCCTTTTGCGCAGCTTCGGGTCAAAAACTGAATCTCCACAATTCCAAAATGATGTGCTTGAAAAATATCTCAACAAACTTGAAGAACCAACTGAGCAGAAGCTGTGGAATAGCAGTTACTGAGTCCTTAGGAGACTACCTTGGCGTCCCGCTACTAAGTGGGAGAGTGGTCAAATCAACTTTCAAAAAGACAATGGACTCAGTCCAATCCCATCTAGCTGCGTGGAAAGCCAATTCGCTGTCCTTGGCGGGTAGGATGACATTGATTCAATCCGTTACCAATACTGCTCCGAACCATATAATGCAGACCAACCTTCTCCCGGTGTCTATCCACAGTGAATTAGACAGAATGAATCGCCGCTTTCTATGGGGTGGTAAAAAGGGTGAAAGGAAATTACATCTGGTTTCCTAGGATCAGGTTTGTCAACCAAAAGCTTCGGGAGGCACAGGCATTAGGAATGTAGAGGATAATAACAAAGCTATGCTCATGAAGCTGATCTGGAGAATGTGGAAGGAACCTAATGCTCTTTGGGTGTGAATTATACATGGTAAATATAAGAAAGATGAAGTTTTTACTGGTTCTAATGGAAGAGTGAAAAATTGCTCCTTCTTGTGGAGAAGTATCCATGCTCTCTTCGGAGATTTCTGCAAAGGAGTTGCTTGGGAGGTTGGGAATGGAAAGAATGTTCACTTTTGGCTTGACAGCTGGATGGAGAATATCAGACTCATTGACGTTGCTAATCCCCTGCCAGCAAACAACATTAGGGATTTGAGGATATCTGACATGGTGGATTATAATGGGGAATGGCGCTGGGAATTAATTGATGAGTACATGGATATCCAATGGAAGCTGCACCTTCGCAACATTAAAATTAGTACCGACACTGTAGATTCGGATGTCAGATGCTGGGGACTTACCAACAACGGGAAATTCTCCTGCAAATCTGCCTACCAAATGATTTGTGGAGCACATATTGGGACTTGGCAACCGAAATGGAAGAAGCTTTGGAGCTTCAGAATTCCCCAGCGGCTTAGGAGCTTCGCCTGGATTTGTTCCAAGAACAAATTAATTACAAATGAGGAAAGGGTTAAGCGTCATCTCGCCCCTTCAGACCTCTGCAGCAGATGCAACCAAGTTGGCGAGAGCCTCACACATGCCCTTCGAGATTGCAAACTCAGCACTTTTATCTGGAGAGCCCTTGTTCCGGATCAATACTAGCTGATCTTCTTCAACAAAAGCGCTGAAGATTGGTTTGATTGGTCCCTGTTCGGGTCTGACGTTGATATGGAAAATTGGCACCTCCTATTCCTAACAACCTGTTGGCTTCTCTGGAGATGGCGCAATTTTGAGGTCTTCAACAGGTCGGAAGATATTCCTCACTTCCCGATTGACACAGTCAGTCACACAATTCAGGAATTCCATGAGGGTTGGGAATCGTTAGACCTGCTGTTGTCCGGAAAAAGAAGAACTAAACTCTTTGGGTGGAATAAGCCAAGATAACATTGGTTCAAACTGAATACGGATGGCTCTCGTCGTGTGGATGGAACTTCGTCTGCAGGAGGTCTCATCAGAAATGCTAATGGCGACTGGGTGTCTGGCTTTATGCATAATATCGGTATTGGCTATTCGTTTGAAGCTGAACTTTGGGACCTTCTCTCCAGTCTGACTCTGGCTGCAAACCTAAATATCCGCTGTCTACAGGTCGAATCAGATAACAAGAAAGTCGTTGAATGCACGAATCGCGTGGATCATCTCCCCGAAAGGGCTAAAAACATCATCAAATGCATTCACCAACTGCTGACGAATTTTCATTCTGTTGAAATTCAACACATTTATAGGGAGCAAAACCGCGTAGCCGACTTCCTAGCCTCTAATGCCCACGACTCTGCACTGAGCTGCTTGATTTTAGAGTCCACTCCTCCTCCGATCGCGAAACTGATCCAAGAGGATCTTATTGGCATTATGTTTCCCTGGCTAGTCCCGGGATAATTTCCTGTTTTGTTGTCTTTCCTTGTTCTTGTGCTGTTACTGCTATCAAAAAAATTATAAAGTTGTCAATGATGTGAAATAAATGTTTTGGTATTTTGTAAGAAAGATTGCATTGATGGATGTGAGATCAACAGTATGCAATACCTGAAATCCATTGCATATATATCGCTTTCTCAATTATGTGAGATACTTAAGATTTCATTTATCAATGGATATAGTTTAATTAGTACACCTATGTAAATAAAAGTGGGAGATCATAAATTAGGAAAAATATAAAAATAAATTTTGTGGTTTGAACTATTTTCAAACATAAACTATGTGGTTTAAAAGTTGTCAAACTGGTACATTGAGGTTGATTCTGTTAGCAAACCCAGTCCAAATTGACTAATGGTGTTAAAAAAAAGTCAAAAATCAAAGGAAAAAGAGTTAATTTTGCCTTTACATTAATTTAGGGAACGTTTGGTTCGTACATGGTAACAAAATGTAATCAAGAAAAGAAAACAAGGAGAAAGGAATGAAATGACCATACTTTCTTTTTCTGTTTGTTTCAGTTTCACAAAGGGAATGATATACTCATGATTCCCTTTGTTGCTGTTTGATTCAAATGAGATAATAAACTAAAGTTGTGTTTTTTATAATAATTATTCTTGAATTATATATATACATGTGTATGTATTAATAAATTAATCACATGTAAATATTATTGGGGTTTAGTGTCCTATAGACAATTGTTCTAGGATATGAACTAAATATAAATGAAGTGTTCTTTATGTCATTTGTTTTAATAAGATATGGTTTCATAACTATATAAAGGCAACCTCTTTTAAAAACTAAATAAGTCTAATAAAAGGAAATCCCTAAGTTTGTTTAAAGTGATTATAAAGTGTTCATACAAGCATGAAGTGAGACGAAACTTTATAATAAACTAATAAACTTAAAACCACCTCAAGTCAAGTAATATGTTTAGAAATAGGATTGACATATCACTGCTGAGACTTGCATGTAACAATGTCTTCTGTCGAGACAGAAAGCTGATCTCACAAGCTTCGGATATGCAGATATCTGGACAGTTGCATGGATCCGATGAAAGGGAGTTCATTAGGATTGGGGGCCCGACTTGAGATAACAGGATGGGTAGATTCATCCTTGTCACCTGTTCATCTCATTGGTATTAATAGGTATAAGTAATCCTAAGACTCAAAGGAATGTTAATTGGTGATTCTGGATTATGGAATGTGATGCTTTGATCCTGTTGTAACACGATCCATAACAGAGATGACTCTGGGGTGTGAACGACAGACGTTGGGTATCACATGAAGTAATTGCAGGATAGTTATACATTGGATTGATCATTTGTGAGTCCCGATAAATGGGAGATACGTCCAAGGATCGCTTGTGGAAGACTTGACTCTAAATCCTTGCAATGTGATAGCTTAAGACTTGAAATAAAGATTTCACTTAACCTATCTAATTGGAGTTAACTCGGCCTGTACAAGTAAAATGAACGTCTCGCTATATGTGACTTGACATTATCCATAGTCATAAGATTCAGTTCAAGGATGTAGTTGATAAAGGATCGAATTATACTGTAACTAATACGGAAAGGTCAACGACGGAATCAACCTGTCTTCTTATAGCTCTGAGGGAATGTTTCGGATTTGCTAATCACATTTCGCATACTCATTCCGTTATGCAAAGATTAAATATAATTCTGAGAAAATTAATTTAATAGTTGCATACGGCTAGAAGCAATAAGAACCTAATGGGGCACACATAAGACTTAGAGCCCAAAAGAGAAACAGATGTTAATTAATTGATAGAAGCCCAACTGAGTCCACTAAGGCCCAATACATAGGGGGCGATTTTATGTATGTAAAATACATAAATAATTAATTTGATTTTAACAATTCTAATTAGATTATGATTGTGAATTAAATTAATTAAAGGATAAATAAGTTAGGAGGTTTAATGAGATTACATTGCTTCTATTATTATCCTGTAAGGTTATTATTATTATCTTTATATTTAGATATAATTATAGATAATAACTAATAAGAATTTTATTCCGAATTAAATTCTTATTCAGTAACCTAATTCTATCTAACTAGGGTTTAGATACAAGAGAGTATATATACCCCCTTATATGAGAATTTTGGCCAAGCCCTAGTCTACCGAAGAGAGAGAATTTCGACCCCCTTGTTGAGGATGAGATCATTCACCGCTTCCTTCCGATTCGATCGAATTTCATCTCTTTCTCTTATTCCTTGATCTTGTGTTGATTAATTAGAGATAATCTATTCTTGATTGTTTTTACACGGTTGAGTTCTAACTTAATTTTGAATTGCGTTTTTGTCTTGTGCTCGGGAACTCGGAGTAAGAGTTGTGGGCACTTCGATTGCAACGGTAGATAGAACTTCGAAATGTATTTCCTTCTATCCCTCTTTATATGAAATAACGATTAATGGATCTTGGGTTAATGGAAAAAGGTTTAAATTTTTATATTTCCGCTGCCAAACGTTAGCCTATTTTCCTTCAAATATAAGAATGAAAATCAATTTATTCAACCATTAAAATCAAAAGACGATGAAACTGAAGAATGTGAAAATAAATCAAAGAAAATGCATAAATACTCTATTTTAAAAAGAAAATAATTATTTTAAAATAATTAAAAAAATATATATTAAAAGTGAATAATACGATAAAAGAAAAATATTTGTCAAAATTATTTTTTAGAACAAAAAAAAGTAAAAATAAATAAGTATAAGGATCAAAAGTGAAATTAATCTAGATATAAAAAAATATATAAAATAAATATAATTGATAAAAAATTCAAAAAGTAAAATTTAGTCAAAAATATTTTTTGAGAATAAAAAATAAAAAATATATAAGTATAATGAAATTAATTCAATGATTAAAAAAGTAAAAATAAATAAATATATAGACCAAAATAAAAATTAAAAACAAAATACAGTTAAACCTCGATAAATGAATATTCGATAAAGTAATAACCTCGATTATATAATAAATTCTTCCGGTCCCGACTTAGGCCAATGGACTAAAGTAATAACCTCGCTAAATGCATTAAGTAATAAAAAATATTTAAATCTTTAAGGGCCCAATGAAAATATAAAGTAATAATTATTAAATTACATACAATATATATATATATTGATAACAACCCAAATTATTCTTGAATAAGAAATAAAGGAAAATTAATATAAATAATGGCAAACCATTATTCCTTCTAAAAAAGATCTTTATGCATGATTAATGTGGAATTAATGATAATTAATGCAGGATTAATGCAGGGGCGAATATGCAAATAATGAGGAAAAGGAAGGAGTCTCTAGCATTATGCCACCCCACGTGGACCATGACGAGATACGCCATAACGAGATACGCCCGATGAGAGCGAGTAGTGGAGACCCGCCATAGCTCTCAAGGAGAGCGTACATACGCCTTGACAAATCTAAGAATACCAAAAGGCGCCTTTATTACCATCCATGAATGGGAATAAATACAATTAAATAGCAATTAATAGCCATTAAAGGGGAATAAAGACTTGACTATTCGGATACCTCAACTCTGAGGGTTTCGATGCTAAATGCTGGGATTAATGGAGAATTGATAGCAATTAAAGATGAGTAATGACATGACTCTTCACCTACTTCCCCATTAATGCTGAAGGTTACAGAAACCTATATAAATACCCCAGCTTCCTAGGATCAAAGGTACACTTACTGATTCTCTACTTTTGTGCTTACAGTTTATTCTCAGAAATATTACTAACTTTGGCATCGGAGTGTCCCCGGCCGATCCCAACGGCACCTCACAGGGAAGTGTTCCGATCAAGGATTTTTCCCAAGTTATCATATATATATATATATAGACCGAAACCTTTCAATCAATCAACTAGAAGTCATTCCTTCTGAAAAAATGCATCTATAGTTGATTGTTTTTTCTTTCCACCTAAACCAAAATGGACATCATTCTTAACTTTTTGTAGTGCAAACACAACTTCTGGTATATTTTGCTCATGTTGTAGCAAGTAGTTGTTTAAGGTGACCATTGCTTGAAATGCCTCTTTTGACGATACATTTGCAACAACGCAACTATCATCTGGCTCTGGATCATTTTCATCATCATTGTTCATTATTGACTGGATAATTTCTTCGTCTGTAAGCAATTCCATAACTGCATCATTCTCGCTAGGATAGTTCAAAAGATGTTCGACATCCATCACATTTCTATAGCATAAATTAGCAATGACATCACTTAATTCTTGGATATCTTCATCTAATTGACCAACTTCTGGTTCAGGAACATTAGCATCCTCTGAACGAATCTTGCAATGCCTAAAACAATTTATCGATAAATGAATAATTTATTAATTTATCGATAAATGAATAATTTATTCATTTATCGATAAATAAATAATCTCGCTTAATGAATATTTTTTTCCGGTCCTAATGATATGCATTTATAGAGGTTTTACTGTAGAGATTTAAATAAAATTTTATAAGGAGGGTAGATGTTCAAATTAGTGAGAGAGAAGAAAGGGAATGAAAAACTTTTCGGAGAAGTATTTAGCGTTTCACTCCAAACCGCAGGAAATATAGCGTTTGGTTAGCTTTATATAACCGCAGCGTTTAGCATTTTTTCTGGAAACTGTAACGTTCTGGAGCGTTTCACGAAAAGGTTCTATTTGGAGCTTTTCATAAACAATTGTTTGTAGTTCTATGTTATTGACAAAATTATCTTTTTTATTTCCACAAAATATGTTTATTCTTTAACATTATTTATATTTCTACAACATAATTACTGGGATAACAAGGTTTTATTGCGTTCAATAAATTTTTTATTTTTATATAGATATTTTTATTAATTTGTGTAACACATTTTTTATTTTATAATAGGATAAGGTGCAAAAACGGCCCTAACATTTGTAACTAGGAGCAATCTTACCCTTAACGTCTAAAATTGTGCAATTATACCCCTAATATTGGCAGCCAAAAGCAATTTTATGGGCATTTTTTCACATTTTCCCTTTTACAATTTCATCGTTGATTAATTTAAAACATATCCATTTTAGGCATTTTAAATCCGAACAGCAGCAGTTCAATATAATTTTACCAAACACTAGTAATTAAACCGCTAATAATAAACAGCTAACAGCAACAGCTATTAGCTTACTGCAACTGCAAGAAGCTAACAACAACCGCAACCGCTATTAGCTAACAGCTGAACCAAACAGGCCCTTAAGGGGAGTTGGAGAATGAAATTAGAGGAGTTAGGGGTAAACTCAAAACTAAAAAAAAAAAAAGTAAATGGAATGATTGAATTAAGGGGAAAGTTCAAATAAAACCCCTGTGGTTTCACTAATTTTCAGATAAAGGACTGTGGTTTACTTTTTGTCAAAACGAGGACTGAGGTTTCGCACTTTTAATAATGCTATTAAAACTATGTTTAACGATATGGAAATGAAAATTTTCAAGAATTAAAGTTGTTCAATGTCATATTTTCTATGAAACTACATTTTCGATTTTAGAAAATCATCTTTTTTGGAACTTTCTCTCTCTAAACATTAACTTTCTCTCTCTTTACCAAACATCATCTAAATAATCTCGAAATAAAAAAGTTGAAGAATTAAAGTTGCTTAGAATATTAGTAGTTCTTAAAATATGTCATTTTTGAAGTTGTCAAGGGTGATTTTAATAGTATCAATCGAAAAAGTCCTTATTTTGCTAAAGTTGAAAACCTCAGTCATCGTTTTGACAAAAAGTAAACCACAGTCCTTTATCTGAAAATTAGTGAAACCACATGGGTTTTATTTGAACTTTACCCTTGAATTAATAAAACAAACACCAACAAAATAAATGAAACTTACCCTTTCCTGAAATCCCAAAAACAAATGCCACTTATTTTATAAATTAATTCTCTTCTTATATAATTATAAAAAAAAACCCATAGGCCCTGTTTGGTAAAGAGCGTTTTGGGATAAAAATAGCGGTTTTGACCAACTTTAGCGGTTTGACCACTGAAACCGCTGATTGAAGTGTTTGGTGGAGAGAGTTTTGGGATGAAAACGCTAATTTAGAAAAAGCTCCAAAGAAGCTTTTTCAATTAGCGTTTTGCAATATTAAAATTAATGGACTTCTTTAACCCTAATAGATAGACTCCTCATCCAGCCAAATAAACGTTTCATTCGACCCTCTCATCTTCTCCTGCGCTTTTCTTCAATTTTTTGCTTCTTGCGACCTTAGGAAGAAATCTGGGAATCTGTTTGTTGCAGAAGAATTTTTTTTTTTTGAAAAAGCTCTTCATCAAGGAGGTTCGTTGATTATTTTAATGTGTATGGATTAATAAAGACATGAAAATACTTTTAATTATTTTAAATATATTTTTATGTATTGAAAAAAGAAATGCCCTTATTCGTCTTTTTGCACAAACCGCTATTATCAATCAGTTAATTTTTACCAAACAAGTCTACACAAACAGCTAGTCAAATCAGCTAGTCAAATCAACTAACGGCTAACAGCTAACAGCTAATGTAATCAGCTAACAGCTAACAGCTAATTCCCAAACAGGCCAAAAGCAAAAATAAAAATCCAAACTAACCATCTATCTTCTCTTTTTCTCTTCACTGTCTATCTTCTTATTGATTAAGTATTAATAGTGTTTTTTAGATCTTCAACGGATGAACATGGAGAAAGATTCGCAAATGCAATATAATAATAATAATAATAAAAACTGATTTACGTTTGCTATTGGTATTACATTGTATTGATTTGGATTTAATTCCCGAGTCCTTGAAAAAGAAAGCTGATTGATATATATAGAGTGGAGAAAAGATTGACAGTAATTGGTTGGTATTTGTTCATCAAAAACTTGTGTATTATGTAATTTTGAGTAATTAGGATCCGCCCTGATAAATAATTATAGGAAATTTTGAAGGGGTGAATCGGATTTTGTTGACGTAAAATGGAGCAATAAAGTTAGAAGGTTAATTCGAATAATTGTGTTTTTTGTGTTAGAAAAATAGATCCGATCCTCACTCTGATTAATTAACTGCGTCACACATTTACAACCGCTTTTAGTCACTCTTGTTGGTATCTTTTATTTCAAATCTCTTGCTATTTTGTTTTTTCTCCAGATAGTTCGGAATCAACGATGAAATTATAAAAGGAAAAATATAAAAACATGGCCATAACGTTTATAACTAGGAATTATTTTACTCTTAATGTCTAAAATGGTACAATTTTACTCATAACGCTGGCAGCTAAAAGCAATTTTACCCTTAACATTAGCAAGTAGTTTTTTTTTTTTGCAACCCAAAATAAGCATTTCATAAAAAAAAAGGGATTCACATCCTCAACAATAGCGTTTAACAGCCATTCCGACACAACAGAAGACAAAAAAATCGCTAGCATTGGAATAGGCCTGCCTAGCTACCAAATGAGCAGCCCTATTCGCTAAACGACTAACAAAAGCTACTGAAAAAGTAGGATTAGAACTTAGGATAACTCGTTTATCATGAATAAGTGTACCAAACTCCGAGATATCCTGTTTGTTTGAATGCATTGCATCAATAACAAGCTTAGCATCTGATTCAAATTCAACGTTCGTGTAGCGCATAAAGGCAAGCCATATCATACTCGTTCGAAGTGCTAATACATCGACCACCTTAGGGTCTCTAATGCTTGCAACAGAACTGCTGCTACAGAATAGGAAAGTACCTGTGTCATCTCTGATCACCACCCCCCCATCCCGCAGCTTCCTGCTTCCTTAAAGATGGCATCGTCGACATTACATTTCACCGATCCCCTTGCTAGTGGCTTCCACATTTGTCTTTCCCCAATCTGCGTGAAGTTTCTGTTCGAACGTCCCTGATCGGTGTCGGGCGGCCCTATTTTGGTCGACTCATAATTGCCGCCAATCACTGGTTGTTGCTGCGGCCAGGTGGCAAGCGTCCGAACAGATGCATCCGTGTCCCCTTCCTGTTGCTGTGTACGGTGTCCAGCTGCTGAGCTCTCGGCAAGGACATCAGCCTGCCTTACTTGCTGGTGGCTGGACGAGGGGTCAGCGGTAGACCCGACCCTTCGTGGTGCTGCTGAAGTCACACCTGCTTCCTGAAATTTCCCCTGATAGTTAACTGACCGTGCCGCAGAGTCTGCCTTTGACGTAGCCTTCGAGCCTTGTTGGTAAGCCTTCCAGTCCCGAAATTCGTCAATTCCGTGGCGCCAACTAGTGTCTGTCGGCCACCAGGTCATATGCCATAGAACTCTGTTCCGGTGCTCCCAGATTGTCTTTAGAGCACAACACAGCCGGTCAATGATCTCCTGGCCGCATAGAGCCTGCATTAGCCACTCTACAAAATTCATCCCATTAGTTTGTGGTATTGGAAGTCCAGCTATTGAAAATGTATCACATACCAGTAGTTTTAAAAAAAGAGATTTCATATTTTTTTTTGTGATTTAATAATAAAATTAAAAATTAATATTTATAAATTCGACGAAATAGTTGAAATTTTTTTGTCCAACTCGTACAAAAGACAATATATTTTTTTTATTTTCTTAAAAAAAATCATGTCTAATCATATGTTTGTGATCTATTACTTGTTGAAACACCTTTCCACATGATTTTGATTTGACAACGCATGGACCGTCTGGATTGTGGCTAGAAGACAAACCTAGCGCTAGAAGACAAACCTGGCGCAAGAAGACGAAACTGGCAAGCCTGCCTCCTGCGATTCTGAAAGCTGACCAATGCATGACGAAAGAAGACCGTTCTTCTCAACGGTTATGTCGGATTTTCAAATCATTGGAGCTTCAGAATTCACTATAAATGGACAAGATCATCACTTGGATCATTGCCGAACACATACAAGAGATATAGACAAGCAAAATCTTCACTAAGTCAAAAGATCCAAAAGAGAAGCTGTCTGAATAGAAAAAGAAAGTTCTTACACCAAATTCCAATCATTGTGTAAAAGTCTAGAGTGAATTGTATTCATCAAAAGTGTTCTTCATTTTGTGAGAACAATTTTGTATCAATTGTAAAGGTTAGAAGAGTGAAGCCGAGTACTCGATTTTATACTCAGTGGTAGAGAAATTCTGGATACTCGGTTATAGTATTCAGTGGCAGATAGAATTGAGTAGACGAATAGAGGATGGTACTCTTGCATACTCAGTTGCTATTGTAAACGGTTTGTGCTCTACCTTTAAAGAGCTCAGTAGTGGATTGAAAAAGCCCGGAGGGATTCTGGGGACTAGACATAGGCGGTGAGGCCGAACTAGGATAAGCCTGCTGAGTAATCTCTAACTCTTTCTCTTGATATATATATGTATGTGTTGCTTGCTTAAATTGCTCAGGAAATAAATTGTATAAGCCAACACTAAGCAATCAGAGTGTTGAGTTGGAAGCTGACCTAAAGTGTTATTTCCCAACTCACAATCGAAACAACTCTAGTCAGTATCTGATTAAAGCTGTCTCATATCTCACTCAGCCTTGCTGACCTGAAACAGAGTTAAATTATCAAACATTTAATTAAGTCAGCATTATTAAGCGAAAAAGTTATATTAGTTCCTAACCCCCCCCCTTGGAACTAATCCGATTACGTTACACGGGACCAACAATTGGTATCAGAGCTCAGTAGCTCACTATTCAAGATAAAACTATCTTGAGCTGATCCCTGTAATGGCTGAGAACAGCACTCGTTTCCTTCCAGGAAATCAAACAACACAGATACTCCCCGAGGGATTATCTATTAGTCGGCCTCCACTGTTATTCGGGTCAAATTATACATTCTGGAAGAACAGGATGAAAAACTTTATTCAGGCAACAAACATGAGTGCATGGCTAGCTATAGTCCAAGGCTCGTTTGTTCCCTATGAAACTATTGATGGTGTAAAGTCCATCAAAAGTGAGGATAAATGGTCAGATGATGACCTTAAAAAATTACAAAATAATGCTTCGGCTATAAATATGCTTCACTGTGCGTTAGATGCTGCAGAGTACAACAAAATTTCTGGTTGTGAGTCAGCACAGGAAATCTGGAAGAAGCTAGAGGTGACCTATGAAGGAACTAGCAAGGTCAAGGAGTCCAAAGTGAATCAGCATATGTGGCTATACGAGCTGTTCGAGATGAATGAAAATGAAGACATCTCTGAGATGAACTCAAGGTTCACCAACATCATAAATGAGCTTAAGAGACTCGGCAAAAACTTCACAGAAGAAGAACAGGTGAAGAAAATCTTGAGAAGTCTCCCCAAGAGCTGGCAAGCTAAGAAGACAGCTGTTGAAGAAGCTCAAGACCTGACCACGTACAAATATGACGAGCTCATCGGATCTCTGCTGACCCATGAGATATCCATGAAAAACTTTGAGGCCAAGAAAAAGATTGAGGACAAGAAGCAGAAATCTCTTATCATGAAAGCTGACTCAACTGAAGTTGACTCATCAGATGATGAGGAGATGGCCATGTTTACCAGAAAGATGAAGAAGCTGTTTAGGAAAAATGACAAGAACAGCAAAAGGCCATTTAAAAGAAGCGATAAATACAAAACTGAGTCTAGCGACAGCAGTCACAAAAAGGACAGCTCCAAGCCTGGTACATGTTTCGAATGCCATCAGAATGGGCACATCAAATCAAGCTGTCCTACCTTAAAGAAGGACAAGAAAGGAAGCAGAAAGGTAATGGTGGCCACATGGAGTGACAGTGATGAGTCAACCTCGTCAGAAGCTGATGCCACTGAGTCAGCAAACATTTGTTTTATGGCTGACGAAGCTGCTGACAACTGCCGATCTGAGCAAACTGACCTCTCCGATGGGTCTGACCATGAGGAACACTCTAATGAGGTGAACCTGAGGTGCGCAGAGAAGTCAAAGCTATGGTACATTGACAGCGCATGCTCGAGGCATATGACTGGTGATGAAACTCATTTCATCACACTTGTGCATAGTAAGATAGTGGGATCAGGTACTATTGGAGGAAATCCTACTATTGAGTCGGTCTCCCTAGTCAGGGGTCTTAAATATAACCTATTGAGCGTAGCTCAGCTGTGTGACAGCGGTAGAAAGGTTGCATTTGATGCCACTGAGTGTCGGATACTCGAGGGTAAAACAAATGATTTGATTTTAACTGCCCCTCGTGTTGACAACGTCTTCATGCTGAGTTTAGAAAAGAAGTTTTCAAAAAATATATGCTTAGTGTCAAAGGAAGATAATTCCTGGCTATGGCATAGGAGACTTGATCATGTAAGCATGGACCTCCTAGCCAAACTAGCAAGAAAGAAACTAGTTGAGGGATTACCCAAACTTAGATTTGAGAAGGATCAATTGTGCAATGCTTGTCAGCAAGGTAAACAAACCAAAAAGTCTTTTCAAAGTAAAAATGTAGTCTCAACCAAGCGTCCATTAGAGTTACTACACTTGGATCTTTTCGGACCAGTCCAGCCGCTGAGCTTGGGTGGTAAGAGATTTTCCTTGGTCATTATAGATGACTTTTCTCGGTACACTTGGGTCATCTTGCTGAGTAGCAAGGATGAAGCCTTTGAGATGTTCTCAACACTGATTAAAAAACTTGAAAATGACAAAGACCTAAAATTAGCTCACATCCGAAGTGATAATGGCGGAGAATTCAAAAACCAACAGTTTGATGAATTCTGTGAAGTCAGCGGCATTGACCATAATTTTTCTGCTCCTAGAACTCCTCAACAGAATGGGGTAGTTGAAAGGAAGAACATAACTCTAGTTGAAATAGCTAGGACAATGCTGAGTGAGAATATGCTTCCAAAGTATTTCTGGGGTGAAGCTGTCAACACAGTTTGCTATATACTCAATAGAGCTTTAGTTAGACCTATACTTAAGAAAAACCCCTATGAACTTTGGAAAGGACGAAAACCCAACATTGGATATTTTCGTTCCTTTGGTTACAAGTGCTTTGTTTTAAATACTAGAGATAACCTTGCTAAGTTTGATTCTAAAGCTAATGAAGCTATCTTCTTAGGGTAATCAACAAACAACAAAGCATATAAGGTGTTTAATAAACGAACTCAGGTCGTAGAAGAGTCTGTACATATTGAGTTCGATGAAACTGACCCTGCAGGGAAGATAAGTCAGCCTACTGAAGATGACCCATGCTCAGCTTCCGCTGACCAAAATGGAGCCACTGAGTCACAACCTCAAGGGCTGACTAAAGGTAAGAACGAACCTGAAATTATCTTTGCTGACCAATATAATCCTGCAGAGATTGTTGAAACACCGACTCCTGAAAACTCAACACTGCCAAAAGAGATCAAAATTCCAAGAGGACACTCAGAGAAGTCCATTTTTGATGCTGTTGAGAACACCCTAGGGGTGGCAACGGTGCGGGGCGGGGACGGTATTGCATTTCCCATACCCTCCCCAATTGTTACGGTGACGGTTTCGGGGAATCCCCATTAAATGATTCGGGGATGTTTTTCATACCCATCCCCTCCCCATACGGATCCCCACGGGTAACGGGGATTCCCCATACCCAATAAAAATATTAATTATATAAAAAATTAATTACAAAATTTTAAAAAAAAAATTATACCAACAATTGCTGGTAAAATGTACCAGCAATTGTTGGTACATTTAACCAGCAATTGCTGGTTTGCGTTAACCAGCTGGTTAACGCAAACCAGCAATTGCTGGTTAAATGTACCTGCAATTGCTGGTACATTTAACCAGCAATTGCTGGTAAATTGCAATATGACCCCTATAAAATGCTGATTAGAATTTAAATACATATAATATAATTATGTAAGAAATTCAAATATTATAGATGTAAGAAATTTAATACAATAAAATCTCCCAAATACAAATTGAAATAACATCTGAAATAAGAAGTTGTCTTCATAATTGCAAAGCATAATCATTTTGTTGCGTTCTTGTTGCCCTGACTTTTTTGACTCTTGTTTTCATCAATCTGTAAAATATAAACATTAACTTTTATATGCATTCAATAATAAATTAACAATGAAAATTTAAAAAAGGTACCTGAAGTGCATCCATATCTTCTGTAATAGTCCACAACAATGAATCCTTTACTGATTCAGAATCTAAAAACACAAATGTTTGTTGTGTTAAAACATTTACTATTTAATTATAAGACAAAGTATAGTAAGAAAAATATGAATTCATGTATATTCAATACCTTTCACTTGTATGCCTAACCAACTTTGTGTGCACATCAATGCTTCTATTGTGTCTTCATGAAGACTACTACGAGAATCACTTATAACTCTGCCACCAGTACTAAAAGCTGATTCCGAAGCAACAGTTGACATAGGAATTGCTAAAATATCCCTAGCTATTAATCGAAGAACAGGGTATTTAAGACAATTTTTCCACCAAGCAAGTAAATCAAAATCGCCTTTTCTTGGCAATAAACGCTCCTCCAAATAATGATCAAATTCAACTCCAGAATCCACAAAAGATACTTCAGTAGAAGCAACATATTCTTCAAATCCACTTGATTCACCATCTCCCAATAATAGACGAGTTGGTGATGAACGATTAACATTATCATTCAATGTTGACTCACAATTGGTATCATAGTCACCACCAACATTCAACTTCGAATACTCGGCCACTAAATCGTAACACCCCTTTTTTATCTTGTCAATTTCAACCCTTGCCATTACATCACCATGAAGAAGCGGAAGATAATATTGCAATACCTTAAACTTGTACCTAGGATCTAAAACTGTAGCTATGCTCAAAACAATGTTAAAATCAGTCCAATATTTATCAAATTTTTGTATCATTCTTGCTGCCATATCTCTGATATATGATACATCAGAATTGGACCACTGTCTCAAACTCATTCTAATATCACAAATCTTTGGCAAAAAAAGGTTAGCAGTAGGATGTTTGGTTCCAGAGAAAAATTCAGTGGCAGCATAAAAAATACTCAACTTATCACAAATATTTTGAGCAATTTCCCAATCTCCATCAGATGGAATACATTTAAAAAGAGGCTCTCTTAGACTCAAACGCTTAAAAACTTCTTTATAAGGGATCGCAACTTTAAGCATAAGGTAGGTCGAGTTCCACCTAGTCTTACAATCTAAGGCTAGCTTTTTTGTCAAAGGGACCTTTAATAAGTTAGCTTGTGCTTCAAACCTCTCATACCTCTTAGGTGTAGCAGTCCAAAAAGAGACAGTATCACGGACATTCTCAATAAATGCATTAATAATTTCTAAGCCATGTTTTACTATCAAATTCAAAATGTGTGCAGCACAACGTACATGCAACATCTTTCCATCCAACCAAAGCGAATTAGATTGCAACTTACCACCAATCAAATTTATCATTGCATCATTTGTTGAGCAATTATCCAAAGCTAAAGCAGACAACTTGTGCTCAATATTCCAATCCAACAAGCTACTAGACAGCGCGTCACAAATAACTTCAGCAGTATGTGGACATGGCACATGTATGAACCTAACAAAATGAAATGATAATAAAATCAAAATTACAATTTGCTACAAACTTTATAATCAAAAGTAACCAAAATGGAGAAATAAAATACCTGATGATGCGACTTTGTAAACTCCATGATTCGTTAATAAAATGTGCTGTAATTGCCATAAAACCCTTCTTTTTATGTGTAGATGTCCACATATCAGTAGTAATGGCAATTTTACTATCATTCATTTGGAGCAATTTTGCCAATTTTGTCTTTTCTTGGTCATATACCTTGAAAATGTCATTTTTCACTGTATTTCGTGCAATGCTCTTGTACAGTGGTTGAACAACACTCATAAATCGACGAAACCAATAATGCTCCACCATTGTTAACGGGTATTCATGAAATACAACCATACAAGCCAACTCTTGTCTTACTAATTCAGCATCATACACCCAATTTGCAAGTGACTTTCCTTTTTCATCTATCTTAGGCCCCAAAAGACTTTGCCTTATGTCCTTATTTTTCCGTAGTAGGCATGTTTTAGAATGAGTACGTAAATGGGTCGTCCCATCCCTTGACTCTCCACCAAGTTTCTTGTGGCAATAATTGCATATTGCCTTCCACTTGTCTTCAATTTTTAGCCTCTTAAAATGATCCCACACATCAGATTTTCGAGCTCGCTTTTTGGATCCCATGCTTACTTCTTCATTTGAATTAGAAGGAATTTCATTAGGATCTTTTTGTGTAGACACCCCTTGTACTGTAGCAGATCCTTGACACATACTGGCACTTTCAATAGTATCATTATTTGACGATGAATTCAGATTACTAACTTTGTCCATTTCACCTAGAAAAAATAGCAAAATGGTAAACATAATTGACAATTAAAATAAACCCAATTAAAACAAACTAATTGGCAACCATGCTGACAAAAAAAATACTGATATTATAATGATGGTTAGCTAGCTATCTATATCAAGTAAATCTGAATTGGATCCTTGTTTTAGCTCAATTGATTTAGTGTAAGGAGCCTGGAAAATTGATGAATGTAAGGAGCCTTTGGATACCTAATCAGAAATTGCTTTCCATAATAATAAACAAATTAAGAATTGAAACGCCCCAGCGAAAATCACATGTTACTTAGTCCATCACGATTAAACACTAAATCAATTGAGCTAAAACAAGGATCCAATAACAGGTGAATTAAAAAAAAGCTACAACATCACACCATGAAACTGTAAACATTTAACCCAGCTCTAATATACCTAAATTAAGAGTGTGAAAACTGATGAATTGGGCATATATAGGTAAGCTAATTAACAGGACAAAACAATGGAGAAATGGAAAAATGATATCTATATACCTGCACATGCTTAGCTCTAACATTTTCACACACTTTACATTGAACAGCAAAATCGCCCCATTAAACATCAAAACTAACATTTTCACAAACTTTACATTCAACAGCAAAAGAACTCAATCATTCAAAGCATAAACTTTGGATTTTTCACTCCAAAACTAACATTTTTCACAACCTTTACAAGTTAATAGAACTTATAATGTGCTTTACCTAAATATCGGCTCTGCTTTTGAACGGACGGAGCAAAGGCACGCAGTAGCGTCGCTGTTCCAGACGAAGTGGGGTGAGAAATTGCAGGCGCAGGATGCAGGATGCAGGTTCTAGGTGGAATGAACGGATTGAGCAGCGGAGAAGCAGGCTGCAGGTGGAAAAGTCGTGAATCGCTGGTGAAGAGTAGATGTAGCGTAGGAGGCGGCTGTTTTTGTAAAAAGAAACGAGATAAGGAGAGTTGATGCTGTAGGGCAAGTTTTTAGGTTATAATTTACTTTAGAAAGTTCAATATTACCCCTATTGTTCTTTTTTCATAACAGCCCCTCTACTAATTAATTTTGATACTTTCATTTATATAAAAATAATATTTAGAAATTAAAATTAATAATTTTATTCGGGGATCCCCGCGGGGATTTTTCGGGGATCCCCACGGGAATTTATACGGTAACGGGACGGGGATCCCCACGGGGCGGATATAGCAATTCCCATCCCCATCCCCGTTTAGCTTTCGGATAAAAAAAAATCCCCGTCCCCATCCCCATCCCCAATTTTTACGGTTATTCCCCATCCCCGTCGGTTCGGATACCCGCGGTTTTCGGATAATCCCCTCCCCGTTGCCACCCGTAGAACACCCTGATGACCAAAAATCAACTCAGGAGATATCTCAGTAATGTTGCGTTCGTCTCAGTTCATGAACCGAAAAACTTCTCAGAAGCTGAGCACGATGAATTCTGGATCAATGCTATGCAAGAGGAACTTGATCAATTCAAGAGAAACGAAGTATGGGATTTAGTGCCTAAACCAAAGAATCAAAAGACCATTGGAACAAAGTGGGTATTTCGCAATAAGCTAGACGAACAAGGTAACGTAGTCAGGAACAAAGACAGACTTGTAGCTCAAGGTTACAGTCAGTAGGAAGGTATTGACTATGGTGAGACCTTTGCTCCTGTAGCTAGATTAGAGGCAATAAAAAAATTATGTGCATATGCTAGCTTTATGAGCATTAAATTGTTCCAAATGGATGTTAAGAGTGCATTTCTTAATGGAGTTATAAATGAAGAGGTGTATGTTAGTCAGCCTCCAGGGTTTGAGGATCCAAAATTCCCAAACCATGTTTATAAACTCAAAAAGGCTTTGTACGGCCTAAAGCAAGCACCACGTGCTTGGTATGAAAGGCTAACCAGATTCCTGCTGACCAGGAACTATGTTAGAGGAATAGCTGACACAACCTTATTCATTAAGAAAAAGGGTAAAGATACCCTGTTAGCACAAATATACGTAGATGATATTATCTTTGGTGCTACTAATGAATCTATGTGCAAGGAATTTAGCAAACAGATGCAAACTGAGTTTGAAATGTCAATGATGGGAGAACTCAACTTCTTCCTTGGACTTCAAATCAAACAAGGCAAGAATTGCATCTTTATTAGTCAGACTAAGTATGCTAAGAAGATATTGAAGAAATTTGATATGGAAAATAGTAAGCCAATAGCTACCCCAATGGGTACTGACACAGTGCTCTGTGCTGATGAAAAAGGTAAGTCAGTAGATAGCAAATTGTATCGAGGTATGATCGACTCTCTACTCTATCTAACGGCAAGTAGGCCAGATATTCAGTACTCAGTATGTTACTGCGCAAGATATCAAGCTGACCCTAAGGAATCTCATTACATAGCTGTAAAAAGAATCCTTAGATATTTGCAAAGCTCAGTGAATACAGGTTTATGGTATCCAAACACAAATGATTTCACACTCATTGGATACATTGACGCTGACTATGGACGAGACAAGCTTGAACGAAAAAGCACTTCAGGAGGATGTCAATTCCTTAGAAGCTGTCTGGTGTCTTGGTTCAGTAAGAAACAGTCGTCAGTTGCCCTGTCAACAACTGAAGCTGAGTACATTGCTGCTGGAAGTTGTGTTGCACAAGTCCTATGGATCAAGCAACAGCTGGATGATTATGAAGTTGAAACCAAAACAATTGAAGTCAAATGTGACAACAAAAGTGCCATTGATTTATCTAAAAATCCAATCCAACACAGCAGGATGAAGCATGTCATCATCAGACATCACTTCATCAGAGATCATGTACTCAAGGGTGAGATCAAGCTGACCTATGTTCCAACAGGTGAACAACTTGCAGATATCTTCACGAAGCCATTGGCTCGTGAGCAGTTCAGCATACTAAGGGAAGCTATCAGTATGTCTAATCCTCTTCAATAAATATCTGAGCTAAATGAATATTGAGTGATTGTAATATGCCGAGTGATCATTACATGTTGAGTAACTATCACATGCTGAGTAAAATTGAATACTATGAAATCACTGCATGCTGAGTTGCTATATATATTGAGTGATTACTAAATACTGAGTTACTCCACATACTAGGTATCCCTTCTACGCTAAACTAAGCACTCAGAACACCAAACGTTTAGTATTCGAGATGCTGAGTAAGACAACTTGCGAAATTTAATGTTTGCACGCGAATTTAAGCAGCCACCTAGGATGACGTAAGCGTAATGATTAGAAACCCATGCACCGAATGTGTCATAAATGTCTGAATTTAAAGCCGTTGAACGTTTCAAAATCAAACCGCCATTCTGACCTATCAGATCGACGCGCTCCGACTATAAATAGTGGATGAATTCCCACTAACTTCTCTTTACGCTTGAAACTTATCACACTCGATCTCTCTCTCAATTCCCTAATCTTCTGCATTTCTCAAATCCTCAAGAACATCATGTCGAGCGATTCCCAGAACAACTCCAGCGAAAACTACGATGACAACCGCTCAGACATTAACCCAGCCTCTCCTGCTGAGCAGGAATATAAGGAGACTTCCTCAGAGTCTCAAGGACAAATCCATGGTCAGTATGACCAAGCTATGCCCGAGGTCAGCATCCTCAGTGAAAACCCTCACACTGACCAAACGACTCCTTCAAAAAGGAAGAAAAAGAACAAACAGCCTAAGGAAAAGAAGTTCTTCAAGGTCTTCAACAATATAAAAGGCATGAAAGTCTACCACTCTCGTTGGTTCTCAAAGAGCTTCGTCGAAGTTGAGAAACCGTTCTGCGACTGGATATCAAAGAATGGGTGGACCGACCTGTTCTCTCTCCCTGGAACTACGTATCCTCAGCTTGTAAAAGGATTCTATGCGAATCTACAGGTCGCTGAGGACGACGATGACTACCTGATCACCAAGGTTAAGAACAAGGACATCACCATCACTCCCTCCGACCTTTCTACCCTGCTAAAACTTAAAGCAGAAGGTGCTGAACTGCGCAGCACAAATGATTATAAGAGGGTTAAGTACGTAGCTTCGTTTTGTAAACCCAAGAATCACAGCGGTGAAATCTACAATACCAACATGGGTCAGCCTTAAAGGCATGCACACTACCTTCTGACCAATTACCTGTTTCCCAAGATCAACGCCTCTTCCTCAGCCTCAAATTTCAAACACTGCTTCATCTGGCACATGTTGAACTACAAACCGCTCAACATGCCAGTCTTCCTAATTGGGGCTTTCCAACGTAGCACTGGGATCCTTAGAATGGGTTCTCTTATAACTAAGATTCTATAGGATCACAAGGTCAGTTTGAAGGAAGAAATCAGTGTGATAGGTACTGAGATCACTACGGGCATCCTACTCGGCTTGGCCCACAGTCAGCCTATCAAGCCCAAGAAAGGAAAAGGGGCAGTAGTTGAAGAAGAAATCACTGAGGATGATGATGAAGAGACAGCTGCTGAGTTGTCAAAGAAAGGAAAGAAAGTTGTGATTGACACAGAACCTGCTGAGCGAACTAGGCAGGACAGAAAAAGAAAAGCTGACCAATCCTCAAGCCCACTAGCTAAAGAGATTACCAAGACTGCCAAGAAAATCAGGGTAGTGGTTGGTGGAAAGAAAACTGCACAAGAGAAGGCAGAGTCAGTAGAGAAAAGGAAAGAACGAGTTGACTCTAAAGAAGAGAGTGGGGAGACTCTTGAGCAACCCCTAAAGAGGAAGAAGACCTCTGGGATGACACCATTGGAAGCAAATCCCATCGACTTTGTCATCCCCACAGACTCTCATTTCCTGCGAGCTCAAGAGATCGATTTGGAAAAGACTCCATGTGATCAGGAGGAAGAACAAGACTATACCGAGGAACAACCTCAAGCTGATAAAATAGGATCTGGTGAGCCGAGCACCACAGTTGCGACTGAGCAAGCTAATAAGTTAGGAGCTAAGTCTCCAGTAAAGGACAAGGTTGGGGAGAACCTTTTGTTGAAACACCTTTCCACATGATTTTGATTTGACAAAATTATTTAAAGTTAATCCATGATTAAGGGGCAATTAAATTTAAGTGCTTTGATTTAATTGTACTAATATGTTTGTTCAATGTTGAGTATAATTATAAGTGAACAGAAATAAAAAGTACAGCAGAATGAAGTCAGCATAAGGCACAGAAGCTGAGTAGAGAAAAGCTCAGCATAATAGAAGAAAAGTCATCTTTAGAACTAACAAGAAAGATGAAGCTGGCCACAGAAGCTGAGTGGAACACAACTCAACATCAAAGGAGAGAAGTCTTCCTCTAAACTAAAGCTTGAAGACGAAGCTGACTGAAGAAGCTGAGTAGAATATGACTCAACCTCACTAGAGACAAAGAACAAAAGCAACGTCTATAAGTTCAAACTGAGTGCTCGTCAGGACAGCGCGAATGATCCGTTTGCTAAAAGACAAGATCCGACAACTGTCTGCACTAATAACAGAAGCTTTGGAATTATGCACGGAGACAGTTTCGAGATGCATGGGTCAACTGGCCGTTAGCTAAAAGACGAAACTGGCGCTAAAAGACGAACCTGGCGGAAGAAGACAAGCCTGACGCCTGCTAATTTCAGACGACATGATTGGCCTGCTACATCTGTATGCTGACCAGTGAATGACGCAAGGAGCCGTTTGAATTCAACGGATACTTCCAGATTCAAATGATTGCCACACCAGGAATTCACTATAAAAGGACAAGTGCTTCACTTGGATCCTTTGCCGAAAATACAACAAGAAAAAGAGCATACATACAAAGAACATTCAAACAAGAAAAAGATCTTACACCAAATTTCTATCTCTGTGTAAAAGCTAGATTGAATTTGTTTTCATCTAAAGTGTTCTTCATCTAGAAAGAACAGATTTGTATCAATTGTAAAAGATTGAGAGAGTGGTGCTGAGTACTCGGTTTTAGTACTCAGCGGTAGAGAAAAATCTGAGTGTTCGGTTATAGCGCTCAGTAGGAGTTGAGTAGACGAATAGAGGAAGGTACTCTTGCATATTCAACTGCCTTGTAAACGGTTTGTGCTCTACCTTTAAAGAGCTCAGTATTGGATTGAAAAAGCCCGGAAGGACTCTAGGACTGGACGTAGGCGGTGAGGCCGAACCAGGATAAATCTTGATGAGTAATTTCTAACCCTTTCTCTCAATATATATATATGTGCTGTTTGCTTAAATTACTCAGGATATAAATTGTATAAGCTGACACTGAGTAATCAGAGTGCTGCGTTGGAAGCTGACCTTAAGTGTTAATTCCCAACTCACAAGTAAAGTGGTTCTAGTCAGCCTCTGACTAAAGCTGTCTTACATCTCTCGGCCGTGCTGACTAAAATTTGAGTTAAGTTATTTAAAGAATTGATTAAGTCAGCATTATTAAACGAAAAAGTTTTATTAGTTCCTAACCCCCCCCTGGAACTAATCACACGGGACCAACAAGTGGTATCAGAGCACAGTAGCTCACTACTCAAAGATATAACTATCTTGAGTTGATCCCTATAAATGGCTGAGAACAGCACTCGTTTCCTTCCTGGAAATCAAACAACACAGATACTCCCTGAGGGATTATCAATTAGACGGCCTCCCTTGTTCTTCGGATCAAATTATACATTTTGGAAGAACAGGATGAAAAACTTTATTCAAGCTACAAACATGAGTGCGTGGCTTGCAATAGTTCAAGGCCCATATGTGCGTTACAAAACAGTAGACAACGAAAAAGCTGTTAAGAGTGAAACTGAGTGGTCAGAAGATGACCTTAGAAAATTAAAAAATAATACTTCGGCTATCAATATGCTTCACTGTACGCTAGATGCTGCAGAGTACAACAAAATTTCAGGTTGTGAGTCAGCACAGGAAATATGGAAGAAGCTGGAAGTGACCTATGAGGGTACAAGCAAGGTCAAGGAATCAAAGGTGAACCAACATATGAGATTATACGAGCTGTTTGAGATGAATGACAACGAAGGCATCTCTGAAATGAACGCAAGATTCACCAATATCATAAATGAGCTGAAAAGACTCGGTAAGAACTTTACAGAAGAAGAGAAGGTGAAAAAAATCTTGAGAAGTCTACCCAAGAGCTGGCAAGCTAAGAAAACAGCTGTGGAGGAAGCTCAGGACCTGACCACGTACAAATATGACGAGCTGATCGGATCTCTGCTGACCCATGAGATCTCAATGAAGAACTTTGAAGCTAAAGAAAAGTCAGAGGATAAGAAACAAAAATCACTTGTTATGAAAGCTGACTCAACCGAAGCTGACTCATCATATGATGAGGAAATGGCCATGTTTACGAGAAAAATGAAGAAGCTGTTCAGAAAGAATGACAAGAACAGCAAAAGGCCATTCAGAAGAAGCGATAAGTACAAAGCTGAGTCCAGCGACAAATACAAAAAGGACAGCTCCAAGCCTGTCACGTGCTTTGAATGCCACCAAACTGGGCACATTAAATCAAGCTGTCCAAATTTGAAGAAAGACAAGAAAGGTAGCAGAAAAGCTATGGTGGCTACGTGGAGCGATAGTGGTGAGTCAACCTCATCAGAAGCTGATGCCACTGAGTCGGCAAACATCTGTTTTATGGCTGACGAAGCTGCTGACCTATGCCAATCTGAGCAAGCTGACCTCTCAGATGACACTGACCAAGAGGACCACTCCAATGAGGTAACATCTCTTTTTTTGCTTAGAAATGAAATGGTCAACGCCCTAAGTGATTTATATACACTGACCAAAAAGTGTAATAAGAAAATAAAGGCACTCAGCAGGCGATGTGATGAGATTGATGTGGTCAAACTGAGTGATCTCTGACATCTACTTCAGGACAACACTAGACAAGATGAAAATTTGAAAATAATACATAAATTTTTCTCTGAAGTCCAATCAGACTCTAAGAAGCTGAGAAAGGACATCACAACCATACAGAAACAGCTGAGTACATCGGCTAAGAAAAGGTTCCATCCCAATGCTGAATTTCAAGGTATTGGTCAGCATAGACATTACACTCAGCAGAACAGTCAGTGTGACTGTTGTGGGAAAAGATCGCACACCATTGATGTGTGTTGGTATACTCGGCGAAATGTCCAATGCGACTTCTGCGGAAAGAAAGGCCATACCACTAAGGTATGTTGGCATGCTCAGCACAATCGTGCTGACCAGAAACAAAATTACCCTCAAAGGGTAACCTATTGTGACTTCTGTGGTAAAGCTGGCCACACCATAAACATATGTTGTCACAAATTAAAATATGATGCTTCACTTGTTCATGCTAACAAACGAGGACCTAAAAAGAATTGGGTATCTAAAGATGAATAGTTCAAAATGCAGGTGAGCCTGAGGTGCGTGAAGAAGTCAAAGCTTTGGTATATTGACAACGCATGCTCGAGGCATATGACCGATGATGAAACTCAATTCTTCACACTTGAGCATAAACGAGGTGGAAGTGTAAGCTTTGGAGACAACAAGAAGGGTAAGATAGTAGGTTCAGGTACTATCGGAGGTAACCCTACTATTGAGTCAGTCTCCTTAGTCAGCGGTCTCAAATATAACCTATTGAGCGTGGCTCAGCTGTGTGACAGTGGTAGAAAGGTTGTATTTGATGCCACTGAGTGTCGGATACTCGAGGGAAAAACAAACGATTTGATTTTAACTGCTCCTCGTGTTGACAACGTTTACATGTTGAGTTTAGAAAAGAATTTTTCGAAAAACATATGCTTAGTGTCAAAGGAGGATAACTCCTGGCTATGGCATAGGAGATTTGGTCATGTAAGCATGGATCTCCTTGCCAAATTAGCAAGAAAGCAATTAGTTGAGGGATTGCCCAAACTTAGATTTGAGAAAGATCAATTATGTAATGCTTGTCAGCAAGGTAAACAAACAAAAAAGTCTTTTCAAAGTAAAAATATTGTCTCAACCAAGCGTCCATTGGAATTACTACATTTGAATCTTTTCGGACCTGTCCAGCCACTCAGCTTGGGCGGTAAGAAATTTTCCTTAGTCATTGTAGATGATTTCTCTCGGTATACATGGGTTCTCTTGCTGAGTAGCAAGGATGAAGCCTTTGAGATGTTTACAACATTGATAAGAAAACTTGAAAATGACAGAGATTTAAAATTAGCTCACATTCGTAGTGATAATGGCGGAGAATTCAAAAACCAACAGTTTGATGAATTCTATGAAGTCAGCGGCATTGACCACAATTTTTCTGCTCCTAGAACTCCTCAACAAAATGGGGTAGTTGAGAGGAAGAACAGAACTCTAGTTGAAATAGCTAGGACAATGCTTAGTGAGAATAGGCTTCCAAAGTATTTCTGGGATGAAGCTGTCAACACAGCATGCTATATACTCAATAGGGCTTTAGTTAGACCTATTCTTAAGAAAACCCCCTACGAACTTTGGAAAGGACGAAAGCCCAATATTGGATACTTTCGTGCTTTTGGTTGTAAATGTTTTATACTCAATACGAAAGACAACCTAGCCAAATTTGATTCTAAAGCTGACGAAGCGATCTTTCTAGGGTACTCAACTAACAGTAAAGCATATAGGGTGTTCAATAAACGAACTCAAGTTGTAGAAGAATCTATCCATATAGAGTTCGATGAAACTGACCCTGTAGGAAAATCAAGTCAGTCTGCCGAAGATGACCCAAGCTCAGATTTCGCTGACCAAAATGGAGCCGCTGAGTCATTACCGCACGAGCTGACCAAAGGTAAAAGCGAACCCAAAATTACCTTTGCTGACCAATCTAAAACTGCAGAGATTGTTGAAACACCAGCTGCTGACAACTCAACATTACCCAAAGAAATCAAAATTCCAAGAGGACATTCGGAGAAGTCCATTCTTGATGCTGCTGAGAACAACCTGATGACAAGAAATCAACTCAGGAGATATCTTAGCAATGTTGCGTTCGTCTCAGTCCATGAACCAAAGAATTTCACCGATGCTGAGCATGACGAATTCTGGATCAATGCTATGCAAGAAGAGCTTGATCAATTCAAGAGAAATGAGGTATAGGATTTAGTACCAAAACCTAGGAATCAAAAGACCATAGGAACTAAGTGGGTCTTTAGAAACAAACTAGATGAGCAAGGCAATGTAGTCAGAAACAAAGCCCGACTTGTAGCTCAAGGCTATAGTCAGTAAGAGGGCATTGACTATGGTGAGACCTTTGCTCCCGTTGCTAGGTTAGAGGCTATACGAATATTATGTGCATATGCTAGTTTCATGAATTTCAAACTATATCAAATGGATGTTAAAAGTGCATTTCTTAATGGATTTTATAAACGAAGAGGTATATGTTAGTCAGCCTCCTGGGTTTGAAGATCCAAAATTTCCAAACCACGTTTATAAACTAAAAAAGGCCTTGTACGGCCTGAAACAAGCACCACGTGCTTGGTACGAGAGGTTGACCAGTTTCTTGCTGACCAGGAACTATGTCAGAGGAAAAGCTGACACAACTTTGTTCATTAAGAAAAAGGGTAAAAATACCCTGCTGGCACAAATTTACGTAGATGATATAATCTTTGGTGCTACTGATGAATCTATGTGCAAAGAATTTAGTAAACAGATGCAAACTGAGTTCGAGATGTCAATGATGGGGGAACTCAACTTCTTCCTTGGCCTACAAATCAAGCAAGGGAAGAACGACATCTTCATCAGTCAGTCTAAGTATGCCAAAGAAATGTTAAAGAAATTTGATATGGAAGAATGTAAGCCCATATCTACCCCAATGGGTACTGACACTGTCCTTTGTGCTGACGAGAAAGGTAAGTCAGTAGACAGTAAGTTATATCAAGGTATGATTGGCTCTCTACTTTATCTTACTACTAGTAGACCTGACATTCAGTACTCAGTATGTTATTGCGCAAGATATCAAGCTGACCCCAGGGAATCTCACCTTATAGCTGTAAAAAGAATTTTCAGATATTTGCAGAGCTCAGTTAATGCAGGTTTATGGTATCCAAATACAAATGACTTCGCACTCATTGGATACACTGACGCTGACTATGGACGAGATAAGCTAGAGCGTAAGAGTACTTCAGGAGGGTGTCACTTCCTTGGAAGCTGTCTAGTATCTTGGTTCAGCAAGAAGCAATCGTCAGTGGCCCTGTCAACAACTGAAGCTGAGTACATTGTTGTTGGAAGCTGTGTGGCCCAGGTCCTATAGATTAAGCAACAGATGGAGGATTATGGAGTACAAACTAACAAAATTGAAGTCAAATGCGATAATAAGAGTGCTATTGACTTGTCCAAAAATCCAATCCAACACAGCAGGATGAAGCATGTCAGCATTCGACATCACTTCATTAGAGATCATGTACTCAAAGGGGAGATCAAGCTGACCTACGTACCAACAGATGAACAGCTTGCGGATATATTTACGAAGCCTTTGGCTCGTGAGCAATTTAACATACTAAGGGGGGCTATCGGTATGTCTAATCCTCTTCAATAAAATACTATGCTTAATTGAAATGTTGAGCGATTACCATACTGAGTGATTTGTGCTAAATTAGTAACTATTGCATGCTGAGCTAAATATGAATTATATCACCCTATGCTGAGTAGACATACATACTGAGTGATTATCTTAAGCTGAGTTACTAAGCACATGAATATTTCCTCTACGTAAAACTGAGCACTCAGAAAGACAAAAACGCTTGAGATTCTAGACACTGAGTAAAGCCAGTAAAACAATAAATGCTAGCACGCGCATTGAAAGCCACCTAGGATAATGTAAGCGCAATAATTAGAAAACACATGCACCGATTGTGTCATAAATGCCAGTATTCCTGTCGATTGATCATCTCGATGCCAAACCGCCATTCCGACCTATCAGATCAACTAGGCACTCCTATAAATAGTGGACGAATTCCCACTCATTTCTCTTTACATTCGAAATTTCTGGCATTTAATCTCTCTCTATCCCAAAACCTCTCAAAATTTCTTAAGGAATCATGTCTGACGATTCACAAAATATCTCCGGTGCCGGTTACGACGACAACCGCTCCGATGAAAATCCTCCTTCCCCTACTCAGCAGGACTACGAAGAGACATCAAGTGAGTCTCAAGGACATGGTCAACATGACCAAACTAAGGGTTCCACTCCAAGAAAAAACCCTCAAGCTGACCAAGCAACTCCGTCAAAGAAACAGAAGCAGCCTAAGGAGAAGGTATTCCTCCCCGTCTACAACAGCGTAAAAGGTTGCGAAGTACTTCGCTGTCGTTGGTTCTCTAAAGAGTTCGTAGAGGCTGAGAAACCCTTCTGTGAGTGGATCTCTAAAAACGGCTGGACCCAACTCTTCTCTCTCCTCGGTAACACCTATCCACACCCGGTAAGGGAGTTTTACACAAACCTCAGAGTTAACAGGGACAATATTAACCACTTAGTGACCAGGGTCAAAGGCAAGAACATCACAATCACTCCATCCTATCTAGCAACCCTGCTAAAGTTGCCAGCCAAAGGTACAAAATTCAGAACCACGAACGACCACGCTAAGCTTGACTACCCTGTTGAGTTTTGTAAGCCGAAGGACCATAAAGAAGAGTCTCAAGACCTGGCGGCGGATCGATTCACCTCAAAGATAGGAAGCAAATCTATCGCCTAAGGCAGCTTAACTTCCTCACCAGGAATAAAAGCTTCTAACCTTCACAAAGGTTCACATATTGGGGTACGGCTGGCCACCTACCCTAAACAATCGGAGAAATCCTAAACCAGATTCTAAAAAGTTACTTGCTAAAAGATATAATGCATTAGTAAAAATAGTTCTGGAAAGAAAAGGGTTCATCTCCGATTGTTTAGGGTAGGTGGCCAGCCGTACCCCAATGTGTGAACCTTTGTGAAGGTTAGAAGCTTTTATTCCTGGTGAGGAAGTTAAGCTGCCTTATCTGATAACAACCCAAATTATTCTTGAATAAGGAATAAGGGAAAATTAATATAAATAATGGCAAACCATTATTCCTTCTAAAAGAGATATTTATGCATGATTAATATGGAATTAATGACAATTATTGCAGGATTAATGCAGGGGTGAATATATAAATAATGAAGAAAAGGAAGGAGTTTCTATCATTATGCCACATCACGTGGACCATGGCGAGATACGCCATAACGAGATACGCCCGATGAGAGCGAGTAGTGGAGACCCGCCATAGCTCTCAAGGAGAGCGTACATACGCCTTGACGGATCAAAGAATACGAAAAGGCGCCTTTATTACCTTCCATGAATGGGAATAAATATAATTAAATGGCAATTAATAGCCATTAAAGGGGAATAAAGGCTTGACTGTTCGAATACCTCAACTCTGAGGGTTTCAATGCTAAATGCTGGGATTAATGGAGAATTGATAGCAATCAAAGATGAGTAATGACATGACTCTTCACCTGCTTCCCCATTAATGCTGAAGGTTACAGAAACCTATATAAATACCCCAGCTTCCTAAGATCAAAGGTACACTTACTGATTCTCTATTTTTGTGCTTACAGTTTATTCTCAGAAATATTACTGACTTTGGCATCGGAGTGTCCCCGGCCGATCCCAACGGCGCCTCACAGGGAAGTGCTCCGATCAAGGATTTTTCCACAAGTTATCAATTGGTGCGGTGATCGTGGATCTCTAACAAACAGAAGATCACAAAATCTTAATTGTATAGAGTTTCACAAAGAACAAAACAATGGAGTCAACGGAATAGAAATCACAATCTCAAACCTTGGCTCAATCAGTACAAACAAATCTATCCAAAGATACAGTTCTCCATATATTGGTGGGAAAGAGTTTTCTACATTAAATCTTGAATTTTATGATGAAAAAGATAAGTTTCTTCCCCTTTCTTATTCCATTTTTAATTAAAGAAAATTGAGATCCCTCACTCTTATAAAGTGCTATGAATATCATTACATGTTATTATGATAAATCTAATAAATTGTGAAAGATAAAGTAATAGACACAAATCTTTCATTAAATCTTGTATGCTCAATATGCCTTATATTTTTATGCATGACGAGTATAATATGTCATTATCATTGAATTAGTACAAGATGCATGTATAAGATCCGTAATCTTGGAATTTTATAAAAAAATTCATCCATTCAAGGTGATTTTATCACTTAATATTAAGATATCATAAAAGGCTCGTGTAATTACAGATAATTTAGGCCTGACCAGTCTTTTGGATGAACATGCATACAACTACAACAACAACAACAACAAAGCCTTAGTCCCGAAATGATTCGGGGTCGGCTAACATGAACCATCATATAAAACCGTGAAAATCAAGTCGTGTCAGCGACACAGATTCGCTCCCTCCACTCCGTCCTATCCACTACCATATTTTCCTCAATTCCCAATAAACTCATATCACTCTCGATCACCCTCCTCCAAGTTTGCTTAGGTCTTCCCCTACCCCTCACCACTACATCCCTTTGCCACTCTTCGGTTCTCCTAACCGGCGCATCAAGCGCTCTACGTCTCACATGGCCAAACCACCTTAGTCGGTTTTCTCTCATTTTATTCTCAATAGATGTAACCCCTACTTTTGTCCTAATTATTTCATTACGCACCCGGTCCTTTCTCGTGTGACCACACATCCATCTCAACATACGCATCTCCGCCACCGACATCTTATGGATGTGGCAGTGTTTCACTGCCCAACACTCCGTACCATATAACAATGCTGGTCTAATTGCCTTCCGGTAGAATTTTCCCTTCAATCTATTAGGCATGCCGGGATCACAAAGGAAACCCGTAGCACTCTTCCACTTCGACCAACCAGCTTTAATCCTATGGGCAACATCTCCATCTACTTCTCCATCCGTTTGGATAATAGATCCTAAATACCGGAAGCAATCCGAGGCCTGAACAACTCTCCCATCTAGGGTGATTGTCCCTGCCTCCCTACTCCTACGGCCGCTAAACTTACACTCCAAATATTCTGTCTTACTTCGACTCAACTTAAAGCCTCTAGATTCTAGAGTTTGCCTCCATAGTTCCAACTTCATCTCCACTCCTTCTTTCGTCTCATCAACCAACACAATATCATCTGCAAACAGCATGCACCATGGTATACCATCTTGAAGTGAACTTGTTAGTTCATCCATAACGATGGCAAAAAGAAATGGGCTTAGTGCGGAACCTTGATGCACTCCAATCGTAATAGGAAACTCTTCAGTTTTCCCAACACTAGTACGTACACTCGTGCATACTCCCTCATACATGTCCTTTATGATGTCAATATATTTCCGCGAAATGCCTTTCCTTATCAAGGCCCACCAAAGTACTTCCCTTGGTACCTTATCATATGCTTTCTCCAAGTCAATGAAAACCATATGCAAGTCTTTCTTCTTATTTCGATAGTGCTCCATTAATTGTCTCATTAGATGGATGGCTTCCATAGTTGATCTTCCCGGCATAAAGCCAAACTGGTTTTCCGAGATCTTCACCGTCCTCCTTAGCCTTTGTTCAATCACTCGCTCCCAAAGTTTCATAGTGTGACTCATTAATTTGATTCCCCGATAGTTGGCACAATCTTGGACATCGCCTTTGTTCTTATACAAAGGGATTAAGGTACTTTTCCTCCATTCTGATGGCATCTTATTGTTTCTCCAAATTTTGTTGAAGAACGTCGTCAACCATTCGATTCCTCTTTCTCCCAAACATCTCCAAATCTCAATAGGGATGCCATCAGGTCCTACTGCTTTCTTCAACTTCATCTTACTTAATGCCATTTTGACTTCACCCTTTTGAATTCTCCGCAGGCATTCATGATTTATCATATCGTGATGGATACTTATATCTCCAACATCTTGTTGGCGATCTCCATTAAATAAGTCATCAAAATAGGACCTCCATCGTTCCTTGATATCCTTATCTCCAACTAGGACTTTCTGGTCCACATCCTTCACACATTTAACTTTTCCGAGATCTCGCGTCTTCCTATCTCTCATCCGAGCAATTCTATATATGTCTCTTTCCCCTTCTTTCGTATCCAATCTTGTATACAGATCCCGATTCACCTTTGCTCTAGCATCTCGTATGACCTTCTTTACTTCCCTTTTAGCCTCTTTGTATTTTTCGTAGTTCTCGTCACTCCTACATTTCCCCAATAGTTTATAGGATTCTCTCTTACTCTTTACTGCTTGTCGTACTTCTTCTGTCCACCAAGATGTGTCCTTACCCGGTGGCATGCTACCTTTAGATTCCCCTAGAACTTCCTTCGCTACTTCCCTTATACTATGCTCCATCTTATTCCATATTGAATCTATATCTGAATCCATATTGCAAGTCCAAATATCTTTTTTGGTCATCTCATCCACAAATTTTTGTTGATTCTCCCCTTGCAATTTCCACCACTTAATCTTAGTCTCTACTTGAGGTGTTTGTTTTCTTATACATTTCCTACTTCGAAAATCTAGCACCACTACTCTATGTTGGGTTGTCGTACTCTCACCAGGGATCACCTTACAATCAATATAACTCTTTCTCCAAGCACTCCTTACTAAGAAGAAGTCAATTTGGCTCGCATTACCGCCACTCCGATAAGTCACTAAGTGGGATGTTCTCTTCATAAACCATGTGTTCATGATACTCAAGTCATAGGCTGATGCGAATTCCAAAATATCATTTCCTGCTTCATTCTTATCTCCAAAACCATACCCTCCATGAACACTCTCAAACCCATCTCGCCTAGAACCCACGTGTCCATTGAGATCACCCCCTAGTACCATTTTTTCATCCCTAGGAACCTGTTGCACCACTTCCTCTAAGTCATCCCAAAAAGCTTGTCTTATAGACACATCTAATCCTATTTGTGGCGCATATGCACTAATGACATTCACAACCTCATCCCCTATCACTAGCTTAACACTCATAATTCTATCGCTCTTCCTAGACACCGCTACTACCTCATCAATATACTCCCTATCAATAAGAATACCTACTCCATTTCTACCCTTATCCTTTCCTGAGTACCAAAGCTTATAACCCCAAGGAGCTATCTCTCTAGCCTTGGCTCCAACCCACTTGGTTTCTTGTAGGCATAATATATTTATTCTCCTCCTCTTCATAACATCTACAATTTCAGCTAATCTTCCTGTCAAAGAACCTATGTTCCATGTCCCAAAGCGTAACCTACTACCCTTACCCCTACCCCTACCATTACCGTGGACTAGCTTATTTACCCGCAACCCTTGCATATTTGACACCACCCCCGGGTCCTGGGGTGGCGCGCCGCTTCGGGGCGACGACCTAGCAACCCTTGCACATTTATCACTACACCCGGGTCTAGGAAGTGCAGCGCGTCGCTGAGTAGGGAACGCCCCAACGGTATTTATATTATGGTTCATGTCATAAGATGTGGCTAAGTTTTACGCTGGCCGCCACAAACCTACCGCAACCCTCCTCCTTTGTCCGGGCTTGGGACCGGCTGTAAAGGCCACCAAGTGACCCTCACAGGCGGAGTTAACATGCATACAACTATTAGAAGAAATTACAAAAAATCATATTTGGTTTTTCTTGTACAATTCACCATCTATATATGGCTTTTCTCATATATAGTACTTTTAATATCAGAAATTCATATTTTTGAATATTGTTTTGTCAAACAGTTATTTCATTCCTTTTTTTACAAGGATGTGTTTATTCATAATAAAAACTGTTTATCTGACATTGTTAGAATTTCTTTTACCAACGTAAGAGACTTGAACATATTGAATCTATTTATGATTATCATGTAATTGTCTCTAACTATTAAAGCCATTATGGACTGATGAATTACCAAATTGGATAAACGAAACTTTCATACCCTGAGCTAACTACAAAATAGTGCAAGTGTCAGTTTTGGATCAGAACATTAATTTATGTAAAATTCTTAGGATATACATGATAATTCCTTAGAGATTGTTTGGATGATGGTATATGAAGGTATGTGATGATGAATTTTGAGTAATTTTCCATACACCCCAAATTGGAGGAGAATCATGGTACATGTCTTTTTCTTCCAAAATTACCCTTTCTTTTTTATTTTATTTATACAAATGAAATTCTATAAGAGTAATTTTATATATAACTATATATTATTAAATCATCACTTACCTTACTTTAATTACACCTCATTCAAATGAGGCCTTAATGATCTCTGAATCCCATTAATGCATGGATGCACAATATTAATTGCAAGTAAATAGCAACTATGTAAGATATCTTATCCAATGTAGAATGTCATAACTTTTATGATGTTTAAAATAAATATGCTATCTTGGATATTAATGCGCATTGAAATAAAAAAGGACATTGTTCTTAAACCATTCTCATTATGGTTATTTATTAAGAATTCATTATGATATTTATGTGCAGTAGTAATCTTTATGGTTATGACCGTTATATGTGGTATTATTAACACAAGCATGAATACAATTCTATTATGAATTTGTTTGACATATAATATTTACTCGGTTTTATCCTTTGACTAAGTTCATTCTAGAGTCAGGGACCAACGTGAAAGAATTATTAAGTTGATTTCAAGATGAACTAAAAATTCCATAAAGAGACATTGCATCATACATGATATTTGCCAACAAGGCCACTGCAAAAAGTCTTTCGCTATGAAGTCTGTTCCATGGATCAAGCCATTGATACCCAAGGTAAGTGAATATAGCTTTTATGCCTTACCACAGTCTTTTAATAATGGACAGGATATGCCCCGCTTCTGGAGTTCTTTCAGTACTAACCCACAAGTACAAGGGAATCGCTAATACTACAACCAGCACCAAACACTGGCATGAAAAGTAAAGCTCAACCCAGAGAGGTGTACATTCGAAGTCACTTCAGAAAAATTCCTTGACTACGTCATTAGCCAAAAAGGAGTTAGAGCAAATCCAGATAAAGTAAAAGCACTACGAGGCAAATGGCGAAAAGAGCGCCTAAATAAAAGCCCTACGAGGAGAAAGGTGAAAAGAGCGCCTAAATGAAAGCCCCACAAAGGGTGAGAAAGATCCAGAGGTTGAACGGGCGGATCATCATACTAGGAAGATTGCCAACAAGTATTTCAAGGTACAAAACAATTCCTAGCAGAACCACCCTTGATGAGCAGACCAATTTGAAGGGGAGACCTGCATTTCTATCTATCTGTCATGGATAAAGCTCTGTGCACCGTGGTTATTCAAGAAGAAGGTCAACAGTTCCCCATCTATTATGTTAGCAAAATGTTGAAGGATGCGAAGACAAGATATTCGAAGCTAGATAAAATGGCTCCAGCGGTTGTGACAACATCCATCCGCGTCAAACCGTAGTTCCAAGCATAACCTCAACATGATCGAGATCAAAATCAAGAGCCGACTTCGCCACCACTGAACACACGGATGATGAGATTGAAAGGCGAGTGTATGCTGCTATAGATAGACAAGAGAACAATGCAGAAAGATACGCCATCCAGTTAACAGGAATTCGCCATTCACAGTGCGGATCCTGGGGTACGAGGCAGACAGAATGCTTAAAGCTTCCAACTTGCCACAATATAAAGGAGAAGAGTGCAATATAAACGGGACATTACATATCCTGAACCCAAAGAAGGGGAGCATGTAACCGTTGGAAGAAACGCCAAAGCGTACTACAGGTTTTATAGAAGAAATGGCCACCACACTGAAGCTTGCTGGGAGCTAGCAAACTAGATAGATTCGTCCAGAATAACAAATAACAAGATGACAAGTAGAAGACATATCCCAAAAAGAAATTCAAAAGTGTCATTAATGTCATAGCAGATGGACCAGTGTATCAGCCACCCGTGGAAAAAGCAAAAATATCCGTTCTGGATAAAACATCCCTCAATTGCCCCTTTTGCAGAAACAGGTCCAGTAATCTCTCCACATACAGATGCGTTGACAATTGAAGGATGTGAGATGAAATGAAGCGAGTAATGGTAGACACGGGCAGTTCTTGCAATGTCATCACCATAGGTGCATTCGCCAAACTCAAGGTTGATCTGATCCAAATAGAAACAACCATTGTTGACATCATGGGAGTGACAGGTCACACTATCCGGACCAAGGACCAGGTAACTTTGGAATGCAAGCTGGCGGATGATGATCAAGCGTGGATTGGTGATCTGGAGTTCTCTATTATGAATGGACAATCAGCTTATAACATCATTCTTGGGCGGCCGTTCATCTCAGAGGTTGCAGCCCTAATTTCCATCCGTCGTATGGCAATGTACATTCCCACCAGAAAAGGAGGAATGATGATTAGCGGGAACCAAAAGGCGGTTCAAGAGACCTACTTAGTGTCACTATCGATCCGCCCACAATTCAAAGATGACGAGGGTGAGGAAGATGAACTTATCACTACAGCTTTGGGCGACACAGAAATGCTCCTTATTGCTGATGGAAAGTGGGTGCGGATCGCCAAAGGATTAAAACCCGAGATCAAGGAGGATGTTACGAAAGTTCTCATTGAGTTTGAAAGCCTATTTGCATAGGAGAATGAGATCCCCACAGGAGTAAGCCCAGATGTGATTACTCATAAGTTAAACATCATTGAGGATGCGGTTCTAGTTGCTCAGAAAAGACGGAACATAGGCCTAAAAATCAGTATTTTTACGTATTCTTATATGTGCATTAAACTGTTATAGTATCCTATATTTTATAATTTATTCTTTCTCGCCATACTTCTTATATTCATTTGCCTAGCTTTTATTCCTGATATACGCCCAGTGGCTGGCGAATGAAAAGTTCCACAGACGGATCAATTACCTCAAAGATAGGACAATTGATCCCCATCACGGGCGGATCCCCTTTCCACAAAGATAAGAAGCACAGACCCTCAGGAGCTTTCAAATAAGCTCAACTCTCTCCTCAAAGACAGGAACAATATTGGTCACCATCAAAAGCGGGTTAAAATTATCTCAAACATGAGAAAATTACACCCTAAACTTTCTCCTCAAAGATAGGAGAACAATAATCTCAGCGGCGGAACGATCTACTTCAAAGATAGGAAACGATTGATCGTCGTCAGAGACAGAGTTAAAACATTTCTCAGACGTGAGAACTTTACACTCTCAAATACTCTTCCCAAAGAAGAGTCTCAAGACCTGGCGGCGGATCGATTCACCTCAAAGATAGGAAGCAAATCGATCGCCTAAGGCAGCTTAACTTCCTCACCAGGAATAAAAGCTTCTAACCTTCACAAAGGTTCACACATTGGGGTACGGCTGGCCACCTACCCTAAACAATCGGAGAAATCCTAAACCAGATTCTAAAAAGTTACTTGCTAAAAGATATAATGCATTAGTAAAAATAGTTCTGGAAAGAAAAGGGTTCATCCAATAATGAAGCCTCGTCTTCATCTCTAAATAATGAAGCCTCGTCTTCATCCAAGTAATGAAGCCTCGTCTTCATCCAAGTAATGAAGCCTCGTCTTCATCCAAATAATGAAGCCTCATCTTCATCTCCAAATAATGAAGCCTCGTCTTCATCCAAGTAATGAAGCCTCGTCTTCATCTCCAAATAATGAAGCCTCGTCTTCATCCAAGTAATGAAGCCTCATCTTCATCCAAGTAATGAAGCCTCGTCTTCATCTCCAAATAATGAAGCCTCGTCTTCATCTCCAAACAATGAAGCCTCGTCTTCACCAAAGTAATGAATTCACGTCTTCATCATAGAAATAACGAAGTCTCGCCTTCACAAATGCAAAGTAAAAACACTTTGGAAAATGAGTAAAGGCTAAAAATTCAAGTGCCTAGAGTGCCAAAACCCTCCATAAAATGCACAAAAGTCCTTAAATGGCTGATCATTCTTACTGATCCCTAAGGTCGGGTCATTCTCCTCAATATGGCAGAACTGAAGAAAAAAAGTCCCTAAGGCGAATCATAATCCTATGTGGTAGGAACAAATGGTCCCATAAAGGGCGGGTTATTCCCTTTCTAAAGGAAATACAACTCTCAAGAAGCCCCTAGAGGCTATCAATGGATACGGTTGGCCACCTATCCACAAGGAAGCAAAAGCCCCTAAAAGTGCATCGTATCCATATATGATCCCACATAGGGCGGATCTTGTTTATAAGATCCCGCATAAGGAAGCCCTTAAAGGCGCATCAATTCCCTAAAGAGCTTTTTATACCTTTAGGGGGGGCTTCTGATAACAATGTTGAGCGATTTCCGCAAGTGCACGGTATACGCTTGTAGTAATAAAAGACATCGATCCCATAGGGAACGTTTTTCGAACAAAACTTATTTACAATCGGTTAAATTTACTTTTAGGTTTATAATATGGAAAAATCGTTTAATCGGTTTTGGTTTTGAAATTGCTAGAATGAGAATTAGATTAGATTATGAAAATGTTAGAAAATACTCTGATTTAAGAATGAATTTGCAAGATAGGAACGTTTAGTACTTTTTAGAAAAGTAAACAAATGTATTTATTTGCATTAAGCAAAGAAAACAACTTTAAACTTTGTACGAATTATAAAGATGAAATAAATGACGGAACCTCTAATTAATTGGCTTTGAACATGACAAAACCCTTTCGGGATAGTTGCCCTTAATCAAATTAAAACTCTTTCGAGATAATAATTTGCCTAAGTGTTCAACAAAGTTTCCTTGTAAAGATTTTGGATTAAATACGTTTTAATGAAAACACCAGCAGTCACTTTAGTGGATTGGTTACCATAAGTGCTGCATAAAAATCTATCGAATAGAACGCACTTTATTAGATGAAATATAAATTGATACAAGTTTACAGAGAATATGGAGCATGGAAACATTCGACGACTTGCAAGTGAACGGGTTGTCAATCCTTTCCTTGGGTTTCGTTAGAGTTTGTCAGGCTCAGGGGCGGATCCTCTACTCAATCTTCTCGTTGAATCTTCATAATAGAGACTGGGTCGGTCTACTACCAAAATGAAAACTAAACTGGAATAATGTCTAAACGCTACTAAACTTGTTATTATTGAATAAACAATGTGTGTACAGCATATTGCTTTTGAACAGAATCGAAGTCTAACTTCTGAATCACTTGATTCGGAATTTCTACATAAATTCTATACTAATCTCTTTCTTCTACATATCTTCAACGCTCCATCAACTCTTTATTTATAGATGTTGAAGAGTCTTGATTGAAGTTTCGTGTCCGTTGTGAAGGATCGTGTCCGTTGCGAAAGGACGTCTTTATCCACCCGAACGATCGCGTTTCGTCGAAAATGAAAGTGTGCAACTATGCCCCTAAAAACTCCCGCTCGTACCGAGAATAATAAATTCTCTACCGAGAATGGGGGAGCATCCATTGGTCTTCAAACGAAGGAAGGAAAAGCTGGGGAACGCGTGTCGCGACCGTGAATTTGGGGGCCGCGGTAGCGGCACGGAACGTTTTTTGGCTCTTCTGCTTTCGTTCGCGTCCTCGATTTGGCGTTATTAATTTCTGTCGTCTTCGACTCCTTTTGTAGGGTTTTTTCTTCTGTTTTCGAGCTCTTTTCGTTCCTATTTGGATTTTACCAAATATTTATGTGCATTACAAGAAAGAAACATATTCGAGAGTAAAAGCTTTCTAAACAGTTATAAATAGCATAAATTCGTAGCAATATCGATGTAATTATTGATGATATTTTAGGTATATTTTGGGCTTAACAAATCCCCACACTTAATCTTTCGCTAGTCCCGAGCAAAATTTCACTAAATTTATTCTTTAACTAATCTCTTTATGAAAAAAAAACATATATCTCTGTATTACCTTTTGAATTAGTTAAGCCAAAAAAACTAACTTCGCATGGCAAATTTATACGCAAAACATCAAACTAACTTAGTATAATATACGATATATCATTCGTCTTGTATTTCCAATTTTGAATTGAAGCATTCGGGACGATATAAGCACACATGTTATTGAGTCTTTCGTCTCAAGGCATTTCAAAGCACAAAATTTCCTTTCCCAAACCTAAACTAATATATGAGATATATATATATATATATATTTTTTTTTTTTTGAAACAAATACTAGATTAATTAGAACGAAAAGAGGTATCCCGAAGCAGAATGTCTTGAATGAATACAGGACTAGACCAATGAATGAAAGAATTAGCATAGGAACGAGCATTTCTTGCTAATGCATGAGCTGCCCCGTTCGCTAACCTTGACGCAAACTTCACCTTAAAACCCGGGTGAGAAAAAAGAAAGTCCCTAATATCCCTAACAACCTGACCGAACTCAGTGAGATCTCTATTTTGTGTTTGGATCGCGTCCAATACAACTTTAGCATCGCTTTCAAAAATTACTGAGCTATATCCTAACAACACAACCCAACCCATGCTTTCCTTAATCGCCATTGCCTCCGCCATTTTCACTGAGGTTGTTCCTGTCATATAGGTGCTGTAACCTTGGATGAAATTACCCATGCAGTCGTGTAGAATAGCTCCTGCACCAATAACACCATCGCTTGGGAAGATCGCAGCATCTACGTTGCATTTTAAGAAGGAACTTGGAGGTAGCTTCCATCGGATGACTACTGGTTCTCTCATACCGCTGCCATCATTTATCAGAACTCCGAACTCTGTGATCTGCCCTTCGTGCAAACTGGTGTGGTCCATCTGATTTTGCTCTATTTCACTGCCGGCAACCGCTGCTGTCACCTCCTCATTAATCAAAATTGATGCATTCGTCGGCCTTCCAGGGATTGC
Source organism: Euphorbia lathyris (assembly GCF_963576675.1). Taxonomy (NCBI): domain Eukaryota; kingdom Viridiplantae; phylum Streptophyta; class Magnoliopsida; order Malpighiales; family Euphorbiaceae; genus Euphorbia; species Euphorbia lathyris. The sequence continues at coordinate 89,291,096 of NC_088911.1, read as the reverse complement.
AGCATTGCATCGTGTTGTTGCATCACTATCCGCAGCAATATGACCGTTGGTAGGATAATGTCGATCCGCTTGGTAACCTGCAAAATAGAAGCAGCTCGTCAGAACTTCCTCCCTCCCCGCCCCCTCACTTCCGCTTGGTATGAGATATATTAAATTTAAATAAGTTACGCCCGAGATAAGGGTGGTCTTGATCGTAACTTTATACGTATTTTTATTTTATTGCTTTGTGTTTGCTTAAGAGGTACCGATCATGCCATGGGTGGACGCAATCGTTACTTTAAACTTATACACGCTTATTTTTTGCTTTAAACGTTCCTTTCATACCTCGATTGTGATAAGGGTGGTCGCAATCGTGGCCAAAAGTAAACGGTACTTAATTATCCTTCCCTTTCATACCTCGATTGTGATAAGGTTGGTCTCAATCGTGGCCAAAAGTTAAGAATTCAACTAATTGATTAATTAATATGAAATATAAAATTGAAATTGGGAAAAAGAAAGATAGCACATTCATCCTATATTGATTTAAAATTCAACATGTATTATGGCTAAAGTTTCCTTAAAAACTTCAATTGGTGTTAATGTAAGACGAAATCAAACCGAGCTAAAAAATTGTTAGTTCAATTTAATGCCTATAAACCTAATTGAAAATTTAAAATAAGATTTATTATATCATGAATTGCCTGATATAAAATAGAGATTGAATATAAAGAATTTTTGAAACTAAAATACATTCACTCGAGACAATTTCACTTAAAATCGTATCGGAGATTTGTGAAAAATTTTGAAAAATAGTACCCGTATAGAAATATTATTTCTAACAATAATGATAACCTAAACAAATAATCATATTAACTTATGGTTAATTTATGAACATATGAAAAAAATGTGTTGCATTTATTCGTTTTGCAAAATAATATTTTCGTAGCATTTATTCGTATACGTATAGAAATTGATATATGTATATCTCCTGCCACACTTAAATTGGACCATGTCCTCATTGGTGCAAAAGAAAATAATGGAGAAAACATAAAAAAATAAATACGAAATAAGGCATACGAAACAAAGATAGAAATTGTAGCAAATGAAACATTCAACATCAAATTAAAAATGGAAAATTGTACCAAACATAGGAAAATTAAAATTGTACCAAATATAACAAGATAAAAATAAAAGGAAATGAAGCAACCTATGCTTGAGGCGGGGAATCCGGAGGTGTAGGTGAAGTCTCCACATTTCGGCGTCGGAAAAAGGAAAGCATCCGATGCCGAGTCGATCTATGTTCACGCCTCAAAAGGTTGAGGTTGTCATTCATCACCATATTATTTTCTACCAAATCATCAATTCTTAAGTTCATTTGACGATTGTTGGAATTGATTTGGTCCAAAATCCTCCGCAAATCCACCGGATCATCTGCTTGAGGTGCTTGGGGTTGTGGTTGAGCCTGGGGTTCATCTTCCTCTCCTACCACCTCTCCACCGCCTTCGGTACCTGCATATTGAGAACTTGAAGCGCCACCACCCATAGTGCCACGAAGGTGGGCAATACGGGAGGCATACGAAATAAAGACGGGAGGACCTTGTGGTAGCAATAAATGAGCCCGCTCAAGAGCCGAGATGTCCAAAAGTGGAACATACCCACGGTAGGTGGACATGTCAAAATCAGCCAATTCACCCCGAGCTCCCAACACAATAGTGGTGATAAAATTACAAAGAGGGATTTGAATGGTAGTAGCCCTCGAAGCACGGAACAAATTATCGAACATCATGCCAATGCTATCAATCCTCAAACATTTAGACAAGCTATCCAAAACATATAAATCCCGAACCTGGACCTTTGAACTCTCCACACGACCAAACAAGGAGAAACTCAAAAATTTGTGAAAGAAGAACACACAATTGTCCTTAATCAGCTTGCTTGAAGTGTTTTTGGAATTAAAATAGTCTTGGTCCGAAAGAGTTTGCCAAACAGCATCATTATCAAAATCTTTAGGCTTATCATAAAAATTAGACGTAGGGAAACCAAACATGTTTCCCATTGCTTCATAATCAATGGTGTATGTGATACCATTATTCCTAAAAGAGATTGAGGTTTTCTTCTTGTTCATGGTCAAAGTGACCAAAAATTCCACCACATATTCATTAATACGCGGAAAACGCATATTAACGAATTCTTGCCAACCTAATGCCTCAATAAAAGCATCAATTCGAGTAGAGAAATTCAATGTTCGTACCGAATGGAAGTCTAAGAAGTGCATATCCACAAATTGGCGGTCGGCTTGTGAAAAATGTTTGAAACGAACGGCTTCCTCCTCCGAAGCGATGTCGAAATAAGCTCCACATTGAACCCGAAGGCGATTAGCTTCCGTAACAGCGGGCTTGTTACCAACACGCTTAGTCCTTACCATGGTAATGGTGTTTAGTGTGTTTTAGGGTTTGAGAAGAAGAAGAAGACGAAAAAGGAATTGAGAGAAAGAGTAAAGCTTGAAGATGAGTTTGGGGGTTTGAATTTGAAGTGATTGAAATAGAAAAGAGGATAGAAATTGGAGTGAATAAATTAGGAAGAGTAAAAGTAGGTTTTTGGGGAAGAGTTTGGAGTAAGGGATTGGGTAAAAATAGAGGTGATGTGAGGTTTGTGTAAGAGGTAGGGTTATATAGGGTGATTAGGTGATTGTATAGGTAGAATAGGAATAGGCAAAAATATTGGCAAAATCAGAATCAAAAGGGCATATATCACGCGTGTCGCGACCGCGAATAGCAAAGCTGCGGCCGCGGCACGCGATTTTCAGGGAATTTTGCCCCTGAAATTCGTCCATAGTTGCTGCTCATGCCGAGAATTATTAATTCTCGGTAGAGAATTGGTCAAAATGGACTATTTGGGTGCCTATTGACATGGTTTGTGCAATTTTGTTGATGATTTGGTTCCTGAACTTAATATAAAGTGTCCCTGCACTTAAAAACTAAAATAAATGACATTAATTGCAAGGAAAGCCAAAGGTTTAACCTTAATAAATTGAATTAAAGTGTAATAAATTGGTTTATGAATAATTAATGAAACTTAAATGTTCATTTATTCATATAAGTTAAGAGAATCATATTAAGTGCATAATAAGTGCATATAAATATATATTATTAATATGAATTTAATCAATTGAATGAATTAATGTTTTAAACTAAATGAATGAAGTTTGTAAAAATTGGATTTGGTGTGGATATATGTTTTAGTTAAGAAAACCATGATTGTTCAATATTATAGATTTTATATAGATTTAACCATGATTATATAGGAAATGGAAAACATAATCTAACCTTTGTAAAATTAATAAATGAACTAAAATGAAATAGAACTTTATTGAATAAAATAAAATTATAAAAACAAAGAATGAAACCAAATAATACAAAAACACACAAATATTTACAAAAAGAAAAATAACTATAAACCTAAACTATTCTATATACTCATCCCTATCAAGTGGGATATTTCTGGCCTTAATACGATCAATTTGAAACTGCACGAAAGTTTCACGTTCCGGTGCAGACAGAAAGTGAGGCCCTGCTCGAAAGACACGTTTTACAAGTCCTTCGTGCTCGAGAAATTCATAGTCAATTGTCGGGAAGAATTCATCATCACTCTAGGGAACATCAATGGTACCCTTTGTACCAAGAATTATTCCACAGATTATATTGCCGAACCCAATCTTCTTATCCTTGGATCGAGAAGCGGCGACAAGACCCTCCATCAGAATCTTTGAAGAATCTACTGCATTTCCCTGGAATATATCTCCAAGGACATAAAGATCTGTGTCACGGACCACACTACTGAATGTGCGCCCGAATAAACTGTGACACAGGAATTTGTGCAAATACAGCATGGAGTTGGAGCGAAAAGAGTGATTATAGGCGAGTTTTGAATTGAATCGCCAGAAACCAGTGAGCATTCTCCAAATGTCCGAGGATGTCATGTCTCGTCCAGGATGACGTTTGATTGTATCCCTCGGGGGAAAACCAAACCAAGCATGCAACTCGGGATAGCCGAAAGTAAAGATTTCGCCTTGTCGACGAAAACTGAGACGTACGCGTCGTTTATTAGTGAAACGCACGGTACAAAAGAATTCGAGTATCCAGTCGCCTATTATTGGAAATCGCATTTGGGCGAATTTTGTCCACCCTAGGCGTTCCATATAGCGGCTCATGTCATCAGTAATGCCTAATTGGCTGTTAAGAAATTCATCCATATACAACATTCCGGTGAAGAATTTGTAACGGTGATTCCAATAACGCCTACCTTCATCGTGATTGAAGATAGGAAAAGGCGCCCCATATCGCTTGGATAAGTCTGGGTGTTTATTGCTTGAGGCAGCATTGTGCCTTAAAGTTTTGTATTTGGTAGGCATGGTGTTGGCTTAAAGGAAACAAAGTTTCTGTTACTAAATAAAAAATGGTGTTTTGAAGAAATCAGAGGTTTGATAAAGATGAAAAGAATTGTAACAGAACTTGAATCCTCTAGGACTAATTTATAAGAGTTTTAGATGAAAAGAGGTGTTGTTTTAATCATGAAAAGGTATAAAATTACACCTTTCGGGAACGAAGAAACTTAAGGTTTCGTTTGTCAAGAGGTTTGTCGAAAGGTTTAGGTTGATTCAGACCTGAGTGTGCAGGAATTTCGCGTGTCGCGGCCGAGAATTCCGAATTCGCGGTCACGACACGTTGATTTCCTTGCGGAAATCAGGCGTCGTAAGCCATGTCCTGATTCACGGTAGAGAATTTATTATTCTCGGTAAGTTCAGAGAATATCTAACCTGTTTGGACAAATCTGAAAAATAGAATTCTCGGCAAAGAATTCCAAATTCTCGGCAGAGAATTGCCTGAAACTTCAATTTCACTCTAATTTCCTAAAATTAATTCTAAAATCATGAAATAAACATATTTTATGCATATAAATCATAACATAAAGTCATCTAATCACAAAAATGGCATGTGGAAATAAAAATAAAAATAAAATAAAATGAACAAAAATATAAAAAGAAAACAAAATAAACTGTGATCGAAAAACTGAGTGATTTATACGTCAGAAAATCTTGTTACGAACGGAATTTCTATTTGTGAAATATTTTCGTAATAGATTTTACATCGATTACCATTAACTTTGAAACGAATTCCGTTAGGACCTTCCAGTTCTAAAGAACCATAATCGAATGTTTTGACGACTAAATATGGTCCTATCCATCTGGACTTAAGTTTTCCTGGAAATAAACGAAGTCGTGAATTAAATAACAGCACTTTATCCCCAACATTAAAGTGTTTGACTTTAATTTTGGCATCGTGCCATTTTTTCACTTTTTCTTTATAAATCTTTGCATTTTCGTAAGATAGATGGCGTAACTCATCTAACTCATTTAAGTCGAGCAAACGTTTCTTACCTGCTTGTCATAAATCAAAGTTAAGTTCCCTAATAGCCCAATAGGTTTTATGTTCTAATTCGACTAGCAAATGACATGCCTTCCCATACACTAAACGGTATGGAGTCATTCCTATTGGTGTTTTAAATGCAGTACGGTATGCCCATAATGCATTATTTAGTTTACAAGACCAATCTTTTCTTGAGGATGAAACTGTTTTCTCTAGAATCCATTTGAGTTCTCTATTTGATATCTCCGCCTGACCATTTGTCTGAGGATGGTATGGCGTTGATACGCGGTGGCGTACTCCATATTTTTTCATAAGTGTTTCAAAACTTCGGTTTATAAAATGAACACCACCATCACTAACGATGACTCTTGGACAACCAAATCTACAAAATATATCATCAAGAAAATTAACGACAACTTTAGAATCGCTCGTCGGGGTTGCAATTGCTTCCACCCACTTTGAAACATAATCAACGACAACTAATATGTAAGTTTTACCAAAAGAAGGGGGAAAAGGTCCCATGAAATCTATTCCCCACATATCGAAGACTTCAACTTCTAATATGGTTGTGAGGGGCATCTCATCTTTCCTTCCTAGATTTCCTGTTCTTTGGCACTTATCACAACGAGTAATAAATGAACGGACGTCTTTAAACATCGTAGGCCAAAAGAAACCACATTCAAATATTCTAGCTGCTATCTTGTTAGCTCCATTATGTCCTCCATAAGAGCTAGAATGGCATTCCGACATTATGGATTCATATTCATTTTCACCAACGCATCTCCTAATTATCCCGTCACCACAGGTCTTGAACAAAAAAGGATCTTCCCAAAAGTACTGTTTAATGTCGAAGAAAAATTTCTTCTTTTGTTGGAAATTTAATCCTTCCGGAACAATATTGGCTGCAAGATAATTAGAAATATCTACATACCATGGTGACATGACGCTTTTCATTTGATAGAGATGTTCATCAGGGAAATCATCTCGTATACCGTTAGTTTCACCTATGGGACCGTTCTCATCTTCAAGTCTCGATAGATGATCGGCGACAAGGTTTTCTACTCCCTTTTTGTCTTTTATTTCTATATCAAATTCTTGTAACAATAAAACCCATCTAATTAGACGTGGTTTTGCATCCTTTTTAGCAAATAGATATCTTAATGCTGCATGATCAGTGTAAATAATAACTTTCGAACCTAACAAGTATGACCTAAACTTATCACATGCAAAAACTACAGCTAACATTTCTTTCTCAGTTGTGGTGTAGTTTAATTGTGCACCGGAAAGTGTGTGACTTGCATAATAAATGACATGAAGTTTCTTATCCTTCCTTTGTCCTAAAACACATCCGACAGCTAAATCACTTGCATCACACATAATTTCAAATGGTAAATCCCAATCGGGTTTAGCAATAACAGGTGCACTGACTAAAGCTGTTTTTAATGTTTCGAAAGCTTTAACGCAATCTTCATTAAAATCAAAGGTGGAATCTTTCATGAGTAGATTAGTGAGTGGTTTGGAAATTACAAAAAAATTCTTAATAAATCTTCTGTAAAAACCGGCATGTCCTAAAAATGATCTTACTCCCTTAACAGTAGTTGGAGGGGGTAATTTCTCTATTACTGAGGTTTTTGCTCTGTCCACTTCTAATCCTTTTTCAGATATTTTGTGACCTAAAACAATTCATTCGTCAACCATGAAATGACATTTTTCCCAGTTTAATACCAAATTTGTTTCTTCACACCTAGACAAAACTTTATCCAAGTTTTCTAGGCACGAATCAAAAGAATCTCCATAAACTGAAAAATCGTCCATAAAAACTTCCATGATATCTTCAATGAAATCATTAAAAATTGCAGTCATACAACGTTGAAATGTTGCAGGTGCGTTACATAGACCAAAGGGCATTCTCCTATATGTAAATGTTCCGTAAGGACATGTGAAGGTTGTTTTATCTTGGTCATCCGAGTAAATGTATATTTGAAAGAATTCGGAGTAACCATCTAGAAAACAGTAGAAAGCGTGACTAGCTATCCTTTCGATCATTTGATCAATGAAAGGAAGAGGAAAATGATATTTCCTAGTTGCTTTATTTAAATTTCTATAATCTATACAAACCCTCCAACCAGTGGTGGTTCGTGTAGGTATTAATTCACCTTCTTCATTCCTTACAACTGTTATGCCTCCCTTTTTAGGTACACAATGGATTGGACTAACCCATTCACTATCCGAGATAGGGTAGATGATTCCATTGTCCAGAAGTTTAGTAATCTCATTTTTTACTACTTCTTTCATATTCGGATTTAGGCGTCTTTGCCTATCCGCTTTAGGTGGCTTATCTTCTTCTAAGTGAATTCTGTGCATTACAATGCTCAGATTAATACCTTTTAAGTCTGAAATTTGCCAACCCATACTTCCTATCATATTTCTAACAACTTCTTTCAATTTCTCTTCTTGGACTTGTGTTAATTTGTTAGAGATAATTATAGGTAGAGAATCGCCTTCGCCTAAGAAAGCGTACCTCAAATGACTTGGTAATTCTTTAAGTTCTAATTTAGGTGGAACTATAATTGAAGGCAGAACTGGTCCATCTTCTCGAATCAAAGGTTCTGGGTCCTTATCTTCTAGTTCCTCACTCATTATAGGTTCTATTATTTCTTCTTTTTGAACAATGTCATTTACACATTCTTCAATTAAATCAAGTTTCATACAAGCAAAATCCTCCATAGGATATCTCATCGCTTGATTCATATCAAACTCAATCTTATCATCGCCTATTCTTAAAACTACTTTCCCTTCCGACACATCAACTAGAGCACGTCCCGTGTTCATGAACGGTCTACTAAAGATTAGCGGACAATTTACGTCATAAGCAAAATCTAAAATAACGAAATCGGTAGGAAAAATAAATTTGTCAACTTTAACTAAAACATCCTCAATTATACCGTATGGTCTTTTAGTGGTTTGATCCGCTAATTGCAAAACCATATTGGTACGTTTGATGTCTTCTTCTAAGCCTAACTTATTAAAAATAGATAATGGCATCAAGTTAATGCTTGCTCCTAAATCACAGAGACAACTGGGAAATTCAATATCTCCCAATTTACACGGAATGGTAAAACATCCGGGATCCTTGAGTTTAGTGGGCAAATTGCTTGACACAATCGAACTGCAATCTTCAGTTAGTGAAATGGATGAAATTCCTTCCCAACTGATTTTCTTTGAAATTAAATCTTTGAGGAATTTACCATAATTGGGAATTTGCGTAATCGCATCCATAAACGTTAAATTAATATGCAAATTCTTAAGTTTGTCTAAAAATGTTAAAAGTTGTTTGTCATAGTCCTTATTGCGGACTTTGTGTGGAAAATGTGGTTTGGGTATAAAAGTTTTTGTACTAGAGTCAATTGGTGTATCTTTTTGTTTTAATGTATCTTCTTTGGGCTTCGGTAAATCAGTTCCAGGTAAAGTCGAATTTTCGGGCATTTCCGGGCCTAAGTAATTTTTCCCTGAACGAAGAGTGATAGCCTTAACATGCTCTTTCGGATTTTCTTCCGTATGGCTTGGAAGACTTCCCTCTTTGCGGGATGGAATTGATTTAGCGAGTTGTCCAATTTGAATCTCCAAATTATGGATGCTAGATGATTGGTTTTTAATAAGCTGATCGAATTTATTCTCGATCCGTTTAAAACCATCGTCGTGATTACTTATTTTTCCGCTCATAGCATCAATAAATTTGTCGATTTTAGAAGATAAAGTGCTAATCGTATCTCTTGATTGATTTTGATAATTAGTAATACGATTTTGATTAGCATTAGCATTATTATTATTATCTCTCCAGTTAAAGTTAGGATGATTTCTCCATCCAGGATTATATGTATTGGAATAAGGGTTATTATATTGGTTTTGCCCTTGGACAAAATTTACCTGTTCAATTTCGCTCATACCTTCGTAGTCCACATCCGTTTGGATTGGCTTACCATTAGAATCACACGGTGCCATAAACCTATCAATTTTGTGCAATAAGGCAGAAAATTGGGCTTGCAGCATCGCTACTGGATCAAGATTCACTATACCTTTAACTGATGAAGTAGTTGAGGATGATGGTTTCGCTAATGGTACGTGTCCACGTTCCGCGGGCCACATACTGCTGTTGATTGCCATTTCCTCCAAAAGTTCTCTTGCTTGGATAGATGTTTTCTTCATGAATAACCCTCCAGACATAGCGTCCAATGAACCTCTAGTCGTAGGATTTAATCCATTATAAAATGTTTGCATTAAAAGTTCGGCGGGCAATTGGTGGTGTGGGCATAAACGTTGAAGTTCTTTAAAACGTTCCCAAGCCTCATAAAGAGTTTCATTATCATTTTGAGAAAAAGATGTTAACTCTTTAATGACTTTTGCGGTTTTTGCTAAAGGAAATTTTTTTGATAAAAATGCTTGGGCTAATTGCTCCCAAGTCTCAATTGATGCGGCTGGCATAAAAGTTAACCATTCTTTGGCTCGATCCTTAAAGTAAAAGGAAAAAGGCGAAGTTTGATTGCTTCTGCAGTTACATCAGTAATTTTAAAAGTGTCACAAATTTCTAAAAAATTTGTCAAATGGGTATTAGGATTTTCGTTAGGTAACCCGTAAAATGTTACGTTATTTTGCAACATATTAAGCAACGCATGCTTAATTTCAAATTGATTTGCATTAATTTGGGGTCTAACTATACTGTTTGTTACACCGGCCACTCCTGGCCTAGCGTAATCCATAAGTGTGGCCATAACTTCTGGCTCGGTAATTCTAGTTTTTATTGGGGTTTTGTTTTTCTTTTTCTTTTCTTTCTTGTTCTTTTTAAGAGTTCTTTCAATTTCTGGGTCAATAGGATCTGGTGACGTGCCTGAACTTCGAGAACTGCGCATGAACTTGAAATTTCGTACGACCCGAAACTACCTACAAAACAGAATTTGAAAAATAAATATGTTAGTAATTGAAAATAAATAAAATATAAAAGTTTAAATAAGTATGAATAAACCTAGATTCGTAATAAAACACGAAAAATTTAAAATTTTATCAAAAATTTTGGCGTTCCCCGGCAACGGCGCCAAAAACTTGTTGAGCGATTTCCGCAAGTGCACGGTATACGCTTGTAGTAATAAAAGATATCGATCCCACAGGGAACGTTTTTTGAACAAAACTTATTTACAATCGGTTAAATTTACTTTTAGGTTTATAATATGGAAAAATCGTTTAATCGGTTTTGGTTTTGAAATTGCTAGAATGAGAATTAGATTAGATTATGAAAATGTTAGAAAATACTCTGATTTAAGAATGAATTTGCAAGATAGGAACGTTTAGTACTTTTTAGAAAAGTAAACAAATGTATTTATTTGCATTAAGCAAAGAAAACAACTTTAAACTTTGTACGAATTATAAAGAAGAAATAAATGACGGAACCTCTAATTAATTGGCTTTGAACATGACAAAACCCTTTCGGGATAGTTGCCTTTAATCAAATTAAAACTCTTTCGAGATAATAATTTGCCTAAGTGTTCAACAAAGTTTCCTTGTAAAGATTTTGGATTAAATACGTTTTAATGAAAACACCAGCAGTCACTTTAGTGGATTGGTTACCATAAGTGCTGCATAAAAATCTATCGAATAGAACAGACTTTATTAGATGAAATATAAATTGATACAAGTTTACAGAGAACATGGAGTATGGAAACATTCGCCGACTTGCAAGTGAACGGGTTGTCAATCCTTTCCTTGGGTTTCGTTAGAGTTTGTCAGGCTCAGGGGCGGATCCTCTACTCAATCTTCTCGTTGAATCTTCGTAATAGAGACTGGGTCGGTCTACTACCAAAATGAAAACTAAACTGGAATAATGTCTAAACGCTACTAAACTTGTTATTATTGAATAAACAATGTGTGTACAACATATTGCTTTTGAACAGAATCGAAGTCTAACTTCTGAATCACTTGATTCGGAATTTCTGCATAAATTCTATACTAATCTCTTTCTTCTACATATCTTCAACTCTCCATCAACTCTTTATTTATAGATGTTGAAGAGTCTTGATTGAAGGGTCGTGTCCATTGTGAAGGATCGTGTCCGTTGCGAAAGGACGTCTTTATCCACCCGAAGGATCGCGTTTCGTCGAAAATGAAAGTGTGCAACTATGCCCCTAAAAACTCCTGCTCGTACCGAGAATAATAAATTCTCTACCGAGAATGGGGGAGCATCCATTGGTCTTCAAACGAAGGACGGAAAAGCTGGGGAACGTGTGTCGCGACCGTGAATTTGGGGGCCGCGGTCGCGGCAAGGAACGGTTTTGGTTCTTCTGCTTTCGTTCACGTCCTCGATTTGGCGTTATTAATTTATGTCGTCTTCGACTCCTTTTGTAGGGTTTTTTCTTCTGTTTTCGAGCTCTTTTCATTCCTATTTGGATTTTACCAAATATTTATGTACCTTACAAGAAAGAAACATATTCGAGAGTAAAAGCTTTCTAAACAGTTATAAATAGCATAAATTCGTAGCAATATCGATGTAATTATTGATGATATTTTAGGTATATTTTGGGCTTAACAAACAACCCAAATTATTCTTGAATAAGGAATAAGGGAAAATTAATATAAATAATGGCAAACCATTATTCCTTCTAAAAGAGATATTTATTCATGATTAATATGGAATTAATGACAATATTGCAGGATTAATGCAGGGGTGAATATATAAATAATGAAGAAAAGGAAGGAGTTTCTAGCATTATGCCACATCACGTGGACCATGGTGAGATATGCCATAACGAGATACGCCCGATGAGAGCGAGTAGTGGAGACCCGCCATAGCTCTCAAGGAGAGCGTACATACGCCTTGACGGATCAAAGAATACGAAAAGGCGCCTTTATTACCATCCATGAATGGGAATAAATATAATTAAATGGCAATTAATAGCCATTAAAGGGGAATAAAGGCTTGACTGTTCGAATACCTCAACTCTGAGGGTTTCAATGCTAAATGCTGGGATTAATGGAGAATTGATAGCAATCAAAGATGAGTAATGACATGACTCTTCACCTGCTTCCCCATTAATGCTGAAGGTTACAGAAACCTATATAAATACCCCAGCTTGCTAAGATCAAAGGTACACTTACTGATTCTCTATTTTTGTGCTTACAATTTATTCTCAGAAATATTACTGACTTTGGCATCGGAGTGTCCCCGGCCGATCCCAACGGCGCCTCACAGGGAAGTGCTCCGATCAAGGATTTTTCCACAAGTTATCAACTACCCTGTTGAGTTTTGTAAGCCGAAGGACCACAAAGGAGAAATAGCCAACACGTGTATGGGTCAGCCTCAGAAAATGGCTCATTACATCCTGACCAACTTCCTATTCCCAAAGGTCAACTCCTCCTCATCAGCCTCAAACTTTGAGCAATGCTTCATTTGGCATATGCTGACCTATCAACCATTCAATATGCCTTTATTTCTTATCGGCGCATTCCAACGGAGCACCGAGAAACTCAAGCTGAGCTCCCTCATCACGAAAATTCTTCAAGACCATCAAGTAAGCACGGTCGAAGAAGTTGAGACTTGGGGAACAGAAATCACAGCAGCACTACTATTTGGGTTAGCCTATGATCAACCCATTAAATCAAAGAAAGGCAAAGGTACAGAAGAAAATGAAGAAGTGGATAATATGGTTGAAGCTGCAACCAAGAAAGGAAAGAAGGTAATGGTTGAACCCGCTGACCGAACAAGGCAAGATAAGAAGCGCAAAGCTGACCAATCCGCAAGGGATGTCAACACAGCTCCGAGGAAGCTGAGAATAATATCTAGTGGGAAGAAAGCTGCTCATGAGCAAACTCAAGGTGAACCTAAGTCAGCGGAGAAAATGCAAGTTGAGCCTGAGGAAGAAAGTGAAGAAACCCCTTAGTAACCTCTGCAAAAGAAGAAGAAAAATTCTGGGTTAAAGCCAATTGATGCACCTCCTCTTAACTTTGTAATTTCCGAAGACTCACACTTTGTGAGAAGTCAAGAGATTGATCTTGAGAAAACTCCTACTGACCAAGACGAAGAACTGGGTGATATTGGAGGTCAGTTTCATGCTAATAAGATAGGCTCTGTTGAGCGAAGTGAGACAGTTGCTGCTGAGCAAACTAAAACAGTTGATGCTGAGCCGAATGTGAATGTTGCTGCTGAGCAAAGTGAACAAGTTGAAACTGACCAAGATGAGCATAGTGCAAAGTCACCAGTGAAAGACAATGTGGTAGAAGGCCTTGATGCCGACCTTGGTATTAACTCAGCCTCTGAGTCCCTTGACTCCATTGCTGCTGATCCCTCTCCTCCAACAAATAAGAATAGCACAGGCAAACGACTCAAACGAAAGGCTCAAAAATCTCTAGTCATTGACCTTCTAGATGATTCTCCCCTAAGGGAACCAATCACTAACCTCACCACACTCCAGTTTCAATTCTTCTCCACCATCACTGAGCCAACTCCTGAATAACTCAAGGAAAAACAAGCATCTGTTTCTCAAGCTGAGGAACAAGCCGATCCCAAAGCTCCTCAAGGTCCAATTTCTGCCGAGCAAGTGCTCGAAGTTCCTGCTGCTCAAGACAAAGAGTTAGCAAAGGAAAATCCTGCTCCAGTCAGCTCTGAACTACCCCAACCTTCTGTCAATACTCAGCTTCAGACTGATACTGAGTAGGTCAATATCTCTGCTGATCCACCTCTTCCAAATCCTTCAACGCAGAATGATAACCGGTCAGCTCCTCATGCTGACCTGAATAAAAGTCCAGCCACTGACCACACTGGCACCTCTGTTTCTGGACAGCACCAAACACCTCCTCCATCCGGTGCTACTCATATTCCGGCCTCTGAACCTCAACGTGATGAATCCTATATTTACTTGCATGCTATTGAGTCTGGCCGAAGAATCATCGACTCAGCTCAAGCCTTACTTCAGGATATTCATCAAAACAATGACAATGTTGTTGGGTCCGTTAAGGTTGAGCCAACACAACTCTCTTATGTCATTCAACTTTTAACTGAAATCAAGGGTCTCAAGGACTTACTGAGTGTCATGACATCCTTTCAATCTCAACAACCCAAGCAAGAATCAATAGTGAAGCTGGCCGAACTCCAGCTGATGATGGTGCACCATATGAACTCTATCCAAGGTCAACTCAATACCTTATCAGCTGTGAACTCAACATATGCAACCTCTGCTGAGGTAAATCAACACTTCTCCCAGCTGACCTCTGAGCTGATCGGAACTCGTGAGCTTATCTCCTCCTCCTCCTAGTGTTCCATTGAACAGATTAGTGAAGCTGTTCGCCTCCTCAACCTGAATAAACAGGAAATGGACACTAACCTCGTGAAGACTAATGAGATTCTGCAGTGTACTCAATCTACCCTTAAGCAGGTTCGGCATACCAAAGTTCAACGTCAAAATTATGACACTGCCCTGCTCAAGATGTATCATCAATCCTATGCCAAACTGACCGACTCTATCACTTGGATCGGGAAATCTCAAGAGTATCTCTTAAGCATGCTTAGTGCCAACATTAAGATTCCCGCTTCCACTATGGCCGATGGCATGGCAGTCTTCGACAGTCTTCGGGAAAGTACGAATCAACTTCGACTGTACTCATCCAAATTATCTCGTGCTGCTCAATAGGGAATCTTCTTTCGTCCTCCTTTTAATCCCGATGCTGGCAAAACGGGGGAGAAAGAACGCGCTGATGAAACTCAGCAGAGACAAAAGGAGATAACTCAACAGAACTTTGGTCCATCTTCTGCTGACCCAAGAAATCCAAGTCAGCAACCAAGATCTGCCAAAGGCAAAGGCAAACTTCAAGTCAACATGAAAAGATAGATTAGGAATAGTCCTAGACTTGTAACTTTTGGCATGTTCTATTTGTGTTATGCTGACTATCTATATTAGCATCTTATTTTTATCCAAACTGACTTATCTATATGCGATGCTTACCTATTATAACTCTATGCTGATCTGTCATACTTAATCTGAACATTGAACCAAGTAAAAATCTTATGAACATAAGGAAATACAAGTAAAACATACTCAACATACCCATACAATAACTCTGATACATACGTGCCACACTGAGTAATAACTATATGTTCCAAGTATTGACAATCTTCTGAAAGCTGACCTATCTTGGAAGATCTAGAATTGAACTAAGTCAGTATAAGCATGTCTTATTTTTACTCGATTAAATCTTAGAAGGTTTAGAGTCAATTTAAGTCAACAGATGCAACCCTTACGGGGGAGTAATTTTAGAAGAATGAAAAGTGATTCAATCATGGGGAAATTTAATGCTGAGTTCCAAAATTAAATATTTTTGCCAACATCAAAATGGGGGAGTTTGTTGAAACACCTTTCCACATGATTTTGATTTGACAAAATTATTTAAAGTTAATCCATGATTAAGGGGAAATTAAATTTAAGTGCTTTGATTTAATTGTACTAATATGTTTGTTCAATGTTGAGTATAATTATAAGTGAACAGAAATAAAAAGTACGGCAAAATGAAGTCAGCATAAGGCACAGAAGCTAAGTAGAGAAAAGCTCAGCATAATAGAAGAAAAGTCATCTTTAGAACTAACAAGAAAGATGAAGCTGACCACAGAAGCTGAGTGGAACACAACTCAGCATCAAAGGAGAGAAGCCTTCCTCTAAACTAAAGCTTGAAGACGAAGCTGACTGAAGAAGCTGCGTAGAATATGACTCAGCCTCACTAGAGACAAAGAACAAAAGCAACGTCTATAAGTTCAAGCTGAGTGCTCGTTAGGACAGCGCGAATGATCCGTTTGCTAAAAGACAAGATCCGACAACTGTCTGCACCAATAACAAAAGCTTTGGAATTACGCACGGAGACAGTTTCGAGACGCATGGGTCAACTGGCCGTTAGCTAAAAGATGAAACTGGCGCTAAAAGACGAACCTGGCGAAAGAAGACAAGCCTGACGCCTGCTAATTTCAGACGACAGGATTGGCCTGCTACATCTGTATGCTGACCAGTGAATGACGCAAGGAGCCGTTTGAATTCAACGGATACTTCCAGATTCAAATGATTGCCACACCAGGAATTCACTATAAAAGGAAAAGTGCTTCACTTGTATCCTTTGCCGAAAATACAACAAGAAAAAGAGCATACATACAAAGCACATTCAAACAAGAAAAAGATCTTACACCAAATTTCTATCTCTATGTAAAAGCTAGATTGAATTTGTTTTCATCTAAAGTGTTCTTCATCTAGAAATAACAGATTTGTATCAATTGTAAAAGATTGAGAGAGTGGTGCTGAGTACTCGGTTTTAGTACTCAGCGATAGAGAAAAATCTGAGTGTTCATAGCGCTCAGTAGGAGTTGAGTAGACGAATAGAGGAAGGTACTCTTGCATATTCAACTTCCTTGTAAACGGTTTGTGCTCTACCTTTAAAGAGCTCAGTATTGGATTGAAAAAGCCCGGAAGGACTCTAGGGACTGGACGTAGGCGGTGAGGCCGAACCAAGATAAATCTTGCTGAGTAATTTCTAACCCTTTCTCTCAATATATATATATGTGATGTTTGCTTAAATTACTCAGGATATAAATTGTATAAGCTGACACTGAGTAATCAGAGTGCTGAGTTGGAAGCTGACCTTAAGTGTTAATTCCCAACTCACAAGAGAAAAGGTTCTAGTCAGCCTCTGACTAAAGTTGTCTTACATCTCTCGGCCGTGCTGACTAAAATTTGAGTTAAGTTATTTAAAGAATTGATTAAGTCAGCATTATTAAACGAAAAAGTTATATTAGTTCCTAACTCCCCTTGGAACTAATCACACGGGACCAACACCTTTATGCTGACTTAGGACTCAACTTCTCCTCTGAGTCACTTGACTCTCCTGCTGTTGACCCTTCTCCTCCAACCAAAACTCCAAAAAACAGTACAGACAAACGGTTTAAGAGAAAGGCTCTAAAGCCCAGTGTGATAGATCTGCTGGATGAATCACCTCTGAGGGACCCAATCACAGACCTAACTGGGCTCCAGTTTCAATTCTTCACCACCATCACTGAGCCCACTCCAGACCAAGCAAAGGAAAAACAAGCCTCTGTTTCTCAAGCTGAGGAACAAGCCACAAAGGGTCCAATTTCTGCCGACACTTCCGCTCAACCTTCCACTGAGCAAGTGCTCGAAGTTCCTGCTGCTCAACATCAAGAGTTAGCAAAGGAAACTCCACCTGCTAAAGACAGTGCTGAGTTGCCTCAACCTCAAATCCCGACTCAATTTCAGATTGACCCTGAGCAGGTAAATAACACTGATGAGCGAACACTTCCATCCTCTACTGAGCAGTTCGTAGATCGGTCAGCTCCTGTAGCTGGCCTAAATACACAAAGTGCAGCCATTGATCAAGCTGGCACTTCTACTTCTGGGCAGCACCAAATACCTCCTCCATCTGGTGCTGACAAAAAAACGGCCCCTGAGACTATGCACACTCAAACTAAAGATGATTCTTACACTTTTCTCAATGCCTCTGAGTCAGGACGGCGAATCATCAACTCAGCACATATGCTTCTTCAAGCCATAGATCAGTCTCAAGCCGATGCTGATTGGTCTATTCCTACTGAGCCAACTCAATTCTCCTCTGTCACTCAACTTCTGACCGAACTTAAGGGTCTCAAAGAACTGATGAGTGTCATGACTTCCTTAGTCTCTCAGCAGCCCAAGCAGGAATTTATGGTCAAGCTGGCCGAACTTCAGCTGATGATGGTTAATCATATGAACTCCATAGAAGGGAAAATCAACGCCCTAACTGCAGCAAACTCATCATCCGCCACTTCTGCTGAGGTCACTCAGCATTTTACCCAGCTAACTGCCGAGCTAACCGGGGCTCGTGAACTTATCTCCTCCTCTTCTCAGTGCTCCATTGAACATATTGGTGAAGCCATTCGCCTACTCAACTTAAGCAAAGAAGAGATGGACACTGACCAGGTCAAGACCAACGATATTTTGCACTGCACCAGGTCAACACTTGCGTATGTCCGGCACATCAATGCTCAATGTCAGTCGTATGATACTGCGATGCTCAGGATGTACCATCAATCTTATGCGCGAATGACAGACTCAATCACTTGTATTGGGAAGTCACTTGAGTACCTACTCAGCATGCTCAGCGCCAATATCAAGATCCCTGCTTCAAGTATGGCTGATGGCGTGCAAGTGTTTAAAGGTCTTAGGGAGAGTACGGGTCACATGTAACACTATTCATCCATACTGACTCGTGCTGTTCAACAAGGGTAGTTCCTTGCTCCTCCCCTTCAATCGAATGATGCTGGCAAAACGGTGGAGAAAGAACAAGCTAAGCAAGCTGCTGGAACTCAGCAGAAACCGGGGGAGAAAGCTAAGGATAAACAGCCAGCTGCCGCAAATCAGCAGAAGCCTCTTGGTTCAACTTCTGTTGTCCCGAGCAATCAACGTCAGCAACAAAGAACAGCCAAGGTCAAAGGCAAATCTAACCAAGTTCAAGTCAACATAAAGAAATAGATTAGCAATAGCCTTAGCTTATGACTTGTGATTTTGTATCTGGCATATCTTTGTTAAACTGGCTATCTATACAAGCATCTTTTTCTACAAATTGACTATATTTATGTGATGCTTACTTGCTGTGTTTATATGTTGATTGAACACATGACCACTCATTGAACAACAAATTAAAACTTGTGAACATAGAGATTAAACAAGTATATCATACTCAGTTCACTCCAACTTTGATAAATGAATCCAACTCTGATACCTGAACTTAATGTAATATCTCTGATACCTAAAGATAGGTAAGTATCAAAGCTGAGTAATGATCAAATGTTCCAAGTATTGACCTTCTTCGGAAGCTGACCTTAGGCTCTTTTCGATTAAATCTTAGAAGGTTTAGAATTGAACTAAGTCAGTAATTCAAGTCCTAGATTCACTCAATTAGATCTTAGAAGGTCTAGAGTTGAACTAAGTCAACAGATGCAACCCTTATGGGGGAGTTTTTTGAAACACTCAATCATGAGGGATGCTCAACACTGAGTTCCTTGATTAAATACTTTTGCCAACATCAAAATGTGGGAGTTTGTTGAAACACATTTCCACATGATTTTGATTTGACAAAATTATTTAAGTTAATCCCATGATTAAGACAATTAAATTTAAGTGCTTTGATTTAATTGTACTAATATGTTTGTGTAATGTTGAGTAAGTAAACTGACTAAAACAGGAACGAAGTGTTCATAAAAAGAAAGATAGAACAAGGTCAGCATAAGCAGATCACACAGCAGAAGCTGAGTGGAATACAACTAAGCTTTACAAAAGAAATGTCTTCTTTAGAAAAGCTTGAAGGCGAAGCTGCAAAGTTGAACTGAGCAGAATTCAAGACGCCACTAAGTCAAGCTGAGTTTAGATCAAGTCAGCACCAATGATCCGTTTACTAGAAGACAAGGTCCGACAAATCTCTGCAACAAATCTGAAGCCTCGAAAAAATGATCAAGGATCTTTTCGAGACGCATGGACCGTCTGGATTGTGGCTAGAAGACAAACCTAGCGCTAGAAGACAAACCTGGCGCAAGAAGATGAAACTGGCAAGCCTGCCTCCTGCGCAAATCAGAAGACAGGATTGGCCTGCGATTCTGAAAGCTGACCAATGCATGACGAAAGAAGACCGTTCTTCTCAACGGCTATGTCGAATTTTCAAATCATTGGAGCTTCAGAATTCACTATAAATGGACAAGATCATCACTTGGATCATTGCCGAACACATACAAGAGATACAGATAAGCAAAATCTTCACTAAGTCAAAAGATCCAAAAGAGAAGCTGTCTGAATAGAAAAAGCAAGTTCTTACACCAAATTCCAATCATTGTGTAAAAGTCTAGAGTGAATTGTATTCATCTAAAGTGTTCTTCATTTTGTGAGAACAATTTTGTATCAATTGTAAAGGTTAGAAGAGTGAAGCCGAGTACTCGGTTTTATACTCAGTGGTAGAGAAATTCTGGATACTCGATTATAGTATTCAGTGGCAGATAAGATTGAGTAGACGAATAGAGGATGGTACTCTTGCATACTCAGTTGCTATTGTAAACGGTTTGCGCTCTACCTTTAAAGAGCTCAGTAGTGGATTGAAAAAGCCCGGAGGGATTCTGGGGACTGGACGTATGCGGTGAGGCCGAACCAGGATAAGTCTGCTGAGTAATCTCTAACTCCAACTCTTGATATATATATATATATATATATATATATATATATATATATATGTGTGTGTGTGTGTTGCTTGCTTAAATTGCTCAGGAAATAAAATTGTATAAGCCGACACTGAGCAATCAGAGTGCTGAGTTGGAAGCTGACCTAATGTGTTATTTCCCAACTCACAATCGAAACAACTCTAGTCAGTATCTGATTAAAGCTGTCTCATATCTCACTCAGCCTTGCTGACCTGAAACTGAGTTAAATTATCAAACATTTAATTCAGTCTGCATTATTAAGCGAAAAAATTATATTAGTTCCTAACCCCCCCTTGGAACTAATCCTATTACGTTACACGGGACCAACATTACTAACGATGATAAAATGGTGCACATGTGAAGTGTAGATGACAATATTCATGACTAAGAAGACAGTTTGATAAATTATTTCTCAAATTAACCCAACTTGTCAATGCTAGGAGTAAAATTGCTTTTGGCTGTCAATATTAGGGGTATAATTGTACCATTTTAGACGTTAAGGGTAAAATTACTCCTAGCTATGAATGTTAGGGGTATTTTTGCTCTTTATCCTATTATAAAATAAAAAATGTGTTACACAAATTAATAAAAATAATATATATAAAAAATAAAAAATTTATTGAACGTAACAAAACCTTGTTCTTCCGATAATTATGTTGTAGAAATATAAATAATGTTCTACCAAAAAAAATAAATAACTAATGTTAAAGAATAAACATATTTTATAGAAATAAGAAGGATAAGTTTGTCAATAATAAATAACTACAAACAATTGTTTATGAAAAGCTCCAAATAGGAGCTCTTCATGAAACGCTCCAAAACGCTGCAGTTTCCAGAGAAAATGTTAAACGTTGCGGTTATATAAACCTAACCAAACGCTATATTTCATGTGGTTTGGAGTGAAACATTAAACGCTCCTCCGAAAATCTGAAACAAACACGCTCTAAGACTTGCATATATATTTGTGATTCTTAACATGCCTATATTGTATTTGTATTGTATTGCATTTGCGAAAATCTTTCTATTATGGTCATACTTACCTTTAATTCGGCTACTCCATCCTATATGGTCATACCATCAATTTCGTTGGGTTCTCCCAAACCAATGTTTGATTTTGCAAGATTCATATCATGAGAAGTCGGAAACACAAATTCTGATAATCGGGGTATTGTTGTTGGTGCGCCATAAAAATACGGAACCTCAAGGATTCCTACGTTTAAATCAATCATTCTTATTGTTGTATTAGCTACCTCAGTTTGCATCCTCCTACCATCCACATCGTTTTCATCATTGAAATCAACGTCATTGTATTCTGCATGATCGAAATCATCATCATCAGATCCAATTTCACCACGCGATATACATCCAAAATCAATATCTTCTTCGAAATCAAGTCACTCAATCCCCGTTAATCGCCCGCTACTGCTTGCGTCACATGTGTAATCATTGTTTAACCCAATCTCCTCAACTCCATAAGGAACACTGGGACCAACCCCAAACGCATTGTACGTCGTATTTATATAGGCAACTTGCACTTGGTTGCCGACCATTCCTCCTCAAATTGACTCCTTATAGCATAATTGGGGAAATCATTTGACGAATCATATGAATTATGACACATGCCATCAATGTTTGTTGAACTCTGACCATCCCAAGTAGAAGTCATATGAACATAATTAGCATCAGCAATTGTGTACGTCATGATGACTCCTAATTCGTCATTATTCCCAAATGTGAACCTCTCAAACTCAACATACATCTCAACATTGTGATAACCTTGAATATAACTCAAGTTATCATAAATGAGTCCAAGATCATCGTTATCACATATGAAAAAAATAAGAAAACATCATTGATGATCATTCGCACTTAGGAGACTTATAGACAATTCGAGTCAACTTTTCATCTTCGTCCAATCATATTGCTTTGGATATTCGAGACAATAGTGCAGCATATGACGACCTATTAATAAATTTTAAATGTTTGTTCTTTGTCGTATTACTTGAAGCATCATATTCAAAACCGGAAGAAGAAATATTTAACTTTCCACCACAATGAATGATGTACGAGATATGATCAGACATTGTATCATACCTATATATATCAATAATAAATATCTAATTATACAAGCAAAAATATCCACTTCATACCAATAATCAACTTCAGTTTCAATTTCATTGTTAAAAAATCTACTTCATACCAATAAAAAACTAAAAACACTTTCAAATTATAATAAATAATAAATTAAAAACACTTTCTATCTATACAAATAAAAATATAAATTATATCAGTTATACTGATAATTAACCTCAATTGGTGTCGAAATTTAGAATATTTAACGTTAGTAATTGCAAAAAAAAAAAAAAAAAAATTCACAACACACATCACTTTTTTAAAATTATAACTAGGTATATAACTAAAAATGTCATTATATACACATACACAAATATATAAATATATTTAGGTATATAATATAAATCAAACTTCCTAACATTTTTTTTCTACCATTTTAAATCTAATTTCTAACATTTTTATACAAATCATAAAATATCAGTTACTTTATATATACTAATTTCTAATATTTTTTATACAATTTTAAAATAAGAAAGACAGTAATAATCTTCACGGATCAAATAAACCATGAAGACTGCCCCCTTTTCAGAAGTTGACTTCTGAAAAGAAATTATATTCTCTTGAAGCTATTACGGCGCACGAGGCGCCATAGTGGCTTCTACCCATTACGATACACCAGACACCATAATAGAAAATCATTACAGTTGTAGTGTTTTGTACCATTACGACGTCAGGTGTGCCGTAATGGTACAAATTTTTAACTGAGGTTGAGAAATAATCCTTTTTAGGAAATATTTTCCAACCCAACCCAAAGGTATAATAAATATTCTCTAATTTAACCCCCAAATAGAAGATTAACCCCTTTAAATGTTGTTTGATTTTGTTAATGTAATGTTTTTTTTAAAAAATAAAATAAAATGTAATGGTATTTTCAATAAAAAAAATAGAAATTGGGCAACAAAAATAAAAATAGTTGTACTCCATACCGTACCCTCTCTTTAAAGTCCAAAACAGAAGGCATCATTATCAAACACTACTACTTGCTGTCTTCTCTCTATATATATACGCCCTTTGTCTATTCGATTTCTACAAAAGAGGTCTATCATATCACCGCTTCAACCACCGTCTTCTCCGCCTCTCTTCACTCTCTCAACCCTCTTCTTGCATGGCAGTGAGCTTACTTACGCACGTGATATCCGACCTCTGTCTTGGCAAACCAGCGCTGAGGTCTCTTCCACTCACAGCCACCGTTGCTGAAGCTCTCTCTGCTCTTAAAAACACTGATGACAACTTCCTAAGCGTATGGAAGTGCGATCATACCTCTAAATCCATAACTAAAACTGGCTTTAATGGAGATCATGTTGACGATGATAATTGTAAATGTGTAGGCAAAGTCAGTATGGTTGATGTTATTTGCTATCTTTCACAGGATAACAATTTGGTCTCACCTGCTGTTGCTCTTGAATCTCCTGTCTCTGTTCTATTGCCTGAGATTCCTGGCCTTGTTATGCATGTGGATCCATCTTCGAGGTTTGTTGAAACTTGTGTTTTTTGGGTTTTCGTTTGTCTTTCTCTTTGTTTTTTATTCTGTTCAAAGTTTTTGTTTTTTACACGATTGATCTGTTTCTTTCTGTTTAGTTTCTTTTTGGGAGTTTCTTCCATTGGAAAGGGTTCTGTTTTAGGCTTGTTGAATGCATTCCCAGATGGTAAAACTCCCATCATTAGCTTTTTTTCTTAATTATGACTTATTTCATCAAATCTATGTTAGTTAGATGCTTAATCTTGGATTTATGTAGTTGTTGATGTCAATTTTGAAGTTTTTCCCCAATTTGGCACTTGCTTTGTTTTCTGATTTGCTCATTACTCTGCTTTCACAGCTTATTGGAGGCAATTGATCTGATCATTGAAGGAGCTCAAAACCTTGTGGTACCAATTAAGACAAGAGTAACAACCTCAAGAAGAAAACATCAGGCAAAAGTCTCAGCAACACTCACCGGACTAACCAC
This sequence comes from Euphorbia lathyris, assembly GCF_963576675.1. Classification (NCBI taxonomy): domain Eukaryota; kingdom Viridiplantae; phylum Streptophyta; class Magnoliopsida; order Malpighiales; family Euphorbiaceae; genus Euphorbia; species Euphorbia lathyris. The sequence continues at coordinate 89,266,359 of NC_088911.1, read as the reverse complement.
CATCCACGACGGCGGCCGGGAATTCTGCTGGTTAGCTCAAGAAGATATAGTCAGATTCCTCCTAAGTTCAATAGGCCTTTTCTCTCCAATCCCAGCACTCTCAATCGACACACTCGGCATAATAACTACTGAAATATTCACTATAACCTACAACTCACCGGCTTCCGCCGCATTGGAAGCGATTTCCACCTCTCTGGCCACCCAAACATCGGTGGCCGTGGTGGACGGCGAAGAAGGTGTCCTAATTGGAGAGCTCTCACCCTCCACATTAGCCTGCTGCGATGAAACTGTAGCAGCAGCCATCACAACCCTATCTGCCGGAGATCTAATGGCTTATATCGACTGCGGCGGCCCGCCGGAGGATCTTGTTAGGGTTGTTATGGCACGGTGTAAGCAGCGAGGCCTGGAAGCTATGCTTGAAGAATTCACGAAATCAAGTAATTCACTAGTCTCGCATTCATCATTTTCTTCATCATCATCATCAGATGAAGAGTCGGTATCAAGAAGGTATAGTAGATCAATGAGCTATTCAGCAAGAATGGGGAGAAGAGCAGAAGCCATAGTTTGTCACCCGAAAAGCTCACTTGTAGCAGTCATGATTCAAGCAATTGCACATAGAGTGAATTATGTGTGGGTTGTAGAAGATGATTGTAGTTTGGTTGGAATTGTAACATTTTGTAATATGTTAGAGGTTTTTAGAGAACATCTTGAGTCCTTAGCCTAGCCTAAGCTAAGAATGAACATCTTGAGCTTTTCTATTTGTAGTATAGTTTTGTTTGATCTTTTCTGTTGTTAAAAAAGGCTTTTCTTTTAGGTTGTTGATGAGGAGAGAGATTAAGTGTTTTCTTTTTGGTGTTTTGTTTGTTTAATCAAACTTTTGGTTTGTGTACTTTTTTTTTTTTTTACTGTATCCTGTAATGTGCTTTTAAGCTTTTTGTTGCTTTTCAATGATGGTATCTGAAAAAGGCAAATGACATATTCTTAATTCTGGTATATTTTGTTGATCACGAGTAGTAGTATAGTGTTATTCTTTATGGTATTTAATTGAGATGATGGGTTGTATTTATTGATTGGGGAGCAATGATTTTACCTAATTATATCAACATCTGTTTGTCCTACTAATTCAAAAGAAAGTTAGAAGATCCAAAGGAAAGGTTGCTCAACTTTTTCAATCAATGCTGAGTTGACAACTCATAGGTGTGGAATGCCCATTAAACACATGTTCCCTCCCCTTCTACACTATTTTGTATCTCCACATTTATGACAAACTTCCTCAGGAATCTTTCCGGATTAACTCGTAAAATAAAACCAAATGTTAGAAGGGATCGGAGTCCGACGAACCCGCTCTGATATCTAAGTCAATAGGTGCCTATGAAGGGTTAAAGAGTATAAGGACTGAATGTGAATTATAGAGTTAACGTACCATAAGATATGGTTATATCTATCTATATATAGGGTTAGACTGAATCCTTTTCTTTTAGGAATCTTTTATATATTAGGATTCCTTTTCCTTTTAGGAGTCTGGTTCTCAGGAGAAGTCCTTTATGATGAGGAGTCTTTGACCTAACCGCATGGGTGTTCCTTCTTTAGGAAGAAGATATTCAATGCAAGCTTCGTGGTAGGTCTGAAGGCTTGTTTGGAGACACGTCGTGGTTGATCTAAGGGATCCTGAGATGCCACATATCGATATCATTTTATATAATATCATATGTCGGTTCTTCTTCTTCTCTTTATAAAGGCATCGATTTGAAGGGGGTGTTGATTCTAGGGAGGTGAAGAAGGCTATTGTTCCTAACCTCCAAAATTTTGAACAACCATCTACTTCAGATGATATCACACTAACGAAGTTGGCCTCCATTTATCCTGAGTTTACACATTTGGGGTTTTCCCCTCCCACGACTAGGTGATAACTCAAGCACCTGAAGGTTTTCTGGGATTTTATAAGATCTTCTTGGAAAACAGGGTTCGTCTACCCTTCTCCCCCGCCATTGTAAATGTTCTAAACGAGTTCGACATTTGTCTTGTCCAGTTATCCCCTAATGGATGTCTAAATTTGCTTGGGTTGGTCAAAGTATGTGAGGATATGGATTTTGAGCTGACTAAACCCTTTTCCGCCATATTTAGACTCCTTTCTATGAGGAACAATGATTATTTTATGTGAAGATCGAAGATTCCCTCCATCCAGCCTTCTTTTGTTTCTAGTAAGGCTTCCAATTATAAGAATTTTAAACATTCTTGGTTATGGATCTTCCTGATAAAGGATGAAGTAGGTAAACCCTTGGATGGGTCTCTATACCATGAGTCTGTGGACAAGGATAATTGGCACGAGATGGTTCCTTTATCACCACCATAGAAGTGTATGCACACTTTTATGACTAAGTTGAAATCTACTTTCACCAATGAGGATTTATTGACCCATATGGCTGAGAACATCTCATTCATGCTCAAATCTTCCCGAGGCACATAGTTTATAAGGAGGGGACTACTGAATACGATGATTTGCTCGCATGTATGTATTGATGCTTTCTTCCCATTTTAATTCATTGATTCCTATGTTTGCATGCTCTAATATGTGAACTTGGTGGCAAACATTACTAGTTTGCGAGCTTGCCGAATGAAAGGCCGTTGAAGAAAAGGTCAAGGTTGCTACTGACTCCTCTGTTTCTTTTCCCATGGGTTTGTCTTCCTCTTCAGGCTCGTTGTCTAGCTCTGTTGGAGTTTATGTCATCGGGGCTGGGGTTTCTACTTCTTGTGAGCATTTTTCTTGATATTTTGATTCGTTTCCTTCCTTTACTTCCTTTTTAACTTTTCTTTATCTAGGCGGAGTATTTGCCTTTACTTAAATTCATTCGGCCGAGCCTTCCCTAGCCGAGAATGAACCCATAGCTACCATCCTTATGTCTTGTTTTTCTCCTCCCGGTTCTGGTGGAGTCTGAGTTGTATCTGAACCTGTCTTATTTCAACAGAGCAATCTGCCTCTATTGAGGAGGTGGCTACTGAAGAGGATGTTGTTATGAAGGATAAGGAGCCTCTGAAGGGCCAGGCTTCAGGGGAAGTTGTTGAAGAAAAGGTTGTGGGGTAAGTATTGGCGTGAAGCGGCCTACGGCCATGCCCGAAGCTCCCCCTTCCAAAAAACCTAAGGTAGAATTTTCAAGGAAAGATCTATTACTAGGGGTCTGTCGTAGGCCCCAATGCTCAAGTTTCTCACCCTTATGCCACTCTCGTTTCCCAAGGTGATGGAAGGGCATCCGAGATCATTCCTGATTGGCCGGATTGGATACCTGAAGAAGTGGTTATTCCACCCGAAGAACTGGTTAATTATAACATGTTCAATACGTATAGTGTGAGTGTTAGCTTCTTTGATTTTGGGTAGCTTCTCCTTTTGCTTAAATGTTTCTTGGGAGCTTTCCTTCATTCTTTATTCTAATGTGATTTTTATTTTACATCTCTAGAGGACTCGTAATCCCTCTGGGCCTTGTCTGGAATATCCCTGGATAGCTTAATTCGTTGCTCTATTGGTTCGGGTGCCTTCAGAGGCGTCCCTTTGCGCTAAGGCTAGTAATGAGGATATTATGGAGCTAAACAACATTCGTCAAGCTCAGGTTTGTTTCTCTCTTTCTCTTGTTGGATGTGCTTTTCCTTTTGATTTTGTTTTAATTGACTCTTTCGTCTTATTGGTAGGTTGTTTCTTTGAATTCTGAAGGTAACGCTTGGCTTCAGTCAGCCCTTCATCAAATCAACCAGCTGGAGGCTAGACAAAAAATTTATATTAGCCTTCAAGTTGAAATAGACTTGAAGATGGCTCGTGAGCTTCTTAGTCAGTGTGAAGACAAAATCGGTGTCCTTTTCTAGAAGCTGTTGCTAAAGGAAGAATCACTAAATATGGCTATGGACAAGGCTGAATCTCATTAGACAGCCATGAATCGTTTTGAGAGTGATTTGTTGGAAGTACGGGCAGCCCAACTTAAGGCTAAGGATGAGGCGAAAGCTGCTAAGGTTGGTCAACTTAAGGCCCAAGAGACCGTAGAAGGCTTGAAGGGAAAACTAGCTTATGCTCGAACTGAACATCGTAAAGCTCAAGAGTTGGAAGCTACGTTTAGGGACGAATGTAATCAAGCAGAAGCTCGAGAGAAAGCTCTGGCAAAGGATCTTTTCAAGAGGCTAACACCAAGCTCTTAGCTCGGCTTGTTGAATTTCATGGAGAGTTAAATTTGCACTAGGAAGAGCTAAAGGTGGCCAAAGATGATCCTAAGATGCTGAGAGCTTTTTTCGAGAAGCATGATGAGGATCTAGCCGAACTTTAGGAAGATCTAAAAAAGGCGAAGGTGGGGAAGAAGGGGGCAAACAACGTCACTCTACTCTAGATAATGTAATTAGTACTAGTCAACGGAGTCGTAACAAGGACAATCATATGGTTATAAGTTTTATTAAGTTGTAGAGAATAGTCATCTTGTACAGATGAAGCATGAATACGACATTTAACCGATTCAAAATTAGATATGTTCCTCAATTTAGAAGAATGTCCAGTATGTATGATTTTATTCTTAGCTTTCAAAACAGAATTGCGAAGAGGAAGCAGATCTAGTATCTTAGTAGGTCTGTTGGAAGTGTGTATGCATGACTTTTCGTTAAGATGAGATAGATCCGGGAAAAGCAACTATAACTCCAGCGAAGGAAACGGTGATTTGGCGAGTTTAGACGGCAATTGTTAGATGAGAGATTGTCGATTTCAAAATCAACAAAACGGGTATCAGTAGGATCTTCCATGGTTTGAGATTATAAATTCGTAAGTTTATCTGGTAAGGATAAGGAGTTTCAGGGAGAAGAATTCTATTAAGTAAATAACAAAAGTAATTTGTGATGAAGGAATTGCAGGAAAAGAAAAGTAAAGTGAAAAGATTTAGAAAGATTTAGCGATTCTGCTCAGCTACCTTGTGAATAAAGGTCCAACTCACCTTAAAAGAAATCTTAAAATGAAAGAATTATGTCATGTATTTAAGGAATTATATAGCTTCCAAATTTAAAAATATGGTATGTTTAATACTTATCAAGGATAAGAATTGTTAGGTTGTTCAATCACTTCAAACTGGACGATTCGATTATTAAAATAATATTAAATAGAATATATATAAACTAATATTAGACTAAGAGCATTCCTAGTAGGAGTTTTTTAGTTGTAACCTTTTAGCAATTGGTGGTAACTAACCACTATTTCACTTGTTATCTATTTTAGTAAGTAACCAAATTTGATAACAAACAAAATTGCCTCTACATGTGTGATTGTCAGATTTTATTATATTAATAGTCATTTTTTTTATCTTTTCCCACCAACTCATCTACTATTTATTTATTTTTATATAAAAAAATGAACTATTTTTTATCCGTTGGTGTTGGTGCAGTGCATAGTAAAAAGGTCAGTTTTATATTTTATAGTATTTCAAACGGTAATATTACTGTTTGATACATAAATTGTCAAAAAACTCCAGTAATTTTTTGAATTTTACAATGAACAGCTCAACTTTTAAATTTATCAAATCGTTCTATAAAAGCCACTTAATTCTTCATTTATCCTTATCAAAAATTTTCTATTCTCCCTAATATTTCATTCTTTTATCTTAGTTTCTAGTGGATAATAATCAAGATTATTTTAGCCAGTATTATTCTCAGGTTCCAAACACCCAAAATCTCGAATCGCAAAATTCTCAATCACCGAATCCAAATATGCCAACCGAAAGGTCTCCTATTAGACGAACTCCACGACCATTTTATGATACGTACATGCATTATCTCCCGAACCTCCAAAACTTATTCAGTCCCGAATTCCCTCACACGTATATGAATATATCGAGAAATTATCAAGGGAGGCCAATGTATTACCCCCGTGGGCCTTTTGCTAATGATCTGTATACGAGTCAAGATTATACAAGACGGGAGCATTCCGGTCAAGTTCCAATTAGTGTCGAATCTCTAAAGATGGGTTCTATTGATGAGTGCGTTGAAGTAACGAAACATCAAGCACAAGCCATTGGCGGGTCAACAACGAGGTTTAAGTGGAATAATACACTTGAGAAATTTTTATGTACCAGTTGGTTGACAATCGCAAATGATTCAATTGTGGGTACTAATCAACGGATGGGGGATTTTTGGAAGAGAATCACCAATCACTACAACATATACAAGCTTGAAGGTCCTCCTTTAATAAAGGAGAATACAACTTCAACGAAATTTTACAAAATGAGTAAAACAATTAGTGATTTTGTCGGGTGTTATTCCGACATTGTCCAGTTGAAACCGAGTGGGCATTCGGATTCACAAATTATTGAGAAGGCCGAAGAATTGTATGCTTAGAGGCATGGCTCCAAATTTCCATTTCTTCATTGTTGGCAGATAATGAAAGACGAACCCAGATGGCTCGCTTTTAAAGAAAAACACAACGACGGAATTTCTTCAAAAAGGACGAAGCTTTCATCAACTGGAGAATACAGTTCAATGAATGAATCAATGAACGATGTACAATCGTTTCCTCAACATCCAATAGGATAGAAGACTGCTAAAAAAGCTGCTAAAGGAAAACAAAAGGCGAGTGCATCTTCTAATTTGGTAGAAAAAAAATTTTCTTATGGAATTACAAAAGGAAAAAATTAGAACAAACCAACTATTATTTGATCAAGGGGTAACATTTCTTCGTAATCACACCGAAGAGATTAGGGCCAAAGATTTCGATTTTTTCGAGAAAGATACGTCCGATATGGATCCAACAATGAAAGCACAACACGAGAAAATGTGCGCATATATTTTATCTAAGTATGATTGCTTTAAGTAATTGTTATTCTATTTGTAATTTAGTTGTTAATTTAGTATGTTTGCAATTTAGTATTATGTTTGTAATTTAGTAATTAATTTAGTATTATTTTTGTAATTTAGTTGTTTATTTATAGTATATGTGTAAGTTTCTGTTTATTTAGTATATGTAAGTTTCTGCTTCTGTTTATTTATAGTATTATTTTTGTAATTTATTATTGCTTTAAGTTTCTGTTTATTTAATTGTATATGTAAGTTTCCGCCAAACATAATAAATATTCAACTAAATCCAATAAATATTCAACTAAACCCAATAAATTCAAGCAAATATAATAAGTTCCACCAAATATAATAAATTCAACAACCAACTTTTTCTATATATTCGGATACTTCACATTTGATCAACCAAATCAAAAATCAATTTTCTCTCTATATATTTCATTCCTTCAACTTTTTCTATATATCAGATACTTCAAACTTTAAAAAAAATGTCAAGTTCAGACCGTAACAATTTTTATCAAGCGAGAGTAGATGCTATTAAAAATATGTGGGATGAAGCAGATGAGCAAATGGAACGTGAGTTTTTGCAACAAATAGAAGAACCATATGCACCACCTTGACGTAGAAAATATGTGGATCGAAATCGTGAAGAAGGTGCAGAATGTTTATATAAAGATTATTTTGCTGACGAACCAGTATACAATGACAACTATTTTCGAAGAAGGTTTCGCATGAGTAAACCATTGTTCCTACGTATTGTGGAGGCCTTAGGGAATCACACAGTATATTTCCAACAGAGGGTTGATGCAAGAAAAGAATAAAGGATTTACGCCACTTCAAAAATGCACATCGGCACTTCGCATGCTTCCATATGGAGAAGCGGCTGATCGTGAAGATGAGTACATTAGAATTGCTGAGTGTACAACATTTGAATGTCTTGAAATTTTTTGTCGTGCTATTATCAAGGTGTTCGGAGTAGTCTATATGCGGAAGCCTAATGCTGCTGATGTCCATCACTTATTTCAAATGCATGAGGAAACTCATGGGTTCCCCGGGATGCTCGGAAGTCTTGATTGCATGCATTGGGCTTGGAAAAATTGTCATGTTGGGTGGAAAGGACAATACACTAGAGGCGATCATTGGGGTTCCTACAATCATGCTTGAAGCAGTCGCTTCACATGATCTTGTTATCTTGCATTTTCATATAGTTTTTAATATATTTTAATTATAATAATCATACATGTTAAGATAGTTTTTAATTGTTTTATGTTTAGTTTTGTGTTTCAAGAACTAATGCTTGTTCCATTATGTTTTTAGGTATTATTTGGGGAAAAAATGCAATTAAGGAATCATTACTCAAGTACATAAAGTTGCAAAGTTAGAATTCCCTCTAGTTGGTGACCTTGTAGCAGTTGAAGAATGAAGAATCACGACTCTTTAAATAAATATTTATTGTCATAAATTCCTCAAAAACTATCCAAGGAATGTTATGACTATTTTAATACTATTTAAAGAGTCTTTTGAATGCTCAAGAAGGAGTTACACTACTTAACGCTCTCTTTAATTCTATGAAAGTTAAAAAGTTACAAAGAAGAATTCAACTCTCCATTAATCTTCTTTTTAACTACATCAAAGTTAGGAAGTTAGAGCAAAGAATTCAATCCTCCATTAATCTTCTCTTTAATGGCATTAAAGTTGGAAGTTACAAGGAATGCATGAAGGCATGTGCAACTATAAATACCTACATTGGAAAGCATGAAAGGAGACTTGGAACAGACCTCAACACAGACTTGGAACACACATGGAACATTGCTCACCACCTCTTTTTAGCTCTCTCTTTTAGATTTTTTTTAGTTTTCTTTTTGCTCATTTCCTTTCTACCTTTGTAACTAATTCTAGTTTTATTCCAAAGTTTATTCTCCCTTCATCTTTTCTTTTCTTTAATTATGTTTTCTAGTTTGTTTTCTATTAAATTTCTTGTTTTCTTTCCATCTACCATGAACTAACTCCTCCATAGCTAGAGCTATGGCGGATCCTAATCGAAGTAGATGATTTACTTGCAATCTGATTCCAAGTTCATAATTTATTAAATAGAGAATTAAATTATGGAGCTTAATTTCCTAGTTAGATATCTGGCCAATATTTAGCTAAATTACAATTAATTATTTTGGTTAACCGACACTAAGATAATTAATGGAATTACATAGTTTAGACCTGTGTCTATGCGGTGCGGTTTTTCAGGGTTTAGTTTCACGACTTAACTTTCGGGTTATTTCAGAGAACTTAATGCTTTCATTATATCTTTATTCTTGACTGGACCAAAGCTAAGGTAATTGTATGTGAAATAGGATTAATCTTAACTGGCCCAAAGCTAGGTTAATTACTTTAGGAAATAATCACCGTCTCTAGATTAAAACTTAAGAACTTGGATAGGATTGTTGTGTGGATTATATACATTAGGTTAGGTGAAGCCTTGCTCTAGCACCTTTATCATAAGAGTTACAAATATTGTTTTTATTTTCTTTAATTAATTGAGTGCAGTTATTTTTGTTTTTAGTTTAGTAATCATCAAATCCAAAATTTATTACTTAGATAATAGAAATTTATAAAAATCAATAGCTATAAACACAATCCTTGTGGGAATGATACTCTACTTACTTTATATTACTTGATCATGATAAGGTGCACTTGCCTTTAGTTTTGCACGATACACATTTCGTCCATCAAGTTTTTGGCGCCGTTGTCGGGGACTGTTTGTTTTATAATTTTGATTAAATTAAATTCTATTAATTTAAGTTTTTATTTTATTTTATTTTATTTTTTTGTTTATGCTCACTAGAAGTAATAGTTTGCTTCATTCATTTAAATTTGATCCTGAAATTGAACGTTATTGTCGTAGGATTCGAGCGGAACAAAGAAGGGAGAAAATGGTAGAACCACCACCATCAATCATGGAGTTTCTCACACCTAATTGGTCTGAAAATAATTCAAGCATTGTAGAACCTACTATAGCCGCAAATAATTTTGAGATCAAACCAGCTCTTATCCAACTATTGCAAAGCGCTGGTCAATTTGGCGGTGATCCTAGAGAAGACCCCAACGCCCACTTGACCAGGTTCAATAAGCATTGTTCAATGCTAAAACAGAATGGGGTGTCTCTAGAAGCAATTAAATTGAAATTATTTCCTTTCTCTCTTCGAGAAGATGCCGCAGATTGGTTGGATTCTTTAGATACCGGGGTGATCACTACATGGGAAATTTTAGTCAATAAGTTCATGGCTAAATATTTTCCTCCATCTAAAACGGCGATGTATAAAAATGAAATTCACTCTTTTCGCCAATCGCCCAAGGAAAACATATATGAAGCATGGGAGAGGTTTCGTCGCTTACTTAAGAAGTGCCCACATCATGGATATGCAAAGAGCCTATTGTTAAATAATTTCTATGGAGGGTTGTCCGCTTCTGACCGTGCTACTATTGATTCTGCTGCAGGTGGAAATATTTTGAGGAAATCTGAGGAGGAAGCATACAATCTCATAGAAGAGCTAGCGGAGAGGTGTTCCCATTGGAATGAAGATAGAAACTTGGAAAGAAGAGCAGGTGTACACTTGGTTAAGTCACAGTCTAATTCTAGCATTGATGAATTAAACAAAAAGATGGACTTGTTAATGGCTAACCTAGCCCAACCACCAACATGTGAACTATGTGGATTGAGTGGATATAAAAGTGGGGATTGTTTATTTAGTAACCCATTCACGGGAGAAACAATTAATTATGTGGGGAATTATAATAGACAAACTAACTATAACAACCCTTAGAGAAGTCACCCCGCATTTTCATGGTCCAATCCTAACAGTGCTTTAAATTCTATTCCACAAAGGCCACCACAACCACAACCACCACCCGACTTTCATAACCAAGAAAGGAAAAATAATGAGGATGATTCTTTCACTATCATGTCAATGTTGAAGCACATCAATTCACGCTTTGATAGTTTCGAGGAATGGAGACGGAATCAAGATGTCTTTACTAAAGGGCTAGAAACCAACATCAACCGACTAACCAAAGAAGTATCCGAGCGTCCTAGAGGTTCTCTACCTAGCAATACTGAATCTAATCCTCGTGAATATGTTAAAGCCATCGTGTTGAGAAGTGGAAAGGAAGTTCAAATCACCCCCGAGAAAAAGATGGAAGAAGTGCGAATCGAGGTAAGTAATTCTAACCCTTCTCCTAAGTTATTTGCTGACCCCAATGTTCAACCTTATAAAACTAAAATTCCTTTTCCTCAAAGGTTGAACAAAGAAAAACAAGAAAAACACTTCTCCAAATTTCTTGATATCTTTAAAAAATTACACATAAACAATCCATTTGCCGAAGCTCTTGAGCAAATGCCTGCTTATGCGAAATTTCTTAAAGATATCCTTTCTAAAAAGAGAAAATTGGAGGATAATGAAACTGTCAAATTAACAGAGGGGTGCTCAGCAATTTTGTTAAATATATTACCACCAAAGCTTAAAGATCCGGGAAGCTTTTCTATCCCGTGTACTATAGGTGGTATAACTTTTGAAAGGGCTCTATGTGATCTAGGTGCTAGTATAAATTTAATGCCTTTGAGTACTTTTAGAAAACTAGGCCTTGGGGAACCAAAACCCACTAGAGTTTCTTTACAATTAGCTGATCGCTCTCTAGCTTTCCCAAAAGGATTGTTAGAAGACGTATTGGTCAAGGTGGACAAATTCATCTTCCCTGCTGATTTTATTATACTTGATATGGAAGAAGATGAACGAGTCCCTATTATTTTGGGTCGCCCTTTTTTAGCAACCGGGAGAACACTTATTGATGTGCAACAAGGAAAATTAATCCTCCGGTTGCAAGATGAGGAGGTCACATTTAATGTATTTGATTCTCTTAAATATCCATCTGACAATTTTGAACATTGTAAATTTCTTGATATTACTAATAAGGTTGTGGAGGATGTTTTTCAGGATCATTTATATGAAGATCCATTAGAAACAGTTGTGATAAATGGTTTAGGCATAAACCAGGATGAAATAATAGTAGACACAGAGGTGAAGGTAACAACGGAGGAATTACATGAGGGAGTATAAGATTGCTTCTGGACTCGAGATTATGAAAAGAAAGAAAGGAAGAATATTCCTAAACCAAAATCATCATTTGAGGAGCCTCCTCAATTGGATTTTAAACCATTACCTTCGAATTTAAAATATGTATTCTTGGGAAAAGATTCAACCTTACCTGTAATTATTTCTTCCTTTTTGACAGGTGAGATGGAGGAAAAATTGTTGCAAGTTCTAAAGGACCAAAAAAAGGCATTCGGATGGACATTGGTAGATATCGAAGGCATTAGTCCCTCCATTTGTACTCACAAGATCTTTATGGAAGATGAAATAAAACCAACTGCCCAACCACAAAGGAGATTAAACCCAAGTATGAAAGAAGTCATCAAGAAAGAGATCCTTAAACTTTTAGACGCGGGTATTATTTTTCCTATCTCTGACAGTAAGTGGGTAAGTCCCGTACAAGTGGTTCTAAAGAAGGGAGGAACAACCGTTCAAGTGAATCAAAAGAATGAACTCATTCCGGTTAGAAAGGTAACCGGGTGGCGTATGTGTATTGATAGGGGTCAAAAACCCCTATCTTTGGGTACGGTTTTAGGACGGGTTTTAGAGTTATTTGGTTAATAAGCGAGCAATTCTCGCATTTAAATGCTTTTGTGTGAGTTAGTTAGGAATTGGAAACGTTCCATTTACTTTTCGTCGTTTAGGCTCGTCTTATGATCAATTTAGGCAAATACGGCCGAAATAGCATGCATAGTAGAATTCCGTTATCTTTTGAAGCTAATTGGTCCTTCAAAAGTCGCACCAAATGAAGCGTTTGCTCAAAATAGGCGATTGTCGGATCAATTTGGCTTTTGGACTAATGTTTTCTGGAGTTTTTATGCGTGTGCAGGTGTAAGTTCGGACGAAAAAGGGCATAGAAGTCACTCGGCATGAATCGAGCACGCTTCGGGCGAAAACGCTCGGCGAGTAGGGCCCCACGGGCCATTTCTGCTCGCCGAGCAGGCCCCTGGAGGCCTGCTCGCCGAGCAGGAGCCTGCTCGGCGAGCAGGGCGCCAGGCGCCTGCTCGGCGAGCAGGGGGCTGCTCGGCGCGAGCAGCCCTGCTCGCCGAGCAGCCTTCCCTGCTCGGCGAGCAGGGGGCTGCGGGAATTGGTCAAAAAGACCAATTCCGCCCCCACGAAGCCACGTTCGGCCCCACGTCTTCCTACACCAACAAGGACACGAAAATAGGTCAAAACGAGGCCCGAGACGCGTGTATAAATAGGATTTTTCCATTGTAAATTAGATATCTTTCGTTTTTGTAAATTATTTTAGCTTTCCCCTTGTAATTCCTCTCAATCTTCTCCATATCTTCTTCAACCTCCATTGAAGCTCCTTCAAAGCTTTTCCTCGAGTAATTATCAAGGTCCGTCCTTAAGATTAAGTCGTCGGCTGCAGAGTAAACAGGTTCCCTGAAAGAGATTTTTGTATCTCCTTTTATCTTTCCTTGTTTGTACTCTTTGATACAGTTGCCGAACTTGACTTATTGTATCTTGTGACAATTATCTTCGCCTTTAATAATAATTTAGCTCTTGTTTTGTTCTATGATTATTTGTTTAATCTCTGTCTTACGCTTTATTCAATTGGTTTAACTCATTCAAAAGCCCCAAAATCTAGTAGGCACATATTGCGAGCTGAATCTGACCTAGTCAGAGCCTAGGAGATTGACGACCTCTTAGTTGATTAAGCGCCAATTTACTGAGCCTTAGACCTAGTTTCGGCCTTAGGGAATCACGCGCTAGGAACCTCAGGAGGGTAAGTAGGGTTAATCGCCTTGAATACAAGTGACTCAGATTAGGTTTTTATTCAATAGACTTGATAATCTATCTTCATTATTATCGTTCATACCATGTTCCTTCGGATAATTTCATTAATGAAAGATCAATTAGGGGTAGAGTAACTTAGTTAGGCGTAGAATAACTTAGTTAGAATTAGATAACTTAGCTAGGATTAGTATAATTCAACCTAGGAGTAGATTAGTTTAAACAAACCAACTCAAAACCCCCTAAGCTTAGATAACATCCGAGATCGAGTAGCTCGGTACTTACAGAAATAAATCCTGTGGACGATAACCTGGACTTAAACCAGAAATTTATTACTTGATAACGACGGGGTACACTTATCCCTTAGTGAGTCTTCACCGAGGACGCATCAAGTTTTTGGCGCCGTTGCCGGGGATTTATTTCTTCTGCAATATCGAACCAAAGGTTGATTTGTTAGTTTAGGCATTCATTGTGAATATCTTTGTTTATATCGTTTATACTTGTTGATATATGATTTCTTTATACTTTTCTATACTTGTTCATATCTGTATACTGTTACTTATCAACTTTTGTGCTAGAACTTCACTTTTTCTCAGCATTCTCTGATCAATGAATTGGCAAGAAAAAGTCGAGTGGCAAGCTCAAAAGTTTACTATCCCATCAAGACAATACATTCATACCCTGGAGAATGAGGCTCCCAATCCCTCCATGGCTGACTTAAATGAGAAAATGGATATCTTGATGGCAAATCTGAGCCTCAACACCAATGAAAGTGTAAGTTTTGTGGGTAATCACCAAAGGTATAATTCTAACCCCAATTCTTACAGCTTTTATGGTAGTGATTGGAGGAGACCTCAACACTCAAATCTGTCCTACGGGAACCCTAACATGTTGAGGCCTCCAAATAGGTTTGTTAATGAGCACAGGGAAAACGAATTGGGAATGTTCCCTTACGAACAAGCAAGCCAAGTTCCTCCACAACCCTCTAGCTCACGAGATGAGGTGTTGTCCCTTTTGAAAGGAATATCAGCCCGACTTACAATCAACGAGGAGGTTTGCAAGGACTTGAGCAACCAACTGGCTCAAATAAACCAAGAGATGCAAAAGCAATCCCGAGATGCTCTCCCAAGCATAAAGGAAAACATAGAAATCCCACAAAGGGAATCAGCTCAAGCCATCTCTTTGAGGAATGACAAAAAGGTAGAACCAAGTCCACTATCACATGCATCACTCGAGGTAAGTGAAGAACCGGAAGCGGTAAGCAACCCCGGTTCAAAATCTGAAATTCTAAATCATGTGATAGAAATAAACGATCAAATCGAAGCTTGTGTATATCAACTACCTTTTCCTCAAAAGTTCGAAAAGTTTGGATTTACTCCTTGTTCAGAAGTTTTCATTCTCTTCGACCTACCAAGAGAATCCAAAAGGGAGCAAACCAAACTTTTTCATAATATGTTTAAATTCGACCTCCTGCTTTCATTGAACTTATTAGAGGCTCTTAATCCGTTTTGTAGGTACGGGTTATTTCTCAAGGAGTTCGAGTTCCTAACGCGAGTAGAAGCTTACACCTAGGAAGGAACTCCATGTCGAGCTAACCGACTATAAAGTAGCGCTTCTTGGGAGGCAACCCAAGTTTGGATTAAACTTTTTCTAGGTTTGTTTTTCTTTTTTTAATTATAGATTTCTGTTTTTAACTTTGGTTAGTAAGTTGTCTTCTCCACCCTAACTTTTTTTGCACATGCGCTTGACGGTTTTAGATGCAATGTTGGAACTTATTGCATATTTTAAGTGTGAGGAGGAGGGGTAGACAAACTTACAAAAATTTGTATAATTTTTAAATTTTTGTTGCGTCGTGTCTAGTTTAGTTTTTCGTTTTTCGGGTTTTATTTATGTTTTACATGTTTAGGACCTAAAACCGTGAACCTCCTTCGAATCCAAACTTCGTTATTTGTACTTGAGGGCTGAGAACCGAATCTAATATTGCATGACAACTAGTTTAGGTGTAGGACACAATCCTTGTATATGTAAGAGCATGAGCTAAAGTTTGCATTTAGACCCTACTTTTGAAGAAATGCTAAAATCATTACTTAGGTAGATAACTTAAGAATTGAAGGCATGTGTATTAAACTTGAGTTTGGGGAAAACTAGTAAACACAAAATTGAAACCCAAAGAATTGTGAGCTGAATTTGAGCCTAAGAGCGAACATCAAAAAGCTCTTTTTCTTGACATTTTTGTGTGAATGCTTTGACTTGTGGAAGATTACAGATTTTGCACCTAATACTGTGTTGAACCTACATGCAATGATTTGAGATGATAAACGATGAATCAGCCTCATTAGAATTAACCCTTTTTCTTTACCTTATTTTTTTTCTTTTTCATCCACTCTAGGAAGCCCCTTTGAGCCGACATTTTTGTAGTTGTAGATTTTTCTTTCGTTCTAACCTGTTTTTGCAAACCACAACTTGGTTCGCTATTTAACCTTTGTTTTTGCAAAGCTCGAATTGAGCCTTTGTTTTCTTCTAGCGCTCTATCTTTGTTTATGGCATTACAGTAGCAAGCCAAAAGGCTAAGAAGTGAATGAGCATCACTATCCCAAAAAAAAAAAAAGAGAAAAACAGAAAAAAAGAAAGAAAGAGAAAAAGAAAAGAGACGAACAAAAGGGAAAAACTTCATTCCCCAGTTCCTAAAAATAAAAAACGTCTCAAGAAAACATCCCAAAAGAAAAAATAAGGGATGAATAAAAAGCTCAGTCACTTCGTATTTGCTAAAGCCATTTTAACTTTGTTTTTGTAGCGCTAGAACTTTTAACCCTTGTTGTACCTTTAACCCTCTAACCACATTACAACCCCAATTAGAGGCTGTTTTTGATATCATCGGAGTCATATAGCATAGTAGAGGAACTCGGATGAACGTGCAAAATCAACGTAATCCTAAGCAAGAACATAAGCCGAGAGTAAACACTTTAGCCACCAAAATTGTGTGAATGAGTGAACTACCTATGGTGAGGTGTTTTACTTAGCGATCCCCTTAAACTCGTTTAATTGAACATATGTCCATTTGCTTAAAACTATGACCCATGATAATTGAAATGCGGCTTTTGGATATCGTGTCTCTACTTTGTATTTCCGAATGAATGTAATTACAGATGCTCGAAGTTGTGTCAAGCACCTAGTCAAACCGGGAGGTTTTCTAGCTTGCTTGTGATGGCGGGTTTAGTTTTTAGTTTACTTGGGGACAAGTAAAGTTTTAAGTGCGAGGAGGTTTGATAGGGGTCAAAAACCCCTATCTTTGGGTACGGTTTTAGGACGGGTTTTAGAGTTATTTGGTTAATAAGCGAGCAATTCTCGCATTTAAATGCTTTTGTGTGAGTTAGTTAGGAATTGGAAACGTTCCATTTACTTTTCGTCGTTTAGGCTCGTTTCATGATCAATTTAGGCAAATACGGCCGAAATAGCATGCATAGTAGAATTCCCTTATCTTTTGAAGCTAATTGGTCCGTCAAAAGTCGCACCAAACGAAGCGTTTGCTCAAAATAGGCGATTGCCGGATCAATTTGGCTTTTGGACTAATGTTTTCTGGAGTTTTTATGCGTGTGCAGGTGTAAGTTCGGAAGAAAAAGGGCATAGAAGTCACTCGGCATGAATCGAGCACGCTTCGGGCGAAAACGCTCGGCGAGCAGGGCCCCACGGGCCATTTCTGCTCGCCGAGCAGGCCCCTAGAGGCCTGCTCGGCGAGCAGGGCGCCAGGCGCCTGCTCGGCGAGCAGGGGGCTGCTCGGCGCGAGCAGCCTTCCCTGCTCGGCGAGCAGCCCTGCGGGAATTGGTCAAAAAGACCAATTCCGCCCCCACGAAGCCACGTTCGGCCCCACGTCTTCCTACACCAAAAAGGACACGAAAATAGGTCAAAACGAGGCCCGAGACGCGTCTATAAAGAGGATTTTTCCATTGTAAATTAGATATCTTTCGTTTTTGTAAATTATTTTAGCTTTCCCCTTGTAATTCCTCTCCATCTTCTCCATATCTTCTTCAACCTCCATTGAAGCTCCTTCAAAGCTTTTCCTCGAGTAATTATCAAGGTCCGTCCTTAAGATTAAGTCGTCGGCTGCAGAGTAAACAGGTTCCCTGAAAGGGATTTTTGTATCTCCTTTTATCTTTCCTTGTTTGTACTCTTTGATACAGTTGCCGAACTTGACTTATTGTATCTTGTGACAATTATCTTCGCCTTTAATAATAATTTAGCTCTTGTTTTGTTCTATGATTATTTGTTTAATCTATGTCTTACGCTTTATTCAATTGGTTTAACTCATTCAAAAGCCCCAAAATCTAGTAGGCACATATTGCGAGCTGAATCTGACCTAGTCAGAGCCTAGGAGATTGACGATCTCTTAGTTGATTAAGCGCCAATTTACTGAGCCTTAGACCTAGTTTTGGCCTTAGGGAATCACGCGCTAGGAACCTCAGGAGGGTAAGTAGGGTTAATCGCCTTGAATACAAGTGACTCGGATTAGGTTTTTATTCAATAGACTTGATAATCTATCTTCATTATTATCGT
This sequence comes from Euphorbia lathyris, assembly GCF_963576675.1. Classification (NCBI taxonomy): domain Eukaryota; kingdom Viridiplantae; phylum Streptophyta; class Magnoliopsida; order Malpighiales; family Euphorbiaceae; genus Euphorbia; species Euphorbia lathyris. Next base: position 89,248,126 of record NC_088911.1, on the reverse strand, counting down.
TCATACCATGTTCCTTCGGATAATTTCATTAATGAAAGATCAATTAGGGGTAGAGTAACTTAGTTAGGCGTAGAATAACTTAGTTAGAATTAGATAACTTAGCTAGGATTAGTATAATTCAACCTAGGAGTAGATTAGTTTAAACAAACCAACTCAAAACCCCCTAAGCCTAGATAACATCCGAGATCGAGTAGCTCGGTACTTGCAGAAATAAATCCTGTGGACGATAACCTGGACTTAAACCAGAAATTTATTACTTGATAATGACGGGGTACACTTATCCCTTAGTGAGTCTTCACCGAGGACGCATCATGTATTGATTACCGGAAATTAAATGATGCCACCCGGAAGGATCACTTTCCCTTACCTTTTATTGATCAAATGCTTGAACGTTTAGCAGGACATGAGTACTTATGTAATTTGGATGGTTTCTCAGGTTATATGCAAATTCCAGTTGCACTAGAAGATCAAGAGAAGACCACATTTACATGTCCATTTGGTACTTTTGCTTATAGGAGAATGCCTTTCGGGTTATGTAATGCACCGGCTACGTTCCAAAGGTGTATGATGGCAATCTTCAGTGACATGATAGAGGACTCTATGGAGGTATTTATGGATGATTTCTCTGTTTTTGGTAAGACTTTCGATCTTTGCCTTCATAACTTAGCAAAAGTCCTTCAAAGATGCATTGACACTAACCTAGTGCTTAATTGGGAAAAATGTCAGTTTATGGTAAAAGAGTCAATAGTCTTAGGCCATAAAGTGTCAAACAAGGGCATAGAAGTAGATCCGGCCAAGGTAGAGGTAATTGAGAAGTTGCCTCCACCAAATTCTGTAAGGGCCGTGATGAGCTTTTTAGGTCATACAGGTTTATATAGGCGTTTCATTAAAGACTTTTCAAAGATAGCTAAACCTTTGACCCAATTATTGCTCAAAGATGCACATTTTAATCTCTCTCAAGAATGTATGGAGGCTTTTAGAGCTTTAAAAGAAAATTTGATTAAAGCCCCCATCATAGTTAGTCCAGACTGGACTTTGCCTTTCGAACTCATGTGTGATGCTAGTGATATAGCGGTAGGAGCATGTTTAGGACAAAGGAAAAACAAAATTTTTCAACCCATTTACTATGCTAGTCGGACTCTCAATGAAACACAACAACATTACACTACTACAGAGAAAGAGATGCTAGCCATAGTTTTTTCTCTTGATAAATTTAGATCTTATCTTGTGCTTTCTAAAGTAATTGTTTACACTGACCACTCTGCTCTCAAGTATCTGCTAGCTAAACAGGATGCAAAACCGAGGCTAATTATATGGATACTATTGCTACAAGAATTTGATCTAGAAATACAAGATACTAAAGGAGTAGCAAATGTGGTACCTGACCACTTATCTCGATTAGCGTTTGAGCCAAAGGAGAATTTTCTGACTAAAGAAATTCAAGAACAATTTCCGGATGAGTCACTCTTCTCTATTTCCTCACCTCCATGGTATGCTGACTTTGCCAATTTCTTAGCAGGTCCTCAAAGATTAATGCAACTTAATGAGCTTGATGAGTTCCGTCTCACGGCCTACGAGAACGCAAAGTTATATAAGGAAAAGACGAAGAGATGGCATGACAAACATCTCCTCCAAAGGACTTTCAATGTGGGAGATAATGTGTTACTTTATAATTCACGTCTGAGACTCTTCCCGGGAAAATTAAAATCTAGATGGTATGGACCGTACACGATAATTGATGTGTTTCCTTCTGGACTTTTAGAAGTTCAAAAGGACGAGGAACCACCGTTTAAAGTAAATGGCCAAAGAGCAAAGCATTATGAAGGTGGAGAGATTGGGCTTAAAAAGTTAACACTTTACATGACCGACCCACCACCAAGAATAGACTCATCACATTCAGAGAGTTCACTAAGGAGTTAAAAGGCTCCACGCTCCGTCTAGCTTTAAAGACGTTAAACTTAAGCGCTAACGGGAGGCAACCCGAGTTTTTATTTTTTTATTTTTTTTCTTTTCTTAATTTCTCTTTTATTTACAATATTTCTTTAAGTAAGTTTTATTATTATTTTTTTGTTTATTTATTTTGCAGGTAAACTAAAAAAAACAAAAAAAAAGAAGAAAAACAAACAAATTGGCCCAACAGTTAAAGTGAACGATCCCATCTCCTCTACCACCTTTGGTTTAAGGGAGTTTTTCTTTAACCCTTTTACTTTTTCACTTTACTTTTTTATCGCATTTTTGGAAGTAAATGCATGCTCTAAAGTGTGAGGAAGGGTAAAAAGGGTTTTATCTATCTTAGTTTAAGTTTTTATTATTTATTGTTTATGTTTGTGTTTATTGCTTTTTAGGATAATTTCATTTAGTTGCATGCTTCCTTACATGTTAAAATCATTGTCTTCGCTTTTTCAAAAATTTGAGATGGACTTAGGAAGAAAACTCGTAAACAATTGACCCTTAATAGGATGAAACTTCACCATGGCAGTCATAAATTTTGAAATTACATTTTTTTATAGAATTACGAAACTAAGGAACTTTAGATTAAAATGGGAGTTCCGGAGACTACACTTGTGGACTGAAAATAAGCATTGAACTTGTCATTTGGTTAAACTTTTTGGTACAAATATTAACCCGAACATATGTGAGATTTTGAGACTAATAATTTGAGCATTTTATTACACATTGCTCGGTTTATTTTTTCTTGAGTGTGCTCATACTTGCTATTGTCTATAGAATTTGCATCAAATGCTAGTCGAAACCTCGTGCATCTAGTTGGAACTTGGCGTGATCAAGGCAATTAAGTGTAGCCCTTTGTTAATGTTAGAACTTATTTTTCCTTGTTTAAACCCAAAACCCTTTTACATCGTGTTTAGTTAAGCCCCGTTGAAGCCTACGTATACCATTTTCTTTGTTTCACCACATTACAAACCCCTAACGTCTTAAATACCATTTTCTCACCCGTGAATTTACAATTATTGTGCACAAATAGGAATGTTTTAGGGAGCTCAAAATTTGTGGAAAATAGGAAGCCAAGAATTATTTTTTCTACTTTATATGCTTTTGCAAAGAAAAAAAAAGACTCGAAAGAAAAAAAAAGAAAAAAAATTAATATAAAATAAAGAAAAAAAAGAAAAAAAAAGAGAAAAAGCATTAGTTTGAGTCATTTAGTTCGAGGTGGAGATTCATGCACAATTGATCAATCTCAAGAAATGCATTTAAAGCAATGAACTGTAATATGTAATAATAAGATAAGAACAATGATAAACGAGTGAATACTCAACATTATGAGATTGGTTGTAGTCTTGGAGATACAAGTGGGTAAGAAGAAAAAAGCGGTTCTCATATGCTTGCTTATGGAACTCTTGTTTCTGGCCTTGTTCTGGAATTAATACCTAATGGAGAAAATGAAGGAAAAAAAATTGTTTTCTCATCAGTAGCACATGTTATGTTTATCGGCTAATCTTTGAAGAGCTTCGAGTCTTATTGTATCTATTTTGCACAACTAGTTGTTTATTCACTTCCCACATATTTTCCTTATCCAAACATGTCCCTAAACCAACATTACAACCCATAAAAGACCTTGGGATCTTGTTTCTGACTAGATAAGCACAATGGTAACGACTGGATGACAATGCAAATTCACCATAGCCAAAGCTAGTATAGAGCTTGAGAGACAAAGTTTACACCTAAACACTTGAGTGAAATGAGTGACCACTGGCGAGGTACCAAAATAGTTTGCCTTTTGATTTTGTGACATGATTGAAGATACGTCTACTTGTGTTGGTTTGCGGAGACACGATTAGAATCTTTTAGCATCCAAACCTTTTGTTTTTCATCCAAACTTGTGAAATTGAGATCTATGAATGCCAAGTGAAGTAAATCGTGTTATTGTGTGAATTATTTATAGTGAGTATTCTAGAGTTTGTTTTGAGTCTAAGGCTTGCTTGAGAACAAGCAAGGTTCAAAGTGTGAGGAAGTTGTTATCTTGCATTTTCATATAGTTTTTAATATATTTCAATTATAATAATCATACATGTTAAGATAGTTTTTAATATTTTTTAATTATTTTATGTTTAGTTTTGTGTTTCAAGAACTAATGCTTGTTCCATATGTTTTTAGGTATTATTTGGGGAAAAATGCAATTAAGGAATCATTACTCAAGTACATAAAGTTGCAAAGTTAGAATTCCCTCTAGTTGGTGACCTTGTAGCAGTTGAAGAATGAAGAATCACGACTCTTTAAATAAATATTTATTGTCATAAATTCCTCAAAAACTATCCAAGGAATGTTATGACTATTTTAATACTATTTAAAGAGTCTTTTGAATGCTCAAGAAGGAGTTACACTACTTAACGCTCTCTTTAATTCTATGAAAGTTAAAAAGTTACAAAGAAGAATTCAACTCTCCATTAATCTTCTTTTTAACTACATCAAAGTTAGGAAGTTAGAGCAAAGAATTCAATCCTCCATTAATCTTCTCTTTAATGGCATTAAAGTTGGAAGATACAAGGAATGCATGAAGGCATGTGCAACTATAAATACCTACATTGGAAAGCATGAAAGGAGATGTGGAATAGACCTCAACACAGACCTGGAACACACATGGAACAGGCCTCACCACCTCTTTTTAGCTCTCTCTTTTAGATTTTTTTTAGTTTTCTTTTTGCTCATTTCCTTTCTACCTTTGTAACTGATTCTAGTTTTATTCCAAAGTTTATTCTCTCTTCATCTTTTCTTTTCTTTAATTATGTTTTCTAGTTTGTTTTCTATTTCTCGTTTTCTTTCCATCTACCATGAACTAACTCCTCCATAGCTAGAGCTATGGCAGATCCTAATCGAAGTAGATGATTTACTTGCAATCCGATTCCAAGTTCATAATTTATTAAATAGAGAATTAAATTATGGAGCTTAATTTCCTAGTTAGATATCTGGCCAATATTTAGCTAAATTACAATTAATTATTTTGGTTGACCGACACTAAGATAATTAATGGAATTACATAGTTTAGACCTGTGTCTATGTGGTGCGGTTTTTCAGGGTTTAGTTTCACGACTTAACTTTGGGGTTATTTCAGAGAACTTAATGCTTTCATTATATCTTTATTCTTGACTGGACCAAAGCTAAGGTAATTGTATGTGAAATAGGATTAATCTTGACTGGCCCAAAGCTAGGTTAATTACTTTAGGAAATAATCACCGTCTCTAGATTAAAACTTAAGAACTTGGATAGGATTGTTGTGTGGATTATATACATTAGGTTAGGTGAAGCCTTGCTCTAGCACCTTTATCATAAGAGTTACAAATATTGTTTTTATTTTCTTTAATTAATTGAGTGCAGTTATTTTTGTTTTTAGTTTAGTAATCATTAAATCCAAAATTTATTGCTTAGATAATAGAAATTTATAAAAATCAATAGCTATAAACACAATCCTTGTGAGAATGATACTCTACTTACTTTATATTACTTGATCATGATAAGGTGCACTTGCCTTTAGTTTTGCACGATACACATTTCGTCCATCAAATCTATAGATTTAGCATGCATTTTTTGGTGTTGCTGGGTCGAACAACGACCTCAATGTGTTGAACAGATCACATTTATTTCGAGACAAATTACAAAGAGTAGCTCCAGAAGAGCAATACACTGTCAACAGCAAAGTGTACAAGATGGGATACTACCTGACAGATGGTATATATCCCGACTAGGCTGCATTTGTGAAAAGCTTTCCACATGCAGTTGAACCTAAGAAAGTCACTTTCAAACAGAAGCACGAGAGTGCAAGGAAGGATGTAGAACGAGCATTTGGGGTACTAAAAGCCCGCTTTGCAATTGTTCGTGGACCAGTTAGGCTTTGGGACCAAAGTAAAATGCATGATATTATGGAAGCTTGTATTATATTGCATAACATGATTGTCGAAGATGAGCGGCACCTTTACTCTAGAAGTTATCTTGTAGAAGTATATGAACCAGTCGGTATTAAAGACCTTTGACAAGGATCCTCTCCTGATTTTGCGGCTTACCTTGCACGGGATTTACAGCTCCGCAGTAGAATCACTCATATGAATCTAAAACTCGATCTAGTTGAACATATATGGCAACATTTCGGAGTCACCGACCTTAATGTATGATTCTCGTAAAAATTATGTTATTTTATCGTATGTAACCCGTATATTAATCAATTAAAATAAGATTTATTCCAAGAGTATTTTTTCATTTAATAACTAATTAGTCATACAATAGTTCTAATTTATTTCATAATAATTAATTAATTATTTAATTTTATTAAAATAATAATGCATATTGAATTAATTATTATCTTAGATTAATATTTTTTTTGTATTAATAATTAGTATTGAATTAATTATAGGGATAAGTACAAAAAAATGCTTGTGGTATACACTTTTTACAAACTCGAACCTGTGGTTTTTTTTCAAAAAGAGGTATGTGCTAAACGCCGTTAGCAAAGAACGGATTTTTTCACTCACTCCGTTATTTTTGATGACGTGGCAGTTTGACCCAAATTTTGATCAGGGGCAAAACAGGTATTAAATTAAAATACTTAATATATAAAACCAGAAAATCAAATCCCCAAAATCGCAACCCCCATTCTTCTCCCCCTTTCCCTAATTCGATTATCCTCTCCCAAAATTGCAAACCCTAATTCCTTAATTGGATACCCAACGCTCCCCTTTCTGGCACGAATCGGAAATCTCCTTCCACCATTTTGTAATCCCGAACTCGTTGTGGTAGGATGAGTCGAACATCCTCAAATTCGTGGGTGCAGGGAAGTCAAGAAGAATTAACAGGACCTCTGAGATGCAATTGCAGATTCATTTCACCACTACGAACAGCTAAGACGTCGGGGAACATGGGCAGGCGGTTTTTTGGTTATGGGCATTTTAAGGAGGTGAAGGGCTGCAATTTTTTTGAATGGATAGATGAATTACCATGTAGGAGGGGAAAGATGGTGTTATTAGCATTGAAGGAGGAGAGAAAGATATATGAACAAGGCATTTCCATTGCTCAGAAAAGGATTGAAGAGTTGGAGTTGGAGCTGAGTTTGGCTAAAAAGATGCTGGCAGAAAAAGAACTCACGGTGCAGAGTCAGAGGCAATGAAGAAGATGGACATGGAACTGCTGTATAGGAAATGTAGTTTGCTTAGTTATTGTCATAATAGGGTTAGAGATGTATTGGTTGGATTTGGGGAATAATGATAGGAAGTTTTTGGCACCATGAATTGTTCTTGGATTTTTTGGTATGCATTTGGTATTCTGTGATACCAATTGGCATGAAATGGGATTTTGTATGAAATGGTATTTTGTGGTATGAATTGGTATTGGTATTTTGTGATATGAATTGCTTAATTTTCATGTTGTTCTTGATGACACAAAATAGGAATGTTTGCTTAATCTGTTGGTTAGCATTATGTAAAGGTATTTGGTAAACTGAAGTAGGTTCTATAGGTATGGTTTAGGGTTGATATTGGTGACATTAGTAAGCACAAGAATTATGTATTTACAATGAAGCTAAGGTTGTACTTGGTGGTCACAAAATTGACACAAAATTGTATTATAGAAACCTGTAATTGACACAAAATTGACACATAATTGTAAGCATTATAGAAACATGTAATTGCCACAAAACCTGTAATAGAAGATGCATTACACAATCAGTTAAGTAAACATAGAAGATGCATTACAAAAGGAGTTAAGTAAACATCGTTCCAACGTCTTAACTAAACCTGTAATTACATACAAAAAAACAGGGTACTTCAGACCCGTTAGCCACATAAATTGTACTATAAGCATCCAAAAAGTGAACTTCGGGGTACTTCAGACCCACAAAAAAAACATCTAACATACTATAAGCATCCAAACAGTGCACTTCAGGGTACTTCATACCCACAAAAACATCTAATCCCAATCTCATCTCTTTAACCTCCGCAAGATATCTTCGAGTGTCATCCTGCTTGCCCTAGGAGGCTGTGAACTCGCCATAGGCTGTGAACTTGCCATAGGTTGGGGCTGCAAACTTGAAACTGTAGGTATGCTTGTAGAGAGTGGAGTTGAGGCTGGTTGTGGCTGTGACAATAGTGTTCTTACACGCCTCATTGGCAATGCAGATGATGAAGGCCGAGATGATGGTGCAGATGATGGTGCAGATGTACGGGTGTTCTTCTTTGGTCTTCCAGCCTGTCTAGGGGGTGAGGACTATAAAAAAACATGAAAACGACATCATTAGATCAAACAGTTATATAATGTAAACAAATGACCATGTCTACCTGATATAACCTTACCTGGACATTCAATTCTTTGTTTTTGGCTCTTCTCATCCTCCTTTGCTAGCCGGTTTCGCATGTAACAAACGCGGTACAACCTCTAACATTATGCCCTTCTTTCTTGCAATTCCCACACATGACAATTCCTCCTACTCTTGTTACCTTGTATGGATTTCTCGGTTCATTAGACCGCCTAGTTCTTTTCTTCTTAGGCCTTCATGCAGGTTTTTTCACAACCCATGGGTGGATATCTGGAAGATCTGTTTTCTCCCATTCCTCTTTGCTTGGTATTGGTGACATTATATGACTGTATACACTTAAGTAAACAGCTTTGGAGAAGTACTCATGCACATATATCTCAGGCATCTCCCTATTCCTGAAAATAGCGGATATTGCATGTTTGCAAGGGATACCACTAATATCCCAAATCCTACAGCTACATGTCATATCTTGCAAATTAACAACACTTGTGTAATCCCCACAATCAACAGAATAAAGCTTCTACCCAGCAGGAGTCACGATACAACCTCTAGCACTCAATTTGAGCTTCTCCAGCTTCTCTTGATAGTAAGGACAAATATCACCCCGATATTTCTTCAAACCTTCAGGATTCACATGAATTCTCTTCATCATTTTCTTCCTAATCCACTCAAAGCAACTAACCACAGGTTTATCCCTACTCTTCTTAATATAAGCATTGAAGCACTCACTCATATTGTTTTGCACAGCATCGAATTTAGTTTCAACTGAGAAAAAGCACCTGGCCCATGTCTTGGGATCTTTCTCCATCACCCATATCCATGCTGCTTCATCAAATACCTTAAGTTTGTCCATATAGTGTTCCCACAGCCTAATAGTCCCAGCTTTAGCAGCATCCCACAACAGCTTCTTGTACTCTAGTCCTTTGAATATGAGCTTCATTTTGTCATACATGTGCTTCACACAGAACCTATGCTCTACTCCAGGAATCAACTTCTCCATAGCTTCAACCAAACCCTATACACATACATAAACAATTATCAAAATCTATCGTATTCCATAATAATTAGATCAAACTTAAATGAAACAAAGGTGTTGTTACCTTTTGCTTATCAGACATAAAAATCCACTTTGTTTCCCTAGGATTTCCAAAATCAGTGAATAGATTCTCCAAGAACCACTCCTACGATGCTTTGCATTCACTGTCTACCATTGCAATAGCCAATGGATACATTTGTTCGTTTCCATCTCTTGCCACAGTAGACAAAATTTGGCCACCCAATGGTGTTTTTAGAAAGCATCCATCAAGCCCTATTATTGGTCTCAAGCCAGACTTATAACCTTCTAGTTGTGCACTGAAACTCACATACATATATTGGAAAGTAATTATCTCTTTAGGTAGCCTTGTAATCTCTCCTTCTCTAGGCACCTCAACCCTTTCCAACTCAAGCTCAGTTTTAAATCTTACCATGCTACCAGGCATCTGTTTCTCTATTGTTGCACCATAATCAAACAATCTCCTGTATTGCTCCCTTACAGCTCCATCAACTAACTTCTTTACATGGTTTCTTGCTCTGTAACACTTTGCTGCAGACACCTCAGATCCCAATTCCCTTTGCACCTTATTACCGAGCGCATCAACATCATAATTGGCATTGTCCCTCAAGTCCTCAAGGTATTTCTCTGCAATGTAAGCAGAACCTATAAGTATGTTTTTGTTATCCCTAGGACACTGATGGACTGACTGAAATTTCTTCACTTGAAATGTGTCATATCCACGTAGCTTAGAAGCATGCACTTTGAATCCACATTTATACTTGCACCTAACTCTCACCTTCTGTTGATTGTTATTCATGAATATGTAGTCATAGCCATTCTTGATTGACCACTCCTTCAGAGCCTTCCTAAACACATGCACATTAGTAAACCTCATACCTACACATAGCTGGAGATTGACAGAACCAGTATTCTCATTAAAGTCCGTATATTGTGGACCTTCATCATCAGAGCCCTTCAAACTATGCAACTCTTCACTATCATATCCTCTCTCATTAAATTCTGACATATCGTCATCCTCCAAATCATTGGCATCTGTATTTGTGCTTGGGATATCTCGAACTGGTTCTACTTCTTCCTCTAGAGATTCTACTCACTCTCCTCCTCATTGCTATCAATACTTTGAACATATGTACTATCTTCAGAATCAAACCCCATGTCATCATTGTCAACATTCTCCTTGCCCTCATCAGTGTCAACATTCTCATCCTCCGCATCAATGTCATCACTGTCATCAGAATTAGATCCTCCTTCATTAGTGTCATCATTGCCATCAGAATCAAACCCTCCCTCATTAGTGTCAACATTGGCACCAGTATCATAATTGTGTGCATTATCCACATTCTCATCATTGGCACCAATCTCAACATACTCAGCATTCACACCAATCTCCCCCAAATTCTCATCATTGGCACCAATCTCCAAATTCTCAGCATTCACACCAATCTCCTCTAAATTATCATCATTGGCACCAATCTCCTCCAAATTATCATAATTGGCACCAATCTCAACACTCTCATCATTGGCACCAACCTCAACACTCTCATCATTCTCACCATTAGAAGAAGGGTAAACATTCTCACCAACATTATTAGAGCCAGCTACATTTGTGCTTGGGATCTCGTTCATGTCACACCTATTGTCATCAATAACTTGTAATGGCTTTATCTCCACGTAGTAAATGTCTGTATGCGGATACCCTGTATTAAAGTCAATGAAGTCTCTAACACTCTTATCGTTAACAATCTCCTCAATTCCTTCTGATCCAGATAACCCAGCAATCTTGTACCACATTTGTACTGAGTGTTTATACCCTACATCCTTACCAATATCTGCTAGCTCAAAGTAGCTCATGTAGTCAATATCCATTTTCACCATTCTCGTTTTACCTCCAACATAGAGTTGTTTGTCCATGTCTACCCATTCACCACCGTAATGAATAATCATCGTATGCATTGTAGCCATGATTACTGTACATCAAACAGGAAATAGCATATGAACATCTTTAAAAGCACAACTCTGAACTCACATGACATCGAACTAAAGACAATCCAAATCAACAAACATCATTCACACTAACATGCAACCTTAACAACAACAACGTATAAACATTCATTTGTGCCATTATTACTGTACATCATACAAGAAATAGCATATGAAGATCGTTAAAAGCACAACTCTGAACTCACAGGACATCAAATTAAATACAACCCAAATCAACAAACTTCATTAACATTAACATGCAACCTTAACAACAACGACCACAAATTCGTAACAAAACAACAAGAAAATCGTATATACTAATTCCTATCGCAAAAACCCTAACTAAAAGAAACAGAACGTAACGAAATCGAGATTAGAGAGCTGTGCGAACCGTGTATGTACCTTGCTTTCCAAGCTTTTACACACTCAAAAAGTGGTCTTCACCCTTACTTCTGCTCCTTCATACTTCCTTAGGGTTTTCCGTTTTCTTGGAAAATAGGGTGGATACGAACCGTATGATGCAGAAGATGATGAATTTCGACTTTTCCCCTCCAAATTCCGACTTGATTATGAGGTTTTTCAGTGGTTTATGGTGCCTGGTAATGTTGAAGTTCAAAGGTTGGAATAGGAAGAGTTGCGATTTTGGGGCCTGTGTTTTGTGGTTTTAAATATCAAATATTTTAATTTAATACATGTTTTGCCCCTGGTCAAAATTTGGGTCAAACTGCCACGTCATCAAAAATAACGGAGTGAGTGAAAAAATCCGTTCTTTGCTAACGGCGTTTAGCACAGACCTCTTTTTGCAAAAAAAAAAAAACCACAGGTTCGAGTTTGTAAAAAGTGTATATCACAGACATTTTTTTTGTACTTATCCCTTAATTATATTGTTGGGTAAAAATTATTATTTGTATGTTAATTGAGTAAATATAAAGTGTTTTATGACAAGTGGTGTCTACTAAAATTTAAAGTAATAAGAGCATCTCCAATAGAGGGTGCCCAAAAGAGTGTCAGCTGATGTGACATCAGGTTTGACAACTTTTAAAGAGTGCCCACTATTGGAGTGATGGTGAGTGCTAAGGAAAGTTGTCAATTTTTTGCAACCTTGTTTATTATTTTTTAATATAAAATATGTGGTCACTCTTCTGGAAATAATAAAATATGAAGCCTTTTATTTTTAATATTTATAATAAAATAATAATTTGTAGGATTATAGTGACAACTTTTCAAACAACCTCTATTGGAGCATTTTTGAAGTAAAGGTTGCCAAAAGTAACGTGGATGAAAGAGATAATAAAATATTATATTTTGGGATTATGTGTTAAGTTTTGACACTCTTTTAGACACTCTCTATTGGCGATGCTCTAAGATGTTTTAGTGGTATGTAATTTTAGAGTGTTGTTTTTTATAAGGTGGAGGTCCAAAGTAACAAAGTTTATTACTTTGGACTAAGAGCATCCCTAGTCCAAGGTTACAAACTTTGTAATCTCTCACATGACACGTAGAAAAAGTAAGAAGTTGAAGTAACAACCCATTATATTAGGTTGTGATTTTAAAATTTTGTGGGTATAAAAAATAGTTTAATTAATGCCTAGGGACTAAAACATTAAAAATAAAGAAAAAGAAAGCAGCATACTGCTTTGGGAGACGCCAGATGTCCAATCTCCATTTTTTATGTTTTTTTATTTTAAATGAAACAGAAAAAGTTTATAACTTCTTTTGTTAAATTTACAACTAATTTGTGTGCACTCAGGATGCTCTAACTATAAGGGGTTGAACATCGGTATTCAAGAGTGGCGAGTGGCGTTGGAGTCGGGCCCCGGACTGGCTTATATTATTGAGAGTAAAAAAGCAAAGAAGATGGGCAGTGTAGATATTTATGTCTGGTATCCCAAACTGATGACATAAATCAAAATGATTAGCTGAAGTTGGTGTGGATGCCATTGCCATTATTATGGAACTGTTTCAACGTATTTCTTCTAGCAACTGCAGTTGCAGCTTTACATTAATTTATGGATATTAATTAGTATCACATTTATAAACGAGTTACATGATTCATTTTTTTAATTTATACTTTCACATAAAATATTAAAATTCAACCAATCCATTTTGAAAAGTTCATAGAAGTGGGGACATATATTGAAATACAGCTGGTGCTAGTGGATATATAAATGTATATTTAGTTAAAAATATGAGAGGGATATAAAACAGAAAGAGCAAACTATATATGGCTTCATTTCATTTTCAAATTCATATACAGTAGGTACTTTTTTGTATTGCTATCAATAAAGAAATTAATTAATATCATATTCATTTTTTTATGTCTTCTTGCATGCAGGCAAATTTCCCACATCACTATACCAATATACAGTACCAAATTCAAATTAATGATAGCTGCATTTCTTCACATTCAATTTTATAGATAAATGTGTTGTCTCTTTCTCATATTATTACTCTTTGTACCATAAATAACTCACATAGGTAGAAATCATAGGTATGTAATTTGGGGGGTTTGGTATTTTATTGAGACATGGATAAGGATAGAAAATGAGGATAAAATAAAAATAAAATAGTTTGAAATTATTATTCCATATTTGGTTTGTAGGATAAGGATATAAATAAAATAATATATTACTTATATTACTACATAATATTGATTTGAGAGATAAAAAAAGACTTTTCTATCTCATTAAAATTGTAGCAATAAAATATTATATATATATATATATATATATATATATATATATATATATATATATATATATATATAGTATTTAAACGTGATTAAATAATCAGTATTGTGATAAGTTAACTAGTACTATTATCTACATCTACAACAATTTAATTTAGTTTTATTACTGCTCTTGGCATATCACATGTATTTAGATATAGCAGTACTGAATGTTGAGTTTTATATCAGTACTTTAATTTTGTTTTATTGCTACTCTTGGTATATCACATATATTTAGATATATCAGTACTAAATGCTGATTTTTTTTATTATATCAGTACTGATACTGAATGCTGGGTTTTTTTATTGTATCAGTACTTTAATTTTGTTTTATTGCTGCTCTAAACTAATATTTTACACTAGTAACATGTGATGAATTTTAAATTTGGGGATTGAGTAATTTTTTATTTGGAGAATTTTTTAAATTTTATTTGGGGATCGGGGATTCTCTGAAACCCGTGGAGAACCGTGTGGGCGGGTGTGGGTGCCAAAAAATCCCCGAACGTTTTTTTGGAGATTCTCAGAAACCGCCCCCAAAAATATTGAGAGCGGAATGTGGGATGCAAAACCGCCCTCGCCCCGCCCCATTGCCACCCTTATATCAACCCCCCCCCCCCCTTGGATATAAGATTAGAGGAACTCTTAACTCTCTCTTATCTTCTACCCTATTTCTAAACAAACATGAGATAAATGAACTTGAGATTTTTTATTCCTATTTTACTCTATTTATCCCTCCTAACAAACACTCTCTTAGGAATGTAGTTGAGAACATATATATATGGAAGGATCACGCGAAAACACCTCTCTATATGAGAATATTTTTTTATGTGAAAACACTCCCATAAAAAAGAACATATGTAAGATTATTTAGAACATTTTACTTAACATTTTAAAACACATGTTGTAAAATATAAAACATATACTCCGGCATATACTCTAAAATTAATGTCTTATGTTCTAAAACTAATTATTTAAAACATTTTACGTAACGTTTTAGAACACATGTTATTCGACCTCAACCCCAACGACACTAGACACCACCACACTCACCATCCCCTAGGTGAAATCCTATGCAACAATAAATGAGCCCTTGGGTTCATGAGGTAAGGCGTCTTAATCCTGTTATTATTCACAATACTGATAGTGATAGTGATGGGGATGCTTTTGATGATTTTGAGCTTAATAGGATTGCTAAAAATATGGGTATCCATAATGACGTTGATGTTGTTGGCCATGGGCATATGAATGCTAGAAATAGGGATATTGTGAATGATGTTGATGTAGGTGGTCATGGAAGGAGAAATTATACTAGGGAAGACCCATATGTGGAAACTGTGAATGTTAGAGGTGAATATGGGGGGAATTTTGATAAAGATGATGCCTTCAAACTGAAAATTGATCTACCTTCATTTGGGGGTGAGCTTGACATTGATGGATTTCTTGATTGGATATTGGAAGTAGAGAGGTTCTTTGATTATGCGGGAATACCAAAGGATAGGAAGGTTTAGTTGGTGGAATATCGGGTAAAGGGTGGAGCTTCGGTTTGGTAGGATCATATGAAGGAAGAGAGAAGAAAAGGAGGAAGGGAATCGATAAGGTCTTGGTTACGGATGAAGTCGATGTTGAGGGAACGCTTCTTGTCACCCTATTATGAGCAATACATATATAGCTCGTATCGAAATTGCTTACAAGGTGCAAAGAATGTACATGAATATACTTCAGAGTTCTTGCGACTTTCGGTGAGGGCTAACTTATCGGAAACCGAAAGCCAAAAGACTTCAAGGTATCTTGAAGGGCTAAGGTACAATATACAAGATAGAATCGGAAAACAAATGGTAATTCTAGTTCAAGACGCTAGAAACCTTGTTTTGAAAGCCGAATCTCAACTAAGTGTAAGGGCACATGATGGGTATAGAAGATCGGGTAGTGATGATGCTTATGTTGGAAGAGAAGCTTCTAAGGGAGTTGACAAGGGAAAGATTATTGCTAGCACAAGTGGCACTAAGGCTTCTATTGTGGGTAAAGCACCTAGTGGGAATGTAAGGCCCTTTAGGGTGGCACCACATCCTATGGGAAAAAACCCCTATGATGAATTGGCTCCATTCAAATGTTTTCGATGCAATGAGCCGGGTCACCATTCCAATGAGTGTCCCAAGAGGCGTAATGTTGATGTAGTTGAGAGGTATGAGGAGGATTATGAAGAGGATGATGATGTGTTTTGTGATCCTATTGAAGATGGGGATGATGGAGGTTATGATAATGATCATGTTATCCATGTTGTGAGGAGGTTATTGGTCTCCAATAGAGTGGAGGAGGACCAAAAGCACCAACTCTTTCATACTCATTGCTTTGTGCAATGAGTGGGGTGCAATGTGATCATTGAAAGTGGGAGTCAAGAAAACATTATTAGTGATACAACGGCTAAGAAGTTCGGGTTGACTATGGAGGTGCATCCAAACCCCTACATTGTAGGGTGGATCAAGAATGTTGGAGAGATGAAAGTGACCCAAAGATGTAAGGTGCTTTTTCAGATAGGCGAGTATAGTGATGAGATATATTGTGATGTGGTTGATATGGATGCTTGCCATTTACTATTGGGGCATCCATGGCAATTCGACCGTGATACTACCCATACGGGAAGAAGGAAGACCAATCAGTTTATGAAGGATGTTATTCGATACGTACTTACACCTATGGTAGGAGAGCCTAATACCAAGAGGAAGGCTACTTTTATCATTTGTCCTACTCACGCAAGGAATTTATAAACAAGTGTGAGGAAAGTCAAATGGTTTATGTGGTTATGGTAAAGGCTAGTGGGAAGTCTAATGATAAGAAGGGGAAAAGAGAAGTACCGAAAGAAGTGGAGCGGATGCTTGAAGAATATAATGATCTCTTTTAGGAAGAGTTGCCTCATGGGTTGCCACCTCCAAGGGAAATTCAACACCATATTGACTTAGTACCGGGGGCTAGCTTGCCTAGTCTTCCTCACTACCGAATGAGCCCGAAAGAGAGTGAGATTATGAGGGAGAAAGTGGAAAAGTTAGTGAAGATAGGGTATATGAGAGAGAGCATGGGAGATCTTGCGTGTGGTTTATCTAGTACATCAGGAATCGAGCCATCTTTGAGGAGGAGCTCCCTTCAATCCAAATGTTGCGAAACAGGCTTTTTAATTATATCAGCGAGTTGGAATTGAGTTCTGGGGAACCACATTAGACCTCCTTTGGAACCGAATTATGCTTTTGTCAGATGGGTGCCGCCGCCTGTAGGGTGGGTCAAAGCGAACATCGACGGTGATGTCTCCGGTGTGCCAGGAATGGCGGGTGCAGGGGGTGTTTTTCGGAACAGTAGAGGTTTTATGATGGGTTGCTTTGCAATCAATATTCCTAATTCATTTGCTCACATTACAGAATTAAAGGCCGTTATTTTCACAATTGAAACGGCTTGGGAGAGAGAATGGTATGATCTTTAGATCGAGTCTGATTCTACTTATGCAGTAACGATGCTTCAAAGTAAGTCGAAGGACGTCCCGTGGATGATAAGACAGGATTGGTTGCAATGTCTTGAGCATTGTTCGACTATGAATTGTAAGATAGCTCATATCTACAGAGAAGGCAACCAGGCTGCTGATAGTCTAGCAAACTTCAGCAAGACGTCTTCAGATATAATTTGATGGCATTCTGCTCCTCGTTTTTGCAAATCTTTTATTTTTTATGATCTCTGTAATATAGCACATGTTTGATTTCTTTAACTCTTCCTTTGTAATTCTTTCATTTTTTATTAATAATATACGGGTTGGTTGAGGTTTTTCGGAGGTGCAAACCTAGTTGGGATGTCTGGTACCCTCAATCGTGTCCCAACCTTTTATTCAAAAAAATATAAGAGAGAGCATGAGTCCTTGTGCTATCTCAGGTTTCGATAATGCCAAAGAAGGATGGTTCATGGAGCATGTATGTGGATAGTAGAGCCATCAATAAGATCACTATTCGATACAAGTTTCCCATACCAAGACTTGACAAAATGCTAAACCAACTTAGTGGCTTTAAAGTCTTCTCCAAGGTTGATTTAAGGAGTGACTACTATCAAATCTGAATTAGAGCCGGTGATGAATGGAAGACGGTGTTTAAGCTTCGGGATGGGTTATATGAGTGGTTAGTGATGCCTTTCGGAATGACAATTGCACCTTCATGAGATTAATGAACTAAGCACTTCGGCCCGTGATCGAGAAATTCGTGGTGGTTTACTTTGACGACATACTCATCCATAGCAAGACCTTGGAAGAGCATGTTGAGCATTTGAGAGTGGTGTTGAACTTGTTGAGGGAGAACTAATTATTTGCTAATGCCAAGAAGTGTGACTTTGTGATGGAGAGCTTAGTGTATCTTAGGTATATGGTAAGTGGAGATGGTATCCGGGTTGATGAAGGGAAAGTAAGGGTTGTCCGGGAATGGCCGACTCCAAATAATGTTGGTGACATTAGAAGCTTTCATGGGTTGGCTACTTTCTACGGTCTTGATCACATAGACCTTAATGACCATGCAATATTTGGTCATTCACCATTAGATCTAGGCTTATTAGAATCCTAAGGTGGAGATTCGAAGCATCCTGTGGCTTAGATTTAATAAGCCCACATCTAACGGTGAATGACCAAATTCACTTGGTTATTAAGGTCCATATGAATATTCCTGCTACTTTCTATATGTGGTTCGTACAAAACCTTAATACCACTGTGGCACCATTAATCGAATGATTGAAGAAAGGAAAGGGCTTCAAATGGGAAGATGAACTAGAAGGTAGCTTTGCATTGATCAAAGAAAAGCTAAACATGGCTTCGGTGTTAGATTTTTCGGATTTTGACAAGTTGTTTGAAGTAGAGTGTGATGCAACTAGAGTAGGAGTTGAGGGAGTGTTGATGCAAGAGAAGAGACCCATTGGATATTTTAGTGAGAAATTGTGTGAGTCGAGACAAAAATGGGCCACTTATGATAAAGAGTTCTATATCGTGGTCCGGGCCTTGAAGACGTGGGGGCACTATCTTATGGGCAAAGAGTTTATAATATACATTGACCACCAAGCTCTCAAGTATTTGGGGAGTCAAAAACAACTCTGAAGTTCTATGCATGCTAGATGGTCTGGCTTTGTGGACAAGTTCCCTTACAAGATTCTCCATAAAGCGTGTCAACAAAACAAGGTGGCAGATGCTTTAAGTAGGAGGGTTGCACTCTTTAAAACAGTAGCACTTGAGCTAGAGGACTTTAAGAATATCAAAGGGGATTATCAGGAGGATCCAGATTTTGGAAGTATTTGGGAGAAATGTAAAGATCAAATCGGGGATGGCGAGTATCAATTGTTTGAAGTGTATCTCATGAGGGGTAATCAATTATGCCTTCTGGGTACGTCGATCTGAGAGAGAGTGATCCGAGATTTACATGGAGGAACTTTAGGGGACACTTTGGTAGAGACAAGACTTTCAAAGTTGTGAGTTCCCGTTACTATTGGCCGAAGTTAAGGAAGGATGTAGCTTATATTGTGGAGTGATGTGGCATTTGCCAAACTTCTAATGGGCACGCCACTAATGCGGGTTTACTTATGCCTTTGCCAGTGTCAGAATCTATTTGGGAGGACCTCTCTATGGACTTCGTATTGGGGCTACCTTGGACTCAACGTGGTATGGATTCTATTTTTATAGTTGTAGACTGGTTTTCCAAGATGGCTCATTTCATCCCATGTCGTAAGACAAATGGTGCTACGACGATCACTAAGTTGTTTTTCCGGGAAGTAGTGAGGCTACATGGAGTTCCAAAGAGCATATTGCCGGATAGAGACACTATGTTTGTTAGCCATTTTTAGCGTACTTTGTGGGCTATTCTTGGCACCACCTTGAAATTTAACACTACCATTCACCCGCAAACAGATAGCCAAACTGAAGTGGTCAACCGTACCTTGGGAAATCTATTGAGGAGTAAGTGTCAGGACAAGCCCAAAATGTGGAACTATGTGATAGCACAAGCTGAGTTTGCCTATAATTTTGTCGTGAGCTCTACTACCGAGAAGTCACCTTTTGAGGTTGTATACACGAATACTCCAAATCATTCGCTTGATCTAGGGGACATTCTGAAGCGGGAAAAGAAGAGTGTGGCCGCCCAACACCTAGCCAACGACTACCACCAAATGCATCAAGAGGTGAGGCGAAGTATTGAAGAAAAGAATAGCAAGGTCAATGCTAGGGTGGATGAACACTGAAAGGATCTTCAATTTGAGGTGGGGAACGAGGTGGTGGTCTACTTAAGCAAGGAGAGACTCATGAATGCTCCGAGTAGCAAGCTTAAACCGAGGAGGTATGGGCCATATAAAGTGATCAAGAAGGTAAACGCCAATGCTTATCATATATCCCTTTCAAATTGGCTCGGGAAGATGTCATCCTCCTTCAATGTGCGGGATTTGAGCCCATGGAAACCGGAAGGAACTCTTGAGATGACACATAACAAGTTAGGGTCCAACTCTTTTGAAGATGGAGTGAATGATGAGGGAATTTCCAACACGGGCCTATGTAATGGAGCAAATTCTTCCACAGCCGACAACAAGGGAGGGAGCTGCTGAAAATCAACTCCACACGTTGTGTGGACCCGTGCCCAAACTTCTTGTCCGTGGCCATTATTAGCAGTCGGCGTATGGCTACAAGGGCTTTGGGCACACGCCCATGTGGGGCAATGCCACACGTCGTGTGGCATGCCTGAAAAGGCAATCCGACCACTTTTTTCCTAACTTCCATTTCTGCACCAAATTCTAAAATTACTATTTTGCCACTCTGATTTTTACTATTTTGCCATGTGGATTTAATCACCCAAATGTCCCTTTATTAACCCTACCCCTATTTAAGTGATTGTAACCCTAGTTTGGACGTTAGTGTCTTGTGCTTTCTTTTAGAAGAGGTATATAAGTGATGGGTGTCGAATCCACCAAAGATAATTATAACTTCACTTAGCCGAAAACAGATTGTAAAAGAGCAAGTAAAGGTCGTACCCAAAGGATTAATACTGATCTAATCACAAATATAACCAAGCAATTAACAAAAAGTAAATAGGGGGATTGAAATTGTTGATTAATGAATAAATAAATTTGCAAAATTGAAATGAAATTAAATTGGTGATTCTTATATGATGGAATTTCGATCAAGGGAAATTCGCAGGCTGAACAATTATTTCCTTATTGATCATTGAAAGTGAGATGATATCATAATTGACATGATCTGGATTGGTTATATTCGTTCCTTATTCATTCCCGACCTAATCCTTCCTTAATTGTAAAGCAAATCATAGAGCACTTAAAAATAAGCCCCTATTCGGCCAGACAGTTCTAGCTTGGCGCTTAGAATTTAATCTGTTGAAAGCATTAGGGATTAGAAGGACCCAATCTAAGTTAATCAAATTCTTAGCGATTCCGATTTAAACCAAATCACATGTTTATGCGCTTGAACATAGTTAGGATTTCAGATGATTACAAAACGTTGTTTAAATGAATGAAAAAGCTGAAGCCCGGCCGAAATGTAACCTAAACTTTCATTGAAGGTCTGATTTCATAGATCGATAAATATGTAAACATATCACATAAAATTAGATTACTGAAATTAAGAACAACAATCTCACAATTGGAAATAATGCTAGCCTTTGATTAATCCCTTAATCGATAAAGTGTTTAGCTACACATAGTCATGAATTCGACTATGATAACCATTAAAGATAAAAATAAATAAAGCTAACTAAGAACCCAAAAAGAGAAAAAACCCTGAGAGAAGAAGTTTTGTTCTCCATCTATTTATAGAGAAAACCTCATCCTAAAAGTTAGGTAACCAAATAATATCTATCTAAATCAGCAACCTCTTTTACAAATTTCAAATCCCTAATTTTCTACCTTCTTTTTCGAGTTGGAAAAGGTCCTGGTCAATTTGAACATCAGTAGATTCGGAGGTCCTTAGTCTTGGGCAAGACTAACTCCATTTTCGCTTCAGCTCCTTTAATTCAGCACCAAATTCCTTTCTGGTCCAAAGTTTCTTCAATTAAGTCCAATTCTTCTCCTTTTAATCATTTGAGTCCTGTGGAGGCAAATCAAACCAAAACAAGCAATAATACCCAAAATAACACCAAATTAATTAAATAACCTAGCACTAAAATGGACATTTGAACGTTGAATTGGAGACTTATCAAATACCCCACACTTACCCAATGCTTATCCCCAAGCATATCAGATCATGTCAACAACTCTTTACTTTTATGATTTCTTGTTTAACCAACCTTTCCCAATCCCCACTCATAATGTGAAGATTATCAGCCATCAACTCTCAAAGCCAATATACTATTCATGTTTAAACACACAACGTAACTACTTGAAGAATCTCAGCAATTAAGCTTTTGACCATGTACATAAGGTATGAATTCAAATCAACAACACCCTCACGGAAGCCACTCATTGCACTCAAGTGTTTAGGCTATGATTAGTTTTCAAGGAATCACTCAAGTCGCAACCTAGAATGAAATTATCATAAGCTTGTCAATATATCAAATCTCCACCACTTAGTATGAATTCAAGACACTAAATCCAAGGGACTTAAAATAGGGTGTAACATAGGCTAGGGTAAATGTTTGGAAAGGAAATGATGAGAAAGGGAAACCGATGATAGTGGAAATGGCCAAAATGAAAACCAAAATCACAATTATGTACAAACTACTTATAGTTCTCAAACTTCAAAATGAATGAATGAGATGACCTTAATTAATTATAAACAAATTGAAATGAACAAACTGTTGGTCCCGTGTGATTAGTTCCAAGGGGGGGTTAGGAACTAATACAACTTTTTTGCTAATTAATCTTGCTGACTTAATTATTTTGGTGAGTTTATTAACTCAGCTTTGGTCAGCTTGGCCAAACTTAATGTAAGACAGCTTTAGTCAGATGCTGACTAAGACTGTTTTACTTGAGAGTTGGGAATTGACGCTTATGTGGTCAGCTTCCAACTCAGCACTCCAATTTACTCAGTGTCAGCTTCTAACAGTTTATATGCTGAGTAAATATTACAAGCAACACAAGCACACACATATATATATATATATATATATATATATTTTTTTTTTTGAGAGAGTTAGAAATTACTCAGTATCACTTATCCTGGTTCGGCCTCTCCGCCTACGTCCAGTCCCCAGAATCCTCCGGGCTTTCAGAATCCAATACTGAGCTCTTTAAGGGTAGAGCACAAACCGATTACAGGCAGTTGAATATGCAAGAGTACCTTCCTCTATTCGTCTACTCAACTCCTACTAAATGCTACAACCCAGCACTTAGATTTCTCTACCACTAAGTACTAAATACCAAGTAATCAGCAGGTACACTCTCAATATTACAATTGATCACACACTTGTTCCTTTTAAGATAAAGAACACTTTAGATGATTACAAACAATCAATCTAGCATTTACACAAAGAATAGAAGATTGGTGTAAGCTTTCTCTTTTGTTTTGAGTGCTTTGAATTTGTATCTTTCTCACTTGTAATTTTCTGTAAATCGGCAATCTTCCAAATGATATCCTTGTCCCTTTTATAGTTGAAATGTGAGGAACAAATCATTTGAATTTGATTTGTCCGTTGAGTCCAAAATGGCTCTTTTGGGGGACAAACCTCTGGTCAGCTTCAGATGTGCAGGCCAATCCTGTCTTCTGAATTCTTCAGATGTCAAATTTGTCTTCTTCCTACAGTCTTTGTTTTCTTGCGGAAATTTGTCTTGTAGCATAAAACAGTTGACCCATGCATCTTGGAATTTGGCTTTTGCGTAATTCAAGACTTTTATTATTGGTGCAGACAGTTGTCGAATTTGTCTTTTAGCTAACGGGTCAATCATGTTGTCCTGGAGATTACTCAGCTTTACTTCGATAATCACTATCTTCGATTTTCACCAAGTTTCATACTGTGTTCTTTTTCTACTCAGCTTTCATGGTCAGCTTCATTCTGTAGAAACTATTACTTGGAGCAGTCTTCTTCTGTGCTGAGCTTCCTTGTTTAGCTTTATTCTGAAGCTGTTATTCTGAAGATGACTTATCTTCTCTTATGCTGAGTTGCTCTTCACTCAGCTTGTGTTTTCATGCTGACTTCGTCGTGTCTTAATCTTTATTTCTTTTTGTATTTATACTCAATATTGGACAAACGGATTAGTACAATTAAATCAAAGCACTTAAATTTAATTATCTCTTAATCATGGATTAAACTTAAATGATTTTGTCAAATCAAAATCTTGTGGAAAGGTGTTTCAACAAACTCCCCCATTTTGATGTTGGCAAAATATTTAATTTATGGAACTCAGTATTTAAGTTCCCCATGATTGAATTACATTTTATTCTTCTGAAATTACTCCCCCGTAAGGGATGCATATATTGTCTTGACTTTACTCTAAACCTTAGAGAATACATGTTTATCCTGACTTAGTTCAATTTTCAGAAGAACTCAGTTTGATACATGATTAATTTTGGTATCAGGGTTAGTGTGTACTGAGTATTTTAATTTGAAGTTATTTGTCTGTTCAATTTTTAGACAGGTCAGCATATAAATAAGCATCGCAAATAGTTAAGTCAATTTGAAAGAAAGGATACTTAACATATATTCAAGTTTATCAAGCATACATACAGAATAAGCTAAGCCCTAAGCTAACTAAGCTATTACTTTCTAGCAGCCTGATACAATTTTCCCTTGCCTTTGTCTTTTCGATGTTTACTACCTGAAGCTTCTCCTGTTTGCTGAGTTCCATCATCTCGTCTGTTCTCCCCCGTTTTGCCACCATCAGGCGGAGGAGCAATGAAGGTGTCATTGAGAGCAGCACGAGTCAATTTGACGGAGTATGCCTTGAGACGTTTTGTGCTTTCAAACAACCCATCAAGTACTGGAACTCCATCATCCAGAACTGAACCTGGGACGCGAATGGAAGAGCTGATCATGCTGAGCATGTATTCTTGAGATTTAGCGAACCAGGACATTGCTTCCGCGAGTTGGGCATAGGATTGATGGTACATTCTGATGATAGCCTTGTCATAGATATCACGTTGAGCGTTTGTATGATGCATATGGCGAAATAGGCTTTAAGTGGTTTGGAGAATGGTATTGGTTTTGACCATGTTAGTTTCCATCTCCTCTTTGCTTAGATTCAGAAGACGGACAGCTTCACTTATTTCA
Source organism: Euphorbia lathyris (assembly GCF_963576675.1). Lineage (NCBI taxonomy): Eukaryota > Viridiplantae > Streptophyta > Magnoliopsida > Malpighiales > Euphorbiaceae > Euphorbia > Euphorbia lathyris. The sequence goes on along the minus strand of NC_088911.1, from coordinate 89,222,900 downwards.
TCCATCGTGCATTGGGAAGATGAAGAGAGAAGATCACGAGCGCCAATCAGCTCAGAAGTCAGTTTGGTGAAGCAATGATCTAACTCAGCAGAGGTAGCATAGCCCATGTTGATGGTAGGCAAGGCATTTATTTGTCCTTGAAGTGAATTCATGTGGTTCACCATCATCAATATCAGCTCAGTTAGCTTGACAAAGGATTCTTGCTTGGGTTGCTGGAGTTGGACGGAAGTCATGACACTTACTAAGTCTTTGAGATGCTTGATCTCATTGAGAAGCTGAGTGACAGATGAAAACTCTTGTGATTCAGCATTTGCATACCCAGCAGCATCGGCATGAGAAGTGTTGATATCCTGAAGAAGATGTTGAGCCGAGTCGATGATGCGACGGCCGGACTCAGTGGCATTAAGATAGGCAAATTGTGCCTCAGGATGTACCTCAGTGGCTGGAATTCTAGTTTCACCAGATTGAGGAGGTGTTTGGTGATGTCCTTGAGTTGAAGTGCCAGTGTGGTCAGCACCTGGACTTTGATGTGGATGAGCAGCAGGAGCTGACTGCTCAATGTTCTGCACAATAGGATGGGAAGGGGGTGGATCGGCAGAGAGAATTACCTGCTCAACATGATCTTGAGTTGGTGCAGGAAGAGGCACCTCAGGTTGAGTAGGATTTTCCTTATCTTGCTTTTCTCCCTGAGCAGCTAGAACTTCGAGTTTTTCCTCGGCTTGGTTTGGATTTTCAGGAGTCTTGGCATGTTGCTCGGTATGAGTAACAGAGGCTTGGTTTTCATGTATGGAGGGTTCAAGAGGTGATGAGAATAACCAAAAAAGAGTAGTTGTAAGGTCCATGATTTCATCCCTTGGAGGTGAGTCATCCATGAGGTCAATAGTGGGAGTTTTGTAGGCCTTCTTCTTAAACCTTCTTAATTTTCTTGCCTTTAGAGGAGGTGAGTCAGCAGGGATGGAATCAAGTGATGATTCAATTCCAAGATCAGTGTTGAGCCCTTCTGTTACTACTTCTTGCTCTGGAAGCTCAGCATCACCTATCATATTCTGTTCAGCTGGACTTTCAACTTCCTCAGCTTTCTCTGTTTGTTCTTGCTCAGCACAAGCTTCTTGATGTTGTTCAACATCCTCATTATAATCATGTTGACCTTCATTATCACTTTGTTCTTCTTCATCATTTCTTGATCAGCTGGAGTTTGCTCAAGGTCAATTTCTTGGCTTTTGATAAAGTGAGCATCATCAGGAACAGCAAAACCAAGAGGAACAGCTTCAACTAGACTCAGCTCAGCAGTTTTCTTCTTCTTCTTTAGAGGAGTTCCCTCACTTTCCAGCTCCTCAGGCTCATCTTGCCTTTTCCTTTTCTCTGCTGACTTACCTTGGTCAGCATCAATTTTCTTCCCCTTAGAGACAACCCGAATTTTCTTGGGGACAGCATCAACATCCTTTGAGCTGGTTTGGATTGTCTTGCGTTTCTTTTCATGTTTGGCTTGGACAGCAGCTTCATCTACAGCAATATCCTCATGCTCAGCATCCTCTTCCTCCTGAGCTTCCTCCTCAGCTTCTCCCTCAGCTTCCCCCTGAGCTGCCTCGACGACTCCTTTTCCCTTCTTCGGCTTGATAGGTTGGTTGTATACTAACCCAAACAATAGCGCAGCTGTAATTTCTGTTCCCACCGTTTGTATTTCAGTTGTTACGTCGATTTGGTGGTCTTCCAAGATTCGGGTAATTAGGGAACCCAGCCTGAGTTTGATAGTGCTTCGTTGGAGTGCTCCTACTAGAAATACGGGCATGTTGAGGGGGCTGTAGGTCAGCATGTGCCAAATGAAGCACTGCTCGAAGTTTGAAGCAGATGATGTTGCGTTGAATTTTGGGAAGATGAAGTTGGTAAGTATATAGTGCGCCATTTTCTGGTTTTGCCCCATGCACGTGCTGTGTATTTCCCCTTTGTGTCCAGCAGGTTTACAGAAAGTGACAGTATGGTCACGCTTCTCCTTAGTGGTCCTGAATTCCTTTCTAGTGTTTGGAAGTTGGAGCAAGTTTGAGAGATAGGAGGGGGTAATAGTGAGCTTCTTACCCTTAACGTGAGTAACTAGATGGTCAGGATCACTTCCATTAACGCAAAGGTTGGAGTAGAATTCACGTACTAACCTAGGGTAGGTTTTTCCAGGAAGCGAAAAGAGTCCAGCCCATTCGTTTTTCGCAATCCATTCACAAAACGGTTGCTCATGTGTAATGAAGCTTGGGGAGAACCACCTACATCGAAGAACCTCATGATTCTTCACACTTGGGTACACCTTGATGAAGAATTTCTCATCCGGCTGCTTATCCTTCTTCTTCTTTGAAGAGGTTGCTGGGTCAGTTTTGGGGTTTCTGTTTGGAGTTAGGTCATGTTGACCTTGTTGAGGCTTAGGGTTTTCATCGGCGTGGTCATCGTTGTTACCGTCACCGGAAGAACTTTGGGATTTCGCCATTTCTATGAAGTCTTTGAGAATTTTCTGGGATTTAGAGAGGTGAATTCGAATGCCAAAGATTTCGTGTGTAAAGAGTGATAAGTGGGAAAACTTCCACTTTTTATAGAGGTGCTAATGGATCCTATACGTTGAACTAGCCGTTTAACCTTGAGATTATCAACCGACAGGGATTCTGTCATTTATGACACGTCCGACGCATGGGATTTTTCATTATTGCTTACGTTATCCTGGGTAGCTATTAATGCGTGTGCCAGCATTTAATGTTTTAAATGTGTTTTACTCAGCATTAAGAATACCAAACATTTGTGATTCTGGGCAGTCAGTTTTACGTAGGATTGTTGTTTGTGGACTTAGTAACTCGGCTTAGAAGAGAAATCACTCAGCATATATGTCTACTCAGCATAGGGTGATTTCATGTCATTCTTAACTCAGCATGCAATCAGTTACTAAAGTATCACAGATCACTCAGCATGACAATCACTCAATCATTCAATTTTAGCACATAGAATTTATTAAAGAGGATTAGACATACTGATAGCTTCCCTTAGTATGTTGAACTGCTCACGAGCCAATGGCTTCGTAAAGATATCCGCAAGCTGTTCATTTGTTGAAACATAAGTCATCTTGATCTCACCCTTGAGTACATGATCTCTGATGAAGTGATGTCTTATGCTGACATGCTTCATCCTGCTGTGTTGGATTGGATTCTTAGATAAGTCAATGACACTCTTGTTATCACATTTGACCTTTATTGTTTCTGTTTTGACACCATAGTCCTTAAGTTGTTGCTTAATCCATAGGACTTGAGCCACACAGCTTCCAGCAGCAACGTACTCAGCTTCAGTTGTAGACAAGGCCACTGATGACTGCTTTTTACTAAACCATAAAACTAGACAGCTTCCTAGGAATTGGCATCCTCCTGAAGTGCTTTTTCGTTCTAGCTTATCTCGTCCATAGTCACCATCAGTATATCCAATCAGTGTGAAGTCACTTGTATTTGGATACCATAAACCTGCATTAACTGAGCTCTGCAAATATCTGAAAATTATTTTTACAGCAATTAAGTGAGATTCCCTGGGGTCAGTTTGATATCTTGCGCAATAACATACTGAGTACTTAATATCAGGTCTACTGGCAGTAAGATAAAGTAGAGAGCCTATCATACCTCGATATAACCTGCTGTCTACAGACTTACCTTTCTCGTCAGCACAAAGGACCGTGTCAGTACCCATTGGGGTTGATATGGGCTTACATTCTTCCATATCAAACTTCTTTAACATCTCTTTGGCATACTTAGACTGACTTATGAAGATGCCATTCTTACCTTGCTTGATTTGAAGTCCAATGAAGAAGTTGAGTTCGCCCATCATAGACATTTCGAACTCAGTTTGCATCTATTTGCTAAATTCTTTACACATAGAATCGTCAGTAGCACCAAAAATTATATCGTCAACGTAAATTTGTGCAAGTAGGGTATGTTTACCCTTTTTCTTAATGAACAAGGTTGTGTCAGCTTTGCCTCTGACATAATTCCTGGTCAGCAGGAAGTTTGTCAACCTTTCATACCAAGCTCTTGGAGCTTGCTTTAGGCCGTATAGGGCCTTTTTGAGTTTATAAACGTGATTTGGAAATTTTGGATCTTCAAACCCTGGAGGCTGACTAACATATACCTCTTCGTTAATAAGGCCATTAAGAAAAGCACTTTTAACATCCATTTGATATAGTTTAAAGTTCATGAAACTAGCATAGACACACAGTATTCGTATGGCTTCTAACCTAGCAACGGGTGCAAAAGTTTCACCATAGTCAATGCCCTCTTGCTGACTATAGCCTTGGGCTACAAGTCGGGCTTTATTTCTGACTACATTGCCTTGCTCATCTAGTTTATTCCTAAAGACCCACTTAGTTCCTATGGTCTTTTGATTCCTAGGTTTAGGTACTAAATCCCATACCTCATTTCTTGTGAATTGATCAAGCTCTTCTTGCATAGCGTTGATCCAATATTCATCGTGCTCAGCATCGACAAAATTCTTTGGCTCATGCACTGAGACGAAGGCAACATTGCTGAGATACTTTCTAAGCTGATCTCTTGTCATCAGCTTGTTGTCAGCAGCATCAAGAATGGCCTTCTCCGAGTGTCCTCTTGGAATTTTTATTTCTTTGGGTAATGTTGAGTTAGTTGGAACAGGTGTTTCTACAATCTCTGCAGAAATAGATTGGTCAGCAAATGTTATTTCATTCTCTTGCTTACCTTTGGTCATCCCTTGTATAGATGACTCAGAGGCTTCATTTTGGTCAGCGGAAGCTAAGCTTGGTTCATCTTCAGTGAGCTAAGTTGTCTTTCCTGCAGGGTCAGCTTCATCGAACTCAACATGGACAGACTCTTCTACAATCTGAGTTCATTTATTATATACCCTATATGCTTTGCTGTTAGTTGAGTACCCTAAAAAGATCGCTTCGTCAGCTTTGGCATCAAATTTTGCAAGATTATCTTTTGTGTTGAGTATAAAACACTTACACCCAAAGGCACGAAAGTAGCCAATGTTGGGCTTTCCTCCTTTCCAAAGTTCATATGAGGTTTTCTTAAGAATAGGTCTAACTAAATCCCTATTCAGAATGTAGCATGCTCTGTGGACAACTTCACCCCAGAAGTACTTTGGAAGCCTATTTTCACTCAGCATAGTCCTAGCTATTTCGACAATTGTTCTGTTCTTCCTTCCAACAACCCCATTTTGTTGATGTGTTCTAGGAGCAGAGAAATTATGGTCAATACCACTGGTTTCACAGAATTCATCAAACTGTTGGTTTTTGAATTCTCCACCATTGTCGCTTCTAATATGAGCTACTCTTAGGTCTTTGTCATTTTCAAGCCTTTTAATCAATGTGGTAAACATCTCAAATGTTTCATCCTTGCTACTCAGCAAGATGATCCAAGTGTACCGAGAGAAATCATCTACAATGACTAAGGAAAATTTCTTACCACCCAAGCTGAGTGGCTGGATAGGTCCGAAAAGATCCAAGTGTAGTAATTCCAATGATCTATTGGTTGAGACAGTATTTTTACTTTGAAATGACTTCTTAGTTTGTTTGCCTTGCTGACAAGCTTTACATAATTGATCTTTTTCAAATTTAAGTTTGGGTAATCCCTCAACTAGTTGCTTTCTAGCTAATTTGGCAAGAAGATCCATGCTTACATAACCAAGTCTTCTATGCCATAGCCAGGAGTTATCCTCTTTAGATACTAAGCATATATTTTTAGAAAACTGTTTTTCTAAACTCAGCATGTATACATTGTCTACACGAGGGGCAGTTAAAATTAATTCGTTTGTTTTTCCCTCAAGTATTTGACACTTAGTATCATCAAATACAACCTTTCTGCCGCTTTTGCAAAGCTGAGCTACACTCAGCAGATTGTATTTGAGACCTTTAACTAAGGAGACTGACTCAATAGATGGGTTACCTCCGATAGTACCTGAGCCGACTATCTTACCCTTCTTATTGTCTCCAAAGCTTACACTTCCACCTCGATTAAGCTCTAGTGTGATGAACTGAGTTTCATCACCAGTCATGTGCCTCGAGCATGTGCTGTCTATATACCACAGTTTTGATTTCTCCACGCATCTCAGGCTCACCTGCATTTTAGACTATTCATTTTTAGGTACCCAATTCTTTTTGGGTCCTCGTTTGTTAGCATAAACAGGTGCAAAGTCATATTTTAATTTGTGACGGCATACTTTGATAGTGTGGCCACTTTTGCCACAGAAGTCACAATGAATTACCCTTTGGGGGTGGTCAGCATTATTATGCTGAGCATGCCAACATACCTTTGTGGTATGTCCTTTCTTTCCGCAGAAGTCACATTGGACAGTCCGCTTATTGTACCAGCACACTTCTCTTGTGTGTCCCTTTTTCCCGCAACAGTCACACTGTATGAACTATTTATGCTGACTAGTACTTGAGTACCCAGCATGGGGTTTATTTTTATTTGTGCCTCTTATTTGGCTTTGTAAGGTAGTGACGTCCTTTTTCAGTTTCTTTGAATCTGATTGGACCTCCGAGACAAACTTTTGCATAATTTCCATGTTACTATGCAAAGTTGAGTTGTCTTGGAGAAGATATCGGAGATCACTCAGCTTGACCTCTTCAATCTCATCACACCGCATGCTGAGTGCATTTACTTTCTTATTGCACTTTTTAGTTAGTGCATATAAATCACTCAGGGCATTTACCATCTCATTTCTAAGCAAGAGTAAGGATGTTACCTCATTATTGTGTACCTCTTGGTCAGTTTCATCAGAGAGGTCAGCCTGCTCAGATTGAGAGTGATCAGCATCATCAGCCATGAAGCATATGTTTGCCGTTTCATTTGCATCAGCTTCGGATAATGTTGACTCATCACTGTCACTCCATGTTGCTACCGTTGCTTTCTTGTTTCCCTTCTTATCTCTCTTGAGGTTTGGGCAGCTTGACTTGATGTGCCCAGTTTGGTGGCACTCAAAACATGTGACAGGCTTGGAGCTGTCCTTCTTGTATTTGTCACTGGACTCAGCTTTATATCTGTCATTTTTTCTGAGTGGCCTTCTGCTGTTCTTTTCATTCTTCCTAAATAGCTTCTTCATTTTTCGTGTAAACATGGCCATCTCCTCATCGTCTGATGAGTCAGCTTCAGTCGAGTCAGCTTTCATGACAAGTGATTTTTGTTTCTTGTCTTCTAACTTTTCTTTCTCTTTAGCTTCAAAATTTTGCATTGAGATCTCATGAGTCAGCAGAGATCCGATCAGCTCGTCATACTTGTATGTGGTCAGGTCCTGAGCTTCTTCTACAGCAGTTTTCTTAGCTTTCCAGGTCTTGGGTAAGCTTCTCAAGATTTTCTTTACTTGCTCTTCTTCAGTGAAGTTCTTGCCGAGTCTTTTCAGTTCATTTATAATATTAGTGAACCTAGCATTCATTCCAGAGATATCCTCGTTGTCGTTCATTTCGAACAGCTCGTACAGTCTCATATGTTGGTTCACTTTTGACTCTTTGACCTTGCTTGTGCCTTCATAGGTCACCTCGAGCTTTTTCCATATCTCCTATGCTGACTCGCAACCTGATATTTTATTGTATTCTGCAGCATCTAGAGCACAGTGAAGCATATTGATAGCCGAAGCATTGTTTTGAAGTTTTCTGAGGTCATCTTCTGACCACTCAGTTTCACTCTTAACAATTTTCTCATTGTCAACAGTTTTATATGGCACGTATGGGCCTTGAACTATTGCAAGCCATGCACTCATGTTTGTGGCTTGGATAAAGTTCTTCATCCTATTCTTCCAGAATGTATAGTTGGATCCAAAGAATAGGGGAGGCCGACTAATAGATAATCCCTCAAGGAGTATCTGTGTTGTTTGGTTCCCTGGAAGGAAATGAGTGCTGTTCTCAGCCATTTATGGGGATCCGCTCAAGATAGTTATATCTTTGAGTAGTGAGCTTAAGCTCTGATACCACTTGTTGGTCCCGTGTGATTAGTTCCAAGGGGGGGGGGTTAGGAACTAATACAACTTTTTTGCTAATTAATCTTGCTGACTTAATTATTTTGGTGAGTTTATTAACTCAACTTTGGTCAGCTTGGCCAAACTTAATGTAAGACAGCTTTAGTCAGATGCTAACTAAGACTGTTTTACTTGAGAGTTGGGAATTGACGCTTATGTGGCCATCTTCCAACTCAGCACTCCAATTTACTCAGTGTCAGCTTCTAACAGTTTATATGCTGAGTAAATATTACAAGCAACACAAGCACATATATATATATATATATATATATATATATATATATATATATATATATATTTGAGAGAGTTAGAAATTACTCAGTATCACTTATCCTGGTTCGGCCTCTCCGCCTACGTCCAGTCCCCAGAATCCTCCGGGCTTTCAGAATCCAATACTAAGCTCTTTAAGGGTAGAGCACAAACCGATTACAGGCAGTTGAATATGCAAGGGTACCTTCCTCTATTCGTCTACTCAACTCCTACTAAATGCTACAACCCAGCACTTAGATTTCTCTACCACTAAGTACTAAATACCAAGTACTCAGCACGTACACTCTCAATATTACAATTGATCACACACTTGTTCCTTTTAAGATAAAGAACACTTTAGATGATTACAAACAATCAATCTAGCATTTACACAAAGAATAGAAGATTGGTGTAAGCTTTCTCTTTTGTTTTGAGTGCTTTGAATTTGTATCTTTCTCACTTGTAATTTTCTATAAATCGGCAATCTTCCAAATGATATCCTTGTCCCTTTTATAGTTGAAATATGAGGAACAAATCATTTGAATTTGATTTGTCCGCTGAGTCCAAAACGGCTCTTTTGGGGGACAAACCTCTGGTCAGCTTCAGATGTGCAGGCCAATCCTGTCTTCTGAATTCTTCAGATGTCAGATTTGTCTTCTTCCTACAGTCTTTGTTTTCTTGCGACAATTTGTCTTTTAGCATAAAACAGTTGACCCATGCATCTTGGAGAAGATGCATGGGTATATTTGCCTCTGGTATATTTTTTTCTTTTCTGAGGCTCTTTTTTTATACTTGAAGAAGATAATACTAGAACAAGGAAGCTACGCTTTTTGTTTGCGAGCTAATGTCCATTTAAACACCTTTGAAGCACAACCACATAGATCTAAAGGATCATTCTGTTGAATCCTCGTACTTTGATGAACTTGTGATTAATTTGAATATGGAAATTGCTCAAAGCAACAACTAAACATAGAAATAAATGAAACAATGTACAAACTCTGATGGCTAGAACGTCCCTGGGCAAGGGACTCGAATAAAGGTGTGTCAAGAATGGAAAAAGGCTCAAATGTGGCTAACTAAGGGCTGGTACTGTTATTTTTGTTAGTCTTGAGCAAGACTAAGGGTTCGAATTTTATTTGAAATGGCTAAGAAAAGAAACCTACTGCCCTTATCATTTTTAATACTCGAATACATCAATGTGGTCTCGAAATGCATAACATGGCAATTTCTAGAATTCCAAACTAGAATTGGATAACACTCTGAAAGAATAGAACAAAGTGTAATGTTTTTGTTCTTGCATTTAGGCTCAAAAACTTTCCAAAAATTGGGGTCAAATTGGTGTTGCCTCATCGAAAACGTCTGTCATGTAATGGGAGATTAGTCAAGTGATTCATATGCATGCTCAAGACAATTGTGCAATCCCGACCTTTTGAAATCGAAAGCTTTATTCAAAACAAAACTTAAGGGTTTCAGAACTAAGTTGGCAACCTAGTTTCAACCAAGTGCAAAACTGAGAGCTAGCATTGTTATTTCTAGGGATAAAACAAAGGGTGTACACCCCACACTATTTCAAACTTATTCACAATCAGAAATTGGTGTGCACCTCACACTTAGTCAAAAATCAGTTCCGACCCCAAATTTACATCAAAAAAATAAAAATTTACCGCAGCACATGTAAACCAAAGCAAAGCTCCCATCACACCAATCAGCACCAAACATATATATTAACATCCTATACTACTCAAGTTCCCTCCCCCACTTATAACATGCATCGTCTCGATGTAAAAATAGAAACCATTAAGAATCTAAGGTCAGGAGTAGAATAAAAGAAAAGAGTAAGAGTTACTGCCCCGTGGAGGATGGTGGCCAGAAGCTGCGGGTTGTGGTGAAGGGGTTTGACCTACCGTCGAGTAGGAATAAGAGGGGGAGTGGCGGCTTGAGGGGTAGAATTAGGGACTTCTTTTTTTTTCTTTTATACTTGTAAAATCAAAACCCAGAAATTTAAGTCAATTGGAGAAGATGATGGTAAACTTGGTTATTCCATATGAATTGAATAAATAAATAAATAAAAACAAGGACTGAATATAAATGACAGATGCTGGTCCTGGGCAGGACCAAAACTAGGTTGCCTCCCATTAGCGCCGCTAGTTAACGTCTTTGGCTAGACGGAATCGAGCTTCAGGCTAGTCTCCAGGAACTTGTAACTCCATAACTTCACCACTTTCAATCGGGATATTCTCATAAAATGGCGTGAGACGATGGCCATTTACTTTCTGCACTTTCCCGTTCTCCAAACACTGAATTTCCACTTTCTTAGTCTTCAATTTGTAAATCCTCGAACTCTCACAAGCTTCATTCCTTAGTTCCTCAAGTTCTTGTCCTTTTAACTTCCTGAGTTTTCCTGCTTCATTAATATTCTTGTTACACTGCTCAACTACCGGTGTTTCTTGCACATCTTCTCCAATCTCCTCTTCTTTCTCCTCTATTTTGCTGCACACATCTAAGCTTTCTTCTATAACTACTTGCATCCTGTCTTCCCTACATGCTTCAAAAACTTGATGAGTTATTGGTTCAATAGCATCTATGCCACAAACAGAAGACACTTCATTAGGAATTTTCATGGCCTTATAAACATTAAATTGAACAATTTTACCATCAAACTCCATAGTCATTGTTCCTTTGTGACATCGATTTTTGTCCGAGCAGTTGTTAGGAATGGTCTACCTAACAGGATTTCTGATGAATCTGAAGAGTGATCTTCATCTTCCATGTCTACGACATAGAAATCAGCTAGGAAAATTAAACCATTAACCTGCACAAGAACATCTTCCAACAAACCTTCGGGATAAACTATAGATCGGTTAGCGAGTTGGATTACTACTCTTGTTTCCTCTAAAGGACCAGCATTTAAAGATGAATAAATTGATTTAGGCATGACATTAATTGACGCTCCTAAATCACACATTGCTCTCATAATACTAGTATTCCCAATTTGACAAGAAATAGCAAACATACCTCTATCCTTACATTTTTGGGGCATTTTTTTTTTTGGAGTACAGCAGACACATTCTCACCCATGGTAATCTTTTCATACCCAATTTTTTTAATCTTGTTAGCACACAATTCTTTAAGGAATTTAGCATATCGAGGGGTTTGTCTAATAACATTAAGCAATGGAATATTCACCTCAACCTTACGAAATACCTCAAAGATGTCTTTCTCTTCTTTTTCCTTCTTTAATTTGGCTAAACGTTGAGGGAAAGGGACCTTAATTACAAAAGGCATGTCTTGCTCTCCGGATGGCTTACCAGCTGAACCTTCTGTAGCTAAACCTTCCGTTTCTTTTTCGAATACCTCAAAGATTTACCGTTTTATTTTGTCGATTTGTGCTTCGTTTTTTAATATGTGAGGAAGTGTGAGAGATTTGTGAAATCGACCTCGGGTGTATGGATATCACGTCCGAACCATAGGTTGGGCGTATGAACATCACGCCGCACCTATGGTGCGGGCGTGATAGCCTCATGTCCGCACCTATGGTGGGGCACGTCCCACCATAGGTGCGGACATGAGGCTATCACGCCCGCACCATAGGTGCGGCGTGATCTTCATACGCCCGAGGCCGTTTGGGGGCTTTTTTATTTTTTAAAATAAATTTAATATAATTTAATTGTTTGTTATTTGTTTACATTAATTTGATTATAATTTATATGTTGTAATTGTTATTTTAATAATTTTTAATTTAATTTGTATGTATGTAAATTTTATTTTGTTTAATTATAGTTAATTTTAGTTGTTGTAAATTTAATTTTGGTTAATTTAATTTTAATTAAATGTTTATGTTGTAAATTATATTCTTTTCTAATTTAATTTTAGTTGAATTTTTATGTTGTAAATTGTATAGGTAAATTTAGACTACCACTCCAGATCCCAGCTGACCATCCCCGGGCATGCAGATGGGAGGTCGGGGTTCCAGGCAGGACGACCGTCCGACTAGAGACCATACGTGCACAGCTAGACCGCATGACGGCAATCGAGGTATTTTATAAAATTTAAATATTACTTATAGTTTTATTTATAATTTTAGTATTACTTATCTTTTTTAATTTTAATTTTAATTTAAGTATTATTTATAGTATATTATTATTTATTATTGAGTATTATTTTTTGCAGGTGACGTGGTTGCCTTATGGCCGATGATGATCAGCTCCGAATGTCCTACGCCAGTTGGATACGGTGTAGAGACATTATTGAGCCGTATATGCCAGATCGAGTATTACGTCAGGCCGGATATACTCAGCCTATCCCGACTGAGCATATTAGACCTGATAGAGCAATACGGCCATAGAAGTCTTTATCGTACAGGCTCACGCATTCATCTGTCACAGTTGATGATACCTAGCGGAGATTTTCATCGGCTCGGGGCATTGATCGGAGGAGATGCCGACTAGTTGGATAAGATCTCACTGCCTTTGATGCTGCATACATGGACTGGTACATGTGATATTTGTTGGTCCCTTATAACGTGACAAGTTAGTTCCAAGGGGGGGGATAGGAACTATTTAAAATTTTATCCGTTGAGGCTGACTTCTTTTCTTATGAAAAGGATTACACAGCGCCACTAAGTAGATTCAAGACACAAGCTTAGTCAACTTGTGACTAAGTCTGCTTCTTTACTTGAGTCAGGAAATAGCACTTAGAGTCTATTCCTGAACTCAGCTTCTTAGTAAACTTAACTCAGCGTGAGCTCTTTACTTAGTCAGTTTTTCACAGCAAGCAATATATATTAAAGGAGTTTAAGGGTTAGAAAGATATTACTCAGCAGACTTATCTTGGTTCGGCCTCTCCGCCTACGTCCAGTCCCCGGAACTCGTTCCGAGCTTTTTGAATTCTCTACTGAGCTCTTTAAAGGTAGAGCACGAAACCTTTTACAAATAGAAGCTGAGTATAACAAGAGTACCTTCCTCTATACCTCTACTCACTCCTATATCTATGCTAAGTACTATAACCGAGTACTCAGCCTCTCCTTTCTATTCTTCTAGAAATGATAAAGTGTTTGTCCTAAACAACGATTGCTAAGACACTTTAGATGATTGGAAATCACTCTAGACTTTTACACAATCATATGGAAATTGGTGTAAGGTATTTGCTTTGCTTTTCTCACAGAATCTTCGAATATGAATTTGGTCAGTGTTTCGACTACTTGAAGTTCTGCATCGATTGAAGCAAATGGATGGCCTTTATATAGTGACACTTGAGGCACCTGGTCATTTTGAATTTCGAAATAACCGTTGGAGGGAAACGGCTTCCTGTCGTTGTCACTCTAGGCGTGCTCAGAGTCGTTGGCCAATAGAATTCTCTCATGTTCTGTCTTCGTCAGTCTTCGGCAGAATGTTTCGCCATTTAAGGAAAAGTCCACGAGATAGCTTTCTGCGCCTTCTGAACTTTTCCCAAAGTAGAAATACTTTGTCTAGAAGTTGAACATTTCCTGCCGCTGTCCAGACTGCTTTGTCGTCCAACTCAGCAGCTTCTTCTTGAAGCTTTTGCCACGAAGGCTTCTCGATCCTTCTCTTGTTAAGTCGTCGTTTTAGTTGATACGGCTTCGTTTTGAACTCTTGAGCCGAATGGTCTTGATGTGTTGACTTGGGCTTGACTTCTACTTTATGGGCCTTTGGGCTTTTTAATGTCAATGTCTTATACACAATTAAACTCAACATTGAACAAACACATTAGTGTAATAAATCAAAGCATTTAAATTTAATGTGTTAGAACATTTTTATCATTACTTAAATAATTTTGTCAAATCAAAATCATGTGGAAAGGTGTTTCAACAATATTCACATCCTCGTCTCCTTCATGCCCCACAGGATGGACCGGTCCAGCTTGCCCGCTCCAACAACGAATATGTAAGTTTATTATTATTTATTATTAGTTTACATGTGTTTGTTTTTTAATATTTTTTTTTTGCAGTGGGTTATCTGGTTGTGGCGTATCACTCAGCGATCGGCTGCCAGTCGAAATGATGAGGAGGCTCCATTTATTAGGAGCGGGATGGATGAGTTTATGGACGCGTGGCGCCGGGCGAACTGATATCTGTTTTTAGCTACTAGAACTTATTATATAGCCTCACATTTTAACACTTTTGAGATTATATGTACTATTTTATGTTTATTAATTTATTTTAATATTTATTTGGTTAATTTTTATTTCTAAAAGGTTCATCCGAGTTAATTTTTATTTCTTATTTCTGATATCCGTAGGCGTGAGGCTATCACGCCTCACCACAGGGTGAGGCGTGAGGCTATCACGTCCTTACCTATGGTGGGGCGTGATAGCCTCACGTCTTACCACACGGTGAGGCGTGATTACCTCACGACTGTGTGCCGGGAGAGGAAAAAAGCCTTCATTTCCTACTCTAAAAATTTTAAGGGTATTTTTATCTTTTCACGGGGCTATGGATGGAAAATGGAGGCTATGTTTAACCACACGCATGTTTTTGCCTAAGTTTTAGGAAACTTTAAGTGGTGATGCATGACCAGAAAATTAGGTAAGTTTTGTTGCACACATTTTGTCAAACATGTACCGTGGAAGTATTGAAACAAAGCAAACAACCAAACTTGGCAATTGAAATTCATTGTAGGCATTTATGATAGAATTCTCAAATTTAATTTCAACGAACACTCCTCATGCAATTAAATTTCATTTCATCACCCATCCATATCTATATTTAGAAAGTCAGAAATAATTTATTTCTACTTCAATCGCCGTGGGATCCCATTCCTTGAATTCTAATATTTCTTTTTATTATTTTTATTTAAAACTTTACAACAAACTAAAATCAAGGAAACATAATTTAAAAAATATTCATATAATCACTCTGATATACAAAAAAAAAAATGTATCTAATATCAATACACCAAATATAAAAATAAATATTAAGATATCCGTATAAACTACAAACTATTCATGTAAAAATTCATGCAACATTCAATAAAAAAAGGAATTATAAGAAAAATAATAATTTTATTTTAAACTTATCATTAGTGTATTATATATATATATATATATATATATATATATATATATCTTATTAGGTTTTCAATCTACTTTGAAAAGTTAATTAAGTTTGCAACTTTATAAATTTTTCAATTAAATTTTAAAATTATATCTTAAAAATTAATTAGGTTTTTGATCTTTTTTGATAGAAATTGGGACGAAACAGAACTTAGGCGGGGTGAGCACCCGTGACCCAAGAACTGACAATTATTCAATCTCCAAGCTTATGTTATAATTATCAGTTGGATCTCTTCCCTCAATTTAAATAAAATTTTGGTTCAGTAATTTTGCATTTCTTTGTTTGGATTTTATTATTATTTCATGATATTTTTAGTTTGGATTATCGTAAAATTTGATAAACCTAATAAAAAAAATTTATATACAAAAAGAATGTTTGGTATAATATATTAATTTTGATTCGTCTACCCAATTTTTTTTTTTATTAAAACTGAACCGATAACTTGAAATAAAAAATATCATAAAATATTGATTAAAATCGAACTAAAAATGTGAAATAACTAGATCAAATTTTATTCCAATTGACTGTTTCAACATATGTCTGGATTTTTCGGGGATGATATTTTTACTGCTGGCATCGGATGGATTTCTCAAGGTACTTTCCTTTTGACCTTAATAATACTATTGATTCCTAAGTATTCGATCCCTCCACTATGAAAGATTTAAGGCCGGTAGATATTTCAGTGTGATCTATAAGATTAACCCTAAGGCTTTTGCTAATCGTATGAAGTGTCTCATGCCTAGAATTATATCTGAAAATCAATCGACTTTTATTAAGGGTCGCTCGATCTATGATAACATTTTAATAGCGTTTGAAATTATTGACATCATGAAATGTAATGTCAACAAGAAGAAGTGAAATGCTACTTTAAAAATTGACATTAGTAAAGCTTATGACCGAGTTAATTGGAATTACCTTCGTGCTATGATGCTTAAAATGGGTTTCGCTGCTCAATGGGTTTGACTCATAATGCTTTGTGTAACTATTGTTACTTATTTAGTTCGAGTCAATAGTCACTTAATGGGGCTGACTATTCCTCAACGTGGTCTCAGGCAAGGTGACAATATTTCTCCTTATCTATTTCTTCTTTGTGTTGAGGGTGTGAACTAGGGCTCCTCATATTTCTCACCTTCTCTTTGGAGATGATTCCTTTCTCTTTTCTCTTTTTTCAAGCTGACATTGCTGAGTGCATGCCCATAAAAATTTTGCTACTTGATTATGAGAAGGCAGGCAAGCTGTTAATTTTGATAAATCAAGCTTCATGTGTAATAACAATGTGGCTCCGGAATTGGCGAACAGTGTATCTCATATTCTTGGCGTCTCTAATCGAATCAATACGGGTCGATACTTTGGGTTACCGTCAATGGTGGTTCAGAAGAAGAAGGTGGTTTTTTCGCACTTTAAAGAGAGATTGTAGTAGAAGCTTTAGATTTGGCGTAATAAACCTCTTTCAAAAGCAGATCGGGCTACTCCAATTAGAGAGGTGGGACATGCGATTCCCATCTTTTTTATGAGTGTGTTTCTGCTTCCTATTTCTACAGCTGATGAACTTGGAAAGATGTTGAATTCTTTTTGGTGAAGAAATGAGAAGTCGGGGGAACGAAATTTGAATTGGCTATCTTGGGTAAGTTGTCTATCTCCAAACATTTTGGTGGGTTAGATTTTCAAAATTTTATTGCTTTTAATTTAGCAATATTGGGAAAGCATGGTTAGTTTGTTACAGATTCCACTTCTCTCATTAGTTATGTTTTCAAAGTTAAATACTACTGTAAGGAGAACTTCATGAATGCTCGATTGGGTCATTCACCTAATTACATTTGAAGAAGTACACGGTGTTCTCAGTTATTGCTGAAAGAATGGTATAGGTGGAAGATTGGAAATGTTACCTTTATTAATATTTTGAAAGATCATTGGCTTCGTGATAATAATCAACTTCGCGTTCAAACTCCTATAATCTTTGGGTTGGAAGCACTAAAAGTTTACGATCTTTTTATTCCTAACTCTTTTGATTGGGATGTTGAGCTTATGGAAGAGCTATTGATGCTCGTAAAGTATATACCATTTAATAGGACAAGTGTATCCTATCGCAACAAGTAATATTGTGCTAAGCACGAGATTGAACCACAAAGACTATTCGTTATAACTAGCAAATCTACCTAGAATGATCTAATTATTTAGAGGGTTAGATAAAAGTTGGGTTTTTGATAACTAATTAACTAATTGAAAGCAATAAAGATAACAAAATAAAGTGAACAATTGACAGGGTAGAAGGTGAATTGACGGATGACACAATATAGGTTGAGGAATCCTTTGATTAAATCCTATGTATGGGTTTAGGGAGTTCAGATTTATGTTTTACCAATGATTGAAGGTAATTGTCCTTAGTGAAAGACAAATTTGTACGGGATTTGTCTAACCTATTCACATGCATTCGGGTGACGGCTTGATTAGGCATATACCCTAGGTCATGCAAAGCATTAGGTTTATTGACAACTAAGGCTAAAGCCGTAGCCCAGCCACAAAGCCTCATTCCTAGTGGTCTCTAGCGAAGTCAGATTTACACAATTTCGGTATAGACGATTCCATGGTCAGATTCTCATCTATCTATAATCCTATTTAATGTCAGGGTCACAGGCATTAAGCACATTATATACATAAATAGGCTAGTTGATCATTATCAATGTTCATTCTAGCATAAATCATGTTCCTAACAATTTCTAGGCATTAAGCATGCATAAACTAATCAATCAAAGGTCCTAGATCCCTAATCATACATATTCATACAATCAATTTCATCCCCATCCCAAATTGGATGGAGATCAGTTCATAGACAAACCAATCATAGCAATAGGAAAATAGGAACAATGGAAAAAGCTTCAATTGAATATAATCGCAAAAGATGAAAGGGAAAGAGATAGAAATCCAAAACCCGTTTTGCCGACTCCAATTATAAAAATAGAAGATGCGGAGCTTCTCCCATCAATCGTTCTTGACAAAAGAAAATAAAAACTGAAATAAACCTAATCTAGAAACAGGAAAATAAAACTGAAATAAAAGCTAAATCTACATTGTGGAGGAGAGAAAGCCCTAGCGGCTCTCCAATTTATTAAGTGGCTAATCCCCCCTTGGAAGATTAGGATTAGCTCCCTATTTATAGAGTTAAGGAGGAAACCCTAATGCCTACAAGGTAAAATAGGCATTTACAAAGTGTTTAAATGGGCTTCTGGGCCCTGATCCGCGAATTTCAGCAAGGGGGAAGGCGTTGGTGCGCCTTGCCCCGCCTCGTCTCGTCGAGACAAGGAGTGTCTCGACGAGACGAGGGCCTGTCTCGATGAGACAGGTATTGTCTCGCCGAGATAGGTCTAAAAAGGGGCGATTTTGCTCGGGCTTATATCTGTTTAGGTCCCTGGGCTTCCGAAAATTGCTCTAATGGTCCCTGATGAATCCCAAAAGTGCTCTGACGGTCCCTGAATAATCCGGAAATGCTCCAATAGGCTTGGGTCTGGTTCGGAAATGCACGAAAGGTCCCTGGAAATCCATGAAAACACCAAAAATACCATAAATAAAGGAAATTACTAATTTTAACTAAAAAGTAATAAAACGATACTGAAATTAAATAGAAACAAAGGGAAAACAAACTAAATTAATCCTAAAAACCCTATATAAATGGGAGCTATCAACATCCCCACACTTGAATCTTGCTTGTCCCCAAGCAAGACAGAATTCAAAACAGAGAAAAATCAACAAATAGCTCCCTTACAAAAACAAGAATCTACTACACTTTATTATTCACAACAGTTCAGACTACTCATTTTGCAATTAAAAATATAATGAACCTCAGGCGAGTCTCCAAAACTGATTAATTGGTTTTATCAATCAACACTTCATGAAAACGAAAGAAAATGACTAAAATTGATAGCTCACAAGTGGTCACTCTAATGCTCAAGTGTTTGGGTGAAATTCTTTTTTTTTTGTAAACGCTCTACATTTAATTGCACAAAGTGGTCACATTGGGATTGCATCATCCATCCGGTCAAAATTAATGCATTAAAATTAAACAAAATCATAGGTCTTTAAGGGTTATAACGTGGGCTAAAGATTAGGGTAGGAAAAATGGAATTTATAGGCAAAAAGTTAAATGACTCAAATAGTTAAAAATTTTGCAAAAATGACACATTTTTCGCATTAGGGAGCTATAAACCACCTCCCCACACTTAAAATCTTGCTTGTCCTCAAGCAAGTCAGAATCCAAAAGGGACACTTTATCCGCTAAGTATAAGAAGGTTTAAGCTCAAGGTTGTGTTTGTGATTTCGGGAAGCAACTAAAAATATAAACACGTTTTTTATCCTTTCCTCTATTTTTTTTGTTTTATTTTTTTATTTTTTTTTTAGAATAGAGGGGATAAAGAGTGAAAATCAAATGGGTAAGGATTGCTTCTTCTATTAAAATTACAACCTTTTAATGATTGCTAGCGAGAATTTGAAGGAGATGTGTGTCTAAGGATTTAGCAAAACTAAATTGAGTCAATTAACTTGGGTGAGAAAGGGTATTTAAGAAGGCTAAGGTTTGTAACAGGGTTGATCAAATGGGTAAAAAGGCTCAAATGAGCTTATCTAGTGGAATTGTTAAGGGATTTTGGCTAAACAAAGAAATAGGCTAAATTTCACAAAGGGCTATACCTAGGTTGCCTAATCATTTCAAGTTTAATAAAAACACAAAATTCAACCAGTATTTGATGCAATTCCTATGAGCACAAAGACAATAAATGTAATCACACACCTAAGAGATCAATTGTTCCTAATCATGAGTCTAAAATATTGATCTTTATGGCTCTAACTCACAATTGAAGGGTTATTTGTATCAATCCTAGCCTCAACTAACGTTCCGTTCCATGTCAATTTTAGGCAAATAATACTCTTTGTAGACTCAAACGTTGTTCAAAATTTTTCGCATGCATAAATTTCATTTAGAATGTGCAAATTTTTAAGCGCATTGTCAACTGTATTGTCGGGTTAGCTAAATGTATCAAATTCAACTGCCTAGGATTCTTTTTATTCCTAGAATTAAAAAGCAAACAAAAACAAAAAGCATGAAATCCTAAAATTAAAACAAAAACATGCAACCTAATATAGAAAAACAAAAAGAAATTAAAAACATGAAAATGGCAGAATAAAAAATCATCATATCCTAGTATCTCCTCCCCCACACTTACAACATGCATTTACTTCCATCATTACATAAAAGTAAAACATAAAGTGCGGAAAAGAAATAGGATAGAAAAACTCCCTCAGGGGTGGCTTGTCAATCCAACCCCGAATTTCCGATGCCAAATTTTCAATTCCAAGCTGCAGTCCTGAAAATCAATCCGGCGTCGGTGAGTATTCTGATTAGACGGTTCTACCAATAGAAAAAAAGAAAACAAACATAAGAATAGAAAAAAACAAAAGAATAAGAGTAGAAAAAGCAAAAGAAAAAAAAAAGAAAAAAAACGTTAATTCAATTTTTTTTAAATAGAAAATAAAAAATAAAAAATAAATTTTTTTTTTGTGTGTCTCGCCGAGATGAACAGTGTCTCGGCGAGACGACATGAGAAATTTTTTTTTTATTAATGAAAAATAATTTTTTTTTTGTGTCTCGCCGAGATGAACAGTGTCTCGGCGAGACGACACGAGAAATTTTTTTTTTTTTTTTGAAAAACCCGAAATTTTTTATTATTATTTTTTTATATATATACATATCTAAACAATTATCTCAACCTATTCAATTTACATAGATTATAATCGAAATAGTCCCGGCAACATTTAATCAAAAACTTGATGGTGTTGTTGTCAGGTATTTCGAAATATAATCTAATTATAAATAAAATAGTTCCAAGCAAATTTAATCTAATTATAATCAAAATAGTCCCCGACAACGGCGCCAAAAACTTGATGGTGTTGTTGTCGGGTATTTCGAAATATAATCTAATTATAAATAAAATAGTTCCAAGCAAATTTAATCTAATTATAATCAAAATAGTCCCCGGCAACGGCGCCAAAAACTTGATGGTGTTGTTGTCGGGTATTTCGAAATATAATCTAATTATAAATAAAATAGTTCCAAGCAAATTTAATCTAATTATAATCAAAATAGTCCCCGGCAACGGCGCCAAAAACTTGATGCTCGTAAAGTATATAGCATTTAATAGGACAAGTGTATCCTATCGCAACAAGTAATATTGTGCTAAGCACGAGATCGAACCACAAAGACTATTCGTTATAACTAGCAAATCTACCTAGAATGATCTAATTATTTAGAGGGTTGGATAAAAGTTGGGTTTTTGATAACTAATTAACTAATTGAAAGCAATAAAGATAACAAAATAAATTGAACAATTGACAGGGTAGAAGGTGAATTGACGGATGACACAATATAGGTTGAGGAATCCTTTGATTAAATCCTATGTATGGGTTTAGGGAGTTCAGATTTATGTTTTACCAATGATTGAAGGTAATTGTCCTAAGTGAAAGACAAATTTGTACGGGATTTGTCTAACCTATTCACATGCATTCGGGTGACGGCTTGATTAGGCATATAACCTAGGTCATGCAAAGCATTAGGTTTATTGACAACTAAGGCTAAAGTCGTAGCCCAGCCACAAAGCCTCATTCCTAGTGGTCTCTAGCGAAGTCAGATTTACACAATTTCGGTATAGACGATTCCATGGTCAGGTTCTCATCTATCTATAATCCTATTTAATGTCAGGGTCACAGGCATTAAGCACATTATATACATAAACAGGCTAGTTGATCATTATCAATGTTCATTCTAGCATAAATCCTGTTCCTAACAATTTCTAGGCATTAAGCATGCATAAACTAATCAATCAAAGGTCCTAGATCCCTAATCATACATATTCATACAATCAATTTCATCCCCATCCCAAATTGGATGGAGATCAGTTCATAGACAAACCAATCATAGCAATAGGAAAATAGGAACAATGGAAAAAGCTTCAATTGAATATAATCGCAAAAGATGAAAGGGAAAGAGATAGAAATCCAAAACCCGTTTTGCCGACTCCAATTATAAAAATAGAAGATGCGGAGCTTCTCCCATCAATCGTTCTTGACAAAAGAAAATAAAAACTGAAATAAACCTAATCTAGAAACAGGAAAATAAAACTGAAATAAAAGCTAAATCTACATTGTGGAGGAGAGAAAGCCCTAACGGCTCTCCAATTTATTAAGTGGCTAATCCCCCTGGAAGATTAGGATTAGCTCCCTATTTATAGAGTTAAGGAGGAAACCCTAATGCCTACAGGGTAAAATAGGCATTTACAAAGTGTTTAAATGGGCTTCTGGGCCCTGATCCGCGAATTTCAGCAAGGGGGAAGGCGCTGGTGCGCCTTGCCCCGCCTCGTCTCGTCGAGACAAGGAGTGTCTCGACGAGACGAGGGCCTGTCTCGACGAGACAGGTATTGTCTCGCCGAGATAGGTCCAAAAAGGGGCGATTTTGCTCCGGCTTTTATCTGTTTAGGTCCCTGGGCTTTCGAAAAGTGCTCTAATGGTCCCTGATGAATCCCAAAAGTGCTCTGACGGTCCCTGAATAATCCGGAAATGCTCCAATAGGCTTGGGTCTGGTTCGGAAATGCACGAAAGGTCCCTGGAAATCCATGAAAACACCAAAAATACCATAAATAAAGGAAATTACTAATTTTAACTAAAAAGTAATAAAACGATACTGAAATTAAATAGAAACAAAGGGAAAACAAACTAAATTAATCCTAAAAACCCTATATAAATGGGAGCTATCAGCTATCTTTGCCTAGGGATATACAAGAGATGTTGAAACTTCCGCTACGTTAGAGTTATTTGACATGTTAACCCGTCTGATACCTATACAGTAAAAAAGGCTTATAAACTCATCGTTTCTTTAGTTGCTACGGAGTAGGAGAGTGGGAATATATTTGGAGAACTGAAGTCCTTATAAAGTTTGCAGCTTCGCATCGAAGCTTTTCCTGAACTGTCTTCCTATTAGAGTCAGCCTTCTTAGGAAAGAAGTTATGATTGAGTGTTTTTGTGTGCATTCTAAGGGGATATTGAAGACTCATAGCACTTATTTATTGAATGTCATATCGCTCGAGAGGTTTGGCATTTGGTTGGTCTTGCGGATTCAGTGATGGGTGTGTCTCAAAACGCGGATAGCTTTGCGCAATTCTTCTTCTCTTTACTCTCTAGTTTGTCCAAAGTAAACTCTGGCATATTCTTGATGTTGTTGTGGAGCCTTTGGAGATTTCATAATGATAAATTATGGAATCATATCTCCATCGGAACGGATCAAATTCATGGTCATGGATACACTCTGTTCTTGGTTACGGGGAGAAACAAATTGGGTAGTTGCCCTTCTCTGCCCAACAGGTAATGGGTTACCAAGGTTGGCATCCTTCTCCTTCGCCCTTTTACAAATGCAATACTAATACTACATTTTTTGCAATGTTTGCTGAAGTGTGTCTTGAGGCTATTCTTCCTGATGCCCAAGGAGGTTTCATCATCACTTGGTCAACAATCCTTCCAAGTTTGCTAGAAGTAAAAGAATGTGAGATTTTGGCGTTGATTCAAGCAATAGAGTGGGTATCGGATCATTGGTACCAACAAGTTACTTTTGAGACTGATGTCAAGATTGTTGTTGATGTAATTTAATCTGGTAATGAAGATCAATCGAAGTTTGGTGACTTGGTTGGTCGGTGTTGGTCCTTGCTTCTTCTAAATGACACTTACTCAGTCAAGTTCGTTCGGAGACAAACTAATGAAGCGGCTCATGCTATTGCTCAGTCGGCTCGTTTATATCCTTGTCCTATATTTTTCTCTAATGTTCTGAGTTTTGTTACTAATGTAAGATTACATTATTGCCGGATTGAAACGCATTAATAAAACTTTATTTCTAAAAAAACATGTTTTAATCTGTGATGTTAAAAGATTGGAGATTTAATTGATTCTCAAGATATAATTTGATAACATAATTAATGTTTAATTTTTAATTGACTCTCAAACTTAATGATTTTAAAAAGTTACGGAACTCATTGACTTTTAGAAACATAGTTTCCATCTGTGAAGAAATATTTGTCCTCATTTTCATATCCACTCTATGAAAAAATAAGTAGAGAATTCTATCCTATGGGAACAAATCTCCGTCGGTGACGGATAAGATAACACCACCCTGTTTTGATAATGATAATACAGTATGCGCATGATTTTAAAAATTGGGAAGAGCATACATATTTGTAGGAGTACAGAGCATGGTGTGTGTGTCCTTAATCTCTCATCCCCCGTCCTATTTTTCCTAACTTATGGGCAGAAAGAGGAATACTGATGCTTTTCCACACAACCACTGATCAAATTCTACAACAAAATCATTGAAAAAAAATCTCTAGAAAATGTTCTAAAAAATAGTTTAAAATGTAACATCATACATAAACATTGTAAACAGTTAAAGTAATTACATTAAGATCTATGTTGCACAAGCACTTCTTTTTAGTAGAATTTCTGCATTTTGTATCCATGTCTATATCCATTTCGGGTCTGTATCCTCTTTCCTTTGAAAGTTATTTTATGAAGGTTAAGTGTCCAGGGCACGTTGTCCGCCTCCATGTCTGTTTCTATATCCGTGCAACATATATGAAGATATGAACATGGTTAGCTCAATCCCTAAAAGTATGAAATAGAAGTACTAAAGATAACATGAATTGCACCTCAAATGATTACCAAAATTTCTTCAAGCAAAGGAATAGTATCATCAGCATAAGATACAAACAACAAAGCAGCAAGTAAGTCTAATTCAGCAATGTATAAAAGAAATCTGAAACAATAATTTATCTTATCTTTGGTTAAACATCTCAGTTCCTTTGCAGTACATAATCAACACAACAAGGCAATTTACTCTATTTTGTTCCTTTTAAAATCTAAACAAGCTTAATTTATCTCCCTCCCTACTTGGTTACATTTCATGAATTCTCTGACAAGAAAAAAATACCTACTTCTGTTCACTTCTTATACCGCAATAAGATTAGCCAACCATCATTCACTTTCAGAAGCATCTTCCAATTCTTGAACCAAAATTTCAGTTGGTTCAAGGGATCTTCTCAATGTATCATGTCCAAGTTGTGCTCTTTCGTTATCTCCAAATCCGAAAATCTGCCCTTGGTTAGTCACTGCAACTGTGTGATACAGTCCAGTACTGATCTGAGACACATGGTGTGCTCTTAAACTCTCAAGTCTTCGAGGTTTCAACACTTTATCAGACACGTCCCTATCTAGAATACCCAGGCTACCGAACCCCATCCACCCAAATCCATAAACACCACCGCTATCAACCAAGACAAATGTTTTCCTTTTGCTTGCACATACCTATAAACATTAAGATCATTCACAGCAGCATCTTATGTTATATATGCAGACAGCATGCACAAACATGAAATTGATGACATTCCAGTAGAGATTAACCATAATACCTGCACAGCAAGTTGGTTTCTAAGGCTGTTCAAGGGTTCTGGAAGAGTCTTGTCGATCTCATCTCCATGGCCTAATGCACCGCAGTAACCTTTTCCCCAAGTATACACCTACAACCACCAAGAAAAAAGGTTATACAAGTTATTGGAATAGTCTGGCTATACATAAAAGTCCTTAAGATGCATAGACTTACAAATCCACTGGAATCAAGTGCAACTGCATGTTCATCCCCAGCAGACACGCGAACAACATGGATGTCCTTCCTTCTGAAAGTATGTATAGCTCGAGGCAGCAACTCATTATGCTGCTCTCCATGGCCAAGACAGAAATTAGAACCAGAACCAAAAGAGTAAACTTCCCCATTATTAGTAACAGCTAAGACGTAACTGGGACCAGCTGCGATTTGGATGACAGGACCAACTCTCTCAAGTGCTTCAATGACTTTGGGTGTTGGTCTGTCTAGTGTATCACCATGACCAAGTTCCCCATGTGTGTTCGTTCCACAACTGTACACATGGCCTTTCCTCGAGAGGAATACAGTAAAGTTCAGCCCTGCAGCAACCTGAAACCAGTATTAGCTCTTCACGGCATGCAAAAATTTACAAGGCACAACAACTTTCATGGTCATGTCATATCTTCCAAGGTTAATTTAGGACAACAAAATTTCTAGAACTTAATTACACGATTGCCTCATAACACGTATGACACCTTACAAGAAGCTCGACAACTATATTTGCAAAATGCTTGATACTTCACAAACAAAATGAATTTGCACTCTGTGGAGACAAAATAAATGCAATAGACACAAATAATCTTCCAAGATACTACAGATGATCATTATACCATTAAGAAAGTTGACAGTATTGAGAAGCTACAGCTTCGTTAAACGCCTAAAAAGGTAAAGCCTATATGCCTTTCTGCACTATATTTAAGATGATCAAAACATACATTTGTACTACAACGCAGACCATGACAATAAATTGCAAAAACATTAAAAGAATTATACAATTGTTTGCACCAAAAATAAAGTTTTCATGATGCATACCCTGGTGTACACTTTTCATGGGATAAATTTTTCTTTTTAGGAAACTTTTTTCTTAAAAGAACTGTTCAGGAAACTTTTCTTTTAGGAAACTTTTTCTTAAAACTTTTTAAGAAACTTTTTTTTAGGAAACTTTTTATATTTACCTGGTACATTGTTCACTTAGAATTTCCAACAGTGAACCTCAGTTTCCCTCAGGGGAAACATCTCAAGGGGAACTCAACTTCCTACAAGTGTACCTCTTGAGAAATCAACTTCTACCTCGTGGGAAACCAACTTCATATACAGTGACCTCGTGGGAAACTCACTTCCTATATAGTGTACCCCAAACCAACTTCCTATAATGTACCTTAGGGGAAACCAAAAACATTGTGGGATACTTGAAGTAAACCAAGGGGATCATGAGTCCATTTAATATTTCTAACGTATATTTTGTGAGCCAATTAAAATCAGGAAAGTTAGAAAACGTCATAATCAATTTCATCGTGGAAGTCAAAGTGGAGAACGTGACTTATGGAATGAAGCAGGAAGTTACCCCGACGTTTATAAAAGCAAGGAATCACGATAAAAAAAAGGACAATTCAACACACCTAAGCAAAACTCTAGCAAATTATCTATAGACTTCAGCAATTTAAATTTCTCAGTCATTCCCTTAATCATTTTTGTAAGGTTGGTATCGTTTTCATAATCGAATCCTTTGGAATTTTCCAGTCTCTTTATTCCTTACTGTCATTTGATATTTAGAAGTTAGTAGTCGAAATTTTATTCCATAGTTCGAGAATACTATAATTCTCTTGCATGCCCGCATTTCCCACGAACGAGCCAAACAACAATATATAAACTTACCTGCTTGCAAGGATTTCCCTTCAGTGCCTCAACAAGCCTAGGCCTAAATATGGTGCGGCTTGTATCTCGATGACCACAGCAAAACGATGAATTATCTCCACTTGTGAAAACCTGCACTGATAATTGATAGCATTAGGTTAATTGACAACATCTCCAAATGCAACGCTCATAAATTAAAGACCCATACCACTACACTATGTATCACACTTATATCATTACAGTACTAGGGTATAGCTATAGCACCATGTAAAATCATCAAATAAGAGAATACTAAACTAGCAAACAATAGACATATTAGTAAGCCTAAACTAAATGCTTCAAGGTACTACAGATGGGAGATTCAACATAAGATATCATGAATTCAAGATAATCGTTAAAAGAAAAAAACAAAACCGAGAAATAACAAAAGATGTGAAGCATGAAAACGGTGCCTAAACAAAATGCTATACAAAATTAACATTGTTAAAGATGTCATGTCATGTCATGTCAAGATAGGGGCATTTAAGATGAGACTCTCCATAGTTCAACCTCAGCAAGGGCTTAGGAGCAGCGTAGGAAGAAAAATAAAGTTTAAGGTCCATTCAAGTGCAAGTGTATAACATACAAACCTAGTTTAAGCCTATTGACTTCATTTCATCCTCTGACTCAGCATTGCCTTCTGAATGCATTAAGCTAATAGGGTATATGGCTTATAAACATAAAATTTAAATTATTTGGAATTTTCTATCACAACATCATAGATTTCTCTTAAAGTTAAATGCAAATTAACGTTTATTTCAACTCAAAATGCCAGTAATTCTACGACACCTGTAATGCCTTAAACCAACTTAAAATTGTTAGCACTGCAATTATCCTTATTCCTCTTGCATGGTATCACTATCATTTTCTTTTCTTTTGAGTAGGTATGGGGGGTTTGCAAGTAAATAAAGCCTGGAATATTGTTCCTATAGAGGAATATATATTTCTCTATTTGACAAGGTTATTCATACTGGCCAAAGACTTGTACATGAGCTTGAATTTGAACCAAGTTTGTGTGGTTCCTCTAATATTGAATTCACTTGTATACCCATTCAAACATTGTATCCATATCAAATGCCAACTATTAAATACCCCAGGTGCTTGCTTAAGCTTACTTTGTTAGCTTTTGAATAAGATTAATCAGTCGTCAAAAACTTTACTTACATATGCCACCTAATAATTAGTTCAGCCTAAAGCACATGATTAATGAAATTAGCTCAGTTACAAACCTCTCCAGACTCCAAAACAAAGGCAGCATGATTGTGGGAAGCTGAGACTTGAATCACACGGGCCAGAGATGGAAAACTAATCTTGGTGAATGCTACACATTGTGTTGTTTCAGGACCATGTCCAAGAACGCCACAATAACTGGAACCACAAGAATACACGGATGAATTGCTGATCAGCAGTGTATGATGCCTTCCAGTTGTAATCTGCATCTGTTGATTTAACAAAAAGGGAAGCAAAATATAATAAACATCTGGAACTCTTCCAAAACCTTAAACCAAGATGACGGGAAAACAATGGCTAAAAACAATGCATATACTGCCACATCAAGACATTCATAATTCATTAATTTAATTGAATGCAAAAGCAAGTAAGCAAATATATCAAAGAAATAGTACATTGCCTGCTGAGGTCTCGACCATGCCAGATGATTCCTCAACAGCCTGCAAAAACCTCAAAACTCGCTTCCAATTCCCTTCACACCGATCAAATAATTGTTTCTGAGAATTCCGCCCCATCCCACTATAAACAGCATGCGACACACACAGCTGATAAACAGCAAAATCCACCAATGATTTGAATTTTTGCGGGTAAATTCCATGGCTCCCGCCAAATGTCTTGGAAGTTAACTCCAAATAAACAAGATCAGTGGCACTAAGTCTGCCTCTGGTCAATATCTCTAAAATCAAATGTGATGGTAATTCCTCAATTGAAACCAACCTATATCTATCTGCCATTTCTATCAAGTCTTCACTTTTCACCTCCCAAAAGCCCACCAAATTTTGTACCCTCAAATTTTTAAAGTGCAAGGCTACTCGAAAAAATGAGATCAACACAGAACAGAACTAAAGTGTATCAAATTTTTTGGCGAAATCTGAAGCAATTAAAACAACATATAAAGAATACAACATCGAAAGGAAGGAAAATCGATGGAATAGAATACAAGAACGGGGGCTTAGATGAAAAATTCACAGGTTTTTGATTCAGTGATTGAAAATAAAACATCAGAAGAAACTATTTCTCACACAAAACCCCGGAAGAAATATCAGAAATTTTGCCGGAAAGCAAAACCTCACCTGTAAATGAAGCAGAAATCGATCAGAAAAATTTAAACAAAAACAAGAAGCACAATAAATGATATCAAAGTTTGTAATTCAGATAACAAAAACGAAAATGTAGGTATTTGGGATCAAATTCGGTTAAAAACAAGCAAGAATGGGGCTTTTATAATAAAGCAATCAATTAATGATAAACTTACCAGGAAAAGCAAAACAAGTGGAACTTTTCGGTGGCGATCTAAACTTTTAGAGCCGAAAATGTAGGAATTGAGCTGAAAAAACAGTAAATTAGGGGAAATAAGAAAGTGAGAAAAACAGAGAGAAGCAAAAAGCAACCAAGGAAATAATATAAAATGGAATCAAGGGTTTGAATCCTCTCTTTATGCCCACATTCCCTTAGCTGTCTCTCTGAAGACTTTGGTGATGGGAGATTATTAGAGAATACAGAGCTTTTTCTATGTCTGGAGAATTTAATTAGGACATAGAAAGAGAAAGTATAAAGTGGAAGAAGAAAAATAAGTCATTATGTGGATTCGACTTCTGTTCTGCTTCACTGTTTTCTCCACTTTAGTTTTGACACGTGGAAGTCTTTGGTGCTTGCCACGCTGGATTGTTTATGTCCGCCCGCCGGCACTATTGCACGGACAATGTGGATGCTGTGTCACCCTAGAATTGTGCGACGCGAGTCGAAAGTAGGTACACGCGCTTCCAATCATAGACAATTCTTTCTTTTCTTTTTTATTTCATGGAATATGAAAAAAATTGATGTATTTTTTTTTTTTTTGGTTTGTTTTCAATTGTAGGTAGACTTGCTCTATCTTTCTTCTCTTCTTTTAGAGGACAGAGTTGGGGTTAGCTTTCCTAGGCTGATCCCAGGTTAGTTTTTGTCTCGATGTTGGTTTATTTTCTTTCCTGTTTCTATCAAAAAAAATTGTAGGTAGACTTGTCCACGGGTCCGAGTACCCGCCCGGCCTGTTCAAGTCTGTGTCCCATGAGCCGGGCTTGGACAAGACTAATTGATGTTAGGCCCAGTCCGATTCAGACTCGTTAAAGCCCGCCTATTTTTTGAGCGGGCTTGAGATTAATAAAAATAGCGCGGTTCGGTCCAGCCCGACCCGTCTATTAATATTAATTAATAAATTTTATATATTTATAGATTTATATATTAAATATTTATGATTAAATATTAAATTTTATTTTTTATAGTTAAAAAAATTATGTACATATGTTTAGGTGGGTTTGTATGGGTTGGGTTTGAGATTTTATTTTTAAGCTCGAGCCCGTCTAAATTACTAGTGAGCTGAGCTGAACTTGGGCTGATGACTTTTATAGAAAAACTCGTCTGGCCCGGCCCAACCCGATCTATGGCCAAGTCTAATTGTAGGAAAGGAGTTTACCGACACTCCAATTTTAATTTTTATAGGTAATAAATACTATATTTCTTTTTCAAATAAAAAATAGAATAAATAATTAATTAGTTCATATTTGTACTTAATAGATTGGTCCATTTATTTTTTGGGAAGGGAGTAAGTTTATTTAAAGTCTTTAAATTTTATTTTAATAGACTATTGAATTTTTTTATATATATAAAAGTACAAAATACCTTAAATAAAACAACTTATTTCTTATTTTCTAAATTTTAATTAATATTTTTATGTTATATTTATATAATATATGTACACAATATTTCTATATTCTCTTAAATTTTTATTTTTATTTTATTTATTATTTAATCTAATATCTTTAAACTAATATTAATATGAATCTGGGTAAAAGAAATTCAAAATGGTATTCCTTTTTATATTATCCATAGAATTTATGTAATAACCTATAATTATTGATTAGTTCCTTATTTAATGTATAACCTTACTTTTTTTTAAATGTGATCTTTATAAACTAATTACTTTTACAAATATACCCTTAGCCATTTAGAAACAATTTTTAATATCTCTATAGGTCTATCTTTCCGAAACCTAGTTTACTTTTAAAAAAAAAATAGTTTTATCTTGCACTCATAGAGCAGCCGCCGCCCTCCATTTTTCTCTCTGAGGTTCCAAATTTTTTAGCTGCTAGATCATCATTATTCGAGTAAGTATATTCATTTTCCTATGTCTACTATGAACAGTAGTTTTGTAAAGTTCATCATAATAATAACTTTGAATCAATATTTTATTCTTATATTCTTAGTGCTTTATGACAATTTCCACTTTCTTCAACTCCTTCCCTGCACAAAGCCTTATTAATATTAATATAAAATCCAAAATACATTAGTTAATTAGTGAAGGGAGGTGTATGAGTATTTTTTAATACATATAATATAATATATATATATATATATATATATATATATATATATATATATATATATATATATAAGTGGACCTTGTGAATTTTAATTTTGGTTTCTTTGTGTCTGGAACTAAAACTATGGTTTAAAGTTTACAAATTGATTTATCAATCAGTAGTTGCCAATTCATCGCCCAAGCCTCACCTGCTTACTATTTTTCACTGGTCTTTGTTCGGTTTTCTTTTAAGTCTTCCAATTTTTGCAAATTACTTATTTAATTTAGATTTATACACATAAATAAGAGGCTTGGAGTTATGTTTTATTTATTATTAAGTGAACCGTTTTACTACGAACAATTGTTTAATGGGTGTTATCTGTACCCATATTTCATATGGGTAATTTTAAAAATGCGTAATCTAATTAAGTATGAAGGTTATTACTTGTTCCCCTAAGTTGTTAATTGTCCCCACTAGCTTTCATTTATTTACGGTTAGTTAATTCACTTCGCCTCTTCCCTTGAACCAATAGGAAATTCCGATAATCCGCAAGTTGATTGAGTCGGACTTTTAGTGCGCTCGCGTCTGCTCGAATATTCAGGTGAGTGGTAATTATAGTATGTGACACTATTTGATTGAAACCTCTGATTTTAAACTGTTTATCTAAATTGACATTTGATTGTATAATTTCTTTTAGAAAAACGTACATTTTGAACCTTACGTTTACTAAATATCCTTAGTATTAGAGCCTATATTCTAGGAACAGACCCTTATATTTGATTTGTTTTATTATCAGTTACAATGATAATATTAAAATTTGATTTGATATGGTTTGAAGTTTCTGATACGCGATTTATCGCAGTTAGTACCTTTGTTTTATAAATCTGATAATTTGTTCAATCAGTTATGATTTTCTGATTTATATATGAATACTATATGTTTTCAAACTGGTACAAGTGCTCAGTATATCTGTATCTGTTATCTGGCCTCTCACCGATCTTCATAACATTAGGTCCTTGCATTTGTCTTTGAGTCAGGTTGTCAGTCTGTCGTCAGTTGTGTCAGCATTAGAATCATGCATAAGTTCGGTGAAGGCAATTATCTGTTATCTGTATCTGTTATTGGTAGCGCGCTTATCATTTATCTGGCCCTAGTGGTGTGCAGTATCACCACTCTGTTACACTGTACCATGTGTTTTGAAGCTTTTGCCTTATTTTCTGATTATTCTAATTTTTGATATTTTGAAAGGCTTTAGTATTATGTTTGACAATTGATTACCAGTATTTAAATTGATTATATTATTTTGACCTTTTGGTTTAACTGATTTTGAAATATTACATTTTGAACTATATTTGTCATAATTTAAAAGTATCAGCCTGTCTGCCTGTTCCTTTTCTGTTGTGTGCTATAGCTACTGCTCACTGAGGTTTTCGCTCGTATAGACGAAAATCTCATACCACGTTGAATATTTCTTTTTTTCAGATTAAGGTCCATGTTCGTGAGGTAACCCTTGGATTGATGTTGAAGGAGACTGCTTAATGATTTAGCTTTATCTTATTTTGGAGACTTTTGATTATTAAGGTTTTTTTTTATGTAATTGAGATGAATTTGATATTCTGTTAGTAAATTTTGGAATTTCTATTAGTTCAGAATTAAGGCTAGCATAGATTAAAGATTACTTAATTTATGCGCCGGTCATGGCCTGGTTTGGGTCGTGACAAAGGTGGTATCAGAGTCAGGTTTAGGTTCTTATAGACTTACTGTATATGATTCACGTGTTCTGTTCATATCCCTTATCTTGCCTATCTATCTAGGTCTTCATATTTACTCATTTTCAATATCTCATTTGCTAAAGTGTCTAACTCTGCTGCATGGATAGGTAATCATGCCTCCTAAAGGAAGAAGAAGAGGCAAGAATACGGTTAATGTTAGTACTAGGAGTAGGGTGACCGTTGAGAATTCATCCCAGATGGGGGAGCTTCACACCCTATTGGAGGACCAGCTCCAGCATCTGAACCAATTTCGCAACCAACTGGAGGGTCATCTCAGCCCACGCGTACAGCTTCAACCTCTCAGCTTGCTCAAATATCTAACACTGATTTGGCTGCTGGATTGCAAGGGGTCTTTCAAGCAGTTGAAAGGCTAACAAATGTGGTAGGGGAAAATAAACAACCAAGAACTACAGCATCTGCTATGCCTAATGATAGAGCTCAATTACAGGATCTCAGTGACTTCTTGAGGTTACAACCTCCAAAGTTTTCGGGTGAGGATTCTGTAACAGATCCTATGGATTTTCTGGATGCTATGGACAAATGTTATGAGGTCTTGGGATGCACCAGTGCTAGGATGGTATTGTTAGCAGGGAATCAGTTACAATGAGTGGCACATAGTTGGTATCTTTCCAAGAGAGGGAATGGACTTGATAACGCTTTCCTTTGGCCACAGTTCCGTGATTCTTTCTTAGAGAGATAGTTTGTGAATACCGAGAATAACCCTTTCAAGTTTAGCTAGAGAAGAAACATTTTTGTTGATTTAAGAGTAAAATCAACTCGTTCAACATTAATCTTTATCAGTTGGTATCAGAGCTGATCGTTTCCTAACCCAAAACTGCTTTCGGTAATGGTTCCATCACCACAAGAAACAATGAGAGCCGTTGACAAGAAGATGAAGGATCTCAAGACGTTAGATGATTGGAGAGCCGAAACAGGAGAGAAAACCGGGCGAGTGACGAGGTAATGAGAAAGTTGAGAGCATCTTGGGAGAGTCTTAAGCTAGAAATCTGAAACGGTTTGCCATAATACTTTGAGGGTTATCCTAGAAGAAATGAAGAAAACCCAATGTTACATCCTAAAGCTTCATCACCAATCTTTTCTCGATTGCACATTCAAGAGGTAAATCATAAATTTTCACCTTCTCATGTTGAAGTTATAGGTAACCAAATTACAAGGGAGAAGTTGGATGCTTGTGATGTTGTCAGTGAATTAGATTCTCATTGTGAGCTTGTTGATAATGAGAATTTGGGTTCATGTGAATGAGGAGGAAGGAGTGTTTATAGGTGAGGACATTGGGGAAACTCATGTTGAACTCCCCAAGTGTTTTATAAAATGCCCCTTAGGCATAACTTCATTTTATGCTTGAGGAAAGTGAGGGTATTATTCTTGAAGAATGGGAGGGTGACTTTGGGCTTAATAATCTCTTTGAGGAGAATGAGGAAATCACTTATTGTGTGGAAATTGGTGGCTATGGTGATGGGAGAGATGTTGGTAGTTCAACCATGGTGGGATGTAGCATGTCATTCGAGTCGGGTAACTTGTCAAATGGATTAGCCGACTTGAACTATGGGGAGAAGCGGATGGAAACGAGAGGTCGTAGGAAAGAATGGGTTGTTGATGAAGAGGGGAATGGATTTGAATATGATCATGAAAAAGATGAGCTAGAAGAGGAGATTGATGAAGAGGAGAACAAATCCGAGAATGATCTAGAAAGAAATGATGAACTTGGCTATTATGAGAGTGAATTCGAGGATGGGGTTGAAGAGAGAGAGAACGCTTCTGAGGATGAGATATGTGAGGATGGTGAATTTTATCATCATGTGAATGAAAATGGTTATAATGAAGATGATGGAGTTTACCATGATGAGAATGAGCGTCGGAATATTGAGTGGAACCAACATAGGGCCGCTTATGAAGATGACGAAGATGGGGTCTATCATGATGAGAGTGAGCTTCAGCACATTGAGTGGAATCAACACGGGGCTACTTATGAAGATGATGAAGATAGATTCTTTTATGATGGTGAGTTGAAGGACGTTGAGTGGAGCCAAAATGAAGATACATATGAAGATGATGATGATGGCGATGGCAATGGCAATGGCGATGAACATAATGTGTATTTGGTGATGAGGGTGCTCATTTCTAGTGAAGAAAAGCATGACCCACAACATCAATTATTTAGAACTCGGTGCTTAGTTCTTGGGAAGAAATGTGAGGTGGTTATCGATGGAGGAAGCCAAGTGAATGTCATTAGTCAAATCACCTTGAGTAAGTTTGGTTTGGTTCCCGAGCCATATTCTATACTTTACCGTATTGATTGGGTCAACGAGGTGGAAAAGCTTCAACTTACTCACTGATGTAAGGTTCTTTCGCCATTGGGGCTTATCCAAATGAAGCTATGTCTGATGTTGTAGAGATGGATGCTTGCCACATGCTATTAGGTAGGTGATATTTCCATATTTCATAGGTGTTTGTTTACATTTCAGTCACTATTCTTAGCTATTTTCAACTGTGTTTGTTTATTGTTTTCGTGTTTTAGGTCAGTTTTGTGTTTCCTTTACCTTATGGCATGATTAGTGTTTTTCAGGAACCTTCTGGACCTCCTCGGAGCTCTAGGAAGCAATCAGGCATCAACCAAGAGAAAAAGGAGCTGAAGCGGAACCGGCCACATGCTGTCTCAGCGAGACAACCATTGTCTCGCCGAGACAACCACTGTCTCGCCGAGACAACCACTGTCTCGACGAGACAGAACGCGAAGCAAAGCGCAAATCGGGCTCTTTTTGTTAATTTGGCCTTATGAAGACCTGGAAATGTCCAGTTATTTTCCTGTAATTTACCTTTTTGCCCTTTTAGCTTTTGGTGTGACTATAAAAGGGAATTAGGTTATCTCTTTCATGGATCTATCTTTTTTTCTGAAACTTATTTGAGCAGCCATTGCTGTAGCTAAAACAGACATTTTTAGAAGCTAGGCTCTTGCTCAACCATTAACTTCTGGGATTGTCAATTGTTCTTATTTCATTGCTGTTGATTTTCAACCGAGGATTCATCAACGATCACTAGAGTGACAGTCTAGTTTTCTTCTCATTTGTACTCTTCTATTGAATTTCAATATATTTATGGATTTTATCTTTTTTATTATGATTATGCTGATTTGCATGTCCATGAGCTAATCTCCATCCAATCTGGGATGGAGGAGAATTTGGTGTGAATGATTATATTTGGGTTTAGAGTTAGGGTGTGATTTGATTGTCAACTATAATCTGATTGTCTGTACTCAATGTCTTGATCCGAAAGGAAATAGAATTTTAGATAGATTCGAGACCGAGAGGAGAGAATCTATACTGAACCCATACAGTCAGACCTCGCTAGGACACTAGGAGTGCGGTTCTTATTCGGGCTACGGCTTAGAGTTCAACCAAACAGGACTCAGTAATGCTTTACATGTTGTAGAACATATTGCCTAACCAAGCTATTGTTTGAACACATGTGAATAGGGGTTTTAGAATACTGATCACATTCATACCTTTTCTAGAATGGTTGCCGTTACGTTCCGACATGATTTAACAACTCTTAACTCTCGACCTAGATATATGATTCAACCAAAGGATCCGAAATCCCAGATTTCTCATCCATTAATCTCATCAATTGTTATCCCCAACGTTAATTTTCAGTTCTTTATAATTAATTGCATAGTTAGTTAATGCCAATTCCATCCCAATTCTATTTGTCTTGACATTTGGACGTTTGATTAGACTTAGTGGCTCTGCAATCCTGTCTCCCTGTGGGTTCGACCTGTGCTTGCACACTTTATTACTTGTTACGATAGGTTTATACTTGACCTTAATTTTGCTATATATCCAAGGAGCATCAAGTTTTTGGCGCCGTTGCCGGGGAGGCACGCGAGTGCACATTAAGTCAAAAAAATCGAAATTTGATCTTGACGCTATTCTGTTTTGTTTTGTTTTGTTTTTAGTTTATGCACCGACGTTCTCGAAGTTATTCACCTTTGCGTTTTGACCCTGACATTGATAAAACTACGCGCAGGTTAAGGAAAGAACGCAGACAGCAGGTTAGGGTGGAAGAAATCGACATCCCCCCTGAAGAGGAAATCCCTCAACCGGAAGAGATGGCCAATCCACCTTCTATCATGGAGCTTCTCAAGGCCACGAGGCCTACAGCTACCTCTAGCTTAGTGCAGCCTGCCATTGCGGCAGCTTCTTTTGAGATCAAACCAGCGATGATCCAAATGATCCAGAATTCGAGACAATTCGGTGGAGAATACCATGAGGATCCCAATGCCCACTTGAATAAATTCACCCTTTATTGCAGCACTTTCAAATATAATAATGTTACTACTGAAGATGTATACATGACATTATTTCGTTTTTCTTTGAAGGATGAAGCAGCAGATTGGCTAGCCTCATTAGAACCAGGATCCCTAGCGGATTGGGATAGCACAGTCAGTGAATTTCTGGCCAAGTATTTCCCGCCGTCCAAGACGACACAGTTCAAGAGCGATATTAACTGTTTCAAACAGTTTGAGAGTGAAAATCTACACTTGGCTTGGGAACGATTCCAAAAGCTCCTGCGAAAGTGCCCACATCATGGGTTTGAAAAGCACCATTTGGTACAACTCTTTTACTCGGTATTTCTTCTGCTAACAGAGCTTCTTTGGATGCAGCTGCAGGTGGTAATTTATTCAGTAAGACAGCGGGAGTTGCTTATAGCCTCGTGAAGGAGCTAGCAGAGCGTAGTGCGCACTGGAAGATAGAGAAGCCGACCCCAAGACGTGGTGTATTTGCTATGGAGGCCCCGTCATCAAAGTCGGTAGGGACATCAGAGTCAGAATCTCAGGTAGCAGCTTTGGCAGAAAAGCTTGATCTTGTTTTGGCTGAGATGAAAAAGTCCGAACCAGCGCCCGCGCCAGTCTTCAAATGCGAAATCTATGTGGGAGAGCACAGAAGCACAGAATGCCCCATAGTGCTAGAGCAAGTCAATTATATGAAGCATAATGGGCCTTACCAGAACAATTACAACCCTGCCTGGAGACAAAATCACCCGGGGTTCAGTTGGTCCAATAATCAAGCAGCTTTGGGACCACCTGGATTTCAGAATTCCAATCAGGGAACCTCTTCAGCACCACCTCAGCAAAATCAGAACAAATACCAAAAGAAGAAAGACACCCTGGAAGATAAGGTGGATGCCATGATAAAAGTGTTGGGAGCGATAGATGGGAGAGTCTCAGGAATGGAAACTCGCATGGTCCAAAATGAATCTCACACGAAGCAGTTAGAGACGCAGTTGGGACAAATGGCAAGGAATAACTCTGAACGTCCTGTTGGACAACTACCCCCAAACAGTGAGCAAAATCCGAAGGAAAGGGTCCATGCCATCCAACTTAGAAGTGGCAATCAGGTAAGAAGCGACTCAGGAGACTCAGTCGACAAAAATGCGACCTCGTCCGAATTGTCTCGGCGAGACAACCCGCCGTTGGAGGCGTCTCGGCGAGACACCCCCTCCGGGTCGTACCTAGCCGATAAAATCTCCTCAGCCGCCCCCGATCCAGCTCAGGTAAGTGACCCTAACCCTAAACTTTTTGTGGACCCAAATGTTCAGCCTACTAAGGTACCCCTACCCTATCCAAGTCGCAAGACTAAATTAGATAAGGAATATGCAAAAATTTTAAATGTGTTTAAGAAAATTGAAATTAATCTTCCTTTTCTTGAACTACTTGAACACATGCCTATTTATGGGAAATTCCTTAAGGAGCTAATCACAAAAAAACGGAATTTAGGGGACCATGAGACTGTAATGTTGAGCCAGGAATGCTCTGCTATGTTGAGCACGAATCTGCCAAAAAAATCTAAGGATCCTGGTAGTTTCAGCATTCCTTGCACCATAGGTAGTACACATTTCAAGTATGCACTTTGTGATCTGGGTGCCAGTATTAGTTTAATGCCACTCTCTGTATACAGGAAATTGGGAATGGGAGATCCGAGTCCAACTTCAGTGACCATTCAACTAGCAGATCGCTTTGTACGGAGGCCAACCGGAATTGTCGAGGACTTACTCGTGAAAGTTGGCAAGTTCATCTTCCCTGCAGACTTTGTAATTCTAGACATTGAGGAGAATGATCAGGTGCCCATTATTTTGGGAAGACCGTTCCTAGCAACAGGGAGGACGCTGATCGACGTGGAAGAAGGGAAGCTGTTCCTTCGACTACACGACGAGAAAGTGGAATTCAGCGTTGTGAAATCAATGAAGTATCCGGTAGACACTTCTTCTTGTAATTTCATCTGTACTAACGATGTTATCGTTGAAGATGTCTTCCAGGAAGATCAGGAACAAAGTCTAGCACCTGCAAAGATCACAGTTCCCGAAAACGAACTTATTGAATTAAGTGAGCTGGAAGCAGAAAGGTGTTATTGGATTCGACACGTTGAGGAGTTAGTAAGTAATTCTGGTTCCCTTCCTAAACCCTCCATTGAGGAACCGCCGACCCTTGACCTTAAACCATTACCTGTTCACCTCAAGTATGCATTTTTGCAACCACCTACGTCTTTGCCTGTAATTGTTTCTTCTGAGCTGACCAGGGATATGGAAGAACAGTTGATTGAAGTTCTGCGCACGCATAAAGGCGCTTTTGGTTGGCAGATGGTAGACATACATGGAATTAACCCCTCCGTATGCACCCATAGGATTTACATGGAAGACGAGATTAAACCAACTGTTCAACCGCAGCGATGACTGAACCCTAAAATGAAGGAAGTAGTGAAGGCTGAGGTGATCAAGCTCTTGGATGCAGGTATAATTTTTCCTATTTCTGACAGTCCTTGGGTTAGTCCTGTGCAGGTGGTTCCTAAGAAAGGCAGAACTACAGTGATGCTAAATGAAAAAAATGAACTGATCCCTGTGAGGAAGGTGACTGGTTGGCGTATGTGCATAGACTACAGGAAGCTGAATGACGCCACACGGAAAGACCACTTCCCACTCCCATTCATCGATCAGATGCTAGAGCGAATGTCAGGTAAGTGTTTCTATTGCACTGTAGACGGTTATTCGGGCTATATGCAAATATCGGTCGATTTGAAAGATCAGGAAAAGACCACTTTTACATGCCCTTACGGGACTTTCGCATATAGACGAATGCCATTTGGCCTGTGCAATGCACCAGCCACCTTCCAAAGATGCATGACAGCAATTTTTAGTGATATGGTTGAACAATTCATGGAAATATTCATGGACGACTTCTCCATATTTGGATCCACTTTTGAGAGTTGTCTGCATAGTCTAAAATTAATGTTGCAACATTGTGAGGACACTAGCCTGGTTCTTAACTGGGAGAAGTGTCAATTTATGGTAAAATAGTGCATAGTTCTAGGGCATAGAGTGTCTGTAAGGGGGATAGAGGTTGACCCTGCTAAAATCGAAGTAATAGATAAATTACCTCCCCCTTGTAATGTCAAAGCAGTTAGGAGTTTCCTGGGGCATGCAGGATTCTATAGGCGATTTGTTAAAGATTTTTCGAAAATTGCTAGGCCTTTAACTCAACTGCTTTTGAAAGACGCTGATTTTGTTTTCACCGATGAATGCTTAAACGCTTTCAATGAACTTAAGAGTAAATTGGTGAAAGCCCCTATTATGGTTAGTCCAGACTGGGACCGACCATTTGAGCTAACGTGTGATGCAAGTGACACAGTTGTAGGTGCATGCTTGGGTCAAAAGAAAGATAAAATTTGTCAACCTATTTGTTACGCTAGTAAGACTTTAAATGAAGCTCAGGTGAATTACACTACCACAGAGAAAGAATTGCTAGCTATCATTTTTGCCCTAGACAAATTTAGGTCTTATCTTGTGCTTTCTAAGATTATTGTGTATACTAACCATTCTGCCTTGAGGTACTTGTTCTCTAAACAGGATGGAAAGCCTAGACTCATTCGTTGGATATTGCTGCTCCAGGAATTCGATTTAGAAATAAGAGATAAGAAGGGAGTCGAGAATGTGGTAGCTGACCACCTCTCCCGCTTGGAGAACAAAGAGGACGAGATGATCCTCTCTGAGGACATCAAGGAATCCTTCCCTGATGAAAAGTTAATGGCAATTTTATCAGTACCTTGGTTCACTGACTATGCTAATTTCATTGCAGGAAAGGTCATACCCCCAGATTTGAGCTATCAGTAGAGGAAGAAATTTCTACATGAGGTAAAACAGTACTACTGGGAGGATCCTTTCCTATGGAAGGTATGTGGCGACAACATCATTCGGCGTTGTATCCCCGAAAGTGAGGTAGAATCAGTTCTAGCCTTTTGCCATTCTAGAGAGGTAGGTGGGCATCATGGCCCGACCAAAACCGCAGCTAAGGTATTACAATCTGGCCTCTTTTGGCCCACTCTTTTCGCCGATGCTGCTAGATTTGTGAAGTCATGTGATAATTGCCAGAGAATTAGAAGTATATCAAAAAGACATGAAATGCCTCTTAGTCCTATTTTGGTCTGTGAGATATTTGATGTCTGGGGGATAGACTTCATGGGTCCTTTCCCCAAATCTTTTAACAATGAGTACATTTTGGTGGCAGTCGATTACGTGTCAAAATGGGTGGAAGCTGCTGCTTTACCTAGTAATGATGCGAGGGTTGTGACTAAGTTCTTGCAAAAGAACATTTTTACACGTTTCGGCACCCCTCGCACCATTATTAGTGATGGCGGCTCACACTTCTGCAATAAGCTTTTCTCACAGCTTTTGCAGAAATATGGAGTCACACATAAGGTGGCCACACCCTACCACCCTCAGACTAGTGGCCAGGTAGAAGTAACCAACAGAGAGTTGAAAAGCATCTTAGAAAAAACAGTGAACCTATCTAGGAAAGACTGGTCTTTAAAAATCGACGACGCCTTGTGGGCATACAGAACCGCGTTTAAAACGCCAATCGGTATGTCTCCCTACAGATTAGTGTATGGAAAGGCATGCCATTTGCCTGTAGAGCTAGAACACAAGGCCTTTTGGGCCACTAGGTTTCTAAACTTTGATAATAAGATTGCAGGTGAACAGCGGTTGTTGCAGTTGGACCAATTGGAGGAATTTCGACTAGGAGCATATGAGAATGCCAAGATCTACAAAGAGCGAATGAAGAAGTGGCATGACAAGTGGATCATTAAGCGCAACTTCGAGCCAATGGACAAAGTTCTGTTATTTAACTCCCGGATAAAACTGTGGCCTGGTAAGCTGAAGTCCAGGTGGAGCGGACCATTCTCCGTAGTACAAGCTTTCCCGTCTGGTATGGTTGAAATCAAAGACGATAAGGATCAGACGTTTCAGGTTAACGGTCAGAGGTTGAAGTGCTATGATGATGGACCTCGAGTAATCGAGCATCTCCGTCTGGATGACCCGTCCTGAGGGAGAAGGACAGTCTATAAGCTCCATAGACTATAAAATTGAGCGCTCCTGGGAGGCACCCCAGATTAGAACCTCTTTATATTACGTTTTCCGTTCCCTTTCAAGCACTTTTGGTCATTTTATCCGTACTTAGTTTCATTTTCTTAAATTTTTATGGTTGTTTTTTTTCTCCCGCTGTGTCTCGCCGAGACAACTATTGTCTCGCCGAGACAAGGCGGCCCTGCTTAGGGCTGGGCACAGTTCGGTCCAAGTCGGGGATTCATGAATCTCCAGTATTGGATTGAAATTCGGAGATTAATAAAAGGAAATCTCCAGGATTGGATTGAAAGAATAAATCTCCAGAATTGAATTGCCCTAAAATTTCAGTCCAGTCCAGTTCGGGGATTCGGAGATTCGGTTCCGGTCCAATCCAATATAATTTTTCGGTGATTCGGATAAATATCTAATAGTTTAAGTCCTAAAAAATAAATTAAAAATTTAATTTACAAAATAATAAAATATAAAATTTTATTATCTTACATAACTTGAAATAAATTATATTTTTTTAGGAAGTAAACAACATTCATTAAAAGTTACAGTAGACAACAAAGCTAAAAAAAAACCCACAAAATCAAAGTATTAAAAGTTACGGTAGATAACAAGGTTAAAAAACCCACAAAATCAAAGTTACAAAATAACAAATCCATAAAAACAAACAACCTTTAATTCAAAAAAGACAACACTTCATTAGCAAAATGGACAGTTCATACTGCGAAATGGACTAAAAAAAAGTAAATAACACAAAACATGTTCGATTGTTCATATGAATTTCCACTAAAAATTATTGGAGATTTGTGAAGAAATAGTCCGAAGAGTGATTCTGTATTCACAGAAGATTTGGATGATCAAATTTCTTTGATTCTTAGTTATCTGACTAAGGGCGGATGGGGTAGGCAAAGATAGCTGCATTTCTATAGGTTCAATTCATCAATGTCGGTATCTCAGTCACAGATTGATGTTGTCATCCCTTGGCAGATTAAGCAAAGCTTTTTTTAGCTATAAGACCCCATAATACCCGATTGAACAAGAGGTAATGAGATTCTATTTTTATAAAATGTTTAAAAATTTTAATATTTAAAACTTCTAATATTTGTTACTTAATTAAATGGTTAACAAGAAGTAGAATTGGTTCAGATGGCTAAGGCGATTAACAATGTTCCATTTGGTTAGATATTTGATTCTCCATGTCTACATTTTAGGTAAATATTTTTTATTTCATTTTATAAACGGAAATTAATCGGGATAATTTTTATGACTATATAATAATGTTATACCTTATTAATAAATTATAAATTTATATTATTGTAATTAGTTTACCAAACCTTACAAAATATATAACTATATATTATATAATATTTCTCTTTATATAAAGTTAATGTATGAAATATAAATTTATTATTGCTAAACTTTCGGTTATTTCAGTTTAGTCCAATCCAATCCAATCCAATCCGGTTATCGGTCTGGTCCTGGATAAATTTCGGTCCAATTCGGTCCAGTTCTTTGATGA
This sequence comes from Euphorbia lathyris, assembly GCF_963576675.1. Lineage (NCBI taxonomy): Eukaryota > Viridiplantae > Streptophyta > Magnoliopsida > Malpighiales > Euphorbiaceae > Euphorbia > Euphorbia lathyris. The sequence goes on along the minus strand of NC_088911.1, from coordinate 89,177,908 downwards.
AAGTCAACGGTCCAATCCAGTTCGGTTCTCCAAAAAAAGTCAACGGTCCCGGTCCAATTCCGGAGTTTTTTCCTCGGATATTCGGTCCGGTCCAGTATCTCCAGGATCCGCGCCCAGCCCTAGCCCTGCTAATAGCAAGGCACGCCAGCGTAGCGTTGTGTCTCGTGGAGACATTGTGTGTCTCGCCGAGACACAGTGTATCTCGCCGAGACATCATGTGTCTCGCCGAGACACGTCGCGGATCCAGGACCCATAAGTCCGGATCCACCCTTATAAATACCCCCCTAAACCCACCTTCTTCAACCTTAGCCGAATCCCCATCTCCCTCACCCCCAATTTCTTCACCAAAACCCTACTTTCTCTCTCTACACCTCCATTCCATCCCTCCATCTTCATCTCCTACTTCTATCTTCCTCTTCTCTTTCACCCAAACCACCAACTCTTATCTCTCCCCACCATTACCACATATTCTTCATTTCAATCTTTTTGTATTTCTTCCATTCTTGTAAGCTTTCTTGCCTTCATTCATTTTCATTTATTTTTGCTTAAGTTATTTTTTATTCAATCTTGATACTTATTTATCTTTGTGAACTTTTCTTAGATTTCTTACCCATTTTTATTTCTCTTTGTGTTTTCTTGCTTTTCCTATTCCTTTTATGTAATTAGGTCATGGCAGAATCATCCCGTAACACGCGGTCAAAAGGCAAGAACCGAATGGTCGAGGAGCAAATGCCGATTGAAGATTCTGGACGACCCCGATGGATACCTCCACGCCCCCCTAGGCCCCGAGCTTCATCCCAGCAAGTAGATACTCTGTATCCATCGGAGTTATCCCGTAAGTATCTTTGCCCTTTTTCCATTAAATCTGTTGATGAAGGGGAGCTTTACTTAAAGTTTAAAGACTACAAGCTTGCTAACCCCCGCTATTTTGATTGGCCTCTACTTGAAAGTGCGGGTAAGGATGAGGGGATTAAAGAGATCCTCACCCGGATGGGATGGAAGAAATTAGATGATAGGCGGTATAAATTATACAAGTTCTATATTGTAGAGTTCTTTACCACCCTTCGAATCGACACTGACGATGAGGGCGTAAAAACTCTACATTATAGAATTGATAATACCGAGTCAAAATGGAGTGAGGAAGAGTTTAATAAGGTCATGGGTTTTAAGGAGGGTGATTGCACCGAGTGGGACAAGGATCTCACCAATAAAGATGTCTGGTTTGAGCTTTCAGGGATTTTTGATTTTAAGAAAAATAAAACATTGAATAAGAACATCACCGATCCTCAAACCCGCTTAATGCATAAATGGATAACATTTAACCTCATCGGCCTCCCCGAGGCCGATAAGGTTAGTGAGGCCGATCTTTTACTTCTCTGGTGTATGACACAAAACAAACCTCCTCGAATGGCCCACTTTATTTGGACTTTAATGGCCGGGGTTCGCTTTTCAAAGCGAACTTCCCTCCCTTTTAGCCATATTATCTCCCGCCTAGCGGTATGTGAGGGAACCATGGCAACCTTCAAGTTAAAAGATTCTGAGAATTTTAAACTGTTAGATTCGAATTATCTGTTGCGTGCTGAGCTTTTCCACAAGTCGGGAATGTGGAGAGATTTTCAATCTGCAGGTACAGGTTCCTCTGAGCCAATGGACCTCGGCTCCGAAGAGGAGGATGATGAATATCAAGCAGAGCCGGAAAGCGGCTTTGAGGAATGAATGACCAATATGGAGGCCAACTTGGAGGAGTTGACACATGAATTCCGCGATTTCCGCATGGACGTCAACGGATTCATGTCCGATATGCGCGGCTGGATGGATCGCCACCCTTGAGGGAGTCCATATCCTATTTTCTTTTCCCTTTTATATATTTTGTAGCTTTACTTTTCTGCATTTTTGGGAGTAAATGCTTGCTTTAAGTGTGGGGAGGGGAAAATTAGGATAGAAATTTACATGTCTGTCGTTTTCTTGTCGTCTTGTCTTGTTTTAAACTGTTTGTGTGTTGCATTTGTGCATCTGCTGTCACCATGTCTGTCGTGTCTATTTTGTAGAGTCAATCAAAGCCTCCCTTTAAACCGTAAGTCTTGGTTCTTCGCTTGAAATGGATGAAACACTTTAGAGTTGTTATATTACATATCCCCCCGGAAAACTTCATCGAAAGAAAAAATTACACAAACAGGCCACCTTAATTTTACCCTTGAATAATTGATGATGAGGTCGTGTCCCCAGTACTTAATTTTGATACCTAGTGCAATTTAGGTAGTCCACCTTTAAGAAGATGATAGAAGCCAAAATTGTGAAATCCGAATGTCAACCTAAGTTGAAGTCGTGTTACCGGAAGTAGTCAAGTTACGCTTAACGTTAAATGCATAAAATCCTAAACCAAATTTGCTTGCCAATGCACTAAAAATCTAAATCTCCAAATACCTCTTCCCACCCTACTCCAATGCCTACAATCAATAAGTGCAATTGCACAAACAAATTCTTGGTATGAGTATGCATAGCATCTTGGTTTTGTGATCGGGTTGTATGGCCGGGGGTACGTTACCCATGCGTTTCAACCGGTACAAAAGGCCCCTCACATTGGAAAGAAAACGGGAAGAGGGGATCTAATTCCTCAAGAGCCTTGGTTTTGTGATCGGGTTGTATGACCGGGGGTACGTTACCCATGCGTTTCAACCGGTACAAAAGGCCCCTCACATTACCAAGTAATTTAATTAATTTTGTTTAACAAATTTAGGGATTTAATCTGAAGGTTCACGGTGAATGAATTGGTTGTTCATTTTTGGCTAAACGAATTAAGTTTCTATCTATCTTCTTAGAGTTTGGGCTACTGAAATTACCTTTGAGAATGAGTTTTCACAAGGCGACCCCTCTATCATCTTCGGTTCAAGGGTAGTTAGTAAAGTGTTTTGTTTGGAAATATTCCGGAAATGTCAAGAGTCTGAGGGCTATGTGATTTAATTCCTTCTAAAATGTCCGTCTTTCTTGCTTGAGGACAATCAAGATCTAAGTGTGGGGAGGTTGATATTTCCATATTTCATAGGTGTTTGTTTACATTTCAGTCACTATTCTTAGCTATTTTCAACTGTGTTTGTTTATTGTTTTCGTGTTTTAGGTCAGTTTTGTGTTTCCTTTACCTTATGGCATGATTAGTGTTTTTCAGGAACCTTCTGGACCTCCTCGGAGCTCTAGGAAGCAATCAGGCATCAACCAAGAGAAAAAGGAGCTGAAGCGGAACCAGCCACATGCTGTCTCGACGAGACAACCATTGTCTCGCCGAGACAACCACTGTCTCACCGAGACAACCACTGTCTCGGCGAGACAGAACGCGAAGCAAAGCGCAAATTCGGCTCTTTTTGTTAATTTGGCCTTATGAAGACCTGGAAATGTCCAGTTATTTTCCTGTAATTTACCTTTTTGCCCTTTTAGCTTTTGGTGTGACTATAAAAGGGAATTAGGTTATCTCTTTCATGGATCTATCTTTTTTTCTGAAACTTATTTGAGCAGCCATTATTGTAGCTAAAACAGAAATTTTTAGAAGCTAGGCTCTTGCTCAACCATTAACTTCTGGGATTGTCAATTGTTCTTATTTCATTGCTGTTGATTTTCAACCGAGGATTCATCGACGATCACTAGAGTGACAGTCTAGTTTTCTTCTCCTTTGTACTCTTCTATTGAATTTCAATATATTTATGGATTTTATCTTTTTTATTATGATTATGCTGATTTGCATGTCGATAAGCTAATCTCCATCCAATCTGGGATGGAGGAGAATTTGGTGTGAATGATTATATTTGGGTTTAGAGTTAGGGTGTGATTTGATTGTCAACTGTAATCTGATTGTCTGTACTCAATGTCTTGATCCGAAAGGAAATAGAATTTTAGATAGATTCGAGACCGAGAGGAGAGAATCTATACTGAACCCATACAGTCAGACCTCTCTAGGACACTAGGAGTGCGGTTCTTATTCGGGCTACGGCTTAGAGTTCAACCAAACAGGACTCAGTAATGCTTTACATGTTGTAGAACATATTGCCTAACCAATCTATTGTTTGAACACATGTGAATAGGGGTTTTAGAATACTGATCACATTCATAGCTTTTCTAGAATGGTTGCCGTTACGTTCCGACATGATTTAACAACTCTTAACTCTCGACCTAGATATATGATTCAACCAAAGGATCCGAAATCCCAGATTTCTCATCCATTAATCTCATCAATTGTTATCCCCAGCGTTAATTTTCAGTTCTTTATAATTAATTGCATAGTTAGTTAATGCCAATTCCATCCCAATTCTATTTGTCTTGACATTTGGACGTTTGATTAGACTTAGTGGCTCTGCAATCCTGTCTCCCTGTGGGTTCGACCTGTGCTTGCACACTTTATTACTTGTTGCGATAGGTTTATACTTGACCTTAATTTTGCTATATATCCAAGGAGCATCAGTAGGCCATGGTAATTTGATTGTGATGCCTCATATATGGAAAGAAGCAACACCTACACCATACGCAAATATGGAATCAAGTACATCATTACCCCTTCAAAGAGTTTGTCTATGGAGAAAGGGAAGGCAACCTTGAGTGCTTATCCAACTCGGGAGTTGAATGTGAATGAGTGCATCAGTAGAATGGGATAGATATCGCATCATATTGACTTGGGTTCTGTGGATGATTTAGTCGGATCCAAATAGGAGAATGAGGTTGAGAAGGGAATGTGCAATGTTGAAAATGGGGAAGTTGAGCAAATGTCTGAAGGTGACAAGTACGTGTCCTTCAAAGAGCAACCTCGAGGGCTTCCACCTTTAGGAAAGATGTCACATGACATGGCATGGGATCTCGGAGATGGTACACCTATTCTTACACATGGTAAATTGAGCTTTAAAGAGGAGGATGAGGGGTACCTTGTGACGTCTCTTGAAAGAACTGGTACTCGTAGCACATGCATGATGCAAATCAATCAAGTCGCCTACTTGGTAAAATCTGAACTTGTTCTTATGTGTTTTATTGAAATGTATGTGTTGGGATCTATATTGAGTTTGTTGAGGAAGAATCCATCCTATGAGGAGTCTATGAGATATAGCCTTGTGGTGAAGAGTGTGAGCTTCGTGGAGTATTTGGTGAATGAGTCTGGCTTCCGGGTTGATGACGTGAGGTATAGAGAAGTCTAGAAATGTTCGATTCAAAGTCAGGTTGGGGTTTTGAAGAGTGCTTAAGGGATCGGTTCAAATTTGGTTGCTATGTTTCATCGGGACATTCCATTCGAGGTAAGCTATAAGTGAAAGAAGGTTGTGGCGAGTCTTCAAGTTAGTGGTGTGGAGACCAATAAGGTTTGGGGCTGGTCCGTTTAATATAATGTGGGAGTGTGGAAAGGCATGCAAGGTATTATTGGGAAGTGGTTTGACAAGCTTCGCCGAGATATCTTATTTGATGTCGGTAGAAAGTGGAAGATGAATGTCAAGGAGGATGAGACCCGGAGCAAGTCACAAGTTGAAATATGGGAGGAAGTTCGTGCGAAGAAGGTGAATCTGGAAGCTTGTGAAATAGGCCTCATGAATGCATTTCAAACAACGCCTTTGTTTGGTTTAAAATCATGGAGTCCGCTCAAGATTTATGAGTTTCTTCCATACTAAGTAACTTGAGGTCAAGCTCTTTTCAAGAGGGAGTGAATGATGAGGGCATCTAGTCGATTAGACGAAAGGGGACGAGTGATGGAAGAAACCAGATCCAAGGGGAAACATACCAAAACAAAGAAAAAGACATTTGCTGATGTGTGGAATCAAAATTTTCATCCAGAAGTTTCAGCACGAAACCCACACGCCGTACGGACTTGAAAAATCAATAGCTCTTTAAACTTAATAAGCCCACACATCGTGTGGGATTCTCATACGTCGTATGGGATTCCCATACGCCATGTAGACTTTTAAAATGTTGTAAATGGTCAATTTTGCCTCTCACTCCAACTTTCTTCTTATTACAACATTATCACCCATTAATTACAAGTCATGTCACTCCTTATTTACAGTCATGCCACCTTTTTATCCTTAGTCCATTTTTACCATTTAACCTTTATCTAATTAGTTTATGTGTTTTGGGCTTTTATATAATTTCAACTTTAGAGTTAGGGATGACATAAATTCATCTTTTTCATTTGTAATGTTGAACTTTTTCATTAATCAAAATTAGAATTTTCTCTTTGAAGCTTTTATTAAGGTTTTAACCTTTTTTTTTTAATTGAAAGCTTGGAGGTCGACCCAAAAGAACCAAAGCATCCTAACAAGATTAGCACACTTCGAATCAAATGGAGCCGAGCCCAAAATATTATTAAAAGAGAAGAGAAGATCCGTACAAAACATTAAGGTTTTATCCTTCAACAATAGGGATTTCATTATTCCTACGAATTTGTTCCATGAATATCGGGATTAACTCCTTCTAGTTTAGCTAGAGAATAAACATCTTTGTTGATTTAACTTGTTCAACACTAATCTGTATCAGTTGGTAACACACTAAATATTTTAGACATAATTAGATGGTGTTTGGTTTCTCCATTTTCTCCCAATGTTTGTATTTTCACTTTAAAATTGAGAGTTTTAAGTGTTTGTTTAGACGCCTCATGTTTGCATTTTATAGCTGAAAATTAGTTTTTTGTGAAAACAGAGAATTCTGCATTTTGGAAAAGCATCATTTTCTAATAGCAAACAATATGTAAACTAAATGAACCCTTAATGTTTTGAATGTCCAATGTGACAAATAAATAATAGTCAAACCAGTCTGATGACTAGTGGAGAATTTCCGATTAGCTTCCGTCCCTGTGGGGGCGTCGTTGGGTTCGACGGGGGGAAGCTCCGATGCCAAAGTCAGTATAAAGTAAGGAGGAATAAACTGAATTGACAAAGTAGGGTTGCTAGGATTGTGTGAATGTGTACCTTGATAGCTTGAGATACAATCTATATATAGTCATGGAGTTGTAACCTTTAGTAACTAGAAAGTCTCCATTAATGCTCCATTAATGGCAGTTATTGGCTTCCTTTAAGTATGTCTGTTAGCTCCTTAATAGTTCATTAATGGCCTTTATTGAGGAATCGGCTCAGCTATTCAGCTGGCGGATCGAGGGGTTATGGCGGATCTCCACATAGGTTTGACTACGGATCTCATGTGGTGGAGTCTTGGTGATCCGCCCATCGGATCCCTTTGCTTGATACGCCATGGCATTCCAGTATCAGGTGATCAATACACGGCTGTAGACACCGGGGTCGGAGAACCGATGAAGAAAAATTATAAAAAGGGATCCAAATCAGTCGATTAAAATAAATGATGAGTCAGTAAAAATAATAAATAAAAAACGTTGTTCAAAGGAACCGTGGAGACCGGTTTGATCAAATTCGGAAATCAAATCGAGATGACGGGCGAATCGGTTCCGCAAATGAAATCTTAAATCGTCTCGCCGAGTTCGGGGTATTTCACGCCTGTTTCTTATTTATTTTATTATTAATAAAGTCTCGGAACGATAGAGGGTTTTATTTTGGTATTCGAGCAATCCAAAAAATATATATGGTTTTGTAAAAAGATCAATTTTATAAAAGCTAATTTTATAAAATCAGTTTTGACGAAAATAATTTTCGATGAAAATCGTTTTGATTTTGGTTATTTTTAGATGTATTTTGTTTAGTTAAATATTTTTATTTTTTTAGTATATATAAACGCGGCCCCGTCGGGGGCCGGTATTTACGTCACGGGCCGTTGGACGGCCCGTGACGGGGCTGGGCTGCCTAGGCCCAGCCCCCTGCACTTGGCATTCGGCCAAGTGCATTTTGCTGCACTTGGCCAAATGCCAAGTGCATTTAGCTTAGGATTTATAAAAAAAAAAAAAAAATTAAAATAAAATAATAATGATAATAATTATAATAAATATAACAATAATTATAATAATGAGTCATTAAGCCAAATTAGCTTACCCTTGGCTCCAAGTCAAGAGTAAGCTAATTTAGCTTTGCTTGGAGCCTACCCTTAGGCTCCAAGTCAAAAAAAATCCTAATTGTGAAGGCTCCTTGCCTATAAATAGGATGAATCCCAAGGCATTAGGGGGAGAAAAATTAGACCCGAACCCCTGGAAAAATTCGGCGAGACCCGAACCAAAGAAAAAACACCAAAAAGCGACTCAAAAACACTATCAATCGACTTGATTTGGCATTCCTATTACCGATTGAGAGGTAATAATCCGAGGAACTAGACCCGTTTATTTATTCATCTCTTTTTGTTGTTTAGATCTATTTATTTATTTGTTTTTGCACTTTTATTGTTTAGATTTGTTGAATTAATTTTCTGTTTTCATTAAATAAATCTTTGGTTTTGATTTGAAACGGAAAACCTCGTTTTAAGTCTCAATACGAACCGTGACCCGATTTAAGGGTAATTCAGGACTAAAACGTTGTAGATCTAAAATTTAAAAATGTTTTTGATTAACGTTTTGAAATCAAACATCGTTTTGGGATGCTCCGTTATAGACTATGACCCGATTTGGGTAGTTCGGTGGCCAAAATGATAGATTAGATCAGATCTAAAGCTTTTTAATAAATCTGGAAATTAGAGGGACCGTTTCTGAGATTATGCTATTTTTTTGTCGCAAATGGCGGTTTAATGACGGATTTTCCGTCAGTGAGTCAGCCAGAATTTCTTAAAAATCTGTTGGAGCTCCTGTTTCTTTTTGGATCAATTAAATAGGTTAGTGTTGTGGGCTTTAATATGATTAATGTATATGTATATTTATATGGGAGTTTGGGTTATGAATATTATTTTTGTTTTTTTTTTCTTGTTAATAGTTTTCACTTTTATGTTATTAATTATTTATATTTATTAATGGGTTGGGTTTTGTTTTTGTTTTTCTTTTTTTGGGTTAAAACGTTATACGGGTATTAGGATATTATGGGGTATTATTTTGGGTTAATTGTTTGAGGGTATATAATATGGTATCATTTTGGTTTATTTAGATACCTTAGGTAATTATTTTGGGGTGTATTATATAGAGCATTATTTTGGCTATTTTGTTTTGGGGATCCTTTTTTTATTTTCGGTAAGAGTAGGGACTGTTTTGGATATTTAGTTACTTTATGGGCCATTTTGGAGAGTTTATGGGCTATTAGTATATTATTTGGTTTATAGATATATTTGGATTAAATTAGAGGTCATATATGTATATGAGGGTATATTAGGACATTAAATATAGTCTTCATATTTTTGTGTTTCTAACTATTTTTAATAATAATCTACTTATTATGTATAGTATAATAGTTATTTTCCTATAAAAGTATAGGTTTTCCAATTATTTGAATATATGTATTTATACTTAACTATATTAGGAGTGGTCCTTTTGAGGGTATTGTATGTGGAAAAAAGTAATTATGTTTTAAGTGATGTTTTTGGATTATTAAGTAGTATTTTCTATTATCCATATTTAATGTACATTAGGGGTGGGTTATTTTCTATATATTTATTATGTAAAAACTATTTTGGGTCAAATGTTATTTTTCTTATTTATGAATCTTATTCATTTTTTACATGTTGTTAATTAAAATAAAAGTGTATGATATCTAGTATTATTTTCATTACTATTTTTACCTATTAATCATCATAATATATATATATATATATATATATATATATATATATATATATTCTTTTTACCTCATTTTTAATATATAGGTATAATTACCATTTCTACTAAAAACGTATATATATGTACATATTTCTCCTTTTCCTTTTGAATTTCCTATATATATATATATATATATATGTATGTGTTTTGAAAGTGTTTTGGTTGGGTGAATTTGGGTTTAATTCATTAATTGTTGTAATTATGTTCAAATGAAGGTTAATTGAGTGAAAAGGGGAAAATAAAACACAAAAAGAGAGTTCAAGTTGCTTATTTAAATTAAAGTTTTTCTAGATATTCCTAAAGTGTAAATAAAAGGTTTTTTTTTATCATTTTAAATCATTTCTGAAATATCATGTTTTAAAACCTTAATTCGTTCCAACGGCGGATTAAGCGAGCCTTGTAATTAAAATCGTTTTGTCGATTTGAATTGTTTTCTTATTCAAACGGATTTGTATAAAAATAAATGAACTTGTATGCTTAATCACGTTTTTGTTAAAACTTCTTATCTCACATTTTAAAACACTCAAATCGTTCCAACGGCGATTCGAGTCGATGCCATGTAAATCAACGGGGTTTTGAAACGTACCTAAATCGTTCCAACGACGATTAAGGTACGAACCATGTAAATAAACTCGTTTTCGGGGAGTGAGTTTAGTGTAGAGTTAACATATGAATCGAAGCACGAGCCACACTGTAAATAAATTAATTCTTCCTTCTCCCCCTCTCTCTTTTATATATTTGGCATCAATGTAAATGGGTGATTCTTTACCAAAGTGGCTTTCAATAATATATGCTCAAAAACGGTTTTCAAAACGAGAAAGAAAAGGTTTCAAATGAATTTTAAACTTAAAGAAATATGCGATTAGTCCGTTATCGCCTAACACGCTGAGTAGGAGGCCGGTGGTTCATAACCGGGCGATGTCGGGGTGCCTAGTAGCCTTTCTCCGGAAAGGAGCTAGCCTTCTCGGCTCGTACCTAAGTTTCCCGAACCCTCACCGGTCTCCCGCAAGGGATCGGTGTTCATTTTCCCATTCGTGGGTGGCGACTCTTCCATACTCCGAGCTCCGATCCTGCCGAGCAGTTTGATTCCACGATTTGTTGCTTTCGGCGCCAATCACCGCTTACGTCGCCATGAGGTGTCCACCCCCCGGTCCGCCCGGGAGATTAGGCCGCGGCACCTCGTCTAACAAGTGGCGACTCTGCTGGGAAAGCGAGAAATTTGATTCCGGAAGGCGTGTATTAAGCCCTTAACGGGGACGGATCGTATTATTTCTTTTCGTACGCATTCATAAGCATTATTGCAAACCCTTTGGGTAATTTCTGCGAAACCTCTAGTGAGAGTCCATTCGTCGCTCGAAAGAGGCTAGTGTAAGTTCCTCCTTACAGTAAGGCGCCAAATGGTCCCCATCCATTCGTTAGGGGCGAATTTGTGCGGTCCTGTGAGGTCCCGCGGTCAGCCGTGTCAGCATATAGTAGCTTTAGAAGTTTCCATAGGATTACCCGTCACTATTTTTGATGTGATAAATGAATCAATTCGTGTTTTCAAACCGCCACGATACGTGTCTAATCCTAAAGTAGGTAAAGAAAATGAGACGATGTGTTAATATATACTCGTGAATCGACATACTAATTACCCTAAAACATCGAAACAATTTGAACTAAAGACGACTTAGTCATCTCATATGAATGAACATGTGCGACCCGCCTTGTCCCTTTCGGTGTCCCGACGAAGGCACATGTTCAGGAAATGTGTTATGACGTAAGCACCTATTAGTATGAATCGGTTCGGTGTTAAGGATAGTTACATCTCGATACAAAAGACTATATTAACAGTAGCCGTTATTCACATTCTTTAAATAAGTTGGGATAAAACGAGATCATGACGAAACGAAAACGAAGAACATTTCTGTCTTGAATGACCCTGTCGTAACGTGAAAAGTTTCGCACAAGTAGCCCGTCCCTTCCGAATAAAAGATGAGATTTTTTACGTTATGCCTCGTGTCGTTCTTAAGAGAAATGGATGTGTCCGCAAAGGTGACTAAGAAAATAAAAGAAAAGAAAAAACTAAACGACCAAAATCATTCCGAGTCTACGATATATTTCAATCCCGAGAGTAGTTAAAGAAAATAAACCAATACCGTTGAATACGTGTCTCGAACAAGTATATACCCCGTTTAAAACTTTGAAGCCGAATTAAGCCAAACCATATAATTGCGCCATATGGACGAGACTGCGGGTTTTGACTAACGACTCGATCATTTCAACCGTTACCAAAACTGCAAGAAATATGGCCCGATATACGTGTTTGCTTAATTCGCGCCTAAAGGAAAGAGAACGGTGATATCCTCGCCTCGAATAAACATGCGATTCAACGAAACGTTGATTTTCTATAACCACACTAAGGTGATATATCCCGTAGATCGGAAAGAATAAGAGATTGTTGTTAGCCGAAAGATTACCATGCGCTCAAATAAGACTCGCCGTCTTTTCGTGTAGCAAAATGAGCAAACGAATCCTCGACGCTAAGAACAAACACGTTACGCGATGAGTCTGTTCCCTAAAATAAAATCCAAAAGTGATTCCATCACTAAATAAACGCATGGTTACGTCTCTCGATAGATCCAAAAAGATCCCGTTGTAATCCAAAAATCGAGACACGAACCCACGCGAATAAAAGGGAACGAGTCATTGTCAATAACGAACGATTGAACCAGAAGAATAACTCGTACCACGTCTAAATCCGAGATGCGCTCAAAAGGGGATCAGAACCCGAACTAATGCGTCTCGTGAAATAACGAAAGACGAGTTATTCGAAAGGACAATCCATTTGGTCGATATCTTAGTCACTGGATGTTGATACGTCAAAACGAACTGTATTGTCTGATGGATGATTTACTTTTTCCTCAATAATCGACGGCATCACGCGTCCTCTGGACCACGATGTGAGCCCATACCAAAATCCTAGGAAAGAGACTTGGACCAACGAGTGTGTGGAGGAATAAGGATGGAAGAGAGATGATGTGATAATTGTGATTGATATCTAACACTTTCTTTCTCTTGTTGCGATCTGATTACGCGTTATGTACGATTTTCGCTAACTAGTTTGTTTGTATAGATTTATATCTTGTTGTACATCAGTCGAGTCAGATTTAAGTTATAACGCATTCTATGATTAATGAATCATTGCAGTCATACCATATAGAGCGCTGCATGCTAACCAAATTGCGTGCAGCCATTCTAGGTTTCGTAGACTTAGGACGTATTTATTAGGAATGTGAGAAAGAGTCGACCCCAGCGTCACGTGTCATTCTAGAGGCATACTAGTTATGTCATGACGTATCCCATACGTCTTTGCCTTGTCATACCTAGGTGTTGGGACGCATCCTATGCGTCCTTGGCACGTCTCGTGCATCTTCACCGTGTCTTTTGTATGCTAGCTAGGAGGCATGTCCATTATGTTGTGACGTATCCTATCCGTCCTCGCCTTAGCATACTGTACGTATGGTAGCTTACCTCATACATTTCTCTCGTATCCTAGGCACTAGTCAGAAGGTACAACCTTTATGTCATGGCGTATCCCATACGCCTTTGTCTTGGCATACCCCGTATGTCACGGCACCTCCAATATGTCCTTACCCTGTCAAGAGGCGTACTGTTCTCTCGTGACGTGTCCCCTATGTCCTTGCTGTGTCGTGTCATCACATGTCCACCCGTCATGAGTCCCACCTGTCATGGGGTGATGTATTCCTTGCATCTTTACTTTGTCATACTCCATGAGACGTAACGCACCCCATGCATCTTCCATTAATCATTCAGACACCGATCAAGAGGCGTACCTGTTATGTCGTGACATATCCCATATGTCTTTTCCGTGTTGTGCCTCGTATATTATGACCCATTCCTTGTGTCTCTACCATGTCATTACACACCGGTCAGAAGGTGTACTATATGTGTCATAACGCATCATGTACATCTTCGCCTCATTCCTTGCGCCAAGCGAGGGGCATGAGTTGCATGCCCCATATGTCAGGGCATGTCAGGTGCTTGTTCACCATGCTATGTACGTTAGATGAAAGGCATACCATTTGGGCCGTGACGTATCCCATACGTCCTTACCTCGTCCCATCTTCCATATCGTGAAGTGTCCCAGGCGTCTCCATCACGTCAGCTATAGACCAGTCAAGACATGTACTCGATGCACCGCCGTGCATCGCGTACGTCCGGGTATTGCCAAGGTCGTACATCGCGATAGGTCGCACATGCGTCTTCCATATCAGATACGCTAGTCTAGAGCCATACCCCGTATACCATGATTTGAGTTCTCGCCTTGCAAGGTGCCTGACAAAAGATGTACCCCATACATCACAATGTATCTCGCGTCTTTACCATGTCTCGCATGCCCGTCAAAAGGTCTACCCCGCATGTTGTGATGTGTCTCATATATTAGTCCGGAGGAGCACCTTTAGACCTTGAGGTATTCCCAACGTCTTTGTCATGTTATACTTTGTGTGGGATATGCCGCGCACATCTTTATCGTCCTCTTTATACCATTAGGGGGTATGCCATGTGCATCGTGGCATACCACATGCATCTTTTCAACCGTGTTTAAGTTATCCGGAGACATGTCCCATGTGTCACGACGTACTCCGCCTCCCTCTATCATGGTTAGGAATACTGTTCGTTAGATATGCATCCTTGCTAGATCCAAACTGCTTGGTGGTCGTACCTCGTTTGTCATAACATTCGCATCGTGGGGCAAATTCTGTTCACTTTTCGCATGGTCGACTCGAGATGTACTATGTGTGTCGCCACATCGCCGATAACTTATCGATAGTTCAAAAAAAGAAACATTGTCATGGCATCGGTTCCTCCCGAGACTCAAATTAACCATTCGTCACATGTCTCATGCATGTCCTACTTATGTCTCAAGACATACCATGTATGTCGCTATGCCTTAGCCAACACATCTCAAGATTATGACTGGTACCTTAATCTCAAATAGAACCATAATCTCACGGGTCGTCGTCACCTCCCTTTCGTATCTCAAGACATACCCACGGATGTCGCCACACTATACACAATGACTAAGTGATTCCAAATTACTTTGTTGTATTATCCATGCCCCTCACCTCGTAGGTTGCCATCATGACCTTCGCACGCTAAGACATGCCACGTGTGTCGGTGCGCCGTGCACCTATACTCCAAAGTTACGTGGTTGTAAGATCGAAACCTTAGGGTCGAGTGAACTGTTTCACACGAATCTCGTTTACCTATCGTTATTCGCATGTGGGGAGGTAGTCTATACGTAGCACCTCCGTATTTCAAAATTATGGGCAATACCCTGAGCTTCGAAACGAACCCTTGACTGGTATGTTGTCCACGCTTCCCATTTGTACCTTTAGGTGCGCCATGTGGGTCATCATAATTACACCATCCCACTGTCCGGACCCCAGGTTCGCATTGACCCTCTGACGCACGCTTCACACGAAGTCATGGTGTCATATCCGCGTTTTAACTGGCACCTTATATGTCACCTCATCACATCTAATAAATCCATTGCATTAACCTCTTAGCTAGTAGGTCATCCTCATGCCCCATTGGTACTCTCGGCCGTACCTTGTATATCGACACGTCATTGTACTAAAGTAACCCGTGCATCCTTGGCCTTCTTGAGACACGCTGTCGCATCTTCAAAAATGGGCAAATCGATATGAGACATACCAGGTGTATCATCATATATCGTAACACGTCAGTATTCCAAACATGTGACACTAGTCCTTCGAACACGTATCAGCTTTCGGTGCATATCCCGTATGTCACCGCTTGTGCCTTAGTCATACGTTGGGCCTTGTCAAAATGTGCCCCACGTGTCGCCTTACCATTGACAATATTTGTAGCCCACGAATATGTCATTAGGCTATCCAATTCTGGACCGACCTTTGACGCGTGTTCCGTATGTCATCCCTCGTACCTTACTCACATATCAAAGATTGAGTCGTTTATACCATCCAGTCAGGGTTAAGCTTGTGGCACACACCCATATACGCGGTTCGGTACGTCCTGTTCGCATGTCAAATGTCGAGTCACTCATGTCATTGAGTTCCAGTCGAATCTGGGGCAAGTTCATATATGTCATCACGTGCATTTTTCCTTACACCCCCAATGTCGAGTCATTTGTATCGACAAGTTCAAGTTGAACTTTTGGCCCGTACCTGTCATATAGAGTGATTCATGTCATCAAGTCCAAGTCACACCCTTAGGCACGTACCCTATGGGCCGTCTCGAGCATCCTGCTCATACCTTGACACACTGAGTCGTTCATGTCGTGAGGTTCCTGTCAAACTCTTGACGTACGCCCTGTAAATTGTCACTCATATCTTGAGTACGCCTCAAACAGCGGTTTGTTTATGTTGTCAAATCCTCGACACGCTCCCCTCACACCCTTGGTATTATTGTCTATGCGCCCCAAACTCTGAATTGCCTTATTTACGAGTCTGAGACATATGCCCTATGTGTCCTTATTTGGGTCTCGCTCATATCAGTAGTATCAAGTTGTTTATACCGCGGCTAAGTCCAACATTTGGCACTTACCTCGAAGGTCTTGGTTTGCGTCCTCGTTGCTCTTCGAGTTGTTCATAGTAATAGGTTCCAGTCATCTCAAATATCAGTGATGAACCCAATCCGTCGTAAATATCCACATAAGATCTTTAGGGATTCTCATAAAACATATCGTCATCAGGTTCGCGCTATGAAACAAATTGACCTTTGACACATACTAGGTAAGACATCGTTTGTATCTCGTTGGTACCCCGATCGGATTAGGACACCTCTCATTCTACCTGACGCACCGGTGTCCGTAAATTCCTCGAGATATTGGTGTCTCTAGCTTGTGTTAATCCTTAGACTGCACCCTGCGTGTCGGTATTGTGTCTAGCTGACGCCTCCAATGTTGTAGGAGGTACCTCTTGAGTCATCTCTGTGCTTCATCTATGCCCAAAGTTGGTCAGATAATACGTGTGTCGTATGGGTACCCTATTCGTGCCTCGTACCCAGCATGTCGGATTTCCCCCGCGACGGTCAAAATCCCAAAATCAAGTCATCACATCATTCGTGAGTTGTGTATAAGTCAATCGTGGGGGGCACATCGAGGGTGACTCCGATCATGTCTTTTGGCTACCTCTAAGGCATACCATGTACGTCATCGTACTTCCTAAATGCACCATGTTTCAAACCACTCTGTCGTGATACTAGTGAGTCAAGTAGGAGCTAACAATTGGCACATACCTTGTATGTTGACATATGCATCCTAGTCGGACCTCGAGTATCGGGTATTTCATGTTCATTGTCCTGTTAAATAATAGCCATCATTGTAATAGTTGCTTTCCGAGAGAAGCTGATAATTGTCGCACATCACGTATGTTACTCGCGTCTTCCTTATGCCTTAACCTGTTTGAGGCACACCCCGTGTGTTACCATTTTCTGCATAGCACGCCAAGGTTCCGTTGGTACGTCTACGTATTTGTATCTTGGGTTTAAACTAACCATTGACCCACGCCCCATATGTGGTGGTCTCGTCCCGCTTGCTTCTAGTTTAGGACACACCCTCTATGTCGGTTTGTTTTAGGAAACTTGTGTTTCCTAGAAAGGCGGTTCCCTGCTATCAGTATCGTTACCAGGTAAACTATGGACACATGCCCCGCACATCTCCATCATGGTCTGTTTAGGTCTCGGACATACCATGAGCGTCACATCAGCCCGTGTAACACCCCGTATCTTCGAAGTACGTCATTACAACCGATGATGACAGTCCCTAACATACACCTCATACATAGTCGCTTATGTTTTTCTTTAGATCGTGAGTCATGTCGATGCACCAAGTATGTCATCCCCCCACTCATGTCGCTACCCCTCGAATGTATCTACACGTCACGGATATCATCGGGGTACACTCTCATCTACCTAGCATCATAAGGAATTTTACTCATCATGAGGGTCGTCTCAATCTCACAAGTGTCAGTCGTGTCAAGCGTCATTCAACATTGTACATCTTGTAAAGTATTGCAAGGTAAACTTACAGGGTTCGTACTAATGTGTGCATAACAGTTGAAATGGTTTAAGGCATTCGCACTTCCAAACAGGTAAGTTAGCACAGACGACCGAAGTGCTACCGATGACTCTGGTAAAAAAGAAAAAGAAAAAAGAAGGGGTTTAGCTCCAGTCAAATCATGTTTATGTTGTAAGAAATAAAGCGCAGACCACGAATCATGCATAAATCATACATCCATCTATAGGAGGCACAAGTAGATAGCTTTAGCATTCGCATCGCACGTGCATTGCATCATCAAAATTCATAATGCCTAAAAAGCTCCACTCACCGATCCATTCTCTTTCCTTGTTAGAAACCCAACTCATGGCCCAGTCCAGCAATTCAAACCACAATCTTGAGAGCCGTGTGCAAAGGGCTTTAGCCAAATACATCTTTTCTGATGAGTTCAAACGTGCTCTTAATGATCCGGGGAATACTAAGCATGAGGGGGTTGAAAATTCCCAAGAGATGATAGGAGATTTCAATCTCAGAGCAGAAATCGAGCGAGTTCTTCCTGATATCCTTGCTTCAGATGAATTCAAGATAGAGCTGAAAAGGTTGGTCAGGGAGGTCCTGAGCGAGTCACTGGTTGCGGAAATCCCGAAAGCTGCTGTGGAGAAACCTATGTTCCAGCTCGCGTCACAGGTTAATCCACAAACATTCACTCCACCAAAGGTAGTCTCACACCATATTTCACGAACACAACAAGATCCACACCATCGGGGACATGAGATTACCAGGGTTGTTCGCCCTCCGTCGCCCACTCAGTATAGAAAGGAGGGAAGGGAATTCTCCACTTTCACTCAACCCTTGTTTGAAGTGTTGGAGGGTCTACGAATGCATGACATACTTCACCCTCTACCAGCCACGGGAGGTCAAACTACTGAATTAGTCAAACACAGGGGCTACTGCCACTTCCACCAGAAATATGGTCACGAAACAAGCACTTGCATGAGGTTGAAGCATGAAATCCAAGATCTCATCGAATCTGGAAAGATAAGTGATCCAGATCCTTCTCAACAGATGAAGCCTTCGACTTGTTCCTTGAATGGCGAAGTCTACAACGGATCAGGATAATCTAAGGAAGAAGTTCCCGAGATTGAGGACACTTATGAAGTAGGAGAATCTGAAGCTTCTTGAAGTAGCATGAGAGAGAGGAGTGCACTTGTAGTCTTTATCTTTGTCTTTTATTTTATCTTCTATTCCACAAGATGTTATTAACCTCCTTTTGAATTCAATGAAATTTCATTTAAACATACGTACTTACATTTGATATCTACTCAATTGAGATATTCCCGCTTCTATCATGGCACGGACGTAAGCTCTAGAATATACTTATTGCTCAGTACTTAACCACTGAAGAGAGAAAATTAAGAGAGTAAAAAAAAAAGCAAAATAAATCATGAGAAACGATTCCCTGACTCTACGATGATAAGTCGGGCATAGACCCATCAAACGAAGGGTTCTCACCGGCTTTTGCCAGAAAGAAGATTGAGCGACAATCAACAAAGTCCAAAAGAGAGAAAAAGAAAAGAAAATATGGAGCAAGCAATAAGCCCTCAGAGCCATACTTGCACTAAGGCACCGACAAAGATTTCTCCCCCCAAAGGGGGACGCAAGTACATGAGTGCGTCATTCATAACGAGGCGGGGGCAACTAACCTATCAGCGATAAAGTATTTTGTTCCAGGATCAACGAAAGGGTTTAGACCTATGATGACTCAAAGTTAAACAAAGGAAGAAGAAAAAAGGAAAAATGATGCTAAAAAGGCCCAGGGGCAAAGTCAAGTCAATCAGAAGTAAAAGAAAATAAATAAAAAGCTGACGTGATTAGCCAAGAGGCATCAAGGTGGCAAGAGCGGTTGACATTGTCCAACAAATGTGTAATCAAATGTACGAGAGAAGTTCACTGTAACGAAGAAAGATCAAATGCGTAGTCAAGTGAAGCCGAAGGCGGCGACAAAGTTCAGAACTTTAATCAATCTCGAGGGAACCGAAGGATCCTTCTCATGAAAATTAAAAAAAAAAGAAATAAAGAAAGAAAATCCCGATAGGTTGAAAATCCGCAAAGGGCGACCTATGCAATAATAAGGGACACCCCAATAAGTGAAAACTCCACGAGGCGCTTGTTTGAAAATTCCGGGGTAAAAGGAGAGAGTTAAAATAACTGAAGTGTGAAAACCCGAAAGGGCATGCTTTGGTGACAGTGGTTAATAAACTGAGCAGTAAACAATTCAATGTATCTTTGCTAGGTGCTTTATTTAAGCTAGACGGTTGCATTTCTAATGACAACACCCGCATCAATAGACACCCCATCTCAACTGAAATCACCCCAACACCCATAAACCGATCCAAAATCTATAAAAAAAGAAAAACTAAAAAAAAAAAAGACTATTCCTCTCTCTCATGCTCCATGAAGTCTGGTTCCTCTGCTCCTATGTGGTCCTCTCAAGGGTCAAATTTCGACCAAAGCGTCTCTCCTCCATAGCTACTCCCAACGGCAATATCCCTAGTTTGGCGCACATGAAATCTCACCTCGAGTTGGCAGGGGCATACGCCCGCATCAACTTCTAACCTACACCAAGACGGTAACTTTAATCGGGGGGCACGGCCCTACAATCAGATCAACGTCCATCTCACTCCGGAAGCTTCTCCATTAACGAAGGCATCGGGCATAAACTCATCGTCAAATGATTAGCATAGAAATGGCCCGTGAATATAAACCCCATGTGCTATCCGGTATCATTCACAATCAAGAAAGAAAGAAAAAGAGAAGAAAAATTGAACAAAAAGGTTAGATTAAAAACCTCAAAAGAGGCGATCCAAGCAAAAGGAGAGATAGAGAAAATCAGTGAGATATAGAAAAGATGAATTGAAAACCCCTAGGGGCAGTTCATGCAAAAGGAGAGATAGAGAATATCGGAGAGATCCCGTTGAGTTGAAAACCCGAAAAGGGCGGCTCAGGCAAAAATTAGGGAAAAAATGAATACATCTAACTCTGGTTAAAAGCGAGAGCCCTTTTGACACGAGCTCATCAAGACCAAATCCTCATCCTTACAGCCCTTAGTTTCAAACTTAACCTCGCCCTCATCCTCGCACTCCTTGGGGACGGCCTGAAACATCATTTCTCGATCTGAAGCTACAAAAATCCTCCAAGCCTATGAAAGGGGAATCCATCCGAGCATCTCATCCACATGTACATAGTTTGCATTCTCACATGTCCATACATCCGCATAAAGCAAAACGATAGGCCACACTTACATACATTCAAACATTCTTCGTCCTTACGACCCTTAGTTTCAAACTTATCTTTGCCCTCATCCTTGCACACCTAGAGGATGGCCTGAAGCATCATTTCTCGATCTGAAGCTACCGAAATCCTCCAAGCCTATGAAAAGGGAATCCATTCGACCATCTCATCCACACATACATAGTTTGCATACACACATGTCCATACATCCGCATAAAGAAAAACACATAGGCCACACTTATGCACATTCAAACACATGCACAGTCACCTGCACACACACATATAGGTGTTTACATGCCTCTATAGACTAGGCTACATTCACCCATCTATATGCATCACTACACACCTGCGGTCGATTTAGAGACCATGGTTGCTTTTGAGCCATTTTACCCACGGTCGTTGACCAGGGTAGCTATTGAGCCTTCTTACCCACGGTCGATTTAGAGATCAGGGTTGCTTTTGAGCCATTTTACCCGCGGTCGTGGACCAGGGTTGCTATTGAGCCATTTTGCCTGCAGTCGATTTAGAGACCAGGGTTGCTTTTGAGCCATTTTGCCTGCGGTCGATTTAGAGACCAGGGTTGCTTTTGAGCCATTTTACCCGCGGTCGTGGACCAGGGTTGCTTTTGAGCCATTTTTACCCATAGTCGTTGACCGGGGTTGCTTTTGAGCCATTTTTACCCGCGGTCGTGGACCAGGGTTGCTTTTGAGCCATTTTACCCGCGGTCGTTGACCAGGGTTGCTTTTGAGCCATTTTTACCCGCGGTCGATTTAGAGACTAAGGTTGCTATCGAGCCACTTTACCTGCAGTCGATTTAGAGACTAGGTTCCCCAGAAAGAGCGTCCGTCCGCGGCCGATTTAGAGGCAAGGACAGGACAACCAAGGTAAAGATCGAAGACGAAGAAGGAACTTGCGACATGGAGATCAGGTATTTCTCCTCCCACTCTATATGTGTCTTTTACTTTAATATGTTTTATATTGCATGTGTTGTATACTAGAAAAGTTTTTTCAAAAAGCACACACGTCACTATCAAAAAATAGAAAAGTAGGGGCAACTGTAGACACCGGGGTCGGAGAACCGATGAAGAAAAATTATAAAAAGGGATCCAAATCAGTCGATTAAAATAAATGATGAGTCAGTAAAAATAATAAATAAAAAACGTTGTTCAAAGGAATCGTGGAGACCGGTTTGATCAAATTCGGAAATCAAATCGAGATGACGGGCGAATCGGTTCCGCCAATGAAATCTTAAATCGTCTCGCCGAGTTCGGGGTATTTCACGTCCGTTTCTTATTTATTTTATTATTAATAAAGTCTCGGAACGATAGAGGGTTTTATTTTGGTATTCGAGCAATCCAAAAAATATATATGGTTTTGTAAAAAGATCAATTTTATAAAAGCTAATTTTATAAAATCAGTTTTGACGAAAATAATTTTCGATGAAAATCGTTATTGATTTTGGTTATTTTTAGATGTATTTTGTTTAGTTAAATATTTTTATTTTTTTAATATATATAAACGCGGCCCCATCGGGGGCCGGTATTTACGTCACGGGCCGTTGGACGGCCCGTGACGGGGCTGGGCTGCCTAGGCCCAGCCCCCTGCACTTGGCATTCGGCCAAGTGCATTTTGCTGCACTTGGCCAAATGCCAAGTGCATTTAGCTTAGGATTTATAAAAAAAAATTAAAATAAAATAATAATGATAATAATTATAATAAATATAACAATAATTATAATAATGAGTCATTAAGCCAAATTAGCTTACCCTTGGCTCCAAGTCAAGAGTAAGCTAATTTAGCTTTGCTTGGAGCCTACCCTTAGGCTCCAAGTCAAAAAAAATCCTAATTGTGAAGGCTCCTTGCCTATAAATAGGATGAATCCCAAGGCATTAGGGGGAGAAAAATTAGACCCGAACCCCTGGAAAAATTCGGCGAGACCCGAACCAAAGAAAAAACACCAAAAAGCGACTCAAAAACACTATCAATCGACTTGATTTGGCATTCCTATTACCGATTGAGAGGTAATAATCCGAGGAACTAGACCCGTTTATTTATTCATCTCTTTTTGTTGTTTAGATCTATTTATTTATTTATTTGTTTTTGCACTTTTATTGTTTAGATTTGTTGAATTAATTTTCTGTTTTCATTAAATAAATCTTTGGTTTTGATTTGAAACGGAAAACCTCGTTTTAAGTCCCAATACAAACCGTGACCCAATTTAAGGGTAGTTCAGGACTAAAACGTTGTAGATCTAAAATTTAAAAATGTTTTTGATTAACGTTTTGAAATAAAACATCGTTTTGGGATGCTCCGTTATAGACTATGACCCGATTTGGGTAGTTCGGTGGCCAAAATGATAGATTAGATCAGATCTAAAGCTTTTTAATAAATCTGGAAATTAGAGGGACCGTTTCTGAGATTATGCTATTTTTTTGTCGCAAATGGCGGTTTAGTGACGGATTTTCCGTCAGTGAGTCAGCCAGAATTTCCTAAAAATCTGTTGGAGCTCCTGTTTCTTTTTGCATCAATTAAATAGGTTAGTGTTGTGGGCTTTAATATGATTAATGTATATGTATATTTATACGGGAGTTTGGGTTATGAATATTATTTTTGTTTTTTTTTTCTTGTTAATAGTTTTCACTTTTATGTTATTAATTATTTATATTTATTAATGGGTTGGGTTTTGTTTTTGTTTTTCTTTTTTTGGGTTAAAACGTTATACGGGTATTAGGATATTATGGGGTATTATTTTGGGTTAATTGTTTGAGGGTATATAATATGGTATCATTTTGATTTATTTAGATACCTTAGGTAATTATTTTGGGGTGTATTATATAGAGCATTATTTTGGCTATTTTGTTTTGGGGATCCTTTTTTTATTTTCGGTAAGAGTAGGGACTGTTTTGGATATTTGGTTACTTTATGGGCCATTTTGGAGAGTTTATGGGCTATTAGTATATTATTTGGTTTATAGATATATTTGGATTAAATTAGAGGTCATATATGTATATGAGGGTATATTAGGACATTAAATATAGTCTTCATATTTTTGTGTTTCTAACTATTTTTAATAATAATCTACTTATTATGTATAGTATAATAGTTATTTTCCTATAAAAGTATAGGTTTTCCAATTATTTGAATATATGTATTTATACTTAACTATATTAGGAGTGGTCCTTTTGGGGGTATTGTATGTGGGAAAAAGTAATTATGTTTTAAGTGATGTTTTTGGATTATTAAGTAGTATTTTCTATTATCCATATTTAATGTACATTAGGGGTGGGTTATTTTCTATATATTTATTATGTAAAAACTATTTTGGGTCAAATGTTATTTTTCTTATTTATGAATCTTATTCATTTTTTACATGTTGTTAATTAAAATAAAAGTGTATTATATCTAGTATTATTTTCATTACTATTTTTACCTATTAATCATCATAATATATATATATATATATATATATATATATATATATATATATTCTCTTTACCTCATTTTTAATATATAGGTATAATTACCATTTCTACTAAAAACGTATATATATGTACATATTTCTCCTTTTCCTTTTGAATTTCCTATATATATATATATATATATATATATATATATATATATATATATATATATGTGTGTGTGTGTTTTGAAAGTGTTTTGGTTGGGTGAATTTGGGTTTAATTCATTAATTGTTTTAATTATGGTCAAATGAAGGTTAATTGAGTGAAAATGGGAAAATAAAACACAAAAAGAGAGTTCAAGTTGCTTATTTAAATTAAAGCTTTTTTAGATATTCCTAAAGTGTAAATAAAAGGTTTTTTTTTTTTATCATTTTAAACCATTTCTGAAATATCATGTTTTAAAACCTTAATTCGTTCCAACGGCGGATTAAGCGAGCCTTGTAATTAAAATCGTTTTGTCGATTTGAATTGTTTTCTTATTCAAACGGATTTGTATAAAAATAAATGAACTTGTATGCTTAATCACGTTTTTGTTAAAACTTCTTATCTCACATTTTAAAACACTCAAATCGTTCCAACGGCGATTCGAGTCGATGCCATGTAAATCAACAGGGTTTTGAAACGTACCTAAATCATTCCAACGATGATTAAGGTACGAACCATGTAAATAAACTCGTTTTCGGGGAGTGAGTTTAGTGTAGAGTTAACATATGAATCGAAGCACGAGCCACACTGTAAATAAATTAATTCTTCCTTCTCCCCCTCTCTCTTTTATATATTTGGCATCAATGTAAATGGGTGATTCTTTACCAAAGTGGCTTTCAATAATATATGCTCAAAAACGGTTTTCAAAACGAGAAAGAAAAGGTTTCAAATGAATTTTAAACTTAAAGAAATATGCGATTAGTCCGTTATCGCCTAACACGCTGAGTAGGAGGCCGGTGGTTCATAACCGGGCGATGTCGGGATGCCTAGTAGCCTTTCTCCGGAAAGGAGCTAGCCTTCTCGGCTCGTACCTAAGTTTTCCGAACCCTCACCGGTCTCCCGCAAGGGATCGGTGTTCATTTTCCCATTCGTGGGTGGCGACTCTTCCATACTTCGAGCTCCGGTCCTGCCGAGCAGCTTGATTCCACGATTGGTTGCTTTCGGCGCCAATCACCGCTTACGTCGCCATGAGGTGTCCACCCCCCGGTCCGCCCGGGAGATTAGGCCGCGGCACCTCGTCTAACAACGGCCGTTTTGGGCAAATATCTCCTTTGATCCTTTAGATAATATCTCAATGTTATTAGAAGCCCCCTAAGTTCTTTTAAAGTCCTTTAGGGCTTTTGAGCTTCTTCGCGCGTCGTCATGATGATTCGCATTGATGGTCACTCTGTTCAATGCCATTCGTTGTGCGACAGGTGTCATAGGCGCGTGGCTCGAGAGAAGGGAAAACACCTTCTTCTCTCTCTCCCTTTCTCTTTCCACTTCATTTGCATTCCTCTCCCATCTTTCTTCGAGTTTTTTCCCAGAGCTTTTCCGGAGTTCAGAATCCTTTAAAGCTTTTAACTCTCATGTAAGTGAATTTTTTGCTTTGTTTTCTGAATGTTTAGGAGTTCTTCTTCTTCTTCTGAGTCTACCTTCGAACTTTTTAATTTGACCACTTCTTCCGAAACCGTAGTTAGTTGGACTTCTTCTTCTTCGGAAAATTCTGATTCTTCCGAAGGCACTGTCAGTTGCGACCTAGCTGAGTTGTGTAACTCGACGTTTAAGTAGGATTCAGAACCTTCCCGTCGCCGTTACTTGCATTGCTCCAGCAATAGATTCTAGGCGGTTTTCTGGGATGGAGGCTTCTTCTTCAGTCCCGTCTAGGAAAAAGGCGCCACGTGCGGAGTCCACTCCGTCTCGTATGAGCGCCGCGGATCTAGCGAATCTGGCGGATCGCTTTTCGTGGATTAAGAATTATGAGACCAAGTTGGTGGCTGCTCATCAGCGACCCGCCTGTCCGCCCAGTGGATATTTGTCTGTGTACAATTGTCATGTAGAAAGAGGGTTCCGGCTTCCTCTTCCTAAGATGATGGCGGACATCTTGGCATACTTTGGGATCACTGTTTGCCAGCTGCATCCGAATGGCTGGTTAGATCTGGCTCTGGATTGTTATTTAGCTTCGAACTTAGGGATAGTATGTAACCCTCGTGTCTTTCGGTCTCTCCATAAACCCACAAAGCGAAAGGCCGAATCTTTCCTCACTTTCGCTAAATTCAAAACTTATTCGCCCTGCTGCGGTAAGATGTCAAATGTCCATCTTTGGGACGAAAGATTTTTCTTTGTAAAGATAAGAGAGGGCGAATCTCTAGGATTTTCGTCGGTTTGGAATGCTAAACCTTTGCATATGGCTGGAGACATGCGTATATTGACAGACAGTGACGAGGAAGTGGCGGATATCCTGAAAAGTATCAGGGCGGATGCCTGGACATACGCCGACGCCTTGGACTTTATGATTGATAACCCGCGAAGCCCAAAACGGGTTATACTCATTTCGCAAGCCCAGCCCATATTAAAGCCCCATTGGCTAAGATTGGACGGGACCCGAATGAAGGAAGCGCGCGCAGCGAGTAAACCGCCCCTAATTCCTAAACGGAGCGACAAGACTCCCACTCAGAACCACGTTCGTTGCCATGAAGACCACGAAAGGGACATGGCCTAAAAAGGGGGAACCGCCCTCAGAACGTGGCCCACTAAGGAGTAACCGCCCTCGGCGGTTACCCAAAAATACCTATAAAAGGCCTTAAGAATAAGGGGGAAGGTACGTTCACATTTTTTCCCACAGAGCTATTGCTAAATTATAGACTCATTCTTACAAAAACTGACTTGATCGTCGGAGAGTTTTCCCGGAGATCATGTCTCCGGTTTTGTTTTACAGGTAACTCCGGCAAAGAACATCAAAGCGGATCCAGCAAGTTATCATTGGTGCGGTGAAGGTGGACCTTTTTTACCAACATTTGGTTAAAGGTACATGAAGAACATGTCAGAACCATCACGAACGACCGGCGTTACCACTAGATCAACCAGTATGAACTCCAGGGGACCACGGACTGTGAATTCGCAACCTGCAAATACACAGCCTGTGGTGCCTAGCTCATCGGGTCCTTCGGGACAATTGAGTCCATTATTGGAGGTCCAAGTGCAAACTGAGATGGAAATGTCCAATAGTGATTTCGTACAGATGGCTGGACAAGTATTGGCCTCGAACATGAGCCAGGCGGCTGGAGATCGAATGATTAATTTACTAACGGCCCTCGCCGAACACAATACCGTCGTGGCGGCTGCTCCTCAAGAACCTGTGGTTATCTCAACACAATCACCGACTATCCCTGTCATGTCGTCCCTCCCGCAACCATCTCAGGCACCAAATCAAGTGGGCCAAAGTAGTCGCACAAACCCACACAGCCACCCGAGCAACTACTCGCACCCAGATCTTATTGCGATGATACATCCGACCTGACAGCCATCCCAACCGTTGCCAGGAGTGCAAGGCACTCTTCCGCCACAGCAAGTGGAACCTTTTCCTCCCAGACATTCGGAGTTGATGACTCCTGGGGCGAGAGCACACATGGAACTTTGATCCTATAACGGGACAGCGGTTAGTCCCCCAACAGGCACACGTCTCAACACCGATGGGCGGATGGATGCCACCTAGAATTCACCAGCAGCGGATGGAAGAAGTCCGGCGAATACCCGATATTGACTTAGAAGATCAATTACGAAGCATGATGGAGCGAATGGGGTATTCGCCTAGGCCGAGAGCAGAGATCCAGAGCGATTCACCTTTTGCCCTTTCGTTACGGGAATTCATTCCAGATTCTTAGAATCAAAGCGCCTGCCATACCAAAATACTATGGGGATCCAAATTCTGACCCTGAGACTCATGTCAGGAACTACAGAGAGTTAATGGATGTTGCAGGGGCAAGCGAAAGCATAATTTGCAGGTTATTCTCGACAACTTTGGGCGGTGCGGCATCTGATTGGTTTCGATCTTTACCGGCAGAATCTATTCACAATTGGCAACAATATAGTCGGGATTTCTGTGCGAAGTTCGTGGGCTGTAAAGCAGCAGATGTGACAGATAGGCAGCTGAAGGAGATCAAACAGAGGAACTATAATTCTCTAAGGGAATTTGTTGTCGCCTTTAACGATATCCTGGTGCGATTACAGAACCCAGATATCGTGAGTATTCGCAACATCATGGCGGATGGAACCACAGATTGGAGCATGCGGGAAGAAATCATCTGTAACAAACCACGCACTGTAGCCGAGCTCATGAAGATAGCAAAGGAATTCATGGAAGTGGATGATGTCAACAGGGAACATAGGGCCCAAACTCGGCGAGAAAGAGATGCCGCTAGAACCACTTCGGACAGTCGGTGTCAGACCCAGTCCAAAAGTAATTTTGTTCGAAGAGGCGATCGTCCCTTTCAAGGTGGAGGATATCACACGCCACTAAACGCGACTCGCCAGGAGGTGTTACTTTGGATCGAAAAGAGCCCCCTGAAGAAGGATGTGCGGTTCCCCGAGGTAAAAGGTCGAACCAGTTTGGGGCGACATCCTAACAAATATTGCAGGTTCCACAGGTTGAATGGCCATGACACAGATGATTGGTACGAACTGAAGAAGGAAATAGAAAAACTGATCGAGAGAGGCAAGCTGAATCAATTTGTAAGAAAAGATACAGCTGATGAGAAAACAACGCTCCCGCATGAGGGCGAAACACGGCCAGAAAAGAAGCAGAAGAAAGGGGTGATAAACGTGATAGCAGGCGGAATCTACGAGCCTCCAACAAAAAGAACTCGCCGTGAACAGCGAAAGAGCAATACACATAGGGGGGATGCCCTCAAGTACTCATTTGCGAGAATCACGGAGCCACATGCGGATGCCCTGGTGATCACGATGGCCGTTGAAGGATGGGACGTCAAACGGGTCCTTATTGACACAGGCAGTTCTTGCAATGTCATTACCCGGACAGCATTCAACAAGTTGGGAATCAACGACGAGCAGGTGGAACACACCTTCATGGATGTAACTGGTTTTGGGGGTCAATCCTCCCAAACAAGTGGGCAGGTGGTGTTGGAGGCAGAAATGGGCGATAAGAATCTAAAATGGCGAGGTGATTTAGAATTCGCAATTGTTGATCTCCCACTGGCCTACAACATAATTCTGGGACAGCCATTCCTGTCGGAGACGGAGTCGCTCATCTCAATGAAGCATTTAACGTTACATTTGCCAACACACCAAGGGCGAGTCATAGTTGAAGGTGATCAAATTGTATCTCAACAGGCCTATACATTATCACTTGAACCAAAACCGGAAGAGGAGGATAAAGTCGAAGAGAAGCTCCCGGCGGAAGCATTGGGAGAAACGGAACTATTCGCCATCTCGAATGACAAGAACGTGCGAATAGCGGCTGGACTCTCAGAGGAAACAAAGAAGGCCATTACCGAGGTATTGATCCAATGTGAGTCGGCATTTGCCGCCCCAAATGAAGTGTTAAAAGGAATAAGCCCAGACGTAGCAACCCATCGGTTGAATGTAGACAAAGGGGCAACCCCAGTGCGGCAAAAGAAGAGGGGACACGCTCCTGAGCGGCAAAAGGCGATTGAAAAAGCAGTGGCGGATTTGCTAAAGTCAGATGCAATTCGAGAAGTCACCTATCCGGAGTGGTTAGCCAATGTGGTGCTAGTCAAAAAGCCGAATGGAACGTACAGAATGTGCGTCGACTTCAAAGACTTGAACAAGGCATGTCCGAAAGATATGTATCCACTTCCTAACATTGATATATTGGTAGATGGAACTGCAGGATATGAAGCTTTATCATTCACCGACGTGAAATCCAGTTACCATCAGATACCCATGGAGAAGGCGGATGAAATCAAAACATCATTCATAACTCACCAGGCGACTTATTGCTTCAAGGTGATGCCCTTTGGATTGAAAAACGCGGGAGCAACATACCAGAGGATGATGAACAAGATATTTTCAGACAAATCCGGCGAGAACTTCTCGATCTATGTTGATGACATGATCATCAAAAGCAAGAAAATGCAAGACCACCCGCGGGATATCAAAGAAATCCTAGAAGTGTTGATCAAATATGGCCTCAAATTGAACCCAGAGAAATGCACATTCGGAGCAAGAGCGGGAAAGTTCCTGGGTTTCATTGTTAGCGGCAAAGGGGTTGAGGCGAATCCTGAGAAGGTTAAAGCAGTAATGGAGATGAAGACGCCAAGGAACATAAGGGAAGTACAGAGACTGAATGGGCGGTTGGTGGCATTAGGGCGATTCATCTCATGCTCAGCTAGGCGATGTCTACCTTTCTACAATGCCATCAAAAAATCCAAGTCCTTTGAATGGACGCCGGATTGTCAAGAAGCATTTGAGGGGATAAAGCGATTACTATGTTATCCACCCTTAATGAGTAGGCCGGAAGACGGAGAAGATTTGTTTCTTTATGTATCCGTCACCAGCATGGCGATATGCACTGTGATGGTGCGAGAAGAAAAAGGGCAACAATATCCAGTGTACTACGTGAGCAAAGTCCTGAAGGATGCAGAACTCCGGTATTCGAAGTTGGACAAATGGCCCTCGCAGTGATAACCACGGCGGCTAGATTGAAACCATACTTTCAGGCGCATACTATCATTGTGAGAACTGGCATCCCAGTGTGAAAGGTACTGCAGAAACCTGACGCATCCGGTCGGTTGATGGAATGGTCAATTCGCCTGGGCGAATTCGATATCCGTTATGAAGGAAGACCAGCACTAAAGAGCCAAGTGCTCGCCGACTTCGTGAACGAATTCACCTGGGATGATGATGAATGTCCAAACGCACAAAAAGAAGAGTGGAGCATGTACACAGATGGGGCCTTATCTGCAAACGGAGCTGGGCTAAGAATCGTCATCAAAGGTCCGGAGGTTATCCGCATGTGCTACGCAGCAAAATTAACTTTCAAAACTACCAATAATGCCGCAGAGTATGAAGCAATGATATGCGGATTGAAGTTGCTCAATGAACTCACCCCAGAAAGAGTGGTAATCTACAGCGATTCCAAACTCATGATAAACCAGATCACAAAAAATTATCTGGTGAAACAGGAGGAGCTCGTAAAATACCATCAGGTAGTCGGCCGATTGACACAAGAGTTAACGCACAAGGGAGTCGTTTGGGAGATGGTGCATGTTCCACGAGGCCAAAATGCAAAAGCTGACAAATTGGCAAAGGCAGCGGCAAGTAGAGAACCATTGAGTCAAAAAGCATGCAGCTTGGAAATAAAATCGGCACCAGCTTTCGAGGTTGATCAGATTATGATCATCGAGGAACTGGAAGACGATGAAGATTGGCGGATGCCAATCCGTCAATATCTGGAGCAGGGAGATTTGCCGGTTGATAAGAGCTTAGCCAGAAAAATAATTGGGCAGTCGGCACGATACTCAATACGAGATGGAACTTTGTATCGGAAATCGTACACATGTCCATGGTTGAAATGCGTTAGTCGCAATGAAGGGGACTATGTGCTGCGAGAACTACACGAAGGAATTTGTGGCGCGCATGAAGCTTCGGCGGCATTGGCAAGAAAGGTCAAACTGCTGGGATACTACTGGCCCAAGGTGGTGGAAGATTCCCAGAAGATGGTTGCGGAATGTCACAACTGTCAAATCCATGCGAATGAAAAGCAGGTTCCCGGAGCTGAACAAATCACTATAATGACGACGTGGCCATTCGCAACATGGGGAATTGATATAGTGGGCCCATTCCCAGAAACAACAAAGAAAAGGAAGTATTTGATAGTCGCAGTAGACCACTTCAGCAAATGGGTAGAAGCGGAGGCAGTAACCGCACAAACACCTGAGCGAATGATCGAGTTCTTACGAGAGAACATTATCATGCGATTTGGGATCCCGCAGAAGCTTATAACCGACAATGGCACCCAGTTCAACTGTGCCAAGTTCAAAACATACTACGAAAGCATGGGAATCAAGAATCATTTTTCTTCTGTAAACCATCCCTAGTCAAATGGTATGACAGAAGTTACCAACAGGGCCATGGTTCAAGGCATCAAGAAGCGGCTAGGTGACAAAAAAACAGGTTGGGCGGATGAGATACCCCATATGTTGTGGGCATACAGAACCTCTGTAAAGACAGCAACAGGCGAAACACCTTTCTCGCTAGTTTATGGAGCCGAAGCAGTCCTACCTGTTGAAATCAAGTCGCCCACAGATCGGACAATTTATTATTGCGACACACAAAATCCTATCAACATCAGAGATGCTTTGGATTCTGTGGAGGAACGAAGAGAGAAAGCTTACATGCGAATGGCAATGTACCGCAATAGAATCAAGAAATACCATGACAGAAGAATGCGAAAAGTAATAATCAACGAAAACGACTTGGTCTTGAAAAAAGCGGATAAAATACAATCCAGAGATGGCAAAGGCAAGCTGGGCGTCAACTGGATCGGACCATACAAAGTATCCAAGAAGCTGGGACCAGCCACTTTTGAAATAGAAGAAATGAGCGGAAAGAAGCTCCCGCGCACCTGGAATCTAGAGAATCTACGCCTATATAGAAAGGCCGAGTAGTTCGAGGAAATGACGAGTACTCTTTTTCCTTTTATGAGTTTTTCCCACTGGGTTTTCTGATAAAAGGTTTTAATGAGGCTTCGATCCCGCACAATTGGTGTACATATGTAATAAACTTTTTCTCGTCATCAATAAAAGTTATTACATTCACTCAGTATGTTACAACAAAACGCAGATTCCTTACAAAAAACACATAAATGTGTTGCCTCTTAAAGAAAGGCGGATGCATGATTACGCATCACTCGCAAAAAACCTTAAGGTTAAAATCAAAAAACCTTAGGGTTAAAATCAAAAACACATAAACGTGTTGCTTGTTAAAGAAATGCGGATGCATGATTACGCATCACTCGCAAAACCTTATGATCAAAACTTATGATTATTTTCGAAAGAAGAATTATAAGTTAAGGCATAAAATTAAGCGAATAAACGAGTACTCAAAATTGCAAAAAGGGTCTGGCCACCCTAGCTATGAAGAAACACAAATATGGAGTCGGCAAAAAGACAAAGGGCACATATAAAGGGCAAAAAAGTGACAATCACACACATATGAAAACCAACAACCGAAAGAAAATATATATATCAGAGCGGTTTGTTACATGGTTTTTACATACAAAAGTCCAAATATAAGTTAAGCTACGCTACAGCTTCCTCTCCTTCGCCCCTAATGCCCTCCTGGACTGCGGCAACTCCCCCATCTCCTCCGGTAGGAGGATCTACTTCAAGCGAATCCTCGACCCTTGAATCGGTAACCGCTTCAGTAACCTCTTCGGTGAGGGGTACCTCTTGCACAGGTTGAGAAACGGCTTGGGGTGCCTCTCCTTCCGCGGGCTGAATAGGGATCTCGCAGCTAATCGGAGGAGCCTGAAGACTCTTCCAATCTAAGAAGAGTACCTCATCCATATCAGCATCCTCGGCTTCCAGCTTATCCCACTCTCCAGTTAAATCCTTTTCAGGGATGGGAACTTTGGGGCGGTTAAGTACTAGACCCTGATGCCCGTGCTCATAAGCCGCATGAATCCGCTCCCCATACCAGTAGATGCGGGCGCCATCTTCAGCCAAAATCTCCTCAACCCTCTTCTTTTGGGCCTCCTTGAAAGCAGCTAGGTCGTCGAGGGCTTTTTGCAGTTCATCGGACTTGGCCTGAAGGGATTTAAGGGCCTCCTCCCTCTCGCCCACGGCCTTCTGACAGGTGCCCTCTAGGACCTTCACCTTCCCTTGGACATCATCATAAAGCGACTTCTGAGTCGCCAATTTCGTACCAAGACTTTCCAACTCCTGGGCTCGCTCTGCATCCCTTCGGAGAATGCCCTCAGCGAAATTGATAATCTGCATATAACACGTCTCACAAATAAAAATGGGCGAATAGAAATATGCGGTTACAATGAACACAAGATATTTGAAAGCGAAAGGACAAAGTAATAATATACCTCTACAGAACGCTTCTCGATCCCTTCCACAGCAGTAGGGAGCGATACTTGCTCGCGCACACGGGAGGCAGAGGGAAGTCGCCCGAGGACATTGCATATGGAAGATACAATATCCTTGCAAGAGAAGTTCACGGCCAGGCCGAAAGTCCTAGTCCACCATCCGCTAATATCGGGGATTGGCTGCAAGAGCATAAAGAAAATTATCAAGGAGTGGCAGATAGCTCATGAGGAAAAAGCAGCAATACGAGAGGGAGTAGATCAAGATACCTCGTGAATGGGGATACTGCTCTTTCCTTTAGACGAGGCGGATACAGGTGCGCTGCCAACAGTAAGGGACACAGAAGTGTTCTTCTTTTTAGAACGAGAGGACTCTGTATCCGCACTTATCTTCCGCTTCCTAGTTAAAGGAAGATCCTCGGAGGCAGAAGCAGGACCTTGTGAAGCGGAAGCCCTAACCGGGGAAGCCGCCCCAATAGAAGGAATCGTCCCTCCAGAAGGATCCGCCCCTACAACGGAAGCGGTTTCCGTCATCCGCTTCTTTCTTCTCGCCAGGGCTTTGGCCTCCCGATCTGCAGCGATTTGAGATAAAGGATCACCCCTGCAAAGGGTTAAAAGAAACCATCAACTTGGAAATAAAAAGTACCTTGCACAAAAACGCGATAAGGAATATAGACAACGCGATCCCCCTCGCGGTATGCAATCGCTACTCGGCTCCTTAGCATATGAAAGGCCTGATCGTATGTCCATACAAAAGGTGGAGTGCTCTTCAGGAACTTGATAACGGCGGATTCTTCCTGGCTGGGATACCCGAAGTTCAAACTCTTTACGTTGGGTCGGCTCCAGCAATGAAGGAAGTTCAGGTTTTCCTCATTAAACTTGATAAAAAAGTAAGATCGATCCCACTCGCGGATCTTATTCAGCTTCTCGTCAAAACCATAGTATCCGCTCTGGCGGATGAAAGTGAAATACCCCGCCGAGCTTTTGAAATGGTGGAGCTTGGAGAAGATCTTGAGCGAAAAGGGAACCTCCAAACAATCCGCCAAAAATTTGTCCAGAGTCAAATCGGCCCAGCCGTTAGGATGCAGTTGCCCGGGCGCGATTCCATAATCGCCTAAGACGGAAGGAATCTCATCCGCCAGCGGATAAGTGAAGCCGCAGATAATCTGGGCCACGAAAACAGTGAAGTACCCCTTTGGGTAATCGCCCGGCCCCCTATCCTCTCCAGGAATGATCGTCTCGAGACCTCGGAGCCAGGGATAATGCTCCCGCAAATCATCGATTGTCTCTTGACAAACCAGACTTCCCGACCTGTCCTTCTTGGGTAACAAACGAGGGGTTGGGACAGGTGGCGGAATCAACTTTTTGGGGTCAAAACCTAAACCCTCGTCGGTTGTATTCGCCAGATGAAGGAAGTCGGCGGGATGAGAATTACACCCAGGAGAGCTGGTTGAAGCTTCCTCAACCATCTCTTCGACCTCGTTAGAGACCTCGCGGACATAATCGTCGTCAAACGGCGCGAAATCGAGGTCTGACATGATCGATAAAAGGAAAACAGAAGCAAAAAGCCGAACAAGGAGCAAATGTGAAAAGAAAAACTTACATGAAAAAGACAACACAGTGAAGTGACGGGATTAAGAAGTCAACGCCGGAAAAGAAGTAACGGAATTAAAAGGTCGACGCTGGAGAAAAAGAAAGAGGGGAAATGCACAAATTCAAAAACTTTGAAATAATCGGACAAAGACGAAGCGTCCCCTATAAAAAGACCCTAAAAGGGCTCTTGCTAGACCAAGGGGGAGGCATGTGATAACCCGCGAAGCCCAAAACGGGTTATACTCATTTCGCAAGCCCAGCCCATATTAAAGCCCCATGGGCTAAGATTGGACGGGACCCGAATGAAGGAAGCGGGCGCAGCGAGTAAACCGCCCCTAATTCCTAAACGGAGCGACAAGACTCCCACTCAGAACCACGTTCGTTGCCATGAAGACCACGAAAGGGACATGGCCTAAAAAGGGGGAACCGCCCTCAGAACGTGGCCCACTAAGGAGTAACCGCCCTCGGCGGTTACCCAAAAATACCTATAAAAGGCCTTAAGAATAAGGGGGAAGGTACGTTCACATTTTTTCCCACAGAGCTATTGCTAAATTATAGACTCATTCTTACAAAAACTGACTTGATCGTCGGAGAGTTTTTCCGGAGATCCTGTCTCCGGTTTTGTTTTGCAGGTAACTCCGGCAAAGAACATCAAAGCGGATCCAGCAAGTTATCAATGATGAATGACATTCCCTTGATCCGTCGGGAATGGGACAAGATCTCTTACGTAAAGTTTACACAACTTGATGAAGGTAACTTTGTTTTTCCTTGAACCTTGATTATTGTATTGTTCCCTTGCCAGGGGTTTGTCTGAGGCCAGTCGCGCCCTTGTAGAGATACGCAAGAAACAAAAGGAGGAAGAGGCTCGAAAGAAGGGGTGGGTAGCAGATCCTCGCAAGAGTGCTGAGAAATGACCTGCCGTCGAATTGGTTGATCCTCCTCTCCCAAAGAAGAAGAAGTATGTGTCCATCAGTGGAGGAAAGCTAATGGCGGATGCCATACGAGCCGTGAAACCAATGGCGAGACTCGAAGAGGTATGTCGATCTTATCATTTTCTCTTCTCTTACTTGAATCTTACTTTCTGCTTTTTAATGCTTGCATAGTTGGTGAAGCCGGACTTGGGAGGTTGCTGGTCCGCCAAATATGGTGACAAAGGATCTCTGAGGAATGAATCTGTCATCAATGATTTGAACGAAGCTCTTGGCCAACTAGGGGAGGTCCGGGAGAGCCAGAATAAGATCTCAGGATCAGCCCATGTCCAGATGGGAAAAACGGAGCTTCTCACGGTAAGTTCCTTCTATCCTTTTTGTATTTTTGGATGAAAGAGTGATCTCCTTTAGGGAGAGTTTTGTTGTTATTCTTTCGCTTGAATTGGATTTTTCCTTGATAGGTATACACCCGTATGCGTGCTATGGAAGCGGATCTCCTTCAAGGAGTGGCGGACAATGCAACTATAGAAAGGTTGGAGAAGGAGGTCGATGTTGCCAATGCGAACGCTACATCCGCTATTGCCCTAAATGAGAGTAAGGATGCTGAGATCCTTAAATTGAAGGAGCAAATTGATGCGGATGCTAAAGAACATGAGGCTGCTTTAGTGGACACGAAGATCTTGGCAGGGGAACGAGCTTACTACTATGGCGAGTGGATCATGGCGTATGTTCAACTGGCGCACCCCGAGATTGATTTTATAGATCCGGAGTTCGTGGTTCCTGACGTAGATGTTTGTCTTAAGTATCGTAAAATTCCGGACGTCAAGGACTACATCCGTGATTAGATTCACAAAGTGATGAATGGATCCGCCGAAGAGAGTAAACCTCTTGTCGATCTTGAACCAGAGGACCTTGGTGAAGTGTCTCAGAAGGCGGGTGATAAGAGTAAGGAGCCGATAACTGATTGTACTATTCCTCAGAAGGGTACTGTTTCTGTAGAGAAAGAAGCCTCGCTGGAGGGCGCATCTGATGCAAAAGATGCTAAGGAGAATGCTCCTTTAGATGTCTAGTTATTTGTAAAACTAAGTACAATTTTTAATCCTTGCTATAACCATTTACTTAACGCTTTATGTTTTTCAACAAGTAAATCTATAGGTTTTTAGGATTGAGTCGAAGTAGGTGGCCAGCCATACTTCAGAGTGTGAGCCTTTGCGAAGGCTTGGAGCTTTTATTCCTTTGGAGGAAGTTAAGCTGCCTTAGGCGATCGATTGGCTTCCAGTCTTTGAGGTGAATCAATCCGCCACTAGGACTTTGGACTCTTTTTCGGAAAGAGTGTATGAGAGTGTAAAGATCTCACGTCTGAGAAATGTTTTAACTCTATCTCTGACAGGGATCAATTCGTTTCCTATCTTTGAGGTAGATAGATATGACGTTGAGATTGTTCTCCTATCTTTGAGGAGAAAGCATTATCCTATGTGTGGGGATGAATGCGTTTGTTGGCCCCCCTTCTTTAATCTGGAATATTTATATTGCTACAAGAAAATACTTAAAAAAGAATTGAGAGGACAAAAGTTGCTTTTTATTGAATGGTGATGTGCCTTATTACAGCAAGTGGGTCTTACATGTGAGCCTCATTAAAACCTTTAATAAGAAAAACCTCATGGGATAAAAACTTACTAAAGGAAAAAGAGTACTCAAGACCTTGATTACATTCTATTTTCTGGTGAAATATTTGCGGAGGTTCTGGATGTTCCACGTACGTGGCAGTGTGTTCCCCTCCATGTCTTGAATTTTAAAGGTGGAGGACCCAATCTTGGTGATTATTCTGTATGGACCTGTCCAGGTGATTCCCAGCTTGCCTCTTCCTTCCATAGATTGGATTTTATCCGCCTTTCGGAGCACGAGATCTCCCACATTCAGACTTACAAGCTTTGCATTTTTATCATGATAAGCTGCGATCCGTTGCTTGTAGGCTGCCATGCGTACATACGCCTTTTCTCTTTTCTCCTCCACTTGATCGAGACTTTCTTTTAACCTTTGGCTATTTTCATCCTCGCAATAGAATGCAACTCTGTCACTGGGGACCTGTATTTCAACAGGAATTACAGCTTCCACGCCGTGAGAAAGGGCGAATGGTGTCTCGCCCGTGGCCGTTCGTGGAGTGGTCCGGTACGCCCATAGGACGCTCATTAACTGATCCGCCCATTTTTTATCATGCTCTCCCAACCTTTTCTTTATTCCTTTCACGATCGTTCGATTTGTGACCTCAGTCATCCCATTAGATTGGGGATAGTAAACAGAGGCGAACCTGTTCTGAATGCCCAGCTTTTCACAGAAAGTTTTGAACTCTCCACAATTGAATTGCGTCCCATTATCAGTGATAATCGTGTGGGGAACCCCGTATCTTCCAACGATATTATCTTTGATGAACTCCACCATTCGTTCGGCGTTGATAGAGGAGACAGCTTTGGCCTCTACCCATTTAGTAAAATGATCCACAGCCACCACCACATAATTTCTTTGTCTTTTGGTAGGAGGAAAGGGACCAACGATATCAATTCCCCAAACTGCAAAGGGTCGACCTTTGATGATGGGCCTTTGAAGGTGTTTAGCTATGTGGGATTCATTTGCATGCACCTGGCAATTATGACAAGACTCCACTAACTTTTGGGCATCAAGTTCTGCTGTGGGCCAATAAAATCCTGCTAATCTGGACTTCTTCAAGATGGAGGCGGACGCCTCATGGGCTCCACATGTGCCTTCATGCAACTCTTTGAGGATCTGTTGTCTCTCTTCTGTCACGATGCATTTCAACCAGGGATGGCCAAAAGACTTTCTGTACAAGCAATCATTTATCATGGAGAAATAGGCAGCCTTCCTCACCGTCCTTCGAGCTTCTTCTTTGTCCGGTGGCAGAGTGCCATCTATCAGGTACTGGCGAATAGGTGACCTCCAATCACTTTCGACGGATGCAAGTAAGGATACCTCTTCTGAGGCAAATGCCGGTGATGTCTTGACCTCGAACGGGCACTGTAGATCCGCCCAATGCTCTCTGCTTGAAGCCATTTTAGCTAGGTGATCAGCCTCGGTGTTAGATCTTCGGGGAACATGGATCAGTTCCCACTTGGTTTCTTTAGCTTCGAGGTGGTTCAGCAGTTTCTTAACCTCTTCAACATATTTGGCCAGAATGTCATCTTTCACCTCAAAATTTTTGATTACCTGGTTGACCATTAATTTGGAATCACTGTAGATTACGATCCGCTCGGGAATGATTTCCTTCAACAGGCGTAGTCCCAATATTAAGGCCTCGTACTCCACTGCATTGTTGGTTGCAAGGAAGTCCAATTTTGCTGCGTAATGCAGTTTTATATATTGGGGACCTTTGATCACGATGCCTATTCCTGCGCCTTCCGCCGAAAAAGCCCCATCTGTATACATCATCCATTCCTCGACCTTAGATTTGGGGAGATTCATACCTTCTTCAGTGAATTCATTCACAAAGTCTGCCAAGACTTGACTTTTCAGAGCAGATCGACTTTCGTAACGAACATCAAATTCGCCTAAGCGAATCGCCCACTCCATCAATCTTCCCGAGGTTTCTGGCTTTTGCAATACTTTCCTCATGGGTATGCTGGTACGGACTATGACAGTATGTGCCTGAAAGTAGGGCCTGAGGCGTATGGAGGTGGTGACAACAGCCAATGCCATTTTATCCAATTTGGAGTATCGGGTCTCGGCGTCTTTTAACACTTTACTCACATAATAGATTGGATACTGCTGTCCATCCTCTTCCCTGATCATGACTGTGCAAACAGCTTTATCTGTAACTGAAACATACATGTAGAGATTCTCACCTTTCAGGGGCCGACTCATCAGAGGTGGTTCCGTGAGAAATCACTTGATCCCTTTAAAGGCTTGCTTACAGTCTTCATTCCACTCAAATGTCTTTTGTTTTTTGATTACCTCATAGAAGGGTTGACATCTGCGAGCCGAACAGGAGATGAACCTGCCCAAGGCCACGATACGCCCATTCAGACGTTGCACCTCTCTGATGTTCTGTGGTGTTTTCATATCCAGGACTACTTTAACTTTATCCGGATTTGGACTCACTCCTTTCTGGCTGATCATGAATCCCAAGAATTTTCCATATGTCGCCCCAAAGGTACATTTCTCTGGATTCAGTTTAATGTTGTGATGTCGGAGTACACCTAGGATCTCTCTTATATCATCTACGTGCTTTTCTACAGTGGAGCTTTTGATGAGCATATCATCCACGTAGACAGAAAAGTTATTACATTTGCTTTCTTCGAATATTTTGTTCATCATCCGTTGATAGGTAGCCCCTGCATTTTTAAGCCCA
Source organism: Euphorbia lathyris (assembly GCF_963576675.1). Lineage (NCBI taxonomy): Eukaryota > Viridiplantae > Streptophyta > Magnoliopsida > Malpighiales > Euphorbiaceae > Euphorbia > Euphorbia lathyris. Next base: position 89,136,545 of record NC_088911.1, on the reverse strand, counting down.
AAGGGCATGACCTTGAAGCAGTAGGTGGCTTGGTGAGTCACGAACGAAGTCTTGATTCTGTCAGAAGGCTCCATCAGGATCTGGTGATAACTCGACTTCACATCAGTGAAGGAATACATGGCGTGTCCCGCGATCCCATCTACTAAAATATCAATACATGGCAGAGGGTAGTTGTCTTTGGGACAAGCTTTGTTGAGATCGGTGAAGTCAATACACATGCGGTATGATCCGCCTACCTTTTTGACTAGCACCACATTCGCCAGCCATTGTGTGTAAAGTACTTCCTCGATGGCGTCCGCCTTCTTAACCTTCGCAATCTCTTCTTCTATTACTTTCTGTCTTTCGGGACCATGATTCCTTCGCTTTTGTGCTATTGGGACAGCGTCCTCGGTAATATTGAGCTTATGAGTGATCACATCCGGATTAATTCCTGGGAGGATCTCATCTTTCCAAGCAAAGACATCTTCTGACTCATGGAGAACCTTTGTAATAGCCTCTTTAATCTCACCTTTTAGCCCTTTAGTAATTCGTACCTGCTTTTCATCCGCTATAAGGTACATCTCTATTTCACCCAGAGCCATTGTGACAAGTTCCTCTTCTTCCTCATCTTTAGACTGTGGGCGAATCATCAAGGATGCCGAATACGTCTCCTGAGCAATTTTTTGATTTCCTCTGACCATTACTCCTCCTTTGGCCGTGGGGATGTAAATGGTGAGATGGCGGATGGAGATGAGAGCCGCTGCTTCGGAGATGAAAGGCCGACCCAGGATGATATTATAGGCTAATTGACCATCTATAATGGAGAACTCCAGATCTCCCTTCCAGGTTTGATCTTCGTCCGCCAACTCGCAATCTAACGTTACCTGCCCCTTCATTTGGATTGTGTGCCCCGTTACTCCTAGGATGTCCACAATAGTGGTTTCCACTTGGACAGGATCGACCATAAGTTTGGCGAATGCTCCTCTTGTAATGACATTGCACGAACTTCCAGTATCAATCATTACTCTTTTCATTTCCCATCCTTCTACCATCATGGTAACGACTAGAGCATCTGCGTAAGGGGGAACCTCCGGGCCTACGTCCGCAAAAGGGCGATTGAGTGATGCTCTATCTAGAGCGGTGGTCTTTGCCTTCTTCAGCAGAGGTTGATATCCTGGTCCGCCTGCTATGACATTGATGGTCCCCTTTGCCTTCTTTTTCTGATCATCCCTTGACTTATCATTATCTCCTTTCTTGTTATCATTTTGGACGAACCTGTCTAGTTTTCCCCTTTCTATAAGCCTTTCTATCTCCCTGGCCAACTCCCAACATGCGTCAGTATCATGGCCATTCTTCCTGTGGTACTTGCAATAATTTTTGGGATTTTTTGCTGTGTTGGTGTACTCCCCCCCTTTTGGTTCGGGGTATGAAATGCTCCGCTTGTGCTGGCTATTCTCTATCCACATAAGCACTTCGCTTTTGGAGGCGTTTAATGGTGTAAATGATGATACGTATGCCGATTTGTTTTTAGAGCCTCTGCGCCTGCCTCTGGATGACGAGTCAGGATATTTGTCCTTCTCTTTATCCCGTCTACGAGATTCTCCTTTGTCCTTCTTAGGCAGAGATACTGATTCCCTGCGGATGTCGTCCACCTCCATGAAATCCTTGCATCTTTCTATCAATTCTGCCATATCTCTGGGCTTCTTTCTGATTAGATCTTCTTGCAAGCTTTTACACGTGGTGTTTTCACTAGAGCTTCCATCGCCATGAAGACATCCACATCAACAATTCGTATACACAATTTGTTGAAATTGTCAACATATTCTCGGAGGGGTTCATTTGCTTTTTGTTTCAATTCAAAAAGCTTCCGCGATTTGACCACTGGAGGGATGCATCCGGCGAATTTGGCACAAAACTCTCTACTCAATTGATCCCAGCTGTCTATTGATCCGGGAGGTAAAGATTGGAACCAATCATAAGCAGGTCCTCCTAGTGTGGTGATAAACATCCGGTATAATACCGCTTCACTGGCTCGATTAAGGCTAAGCAACATTCGGTACTTTCTGGCATGGGCCTCGGGGTTGTCCGCGCCCATGTAAACGGGGATATTAGGAATTTTAAAGTGCCTATCTGTCTCCTCAGCTTCGATCCACGCCGTAAAGGGTGAATCACGATTGGCGAACGGGTTATGCCTGATGTTCTCTTCATTCTAGCGGCGCACCTCAGCTCTAACTAAATCTGCCAGATTGCCTTGATCCGCTCTGGGACGTCTCCTATTAGGGGACCTACTCGGAGAGGATGAAGAGCTTGAGCCGGATGACGGATCTGATGGCGAGCGCCCACCTCCCCCTCAAAGTCCGCCAGGAGGGGCCTGTCTGGCCTCCCCTTGGTTCGATGTTGGTTGCGGCCTATCCGGATGAGGTGTCTCGACTGGTCTCTTACTTCTTCTACGAACGGAGGGCGGGGGAGATCTACCCCGTTGAGATGACCTATGTCTTGGAGGTGATGGTGATTTTGATCGCCTGCCATTTCCCTTCTTCCGCTTTTTATGCCTTCGTCCTTCCGATCCGCCTTCTGGGAGATTCGACCGTGGGTGACCAGGGGCACCTGATCCTCCCAGATTCACTCTAGGGTTTATTGGTCCCTCAGGGAAAGTTTGATCATTCCTTCGACTCCCTTCCGCTCCATCAGAAAATAGTTGCCGATTGAGTGGTGGGTTACCGGCTGCGACGGAAGTAACCACTGTGGAATCCGTAGATTGAGAGTGAAAGAATGAAGAATCACGAGTGTTTGGTCCTATGGCAACATTTTTCCATTGGGATGCCGTAGGAGTTGGTGTTGTACGACGAAGCGGGGGAATTAACATGTACGACCTTAAGCGGCTTTCCATCTTAGGGCCCAACTCTTTTCCTATGGATCCCGCACATATTTCAAGAAATGTATCAGGTGACATACTCCCCTCACCATGTACCGTAGGAGCTTCAATCCCTGAGGAGGGATCAACGCGACCAGCGTTCGTAACAGGATTGGCTGATGGTGTTACTAAGGGCGTTTCAATCCCTGAGGAGGCATCAGACCCTCCACTCGTCATGTCTTACAATATGAACGAAACCCTTATTTGGTTAGGGTTCCACGTTCACCGCACCAATTGATGACTAGTGGAGAATTTCCGATTAGCTTCCGTCCTTATGGGGGCGTCGTTGGGTTCGACGGGGGGAAGCTCCGATGCCAAAGTCAGTATAAAGTAAGGAGGAATAAACTGAATTGACAAAGTAGGGTTGCTAGGATTGTGTGAATGTGTACCTTGATAGCTTGAGATACAAGCTATATATAGTCATGGAGTTGTAACCTTTAGTAACTAGAAAGTCTCCATTAATGCTCCATTAATGGCAGTTATTGGCTTCCTTTAAGTATGTCCGTTAGCTCCTTAATAGTTCATTAATGGCCTTTATTGAGGAATCGGCTCAGTTGTTCAGCTGGCGGATCGAGGGGTTATGGCGGATCTCCACATAGGTTTGACTACGGATCTCATGTGGTGGAGTCTTGGTGATCCGCCCATCAGATCCCTTTGCTTGATACGCCATGGCATTCCAGTATCAGGTGATCAATACACGGCCGTTTTGGGCAAATATCTCATTTGATCCTTTGGATAATATCTCAATGTTATCACAGTCTTTTCAAATTTTCAATAACGTATAGCTAAATTTAATTTTGCTTGGAAATATTAGTGTTAAATTTGTATCATTTTGTAAAAAACATGATCTTAAATTTAACCCTAATCCCTTAAAAAGTAAATGTAAAATATTACAGCAATTATAAAATTAGGAGAGATATACAACTGTTTATTTTTAATAAATTTTATGAATAAAATAAAAAAATGTTATTATAAAAATATTATTAAGATTGATAATAATATTTAATAATAGTTTATATACATATACTTTTTTTTTTACATTTTACATACCAAAATGATTGCTTTTTTTTTTTTTTAAGAAAAAGTAATGGATATATTAAAAAGAATTAGGAAACAACAAATGCACAATAAAATCCGTAGGGGCAGAACCCACTCTTTCAGTTCTGACAAAGAATGATTTGCATGAATAATAAGAGCATAACAACTTCATTCACAAAAAGAGCAATAAAATTGACAGCAACGTTATTAAAAGAGGCTAGTAACTTCTTACAATCTTCAATAAGAGTACCATAGGCAGACTGATAATGCGGCTGCTGAATATCCTCAACCACATTCAACGCATGAGACTCAACAATCAACCTATCCATACCCCGACTTTTTGCCCAACTAAGCGACTCCTTGATCCTACTGCCTCCGCTTCCCTTGGAAGAAAATTCCCCAGCACTCTCTTCACCATTCCCCCATAAAAACAGCTTGCACTATCCTGCAGAACAACACTCATGCCCATAAAACCGAGCACGCCATCTAGAAGACATTTGCTGCCTGTGGATTCTCACCGTGCCAGATCAACCTGTTTCGGCTATACCAGATGCTCCAGACTACTACTGCTGCCCATAAACAGCACCTTTCCACCGACAACAACCCAAAATCTCCTACATCCATAAACAGCACCTTTCCACCGACAACAACCCAAAATCTCCTACATCCAATCTGAAAACGTCCCAGACCTTCCACCAACACTTTGACTGAAATCAGGAAACGTCCCAGACCTTCCACCAACACTTTGACTGAAATCAGAACCCCACACGGCACAAGAAAATCAGAAATTGCGGAAAATATGCAAACTTGTTTCCATCTCCACGCTACAGAACCTGCATAAATCGTGCACCACAACCGACCGTCGAGCAAGATTTTCCACAGTAGGAATTACCTCATGGCATGTTCGCCAAATCAAGTTTTTAATTTTTGCCGGCACTCTCATCCGCCATAACTTCCTCCAGCCACCAAACTCCACATTGTCAGGCTCATTAACAATCATCTTATAACAACTTCTCACAGAAAACCCCCCATGATGCTCATGACCCCAATACCATTCCTGAGAACTATCATTTACTGAGGATATTATGAGCATCATGATACCAAAATGATTTTAAACTATGAATCAAAGCATATCAATCTTAATGTGTATAAAAAAAAAAAGTAAATCAATTTTAAGGATATCTTTTAATTTCAAAAGTACTCACACAATTGGTTAATTAATTAGTAATAAATTTTCATCTGAATATTTGGTTCTAGCACTGCAACTAAATACATGATATTATCTAGTCTTAAGTTGGTGTTTGCCATGTGTATGTTAATGCAACAACTACTGCAATTATTTTGGTGAACATTTTAACAAGAGTAGTAACTGCTTTAGTTCAAATTTATGTTATGCTTGCAAAATAATCAACAGTCCGGAATATGCATTCTAGTGTATATGTTTCAAAGAGATTTATGAAAAGTATCACAATAACCACTTGTTTCTACACATCTGTGTGTGTTACATTCAACTTCAAACATCAACCCTCCACAAGGTACCAACATAATTATTTGTTCGTCTATATGTTACAAGCTGTCTTTCGGGGGGTAAACGTTACGCGTCCAGCTCTTGCTTCAAGCTCCCAGACAAGGAAATATCATTGGCACTGTTTTCTTGACTGAAAGCCAGAGCAGGCAAACAAAAATAATACTTCTTCATGCTCTCGAAAATTACATGCTACTGCTCTGGGATCTTGTCCTTGAGATATTTTAGAACAGCTTTTGTTCCTCTCTCTAAAATAGGCCTCCGGATGCTGTTGAAAGAGCGGAACCGAAAATTAACAAGTGTATTTGAAGTATCAGGAAGAAGAGGAAATAGCATTCTATTTTATCTAAGATGCTGTTAGATTCTCATCTTTTTCAAGTAATGTTACTGTTCTTTGCGAAAAAGTTTCACCTCAGGATAATTCTTATTCATGTACTGAATAAACACATGATCCTTTGTCAAAAGAAAAAAAAAATTCACTCACTTAGAGGGGTTTGAGCAGCCATTGGCTTCTTATTTCAGAAAGTTAAACCACAAATCAACCTAATTAGTAGTACATGGACTTTATTCATGACAACTTTCTAGAAACCAACTAAATTAAAGTAAATTAAGGAATGATGGCAGTGCTTGACATACCTTCTCAATGGATTTCCATCAAGTCTCAGACCCTGTAAGCTTTCTTCAAGCAAACCCTGAAAGATACACAAACTCAATTCAGATAAATGCTCGACTCGACTATTACCCTAGTTTTTATATTTAAAAAAAAAAGGCGCTAAACATATAGATTATTTTCAATAACAACATTTAATGGTGGTTTTTCTTTCTAAAAATATATGAACCATGGCATAGTATTGAGCATTCCATACACCCAAAATAAATAAATAAAAATTATGCAAGTGTCTATGGTTCACAACATTGTAACTCGACAGCTAGAAAAGGAGTGATTCCTTATAAACCATAACCTTATACATATGCTTATTAAATACCAGGAATTGTTTGCTTCATATGGAAATAGTTACATCCCTCAGTTAACCACACAAAAGGTTTCATCATGAAGATTTGAGACTACAACAGATAACACCAAAATCTAACCATCTCCCAATATGTTTATAATGTTTCGAACATAGAATTTCACACCTAAGTGGTTAAAGGAATTAGAATGCTGACCAGTTCTGGTGGGAGTGCCGAAATGTTATTGTCTGACAGGTCAAGCAAAGTAAGACGAGTAAACATTTTGATACCCTGCATAGCAAATTAACATGGTCAAGCAACTTGCTTACAGAAGGCAATGCAGCCTTCTTTTACAAGAAAGTGGATTAGAGACAGTACATTAATTTATAAACCGCATAAGAACTAAAATTAGCTGGATACAAAAGGAAAAAAGGGTGAAGAATACATGTATGCACTGGATTATTTTCTAAATATCTTCTTTATATCAACAGTGAAATTAGGGTAACACATTGGCTTCGATAATTTCTTAACCAAGAGGTGGTTGTGTGCGCTGAACAATTTTTTGTCCAAAAATCAAATTCATTACCTCTGGTATTGATTGTAAAGAGTTTTGGCTCAAGTCAAGGATTCGCAGCTGTTGTAGGCTCAATATATCTGCAGGCACTTCATGCAGTTGCAAATGCCTGTAAAATTAGCAAAGAATTAAGATTATGGAACTGATAGTTTAGTATCAAAGAAAAAAAGTGAGCTGCAGGAACATACATACAGGCACAAGCTACTGTAAAAACATACAATATAACACAATTATATATATATATATATGCACATCAACTCATAATTTCAAGCTCACTGACCTTAGATAAAGCTCCTGTAAATGCAGCAAACTGGAAAACGCTGGATTTGGAGGTAATGAAGCTGGATTACCACTTAGATCCAGAATCTGAAGCTTTGAAACTGCTCCAAATCCATCTGATGGAATCTGCATTTCAAGTGATATAAATGGATGATTCAAGGACAACTAAGAACAGGTACATACAGAAAACACAAAAGGAAAACTTGAAATCCATCAGAGGATATATAGGGCAAGACAACAGAATAGCAAGAGAACAATAAGAGAGCAGCTGAATAACCTTTTAAATACGCCCAAAAGGACTAGTATCTGGGCAGGGTTTTAGTTCCATCTAGGGATGAAATGGTGCATTGATTCAGCACACCCGCCAGGAATCTGCCCAAACTGGACAGACAATTCCTGCTTCCTTCCTAAATGGGTATTATCCCTCATCACCCTAGATGTAGTAATGAAATATTTATTTATCTAATAATTATTTATCTAATAATTATTCATAAAAAAGTATGTAATGTTCAATTTATATTGTAGTTAACCGATATTTAACGAAAAACTTAAATCTTTTGTTGGAAGAAAAGAAAGGCGAAAGGGAGCGCCTATTGGAAGCTTCTGGGGACAGGGATTTGAAGAGTTTTCTTCTTATTAGGGTAGAGTGGAAGAGTGTGGTCCATGTGGAATGGTATACCACCCCCGCCCTTGCCCTATTGTCCTTCCTATTGCCTCCATTTTTAGTCTAGGGCATATGGTACATGGAACCTTGTTAAGCCAAATAGGGATGGGCTTGAGAAGGAAAAGCTGAAGAAAACTTTTTACAAGCAGGAGCTGACAACAACCATTTTAAACTCTAACAGAAGGATTCCTAACAATCACTAACTGACAAGTTCAAGTTTTTGATTATTGGTTGGTAATTTTCTATCCCAATGCACAAACACAACCACATGCAACTCAAAATTTGTTGTTGTTTCTTTAACTGAAACCAAATTATCATATTCATGTTGCTATGAATATTCTCAAACGTAGTGCTATAAATAACCAAAAAAAAGGCTTAATTCACCTGTCGGAGTGGATTATTGTCCAGCTTCAAGCATGAAAGGTTAGGAAGTGACTCCAGAATTGCACCAGGCCACTCCTGGACCTTGTTTCTGGATAAAATCAAAGTCTGCAAATTTTATAAATGAACATGAGTCGGTGACATTTCATAGAGCCTTGTGTAATTGTCCAAATCTAAATAATATAATTCAAGTCAGTAACTTATGAAGTTATGATTTAGAGCTACAAGCTGATAAAATCAAAATTTTGAACATGTGAAACAATCTTAGATAGCAAAAGAAAAAGTTTATGAGACAAGATGTTTGCAGCAGACCACCCAGCTTAAAGTACAAAATGATATTAGTTTCAATGTAATGGACGCTTAAGATATTATCTTTCAAATGCTTTAATTGATCTTCCAAGTACAACATGCATATATCTTATAAAATTAAATAGATCAGTTTCTGAATCCTGCTCGTGACCTTCTATGAAAAGTTTCTAAAATAAGAAACCAAAAAGTAGCGGAAAGGACAAAAGAATAACATTTTCAGTTGAAAAACTACTAAAAAACAAATAAGAACAAAAAAAAAAAAAAAAAAAGAAACAGAGATTACCTGGAGAGAAACACAAGACGACAGTTCAGCTGGCAGTGCTTGGATAGAATTCCTAGAAAGGTCAACTTTTATAATTTCACTTGATTCCCATACTTCTGATGGGACATCGCTCAAACCTAATCCCTGCAGGGAAAGTTCCTGAAATACAAACATCAACTGAGGTCAAAATGTCAAATACATAAATAAATCCACAAATTACATGTAAGGCAAAAAGAATCACTATTCTAAGATTAACAACTTTTCATGCTGAACAAAGCAAGTAAACAGCATGGTAGTAATTACTCAGCTTAGCTTGTAGCCTCACATGATATGAAGACCAATGGTCCAAGACCGAGTTCCATTGTCACAAGGTTTGAGGGGAAGGTAAAACTAGTGCATGCTATTAATCAATCAAATTTACAACATCTAAAATGTCGCAAGTGCCAGTAGAACATTATTACCTTGTAAATATTTTAAGTACTGTGAATCACTAATTGACACAGACACAGCCTTAAACAAAGAACACAATTTCATGAACAAAAGTCATCAAACTTCTTCCTAACTTTTATAAGTTTTGCCATTCTAAATCTTTAAACCTCTTATTGAATAACTTAAATTGTCTGTGTAATTAACGTATAGTCTGCCCAAGACTGTTGAAGGGCTGCTACAGCACACTTAGGCTGCTTGTAGGGCAATGTGTCTAGTAAAGATGTAGGCTGCTTGTAGGGTAAAGTGTCCCCTAGCTGTATATATATATATATATGGGTATGTAATGTAATAAAAACAGTAGTAGAAATACCATATACAGAGAATTCACATGGTATCAGAGCCTTAGGTTCTCTGAATTTCTTTTTTTAGTTTGGTTTCTGGGTAGTATTTCCCAGGGAAGAGCTTTTAGTTTGGTTTCTGGGTAGCATTTCCCAGGGAAGAGCTTGGGTCTCTTGAGTGTATTTTAAGACCTCAGTTTATCTCACCACCCGTCCCAGTCACCTACCCCGCCTCCGACCACCGTCTGACCTGCATGTGAGCCCCACGCGCTCTGCAACTTTTTACTCCGCCACCACGCACCGGCGCGTGCCTCCTCCTCTGCGGCGCCGTTTTACCTTCGCGGTGTCGGAATCCGATTTCCGGCCATTATGTCCACTCGCCTTTGCCAGGAAAGTCCTTCCTTGAACCTTCTTTTCTCTTCCTCTCTCGGTTCACCATGTATTAGGTTGTGGAATTGTTGGTGTTTTACTCATTTTTAATTTAGGTGTACTGCTGGAAGGAAAAAAAAAAAAAAGGAAAGAAAATATATTTATTCCTTATTCTAAATTAGTTTAATGGCAGAGGTGAAAAGAAAATTGTCACCGAATTCACATTAGGCTCTTCCAAAATTACAGACAGAAAATTACTTGGAAGTCAAAACTATACTCGGTGGCAACGCACTATACATAGGTTTGTCAATGGTGCAGATTTAGAAAACCATTTAAATGATAATCCCCCGCCTAAAACAAATGCTGATGTTCATAAGAAATGGTTAATGGAGGATTACAAATTGTTTAATCAAATTCAAAACACTCTCGATCCCACTGATGATGTTGTGACTCACTGTGAAACTGTTAAGGAGTTATGGGAATATTTGGAGTTTCTGTATGCTAACAAAAAGGATATGTCTCATCTTCATATGTTACTAATAAAAATTTATCGTGCAGAACAAAAAAAAAATCTATTATGCAATATTACACTAAAGTGAAACCGGCATACGAGGAAAAGAACAGTATGTTTCCAATTGTATCTGACGTGAAACAAATGCAAGCACAGAAGGAGCGTGTTGTTGGTCAGTGCTTTTTGGTGGGTTTAGGTCCTGAATATGATGTGGCCCGTACACAGCTGTTGACGAGTGGGACACTTCCGTCCTTCACGAAAGTCTATTCTCGTTTACTTAATGTCTGTAAGAATGGCGTAATGGTTTCTAGTTCGTTGTCTTCTGACATGGTAGCATTGATAAGCAATTTCTAGTGGCAACTGTAGCTCCCCCCATACTTGTTATCACTGTGAGGGAGAAGGGCATGTTAAGAAAAAATGCTGGAAATTGCATGGTAAACCGCATCAATACTCGGAACAGAATGCTCCCAGGAGATTTGCAAATATTGCAACTCAAGGTGGCAGTATACCAACCCCGTCCTTTGTCACCATTTCTGCAGATAAGTATGCTCGGGCTCAGCAACTTTCTGTGACTTATGATGCAGAACAGCCATCAACTTCAACCTCCAGTTTTGCTAATACAGGATCATGTTGCATGTCTATCCACCTCCTCTCGTAGTTGGGTTATTGACTTTGGTGCTACAGACCATATGACTGGTAACGAAGGTATCCTTTCTTCTTTTCAACATCTGTTAACCAATGGCTTAAGTGCTTCTGTAATTGGACAAGGGATAGCTAACCCAACATCTATTATTCTTTTATCATCTATTTTATGCTATGAAGCACCGACTCGGGTGCGGACACGGCAAACGGCATTTTTAGAAAATATGAGACACGGGTGCAGCGAGACACGGCAAATTCTATATAATTAATTCTATATATATATATATATATATATATATATATATATATATATATATATAAAATATATAAAAAAACTTGCTAAATTACAAATAAGTCATTCTCTAATAGCAAGGATTTTGGTACGGATGAAATCAGACAAGACAACGACAAGAAAGAAGATGAAGAAAGAAGATGAAATTGTAGCACAGTCGCAGGAGATAAAATCACATGAGAATCGTAAATCGCAAAACAAATCGAAGAAGGAAGAGAAAGAAGCCCTAAGCGTTTATAATTGCGATACACAGGTGAGAATTAGATGGAGTTTAGGTTTTTTTTGTCAAATTTTGTGATTGAACCATAGGTTTTAAAAGATTTAAAAAAAAACCTAAACTGTTACATATTTTCACCATTAGCCGAGTCCCCGTCGTGTCCCGCCGAGTCCCATCCGTGTCACTACTGAGTCCCATCCGTGTCCCATGTCACCGCCGTGTCCCGGCGAGTCCGACACGGCCACGGCGGCCCCGGGGAAGAGTCCGTGCTTCATAGGTTTTAGGTTTACCCAATTTTCCTCTAAACTTATTATCTTACCAAGACTTCGTTGTGTTGTTTTTTAGCCTACCTGTTGTCTTTTTCAAAATCTTGGGACGAAGCAAATTATTGGTAGAGGGAACCTGGTAAATAGATTGTATGTACTTGATTCAACTCATCAACAGGTACCAAGATCCATTGCCTACATAAGCGCATCTTTTTTACAACTTCACTGTCAATTTGGTTATCCGTCTTTTACAGTTTTGCTAAAATTATGTTGTGGTCTTCCGCGTGATTCTACTTTGGAATGTGAAGCTTGTCAGTTTGCTAAGTATCATAGAGTTTTGTATCCTCCGCGATCAATAAACATGTTGAGTCTTCCTTTTATTTGGTGCACACTGATGTATGAGGTTCGTGTCATGTTGTGTCCAAACTTGGTTTTCATTATTTTGTAACCTTTGTTGATGATTATTCTCGTGTTACTTGGCTTTATCCTATGAAATTCTGTTCAGAATTATTTACTATCTTTTGTGCCTTTGATGCTGAGATTCGCACACAATTTAACAAATCTATTTGTATTTTGCAAAGTAACAATGCTAAAGAATATGTATCTAGCACTTTCCAATCATATCTTTCCCAACATGGTATTATTCATCAGACTTCTTGTGTCATTATCCCTTAGCAAAACGGTGTTGTTGAACGTAAAAACCGTCACTTATTAGAAGTTTGTCGTGCACTTTTGTTTCATATGCAGGTTCCTAAAGTTTTTTGGACAGATGCGATGAACACGGCCTATTTTCTCATCAACCATATGCCCTCTTTAGTACTCAACGGTCAGATTCAATACTCCCTTCTTTTTCCCTCATATTCTTTATTTCCTCTCGCACCACGTGTTTTTGGGTGTACTTGTTTTGTTCAAGACATGCGACCACAAGTCTCCAAACTTGATCCCAAATCTATCAAGTCTATCTTTGTGGGTTATTCTCGGACTCAAAAAGGGTATCGTTGCTACTCTCCCTCTTTGGGTCGTTATTTGGTGTCTATTGTTATGTTACCTTTTTCAAAAGCACTTATTTCTTTGGTCTTGAATCAACTCTTTCTGTTATAGAGTGTCATGATGATTATCTTGTTTACACTATAAGTGAGCAGGCGGTTTCTATTCCTTTCCGCCCAATCCGTCAAGTTTATTCTCGACGCATACGTTCCTCAAGTGATGCAACTCCAAGTGCTCCAGTTGACAGTCACTCTCCGCAAAGGTACCCACGATTGCACTTACCCAATTTCTTCATTTTTATGTTACAATGTGTGATCGCCCTCCCCCAAGTCTTTTGTAGCCTCTTTAGATTCTAACTCATCCCGGATGGTTTCAAACAATGAAAGAAGAAATGCATGCCCTTGAACAGAATCATACTTGGGATCTTGTGTCTCTTCCATCTCAGAAGCGTGCTATTGGTTGCAAATGGGTGTTCACTGTCAAATTCAACCCGGATGGTTCTGTTGCTCAGCTGAAAGCTCACTTAGTTGCAAAAGTTTATGCTCAGACTTATGGCATCGACTATTTAGAGACATTTTCCCCTGTTGCCAAACTCTCCTCCGTTCGATTGTTTGTTTCTTTGGCTGCTACTTACAATTGGCCACTTTATCAACTTGATGTCAAGAATGCCTTTATGAATGGTGATTTACACTAGGAAGTTTATATGGAGCAACCACCTTGGTTTGTTGCTTAGGGGGAGTTCGGGAAAGTTTGCAAGTTATGTAGGTCTTTGTATGGCTTGAACCAATCTCCTCGTGCCTAGTTTGGACGATTCAGTGCTTCCATACAAGAATTTGGTCTTCATCGAAGTGTCTATAATCATTATGTGTTCTACTCATCATCTAGTTATGGGTGATGAGACCGGTATTATTCTTGGGGATTGAAGTTTTTCGGAGCCGTAAAGGGATTTATCTCACCCTAAGAAAATATTGCATAGATGCTGGATTGATTGGCGCAAAGACTTGTGATACACCTATTATACCAGATGGGAAGTTGAAGATTGATGATGGAGATTTACTTCCGACGAATTGTTGGAAAATTGAACTATCTTACAATCAGTCGTCCTAATATTTCCTTCGCAGTAGGTGATGTAAGTCAATTCTAGAACTTCACATTGGGATGTTGTCAGTCATATTCTGAGATATCTAAAAGGGACTCCGGGGTTTACTCTATCAAAATCATGGTCACCGCACCGTAGAAGGTTTTATAGATGCGGATTACGCAAGAGATCTTACAGGTAGGCGTTCTACTATGGGATATTGTGTATTTGTTGGAGGTAACCTTGTTCCTAGAAGAGTAAAAAGCAGAGTGTGGTATCCAGATCTAGTGGAGAATCTGAGTACAAGGCTATGGCACAAACTATGTGTGAACTTGTGTGGCTATGCCATCTTCTTGGTGAGATTGGGTTTGCTCAGACAAAACCTATGAAGTTACGGTGTGACAATGAAGCAGTTATCTATATCGCCAACAATCTTGTACTCTTTGAAAGAACGAAACACATAGAACTTGACTGCCACTTTACTCTGGAAAAGCTAGAAGATGGCACAATCACAGCTCCACATATCAAAACAGGGGACCAATTGGCAGATGTATTTACCAAAGTGTTACCAAGAAATCGGGTTAACTATATATACATATAACAAGTTGGGCATGATTAACATCTATGCTCCAGCTTGAGGGGGAGTGTAATTAGTGTATAGTCTGCATAGTCTGACCAAGACTGCTGCTACAACACACTTAGGCTGCTTGTAGGGTAATGTATCTAGTAAAGATGTAGGCTGCTTGTAGGGTAATGTATCTAGTAAAGATGTAGGCTGCTTGTAGGGTAAAGTGTCCCCTAGCTGTATATACATATATGTAATGTGATAAAAACAGTAGTAGAAATACGAATACCATATACATAGAAAGAACAAAACACATAGAACTTGACTGCCACTTTACTCTGGAAAAGCTAGAAGATGGCACAATCACAGCTCCACATTTCAAAACAGGGGACCAATTGGCAGATGTATTTACCAAAGCGTACCAAGAAATCGGGTTAACTATATATACATATAACAAGTTGGGCATGATTAACATCTATACTCCAGCTTGAGGGGGAGTGTAATTAGTGTATAGTCTGCATAGTCTGACCAAGACTGCTACTACAACACACTTAGGCTGCTTGTAGGGTAATGTATCTAGTAAAGATGTAGGCTGCTTGTAGGGTAATGTATCTAGTAAAGATGTAGGCTGCTTGTAGGGTAATGTATCTAGTAAAGATGCAGGCTGCTTGTAGGGTAAAGTGTCCCCTAGCTGTATATACATATATGTAATGTAATAAAAACAGTAGTAGAAATACGAATACCATATACAAAGAATTCACAATCTGTATATTCAAGTTATGTGCAAGGAGCCATAGTGCAAGATTTCAAATGAATTTTTCCAGGAGAAATCTAGCAGGGAGAAGAAATTAGAGATCATGTCCACCAGACAACATCTACTCATAAATGGTGAATTTCTATCACCATTCCAACTCCATATAGACAATATTAGAATGATCTACAAAATGGATAAGTTTAAATGAGAACGAAGGGTACCTTTGAACTTATGGATAATCGAGATGCCATGGCAACAACTTCCCTCTTTTCTGGAGTAGCGGCTTTAGAATCTACATGGAAAGGATATTTTTTCCTAAGTGATTTACAGTCCAGAAATTTAGAGCTGAATTCAAAATTTCGTATTGTGTCTAATTTTGGAACTCAAATAAAGTGAGGAAATTAAACCACACCACAGAGAGTAACAAACTTAGAAATGATTAACTAAATGTCACACAGGTGAAAAGAAACAAGCTTACCTTCAGCTTCAGAAAATCTACTCCGAAGATATTTTAATAACGCAGGGGTAGGTCCAGAAACCAGTGAGCTGGGAGTAAAAGAAAAATCATTTGACATACTAATATGAAAAAGTGTTAAGCAATCAAAGATATTAATTTTATGCCTCACACCTCCTTATAGTTCGCATTGGATTGCCAGTAAGCAGCAGTTTTCGAAGAGCTGTCATCTTGCCTACAAAATGGGCAAAAGATGCTTCTTGATAACATTAAACATTCAACAGATTCTTTCAGTGCTCAATGAGTAAAGAAAAAAAAAGGAGCCGTGATAAAGAAAACAGATGCACCAAAAGATTCAAATGATACTTGCCCTTTATGAAATATGCAAAACAGTAATTTCAAGTACGACCGTTTAAAAGTGAATATCTATGAAGGGCAAGTCCTGCATGTTTCATTTCCTCTTCTACCAAGAAGACGGTTTCCTTTCAGACCACTCCAAAATTTCGATTCACATCTCAAAGCATGGAGATGGAAACCATCCTCCTACTCTACTTTTACATACGGATCAGAATTCAATGCTTGAAATTTTAACATTTCGTTTATTTTTTTATCCAGAGAAGAGTGGCACAACATTTGTCAAACTATCATGGCCCACAGGATTGTTTAGTGGGAATGGCAGAAATTGACCCCATAAATTAATTGTGGCCTATCAGGAAGGAAAAAAAAAAAAACGTTCTGCGTCCGTTGACTAAAAATAAACATCATTATTATCTTTGCTTCATATTATCAAATATCTGCACAACACAAATGCGTAACCTCTAAGACCAGTATATTTCATCCACGAATTACCAGATATAAGAACCATATTTAACTTGTAGTTTGCTAACCTTACCAATCTCTGAGGGTAATCCACTCAATGAATTATTTGAAAGATCCAATAACGAAAGATGCAATTTGCATGCCTCTTTGGGAAACTCTTTCAACTGCATGTACATGAAGTAATTAGTAAGCAGGTCAAAATATAGAGAGTTGGTATTCAGAGGTGACTATAAATAGTATCACTTGGCATATATATACGGTAGCTCATTTTCATGTCTCAAAGCTGGTCTAATTAGTCATTGGAAGGTCCATATTATTAGTTAGATGCCCTCTATCCATAAGGAAATTTTAGATCTATAGCAGTTACCATAAACTGGTACAATGTATTAGTTTAGAAGAAAATGGTATCCTATCAATTGTAGTTTGTAGGTCAATTAAACCGATTATACATCCAACAGATCATTGTATTTCAACATATTTTGAGGAAAGAATACAGAAAAGAAATTAGATATATCGGAATAAAGTAAATCAAAATTAACCTTGTTTGAATGAAGATCTAGTGTTGCTAAGCGAGAAAGTTCCCCAACCTCAGGGGGTAAAGTAGACAGTAGATTGTTCCTGCAAATTTCAGATCACAAATGCAAACAAATATTTAGTGGAATTAACATATGATTCATATGCTTCAAAATACAAGAAGAATTAGAATATCACCCCATATAAAATTCTAAAAGGGAACAGCAGCCACTAATTGATGAGGGGATTACTGAAATTCCTGGCAAAACTCAGGTAAAGGCAACCTTTTAGGAGATATGGAGTATCTGGACATTGAGAAAGAAAAATACTCGGTGAATTCACTCACTGTTCTGGTGAAGGTCAAGACGGATAAGTCGTGAAAGGTTTCCAAAGTTATCTGGTATACCAGTCAGTATGTTCTTTGCTGCACCAGTTTATAGAATTAAAAGTTTAAAAAAATTCAAGAGATGTAAAATAGAAAACTGATATTCTGTCAGAAACTATCTCAATAAATAGGACCATTATTTACATGCATTAAACTCTGTAAGCATGGTCCAAGATGCCATCAGATTCTCAGACAGAAGACCAAGCTTGTTTCCCTGGCATGGATAGAAGATTCCTTAAGATACAGGAGACATCCAAATTTGCATCCCTGACTATTTCTAACATAAATAAACAATCATTTGTTGTTAATACCTCCAGGTCTACTTTCATTAGTTTTGAACATTTTGCTAGATCTTCAGTCAAGCTGGTGATGAAGTTGTTTGATGCCTGTGGAAAAGTAGCATAGACAAGTTTTCATCAGAAATCATGCACAATAAAAGACATAAATAAAGTTTTATATGTACCATAAAGATTTAAGTATTATAAATAGCAAAGACTAGATTTCAAATAAGTATTATCTACAATTCCTGTTATACACATACCGACAGGATTCTAAAAGCCATAAAATATGTCCCCCTTCCTCTTCACGAATTGATATACCAAATTAAAGCTCTGAATTTATGTATTAGGTATAAAAGTCAATTAAAGATTTACCACTAATGCATGTATTAGGTGTAATAGTCAATTGCAAATTTGCCATTAATTTCAAACCTAGATTCGCGATCAGACAATATTATTTCTACATAGTATCAATCAGTGAATTCCATAACGAAAAATACCACCATTGATTGCCAAAAAAACAAGGTAAAAAAGCATTAGAATACAAGAGTTTTCTGCATCAATTGCAAGCATTAAATAAAAGGGTTTTACAAATTACAACGCATCAAATCTACCAGCTTCGATAAACTCAAGTTCACATTCCACATGGTTATTGATCCTTTCCAAAGTTAGTTATATGTCAGATTCACGAACCACAAGGCTGTGGATTTACATCATTACCCATCATGGTAGACATTACCTTCAATTCAGATAAATCTAGACATCTTCCAAGTGAAGTTGGGAGTTCCTTCAGCTGATTGCTTGAACAATCAAGCCTACAACAAGAACATTAAGAAATGAAAATCAAAGACAAGAAATCAAACATGATCAGCTGATGGTCAAGCAATGATATGGAACAATAAGCAGTTCTCATGCGAAGTTATGAAAAATAACAGAAGTTAATCACTGCTATCAGAGGCTATGACAGAAAAAAATCATTGTTATAAAGTGACTAAAACGGGAGAAGATTCCACTGATACAATAAGAAATAACCGACTTCAGCACTCTCACTTAATGAAATTACATACTCTTAACAGTGGCTAGAAAACGTGTGCACTGTGCACATATATGTCATAAATCTTGGTTTGAAATTGTCATGTTGACTGTCATGCACTTAATTAAAACGGTATCTTAGATAATTTGAAAATATAGTAAAATGCCGATTAGGTGATAAAGCATCATAAAATTTTGGCAATCATTCCCCCTGTGAAAAATAGCATGTTTACAGTTTAGATCATACTGATTGAAACGTCATTGAATATTGAGTAGATGTTCTAAAGAATTAGTTGAGAATGAAAACCAACTTTTACAGAAAAGGTAATGCATGTCCATGAAAAGAAGGCATCACATGTATACACGTGCAAGCATAAGAACCAGCATACCATCGTAAAAGTGAAAAGACAACAGGGGACAAAGAAAACCAAATTAAAATTAAAGCAAGGGATTAAAGCGAGGGCAGAAGCCTACTTTACAAGAGAAGTTGCAGATCCAATTTCCTCAGGGAGTTTCTGTATCATGTTGGATGACACGTCTAACGATTTAAGCATGGGAAGCCTGTCAATAATTAAAAAGAAAACAATTTGTTATTAAGCATCATAGCCATAAAGTAAAGAGCACACAAATCAGAGAGTGGAAAAAAGAAGAACAAAAGGCAATCTGTATACAAATTTTAGAACACTTACTGCCCTATTGCAGCTGGAAGCTCAGTGAGCTTATTGTTGCTAACGTTCAAAACAGTAAGGTGAGGTAAATTTCTGAGGTCTTCCTTTAATGATTCAATATTATTATGAGCCAAAATCAGTTTTTGCAGCTCAACAGCCTAATCCCAAGCAATAATAAGTCACTTGTCATTTTACAAATATTATCAGAATTGAATGCAAATTATTGAGTTTGGTAAAGAAGCCTGCAGGTCTAATTATCACTAAACAAGATAAATTTGCAGAATAACTTACCTCCCACCATTTGTCGCCCTCCCCAACTGAATCCAAACTTCTGTATACCTCATCCGGCACATCTCTAAAGATCGAGATCCATGGAGAAACAAAATAAGCACAAGAATATCAAATTGTGGCAAAGTATCAGCAATTACATGAATTCGGGCAAGTTTTCTATCAATGTTTTAAATCCGAAACACAAAACTCATGTAGATTGTACCAATACTTGAAATGGAAATCTTTCTTATCCATTTTCGAAGATAGATAATGAAAAAAATGTAGTATGAGAAGACATGCCTGAGAGAGCGATTGGAGAGGTTGAGAGAACCAGAGGTTCTTGCAGCTTTTAGGACTCGATCCATTCCTTCTGTTTTCTTTGATACAGAGCTTTTAGCTCCAAACTCAGATCTGCCCTCAGCAGACCGGAACGGAAAGCGTAGGCGTAGGCCTAACAGTTGTTACGGTAGAACCAGTTATGTTGTCTACTCCAATAACATATTATAAAAGTTCAATTGTTAAGGAAATTACCGGTTATATTTTCGGGTTATCCAACTCGAATCCAAACCCGTCGCTGTTGACTATAAATATCTCTTCTCCTTCCTGGAGCGATCCGGGGACCTAGTCGGAGATGACAAAGAAGAAAGAGAAGAAAAGGAACGTGTCAAGGAAGCCGAAGCATTGGTTGGACGCGAATCGTGCTAACGGAAGACACGGTGCCAGTAAGTGAAGATGTATAACACCAAGGCGAAGCGGAACTGGAAAGGGAAAGTTCTGAAGCTTGAATTGCAATTCAAACAGGTATCCTCGCTGGTTTGGTATGTTTGATCATTAGTTCATTACTCAATTGCATGGATGGATATTTCTTATCTGTTTGTAAAATGAAATTTGGGATAAAATTAGAGTTTTTTTTACCATTTTTAGAGGCTAATCAAATTGTATTTTGCGTTCCCATACAAAAAAATGTATTTTGTGAAAACAGACTTGAGATAGCTGATTGTGGTATCTGGTAGAATTTAGAGAAGGAGAAGAGAATTGAAGGAAAGCTAAGAGAGAAGAAGCAGATTGTGCATTTTCATTGATGAAGATAGTGAGCACACAGCAAAAGCGGTTTCCGTGGATTGTGTCGTCCCTTTTCTTGGCATAACTAACTTTAACAACTTAAACGCTACGCAAGAATAGCAACACACACAATTTAAAGAGTAAAACCTAAAGGTGAAATTTAACTTATAACATTCTACTTTCCTTAACACCTTGTCTTAAGATCGAACTTAGAAAACCTCTTCCGTAGTTCATAAACAAATTCTTCTTATATGGTTCCTCCAGTCCACTGCACCAAGAGCTTAGTTGTAACTTTATTATTGGAATGAATCTGAAGTTCGTGGTAATTCAGTAGAAGGCACTGCAACATCTAAAATCTTCTTCTTCAGCTGAGACACGTGAAATATAGAGTGTATAGCAGAGGTTGCAGGCAATTCAAGCTTGTAAGCCAATGGTCTAATTTTTGTTACCCCGCTCCACTACACTTTGTTGTCAATAAGCTTGAAGTTTGATATACACTCAATCCCCTATCTCAAAGGCTTTACCTGTCTTGTTTCCATCAGTTTGCTACTTCATCCTATTATGGGCTTTCTGCAACCGATACTTCATGATTCTCAAAGCCTCTCTATCTCTCAGTAGTTGATCAACGGGTTCTACTTTAGAGTCACCTGAAAAGTAAGGGATGTGGGTCGGTGGTGGCACTCCATACACAATCTCAAATGGAGTCATCTGTGTAGAGGTGTAGAAATTGGTGTTATACCACCATTTTGCCAATGGAAGCCATCCCTTCCATTTCTTAGGATTGGCATGAGTCGTACACCTCAAATAAGTCTTTAAACACATGTTAACCACCTCTGTTTGTCCATTTGACTGTGGATGGTAAGGAGTGGATCGAGCTAATTTAACTCCCTGTAATTTGAAAAGTTCATTTTAAAAGGTGCTCAAGAATACAGGGTCTCTATCACTCACTATGGTTGGAGGAAGACCATGTAGTTTGAACACCTTGTTCAAGTAGAGTAAGGCCACATAATATGCAGCGTAAGGGTGGCTAAGGCTCAAGAAATTAGCATACTTACTCAGTATGTCCACAATCACCAAAATGACTTCTTTACCGTTGGATTTTGGGAGTCCCTCTATAAAATCCATGTTGACGTCTGTCCAAATTCCCCCTAGAGTCTTCATTGTTTCATACTTGCATGTTTGACATACAGTGCAATTTTGAACATAATATCATGGTCTCCTTTTCCATGTCCTTCTAGTAAAACAACAAATGCAATCTTTTATAGGTCGCCTGCATTCTAGAATTTCCTCCTGAATTAGTATCATGCATAAGCTTCAACAATTTGAGCTTGGGATCAAGCATGTTTCCTACCACCAATTTACCCTTCGTAAGAGACCTTTTTGCCATATATAAGGGATGTCCTCGTTATCTTCCTGCAATTCTTTGATAACAGCTTGTAAATTGGGATTTGACTGCCAACTTGCTTTGATCTCTGGCATCAAATTGTAAGTGGGAGAAGAAACCTTGAATGTCATTAGTTCAACTGGTAGAAGCTAGGATAGTGCATCTGTAGACATATTCTCCTTAACCCTGCTTATAGGTTATCTCAAAATCGTAGCCAAACAGCTTTGCTGTGTATTTTTGTTTATGTGTGCTGGTGATCCTTTGTTCCAGCAAGAACTTCAAGCTCCTATGGTCAGTTTTAATTATAAATTTGTTGTGCCCCAAGTAATGGTCCCACTTCTTCACTGCGTCTACCACTGCTAGTAATTCTTTTTCATAGACATATAGACCATGATGTCTAGGTGTCAAAGCCTTATTGATAAAAGATATCGGGTGCCCCTCCTGCATAAGTACTGCCCTTATACCTATGTCACAAGCATCAGTCTCCATAACAAATTGCTTCCCTAGTGTTGGTGATGCTAGGACATGTGCACTAGTCAAAGCTTGTTTAAGAAAGTCAAATGCCTTAGTGGCCTGTTCACTCCACACAAAACTGTCTTTTTTTTAATAAATTTGTTAGGGGCTTACTCTTAACCCCTATATTGTCTAATAAACCTTCTATCATACCCTGTTAACCCCAAGAAACCCCTTAACTTCTCAAATTAACTGAAATTAGCCAATTAGCCGCGGCTTCAATCTTCTTAGGGTCAGTAGACACTCCTCCCTTATGAATAATATGTTGGGGTTTAGTGTCCTATAGTCAATTGTTGTAGGATATAAACCAGTTGTAAATGAATTGTTCTTTTATATCATTTGTTTTAATAAGATATAGTATGTTTAAACTATATAAAGGCATTCGTCTTTTAAGAACTAATTAAGTCAAATAAAAGAAAATCTTAAAGTTTATTTAAAATGATTATAAAGTGTTCATACAAGCATGAAGTGAGACCAAACCTTATAATAAACTAATAAACTTAAATCCACCCCAAGTCAAGTAATATGTTTAAAGAGGGATTGACATAATATTGTTGAGACTTGCATGTAATAGTATCTTCAATTATGAACAGAGAGCTGATCTCACAAGCTTCAGGTATGGAGATATCTAGACAATTACATGGATCCAATGAAGGAGTTCATTAAGAGTGGGGACCCGACTTGAGATAACAGGATGGATGGATTTATCCTATGTTACTTATTCATCACATTGGTATTAGTATGTATAAGTAATCCTCAAACTCAAAGGAATGTTAATTAGTGATTCTGGATTATGGAGTGTGATACTTTGACTCTGTTCAAACACGATCCATAACAGGGAGGATCCTGGGGGGTGTGCGGGCAGGCGTTGGGTATCACACGAAGTAATTGTAGAATAGTTAATATTGGATTGAGCATTCGTCACTCCTGATAAATGGGAGATATATCCAGGATCACTTGTGGAAGACTTGACTCTAAATCCTTGCAATGTGATAGATTAAGAGTTGAAATGGAGATTTCACTTAATCTATCCATTCGAAGTTAACTCTACCTGAACAAGTAAAATAAATATCTCGTTATATGTGACTTGACATTATTCATAGTCATAAGATTCGTTCGAGGATATAGTTGGTGAAGGATCGAATTATACTGGACCTAATACGGAAAGATCAACGACGGAATCAACATGTCTTCTTATAGCTCCGGGGGAATGTTTACGGTTCTGCTATTCACAGTCTGCGCACTCATTCCGATATACAAAAGGTTGAATGTAATTTTGGAAATTAATTCAATAGATGTATATGGCTAGTAGCAATAAGAATCTAATAGGTCACACATAAGACTTGCAACCAAAAGAGGATATAATAGTAATTAATGAATGGAGAATTAAATTGTTTAATTATTAAGGGGGCCAAAATATATATATATATATATTATTTTAGTTAATTTATTTAGATAATTATAATTGTGGTTAAACTAATTATAGGATAAATAAGTTAGGAGAGGCCTTGGATCCCGGACTATTCGAACCCACGGACTACTAGTCTGAGGCCGGCGAACTGCCAAGCTGATCGAGTAAGCAACCTAAAAGAAGAGAATGGCAACTGGAATACGGGATTAATACGTAATATATTCAACGATAGGGACAGTCAATTGATATTATCTATCCCTAACAGATTTCATGTGGGCATTGATATTATATCCTGGCTTTTTCTTACGCTAAATCATATGTGCATTTTTAAGTGATGAGACATTTGATTCATTTGTATGGTTGTTGAACACTTGGCTTGCGACAATGCCTAATGGTCCCCCGTATGTTATTATCACTGACCAAGATCGAGTAATGACAAGGGCAATTGCTAATGTTTTGTCAAACACATTTCATAGGTATTGTATATGGCATATTCTAAAGAAATTTTTCGAGAAAACCAATGGTGCTTTTATGAAAAACTATTATGAGTCCTTTAAGACTTGCATATATGATTCAGAGTGTGAAGAAGAATTTGATAGGAGATGGTTTGAAGAATTGGAAAGAAGTGAACAAACAGACAATCAATGGTTGAGAAAAATGTATGACTTGCGTGAAAAGTGGATTCATGTATATGTCAACAAGTATTTTTCAGCATGGATGTTAAGTAGTCAGAGGGTTGAAACTGAACATGCATTCTTTAAGCGTTATTGCAATAAAGAAAATAGATTGATGGATTTGTCACACATTTTAACAAGGCTCTTGCTCATCAGAGACATGAAGAATTGGTTCAATACCATAAAGATTCGAATGAGACACATGTTTTAAAGTTATGGATTCCAATGGAGATCCAAATGGCTTATTTGTATACTAAAAAGTATTTTCAGTATTTTCAAGTTCAACTTCATGATGGTAATGTTTATTTTGTTGATGTTGTCATGAAGGATGATGTTCGAGGTGTTTACAAGATGAAAAGGGTGTTTCCTAACAACATTAGAATTTGAACACTTGTAAATGATAAATTGTCAACCATAGTAATATATAGTTGTAGAATGTTTAAAGTTTAGAGGTATTCCTTGCAGACATATTTTGGTTTTGTTACGAGTGAAACAAATTATGGAGTTGCCAAAAGACTACATTTTGAGAAGATGGACAAGGTTTTCAAGAGTTCATAAAGAAAAATGTCAATGCCAAAATGGTGGAGATAGTTCATTGATAACGAGACACAACAATATGTTCAAAATTGCTTCTACCTTAATTGATGAGGCTATTATTTCAATTGAAGGGACTGAGTTTGTAAAAAAAATCATTTGAAAAGCTGTTGGAGCAAGTTAAGTAATTAAATATTTCTATTCAGTGGTCTTCTACAGAAAGTTTCATAGTTGGAACTTTTCAATAAAAACGTTATATTGGTCTTTTTCAAGTGAAGACTAAAGATAGTGGAAAACGACTAATGTCATTGAGAGATAGGAAGGGAAGTTAAACATTACTCTATATGTTGAAGTACTAAACATACAAAAAAAAATGCACATCAGTTAGGTATATATATGTGTGTGTGTTATCTATACCGTATTATTATCTTTAGTTAACTTGCTCAATTTATATTATGTTTAGGTCAAAGATTGTAGAAGTAGATGTCAACAATGCATTCACTGAACATGATCATTCGATTGATGAACTATAACTTGTAAGTAGTTCCTTTTAATGCTTATATTACTAAATTTATCAAATATTTTATCTATGCTTTTCTTGTTGGTAGTTGAATTGAGGTCATGTTAGTTCCAATTGCAAGTTAAGGAATTGTATGAATCTGACTTGAGAATCAGACTTTATTTAGTTCATGTTATTAATTATTTCAAATCTAATACTTTCTTTTGAGGTATATTTCTTAACTTAAAGTTTGTTTAGTTTGTCAAACAAGAAAATTAAAATGTTGTCTACTCAAGTTAATATAAGAATAGAAAAGAAACTTTAATTGATAAAAAATCTATAAGACTTACAAATGAGTAAGACTAGACTTTTATTGGTAATCTTTATCCGATCCAATAAGATAAGAAACTATCAGATTTGTGTTTCCTTCTCAACATGGCACGGAAAAATATCTATTGGGGATAAAAGATCTTGAACTTCCTTGGATATAATGCAATTTTCTTCCTGACATTTTCTTTTATTTGAGTGGATTTGAACATTTCTATTCGGACATTTATTTATCTAGTCGTATCCGATTTGTGAGAATATTTAGTAATAACTAAATATAGAAAAGTGAAAATGAAAAGTGAAAATGAAGAACCTTACTCTGGTAAATTATGGAGGAGTAATTGTGAAGTTTATATTTTTGGTTAATTTAGTTCACTTATTTTATAGCAAGTATACAA
This sequence comes from Euphorbia lathyris, assembly GCF_963576675.1. Classification (NCBI taxonomy): domain Eukaryota; kingdom Viridiplantae; phylum Streptophyta; class Magnoliopsida; order Malpighiales; family Euphorbiaceae; genus Euphorbia; species Euphorbia lathyris. Next base: position 89,110,000 of record NC_088911.1, on the reverse strand, counting down.
CTGTAAATTGTTTCTTAAGTTTTTTGTAACATCATAACAACAACCAAAATAAAGAGTGTAACAAAATTAGTTTAATATTAATCAAAAACTAATCTTTATTTCCTTTATATAGTTTATTGTTCAAGGCTACATTATTTCTTGTTCAACATTAGTAAGTGTTGTATTTCATATCATCTATTAGAAGCTAAATTTCCGGTGTGACTCCAACAATTAGTATGAGAATGATCTAAGTGGATCTATTTTTTATAATATTATATTGTATATAATTATATATAATATTATATTATAATTGATTTCTGTAGTAATGTTGAGCAATATCCGCAAGTGCACGGTATACGCTTGTAGTAATAAAAGATATCGAACCCACAGGGAACGCTTTTTAACTAAAACTTATTTTAATTCAGTTTTATTCTCGACTTTTAGGTTTAACTTAAGAAAATCGTTTAATTAATTATATTGGTTTGTATTGGTTAGGATTAGATGAGAATTATATGTTGAACGTTAGAGAACAATTCTGTCTTGAGATTTGATTACAAGACAGAAACTTTCGTGTTTAGAATAAAAAGTGTATAAAACTTATTCGCATTAAGCAAAGAAAGCAACTATAACTTTGGTAAGATTATGAACATGTAATAATTCAAGAATTTATGCAATTAAATGGCTTTGAACCATAGAAATCTCTCTGGATCGGAGCAGATTTCTACCTTAATCAAATTGGTATTTTATATCCGATAAGCCGCGCTAACGATCATATCATCCATAAAAACTAATTCTTTCAAGTGTTCAACAAAGTTTCCTTGTAAAAATAATTGTGTAAAACGTTTTAATGAAAACACCAGTTTATTACTTTGAAAATCATTTTGTCAGAATAACATCAAAATAACAACAGAAAGAATATATTGAATAAGATAAATGTATTATTAGTGAATTGTGAATCTTCACAAGTTACCAGAGAGGAAGAAACATGGATAGCATTCTGACAAAAATTTTGAGATCCGGGTTGTCAATCTTTCCCTCAAACTCCGTAGGTTTGTCAGACCCTTTTGCGCTTCAGCCGTTAGTTCTTCTCGCTGAATCTTCGGAATAGAGACCGCTAGGTCCACTACTAGAATGAGAACTTGTCTTTGAACAATCTTTAAAACTAAACTAATCACTACTGTGTTTATAACTAATCTAAGAACAACTTGTGTACAACAAGTTTACTTTTACAAAATTGAAAACTAATCTGACTCTTTTCTGAGTCAGAGTTTCTTCAACATAATATCTACTCTCTTTCCATAACAAACAACCCACATTGAATTTTGAAATGAATCACTTATTTATAATTGGTGAATGGTTGTGTTTGAAGGGTCGTGTCCGCTGATGAAGGGCCGCTTTTATCCAAACGAACAGACGCGTTTTTTGGATTTTTGACATGTGAAAGCTGTGCAGAATTCTTCGCTGTCTCAACTGAGATTTTGAGAATCTCAGTCGCGACACGGGGCATTGGAGAAGGCTGACAAAAGTCGAATTTCGATGACTGAGATTAGCGTGTTGCGATTGAGATTTTGATAATCTCAATCGCGATAGGGATGTTTTCCCCCGTCTCTCGGTTGCTTCTCGTCTCCTTGAATCGGTCTTCTGATTAACACATATTTTTGGCACGTAACTTAGGTTTTTTCCTCGTTTTTGCTCCGTTTTAGCTCATAGTACCTTGCATTAAAGAAGTATATAAAGACGTAAAAGTACTCTAAATGAATATAATTAGCACGATTTCAATGTAAATTTAACGTATTTATATATGATATTTTAGGTATATTTTGGGCTTAACAAACTCCCACACTTAAGCTTTTGCTAGTCCCGAGCAAAATTTCACTGAATTTATTCTTTAATCAATCTCTTTATAAATAGAACATATATCCATATATTCCTCTTTAAATTAGTTAAACCGAAAGAAAAACTTTTCATGGTAAATTTATACGCAAAGTATCAAACTAGCTAGTGTAAAAGAGATATATCATTCGTCTTGTATCTCAATTTTTATATTGAAGTATTTGGGACGGTGTAAGCACGCATGTTTCTGAATCTTTCGTCTCAAGGCATTTCAAAGCACAAAATTTCCTTTCCCAAACCTGAACTATTATAAATATAGATTTATTAAGGACTTAGGTTTAATATATTTACTTAGTCACGCCCGTGATAAGGGTGGTCTCGTTCGTGACTTTATATGAATTAATTTGCTTTTGTGTTCGTTTAAGAGGTACCGACCATACCATGGGTGGACGCAATCGTTACTTAAAACTTTAAACACGTGTAATTTTGCTTTAATTTCTAACGTTCCTTTCATACCTCGACCGTGATAAGGGTGGTCGCAATCGTGGCCAAAAGTACCGTTTGTTTACTTTTTCTTTCCTTTCATACCTCGATTGTGATAAGGTTGGTCTCAATCGTGGCCAAAAGTTAAGAATACGACTACTTGATTTAATTAACATGTAAATAAAATTGGGAAAGAAAAATAGCACATTCATCCTATATTGACTTGAAATTCAACATGTATTATGGCTAAAGTTTCCTTAAAAACTTCAATTGGTTTTTAATGTAAGACGAAAATCATACCGAGCTAAAAAGCTAAAGTTGTTAGTTCGATTTATGCCTATAAACCTAATTGAAAATTGAAAATAAGATTTATATCTATCATGTACTCATGATATAAAATATAGATTTGAAACTAAAGAAATTTTACTTATATATATTTACTCGAGACGTTTTGTTTTGATAAAATCGTTTCGGAGATTTATAAAAATATTTCAAAAAGATATTGCCCGTATAGAAATATCATTTCTAACGATAATGATAACCTTAAAATATGTTAAACATTATTTTGCAAATTGAATTGTTGAAACATATGAAATATAGTCTTAACAAAAATTTATGTTTATGAAAAATGTCATTGTTTTTGAAAAAATGTTGCACAAAAAAAACGTTGCATTTCTGTTTATAAAAATGTTGCATAATATACATTACTTAAACATTAATAGCAACATGCATTTATACTTAAATAAATAGCATTCATTCTCATTTGTTGCATTCATTCGTACTTAAAATTAAAACGAATATGAAATATCTCCTTCCACACTTAATTTGGACCATGTCCTCATTGGTGCAAAAATTGATAAAACACGAAAAATAGTACGAAATTAAATCATACGAATTAGAATGAAAAAGATGGTAAGAAAAATTCAAACAAAATAATAAATTGTACCAAACATAAATAAAATTGTACCAAATGTAACATAATGTAATAATAACAACGAAAATGAGTTAAAGAAAGAAAGGATAAAACCTATCAAGGTGAACTCGGTGGTGATGGCGTAGGCTCAACGCCTTGGCGTCGGAAGAATGAGAGCAACCGGCGACGAGTAGACTTGTGCTCACGTCTCAAAGTAGTGATATTGGCATCCACCGTGTTTATCCTCGAACTCATTTCGGTATTGTTGGCAACGACTTCATCTAACCGTAAATGCATTTGACGGTTATTCTCGTTCATTTGTGTCAAAACACGTTGCCATCCAACCTGTTCTTCAATATTTGGGTCCTTATTTGCTTGCTCTTGGGCATTTGCATCAACATTCTCCTCCTCCTCTTCTTCATAAAATTCCTCATCATGTTCCTCATCATCTTCGTGGGCACCTAATCCTTGAGAACTTGAAGCTTCACCACCCAAAGTAGCAAAAATACGTCTTGTACGATCCTCGTATGATATAAATGCGGGTGGTCCCAATTTTTTCAACAAATGGGCTCTTTGAAGTGTCGTGATATCCAAGGAAGGCAAACCAACATGAGGCAAATTTTGATAATCTGCTAATTCACCCCGAGCACCCAAAACAATGTCGGTAATTAAATTACCCATTGGCACTTGCTTATTACGGGAAACGGAAGCTCGGACCAAATTAGTAAATATCATTCCAATACTATCGATGGTCAACTTCTTAAAAATACAATCTAACACAAACAAGTCACGAATTTGCATCTTTGAACTTTCAACCCGACCAAATAAAGAAAAGGATAAAAATTTGTGAAAGAAAAAGATACAATTATCCTTAATTAACTTACTAGACGTGTTCTTTGGATGAAAAACATCTAAGTCGGTTAAAGAGTGTCAAACCGTGTGTGCATCAAAAGTCTTTGGTTTTGAATAAAAGTTTTGAGTAGGAAAACCAAACCATTGTCCCATCGCTGCATACCCGACCTCAAAACGAACACCATTATTTCGAAAAGAAATAATACCACGGTTCTTGTTATAATTGAGAGTGACTAAAAACTCCACAATATGCGATTCACTACTAGGAAAACGCATGCTAGCAAATTTTGTCCAACCAAGAACGGTTAAAAATTCATCAATACGTTCGGTAAAAGAAAATTCGTTTACCGTTTCAATATCTATAAAAGGCATGTCGATGAACTCTATCTTGTGATGAGAAAAGTGGCGAAATTTTCAGCCCTCCGCCTCCGTCTCAATATCGAACGGTGCTCCATAATGAACTCGTAATCTATTGGCTTCAGTTGCTTTGGTTTTGTAAGCAACTCTCTTTTGTCTAGGCATTTTTGTGTGATTTTGGTGAAAGAGATGAAGAGATTTGAAAGAGATGAATGGTAGAGTAAAGATAATGGTGGTGGTTTAGGGAAGAAGAAGATAAATAGGGTAAAGATATATTGGGAAGGTGAGTGAATCTTGGTTTTAGGAAGAGTAAAAGATGATTGATTGGTGAAAATAGAGGTGATGTATATAGGTGTAAGTAGTAGGTATTGATTAGGATACATTAATAGGTATGTTATTTGAGTAGGAATAGGAATTAACTCAAAAATCAGTCCCAATCCCGTCACTCAGGTCGCGACAGCAAGCCTTACAGGGGACTTAATTCTCCTAAAAATTGGTTCTTTTGTTGCTTCAACTGAGATTTCAGAATCTCAACCGAGATTCCGAAACTGCTGGCTAAAATTGGATATTTTTGACAATATCAACATGATTAATTCAACTCCTCTTGTAATTAAGTGACATTAATGCTAAGTTTTAATTCCTGAAACTAAAAAACAAAACTGAAACATTAAATTGAAGGAAAACCAAAGGTTTTGCCTTAATAAATAAGAAATTAATGAAAGAATTAATGCACTTTATTAATCATAATGACCTATTAATTACTTATCAAACATATGTACACAAGAAATAAATCTATATACATGAACATCAAACATATGTACAGAATTTACAATCAAACATTATAAATTTAAACAGTACCCCTGTGAATTGGAATACGTCTTATTATGGCCCTTTCTAATTGTTCTGGAACAAAAACTTCTCTTTCTTTGAGAGAAAGAAATTGTGGACCGACACGAAAAACTCGTTTTACGATTCCCTCACTTTCCTAGAACTCATAATCAAGTATGGGAAAAGGCTCTTTATTAGTCCAAGGAACAGAAACTGATCCTTTGGTACCTAGGATTATTCCACATATGATATTCCTAAACCCTATTTTCCAATTCTTCGAACGTGAAGTGGCACCTAATCCCTCCATTAAAATCTTTGAGGAATTAACTATGTTGCCTTGGAAAATATCTCCTAACACATACAAATCTGTATCTTGGACGACACTGCTTCTGACTCGACCAAACAGACTATGACAGAGAAATTTGTGTACATACAGTATGGAGTTAGAATTTATTGATTTGTTGTAGGCAAGACTTGGATTGAATCTCCAAAATCTCGTCAACATTCTCCATATATCTGTAGAAGTCATATCCCTTCCAGGATGGTGTTGAGTAGTGTCCCGTGGTGGAAAACCAAACCAAGCATGAAGTTCAGGATATCCAAAAGTGAATATCTTACCCTCACAACGAAAATTGAGACGAACACGCCTCTTGTTGACGAAACGAATAGTAGACAGAAACTTTAATATCCAATTTCCAATAATAGGAAACATCATTGATGCAAACTTGGTCCATCCTAAGTTTGTCAGATAGTGATTCATATCATCGCTGATCCCGAGTTCATCATTCAGGAACTCATCCATATACAGCATTCCACAAAACTGTGCATATCTAAACCTCAAATATCGTCTTCCCTCATCTTCATTGTAGATGGGAAACCATGCTCCATAGCGTGAAGAGATATTAACACGCTTGCTACGAGCAGAAGTATTTTTCCTAGATTTTTCAGAGAGGTAGTCATGTTTGTGAATAAAATTGTGTCTGTAACTTTTAGAAATGAAGAAAGAAATTCAGAATTCTGAAAGATATGAAGTGAAATAAAAGAATTCTGAATCTACAGGAATATATAGGTTACTTAAGTGAAAAATTGTGTCTGTTGAAAATTAAAACATTTGATTATGGAGCTTTAGAGTTAGAAAATTCCAAAGGCGATTGATTTAAAGTTAACGGTAATCGATGCAAAATTTATGGAGCTTTAGAGTTAGAAAATTCCAAAGGCGATTGATTTAAGGTTAACGGTAATCGATGCAAAATTTATTACGAAGGATTTTTAACACGCTTGATTTAAGAGTTATAAAAGATATTAACACGCTTGCTACGAGCAGAAGTATTTTTCCTAGCATTTTTCAGAGAGGTAGTCATGTTTGTGAATAAAATTGTGTCTGTAACTTTTAGAAATGAAGAAAGAAATTCAGAATTCTGAAAGAGATGAAGTGAAATAAAAGAATTCTGAATCTACAGGAATATATAGGTTACTTAAGTGAAAAATTCCAAAGGCGATTGATTTAAGAGTTATAAAAGATATTAACACGCTTGCTACGAGCAGAAGTATTTTTCCTAGCATTTTTCAGAGAGGTAGTCATGTTTGTGAATAAAATTGTGTCTGTAACTTTTAGAAATGAAGAAAGAAATTCTGAATTCTGAAAGAGATGAAGTGAAATAAAAGAATTCTGAATCTACGGGAATATATAGGTTACTTAAGTGAAAAATTGTGTCTGTTGAAAATTAAAAGTTATGTCTGTTGAAAATGAAAAGTTGTGTCTAACTGATACCATTTGGACAAAACTGACTGAATATCTCAACTGAGATTTCGGTAATCTCTTACAGTTATTTCTAGTTTTAAAATACTGAAAATCTCAACTGAGATTTCTGGAATCTCTACTGAGAATTTCCTAATTCTAAAACATGGAGAATCTCAACTGAGATTTCTAGAATCTCCACAGAGATTTCTAAATATATATTTTCTCAAAAATACTTAATACTTTATGAAATATTTCAAAACATGACTAGATTAGAATTTTATTTTACAAAAACTTATTTGTACACAAATTCAAAAATAAAAAATAAATTAAACTAAAAATGAAAATAAAAATAGATTAATTTAAAAAGAAATAAAAATAAAAATTATGAACAAAAGATAAGAAAAATTAAAAATATGAAGACTAAATAAATTAATTTTCATAGAATTCGTCCACGAATTCAATTGCTTGAATTGGAGCTCCTTCGTAATAAATTTTGCATCGATTACCGTTAACCTTAAATCAATCGTCTTTGGAATTTTCTAACTCTAAAGCTCCATAATCAAATGTTTTAATAACCAATATATTTTTTAATAACCAATAATCAATCGCCTTTGGAATGCTTACCTGGAAATAATAGAACTGTATCCCCAACTTTGAAAATATGTATTTTTTTTTTGTTTTTGAGCGTTTTCTCAAATTAAGGATCTAGTGATTTCGGTTGAATGCCCGAATTTCTAGTTCTGTGCACGAACAAAAACTACGCACATTAACCGAAACTTTCAAAACTATACTAGAAATAGACAATTCCTTCCTGACGGATAAGATAATTTCATTGACTGTATTCTCCATTCCTACTTTCTGATATATCTGTCTGAGAAGAGTTGATCAGCTGTTTCTTAGAGAGATAAATGTAGGTGTTTTAAGGAAATGATATGAATAAAGAAAAAGAAATTATTTAGTTTTAACGTAGGATTTGAATAAAAAAATTTTACAAAGAGATATGATGTTTTGGTGAAGGGTTAAGTTTATAGAAAAGAGTTAAAGGTGTTTGGGAAGAGGTAAATTTTTCTAGAAAAACCATCTGTGACGTCTGACAAGCTTTTTCAAAAATTTCCTTTCCCTTCTGATGTATCTGCTAGCCGAATTTCTTTTCTGTAGACTTCTTCTGTGAATTTCATTAATAATCAAATCTCCAGTTTATCTTCTTTGAGAAACTTGGATTTTTTTTCTGTTAATCTGCAAACATCTAAATGCAAACGTTAAATAACAACAAGGATTTAGTCCTAGTGACCATCCTCAAATAAATAAAAAAACTATAAAATAAATAAATAAATATACTATAAACCAAGGTTCGGAATAAAACACAAAAAATATAATTTTTTGTTAAAAATTAGGCGTTCCCTGGCAACGGCGCCAAAAACTTGTTAAACAATATCCGCAAGTGCACGGTATACGCTTGTAGTAATAAAAGATATCGAACCCACAGGGAACGCTTTTTAACTAAAACTTATTTTAATTCAGTTTTATTCTCGACTTTTAGGTTTAACTTAAGAAAATCGTTTAATTAATTGTATTGGTTAGGATTAGGTAAGAATTATATGTTGAACGTTAGAGAACAATTCTGTCTTGAGATTTGATTACAAGACAGAAACTTTCGTGTTTAGAATAAAAAGTGTATAAAACTTATTTGCATTAAGCAAAAAAAGCAACTGTAACTTTGGTAAGATTATGAACATGTAATAATTCAAGAATTTATGCAATTAAATGGCTTTGAACCGTAGAAATCTCTCTGGATCGGAGCAGATTTCTACCTTAATCAAATTGGTATTTTATATCCGATAAGCCGCGCTAACGATCATATCATCCATAAAAACTAATTCTTTCAAGTGTTCAACAAAGTTTCCTTGTAAAAATAATTGTGTAAAACGTTTTAATGAAAACACCAGTTTATTACTTTGAAAATCATTTTGTCAGAATAACATCAAAATAACAACAGAAAGAATATATTGAATAAGATAAATGTATTATTAGTGAATTGTGAATCTTCACAAGTTAACAGAGAGGAAGAAACATGGATAGCATTTTGACGAAAACGTTGAGATCCGGGTTGTCAATCTTTCCCTCAAACTCCGTAGGTTTGTCAGACCCTTTTGCGCTTCAGCCGTTAGTTCTTCTCGCTGAATCTTCGGAATAGAGACCGCTAGGTCCACTACCAGAATGAGAACTTGTCTTTGAACAATCTTTAAAACTAAACTAATCACTACTGTGTTTATAACTAATCTAAGAACAACTTGTGTATAGCAAGTTTGCTTTTACAAAATTGAAAACTAATCTGACTCTTTTCTGAGTCAGAGTTTCTTCAACACAATATCTACTCTCTTTCCATAACAAACAACCCACATTGAATTTTGAAATGAATCACTTATTTATAATTAGTGAATGGTTGTGTTTGAAAGGTCATGTCCACTGATGAAGGGCCGCTTTTATCCAAACGAACAGACGCGTTTTTTGGATTTTTGACATGTGAAAGCTGTGCAGAATTCTTCGTTGTCTCAACTGAGATTTTGAGAATCTCAGTCGCGACACGAGGCATTAGAAAAGGCTGACAAAAGTCAAATTTCGGTGACTGAGATTAGCGTGTTGCGACTGAGATTTTGAGAATCTCAGTCGCGATAGGGATGTTTTCCCCCGTCTCTCGGTTGCTTCTTATCTCCTTGAATCGGTCTTCTGATTAACACGTATTTTTGGCACGTAACTTAGGTTTTTTCCTCGTTTTTGCTCTGTTTTAGCTCATATTTGGATTTAACCAAATAATTAAGTACCTTGCATTAAAGAAGTATATAAAGACGTAAAAGTACTCTAAATGAATATAATTAGCACGATTTCAATGTAAATTTAACGTATTTATATATGATATTTTAGGTATATTTTGGGCTTAACAAGTAATTAGAAACTCATTTAGAATTTATGATTTCAATTCATTTAGTATAATAAGTAAATGAAATCAAGGATTTCTTTAATCAATTCCATTATTAGTTTTCTATTTTAGGAAACATATTTTGTATATAAACTGTAAAAGGTTAAGTTAATAATCAATCAGTTTTTTATTTAATTCCTATTCTTTTCTTTTATTTCTTCATTTCAGCATTTCTGTTTCTTTTATCCTTGATTAATAGTTCCACAAAAAACCTTTTGATCAAGTGGTATCAGAGTATTAAATCTCGTTGTTGCTTGTGGTTTATGGTTTCAATTTGCAACCAAGTCAAGGTTTCAGACGAAAAACTTGTTGAACCATTAATTTCAGAAAAAGCTCTTCGATGAAAGAAAAAGCAACCAATGGCAGGAAAGAAGGAACATATGCTAAGATTGCAACATTGGCTCAACAAATAGAGCAAATGACATTGATGATGGCTAAGTTAGTAGAGACTCTTGCGAATAAATTAGAAGAAGAGAATCCAAAAGATTCTCATAAGAAGTCCTTTAAAAATACTAGAAACCCAAAGAAAAATGTAAGTTCTAGCGAAGAAGATTTTAAAGAGGACGAAGAATCTACGGAAGAAACTAGTGCAGAGGAAAATAAAGAAAAGGAATCGACTGCTGACAAAGATGGTACATCCAAAACTTTTTTGAGTGGTTTTAAAATCGATATCAAGATCAATATTTCTCCATATGATGGGGTCATTAATGCAGAGAAGTTCGATAATTGGATTGGTCAATTAGAGACTTATTATACTATTTATGAGTATAATAATCATCAAAGGATCAACTTTGCAACGTTAAAGTTGACCAAACATCCTTTAACATGGTGGAAAGCTTATAGCAAGCGTTATAACATAAAGACTATGACGTGGAAGAAGTTTAAAGCGAGCCATAAGAAAGCATTTTTACCCCGTAGGATTCCAGGAAGATGGTTGGTTCAAGTGGCAGCATATGAGGCAGAATTTTGGACAATTGGTACAAGAGTATGGAGTCTAGTTTCAAAATCAGGCTATGGTGCTGGACTTTATCGAGGGCTTGCAAGAATACATTCGTAAAGAGTTACGATTATTCAAAGTTGAAGACTTTGAAAAGGCATTAGAGCAACTTTAATGCAAAGTTATAAACTTTGTTACTTTGGACCTCCACATCATCAAAAATAACACCCTAAAGTTACATACCACTAGAGCATCTTATTACTTCAAATTTTAGTAGCCTCATTTGTCATAAAACACTTCATATTTACTAAATTAACATATAATTAATAAGTTTTTACCCAACAATATAATTAATTCAATACTAATTATTTATTTTTTTGTAGGGAATTCAATACTAATTATTAATACAACAAAAATATTTATCCAATACAATAATTAATTCAATATGCAATATTATTTTAATAAAATTAAATAAAAAAAATGATTATTATGAAATAAATTTAAATTAGTGTGTGACTAATTACATTTATTAAATGAAAAAAATACTCTTGGAATAAAATACTCTTGGCTGTATCTGGTGCCTGTAGCAGATGCAGCGGCCATGTGGAAACCTTGTGTCGTGCTTTGAGGGATTGCCCGAATAGTAGAAAGGTTTGGGAAGGGGTCCTTCCTCACCACATCCTTCCTTCCTTTATGGGGTTCTCTGATATTGACTGGTTCTCTAAAGGCGTTAATGGGAATTTGTTGGCCAGTATGGAGCACGGGGCTATTCTCTTCGCTATTATTTGTCACCAAATATGGAAATGGAGGAATGAAGAGTTATTTGCTGAGAAGACTGTCTTTATTCCTGACCTCCGGTTTTACTTCTCGAAAAAACTCTCTGTTATTACAAAGAGTTTTGAAGGAGAGCCCCTGGTTCACCCCTCCCTGGTTAAAGAGGTCCAGTTAGTTGGTTGGAGGAAGCCCAGGGAAGGGGTTTTCAAGTTGAATACGGATGGCTCCTGCCTTAGTAATGGCAGAATTGCTGCTGGTGGAGTTCTTCGGGATGCTGGTCTGGCTGGCTGGGTTTACCCATAACTTAGGTACGGGCTCCTCCTTTACTGCGGAGCTCTGGGGGATCTTGTCTGGCATTAAACTCGTCATTCGCATGGGTGTTAAAAGACTTTCGGTGGAGTCTGACAATTTGGAGGCTATCAACAAGATTTCGGATAGACAGGCTGTTTGTCTTAAGAGTCAGAATCTCATTAAAGCCATCTTGAGGCTTCGTCCTGCCTTCGATTCTCTTACCTTCTCCCATATTTATAGGGAGCAAAACCGCGTGGCGGATCGCTTGGCAGCTGTTGGGCATGGGGGGATGTTAGGTGTTTCTACCCTTTCCGTTCCTCCTTCTTTTCTGTTACCTTCTCTTCTTGAGGATAGGATTGGGGTCAGTCTTCCTAGACTGATCCCGGGTTAGGTTTTTGTTTGTTTGTTTTTTTTTCTTCCCTTCTTACCAAAAAAAAATTAATTGATTAAAATATGAGTTACATACGACAAAATAACATAATTTTTATGAGAATCATGCATTAAGGTCGGTGACTCCGAAATGTTGCCATATATGTTCAAATAGATCGAGTTTTAGATTCATATTAGTGACTCTACTACGGAGCTGTAAATCTCATGCGAGGTAAGCCGCAAAATCAAGAGCATGTCCTTATCGAAGGTCTTTCATACCGAGCGGTTCATACACTTCTACAGGATAAGTTCTGGAGTAGAGGTGTCGCTCATCTTCGACAATCATGTTATGCAGTATAATACAAGAGTAAATTTCATCAATGGTGTACAACATTTGCCTCATTTCACACTTTGGTGTACAATCTTCAATTTGTCTCATTAATATGTACGAACTTATAGGTGACCTACCACTTTAGTGTACAACAGGTAAAAATGACAGGTCAACGCGAAGTCAACGCGCCACCTCAGCAGTTTGACTGGTCAAAAAGTCAAAAATTGACCATTTAATGTAAATTTACTTTTATACCCTATTCTTTTTCCTTCCCCTTTTCCTTTCTCTCTAAAAATCCTCTATCTTATTTTTGCTGAAAACTATTTAATTCAAATAACAAAAATTATACTGTTTATTATTTATAGAAATATAAAGCGTTTCCACCACCATAGAAAATTTAGTGCCTTGCACCCAAGCCGCTGATAATACATAAGTTATGTGGAAATAGGCCCAGGTATATTATAAAGTTAGCTCTGCCATTTTCCAGATTTCTTATTCTATAAAACAAAATTGTAAGTTTGATTCTTGATTTGCTCATTTAGGAAGCTATTTATATAATTAAAATCATATGATAATTAATATTCAAGGGCTCTTCTAATGTGATTTTTTATTTATTTTAAATATACTTTAATTGCTATATATACAGTATTTCCTTAATTTCAAATCACTTCTTTTTACTAGATGATTCATCAGTGAATCAAATTTTTATCATAGATTTCCATGACTACAGAAAAGTTGTTAAGGTAAAGGAAGGTTTTTAAAGCATTAGAAGCAGTAGTAGGCCATCTCAACGTGTTTCCTCAACACTTGGATCTACTGAGTTCTAAAATAAATCCGAAAAACCTGGGGATTTTTTTTTGCTTCTGGGGATTTTTCCGACATGGTATTTCTATTGCCGTCTTGGATGAACAATAACAATCAATGAAAAAGAAAAAATAAAATTAAACATTTAGATGTAAGGAAAGTTAGAGAGAGAAAAAACATATACAGTAGAGAGAGAAAGAAAATGATGGAAGAAGATGAGATTTTATTAAATATAGGTTGAATCATTTGAACGAAACAGATTAGAGAGATAAGGAAATTGAGGGAGGAAGATGAAGGGGTAAAGTAATAAGGGGTATTTTAGACATTTTAATTTTAAGGGTCCCACATTTTTAAATGAGAGAGATGAAAAAATGATGATGTGGCGCGTTGACTGGTGTTGACCGGTCATTTTAACCGGACGTACACTAAAGTGGGAGGTCACCTATAAGTTCGTATATATTAGTGAGACAAATTGAAGGTTGTACACCAAAGTGTGAAATGGGGTAAAAGTTGTACACCATTGATGAAATTTACCCTATAATACAAGCTTATATAATATCATGCAATTTACTTTGGTCCCAAAACTTAGCTGGTCCATGAACAATTGCAAAGCGGGCTTGTAGTACCTCACATGCTCATCAACATCCTTTCTTGCACTCTCGCGCTTCTATTTGAAAGTGACTTTCTTAGGTTCAACCGTATGTGAAAAGCTTTTTACAAATGCAGCCTAGTCGTGATATATACCATCTGTCAAGTAGTATCTCATCTTGTACAATTTGTTGTTGATAGTGTATTGCTCTTCTAGGGCTACTCCTTGTAATTTGTCTCCAAACAAATGTGATTTGTTTAAGACATTAAGGTCGTTGTTCGACCTAGCAACACCAAAGAATGCATGCCAGATCTATAGATCTTGTGAAGCGACTGCTTCAAGCATGATTATAGGAACCTCATGATCGCCTTTAGTGTATTGTCTTTTCCACCCAACAAGACATTTTTTCCAAGCCCAGTGCATGCAATCAAGATTCCAAGCATCCGGGAACCCATGGGTTTCTTCGTGCATTTGAAATAAGAGATGGACATCAGCAGCATTAGACTTTCGCATATATACTACTCTAAACACCTCGATAATATCACGACAAATTTTTCAGGACATTCAAATGCTATACATTCAACAATTCTGATGTACTCATCTTCACGATCATCGGCTTCTCCATAGGCAAGCATGCAAAGTGCCGCTGTACATTTTTAAGTGGACTAAATCCTTTATTCTTTATTGCATCAACCTTCTATTGGAAATATACTATGTGATTCCCTAAGGCCTCCACAATACATAGGAACAACGGTCTACTTATTTGAAACCTTCTTCGAAAAAAGTTATCATTATATACGGGTTCATCAGCAAAGTAATCTTTATATAAATGTTCTGCACCTTCTTCACGTTTTCGATCCACATATTTTCTATGTCGAGGTGGTGCAGATGGTTCTTCTATTTGTTGCAAGAACTCGCGTTCCATTTGCTCATTTGTTTCGTCCCACATATTTCTAATAGCATATACTCTTGCTTGGTAAAAATTGTTACAGTCTAAATTTGACATTTTTTTTTGTAAAATGTTGTGATTCAAATCTGAAGGCATCTAAATGAATATATAGAAAAAATTTGGTTTTTAATTTAATTGAATGTAGTAAATATGTTGGTTGAATTTAATGTGTTTAGTTGAATGTGTTTAATATGTTTGGTTGAAATTAATGTGTTTATTTGACATAAACTTACCAACCAATGTGAATTTAATATGAATATATTTAATAAGTTGTTGGATGTGGTTAGTGAATGTATTTACTATGTTTGGGCGAATATAAATTAACAACTAAATTACCAACTAAAATTAATTAACAAAAACTTACTTGATAAAAAGACAAACTTACATACTCCCTCCGTCCCACAGATATAGGCATAAAAGTGTTTGCACACTGAACAAGAAAAGTTAGTTAATTGTATTGAAATAATATATTTTATTCTATTTTTCCTAATTTACAATTCTCCTTTTGAAACTATAAATATTCCTACATTAATACTACTACTACATATTGTTAATCCCAACCTAAACCTCATTTAAAAACACATTAAAACTCAATGTTAAACTCGAAATTACTTTTATTCAATAGTAAACAAAACATTTATTGCAATACATAGGTTTATGAGAAAAAAAACATCATGGAGTAACCTGGAGTAACTTGGAGCCAAAATCATGCAAGCTTATAAGTAATTAAATTTGCATTAAAAACACTATCTACAAATTACTCCTACGCCTGTAAGTTTTTTTGGTGGAATCGATTAGAAATGGAGAATTGCCGATTAACATTATTACGTGCGATTTGGAAATATTAAATGCGGCGAGAGCTTTTCTTAATGGACAACAAGAAGATGGAAAATGATGTGAATTTGAATCCTTTAGACTATTGTTAGGAGTTTTTATTTTGATTAATATTGTAGCCTTTCATATTAATGTAATGCATTTTTATTTAACTCTTGGCTAATGTCTGCATTTTTCATATAAACATGAACTAAAATACATTAAAGGACAAAAAAAGTTCATACTCCATTTAGAAAAATTACAAAAAAAAAATGTCAGTCTTCCATGAAGTAATTTGTTTCACTCAAACTTATTATTGGTCTCTAAGCCTCTAACACCAATCATCAAAAAAATTTGGGTAGAAGAATTGTAACATTTCTGAAATACCTTTTTGAATCTCTTGACATTTTGAAATATATCATTCTTGTGTTGGTGGGACATTCAAATCAAGCACTTATATTGGTGGAGCATTCAAATCAAACACTGGTTCTCCATATTCTTCTTTCACAAATGGACTTGAACCATTTTTGTATTGCTCTAAATCCATAAAAAGAATAAATTAAACTAACACTACTGTAGTGAGTGTATAACATATGCAATTTTTATATTGAAAGTGCATGCAATTTTTAGTATTGAAATTAAATGCATGTAATTAATGTTAGGTTAGATACTCAAGAATTTACATTTACACGAATTACATTTCAATGTGTTGGAAATGTAATATTTTTTATTATATCTAAACCACATGATTAAGGGTATATTAGTAAATTAATAAGTTAAAGTTGGTTATATGTCTATTTTATAGGACATCAAAAAGATGAATTTGTGTCTATATTCCTGGGACGAAGGGAGTACTAAATTACAAATATAATACTAAATTGCAAACATAATACTAAATTGCAAACATAATAAATTAACAACTAAATTACAAATAGAATAGAAATTACCATGAGTTTGAAAATCGGACCGGACCGATTGAACTGGTGCAACCGGAACTAGTGACCCTATAAGAACTAGGTGAAACCAGTGACCCGGGATCTACCCAGTTTCACGCCGGTTTTGGTTCAAAATTTTTTTTGCTGCTGTAGCATTTAAATGGGTGAGCTGCTGATCTTTTTTTTTTGGGTGTTCTTATTTATAAAAAAGTTTAGAATTTTAAGGACCAATTAATAATTTATCCCATTTAATTCTTTTTGGGAGACAAACTAAACAAAAATTTAAACGACTTCATTTCTCTTTCTTCTCCTTTTCGTTTTCTTCATTTCTTATTTCCTTCGTCTGATGGAACCTTAACCTGCGATTTGGGGTTTTTCTTTAGCTGTTGTGTCTTCCTCCTCCGGCGGGCGATTTCAGGACCAACCGCCATGGCGACAACGACACTCTATTTTTCCTGGTATTTTCTCTTTTTCCCTGATATTTCATTCTCTTTCCCGTTTTGTGAAGGCTTGATTTTTTTTTGTTCATTAATTTGTTTCTATTAAATGCTTTGTTTTTTATTTGTGAAGGCTTGATATTTGGATTGTTCATTAATTTGTTTATGTTAAATGCTTGATTTTTGTTTGTGAAGGCTTGATATTTGGTCTATTCATTATTTTGTTTCTGTTAAATGCTTGATTTTTGTTTGTGAATGCTTGATATTTGGTCTCTTTATTAATTTGTTTATGTTAAATGCTTGATTTTTGTTTCTGTTAAAATGTGAATGCTCGTGAGGGCTTGATTTTTGTTTATGTTTATTAGTTTGTCAATGTTATCAATGTTTATGTTCATTTAATCTATGTTACATTTTTTTACAGAAATGGAAACCAATGGATCAACACCAAACACTGAAGACCATTCTACTGATAGAACTAATCCTGCAGGGCCAAACATTAGGAAAAAGACAGATATAGGATGGAGATGTTGTATCGAAGGCACTAACACTGAGGGTAAAAAAGTTCTGATATGTTGTTTCTGCCTGAAGAAAATAACTGGGGGTGGTATTAACAGGATGAAACTACATCTTTCAAACAGAGAAGGCAATGTTGAACCGTGCCAAAAAGTTCATGTGGATGTCAAGTTCTTAATAGATGGTTCCTTGAAAGAAAATGTGCAGAAAGCAAAAGGAAAAAGGGCTTGATTAATATAGAAGAGGTAAGAGAACAGAATTCTACAATTCCAGCAGCATAAAAGATTTATGTGCTGCATCCTCCAAGGGAAATAGAAAAGCTTCAGATATTAGCACTTTTTTCAAAGCTGGAAAGCAAGATTCCACACAACCTTATATCAAGGCATGTATGAAAAGCAAAGAAAGGTGACACGACACATATATGGCAATTGCATTATGGTTTTATGATGCTTGCATGCGAATGAATGCACTGATTCACCATTTTTTTAGGCTGCTTTGGGCAAGGTAGAAAGCATAGGCCATGGATACAAAGCTCCTACTTATCATGCTTTGTGTTTCGCTTTATTGAAAGATGCAAGAACACAAGTTAGATTGATTGTTGATTCTTTTCGGCAACATTGGATTGAGTTTAGATGCACAATTATGAGTGATGGATGGACTAATACGAGACAAAGACCGCTGATTAATTTCTTAGTGTATTGTCCAGAAGGCATTTCTTTCATCAAGTCGGTTGATGCTTCAGTTATCACAAATGCAGACACCTTGTCTAATCTTTTCAGAGAGATTGTTGAGATTGTTGGTCCAGAGAATTTCGTGCATATGGTGACAGACAATGGTGCTAATTATAAAGCTGCAGGAAGGAAACTCTCGGAAAGGTATTCTACTATTAAGTGGTCTCTATGTGTTGTTCATTGTTTGAATTTGGTGATTAAAGATATTGCTGAGATGCCAAAGGTAAAAGATATTGCTACTTTAGCTTTAAAATCGCTATTTTTGTTTACAATCATAAATGGAATTTGAATTGGTTAAGAAAAAGAGCTAGTTGGACAGAGATAGTTCGTCCTGGAGCTACCCGCTTTGTTACAACATTTATTGCATTGAAGAGCTTACATGATCATAAGAATCACTTGCAGGCATTAGTGGTATGTGATGACTTCAAAAAAATTCTTAAGATGTCAAAAGGTAAAGATGTTAAACAAATTGTTTTGGATGAAAGATTTTGAAACAATAGTTTGATTCTTGTTAGAGTGATGACACCTTTGATACGTCTTCTGCGAATTTGTGATTCTGATGAAACACCGGCAATAGGGTACGCGTATGAAGGTATGCATAGGGCTCGTATTGGCATAAAAGAATTATTCAAAGGGAAGAAGCAGTTGTACAAGCCTTACACCACATTTATAAAAAATCATTGGGACGAAATGTTATGCCATAGTATTCATGTTATTGTATATTGGCTTAATCCGGCTTTTCAGTATGACAAAAAAAGTGTCAAAAGCCTGAATTATGAAAGCATTTTTGGATATGGTTGACAATTCAAAGCCTTTACAACAAGCAAAAATTGGTTCAAGAGAATGTCATTTATTAATATTTTTATTTTTATGAATTGTTAGATAAGCTTGTCAAACTTATTTGTGATTCTTATCTTGTGTGATATAACTAGAATAGAAATTATTATAACTTTGTATTTCATTCATTTAAATTATTAATGTTGTTAGGTCCAAATTCAAGAAGAGGTCGTATGATCCAGTTGATTATGAGTCAATTAACAAAACCGAGTTTTGGATAGTGGAAGAAGAACAAGAAAGAGAACTTAACATTGATGAATTGGAAAATATGATTGATGAATATCCGAGCATTAATGAAGAACCGGTTTCTATTCCTTTTGAAGGTTTGCTTTTAAATATTAAATATAAGCTATTACTTCTAAGTAAGTTTTATCTTGATTTTGTTATATTGATTTTGTTAATTTAGTGAATGAAGATGAGTCGACAGGGGCGGAGCCAAAACCAAAAGTTCAGAGGGGCTGGCAGCACAAGGATTGTGTAAATTTTTTTTTTATCATTCCACGGGTTAAAACGACATTTTTTATTTGAACAATAATATTTACCATAATATTAAATCAATCTATAACACAATAAATTATTTCTCTAAATTAATTCAATATATAGAAAAAAAATACTTTATAATCATAATCTATCTATAAATAATAATTTATAGAGCAAAGTACATAAAATAATAATTGTGTTTCTCCTATTTTGCAAATAAAGATATATGATTTGTTTTTTTTTTTCAAAACAAAATATTTAAAATTATATTGATAAATTCTGATGACAATCAAGAGCATTTTTTAATTTTTTGAAATTACATTTTATATATTGACAAAACACAGACCTCAAAATCAAATTTAACTGTGTAAAATGTACTGTTAAATTAGTAAAAAAGGTAAAAAATCCTCAATATGATTTATTGTTTTAATTTAGGGAGTTGTTCTTTGGAGGTTGTGTTTAATCGATATATAAGAATACTTTTTTTTAAGATAAACATATCGTTGGCTTTAATCAGAATTTAACTGTGCAATCTTTGTTTTATAAATAAAACATACCACATACCTATATTTGTAAACTTTTAAATCGCATACTTCTATTTACAAATTTAGCAAAGTACAGACATTTTTTTTTATATTTTTCCTAATTTATGATCATAATCTTTATAACATAGTATTTCCTCATTTTCATTTCGTTTAATTTTTAAATAAGAACTAGAAAGATACCATTGCTTCGCTTCGGGAAAGAAATAACGTATTAATTTTTATTAAATTGATTTGTATTTTAACCACTTGAACCACGTGGTTGGTAGTAGTATAGTTATGTTTCTAGGTACAATAGATATATAATAACTAAAAATACAAAAGTTTTCTACACTGAACGCCTACTTAACCAAATCAATATCCGAACTTAAAAACCTGACAGTCCAAAAATTAAAAACAGCTAGCTCAAAAATTAAATTATGTAAATAATTTTGTTCTTGGTTGAAGGATTGAGCTGGGTTGAGAAAACTTTTAAAGTAGAAATTTTTCATAAGTTTAGAAAGCCCGAAGTAGTAATAATAATAAAAAATTCCAATTCGAGTTATAAACTTATGATAAAATTAAGGAGCGTATTTATGTAAAAGTAAATTATTAATATTAGTAGTAGTGTTCATTGGATATTGCATAACCAAATAAATGAAATTGGTTATTCATGTTTATACTCTGACTTATTAAATGTAAGTCTTAGAATGCTTAGAATTTTCACTTTAAAATTTTAGTAAGTTTGGATCTAATAGTAAATATTCAAAAATAAGATAAAAGCTTAGAATGCGTAACGGTATGATTACTGAACTTTACACTTTTTAACATCGGTAGTCACTCAATTTTAACTAACTCCTCAAAATGACGGTTAACGATCTCAAAATGAAAATATTCAAGAATTGAAGTTGTTTAGAATGAAATTTACCATCAAATCACATTTTTTTTAGCTTTCTCTTTCTAAAAATTTAGTTTCTCTCCTAACAAAACAACACCTAAATGACATAAAAACAAAATCTTTTAAGAGCTGAAGTTCCTTTGAATATCATTAACTCTTCGATTTATTTATTTTGAGACCGTCAACAGTCGTTTTGAGGTGTTGAGTAGCCACCAGTGTTAAAAACTGTAAAGTTCGGTGGTCATACAGTTAAGAATTGAAGTTCAGTGGTCACAATATTAAAATGATAAAGTTCAGTGGCCATGGATGTAATTAACCCTCTTGCAAAGCAAAAAAACACCGTCGTTTTCTTGTAGGTGGGTGGAGATGCATGTCAAATTAAATGGAACGGTGAGATGAGAATAAATTTAAAAAAAATTGGGCAAAATTGGAAAGTGAATTGAAGGGTATTATAGGAAAAAATTGAAAAAAAATTGGAAGTGGCACTGTTCATGCCTTCCACTTTTATAAGTATAATATATAACTAGAAGACACCCTCGCTTCGCTTCGGTTAAAAAACTTACTTTATGTATTTAATAAATTTAAAAATAAATTATAAAATAATAAATTTACATTTTAACGAAATAAAATTGGCAATTATTTTATCAACAAAAAGGAGTATAAAAAAAATTATTCAAGGAATGTAAAAGATTTAGAACATAATATATTTTTAGTTGTATAATATAAATTTCTCATATTTTATCCAAGTATAATAAAGTGATGATTTTTATGTCTATCCAATGGTATTTTTTGTAACTTGTAGATTTATACCATTATTTAAAGTTAAGTCTATTTTAGTGCAATTTTGTACATATAGTCTAAATTGATACTTCCCCCAAAACTATAGACCTATTTTGGTACGATATCCCTAAATTAAACGTTTTGATAGAATCGATATTTAGCCAAATGTACGAAATTATAAATTTAACATTAATGTTTTCAATTAAGATTAATTTTAGCTATATCTTATTGAAATTTTTTAAAAAAAAGCTAGATATAATATTAATGTTGTAATACATGCTTTTCAATTATTAATCTTTTTTCGTAAATATTCCAGTTCTCAACTTTTTTTCTATAAAACTAAACAAAGAACACTAATCTTCTTTCGCATGTATTGCCATTTTTTCAGTTTTTTCTATTGCCAAAGCAATTTCTTATAAACTGTTCATTTGTGTTATCCCTCAAGAAACGCAAAAACACAATTGCTGCTTTGAAATATTCAATGAATGTAGAACTATGTTCATGTTTATGATGTTCATGTTTATAATAAATGCAAGAGGTTCATATTCATCACTACTAATTAGATATAATTTGTCCTACCAAAAAAAATTAGATATAATTTGTTTGGTTAAATTAACATGTGCACTATTCTATACCTATCATCATCATACTATTATTCTTTTCTTCCAGTTTATTTTATTTTCTTATACCAACTAAATTAAGCAGCTGCATACAATTTGCTTGCATTTAGCTATTTTACATCTCTCATTTTGCTTGAATTGTGATTAATTTGGTATAGACCCATTGACTAATTAAGCATACAACATTATCCATTTTGACCAAGACTATACCCATAACTAAACTACTTTCGTGCAAATATGTTAATAACTAATTAATCTTGAAGGCTTCACATATATAGGGACCTAATTCCACAAATTAACTTGAGTTGCTATTTCTATTCATCACCAATCTAATCTGAAATGCAATTATAAGTAAAAAAAACAATAGCATGTGATTCAGTTCAAAAGCAACATAATGAGAAGAATAGAGAACCATAGAATCATGCATATGAACTTTAAAAAGTGCAAAACAATAAAAAGTCAAAGCACCAAATTAGCAAGTTGCAAGAAAAATCAAAACCTTCAATGGTGAAGTGTCAGCTTCCAGTCATCTTAAAAAATATTGTCTTTTTTTCTTCTGATCTATTTACGGAGTCAAAGGCATTTCCTTTTTCTCTTCCTAACTAACTAAAATAAAAAAAAATTCCATATTTTATAACCTTGTTGACTAAATTCCCAATATATATTCATCCAAATTCAAAAACATCAAAACATCTTACCTAATATTATCCATCACATGATTTTACAGATATAAATCAAACTTTCATCATATTTTTCGGGCAGCCTTGCCTCTTTGTGATGTAAGCACATTTTAACACACATTTAGCATGTAACACATGAATACTCAATTTGCCGCAGCAATGGTTCAAATGCTAATCCATGACCATTTCCTTTCTAAAACAGAGGAAATAATGATTGAAAGAGAAAATGGGAACAACATGAAATGAGATATAGAGCTTTCTTACCAAGTTAGTGTACATGGAAGCTCTAGTTGTTAGCTTTGTTCATTGATCCCATTCAATCCATCTGAAAATGAGTCAATGGCAGAACCAAGATAAACAAATGGCAGAACCCAAGAAGATGATATTTATGGATATAATCAACCATCTTATTGCAAAAGTAAATACAATGTAATTGATATTATAAACTGCGAAAAGGGAAACAAAAAAGATTAATGAGAAGAAATTCATCAGAACTGACTGCAAGAAAATAGATCACAGATTTATAACAAAAGCTAAACTTACACAGTGACCAGTGAAAATTGGAACTGGATGTAGGTTAAAAACTACAAAAGTATATGTACACTTCAAAATTAGGTAAACATAAAAAAACAGATTAAAAATACTGAATGAAGAACACAAAAAAACGAAGATGTGAATAATACCTGTTCTCAAAAAGATGCAAAGAGCATATCCATTCAAAAAGGAACCAACTAACTCAGAGATATGTGCATTTCAACCATGGAAATGATTCGAGTTTTCCTGTCTATAAGAAAAGACATGTGAAATAGCATTAATCGAAAAATTAAATAAACATATCTAAAGAAAGTAAAAGTAAAAAGCAATGAAAATTGAAATCTACAAAAAAAAAACCATACCTGAACCGTAGATAACGGTTTTCTGAGCCGAAAAAAAAATTATAGGTGGGCTAGCAATCTGAAAATGGAAGGGTCATTTATTAAAAAAAATCGAAGGATCATAGTCAATAAGCATTTGAAGGAATTTTAAGAGTGTAATGATGTGGAGATCGGATTCCTCCAGCATAATGAGCAATCGATAATCGATGATAATAATAATAAAATGTAAATCATAGCAATTGTCTAACCAAAAAGGTTCATCGAAAATCATATACAAAGTCTGACAATCCACAGAGAAAGATAGCTCCTCAACGTAGAAACCGCCGGAAAAAAATAACAACTGTAATGGAAGAAGAGAACTTACTTAAAGCGATCCGAAACGATTTCGCCATCGATCTGGAGTCGCTTTGTTGTCACCTTCTTCATTTATAAAATCCGATGAAAAATCCATGGGAAAGTAATCTGGAACCGAAGAAGATAGACGATGAAAGCACGTGTTGCAGTTGAGAAAAAGGGGAAATGAAATGAGAGAAGCTGCTGGAAAATGATAGGGAATGAGTGGAATAGAGAGATGAGAGAAGCTCATGGAAACGATAGGGAGTGAGTGGAGTAGATAGCATACAACCCTACTAATGTCTAATTTACTGAAAGGGGCTTTAAAGAACGGTGTCGTTTTTAGGAGAATGAGAAGTATTTCTTTAAAACCTCCAAGGGCAACATGCAGAAAAGTTGTTTTATACGGCTTAAAAGACAATAAAACCAGTTGATAATGATGGAGAAGGTTATAAGGGCTCAATTGGAAAACTAAGAAAAAAATGCTCAAAAGACAATAAAACCAGTTAAATAGAAAACATGCTGAAGATTAGAAGGGCTCAATTGGAAAAAATTGGCTAAAAGTTCCAATTTTACTGTTAGAGTCATTCAACTTTAAAGTATAGAATAGATTATATTTAATGAATTAAATTATTGAACAACTGAAAATATATAAATTAAGTTGGAATTAAAGTAAAATAGTTTCTTAAAAATAGTAATTGATTTTTTTTTGAATCAATAGTAATTGATTTGATATATATTTTTGTCAACTTGAAAGCATTAAAAAATAGAATGTCATCCACACACACAAAACAGTCCAACAGTGAAGAGTAAGATAAATTCTTTTAAAAACCTATTCACAAAATAAAATATTTTAAAAAAATTGAGCTGACATACCTGTTGGTTGGTCAGTTTTCAAAGATAATAAATTACAAAAGAACTAAAGGTCATAATTGTCAATTGACAGAAAACAAAACCCAAACAACCTTTACTCTTCTTGTTCCTCGCTCGCTGAAACCTTCTTTTCTTCAAGATACAACCATGGCTGGAGGGGCTCTAGCCATGGAATATCTTGGTGGAGTCGGGAATGAAAACTCCTTTATGGAGTTTTCCGGCGGGGCCGGAGGGTCGGCCGACCCTCCCCGCCCCCTCTGGCTCCGCCCCTGTGAGTCGGTGATACCGGATGAAGATAATGATGATGATCTTGAAATTAACGTTGATGATGAAGATTGAATGGTTTATGGAAGAAATGAGTGATTTGATAATTGTTTTTTTATTTAATTATTGTAACTTTTTTTTTTGGATTTCATTTAGCTTTAGTCTTGAATATTGTATCAAACTAATTTGATGTATTTTGGTGTATGCATTATCATGTTTAATTTATTAGAATTTTATTATATATATATATATATATATTATTTATGACGTCATCTGATTCGACCAGTCCGGGTCAATTGGTTGAATCCATTGACCCCTGAACCCTCTGTCCCATTGGTTTGATGTCCGGTCTAGTTTTTAAAACCATGGAAATTACTTAAAACAATCATATTTGGACAAAATATATGCGCACATTTTATCGTGTTGTGCCTTCATTGTTGGATCCATATCGGACGTACCTTTCTCGAGAAAATCGAAATCTTTAGCCCTAATATTTCTGGTCTGATTACGAAAAAAAATTACCCATTGATCCACTAATAGTTGGTTTGTTCTAATATTTTTCTTTTGCAATTCCATAAAAAAAATCTTTTTCTACCAAGTTAGAAGATATACTCGCATTTTATTTTTCTTTAGCAGCTTTTTTAGCGGTCTTCTGCCCTATTGGACGTGGAGGAAACGATTGTACATCGTCCATTGATTCGTTAGTTGAACTATATTCTTCCGTGGATGAAAGCTTCATTCTTTTTGTAGAATTTCCGTCGTTGGCAAATACAATCAAATGGTCCTTGCAAGAAATATCATGGTAGTCCATGTCACGTCCAGGTCTAAAAAAAAATTAATCTTTATTTTTTTTAATAAATTATAATAATTAATCTTTATTTTTTTTAATAAATTATAATACATATATATTTGGGCATTAATTAATTATATTATTGGGTTTAATTTCATGCTTTTAGATGTAAATCAAAAGTTTTGGGTAAGTTTTATAGAAAATTATAAATAAAGAGGATCAAGATCAATGTTTCACAATGTCCAAAACATATATATACATGTATGTATACGTGTAAGAAAGAAGGGTTAACAAGTGGGAGTTGAGAAATTAAAACAAAATCATATAAATAGATGTGTCATGTGTCTAAAATTAATAATATGAAATATATGTATGTGACATGTGGCTGTTTAAGTGTCAAAATTTGATGTAATAAATACATTGATGACATGTGTTACCTGGCATGAAATTTAATTTAATTTTGAGTGGAAGAACAAAAAGAGAGAGAGTACAAAATGATTTGGGGGGATTTGAAATTTATTATTGGGATAGGTTGACATAAGAATGTCAAAGTGAGAAAAAAAAAACGAGAGAGAGAGAGAGGGGATCAAAGAAAAAGAAAAGAATCGGGTTAATGAGGTTTTGGAAAACCGTTTTTTGGCCGACAACGGATTATGTCGGTGATCGATGACGACGACGTTTTGGATCAACTGTCAGCGGATCATACGATTAATTTTCGGTGACTGACGTCGATATTTCGGTAATTGTATTTTGAATCTAAATTATTTATAAAATATTATAGGTATGATTTTAAGTAAGTTTGGTTTTGATAGTTTCGTCAAATTTTAATAGATTTACGATTAATGATTTAGCGTCTATCAATTATTAATAAAAATATAAATTTTAGACTAGTTGTCCTTTAATAATGTGAAATTCAGTATTAATAGATTTCTAGCAATGTCACGAGTCTAACTGAACCTTTGATCGGAATTAACGAGATCAGTTTAGTTTACACGTTACGATTTCGGTGACAAACGAGAATAGTCCGATAAAAGTGTTGGGTTTAAAATTTAGTTATAAGTTATTTGTATAATATTTAAGTGACTTTGATGTATCGAATTAAAATAAATTATCAAATTAGAAGGATTAATACTGATATTTGTCAAATTAGAAGGACTAATACCGATATTTACCAATTAAAGTCGGTGTAAAGTTGAATAATAAAAATTAGTAGAATAATTTGAATATAAAATTAGTACGAATAAGACATCTAGTAATTTAACGAGTCTAAGAGTAGTTCAAATTAATTATTCCGTTTAGAATTTTGTTTCGGTGATCGGAACTAGTCCATTAACAATATTTATTTTTAAGCGATATTAAATTTTTACCGATATAATATTTTGAGCTATTTAATTTTTGAAGTTTGATTAAATTATGAATCGATGATTTTATATGAAATTTTAACTATTTTAGTTATATTAAAAGATTATTTGATTTTAATGATTGTGATTATTTTTGTGAAAATAGTTATTTTATGTCAAATGATTTTACGGTTATGAAATAAATTGGAAGTTTGACTGTGAAAAGAGATTTGAGTATATTGTGATTTATGATTTTATATATATCCATCTAGAGTAATCCGGACGGGTGGTTTTGATATTTGAAGACCATGTTCAGTGAGGGACATGGCCTATGTACACAGTCTAAAGACCTAGTCGGGTATCGGCAGCGAAGTGTTGGGTAAGACCAATACGGGATTAGGCAAGGTTAAAGAGACGTCTCGACTATGTGGTTATTGAATTGATATGTGTGGTTATGGATGGATACATAAAGGATATAAGGTTTTATGTTTTCGGTTATGAATTGATTATGACATAAGGATTTACGAGTCTGATTGATTACGAGTCTGATTGATTACGAATTTGGTTTGATAAAACGTTTATTTGATTACGGATTTCGTTTGATAAAACGTTTGATTGATTACGAATTGGTTTGATAAAACATTTGATTAGTTACGAGTTGTTTTGATAAAATACCGATATAACGATATCGATATTTATCTGTGATTTGATTTGATTAGATAACGTGATTCTAAGGTTTTTAAGTTTAAGTTTTATATTGTCGAATCGATAAAGTATTCGCGTATACATAATAAATAAATTACGATGGCCTGAATAAGCGTTTTGGTCTATTTTGAAATTAGGTTAAGCTATTAGGAAATTAAATTAAGCTTTTAACGGGTTAATCGACAAGTTGAAATCGTAGATCAGGATATTAAATATATGGCGAATAGTAGTAGCGATAAAACGAAATTATATAGCTATAAAGTGAAAGTCTATTGAATTCATCAATGTCTCAATAAGTTGAGAAAACTACCTAAAATAGGTAAGGTAGAACTACGTGGCTTTGATTCCCGGCTTAAAGATTTAAAGTACGTTCGGGATACATAGGAAGCTTGATAGAATTATCAAGTCCAAGCCAAATAAATAAATAAACTTTAGGTAGTCTGAATAAAATTTTATCATTTAGAAAAATCGATTCGCCTTCGGCTTTCAGACTGTTAGAAGTTCGTTGTCATATTTTCCCTTCATACCCGATGTCGTTTGGGGTCGGGTGTGACAGTCCATATTTTAACAAGTGTCTTCCATGGGACTCTTGATTCTTATGTCTTCTCATATGAATAATGTATATGGAATTTCTTGTGTTTATTGGCAAATTTCTTATTTTAGTTACTGAAGTGTCAAGTTAGTTGTCCAACTTTTATTTTTTTAGATTGTTATGAAATATAATTATTTCTAAACTATACAATGGATGTGGAACATATTAAATTGGACGTTTATCAACTCATATTAAATTGGATGTTGGTGAAGTCAACTCATATTCAATAAAAGCATGATGGCAGTACTCACAACTTTCTCATCTGAAAAACTATCATCATTAGAAGAAGAATCTGAACTACTTTTTGTGTTGGCTTTCATAGAAAGATTCTACAACTGACCCATTCTTAGCACCTACTTGCTTCTTCACTGGAAGAACAGTTTTGACACTAGGCTTCTGAGAAAAAATTGAACAAAAACATTATGTAAAATTAGTAAGCAACATTTATGTGAATTCTCTACTAAGGCTATCTTAAGCAATATATTCTCAATGTTTATCAAATAGCAAACAAACAAACAAATATTATTAATCCTTGTTACACTAAAATGGCCATTTGAATTGTTCATGATAACTTCATAGACTAATTTTACCTTACCCTCTTTAGATTCATCAACATAAGGATCTGAACTGCTGCTTTTTGCTTTCCTTTTCTTTTAGGGGGGGGGGGGGGGGGGGGGGGGGGGGGGGCTTATAGCTGAGCGAAGCGAAAAACATATGAAATAGAAAATGATTCATCAAAATATCATTTGGAGAGAAAGCTTGTGTTTTTCCCATGTTGTTGGATTTTTTTCTTGAAGATTTCCTTTTTCCATGTGTTGAGCTACACTAATTTGTCTATCAAGTAATATATTGGTAAGACATGATGGTACCTAGAAAGACTTAGCTTAAAATTGTTAACAGAGAGTTTGGTTTATATTTTGGAATCCAAATCGAAATTGTAAGGAATCAATTGAATTGTAGACCGATATCGAATTACTTGTTGGACTTAGTCCTTTTGAATAAGGAAAAGAGATATAAGAATAACATTGCAATGGCCTTTTGAATAAGGAAAAGAGAGAGAACAATAACATTGCAAGGGAAAATATTTTTAAGGATCTAGCCACGGCTGCAAACACCAGCATACACCAGCATGGTGAAACTTGTCCATGCTCTTACACCATTTGAGGTATTAGAAGATTTCTCCATTTTTTAAAATGAGGCAAGACAAAATTACAGCAAAATTGTGGGGAAAATAGCAACATAAATAGAATTTAAAATTTGGGATTAATGAATAGTGAACGAGGAAATGACATTTCAGCTCCATCGGTACTGTTTTAGATTATATATATATGAAGAGAACTAGAGAGTTTTTAGGAGATAAGTTAGAGATTAATCTAAATTCTTTATAACTCTTAGATATAATACGAATAAAAATAATCTTTTTATATATAAACATAATAATATAATTAAAATTAATATATTATATTATATTTTTTATAAGTAAAAAAAAGGAGGAAGTGACATCTCAACCTCATTGTTACATATTTTATATTATATGTAGATTACTGACAATAATTAATTAATTAGAAGAAAGGATTCGAAGGAAACCAATAAAAAATGCAATCCCTCTTCTTCTTCCTTTTGTTTTCCATTTTCTTCAACGAATTCTATTTTGTTGATCTACTTTGAGGAGGACGACGGAAGTATGTCTTTCTTCTTCATCCTCCAACCAGGTTAGGTTTCTGTATTCTTTTATTATTGTTTTTTCTTTTTAGTCTGTGTTCATATATTTTATCGGATCTCTTTATCAGTCTAAAATGTATCTGCTTTCTACTATTTTGTCGTTTATACTTTTTTTTCCGATTTAGCAAGAACGGAAATGGTTTATCTTATCCGTGGATCATAAATCTACGTGGTTGCAACAAAAGAAATGACTCATATCCAAATGTTCGGAATGACCTAAATGGTGAAATTTGGATTGCATCTACTTTTCTATAGATTTCGATTTACGAGAAATATATGTTTCATTGTTGTTTTGTGTTTTTTATGCCTTTATAGCCTTTTTTGCTCTATATAATCATTTTAGTCTTGTAGATCTTGTAAAGTATGATTCTTTACGTTGTTTTCTTGTTGTACTTATTGTGTTGTAATCTAATGAAGTTATAAGTATTTTCGTAAAAAAAA
The DNA here is from genome assembly GCF_963576675.1 of Euphorbia lathyris. NCBI lineage: Eukaryota > Viridiplantae > Streptophyta > Magnoliopsida > Malpighiales > Euphorbiaceae > Euphorbia > Euphorbia lathyris. Next base: position 89,078,813 of record NC_088911.1, on the reverse strand, counting down.
CTAAGAAAATTCTAAACCAAATGATTATAATAAGGCGGTTATCTAAAAGTGGCTGAACAAATGGATATATATATATAGATTATACTATAAAAGTGAAGAGATTGAACAATACAATTGAAATATTTTGCCAAAATTTTCTAATTACACCCCTCATTCTTTATATATCTTGCACTTTATCTGTCCTTTTCGTCATTTTAATTCTTTCTCATTTTATTCTTCAATTACCCCTGTCCAAGAAGAAGTGATGTAGACATTTATGTAATTAGCACACTTACATCAAAACGACGTCGTATCTTTATAAGTAATTCAGACATTTCTTACCCAGTTGTTTAGGATTACTCCTAATCTTTCAATCACTTCTCTCTTCCTCCATTTCTCCTACCAAGGCTGTTCTTCTTTCTAGCCATTTCTTTCCCTCTCTTATTTTGTACTACTGGTTCATCCTTACCAATCTTCCTCATTCCTTATGGAATTACTTTTGCCTATTCGGAATATTTATGACCCTAACTGTTCCGTTTACAAGACGACTAAAAGCATCTGAAGAAAATCAAGATCTGTTTTTCGAGTGTGCAGACGACGATGGTTCGACTTTCACTCATGCGTTTCAAGGATATTGTTTTCCCGATTCCTATCCGTTTATGAGAAGACACTATTAATAGATCGGGAAAAACCGTATGTTCTCTAGTTCAAACGACGGTGGTGGTGAGATGTTGAATGTCTAAGTTTCAGATCCGCATGGATCTAGTTCTTCACAATAAGTTTTTTTTTCTTCCTACAGCTTTCTTCTTTGTAGTAGAGGTTGAAGCTTTTTTCGTATTTCTATGTCCGGAATAATTGCGATTTTCTTATTATAGTCATCCATTTTTGCTTTAGTGCGTGTTTAGGATTTTATTTAGTTTTGTTTGTTTAGGATAATTAGATTTCTTGGTTTTATTTGTTGATATTCAACCATTGTAATTTTGTTCTCTTTTTAGAAATTTAACTGCATGTATGAATTAATTCAAGCTTTCTCTTTATCGTTGTACTTACCATGTATGAATCAATTCAAGCTTTCTCTTATATATTTGTATTTTCATTGATGAGATTATTTAATTGTTTTCTTTTTCCCTTTGAAAATGTAGACATTTAATTAGTAAAACGAATTTATAGAATGTTATATACATGAAATTAATTTTTAGCAGAGTATGAGTTTGGAAAATTATTAATAACACACATTTGGATGTAACAGTGTGGATTCACACATTTCCATCTTTGTTCATTGTTCATTTGTGGCATGCACGTGCTATTCTTTTTCTCTAAGCTCTTATATACTAAAATTATGGATAAATAATTTATTAGTCTCCACATTTTTACGTAATACACTGTTTTATTCCCCTATTTTGAAAAACACATTATAAGATCTCTATGTTTTGCCAATATTAACTCTTTGATCATTTTGTCTATTATTTTTAGATTTTTAACCGAATATATCTTAGCTTTCAGGACAGCCATAGTAAAATACAAAATCACCATGTTACTCTGTTATTTTCTATCTGTTTATTTTGTCTATTATTTTTAGAGTTTTAACCGAACATATCTTATCTTTCAGGACAACCATAGTAAAATACAAAATCACCATGTTACTCTGTTATTTTATATCTGTCTATTTATGCCAAATATAACGGTTAAAAAATCTAAAAAAAAATAAACAAAAGAACCAAATGGTTAATATTGATAAAAGATAGGGATCTTATAATGTGTTTTTTAAAATAGGGGAACTAAATAGTGTGTTAGGTAAAAAATGAGGGACTATTAAATTATTTACCCTAAAATTAATTAAGGGAGATTAAACTTTTTATGGTTTGTTTTACAATGTTTCGACCTTAAATTTATCTGTTTGTATTTTGTTTCTATGCAAGAGAGACAAGCTGGTAAAATTATAAATTAAAAAAAAAAAGCAATTTACTAATTATTTACTTTTCATGGTACTAAAAATATATCTATGTTTTTTTGGAGAAATACAACGACAGCTCCACATATAAAATAACATCAATATAGGTTTAACGTTTAAAAAATAGTATAAATTTAGACATCGATAACGGAACGAGACACGTTTTTCATGATTTTATTTAGGGATAAGGTACCAAAATATGTTATTGGTTTTTTGGAAAGTACAACGAGAGCTCCACGTATAAAATAGCACCAATATAAGTTTAACGTTTAAAAAATAATATAAATTTAGGCCTCGATAACGGAATGAGACACGTCATTGATATTACTACGTTAAGTTCTATCAATTGTACGTGGAGAGAGAAATCAGAACTTGGCGGAATAATAAGAATGACGTATCCAATCCTTTCTTGATGCCTACAGAGTTGAAAGATATTAGAAGGCGTTTGGTTAAAATTTTGTAATCGAAATTGTAACCGGAATCAGAATGCTGCGGAATCAGAATCAGAATCAAAATGCCTATTTATTTTTTTTTGTTTGGTTTAATTCAAACTCGGAGTTGAACTGCTTTTAGAAATATTTGGTTCAAATATTATATCTGAATACGAAAAAATTATAATTAATTAAATAATAATTTATTTAACAAGGTAAATAAATATAAAAAACAAATTGTGGAACAAATTAAATAATAATAAAATAAGATTTGTTGATAGGTATTTAGGTGAAATATGACTATTTTATATATGAAGCTGGTGAAAACAATTTGTGGAACATGTTAACCAAATTAAAGGCTCAAGTGATGGATTTTTTTATTAATTTGTTTATTCAATATGGACAGGCTGAAAGCAATAAATGGTTGTTGAAATTTGTATAGAAAATAAAAGAAAAAAAAATAGTATCAATGAACTTTTGGATTTTTGCAATGACATTATTAAGATATGGTTTTTTTTTTTTTTATGAAATTAAGATATGGCTTTATTTTCGAAGAAAATGACAGTTTCTTTGTGGATTGACTAATACAGCTAAGGAACGGGTACATGTAATAATTTTTTTTTTTCAAAATTTACTCAAACATAATTTAACCGTCATGTTTTTTTATGGACAAAAATGACACAGTATTTAATGCTTGCACACAGATTTTTATTTCAAAAAAATAAAATAATTTTAAAAAAAATTAAAAATACGAAAAGAATAACAAAAAAGAAAAGAATATCATTATGGCCTTGTTTGGTAAATAGCGTTTTGGGATAAAAAGAGCGGTTTTAACAAATTTTAGAGGTTTGACCACTGAAACCGCTGATTGGAGTGTTTGGTGGAGAGAGGTTTGAGAGAGAGTTTTGGGATGAAAACGCTAATTTAAAAAAAACTCTTAAAAGGAGCTTTTTCAATTAGCGTTTTGGAATAGTAAAATTAATGGACTTCTTTAACCCTAATAGATAGACTCCCTCTTTTTCTGTGGGCCTAATGCATACCCAGCCCCCTAAAGTTGTCCGTTTTGTTCATTTAACCCCCTCACCTTACGGGACAACCCTTTAACCCCCTAAACTCCATAAAAATGGTATTTCTCACCCCCTTAACTTGTCCAAATTTGTCATTTTACCCATTCTCAACTCATCGAATATCCTATTTACCCCATTAACTCCATAAAAGTGGTATTTCTCACCACTTATGATCCTATTTACCCTCTTAATTTCATAAAAATGGTATTTCTTATCCATTTATAGTAGTAAAAAAAGTTGAATGGAGAAAGAACGAATAAAAAATACAAATAACAAGAACATTAATATAAACAAGTTAAATACATTATATGTAGGGATAATGTACCGAAATGGGCCTATGATTTTTGGGAAAGTATCAATTTAGGTTCCACTTTTATGAAAAACATAAATATAGGTTTAACGTTTAAAAAAAGTTATCAATTTAAGCTTCGATAACGGATTGTAAGGGGTGAAAAATACCACTTTTATGAAGTTAATGAGGTAAATAGAACATTCTATGAGTTGGGAGGATAAATGGACAAGTTAAGGGGGTGAGAAATACCATTTTTATGGAGTTTGGGGGGTTAAAGGGTTGTCCCGTAAGGTGAGGAGGTTAAATGAACAAAACGGACAATGGGTGTGCATTAGGCATTTCCTGTGCCAAAATTAATGCCCTTATTCGTCTTTTTGCACAAACCGCTATTATCAATAAGCTAATTTTTACCAAACAGATCTACACAAACAGCTAATCAAATCAGCTAACAGCTAATTCTCAAACAGGGCCTATATCCTCACCAAAACAATAGCTAGGTCATTAAAAATAATAGTATAGTTATAATAAAGTAACCTCATAGTAGATATCTTTTAAGATTAAGACATAAGAATTAAAAAACGGTCCGGCTAATTTATGTCTTATGGCATAGGATAAGGTATAATTAATACCTCTTAATATTTAGTTTTTCTAGGTAATTCTATACTATTAATAAAGGTAAAAAACGTAATTAAGTCTTTGAATTTTACTCTTTTAATAAATTTGGTTCGGGGCTTTTTTTTGGTCTGTGGTGGGGGTGCCAGCATAGCTGAGATGTCCGCCGCTTACCATTCCTCGCTAACCAATCTTTAATCAAAAAAAGGATCAAACTCCTAAATAATTATTTTTCCACATTGAGCCCTTGATCATTAGACCGGAGCATGGGCCGGCGTGCCCGCCCGGCCCGTCCAGAACCAGACCCATTTAGAAGGGCCTGGACACATAAAAATGCATTCAGGTCCGGCCCAAGCCCGTATAAGCCCGTCAAAAACTGGACGGACTTTACATATTTTACATCGGCCCGACCGGATACAATATGCTGTTTTATAATATTATGTAATTATATAAATACTTTTTTTTTTTGAAACAATATAAAATTAATTATAATTTTATAAACAAAAATATAAATATATAAAAATTTGCTTAACCTAATTTCCTACATCCAAAAACGCCGCACAACAACACAAGCAGAGAGACGAGCCTCTTCACGCCGCAGCCTGCAGGAAAGGAAACCCTCCTTCACCCCGTTCTTCACCGCCGCCGCCGCCGCCGCAGGGAGCCCTCCTTCACGCCGCAGGTTTGTTTTCTCGACTATCTCCTTCTCCCTCTTTCTTCTCACTCCCGTTTTCTCTCTCTAATCCTCTGCCCTGTAATTCCCGTAATTTCACTGTGTTTTTGTCATGATTTTGGTTTGTTGCACTGTTTAGTTCAGAAAGATCCATTGCTCTTTGATTTTGATACTGTTTCATTTTTTTGAACCGTTGTTGAGGTTATTTGAAGTGTGGCCATATCGTATGAAAATGATATTTTTCTTCCTCCTTAGAACTGATAGTTTTAGTTTGAACTGTGATCTTTCTCGGCTTCACTAAGTGTTTGGTTGTTCACATACATCTCATTCTTCTTGCTGTACATATTTTTTTTGGCTAGTCAAATATCTATGGATTCAGTTAAGTTCACTTGCTTCGTGGTTCAGGACTATGTTCTGTTTGCATTCGTTTTAAAATATACAGATGGGCGATGGGCTTGGACGGCGGGCTTGGTATTTATATCTCAGGCCCGGGCTGGTCTGGGCCTGGGCTCATCAGGCTTTATTAAAAGCCGACCCGAGCCCGACCCAGTCCGGCCCATGCCCAGGTGATCATTGATTTTGTTATGGATTTGGCCCTTATTTAAATTTCCCGATTTGGCGATTCTAATGTTGAAAATCACGAGCCGAATTCTAATTTCGTTTTAGTTTTTAATTTTTATCTCTCCTAGTCAATGAGCTCTTATTTTTATTTGCCCATGTCAACAAGCCGAATCGGCCTAAAGATGTATGCAGTCCAAACTTGACGAAAAAGTTAAATAAGGGTCCAATCCATAATAGAATCAATGATTAAGGGCTCAATGTGGAAAAATAAATGATAAGGGGCTTAATCCTTAAAACAGCCAAAATTCAGGGGCTTAATTATGCTTTTTGTTATTAATAAAATATAATTAATATTTTCACATAAAAATAATAAGCACTATACTCATTTGGTAATTTTGCAGAAAATTGTATTATCTCAAAGGTAATTTTGCCCCAAATTTTGAGTTCCATGCAATAGGATGGAGGAGGAAGAGGGTGTAAGTGAAAGAAATAGAAAATAGAGTGACTGTTATGAGAAAAAATAAAGCTCTGATTTTAATGGAGTTTGGGAAGCGCATATGCATTAATTTTTTTTTAAAGCAATAAACCTGTGCCTTAGCCTTTGTTTGGGAGTTTCGAGGTTAATGGAGGTGAGAGTTAAAGGAGGTAATGGAAAGGGAAAGGAAGTGATGGAAAAGAAAGTTAAAAATTAACTTTGTTTGGGAGTTTATAGGATGTAAATGAGGTTAAATATTTAACTTCGTTTGGAAGTTTTAATATGGAGGGGAAGGAATGTTAAATTTGCTCTGCAGAAATAAAAAAATTTACTTTACGTTACTCCCAATTTGGAGGTTAGAGTTTGGAGGTTAGAGGAAGTAAACATTTAACCCCATTAACCTCCATTTACTCTCAAAAAATAACTCCCAAATAAGGTTAACTTAATACTTAACCTTCCATTACTTCCATTTCATCCATTAACCTCCTCCCAAACAAGGGCTTATGGCACATGTTAGATTTGCCGAAAAACGAATTATGATAGTAATAAATTGTTTACATTAATAAAGGAGAACTATTTAATGGCCCATGCCCATTAAGATTTGGTTCCTCTTTCGAAAACCCTAGTCTTTCAACTCCAGACTGCAAAGGTATATCTCATCTTCTCCATACTTCTCCATTTCACGTATCACCCAACTTCCTGTACCGGTTATCTGTGCGTTATAGTTTAACTTAGCGGTTGTGCCCCAATTCTTTTAGGGGTTTCAGTATACAAGTGAAGATGGCAAAGTCGAAAGAGAGGAAGGCGAATGTGTCTGGTAGGCCGAAGCATTCCATGGATACCAACCGTAGCAATGCACCTAGCAGCGAAAAGCGTAGTGCCGCCACCGTGCGACGCCTCAAGATGTACAAAAATAAACCTGTGAGGAACAGCAAAGGGCATATTTTGAAGCATGAATTGCAGTCCAAGGAGCTGCCAAACACGCGCATCCAACCTGATCGTCGTTGGTTTGGTGAGCTTTCTCAGCACAACAACTTGTAGACATGTATTTTTCACCCTTTTTCTGCTGTGTTGATTGGTCCAATTGTTTCTTATATATTGAAAATATGTTAATTGAAGTATAGTTATTTATTTGGACAACTTTGTACAGACGGTTGTTTCACTATTACCATGTAATTTTTGTTTTTTCATAATCTTGTAGAATTGAATGGCCTGGAATATCTAATTACTAGATTTATTGCAGGAAATACGAGGGTTGTAAATCAGAAAGAGCTTGAATTCTTCCGTGAAGAGCTCCAAGATCGGATGAAAAATCCCTATAATGTCATATTGAAGGAGAGAAAGCTGCCACTGTCCCTTTTAAATGACCATCAGAAGGTATTATTTATCTTCTTTATTTCTTATTTCATTTTTAGATGTGGAGCTCTCATATGGTGATATTTAAACCTAAGATAATTTGATGTTTTTAGTAGTTATAGGGAACCTACAGAGACAATATGAATAGTCATACAATTACTACGATTTATGTTCTGAAATGCCTTACCTTTATGTTTAATCTGTGAAGCAAGCCAGAGTGCATCTTCTTGATACAGAGCCTTTTGGGGATGCATTTGGACCAAAGAGGAAGAGGAAGCGCCCAAAGCTTTTAGCTGCAGATTACGAGTCTCTAGCTAAAAAAGCCGATGGTTCTCAGGGTAAATTAACTGATTGCTTTTTGTTGGGAACTAGGAAAGTATGGGATCTCTTCATATATCTGTTGTCCTTCTTCTCTTGATAGTAAAGGGTGATTTTTTCATTGTATTTTTGAGATTATATATGTGGTGTCGTGTTACCAACAAAAGAGAAAGATAACATACTGAATTTTTATTTTTATTCTGCAGATGTTTTTGAGGAGAAGCATAGTACTTATGCATCTGCAGAAGGAGATGAAGAAGATGGGCTAAGGGACCTGGTTCGACATACAATGTTTGAAAAGGGCCAAAGCAAACGTATATGGGGAGAACTCTACAAAGTTATAGACTCATCAGATGTTGTTGTCCAGGTTATTACATTTCTCCTCGGCTGAATAAAAGGACATTGCATCTATTTTTCTCAACTGTGAATAAAGATAAAACTTGATGTCTGAGATTTAACTTTTTTATGCTTTTTAGATGCTTAATGAAGATTTGTCATGCATTATCATTATATGGCTGGTGTGCACTACGTGCATGCCTGCCTTGACCTTTGCAGGCATATGGAGCTATAACTGTTCTATCTTGATCAAAAAGTTTGAAATCAAAATGTCATTTACATTCATTTTTTTGGGTTCTTCTCTCTCTCTCAAAGAATCCATTTGGTTGTTTGGAAGAAAAATTCTGAAACTTTTTTCTCTTCAATACGTTACAGGTTTTAGATGCCAGAGATCCCCAAGGCACTAGATGCTACCATTTAGAGAAGCATTTGAGAGAGCATTGCAAACATAAACACATGATTCTTCTGTTAAACAAGGTCAGACATTTTTATGTTTGATGTTTTGATTTTTCTTCATCTATTTGTTCTTTGAGTAACTTTTGGTGAATGTTGTTATGCTCTCAATCAGTGTGATCTTGTTCCGGCTTGGGCTACAAAAGCGTGGTTGAGGATATTATCTAAGGAATGCCCAGCTCTCGCATTCCATGCGAGCATTAACAAGTCTTTTGGCAAGGTACATAGTATTACATCAATCTTGAAATTACATACCAAAGTACTATTGCTTGGCTTCACTTATTTATCTCTATGTTCTGTTTGATATGTAGAGTCCAACAATCTATTGCGTGTTTACATATATACTCAAGTATTTCTTATAGATAATTTCTGTTCTATGCATAAAATTGATACTTGCAACCACAAGCATACATTTTTCCTTCGACAATGTTCTTTTTCTGCAATGACATGCTGGTTACATGGTAACATAGAACTGTTAAGAAGAAATAGGAAAAATTGTAGTAAGTAACTAGATTCAATCTTCATTTAATTTTTCAAACTGATTCTTGTCAAGTACAGGGTTCTCTTCTATCTGTATTGAGACAATATGCCCGCTTGAAAAGTGACAAGCAAGCAATATCAGTGGGATTTGTTGGGTATCCCAATGTTGGAAAATCATCAGTTATCAATACATTGCGGACTAAGAATGTAAAATTTCTTTCCCTTTTAATAGTTGTATTTAGTTCTTGATATCACCTAGATGTTTCAATATCATTGACACATTTATTTATTTCTTTAATTGAAGGTCTGCAAGGTTGCTCCTATCCCGGGGGAGACCAAGGTTTGGCAGTATATTACATTAACAAAACGGATCTTTTTGATTGATTGCCCTGGAGTTGTTTATCAGAATAATGACACCGAAACTGATGTTGTATTGAAGGGTGTGGTAAGTATCTCATCTGTTAGCTTGCATAGGCGCTATATGGCTGTCACTCAATTTCTTCAGTTCTCTATCTTCTGCGAGTGTTGGATCTATGTTCTTTTGTTAGGATGCTTGGAGGCAAATGTTGTGGGAAAAAAACTGAAACAGAACAACTACTAATCATCCCTGTTTTCTGCGAACATAATATTGAAATGAGTCACTTGACCCATTGTTTTCAAGGCGACGTGTGCTTGATCTTGCTTTCAGTGCACATAAGTTACAATGTTTAGTTAATTGCTTATGTGGATGATCGGGCCCTTTTGCAGGTACGTGTCACAAATTTGCATGATGCTTCTGAACATATAGGAGAAGTCCTGAAACGTGTCAAGAAGGCGCACCTTCAAAGAGCATACAAAATAAAAGAGTGGTGAGGAATTTTGGTTATGATTGATGTACTTGGTTAAAGTCAAGTGGTGTTAGTCATTTTTTTTTTTGATAATGGTGTTAGTCATTTTGAATTTAGAAGCTTTTCAGAGCATTATGGCCTTCTGGTGGATTGTTTACTTGATATCACCCTATGCAGCCATAGTTGTTGGTGTCAATTTCTGCAATCTCAAAGCCTGAACTGGCTTTGCTCCAAAAATAATGCTTGATTGCACAAAAAGGATAACTTATTGAATCTTAGAACTTTGTGGGGAAACTGTTTGTGGTATATTCTTCACTTCATGCCTAGTCAAGTTCACAATATTTTAGATTTTCTATCCCTTAAGCATTGTTTCTATTCTGGATTTCTTTTTGTTTCTACTTTACTCTCTGAACTATTGTGGCTATTTTTTCAGGGTTGATGATAATGATTTTCTATTTCAGCTTTGCAAATTATCGGGGAAACTTTTGAAGGTAGATTTTATCTTGAAGTGCTTGATTGAACAAGTTTTACAATTTGATACACTTTCCAGGATACAATTCCATGCTATAAAGAAAAACTAATCGGATTAGAGTGTTACTGAGCTGACAATAATGAAAATATGCCATTTGTGTTTCATATTTTTCTTTCTAGAGCTTAAGGACCTTTTCAGATAAGCGGAACATAACTAACTGTAATTAATAACGAGCTCAAACTCCTAGAGCGAGTAAGCAGACAACGTACTCAAGAAAAACCAGGTGTGAAGTATAAACGCCTGAAAGATTTTTTTTTTACTTTTTTTTTTTGTTTAATATGGTTATTCTGTGTTTTTAACTCGGGCCGTTACATGTGTAATTTAAATAATTAGGGTATTTCTGTTGTTTCCAGCTCTTTCAGAATAATATTTATTTCATTTTTAGATCCTTAGTTCTAGCCTTCATATTCTAGGAGTATATGTTTCTTTCTTTTCAGTTTTCTGTGGAGTCCTTGACAGGATTAGAATTAGTTCGAGTTTCTCTAATATTAATTAGAATCTTGAAATACTGAATATTTTATGTTTCAGTTCACGATTAATTAATTAAATTTCCATCAGTTCTTTGAGTTGTGTGATACAGTTCTCCTTATCTGTGATTTCTGTGCGGAGCGTAGGTGCAGTTGCTTCTAGGTGGGGTGCTTAGAACCCTTACCTTTGCTACATTTTCTACCAAAAACCAGCCCATTCACTTCTTTTTGAATATCTACTTATTTTCCCATCCATGCTTGCCATCATATAGAAGTATAACATTTTCAAGCTTCGCTACATCAGTAAGTGCTAGTGACTGTAGGGAATAGAATTCTTACTAACCTAAACGATTATCATCCCGTAGATTGACTGCACTTCAGGAATGTTACATTATTTATAAACATGGAACTCATTTGGAAGACTGTGGAGAGCCTTTAGCATTGAAAATGAATGCATAAGAATCAAACAATCAATTGCACCAGCTTTTATTGAATATCTTTCAAATATATTGTTGTGTACAGGGTGGTGAAGCAGATTTGATGACTGCAGCAAAGATGGTTCTTCATGACTGGCAGAGAGGTAAAATACCCTTCTTTGTTCCGCCTCCACGTCAAGAAGATGAGTCGTTAGAGAAACCAAATTCATATGGTGTGGATGAGGAGGCTGAGGGGGAGGATAGTAATAAAAAATCAGCTGCTCTTAAAGCCATTGCAAATGTCATCTCATCCCAGCAACAAAGAAATGTCCCTGTTCAGAGGGATCTTTTTAGTGAGAATGAATTGAAGGGCGATGGAAGTGATGCTGAGATGCCTGTGCAGCCGTCAGAGATGGGTGATGAGCTCCCAGCTGAAGACGATGAAATAAATGAGGAAGACGAAACAGCTTCAGAGGAAGACGAAATAAATGAGGAAGATGAAACAGCTGAACCGTAGTTGAGATCTACCTGTTTTAGATTGTGTTTTTTTTTAAATAGACAGGTAACAAATTTTGTTTTTGGTATGTAAGAGTAATTGATTGATTTGCTGTGTTGAGAAAGGTATACAGAGAGGATAAAAAATATCCAATGTTTTGGTGTATCAACTCAAAGACTAATCTCATTACAAATCTCAATCGTCAAATGTTTGTAGTTATTGTGAAATAAGTTTTGGAGTATATTTCACTCGGCAAAACTTGTAAAACCGTGTCACATTTTATTAAATTGCTAATGGCTGGCTGTCATATTTTTCATGTTTCAATCTCAAATAAGAAGAATAATCTCATTTTGAATTTAATTTCCAACTCTCCTCCTAGTTACCTCAATCTTAATTTAGTTTTAGATATCTAAAAAGCTGGGCAAGTTTTGTTGCTAAGTTCGTCAAAAATTACCGATCCAGTTGGAATTCGTCTAATTTGAAAAATGACAATATTGGACTAGAAAGAAATAATGAGGATGAAATTCGAGCTGGATTAATCCAATAAAATAAAAAATAAAGTAAAATCATGGATATAAGATGAGTGAAAATTGTGGTAAAACCAATTGTAACAATATGTCCCAATACCATGTAGATATTGTCTGCTCTGGCCCAATTCCAACACATTGGGCCTCACGATTTTAAAACGCGTCTGCATGTATTGGATTCACATCTTACGAATAAGTCCCAATCACTTCCTCTTCATTTTCGATGTGAGATTCAGTTCATTCCTGCCCCCATCGCCATCCCTTAGGGCCACTCCTTGCTCAGGCCTTCTACCCCGGCGCCACCCACTCCGGACCAGGTCGTTACAGGTCCACCGGTTTTGCCTGGTTCGTTCCCGAACCATACATCGTACGTGAAGAGTCAGCTCTAATACCACATTTGTCACGACCCAATCCAGAATTGAGGCTAGTATAGATTAAAGTTAACTTAATTTATGCGCATTTTGTTAAGTTTTTAATCGATTATATTGAATTGGAGTTTTTGTATCATAAAATTAATAGATTCTAGTAATTTGGATTTTTTTATATAAATAATTGAATGGTTTTTAAGTGATAAAGTGAAGTTTATGCATTAAAATATGAAAAGAGTTAAAAACACAAAGTCAAGAAGTCAATAGAATGGGGTCAAAAAGTCCCCTATCTACCATTAAGCTGCAACAACATGAAAAGTTAGGATGAGTTTGGTTTGTTTAGGTTCCTATTGATTAGGACCTCAACTACTCGAGGGAACAAGTAATGCACCCATCCTATTTAATTTAATGCACTCATATGATTTATCATTTTCAATAACAATCCTTCATCTTCATACTAATTGTTTTTAGACTCAATAATTTATTGATGTGTTAGATCAGTATCAATGCTAACTGAAAACTCTAAATAATATTATAATGAATTACATACTAGAGAATACTTTTGAATCTTGTAGTAAAAATAGAAAACGAAAAGAATTTGTTGAGGCCTACACGAATCAATTTACTCAAGACATAATTTGTCTGCTATAGGATAATCGTCTTCCGGAATACAATAATACGTTAGTCGAACTCAATCGAACGTATAGAATTATCACTAGAAAAGTACGACTAAGAAAGAGTGCGAAAATTTTGTCTCTGTGTGCTAAACTGAAGGAGGATTAGAATGAGGTACTGGAGGAAGTAGAATTAAGTTTGGCAAGTCAAGAATTAATTCTTGAAATTAATTCAATTAATGATAATTTAAGCCGTTTACCTTCACATTTTAGAATTTGAAAGGATTATGGCTGTTGAGAAAAAAATAAAAAGGATATTCAAAAATAAAAAAAAAATAAAAAAAGGATTGGGCCAAAAGGTTGCAGGTCCGAGATGGCCCATTCTATCCAAGTCAGAAAATCAGAGACTAGCATCTTTGAAAAATAAACAACTAAAAATGCTCCTTCCAATTTTTTTTTTGAAATTTACACAAAACATCTTGTATTAGTCAAAATTTACAATTAATGTAATTGTATTTTGTATTTTATCAATAAATTAACTTTTTTTATAATACTAACTTTTTCAAAAATACATGCTTCATTTCACTTTTGTCAAATTATACTGTTAAAATATTATTTTAAATTTCTAATTATTGTTCGTTTTTTTAATGGAATATTTACGAAATCCCCATAAATAGGATCAAATCTTATTTCATGGTATTTACCTCTTTCTTATTCTTAAGCTTTCTTACACGACTCGAGCAAGAAAAAGAATCATGAATGCTTCTTCTCATTCCAGTCTTGGTCTAATCGGGAGCTGGGCAGAAGGAAAAAAGAGGCTCCTAGCTAAAGGTAGCTTGTCTCGCCCAAGAGGTGGGAAGAGTTGAGAACAAAGTGGTGAACAGGAATGGGAGAAAGTGTTAGTTCGGGAAAGGAATCCTTGCCATAACTAGAATAGCCTGAAATCAATGTTGAGTCAACAATCATCGGGAGGGCACCACCAAGCGAGATCGAGACCAGCACTTGTATAGGTTGGGGAAAAAGCCCATAAAAATTGAATTTCAAAACCTGGAAAAAGGGAAAAATAATAATTACGTTGAAGCCATTCTAAAATTAATCAAAGAGCAACAAGTGAATTCTTCATGGAAAATTAAAGTTATTTTGTTGAAAATCATTAGATCGATTGGAAAAAAAAAAGAAATCAAACAATGATAAAGAAACAACAAGTGAATTATCTTCATGAAAATCATTAGATTCAATAGACATATAAATGGATTCAAAAAAAAAATGAAATAATTAATCTATGATGAGACATTTGTATTTAATTACTTCAAATGTTAGAGTCATAATTATTAAACGAGGTCAGAATACACGTGTCTAAATGTGAATTAAGAGTCCTACAGGTGACATGAAAGATCAGATTCTTAATATAAGAACTCCATATAACTAATTGGAAAATAAAGAAACACATGGAGCATTAATTCTCCAGCCAAGTTACAATAAGGATACTTTATTAATCAAAGTATTTTAAAATTGATTGTATTTAGGACACTCACATTGATAAGCTTAAGAGGGAGTTTGAAACTTCATAATACCCATTGGAAATCGGAATTCAGAGAAGAAGACGTGGCAGCCATGCCCTTTCGTTCTCGTCAGCCTCAGGTGCCTCTGCCTGGTTTGGGGGTCGAAACAGGCTCTTTCACAGTGTTGGATGGTCCTAAGAAGACGTGGAAGGATTTACTTAAGCCACATGAAATCGATAGAATGTGTCGTAGCCGTGAAGATTACAGGACTGATGGCAATGTTTTGATTGATTATGTGAATGAAAATAGATTGGAACCGGTAGTGTCCATTGATCCGATTTCATGAAATTCGGCCAACACACATAGAAGGGAAGAAAAAATTTATATGTCCGTTGCGTTTACATTTATCTATTTTTCTTCATCGACTCCCATTCAGATTCTGATAGCACAAACACTAAAAGCAACATTTGATAAATATAAAATTATTTTCTTAAAAATCGTGAAAGGTGATAAAGCTAAAAACAATGTTTGATAACGAAATATTGCTTATTCAAGTTAGGAATTAAAAATTAGTTTAATTTTTTTTTTATAATTTGTAACTTTTGTGAAAACAACTTTCACAAATAAAGTTGAGCTTTTTGATAATAGAAATACCAAACTCATCCTCTATATCAATAAGGTTTTTAATTAACATAATATCAAGAAGTAAAGAGAGTAGATTTCTGCTATTAAATAACCGAGAATTCTCGGTGAAGTATGTTCATAGATTAGCGAATGAAACTCTTCACTTAGTTGCTAGGTGTTTCCGTTCTAATGCTAATTTTTTCTTTTCAAATGTAAAGCCAATGTGACTATCCTTTTCGATTTAATGAAAGACTTCAATTTATTTTTAAAAAAAAGTAAAGAGAGTATATCAAATTAAATTCTTTTTATTAATCGAATTTTTGATAATTTAGTTAAAATCAAACCCAAAATCGAATTGAATTGAATTGCAAAAATATTTAAATTAAATTTATATTTAGTTCGATTGACTTTGAAATTCTGTTATATTCAAATATTCAAACAATTATTTTATTTATTTAGAAACAACAGAATCAATGGCTATAAATTAGTGATTGTAATCAACCACCAGATGATTTTGTTAGGCTATGTGACACCCTAAATTATATAAGCCTTCCCAACAATCATGGGTCCTAAAATATTTTATTATTCTTTAATTTCTTTTTCTTTAACAAAATGATACTGGATAGCAATCATCGATTTACTCTTCCAAAAAAATAATCGTGATTTTAAGTTAATATATTAATCTTAAAGAAGATAATATCTTCAAATATTTTAAATAAAATAAACTATGATAATGTTGGTGATATCATCTTTTTCTAGGTAAATAAAATAAAATAAAAGGGTTTAAGAAGGTAGTCAACCCAGGTATGTAAAGTAAAATTTGTCTTCCATTACATAATACTAATAGAATAATATGCATGTTTCATAAAATGAAATAATAATAATATGCATGCACCTTCATGCCTCACCGTTGCTAAATCATTCGGTAAATTCGGTGCCGAAATTCTAAAGTTTTTTTTTTTTTTTAATGCTTGTATTTTTATTAGAGGAAAGAATAAACACAACAAGCAAAATATAAGGGCATAAAACTTCACATAAGTAAAGGCTAAAATCCATACACGAAGGGATGAAAACGACTACAAAAACCAAAGAAAACTATAAAAAGTATAAAAAAACATCAAACAACAATATAACATATACTTCTCGTAAATCCAAAACTTATCTTTCTTTTTTCTTAAAAATAAATTAAATAAATTGTAAATATTATAAGAATGTTATAAACAATAACAATAACGGTAGATTCTATGATTATGTAATCCGTATATCTTTTAAAATTTAATTCAAAATATTTCAAGCTTTTAAAATAGCTATTCAATTTAGTTCATGAAGGATTTGTACAACGTATAGATCCAAATAGCAAAATCGAATTACCTTTTATTTACTCAATTTATATAGAAGAGAATGAACAACAGTCTTATATAATTACCGGTTACGTAATCTTATGTTAAATTAATTTTGAAAGAAGGTAAGGCTGCCGACTTTTGTTCCACTAAAACCTCATCACGGAGCTTGCAAATCTCTTAATCTTTCTTCATCATGATGGCTTGGTTCGCTCGAATGGCATCCTCTATCTCTCATAGCCTTTTGTCCTCAACCTCATTTTTCTTCTCATCCAATTCGGTCGTGGCTAACCTTACTTTCTTAAAAGCACGAGTCCCATTCTTCTTTGCAAAAGATTATGATCAATATCTTTCTCATTAATCTCCAGAGTATATATACTACCATAATTCCTTAATCTAAGTCTATATCTAATGTTATATTTAAGGTAACAAGATAATACATAATTTCTTAATCTAAGGCTATATTTAAGGTAACAAGATAATATAATATATATATTCTAACATTCTTGTCTAGGATACGAGCATCGGTCAGTTCGTCATTGGTCAATTCCAAATCTTTTTAGAGGATGGAAAGATGCTTCGAAGACAACCGAATGGTTTGATTCTGATTCACCAACTTTTTCTTCTGATTATAAGAGCACTAGGAAGTATTAAAAAGTTGATGGAAGGTCTTCATTGTAGCAGTAAAATCTTGCAAATGAACAAGGTCAGGGAACTAGAACTTGGGAAGACAGAGATGAAAGGAAAGAATCATACTTGAGCAGAACGAACGGTCAGATCAGTCATCTTTTGAAGATGACTTGTCAAAATGTGCTCTCTTGTTGAAAACCAATTCGAGCCCACCCAAATCATAGGTTGTTTGGGGATTTTGAAAAGTAACATTCGAAGTATACTGACGCTCCCAAAGCTGGAAAAAACCAACAAGTTAAAAGTAGGATGACAATAAGAATAAGACGAAAAGGATAATGCATACCTTTGCAGTATCTAATGTTGAAACACAATTTCCACTACATTTTTAATTATGACAAAAATCACATTTAAGGATTTAAATTTCCATAAATATTTAATTGAAAAATTAAATTAAGATTTAGTTTATACTCATGAGTTTGTTAAATGATGAAATATAAATCAAAGTGTAAATATCAAAAGTCCAATAGGTTTAGAAGGCCCTAAAAATAATAGAGGCCCAACAGCTCTTTTGTAATCCGGAATCAAAAGCCAGAGACTTGATTCAGAGAATAAAAAAAACTCTCAGGCATTTCCCGAAATAGCAAAAAAGACAGGAGCTAGAAGCTCTATCAGCAAAACGTCTCTCTCACATAACCATTTGTGGAAAAGACAAATAGCGTCTGCAATGCTAAAGAACCAGAAGCTGCTGGTCAACATTAGACAAAAATCTGATTTCGTCAACAGCCCTTTCCTGATTTGTGCCTTGTGACCTTTGGAAGACAAAAGCAAAGACAAAAGACAGAAGAAAGAAGCCATTTGAAGCTTTCCCTCCAACGATAAAATTCAAATTCAAACGTCTCTAGATCAAGCTTACACTATAAAAGGCAAGCACAAAGCTCATTTTCGATGTTGATCCAAAAAACGCAAATAGAGATTGAAAGCATTCAAGCAAAAAGAGCAAAAACAGAAAGATACACAATTCAATGTTCATACTTGTGTAATTCATTTTAGAGAGTTCTTAATCTGTGTTCTAGTTTAGAACAAAATCATCAATTATATAAATGACAAGAAGCTCTTCTGTTTACTTTGGTTTTAAGTAAACACTTAGAGAGATAGATAGATAACTGAGTGTGGAGTGTAAAGAAAGGTACTTTACAGAACCTCTGTATCTATTGTAAAGGTTTGTGCTCTACCGTTGAAAGATTTCAATAGTGGATTAAAACCCAGAAGAAGATATTCTAGGGACTGGATATATGCAGGAGGCTGAACCAGTATAGTGGATTTCTTCTCAACATTTCCATGCAATAAAAGCGAACTTAGGGAAGAATTCTTATAGAATTTGAAGCCTGGAAGAAATTGAAAATTGAGAAGAAATGTGAGAAGATCCAAGAAGAAGAAAATGTTTTGCATTGTGCCTCATTTTATAGAATCCGCTCGTCATGATGGTGAAACAACACCTTGAATAGAGGTCCTTAGAAATGGCGCTTCTTGGAACTCGAAGAGTTTTTTCCTATCTAATCCTAGATAGGGTGACTCTATACACGTGTCGTGTTTGCTATGGATATAGAAAACAATTGAAAATGATGCCTGCAAAAAGAACTGCGCATTCTGTAGAAGTGACATCAGTTTTAAGGAGTGCATTTGGATGTTTCACGTACTAGGAGAGTATGATCAGGTGCAACATAGGAACATAATACATATACTAGCACCTAGTTTCTAGTTCGACTATTGCCGAATCATTCTCAAAGTTTTTTTATTCTTTAGCCTATAAATGGGCGAAGCTCTACAGAACTTCGAAAGCTGAAGGGAGGTGATGTTTGATACCATGCAAATATAAAGGATTTTAGACATGTTCTCATCAAGAACAACAAGAACACGTGACAGAATGAGACATTCAGATCAAACCACGGTAGGATGAGTAACTTCCAAGACATGTGGACCATTGATATGTGTTCCAAAACCATTCTAGAATAGGTCCCCAAATTAAAGCCTAGAATTCATGGAATACAGTTTTGTCAGATTACAAACTTTCTTCATTACAACAGACATCCACCATTCATAAGCTGACACATGCCCTAAAAAAGAATTAGAGAGTACATCTTAAACCGATTACTAGAACTACCCCTAACACCTTATAAATAGAACGTGGTATCGCACAATTAAGGTACATATACACATCTTTTGCAATTCATACTTAGTTGCTTAGTGCTAACCTTCATAAACTCTGCTAACTTAAGCATCAGAATGAGGTCATCGATCCCAGGAATCTCAACTTTTGTTAAAGCACTACTCACAAATTTACTCGTATTAACTAGCATTGAGAATATTCTCATAAGTTCAAGTTCTTGTTGTGTTTGGGGACACATTTCAATAATGAAGATCACACCCTTGGTTATAGAGCTATTTACAGGTTTATAATTTTTCATATTGAATCGTTTAAAATCTTGCTGATGTTTGTCTCTTGAGACATGATCAACAAGTTTTTTTTTATCGATTCATTGAAAGCTTAACTCTAAGAAATATGCAGTTTTGTCCATATCTTTCATTTCAAAACTTGACTCTAACCAAACCTTGACTTAACTCACACATCCAATGTCACTTCCAACTGTAAAGTCTCATCAACATACAATGACAAAATGATAAATTTACTTCCAGAGTTCTTTATATATATACAACGAGTTTCTTCCAACAATTGAAATCATTTGATATCATCTCATTTTGAAATCAAATTTATCATTTTCTAGAAAATTGATTAAGACCATAAATTTACCTTTTTCAAATTGCAAATCTTTTGTTCGTTGCATTGCCCTGTGAAACCTACAAATTGTTCTATGTAGATTTTTTTCATCGAGTTCTCCGTTGAGAGAAGTAGCACATACATTTGATATAATACTAGATCTATATTTTTCAGTATAGCTAGATAATATTATGGACGTAAACCACATAACAAATTAAAAAGTTTCTTCAAAATCTATTAAACATGTTGTATATAGCCCTTAACGACTAAACGAGCCTGGTATCTTTTAATACTATCCTTAGCATTTGGCTTGATTTTGAGAGCCCACTTATTTGGTAGATCAATTAGTTTATAAACATGATTTGATTTCTTAGTCTTTATAGTTTGGAGGGCATGAGGCATTAATTGATTAAATTAATTAGTACGTAAAGAAGAAGTGGAAGAAACTAAATTGATTAGGTGGGTGTAATTGAAAAGGACATAAAACGCCAATCTCTCCATAAAGGGCGACTAGAATAGAATAATTTTATATTTTACTTAAATTCAACCTCCCATCCCATCCCATATCTATATTAGTTTTAGTTTTCATCAATTTGACCTGAAATTTGAGATAGCCAGAATTTTCTTTTACAAATATGGACTTGTGAAACAAAAATAGATTTTGCAATAGAAATTAAACGAATTAAATATCACTACTACTTTAAACTTTTAGGCACCTAGTCTTACTTGCCTTTTTCAATCTGTTTTCTTTGCATGTGAAAATATAATCACGGGGACAACGACAAAATTTAGTCAAATTAATATTTATTAGATATGCTTTTCCTACAATTTTATTTTATTTTCTAATTAGTAAAATCCCTTATATTAATTAAATTACTTTCTTATTTCATCATCGAATACGATTAGAAGCTGTAAGTTTGCAGCTAAATTTAAAAGATTGATATTAACTGTATTAAAATGATGTCAAAAATTATAAATTAAATTGAATAATTGAATTCACAAGAGAAATTAAGAACTTACAATAAAAGATGAAAAAAATAGTAAAATAACTAAATTACAGTATGGAAGAATTCTGGATTCTGTCTTGTTTTTATGTGGTTGTGTCTTCCTTCTAAAAAAATTCTTTTTATACCGACTTTCCTTTAGGTGGACAATCAATTGCCACTCCCCACTACCCTTGATCTGTAACTGCTTTTCCAAAAACTGTTATTTTATGTATTGATAAGGTACCAAAATAGGTCTAAGGTTTTTAGGGAAGTACCAATTTAGGCTCAACGTTCAAAATAGCACCAATATAGGCTTAACGTTTATAACATAATATCAATTTAGGCTTAACGTTTACAATATAGCATCAATTTAGGTCCCACGTACAAAATAGCACCAATATAGGCTTAAACTTAACGTTTACAAAATAATACGAATTTAAGCTTAACGTTTACAAAATCTATCCAATTTAAGCCAAACGTCACAATTAAATTAATCATATTATATTCTTTTTCTATTAACTTTATATGTTATCTTTTTATGTAGTTCTATTTTCTTATTTATTATAATATAATTAATTAGTTTTTTTTACCCATTAAAACCTTATATTTATTTTTCATCAACCATTCTATGACTTCGAAATTCTATGGCTCATATAATATATTCAAACTAAAAGTAATTGAGATTATTATCTACAATTTCTCTAAACTTTGTATGTGAATTAATTTTATTCCAAAAAGAATAAAGTAACTTGAAAAAAAAAATATGAAAGGGAAAAAGACAAATTGGTCTTCCAATTTCCAAGTTCCTAGAATCAATAATGATGGAGAGTGATGGTGAATATCTTCTGACAAATGAAAACTAAATTTCTCGATATAGTTTCTTCCAAAACGATGGCGTTTCCTTTTCGTCCTTGCAGCTTTTAAAAACAGTAACTACCCTCTTCTCTCATGTAGTCAAATAATTTAATATAACACCTGCATATGCTGGCACGTTAGTGTTGCCATACCAACAGAGAGAAGGAGAGAAGAACAACACTAACTACAATCCGCTGAAGAGAGTGTTCAACTGAGATCTCTTCTTCTTTTCCTCTACTAACAAACACAATAAAATCTCCACTGCTATTTTTTATTTTGTGGGATCAAAATTACTTTGTTTCTTCTATTGCCATTGCTTATGTTGGATGCTGGATCTGTCTTGTTTAATAGGGTTTTTGAGAAAAATGTAGGTATTCAAAAGAGATTCTCTTGCGTAGGGTAATAGTGTGGAGAGTGAGAGAGAAGAGGACAGGTGTTTATATAGTAAGTGGAGTCAATTTTGGGTTCCTGTAAGTTTTTGGCGTTATCTCTGTTACAACGGTGACAAAAAGGAGTTTATTTGCTGTGCCTGTTCTGTTTCTTTTATGCCAGCGGATTTCAGAGTTTGGAATTATTTCCAGGTTTGCTTGGATACAGCTTTTCTTTTCTTTCTTTTTCTTGGGGCCTCTGCTTTTATAGTTTAGGAAACGGTGAAGTACATCTTTGAGACTTGTCTCGTTTCCTTCCTTACTGTTGAAGTGGAAATGGAAAGGGGTTCTGATATTCTGATCAAGGATTCATGTTCTTATAGTTAGTGCAAGTCCCTATATGAGTTTGGAAGAGGAAGTGTGTAAATGTAACAAAACAATTGCACTTTTATTGCGTTTCTTTTAAGAGAGGAATATTAGGGGTTTTTTGGTCTATGAGAATTGCTGGCTAACATGGCAGAAAAAGAAAATACCTCAGAGCTGCGATCATTGGCGTTAACTCCAACATGGTCAGTTGCAACAGTGTTGACACTTTTTGTGGTTGTTTCTTTGATTGTGGAGCGCTCAATTCACAGGTTAAGTCATGTAAGTCTTTTCTTCATTACTACTTTTTAATGTTATTTCTATTTTCCAAGTTGTTTACCTGAATTGTACTGTTCTCTATCATTATTATTGTTTAAAAGTTTATATGGTCTTTCAACTTTGGTTCCCTTCATGTATTTGTGAGCTCAGGCTTGTCTGGTAATGTTTTGTCATTTGGGTTGAATTAACTTTCAAATGTTCTTTCAAGTTTTCTGAGGTCAATCTGGTCTAGTCTTGATGCCAAAGGATCCAATATCCAAATAAAGAATGAAACTCAAAAAGTGCTTTGCATTCAAGTTTTGGTGAAAAATGGAGATTAATTGGGCCTGTGCTTTGTTGAATGGATTGTTATTCATGGACTACTTTTGCTAATACATGGTGTGAAAAAAGTCTCAATTCCAGAATTTTTAGTAGAAAGATATATGTAGTATAGATAAGCTGAAATCAGGATATGTTCTCACAAACATAATAATCAACTGAGTGCAACATTATCATAATTATTGTTTGGTCCAAATTTTAGTATGTAAACTCCAATGGCTTTTCAGTTAATATTATATTTGTCTGAGTTTCAATAGGTTCAGTGTTTACTATCACACTTTCATTTCTTTGTTGCAGTGGCTGCGGAAAACTAATAGGAAACCTTTACTAGCAGCTGTGGAAAAAATGAAAGAAGGTAGTTTGCCTATGTTCTATTCAACAAAAAATATTTCAGAAGCCTTTTTTTTCGGTTTGTTTGTGATTGAGTCTCTAAGTAATTTAATTTCCATGACTTTTTTTTAATGATAAGTTTTTGGATTGTCTTCAGAGTTGATGCTGCTTGGATTCATATCACTCCTTTTAACAGCTACCTCAAGCGTGATAGCTAATATCTGCATTCCATCAAAGTTCTATGATAGTAATTTTGCTCCTTGCTCAAGGTCTGAGGTTGATGAAGAAATGGAAGAAAATTCATCCGAGGGACGTAAACTGCTTATGTTTTCTTTTCATACTCTCCCTTCCCGGAGATTCCTTACTGCCTTGGATAAAAATACCTGCAAAGAGGTATGTCATTTATTTGTGTGGAGTATAGCTCAGGATGAAACTTCAAATATTAAATGCTTTTGGCAGATGCGATTTCCTCATATATATTGTTTTAGTGATTGATTAACATTGAAATAACAATTGCTTAAGAGTCTTCATGACTAGACTTAAAGAACCTCAAACAGAAAAGAAAAGTAATCACCTAAGGAGTGCATTTACTCTATCAGGAAGGTTCTCTTTCTGAATGCTATGGCCAAAATGCAAATTTCGGTCTTGGTACTTGGCCCAATATGTATATATGGTCCCTGAATTTCAGTTTGGTCATTAGTCCCTAAAATCTTTTATTTGGTCGAAATTGGTACATGATCTTATTTATTTACCTATGATCTGTCAGATATAATGATAATAAAAGCTATTCTTGGACCTTACCTATCAGCTTAAAATGTTTCCTTAACATGATCTCTCTTTCTACAATCTATTTAAACCCTAGTCAGTGTATGGTTGATCGCAATGCCATCCGAATACTAAATTTCCTTTTTACCAATAATCGGTAGTAATGAATTTTAAGTCAAACAACTCTGTTATAGCCACCATTTGTGATCAAATCAAGAAGTATAAGGACTAACTGTGAGTATGACCAAATTGAAGTTCGACCAAATGTACACATTGAGCTTTGAGTTTTTCCATGCTAGATATATGATTGAAAGCTTTTATTCTTACATATGATCTGTTGAATTCCTTTCTCTTTATATTTGAAATGCATTATGGAATATTAATGAACGGTATGCTGATCAGGGTCACGAGCCGTTTTTGTCATATGAAGGTCTTGAGCAATTGCATCGCTTCATTTTTGTGATGGCAATCACACATATATCTTACAGTTGCTTAACGATGTTGCTGGCTATTGTGAAGGTTAGAATGTTTCATAACCTCTCATTCTTGTGGAGAAATTTGCATTATATTTGTTAATTTTCTCACTGGTGAACTCATTTGGAGTGGCTAACATTGGTTGAAACGTGAAAACTTTTCTTATTCATATACAACTGATAGGAAAGGGTAAAGAATTATCTTCGGCTGCAGATGTAATATGCATTAGCTTCTGCTGCAAAATACTTGTCACTCTATAGAGAATACTTTAAACATACTCTGTCTCATTATCTTTTTTAATCTTTCTGTGGGTCTTTAAATTATCTTAGATTTTTTATTATGCTTATGAGTGTTCCAACATTCTTTTGTGTTTTCTATCCAAACTACATTATTCTAAGCAAGATGCTTTTGGCTGGACAAAGACTATCTAAAACCTAAGATAATTTAAGTTCTCCTTGTAATGTAGTTATATGTGAATAAGCAGGTTTTCCAATTTTAAATGTTAAACTAAAATGCAATTGCTTTGTCTAACTTCTAACTTGTAATTATCTAAGCAGATTCATAGTTGGAGGATGTGGGAGGACGCGGCACATATGGACCGCAATGATAGCTTAACAGGTATTGACATAGCACAAAGCTCTTAATAGTTGTTACTTAAAGGGGAAGAAACCATGATTTCCTAATTTATCGTGTATCAGAAATCGCCAAACAGAAGACTTTGCTAAGGCAAACAACCTTTGTCAGATATCATGCATCAAATTATTTTGTCAGGAATAATTTTCTTACATGGGTGGTAGGTACAGACTCGCTTTCTTGCCTTTGTTCATATATTATAATGTATCATTCTTCTTCTTCATTCACTCAAATTCCTGATGAGCTTTTTGTGTTTTCTTTCATTTTTTCACTCCATGTTTTGAGTTGTTGAAATTTAAATATAAGAAATAGTGCAAAATCTGAAAATGGTATTCCACTTATAGTGCCCCTGCCCCTTTTGTTCTTTCTGAGGCACTCTAAATTAGGGTAAATGTTTTGGAATCTAATGAAACAAAGGGAAAGAACTTTATCTTCAAGAGAATTACTGTTTGATGAGTTAGATGTTGAGTATATAAACAAGAGTTCCATGGCAATCTCATGATTCTCAACTCGAAAGAACTGGACGAAACTATATCTTGGAAGAACTGTATATTTTGTACAGTTTACCTTCATGGTTTCCTCTGCTCTTTTTCTGTATATTTTTGTCTTCCTCTGCTCTTCTCATATAGTCTTGATAATGATTACTGTTTTTCTCAACCTGCAGATTTGTTTCTTCCGGCAGTTTGGGCGTTCAGTGGTTCGCACAGACTACCTTACTCTTCGCAAGGGCTTCATCACAGTATGCTGCTTCTTTTGTTTTTCTTTTTAATCTTTCAGAAACCAAGATTATACAATCTAGTTAAAAGTCCACTT
The DNA here is from genome assembly GCF_963576675.1 of Euphorbia lathyris. Classification (NCBI taxonomy): domain Eukaryota; kingdom Viridiplantae; phylum Streptophyta; class Magnoliopsida; order Malpighiales; family Euphorbiaceae; genus Euphorbia; species Euphorbia lathyris. The sequence goes on along the minus strand of NC_088911.1, from coordinate 89,052,526 downwards.
CATATTAATAGCTGACACACCCCCACACGCAAAGCACACTTGGGCATGAAGCGTGACAACACAGGCCCATATTACCATGTCCTGCAAATAACTCAACAAATGGGGCTGCCAGGAATTGAACCCAGGACCACTTGGTTACACTGGCTTTGATACCATGTCATGGAACCGTTTGAACCAAAAGTTCGAGCTGATAGTCAAAAGTCCACTTCATATTAATAGCTGACATCTATCTTAATGTTCCTATAGCTAAACCCCAAGGATATGTTAGTGTGAACTTTTGTTGGTTGATAAGAGATGAACTGCATAGACTCCCCTGTGGATGTCAATATATATTTATGTGGAATAAGTTCAAGAAATTCTCTGAAGCAGCAAAGCTATTCTTTTCTGCATGAAGATTCTTTTTTTTTGTTTGATAGATGCGTGAAGATTCTTAGTATCATAATATATTTCCTTCCTCATATGCAAGGTTGTTGTGTTATTAATATGTTAGCTTTCTGTTCTGTGCCCATGGCAGAATCACAACCTCTCGAAGAAATATGATTTTCACAGCTACATGATTCGATCCATGGAAGAAGAATTCCAAAAGATAGTTGGTGTAAGGTAAAAGTTGTGTCCTTGGGCATTAGTTACATTGGATTTAGCGCAAGCTATATAGAATTTAGAGAAAAAGGGTTGGATTTGAATGGTTAAGTCAGCTAAACTGCCCATTTGTTCATCACCTTGCAGTGGTCTATTATGGGGATTTGTCGTTGCTTTCATGCTGTTTAATGTCAAAGGTATGGCATTGGGAAGATGTTGAGGAAAAGAATAATAACCCTGTGATTTAATGAATTAATTTTTGCATCTTTATTGCTTTGCTTTTGAAGTCATGGGATTATCATGATTATATTATCAATTTCAAACTCGTTACATAGACACAATAAATTTACTGTGAAATAAGACAAGGATCGGATTCGTGAATACTTTTCCCCCCCGACAGTTTGTTTATTTCTAATGGACGGATATGATTTCATTCATAAATCTTGTTAACTGACCATTGAATAATTGTTCTATATGAAATTTTAAACTCACTAAGTTGTTTGGTTCTCCTATCTTACTGCAGGGTCAAATCTCTATTTCTGGATAGCCATTATTCCTATCAGTGTGAGTATTTACTCTTTTCTGTTTCAGCTTTACCAGTCACCTATATGCTGGGAAGAACATTTTAGGGTCTTTGAGAAAGATAGTTGAGAAGTCGTTTGGCTCGTTATTTTCTGTAGCTTAACCGACTTTTTTTTTATAGAAAACCGGACGACTTCTAAAGATGCATTAATGAATTTTTTGGATTTACTATGCCCTTGTGTGTTACATTATTTTGAAATCTAAGATCTCTATGCAGCTTGTCCTTTTGGTGGGTACAAAACTTCAGCATATCATTGCAACTTTGGCATTGGAGAATACCGGCATAAACGGATACTTTGCAGGAGCAAAGCTAAAGCCTCGAGATGAGCTTTTCTGGTTCAAGAAGCCAGAACTGCTCCTGTCCTTGATCCATTTTGTTTTGTTCCAGGTTAGAAGCAGTATAGAGCTGAAAGAATCAATTCATATTTTTCTCTTCTTTTCATTATCTTTTGGCTATATTTGTTCATTTTATGACCTTGTTTTGGACAAGTACAACTGACACACATGCTTCATAATCATTAAATTTTGATTACAGAATGCATTTGAGCTGGCTTCCTTCTTTTGGTTCTGGGTACATCCTTTTCTATGACTCTATTTGTATTTGACTGCTGGATTATGCTCTTTAACTATTTTCTTTTCTTGTTTAATGTACAGTGGCAATTTGGGTATAATTCTTGTTTTATTAGAAACCATTTGCTCGTGTACATACGACTTATTTTGGGGTATGTAGAGATTACAGCTAGTTCTTATTTTCTTTAGATTTATCAACAGCTTTGGCAGTTATGTTATCATCTTTTCTTGTAGATTTGCTGGACAATTCCTCTGCAGCTACAGCACATTGCCGCTTTACGCACTTGTTACTCAGGTTTATATTCTTAGAAAATCTTCTTCAAATGATACTATTGATACACTATGCATATTTGAACAATTGTGGAATTCTGCCCACAAGCTTATTGCACCTTGTTCTAGCAGCAAAGCAACTACAAGGTGAAAGGCTTAGCAAGCCCCAATTCATACGCAGCCCTTAGATCCAAAAATAAAAAGAGGAAACTGGCCTTTGGGATTCTACTAATCTGGATAAAATTTATCTGGAAATACATATAAATCCATGGTTCTAGGAAAAAGTGATTCTTAAATATTTACATTCTGCTGCCTCTGTTTGCAATTTCAAGTAGCTCTTAGTTTTATATTCAGAATTTCTATTTCGGACACAACGCCTAACTATACAGCGCCTGGATTATCCTCTTGCAAGAACTTCTGTCTTGTTTTGTTTGAACATTTGGCAGAACACTGAGCCATTTGATTTGTATGGTTATCTTCATGTAGATGGGAACAAACTATAAGGCTGCAATAATCCCACAAAGGATAAGGGAGACAATTCATGGATGGGGGAAGGCAGCTAGAAGGAAGCGGAGGCATGGACATTTCATGGATGATTCTACCGTACACACCGATACAAGTACAGTATTGTCTCTCGAGGAATATGATCACCAGTACATCGATATTTGTGAGGCCCCGAATGGCACATGCCCTGAAATTGAGTTGCAGCCAGCTTTTACTGATGCCAACAGTCCAGCTCCAGCTGCAAATGAAGTATCAAGCAGGGCTGGTACTCCTCTCCTAAGACCATCAGCTACTATTTCTTCACAAAGATCATCCTATTTGTTCACAGAAATTCCTAGATCGTCTTCTTTGCCAGCTGCAAGAGATCACAACAGCTTAAAGAATGACCGAAATGAAGAAGAATCGCGCTGATGGAGTTCACAGAGATGTTGTAACCATGGGAAAAGAAATGGTAAGTTGTAACATGTTCCGTTGATATAGAGAATGAATGAAAGTTGATAGAAATACTTGCAGAATTAATTGTCTGTAGTATAAAAGTAGACTAGTAGGAAATCAATGTATAAGCTTTTCTGCATAAGAAAGAATATATAGTCATGTAATTTACAGATTTGGCAATGAAATACAAGTAGTGCATTCATCATTGCTCCATCAAGCATTAGCGACTTCTTGTATGAGCTACAATACAAATAGGGTTTCTAAATGGGGGCGGAATAAGGATGAAAATGGTTCTCTTGCTTCATCACCGCATATCCCATGGAGTTTTACTTTTATTCTAAGTATTAATTAAAATTAAATTTACATAAAATGTAACATTAAATTAATAAAAACTAAATATAATATATTTTAGGGAAAAGTATATAAACAAATTATATGATTTCACGTATTCGTAAATACAATCACGTGTTTTATGTTATAGTAGCAAACATGGATAAAATCAATTAACACCTTATCATCAAATTAACATGTTCGTGATCAAAGTATTGATCTTAACAAAGTCAATATACGTGTGACCTTAAAGCATCAAAAGTTTCCAATTTTAATAGTATATGCAACATACTTCCCAAATAAGATAAAAGTCTCATTCATTCATGTATGTAAATATATTGAGTGAATCCTTGGTTTTGGGTTGGCAGTGCCTTGGTTTTGGGTTGGCAGTGAGTGGGAAGTATTGAAACATAAAAAAGAGAGACAAATATTTGAAGAGAAAAAAGATTAAATTGAACTTAGTTAATTTTTTTTTATTGGAAAAGATACAAGTGAAGTGAGAAGTAAAGATGCTCAAATTATTACAAGGACTGAAGTGAGCTTAAAGATGTAACAGCTCTAGTTGTTTAATTTGCCTCGTCTTTATTCAGATTCCATTATCCATTCATTCGTTCATTCATTGTCGGGACTCTCATCCATTTCCGTATCCATATCCATATCTATATCCATTTCCTTTTCCTTTTCCTTTTGCATTTGCATTTGCATTTGCATTGCTTCTTTGTTCTCCAAATTATATTTTATACATTGAGGAGGACATGCTGCACAGCCAGACCAGCCTCCTCCAACGCCACCGCCGCCACCACCACCACCTCCCCAGCTACCCCAACTGCCTCCGCCAGTCCAGCCGCCGCCGCCAGTATAACCACCCTTACCACCCCCAACTGGAGCAACTGGAATAGTTGGAGTAGGAACAACAATAGGAACAGGAGTAGTAGGATAACCTCCTTTGCCTCCGGCGCCAGGTCCACCCCAACCGCCACCCATATAACCTCCTTTGCCTCCGGTGCCACCACCAATATTGACTCCTCCTCCTACTCCCACTCCTCCTCCTCCTAGTCTTACTCCTCCTCCTATTCCTACTCCACCTCCACCTCCAGTCCCAAAGTCAAAACCTTTATGACCACCTTTGCCACCACCAAAATTGACTCCTCCTCCTCCTCCAGTCCCAAATTCAGGACCTTTATGACCGCCTTTACCGGCCCCAGCACCAACACCACCCCAGTGTCCTCCAATCACAGCTCCGGCACCGCCATTTGGAACATCTTGATCCCACTTTCCGATTTCTCCATCCTTATTATCATCATCATCATGCGGTTCTAAAAGGACTCTGTTAGCAGCAATCAAGGTTGAACCGAGTAGCACCAGTAAACTAAGTAAGGCAAGTTTAGGTGAAGCCATTAATTGTTTTTTGGTTGGTTTGCTTGATTCTCAAGTATTGCAGGAACGCCCTTTTATACACAGGCAAGATAAGAGAAGAGAAGAGAGAACATGATTAATACGTTTTGTTTTGTTTTTTGGAGATTTCCCGGATTGGAATCCGGAGGCATGGTTTTGGTATGAAGCTGGGAATTTCCGTGCGTGCAGCAACTGAACTGTAACAAAACAAATTAACAATATAGCAGTGGCCATTTGAATGACATGTTTTAGAAGCAGGATTAAAGGAGATACGTTCATTTATTTCCCATCTTCTCATAGTCATAGCCTTTCTATTAGCTACCAAAATTAACAACACTAAGAAGGAAGCCAATACCATGCCAATGAAGAAGAGTACTAAACTGACCACCTACCACAACAATAACATATACAGACATCAACTTTTAATGGATTATAGCACAATTTGTACCCTAACCTATTCAAATTGCTGTTCTCCGCGTGCTAGATAACATTTATTTCATTCCCGAACTATAAAAATTGGCAAAATATCAATTGGAGGAAAGGAATTAAGCATTTTTAATTTAAGTGTTATCGAGTAACCTATCAGATAAAAAAGTATTGTGAATAATTTAAGGATAAATTAGTACTTTAAGCTTGTTTTAAAGCCAAAAGACATATTTGGTCCTCATAAATAAATTTAGGGGGTATTTGGTAGCTGCTTTTCGACCTTCTGTTTGTCTTTTCACTTTGAAAAGGAGAGTTTAAGATGTTTGGTTAGACACCCCTGTTTGCCTTTTGTAACCGAAAAGTAGCTTTTTATAAAAGCAGGGAATTCCTGTTTTTTGGAACAGCAGCCTTTTCAAACAGCAAACAGCAAACCGTAACAGGAAACAGCAAACAGCAACAGCAAACAGCAGATAAAACAAATGGACCCTTATTTTTTACTAGTAAGCTTACCATCGTTAAGTCCTAATTAATTATTTCTAAACACATTAAATCCGTATGAAATGACTTAACTATGTGTGTCATTCGAAGTCCGCTTATCTCATTTGGTTTAGCTTTTTCATATAACTTTTTGTGTCAACTTGTCAAGTGATATATGTTAACGGTTTCGTACATATGAAATTGAATTTGAACTAGTTTGCGTCAACTTATCAACTTTGAACTAGTTTGCGTCAACTTATCGTGTACATGTGAAATTGAATTTGAACTAGATATATAAATCGTTCAAGAGAGGCGCAATATGTTAAAAAATGATTAATTGTGAAATTAATATATCCATTTAAAAAGATCATTTGACTTGATGTGTTAAAAAATAATCAATTAATGTATGGTTAGAAGCTTATCAGTAAAAAGCAATGAATTGAATTGATTAGAGACTTGGGATATGCATTTTTTCTATTTTAGAACAAGAAGATAAAACCAGTGGACACAATAAAATCTCAACAAAAATCATACCTTTATTTATTCTCAGCACTAGAATTTACAAATTATCATTTGCAAGAAGCAAATGATTAAGTTAGTGGCAGAAACAATACATAATTCTATTTCAAATTTCCTGGTAAGCCTTCTACAAAAAGTAAATTACATTATTATTAGGTACAAAACCCCAAACTTCTCAATGCTGCAACCCATTTTCGTTATCATTTGGATGATCACAGAGAGAGTTTAATCCCCTGCGCTACCTGACTCTGCTTCCATTGCCTTCAAACTTTCAGCCAACGCTCGTTCTCTGTTTTGTGCTTGTCTTTCTGCAACAACCATATACAGGCCTACACAAGTAATAAACACTAAAGTATCAGAAATATTACAAGCTAAAAGAGAGAAAGAAAATGTTTGTCATAATGCAACCATGCCAACATAGAAAAATAAAACAAGCAACAAATATAAGGTCTGAATCAAATACATACTGGCTACACTTCCAATAGCACACACCCATAGAAGCCTCATTGACCATTTATCCCCAATTCGAGCTCCCATGTTTAGCTGCCACAAAGCGAAAGATAAAGATAATTACTTTACTCAATTCCCTTCACCATTTCATTCAGCTGCAGTGATTCTCAACTACTAAAAAGGAATGAATCTAATAGACTCATCAAGCTTAATCTGGTTGCAGAAGAGTTAAATTGTTTCAGTTATCAACTCAAACTTTTGCAAATTGCACTGCACAATGCACATCATGTATTGAATACTATACTGATGGCAAATTGGACAAAGAAATGGCTGCTCCTCATCAATTGCATATTTATCAAAACAAGATTAAGTTGATGCACAGGTATTGCAGAGATCATTAGCAAGCAGCAGACTTATTTAAAATCTACAGTGAAGCTTCTCCTTATAATGAGAGCTTGAAAGAACAAATTATGGAGTAGGTTTCAATATGCGAGCAATTTATTTGTGAATTACTTCACAATTAAAAAATATGCTAGAGAAAAAAAAAGGAACTATTATCAAAATCTTGCAAATCTCAGATTGTCATCCATCAATTGGAGAGAAAAAAAGAAAAAGAAAAAGAAAGAAGCCAAGAACATTTTGCAGGATCCGATGGACTGATTTCTGCCAATCTACACATGTTTAGATTGAACTTCATTTTTGCCCGAAGGTGTCGTAATCCAATATACTATGAGTGGTAGAAATATTTGAAAATATATATAATAAGAATGTTGATTAGCTCCTACATTACCGGTCACGGTGGCACTTGGCTGGAATACACGCCGGAATTCGGAAAGTAAATCTCTTATGCTGGAGAAAGGAAAGGAAAAAGAAGAAGAAGAGTGATGGGACAAAAGATCCCGTGGAGCGGCTGGGATTCGTCGAAAGAGAGAATTTAGGGTTCAAAATTGAAACTACGACGTTTAGAGTAGTTTTTCTCTTTTTCTTTTGAAGAACGTTTAGGCGCTATGCCCTACTGCTGGTCAAGGCAAAACCGAAGGAAGTTTACTTCTTCCATCTCTCGCTTCATATCAGTCGCGTCAAAAGCTAACGTCTTGTACTAGTTGAAAATCAAACGGTAAATGATGAAATTCTTCCATGTGAACATTTCTGTCTTACGGTATATGCTATTTTATTTTTATATTAAAATATTAAACTCCATTTTACTTTTACATAGAAAAATTAATTTAATATTTTATATTAATCATCTAACATATTAACAAAAGCCGTTAAATCAAGATGATTACAGATAATTATTTTATTTGTATTAATAGCCGTAACCTTATTAAAGCCATTAGAAGGCTCTGCTCTTCCTTTGAATCCATAGAGTTCAACCACATTTTCAGAGAGCAGAACCGTGTTGCTGATCGCTTGGCGGCGGCAGGCCATGAGGGGATGTTGGGCGTCACTTCCTTTTTGATCCTCCTATTTTTCTCTCCTCTCTTCTTTTAGAGGATAGGATCGGGGTTAGCTTTCCGAGGCTTATCCCAGATTAGGTTTTTCTCTGTTGTTTCTTTTCCTGTTTCTACTTAAAAAAAACCGTTTTTAATTTTAATTTTATCGAATACTAAACATTTTCTAACCCTGAAAATTAATTTTAATTTTATCAATTATTAATTTTAAAAAAAACTCTGTCATTTCACATTTTTGAAAAACAGTACATGTTGTTTTTCTTACCGCAAAGCAAATCCCGTGGTTTCTAGTACGGCAAATTCTTGGCACTATTATGTTTACATACGTAAATAAGGGTAGTTTAGTCATCAAAAAAATTACTTATATAAAAGCTCAAAAGAACTTCAATCGACTTAAACCTTCATTGAGACTCTTTATATTCTTTTCAAACTAGAAACCTTCAATGATTATATACCCTTAATTTACACCTGAATCCCTATATTGTTTTTGTTAATAGTACAACTAATGAGCAAAAGAGTTACAAACGAAACATGTGAAGTCGGAATTTGGAGTTACAAAGCGCAAAAGTTGCTTCGATTTTGCTTCGCAAAAAGAGAATGTCGCAATAAATTTTGGTTCATCTGACTTGGGTTTACGTGCCATACAAGGTAGGATAATCATCCACGTAAAAGTTCATCATCTTCGTTTTTTGTTTCTGTTGTGTGACTTAGGGTTTCTGATTTTTTTTCGTTACTATGCTTGAATTATTCGTCTAAGTTTTTGTTCATTTTAGAGTAGACATTTTGGATTTTATGTAATTATCTTATTATTTGCATGTGATGCATGCATGTTGCGAGTTTGAGATTTGTGATTTTTGGGTCTGTATGGCATATGTGTATGATTATTGGTATGTATATTTATTGTGTTCAACTTTTTGCATGTTTGATGATGTACATCAGAGTATGACTGGTCGCATAATTTTTGTGCTTCAATTTCGGGGAATTGGTCTTCCTATGACGATTTAATGAAGTACTTGGGAGAGGGATGTAGCCACATTGAATGTGGATAAAGATTTACTCTCTTATTTTCAACCGCTAGATTAATATAGGGACATGGGGTATAGACATGCCTATCGTATGTGGTATCATGTGATTGTGTTGACAGGAGAGTTGTCTTCTGAAGAGATACAGGATGACAAGAATGTAGGCTTCATGTGTCTAATTAACAAAGATAATGATGAATGAGATGTCTACTTTGAGGCTCTTATACTGCCATTGAATGTGCACATGACTAATGTAGTGAGGCATGATGTAGGTGATGATATTGCTGATGTAAATGCAGGGCATGTTGTAGGGCATGATAGTGCAAGTGTAAATGTAGGGCAAAAGGATGCATATGTAAGTGATGATGATGAATATGTAAGTGGTGAAGATGATTATGTAGAGGATAATGATGATCATTATATCGAATAGCTATATTGGAGATGATTATTATGAAGGGGGTGGGGATGATTTAGAAAGTGTATGGGATATTGAATCATTTGATGTTGAGGATTTTTCTATGTTTGGTGAATCATTTGATGTTGAGGATCTCTCTATGTTTGCTGAATCTAAACCAAAAACTGAAGCACAAGCTAATCCACACATTTCACACCAAACTGAATCAGTACATGAACCACATCCTGAACTAGTTAATGAACCAGTACGTGAACCAACACATCAACCACCTAATGGACTAGTACATTGGCTAAATGAATAGGGAATGAGACAGTTTAACGAGCATGCTCTTGCTTTAGAGGATGAATTGGGTAGTCTACACGGTTCTGATAGTGAGAGGCCTGAGCCTAATGTGGAGTATAGGGCTAACATGAACATTGAGTTGGCACTGGGGACTAAATTTACTTCTACTAGCCAATTTAGGAAAGCTTTAAAGTACTAGGCCATTGATAGAGGTTATTCGTATTTCTATAAGAAAAACTGCAAAAATGTTATAGATGTTGGGTGTAAGTTTGAGGGATGTGACTTTAAGACAAGGGCATCTATGGTGGGAGAAACCATACTTTTAGGATCAAGTTTTTCAAGCCAGAGTATAGTTGTCCAAGAGAATATGATAATCATTTGATCACCACCGAATTCATAGTTGAGAAATATCTCGAAGAATTTAGAGATGATGAGAACTGAAAAGTGCATATATTCCAAAGGAGGAATGAGAGAGGACAAATTACCTCGATACCCATCCATGGATTGTGCAAAAAACCCTAGAAGGCCTACGAAACGAAGGATTAGATAAGCAAATAAGCTTAGAAACCATTTAAAGGGTTTTAGAGCATGAGTCAATGTTAAATGTGGAAAATGCAATCAAGTTTGACATAATGATATAGGATGTAAAGCGGGGGTAATATGAGAAAGTCCATGACAACGAAGTGCAGAACTGTAGCTAGAAGAACTTGACAAGCTGTCTAGGTCATTGCACACATAACTTATTAAATGTTTGAGTCTCTTGTATTGTCTAGTTAACCAAGTATAAAGTGTTTTTTTAAACAAATTTGGTCATTAAGTTAGATGTTTATTTATTGATGCTCGTGAGTTGTGGTCAATTTGCAGCAATCTAATCCAGTTATGAGTAGTTCACAAACTACATCAGCTCAACATGTTGTCACAGAAGATGGATCAAGAATGGCATAAAGTCAACCGGTGATAAATGTTGTTTTGGGGAACTTGTTATATTCATTCGAGTTAACTGGCATATTGAAACTTCAATTATGTATCTTAAACAAGTTGGAAGAGGTGAAAATATAGTTAGAAGATGGGGTTTAAGTAGGGGGGGGGGTAAAGGAAGAGCTAATCATCCACAAAGTAAGAACCCACTAATGCCTCCTCAACATTTCAAACCACATAGAGTTAAGAATTATGTTGCACCAACTATGTCATCCGCACATAGAAGCGTTGAACCAGAATAGCCACAGTTTAGTAGGACTATGCGACCCAGAAGGATATCATACCTTGAAAGACTGGTAGAAAGATTCGGCATGAGAGACCATCTGGTGACAAGTGAAGAGTTTGATCTTGTTTTGTTTTTAATAGATATGTTGTAAACTAGTATATTAGGTATTACATATTTTGGACAAGTTGTGAATTTATTTTTGTGCTTATCTTGTATATGGTTGTTTTACGCCAAAACTTGTTGCAGAGTGAATTTGGTAGATATTTGTTTTTGTGCCACTCTTGTAAATGGATGTTTTTGTGCCAATCTATTCTATTTTTTTATGGCATATAGATTGGATATTTGACATAATTTTGTTTACCAAAATCAATAAAAAGAATTTCAACTACTTTTGTATATATATTTTTAGAACATAACAACATTTTTTTATGTTTATTTTTATTTGGGACGTTCGCAAATTTACAAATTAAGTACAAACACAAATTAACAACAATTGTGCAACACTGATTCTGCACAAAAATCAATTAAGCACCAATTAAGTACAAATACAAATTAAGCACGAACATCAAATAGAATTATGCACAAACATATATAAGGTTAACAATTACACCAACAAATGTATCAAGCAAACAACAGTTTCTCAATCAAACCAATTTTTTTCATGCAAACATTTTTACAAACACCTACTATGCAATATTCAAGCATTAGTAATTACTTAATCCAATTACACAAAACATCTTTCTCATTTCGGCATTACATCGAACACCTAACCTACATCCTTCAAGGCAGCAAACCAACTTTCACATCAAGCTCATGAACCTAAACAGCAACACAATCATAAAGCATAAAATTACAACTCTTCCTATGCATCTTTTAAATATAGGGTATTGTATCTTTTTATAATTCTCCATAATGCCTTGAAGACATGCAATTTCTTCAGTTTTTAGTACAACTCCTTATCCTTCTCTACTAAAATTTACATTTCAAATTGAAGTTCAATCTCCCGAGCATGACATTGCTCGATTTCATCCTCACAATTGTTGATTTTCTGTTTCATCTCTTGCATAACTTCTCTTCCTCCAACATATACTAGTGAGTCAATCCATTTAAAATATCTACATGCATTTTCATTTGGATATCTAGAGCAACTAACATACCTCCTTCATATGTTAATCATTGTCCATGTCGTTCTTCTCTATATTCTATGACCGCACTAACGGTGAGATCCATTCCACTATACATTCGGTGTGTTTAAACTTGAAGAACCCGATGTTAAACTCATGGCACCATAAATCGCTTTTCTTCTGTCTCTGCAAGTACAAACGATCGCGAAACTGTACTTTTAAGTTCGATGATAATTGTATCAGGTAAGTGAAGTTTCACTGATTTGAAGAGTTTTTAGAGATTATGAAGAATTTGGAGGAAATCTTGATTAGGTACAGAGAACATTTGGACATTGGATGAGATTGTATTCCTAGACTTGTTGGGCTTTTATATTAGTCAATTTTTTTTGTAATGACTAAATTATCCCTATCCACTTATGTAAACATAAAGGTGTTAAGGGATTTGTCGCATTTTTGCTAACATAGAAACCAAATAGTTTGTTTTGGAAAAAAAAAATATAGATATCGATTTACAAAAACGTAAAATCACATGTTTTTTCAAATTAACCCTTTTATCAAACACTAAAAAATCAATAAAAGTTCACATCAAAAAGCAAATACAGAGAAATTCTACTATGGTCCCAGTCCATTGGACCTTACCAATAGAAATATAACAATTATGCACTTTCTTTCCTTACACCAATCATTTTCCAATGGACAAATTATTAGAAGGACCCGATTCTCCATGTCAAATAAAGGACCTTCCATACATATTTTGACATGTGTAACATGGACCCATAAATATTATAAGAGGTCCCACTATTTGAATTATTACGTGGGGTCACCATACACGTGTCTAAATGTGAATTGAGGTCCTCCAAATGACATGTGTGCTTAATATAAGAACTCATTCGAATGAGATAGCATGATTCACTTTTTTTATTGGTTGGGTTCATTGCATCCGATCCATAATAGAAGTTCTCGCAAATACAACACAACAAACAACAATTTGAATCATAAAATACACCAAGGTCCTTCTTGTTTCCTATTACAGTGTTATATTAGAAAAGTAAGAATTTTCATAAAAGTCCAATAGTATTTTTATACATCTAAAATTCTCCGAAAAAGCAAATGTTTTTTCCCTCTATTAATCAGTGTTTTTTTTTTTTGTTCTCAATATTTCAAAATATATGACGTCTGTTTTCTTCACTGTTGAAAAACCAGTATCATAGGTAAGTGCCAATCCAATGGCTCAAAAGTTAGCTTATTTATTCAATGGATATCTAGCAAAGCAATCACGACAGCCAATCACTTCTGACCGTCAGCTATCTAAATTCACAATCCCGTAAATTAATAATTTAATTTATAGGATAAGCTTCTTCTTCTTTTTTTCGTTACAATTTGCAAAGATAAGATGATATCCGCCACCGAATAACCGGATAATATAATACCCGCGCTTCTCACTTCTCATTCAAAACTCAAAACTCAGTATCGGCGTCACCTCGGTCTTCCTAAAACTCCAAAAATACCTTCTTAGGCAATGGCTAATTTCTCTCAGCCCCACATTTGCCACTGCCTCACGCGTTTATCAACTTCCCGTCGAAATTCCATCGTGACAACCGACGGTAACCGGAAAAAGACCGGCGAGGAGTTCGTTGGTGACGTATTGAGCCTGGCTAGTGGACTGCTTGATCTTGGCCTCAGAAATAGCGACATTGTTGCTATCTGTGCTTTTAACAGGTTCCTCCTCTGCCTGAACTAGTACCTTTATTTAATTTGTATGATCTTATTGATGTTAGTGTTAATTCCATGTTTCAGTGATTGGTATTTGGTGTGGCTACTGGCCGTTGCATTTGTTGGCGCCATAGTTGCTCCATTGAATTATCGATGGGTAAGCGTGTGCGGTTGGCCATTGCCTTCTACATTACTGCATTGTATGATGGTATGAAGTTCATATTTAATTTCTTAGCTTGCAGAGCTTCGAAGAGGCAAAATCAGCAATGTTAAGTGTCAAGCCAGTGTTACTGGTGAGTGACGAGAGCTGTGGTTTTTGGGGTTTGGATTTTCAGAGTGATGCTATACCTTCTCTAAAGTGGCATGTCTTCTTGAATTCATTTTCCTCCGGTTTCGAGAAAGCATCAAACAGTATGTAACTTTTGTGCGCTGTAATTCCCTTTTACTGTATGATCAATTATGAGTTTATAACAGAAATGAGCGATTTTTTTTGTTTGAATTGTGGGTTTATGCTGTGTGGATTATGAGTTTTATTTTCTGTAATTAGTAATTGACATTGTACTGGTTGTTGCCTTTCTTCATTTCTCTAGTAATAACGACTGAAATGCTTCGAAGAAATGGCATAAGATCTCCAACATTGGATTACACTTGGGCACCTGAGGGCGCTGCCCTGATATGCTTTACTTCAGGTATTTTATTTAGCACTTTAAGTCTCTTGTTCACTCTAGGTAGTGTGATTGTTTGGATGAAAAGTGAGTTTCTATGGTCAGCATGATATCTCTTATTAGAAAAAACAACTTATGTTTAGAGAAGTTATTTTCTAACTTTTGTCTGCTAATGCATATTTGACTTTTTTTTATATGATGGTTATTAATCTAAATAAGAAGCTTTCCCTTCTCCTTGAGTATTGTGTAACTGTACAGAACTTCAATTTCTTTGTTTCTGGTTCATTGAGCCTTTTGAGAGATGTGTAAAAGAGAAAAAGTTCTCAGCAGTTCAAGTAGTGTACAGGGGATTCATCACTTACCTATTTCTCAATATCCTTTCATGCAATTTATACTGCTTCATGCCCATTTTGTTTTTCAATCCAGCTGAAATAAACTTGCATCCGAACGTCGCCAAAATCAATGCACTTAATTTTTCATGAAAGAATATTCAGCAAGTGCGTATTGATAGGTTCAGAACTGCAAGTCATCAACCCAAAAAGCATCTCCTCATAGTTTCTTGTATCAGCTAAACTTTGTACTGTTATTATGTTTGAGATTAATTGTTGAAACTTCCTATTGATATTACCATTTTTTTTTCAAGTTTCCTCTATAGAACTCTAATAGTTCTCAAAATTAACTATCTAATTGATATTCTGGGTCTATTTTGTCTTATGGACATAGGAACTACTGGAAAGCCAAAGGGAGTTCTCATAAGCCATTCAGCTTTGATTGTACAATCCCTAGCAAAAGTTGCCATTGTTGGTTACTGTGAGGATGATGTATGTTGTTCCTCAAGAATTATTCTATGTTTCAGCATATGGCAATTGGAGGATATTAGAATTAGTATTGAGGATGCCTGAAAGTAGAGGTTCATTCAGATGGGTGTACAAAAGATGGTTTTCTGATTCAGTTCCTTATTCCTTGATATTTTGTAGGTCTATTTGCACACTACTCCACTGTGCCATATTGGAGGATTGTCATCAGCAATGGCTATGCTAATGGTTGGAGCTTCCCATGTCTTGATACGCAAATTTGAAGCTAAATTGGCTTTAGAGGTCATCGAAAGGCACTGTGTGACTTCTTTAATTACTGTTCCAACAATGATGGGTGATTTGATTTCATTAACAAGGTAAGAATACTATGTCATCTATATTGGAAACAGAACAGCATAGATATGACATGCTTGAAGTCACACATGCTTGTAGATGCATTGGTATATTAAATTAAGAATCAATTAACATGAAAAAGATTTCATTGTCTCACAATCTGAATAACATTAAACGCATTGATACCTTTGTCAACACTGTTGCCTAAGATACTCAATACGATGAAGCAACGTGCCTACCTTCCCATACTTTAAGCGACTCTTTCAAGGGTAAACACTGTCACAGAGCCTTTTCCATTTCCTCGTGAACACGCATCACATGGAAGTGATATTGTACTATTGACCAATCCTAGTGCCCTTTTGTAGCTTTTATTCAAAAGTTTGTCATCAAAATTAGAACCACTGCCTAAAGAATTTTTCTTTCTCATTTCTTAGTCTCTTTGATCATTTCGGGACTAAGGCTTTGTTGTTGTTGTATTTCTTAGTCTCTTTGATGTGCACCACAAATCATTGTTGTTGGGTTTCTTAGTAATTAAGTTATATGTTAGTGAATTGGCTCAGTATATTTTTCAGAGGTATTTTGCCAGGGCAGACAAAACTTCAAAAGGGAGGCAAACTGTAAAGAGAATATTGAATGGAGGTGGAAGTCTTCCAGTTGGGCTTATTAAAGATGCCAGCGAAGTCTTTCCAAGAGCTAAGCTTCTTTCAGCATATGGTAAGATATCTGTTAGGCATGCTGTCGGAACTAGGATTCTGATGAACTAAAATTTTAGAATAGGAAGAAAAAGAATGAGAACAGAGAGAAAAGAGAGAAGAATTTAGAAGAAAGAAAGAAAGATTTCATTATTCAATTGCGGAATCAATTGGTATAGACTGATTCTCTTAAATAGGAAAAAGGGACAAGGAAAGTACATCCAGCCTAACAAATTTATTGCCCTAATAATTCTAACCTACCTTAAATAAGAATAAGAAATACAACCCTAATAATTCTAACCTACCTTAAATAAGCATAGGAAATACAACCTATTTTAAATAAGAATAGGAAAGACAACCTAGCTTAAATCGCCCTAATAATTCTAACCTACCTTAAATAAGAATAGGAAATACAACCTACCTTAAATCGGCCTAATAATTCTATCATACCTTAAATAAGAATAGGAAATACAACCTACCTTAAATAAGAATAGGAAATACATCAATTTACTAATGAGGAAAAACAACAATAATTACTAATGCAGAAATAACAGAATGACAGCTCAAGATGGTAAAGAGCTATTTTAAACCTTCTTCTTTGTCACATATGTGACACATGCAACTTTATCCTTTGTTCTCTTAAGTAGCCTTTTCATAAAGCTGTATGAATTACATTTTTGTTTTTTGAAATGCTAATGCATACCTGTGTGTGAAATGCTTAATTTACATATGGATTGCTTCAGCGGAAAAAGGTGCTTGATAGTGTTAAATTCTCATTAAACTGTGTTGCACTGAGTTTACTAGCAACCCAATCAATCCATTGAATAAGCTTACTTTAAAAAATGAGAATCCTAGGTGGCTAACAGTCTGAAAAAACAATAGAAACTTTTGGCTGATGAGATGAATGGTGTCTGAAGAACATGGACCTGGTTTAATGTTATTTAGACCTTTGCAAAATGTTCTTAGAATTGCTTTTTATTTCAATGAATTCATAACTTTCTTGGATATGTCATATCCCTTACTAACTTTAACTTAGATGATCTGTTAATTCTCTCCCTCTCATTTTTTACTTTTCTGCGATTCTTGAAGGAATGACAGAGAGCTGTTCTTCTCTAACCTTTGTCACTTTCTATGATCCAACATCCGAAACACCTGGTCAGCATTTGCATTCATATGATGTAACAAAATCCAGGCCGGTGAACCAACCACAAGGTGTCTGTGTTGGCAAGCCTGCACCGCATGTGGAGTTAAAAATATGTTCTAATGGCTCTTCTGATATTGGGAAAATTCTGACTAGAGGTCCACATGCAATGCTCAGATATTGTGATCATAATTCATTGAAGACACTAGATAATGCCAATAAAGTTTGGCTAGACACAGGTGACATTGGCTGCATTGATAACACTGGTAACTTGTGGCTGGTTGGACGGACCAATAACCGTATCAAGAGCGGCGGGGAGAATGTTCACCCTGAAGAGGTGAGTATGATCTGCCTATATATATATATATATATATAGAGTCATCAAGCAAATAATTTGGAACCTGCTACAGTAACATTATATCACTGTAAAGAGTAATAATTTGGTTCAAAAGGTGGAGGCGATCCTGACACAACATCCTGGAGTTGCTTCTGTCCTTGTTCTGGGAATTCCGGATCCTCGTTTAACAGAGATAGTCGTTGCTTGCATTAAATTAGCACAAGGTTGGCAATGGTCTGACAAGAAATGTAATTCCCATTCTGAAAATGAGCTACTCTTATGCAGTCAAACTCTTCAGAATCACTGCAGAGAAAGAAATCTATCCGGGTATTGCTTGTTCCGTATCACACATTACTTAATTAGAAGGCTATATGGTGTTGTTTTTTCCAGTGTACATGTCTGAGAAATGATGTTGTGGACAATGTTTTTTTCAGGTTTAAAGTACCAAAATTATTCATTGTATGGAGGAAGCCATTTCCACTAACAACAACAGGAAAGATTAGAAGAGATGGAATTCGAAGAGAAGTCATATCTCACCTTCAATGTTTGCCATGTAAACTTTGATGCTCCTTTAACCCTTCAATTTTTTTATCAAGAAATAATTCATTTTTGTTAATGAGATTAGACTTGAAAAATTATTCTGCTTGAAATAAATTGTGAAGGTGAATTAAATTCCTATTACTTGCACTAACTTTAAGAATGAAGTTAAACTTTAAATTGAAAAAGTTGGACGTATGGATATTTCTTTTAGTTCCAACTAATTGAAATATATTTCCTCTTGTTTGACAATATGTACAAGACAATATGTATAGGTTAAACTTAAAATGAGTATACATCTTTATATAAGGTCTCCTTGAATTGTTTTTAGGGTTAGTTGTAAAAAAAAAAAAATCATTGTGGCTGATCATTTTGGTATTTTTGTCGCAAAAAAAAAAAAAAAAAAATTGTGGTTACTACCGTTAAAAAAACAAAAGATTTTCACCTAATGCCATAAAAGAAAGAATGACATGGCAGAGGATAGTTTTGTTAAAAAAAATCTCCTTTTCTTTATTTCCTTTTCAAAAGGCAAAATGTATTTTTATATATATTTTTATTTTTTTTCTCTCCCATCTCTCTCATTCATTCCTTGTTTAAAGTTTCTTCTTTTTATTATTTAAGTTTCTTCAATTCTAGAAATTCAAGATTTCTTGAAATTCCAGAAATTTGGAATTTCCAAATTCCAGAATAGATTTTGGAAATTCCAGAAATTTGGATTCGTTTCGTACCTTTGAAAGAAGCCTTACCACCCACCGTAAAATGTTGGATTTGGTTAAGAGTCTTGTTCGATTGAGAGGGAGCAGCAAGGTGACACTCACAATCCTATGTTAACTTTGGTAAAAGAACTAAAAGGAAGGTGATGCTCACAGCCATATGTTAACTTTGGTAAAAGAGCTAAAAACAGTCATGAAAAGAGCTTAAAGCATTTCTCAGTCAGTTACCCTTTACCAAAAAAGTCATTGAAGTACTTTGTTATATTACAACATCCTTCCATAAATTGGAATCAGATGATGGTTTCATCTCTTCTATTCTTAGACCTTATACTTCTGTTGGCTAGACTTGATGATTCTTAAATCGAGCTATTAAGTAAAGACGGACAGACTCATCAATTTTATGAGAAATTCCAGTCAGATGATGGTTTCATCTCTTATATTCTTAGACCTTATACTTCTGTTGGCTAGACTTGATGATTCTTAAATCGAGCTATTAAGTAAAGACGGGCAGACTCATCAATTCTATGAGAAATTCCAGATTTCTAGAAATTCCATAAATCTGGAACTGGTTAGTTGTAATTCCATGACTACACACACCTTGCACGGTTGAGACTCGAGTTGATGCACCAAGTAAGCCACGACCAACAAGGGTGTCAAAGCCAAATCCAAAATGTCTATATTGAGTGAGATTGTGTTCAGAATCACATTGCTGATATTTGGGGATCAGAATCACAAATGTTTGCTTTGCCTATTTTCATGCTTTCAGTTGTTATTTGTAAGTTGTGTTATTCCTGTTTTTAGGAGAGTTGCTGCAATTTATATTTAAATTGAGCCAGTTTTAATAAAGAAAAGCAAGCTTCTTCCAACAACTAAATTCTCTAGTTTATTCTCACCATAAATAGAATTCTATTGTTTCAGATTTTCATCTTTCTTGAGTTCTGATTGGGGCCACTTAACATTGGTATGAGAGCATGGCTGCGAACAAGGAACACATTGAAAATCTAGAAGCATGTCTTAGACCTGTACAAGATATGCTCTCCAAATGGAGATCGGTTTAGAAGAAAAACTCTGTTTCTTAGAAGAGTCAGTCAACAAAATGGCTGAAACTTTCTCGCCTACAAAGAAATCTAATTCACATCAAGGGTCTTCCAATTCGAATCAATTTCGTGATAATATAAATTCCTTTAAGGATTCCTCAGAAGGAGAACGCCCTATGTTTTCTTCAAAATTCGCAAAGCTCGAGTTTCCCAAGTACTCAAGAGGTGATCATATAGAATGGCTGACAAGAGTAAAAGATAGTCACTGCATCATGATTTCTAAAAAATGGCTTGACCTCCTTATCCCTATGGGCAATTTCAGGTGTTCTGTGGAGACTTTGGTGTTCGATATGAGCAGTTTGGATATGGTTCTAGGGATCGAATGGTTGAAGACTTTGGGTGAAGTGACTCATCACTGGGATTTGCACTATATGAGGTTTACCTGAAATCAAGAATTTGTTCTAGAAGGAATCAATCGACAACACATGGCAGGTAATTCTTCTTTGAAAACTTGGTTGACTCGCTCCAATTCTTCTATGTCAGCCTTACAGGTCTTGGGTGTGGAGACGCAAGATGAATTCATGATGGAATCTCAATTGGATTGATCTCAACAGACTTCTCTCAACGCCATTTTAGAGCAGCTTGTGTTGTTATTTCAAACTCCTATGGGTTTGCCATTGTCTTTCCTACATGATCATAGTATTAACCTTGTGCCTCGCTAGGGACTTGTGTGTGTCCGCCCTTATCGATACCCTTACCACCAAAAGTTAGAGATTCATCGACAAGTGGCAAAATTGCTTCAAATGGGGGTTATCCGTCCTAGTAAAAGTGTCTTTTCGAGTCTAATTATTTTGTTGAAGAAGAAGGACAACTCTTGATGGATGTGTGTGGATTGTCGCTCTCTAAACAAGGTCATAATTTTGGACAAATTTCCTATTCCGGTGGTGGATGACTTGATGAATTGAGAGGTGCTAAATTCTTTACCAAATTGGAACAACTCAAAAGTGAATTATAATAAAGCAAAAAGTAAATTCACAATAAAAAATACTTTTGTTCATCATCGCTTAGGCGGCGCCTATCGGTCTAAGCAGCCTAAGCGGAGTCCAAACGGCTAAAAATCACTTAGGGACCAAAAAACGTCTAGAGAGACTAATCAGAGAAAATCGAGACGAATTCTCGATTTTGAGCACCTAGGCGGTCCAGAAGGCATTGGTTTTATTCAGTGATTACAACACCCTTCCATAAATTGGAATCAGAGGGATGGCTTCATCTCTTCTATTCTTAGACCTTACACTTCGGCTGGCCTGGCTTGGTGATTCTTAAATCGAGCTTTTAGAGTAAAGACGGGTAAACTCATCAATTCTATTAGAAATTCCTGATTTCTTGAAATTCCATAAATCATGAACTAGTTAGTTGTAATTAAACTGAAACATACATATGACTACACACACCTTACACGATTGAGACTCAGCTTGAAGCGCCATGTAGGCCACGATCAACAAGGGTGTCAAAGCTAAATCCAAAATATATGTATTGAGTGAGATTGGTTCAGAATCAGAAATGTTGATATTTGGGGATCAGAATAAGAAATTTTTGCTTTGCCTAAATTCATGCTTTTAGTTGTTATTTGTAAGTTGTGTTCTCCCTGTTTTTAGGAGGTTGATGCAATTTGTATTTGAATTGAGTCAGTTTGAATAAAGAAAAGCAAGCTTATTCCAATAACTAAATTCTCTAGTTTATTCTCACCAGTGTAAGGAATTCTATTATTTCAAATTTTCATCTTCCTTGGGTTCTAATTGGGATCAGAGCATGAATTGGGATCAAAGCATGGCTACAAACAAGGAACACATTGAAAATCTACAAGCATGTCTTAGAGCTGTACAGGATATGCTCTTCAAAATGGAGGTCAGGTTAGAAGAAAAACTTTGTTTCTTGGAAGAGTCAGTCAACAAAATGGCTTAAACTTTCTCGCTAACAAAGAAATCTAATTCAAGGTAAGGATCTTCCAATTCGAATCAATTTCATGATAATATAAATTCCTTTAAGGATTCCTCAAAAGGAGAAAGCCTCGCATTTTCTTCAAATTTACCAAAGCTCGAGTTTCCCATGTACTCAAGAGGTGATCCTACAAAATGGCGGACAAAAGTAGAGCAAGTCTTTGATTACCAAGGAACTTCTAAGGCTCAAAAGATGCAATTGTCTTCTTTTCACCTTAAAGATGAAGCTAACCAATGGTGGTAGTGGTTCAAAAGGGCTTTGAAGGAGGAAGGTCGAATCCTGACATGGGAACTATTCATGAAGGAACTGTGGGCTTGGTTTCACCTTACTGAATGTGAAGATTTTGACAAATTCGTGTCCAAAATTAAACGGCAAGGAATACTAAGAGAATATCATAAAGAGTTTGAAAGGCTGCACAACTGGGTTCAAGGATGGATTCAAACGGCTTTGTTGGGCACTTTCATGAGCAGACTCAAAGTTGGAATCGTCGATGGGATTAGAATATTTATACCAAAAACATTGAAGGAGGCGATCCGTTTAGCCCGAATGAGAGATGAGAAATCGGGAAGGCAATGGAGGATGATTAGAAGACTAACACGAGGTGCTGAACGGAGTTCAACACCAACAATAACTAAAAATGGTACACCAATCAAATGCCTCTCCTATGATGAAATGAAAAAACGACGTACTCATGGACTCTATTTTAATTATGATGAAAGATTTACTCAGCGACATCGATGTTGCGGTCCCCAATTTATATTGATGGACGGTTTACCTGTTAGTGTGTAATTGCAGTATAATTCGATTTTTCATCAACTATATCCAAATGACCCATGACCATATAATATGCTAAATCATATATAAGAGGCATTTGTTTACTTCTCCAAGTCGAGTTGCTTAAACCAGATAGATTCGTGAAATTCTAATTTTAATATGGAATCTATCACCTTGCAAGGATTTAGAGCAAGTCTCCCACAAGAGACCGTGGGTATATCTCTCACAATCCGAGAGTGATGAATGCTTAATATATCATTCAACTATCTTGCAACTACTTCATGTAATACATAATCTTTTCTGGGAGCTAAGCGTATTTACAGAGCGACGTGACCAAAGTAAAAGCATTACAATTCAATAGTTCAAGATAACAATGATGATTATTTAAGTCTGAGGATTATATACCTTGCAAAATCTCTTGTTGGATCTCCTATGCCTATTGATATGGTAAATAATGATTATGAGCCTAATAATTAAGCTAAGGTCCAGGCTCATTAACGGCCAAACATTAGCCTAGCCCACCTAAAAGGCTCTTTTTGGAAGGACAGATCAATAAGGCACGTGAATAATGAGAAGCTTCAGATTCCAAAAGGCACGCCCAACTCTACTTAAACGCGGAATAACAAGGTCTGAAGCCAATGAGGAGTTGACACTTGTACATAACACAAGCCCACTTGTAAGTAATATTCACATATAAATAGCTAAGAAGTTAGAGCCACAGGTACAAAACTAGCTATACGTTCTCCCTTACTAAAGTGCTTTCAAGTTAGTATTCTTCTCTAGATACCTCACTGACTTAAGCATTGTAGAGGGTTTGTCGGACTTCGACCCCTGTTTGACCGTTTGTTGTGTTCTCAGGTCACTAGAAGCTGTTTATAAGGAAGATTCTGATATCCCGATCTCACCTATCAACACATTCATATACATCAATGTAATTGTCTAGATATCTATATACCTACAACACGTGAGATCAGCTACATATTCATGAATGAAAACATATTACATGCAAGTCTTTATAACCTTATACTAGTCCTATCGTATAATGCATCGATTTGGGATTGTTTAAGATTATTATCATTTATTTTATAATGAGAAGTTGAGATCGATGGTTGCTGTATAGGTTGAGCTTCGATGCCTGAGTCGGGAGTAGTCCCTGTGGTGTAATTCGGTGGTCAAGTTAGTATGGACAATAGTAAGGTAAATATAAAGAGTAGAGAGAGAGTAGAGAGAGAGGTTCTGATCCTTTACCGTGAAGTGAGATCCCTTTATTTATAGGTTTTGGCTTGAGGGGTTTAAGTCTTTGATGCCTTTAGTACGGTAAAAAGGGCCAAATGCACCTTTTAACGTGTACGGATGTAAGAGTCCAAGAGGCCTGGTGGTGACTAGATAGTACACATAGGAAGTCTTTGTGGGCCTTAGTCCACATGCTTCATCAATTTATAACATAAAGTTTCGTCACTTCATCTTGCATAAAAACATTGTATAATGATGATAATATATGAACCTTTTATCTTATAATGTGATAAAAGACTATATCCTTATAATAGTATGTCATAACTATGTTAAATCAAACAATATTTATTGACGAAATAACTTAAAACAAATTGTCTTTAGGACACATTCCCCAAAAATTAAAATAGTGACAAGAAAATACCACAAAACAAATTTACTCACTAGGATAAATCAAACAGCAATCATAAAAAAAAGTCACTATACAAAATAATTTCTATTCACTATTGCAGACATTGATACCATATGTATTTAAAAAATAATAGTCGAGAGAAATCTCAACAACCTTATATGGAATAAGGTGCAAAAATATCCTTAATATTTAAAATAGTGTAATTTTATTTCTAACGTTGGCAACCAATATCAATTTTACTTCTAACATTGACAAGTTTGGTCAATTTCAGACATTCACTACAAGAAAATCAGTAATTACCAACCAATGTGTTAAGACCATATTAAAAAATGGTGGTAATGTTACAACCATGTTGGTTGGAAAACCTATATTTGGTTGGAAAGGTAATGATCAGATTTATACAATACATTTGAGACAAATAATCTGGTTTCAAAGTTGTGATGGTTGGAAAGATTGCAACCATTACGGGTGTAAACATATAAATGTTGGTTGTAATTATTTGAGCAATTTTTTTTATTTCTTTTTTTTTATGAATGATTGGAGTAATTACCAGATTTATAATTGTTGGTTTCATATCATGACTCAATTTTTTTTATTTGAGTCAGTGTTGGCGCCAAAATTCCCGCCTAATATTGCCGCCCATTATTTTAGGTTTCTTATAAGAAAGTAAAAAGTAAAAGTTAAATCAATATGTTACCCTTACATCATCACCCTTTATCTTGATCATTAACTTTTGATTTAATAAAAACTTGACATCTGTCCTCTGAGCTCCCACTTCTAATGTTGCGATCTTCCCTCCACTCAACAAACCCATCTTTTCTTTTCTATTTCACTTCTATCTTCTCTATTAGGGTTTATTTCTTATCGTATTCTCAATTCCAAAAATCCCATGTTTCCTTAAGCTAGATTATGAAATGCAATCCTTAAATTTTTGATGGAACCCTAACCCTAACTTTCCTCTCCTCTAAAATCAAAACCCTTTGGTTTCCGTAATCATAGGGGAAGAAGATCCAAAGGAGATAGGGGTTTGTGGTGTCTATTGGGGATTACTGAAGCAAGATAGACAGACGTTCTAGAGTCAGCTAGAGGAAGTAAGTGTCTTGTTTCACTACCAATTTGTGCCTTAAACTAATTTGTACTTTGGTTGATGTCTTAAGTGGATTTCAATTTCTTGTAATGTGTGAAATTGGAAGTTGTAGTTTTTGTTATGGTCTTGTATTTTATGTCCTCTGAGAACCCTAACTTTCCTCTCCTCTAAAATCAAAACCCTTTAGTTTCCTTAATCATAGGGGAAGAAGATCCAAAGGAGATAGGGGTTTGTGGTGTCTGCTGGGGATTACTGAAGCAAGAAAAAGACGTTCTAGAGTCGGCTAGAAGAAGTAAGTGTCTCGTTTCACTACCAATTTGTGCTTTAAACTAATTTGTACTTTGGTTGATGTCTTAAGTGGATTTCAATTTCTTGTAATGTGTGAAATTGGAAGTTGTAGTTTGTGTTATGGTCTTGTATTTTATGTCCTCTCAGGTGAAGAACATGATCTGATGAGCATAAGTTAATTTCTAATCAGATAACTTATGTGTTATATCAAAATGGTTGAGTCATATTCTCAACTACCCATTAGTTTTATTATACTATAGAAATTTACTAATTAAAAATAGGGATAAGGTGCAAAAATATCTCTAACGTTGACAGTAAAGAGCAATAATACCCCTAACGTTAAAAATGGTACAATTGAGGGCCCAACGTTGACAAGTCAGTCCAATTTTAGACAAATTAACATATTTTCCATGCAAAGTTAAAATTTCTATTTGCATAGTCAGTATATCTTCCAACTCATGAAATTCCAGGTGATTAAAATCAATTGAATGTCATTTGTATCCCCATATCCTTCATCTCTGGAAAACATATAGTGTTGGATGAATGATTTGATAATGATAGGAATATGGAGATAGACAGATAAGTAATAGGCACAATAATGAATTGAATGAGTTTAATGATTCTGGCTCAGAGGCCTTGTATTTATAGTGAGCCAATAATAGTTTGTATAGGAATACAATACATAAGTATAGTCGTATTGAAACTCTACCTAGCTAGGAATATAGACAGAGTAAAACTCTAACTAGATAGGAATCTATTTACAGAGATAATTAGAATATTATCTCTAACACCCCCCTCAAGCCGATGGCGGGCACGAACGAAGAGGCGGGAGCGTAGCATCGTGAAACGAGCCGGAGCTAGCGGCTTGGTGAGTATGTCTGCAACCTGATCATCGGTTGGAATAAATCTGACACTGAGAAATCCTCTGTGAACTTGTTCACGAACAAAATGGTAGTCTAGCTCAATGTGTTTCGTGCGAGCATGAAACACTGGATTTGAGGTGAGATAGATTGCTCCAACATTGTCACACCATAACTGAACCGGGGTGGGTAATGGAAATCCGAGATCCGAGAGAAGAGATTTGAGCCATAGTAGTTCGGCAGTGGCATTTGCTACTGCTTTGTATTCGCTCTCTGTTGAGGACCTGGCTATTGTGGGTTGCTTGCGGGTCTGCCACGATACAATGCTGGATCCAAGATAGACACAGAAGGCACCCGTGGATCGTCGATCATCAGGACACCCTCCCCAATCACTATCTGAGTAGCAATGGATGTGCTGTATTGGTTTGACAGACATGACTATGCCAAAATCTGATGTACCCTGAACATAGCATAAAACCCACTTGACTCCTTTCCAGTGTTCATCAGTTGGACAGTGTAGAAACTGACATAATTTGTTAACTGCAAATGCAATGTCAGGACGAGTGAATGTTAAGTATTGAAGTGCCCCCACAATGCTTCTATATTCATCTCCAGAGGTTAAGCTGGTGCCTAGCTCCTTTGAAAGTGTTGGTGTGGTGGCCATGGGCGTTAGTGTGGGTTTGGAGTCAATCATCTTCACTCTGTCGAGGATGTCAGCCACATACTTGGCTTGACACATGTGAATGCCATCCTTCTCATATCGGATCTCAATTCCAAGAAAGTATTCTGCTTTGCCAAGATTGCGAATGGGAAACTCACGTTCGATGGCTGTAATAGTGTTGGTGATGTGTGCCGGGTGGTTCCCTGTTATGAGTATATCATCAACATAGCACAGAATGTAAGTCTTTTCAGTATCGGTGCGTCTGATGAACAAAGAGTTGTCAGCCTGTGACATTTTGTACCCTAGGGAGAGGAGGAATGTTCGAAGATGAGTGAACCATTCTCGCGGTGCTTGCTTCAATCCATAGAGACTCTTTTTGAGAAGGCAGACATGATCTGGTCGATCACTATCCCGAAACCCCTGCGGTTGTTCCATATATATGGTTTCTGATAAGTTTCCATGTAGAAATGCATTGGAGACATCTAGCTGATTGACGAACCAGTTGTTTGCTGCTGCGATGGCAAATACAGACCTGATGGTTGTGGCTTTGATTACTGGACTGAATGTTTCTTTGTAGTCAATCCCAGCTTTTTGAGTGAATCCCCTTGCTACTAAGCGAGCTTTGTGACGCTCAATGGTTCCATCAGACTTCTTCTTTGTACGAAAGAGCCACCTGGAGGTGATGACATGTTGATCATGTGGTCTCGGTACAAGTTGCCATGTGCCATTGTCCAAAAGAGCTTGGATCTCTTCAGACATGGCAGTACGCCATTCTGATTGTTTGTTGGCTTTACTGAAGCATGTGGGATCCACTGTGCCATTTGGATGTGTAGCTAATAGTCCCTCAAACCTTCCTCTTGACTGAAGAGATGACTGTCGAAGTTGCATATAATGTTGTCGTGGACCAATTAGCGGTGCATTGCGAGGCCTGGGCCTTTCAGGTGGAATAGGAGCATGTGGTGCACTTTCAGGAGGAGGAGAATCTGTTTATGGTATGATGTTCTCCTCATGAGGAATTACATTCTGTATTTCCGGTGTGATGGTGTCCGCAGCATCAACTAGAGTGTTAGGATCATTCTGAGGAACATGTGTTGATGCAGTAGTGACCACTGGTGACAGATATTAAGGTGGAGCTAAAGGAGCACTGTGTGTGGCTTCAGAGTCCGGAGGAGTAGTTGGGGTTCCAGGATGGGGTCCAGGTGTGATGGGTGCAGAGTATGGAACCAGGTTAGAAGAAGATACTATAGGGTTGGGATTAGAGAAATTACCTGGATACGGGCCGAGTAGAGATGGTAGTTGACACGATGTGCTTACCCCTGAGTTGCTAGTTGAAGGTGATGATGCAGTGATTGTTGATGCAGGAAAGACTTCTTCATTGTGCTGCACAAATTTGCAGATGTATATGCGTCCGGTGGCATATTCAAGACATATCCCCGGAATGATTTTCTGATGGACCAAGGTAGACACATAGCTTGGAACGAAAATCAAATTTGTGCTGATTGTATGGACGAAGAAGGGGATAAACACCACTGCCAAAAATGTGTAAGGCCTTATAGGCAGGTTGTTTCTTATAGAACAAGAAATAGGGTGACTTGTTGTTTAGGATTTTGGTGGGTAAGTAGTTAATTAGCCTAATGCTGTGTATCATGGCATAGTTCCAAAATTTTGGAGGTAAAGATGCATTGGCTAGCAAAGTAAGGCAAGTGTCAACAACATGTCTAATTTTCCTCTCAGCTATACCATTTTGTGCATGAGTGTGAGGGCATGCAATCTTGTGTATAATGCCATGACGTTTGAAAAAAGGTTATAGTTTTTGAAACTCCCCCCCAAGATCAGAGTAAATATTCTTAACCCTTGCACTATACTGATTAGAAATCATGGCATAAAAATCACAGAAGGTTGAAAAGACATCACTCTTATTCTTTAAACAAAAAACCCATCCAAATCTGGTGAATTCATCAATGATTATTAAAAAATAACGGTGGCCAAGACAAGAAGCAACTGGAGCTGGCCCCCAAACATCCAGATGTAAGTTTTCAAAAGTAAATGTGCTAGAGCGACTAATAGATGGTAAAGAGCTCCTAGCAAGCTTGCCTAATGGACAAAAAGAACATTTGCTAACTGGTTTTGAAGAGGATAGATTGTTTCCTTTGAGAACTGAGCTGACTGTCTGATTCTGACAATGTCCAAGCCGTGCATGCCACCTTTCAAAAGACACCTTCTCTCCAACTAGCGCCTCCTTCAGGGTGGGTGTAAGCACATAGAGTCCATCTTTACTCGGGCCCCGTAACAGGATTTCCCCAGTTGTTTGGTCATTCACAAGAAAATGGTTAGGCCAAAATTCAAAGAAACATGAGTTGTCACGGGTAAATTTTTGAACAGATAATAAAGATTTGGTAAGCTTGGGAACAAGTAGGGCATCATTAATTTTCAGATTATTGATATTTGAATTTCCAAAGTGAGAAATTTGCAAACCTTGACCATTGCCAAACTGAACTGTATCATATCCTGGATATGGCTGCATTTGTTGAAGATGAGCCGGATTTGCCGTCATGTGATTAGTTGCTCCTGTTTCTGGGTACCACGGCTGATTAGGACCCATGAATGGATTCGGTGGTTGTTTCCATGCCATATGCGCTTGTGGTCCAGGATTGTATTGTGCTCTTGAATTGTTCTTTGGCCTTTTGCACTTGTCAGCCCAGTGGCTTGGATCACCACAATTGTAGCACTTGCCACTTCTTCTTTTCTTTGGATTCTGCTTCTTTGCTTGATTTGTTTCCATGGTGGATACATTGGCCTCAGGCTGAAGCAGAGTTGTCTTTCTGGTCGATTGAATCATGCCCTCAACTATCTTCAAGCTATGCAAAATCTCTTGATAGTTGATGTTTGTACCGCGCTGAGTTACAAGATTCTGAACAGTGGAGCGATACTCTTCTGCTAAACCTTTGTAAAGGACTGACGGTAGTAGATGCCGAGGATAAGGATTCCCTGAGGCAGCCAGATCATCAAGGATGGATTTCACTTTTTGCATATATGCCGTAACAGACATTCCTCCTTGCTCAAGTTCATGCAGTTCGACTCCCATCTGAAACTGCTTGCTGCCTGTAATTAGCCCGTAGGCATCCTCTAAGGCTAGCCAAATGTCATGTGAATATTTGAGATATGCAATCTCAGAAAATACCTCTTCGGCGATTGAATTTAGGAGCAAAGTCCTAACCACATTTTCTACATCATCCCATTGAATAAAAGATGGATTTATGATTAAATCCGTAGATGATGTCACAAAACCTGTTCTAGGAATAAATTTGGGTGGAGGTGGTGTTGAACTAAGAATATGAGGAAGAAGATGATAGGTTTGAAGGGTGGATTCCATGGACATTCTCCATGCTTTGTAGTTGTTTGGTGTTAATTTGATGTTAATGTTGATATTTGTGGGTGGTTGTCTTGGTTGTTCAACATGAGTGGAGATAGGTTCTGAAGGGACATGATTGTTTCTAGTATGAGGAATGGATGGGGAAATAAAGTTGTGTCTAACATTGTTTGACGGTGCATCAACAGTGTTATGAAACGAATTTGAGAAGAAAGAAGGTGAGGGATCATGGGATAATTGAGTATTGTAACAAAACGGTGAAGTATAAGATTCAGAAATAATCTGATTTCTGTTACTAGTTTCGGCTGCCTGATACGCTGCTAGGGCAGCAAGAACTGATGGAGAAAATAGAGTTGGAGGTGTCGCCGATTGTTGCAATTGAGTGGATGGCTGCTGAACTAGGGTTTGTTGATTTTGCGGCAGCGGAACTGCTGCCTGGTATGCCGCAAGCGCGGCTAGCACCGCTGCATCAGCTGTGGAGTTCGTCGGAGTCACGAGAGGCGCGGCTTGCGCGTTGACAGCAGCGGTAGCGGGGATCGTGTTGACAGCGGCGGTAGCGGGGATCGCGGCTTGCGCGTTCTGCTGCTTCGTGCCGCTTGGAATGAGGCTAGCGCATCGCGGACTGCCTGCGGCAGGAGGTCGCCGACGGTCTGTTGCTGTTGCGTGGGTTGCGGCTCACGGTGAACGACAGCCGCTGTGAGGGGCGCCTGCGGCTCACGGTGTTGCTGGCGCTGTTGTGCGGCTAGGGCGTTAAGAACCGCCTGTGGCAGCAAATCTGTCGCGGTTGTCGGAGGTGGCTGCGACGCTTGTGGCGGAGGATTGTTTGCTGCGAGGAACGACGATTCACCGGTTACAAACGGAGAGGTGAATCGCCAACCCGAGCTCGGTGCGACTGAATCGCCGGACACGATTGGATCTGCGGCGGCAGACGGGGCGGCGGCAGCCGCAGTGGCGGCGGCGGCGATGGCAATGGCGGCTTTGTATTGGGAATAGGTCGGGGATTGAGGATGATCAGAGGATTCGGAGGATGCGGAAGTTGATACTACTGATACTATGTTGGATGAATGATTTGATAATGATAGGAATATGGAGATAGACAGATAAGTAATAGGCACAATAATGAATTGAATCAGCTTAATGATTCTGGCTCAGAGGCCTTGTATTTATAGTGAGCCAATAATAGTTTGTATAGGAATACAATACATAAGTATAGTCGTATTGAAACTCTACCTAGCTAGGAATATAGACAGAGTAAAACTCTAACTAGATAGGAATCTATTTACAGAGATAATTAGAATATTATCTCTAACATATAGAATCCCCAAAACTTTTTATATGGATTTCTGCAAACTGAATATTTCACTCCATTTTTTATTTCATTTCGATTCCATTTGTGTAATATCAGACAAAGAGGAAGAAAATAAAATAATAAAGAAAAGGTGAAATTCAATGCTCTTGGTGCAATTCATATTGACAGTGTATTGATTTGGTGTGGCCAGAGCTGGGAAATGTTTCTTGGGATTCTCTATTGCTGTGAAGAGTGCAAGAACTTAACCAGAGATGAAAAATTGGAAAAATTAAGATTAGCAGATGTAGTTGTTTTGGTTCAGTAATGAATTTATGTGTTTGGTTCAATTGAAAGAGAAGAAAGTGATAAGGCTAAGAGATAATCACTTAGCATTTCATGAGCTGGCAGACATGCAAACTGGAAATTTTAACTTTGTATAAAAATCTGTTAAGTTTGTCCAATTTTGAACCAAGTTGTCAATATTGAGTCCTTAATGGTACCCTTTTTTTTACGTTAGGGGTATTATTGCTCTTGACTGCTAACTTTAGGGGTATTTTTACACCTTATCTCTTAAAAATTTAATACTTATAAGATTGACGGTGCTTTGTTAATTTATACAACCCGTTTGAGATTGTTTAGATAATGGAGTATACAGTGATGGCATATATTAATAAAATAAGGAAATAGTTCATCAACAAAATAGTGTAAAAATATTTTTTTTTTTTGTAAAGATGTTAAAAATTATTCTTTAACTTCTTCTATATAATCACTCACTCAAATGGATTTAGATAGAGTATTTTAGTTATTCATATATCATTGATTATTATATAATAATCTCTTTAGTGTTAGAAGTTCCTGAGAAATTAATGGACTTGCATCACTTATATACCTCTTTTCTATATCTTATATTATGTTCTGCCTTGACATTCCATGAATTCAAACATTTCTTGTGAATGTCTTGTCTTTAGCACACTATTTTAAGATTATTTGCTTCCTGCTTATCAGGTATGAATAAGATGGTTATTAACCATTTGGACAAGCTTTTTGTCACCAATGCTGCCACTATCTTTGATTATTATATAATATCTTTCTAGTATATAATAATTTATATATGCTAATTAGATTCCTGAGAATGGTTTATGGTGTAATGTTTTTGTCCTTTTCGAATGCCTTCAGTTCTCCTCTAAAATAGAAGAGAACAAACATATATATCTTTAATTCTCCTATTACACATAGGATTTATGCCAATAGGAGGTTTCTTAATCCATGTAAAACAAGGAAAAAAATCTTTTGTCCCTCCAAATTTGTCCTTTTCACGGTCTCCCATTCAATTAACACCAATTAACTCTCTTAACCAAGATTAATCATACTCACACACACGTTAACAACTCTAATTCTAACAGTTTCACGATTGTGGCAGATTTCACAACGTCTCTCTCTATCAGTTCTATTCTTCTTCTTTTTATTCTGTTACATTGCTAATTTCTGTTGTTTACGTATCTCTCCATCACTCAGTTGTCTCTTTCAGTTCAATTATTATTCTTATCTGAAAGGAGGAATAATTGTACTTTGGAAAGAAATTGTTGATTTTTAGAGCAGAAACAGAGGCACATACACCTGCTATTGTAATATTAGACGTTGGAAAATTGGAAGGATACTTTCTTCCAATTCGACTTTAATCTGATGTTGGTTGTTTCTTATTTGATTCTCTGCCAATTCAACTTCAATAGAAAATATGTTGTATTCAACTTTAATAGTAAAGGAAAACAAAACTAGTGATTGAAACCAATTTTTGTTTTGAAGATTCAATTGCAACACAAACTTGTGTCTCTGTTCTAAATTTCATTGCCTCATTTTTTTCTAACTGTCATGATCAGCTATTATATGTGGTAATTAAAGTTCTTGAAAATATTTCAAGTTCTTGTTATGGAATACAATTAGCAATATAAATATATATGATGGATTTGTTTATACAATCAGCCATGGTTCTTGGTTTAATGAACTTTTTGGATGGGTTTTAATGGACTAGTTTATGCATCACTTGCTGCTACTATCATCACTCCTTCACTTTTATATCTATAACATTCCGATGCTGCATTTATTCATTCATTTTTCATGTCAATCCACCTTACTAATATTAGAAATATTTACATGGCTCAACATATATATATATATAGTATAGTAACTTCTAACAACAATGCACAGTGGTGATCAATCAACTTCTAACAATGCTGTTTGCGTCGTTGGGGAGGGTTTTGCATATTATGGTGTAATTGATGAGATAATCGAAGTTTCTTACCCTGGTTTACCAGTCCAAAAAACCGTGTTGTTTAAATGCACATGGTATGATCCTACACCAAATGTCGGCATTCAGATTCATGATCGGTACAACATTGTTGAAGTTAATACGAAGCGAAGTTATAAAAAATACGAGCCATTTATTTTGGCTTTGCAAGCAACACAAGTTTATTTTGTTCCTTATCCTTCAATGAGACGTGATAAGATTGACTGGGTTGTTGCATGCATAGTTAAACCTAAAGGGGTCTTTGACATACCCGGGAACAAGGTTGATGCTAACAATGATGCATTTCAAGAAGATGAGGCTCAATTAATTGAAGTTGAAGTTTCCTTTGAAGATGGCATTCCATTAAACAATGTCGATGATGATCCTTCTTTTCGGTTGCCAAGAGAAGAATCCGATGAAGATGATGTTATCGTTTCTGAATCTGAGAACGAGGCTGAACTCAGCGACAATTTGGATGATGATATCAATGCCAGCGATGATGATAGTGATTAGTTTCGAATTAAATTGAGATTTTTATGTTTTGCGTTTATTTAAAAAGACTGTTTTTATTAGTATGGTGGTATCTATAAACTAGTTGTTGGTCCAGTCTGTTTTTTATTAGTGATTAGTTTCCAATTAAATTGATGATATCCAATATGTTTTTTTATAAATTAGCTGCTGATCCAGTCTGTTATTTATGTTCTTCAATTGAGTTTTTAATATTTCATAGTTATTATTGCATAGATTATGATAAGTTCAATGTGCCAATTAATACTTTTTATGACTCTTCTTGTATTTATCAACTCAATTGGTTGGTTTTCTTGCTTTTCTGTAATTATTATTATATGTTGGTCGTTTTTTTTTTTTGCAACAGTTCATAATTACTTTGTAGGATGACTTCAAATGAAGGTCAAGATGGAGGTGGTGATAAGCACACACCAACAGGTAGGAACAATGGCAAGCAACCTATAAGGAGGTTAGTGCCTAGCACCCTACCTCCTTTCCTGCAAATCAGGCGTATGCTTTCATCGTCTTCATATGCACGGGGGACATTTCCTTCACAAGTTCATGAGGCATCGGCTTCACAAGTTCATAAGGCATCGCCTTCACATGTACAAGATGCATCGCCTTCTTCTACACCTTCATCTACAGATCGGACATTGCCTTCCTCTACACAGGAACCTACTACTCCGCCCACTTCATTACGTGGACCGATTACATCTCCTACTGATCCATTACAAGCTCAGCCAAGTACCGAAGGTATGTATTATATCTTCATATTGCCTACTGAGTTCTGGCCTTTTTCATCATCTCTATCATTTTGTTGTGGTTTTTATATTTTATGGATATAGTTATCAGCTGGATTTATACTTGAGGTATGTTTTTGATGCTAAGAAATTGGCAGTAATTTTTGATGAGTTGATTGGTGTTATATTTTAGGGAACAAAAATATTATGTTAGAATTACTACATCTTGGAAACCTTTGGCATACTATGCTTGCTGCTGCAGTAATCAGATGTATCTTCACTAGTATATGTTCATTGGCTGATCCTGAACTTTTTGATAATTTTTGGCTTTCTTATGAAGCTCAATTCATGTAACAAAACTTTCAAGCTCAATTAGATACAAATAGAAGTATATATTATGAAAAAGAATCAATGCATCACCAAAAGAGTAACTATACATCTCACTAATCCATCCACATGTTTTCTATACTAGAATAGACAAGTCTGAAATAAAGCATATGCATTATCAATTTAATTTTGATTTCAGATTTCTGTTAATGTCTGAGAATACAATAAAAAGTATGTTTTTTTCCAGCAGATTCCAATATTGTCGGTGGTTCCACTCAATCTTAAACAACAATACCTCGAAACTATGGACCAAGGCGAAATATAAGTTCTGATGCGCCTAAAGATTCTAATGACAAATTCATCATTGTGCTTTCAATTGATAACTTGTAAATTAAATGAACCATATGTATCATGTAGATAACATAGTAGTTTAATAACTTGTATTTATTTATAAATTGAAACACTTTTGTTAAAATGTGATGCAGGTTTATCGATAGTCACCTTGCATCGGTAGTGACGAGTATCTTTCAAGAATATCCATAACCGGTCACGTATAATGCTGGAATGATACCAACTGCCATTATGGATAAATATTTCGAGGAGTTTCGGGTATTCAAATTTATCTACTTTCATTTAAGATTCAGAAATAGATTTCTCATGGATTTATTAAATTTATGCAGAAACGTTGTGTTTGGGACTCATCCAAATATTCGGATGACACAATAAAGAAGGAATTTATTAAAAAAACTCAAGGAACGCTATAATGGAACAATGACTACAATAAGGAATAAAGGAAAAAGGCATATTTGGTGCCCTGAAGAAGTATGGGAGTCGTGGAATCGTATGTGGGGAACTCCTACCTTTAAAAGAAGAAGTGAGATTGCCAAAAAAATAAGAGTGGGAGAAGATGGGGTGGCTAAAGGAACCCATGATGGAGGTTCAAGTGCTCATGCAAAATCTGTACAAAAATTGGTACACATCTTTGTTTTGCATCTTTTATAACTGTGACTAAGTGTTTACATTGAAAAAATAGCCTGACTAAGTTCATTTTTTTAGCTCTAAAGTTTGTTGAACATATAGTGGTAGATGAGTAATATAAATTTTAATTAATGGTAGATGATAATGAAAATCTTCATATAGTGAAGGATTTGAGTCATGTCTGTACATAAATATTGGGTTAGGGAAGGAAATAGAGATAAGATGCAATAGTGAATCTTAATTAAATTGGGAGACATGGTTTGACATATATATGTTGGTTTGTTTCATTTAATTCTCAGTTTGTAGTTTATATATATTGTGGTTTTCCCTTGAAGTAGTTTTTTAACTAAAGAACCAAGTTTTAGGATGAAAAACAAAAATAAAACAACAAGTTTGCTGATTTGCTTGACATTTTTCATATATATGCTCTATGAATAATTAATTTTGAGCAGCTTTGGAGTTGCAAACATCGATACTTAGTCTACAAAGTAATTTCTAGATTTTATTCTTCATTTTACAGTTCAATCTGGTACAGATCTATTTATACAAATCTGCACTCTCTTCTTTTCTCAAATCGTACATTCAAACGTACAATATCATTTATTCATTAATTGTATTTAAGAGAATATATATATATATATATATATATATATATATATATATATATATATATGCATCGTACTTCTGTTTATACTTGAGTTTTCATTGGTTAATTCAGCCTATATATATATATATATATACACTTGTGACATGAAAAGGAGTTAGGTAGGCCGATTACTCCCGATCAATTCTTTTGTGGGCACACACTCACAAGCATGATGGATTTTCATTTGTTAATGATCGATGTAAAGAAATTCAGGTAAATAGTACATATTGAGAACATGTATAAATTAATGTGGTCATATTAAGTAATATATAGATGCATTATCTTACTTTTTTAAATGATACTAAATGTAGGCAGATTATGAGCATAATATTGAACAACAAGAAGATGAACAAACCACCACTAAACTTGAGGCAACCATTGAAGCCATTGATGAAATAGAAGCATTTTATGCTGCTTGTGGAGGAGTTAATAGGGATGGAGGGGTTTATGGACTAGGTTCAGCAGCTTCTCATTATTATCGGGATCACATGTCGCATCCTAGAAATGCGAGAGCTGCTTCATCTTCAAGTCGCAACGTCAATGGTGCATCTAGCTCAAATGTTAATCCACAACCCGATCTTCACTCTATACAAGAGCGACTTGATGGTTTCAATGCCGAGAGGGCTGGTTTTATAGAGCATCTAGAGCGGATAAGTGAACACCAACAAAGGTTTGATGAACGACAACAACGGATGGATCAATCACTTCAAAGTTTACATTTGAGTGTTGATGTGGACGAGGTTAACGAGCTTTGAGGCTGATTGATGGATATTGAAACACAAATTGGTCCATCTTTAAGGCAAATCCAGACCACCATTGCCCGACTTCGTGCCTTGGAGAGGTTAGATTGTGACTCCAACGAATAGATTCCTTCGTCTTAGAATATTGCTTTTTGGTAGTTTTTGGAAAAAGGTGTGAATATATTCCCCATCTCCCACCTTAATTGGATATTCATATTACTTTTTGGTAGTTTTTGGAAAGGGTGTGAATATCAAATCCCAATCTTCCACCTTAGTTGGATATCAGAGTACCAAGCTATATATGATGAGTTTTGGTACGTAGATTAGTATTATGTCATGAGTATATAACTTAGCTTGTTCATCATTTTGAGACCTTCAAACTTATTATTAGCTTTAACTTTAGTTTAGTTCATGTAAACTTTAATTGCTATATATATATATATATTGCCTAATTACTCTATGTTGTTTGTTTTATTAATGTGTTTTGTGATGTAATTTCTATATAATTTACAGGTTCAATAAAAAAATTTGTAAAAATAATAATTTACAGAAAAAATATATATATAAGAGGGCGTCTAGAAATCACCGACAAAACATGTTGTCGGTAAATCGACGATAAAACTTTCGTTGAATAAACCATTCAGAATTTTGTCAGAAAAACGTAGCAAACTTAGCGACCAGAATGTTTGTGACCGGATCCTGATGGTTGCTAATCACATTACATTTACAAATTTGAAATTTGGTTCTGAAACCAACGGTTGGTTGCAACAAATCGGTTTGTAAATTTGCAACCAACTTACCAACCACTTTTTCTGGTTGCAAACATTGCGATCGTGAATGAAAATCTGGTTTCAAAGGTTTAGCAACCTGGCAGTTACCAACTGATCATGTTGGTTGCTAAAAGTACAAATCCGGTTGCAAAATCATGTTAGCAACCGGTTTAGCAACCATATTCCCGGTTGCTAATTACCGATTTTCTTGTAGTGATTATTATAAAACATAGATATTTTATTTTTTATTTTGTACCAATTGCACGTAAGTTGATTTCAAAAACAATTCATGTTTTTTTTTGTGATTTAATAATATAATTGGAGGTTAATATTTTTAAATTCAGTAAAATATTTGAATTTTTTTATTCAACTCGTACAAAATACAATACATACTTTTAATTTTTTTAAAGTTCACGTTTAATCATATGTTTGTGATTTATTACTAATTAATGATAAAATGACGCATATGTGAAGTGTAGATGATAAGATTCATGACCGATGTCACGTCCGTGTCTAAAATTTCTAATCTTTATTTTTCGAAATAAATTATAATATATCTTTTGGGAGTGTCAATTAATTATGAATTTAAATATATTAATTGGGTTTAATTTATTAAATTTAATTTAATGTTTAGGTGTACATTAAAAGGTTTTGACTATGTTTATAAAAAATTATAAGCTTAAGGACTAAATCAATATTTATATCAATTTGCCAAAGCATATGCAAATACGAATTTACAATTCAAATTATGAATAATAATAATAGATAATAATAAATAAATATATATATATATATATATATATACAAAAAAAAAATGTGGCATGTATTTAGACATAGGGTAAAACACTTGTCAATAAATTTATATACATGTCAATAATTTAATACATGTGTCAACTAAGCTAGATTATATTTGTCAACTTTTTAAAGTATATAGATTTATATATTGCCATGTATGTGGCAAGTGGTTGAGGAAGATAAAAATCATATTTTGGAACATCTCTAATATATATTTACCTCTTATTAACATGTGGGAAGGGCATCTTTTGGGGAGAGATCCAATTTCTGATTAATAAGAAAGAATGGTTTTCAAATAAGGAGAGGAAAAATCCTTTTTGGCTGTTAAGGGAGATGACGTTTCGGATCAGCTGTCAATAGATCACAGTGATTAATTTTCGGTGACCGACGATGACATTTCGATAACTCTATTTAAGATTCAAATTATTTTTAAAATGTTCTATGAGTAAGATCGGTTCCGATATTTATAATAATTTATTAAATTTATAGGTTACTAATAAAAATATAAACTTTAGACCGTATTCTTTTAGACTTATTGAGCTGAAATTTAATTCGGTAATAATAGGCTTTTAGCAGCACCACGAGTTTAAATGTATAATCGGTCAAAAATAATTACGTTGGTTTAAAATTCCTATTTCCATGATCGAAAATAATCCAATAAAAATATTTTGATTATTTTGAATCTTATGAATAAAATAGTTTAAGTAAAAGTTAAAATTATAAATTAGAAGGTCTAATATTGATATTTACCAATTAGAGTCAGTATAAAGGAAAATATACAATTGAATATACAATTGGTATATGAATTCGAATATAAAATTCGTACAAATAGACTTATGATAATATAACGAGTCTAATGCTATATTCGGTCTAAAATAGCCATTCCGGCAACAAATGAACATAAGTTTCAGTTTTAAATTATTTAAGTGGCTTTGAATACGTTTTATTACCTTGTTTTAAATATATTATTTAAAATATTTATATACTTTTGATTTTGATTATTTGAAAAATAATTGTTTATTATCGTGGTATTTTGAAAATTGGGTTGGAAAATGAATTTGACTATTTTATGGGAATTACTTTTGGATCGAGAAAGTTGTTGCGGTTGTTATTGTTATTATTTCTGTGATTTGGAATGAAGTCCAAATATGATTTTTATTTGTGATATTTTGAAAGAAAGATAAAATGGTTTTGTTCATCTAGGATTATCCGGGGTATAAGTTGTAAGTTGTAAGACCATATCTAATGGCGGTATGACCAGAGTGCACGGCTAATAGTCCTAACGTTAGGCAAGGAACGAGATATGAATGAGATATCTCGATTATTGATATTGTTGATGTTATGAGAAACTACATGGGTGGAATTTGAGGATTGACACATACAAGTTTTATATTACGTTTTTGCAAAGTGTGATGATTTGATTTGTTACATATTTTGATAAAAATGTTTATTTGATTACGATTCGGTTTGATAAAACGTTTATTTGGTTACGATTCGGTTTGATAAAATGTTTATTTGTTTTAATTCCGTTTGATAAAACGTTATTTGATTTGATTCGTTTGTCAAAAACATTGATATTTATTTCGTGACTTGAATTGATAACATGATTTTTAAGTTTAAAGTGTTATACTATTGAAGCCATAAAATATTCATATATGAAATATATCTTAAGTAGATTATTGAATAAAGTCGAGAAATTAAATATTGGTTTAGGCCCAATAACCGTATTGTGAATAATAAAAGTATATAGTTAGAAGTGAAATATACAAGTGAGTTAATCAACATGTGAATAAGTTAAAAGAACTACCTAAAATAGGTAGAACTACGTGGCTTTGATTCCCTATTTAAAGATTAAAAGATGTTCGGGATACGTAGGAAGCTTGATAGAATTACCAAGTCCAAACCAAATAATTAAATAAATTTTAGGTAGTCCAATTAAATTTTTATTCGTAGAAAATCGATTTGCTTTTTAGACTGTTAGAAGTTCGTTATCATGTTTTCTGTTCATACCCGATTCCGATTTGGGTCGGGTGTGACAACCGAGAAGACAATTTGATGAATAATTTCTCTAATTGACCCAATTTGTCAATGTTATGGATAAAATTACTTTTGACTGCCAACGTTAAGGGTAAAATTACACCATTTTAGATATTAGAGATAAAATTACTTTTAGGCGTAAATGTTAGGGATATTTTTATATCTTATATCATATTATATTAGAAATAATATCTATATATTATATAATATAATATATAAATTTTAATTATATTATTATATTTATTAATAAAAGGATCGATTAAAGTAAATGCAAAAATAAAATAATAAAATATAATTTAGATGACACCTTTATATTATTAATTTTAATTATTAAATTATAATTTTTTTTTAAATATTTATATACTACCATGAGTTCAAAAATTAGTGTAGTTATATAAGATTGTACAGTCAAATTAGAAAAGTTAATAAATTTAATTTCTTTTTTTTGATAGGTAATAAATTTAATTTCTATAATAAGCTATTGACTATGATATTTATAACCTATTCACACGCAAATATTCAGGCACACATTCAGATTATAATTATGACATGTTTTTTAGTCTAAATGAATGATAAAAATTTTGCTTAGTACATCAGTTTCCCTTTTGAATTTGTTCAAAAAGCTTGATTGGTCTATATGGTATCTCATTAGTCTATAAATTTATTTAAAGTGTTATTATTAAGTCTTTAAATCTAGGGTAATTAATTTATTAGTCCCTATATTTTGACAAAACACACTGTTTAGTCCCTGTATTTTCAAAAACACA
Source organism: Euphorbia lathyris (assembly GCF_963576675.1). Lineage (NCBI taxonomy): Eukaryota > Viridiplantae > Streptophyta > Magnoliopsida > Malpighiales > Euphorbiaceae > Euphorbia > Euphorbia lathyris. Next base: position 89,009,949 of record NC_088911.1, on the reverse strand, counting down.
TGGTAAGGTCTCTAACCTTTTTTTAGGCCCTGTTTGTTTGCAGGAAAATATTATGCAGGAAAATATTTTCTGAATTTTCAAGTGTTTGTTTAGTCTGGAAAATAAGTCAAAGGAAAACTTTTTACAAGTCAACTGGAAAACCCTTTGAAAAAAAAGGAAAACGTTTTACCCTTTTGGGAAGCGTAAAACATTTTACCTAAAGCATATCGCGTTGTCTCTCTAAACAGACTTCTAAAGTTTCTTCAGTTCTTCGACTACACAGGTTCGGCAATCTGTTCTACCGTTGTCTCTCACCGTCATCTCTCTATCGTTCTTCTTGTTGTCGTCTCTCCACCGTCATCTCTCTATCGTTCTTCTCGCTGTCGTCTCTCCGCTGTTCTTCTTGCAGTCGAATGTATTTTCTGGATTTTCCATGACAAAAAATTATATTGATATTCTTTGGTGATGCTTATGATATGATATTATGCTTCAATCGTGTATTTGATTTAGAAGAGAAGATTCTAGTTTTCAGCCGATGAACCTAGGATTAGAATTTAGAAAAAGAAGATTTTAATAAAAAAATTCATGTTTGCGTAAATGCTGTAATGCCGCCGCCGACTGAGAATTAGCATAGGAATATATTTTAATGTATTTTAAGATGTTAGTGCATCCACTCAAAAGATGCCGCCAACTGAGAACTAACACATGAATTTAAAATCAAAATATGCATTGGTTGTTTAGCTAATTAATCAAAAGGATAGGATGCACTAATATCTTTATTTTGCCAACTGAGAATTATTACTAATATGTCTTTACAGAGAATTAAATAAAGATGTTAGTGTAATTCTTTTGACAATTGCAATAATTCCTAATCCTTGTATGTTTTTTGGTTAAACATTCTCTTAAAACTATTGATTCCAATTTGGTGATGTGTAGATGGATCAAAGCCGCATTAACGCCGCAGTGAATGGTGTTGCTGCTGTAGTGATACTTGTTGTAAGACTAGTTATTAAAAAAAGAAAAAGAAATAGAATACTGAGACAACCTCGTATAGAGGCAGACTCTGAAAGGGAATTTTATATAAATAGTGTGTTGGAAAGAGGTGACAGGCATTGTACGGATCAACTTCGTATGAAACCTTCAGTCTTTTATAAACTTTGTGATATCCTCACTAGTCAAAATCTCCTACGACCAACAATTAATATGACGGTTAGAGAACAAGTGATGATGTTCTTACAAGTGATTGGGCATAATACTAGGTTTAGGGTTATTGGAGCAAGATTTTTTAGGTCTATAGAAACGGTCCATCGATATTTCAGAATTGTATTATCTGCAATTCTAAAATTATACAAACAATATGTTAAGGATCCTGAATATGACTGTCCAATACAAATTGCAAACAATCGGAGATTTTATCCCTATTTTAAGGTAACCAACAAGTCTTTCCCTATTTTTTTTATCCTAAACATAAATAAAATATGAATAATTATTTCATTCAGTATAATTTTTTTATTAGGATTGTGTCGGGGCAATTGATGGTACTCATGTACCAGCAAATGTTCCTTCTGAAATTCAAGGAAAATTTTATGGAAAAAATCGAGAAACAACACAAAATGTGCTAGCAGCTATTACTTTTGATCTGCGGTTCACATATGTGCTAGCTGGTTGGGAAGAGAGTGCACACGATTCTCGTGTATTGACTGATGCTTTGTCTAAAGATTTTAAGATCCCCGAAGGTAGGATCTTCAAATATTATTTGAAAACACGTTCCAATGATTAAAAAATAGACTTTGATAACTTTTTTGTAAATGTTTTAGGTAAATATTATCTTGGTGATGCCGGTTATGGCATTAGAAATGGAGTTTTAACTCCATTTCGAGGTGTTCGATACCATCTTATGGAAAGTGTTGGCAACTTACCTCAAAACGAAAAGGAGTTATATAATATGAGGCATTCTTCATTACGAACTTCTATTGAACGTACGTTTGGTTTGTTGAAGGCACGTTTTCGTGTATTGGATTCTCGACCATTTTGGTCTTACCAAACACAAGTAAATGTTGTGTTAGCTTGTTGCATTTTACATAATCATACTATGGGAGTTGATCCGGATGATGTAATAATGGAGGAAGTGAACAACACAAGTGGACCGACAACTCAAAGATCTCAATTGAGTCAAAGAGAAGAGATGAACGAAAATAGGGAATGGGCAACAAAGAGAGAAATGATAGCAAACTCTATGTGGAATGATTATACTAGAATAGACAATTAGTATTGTGACTTTGTTTGTTATTTTGTTTGTGGCTTAATTTCTGACTTTATTTGCGGGTTTACTTTATTTATGGCATTAGTTTCGAATTTATTTTACTTGTGTGTATTATTTTGATTTTAAGTACTTTTGAGTGGTTATTATTCTGAAATTAAGCTATTGATTAAAGAATACGTGTGTACATATGTTTATGTGTTGTTTTAGCTTATGTCAATGGGTGATCAACAAAAAGATGGAAAGAGCAATTTAGATGGACTACTTTGATGTCTAGTACAGCTCTTCAAATACTTGTCGATGAGGCAATGAAGGGGAACAAACCATCTTCCACATTCAAGCCGGCCTCATTTCTCCGTGTTGCACAAGAAGTGAGTGAAAAGTTTACAATTATTTGTCTTCCTGAACATGTTGAAAACCATTTGAGGACTATAAAGAAAGATTGGAAGATTATTGTTACACTTAAAAATAAGAGTGGATTTGGGTGGGATGAGAACATGAAGATGATAACGGCAGAGCAACATGTTTTTGATGAGGAAGTTGCGGTAAGAAAATCATTTTATGTCATATATATTTCTTTACTGTTTACTATATTGAACCAACTAAACATAAAGAATGTTACTTTTATATTTTATACAGGCACATGCAAGTCATGACAAATTTTTAAACAAAAAAATTGCCATGTATGATGAAATGGCAATTGTTGTTGGAAAAGATATTGCCACAGGTGCATATGCAAAATCTTTCTCTAATATTAACATGGACGAGACTGTAGATTTAGATAGTACTGCGCCTGATGATGATATTTGTATGTATGATGAGATGCCTACATCAAAAGACACTGCGACTGCAGCATCTGTTAGTTCTGGAAAAAGATCACATAGGAAGAGAAGTCGTGCTGCTGATGATGAAAGTAATGAAAATCTATATGAACAACTATCTGACATGACTTCTGCAATTCGAGAGCTTGGTGCAACATCCACAAAACAAGCTCAGAAAATGTTTGTGGATACTCTTTACAAAGAAGTTATGAATATTGAGGGTTACGATGAGTTTGAATTGTCTCTTGTCTTCGATTATTTGGTTGTTAATGAGTTGGCCGCAACAACTTTTTTGATTAAAAGTCCACAGCTCAAGAAAATCTGGGTTCAAAAGTTTTTTGAAAAATAGAATCTTGAATGAAGAAATTGGAGGAGTTTTGAACATTTTAAGTATTGAGTCTAAAGACATATGTTGAATATTTTAAGTTTAGACATTTTTCATATGTATTCGACTTTATTACTATTATGTTTTAAGACGTATTTTATATTTATCTGTTAAGATTTTGGATAATATTTTTTATTTTTATTTATATTTTTTCACTTATTTTACCATTTTAATATGATATATATTTAATTGAAAATAACAAAATGTCTATAAATGTGGTATTTATATATTTAAATATGTCTGGAAAATATTTTCCAGCTTTCTAACCAAACACCAAAAAATATTTTTCGGTGTTATAACCAAACACAGGAAAATATTTTATTTTCCTGCAGAATATTTTCCCATGCATAATATTTTCCTCTGCACAATATTTTCCTGCAAACAAACGGGGCCAGTGAACTGTTTAGTCCCTCTGTCTGTTTGTTAGATTTTTTACCATTTATGACTTCGAAAATGACTAAATTACCCTTTACTATTTACCTTCAAACTTCAGAGGAGGAAATCCAATTTAGAAAAAGAAGCTATTTGTATGGAGAACAAGAAAAAGAACAGACTCAATGTTTACGAATTTGAACGATTAAGAGGAAGAACACTCAAAGTTGATTTTCAGATACATTAGAGTTTAAAGGAAAGGAAAATAAAGGAAAAGAAGAACGCAAATCCAAATTGACTAACAGAATCTTCATGAGAGTCTCACGGTATGGACTAACCAGTTCACTGAGAAAATCGTTAGGGACTAAACAGTTCATCGAGAAAAACATTAAGGACTTTACCGTATGTTTTTTAAAATACAGGGACTAAACAATGTGTTTTGTCAAAATATAGGGACTAATAAATTAATTACCCTTAAATCTATAAAAACACCATAAAAATTGTACAAAACAGAAAGTTAATTTTTTAAAGACTTAGAATCATAAATTAGACTTTTATTTTTGAAGTTTTGAATTTTTTTAAATTTTTAGACAAATTGCAATGTATATCACATTAAACAAAGTTCAGGGGCAAATGGATCCCTCTAAGTAAATTTAGATGGTTAATATATCACTTTAAACAAATTCAAATGGCTAATAAGTTTTAAGCAAGTTGAATGGGCTAACGAGACCTCTTATGAGTTATGGGATCCAAAAATGGGACCCAATCAAACTTTTTAGACAATAGAAAGCAAATTAAGCTAGACAACTCTCCACAAATATGTATGAAGATAGAGAAAAATATAGAAATTTATGCGATATTATTTTATGTTAGCATTTGTTGTAACTCAAATTTAGTCTGCTTACATTATTTTTCAATTCATTTGATTATATTAGTTTACTATTATTATATTTAAAAGTATTGGTCTTTTTTATTGATTATTTTAAATATAACAACAAAATTATTAATATCTATGTAAATTATATAATTTATCTACTTCAAAAAAATCGATCCTTACCTGTAACTAACAGTCTAAGATTGTTAATCACTTTTTTTTTTTTTTTTTTTTTGAAGAAGAAGATTGTTTTTTTTTTCTAGAGAAACACAGAAGTTCTTATCAGGAGGTGTGGTATCACTACATATTAGGTGCCAGACAATTGCCGGGGCATCCTCGATTAGATAAATTGGTTCCATTAGCCCCTTTGCCCATTGTGCAATCCCATGAGCCACACAATTGCCTATTCTAGATATGTGCACGAACGCGCAGCTACTGAAAGTGGAGGCAACTGTGAGGATGTCCACATAGATTTCCTAGAGAGTTGTATTCGGGATGATGTTAGCATTTATAGCGTCAATAACCATCTTCGCGTCGGATTCAAAGATGGTCGCTGAAAATCCACAATTCCTCGCCCATATAACCGCTTCAAGCACAACACGAGTTTCGGCTGCTTCTGCTGAGGTTTGTGGGCCAATAGGTACGCCTGCCGACGCCATAACCAGACCATCCGAGTCCCTCGCAATTAACCCAACCCTGCAATCATGGTCATTATCCCCCATGGAGGCGTCACAATTAATTTTTATGACAACAGGTGGAGGTCGACACCAGAATTTCTTAGGGTCAATGGTTTGATCACGGGAGACATTACTATGATCCAGTTCATGAGCCGGGGCCGTCTTCGTTTGCATCCAGTCCGTGAGGAACTGCTGGGCTTTCTCAATCACAATTTCTGCTGATATCCACTTCATTTCATGCCGCCATACATTCCGCCGGTACCAAGTCCACCAGGCGAGGACCGCAAGCATCTCAATGTCTGTTCGTTGCAGTCATTCACAGCACATCTCCAGCCAACCGAAAGGGTCTGCATCAGTAAACTTGTCCACTCGGAGCGGTAGCGGAGCTCGACGCCAAATCTCCTTTGCGTATGGGCAGCGCAGGAGACATTGAAGGGCATCTTCACTTCCATGGTTACAGCACAGGCACATCATCAAGTTTGACAACCCACGTCGACTGAGAGCTTCCCTTGTTGGGAGCTTATTTCGACATAGACGCCAAAGGAAGTGTTTGATCTTTGCTGGGAGTTGGAGGTTCCAAAGCTGCTTGTATATTCTGTTTCTTGGTGTACTGGATGTCGAGCTGCTATTTGAGGAGCGGTCACTTTCTGCAAGATAATAACAGGATTTAACAGAAAAAATAGATGAGGATGTGAGGCCCCAGTGCAGCTTATCTAGAGGTAGACGGAAGCTAATGTTGATCTGTAGGATCTCATGGACATCCCCGTCTTGGAACACATGGCGGAGGAGCGCCCTGTTCCAACTGCAATTATCCTGATCGATAAGTTCATGTACCAATGTCGGCCGTGGCGTGGTCAACGAGAGCAGCGGTCGGCGAGCATTGAGTGAGGGTACCCACAAGTTATTCCATATATTGATGTTCAAGCCATTCCCTACCCGCCAGTGCACTCCTTTGCAGAAGATAGCCCTTACACTGAGTACTCCATGCCAGAAATAACTCGATCCAGTATGCGTCGGGGCATCCAGGAAGTTACTACGAGGGAAATACTTTGCCTTAAGTACCCTAGCGCACAAAGAGTCTGGGTTGCACATGATTCGCCAACATTGCTTTGACAGTAGGGCTAAATTGAATGATTTCACACTTCTGAACCCCAGTCCCTCTTCAAACTTCGACTTGCACGCGGTATCCCATGCGATCCAGTATATTGGCTGTTTTTCTGCATTTCCTACCCACCAGAAGCGGCTAACTAGACTTTGGATTTCCTTGTAGAAGTAGCCAGGGAGCAGAAAGCATGACATGATGTAGGAAGGGATAGATTGGATTACCGATTTGATCAGAACCTCTCTGCCCCCCACTGATAGCTTTCGCTCTTCCCACCCCCGCACCTTTCGGTTGATCCTTTCATTAATTGCAGCAAAGACTGCTTTCCGCGATCTACCAATCACTATCGGCAGCCCTAGGTAGCGAGGGAACGCTCCTGTTTCCCTAACATTTAGTAGGCTGGTTAGTGCAGCTTTCTTCTCGGTGGTGACCCCGCAGCTAAAAAACAGTTCTGACTTATCAAAATTAATCATTTGGCCCGATACCCGCTCATACTCATCCAATATGCCCTTAATTTCACCCATTTTCATGATGTTAGCTCTTCCAAAAACCAGTGAATCATCTGCATAGAACAAGTGAGAAATGCTAAGACCATCACAGCTGGCCTTTACCCCATGTATTTTCCCTTCCGATTCCACTTTCCTAATGTTTGCGGAGAACGCTTCTGCACATATAATGAATAGGTAGGGGGAGATAGGATCCCCTTGTCGTAAGCCTCGATTTGGCTTAATTAACCCTCTTGGCTGACCGTTAATCAGGTAGGATAGGGAAATCGTAGAGATACACATCATAATAAGATTGACAAACTGAGGTGGGAAAAGCATTTGTTCAAGAACCTTCTACAGAAAAGTCCACTCAATGCGGTCATAGGCTTTGCTCATATCCAATTTCAAGGCAAAATTCCCTCTATTGCCCTTAATCCGGGTTTTCATACTGTGGAAAGCCTCAAATCCAATAATTGCATTGTCTGTAATTACCCGGCCTGGGACAAACGCCGATTGGGTATCATAAATCACACTGGATAACACAGCCTTTAGTCTATTTGACAGTACCTTAGAAATGAGCTTATACAGGACATTACAGAGCGCAATGGGTCGGAGATCCTTCATAGAATGGGGTTCTTTCACCTTAGGTATTAGGACCACCAAGGTGTGATTTAGGTTATCCAGCATCACACCCGTTTCAAGGACACTTAGTACAAGTTCAGCCAGATCATCACCAATAATAGACCAGTAAGTTTGAAAGAACAAGGATGACATACCGTCGGGTTCGGGAGCCTTTATGGGATTGATTTGTTTAATAACCACATTGATTTCATCCCTGGTGTATTGTTGTGTTAGTGATTGCTGCTATTCCGGTGTCAGTTGGCTGTTAACTGCCTCAACAAATTGATCCATATTGTCAGGTCTGCAGCTTGTGAAGAGTTCTCGAAAATACTGAGTCACCATATCAGCAATTGACGGATCCCCTTCGATCCAGTTCCCCTCCTCATCTTTTATCTGGCTGATCGTGTTATTCCTCCGTCTCGTAGATACCTTCGTGTGGAAGAAGGTCGTGTTACGATCCCCCAGCCGTAGCCACTCAACCCGAGACCGCTGCTTCCATTTAGCTTCCTCAATTTCCTACAGGTTTTTGATAGTTTTGGTAATTACCTGTTCTTCATCACGGAGGAGTGGGTCTGCGCGTCTTTGGACGGACTCGAGCTGTTGCATCTTTGCATTAATCCTCCGTCCCAAGTCCCCATAGTGCTCGCGATTCCATCGCGTCAATGCCTCAGCAACATCAGCAATTCTACTCTGAACACATCGCTGTCCGCGGGGTCATTCATTCCACTTGGTGTTAATTAGGTCCTTGCATCTGCTATCCGTCGCCCAGAAAGCCTCGAATCTGAATTGTCTCCTGCGCTGAAAGCCCGAGACTAGCCCCTCGGTATCGAGCAGTAGGGGGTTGTGATCCAAGGAGATGCGCGGTAACAACTGCGTTTGGGAAGCTTGCAATCCATTCTGATGTGGCTGTGAATCTATCAAGCTGTTCCCAAATAGCTTCTGAGCCGCTTCTATTATTATACCAAGTGGATTGAGAACCCGAGCTTTCGATATCCACTAGGTTGCAAAAATCAAGACAATCTTGAAAGCACTGCATTTCAGTATTATCCCGAGTCAGACCCCCTTTTTTCTCCGACGTCCACAAAATCTCATTGAAATCCCCATAGCATACAAGCGGGAGGTTATCAATTGGTCCGAAGTGTTTAATCATCTCCCATGTAAGCTTTTTATTCTGTTTTTCAGGCCCCCAATATACTGCCAAATTCCGCCACCTCATGTTATTCAAGTGGAATGTAAAATAAATGCAATGGCTTGAATAATTCAAAATGCACAAGTCTGCTTCTTTATTCCATCCTAAAATCAAACCACCACTAAGCCCCACAGGGTCAACAAAAAAGAAATTAAAATTGTTAACACAATGTTGAAATCTACTACAATCATTCTTCCTCACTTTAGTTTCCATGAGAAAAAATACATCTGGACAATTTTTGTGAATCAATCGCTGTAGTGCATGGAACGTCCAAGCATTTCCCATCCCTTGGACGTTCCAACTTAATATTTTTATGGCGTAGGGTGGGCCCGATCAATGGCTCCCACCCTCTGGTCTCGTGCGATATTTTTTATTTTCTTCAGGTGCGTAGCTTTCTCTATCTCTATACTATCAGGTAAGTTAGGCCGCTTTCTTGTTTTGTGCCTCCGGACCCATTTTATCGTTGCTCGGTTCTCTTGCTGCGTGGTTTGCTTGTCACTCGGCCTGTTTAAACTTGAATTTTTTGTGCTTTGCCTGGTGCGGGGTTGGCTCTTTCCCAGCCACAATCGCCTCATTCATGTTGGCAAGGTTCTGTATAGCAATAGGCGACTCTGCACTCAATTCGTTCACCGCCTCCCTTTCCCCCTGCTCCATTCCTTCCGCCACATACTCTTCCCCAATACCGTTATCTTCCTCCCCTTCCCGGCCCCCTATTCCTTCGATATCCATATTAGATCCCCCAGTGTCAATGTCTTGCGCTCCACCCTTCTTCATTCTGTTTAGAAACTGCCTGCCCACCTCTGCGCTTCTCGTCGTACTGCCTTCTGCTTCTTCCTCGAATAATTTTCGAGCGGAGCCTGATCAGGAATTTGCAAGCTCATCTTTTTTGTATATGCTTTGGTTATATTTCCTTTCCTGAAAACCGCAGTTATAGACACGGAATTTAGATGGTGTAGCTCTCAAACTCGGGTCATAGGGCCACTCCTTAGTCTCATCATTCTCGCAGTCCTCGTGCACATGGCCAATTACTCCACACTGGTAACAGAAGTTTTGCAGTTTCTCATATTTTATTGGGATCCATAACATCTCTTTTTTGGTGTATTGCACTTTCATTCCTCTCATAAGTGATTTTGTTATGTTTATTCGGACTCGGACCCTGACATACTTTGCCGTCATCTCCATGCTGTCTTCATCAATATCAATTACTTCACCAATTCTCCCTGCCAATTTTGCAACTATTCCGCTTGTTCTCCAATCAAGTGGCACGTCAATTAGGCGTATCCAAAAGTCACACATGTTCAGGTTAAATTTGGAGAATTGAGAGATGCCTTCCATATTTGCGAGTACCACCAGGTGTCTGTCATAGTGCCACGGGGATTCAGTTAGCACTTTTTCTTTATCCTTGGGTGACTGAAAATCAATCACGAAGAGACCATCGCCGCTCTCATTGATCTTGAAGCCTTTTTGCGTTTTCCATACAATATTAAACGCGTTTGCCATGGCTCTAATGTTCGGGGGTTTGGATGACAGTAATCTGCCGATTACTTTCTTGCTGTTATCCACCGTCAATCCCACCACTTCCTTCTCGATCGATACTGTCTCTTCTTCCTTATCAGCCAGCCTCAGTTTATGCCACTGCTTTTCTATTCCTTTCATCCTTACTATGATCGTAACTCACTCCTACTGACCGGACAATCGCCGGTAAGGAAACACACCAGAAACGGCCAGAAACCCTAGTTGCGATATTGAATCGCCGTAGGGGAGAGAATCCTCATGTTAGGGCAGTTCCGAAACCCTTTGAAAGAAGAAGATTGTTAATCACCTATGTTTTGTAATATTTGTTATTTTCATAAATGGAAATTACTTTTTTATATAATGTTAGCTATAATTTGTATTTTCTTTTCTTTTTTCTTTTGATAATCTATACTTTGTATTTAAATATGATTTGTATGTATATTTTAATAAAATAATATTGTAGTTAAAATATTTAAAGTATTTTTTTTTTACAAAACGTAATGAGAATTTATTTTAAAACTTCAATCAAGTAAATTAATTAGTTAGCAATTTTACCACTTGGTATGATTGTGGAACTCACTTTGTTACAAGAAATTAAATATAAATGGACAATTACATGGAATTCTATTATGATCGGTATCTACGGTAGCTTACACAATTGTACATATTTTTACTTTACATCAATTATTTGTTAATGAGTTGATGTGTTTTCCTTTTTTTATTGATATACATATCATGTTGACTATAATTTGTATTTCTAAATACTACCATTTGTATGTATATTCTAATAAAAAAAATATTTGAAGTACTTTTAAAAAAAACGTAATCAATTAAATTATTTATTTGGCAATGAATTAATTAATATGTTTTCCTATTTTCATTAATATACTTTCCTTTTTTCATTGATTGGTTGATTGCATATTCATGCTCAAAAGTCTCCAGAATTATATAAAAACAACAAATACATTTTCTTCATTATTTTTACTTCTCCATCAAACCTATATATATATATATAGGCATAGCTTCTTTGTGCTCTCACCTACACTCTATTTAAATTGCACAAGAAGCTTAACCTCTCTCACTCTCGCTCCTTTCTCCATCTCGGTGTAAGTTCTTTTTCTTATCCACATATTTTTTTTTTTTTTTTTTACGAAATAGCAGCCTTTATAGACAATCAGCAGACAAAACAGAAACAATCAAAGGAGGAGGACAAAACCACTCTCCACGAACAGAACTCGACTCAACCGCTCGAGCTAACAAGTGAGCAGCTGAGTTCGCTGAACGTTTAACAAAGGAAATGACAACATTGGACAATTCTCTCAATATACAATTACAATCCGTAAAAATCTCATCTAGATACGAAAAACCAGACGAACCTTTTAATATCGCCTAAACCGCAACTAGACAGTCTGACCTTATTTCAACATTGCTCGCCTTCTTGCTTTTCAACCATGATAAAGCCTCCCGAACCGCCATCGCTTCAGCCATCACGGGTTCATACAACCCTCCCAACACACCATTAGCCGCAAACATAAATCCACCCCTATCGTCCCGATAGATGAAACCGAAGGAGCAAAAGCCTTTATCATTAAATTTCTTATCCACACTTATTCTTCATATTTCACTTAAAATTCTATTCGGAAAACGCTCACCGGAGTTTCACCGCAATACGGTGGTCGGTCGCTAGAATTTTTTTAGGGTTGTCGGAAGCGCGAACCGAGACTACCACGAGATAACCAATATTCAAGAGAGTTCAAAAATACACTTTTTTCACTACTAAAACTATCAAAAGATTGGGATCTAACACTTTCCTATTGAAAAATATTTTTTCCGGTCACCACACTTTTCGGTTAGAAAAAAATCTTCCTCATGAAACAAGAAATTTAATGGTGCAATTTTTGTTTTAAAAGGTGGCAAGTCATGAAGAAAAATAGGTATAAAAAAATAAGAAAAAATTAAGAAGATGAACTGCAGTTAAACCTATGTTTGTTTTTCATCCGTAATTCACAACCAAAAAAATGAAAGTCCTAACAACTAGTAATAATAAAATAATGGCAAAATGCGTCATTTGGTTCTTGACCTATTTAAAATTTATGTGTTTAACCATTGACCTATTATTTAGTCATATTTGATTCATTACCTATCCGAATTAGTAAAAGAACACCTAAAGTGGATGGAAAGTTAATTGAGTTTGATTCTGTTACCATATACCCAATGTATCGTGAAATTAGTAAAAATTTCAAAACTTATTTAAGTCTAAAACGATATTTTGTATCCTAATTCCCTCTATTCGATACATGAAACGAGAGTTGTTGTTTGGTTTATATGGAAGAACTCTGAGTTTGAAGGAATCGCATAAGAGAAGACGCGAGGAAAGAAGGAAGACGAAGACTCAATTGGGATGTAAAATATCATTTTAGACTCAATAAGATTTTGTAATTTTTACTAATGGCACAATAGATTGTCTTTGTGGTAACAGAATCAATTTTAGTTAATTTTCCATCTATTTTGGGTGAGATTTTACTAATTTGGATAGGTGATGAACCAAATGTGATCAAATAATAGGCCAGAGGTTAAACACACAAATTTTGAATAGGTCAAATGTCAAATGGTGCGTTTTCCCTAAAATAATTGAATAGGTCCATTTAATAATAATTTTATTTTTTAATATTATAATTATAATATATGCTATAATTTTATTTTACAAGATACCCTCTATAAAATTGTTGGGGATGTTACATTTTTATTTCTCTATCCAACCGACATATAGCATAACCTCTATGTGCTCTCACCTGCACTCCATTTAGCTTGCATAAGAAGCTTAGACTTTGAGTCTCGCTCCTTCCTCTATCTCTACACGAGTTCTTCTCCTCATCCACACTTATTCTTCCTTTTCACTTGCATTTTTCAACTTAGTTTGGAGGTAACCATCACATTCTTGTTTGATTGCCTAGAAATTAAAATGGATAAAAAGAATTCTTTAAACTCGTTGCTTACTAAAAATAGAGAATGTTTGTTTTTCGATTTTTTTCTAGCTCTTTTTTTCTTTATTTTTTTTTTTTTGCCTAACTTTTGTTTTCATTCGTTTTACGGCAAAAAAATGTCACTCTTGTTGCATTTATGAATCTTTTGAAAAAATATTTGAGCTTATTAGTTTGCTTAGTTAGCAAGAAAAAGAAAATGAATTAACATCCACATCCTTTGTTGTTGTTATTCTTATATTTGATTTATGATTGACCTGTTTTGAGGCGGTATTTGCTTGAATAGAGGGTTTTGGAGTTTAAATCATAAAATGTCAGTGATCTAAATTTTTATGAGTTGGGAAAGACAGATTTCAAAGAGATCAATTGAAAATTAAATAAACATATCCATTGGATCATTGTTCTTAATATATTATTGGCACTATGTTTTTGTGAAAGTAGAGGAGGAATAAAAATATCCAACCTTCAAATCCCAATGAAAATGTTTGACCTCTAGATCCCCAAAAAGGTGAGTTGAGTGAAGCAGAGGGAAGATAAAAATATTTAATCTTCAAATCACGATGAAAATATTTGACCTCTAGATCCCAATGGAGGTGAGTTAAGTGAAGCAGAGAGATAAAAATACCCCTAAATCCTAAAAGAGGTAGGTTGAATAAAGTAGATGGGAGACAAAAATATCTAACCTTCATGTCCCAGTGAAAATATTTGACAACTAGAAATTAAAATGGATCAGGAGAATTCTATAAATTCATTACTTGTGTGCAAAATACTGAAAATAGAGAATGCTTGTTTTTAAATTTTTTTTTCTAGTTCTTTTATTCTTTATTTTGTTTGTTTAACTTCTGCTTTCCTTAGTTTTACAGCAAAAAAGAATTGTCACTTTTGTTGCATTTTATGAATCTTTTGAAAAAATATTTGAGCTCTCCAGTTTGCTTCGTTAGCTAGAAAAACAAAATGAATTAACATCCATATCCTTTGTTATTACTCTTCTTATATTTGACTTATGATTGACCTGTTTTGAGGCGGTATTTGCTTGGATAGAAGGTTTTGGAGTTTAAACCATAAAAGGCCAGTGATCTAAATTTTTACGAGTTGGGAAAGACATATTTCAAAGAGATTAATTGAAAGTTAAAAAACCTCAATTGGGTCCTTGTTCTTAATATATTATTGCCACTTTGTATTTGTGAAAGTGGGGGGGGGGGGGGGAGCAGATGGGAGAAAAAAATATCTAAACTTCAAATCCCGATGAAAATATTTGACCTCTAGATCCCAAGGGTGGTGAGTTGAGTGAAGCGGAGAGACAAAAATACCTCTAGATCTCAAGTGAGGTGAGTTGAATGAAGCAGATGGGAGACAAAAATATCTAACCTTCAAATCCCAGTGAAAATATCCTTGTTTTTAGATTTTTTTTTCTAGTTTTTTTTTTTTTTTTGCTTAACTTCTGTTTTCTTTAGTTTTACAGAAAAAAAAGAATTGTCACCCTTGTTGCATTTATGAATCTTTTGAAAAAAATATTTGAGCTCATTAGTTTGTTTAGTTAGCGAGAAAAAGAAGATGAATTAACATCCACATCCTTTGTCATTACTCTTTTTATATTGGGTTTTGCTATTCACCGCCCTTAAAGTACTTATCACCGTCCCCCTTGGACATTTTCGCCCTTTTCATTTTTCCATTCAAAAACTTAATATCTTCTCTCTCCCGAGCCAAAAATTGGATTTCTGAAAAATGGACCCGAGAACGTCGAGGAAATCGAATGACTACCGTTCCTATTTACACTAATTGAAATTCATCTCCAACAACTAACTGATACAATCAGTATATAAAAAAAATCATCCAAATTGGCCTAAACGGGTGATTCACACCACCTGGGCTAGGCAGAAACGGATGAACTACCCGTTTCCGCCTAACGGGTAGTTCATCCGTTTCTGCCTAGGCTAGGTGGTGTGAATCACCTGTTTAGCACATATTCAACGAGTTTTGTCTCCGAATCCGGAGACGGAACTCATGTTTTCGATTCGATTTTCAAATAAAAATACTTATCCGAGGAATCATTACCGTGTTTAAGTCCCATGAATATTGTTCGGGTTTTTGAATTTCGAAGAAATTTGAGAGAATTTCAGTTTTTGAGTTTAAAAAATAAAAAGGACAAAAGTGTCCAAGAGGGGGCAGTGATAAGTAATTTGGGAGCGGTGAATAGCAATCCACTTTTATATTTGACTTATGATTGACCTGTTTTGAGACGGTATTTGCATGGATAGAGGGTTTTGGAGTTTAAATCATAAAAGGTCAGCGATCTAAATTTTTACGGGTTGGGAAAGATGGATTTCAAATAGATTAATTGAAAGTTCAAAAACCTTCATTTGAAATACCACCAAATTAGTGAGATCTGGAGGTCAAATATTTACATCAGAATTTGAAGATTAGATATTTTTGTCTCTTTTGTACTTCACTCACCTCCTTTGAAATCTAGAGGTCAAATATTTTCACTAGGATTTGAAGGTTAGATATTTTTGTCTCCAACTGCTTCATTCAACTCACCTTCCTTGGGATCTAGAGGTATTTTTGCCTCTCCGCTTGACTCAACTCACCTCCCTTGGAATCTAGAGGTCAAATATTTTCATCGGGATTTGAAGGTTTGATATTTTTGTCTTCCGTGTGCTTCACTCAACTCACCTTTTGGATTTAGAGGGCAAACATTTTCAACGGGATTTGAAGGTTAGATATTTTTATCCCCCTATACCTTCACAAAAACAGAGTGCCAATAATATATTAAGAATAAGGACCCAATAAAATAGAGTCATATTCAATAAAAAAAGTCCATACTTTTCCAAAACACCAAACCATTATAAATAAACATCAAATAAATGATAGAGTCATATTCAATAAAATAAATCCATACTTTTCCGTATAACGGCACTTTTACCATTTTAAAACTAAACATTGAACAACAAACTTTAACTTTACAACTGTAATTTTTAAGGAGATGATGTCAATTAGTTTTGCTTAGGGTTTTAGGAAGGTTGATAGGAAGGAGGAATGAGATGAAACATGCAGAGGACGGAGATGAAATGTGAACTGAAAAGGATATATGAACTTTTTGATTGATATGAGAGGTGGTGAATAGATCTCAACGTTTATAAAAGGCATTGGCGGAGCCAAGTAGGGCCACGAAGGGTCGGTCGACTCTCCGACCCGTCGAAACACCCCTATGAAGGGTGGTGCCAGTGGGGCTTCGCCCTTCGCTGCCATGGTTGGGAGCCCCCTCCCCCAGCCATGGTAGTCTTCTTCGATGAAGAAGAAGATAGTGCTTGTTATAATGAAACAAGGAGAATGCTTACTAGCATGACTTATATAATGAAATAGAGGGAGCATTGTTTACTAGCATTTTATGATATAATTTACATTTTATAGTGCTTGTTCTAATTTTCTAAATATATTTAATTAGTATTTAAAAATAATTATACTCAGTCGAGCCCCTTCGAAGTTCATGCCCTGGCTCCATGATGCTCATAAAGTATATAGCATTTAATAGGACAAGTGTATCCTATCGCAACAAGTAATATTGTGCTAAGCACGAGATCGAACCACACAGACTATTTGTTATAATTAGTAAATCTACCTAGGTTGGTCTAACTATTTAGAGGGTTGAATAATGATTTGGGTGTAATTAACTAGACGAATTGAAAGCAATAATCTAATAAAATAAAGTGAACAATTAACATGGAGAAGGTGAGTTAACGGATGACACAATCTAGGTCGAGGAATTCCTTGATTAAATCCTATGTATGGGTTCAGGGAATTCGAATTTATGTATTACCAGCGATTTGACGGTAATTGCCCTAATAAGAAAGACAAATTTGTACGGGATTTGCCTAACCTATTCACATGCATTCGGGTGATGGCTTGATTAGGCATATACCCTAGGTCATGCAAAGCATTAGGTTCCTTGGCAACTAAGGCTAAAGCCGTAGCCCAGCCACAAAGCCGCACTCCTAGTGGTCTCTAGCGAGGTCAGATTTACACAGGTTCAGCATAGACAATTCCGTGGTCAGGTTCTCGTCTATCTATAATCCTATTTAATGTCAGGGTCACAGGCATTAAGCAAATTATATACATAAACAGGCTAGTTGATCATTATCAATGTTCATTCTAGCATAAATCATGTTCCTAACATCATCTAGGCATTAAGCATGCATAATCTATTCAATCAAAGGCCCTAGTTCCCTAATCATACATATTCATACAATCAATTTCATCCCCATCCCGAATTGGATGGGGATCGGTTCATAGACAAACCAATCCAAGCAATAGGCATGTGAGATTAGTGGAAAACATCTACGATAATTTATAAAAGCAAAAGATAAATAGGCGAAGAGATAGAAATCCAAAACCCATTCTGCCGATTCCGATTATAAATTAGAAGATGAAGATCTTCTCCCGTCAATTGTAATAAACAAAATTACATAATTAAACCTAATCTAAGAAGCTGGAAAAACAATACTAAAACCTAATCTAAAACTGAGCTACTGAATCGACTACATCCTGAATAATGAATAATCCCCTTCAACATAGTTTTTCGCCCCTATTTATAGTCCTCCAGTTCGATTCTGAGTCAGTTTAGGTATTCTGGTCGACTTGGAGCGTTAAAAGCTGATTCGGGTCGGGATTCCGGCCCACGAGTTTTGGCCGAAATGTATCTCGAGTCGTTGCTCGCCGAGTAGGAATGCCTTTGCTCGTCGAGCAGCGAGTGCCTGTCGAGGTGAGATCGCGGCTGCCCATGGTGCTCGTCGAGCACTCCATTGTCTGCTCGCCGAGCAGGTAGTGAAATATCCGATTCTCTCTGTTTTGCTCCGTTTCTCGTGCATTTACCCCTGAAACAACTCAAAACACTCGTTAGACGCCAAATAGATGAAACGTACCAAAACGTACCATAAACTGAGCAATAGAGGCTAAACACGCATATAAAATGGGGTTAAACTACATTGAAAACACTATATTTGGGACGTATCACTCCGCCACTGATAAAGGGTAAAATTGGCTTTTATTATAAGTTTTGAACTTCAGTGACCATACTGTTAAAAAAAGCAACATTCAGTGGCCATTGGGTGTAATTTACCCTAATATTGACTATAATTTGTATTTTTTTCCAGAAATTATACTTTGTATTTATAAATATCATGTGTACGTATATTCCAATAAAGATAATATTATAGTTAAAATATTTAAAGTACTTTTTTACGGAAGAAAATATGTTGTCCCTAATGGGTGTCCCCGACTAGTTTTATGACATATGTCATATTAATCTAAACACGTTTAAAATTAATTAACTCTGTTAACTTCACTTAATCAATTGTCGTTAACTTCATAACTCTCTTCCTCCCTTTTATTTCTTCCTCTTTTGAAGGTTAGATATTTTTATCTCTCATCTCCTCTACTCAACTCACCTCTTTAAGATCTAAACCCTTGTTTCGGATGAGGTTAATAGAAATTAATATAAGTAATGATATGTAAAATTTTAAATTAACCTTGTTTGAGAGCTTCTTGTTGAGAGTAGTTTACTTTCG
Source organism: Euphorbia lathyris (assembly GCF_963576675.1). Classification (NCBI taxonomy): domain Eukaryota; kingdom Viridiplantae; phylum Streptophyta; class Magnoliopsida; order Malpighiales; family Euphorbiaceae; genus Euphorbia; species Euphorbia lathyris. Next base: position 88,991,124 of record NC_088911.1, on the reverse strand, counting down.
TTACCTCTGTATCTTTAACTTCTAAAATTTAATGAGAGTAATGTAAACCTTTTAATGTATAAGGCCCCGTTTGTTTGGAGGAAAATATTGTGTTCTGGAAAATTTTATGCAGGGAAAATATTGTGCAGGAAAATAAAATATTTTCCTGTATTTGGCAACAACACTGGAAAATATTTTCCGGTGTTTGGCTACAACACTGGAAAATATTTTCCAACCACTAAATATAGATTTTCTGTATTTTTTTATTTTTAATTATATATTAAAACACAAAAAATATGTAGAGACGTGGAAAACTGTGAAAACGTAAAAAATAGAAAAAATGTAAAAAAACTCATGAAAACAAGAAAACATAAAAAAAAACACGAAACACAAAAAACGTGAAAAAATACAAAAAAAATATAAAAATTTATTAAAAACACAAAAAGTGGAAAAATGCGAAAATTACGAAAAGTAAAAAAATATTAAAAACATGGAAAAAAGTTGAAAAAAAATAAATATAAAAACACGAAAACATTTTTTCACATTTTCGGTATTTTTTGTATGTTTTCTCGTGTTATCAACGCTATTATGTTTTTTTTGCACTTTTTTCTTTTTTGTGTTTTCACGTTTAGCTTTTCGGTTTTCAGTTTTTCCCTTTTTCACGTTTTCTTTTTTTGCGTTTTTTATTTTTCGCGTTTTGTTGCTTTTTCGTGTTATTCACGTTTTTTCATGTTTTTCGTATTTTTCACGTTTTTGTGTTTTTTACGTTTTCGTGTTTTGTTTGCATTTTTCGTCTTTTCATGTTTATCGTGTTTTTCACGTATTGTCACGTTTTTGTGTTTTAGCATTTTTTGCGTTTTCGTGTTTTTCGTATTTTTTCACGTTTTTGTGTTTTTTGTGTTTTTCATCTTTTTGTATTTTTCGTATTTTGTCACTTTTTCGTGTTCATGTTTTGTGCCTTTTCAAGTGTTTGTTTTTTTTTGCGTTTTTGTATTTTTCGCATTTGTTCACATTTTCATGTTTTTTGCGAGTTTTTTTTGTCATATTCTCGTGTTTTGTAACGTTTTCATATTATTTATATTTTTCGTGTTTCATATTTTTACATTTTTTAACGTTTTTCCAATATTTCTCTGAACGCCTATGTTTTGGGGAAAATGTTTTACCCTTTTGAAAATAGTAAAACATTTTCCCTTATTTATTCTTTGCTTTTCCATTGACTTGCAACTTATTTTCCTTTGACTTATTTTCCTGCCCAAACAAACACCGGAAAATTGGGAAAATATTTTCCTGCAGAATATTTTACCCCAAACAAACGGGACCTAATAGTTGTTTAACTTTCATTTACATTCGATCAACTATTTAAACAATGTTAAATTTTAACCTTCATTTCCATCAATTCCCTTTCCCTTCCGTTATATCCTTAAAGACTTACTCATGTTAACCTCCCAACTTCCAAACAAAAGGTTAGAGGACAAATATTTTCACCCCAATTTGAAGGTTAAATATTCTTATTTCCCTCTTCTTTGCTCAACTCAACTCCCTTTCCATTATTTAATTTTCCTAAGCTACTGTATATTCTCTTAAATTTAGAGGGTTGATTATAAGAACTCAATTCGACAGGAATTTGTTTCTTTTATGTTCTTGATCTTTTTTAATAGAAAAAATTCATTTGATTCAAATTTGGTTGGTAAATTAGGAATTCTTCTGTATCTAATTTTGTTTTCCCCCCTTTCAAGTTGGGTGGTAAGTTAGTAACTTTTCAACTTCTGTTTAAAACCTTCCTCTGCTGATTTGTTCATCAAAAACCTACTTTACCTTTCCCATTCCCCCCCCCCCCCCCCCCCCCCCCCCCCTTCATTTCTTGGGAGCCACGCAATTAGTACATTCTACTCTTTATTCCTTCGGAATTGCCAGACCTAAACTATGTTTGCGTTCACGAGTTTAGGGCTTAGTGTTCCCGGTGCAAACTTCATGCTTTTACGGGTTTTAACTACATCTATCGCCTCTATTTCATATCAGAGTCGACGGGATGGAATAATACAAGCCCTAAACTCTGAAAAGCTCCCCTGTATCGTTAATTTCTGTTATTGCTAAGCTAATGCTAGATCTATACTCTAATCCATTGCTCACATTGTCCAAGTCTTCTTCATTTTCTTAACATTTCTGATACTTTTTTCACTCCCTGTTGTTATGAAGCATAAGTGAAACTGCGAGCAACCAGATGGACAAGGGCTTAGAAGAACTGCTTGAAGTTTTCGGCTCTGAGTTTTCACTGGAGGATATTGCCTTTGCATATTCGCAGACAAGGCAAGACAAAAATTTGGCTGCGGAAATTCTTTGTACAATGCATGGAAGTTCATCTACCACAGTGACTGCTGGATATACAGAAGCATTAGAGTTGCCTTCCAAATTGGAAAGCCAAATCTCAACATCATCAGAGATTTCATTCGACAATGTTCTTGATGAGGCTTCTGATGGACAAGAAGGAACGAAGGAACTCCTGTCAAAAAGGTGTTCTGCATCCATGGGTAATGTTTCAAGTATAATTGGTAAAGAGTATGCAAACCCTAGGCCGTCAAGAAATGGGTCTATGGAAACAAAGAAACCATTGAAACTACAGTGTGAGTACCTTCCAATTTCTGAAAATTGGGAAGAGAAAGATTCATCAAGTATGGCAATTACGACCAACTATGCACAGCCTGATGTTGAGGAATTTCTTTTTAAGATGCTTGGAGAGGGCTTTCAACTTGATAGGCATAAGATTCAAGAGGTTCTTGGTAAAGTTTTTATCTTTCATCCATTTAAGCTATCTACAAGTTTTATTATGCTTCTAAGATCTATAACAATATAAATTGGTCATTATTACGTAAGTCAAGTATAATCCGTAGGTTTCAGAATACTATTATTCATATTATGTTATTGCAAAAGCAAATTAGTATGTCACCTCCTTGCACATGTTATTGTATTTAATTTTAAACTAGGTGTCTGCTAACTTAATCTGTCATTTCCCTGCCAAGCATCAATCAATATAGTATAGTCGGTCTAGATATCTGAATTCATAGTCAATTATAATTACGTAGAGCTATCATTGTTTGAAGGGAGCTTTCCTTCAACAACTAGTTTTTTTCTACTTGAAAAGGAGAAAGGAAAGAACATTTAAAAGCTGCTCAATATACTTCAGAATGAAACGGCTGTTTACTGCATTTTGTTAACTCATAGATGGATAGTATCACGGAAGGATGTAAAGTCTAATTGCTAGAACTGTCATTACCTGAGGGAAGTTTTGCTTCAGCAACTTAGATGTAGACTAGTTGACTAGCAAATGCTCATGTAAGCTTTTGGTGTTCATTGATGATTTGCTAGTGTTGCATAGAGGAACTTCACTTATGTATGCAAGAAACCTGTATTTTTCAAATTATTAGAACGGTACTTGCTGAGGACCTAACCACTGTAGTTTGAACCAATTGGAACCTGTCATGTTCCAAAGGGTTAATGTAATTGATCAGTGAAGTCAATGATAGTTAGGTTGTAATTCTAGTTGCAATAATTTTTTTAGAATTAGATGCTTCAGATGTAATTTGCCCGATTTTCTGTTCATCTTTTTCCTCTTATCTTCTTCTTCTTCTAAATTAGCATGCAATCAATGTATAATGAATCTTGGCGTGTTGGCTACTTGGCATTACATTTTCATCATTTCCTTTTACATATCAAGTTGGTCTGTGCTCTTAGTGATAAACCTGGTATTTTGTTTTGCTTTGCAGGTCTCTGTGGATACGACATGCAAAAGGTTAAGTTGAAATACTCTTTTCATATGAGAGTTTCATTTCTGTCTTCATTAGAGAAAAGTAGAAGTATATCTTTTTATATCAGCTGAGTTTGATTAGAAAAGGACTTGAGTTCTATGGAATGTTTAAATCCGTAGCTTTTTTTTTTCCGATAACATAGAGATAAGAAAATCCATGTTTGGCGTTATTATTAATAACTGGGAGCAAATAGAACATTAGAAACTGTATTACAAGCTGTCATTTGTTATGTTTCTGTATCACTAGAGAACTTCCCAAATTTTCACAAAGCATCTTACTATATAACTTCTTTCTTTTCTTTTGTCTTTTTTCCTCTTTCCACAAAGGAGAGTAGAATTACCATTTTGGAAGTGTATTTTCTGAATTTAAGGGTATTCAGATTCCAGTCTGTCTTTTCAGGATCAGGATAGCTATTAAAGCTAGTTTTTTCAACTGATGTTTGTGATATGAGTGCTCAGCACTTGACGATTTGTTTTTTCTTACTCTTTTTTCAGTTTCCATGTATAGGTGTGAAGAATTTCATACCTAATATTAGTTGCATCAATAGTAGTTTGAAAGCTTGTTCTGTAAAAGTATGGTTTTGTACGTGCGCTCCACTAAATTGCTTTCATCCTGAATAGTTAGCAATATTCCTGGTAGATTATTTCCAGTAGGGTTCTATCTTTAATATTATGGCTCAAGTAACTGATTTTCTCAATGCTTATGCAGAGCATCGACAAGCTTTTTGATTTATCAGTTGTAACAATGGAAAGACGTGAAGACACTGGCATGGCTGCTAAAAATGTACACCTTTTTTGTGTTAGTTTTGACTTGTGGAAACCCAGATCTATATTTAATAAATTCTTTCTCTAGAGTTAGATCTTAGCAAACATTTTTTGAGATCCCTTCATATTAAAAGTCTACAGGAACATGTTCAGATCAGAAATCTGTTTCACTTCAGGAACCAATGCATCAACTTGATTCTGTCCAAAGGTTTGTCATTCTTCTTTTTATTGATATTAATAGTTTACTTTCAAAAAGCTGAATATTACCATTCCCATTAGTGATATCTTAGATTTTGTTCTTTTCTTTACTGATTAATAGCTCAAACAATTTCTTTCTGGTTCTTTTGATATCTTCCTCTCTTTGTCTCTTTTGTTTGCATCTATGCAGTGATGGAGCTAAAATGAAGTCAAAACCTAAAGCTAAAAGAGAAAAGGGTAAAACAGCTCTTGAGAAGGAACTTCTGCGATCACTATTTGATCTTCCAGATAGATCTGAAGAAGCGCCAACCAGAATAATCCCCAGGAGAGTTGTGAAGAAGCCAAATCGGTTCTGTAAACTGGTGGTTGAACCACCTAATGATGATCATATGCAAGATAAGTCTTCTGTAGCAGAATCAATAGTTTCTAGAGAAGGTGCGAACTCTAATCCTGGTCTTGTTTACAAGTTATGTTGGAAGAGCATTTAACAGGCTCAAGACTATTTTTAAAAAAGCTAAAAGTAGAGAGGATGTGTATATATCTCATAAGTTCTATTTTACTGTTCTATTTTTTGTGGCTTATACAGCTTATTAGTTATAAATTAAAGTATATGTCTATTATTGAAGTCAAGATCCAACATGTTTATTATTTAACTAAATCAGTCTGTTTCAAGCAATTTCTTTCCTAATGGCTTGTTAAAACATAGACATTAAGATGGAAACTTTAGACTTGGATCAATTCCAAGCCCTTTCTATCTTCAATTCTTCAGTCATATTGAGTCAATTTAACACCTAAGGGTTTGTGGATCAATTGCCATAGATACTGAATAACTAGGCTCTTACCATTTTTTACTTTTGTCTCGGCCGAAATAGCAATGCTATTTTAGCAGGCTTGCGAATTCTCAGTCCCAGTCCAGAAGCCTTTCCACATTCGATGTGGTATGAGCTATCTTTAAGATCTAAATATGAGATTCCATTTTACAACGTGCAAGCCTAACAATCATGATAGCATAAATAGCACTAACCTTTTGAATTTGCTTATTGATTTCACTTTTTTCTCCATTTGATATTAATTTTGCAGTATGTATTTTCACTCTTTTACCTTAATTTATCTTTCTAATTATGTTGGTTTCTGGAATGGACACATCTTCTATGGGAATGCAGAGGTTGATGATAACAGTTACGATGTCCTACGCGAAGCAGTCAAGGAATATCGGAATATAACGAAGGAGTACTATAAATCTGTAAGCCTTGTTATTTTATAAGCCTTTGGAAGATAGACTTATAGAATATGAGCCACCACATTAAGAAGGATAATTTGGTGCTTGAGATTAATAAGACACTGGTGATCATATGAGGAAGGAAACATATCATGCCTTCACATTATGTACAAGTGTCAATTCTGCTGCACAGAGAATCTTGGGACAATGTACAAATGTTTCCCCAATATTATTTGAGAATATCAATTTACAGCTTAACATATTTTTCAAGGTTGCGCCTAACATTATAAACCCTAATTATTTTTGCTCTTTTCTAACCAAAGCTGCTAAACAGCTGGGAGATGTTTACCTTATAAAAGGGCAAATTGATTGGATTTTATTACGTTAGGGAGCAACATTAAAGCAAAAAATAACTTTTAAGGGGTAAATTGGTATGCCGAATGATCTCAAAGGACAAATTGTACCTTATTCCGAGAACCTATTTTCTGTTGGTGGCCTCTCTTTTTGATCGTCTTTTGCAGTGATAGCGTATGTATTTTCTAGTCTTTGATACATTGGTCACTGATATTAGTGCAAATGCAGGCAATTGATGCTTTCACCCAGGGTGATCATGCAAGGGCAAATAAACTCCTAGAGAAGGTTTGGTGTGCTTTTTCATTACATTGGTGATACTACTGCTTAGTGATGATTGTTGCAAACTTGCAATTGTGTTTCTCACATATTTAAGAACTCCCTTGCTTTCTGTTTTTATCTCTTTTTTCTTTTTCTTTTCCTTAATAACAATTATTAAGTTTTTATTTTCCTTGTGTGAATTAGTATTACTATTAGGTTTTGATTGAATGAAAAGGAAAAAGAAATTTCATGTTTTATTTCTTTTCTAAATGTTGCAACCAGTAGTGAACATGATATGATAGTTGTAGTTTCACGCTTGACTGCTTTAGCGATTAAAAACATAATATTGGAGCTGCTTCATTCAATGATGGAATGGTACTAAAGATTTGCATAATATTTTCTCCCTTCTTTAAAATTAGCTGCATTTAGTACCAATAATGCTTCTGGTCTTCTTGAATCCTTCAGAGAGCCGTTAAATGAACTTAAGGCCAGAGATAGGAATATTATATTTATGTGCAGTAAGTGAAGGTAGACTAGAATAATCAAGAATTAATTGTTTCCATTGGCTATGTCTTGGTGAAAGACTTGATATATTTCTCTATTTTAGAGTTCAAGTTTCAGGTATTATACTTGCTTAATAGAGCATCCTATTGAATTAATTGAGTACATAGAAGATGCATGAATATGATATGTAAATGTATTTACAATGTTTAGGGACAATTTTTCAGCCAAAGGGCCCGAGAAACAGATAACGAATCACATGAAAAACTTTTAGAAACCAGGTTAGTGATTTATTTCTTGTGCATAAGTTATATGTTGTGCTTGTTGCTTCATATAATAATATGAATTGTGAGATTGCAGAGAAGATGAGGTGATGCCTATCAACTTGCATGAACTTGAGCCGAAGGAAGCTGTACGAGTCCTGAGGCTTCATCTAACCTCTCTTTCTGGAATCCCAAGTTAGTTTTGTTTTTTTTATTCTCTCCGCCAGTCTTTATATCATTGGATTACAAATTCATTCACGAATTTGTTGGACCTTGTCCTTGATCAGATGTGAAGTACCTAAGGCTTGTTGTGAATAGGAGTGATGGAGATAGCAGAAAAGAGGCAAGGAAGAAACTGGTAGGCCTATAAATCATCCTTTGAATACATGTTTAAGTTGAAGATGAAAATATATGGTTGTGCAGATAGTAAAGCAACTGGAGAAAGAAGCAATACAATGGGAGGAAGAAGAAAATGGTGATAAAATGTTAATCAAAGTAGATGTGGTTGACCCAAAACGGTTGAGTTTTGCAAAGAAGGAAGGGGTAGATAAAGGACTCAGGTCTCGCGATGATACGGGATACTACTTCTAGTTATAGCTGCTGTCCAAATAGGAAAATAAACTTAAACATTAGATGATGTTTCAATTGGGGAACTGTGTCTCATTTTGCTGCTGCCCTACAGTAGAAACTTTTAATAATGAAAACATTTTAGTCTTGTTAACAATCAAATGACATTATGAGGACTTGAATTCAGAAACTGTGGATTATGGTTATTGTTACATGACTAATTATAGTTTTCTTGCTGGGTAAATTATAATGTTAGTGTTAAATATCCCAACTCTAAATCTCCAAAATAATTCATGTCATAGTCGTGTCAATCTAATCGGTATCGATTTCGTATCGTGTTTGCATGTTACATGCAATTTTACTAATATCTACTACTACAACAACAAAGCCTTAGTTCCAAAATGATTTGAGGTCGGCTAACATGAACCGTCATACGAAACCGTGAAATCAAGTCGTGTCAACGACATAAATTCTCTCCCTCCACTCCGTCCTATCCACTATCATATTTTCCTCAATCCCCAATAAACTCATATCACTCTCAACCACCATCTTCCAAGTTTGCTTAGGCATTCTCATACCTCTCACAATTATATCCCTTTGTCACTCTTCAATCTTTCTAATCGGCGCATTAAGTGCTCTTCATTTTATATGCCCAAATCATCTTAGTCGGTTTTCCCTCATTTTATTCTTAATAGATGTAACACATACTTTTGTCCTAATTATTTCATTACTCACCCGATTCTTTCTTGTATGACCACACATCCATCACAACATGCGTATCTCCGTCACCAAGATTTTATGAATGTGATAGTATTTCACTGTCCAACACTCCATCCAGGGTGATTGTGCTTGCCTCCCTACTTCTGTCGCTGCTAAACTTACACTCCAAATTTCCGTCTTACTTCGACTCAACTTAAAACCTCTAGATCCAAAGTTTGTCTCCATAGTTTCAACTTCCTCTCCACGCATTCTTTCGTCTCATCCACCAATACAGTATTGTCTTGTAGTGAACTCATTAATTCATCCATAACAACGGTAAAAAAATGGGCTAAGTGCGGAACCTTGATGCACTCCAATCGTAATAGGGAACTCAGTGTTCCCAACACTGGTACGTACACTCGTACACGCTCCCTCATACATGTCCTTCATGATGTCAATACATTTACACGAACATTGTTTTGCCATTGTGGTTCAGTCAGTATTAAAATGTCATTTTGCCCCTCATTGTCGAGTATTTCTTTAGCCCGACAATACTTATAATATTGATAATTTGGATTTGTTTAAAGTGATATATTGGTTTTGTAAATTTGATTATAGTAATCTATGAACTTGTTTAAAATGATATACTAGTTTTTAATTTGTCCAAATTCTCTTTTGTTTTGCCATGTGGATTTAGAGGGTTAATCATACCAAAGAGCTAACCAGACACTTTATAAGCAAGTTAGAGAGTTAACGAGACACTTTGTAAGTTCGGGACACTATAATTTTTTTGAACAAAGTTCAAGGGACTCCTAATATATTAAGAGGTAAATTCAAAAAAAAAAACCATGTGGTTTGATGTTGTTCCAAAAAACCCCTTGTGGTTTGTTATTACAAAAAAAGGACTGTGGTTTGCGCCGTTACCCGAAAAACGGAAATGGGCTTAACGGTGTTAATTTGCTGACGTGGCACAAAGGTAGAGTTGGAAATTCGAAATTTTTTTTATTTTTTTTATTTTTTCTCTCTCCTCTTCTTCTCCTTCTCCTCCTCATTCTTCCTTCTTCTTCATCCTTCTCCTTCTCCTCCTCCTTCTTCTTCTTCTTCCCCCTCCTTCTTCCTTCTTCTTCCTCTCCTCCTCTTCTTCCTCCTCCTTCTTCTTTTTTTTTCTTCCATTCTTTTTTTTTTAATTTCCGATTTCCGAAGAAATCTGGAAATCTGGAAAAATTCCAGATTTCCAGAAATCTGAAAAAATTCCAGATTTTCAGAAATCTGGAAAAAATTCCAGATTTCTGGAAATTTTCCAGAAATCTGGAATTTTCCAGATTTCTGAAAAATTTCCAGAAATCTGGAAATTTCCGAAACTTAAAAAAAAAAGAAAAAAAAAGGTAGAAGAAGAAGGAGGAGGAAGAAGAAGAAGGAGAGAAGAAGAAGGGGGAAGAAGAATAAGGAAGAAGGAAGAAGAAGGAGGAGAAGAAGGAGGAGGAGGAGAAGAAGGAAGAAGAAGAAGGAGGAGAAGAAGAAGGAGAAGGAGAAGGAGGAGGAGGAAGGGGAAGAAGAGGAGAGAGAAAAAAAATAATAAAAAAAAAAAAATCAAATTTCCAACTCTACCCCTGTGCCACGTCAGCAAATTAACGGTGTTAAGTCCATTTCCGTTTTTCGAGTAACGGCGCAAACCACAGTCCTTTTTTTTTTGTAATAACAAACCACAAGGGTTTTTGTGGAACAACATCAAACCACATGGGTTTTTTTTGGAATTTACCCTATATTAAGCCAACAATATTTTAAGGGTTAGTTAAAAAAATAAATATAGTTTCACGTTTTTCGCAAATTGGTAAGAAGAAGACATTGCAGATCCATTAACCAAAAGGTTAAACAAGTTGAAAAATGCATAAAAAAGAATGGGACTAAAGTCCATTAACATTTAAGACGTTATGTGAAGAAAAACTCTACCTGATTGCATTCAATTGAAACGGTTGTAACAAATGAGCTTAATTGCATTTAATTGATTAATAAATTACATGAATTAATCTATCTATAACTGTTTTTCCAATGCCTTTATATATAAAAAAAAAGACTGGATTATTTTGTCCAATTCAGTCGAACTTCTCAAACTTGTCTTCCAACAAGATGTTCTTGTTCTTCTTATTTCTCTTTTTGCCTCCACTGATAACTTTCCACGCGGATAGAGTTCGTCGGCGAATCCATTGTATCTTAGGAGATGGTCACCAATTGCGGTGCAATCTATCTTAAGGAAACTGGTTGTTAAGACCTCAGATTCATATTTTCTGCTTCAATTTCCGATTCGGTAAAGGTTTCTGTTTCACTGAGTTTTTGTTGACTCCAATCTTATTTCAAGTAATCTCAGTTTGTGTTATATTAATATATATTCAGTAATTACTTTATATATTAATATTAATAATTATATCTTTATTTAGGTTTTTGGATCAATAGTACGCAAGTCAGGTGTTATACATGGTTAATAGAGCAGCCTATTGAATAAATATAGTACATAGAATAGAATATAAGATGCATGAATATGAATATGAATATGATATGTAAATGTATAGCAAAGAGCCCCAGAAACAGATAAGAAACGAGGTTAATGATTTCTTTCTTGTGCACAAGTCATACGTTGTGCATGTTGCTTCATATTAATAATATGAATGGTGAGATTTCAGTTTGCTTCTTCTTCCGTTAGCATCTACAATATTCATGTCATTTTAGATAATTTATTAACACTTCATACGCATAAAAACTACGAACCAAAATAACAACTAAATTTCATTATAAAGTAGCTTTTTATAAAAGTAGAAAATCCTACTTTTTAGAAAAGCAGCATTTTCCAAAGACAATCAACAAATAGGAACAACAACTAAATATTTTACGGATTTAAAGGTGTCTCTTATAATTGAGGTGACTATAGTAATAAAAAAAAATGAAATTGAATGAGGAGTTGATTTGGAGAAATTATCATATGATTCTAATCAATTTGGATGTTAGAGATAAAAATTTAACAATTATAATATATTAACTGCTCTGCTTTGCAATAAAATGATATATATTTTTATTATTAGTAGGATGCATTACATCCAGTTCATTATAAAACATGCCATTAATTTGCTTTTTTTTTTTTTTTTTTTTTACTTTCATAGGCTATGTATATATATACACATAGACAACTAACCATTTTATTAAACTAATTTCTTCGGTTAATTAATTTTTTATTTTAAAAATATATAATTATACACTAATATATTAAAATTCTAATTTTCCCATTTCTTTCCCCTTTGTGTGATTCATGAAGAGATGAAGTTTTGGTGTCCGTTGGATGAGTATCGAGATTGGTTAAAAAGATAGGCATATACATATATCCATCTGACAGATGGCAACTGTCTTTAAGCTCAAATTGATATTTAAATGATTATTCCATAATCACTTTTATTATTATTACTCCCTCCATTCCATTATATAAGTCATTTTAGGGTATTTCACACAAATTAAAAAATATATTGGTTAACTAAAAAAAATTCTCTCTCATGACACTATTGGTCAATAAGCATTGGAATATTAAAAAACACATGTACCAATACAAAAAATAATTCTCTCTCATGTCACTATTGGACAATAAACATTGGAATCCTAAAATGACTTATATTTAGGAAAAAAACCAATTTGCTAGAATGACCTATATAATGGAATGGAGGGAGTATATTTTACTCCTCTCCTCTCGGCTTCGGCTACTGGCTTTGGCAATTGGCATGGTTTTTGTTTTTGTTTTCGTTTTTCCAATTACATTATTTATAGGCCTAATATACAAATAACCCCTTGAACTTGTCCAAATGTTGCAACTGCCCCCCTCAATTTTCAATTGTAACAACTTACCCCTTAAACTTGTCCAATTATAAAACATAACCCCAAATTGAGAATTTTTTTACTCCGTATTTGAAGCAACCGTAAAAAAATTTCCTCGGATTCGTATCACGCCAAAGATCTGATTATCATACTCCACGAGCGTTGCAGATTTTGTATTTCACGTGTTTCTTCAATTGCAGTCCACGTCAGCAATTTGGGGTTGTGTTTTACAATTGGACAAGTTTAAGAGGTAAGTTGTTACAATTAGACAAGTTTGAGGGGTAAGTTGCTACAATTGAAAGTTGGAGGGGGCAGTTGCAACATTTGGACAAGTTCAGGGGGTTATTTGTGTATTAGGCCTTATTTATATTTTCAATTATTTACATAAAACAAAAGGGAACAAAGGCGTCTGTCATGATAGTTTTTCTGTTTTCAATTTCTCATGATAAAGTAAAACAAACAAAAGATTACAGCTGAGTTTTAAAAAGAAAATGGACACGTAATTTTAAATAATGCTTAGTAGGTAAGACTCCAAGAGACTTTTTTTTTTATTATTGGATTTTTAAATTAACTAACAATTTTACTAAGAGCATATTTAACAGTCGTTTGACTGGGTACTTAAATTAAAATTTATTTGTGGAAAACAAGTTAAAAACCAATTAAACAGTATCTTAGTTACTATTTAAATTAGTTACTATTTAAATTACTAAGAGCTTCCGCTTCCTCTCTATGATTGAATAGTCTTTATCTACTCTTAGTCTCATTCTTATTTCATTTTTTATTAGTAACTTTTTATTGATGAATTTCTCTACTTTGATTTCGATGAAATATCAAATAGCTGCCTTGAAATTGTCATGGATATAAAATTGAATGTTATATATTGTAAGATCCTTGACTAGAGCTGAGACAAACTCAAAGATTGTGTTCTAGCTGAAGTAGATGCTAATCCATTGATCTTACCAGAACATTCTTATGGGGTTGTGTTCGAAAACTCAGAGATATTGACATATTTACGGTAAAAGTATGAATTATTTTTCATTTTATGTTTTTAAATTGAAACAATTTTCAAAGTAGTAACACTTTTTATCCAATTGCATGTTCGATGGAGGAGAAATAATAATTCGTAAATATTTTCTCACCCGTCTATAATCGACTGTTGTCAAATTTGTACAAAATAGTAGGAGGAGAAATGGCTTCCATTATGAATTTGTCATCCGCCCATATAATCACATGTGATTTTTTTTTTTTTTTTAACAAATTATCATTTTTCATCCTTTCAAACATACATATTGGACTTATTATAAAAAAAAAACCATAAAATGTGAAATAGTTTGTACTTTTACTATAAATGTATTAATATCCCAATTTTTTTTTATCAAATAAAAAAAGGGCGGCCCGGTCGCATTACGCGACCCCGCTGAGCGAGGGTCCGGAGAGGGGTCCCACCACAAGGGTGTATTGAGGGCAAGCCTTAAATTGGCAAGAGGCCGCTCCTAAGACTCGAACCCGTGACCTCAGGTCACACGGCAACAACGTTTTACCGTTGCGCCAAGGCTCGCCCTCAATTTTTTTTTTATCAAATATGTGTTAATAATTCAATGTAGGTTCCGACAACTCTAATAAATATACTTTTTCCTATTTCTTAAGAATTATGTTATGCAATTCGTTCTCGGACTGAAAATACCAAGTGCTAAAGCCACTATAACGGAGCGTTTGACGTGGAATTTCGTTACTCTTTCAATGAACAAATACAGCAATAATTCAGTTGAAAAATGCATGAAATATTGCACCGAAACAATGTTGCAAGAATCATTCAAGAGCTCATATAAAGTAGGGATTTTTTTGGATGTGATTCAAGATCTTTTTGGCAACTATGTGATCTAGACAACATTTTTTTGGAAATTCTTTTTACCGTTTTAGGATAGTTTGTAAATTATTTATGAGTTTAGAGGTGTCAATGAGATGAATTATTTCATTACTATGTCATTGATACCTTTAAACTCGTAAATATTTTATAAATTATCTTAAAGCGGTAAAAAATTTCTCCAACTACAATAAACCGGTATTTTAAACATTAGTCTAATGACCTTATACGTAGATAATTTTGTCTGGATCACATAGTTGCCAAAAGGATCTTGAATGACACTCAAACAATCTCTACTTTGTATGAGCTCTTAAATGATTTTTGCAGTGATTTTCGCTGTAATATTTCATGCATTTTTCAACCACATTTATGTAGTATTTGTGCATCGAAAGATTGAAAAAATTCTACATCGAGCACTCCATTATAATGGCTTCAGCACATGGTATTTTTATTTCAAGAACGAATTGCACAACATAATTCCTAAGAAATCGAAACAAGTGTATTTATTAGAGATGTTGGAACCTACATTGAATTATTGACGCATATTTGATTAAAAAATTCAGAATATTAATACATTTATAGTAAAAGTACAAACTATTTCATAATTTATGTTCTTTTAATAACAAATTTTCATAGTGATATTTTTGGTTCGATACGCCTCTTTGAAAGGAAGAAAAGTAATAATTTGTAATTTTTTTTCATCTGCCAATTATATAGGCAGATAACAAATTTATAGTGGAGGATGTTTTGGCCTCCACTATTTGTGCAAATTTCTCGTAAGAAAAAATTTACAAATTATTATTTATCTACCATCGAACATACATATTGGACCAAAAATGTTATTACTTTGAAAATTGTTCCAATTTAAAAACATAAAATGAGAAATATTTTATACTTTTAAGCGTGTCAATATCCCCTAGTTTTCAAGCAAAAACTCGTAATAATGTTTTAATAAGATCAATGCATTAGCAGTTACTTCAACTATGAGACAATCTTTGAGTTCGCCTTCAATTGTAGTAAAGGATTTTTGCAATATACAATGTTCACTTTTATCCATGACAATTTCAAGATAGCTATTTGCTATTTCATCTAAAAGGTACTGCATCATAAAATCAAATGTTTATCATTTTGACCCCTAAACCCTAAAAGATGATTCTTTGATGGGATCACTAAACAACTCATTTACAGTATGGAAACCATTTAGGAAACTGTCAATGAGCTAGAGGGTGATCATGCCACCAAAATGGAGCGCATTTAGGCCAAACTCCCAGTCACACAAGTAGTGATGCAACAATCCTCTCGATAAGAATTTATACAATGCTCCACTGAACATCGTATTACACACGGATGCCCTATGCGTAAGGACACATCATGCACACTCATACCTTCAAGTCACAAAATACGATCTATAGAACGTGAACGAGACAACTAGAAAAATCAAAGTCACCATTCGAGATAACCTCCGATCCTCTCTAGTGAAAGTAGTTGGAAAGATTCCTTAGAAAAATCAAACTCTTTAAAGGATTGGTATTCCTATTATAGAGAGACCCCATAGAGATGCCAAAATATTTCTCAAACTCATGTCAGAAACGAAGATATGCTCAACCTTATCAGCAACTATGTAAATAAACGACTCAAAATGTCCATTATGGATGCATATATTGATGCTTGAATCCTCGAGGTCACAAACACTAGATCTCTTTTCTCACTCGGATTCATGAGAGCCTAATATCTCTCCCTCAAGGAGTACAATGGACTAGAAGATCATATCAGGCATGTGGAGAACTTTCGACGGTCACTAGAAACCACCACCACTACAGATTTTGTGATGTCTAGGTTATTTCCTACCACACTAAAAGAAGCAAAGACGTATTGGTATGAATAACTCTCGATGTGATCCATCTGGAGCTTCAACTAAATGGCCATAAAATTCCATCAACACTTCATCACTTTTATACCTGAACATAAAACTATATAGATTGTTAGTTATTTGGTTTAAGACTAGACTGAAACGCTTCAAGAGCGGTATGAAGGTTCTAGAGAATGGTCATCCAAGTTAGACACATCAATGTTGATGGAATGGTTAAAGCCATGATTGAAAATTGTCGGAGCAAGGATTTTTCCATAGAGCTAACCACGCGATTGCCCCAATCCTTATCGGATCGTATGCAATGATTCATGACTTTGAACGATAGGACAACCATAGCCCCAATCCCTTGCTCAAGGAGAATCCTTTAGAAGGTGTTCATAATCATAACTATTGTGTAGATGGAGACAGAGATAGGAAAAAGTGAAAAAAGTTTCCAAAGCGTGACTTTTTTCCCCAATGATCCCAGGAAAAAAGTCATGTATTGGGTCAAACAACACAACAACATATTAAGTACTTTCGACGTTCACTAGAAACCACAACTGTTACTGATGTTGTGACTATACTAAAAGAAGTGGAGACATATTGGTATGAATAAATCTCGATGGGATCCATCCGGAGCTTCAACGAAATGGCCAGGAAATTCGCTTAATACTTTGTTGGATGAATTCCGCAAGTGCACGGTTTCGCTTGTAGTAATAAAATATCGATCCCACAGGGAACGTATGATAATTTGATTAGAATTTATTGTCTTTATTACATTCGTCTTCTCAAAGTTTATAGGAAAACGTTTATGGTTTGAAATGGTTTAAATTGGTTTCTAATCCTAATTTTGGTTATAGTTAAGATTACAACATGTAGAGATTAAGTTTAGGTTAAAGTAGAATTCCAGACTTGTTTACACAAAGCAAGAAAACAACTTATAACTTTGATAAGATTATTAAGATGTAACAATTTATCGATTAACACAATTAATAGGCTTTGAACCGTAGAAATCTCTCTGGATCGGAGCAGATTTCTACCTTAATCAAATTGGTATTTATATCCGATAAGCCGCACTCACGATCATATCTTCCATAAAAACTAATTCTTTCAAGTGTTCAACTAAGTTTCCCGGTAATTATATGAAATGTATACGTTTTAATGAAAACACCAATTTATCATTTTGAAAATCATTTTGTCAGAACAATATCAAAATAACAACAGGAAGAATGTATTGAATTGAAAAGATATATTATTAATTGATTATGAATCAAATCAAGTTAATATAGAAGAAGAAACATGGATAGCATTTTGACGAAATCTTTGAGTTCCGGGTTGTCAATCTTTCCCTCAAACTCCGTAGGTTTGTCAGACCCTTTTGCGCTTCAGCCGTTAGTTCCTCTCGTTGAATCTCGGAATAGAGATGGATCGTCTACTACCAGAATGCAACTTATCTTCGAACCAAACTTGAACTCTAAACGACAACAATAATAACTACATATTGTGTCTTAAACTATTTACACAAACTTGTAACTTTATAACAAGTTTGTGTAACCAAACTATGAACTAGAACTACCAACATAATAACATTGAAATAATCAACATTGCACCCCACTAATTCTGAAACTTCTTCATCTATTTATAATATTCCAAGAGGTATGTTTGAAGAGACGTGTCCGTTGATGAAGAGATGCCTCTATCCGGATGAACGGATACGTTGTTTGGAATTAAAACATGTGAAAACTGTGCAGGATCTTCGTTGTCTCAACCGAGATTATTGGAATCTCAGTCGCGACCTGGGGCTTGAGGGAGATTGCTGACAAAAATGTATTTCCGGTGCTGAAGTGAGCGTGTCGCGACCGAGATATTGGGAATCTCGATCGTGACAGGGACTTATGTTCCCGCTCCCGACTGCTTCCCAACTCCTCGTATCGGACTTCTGATCTTGCACGTGTTTTTAGCTCATAAATATGATTTTCCTCTCGTTTTTGCTCCGTTTTGGCTCCTATTTGGATTTTACCAAATAATTAAGTACCTTGCACAATAGAAACAAATATAGACGTAAAAGTATTCTAAATGAACGTAATCAATATAATTTTAATACAAAACTGAGGTAAATATCGATGTTATTTTAGGTATATTTTGGGCTTAACAGACTCCCACACTTAAACTTTTGCTAGTCCCGAGCAAAATTATCATTTAAATTTCTCCTTTCAAACGATCTTTGAAAATAGAATATATTTCCACATAATATTTTTAAATTAGTTAGACCAAAAATAAATAAATTTCTTTAAGGTAAATTTATACGCAAAACATCAAACTAGCTAGGATAAAAGTGACTATCATCTGTCTTGTATGGCAATTTTTGTAATGAAGCATTCGGGACGAGTGTAAGCACGCATGTTTTTTATCTTCGGTCTCAAGGCATTTATAAGCACAAAATTTCCTTTTCCCAAACCTATACGAAAATATATAAACATGAATTTAGGTTTTTTGTTAACTTATTTGCTAAGCACGCTCGTGATAAGGGTGGTCTCGACCGTGACTTTATATACATTTATTTATTTGTGTCTGTTTAAGAGGTCCCGGCCATGTCATGGGTGGACGCAACCGTGACTTTAAACTTAGACGCATTATTTTGCTTTTAATTTTAACGTTCCTTTCATACCTCAATCGTGATAAGGGTGGTCGCAACCGTGGCCAAAAGTACCGTTTTATTAATTTTTCTTCCCTTTCATACCTCGACTATGACATGGGTGGTCGCAATCGTGGCCAAAAGTTAAGAATTTAATTACTTAATTAAATATGAGTTATAAAACAAAATTTTTAAATGGGAAAGAAAATAGTACATTCATCCTCTATTGACTTAAATCAACATGTATTATGGCTATAGTTTCCCTAAAAACTTCAAATGTATTTTAAAGTAAGACGAAATCAAACCAAACAAAAAGTGTTAGTTTGATTAATGCCTATAAACCTAATTGAAAAATAGAAATAAGAATTATATTATCATGCATTGGCATAATATAAAAGAAAAATCGAAATAAAGAATGTATTACTTATATACATTTACTCGAGACATTTTCTTCATAAAATCGTATCGGAGATGTGTAATGATTATTAATATTGTTGCCCTTGTAGAAATATTTAACTATTTCTAGCATGTTTATATAACCTTAATAGTATATGTATAAATTTTTAACATATGTAATATGTACTAATTTTTACGTAGGGAAAAATGTGTGTGCAAAAATAATATGACAAACATTCGTACTCAAAATAAGATAAGTGAACTATCTCCACATTCGTACTCAAAATAAGATAAGTGAACTATCTCCTCCCCCACTTAAATGGGACAATGTCCTCATTGTGCAAAAATTGATAAATCAGAAAAGATAACAAGGATAAAAGAGGAAAATAAAAATAGAAATAGACTAAAAAGTAAGGATAGATAAAACCTGAATGTGAAGGAGAATCCGTAATTCAAAATATGGAGAACGCGTCGACTCGACTCCGTGGCGGTGGAAATATGATAATGACCGACGACGAGTGGATTTATGTTCCTTCCTCAAATTATAGATGTGTTTATCTACCTCATCGATGCTTAAGTTCGTTCGTCTATTGTTGGCATTTATTTGTGCCAAAAACTTTATTGTTTGCTCGTTACGGGAACTGCTCCAATAACCGTTTACGTGATCCAATACTCGTGGCTACCCCACAACTTCATATATGCTGTCCCCGACGTCTTCACGTGGGTCCTCATCCTCAGTCTCTTACTGCATCCTCACCAAAATTCGCTTCCTAATTACCAGTTGCTTTAAATACCTTTGCCATGTGAACTCGAAGTACCAACATCGAACTTGCAAATAAACTAGCCAACATTGGTGAATCTACGAAATTAATGTGTAAAATGGCGGCATAATCCAACATCGGAAAATAATTATGAGGAAGTGTTTGAAACTGCGCCAAACTACCCGTAGCATCCAAAACAATACCCGTAATCAAGGTACCCAAAGGAACTTTCTTAGTGGTTGAAACGGTGGCTTTGTTTAAATTGGCAAAAAGGTGGCCAACGTTATCTACCATCAATCCTTTAAAAATGCAAGCCATGACAAACAAATCTCGACTTCGAACCTTCTACCCTTCAACATGCCCAAAATGAAGAGAAACAGAAAATACAATTATCTTTAAGGGGCTTGCTAGAAGTGTTCTTGGAATCAAAGTCATCCAAATTCATCCAAATAGTTGAGGCTGATCACAAAAAATATGTGTAAGAAAGCAAATCAAATAGTCATCCCTTCATACCCAACTTCATAAATTTTATCCAAATTCCTAAATGTAAATTTCTGTAGTAAAATCCAAAAGAGAATATCGTGAAACACGAACTTTGGCCCGAAAGAGTGCATATACCGCTTCCCGTCCTCATCTGAATTAATGTCGAATGTGAGCTCTATATTCAACACGCAAATGATTAATGGATGAGGTAAAGGAAACATTGTAAGTAACCTTCTTATGTCTAGGCTTGGTGTATAAATGTCGGATTTGTGAGAGAAAAATAGAAAAATTGTGAAAAAAATAGAAAAATGGAGGGTTACGTTATTGAGTTTGTGTGTAGGGAAAAAGATGAATAGTAAAAAGGTGTATGGGAAAAAATCAAAAATATTTTATGGAAACAGAAAGTATGTTGGATAGGTGAAAATTTGTAAAAATTAAAGTTGATATGGTGTGGAATTGATTGTGGAAGAAGAAAATGTGTTTTAAATAGAGGTGGAATAGGAAAAAGTGAAGGATTTAAGCATTTTTTTTGCTGAAAATCAAGAATCTCAAATGAGATTTTCAAAATCTCGATCGTGACAGAGATTCTTAGTGAGAAATAAATCATGCTTAAATTTCTGGCTTGCTGTTTCGGTAGAGATATGGATAATCTCTACAAGGATTGTTTGCTGTTAGACCAAAAACTTGTATCTTTTACATATTCAACTTATAAAAATTATTTGTTCTTGCACTAATGTTCCTGTAATGATATTTAAACCTGTAAAAACTCAAAAACAACACTAAAAATTAAATTAAAGGTTAGCCATAAGGGCTTTCCTTAAACGAAGAGTTTATAAATAAATAATTTCATTAACATGAAACATATATACACAACCACAAAAATTGAAAATATGCAAATTAAAACATAAAAACATATTTACAGAGAACAACATGCTAAAAATAACGAAACAAATCTAATCTTTATCTTCATGAATGGAAATTCCTCGTTCTTGTACTCGGTTTATTTATATGAATTGTGTACCATCTCTCTGTAAAAGAAAGAAACCAAGGACCAAGAACTCGAAATAGTTAATATTCATGTTTGACAAATCATTCGTTCTCCAAGAACTCAAGAGCAAGGACGGAGAATGGTTCATTCTCGCTCCAAGGAACGGAACTTGCACTAAGATACAACGAATAAAATTCTCATATCCAATTTTCTTGTTTCTTCGAACATGAAGTAGATATCAAATCGTCTATTTAAATGGGAAGGATCCACAACATTACTGTACAAATTTTTTTTGTGTGTTTAAACTGATGCATTAAAGATGAAGGAAGTCAGAAATTTTGAGAATTAAAATTGTAATGTTGAAAAATATGTCAAGTTTTTAATTTGTTGGTTCCTAACCAAAAAATCATGCTTATTGAAAAAATGAAAAGGTATCTTTTGTGCCTTTTGGTGAATAAAATAAAAAAATTTAGAAAATCAAAAATTCCAGTTGAGATTTTCAGAATCTCTACATGAGCAGAAACTCCTACAAGGCTGAAAAATAAAAAATCTCAGTTGAGATTTTAATAATCTCTGTATGAGCAGAAATTCATTAAACTCTAAAAACAAAAATCTCAGTTGAGATTTTTTAAAAATCTCTACATGAGCAGAAATTTAAGGTTGATGCAATTTCTCTCGATTTTTATTCAATTGAGATGTTTTAAAAATCTAAAGACACTTTCCTAATCAATTACAAATATTTAAGATACATAACATATTTTGAATATCTTTCAATGAATTTTTTTTTCTTCTAATCTAACTATTATTGCTAAACTAAAGATGAATATATTAATTAAACTAAAATGAAATGTAAAGATTAAAATACAAAAAACTAAAAAAAAAAGTGATAATCCTTAAGAATTCTCAAGGAGAATCAAAATCATGGACAAAATCAATTACTTGGACCGGTTTTAAATAATGGTCCCGTCCATTTTAACTTACCTGGAGAAAAAAAATGTTGTTTTTTTTTACGTTTTCTCAATTTAAGGATCTATTGATTCCAGTTGAATGCCCGAACTTCTAGTTTTGTGCACAAACAGGAACTACGCGCATGAACTGAAACTGTTGAAACTATGGTAAAAGTAGACAATTCCTTCCTAGCGGATAAGATAATTTCAATGACTGTATTCCTCATTCCACTTTCTGGTGTATCTATCTGAGAAGAGATATCGATCGACCGGCGCCAAACTAGTTGGTGATGATTCTGTTGTTTCTTAGAGAGATAAATGTAGGTGTTTAAGGAAATGATATGATAAAAGAAGAAATTATTTTGGTTTTATGTAGGAATTGAATAATTATTTTTACAAAGAGAAATGATGTTTTGGTGAAGGGTTAAGTGTATAGAAAAGAGGTAAAGGTGTTTGGGAAGAGGTAAATTTTTCTGGAAAAACCATCTGTGACGTTTGATAAGTTTTTTTTCAAAACTTTTCTTTCCCTTCTGATATATCTGCATGCTGAATTGCTTTTCTGTAGACTTCTTCTGTGCATTTTATTGATAATCAAATCTCCAGTTTATCTTTGAGAAAACTTGGATTTTTTTTCTGTTTATCTGCAAACAATCTTAATGCAAACGTTAAATAAAAATGAGGATTTAGTCCTAATGACCATCCTCAACAAAATAAAAACTATAACATAAATAAATACATAAATTATAAAAAAATCTATAAACCAAGATTCGGAATAAAATTAAAACAATAATTAAAAATCAAATATCAACACCGTTCCCCGGCAACGGCGCCAAAAACTTGTTGAGGCGTTGTTGCGGGAATGGCACCATATACCGTATACTTAATCATTGTTTCCCCGGCAACGGCGTCAAAAACTTGTTAAGCGATTTCCGCAAGTGCACGGTTTCGCTTGTAGTAATAAAATATCGATCCCACAGGGAACGTATGATAATTTGATTAGAATTTATTGTCTTTATTACATTCGTCTTCTCAAAGTTTATAGGAAAACGTTTATGGTTTGAAATGGTTTAAATTGGTTTAAATTGGTTTCTAATCCTAATTTTGGTTATAGTTAAGATTACAACATGTAGAGATTAAGTTTAGGTTAAAGTAGAATTCCAGACTTGTTTACACAAAGCAAGAAAACAACTTATAACTTTGATAAGATTATTAAGATGTAACAATTTATCGATTTACACAATTAATAGGCTTTGAACCGTAGAAATCTCTCTAGATCAGAGCAGATTTCTACCTTAATCAAATTGGTATTTATATCCGATAAACCGCACTTACAATCATATCTTCCATAAAAACTAATTCTTTCAAGTGTTCAACTAAGTTTCTTGTAATTATATCAAAATAACAACAGGAAGAATGTATTGAATTGAAAAGATATATTATTAATTGATTATGAATCAAATCAAGTTAACAGAGAAGAAGAAACATGGATAGCATTTTGACGAAATCTTTGAGTTCCGGGTTGTCAATCTTTCCCTCAAACTCCGTAGGTTTGTCAGACCCTTTTGCGCTTCAGCCGTTAGTTCCTCTCGTTGAATCTCGGAATAGAGATGGATCGTCTACTACCAGAATGCAACTTATCTTCGAACCAAACTTGAACTCTAAACGACAACAATTATAACTACATATTGTGTCTTAAACTATTTACACAAACTTGTAACTTTATAACAAGTTTGTGTAACCAAACTATGAACTAGAACTACCAACATAATAACATTGAAATAATCAACATTGCACCCCACTAATTCTAAAACTTCTTCATCTATTTATAATATTCCAAGAGGTATGTTTGAAGAGACATGTCCGTTGATGAAGAGATGCCTCTATCCGGATGAATGGATACGTTGTTTGGAATTAAAACATGTGAAAACTGTGCAGGATCTTTGCTGTCTCAACCGAGATTATTGGAATCTCAGTCGCGACCTGGGGCTTGAGGGAGATTGCTGGCAAAAATGTATTTCCGGTGCTGAAGTGAGCGTGTCGCGACCGAGATATTGGGAATCTCGGTCGCGACAGGGACTTATGTTCCCGCTCCCGACTGCTTCCCAACTCCTCGTATCAGACTTCTGATCTTGCACGTGTTTTTAGCTCGTAAATATGATTTTTCTCTCGTTTTAGCTCCGTTTTAGCTCCTATTTGGATTTTATCAAATAATTAAGTACCTTGCACAATAGAAACAAATATAGATGTAAAAGTATTCTAAATGAACGTAATCAACATAATTTTAATACAAAACTGAGGTAAATATCGATGTTATTTTAGGTATATTTTGGGCTTAACATACTTCATCACTTCCATACCCGAACATAAAACTATACAAATTGTTAATTACTTGGTTCATGACTAGACCAAAACCCTTTAGGAGTGTGTATAAAGGTTCTAGAAAATGATCATCCAACGATTAATGCCATGACTTGTGACTTTGTAATATGGGACGACCATCACCTTAATCCTTTGCTCAAGGATGAGCCTTTAGAAGGTGTCCACAATCACAATGGTTGTGTAGATGGAGATAGAGATATGAAAAGGTGAAGAGAGTTCCCAAAGCATTATTCCCCCTCAATGCTCACAAAAAAAGAAGAAGTCATATATCGGGTTAAACAAACACGACAACATATTGCTTACCCTCCAACACTCAAACGCCCCGAATGATGTAATAATGGCATGTATTGTGAGTACCAAAATTGTATCCTCTGTTAACCAACAAATGTAAAAAAACTATTAACAAAGCCTATATCATTTGTTAACCAAATAGCATACTCATAAACTGTATCATTTGTTAACCAAATAGCGTATTCATAAATTGTATCATTCGGCTAACAGAAGATGGCCAAATGGCCAAATAACACAAAATCTACTTATAAGAGAATATGGCCAATAAACAAACCAAATGTACATTCTACTAAAAAATATGTCTAATTCAAAACAACACAAAATCTACTTATAAGACAATATGGCCAATCCAAAAAATATCAAATGTACATTCATATAATAGAATATGGATAATTCAAAACAACAAAATACTATCCTAATTCCATGGTCTTTATGTATTTGTAGATGAACTTTTTGTGCATGGGCTTCTTTCTAGAGCAGTCTGGGGTCTAGCATTAGGTTGTGTTTGTCATGGTGCTTCATGTGATCTTGCATAATTTGTGATGTTGCTAGTAGATGGTTGATTTGGTTGACTAGACGAGACAATAGTTTGGCTATATCCCTATTCAAATCACAAAGTTATTATCAAATGAAGACTAAGTATAATAATAATAAATAACTAAAAATATCCACTTATGGGTTCGATATGGAACAATGTTCTTCGCAAGCGATCACTTTCTTTCCTCTCAAAATATAGTGCCTCTATTTTCAACTTATGAGTTTCCATTTTTTTTGCAGCCAATGTACGTAAATCTTTTTAGGGTTTGGTTGAGTTTTAAGCAAGAAGGGAAAGAAGAACGATGATCGAGAGAAAAGGAAGAACAATGATGGTAAAGTTAGAGAGAGAAAGTATTTCAGTTGAAAATACTACATGGGAAATCAAAGGACGTGTATAGGAAACTGCACCTTTAGTTATTTGGGAAGGAAAAGTAATAAGGGGTATTTTAGACATTTTAATCTTAGGGGTCCCACGTTTTTAAATAGGAGAGATAAAAAAGGATGACGTGATGTGTTGACTGCCATCGATCGGTCATTTTAACCAGCAATACACTATAGTGGGAGGTCACCTATAAGATTGTATATATTAGTAAGACAAAATGAAAGTCGTACACCAAAACGTGAAAATGGGGTAAACGTTGTACATTGTGTATCAAATTTACTCTAAAAATTTGTCTTTATTAGCTAGATAATCTTTGTTCAATATCGGTTAAGCCTTTAAAAGTTGAGATCTTTCGCCTTTTTCAGTTTGTTTCTATCCAATTTATTGATTTATGATGTTTGGCATTCTCGTCCTTAAACATCTTAATTTACTCGTCTCGAAATCAAAGAGACTCCAAGTGAGTTCATATCACACATGAGATGTTGGCAGTTGGCAGTTGAAACATTTCACACGTGAGATGTTTGCCTTCTTTATGTTCTTTGTCCTGCTTTCTTTGTTCCCTTCTGCTCTTTTAGGCTCCTTAGCTTTGCCCTGGCCATTTAAACGTTTGAGTTTCCTTCCTTGAACATTGGGATGTCTCCCACTTGTGAACCCACATAATGAGCCTCTACATTAATCTTAATCGATGCAACACGGTCCTCCTCAAGTTCTAGGTGGCGAACAACAACATTGAAGGTTCTAAGACCTTCCTTGTGGGGTTAGGTGCATCTTCACATGCTCTCAACTATTCGGTATAAAACGTATAACAGCCTGAATCTTCTACTCCTCTGTTAATAGATGACCTCCTTCACTAAGTTCACTGATCATATTTTACATCTCTCTTAGATGTTTTCTCATAGTATGACCAACCTTCTTTTTGTAAGTATCAAATTTGATAGTGAGAGAGCGGAGCTTAGTTAGAGACACACCTCCAAACTTCTCATTTAGGATCGCCCATAGATCCTATGTAGTCTCATACTTACAGAATTACCTAGTGAAGTCATCATGCATAATACTCAAGAGGATGATGCAGGTTGTGGAATCCTTTTTCTTCCATGCCAATTAAGCATTCATATCCTTCCCATGCTGAGTATTAGTACCCTCTTCAGGTACAACTAGAACCACTTCTAGAACTTCAAGAACCTATTGTTCTTCAATCACATATTTTATTTTTATACTCCATACTTCATAGTTGTCCCCATTTAATTTTAGGTCTTTTTTTAGTTCAGTTTAACTATAATCGATTTTCTAGCTGATGCCATTATTAAACTTGATCTACAATGGAATTGCATGACTTAGTAAGAAGTAAAGGTTTCAATATACACAATGAGTCTTTAGCAACCTATATGTACCTAATAAAGTTGTCACACTAGATATCGCTTCGAACTTGAGACAAAAAGGAGATGACTCAAATTACCAGTTACACTATATATTGGTTCTAATTAACCAAATATTTATGCATAGAGAATCTTAGTTATCATATATAACTTAAAATTTTGTAACTTGTTACAAAGTGGTTATTAATGAAAAGCGTTGATTTTGAGTTTATTATTCAACCTTAATAAGGCTCTATTCATGAATAACTATTAAAAAGTATCAATTTATCTCACAAAATAAATTACCAAATAAACCTTAATAAATGCTCACACATAGTAATTAACATCAATTTACTTTCCATAAAAATAACCAACCAAAAAAAAAATCCAAACATAATGAGCTAATAAAAAACTAATCAAAAGTTTTAAAAGAGAGATGATAAAAATACTAACAAAAAGTTTTTAATCTCAAAAATCACTCATTGTCCGAATTATAATCATAATGGATTTTGATCGGGACCATCCTAACTACTTCAAAATGCAAGTCCGATGATATCATACTAAACTCCCTTTTGTACTAAGGCAGATTAAGGAGTTTACCTGATCTTAGCTCCATATTAGAATGTCCGACAACGGTTGTGACAATCATACTGTCTAACAAATTCATCAGGATAGTTACTGACTCACAGTAATTCATCCCAACTTTAATCCAGCTTGAGGCATACAAACGCCTAAGATGTAGAGCTATAAACAATCTCTTTAACACTTTGAAAATAAGTATGGTCATTTAGTCTTTTCCTAAACCACCGACAAAAATACACTTTTGCATCAGTTTCTGCATCTTGACCACATTACACATAATTGCATCGAAATCGTCACACCGGATGTAGTTAGTCATCTTGCATTTTCTTATCTTCTTCTACAATCTTCATAGCTTAGCAAATTGAAAAAGAGTTCGAGGAGCCACAAGAGTTATTTTTGTGGAAACCATTACTATAAAAAAAGTAATGAAAACATTAAAACAATTTAAAGTACATATATAACAAATGTCATTTTCAATCCAAAACACATTTCGATTGCACCAAAAGTGATTCCAAAAAATTATTTATCACTTGTAGTAATTTTATAAATATTTTTGTAATTTTATGGAAATATAAAAAATATTTTCTATAATTTAGAAATGATTTTATAATAAAAAATAAATAAAAAATAAATATTATGGAGATAGAAAAATTATCAAAAATATACCATAAAATCAAAAAATTCCAAAAGAGTCCATGGAAAAAATGGGGTCGAAAATAGGATCAGAGAGGCCTCCCACGTGCCTACACATGCCGCTCACGCGCTTAGCGCGTGGGCTCCATGCACGCCACATGGTGCATCGTGGTAGGTCGGTGGGTCGCCACACGTCACGGCATGATTGGCGCACACGCCACATGCGCAACACATGGCGTGCGCCTTCACACAGGCGTGTGGTGGCCACACGTCGCATTCCTACTATCACTTTACCTTGGGATTCGACCCGATATAAGGTTCTTGGGCCCCCGATCATGATGGTGAGATCCGTTTGCCCATACGACGAATGAAAACTATGATTTGAGGCTCAAACACACTTGGTCGAGACTGAAATTCGCTTTAAATCTGAATAGAATACCCTAAAATGGAAATAACACAAATTTTTGGGATTTCGCAGCCGCTCTATGCCAAAATAGTTCAAAAAACACGTATGCATGCCCAAAAATCACAAATTTAATACATATATTAATCCTAGCAAAAACTATGTTTTTCTTCATATTTGTGGATCAAAACAAACAGAACACGAGATTTGGGGGTCAAATACTAATGAATGGATTATCCATTAAATAATCTAATAAAAACACAAGTTTAAGCCTTACTTTTTATAGATTAGAACCCGTTAAGATGATTAACATCGGAAGAGTCGGATCTACCTCGATCTCGTATCACCCACATAAATGTTAGTATCGAGGTGAAAATGATGGATTCACGAACTAAAGTGGACCTTTAAGAGAGAGAGAGAGAGAGAGAGAGAGAGAGAGATGAGTTTTTTTTGTTGATTAACCTTGATTAAGGTTAGGTGGGTATCTATTTATAATCTAGGTTTATCATATAAAATTACCCTAATCCTCCATCCTTTTGGATGGGATTAACTTGTTTCACTTACGAACAAATAAATATTCGACTTATAATCCAAATATTCCAAATATAAAAAAATAAGCTTAATTTTTTTTCACTTAAAAGCTAAATATTATGAAAATTATATATAGATTATTAAAATGTATGTATATTTATACTAGTTAGATGTGTACAAATCTAAAATGAGTTAATTTTCAATTTTGCTTTATTGATGATAGAAATAAAAAAACCATTTACTTATCCATTAATTTCCATAAGTTATTTTTGGTTTAATTTCGATTTCAAAATCAATTTTCAAGTTAATTTTATGCAACATAATTATTCAGTAGATTTTTGGTTATTCGTTATAAAACTTATAGTTTTTAATCTTGGTTAAATGGTAAGTTAAAATGGATTTTATTACGAGGATTGGATCTTCGCAATGATCCTTATATAAAACAAATAATACGTACCGGATACCATTTTTAAATTTATCAGCTAAGAGCAACTCAAATTGTTGAGTTTGAGATCAATTTATAATTATTAGACACCTTTAACCATTAAAGAATCAAGTTTCACCAAAATTGATAGATTCGCTGAATTGAACAGCTCTCACTCTCCGTGATAGAAAAAGAAGAGTGCCTCACTTATACTTTGTATCTACAATGGTATTTTTTTTTACGAAATATACCACTTGATATTAAATGAAAAAAAAAATTAATATAACAATAAAACATATAGATTTTGGTTTAAAAAAAAATAAAACCTAATACTAAAATTATGTTAAAAACTGGTATTTTTTTTATAAAATTCTATAAATACATCTAATTTAACTCCCAACAAATCACATTATTTTTTAATTTTTTTTTCTACTTTTCATATTTATATTACAGCTTTTAATTTCTGTAATCCAATTAAATTAATTATCTAAATTATAAATACTTATTCGATTAACAATAAATAATAATAATAGAACCAATTAAGGTTGACTTGAGTGATTAAAAGTCTCAAGTCGCTTAAACTAATGATCTAGAGTTTGCATTCTAATATATACAAAAAAAAAATTAATTGAAAGATGATCCACCTAGAAGGTACATGACGAATCTCTATTATATGAGGTGTGAGACTCATTGTGATGAGGGCATCTTGTCCCCGGACGCGGGGCGTGGGAGAGAACACACGAAGCGTGAATCCAGAGCCAAGAGAGAGAAAGAAAACCACACGGAAGAGGGCTCATCAGCCAAAGTACGTCCCGCGTACTTTTGGGCACGTCCCGCGTATAATGGATACTGATCCTAAGAAGGGATCATCAGCCAAAGTACGTCCCGCGTACTTTTGGGCACGTCTCGCGAACTTTCACTTTTCAGGAACTTGTTCCTTACTCCAGCTCCTCCTTATTTACAATCCTGTCACTCCTTATTCACACCTTTGCCACTCCCTGATTACAACTCTACCTCTCCTATATTTACACTCATGCCACCCCTTATTAATTAACCCAATTTACCCTTTAGATTTGTATTTTAATTAATAGATAGGTTACCTTTTTTTGTAAATTGGCAATTAGGTTTTTGAGATGATATAAATTCATCTCTTTCTCTTGTAATAGGTTAACTTTTATCAAATTAAATATACATCTTCTTCCTTGTGAAGTTTGTTAAGGTTTTCACCTTCAACAATGTGGATTTCACTATTCCTATGGATTTAGTCCATGAATTAGGATTCACTCCTTCTAGTTTAGCTAGAGAAGTTGGTATTCTTTGTTAGTTTACGATTAAAACTAACACGTCACTATTTCAGATAAATCCGATCTGTATCAGTTGGTATCAGAGCCGATCGTTTTCCTTGAACAGAGACTTCTTTCGACTATGGTTCAACCAAATTTATCTAAAAAATATGAAGAAACCTTCAACCGGGGGTTGGAAAACCTCAAAGCCATGATGATGAGGTATCATGAGAGTTGTAGGGAGGATTTTCAGGTGATAAATGAGCTAGCAAAAGAGCTTACAACATCCGTAAAGAGTCTCAAGCAAGAATGCCGGAATAGCTCCCAAACAGCCATAGAGGTTCCTCTTGAAGATCCATCACAAATCTTTTCTCCTTTACACATTAAAGAGGTAAATCCAAAACTTTCAATTCTTGGTGAGGAAGTTGTGGGTATGCCTATTATTAGTGAGGATTTGGTTGTTTATGGTGTTGAAGTAGATTTAAGTTCTCATTGTGGATTTATTGTTAATGAAATTGTTGATGCGGATTTAAATGCATGTGTGGATGAGGAGGAGAGGTTGTTTGTAGGTGAGGGTGTTGGGAAAACCCATGTTGCAAGGGATGCTCCCCATGTGTTTGATGAAATACCCCTTAAGCATAACCTTGTTTGTATGATTGAGGAAAGTGGGGGTATTATTCTTGAGGAGGGGAAGAATGGCTTGGGGCTTGTTGATCTCTTTGAGGCGAGTGAGGAAATCACACTATGTGTAGAGATTAATGACTATGGAGATGGGAGAGATGTTGGTGGTTCAACCATGTTGGGTGATTGCATGTCTTTGGAGTCAAGCGGCTTAACATGTGAGTTAGTCGGCTTGAACGATGGAGAGAAGCCACTAGGAACGATAGGTCATGGGAGAGAACGGATCGAGGATGGAGAGGGAAGTGAAATTGCGTATGGTCAAGAAGAAGATGATCTAGGAGAGGAGATTGATGGAGAAGGAAATTTCGAAATTGAGCTACTTAATGATGATGAACTTGACTATTATGAGCGAGAGTTCCGGAAGGGAATGGAGGAAAGTGGTGATATGGGACCAACGTCCGAAGATGGGAATTATGTATCCTTCAACGGACAACCACGAGGCAATCTACCTTTGGGAAAGATACCACGTGACATTGCATGGGATCCCGGAGGTCGTATGCTATGTCTTCCTCATGATCGCTTGAGCTTCAAGGAAACGGAGAAAGAGTACATTGTGACGCCTCTAGGACAAAATGAGATTCCTAGCACATGCACATTAGGAATGAACCGAGCCTCCCACTTAGTAAATTCGGAACTTATCATTTTGTTCTTGATTGAGATGCATGTGTTGGGATATATGTTATGTTTGTTGAGGGGACATCAACCCTATGAGGAGTCAATGAGGAGTGATGTGATGATGAAGAGAGTGAGCTTCAAAGAGTATTTGGTGAATGGGAATGGTTGTCCGGATGATGTAGAGAGAATGGAAGAGATTCAAGAATGGCGGGATAGTGGCCAAGTTAATAATGAGGTGACTCGAGAAGCCGCGAGATTGTTGACCCAACACAAAGAAGGAGTCGATACAAGTGTTCTTGGGATCACCGCGAAGTGGGTTGACAAGTGTCGTCGGGACATCCCATTTGATGTCGGCTATGAGCGGAATAAAGTTGTGATTAATGTCCATGTTCGTGAAGTGGAGAAAGAGGAGATCCGGGGTTGGTCGGTTAGACATGTCGTGGGAGCGTGGAGGAGCTTCCAAGACATTGGGACGGATTGGTTTGATCAACTTCGTCGAGATATTCCGTTTGATGTCGGTCGGATATTGAGGCGAGTCTTATGGGGGATGAGCACCGAGGGCAAGACACGAGTGGAGGTGTGGGAAGAGTTCATAACGAGAAGGAGAAGCCGACAATATATGGGGTGGCTAACCCCTACCGAGCACAAGTCTTGTTCTATAGTTGAGTTGGGGGCCAACTCTTTTGAAGAATGTTGGGGTTTAGTGTCCTAAAGACAATGGTTGTAGGATGCAAACTTATTGTAAATGAATTGTTCTTTATATCATTTGTTTTAATAAGATATATGTTTGATAACTATATAAAGGCAAACCCTTTTACAGCACTAAATAAAGTCTAATAAAAGGAAATCCGTAAGTTTGTTTAAAGTGATTATAAAGTGTTCATACAAGCATGAAGTGAGACAAGACTTTATAATAAACTAATAAACTTAAAACCACCCCAAGTCAAGTGAGATGTTTAGGATTGACATATCACTGTTGAGACTTGTATGTAACAATGTCTTCTGTCCGACAGAAAGCTGATCTCACAAGATTCACATATATAGATATCTGGACAGTTACATAGATCCGATGAAACGTCGTTCATTAGGATTGGGGATCCGATTTGAGATAACAGGATGGGTAGATTCGTCCTTGTCACCTGTTCATCTCATTGGTATTAATAGGTATAAATAATCCTCAGACTCAAAGGAATGTTAATTGGTCATCCTGAATTACTGAATGTGAGACTTTGATCGCGTGGTCCCACGATCCTTAACAAAGATGACTCTGGGGTGTGAACTGCAAAGGTTGGGTGTCACAGGAGGTAATGTCAGGGTAGTTATACATTGGATTGAGCATTTATCACTCCCGACGAATGGGAGATACGTCCAAGGATCGCTTGTGGAAGACTCGACTCTAAATCCTTGCAAGGTGATAGCTTAAGAGTAGAAATACAGATTTCACTTAACCTATCTATTTGAGTTGACTCGGCCTGTACAAGTAAAATGAACGTCTCGCTATATATGACTTGACATCATCCATAGTCATAAGATTCAGTTCAAGGATGTAGTTGATAAAGGATCGAATTATACTGTAACTAATACGGAAGGGTTAACGGCAGAATCAACCTGTCTTCTTAACGGACTCTGGGGGAATGATTACGGACATGCCGATAACATGCTCTGTTCATCATTCCGTTATGCAAGGATTAAATATAATTCTTGGAGAAATTAATTTAATAGTTGCATACGGCCAGAAGTAGTAAGGACCTAATGGATCACACATAAGACTTGGAAACAAAAGAGAGATGGATCTGATTAATAGATGGAAGCCCAGTTGAGCACAGTAAGGCCCATGGATAAGGGGGGGTCGAAATTATATGTATTAAAGGAAGGGAATTAATTTATTCCACTCTTCCTAATTGGATTAGGATTGTGAAATTAAATTAATTAAGAGATAATCAAGTTAGGAGTTATTAATTGGATTAATGTCCTCCTATTATTATCTAACTAGGTTACTTATTATTATCCTAATTATATTAGATATATAGTAAGATAATAATTAGAAATCCTATTCCGAATTGGATTGCTATTAAGTAACCTAATCCTATCTAACTACGGTTTAGAGACAAGATAATATATATACCCCTTACCTAGTGAATTTCGATACACACTCTAGCCCCACCCCTTGTGATTTTCGAAATCTACTAGCTAGAGAGAGAAAGTGAATTCCATCCCCAAGTTCGTGGACAAGAATTCATTCGGCATTCCATCGATTGATTAATCTAATTCATCCCTCTTTCTCCTTGATCTTGTGTTGGTTAATTAGAGGTAATCTATTTTGGTTACATCTCATAAGGGTTGATTCTAATTTAACCTCACCGTGTTCACGAAAGAAGAAAAACAATCAAAAGGGAGAAATTCGTTTTTCTTCGCCTACATCAGGCCAGTTCACTATTTCGAGGATTTCCGAAGATTGAACCGTCGGATCGTCGCGATTTTTGGACAGTAGCTTCTAGACACATTCTTCCACGTTTCCACCGAAGGGATCGTCGTTCGGAGGTCTGGAAGGTCTATTTCAAATAGGGGCAGATTGGTAAACAGTTTACATCTCTTTTGAAGTTGTGGGCACTTCGTTTGCAACGGTAGATTGATCATCGAAAGGTATATCTTCTTATCCCTCTTTATATGAAATAACGATTAACGGATCCTATGGTTAAAAGGAAGTAGGCTAAAATTTTATATTTCCGCTGCTATACCTTAGCCCTATCTCCAACAAAGAAGAGGAGTATGATGAGGGCATCTTGTCCCCGGACGCGGGGCGTGGGAGAGAACACGCGGAGCGTGAATCCGGAGCCAAGAGAGAGAAAGAAAACCATGCGGAAGAGGGCTCATCAGCCAAAGTACGTCCCGCGTACTTTTGGACACGTCCCGCGTATAATGGATACTGATCCTGAGAAGGGGTCATCAGCCAAAGTACGTCCCGCGTACTTTTGAGCACGTCCCGCGTACTTTCACTTTTCAGGAACTTGTTCCTTACTCCAGCTCCTCTTTATTTACAATCCTGCCACTCCTTATTCACACATTTGCCATTCCCTAATTACAACTACACTCCTATATTTACACCCATGCCACCCCTTATTAATTAACCCAATTTACCCTTTAGATTTGTATTTTAATTAATAGATAGTTTACCCTTTTTTGTAATTTGACAATTAGGTTTTTGAGATGATATAAATTCATCTCTTTCTCTTGTAATAGGTTAACTTTTATCAAATTAAATATACATCTTCTTCCTTGTGAAGTTTGTTAAGGTTTTCACCTTCAACAATGGGGATTTCACTATTCCTAAGGATTTAGTCCATGAATTGGGATTCACTCCTTCTAGTTTAGCTAGAGAAGTTGGTATTCTTTGTTAGTTTACGATTAAAACTAACACGTCACTATTTCAGATAAATCCGATCTGTATCAGTTGGTATCAGAGCCGATCGTTTTCCTTGAACGGAGACTTCTTTCGACTATGGTTCAACCAAATTTATCTCAAAAATATGAAGAAACCTTCAACCGGGGGTTGGAAAACCTCAAAGCCATGATGATGAGGTGTCATGACAGTTGTAGGGAGGATTTTCAGGTGATAAATGAGCTAGCAAAAGAGCTTACAACATCCGTAAAGAGTCTCAAGCAAGAATGCCGGAATAGCTCCCAAACAGCCATAGAGGTTCCTCTTGAAGATCCATCACAAATCTTTTCTCCTTTACACATTAAAGAGGTAAATCCAAAACTTTCAATTCTTGGTGAGGAAGTTGTGGGTATGCCTATTATTAGTGAGGATTTGGTTGTTTGTGGTGTTGAAGTAGATTTAAGTTCTCATTGTGGATTTATTATTAATGAAATTGTTGATGAGGATTTAAATGCATGTGTGGATGAGGAGGAGAGGTTGTTTGTAGGTGAGGGTGTTGGGAAAACCCATGTTGCAAGGGATGCTCCCCATGTGTTTGATGAAATAAACCCTTAAGCATAACCTTGTTTGTATGATTGAGGAAAGTGGGGGTATTATTCTTGAGGAGGGGAAGAATGGCTTGGGGCTTGTTGATCTCTTTGAGGCGAGTGAGGAAATCACACTACGTGTAGAGATTAATGACTATGGAGATGGGAGAGATGTTGGTGGTTCAACCATGTTGGGTGATTGCATGTCTTTGGAGTCAAGCGGCTTAACATGTGAGTTAGTCGGCTTGAACGATGGAGAGAAGCCACTAGGAACGATAGGTCATGGGAGAGAACGGATCGAGGATGGAGAGGGAAGTGAAATTGCGTATGGTCAAGAAGAAGATGATCTAGGAGAGGAGATTGATGGAGAAGTAATGATGATGAACTTGACTATTATGAGCGAGAGTTCTGGAAGGGAATAGAGGAAAGTGGTGATATGGGACCAACGTCGGAAGATGGGAATTATGTATCCTTCAACGGACAACCACGGGGCAATCTACCTTTGGGAAAGATACCACGTGACATTGCATGGGATCCCGGAGGTCGTATGATATGTCTTCCTCATGATCGCTTGAGCTTCAAGGAAACGGAGAAAGAGTACGTTGTGACGCCTCTAGGACGAAATGAGATTCCTAGCACATGCACATTAGGAATGAACCGAGCCTCCCACTTGGTAAATTCGGAACTTATCATTTTGTTCTTGATTGAGATGCATGTGTTGGGATATATGTTATGTTTGTTGAGGGGACATCAACCCTATGAGGAGTCAATGAGGAGTGATGTGATGATGAAGAGAGTGAGCTTCAAAGAGTATTTGGTGAATGGGAATGGTTGTCCGGATGATGTAGAGAGAATGGAAGAGATTCAAGAATGGCGGGATAGTGGCCAAGTTAATAATGAGGCGACTCGAGAAGCCGCGATATTGTTGACCCAACACAAAGGAGTCGATACAAGTGTTCTTGGGATCACCGCGAAGTGGGTTGACAAGTGTCGTCGGGACATCCCATTTGATGTCGGCTATGAGCGAAATAAAGTTGTGATTAATGTCCATGTTCGTGAAGTGGAGAAAGAGGAGATCCGAGGTTGGTCGGTTAGACATGTCGTGGGAGTGTGGAGGAGCTTCCAAGACATTGGGACGGATTGGTTTGATCAACTTCGTCGAGATATTCCGTTTGATGTCAGTCGGATATTGAGGCGAGTCTTATGGGGGATGAGCACCGAGGGCAAGACACGAGTGGAGGTGTGGGAAGAGTTCATAACGAGAAGGAGAAGCCGACAATATATGGGGTGGTTAACCCCTACCGAGCACAAGTCTTGTTCTATAGTTGAGTTGGGGGCCAACTCTTTTGAAGAAGATGAGTATGATGAGGGCATCTTGTCCCCGGACGCGGGGCGTGGGAGAGAACACGCGGAGCGTGAATCCAGAGCCAAGAGAGAGAAAGAAAACCACGCGGAAGAGGGCTCATCAGCCAAAGTACGTCCCGCGTACTTTTGGGCACGTCCCGCGTATAATGGATACTGATCCTGAAAAGGGCTCATCAGCCAAAGTACGTCCCGCGTACTTTTGGGCACGTCCCGCGTACTTTCACTTTTCAGGAACTTGTTCCTTACTCCAGCTCCTCCTTATTTACAATCCTGCCACTCCTTATTCACACCTTTGCCACTCCCTAATTACAACTCTACCACTCCTATATTTACACCCATGCCACCCCTTATTAATTAACCCAATTTACCCTTTAGATTTGTATTTTAATTAATAGATAGTTTACCCTTTTTTGTAATTTGGCAATTAGATTTTTGAGATGATATAAATTCATCTCTTTCTCTTGTAATAGGTTAACTTTTATCAAATTAAATATACATCTTCTTCCTTGTGAAGTTTGTTAAGGTTTTCACCTTCAACAATGAAGATTTCACTATTCCTATGGATTTAGTCCATGAATTGGGATTCACTAATTCTAGTTTAGTTAGAGAAGTTGGTATTCTTTGTTAGTTTACGATTAAAACTAACAGGTCACTATTTTAGATAAATCCGACCTGTATCACATTGAATAATATTGATTGTGAAGAAAGAGTTATTAAAAATGAGTCATATGCGGATACTCCAAGTACTCACATTTTTTTTTATGTCCGATTTTAGGATATACATTTTTAAAATTGAATCAAATTAGGACTTAGAGTTAAAATGTTTTTTAAATATATAATTACTAAAATTATGTATAACATTACAATCCAAATCCTTTGTTTATTTCCCAATTGGCTGTATCATGTATAACATATATTAATCTTAAAAAAATACAGAGCTATGAATTAATTTTTGAAAGTTCAAATTTAAATTCCTTGGGATCAATTCTCAAAAGAAAAATATATAAATCAATGTTAATTTAGGAAATATGTGAAATCATTAGTTTGATAATAAATAAACAGACGCAACTAAAGCAGTGAGTTCATATATGGAGGGCGCAACAAGACATGGATTCTGTAACAGCGAAACTAAATTCTTTAAAAAATGAACAGTATAATATCTTTGTCTTAAAAGCAAAACAAAGGATTATTAAATTAATTATCTGTTTAAGTTCGCAAAAGTGAAATTACTAAAAAAATATTCCAAATCTAAAGAAGCCCATCATCATCACATTCATATTCCTGCTTTCACACCCCCTTTCAGCTTCTACTCTACTACTGTGCTTTCTCTCACTAAAGGCTCTCCTTCTTTCTCAATTCGCTTTTTCTCCTCCTGCATTCGGTTTCTCTCTCTACTTGCTGAACTAATTCGAGAGATTCATACATACATAGAAGAGCGAGGGTATAAGGTCTTTTAGAGATGAGGGGACCTTTGGGAGCAGTAATAGGAAGATACCCTTCGAGTGATGGAAGTGCGCAGATTGGTGGAATCATTAGGCATAATAGGAAGTGCAGAGATGTTGCTTTTCTTGTCATTTTTATAGCATTTTGGGTTGCTATGATTGTCAATTCCAGCTTTGGATTTAACCAAGGAAACCCCCTAAGGTCAGTGACTGTTTCTACCTCCAATCACTTTCCTTAACTTCAATTTTTTTGTAATTCTTGTTCATTTCTGATTGTTATGATTAGATTCACTTTCTCTTTAAAATGCTGTTCTGAAGTCTTAACATATTTGCTCAAAGGGTTTTTTTTCGCTTTCAGTTGTTTTTTCCTAATTAATTTTGGACCATGACTGCTTATAGTTGCATTCTACTTCAGCAGCACTGTCTACTGTAATTTCATTTTATAGAAGTTTTCCTTTGTCTAAATATATATTCATCTCAGTTGGGTTCTTTTGTTAGCTCTATGCAAAGACAATTGAAGGTAAAAAGCGTAAAAAGATGTACATTTGAAATGTCAAATCAAGTTCTTAAATAGAGAATTTCATGTTTCCGGGTGTCTTGTTTTGAGTGCTTGATGGTGAACTAAGGATGTACAATTAAGAGAAATTCCACTGTTATATCTTTCATGTATCACATTTTGTATGGTGCAATTTGTATATAAGACTTTGCATCACTTTTTTAGCAGTTTTGGGGAAGTTTGTTATGATGGTGTGCTAAAATAAGCATGGCATTTCCTTTTATAAATTCCAAATTGGCTGAAATGGCTCATCAAATACTTCATGCTTGCCTATTTGCTTAAACACCCAAATGCCTTAGAAATTGTTTTCTTTACATAAGATTATGAAGCTACTAGTAAAATTACATTTTTGTCCTTTCGGATTTGTTTCAGGTAAAATGCATTGACAGTCATTGAAATTTGGTGTCAATTTCACAAAGCTCACTGAATTTCATTTTCTTTCAATAAAATCATTGAACTTCACGTTTGATTTCAAGAAAGTCATTCCGGCTAATTTGTGGTCAACTTTTTTTCTTCCACATCTATATTTGGGTGAGTTTTTATGCACAAATTGGTCCGAATGACTTCATTGAAATTAAATGTGAAGTTCAATTATTGAAAGAAAATGAAGTTTAGTGACTTTTATGAAATAGACTCCAAATATCACTGACTGTTGGTGCAATTTTACCTGATTTGTTTCAGTTACTAACCTTTTCTCTTGGTAGTTGTAGTTCTGTTTATAGACTTTAAGTTCAAATTTTAATTT
Organism: Euphorbia lathyris; assembly: GCF_963576675.1. Lineage (NCBI taxonomy): Eukaryota > Viridiplantae > Streptophyta > Magnoliopsida > Malpighiales > Euphorbiaceae > Euphorbia > Euphorbia lathyris. The sequence continues at coordinate 88,950,574 of NC_088911.1, read as the reverse complement.
CAACAGTTTCGTTCTTGGTTTTGGTATTCATCTTTATGATTGGCTATGGTGTGGTTTACCAGGCTTACTTATGGGCTGGATTATAAAGGAAATGTATGTGGTGATAAGCATGCAAATCCAAATCTTCATCAGTTAGAGCTTACTTATTGGTCAAATCCAAACCAGGTCTATCTTAGTGGTCTCAAGGATAGCCAGTTCAAGTTGCGAAACGCTCGAAGTATATGTTTGTTGGATTGTCCAATCCCATCTGAAGATGGATTGGATTGGGTATGCGATTATCCAGATGGAGATATCCGTCTCTCAATGGATGATTGGATTGATAGGAATTATAATTATTATGAGTTCCTTACTCCTGAAATGAGGAACACTTCCCTTCAACTCCAGGGTCCTTGTTACCCTATTATCTTTCCAACTGTTAATGGTAAGTCAACTAGATATTGTTTCTCAATTATCTGTTTCATATTTTGTTTGTACATTTGAACATTTTGAATACTTGTATAAATTTAGATATTGGACTTGAGTTCTCATGTTTTGGTGTAACTCATTCATTCTTTTTTTCTGCTAACTCAGTTTTTTGGAGGTGCCAGTTTATCGCTCATGCATCCAATGTGTCGCTGCGGCATTGGCAACAAATGGGTGGAGTTAACATCAATGAAAACATTTTAATAGATAAATCAATACACAAGTCCATAAATGCTCGGTCATCAGTATTGAAGGTTGAGAGGCTTTTTATTATTGCTATTCATTATGATTATTGTGCTTATGGATTAATATAGATAAGAATATAGCTTGCCTCGAAATATCAAGTTGCTGCATTTCACTGTCTGTATCAGATTCGAATATCGTAATAAGCAATATAATTTGCATCTAAAAAGCATTCTTATATATTTTGTGTCCTTGCACATTTATTACACTGAAGGGCTAGAAGCTGGGTACTTTAGTGCATATTGTTGTGTCACAATAAATTTTCTGAACTGTTTTTTTCCGTTTGATGTTTGTAATATGTTTTTCCATTGAGTTGAGACACTATTAAGTATTTTGTTGTTTCTAAAGCTCATAATTGTTGTTTACGTTTTTGCAGAGGTACATGGCTGATATTGGGAAGTCATGGCCTGTGTTGATTGTTTGTGGCGGACTCTTGCCACTATTTTTATCAGTGATTTGGCTGCTAATGATTCGGCATTTTGTTTCTGCAATGCCATGGATAACAGTTGCTGTCTTCGACCTACTTGTAATATCAGTAACTATGTTTTTCTACTTGAAAGGTCAGCAGTGCTTTTCTTATTTTCTTTTTCTGCAATTAGTGAACCATAATTCTCTGCTTAGATTGTTAGTCTTACATTCTTAATTTATAATTTGACCCGAAGGATTTGACTGCCACAGTTTTTTCTTTTCCCATGTGCTGTTTTGTTAGAGTGAGATCTTTAGATCACTCATTCTTTTTTTCGGCTCATGTGGATGTGATAACAATCATAATGTGGGGACTGATACTGAATATAATTTCTTTCTTTTCTTTTTAGCTGGATGGATTGGGAATGATGCCATCTCCCCAATCATTGGTCAACATGATCCGTACTACCATACATCTGGTCGGGTGGGTTCAATCATTCAAATTTCACAGGATTAACTCTTTATTTCTCCTCTTGGGCTCCGTTTGTTTGCTTAGGAAAATAAGTCAACGGAAAATTTTAGGTTAGTCAACAGAAAATTATTTGAAGAAAGTGAGGAAAATATTTTACCCTTTTCGAAAGAGTAAAACATTTTCCTAAGCTTTTGAACCCTACTCAATTCCTTCTTACCATTTTGAAAACAATAGCCACCCACCACTTCTTCCCATTTCCCGGTGTTGTAGCCAAACACTGGAAAGTATTTTATTTTCCAACACAAAATTTTCCCTTACCCAATATTTTCCGGCAAACAAAAAGGGGCCTTGTACTCAAATGTTCTTGTTATTTATGTGAGTAGTTTGCATCTTTCAGGAACTAAATCATCTCCGTGCTGTCACTATTCTAATGACATCTGTAATGGTTGTTGCCATCCTTACATCAATTGCCATTGTGCGCCGCATTCTTATGGCAACATCTGTCCTCAAAGTAAGTATAATGTTTTAGGTTGCAGTTTAAAGTATGTTTGTCAGATTGAATGGACTTGTGAAACTTATGCTGGACTCAAAGTGGTAGGTCGAACATCTTGCTGCCCCAGATTGAACAAGCTAAATGTTGGTTTTCAATTTAAAGTTCACCCCAGATATTCTTTTCCATGAGGTTGAACTACAAATTTAACGAGCCAAATGATGACAAGAAGTTGCTTCTTTTCATTTGATCTTGGTCTATGACTTTCATTTGCACCACTATAATTTTAGTCTTATGGATGCCACATAAGACCATAACTCCTTGTCAGAGCTAACAAGAACTATTCTTGGACTGTTACCTATCAGTTTAAGCTTTTGGGCTAAATGGTTCTTGTTTGAACTGATAGAAAGTAGAAAAGAATTCTTATTGATTTCTCTTATATATATAGCTAGGAAAACATACAAAAGAGACTGTTTACAAAAGAAACTAACTAACAGAATGCTAACAAACTTTGGCGCCTAAACTAACTACTTGTGCCACATCAGCATAAGCTTCTAATTGTTTCTGTTATCTCAATTCTTGATTCTTCATTTCAACAGTTCTTTTTCGTAAGGGTCGCTTGAGGTCAAGCCTGATAACTCCATTTGTTAATGAAATCTCAGCTCATGGTAGAGTCAGCCAATGTTGTACATGCTTCCTATCAGCTTAAGCTTTTGGGTTAAATGGTTTATTTAGCACTCAAGTAAGTGGCATTACATGAAGACGCGTTCATTTCATGTGATGAGTTCAGTGGCTCAAATTCACTGTTGCTGTAAAGCTGTACTAATTATTAATTAATGCTACTGTTCTTGAAAGTCCTTTTTACTCTTTAGGTTATTTGAAGATTTCTGTTTTTCCTTGTTCCAAGTCAAATATATCTATCTGTTCGTAAAATATGTCAATGCAGTCTGGGACTAGATATAAAGTTTTGATTTTTATGCAGGTTGCTGCAAAGGTCATAGGAGAAGTTCAAGCACTAATAATTTATCCAGTCATACCATATGCTGTCCTTGCCATCTTTTACATGTTCTGGTTTTCAGCTGCTCTTCATCTGTTTAGCTCTGGTCAAGTTGTCCAAAATGACTGCAATTCCAATTGTTGTGCCTACGATCTTGGATTAAAACGGCTTAACTGTGATCGTTGCTGTGGCTATAGTTTGCACTACACTCCTCATATAGCAATTGCCATATTTTTCCACCTGTTTGGATGTTACTGGGCTACACAGTTTTTTATCGCGTGCTCTGCAACTGTTATTGCAGGTTCTGTTGCCTCCTATTACTGGGCTCGTGGCGAGACATCGGTAAACTTCTAAGCCATGTGTGTACTTAATCAGCATTTGATAGATTTGTAGTCATATAATTTGCAAATGGTCTTCCTATTAATTGGTGGAACTGTGTTCATTTCATGATTTTCTCCAATTCCTGGCAATGCAGCCAGAGATTCCCTTTCTTCCAGTTTTTTCCTCTATGAAGCGGCTTATGCGCTACAGCCTTGGCTCTGTTGCTCTTGGTTCCCTGATTGTGTCATTTGTGGAATCCATTCGCTTTATGCTTGAATCAATACGGCGCAAACTAAAGTTAGCAGGAACCACACCTGACAGTTGCATAGGGAAGACAGCACATCACACTTCTCAGTTTTGTCTGAAATGTGTTGAATGGACCATTAAATCTGTGAACCGCAATGCTTATATAATGGTAATGTTATGTTTGAAACATTTGATGTTTGTATGAATCAAAATTATCTAATTACTTGTTATTTTGTTTTGGGTTGTGGACAATGCAGATTGCTATAACAGGTAAAAGCTTCTGTAGGGCATCTGTAATTGCAACTGAATTGATCATCAACAACATTCTTCGGATAGGGAGAGTAAATGTGATCGGAGACGTGATTTTGTTTCTGGGGAAGTTATGTGTTAGCCTTGCAAGTGCTGTTTTCGGTTTCCTCATGTTGGATACTCACAAATATAGATCTTCTCATAACAAGATATCCTCTCCACTGTTCCCTGTGTTGGTATGTACTTGTATTACGATCATCTAAGAATCCAAATACTTGTTTAATTGCTTCGAACTATACTGCGCTTGTGATATGAATGTTCCTCTGGTGCTTTTGGTGACTATATATGCAGGTGTGCTGGGGTCTAGGTTATATAGTTGCAACATTGTTCTTCGCGGTGGTGGAGATGTCAATTGATACAATCATTCTTTCATTCTGCCAAGATTCGGAGGAGCACCAAGGGACGGCACAGTATGCTCCTCCTCTTCTTCTCGACACCCTCAATGATAGAAATGAGACGCAGAGACTTACTCAATGATACTACTAAACATGTTCATGTACAAGTTAATTACTTTGTTGTGGAACTTGAAAATGTGATATTTAGTTAGGGAGTAGCATTCAGTTAGAAAAGAAAATCTCGGTGCCTTCTTTTGTTTCCTAATCATTTATTTGGCTTCTTCTTTCTTGAGTTATTTTACCGTTTGACTCAACCTAGTAGGCCTGAGTTGCATATAATATAATTAAGCATCAGATTGGTCTGATCAAATTCATAATATGTTAGACGAGTTATCTCTGTGAATTGTGTAAATTGTGTTGTTATGTAAGAAATTGAGAGGCATTTAAATTAGAAACTTGTCATTTCAATATAAAATTTTCAACTAGCATGAAAAGGGAACTCGAAACTATAAACTTGTGATGAGTTTATTGCTTGATGACTATTGGAAGGTTAACATATATTCTGTAGAGTGCATTTCTTCACTTGATTTTCCCTCTTTATATGAATGATTGCTCAGTGATGAGGAGGGGGAAAGTTAAGAGTACAAGTTTATGGAGACCATTCATTCTCTCCTAGTTGGTTAACACGGTTTTTTTTAAAGACTAAAATTACAAACAATATATAAGTCATATTTGTAAACGGGTGTTTAAACCCGTTATAATAGATCAGTAATTATAACAGGCATAAGTCCATTTAAAATTATGTGTAACTCCTACAATACTACAATAGTAACGAGTTTGTCCGTTACAAATAGCTATGAATTTACTGGTTATAAATGATGTCTTTTTCGGAAGTTTAATTGGTAATGCATGTACGTCCGACCAATTAAAAGATGAATATGAATATCACTTTACATAGAAAAAATTGAAGTGAAGAAATAAGTGTGTACAAATAGCATTAACAAAGGCAGCTCCAGTATTTTAACCAGGCCTAGCTTTCATAAAATCTTTTGAGAAATTTAATACCACTATTTTGAGTAATACTCCTATAACTTAAGGGTTCTATCCGCCGGATAGCTTTGATATTAGTGACCACAATTACGTCATCAAGTGATGTCCCTTCTTAGCTTGAGCTGACAGTGTGTAAAAGTAGTTTGTTCAGGTTAGTTGAATCGTTACCAGGCTTTTCATCTTCCACTTCCATTTTAAAGTTTCTACTATATATTAAGCTTCTTTAACTCCATTCAACTTCAAGCACACAATATGACAAAACCAAATTCATCCAAGCTATTCAATGTTGGTTCAGCATCAAAACCACAACAACAACATTTTGATATAGCAGATAATGACAGGCTCAGCAAATTGCCAGACTCCATTCTTTGCCACATTTTGTCCTTTCTTCCAACCAAACGTTCGGTTGGAACCAGCATTTTGTCCAGAAGATGGAGATTTACCTGGACTTCAGTTGCTGTTTTAGATCTTGATGATCATTTGTTCCAGCCGTATCATCTCCGAAAGAAGCGCAGAATTTCAGCCTCTAAAAAATCCTTTACAAATTTTGTGAACATGGTTCTAATTCTCCGTTCACATCCCTTTGTTCAAAGATTTAGACTTAAGCTTACCAATTGCTATCCACCCTCAGATGTTAATTCATGGATTTGGGCTGCAATTACACATAATGTTGAGGAACTTGATCTTTCTATGAAAGGTATGGTTAAGCTTCCCCGAGCTCTTTTCAGTTGTGAAACTATAGTGGTTTTGAAGCTTGCATCTGATATTGATCTCGATGTTCCGGAGTCTGTAAGCCTTCCGAATCTCAAGGTAGTTCATTTTGAATCTCTCCGGAGCTTGTGTGATGACAGTATAAACAGGATCTTATCTGGCTCCCCGATCCTTGAAGAGTTAGTGATCCACAGCGATTATGAAGATGATGTCAAGATCTTTTCTGTACTGTCATTATCACTGAAAACTTTGATAATTAGAAGAAATTCAGGATGGAATGGTAATCATTACAAGGTGGTTGTTGATGCTCCTAAACTTGAATATGTTGAGCTTTGTGATTCAGGGAGTCAGGTTATGGTAGACAGTATTGATTTTAAGAATGCAGCCTCATTAGTAAAATATGTTTTTGAATTTCCTCGTTTGTCTTGTGAAAATGTGGCCAAACTTACAAAAACGACTTGTAGTGTGTTTGTAATTCGCGATGTTAAGGTTTTGAGATGCCCTTTACATATGCTCAAGGTATGTCTTTCCTCATTGTATTAAAAGCCACTCTATTTTTTATGGGATTGATTTATGCTAACAATACATCTTATATTTTCAGACTCTGCTTTCCTATGCTTACATTCGCTTTAATAATTTGACACAATTGGTGGTGAAATATTGTGGAGAGGACCTGTCAATACTTCCTCAAGTCCTCGCAAAACTACCCAATTTGAAAGTTCTAGTACTCCAAGAGGTATGTTAAAATGATCTATCTGGACTGGAGTAATAAATTATAAATGTTAATGCAAATATATATTTGTTTTCTACAGTTAACTACTTGCAATCATACAATTACATGGAAACAAGACAAGTGTAAGATCAGTTGCTTGAAATATTCACTTAAAAGACTTCAACTCGAAGGATTCGAATCCACCCAAGGAGAGATGCAAATGTTAGAATATTTCCTAGAAAATGCAAGGTTCTTAAATGACATTAGACTCCTAAGTAGATATGGAGATTCTAGAAAATCAGCTTTCCTAGACAAGCTTTTATCCAATCCAAGCTGCTCAAATGCATTTAAAATTATCATTTCTTAGAAAAACAATTGCTTACATTTGCATCAGCTGTTTTTGTTAGCACAGGTTCTGAAATTAATCAAGGATGTTGCTACTTATATTTTGTTCTAAGCTTTCTATGTAATGCAATTTCAAATTGATTTCAGTGATGATTAGATTTATATTTTTGTGTTTGTGAGTTGCATGCATCAAATTAACATTTAGCGAGAGCATTAAATACTACTCCTCAGTTATTGAAAATAACTAGTAGTAATTGAAGGACATGTGCTATGATTTAAAAAGGCTTATAGTTCATATTGCCCCTAAACTATATCTTGAAAATCAATTAGCTCCCAAACTACTAAAATCACCAATCAAGCCTTTAACCTATTTAGAAATCAACAATTCTCACCCTCTTATCTTATAATGTTAAGAATTAATAGTAATTAATCCTAATTCAATACATAAATAATATTGTAGAGGGTATGGGATATATTCATCTCAAGTCCCAAAAAAGATCCAAAATAAACTAAAAAAAGTTTGAGAAATGAAACAAGGTTAGAAATTTTATTAACAAGGGACAGATCTCTTTCACAAATGAAAAATAGGAAGTAAACCCAAAATGAAGAGAAAATAACATTTTAATTAGGTGTTTTGGATTAAGATTAAGTTACTATTAATTCTTAAGATTATTAGAGAAGTGGGGTAAATTACATCCATGGCCATTGAACTTTACCCATTTAACATTGTGGCCATTGAACTTCAATTCTTAACAGTATGACCATTGAACTTTAGCTTTTTTAACACCGGTAGCCACTCAATGCCCCAAAATGACTGCTGAAGGTCTGAAAATAAAAAATTTGAAGAGTTAATGATATTATAAGGAACTTTAATTCTTGAAAATTTTCGTTTTGAGGTCATTTAAGTGTTGTTTGGTTAGAAGAGAGAAATTGAGTTTTTAGAGAGAGAGAAAGCTCCAAAAAGGTGATTTTGAAAAATAAAAAATGTGGTTTCATGGTAAATCTCGTTCTGGCCAACTTTAATTCTTGTATATTTTCATTTTGAGGTCGTTAACGGTCATTTTGAGGACTTAGTTAAAATTGAGTAGCCACCAATGTTAAAAAGTGCAAAGTTCAGTGGTCATACCGTTAACAATTGAAGTTAAGTGGCCACAATATTAAAATGGATAAAGTTCAATGGCCATGGATGTAATTTACCCTAGAGAAGTGGATGTCAATGGTTAATTTCTAAATAAGTTAAGGATTTGATTGGTGATTTTAATAGTTTAGGGACCTAATTGATTTTTAAGGTATAGTCAGGGCCAATATGAGCTTTATGTCAACTATATTTTTTATTTATTTCTCATATAAAACATCTAAAATAAAAAATAATATTCTCTAATTCCACGGAAAAATTAAATTGTAGGCATTAGAAATAAACCGAACTCAAATATAAGGATGGTGATATAGTTGAGAGATATAAAACTAGCCAAGGGTTATAATCAACAATTTGGGTCTGTCACACTAAGATCTTCTTTCATATTACTAACACTATCATAGTTAGAGTTTTTAGAGCCATTAGAGCAACGGCAAGCAACTTCAAAAGTTATCAAAATTTAACCCATCATTTTAAAATATATTATTTTATTTTCTCTCTCATTCACATCACTTTTGGCAATTTTTTTTAGAAAATTTGCCACTATGATCCATAAATCATTATTTTATATATAATTTATTTTAGATCTAAATATTATCGTAAAAATGCACTAATAGTAGACAATTAAATTAATTTTTTATATTAAAAAAATCATAAATTAGGGTATTAAAGGGGTACCAAAAAATGGCAACATTACCATGAAAAAACTAAACAATCTTGGTTATTCCAAAGGAAGACACTCTTCCAAGCACCCTCCACCTCATCAAGCACCCTCCCAAATATCAAAACAATAATATCGCCCTTAGTATTCATAAAAGAAAGTTAAGAACTCTTACACGATTTTTGTAATTATTCAAATACTTGATTTACCGAAGTATTGATGTTGATACACCAACTGTTCAGCCGACATCTACTCGTTGTCGTTTATGGTTGAGGACAAAACATTAGGTAAGCTTGGACTTGTCTGCCGACGGTTCAAACTTTGCTTCATTTCCTGCCTCCTTTTTGTATCGAACTTCTACCTCAATTGTTACCATTGGTTCTGTCTCGATTGTCACCGTTGGGTTGCTTCGCCTTTTTGCTCGAGATGAGTTCGAAGTCGAAGTTAAAACCCAAATCTAAAAACTCTGGGGTTTTTCCATCGATGGTCTTGCAATTTGCCTCCATCAAATCTTTGATTAAACTCTTATTTCACCGATCATTGCCTTCACAGGATCTGATATGATCTCTTGGTTGTCTCACGTTTCAACTCACTAGTAGAATGCCTCTTATTTGGTTGGACATGTCCACAGTTTGCTAAAACCTTTGTTTGTTAATTTGTTAATTGTCAATCTCGTTTGTCTGAAACGCTCGTTTGACTCGGCTTTTCAAAATCAAAAGAGCGATTAGTTTTAACAAATTAACGGATCTCAAATTACCTGTCATTATTTTGATACGCCTTGTTTCATGCTTGTACCAACGTTTTGCTCTGTTTGTTCATACATCCTTCATTTCTCATAGTAGGATCGCCACACTTTTTCCTGTTGAGACTCCTCACTTTTCTCAAGCTTATTGGAGTTCAAATACCTGCACAAAACGTGTCCTTTTTGTACATGAGTTGTTTTGGGCATCCCCTCCACAGAGCTATACATTATTTTAGGCGTCCCCTCAACACATTCATTATACTAGAAATATTCATCTCCACCCTAGGAGGTATTCATGGGTATCTACGATCTTGGATTACCACAACCCAAAATATCATCAATTTCACAATGGGCTCTGCCAGAATATTCTCGAGTGATCATGGCCTTTGTTCGTATTTTTTATTTATTAATAAATAAAGGGTAAATAATTTATTAGTACTCGTATTTTATCTAATACATTGTTTAGTTCCCCTATTTTGAAAAACACATTATCAGGTCTCTATCTTTTGTCAATATTAACAATTTGGTACTTTTGTCTAGTTTTTTTTTATAGATTTTTAACTGAATATATCTTAGATTTCAGGATAGCTATAGTAGATACAAAATGACCATGTTACTCTGTTATTTTCTAACTGTCTGCTTATGTCAAATATAACGGTTAAAAAACTAAAAAAAAAATAGACAAAAGGACCAAATGATTAATATTGACAAAAGATAGAGATATTATAATGTGTGTTTTTCAAAATATGGGGATTAAACAGTGTGTTAGATAAAAAGGAGGTGACTAATAAATTATTTACCTATAAACAAATTATTATATAAATGTAATTGAAAAATATATATATGCTATTTAAAATTAATAATATAAAATTATTTAATTTTGAAAACTATTAGTCTATGCAAGTTGAGATTTTTTATAACTTCTTCTCTGGCAAGAGAAAGGCGTGTGGGAATGCACTAAGACTAAAGACTAAAGTTGTAACAGTTAAATAGTCTAAGGATTCGCCTTTGGGAATGAAAAGAATTTTCGTGGCCAGCAGTCCTATCCATAGAGGTGCAAACCATCTGTGAAAGTGAATAGCCACTGCTGTCGGCGGTGGATACACTTACGAAACAAAAAAATAGTTTAAGGATGAAATATCATATTAGTCATGTATAGTTTTAGTATAGATACATCACTCTATAATGGTAAAAGAAAGATTTGAATAAAAATGATTTATACCTTTTCTTTTTCTTTTCTTTTCTTCTTAGCTATGAAATTTCATATGTTTATAGAGTTTTGTTTACCATCTTTTTAGATGTTAAATGTGATTATATGAAATTTTATTATACAACCTAAGATATTAAAGTTTTAACATTTTAGTATAATTATTCATTCATATTTTTTGAGAAGTATAAATATAGTCCTAAAAGTAAGAAATAGTATAAAAAAGAGGAAAGATATGGTATTATTGATTTTTATTTTTATTTTGAGATTTGTTTGTGATAATTAGATAATAAGGAGGGTTAATTTATAAAATAAATAAATATAATGACCAAATTAACTCTTTTCCTTTTGACTTTTAACACCATTAGTCAATTTGGTATGTGTTTGCTAACGGAATGAAATACATTGTACCATTTTGCAAACTCTTAAATCATACAAGTGTTGTTCGAAAACAGATGCAGCTACAAGGTTTATTTTTATACTTTTTTCTAAAATGTATATATATGAATTTGTTTTTTTTTTTACTGATTCCAACATGTTTTGAAAGAATAGGAAAAATAGAACCAGAAAAAAAATGTGAAACATGACATTCAATATAAATAATAGTAGGATATTTTTAGTTTATATAAAAAAAAAATAGTAGGATATATTTTAGAAAAGGACTCCACGTTGAGTACTATATATGTAAAGATGGCTCTTATGACCCTAAAAAGGGTAGGAAGACAAACGAATATTGAAATAAACATTTTTAAATGAAATTAAAATCCATAATATATTAAATCTTTAAGTTTAACTAATTATAACAAATTAATTTAATTAGAACAAAAGTTATAGAGAAACTCCAGTATACTTTTCAAAGTAATCCTCAGTGGAGACTTCTGAGCTCTGCCTGACACTCTATCTTCATCATCATGGGCTATGGCTGTGTTCCAGCATCTCTATCACCTCTTGGATTCTTCTGAAGGATAACTATGGTTGCTTTATAACTCTTACTCTTGTTAAACTAATATGCTATACGGAAGTTAAACTTAAGTATTTAACAACTATGAATGTTAAAGAGGGGGGTGGGGGTTTAGAAAGCCATGGAAGGAGAGAAAGAAAGGTTATATTACTCAAAGCAAGTTATGTTTCATACATTAGATGTCTTCTCTTTATATAGGTACAATATCAAATGCTAAAATTACCAAAATGAAGATTACATCATTACAAAAGTTAAAAGTACAAAATTTGAGGCTACACTTGTTTAATTCTTCTTATCTTGCTCTTCCACCTCATGCTTTACATCTTGCCACTATCTTCTAATGTCTCCACCTTATGCTTCTTATCTTGACACATGTTTCTTCATATCTTCATGTCTTGCCACATGTTGATCTAATTGCCACCTCATCCTTGGTTATTGCCACCTCGTTCTTATTTTTTTTTCTTATACATTTTTATCTCATTTTCTAAACAAATGGATCCTCCTCTTTTCCTTGATGAACATCTTCTTTGGGCCTTATGAAGTCAATATTCATAGGCTCAGGTGTTATGGGCTCAATTCTAATTAAACAAGATTTTCTTGGCCCATATATGGATTCATAATGGGCCAATGTTTCTGAACTATGCTTATATTTCTTATCCATTAATTTCGTATGCATTTCTGTCAAAATCTATTGACTTGTTTCAGCATCCATTTCCATTAAATAATTGATAGTTATCATTTCTTCAACTTCTCCATGATTCGATCTAGCTATTATCGCAACCTTTTATTTCTAATATAGTCTTCTAGTCTGCACTTGATCGTATGGATCCCATGTGCTCGTTTTTGTCCTAACCAAGATTTAAAATTCTCTAATTTGCATGGAATTTCCCATTGATGGTCGGAATTATCTACATCAAGCTTAGTGTTCCTACCAGTTTTAAAGATCTGAGCAATTATTTATGGGTTTCCCTTCTAAGTCCATAGCAGGGTCAAAAATTTGAACACAAAATATTCCTCTCCCAAATCTTAATCCAAGTTCGTCAATAGATCTAGGTATTATAGATGGTAGTTTTGAAACACTATTAAGGCTCTCATCAATCATGACTTTGTCCAGAAATCCATATCTAAATAGTTTCTGAACAACATCTTAATAGTTCTATATACGGTTTGACTCTTCTTATATGTAAAAAATTTCATGATATTCTTATATGCTTCTGTCATTTTTGGAGGAAATTGTAAAACCTGAGATGTTGTGATTTCTGATGACTTCTGATTAACCAGCTTAGAATGGTTCAGGGTGGTGGCTCCTGAGAGTCCACTCGATGAAGTTGGTATATCAATTGGCTTCTTATGAAGATCTCCTAACAAATCATAAGATGATCTAGGAGTCATGGTTCTTATATTCTGATTATTCTGAGAGTGGAGTTTCTTGAGTTCTTCCTCAAGGTTCTCCAGAAAGTTCTCATGATTTCTGATCATTGCCAGCATATGGTGGTTCTGATTTCTGATATTCGCTGGAAGATTGTCTCCATTTCTGCTCAAAAAATCAGCTAAGATATTTCGTTTTCCAGAAATAGGCTTAACAACAAAATTATAGCAATTGAAATTTTTTTTGCCAATGCCTTCTTTTGTTAAGTTCTGGTATGAGATCTATTTTATTTCTGATAAATGCTCCTACTTGTGTATTATATGTTCTTATTATAAATTCTATGAGTAACAAATGATATCTAAATCATTTAATTCCATTTTTAATAGCTAGTAATTCTTTCTCACTAATATGATAATTTTTCTCTGATGGTTTCCAAGTTCCTGATCTATAGCCACATATTAAAGGAGTTTCTTTGTCTATATCTTCTTTTCTATATGCTATGAGGATTGCTCCCCATCCGATATCACTAGCATCTGTATATAATTCTAATTGATCATTATCTTTAGGTAGTCTTAATTTTGGGAGAACTTTTACTACTTCTTTTATTTTTCTTATAGTATCAGTATGAGTTGTCGTCCATTCAAATGATTTATGTTTCTTAATTAACTCTTGCAAGGGTTGTCGTAATTTTGGTAAGTCTTTTATATAATCTGATGCATAATTTATTATTCCTAGAAATTGTTGGACTTCTTTCTTAGTATCTAATTTTTCTTTAAAATTTTCGATTCTAGTTACTATATGATCTTGTAGTTGTAATCCTTCACTATCTATCATATATCCTAAATATTCTATTTTATTTTTAAATATTTCTGATTTCTTTTCGGATAAAAGGATTCCATGTTGTCTTACCGTTTGTATAAATGCATCTAGGTGATGTAAATGGTCTGCTATATTATTACTGTAGATTAATATATCATCTACATAAACTACACAAAATTCATTTAATTTTCTAAATATCGTATCCATTCTTCGTTGAAATATCTGGGGTGCATTTTTCAAACCAAAAGGTAACATAATCCATTCATAATGTCCTTGTGGTGCACTAAATGCTGTTAAAGGTCTTGATTCTTTAGTAAGCTTAATTTGCCAAAATCCACTTTTACAATCAAATGTACTGAACCACTTTTTTTCCTGATAATCTATTAATTAAATTTCTCTTATAAGCTAAAAAATATCCATCAAAAATCGTTTTCTTATTTAGTTCTCTATAATCTATTACCATTCTCGCTTTGCCTCTCTTTTGTTCGCTATGTTTTCTTACTAAGAATGCTGGACTACTATGAGGGCTTTTATTTTCTTGAATTAATTTTGAGTCTAATAATTCTTCTATTTGTATTTCAAATTCATTTTGATCATCAGGACTATATCGTATTGGTCTGGTTCTAACAACATCATTAGGGTTTATGGGTTCTATCTTAGCATATATCTTTTATTTTTCCCACAAGGTTATGGGTTTTTCTCCAAAGTTTATCTTTCTTCCTCCTCTCATCAGGTTAGGTTAACTGTATTTTCTTTAATCAGTGTTTATATATTTTATTGAATTTCTTTTATCCGTATGAATTGTATCTTCTCTCAATTATTCTGCTATTTATACATTTTTCGGATTTAGCAAGAGCGGAAACGAATTATTTTATACGTAGATAATATATCTACGTGGTTGCAATAAAAGAAAGGATTCAGATCCGAATGTTTGGAAGGGCCTAAATGATGAAGATTCGATTGCAATTGCTTTTCTGTGGATTTGGATTTCCATGATGTATATGTGTTTTTGTTTATGTGTGTTTTATACCCTTTATGGCTTTTTATGCTCTTTGTAGTCGTTTTTGTCCCATTGTGGATTTTGTAAGGTTTTTTACCTTTTTCATTTCTTGTTGTAATTGTTCTTTTCGTATCTAATGAAGATATAAACATTTTCATCAAAAAAAAAAAACTATAGAATCCCACATCAGTGGAAAAGAGCCAAGTCGTAGAAAACAATCTATATAAAAGGTCTGAGTGCTTTTGAATGAAATATGCCTATTATCATTTGAAAACCGGAGCCAAACCGGTTCACCAGTTGATTATGGTTTTCACTGGGTCAATGATATCGACCCAAAAGATTAGTAACTGAACCGGATGCATGGCTAGTTCACAGTTGAACCGGTTCGATCGGCCGATCCGATCTGGTTTTTAAAACATTGATTTAATCTACTCCATGGTCTCGTGTGAGGGAAGACTTTTGGCTGTGGTTACAGGACAGATCAGGCTCATATACAGTCAAAAGTGGGTACATTTTCGCACTAAAATCATCTTCTATTGGAGCTCGGTCTGGCAAATTATTGCTGCCCAAAAAGTCCGAAATTATATTTGGTGCATCTTATCTAAGTGTTTACCAACACTAGCAAACCTTGCTGTTTACTACCTAATGTCTGCCTGATTTGTCATATGTATGGAGAGGATAAAGCCCATATTTTTGTCACTTGCATTGTCATATGTATGGAGAGGATGAAGGTCATATTTTTGTCACTTGCATTTTTGCGCAGTAGGTTTGGGAGCTCTTATTTGGTGATAGGTGCATGAGTGACTGTTCTGACTTTTCTAGTTGGTTTTGCACCCTTTTAAATCAGCCTGGGTCATCTCGGATAACAGATGTATCTAGTATTGTCTGGGGCCTATGGAAAAATCGCAATAGTATGGTTTGGAATAAAAAAGGTAGTTGCCTACCGTACTGCTCGCAGCGGCTACTCGTGACCAGGCCTCTGCAGCTCAGACATTATCCCAGACTGTTAGCTCGTCGCAAGTGACAGGAATCTCCCAGTGGTGGAAACCTACTCTCGGTCACTATGTTTGCAATATCGACGCCAGTCAGTTTGAGGAGAAAGGTTACAACTCCTATGGTTTTTTGTTACGTGATCAAAGGGGTAAGTGCTTATTTGCATCACATGATGATCTTTTGAGTCTCTTTGATCATGCTCTATCCGAGGCTTTTGCATTCAAAGAGGCCCTCATTTGGATCAAGTCTACATGTCGAAGCGGTATCAAATTCCAATCAGACATTTTAACACTTGTGCAAGCCATCCGACACCATGTGGTAACTAGTTTCTATCTCTCGGATACTATATCTGAATGTGTGGATTTATTTAGAGATTTAGACAATTGCTATATCTCATTTGTTCGATGTTCAACGAATATGGCAGCTCACTCCTTAGAGAGAGCGGTCACATCTAAGTCTGTTCATGATGTGTGGTCTTGTCCACCGTCTTTCATTATTGATGTTCTTTTTTCTAATTCTTCTTAATAAAAATTTGTTTAAGTCAAAAAAAAAAATATATATATATATAGTATATTATATTAGATTATTTGTACGTACATATTGATTTAATTGCAAGTTAAAGTTTGCTACTTTGATCATACCTCAAACCTAATGGCAAAATCAAATTCATCAAAACCACATTACTAATGTGATCTTTGGGTTCGAATCTTTTACTAACTGACCCAAATATCAATGGTATCAAATTCATGGGAATTATAAATTTGCGAGTACTAAACCTATATGGGTTTTACTTATTCTCCAAACGACCCAATAAAGGTAAAGATATGTTTTAACTAACAGTCTGTTTGTTTATCGTAAATATTGTGCAAGAAAATATTTTTCTAATTTTTCGGTGTTTGTTTGCTGAGAAAAATAAATTAACTTTAAATTTTAAGCTAGTCAATGAAAAAATATATGAAAAAAGTGAGAAAAATGTTTTACAATTTCGAAAAAAGTAAAACATTTTTCTAAACTTTTGAGTGTAAACTATAATCTCACCTAATTTATTGTGTCATTAACATCACTGATATTTAAGTTTTGTGTCAATGAACTCATTGTTACATTGTTACCGAATCTCATGTTGGAGATAACCATGGCTTGTCAAATAAAAATATAAAAAAATCTTTTAAAACCCGTTAAAGGTAAATTTAAGACTTATTTCATGTATTTTATAAGACAAAAGTGTATATAAAAAATCATAAGTTTATTTGCTAAACCTACTAAAGATGTGTTTGGCATTGTTTTCACAGCTAAAAGCACCGTTTGTGATCTCCATTTCTGATGGATAAATCTATTATCCCAACCATTTATCTCTTTCTATAAGTGAAAGAATTTCTATAACTAATTCACATATGTTGATATAGTTCAATCAATTGACGGTCACTAGTACAGAAATAGCCTACGGCCACGGTCGTTTACCCTCATTAGTCACGGAAACTGTGGCCAAAAGAGGCGTGGCAAATGCTTGGAATCTTTAGCCACGGTTGTTCAACCGTGACCAAATGGGCATTAGGATCGGTTTTTACATATAACCGACTCTAATGTTTTATGTTTTGGCGACGGTTGTTACGAAAAACCGTGGCTAAAGGGGTCTTTAGCCACGGTTGTTTGTTACAACCGACTCTAATGCCCTTAACCATTAGAGTCGGTTGTTGAAACAACCGACTCTAATGCTCTAACCATTAGAGTCGGTTGTTGGAACAACCGTGGCCATTGATATGTTTTTAATTAAAAAAATAAAATAAAATATTTTGGATTGAATGGAGCTCTGAACTATATTCACATATCACAAGCATAAATATTACAACAATAAAATCTGACATAATTGTGGGCAAAAGGTTTTCTTTGAAATAGGAAAACTGTAATGAATGTTGAACCAACTAATATGCTATTCGCCTTCACATACTTGAGCATTGAATGCATCTCTGCTATCTTTTCGATTTCACATATCTTCTCTCAGGTTTTGAGGTGATATTTCTGCTATATAAACATGCACCTGCAGACTATAAACAAGACATGTACAGTAAGCAATACATGGCACAAATTTCCCAATTAAACAATAAGGAAATCCTCAAAATTTAGCATGTATGATATGGATTCCAACACCAAAACCTTCCAACAACCTTCCCATGTAGAGAAAAGAAGTATCCTACAAAAAGACTAACCCTTAAATATAATTAACATCGTAATGTAAGAAATTTACATAAATTTAGAATCATTCAGAATAGAAATGCTTTATCGTTTCAACTCACTCTGGCAAAAGATATAGTAAGCCATCCAATAATATTAGGAATAGCAGCAATCATTAGAGTCTGTGAATGCAAAAAGCAAAACTCAGTAATCGAGAACTTAAAAGCAAAGGACAAAAAGATAAATCATAAGTACTACTACTTGTTCTTACCCTTTTTCGTCCATTGTATTCAGCAATCTGGCCGCTTGCTATAGCCCCAACCATAGCACCCACATTCGATAATGAACCAAATAGCGAATACTGAACCAGAATTAAAAAGCATTAGAAATCAAGCCCAACGCAAGCTAATAGAATTAGCATCAAACAGATACTGTATTATTGTATACCTCTGGCACAGTAAGTCCGAGATCCTCAGTGATGGCGGTTTGGGTTGGGGACAAATAACCAGATCACTAATTAGTAATCAACGAAGTTGAAAAGGAACAAAGAAGAAGAGGCAAGATTAATTAGCGTTATGGAGCTTTAGGCAAAACAATCAAAGAAAAAATCAACCATTCTCTCTTAAACTTGCTTGAAATCGGTTCAGCTACCAATTAAAGTTCAAAAGCCCAAAAAAAACAAAAAAAAAACTGTGAATTGAGAGAAGGAGATAGTCACTAGTACAGAAATGATTTGGATTGAAGGGAGCTACTATACAATGCATCATTGCTCGTTAAAAAAACATTCAAATAACTATATACGGTAACTAATTAATTCAATTTCTACAACTCAATGTCAATCACAATACTATAATAATTTTGCATACATAGAAATGTAGAATGCTTCACAAATTCATGCAAATAGACTAGAAAAATTGAAATCCTTTCTCTATGTTGAAAACAGGAAATTGGTGGTGTAAACAAGTTTTGGCAAGACATCCTAATAGTTCTCGATTCTCAAACTCAAAAATTTATGATCCTAGGTGCCAACATTCTAATCCTTTATATAGGAGTTTGTAAGGAAATTATATAGAGATGATCTAATCAATGTTGTCCAAGTTCATGGCAATGAAATTAATTCACCAACGTTCTTGCTAGGCTGCTAATTTAATACTGAAAACACCACATTTCAGAATTGCAGATATGTTTCATAATACTGAGAAGCAACACAAAGGTCCTCAATACACACAGATGAGAATAAACTCAATCAAAAAGACAAGGCTAGACTTACTTCTTATGCCTGAGCAAGTGATGCAACCTTCCCTGTTCCAATTGCCCACACAGGCTCATAGGCTAGAACAACATCTGTCCAGTCCTTTACCCGCTCTATCATCAAAGTAAAGTATGGAACTAATTTAAGAAATTTAAAAGAATTTTAAGATAATGGATATAATGATGCATAAGAAAACATTCAAATTACATCCTTATATATATATATATATATATGATAGACTTTTATATTATTCATATGCGTGAAAAAACTTACAAAAGATTAACATAAAATATGTTAACTACCAATGCTGAAAAATGCAATCAGAATGCTTACCAGCTATGGCTTTGGTTTGTGCAGCAACAACATCCAAAGTAGACTCTGCTTCACGCTGCTCCAACTCTCACCAACGCAAGCTATAACTTTCAAACCTTTGGAAAGTGCATATGCAACTTTATCTCCAACAAACTAAAATGAAAATTCTTACATGATCAGAAACTATCACAAGTGCAAAGCAAAAAGCAAGCACTTATGAAGAGGCACTCATCAGCATATCAAGTACTAGAACCTTTTAGGATAGCCTACCTCATTTGACTCGTCCAAAATAAGTCTTCTTTCGGAGTGACCAAGGATAACCCAATGAATACTGAAAGGGATAAGGTACCAAAATAGGCCTATGGTTTTTAGGGAAGTACCAATTTAGACTCAACGTACAAAATAGAACCAATGTAGGTTTAACATTTAAAAAATTGTACCAATTTAGGCTTCGATAATGGAACGAGACACGTCTTTGATATTACTCCGTTAAGTTCTGTCAATTGTACGTGGTGGGAGAAATCAAAACTTAACGGAGTAATAGGAAGGAATGACGTGTCCAATCCGTTATCGAGGCCTAAATTGATACTTTTTTAAACCTTAAACCTATATTGGTGCTATTTTGTATGTGGAGCTAAATTGATACTTCCCCAAAAACCATAGAC
Organism: Euphorbia lathyris; assembly: GCF_963576675.1. Lineage (NCBI taxonomy): Eukaryota > Viridiplantae > Streptophyta > Magnoliopsida > Malpighiales > Euphorbiaceae > Euphorbia > Euphorbia lathyris. The sequence goes on along the minus strand of NC_088911.1, from coordinate 88,930,191 downwards.
ATATTTTGATACCTTATCCTATACTGAAATAAGTCCTTTGCTAAAATACAGAAAGCCATTATTTAGGAGGCTGAAAAGAATACAAAAAAAAGAAAGCTTTAACTGGTTGATTGAAAAGCAAAGAAAAGAAAGTTGAAATTATTCAGCATAATCGAGTGTTGCGTGGTGTTATCGTTAAAATACAAAAAACCAAAACTTATTTCCTCAATGAAGTATGTCAAATTATACCTTTCCCAAACATAAGATTACAGTGATTCCGGCCGTGCCTTCAACCGCTTTTCTTTATCTCCGCAGATTTGATAATTTCAATGAACTCAGGCTGATCACAGCCAAAACAAAATACAAAGTAAGGAAAAACACTTACAAAGTTTAATGCATTATAAGTTAACAACCATCCAATTACTTACCTTCAGTGAGGCTCCACCAACCAAAAAATCATCAACATCAGGTTGTGCAGCCAAATCCTTGCAGTTTGCATCACTCACTGACCCTGAAATGCAAAAACAATTAAATATAATTACTCCAAAACGATTAAATTCAGCAAGCAACTACAAGCAATAATGCACACAGAGTAGCTTTGTTTCCCATTCTGCCCGGCTCCTTCCTTCGGGTTTCCATCTTGAAACGACGACCAATTGTGCTGCAAATTGTGCAAAATACAAACTATTTAGCATTCACAGCATCACAAAGTACAAGGGCTTGAGCAACCCATTCTATTCTAAGTAAGCAATTCTTCACCATTATAACCTGATGCCACCAAGAAAAAGTCAATAATGCAGCAGTAACTGATGAATACATACTAAAAAATCCGAACTATATCAAATGTTTTTCCCTAAAGAACAGAGACTGTGAATCTGAAATTTAGTTCAACAAACTTGAGGACAAAGATTCCGAACTATATCAAATGTTTTTCCCTAAATTTAAGAATGCCTTTTCAAGCTAGACATTTTATCAAACAGAAACAGAGCGCCTAATCAGTAAATGAAGAGAGTTTAAACTAACAGCCAACTGTTTGAAACATGAATCACAAATTAAAAGAACCAATTTCATTCATCATACCTGAATCATCATAATGCTGGCTCTATTACTTTTACTTCAATCAATCCTCTGCACATTCTCATTTCCATAGGACGACGAACTCCTAATTTAGAAATAAATATTTACCAGGAAAACGAATTAGCTAACTTATATGCAAATGAGAGCACATAAAACCTTAATTTAAATTCAATAATAATAATAATAAAGAGATAGAGATATAGATATAGATATACGGGAAGGGAAGGGATGTGATCAAGGGCTATTCCAGTGCTGGAGAGAGCTTGCTGGACATATTGAGGAATCCGATTAGTGTCGCTGTACACAGAGATGGAGACCGGCCATAATAGTTCAATTTAATAAGGGCGGAACTTATGTTCTGATCGATTAAATGGGGATCGCGGCTCTTGGGAACCTAGCAGTTCTCTATGTCCCACAGACGTCTTCGCCGACACGTACTGCAGATCAGGGCGTCTCCTCTAGTGGCTCACTTCTTGGCCGATCTCAATTGACTTCGGCACCAGTAGAGTCAGGAGCTTTCTCTTCTTCTTCCTCGCAGTCAAGAAGCTCCTCCTGGCAAGCATCGTCATCTCTTGTTTCTCCCATAGTGCTAGATACATAAAAAAAATTAGATCTCAAATCAGTGATTCAGAAACACAACGAGTTCCATTCGATCAAAATCTAAACTCAGAACACGAACCAACGATCGCACTGTAAACGATTTTATAAACGAAACCTAAACTCAAACGGTAGAATCAAATGTAGAAAACCCATGTTAATCACTTACCTTTATTAGACTCGGAACACGAATGAAGCACACCAACAACACACAGACGAACTTCAAACTCGCACTCAGAGCATTGATATGGGTCTAGAAGAAAGGGAACATGTTTCGCGTAAAGGAGGAGAGCTGCTAATATCTAGGTTACGCAAAGGAGAGAAAGAGAAATGGTGAGAACAATAGGCACGGTTCGTATATTCATCTTCAGAGTCGGTTTTTTATTTAACCGACTCTAAAAAGTAATTGGCGTTGGTTTTCAATGAACCGACGCTATTAACTCCAGTAATTAGGGTCGGTTCTACCTGAACCAATGCCAATTACTAGCTCATTGCTCTCGGTTTATATTTAAACCGACACTAATTACTGCTTATTAGCCTCGGTTTAAGAAGAACCGACACCAATGACCGTTCAAACCGTGTGTCATTTTTAAAAATCACATTTAGAGTCGGGTTTTTTCAAAAAACCGACCCAAATGCTTTAATGATTTGAGTCGGTTTTTTAAATAACCGACCCCAATTATCTATAGCCACGGTTTTGCAAACAACCGTGACTAATAAGGCGTGGCCATAAGCCATTTCTGTACTAGCGGGTGATTAATCCACTAGAGAAGTCAAGAAAAAGAAAGCCAAGCAAAAAGATATTGGCATCCTCTTATAGTGAGTGGAAAGTAAAAGGTTCCATTAGCAGATCCCTTGTGAAGGGAAAACACTTTACCCCCACAACAAGTTATATTAGCCACAGTAATGCCAAATGAACATATCCTTTCGCATTACACAATTTCGAGACCGAGATACAAGGGTGGACATTCACTACCAGAAATATGTATCTAGACAAAAATTAATTGGCTAATTATATTACCACTCAATTAATTAGGAATAACATATGCTTCATTCGAATTGAACATATATAATATTAGGCCAACTGTTAAGCCCAAAATATACCTAAAATAACATCGATATTTACCTCAATTTTGTATTAAAATCATGTTGATTATGTTCATTTAGAATACTTTTACGTCTATATTTGTTTCTATTGTGCAAGGTACCCAATAATTTAGTAAAATCCAAATAGGAGCTAAAACAGAGCTAAAACGAGAGGGGAATCACAGTTTCAAGCTAAACGTACGCGTAATTCAGAAGACCGATACGAAGAGACGGGAAACAGTCGAGAACCGGGGATAAACACCCGTGTCGCGACCGAGATTCCCATATCTCGGTCGCGACATGCTTACTTCAGACACAAAAATGCACTTCCATTCAACCCATGTCACGACTGAGATTCTTGAATCTCAGTAGCAGCAGCAAAGGTTCTAGCACACATTTTACATATGTTAATTTTCAAATGATGCGTTCTTTCATCCGGATAGAGGCGACGCTTCACCAACGGACGCATCTCTTCACCAACGAACACGTCTCTTCAAACACACCTCTTGGAATATTATAAATAGATGAAAGAAGTTCAGAATTCAATGTTGGTGCAATGTCGATTATTTTAATGTTGTTATGTTGGTAGTTCTAGTTCATAGTTTGGTTACACAAACTTGTTATAAAGTTACAAGTTTGTGTAAATAGTTAAGACACAATATGTAGTTGTTATTGTTGTCATTTAGAGTTCAAGTTTGGTTCGAAGATAAGTTGCACTCTGTAGATGATCGATCGTAGTCTCTATTTCGAGGATTCAGCGAGAGGAATTAGAGGCTGAAGCGCCCCAACGAAGTTTGAGGAAAGGATTGACAACCCGGAACTCAAATTAGTTTGAATGCTATCCATGTTTCTTCTTCTCTGTTAACTTGGTTCGATTCATAATCAATTAATAAGATATCTTTTCAATTCAATATATTCTTTTGTTGTTACTTTGATGTTATTCTGACAAAATGATTTTCGAAGTAATGTTCTGGTGTTTTCATTAAAACATATATATTTCATATAATTACAAGGAAACTTAGTTGAACACTTGAAAGAATTAGTGTTTACGGAAGATATGATCATTAGGTCGGCTTATCGGAAATAAATACCAATTTGATTAAGGTAGCGATCTTGCCCGATCGTAGGAAAATCGTCTGCGGTTCAAAGCCTATTAATTGTGTTAATCGATAAATTGTTACATCTTAATAATCTTATCAAAGTTATAAGTTGTTTTCTTGCTTTGTGTAAACAAGTCTCGAATTCTACTTTAACCTAAACTTAATTTCTACATGTTGTAATCTTAACTATAACCAAAATTAGGATTAGAAACCAATTTAAACCATTAACGTTTTCCTATAAATTTTGAGAAAACGAATGTAATCAAGACAATAAATTCTAATCAAATTAGCATACGTTCTCTGTGGGATCGATATTTTATTACTACAAGCAAAACCGTGCACTTGCGGAATTCGCCTAACACCAACTTCAAGAACTTCTTAGTTGCTCCTCACCTTATTAAAAGTCTAAATTTCCTCTTTATTAGTGAGAATGCTTTATCTTCTCTTTTATCTCTTCTGATTTTATTTTTTATTAATAATTTATTATTGAAAAGTCTTTACCTCTCCAATAGAGGTGTTCATGGATCAATCAAATGGCTATTGGATCAAAAAACCAATCCAATCAAATAAAGGAAATAATCCATGGAGTGGTTGTAAACAACCAATCCAATCCATAGATACTCCATAGAGTTGGATTGGATTGGTTATTAACCACCAATCCAAGGATCAATTTCATCCAAACTTATTTTTTTAGCAAGCTTAAATAATCCAATCAATTTTATTTAAATATATATCTGTTAGCGATATTTTGCGAATATGCTAATTTCAACCTTGTCACATGTGGTTAGGATGCGGTCGTGCCAGAGAAATTATTCCTCAATTATTAAAGACGGTTAAGTTTATGGAATTTGCGCGCCAAAACTTGAAATCTAATCGAAGTGATTGGCGAGGGACGCAAGGATTGAAAAAGTCCATCTTGGGTCTCTAGCGCCGTTATAAAAACTTTGCTAGATAATTATTTTATTTAAGCTAAGCGTATAAATTGAAGACGAGAAATTAAAGTGCGAAATTGACACGAGATTTGGTGAAAAATCGGTATTTTATTGATGTAAATCAAAGTTTGAATACATGTGTTTGAGGTAAGCATGAAATTGAAAATGAATTACAATTGAAGAACTTCTATACTAATCATATAGCCAATTCAATTGAAATGGAAGAACAAATCAAATACAAGGAATTGAGATGCAATTAAAATAAAATTGGAATTCAACAACAAACTCGGAGCCACAATAGCTATCTCGGATTGATGTTGAATTTTGGTGTTGGTGCGAGGTCCTCGGAGAGCTGCGGTCGGTCGGGCCCGTACGGTATGCGCTTTGTGCTATGTCAAAAACGTTGGTAGGCAAATGGGGCAGATTTAAACCTTAACTTCGGGAGGTTCGTTTGGATGTTTATGAACACGAAATTGGACGAGTAAATAGGCTAAATTTAACTTCAGGAGGTCAGGAACAAACTTCTATAAGGGATCGAAGGCTAAAACGGAGGCTAAGTAAACGAAATTGAGAGTTGAAAATGACTGGACGAATCTGGAAAATTCTAGAAACAGAACGTCTAAAAGAATTTGGGTTGGAAAGATCGGCTTTAAATAGAGTTTCTGGGCACGGAATTGGGTAAATGAATACACTAAATCGAAATTCAAGACATTAGGAACAACTTTGTCGAAGGGATTGAAAGCAAAAAAATGACTTTAAACAGACGGAATTGGGCTTTGAAAAAGGATGGACGAATCTGGAAAATTACTTCAGAAATGAAATTCTAATTGAAAAATTAAGCAGAGTAACAACTTAGAAACACTAATTTGAGTTGAGAAACTTGAAAAGAGGCTTTTGGAACTTGAATTGAAGCTAAAGGAGAGCTAAGAAAGGAATCGAAGCTAAGAAAAACGAAGAACGAAAAGAGGAGCTTGAAGAACTTTGAAAGAAACTAAGAACTAAGGGACTTAAGAACTTAGAACTAGAGAGCAAAAGCTAGGAATTAAGCATTGGAACTTTGAGAGGGGGTTTTTGTGTTGTGATTGAGTGATTTTTTATGAAGGGGAGGGGGTCTATTTATAGTATTTTGGAGTGGCATTTTGGTAATTATTCACCAACTAACTCAACTACCTCCATGCCACATCACCCCACTACCTCAACTTCCACTAACTACCATCAACTTCCATTGACTGCTTCCAACTGTTGCCGGAAGAGGCGATACGCCCCGCGTGTTCTTGGTTACGCCCTGCGTATTGGAGGTCCTGAAGCTTGTGCGTTTCGTTGATGGTATCTGCGCGTGGCGCCTCTGGTGTTACGTCCCGCGTAGGAAAGTACGCGCTGCATAAGAGAAGGACGCCCCGCGTGTTTGTGCTCCTGAACTTGGAACGCCTTGTTGATGCGCTTTACGCGTGGCGTATAGGAAGACACGCCCCGCGTAAAGCAGTCTCTGAAGCGGAACGTCTTCGGGTGTGTGGAATACGCCCCGCGTGTGGAAATACACGCCCCGCGTATTTGAGGTGAGCTTACGAATTGTTTTTCTGATTTTTATTTATTATTATTATTCCCTAGACAAAATATAAACTATATCCTAAATTTGACAAACAAGCATTATATATATATATAAAATAAATTTTATTTATTTTGGGCCAACAATTGCCCCCCTCTTTTGTGCATAAATGAAGTAGCGAAAATAAAATTTATGTACAAAAGAAGTTTTATTAAATATTTTCTCTTTTTAAGATGATAAAGAAAAGAATCCTGCAGGATTTTTAGAATTTGAATTCCTTAGAACTCTCCATCTTAATCTGTCTACAACTCTTCTTCCTCTTTTATTATTCTCTTTTTTTTGTTTCTGCCATTTTCTTTCCTAAAGCTCCACAAGCATTCGGAATCAAGCTTTCAATCTTCCAAACATGGGTAGGCAAACTATTTTTCCTTTCTTTTTTCTTTCTTTTTCTTTTGCTTTTGTGTATGTAGAATCATATTCATTGAAAAAGAAGATAAATTGAATTGGAATTAAATATAAGACTTTTACGAGCTACCATGTGTGAATGGGATTGTATTGCTGAAATTTTGTGTCTGTTTGTTTCAGCTGCGTGTTCATATTCTGACACCATTCGTGCTGATTCTCGCTTAGGCATAACACTTGGCTTGCAGGAGGTAATTTTCCATGAACTTTGCAATTTCCTGATCATGTATTTGAAGGTAGCATCCGTAGGCTTTAATTGATCGTGTTTATACTTTCAATTTCAGGATAGTGTCTTTACTATTAGCCCTGTTGCTATGAACAGTTCGCCTTTGCCCCCTTATCCCATGAGTAACGCTACTGAATTAGCTCTCCATAGAAAAACTTATCAATTTCCTGCAAGTAAGAAAGGGCTAATATTTCCTCGTTGTTACATTGGATGGAATGACCTTGTAGATCGCTTAGAGCCGAGATATGCGAGTGTTTGGGACCAAGTTGGTATTAGGGATTTTGTTCGTTTGACTCGTCATGAAATTACTCCTTGTGCGAATGTACTGGAGGGGGTGCTGAATTATTGGTCGCCGGTATGTAATTCGTTGATCCTTCCGTTGGGTCCCATGTCGATCACTTTACGTGATGTGGTTGCTTTGACGGGGTTGCCTATTATCGGGGAGGAAGTCCCGAGTTGTGTTGAGACGAATGCGTTTCCTAAAGTGAAGGCTATCTTATCCAAAGAGGCCGGGACGTATGTCCAAATGATCAGAAGGAAATTGGACAAGAGGGAATTGGATGATGAGGATCATGTGCATTTTCTGTGGATGATGCTTAGCAATTATATCTTTGAGCCGTTAGGCCTCAGGCCTACTGCAGAAATATTGATCATTGCTAAGGCTCTGGCTTCGGGCCGTCGTTTAGCTCTTGGCACCATGTTGTTGGCCTCAACATTCCATCGCCTGGCTCTTACTGTTGAGGATAGACCATTCATAAAACCTAGAGGTGGTTTGTGGCTGCTGCAGCTGTGGCTTTTTATTTATTTCCCTCATCTGGCCACTGCATCGTCAATGGAGACTTCGGGACATCTTGGCATGGACCTTTGCTACAGCTCTTCAAGTTTGGCTGTTAGTGTAGTTGTGAGATTTCTTCGTACTTTGGTGCCATCTACTCATAACAAGCTGTTTCTTTTTTGGGAAAAGGATAACTCGTGTCTGCCATCTTGGGCTCTCTCTTACTTGTCCGCTGCCCCCCATGAAGGTGCTGAATGGTGGATGACGGTATGTGCGACACGTCGGTTACACCACGGGGTGAACCGAACTAGAATCTCTCGCTCATCAAACCCTGGTTTGACCTTATATGCACCCTGTCTTTGGGCATGCCAGTTAGGCTTTTTCCAATCTATCCCGGGGCAACTCCCATTTCCTACCCCTTCTCAGCGGTGTGGGGCTAGTGATGAAGATATAGCGGCTGCGGTTCTGGATGCGGGATATGATTAGGGCCCACTTCTGCTTGGATCGGATCAACCTTCGTTTGATGCTTGGTGGGAGACCGTTTTTCAGCATTGTATCCCTCCTGTTGGTAAGCTCTTTTTATTTATTTTATTATTTTCATTTTTCTATATATTTTTTTTTATATTTTTTTTTGTAGACTCAAGCGGTAGCTCAGGGAAAGACAACAATCCGAATTTCCTAGCTCCGAATGTGCTTGACGCCAACGACAAGGGAAAAGGAAAGGCAGTCATGATGGATGAAAGAGAGCGGGTGGTTATCGCTGCAGGGCCTTCTGTGAGACAAAGGGAAGAAGAAGAAGAAGACTCCGACGAAGGCCTATATTTCGGTTTTGAGGATGAAACACTAGATCAACTGGGGGAACGTTGGAACTTGACGTCTTCGCTCAACACCTTGTCTCTTGATAAGGACTCGACTGAGGTGGCTATGACTCCATTGCAACTTCCGGCACGAACCCATCTTCCTTCCGCATCTTCCCTGAACCGACTGGTTCTCGCACCATTGTCTCAGGTTTGTATGATCTTGCTAATCTGTTATTTATGAGCCATGCTTGAGATGAATTGTTTAGATTGATTGATTTAATTGCTGAAAATATGGCAGGAATCAGCCCTTGCGCGTCCTTTGTTGGTCCCTTTCGGTCTTAAAGCTGATAATCCTTTTGCCGGCTTGGATTTTTCATTTTTGAAAGGACCGTCTACTGTTGCAGCTGATTCATCCTTGCCTAGTGATGACTCGTTGAGTGATGCTCGTGCCAATCTTAGCAAGCTCGTTGCTTCTCCTCTTGATTCCTGGACTCCCACCCGTATTGCAAGGGCAATGACTGATTTTGATCTAATGATGGGTGCGTGTGCTCATCCTTTCAAGACTGAGCCGTTGAAATCCGCCAAGAACCATGTGTTATTTTGCTATCAGTCCTATGTTACTGAGAAAAACGTGGCAGTGGGTCTCGCAGCTCGGGTTAGATCAAACATGGCAGAGCTTGAGTCCTATAGCAAGAAATTTAATGCTTTGGTTGACGCTGAAGAAGCGGATAGGCAACGGCTAGCCAAAATTGCAGCTGTAGAGGAGCGTCTTTTGGTATTAGAGAAGGAGGTGGCTGAAGCTCGAGCGTCTAAAGCGGAAATGGTTAGAGCCAGTTCCGGGTTTAGAGCTTGTTTCCCGCGGATAGAGGAAGAGCTGGCCCATGAGAAAGATCGATTGGCCAATCATTATGACGAGATGTTGGCATGGCACCGACAGAGCGAGCAACACAAAGAGGCTGCCTCCAAACTTTGTGAATCTTGGGCGAAATACCCAAAGCCGGATTTTTGTTTGTTTCCATGAGGTGCGTTCACGGGTTGCCCGTACTTTTCCTCTTTGTTTTGAGTTTGTATGTTCATTCTTTCATTTATTTATTTGTGTAGCACAAATGGACATTATTTTGTGAGTTGATTGCCGCTTGAACGTTTGCTAGGTCATCTATATTTTTTTTTATTTGTGGCCATGGCACACTTATTCTTTTATTGATGAACATTTATAGCACTTGCGAAGACAATATACAAATGCTTTGAAAAATTGTAAATGCCCAGAAAAAAAACGCATACGCCCTGTGTGTACCTGGATACGCCCCGCGTATTTGTGCTCCTGATCCTGTAGCACTTTCTCGATGATGAATACGCGTGGCGTCTTTGGTTTTACGCCCCGCGTGTTCTTGCTCCTAGAGTATATCTTCTATGCACATCTAGTACACGCCCTGCGTATAGGAGGAGCGCCTTGCGTGCTTGGTATACGTTCCGCGTATGGAAGTGTACGCCTCGAGTGTTCGTGCTCCTGAACCTAAAGCGTCTTATTGATGCGTTTTACGCGTGGCGTCTCTTATGTTAAGTTTCACGTAGGAAGGTACGCCCCGCGTATGAGAATGCACGCCCCGCGTGTTCGTGCTCCTGGAGTACATCTTCTACGCACGTCTGGTTTTACGTCCTGCGTAAAGGGGGAGCGCCCTGCGTGTGGGAATGCACGCCCCGCGTGTTGGTGCTCCTGATCCTGAAACGTCTTATTGATGCATTTCACGCGTGTGGTGTCTGTAGTGTACGCCGCGCGTAGTTGAGCTTCTTCTGCGTCTCGCGGGCTGGCTGCTACATTAACTATGTCCCACATACTTTGGAAATATTTCTTCAAGTATTTGCCGTTAATGTATCTCCTGTGTGGTTCTCCGCCCAAGCTCTTCAACCAATACGCGTTCCCGGGAAGCACCTTGTGGATTTGAAATGGTCCTTCCCAGTTGGGCGACCACTTCCCAAGCTCACGGTCCTTCGTCCCGATTGGCAGAATTAACTTCCACACTAGCTCGCCTTCTCTGAAGCTTTTCTTTTTTACTTTCTTGTTGTACACGTCTTCCACTTTCTTCTTTTGGATCATCATGCAATCGAGCGCTTTCTGCCTTTCGTAGTCCAGATCTTCTAGTTCCATGGTCATGGCTTGTACATAATTGTCTGGCTCCAAGTCATTCTGACGCATTACTCGCAATGAAGGCACAATGACTTCCAATGGTATTACTGCATCATGACCAAACGTTAGGAAAAATGGACTCACTCCGGTCGCTCGTGTCTTAGACGTTCGCATAGCCCAGAGCGTTTCTGAGAGAACTTTATGCCACTCCCTAGGATTGTCTTCTAGCATCTTATCCAAGATTTGGATCATGATCTTGTTGGACGCCTCAGCTTGACCATTCTCTTGTGCATAAAATGGAGTGGAATGAATCAACTTAATCCCGTATTCTTCCACGAACTCATTCATATCTTCGCCTGTGAACATGGTTCCTTGATCCGTGGTAATGGATTCTGGAATTCTGAATCTATGAATTAAGTTCTCTTTGATGAACTGGATTACTTGTGCTTGGCCGACTTGCTTCATTGGTGCTGCTTCTACCCACTTGGAGAAGTAATCTATGGCCACTATGATGAAACAATGGCCTTTTGATGAAGCTGGAAATATTTTCCCAATTAGATCGATAGCCCATCCTCTAAAAGGCCATGGTTTCACAACTGAGTGTAACTCTTTTGAGGGCACTCGTTGGACTTGGCCATACAATTGGCACTTCTTGCAACCCTTCGCATACGTGATGCAATCTCGTAGGATCGTGGGCCAGAAGTACCCATGGCGATTAATAAGCCACCCGCATTCTCCTTCCTGATTGGTGAGCTCCGCATATGCCTTCATGGACTTGCTTCATGACCTCCATTGCTTTTGGGAAACCGAGGCATTTGAGTAGCATTCCGTCGTAGCTCTAACGGTACAAATCACCTGCCATCAATATGTAACTTCGAGATTGAATGCTTAGTGAATATTTTACTTTTTTGGAAGGATCATTGAGGTAATCGATGAATGGTTTCCTCCAATCTTGAGCTAAGTTAATATCGATGTCGAATGATTCAAACTGGACGCCTCTATCCGCCACGGAAGGATGGCCCTGTCTTCTGATGATAACGACTTTGTATGCTGTATCTTTGGAGATTTTCATTCCAGAAGCGATTTGGGCTAACTCGTCAGCTTCCCAGTTGTCATTTCTTGGAATATGCTCCAAACTGACCTCATCAAACATTTCCAGAAGTTGAATTGCAAACGCGAAATAAGGTAGCAAAGATAAACTTGACCATTTGTATTCTCCTGTTAGGTGCCGGATGACCAGTTGTGAATCACCGAAAATCTTGACCTCTTTATCCCCTAGGTCGATTAAGATTTCCAAGCCAATGATCAAAGCTTCATACTCAGCTTGATTGTTCGTGCATTCGAAATCCAAGTTTACGGCTAGTATCGTCTTAGTCCCGGATGGGGCTGTGATGATCACTCCTGCTCCGTTGGAACTGTCTGTGCTCGAACCATCGAACTTTAACTGCCACGGCTCTTTATGTGTCAGATAGATTGGAAGTTCCGCCTTTTTGGGATATTGGAAACTGGTTGGGTGATCGGCTACAAAATCTGTAATTACTTTCCCCTTTACTAAGGATTGTGGGAGATATGTTAAGGTGAACTCGGCCAATGCTAGTGACCATTTCCCTATTCTTCCTAGGAGGATAGGCTGGTTTAGCATGTACTTGATCAAGTTTGTGCTGGCGATCACGTAAACTCTTGCTTTGAGCAAGTAATGCCTCAACTTTGTGCAAGCGAAGTAGAGAGCTAAGCACGTCTTCTCGATTGGACTATATCTTGTCTCTGCTGATAGCAATGTTCGGCTCAGGTAGTAGATGGCTTATTCATGGCGGTTTGCATTATCTTGGGCGAGTAGACACCTAATTGACTCGTCGGTTGCTGATATGTAGAGTTTGAGTGGAGTGCCCTCTCTTGGTGGAATCAAAATAGGTGGGTTACTCAAGTAAGTCTTGATCTCCTCAAACGCCGCTTGATGCTTGTCGTCCCACTTGAAGATTTCTTCATCTTTGAGTCTCAGCAGATTTGAGAATGCTCTGGACTTCCCAGCCAAGTTGGATATGAACCGTCTCAAATAGTTTACTTGACCCAAGAATCGTTGTAACTCTTTTTTATTCTTCGGAGGTTGTGCTTCTTTGATTGCTTTCGCCTTATGGTCGTCGATCTCGATCCCTCTTTGATGGACCAAGAATCCGAGGAAGTTTCCTGCTTTGACTCCGAAGGTGCATTTTAGAGGAGTGAGCTTCAAGTTATACTTCCGCATTCGTTCGATGCTTCTCCTCAAATGACCGACATGTTCTGCTTCTCGCTTGGACTTGATAACGATGTCGTCTACGTATACTTCCATAGAGGCGCCAAGCAAATCGTGAACAATGGCATTCATTGCTCTTTGATATGTGGTGCCGGCATTTTTTAAACCAAATGGCATGACGACCCATTCGAACGTGCCGATTGACCCTGGGCATCGAAATGCCGTTTTTGCAATGTCTTCTTCGGCGATGGGGATTTAGTTATATCCCGCATAGCAATCACACAGAGATATTAATTCATTCTTAGACACAGCATCTAATAACATGTCGGCTATAGGCATCACATAGATGTCTTTTGGCGTGGCTAAATTTAGATCGCGGAAATCTACGCATACGCGTAGTTTACCGTTCTTTTTCACTACAGGCACGACGTTAGATAGCCATACAGCGTACTTTGCTGGTCTGATGAATTTAGCTTTGAAAAGTTTTTCTATCTCCTCCTTCACCTTGCCTTATACTTCCTTGCTCATTCTCCTTGTTGGTTGCTTGAAGGGTTTGAATTCCGGTTTGATTGGCAATCTATGTTCCACAACGTCTTTGCTCAACCCGGGCATTTCATCATAATTCCAAGCGAAACAGTCTTTGAACTCCTGGAGTAAACTGATAATGGCCTCTTTCAACGTTGGGCGTAGTAGGCTACTGACAAATGTAACCCGAGGTTTCTCTTCGGTTCCTAGATTTACTTCGTCCAAAGGATCGACTGCCACGGAACCTTCATCTTCTAACTTTGGGTTTGCCCTCTTCAGATCTTGTAATTGGATTTTTCCCTGAGGATCTAGTTCTGTTATTCCTTTGGGTGTTTCGATTTCTGAGACCTTCATGTCGTTTTCTTGGTACAGCTTCTCCGCTAGTTGTTGTGCATTCAGTTTTGATATAGCGGCTGAAGCTACCGCTTCTTTTCTCGATGTTGTGCTAGTCATGGAATTTCTTCAATTATCGGTTCGTTGCGGAATGGCCTTCGACGAGGCACAATTGCCGTTGGCTTTAGGGTATTCTTGATCTCTTCGCCGCAGGATTGCTCTTTGTGATTGGACCCAACTCGGATTGGGCCAACAGATTCCTCGTAGAGTCTGGCTTCGACCACATCAGAGTAAGCTTCGAATGGCTTCTCGTTTGCCCGAACAACTTCCACCTCGTCTCCTTTCCAAAATAGAAGGAATTGGTGTAATGACGAGGGGATGCATGAGTTGGAATGAATCCAATCCCTCCCTAAAAGCGCCTGATAGCTCGCATTTGAATTAACCACGAAGAAAGCAGCCATGGCGGTGTGAGAGCCAACGGTGAGCTCCAAAGGCAGGACACCATATGTCTTTGCAATTTCTCCCGTGAAGGCTGAAACTGACACCTCTGACGAGATTATATCTTCCTCCGATTTTCCTAAAGCTAGGACCATCTTCATAGGCATGATGTTAACGGCTGATCCATTGTCGATGAGCACTCTGGAGATTGGTTTGCCATCTACATGAGCTTTGACGTATAGAGGTTTGATGTGGTGAGTCATCCTTGGGGTGGGTTTGTCAAAGTACACCCTCTTCCTGCTTTCTTCACCTGCTGCCTTCGGTACTGCGTCTTCTTGCTCCTTGTGCTCGGGTTTGGGGAATTCCCTCTTGATGTCTTCGCTTCTAAAATTCGAAGGTAAGATTAAAGAGGTAGCTGCACAATCTATTCGTATGATGAAATCTCCAACCCGGATCTGGAGGTTCTTCTCTTGGTTTTTTCCTCCTCCCTTCGTATCACTGGAGTTGACGCTGGACGATTCCTTTCGATTATTCCTTTTTTCTGCCTCTCTTAATCTTCTTTTCGCATTTTTGGAGAGAGGCCTTGGGGAACTTCTTGTGGCTATTCAATTGCCATTGATCAATAGGTGATGTGCTCGAAGGTATCAGAAAACGTGGTCGTTGTTGTTGCACGTCTATTTTCTTTGTATTTTGCGATTGCCTTGAGCTTTCCTCCAACTTAGATGGCGTCGCTTTTGGTACCCATATCTGCCGAGTCCTCAGGTCACGATGTTGCTTTCCTTTGCCCCCCCACACTAGTGAAGTGGCATTGATCATGTTGGCTATGGGGAATGGGTCCTCATTGATCAGCATGCTTTCCTTCTTTTCCGGGAATTGGAGTATCCCGCGGTTAATCCTATCCTGTACGGCATTTCTAAAACCAAAACAAGCTTGAGTGTTGTGGCTCCAGTTGTCGTGATACTTACAGTAATCTCGTCCGCGTATTTCATCTTTGGATGGGATCACACGTCTAGGAGGCAATGTGATGAACTGCTCTCTCAGCAAGTAATCGAAGATCTCTTCCGTCTTTGAAACGTCGAAAGTATATTGGGTGGTTGGAACCCTTTTGACTACCTCTAGGGTTTTGGGATTTTTTAACAACACGGGACATGTCCGAGATCCGGTGTTTGTTAAGTCGGTGATGGCCACCTCATGCGTTTGGATATCCCCTTGATAGCTTCCCATAGAGTTATTCTTGCGTCGATGATCTTCCCTCATCAACTCCTCGTACTCCGAAACCTTAGCCACCAATTCATAATAGTCGCGGAAATCGATTCCCTGAAATTTCTTCCGGTTTTCGAATTCTAGTCCACGTTGAGCAATCTTCACAAACTCGACCTCAGGAATATTGATTCGACAACGATGCCGCATCTTTTTGAATCGGTTGATAAAATTTTCAACCGGTTCCCCATGTCGTTGTGTCATTCGGGACAGTTCCGCGACACAAACCTCGGGCTCCGTTCGATAAAATTGGTTATGAAAAAGTCTTTCCATTTGTTCCCATCCATGAATGGAACCTGATGGCAGAGTGGCATACCAAGAGAACGCTGGTCCCGTTAGTGATCCTGGGAATAGTCGCAAGCGCAACATGTCGAAATTCGTATCCATGCTCAAACCACTGCACTGAAAGGTGAAGCGTGCCACATGTTCTACGGTGGATTGCCCTTCCTCTCCTGAAAATAAAGTGAAATCAGGGACTCTAAAATTGTGAGGTAAGGGATAGAGTTGGTCATACTGCCGTGGGTACGGTTTTTGGAATTCAGGCCGGTACACCTCTCTCACGGCTGGCCCATAAATTTCTTGGACGATGTTCTTTATACGTTGGGCCTCTCCTACGTTGTTGGTAGGTTCCACGCGTGTGTGTGTCGTCCGTTGTGGGTGAAAGTTGCTTCCTCTCCCATTGCCCCCCGCATTACGAGCATGGCTCTCCTCGTAATGTTCGACATGGTTACTAGGTCCAGTATAAGACCTAAACTGTTGTTGAGGCGGTGGGACTTGAACGGGTTCTGGGCTGATCCTATCGCCGCGCTCATTGAACCTGAGGTTCTCTTCTCGAATTGGTGGAGGGGTATACCTCTCACCGGCGCCTGAGATCGGCGTTCCTTTTCCATTGCTTGCCGGTCCTTGGGATTTTGACTTTTGAGAGAAAAGTTTGGCGCATTTCTTCGGGATTTTGCCGATTTCTCCAGTTAAATCGACAATCCTCTCCTCGAGAGCCGGAACCTTGTTGGAGTTGTTTATCGCCTCACTGTTGGCTTTGAATATGGCCTCGTGGTTAGCCTGCATTGTGCTGTATATAGCTTCACTATTCTCTCTCATGGTTTGTGAAAACCCATGTAGGAATTGGCTGATTTGTTTCTCCATATTCGCGAAAAATGGTGCCAAGTCGAATACGGGTGGTTGTTGGTTTGCACCCCCGCTATTACTCACCTCCTCGGCCACAAAGCCTTCGGGCATCCCGGGCTCATTGTCATGATTCGGTTCTGATTTTGACTCTCTTCGAATTCCGATGGAATTGGATCTTTCCCGGTGTTCTTCCTAGGAGGCATCCTCCGTGAGTACTTATAGGTGAAAATGGTGAATTTAAGTTAGTAATCTAATGTTGAAAGAGAAAGAACAAGAAAATAAATAAATACTTATATTAATGGCACAAAAGCAAAGCATGAAAAACAATTGGTTTAAAAACTGAATGAAAAATATATACGTGGTACGAAAAGAAACAGGCTTTTAAAATTTTTGGCTAAGCTAAAAAAAAAACAAAATGTCCCACTGGGCGTGCCAAAAATTGTTAGCGATATTTTGCGAATATGCTAATTTCAACCTTGTCACGTGTGGTTAGGATGCGGGTGTGCCAGAGAAATTATTCCTCAATTATTAAAGACGGTTAAGTTTATGGAATTTGCGCGCCAAAACTTGAAATCTAATCGAAGCGATTGGCGAGGGACGCAAGGATTGAAAAAGTCCCTCTTGGGTCTCTAGCGCCGTTATAAAAACTTTGCTAGATAATTATTTTATTTAAGCTAAGCGTATAAATTGAAGACGAGAAATTAAAGTGCGAAATTGACACGAGATTTGGTGAAAAATCGGTATTTTATTGATATAAATCAAAGTTTGAATACATGTGTTTGAGGTAAGCATGAAATTGAAAATGAATTACAATTGAAGAACTTCTATACTAATCATATAGCCAATTCAATTGAAATGGAAGAACAAATCAAATACAAGGAATTGAGATGCAATTAAAATAAAATTGGAATTCAACAACAAACTCGGAGCCACAATAGCTATCTCGGATTGATGTTGATTTTTGGTGTTGGTGCGAGGTCCTCGGAGAGCTGCGGTCGGTCGGGCCCGTACGGTATGCGCTTTGTGCTATGTCAAAAACGTTGGTAGGCAAATGGGGCAGATTTAAACCTTAACTTCGGGAGGTTCGTTTGGATGTTTATGAACACGGAATTGGACGAGTAAATAGGCTAAATTTAACTTCAGGAGGTCAGGAACAAACTTCTATAAGGGATCGAAGGCTAAAACGGAGGCTAAGTAAACGAAATTGAGAGTTGAAAATGACTGGACGAATCTGGAAAATTCTGGAAACAGAACGTCTAAAAGAATTTGGGTTGGAAAGATCGGCTTGTAAATAGAGTTTCTGGGCACGGAATTGGGTAAATGAATACACTAAATCGAAATTCAAGACATTAGGAACAACTTTGTCGAAGGGATTGAAAGCAAAAAATGACTTTAAACAGACGGAATTGGGCTTTGAAAAAGGATGGACGAATCTGGAAAATTACTTCAGAAATGAAATTCTAATTGAAAGCAGAGTAACAACTTAGAAACACTAATTTGAGTTGAGAAACTTGAAAAGAGGCTTTTGGAACTTGAATTGAAGATAAAGGAGAGCTAAGAAAGGAATCGAAGCTAAGAAAAACGAAGAACGAAAAGAGGAGCTTGAAGAACTTTGAAAGAAACTAAGAACTAAGGGACTTAAGAACTTAGAACTAGAGAGCAAAAGCTAGGAATTAAGCATTGGAACTTTGAGAGGGGGTTTTTGTGTTGTGATTGAGTGATTTTTTATGAAGGGGAGGGGGTCTATTTATAGTATTTTGGAGTGGCATTTTGGTAATTATTAAGTGGCATTTTGATAATTATTCACCAACTAACTCAACTACCTCCATGCCACATCACCCCACTACCTCAACTTCCACTAACTACCATCAACTTCCATTGACTGCTTCCAACTGTTGCCGGAAGAGGCGATACGCCCCGTGTGTTCTTGGTTACACCCTGCGTATTGAAGCTTGTGCGTTTCGTTGATGGTATCTGCGCGTGGCGCCTCTGGTGTTACGTCCCGCGTAGGAAAGTACGCGCTGCGTAAGAGAAGGACGCCCCGCATGTTTGTGCTCCTGAACTTGGAACGCCTTGTTGATGCGCTTTACGCGTGACGTATAGGAAGACACGCCCCGCGTAAAGCAGTCTCTGAAGCGGAACGTCTTCGGGTGTGTGGAATACGCCCCGCGTGTGGAAATACGTATTTGAGGTGAGCTTACGAATTGTTTTTCTGATTTTTATTTATTATTATTATTCCCTAAACAAAATATAAACTATATCCTAAATTTGACAAACAAGCATTATATATATATATAAAATAAATTTTATTTATTTTGGGCCAACAATATCATATCCAATTTTTTCAATAATATTATTTAGAGAAAAAAGAGAAGAAAACGTGAAAACAGAAAAAAGAGAAAAGAAATAGAGAACGTGAAATCGGAAAAAAATGTGACAAACGGAAAAAAATGTGGAGAACAAAAAAAAACATGAAAAAATGAATCAGACTGAAAACTGGCAAGCGAAAAAATGTTAACATGAAAATGGAAAAAACGGCAAAAATACGGTGTTCTAAACTCTAGTGTAATATAATTGCTACTCGTACATGTTGTTTTTAACGAACTACTTGTACATTTTTTTTGAACGGACTACTTGTACATGTTTGACATAATTGCACTAGTATTTTATTTTCTATAAATGACCACAATAAAAAAAATGAGGTTGATTTCAGTTTAATTATAACTAATATATCTTCTTCTTTTTCAAATTTAGACGACTTTAACATTTACCGAGTATTTTCCTTTTCTTTTTCTTATACTAAATTTTAAAGGTATTTTAAAATTGAACAATAATTAGTTAATTCAAATGAAAAGTTCAATTTTAATTTGAATGTAAAATAAGATAATTGTTGTGTCAAACTTGATGAAAAATAGTTGACCGACATTGCAGATTACACAAATCTTTTGTAACTAAGTGCTTTTATTTACATTTATTATTTGTGTTTTCCCCCTTTTTTTTTGCTTTTTACGTTTTTCTGTTTTCTTCTTTTTTTTTTTCAGTTTTCTATGTTTTTTCATTTTTCACAAACTGTTTATTGAATCATTTCTCTAGCCATCAAAATCTCACCATTTTCTATAAGACTTAGTTTGGATTGGTTATTAACCGGTTAATAACTGGTTAAATTAACCAATCCATATGAAATACTCTATTGGTTTGGTTATAACCAATCCAATAGAACAAATAAATTAATAAACCAATTATTTTTAGGTTGGGTTGGATTGGATTGGTTATTTTTTGAACACCCCTACTCTCCAATAAATAGCCACTCCTTATTTCATTTTTTTTATTAATAATTTATTATTGAAAAGTCTCTCCTCTCCAAAAAAAAAAACAAGTATGAAAGTATTATTGTAGATTACATATATTTTAATGTCTTAAATGACTAAAAGTTAGTAATTGTTAACGTTATTTTTTAAAGAGTAAACTGAGAGTCTCAAGATGCTTATATCAAATAACACTATAGTTAGTGAAAGAACATTAACATTAACGTTAGACTACAATTATGTAGTCGTATCCCTTATTATCTTGATCAGTTAATGATCATTCTGACATTAAAAGCAGCATCTTCTGCTTCCAATGCCAATTCAATGTTTTTGTGCCAATTCAATGTTCCTATATTATATTGGATTGAATGCTCACCAATCGTTACTAGTCTTTTCCCCTTACACTTCCAGTTTAAATTTGGTAGTATCATATTAGAGTATTGAACTAATTGCAAGATTATGTTTGCTGCTTCAGCCTAATGGCAAAACCAAATTCATCCAAAATATTCAAAGCTGGTTCAACATCAAAACCACAAAAGCATTTTGATATAGCAGATAATGACAGGATTAGCAAATTTCCAGACTCCATTCTTTGCCACATTTTGTCATTTCTTCCAACTAAATATTCAGTTCAAACCAGCATTTTGTCTACAAGATGGAGATTTACCTGGACATCAGTTGCTGTTTTAGATCTTGATGATCAATTGTTCAAGGCCTATCATCTCCCAAAAAGGCGTAGAATTTCAGCCTCTACGAAATCCTTTACGAATTTTGTGAACATGGTTCTAATTTTCCGTTCACATCCCTTTGTTCAAAGATTTAGACTCAACCTTGCCAACTCCTATCCAACCTCAGATGTTAATTCATGGATTTGGGCTGCAATTACACATAATGTTGAGGAACTTGATCTTTCTATGGGAGGTAAGGTTAAACTTCCCCGAACTCTTTTCAATTGTGGAAGTATAGTGGTTTTGAAGCTTGCATCTGATATTGACCTCGATGTTCCTGAATCTGTAAGCCTTCCGAATCTCACATCTTAAATATCTCCAAAGCTTGTGTGATGACAGCATAAACAGGATCTTATCTGGCTCCCCAATCCTTGAAGAGTTAGTGATCGACAGAGATCATGAAGATGGTGTTAAGATCTATTCTATACTGTCATCATCACTGAAAACTTTGATAATTAGAAATTCAAGAGTGTATGGTAATCATTACAAGGTTGTTATTGATGCTGCTCAACTCGAATATCTTGAGCTTTATGATGGAACAAGTGAGGTCGTGGTAGACAGTATTGAATTTAAGGATGCACCCTCAATAGTAAAATCTACATTTGACTTTCCTTATTTGTCTTGTGATCATGTGCCGCGACTTTGGAAAATGCCTGGTAGTATGTTTGGAATCTGCAATGTTAAGGTTTTGAGCTACCCTTCACCTATGTTTAAGGTATGTCTTTCCTCGTTATGTTAAAGCTACCTGCTTGCACTCTATCTTTATGGAATTTAAGCTAACAATACATCATATATATATTTCTCAAACTCAGCTTTCCTATGCGGATATTTGCTTTGATAATTTGACCCAATTGCTGGTGCAATATTGTGGAAATGACTTGTCAAGACTTCCTAAAATCCTCACACAACTACCGAATTTGGAAGTTCTAATACTCAATAAGGTAAGTTCGCACGGGACAAGTTGAATATTCTATATAAGAACAGTTCTGGTATTTTTGCATAAATGTTTATGCAAATATTTGTTTTCTACAGTTAAGTAATTGCGATCATACAATTACATGCGAGGCTTGGAAACAGGAAAAGTCTGAGATTAGTTGCTTGAAATGTTCACTTAAAAGGCTTCAACTCGGAGAATTTGCCACCGAAGAAGGAGAGATACAAATGCTAGAATATTTTCTAGAAAATGCAAGGGTCTTAAATGAAATTAGACTCGTAAGCAGATATAGAGATCCTTATAGAGCTCCTAAAGAATCAGCTTTCCTCAACAAGCTTTTAACCAATCCAAGGTGCTCAAACGCATTTAAAATTATAATATCTTAAAATTTGTTATTATAATTGCATCCTAGGTTCCACCCACCACATCTTGATGATTATTGACAATATTTTGACATATTAGACCAACTCTAATGGAGAGTTTTTGGTTGTTACAATCCTATGTGGGGTTGTTACTAACCATTAGGGTAGTTATTACAAAAAAATGTTTGTTACAGAATTAAGTAACAAAGAATGGCTGTCTCCCTAAAATCCAAAATGTAGAAAATTGAGGCCCACGGACAGCTCTGGTGCGCCAGATCTGGCGCGTGGAGTACACGTGCCAGATATGGCGCGTTAGGCGCTGTCCCCTGCTTCAATTTTCTACTTTATTGGGATGGTTAATTACAACTGTGGTCCTGTAAAATTACGATTTTGATCCTGACAAATTACAGTTTTGATACCTATTGTTAATTAATATATTTTTTTAACCCCAAAAAGTTTTGAAAAATAAATCTTCTCTAATGGCATGTTACTCCACCTTGTTACTTACCCCACCTAAGTCACAATGGTTGTTACCAACCATTGTGGATGCTCTTATATGATATAGACAGCTGTTTTGTTAACACAGTCTAAGAGGTTCTGAAATGAGTACTGTCATATAGTTTTTTTATTAATCTAGCATGTTAAACAGGACATTGTACTTTTATTTTGTTCTAAGATATATAAGCTTTCTATGTAATGCCATTTGAATTGTTTTCAGTGATGAGATTTGCACTTATCTTTGCTAATAAGATTGATGATTCTGTCGAGTTCACATACCCTACCCATCATACTAACAAAGGAAAGGCCAAGTGTTATCTCGGGAATACCCCTAAGTATATTAAGGGTTTAATTGACAGAGCAAAACTATGTTCTCGTGTATAAATAATAAATAAAACGATGGGATTAATTCATGGGTACCAAGCACACCAGTCTTCGACATGTGAAAATAATATATGGCCTTTCATGCAAACCTAGATAATAATTGCATATTTTAGCAAAGATAAT
Source organism: Euphorbia lathyris (assembly GCF_963576675.1). NCBI lineage: Eukaryota > Viridiplantae > Streptophyta > Magnoliopsida > Malpighiales > Euphorbiaceae > Euphorbia > Euphorbia lathyris. Next base: position 88,907,241 of record NC_088911.1, on the reverse strand, counting down.
AATAATTCACATATAAGGATCAAAAACCATTTTTCTTTCTAGAGTACAAACGCATGTAACATGCGAATCCTAATGATCTGCAACAATTATGTGTATGATGAGTGTAACAAAATGATTAAAACCCACATGGATTGATTTCTTTTCTATAGGAAAGCTCGTTACAACATTACCAGCAAAAACATTTTGGCAACAGCAATCAATAATCTCACATAGCAAGGTCTGGGTCCAGCCTTCTTTGTATAGCAGCTGCAGCCTACAAATACAAATCAATTTTATATAATCAGTCTGAGATTAAGATCCATCAAGTGAAAAACATTAATGAAGTCCATATTCTATAAACCTCACCTCGAAGTTGCCAAGCTTGTATTGGTAAAGCATTTCTTCTCTGAGTTGGGCTTGCTCTTTCATTGCTTGAGCCTGAAAGTAAACATAATAGAGAATGTGATAATGAGTTAGAGAGTACAATTAGTTATCCGTAATTCCTATAAGGGTAGTGAGCTATGCTCTATTTTAGGGGTAATTCAGGTATGATGTACGGTAGGTGGAGAGTGTGAGAAGGGGCAGTTGTCTCCCTTTTAGAGAGTTGGCTCTACTCTTTGAGTAGAGAAGAACTCGGGCTCTTGGTGGATTTGGGATTTCTTCTGGATCTGCATTTCACCTTTCACTTCTGTTTGGTTCATATCTTCATACAATAATATTAGTTCATCTTTAGTTGGGTTCCTTTCTGTGATTTGTATCTGTTGGTTGTTTTTTATACTTGCTTCTTTCAAAAGGTGTGCAAGACAGCTAACACTTACATTTTGCATCACACGAATAGGTATAAATAATCTAGGAACTAAAAATAGAAAGTGAAAGCTAACCATTCCGCTCTGCATAGAGATCTTCAGAGCTTCCACCTCTTTTTCCTTTTGCTTCTCTCGTTCCATCATTAATTCTTTCCTGAGATATGAATATTACTGAATTAACCCACAAATATAAATGCTGACAGTTGTAATAAGATAGACAATACTGAAGAGAATATTCACAACTCAATTTCCCTGAAATTTCAAACAGGTCAGCAGTTTGCAGGTTCATGATTTACTTTGAATGAAATTCTACAAAGGTTCAACATACATAGTTATTCAGGTCCCTTCTTGCAAAGAAAATTCAACGGATGGTAGAATCAGTTTGAAATTTCAAACTAGATACTCTTAAATTTATTGTAAAATCGGTCCTAATAAACAAGACGTTTTGACATACACATCTGTGAAGTAAACAGATTTAACCTTTTCCAACTTTTAGACTTCAAAGAAAATGGAGGAAAGAAAGAAACTATGCCACAGGAATGGCCATATATAATCTTGAAACCAAGATAGTGATGTAAAAAAAAAAAAAAAAGCAGCTGGATAATAATATGTATCTGAATCAATTGCGTTGAGAAAACTACAAAATAATTATATTTCAATCACATATGAACTTCTTAATTTGACATGTTAAGGCAGTATGACATACCGGCGCTGTTCTTCGTCATTAAAAATTGTACGTTCTTTTGCCTGGACCTTTTTGAACCCCTTTTTCATTTCCTTCTCCATTTGACGCTTTTGATAAGCATCAAGGTTGTAATACCTGCCAAAACAACCTGAAGTTACTTCCAGCATTAATAAGAGATAAAGTATTAGTGCCTTCAATATCCCTCACAACAACTGGCCAAGTAAGTTGCAGCTACGGACAAAGCAAAAAATTGCATTTGAACCAGAAAAGATGGTATTCAAAAAAGAGTACAAGTAGCACAACTTCTTACAACAGAATGACAATAAAAACTAAGACAACCAAGAACCACAAAAGCCTTACTTCTTAGAAGGAAATGTTGCCGTGTTGTGATCCTCCATGAATCTGCACAGTTAGAAGCCATGAGGCTAATAATGCTCAAAAGACATTCAAAAGTTTGTATTTGAAGATTCAATGAAATTTACCAATAAACTATATTCCATGAATTGCTTGTTTTATGAGAAAAAAATGCAAGCAGTTGAACAGTTACTTACTCCTTAAACATCTGCTTCTCTTCCCAATTAGGCAGACTTTCCATGTTCACCTGCAAAGAAATGCAAACTTTCAGGAATAATGGAGCAACAAAGAAAAATAAAATAAAAAAATTACAGTAACCCTAAAAAAACAGTTCTCTCAGCAACATGATATGGATCTACTTCAATTGAACCAGTCCATTTTAGTATTAGAATAAATTCAAAAAGACATTTACAAATATGAAATTTTGAAAAAGGCGAAGAAGAGAGAAACTCTATGAAAGAATGCTCCAAAAGGAACTTCAACCTAAGTTTAGATTCTTCAAATATTATAAATATTATGTAGGTCTATGTCCCAAGTAAAAAACTTAGTTGCTAGTCTTAGCAAGGGGGCAGTAGAGAAAATGAAAATACCTGTTTCACTTCTAATAACCATGCAGTAAATTCTGGCCGTTTATTCCTGCAATTTAGAGATCAGTGAATAGGTGCAGAATAAAAGAACAGAGAATATTCTGCATAGCAATAATAAGGAATAAATCAAGAAAGAAACTATCGACAGACTTAATCATTGAGCAGTATAAAAAAAACACAAAATTGATCAAAATATATATTTATAGACTGCTCATTCTGGTCAGAAATTGCTTTTCAAAACCAAAGATGCAACCAAGACAAGCTAAAACATTATTTCAGTTGTGAACGTCACATGACTTATCTACAAAATATAAAACATGGAGATGAACCATGTATTCATCTCAACATGCAGGATCGCATACACCACGTTTTACAATTCTCTAAAATCCACACCTTTATTTAATCAATAACATATATGTAATATCAAAAAGAAATACCAATTCAATTTCAGAAATCAGTTGTTCCCCAATGGATGCTGGATGGCTTATGCATTTGCTTTTTAGAAAGTTGTACACAAGGAATTCAAGCAAAAAAGATTGATTCTTGGGACCAGAAACTCACTGTAAGCTTCAAAACTAGTTCTGTTGCATCTATAATAAATGAAATATCAACTCACCAAGGAACGACATTTATTTTGCAAATAATAGTAACATGCAACATAAAATTATCATTCATCTCATTTGTGTAAATATCTGAGAAAATCAAACACAAATTTCCATCTCAAATCCAAACAAATAAGAAACAGAGTTGTTCTGTGTTCTTGTCTGCAAAATGAGACCCCTAACACAAATTAAACTTGAATTTCTCTTCTTAGAATAGTTCAATAACGCTAAAAGTTCATCAGAGTTGTTTTATATCGGATTTCAATTTAACCACTGAGGCTACAATCATCAATCAAAAACTGAACATGTTACTATGAAAAAAACAAGCACGATTCAGAGCATTTGGCATTAGAACCATAACAGATAATATGCAAAAATAAACAGGAGAGTTAAGCCCCACAGAGACAAACTTACCACATATCAGTTTCTCTAATAACCCCATATTTCCCCCATAAATTAGTGACTGCCCCCTTTTTCCCCCTCTCCTTTTTCTTCTTCTTCCTCTCTTCTTTCTCCTTCCTTTTTCTCTTCTTTTCTTTCTCTTTCTTCCTCCTTTTTCTCTCCCTTTCCTCTTCCTTCTCTCGCCTCTTCCTCCTCTCCTTCTTCTTCCTCCTCCTCCTCTCCTCTTCGGTCTCGCTCTCGCTCTCACTCCCACTGTCCTCCGAACCTGAATCAGACTCCGAATATACCGACTCTTCACTATCCGAACTCGAAGAAGAATCGTAGCTTCTACTGCGTCGTTTTCGTGATTTTCGCTTACCTTTTTCTCTTTTGCTGCGTTTTGTGTCTTCTTCTTCGGACTCAGATTCGGAACCGGAGTGCTTATCTATAGGTTTTACTATCTTGTGCTTACTGGGATTTCTACGTTCTGAGTCGGAATCGGTAGCGGCATTTTCTTCAACTCTACCTTTCGATTTCCTGTGCTCATCTATGTTGTCTTTCTCATTTGCAGAACCATTTTGATCTTTAGCCATGTCTTCTCCTCTCCAATTTTTGGTTACGGTGGTCTGGGTTTATAGTTTATTGTTCAGCTGCTGCCCATCTGTTGTTGTCGATGCAGTGAAAGCTATGGAGAGTGAATCCGATATGGGCATGTTATTGGGCCGGACCTATAACTGAACCCAATTCTTGGAGGGAATGGAAAATTACCAAAACAATCATGTTTTTAATTTGTATTCTTGTAAATACCGAATATAGTTATTTGTACAAAGTGAGCTGCTATATACCGCATCCAAATTCCGGTCCACCGCCCATTTTGGACATATTTGCCCTCCTCACTTTTTGAAACAAGAAAATGGAATTTGCTCAAATCCTCTCTACCTTTCTTGCATTTTCTCTCCAAAATCATAAACCCGAACAACAATAATTAAAATTATGAAAATAATTGATATGTGACAATTGGAACCTCGAAAATGGATGATTACGAGTCGGAAACATTAGGATTTATATTTTTTTATCAAAGAACTCATGAAAATAATACATACTTTTCATGACGATTTTGCATTTTTTCGTCACAAAAAATAGAAGAATTTTTAATTTTTCGTCACAAAAAATTGAATGATTTAGTATTTTTCGTCACCAAAAATTTTACGATTTTGTATATTTCAAAATTTGGCCTAAACGGATGCATCATACAACCCGACCCATGGTGGGAACGGATGCATCATAAAACTATTTGAGGCCATAAATTGATTTGATTAACTTGCAATCTTTTTGTTCGCAGCATAGTTCAATGGAACCTATATGTTGTTCCATATAGATTTCTTCATCCAATTCTCCATTGAAAAAAACAATCTTTACATCCGTTTGATGCAGTCCTAGATCTAAACTTGCCATTATAGCTTAGATCAGTCTAATCGATGTGAACCTTACAACATGTGAGAAAGTCTCCTCAAATATATCATTTCCTGTTGAGTATAATCCTTAGCGGTAAGACGTGCTTTGTATCTTTCCATACTTTCATTCTCCTTTTTTAGAACTCATTTGTTCCCAATAGTTATGCGCCCTTCTAGTAAATCAAACAATGGCTAAACATGGTTCGATCTCATGGAAGACATTTATTCTTCCATTGCCTTAAGCCACTTGTAATTTTCAAGACGTAAGAGATTCTTTTGGAAATTTCTAGGCTCCACGTCATTTTGAGTAACTAAAAGAGCCGTGACTTTGATACTAAATCATCGACATTCGACTTTTTTTCCTTTTAGTGCAACGTGGCTCCGAATCCTTATAAACATATCACATATATTCATATGTTCCCACTTAAACCAATCTCCATATTCTAATAAGAATTAAGAATCTCACTCCCACTTAAAGATGTGATCTAAATCATTCGTAACGTTTTGAGGTATTTGATCTTGCTCTTATTTCTCAAAATTTCTCCCAATCGAATGGAGAACCCCGCTTGACTTTAATTCCTCAAATAAAGTGAGGTCATGATCCACTTTTCCCAACATAAGAAACTCATTCTCTAAAAAGTCATCGTCTCGTTATTCTAATTCTATCACACATCTATCTTTATTTTCTACCATTAAGGCACATCCTTTTGATATATATAGATATCTTATAAAGATACACTTTTTTTTTTTTGCCTTGGACCTAATTTTCCAAATTTACTTGAGGTATCATGGGCGAAGTCATTACAATACAACACCATGGCTTGAGCATGTTCAAATCGGGGTTTCAACCTATCCACAATTCATATGGATCGACGTGACAAATTTGGAAAGTACTTTATTTAGAATATAGGTGGTTGTTAGCAACACATCTCCCCAATAAAAAAAAATTGGTAGAGACCATAGCAAGAAGAATTCTATTTCTTCTCTCAACAACAACATTCTCTTGTGGAGTATAAGGAATGGACAATTGATGAATCCCATTGTCATCACATAAAGTTATAAATTCATCTAAAGATATTACCAACCAGTCAATTATTAAAGCTTTAATCTTTCTTTCTAATTGATTCTTTTTAAAGTTCGTGAACTGTTTTAGTGCCACATGCACCGAAAGTGTGATCAATGCGTGCAACATCTCTCGCTAGCATTTCAGCTGTAATTTTTTTGCAAACCCTGCTTCATAATTTTTTTATTTAATATTTGAATAAATAAAGTATTTATTTTTTTAAATACTCTATAAAATCATCTAAAAATTACAAAAAAAAAATATATTTCAAATCACCCAAAAATTATAGTTTTTTTTATTAAAATTCCAAAAAATCAAAATTTAATTTTGGGACATTTTTTGAATTGACCAAATTGTATTTTGACTTATTATTGTTGTTTGTATGTGTCCGTCGACTTATTTTGATGTTTCTGATTGTCATATGCATGATTAGAACTCTCAAAATTGCCTCGTTTTTCCCATAAGTTGGTTAAGTTAAATAACTTGAGGAAAATTAGGAATTGCAAAATGAACACAGATGTCATGTGAGATAGCAGGGAGGCATTACATCTAGACCGGTGGTCTAGCTTGTAGGCAAAATCACACAGTTATCTCCCGCATTGCTTTATCTTATTTTCTTCGTTCTTTCAAACATAATCATCTTCATTACTGTGCATAAAGGTGAATGCAGTTTGATTTCTGAATGCAAAAATGCAAAAGACACTCTTCAACACCTAGTGTTGGTACCAAGCTCATGGCAGTTGGCACACTTCTTGTGCACTACGCCTAATTATCTGAAACTAGCTTCTCCGCTGCCGGCTCAGTACCTGAATTGCTGCTTTTGATGTTTTACTCGCAACGGATTCACAAAAGGGACATACATCAACTAATTTCACATGCTTCAATAGACATCCGATTATTCATTTTCATTTCATAGATGGATTAGATCGCTTCACCACAATGGTCATTCAACCCAAGCAAGCTTGTTGCAACTGTCCAAAAAGGGAAGATGCAAATTGTTAGAAATAAACCCAGAAAGCAAAGCAAAGCAAAGCAACACAAATAGACATATGTAAGAAAGCATTCATCTATAGCTATAAAATAAATCAGAACAGCAGATTAGGTCCTTTGGAAATTATGCATTCATCTTTTACATTTTGCTTTTGTTTAATGTCAAATATAAAGCCTATAAAGCAAAATTGTCAGCATGCAGCTCCTGTAGTCTGACATATATAATCTGAATTCAGAGCAACTCAAGAACCAAGCAAATGCATTAAAATGGATTCTAATATTTTACTGCCTAACAGTTATTAATTGATAGATGCATATACATGGGTAAAATAGGCCAGCATTAGCATATCCAAAACAATGTCAAGATTTACAATTTGCAATTTCCCAGCTTCTCTAAAAGTAAAAGTATAAAATGGGAAGAGTGTTCAATTCTTCTCACATTAGATTAGATCACACCCTGAGACGAGGCAATCTAAGTGATGTGATTCTGTGAAAGACCATGGGAAGCATAAAAGCTTTATTAAGTGTTTTTTAAATGCCTGTAATAGTTATTCCATGCCAATGCCATACCATAACAAGAAAAAAACCATACACAACACAAGTTATTATCTAAAGTTAGTAGCAAATTTTGAAAAGCTGAATTGATTGCTAAAGTTCATATATGAAAGAGCTATCATTTACTTAGTTGATTCTGCATATACATATTGCTCACCACAGCATCATTTCAACTTCAGAATCCATGTTAGCTATGAACTTCAGGTGACTTTTTCCAAACTAGCAATAGTACCAATAAAATCCATTCAATCATTCAGCACTTTTCTGTCCTAAGCTAAGAATTGTCTTTGTTTCTTCATCTTCATGAATATTATCAGCTTTCATGCTTTCCAAAAGCCTATCAACTTGCTTTCCACCCCTGATATATACCTTGATTAGGGTATGATATATTTCCCTATCTTTTGGGACCTTTGCTTCTAATAAGTTCACAAATGATTCTACATCTTCAACATTGCCATTATCACCAAGCCAACTCAATATGCTTGAAATCAAACATCCTTTGGGTCTCCAACCCTTATTTTCTGTTTGTACAGTCAGAGCTTCCTTCATGCACTGAAAAGCTTTTTCCATATTTTGCTTATCTACATATCCTGCTGCAATAATAGCCCAACTGTTTGGAGTTGGGCGCTTCTGCTTTTTTTCCTCAATATCTCGTAGAATTGCTTCAGCCTTTTCAACTAATCCCTTCTTACAGTAGCCAATAAGGACAACACTTGGAACTCGGAAATCATAACAGAGGGCAGATGACTCCCACTCTTGCAGTAACTTCTTTGATTCTTCAAGTTCCCCTATATTGACTAAAGAACCCAGCATGGTTATATAATCTTTATTGAATTCTTTCTTACACTTAGCTTTTTTAAGGCCCCATATTCGCATCATCTCATCCTTGTTTCCAAGACTTGCATGAAGTGAAATCAAATGATTATAGCCTAGTGAATTTTTACCAACTAACTCTTCGCATTTCTTCAGGTAGACAAGTGCCCTCTCTTTTAAGCCGGCCGTTATGTAGATATTGGCCACTGTTGAACAAGTAAGCCAATCCAATGAGATGTCAGGTTGGTTCTCTATTTCTTCCAGAAGTTTCTCCACACCACTAAGATCATCTCTTGCAGCACAAGAAGTCATGCAAATTCTATAACTGTAATTATCAGGAGAAATATCATTCTCCTTCATCTCAGAAAGCACATTAATAACCTTTTCTTGCTGACCAGTCTTATAATAGAGGCACATGAGATCATTATATGTTAGAGTACTAGAAGCAAAACCCAACTTCTTCATTTTCTTCATATGATGAAGAGACTTGTCCACAAGACCTTCTCTGACATAACAATTTAAAAGAGCACCATAAGTTTTATCAGTTTTATCTTGGTCATTTAAGTTTTGGAAGTAGCTCTCTGCACATTCCACCCCATGAACCCTACCAATCAGATCCAACTGCATAGCCAGATCACCTGGTGAGAATGTGATTCGTCTCTTGCTACTCATCCACTCAGAAACCTGCAAACTCACAACACAATTCCACAATACTAAGAAAAAGAAATGCAGAACAAAAGCAAAATAAGATTTCATGCGGATATTTCAAGAAACCATATCATCCATCTATCAACAAGAATAACTAGATGAATATGGTAAAAGAATCCCATAGATAATGAACTTTTACAGCATGAATTAGAAGTTTTTTTCCATGTACAGGTAACAGGGGTTTTCAATTTTCTGGTGAAAACCTCAAAAGAACAAGGAAATCAATATCCATCTGCTAATAAGTCAGGAGCTAGTTTTGCCTCTTTCAATCAATTATTGGACAGACGATGAAAATCGAAATGGAGTACTCAGAATTTGACATTTATTTTTGAAACTCAATTCCAAATCGTTCTATTTGAAATAGACACTCATCAAAATAGGATTAGATTAAACGAATTGCATCATATATCCTCTCGTTAAGAGTCACAGCATCCATATATTCTATTCTGTCTGTACATATTCTAAGAAAACCAAAGAGAAGTTTATACGGAAAAAAAGCTAACCTCAAGAGCTTGTGAGTAGCGTTTGCGGGCACGTAGATCTTTGATAATTGCTTTTAGTTCAGGCCCTTCGATTTTCTTACCTCCTTGAACCCATTTATCAATCACTGGAACCAAACTGATAGTTGGGTGGCCAAGGGGACTGATCTTTGAGAATAGATTTCTGCTATAGTTTCTTCTTTGTAAGATTGCATTTGGCTTGAGGATAATCATATGGGTTCTCTTCATGGATGTCCAGAATCGCATTGATGCCATTGTAGACAAAAGGTATGGTGCCAATGGTGAGTGTATGGAAACGAAAAAGGTTTCTTCTTAGGGTTTTAGAGTTTGTTAGAAATGTTTTAATCCCAATTTTCCTTTCGGGATGCGAATATGCATTTATCAGAATTAATAATCTTATTTTATTCTGTTAGGAATAAGGTGTTAAATAAATGAGTGGTTTGATAGGATTTAAAAATAAACTAAGTTTGAGTAATGTGAAACTTGGTTCGAAAGCTCGTGAGAAGGTTCGGTTATTGATTTATTAATAAGCTCGATTATAATTTGTATGAACAGATTTGTGAATAAATTTGGTTTGATTATTTTCTAATGATAGTATTTATATAAATGAGAAAATTACTTTTTGTAGGTTTTAAAATAATGTAGTTCTGTGTTAAAGAAATTTCAAATAAACATAATTAATTAATTATTTGCCACCAAAATTTATAAACATAATTAATGAGATATTCACGGGCAAAATTCCTAGATATGTGTAAATTATATATATTATTTTGGGAAAAGTACAAAAATAAACTTTGTGGTTACACCTGTTTTCAATCAGCACCCTGTGGTTTAAAAATTTACAAAATGGTACATTGAGGTTCATTCCGTTAGCAAACACATACCAAATTGACTAACAGTGTTAAAAGTCAAAGGAAAAAAGTTAATTTGGTCCTTATATTGATTTATTTTATAAATTAACATTCCTTATTATCTAATCATCACAAACAAACCCCTCCATCCGCCGCTTGAGAGAGAAGGTCCTTCTCTCTAGATCTCAAGCTCTCTTTCACCACCGCCTCCCTCCTTCCCCGTTTTCTTCTGCTTTCTTTCTTCTCCTCCATCCTTTCTAAACCACCGACTCTTCTCTTGCTTGTCTTCGGTTGCTGCTGTTGAGTTGAGGAGGAAGAAGGAAGCTTGTCTTCCTTCTTCCTCCTCCCACCGTCTTCATTTTTTCTGTTTTCGTAGTTATTTTTTTGTTTGTATTAGTTTTTTAGTTAGATCCTATATATTTCATCGTATCTCTGTATCCGTTTGAACTGCGTCTGGTGGTTAAACTTTCTGTTTTTGTAACCCTTTCTGTTTTAGCAAGGACAGAACCGGTAGATCTTATCCGTAGATCACTGGATCTACGTGGTTGCAAAAGAAAGGACTTAGATCCGAAGGTTCAGAATGGTTCAAAAGCTGAAGATTGGACTACAGTTGCTTTGCGGCGAATTTGGAGTTACGATCTATATATAGTTCAAATGTTGTTTATGTTTAATGTACCTTTAATGGCTTTTGTTGCTTTTAATAGTCATTTTCTTGCTTTTAATAGTCATTTTCTTGCATTCGTGGACTATGTATTAGGCTTTGCCTATATGTGTAAGGTTTTATTCCTTACTGGTGTCTTATGTACTTGCAATTTTATGATTTAATGAAATATTAGCATTACTATAAAAAAAAATCATCACAAACAAACCCCAAAATTAAAAATAAAAATCAAATATTCTCTCTTCTTCTTTTTCTCCCCCTTCTCTCTCATCTTTGTTAATTTCTCTCCTTAAAAAATCAATCTCCAGTCTATCTGCAATTTATTCCTCAATCACTTGCTACCGGAATTCCAATTCCAATTCGTCCACTAGAAACTCCAGAACTTCCAGCCACAGTTTCACTTTCCGGTCTAATCTCCTCCAACTAATTCAAAACTTGGTGAACCTTCGGTCTCGCCGACGGCGAAGGATTAACACAATGAAGAGCGAATTTCAAAGTATTAAACAATTCATCCCCAATTTCATTCACATCTTTCATCAATTCCAAATCAAAAACTTCATTAGTCAATTCTTATTTAACAATCGAAGCAACCCACTGAGGCAAATCAACGCCGTTCATTGCTTCTTCGGCTTCTCGGGGAGATTTTCCGGTGAGAAGTTTTAACATGATGACTCCGAGGCTGTAAACATCAGTTTTCATGTTTGCTTTTTTCAGTTTTGAAATCTCCGGCGCTCTGTATCCTAATGCTCCGACGGTGGCTATTACGTTTGTGTTTCCTACTGCTGTCATTAGACGAGAGAGTCCGTAGTCGGTGACCTTTGGAGTAGTGTTTTGATCGAGTAAAACGTTGCTTGATGTTAGGTTTCCATGGATGATGTTTTGGTAAAACACATCAATAATAAAATTGTAGAGAGAGAAATTAATAAAGAGGAGAGAGAGAAAAGAATAAAAAAAAGAGTAAGAAATTAGAGAGAGATGAAAAAGAAGGTGTATTTGATTTTTATTTTTAATTTTGGGGTTTATTTGTAATGATTAGATAATAAGAGATGTTAATTTATAAAATAAATAAATATAAGTACCAAATTAACTTTTTTTCCTTTGACTTTTAACACCGTTAGTCAATTTGGTATGTGTTTGCTAACGGAATGAACCTCAAGGTACCATTTTGTAAACTTTTAAACCACATGGTGCTGATCGAAAACAGTAGTAACCACAAGGTTTATTTTTGTACTTTTCCCTATTATTTTTACAACTTTTAGTCTCTTTAAATCCATATTTGTGAAAATAGAAAGCCAATTAATCCTTTTCTTTAAAGGTAAATTATAAAACTGGTTCAATTAAGAAACTTATTTACATATTTAGACCTATTACACTATTTCTTACAAAACTATACACTTTCAAACTAGACTTTTCCAAAGTAATATATAACAACTCGTTCTGTGTAAATAATGTTACCTATAAACTTGCAAAGGTATCTTGTTTTATGTCAGAAATGATGGAGTGATATACTAGTCCTCCAAATTTCTCATTTTATCTTTTTTAACCTAGGGCAATACAATGCCGGATGCTGAAGATGTTCTGATTGCTTTTTATTTGAACATAATATTTGCAGGGATAGTAAGAATGCTACATGCGAAGGCTGACTGAAGAGATTGTCAATTAGTTCTTGCGTTTAGCATATGGGAAGATTTCTTTAACTTATTGAGTATATATTATTGTTATGTTGGTTTGAACTGATTGGTTGCATGTATGTTGTGGGTGGTGCTGCTGAGATAGGTTTACAATATATCTTCCACTTGGCTTGTTATCTGAATGAGTATGTGTATGTATATGAAGCATGTTGGCTTGTTCATGCTTGATGTTCTGCTTAGGAAGATAGAAGTGATTGAGTATGTTTGATGTACTGTTTAGGAACCTAGAACTCGTTGATTTAGGAAACTAGCCTGATTTTTAGTATATATATTGTTATGTGGGTTTGAACTGAACGATTACATATATGTATGATGTTGTGGGTGATGATGAAATGATTGGTATGAACTGATTGGTTAGATATAATTGTTTAGGAAGCTAGGACTCATAGAGTTTATGTATGAATGATCATTAAGCATGTGGCTGATTAGACATACTCTAAAGCTTTGAATGTTTGATGTTTTGTTTAGGAAGCTAGAATTATTCAGTATGTGTACGAATGTTCATTTGGGCATGTAGCTGATTAGTTACATGTATGATGTTGTTGTGATTGACCATACTCTTATGCTATGAATGTTCATTGAGTGAAATAATGTTCATGCCTACAACATATGGTTTGTGAAGCATAGTCATATGGTTAACCTAAATCTCCATTACTATGTATCCTGTCAATTGGCTTGTTATGCTTATGGAAAAGTATTTAACATGGTGATGAAGTTGTATGATTCTAACAACACAAGTTTATAACTAAGCTTGTGGTGACAGTATCATACACTTCATCACCATACTAACTTCATCATGAACTGTACAATCCAAGTGGCAGGTACATAGTGGTGGTTTTATGATGCTATGAGCACAAGTTTTAGATATGCACGAATAAGTTGTCTATTTGTTATAACATGTTAGACATACTTTTAAAGCTGAAAATGTTATGAATAAGTAAGGAATAGACATGCACGAATAAGTTGTCTACTTGATATTCTGTTTAGGAAGCTAGACTGATTGAGTATGTGTATGAATGTTCATTGGGCATGTAGCTGATTAGGAATACTCTTAAAGCTGAAAATGATGAACTTGCCTTATTCCTTTTTATTTTAACATGAGTTATGCTGATGAGATATGTTTATAATATATTTTCCACTTGGCTTGTTATCTGATTGAAACCATTCAGAATGGTGATGGGTTTTTGATGCTATCAGCATAAGTTATGAACTTGTGGCTAGAGCATCGCAGACTTCATCACTGTGCTCACTTTTCAGCGAGTACAATCCAAGCGACAAATATATTGTAAAGGGTTATTTATGTGCATTGTTATTAATGTTCATTTTGGCATGTAGCTGATTAGGCATACTCTTAAAGCTGAAAATGATGAACTTGCCTGATTCCTTTTTATTTTAACATGAGTTATGCTGATGAGATAGGTTTATAATATATCTTCCACTTGGCTTGTTATCTGATTGAAACCATTCAGAATGGTGATGGGTTTTCGATGCTATCAGCATAAGTTATGAACTTGTGGCTAGAGCATCGCAGACTTCATCACCGTGCTCACTTTTTAGCGAGTACAATCCAAGCGGCAAGTATATTGTAAAGGGTTATTTATGTGCATTGTTATTAATGTTCATTTTGGCATGTAGATATAAATTTCCATTGTGATATGAGAATACTCTTATACCTACGAGCTATACTGTATGTGTATATGTCTATGTATGAAGCATGTTGGCTTGTTTTATGTTCTGTTTAGGAAGTAGAACTGATTCAGTTTGTGTATGAATGTTCATTAGGCATGTAGCATGTTGTGTGTCACTTGAATATACATATGTTTTATATCAATTTAGGAATAGACATAAATGAATAAGTTGACTACTTGTTATAGCATGTTATGTGTCACTTGAATGTACATATGGCTACTTGAATAAGTTGTCTACTTTGTATTGCCTATCAAAAAAGGATAGCGTGCAAGGGGGGCATTATGATGTGACGTGCGAATAGCGTACAAGGGGGGCGTGATGCGCGAATAGCAACAAAAGGAGATTTGGATGCTAAAGAAACACTGGAGCTGGATGGATGGAGTGGAATATTGGAGGGGCATGGAGCCAACATTGAAGATCAGATTGATTACCAAGTAGATTTGTAATCAGTAATCATTCTGTTCTTCAAGAATGGCTCTATGCCCATCCAGTAGTCCACACCATCCAACTCAGTGTTTCTTTGGCATCCAAATCTCCTTTTTATTCGCATATCACGCCCCCCCTTGCATGCTTATGATGTGCAGATGGTAATCAAGGATATCTAGATGATGGACAACCATTAGAGTTAAATGGTGTCGAATATTGGAGGGGCATAGAGCCAACATTGAAGATCAGATTGATTGTCAAGTAGATTTGTAATCAGTAATCATTCTGTTCTTCAAGATTGGCTCTATGCCCATCCAGTAGTCCACACCATCCAACTCAATGGTTGTCCAATATCCAAATCTCCTTGCTATTTGCATATCACGTCCCCCTTTGTACGCTATTCGCACGTCACATCATAATGTCCCCCTTGCTTGCTATTTGCACATCATCATTCCCCTGCATGCTCTTCAGTTCATCTCCTAGCAGTTGCTACATAACCTGCCATGTTGCTGATGTATCGTTCAACAATTCGCTCTCGGCCAGGAAATGGCCCCTCAACGAAGGGCTCTATTAGCCGTCCATAAATATTCCACAACAGCTATAAAATGCATAGACAAATTAAATTAGACCCCACACATGAATAGATAAACTAGACCCCAAACATGAATAGATAAATTAGACCCCAAATGCATATATTTATAGCATCATCTTACCGTGGCAATACTATGAGAAGGGCGATCAAGTAGCTGGGGCATAGATACATGCCCCAAGGGACCGATATTAGGATGGTAAATTTTGGTCCTAAATATGACCTCCGAACAATAGTAATGTCATGAGTGTATTTGCATATATATGAACTGATTTCTGTGTGTTAATAAGTTCATGCATGTTCTTACAACTGGAGGTGTGGAGGGGAAATCGGCAGGGAAGTCTATGTGGACTATGAATACACCTCCTTCATAAGGGGTGTTTGGAGGGCCCTTCATCACGGTAGTCCATTGCCGACGGTCAGGACCTGCATATATATTGAAAAGCCACCTGGGTGCCTCAGACCGGAGTAGGGAAATCTGCAACTCAACACAACGATAGAGGTTCCTTATACGCATATCCATGCTCGATATAACTAGAGTAAGTATAGTGTTGGGTTGTGGACTCTTGAGAATTGTTAAACGCTTCATATTTATAATGTGGGTGGGTAAGTGAAGGGTCTCAGAAGGGAGAAAGGGTAAAACGAGATTAATTAGGTCTATCTGTATACGGTACATAATTAATGAGCATCAATTGGTTTTGCAGATATCAAGACTTGGGGATTCTAGACAATAATGACTTAGATATGCATGCAGATCAAGTTGGATTTGGCTTCCAATCAACACCATCGCGCCTCTTGAAAGATTGACATATTGTCAGATTTGGAGATGTACATTGCTTATTGTTTTTACCTTATTACATTCAGAAATTTGTCTAGTTCAAAAATAAACAGATTATGAGTATTAGTCTCCGATAAATTTAAAATCATTGATATACAGAAATTCTTGTTAATTTGATTATTGTTCATTACCAGATTCATTCGAACAAGAAGGCAAAGAGTGACATTTACGTTTAAAAAAATATCATCTAAACAACAATAAAAAGACATTAAAATAAAAGAATCTGTCATCTAAAATAAATATATTGACATGATTGATTAAGACTTATGCCATCTGATACAAGTTACTACGACAGAAATTATTATAAAAATTGTCACCACGAATACCAATATGCCAATTTCTCATATAGCTACTTGACATTTTTAATTATTAGTATGTCATGTGGTGACATTAAAGGTGACGTTAATAATAAAAAAGATGCATCGTAACAAGATTCATATGACAGTACGCAACTAGGCTGATGTCATGTATAGTATCTTCAAATGACAGAACCTAACCGTCGTCTGAAGGTGCAACAGACGGCAGCGAGCTCTATGACAGATTTATATCTCGCGGGACGACGGTTTTTAACCGTCGTTTGAAAAGGGTTTTGGCGTAGTGTGTTCAACGTCTAGAAGTCCAAACATTATGGAAAATATCTAGAATTTCCAGACGTTCTTCACCCACTCACACTGCGATGCGTGGGACCCACAGCCACATTAAGGGCGTATTCCAGTGTTCAAACTTTTTCCAGTGAGGGATTTTCACTTGAAATTTGTTAGTGTGGTCAAAATGCACAATCAATAAACCAAATTGATACCATTGTCTTTAATCTTGAACCAAATCGAAACAAAGAATTTTCAGAAATAAATTTTGAATGGACATAAATTTTTCATTTTCCATTCAAACTTAGTGTGTCTTATTTTAAACTTCTACATATCTAATTTCTACTACGAAATAAATCACATGATTTGGGGTTAATGAGAGAAAGTTATGATGATTCAAAGTTGACTGATCAAACATAATTTTAATCTGGAAATTATTGCATAATTTGATTTCTAATGGCAATTGATATGACTCTAACCATGTTGTGATGACCAATTATTAATTTGACCATGACTAATTTAGAGTTTTGTATCTCTCTTACTTCATAAGAAGAACATATATCTTAATGTTGGAAGATAATTAATTATTTAAAAATAAATGACTTCTCTTTTATTTAACTTAAATGGGTCGGATCGGGTTCTGTGATCCGTTTGAAATGTCTAACATGAAAATTGAAATGTAATGTGATATTGTTGTTCAAGTGATAAAAGTAAGATTGAACCATAAAAGGAGAAGAGAGTCACATGACTCTAAGAGTTTGTCATACACATTACCCGCCATATCACATTTCAAGTCTACCAACTCATTCAAATGCGTGAGGAATTTTCGATTTTATTTAAGTTTGTTAATTTCATAAAAATGTAAAATGAAGATTAACAATTAATGTAGCAAACACATTGATAAGTGCCCTCTTTAAGATTAGAAACACAGACTCCATTTCCATTCTTAAGCTGAAGACAACGTTGTTTGCAAGATGACAGACTGCATGCATTTGGGTCCATTACTTGATAGCACCTTCCTCTTCCTCCTCCTCCGATATCTCCTCCTGTTATCTCCATTGTTTCCGCTATATATAACAATTTAACATTTAATATTAGTTTACTTATTAAATAAGAATAGATATATGAAATTAATAACAGAGTTAATTTGCAGATATGTTATGTATACCTGAGGAAGCAAAGAGAACCAAAGCAAAGAGACAGCAAAATAAGTGGAAAGGCTTCTTCATGGCTCCAAATACTATAAACACATATATGTTGAGTTGAGGCCTTTTATATTGCAAAGAATGTACTAAATTAGGAAATATAGGAAAGTGTAGTGGCAGTGGGGAGTGCGCATGGTTTTGTGGGATATTAAACATAATAACAAGTTGAGTGAGTGAGATATGATGGGAAAGCATTTACATCTACTTCAACCACCACCACCACCACTTCTCTTGCTTTCAATTTTGCATTTGGATAATATATGGGTTGAAGATGTGCAAATTAAGATCCTATAAGTGATGCAATGATAAACATGATTAATTATAAGTCACAAGTTGAATATATATCCATTAAATATCGAATCATATATACAACCTGCATTTACTCTTTAGTTATCCAAAGCTATCAGCTGCAATAAGACAATACACTTGCTACTTATATAATATCTTATCTTATATGTAAAACGTGTCCAGAAAATTCTCAAAAAATTTCAGAACATGTAAAACGTTATTCTAAGAAACTTTAATTCTTGGATCGAAGCGAGATTTCTTACGGTTTAGTCTCAATAAAACTTTTTCCTTAATTTTATCCATTTTACATGCTTCAACAATTTGTTGGGTAAAAACTGTAAAGAATCTCGCTTTGAGCCAAGAATTAAAGTTTCTTAAAATAATGTTTTACATGTTTTAGAATTTTTTGATAATTTTCTGGACACGTGTTTTGTCCTATTTATGTTGTTCCAAATCAATGTACCATTTGTTCCAACATAATACTTATATTGTTCCAACAGAAAATTGTTTTATTTCTTTTCTTTAAAATATATTTTTTTGACATTTCTAACCTCGTTTTTCGAAAAATTTTATACTATTAGACTCGTCTAAATTAGACAGTCATTTTAAGATCCCTGAAGCTCAAGTAAAAAAAATTCCGGTGAACGAAATCCGAGTGGGCGTTTTTTGGCAAGAAAACAAGTGCCCAGCAAATTCTAAAAAAATTCCAAAAAATGTAAAACATTATTCTAAGAAACTTTAATTCTTGGATCAGATTGGGATTTCTTACGGTTTAGTCCCAATAAAACTTGTTCCTTAATTTTATCCATTTTACATGCTTCAACAATTTATTGGGTCAAAACTGTAAGGAATTTCGCTTTGAGCCAAGAATTAAAGTTTCTTAAAATGATGTTTTACATGTTTTTGAATTTTTTGATAATTTTCTGGGCACATTTTTGTCCTACTTACATTGTTCCAAATCAGTGTACCATTTGTTCCAACATAATACTTGCATTGTTCCAACAGAAAAATGTTTTATTTCTTTTCTTTAAAATACATTTTTCCGACATTTCTAACCTTGTTTTTCAAAAAATTTTATACTATTAGACTCATCTAAATTAGACGGTCATTTTAAGATCCTTGAAGCTCAAGTAAAAAAAATTTCGGTGAACGGAATCCGGGTGAACGTTTGCTGACGAGAAACAAAGTGCCCAGAAAATTCTCAAAAAATTCCAGAAAATGTAAAACATTATTCTAAGAAACTTTAATTCTTGGGTCGAAGCGGGATTTCTTACGGTATAGTCCCAACAAATTGTTGAAGCATGTAAAATGGATAAAATTAAGGAAAAAGTTTTATTGGGACTAAACTGTAAGAAATCCTGTTTCG
The DNA here is from genome assembly GCF_963576675.1 of Euphorbia lathyris. Lineage (NCBI taxonomy): Eukaryota > Viridiplantae > Streptophyta > Magnoliopsida > Malpighiales > Euphorbiaceae > Euphorbia > Euphorbia lathyris. Next base: position 88,887,576 of record NC_088911.1, on the reverse strand, counting down.
ACCCAAGAATTAAAGTTTCTTAGAATAATGTTTTACATTTTCTGAAATTTTTTGAGAATTTTCTGGGCACTTTTTTTCTCGCCGGAAAACGCACACCCGGATTCCGTTCACCGGAATTTTTTTTACTTGAGTTTCAGGGATCTTAAAATGACCGTCTAATTTAGACGAGTCTAATAGTATAAAAAATTTCGAAAAACGATGTTAGAGATATCAGAAAAATGTATTTTAAAGAAAAGAAATAAAACAATTTTCTCTATCATCTCTTTCATTTTATTTACCAATTTGCCACCTTGCCCTTTATAATTATAATTAAAACTACGTAGTTTTGTTATGTCACACAATAAGCTCATTGTCACAACTTAAGCCCTTGTCACGCTGGATCTCACCCATATATATATATATATATATATATATATGCCGCTCAAATTATCACACTATACAATTAGGACAGGCAGAACTGGAAAACCAAACTCTTTCATCATCTGACTCTAGCCGATTTCTGAGGTAGCAGTCGCAAGTAGACCAATATTCGGCCTCTATTGAGGAGCAAAAAACAGCCCTGTGTTTGCAGAAAACTAGGAAAAAGACATTATAAGCCCAAAAAAATGGTAAAACCATTAGTCGACTTCCGATTGTCTCCACCACATGTCAGCATGGTTGACTGATAGGCCCATTTTTGTCCATAAACGCCTCATAGGATTCAAGTACCTAAGAATTCTCTTCACTTCCATCCAATGAGATTTTCGAGGGGTATACATATATTGGGAGACTTTATTTAAAACAAAGGAAATATAAGGACGAGTAGAGGTTAAATACTGTAAACTACCGAATATACTGCAATGGAACCCCAGACCAGGAAGCAATTTCCTTAAGGTCGAACATAATTTCTCATTTGGATTTGTAGGGCTCGAAATGCCTTCCTATCCACAATATTTTACTTGTCAAGAATAAAATTATAACATTTAGTTTAATACGGTAACAAACCATTATCATTTGAATCCACTTCGATTCCAAAAAATAATGTAAATCACCCAAACTTGCTAATAGAGAAGGCAGATTCAAGAAACGACTAATTCCTGAATAATATTGTACTATTCCCAATTAAGAGTAAATCATTCACATATATAAGACATAAGAGGGTAATGGAACCTGGCTTGAAATAATAGAATGAGCTATTTGTGTTGGATCCTAGAATACCAAAGGAAACAACTTTGGGTGCTATTTTTTCATTGCACATCCTCGAGGTTGTCTTTAGAGTGTTCTATGCATCACTATAGTACATGACTCTCACTTGATGCCTCGATATCTACTAGAATTACTGCTTCCATTCCGTAAGTTAGAGTGAATGAGCTTTTCACAGGAGACTGTTCTGGGAGTGGTTCTCTAGCTCATGACACATTATATAGCTCATCGACCCATCTCTTTTTATGCTCATTCATCCTATTTTTTAGCTTGACCGTAATAGTACTAGTTGTGACTTTGGTCATGCCATTTGACATGATCTATTTGAAACTTTCGTACAACTTCTTTAGTGATAAAATTGATAGAGCTACGAGTGTCTACCAGTACAAGATCTACAAAGGGAAGAAAATAGACTAGAGAAAGTAATAAAAATATACTTGTGGTTTAGTTAATTTACAAAGTTAGACGGTGTATTTTGATAATTTGCAAAGTCAGCTTTTTAATTGCTCCAAATCGTTTGTAGGTTGGGCTAAAGCCAACATAGACGCTTTAGTTGCTTCGAGCAAGGCTGGCTATGGAGAGGTCTTTAGGGGTCATCAAGGATGCTCTTTAGGTTCATTTGATTTTCCTCTAGACTGCTCCTTAGTTCATATGGCAGAATTTCAGGCAGCAATGTTTACAGTTTCGGTTGCTCAATCTAAGGGCTGGAGCAGACTTTGGATTGAGAGTGATTCGTCCTATGTCATTCATCTTTTCTGCTCCCGAACCATGATTGTCCTCTAGACTCTTCGGACTGATTGGCAGAATTGTTTGGCCTCCATAGATAATAGGGAAATCGTGTATTCTCATGTCTTTCTGGAAGGAAAATCAGGTGGCCGATGCCCTCACGCCTTAGAGGCCTTGCAGTGGTAGGACTCGATGCCTAGTTTTTGTTCTCTCCTTATTAAGCATAATGCTATAGCCCGAGATTCATTTCACTTTTCCTAGTTCTTTGGATACTCTTGTACTTTCATTTTTTAATAATATTTGGGCTCGGATTGCTGCTTTTAGGCAACTTGGTTGAGATGACTAATGGCGGCCATCTCGTCCCTAGCTTCTAATTAAAAAAATTGTTCTAACTTGCTCCATTTTAAGTAAATAGTCACAACAATAATTTTTTTAAGCAATAACCGAGTTTGTAAATTGCAAAAAAGTATAGATCTCTATTTGTAAACTTTTAAACCATTAAATTGTCTTTAAAAATCAATCAAACCACATGGTTTAATTTTGTATTTTTCCTTTATTCAGTATTAGAGTGATTATAATTTTTTGTTTGTCCTTAATAAGGTCTCACGTTCAATTGTTATTAACAAAAGAAATTATTGTGAAGTGAAAGCTTTACATATTTAAAGGCCCTTCCGAACTTTAACAAAAACCTGGGGTTTGTTAACAATTTTCATCACTTCAAATTAATACATTAAGTGTTTATTGGTTTTAAACTTATTTGATAACATAACTTAAATGTTTTAGTCAAGTCACATAATCTCTTATTCTGATAAGTTAAAAAATTTAATTTTAAATTTAAATTTTTTTTTTGGTAGGAAGAGAAAAAAGACAAAAATTTTAAATTTTAAATGGAACATTATCGACTAATATTTTTAAATTCAGTATTTATTTTTAATATTTATCAAACAGTTATATCATTTAATACTTTAAACATTTATTTTTATTTTTTGGTAGGAAAGGAAAAGAAAAAAACAAAACAAAGCCGCCTAACCCGGGATCAGCCTAGGAAAGCTGACCCCCCACCAAATCATCCAAAACCAGGAACGAAATGAAGCATGGAGGAGAAGAAAAGGTTGAGATGCCCAACATTCTGGAATGACCTTCACTTGCGAGACGGTCCGCAACCCGATTTTGCTCCCTATAAATATGGCTGAAGCTGAGCAGATCAAAGGAAGAGCAAATCCTTCTAATTCCTTTGATTAAATTTTGGCTACTTAAGCAAATAGCATTACTCTTCGAGATCATCTTGATCGCTTCCAGGTTGTCAGATTCCACAAGAAGCTTCTTCATCCCTAGATTTTTAGCTAGCCTAAGGCCAGAAAAAATCCCCCAAAGCTCTGCAGAAAAGGACGAACCCATACCCAAATTCTGAGAGTAACCAGAAATCCAACCACCAGCGTCATCTCTCAGAACCCCTCCCGCGGCAATTCTCCCGTCCTTAAGACAAGAGCCATCAGTGTTCAGCTTAACCACCCCTTCGCTAGGTCTACACCAGCTTAAGAGATGGACCTATTTCCTTTGGATCGACCTAGCCAAAGGATCCTCAATGAAACTATCAACCAAGGAGCAAATCTTAGTGGAAAAGAACTAAAAAACATTAGGCACAACAACCGAATCTCCTCCAAAAATCTCCTCATTCCTCCATTTCCAAATCTGATGGAAAACCACCACAAATAAGAGAACACCATGCTTTAAATCAGCCAAAAGCTTACCATTAATCCCATCCACAAACCAATCAACCTCAAAGTGGGATAAAAAAGAAGACAACACCTTTATAGGGAGAACTTTCCTCCAAACCTCTCTGCTTTTCGTACAATCTCTGAGAGCATGGCACAAAGTTTCTTCATGACCACTGCATCTGCCACAAGCTCCAAAATCCACTAAATGCCTCCTTTTCATATCAGAATTAGTAAGCAATCTATTTTTAACCCTTAGCCACAGGAAGCTTCTAATACGGTAAGGCACTTTTAAGGTCCAAATCGTTTTCCACACCTCAGGGTACGAAGTATCCAACTCTTGATAGAAAGCCTGAAAAGCCGATTTACAAGAGAAAGCTCCGTTGTTTGTCAAAGACCAACAGTAACTATCCCTGTCTTCCTCCTTACTACTAATCTGAACTCCTCTAATTCTCAGGAGAGATTCCAGACTGAGGAAAGAATCAAACTTTGACCAAATCCACTCCCCCTCAGAATCCACCACATCTGCAATCTTCCAGTTCTGAATATCAAGAGGCGGTAAAGACTCACAAACTTCTAATAAAGGTTTTTTTACCAATCCAAGTATCCTTTCAAAAGCTAATAGATTTACCATTTCCCACATTCCACCCAATTCCTGAGCAAAATTCAGAGAAAACGGCACTAAGGCATTTCTAAAGAAAGGAACAATTAACAACTCTATCCTTAGGACCCCCAAAAACCTTATCCTTTCTATATTTACCGCATAAAATTTGAACCCAAAGAGCAGAAGGAAGTTGCCACATTCGCCACAGAAGTTTCATTAAAAGAACTTTATTATTATCTCTGGTTTTCCTAATGCCCAGACCTCCCAAATCCTTAGGTTGACAAACCTCATTCCAAGGCACCAGGTGAATCTTCCTCCCCTCCTCCGCTTCCCCCCCACAGGAACCGACGATTAATTTTATCAAGATCTTTGAGGACAGGTTCAGGAAGATGACAAGCCTGCATAATGTGATTAGGAGCCGCACAATTGACAGACTGCACCAGAGTAAGGCGACCCGCAAGTGAGAGAGTCTTAGCTTTCCAAATGGCACACTTCTTATTCGTTTTATCCAAAATATCCTTAAAATAAGCTTTCGAAACTCTATCACTATGGAGGGGAATACACAGATACTTCCCCAGAGAGTTAGTCAGCGGGATACCAGACAAAACACTCAATCTTTTGCAGGTACCATGATTCATATTCTTAGAACACATCATCCTGGACTTCTGGATATTAAGCTTTTGCCCAGAGGCATTGCAGAAACAATCCAGAATATCCATAACCATACTTAACTGCTCCTCGTTGCCTTCCACAAAGATCAAAACGTCATCAGCAAAGAACAAGTGGGTAACCTGGGGACAGAATTTATTGATGGACACCGGGTGGAATCTCCCATTACCAACAGCATCTTGGATCAGGTGAGTCAATCTTTCTATAGCAATAACAAAAAGGAAAGGAAACATTTATAATATTCAATTAGTACTTATTTTTTCGAAACTTAATTTTAAATTTTCTCAAACACTACTCCACTTATAATTTTGTTTAAGGAATTTTGATTGATTTTATCATGTTATATTGTCAATCCGTACCCAAGATTTTATAAGATAAATTGTCGGTTAGGGTTGATAATTGCTGAGATTTAGCATGATTTTAGGTTCGGAATAAATATAGATGATGATCATATCCTTCCCTAAATCCAGACCGAGATTAAGCACACACAAGCAACTTTCCCTGTTAAGCCACATGCAATCTAGCTAGCCTTTTTTTTCTTGAGTCAACTCTACTAACGACTTTAGCATCATTATTCACCACAATAGGGATAGAAATATTTTGAGACTCAAATTATTTGAAGTTATGGATCAACAATTTATTAATTTTTATACTTTTACATATTATATAACAATAGTCTCTACTAATTATTTAATATTAAGGTGTAAAAATACTCCTAATGTTAATAGCTATGAGTAGTTTTAACCTCAACGATTAAATTTTTTTTACCTCTAATATTGACAAATCGGGTCAATTCCAAAAATGATTTATCAAACTGTCTTCTCAGTAATGAATCTTATCATCTACACTTTATACGTGCATCATTTTATCACTCATTATTAATAGATCACGAACATATGAATAGATATGAAACAAAATTAATTTTTTTAACAAATGTATTTTGTACGAGTTGGATAAAAAAAATCCAAATATTTTATCGAATTTAACAATAGTATAATTCAATTCTATTATTAAATAAAAAAATGTGGATTTTTTTAAAACTAACTGATATGTAACTGGTGCAGAATAAAGAACAAAATAGATATGTTTTATAATAATTTTTTAAATTGACTCAACTTGCCACATGACTGTCAACGTTAAGAGTAAAATCGCATCAATTTAGACGTTAGAGCTAAATTGCTTATGGCTGTCAACGTTGGAGGTATTTTGTACCTTATCCCAACTATTTAGTTTCAGTGTTTTTAAAAATATTTATATAGTTCTTAAATTACGTTTATGTCAACTTTTTAATCTCTCATAAACTTTATGGATAAAATGAAAAAAAAAATTGAGAAATGATCAAAGTTAATAGGGTAAAAAGTAAGAAAAGTCACTGTAAGCTTTCACGTTTTGTCAAAATGGTACATATAGGTTTTTTTTATTCAAATAGGAATTGAGCTTTTCGTTTGCGACCAGGAGATGACTGCGATTTTTTGTTTTACTAAAAATAAGGATTTCAAAATTAAAATGAGTGGTGACGATCTTAATAAAATTGAAAATTTCAAAGAGTTGATAATATTCTAAACCACTTTAATTCTTCAACTTTTTAATTTTAAGGTCATTTAGATGTTGTTTGGTGAAAAAAAAGAAAATGAATGTTTAGACGGAGAAAGCTCCTAAAACGATGATTTTGAAAAATAAAAATTTTGATTCCATAGTAAATGTGTTAATAAACAACTTTAATTTTTAGAATTTTCCAATTTGAGATTGTTAATAGTCATTTTTATATATAGTATAAAAAACGATATTCGTTTTTAGCAAAACGAAAACCTCAGACTCTATTTGGAGAAAAAAAATTGCATGTACCAATTTTACAAATAGTAAAAGCACATGTTTTTTTACGCGTTTGATGATCTTATTGTGTTTATCATAGCGTGATTGGAGACCTTCAATAAGTGAACTAAACCATGTGTGTCTTTTGTTGTTAATAAAGCTAGTCAATCCATGCACCCAAGGCGGTAAAACATATACTACTCATCCACATAAAACCTTATAATGGAAATTAGTTTCCACGAAGCTCCACCTTTGCCATCATTGTCTCTCGTCAGTCCACTGAGGCGACTTATTGTGCTTTGGCTTCCATTGCCTCTGAGGTCATTTGACAAAATTTTCTACAATCGGCCGGGATCAGTACTGGTCCCGACCACTCAGATGATGCCATTTCAATCCAACTGTTGATGTGGTATCATTTGAATAGAAAGATCAATACAGGTCCCGGTCCACAATAGAATTTCTTGTTATTTGGCTCCAAATGTTAATATCTGAAATTGGGCTAATCTCATTTTTAGTGATCGTTCTAAACATTTAGAACTCGACTTTCACTTGGTCCAATGATAAGATTTGCAAGAAAGGACGACTGCGCGCATTTTACATAGCGCACTTTGGATCCAACAGTTGATATATTCACTAAACCCCTTTTCAAACCACGATTTCAACTGTTTGAGACAAGTTAATGCATGATTCATGACCATTAACTTGAAGGAGACTGTTAATAATTAATAATTTAACAAAAGTTTATTACTTTACATAAGTTGTTCAAAGGTTACAGAAATTTGTAAAGGTTTTATAGATTTTTCGTAAATTATTATCAATTTACGTAAAGTGGTTTGGTGAATAGAATTAAAATTATTTTTTATTAATAATCTACCAGAAATTTATTACATTACATAAATTGTACAAAGTTTACGGAAATTTATAAATGTTTTATAGATTTTCCGTAAAGTATTGTCAAGTTACGTAAAGTGGTTTGTTGGATAGAATTAAAATTATTTTTTATTAATAATTTAACAAAAGTTTATTACTTTACATAAGTTGTTCAAAGGTTACAGAAATTTGTAAAGGTTTTATAGATTTTTCATAAATTATTGTCAATTACGTAAAGTGGTTTGGTGGATAGAATTAAAATTATTTTTTTATTAATAATCTACCACAAATTTATTACATTACATAAATTGTACAAAGTTTACGGAAATTTGTAAACGTTTTATAGATTTTCCGTAAAGTATTGTCTATTTACGTAAAGTGGTTTAGTGGATATAATTAAAATTATTTTTTTATTAATAATTTAACAAAAAATAATTAATTTACGTAAAATTGTAGAAATGTTACGAAAATTTGTAAAGGTTTTATAGATTTTCCATAAAGTAGTGTTAATTTTCGTAAAGTGGTTTGGTGGATAGAATTAAAATTATTTTTTTATTAATAATCTACCACAAATTTATTACATTACATAAATTGTACAAAGTTTACGGAAATTTGTAAACGTTTTATAGATTTTCCATAAAGTATTGTCAATTTACGTAAAGTGATTTAGTGGATATAATTAAAATTATTTTTTTTATTAATAATTTAACAAAAAATAATTAATTTACATAAAATTGTAGAAATGTTACGGAAATTTGTAAAGGTTTTATAGATTTTCCGTAAAGTTGTGTCAATTTACGTAAAGTTGTTTGGTGGATAGAATTAAAATTATTTTTTATTAATAATTTACTAAAAATAATTAATTTCCGTAGAATTATACAAATGTTATGAAAATTTGTAAAGGTTTTATAGATTTTCCGTAAAGTAGTGTTAATTTTCGTAAAGTGGTTTGGTGGATAGAATTAAAATTATTTTTTTATTAATAATTTAACAAAAAATAATTAATTTACGTAAAATTATACAAATGTTACGGAAATTTGTAAAGGTTTTATAGATTTTCCGTAAAGTAGTGTCAATTTTCGTAAAGTGGTTTGGTGGATAGAATTAAAATTATTTTTTATTAATAATTTAACAAAAAATAATTAATTTACGCAAAATTATAGAAATGTTACGGAAATTTGTAAAGGTTTTATAGATTTTCCGTAAAGTAGTGTCTATTTATGTAAAGTTGTTTGGTGGATAGAATTAAAATTATTTTTTATTAATAATTTACCAAAAATAATTAATTTCCGTAGAATTATACAAATGTTACGGAAATTTGTAAAGGTTTTATAGATTTTCCGTAAAGTAGTGTCAATTTTCGTAAAGTGGTTTGGTGGATAGAATTAAAATTATTTTTATTAATAATTTACCAAAAATAATTAATTTCCCTAGAATTATATAAATGTTACGGAAATTTGTAAAGGTTTTATAGATTTTCCGTAAAGTAGTGTTAATTTTCGTAAAATGATATGTTGGATATAATTAAAATTATTTTTTATTAATAATTTAACAAAAAATCATTAATTTACAGAAAATTATAGAAATGTTACGGAAATTTGTAAAGGTTTTATAGATTTTCCGTAAAGTAGTGTTAATTTTCGTAAAATGGTTTGGTGGATATAATTAAAATTATTTTTTATTAATAATTTAACAAAAAATAATTAATTTACGTAAAATTATACAAATGTTACGGAAATTTGTAAAGGTTTTATAGATTTTCCGTAAAGTAGTGTCAATTTTCGTAAAGTGGTTTGGTGGATAGAATTAAAATTATTTTTTATTAATAATTTAACAAAAAATAATTAATTTACGCAAAATTATAGAAATGTTACGGAAATTTGTAAAGGTTTTATAGATTTTCCGTAAAGTAGTGTCTATTTATGTAAAGTTGTTTGGTGGATAGAATTAAAATTATTTTTTATTAATAATTTACCAAAAATAATTAATTTCCGTAGAATTATACAAATGTTACGGAAATTTGTAAAGGTTTTATAGATTTTCCGTAAAGTAGTGTCAATTTTCGTAAAGTGGTTTGGTGGATAGAATTAAAATTATTTTTATTAATAATTTACCAAAAATAATTAATTTCCCTAGAATTATATAAATGTTACGGAAATTTGTAAAGGTTTTATAGATTTTCCGTAAAGTAGTGTTAATTTTCGTAAAATGATATGTTGGATATAATTAAAATTATTTTTTATTAATAATTTAACAAAAAATCATTAATTTACAGAAAATTATAGAAATGTTACGGAAATTTGTAAAGGTTTTATAGATTTTCCGTAAAGTAGTGTTAATTTTCGTAAAATGGTTTGGTGGATATAATTAAAATTATTTTTTATTAATAATTTAACAAAAAATAATTAATTTACGAAAATTATAGAAATGTTACGAAAATTTGTAAAGGTTTTATAGATTTTCCGTAAAGTAGTGTTAATTTTTGTAAAGTGGTTTGGTGGATATAATTAAAATTATTTTTTTATTAATAATCTAACAAAAAATAATTAATTTACGGAAAATTATAGAAATGTTACGAAAATTTGTAAAAGTTTTTTAGATTTTCCGTAAAGTAGTGTTAATTTTCGTAAAGTAGTTTGATGGATATAATTAAAATTATTTTTTTATTAATAATTTAACAAAAAATAATTAATTTACGGAAAATTATAGAAATATTACGGAAATTTGTAAAGGTTTTTTAGATTTTCCGTAAGGTAGTGTCAATTTCCGTAAAGTGGTTTGGTGGATAGAATTCTTGTGTAACTTTAATTTTTCCTATTTAGTGGTAACTTGTAATAGCAGGTCAACTTTTAATATAATTTAATTTATTTTAAATTAATTTGACACATGTCGCAATACTATTCGTTATTGAAACAAAGTAATCCTACTTTGTTTTTAAAGGAAGTAACCATAGCGGACACCTTAAATTAGACTTTTGTATATCCATTTAAATATGCTATGTAGAAGAAAAGAAAAACTTTCCATTATTGTATGATTATATGTATAATATCCAATCCAAAATACAAATTAGACTGCACTAGCTCCTATTTTTGAGCTATATGCATAAAGAAAGTAACAACTTCAATAAAACATAAATTTTGAATGTGAAAAAATATTAATAAATAAAAATGGTTAGCTATATGTCCTTGAACAATACAAAAAGCTAGTCCTCAGACATGTAACTGTGTGATTTCAGTCTTCATCTATGTGAACTGATTTCGAGCAGAAAATGTCTGTCCAAACCTCCATGTAGAAGGAACAACATTGAAGAACTCAAGTGTTCTTCCATCAACCAAAGTGAGTTTAAACGACAACGTTTGAGTTCGAAGGTCTACATTGCTTTGCCAATTTGCTCCCCAGTTTCTGTGCATGGGCACCCATGACCTTGTTCTTGAACTTCTAATCCATGCAGCTTTAATATCACCACTTCCACCAACATTTGATACCATTATCAGATTGAAATTTGATTGTCCTCTCAATGTGAATCTAACTCCTCCCCTTCTTTTGCATCCCACCCTTCTATAGAGTATAGGGACAATGCCTTCATTGCCTTGTCTAGCAATCCTTAGAAAAGCAGGCATTGACATGTCAAAGTGGTGACGAGGAGGATCGCACCACCCTCCGTTATTGTTCGGAGGGCAGAAGTTTGTGGCGGTTATCGTCACAACTCCGCGGCGGAGACACCACTTAGGATCAGCCTTATAGTCACACATTAATTGGTAGCAACCACCACATGCCTCCCCGTTTCTAAAAAGTGCACCACTCACCGCGGCTGTTTCCACTCCGAACCCAGCATGAAATGTATTATCATATCCACATGCTCCTCCTGAAATTGTTATAAATCTTATTACATATTATATTAGATTTTCCTACCTAATTATTCAGTTACCTGTCATACCTAATATCATAATCAAATTTAGATCATGATCAATTCAATTAATCATGTTCTTTAGACTTTTAATAACTTCTCTGTGTAACAAAAATAAATAATTGAAAAGTAATCATGTTAATAAGCTTACCAAGGGTGCTGGGATTTTGATTGGCACCATAGAAAGTAGCATGAGCATTAAGCCAAGTGTTACCCTTAATCACCTGGAAGAAAGTAGCTAAAAATACCCAAACAAAAGGAATAACATTAATAATAATAGGTCCCATTTTTATACTTTTGCTTGCAAAACAATTGAAACAAAACGAAAACACAATAATCTTAGAACAATGTGCCTCCATTTTATACATATTTAGTACGCGCTTGTCGGTGATTAAAATTTGGTTTAAAAAAGAAAACTGGATCGAAATTTTGGAAAATACTATATGCTTAGTTTTTAAAATTAATGAAAAACGCGTTGATTACAGGTCCTATAAAGTACGAAAATACGTACGGTTTGAGAGGTGATAACAGAAAATATGGACATGAATTAGCAAAAGCATGTGCTGCTTATCTTCTTTTCAGCTCAGCTGTCGGTGTTTGTGTTTCTTATCCATAATTTTCATTAATCCTATAACCAGCAAACACGATTCAACATGTTCATGTACACCATCATATAATCATAACCAAAGTTGAATGAAAGTAAGTTTGCTTCTTGTTAGCATTATTCGAACTATGGCGGAATGATAATTATGTCCATAATAATAATGGGTCGAATCTATCTAAAGAGATAGAAGATTAGGGTTAGAATTTTATTCTAATCCTTAAACTATAAATAATAGATAGTTTAAACTATTTAAAATTTAGAGGCAAATCATTTGCCCCCACCAAACTCTCTCACTTTCTGCGTCATTCTCTTTTTCTATCTCAGTTGTTCGCTCTTAGGACTTATTGTTTGCATCTCCCGATTAACCTCAATGTGAGTGATTTTGGTTTAACTCGATTGTGGTGATCGGTTCTTCCGTTGTCATCTTCTCAATAGACTATTGCTCTACAAGAGGTGGCTTTAAACTCGTATTCGTATTTGGATTATTATGAGATAAGACTTTCACTAATATCAAAGCCACATGTTTCGGGTTCTGTCAATTCTTCCGCTAACATGAAGAAATTTGTTGTTCTATTCAATAAATCTAAAAGATAATACTTGTTTTGATTTTATTATTGGCGAAACTTGAGAAAGGAGATCAAGAATTGCAAAAAGACTTGCTATGTTGATGCAATTGAGTTTCATCTAGTTAAAATTAAGAAAAAAATACAAGAGTGTATATTTGTCGGTGCTTTAGCTCAAGCGCAAAAACACAACCATCTCTTCACTAAGTTGAATGAATCTTTTTCAGCACCAAAGCTTAGGTGTTTTCTTATTGAAAATTCGATTGGAGGAATGGTGAATTACGAAAGGTACATGATTGTTTTTATGGATCGATTGGACAAATTGTGTGTCACAACTTCCATGAGCCATTCTCAGATGAAGCTGAGGTCGAGAAAATTTCTTAGTACACCATAATACAAAAGAGAGTTCATTTTGTTTTTGAAGAATTTGCGTTTTGAAGTTGTGAAGATTGTCATAATTTGTATTCAATATGATTGTTTGATTTTGAGAATTGTTTGAAATTTGTTTAGTCAGTTTTCAAGTCGTTTATTTTTTAAACTATTAGTTAGTTTTTCGATTATCATATTATTAATTTTGGTTATTATGTTTTTTTTTTGTTCTATGAATATTTATTGTGCTTTATTATTTATTAATTAATTGTTTTAGAATGATTTATTGCGTGATCTTTAATATTATTTATGAATAAAATTAATTCAGATCGAATAATAAACTCAAAAGTCAATATTAAACCTTTATAAACTACCTCGTAATACGTTGCAAGATTAGTTATATGCGATAACTTAGTTCTTTGTGCAAAACTATCTAGTTAATCAAGTCATACATTAGAGTGTAAAGGGTAATTCAAGTCGTCTCCTTTTAGTCTCATTTTTTTAATTGAAATTAGTATGAAAACTTTATTAGTTAGATATAGGTTGTATAGAACTTGCATGTATTGAAATTTTACTTCTTACTCGTGCAATTAACATTCCATTGTAGATCAAGTTTGAACAATGGCCTTAACTAGAAAGTCTATAGTAGTTGAACTTCACAAATACCTAAAACTGATGAGGATAACTATATAGTATGGAGTATTAAAATCAATTATGTTGAACCCGAAGAAAGTACTATTGCTCAACATATAAGGGACAAAGACGCTTACTTGGCATGGAAAAAGAAGGATCTCATAGCCCATATAATCTTCGAAATGAAATGGATGGTGAATTTACTAAGCAATTCTGTAAGTATGAGAATTAAAAGGATATGTGGACCACTTTGAAGGAGAAACTCTGAGGTGTGTCTCTAATTAAGCTTTGTTCTATCATTACGAAATTTGATAATTACAAGAAGAAGGTTTCTCATACCATGAGGAAGCATCTAAGAGATGTGTCTAATATGATTAGTGAGCTTAGTGTAGCAGGTCACATGTTGATTGAGTAGCAGAAAGACAAAGTTGTTATACGCTCATTGCTGAATAGTTGGGAGCATATGAAGATGAATCGGACTCACATCTAAGGTGTCACAACCTTTTATGATGTTGTTTGCCTCCTTGAACTTGAGGAGGACCGCCTTGCATCAATCAAGATTAATATAGAGGCTCACTATGTGGGTTCACCTCAGCTAGAAGACATTCCAATGTTCAGGATAAGAAATGTCAAGGGGAAAGAACAAGCTAATAAGCCAAAGAAAGCAGAACAAAAAAGAGACAAGAGGTCTAAAAAGAGAAAGACGTTAAACATCTCATGTGTGAAGTGTTTCAACTGCCAAATTAAATGACATTATGCTAAAGAATTCACTACCCCTGAGGTATATTCAATTAACTCAATAGTGAATGAGATAAATGTATGCAATACTTTTCTTTTAACTGAATTGGATCCTTTATGCGTTGTTGATTCAGGTGCAACAGACCACGTGAAAAAGGATAGACATGCCTTCATCGAGTTCCGATGAATTCCAGTCGGATCAAGGTGGATCAATGTAGGAGACAACTCGAGAGTTGAAGGCCTAGGGATCAGATCATGTAGATTGAATCTTCGTGGTGGTCAGGCTCTTCTTCTACAATAATGTTAAGGATAGGCTTCAACTTTTACTTTAGCAATATTAGTTTGAAATTGTATTTGGATGCTAAATTTTATGGTTGTGGATATATTTCGAACGTTTTAAAATTTTAGATGTCAATTCAGATAATTGTAATGCTAAATTTTCCTGTAATAATTCATCTTCTTCTTCTATGAATGATAAGGATGTCATTTTATGGCATACTAGGCTAAACCATATTGCCCAAGATCGAATGAGTCGATTAGCCAAAGAGGATTTACTAGGTAGTTAAGAAAGATATAATTACTGCCTTATGAATCGTGCCTTAAGGGAAAAATGCATAACAAAAGCATTTGGAAAGGGTACTAGAGCAGAATTTCCTTTATAGTTAATTCATTTAGATGCTTGTAGTCCAATGAACGCGAGGGCTAAGCAGAGTGCCTATTATTTCATCACATTCATAGATGACTTATTAAGAATTAACTAGATATGAAGATTAAAGCTTTGAAAACATATCATGGTCAGGAATATCTCTCAGATGAATTCGAATCTTTATGGATGAACATCAATTGTCTATTCCATACATTTCGCAACAAAATGACGTTGCCAATAGGAGAAATAAAACTCTTCTCGATATGATTAGGTCAATGATGGATGAAGCAAACTTGCATATTTCCTATTCAAGAGATGTTTTGTTAACAACCACATATCTCATAAACCAAGTGCCCTCTAAGACTATCACCTCCACTCCAAACGAGTTATGGACATGTCTGCAAACCCGATTTAAGTATGCATTGGCAGCTTTTGGTGAGAAGCTATTGTAAACTCATTTTGATGATGATGATACTCTTGCTCCTTAGTTTTTTTGTGCTTGCTACTACTGAGTTGCATGACATGCATTATCCCCCCTCCCACATAAGGCATTTATGGATTGATTATGCTAGGTTTGTAAAAGGAATTTAAACAATTATGATGAATGTTGATCCTTCGTGAATAAATCAACCAATTGCAAGGCATTAGAAATTGGCATGAGTTTGATAAACTGTTTTTCTAATCATATGGCAGTCTATGTCTATGGTTTTGTTTTTTCATGGAATACTGGGTTTTAGGCGATATGAAGAGCGAGATATTTTCATAGAATAACAAAGCAATTGAAGGATGATTGATATGGAGATTATTCAACAAGTAAAGGAGCCAATGTAGCTCACAAGAAGAAACTTGCCATGGCCTTTTAGTCTACTTCAGATAAGGACCTAAATATCGTACTTTGCTATTTGGAACGCCAAGTGCCTCGCTTAAAAAACAACATAGCTACTTATTGATCTTCTAGTTTTTCGACATGTGGCCCAATCAGAGCCATATTTTTTTTTTGGATTTGAGGCTTATTGTTGTGAGGAGGAAACAAGGTAAATCTAGGCGTACACTTTATATACATGAGTGAGTACGAGATATTTCATATGTGTTACGGTTTACAAGATGTTGAGACAGTGTGTTGATTATGTAAAAGGCGAAATGTATATGCATATATAGACTTGAGAAAGAAAAGTGCATAAGTAATTTTATAACTATGAAAGACAAACATGTTTTCTAGAAGCATGCCTTTTTTTGCACCAATTCTGAAATTAAAAAGAAAATGGTGAGATAATATGAGTGAATAAACATGATTGGTTGGATTATGGATTGATGAGATGAAAGTGAGTTGATGGGATTACATTAACCACTGCAATCTCGATGCATCAACAACTGATTGTGAGAACCTGATGAAGGAAACACTACAAGAATTCAAGCTTGTTGCGACAATTTAATTTGTCAAAATAAGTTATATTTTTGTCATAAGAAACTTCTTGTTACAAAGTGTGTTGTCACCATCCTAGTCACAATAAGCCCGTCTTAATAAGTTTTTAGTGACAAAAATGTATTACCTCATAATTAGTTTTTAATTATTGTTACAACTATAATTTGTCATTAATCTAGCTATTATGACAAAATTTAAATAACCGTGAAATATGATTTATTGTGACTACATAATATAGTAAGAAAAATGTTACATACACACCCCCATACGCAAATGCCCATTGGGCTTGCAGCTTGTACAACACAGGCCCAACCCGCTAAATCGTAAATCTTATATTAATCTCTGACACACCTCCACATGCAAATGCCCATTGGGCTTACAGCGTGTACAACACAGGCCCAACCCGCCATGTGTTTTTAATTCTACAAATTTATGAGGTTGCCAGGACTCGAACCCTCGACCGATTGGTCCAAGCAACTCTAATATCATGTCATGGAACCGTTTGAACTAAAAGCTCAAGATGATTAAGGCTTAATCGTATATCTTATATTAATCTCTGACACATTCTAATCCCCAAATAAATATGAAAATTTGTAAATTGATTTCCGAAACAATAGATTAGTCTAATTTGATAAATATTACTGTCATAATTTAGTTTTGTTTTTTCATTTTTTTACTAATTGTAATTTTGTCATAATAAGTACATCAATTGCGAAAACAGTTATTTTATCGTATGAATGTTTCCTTACATCTTTATATATTTATGACAAAAATGACGTGACAATTTGTTTTTATCATAATATGTATTAAGTTCTACTTTCTTGTGATAAATATTTCGACAAAATATTTTTTTCTCAAGATTTCTTTTGGTTTTTTTTACCTTTTCTTACTAATTATTATTTGATCACAATAAATACATTAGTTGTGATAAAAAAATATTTTTACGTATGAATTTTTGTCACAACCTTATGTATTTATGACAAAAATGTGTGATAATTTTTTTTTGTCATAATATCGATTGACTGGTGCTTTATTGTGATAAATATTTGGACGAAACATTATTTTGTCATAATTTTGTTTGGAATTTTCACTTTTTTTACTGATTATTTTTTTGTCACAATAAGTACATTAATTGTGACAAAATTTATTTTGTCAGATGAATTTTCGTCACAATATTAGATATTTGTTGTAGTGAAAATAGGCAAACGTTTGGCAGCGGAAATATAAAAATTTTAACCTATTTCCTTAAACCAAGATCCGTTAATCGTTATTTCATACAAAGAAGGATAGAAGGAAATACCTTTTATGAAGAACTATCTACCGTTGCTAACGAAGTGCCCTCAACTCTAGTTCCGAGTTCATGAGCACAAAGAAAAACACAAGATCAAACAAGTTAGAATCTCAACCAGGAAAATAATCAAAGTAGATTGTCTCTAACAAATCAACACAAGATCAAAGAGAAAGAGAAAGAGATAAAATCAATCGAATGGAAGCAAGCGGTGTGATTCCGTCCTCTACTGTAGGGGGTCGAAATTCTCACTCTACGGGATGAGTAGGGTTGGCCAAAATTTTCAATAGAGGGGGTATAAATAACCTCTTGTATCTAAAGCCTAGTTAGATAGAATTAGGTTACCTATTAAGAGTTATATTCGGAATAATACTCTTATTATTATTATCTATAATTATATCTAAATATAAAGATAATATTAACCTATTTAATAGGATAATAATTAGAAGCAATTTAATCACAATAAACCTTCTAACTTAATTATCTTATAATTAATTTAATCCACAATTATAATCTAACACTACAAGAAAATTGCTTTTTGGTAACAAGTTTTGGCAACAACAGAAAATGTTGTTGCCAAAAGTGGACTTTAGCAACAATAAATTTTGTGTCGTTACTAAAGATTGTTGCTGTTAAAAAAAACTAGCCATACTGTTAAAAAATCCGGAATATAACAACTTTGGCAACAATACCTTTGTGCTGTAAATGAAAATCATTTTAACAACAATTATATGATGTTGCTGTAAATGAAAGAATTTACAGCAACGACTGTGTGTTGTTGCTTTAAATGAAAGCATTTATAACAACGACTAAGTGTTGTTGCTGTAAATTAAAGTATTTACAACAACGACATTATGTCATTGTTGTAAATGAAAGGGTTTATAGCAACGACTGCATGTCGTTGATGTAAATAAAAGCATTTACAACAACGAATATGTGTCGTTGCTGTGAGGAAAATATTTACAGCAACGACTACTTGTCGTTACTGTAAAACTCTCATTATAGCAACAATGGGAGTTGTTGTGTAAAAATTGTAGCAACGACTACTTGTCGTTACTGTAAAACTCTCATTATAGCAACAATGGGAGTTGTTGTGTAAAAATTGTATATTGTTTAGTAACAAAGAGGTCGTTGCAAATCAAAATTGTTAAAATTAAATTAATTCCCACATGTGTCCATACACATGAAATTCCCCCCACCCCCCCCCCCCCCCCCCCCTCTATATATGGGCCTTAGTGAACTAAGTTGGGCTTCCATCCATTAATTAATATCCATTCCTCTTTTTGGTTCCAAGTCTTATGTGTGACTCATTAGGTTCTTATTACTACTAGTCGTATACAACCATTAAATTAATTTTCCAAAATTACATTTAATCTTTGTATAACGGAATGAGTGCGAGGACTCTGATTGGCAGAACCGTAAACATTCCCCTAGAGCTATAAGAAGACAGGTTGATTCCGTCGTTGACCTTTCCGTATTAGTTACAGTATAATTCAATCCTTTATCAACTACATCCTTGAACAGAATCTTATGACTATGGATTATGTCAAGTCACATATAGCGAGACGTTCGTTTTACTTGTACAGGCCGAGTTAACTCTGAATAGATAGGTTAAGTGAAATCTCCATTTCAAGTTTTAAGCTATCGCCTTGCAAGGATTTAGAGTCAAGTCTTCCACAAGCGATCCTTGGACATATCTCCCATTTATCAGGAGTGACAAATGCTCAATCCAATGTTAACTATCCTGCAATTACTTCCTGTGATACCCAACTCTTGCCCGCACACACCCTAGAGTCATTCTGTTATGGATCGTGTTTGAACAGAGTCAAAGTATCACATTCCATAATCCAGAAGCACTAATTAACATTCCTTTGAGTCTGCGGATTACTACCTATTAATACCAATGTGATGAACATGTGACAAAGGATAAATCCATCCATCCTGTTATCTCAAGTCGGGTCTCCAATCCTAATGAACTTCTTCACTGGATTCATGTAACTGTCCAGATATCTGCATATCTGAAGCTTGTGAGATCAACTCTCTATCTCGACAGAAAACATTGTTACATGCAAGTCTCTACAGTATTATGTCAATCCCTATTCAAAACATATTACTTGACTTTGTGTGGTTTTAAGTTTATTAGTTTATTATAATGTTTTTCCTCACTTCATGCTTGTATGAACACTTTATAATCACTTTAAACAAACTTAGGTATTTCCTTTTATTAGACTTATTTAGTTCTTAAAAGTAATTGCCTTTATATAGTTTGGAAAACCATATCTTATTAAAATAAATGATATAAAGAACAATTCATTTACAGTTGGTTTATATCCTAGAATAATTGACTATAGGACATTAAACCCCAACTCCTGAAATAGTTGTTGTAAGCTTGTTTTGGTGATGGTGATGCTTTTGTTTCTAAGTTTCATGTGCTGATTACTATTGAGTTGCATGTCATTAATATTTGTTAAAGTGACTCATTGATTGCCCCCTAAATCCACTTTCAAAGAAATGGAAGATTTTGGACAAGTTAAAGTGTATATCACTTTAACCAAGTTGGGGAGCCAATAGATCGTTGTAAGAAAGTTCATGGGAACAATATATCATTTTAAGAAAGTTCATAGAGTCAATAGATCACTTTAAACAAGTTCAATGTTATATATGATATTTTCAAAGTATACGGGGTAGTTCCAGCTAGTTTCACCCTAGATCAATTATAAAAAAAAAAATTCAAATAAAAGAACTCCTAAAAATAAATTATTAACTTTGCAAATATAACACAACACATCAAAGCCAAAAATAAGTGTAAGATGAGATGAAGTCAAATACAACCCAATATGTGAAAACCTCTAATTTATCATCTAAAATAAAATACACACCTAGAATATCAAAATAAAACATGAAGAATAAAAAACACGGAGAAAGTTGCAGAACTAAAAACATAACGCCTCTTGAAAAACTAAGCTAATCGATCTTTTTCTTGGTTGGAAATAATGTTTTCTTTAGTGACTTCTTCACTGATTTTTTTTCTCATCTATCTATTTACTAAAATTCTTATTCTTCTTCCCAACAGACTCAATATCCTTCCTCACATCATTTTTCTCAGAAAATTCTTCTTCTACTCAGCATCCTACTTCTCCGCCAACTCTTTATTCTACCTATTAATGGACACATCACCCTTCAAAATATTTTCATTTTATCAATACTACTAAGAGGTATAGGAAAATTCATTTGGTCCAACTATAGAAGCAAAGATTTCTCTTCAGAATTCTCAGAAGTAGAAGACGTGGAACATTCTTCTTTATCCGAAGAACTATTAAATTTTACTTAGGCTTTGATTGGATTAGAGGTTTGGAAAAGTAATTAAAGGAAGGGTAGGGAAGGGGAAGGAGGGGGAGAGAGGGTATTACCCTCACCCTTATTTGGGAGAAAGGGAAGGGTTCATCAAAACCCTTCCAAACCCACCAATTTGGTGGGTTGAAAATCTATTAAAAACTTATTGATTTTGAACCCTTCAAAACCCTTCATTAACCCTTCAAAACCCTTACCCTCATATTTTTTAATCTTCCAAACAAGTGTTTCCACTGACCCTTCTCTACCCTCCCTTTAATTATCCTTCAAAACCTCTCATCCAATCAAAGTCTTACTTACTACCGAGAAAAAATGGTATGTAAGAAAACTTTTTAAAGGCAAGTGCAAAAATAATAGTAGTTACACACTGAAATTTAACCTTCAAGTGTGATTTTTTTTTTGAAAAAAAAAATTCTCCTAAAAAAATTAGGTGAGCATGCACTTTTGCTCAAATAATGATCAGGAAATTACATTTAACTAAATTCCATTTCTATTTTATCACCCCGTGCTTTTTTTAAAGATATCATAAACTCATACTTTTATCTTTTGTTTTGTCACATTCAATTAACTAACTCTATACTATAATCATATTTTGAGATTGTAAGAATTTGACACGGTTAGAATTTTTACTTTAATACGGGTTTTTACATAAAAACTATAATTATTTATAAAATTAAAATGAAATCATACTACTAAAATTAATTCTGAATATATCAGTATAAACTAAATATCATAAATAAAGTATGCGTTTATATAAATTTAAAAATTCTAAACCTCAATTCATAAATTCTAAACCCTCAAAAATATATTTTAGACCCTCAATTTATAAATACCAATCCTTAAAATATATTAAAAATAATAATTAATATGATTCAAATTATTTGTAAATAATTTTTAAAACTTGAATGTGAATGTAAATTTCCCAAATTTTTTTCTATGTAAATTTCCCATTGTAATTAACCCATGAATGGTTTACGTTGTGGCCCGGCCGTAATTTTCCAAGGCCCGGAACTCTAAGAGATAGAGATGTAATAGTTTCCATTCCATAATGGACTTACCTGCTCGAAGGCCCATGCGAGTCGGATGAGTATACATGTCATTTATCCTTACTTCTCCATTTTTGTATTTACTCAAAATTATGGAAAGAAGCCAATATTTTTATTTCCTTTCGAGCAATTACATAAAATAAATTTTAAAATATATGTTTGATAAATTTTGTTGTAAAAATCTCTCAAAACAACTTACAGTAAAACCTTGATAATGCATATTCTTAGGACCGGAAAAAAATATTCATTAAGCGAGATTATTTATTTATCGATAAATGAATAAATTATTCATTTATCGATAAATCAATATTTATTATTTAAAATGCATACATACAAGTTTGATCAAAAAATTATTCAGTCAATAATGAACAATGATGATGGAAATGATCCAGAGCCAGATGATAGTTGCGTTGTCGCAAATGTATCGTCAAAAGAGACCTTTCAAGCAATGGTCACATTAAACAACTATTTACTACAACATGAACAAAATATAACAGAAGTTGTGTTTGCACTACAAAAAGTTAAAGATGGTGTTCATTTTGGTTTAGGTGGAAAGAAAAAAAAAATCAACTATATATGCATTTTTTCAGAAGAAATTACTTCTAGTCGATTGATTGAAAGGTTTTGGTATATATATATATATATATATATATATATATATATATATATATATATATATATATATAGTGTATGTAATTCAATAATTATTAATTTATATTTTCATTGGACCCTTAAGGATTTAAATATATTTATTACTTAATGCATTTAGCGAGTTTATTACTTTAATCCATTGGCCCAAGTCAGGACCGAAAAAATTTATTATATAAACGAGGTTATTACTTTATCGAACATTCATTTATTGAGGTTTAATTGTATATGTTTTCTTTTAAAAAATATTTATGGAAAAATAACAAACTTTAGGTGTATTTTTGTGATTTTAAAATATTATAAACTTAATTTTGATTTTTTTGCGACGTCTAATTCTAATAATTTATATTTTAAAATTAATACAGTAAAGAGCCCTTTCATTTTTTTCTCTCTCTTCCATTGAAATCCATTAAACTGTTCGAAAACTTCTATCATACACCGACACTAATATATACTTAATCAATTAAAAGAGAAATATATACTTTACAAAAGATTATTGATATTAAAACGTAAATGTATACAAATAGCATTAATTAATTGGTATGTTGTATTATTCCAAGTTGAAAACCTTAACATGTATGCTGTATTACTTCCATTATAGAATTTCTATGAGATTGTTTTTATCCAAGTTGAAACCCTTAGCATGTATGTTGTTGAGGTGTTCAATTTTAACTTTTTTTTTTTTATTACGCATTAACAATATTGAATCTTTTAATTTTATTCAATTGAGCCCTAAAATTTATGATGTTAAACTATAAGCTTAATTATTATTTTCTATAGTTTATCAGTTCTACTCATGTACTTTTATAGTGCACTCTCATTTTTCTGTTGAAATAAAAAGTTCATTGGATTTTAATAATAAAATTGAACTGAAACTAAAATTGAGCTCAATAACACAAATATATGTAAATTTAAGAACCTTTTAATTCATCACTACAAATTTACAATATTTTCTTTAAAAAATCAATATTCAATGTAATAAAATTAAAAAAAAAATGAAGATTTAGTAAAGAAAATAATAATTGGACTGATAAGGTTGAAAATGGAGATGTTAATTTGGTCAATTCAATATATGTCATGGATGATATAAAAGTATGCAATTGATTAAAGTTTCCTCTTTATTTTTATATATTTTCTTTTTTTTTTTTTTTTTTTGAAGAAATATATTTTATTTTTTCTTAGTTTGAAAGAAACAAAATTGTCAATCCTGTTAGTAATAATTTGAGTATAGCATTGAATCCAAGCAAAGTGCCCAATAAGTCTTTTCTTTGGGGTCAGAAAGAAAAAGTGGCCAATTTTATTTTTTTTTTTTTTAAATCGTTTCTGAAAATATCAAATTCTAACTTGTTAAGCTTTTCATAACTTGTGAGATTTCAAACAAATGGCACTGATCAACTGATCCTTTATTTGCCAATACCAGGATTTTGATATTTGGAAAATCAAAATTAACACTATTTATTTTGGATATTCAAATTATAAAACAGAAATAAATAATATTGCAATAATATTATTAAAAATGAAATGCTACTATTCCTAAATTTTAAGTTAGGATCCGTTTGTTTTATCTATTGTTTGTTGTTGTTTGCTGTTATAGTTTGCCGTTTTTTGTTGGAAAAATTGTTTTTCCAAAAAAAAATGACTCTCTTTTTTTGTAAAACACTACTTTCCAGGGATAAAATGTATACATGAGGTCACTAACCATATAACTAAAGCTCTTCTTTTTAAAGTAAAAGTGCAAATAATAGCATGAAAATAAGCTACCAAACACCCCCTTAATCAAAAGTATCCTTAAGTTATATTTAGGGGATGTTTGTTTACTCAATTTTCACCTCAGGTTTGCCTTTTCATATTAAAAATGACAGTTTTGGATGTTTGCTTATGAGTTCATGTTTGTTTTTTAATACATGAAACATGGTTTTTTTTTAAACATGGAATCCCTGTTTTTACAACAGCAACAGAAAACAACCGATAAACCAAATGGACCCTTATCACTTTTGTAACACAATGTAATATAATCAAAGTTATAGTGATTTCATTGATTGACAAATTTTAAAAAAAAATACAATAAAATGTAAGCATAGAATTTTATGTACGCAATTGAAATCAATGAAAAAGGAAAACGCAAAAACGCAAAAAAATGTGCAAAAACACAAAAAAAATGAGAAAAAAAAAGAAAAAAATGTGACAAACGTGAAATGTCAATTTATAAGGGTTTTCTATTTTTCGTGTTTTTCATGTATTTTTTCTTCATTTTTAAGGGCCTAACCGGGCCTGTCACATAATTACTGTGTCCAAGCCCAACCAAGTCCGCACTATATTTACATCGGGCTCGGACCGGGCTGGGCCAAGCTAAAAGAACTAATTTCCAAGCCCAACCCGGCCCGGCCCAACTAATATCTTTGTATTTTTTAAAAATTAAAATTAAACTAAAAAATTATACTATAAATATAAATAACAAAATACAATAAACTAAATTTTAGAGGATTATTTCAATAAAAATCAATTAACGCAATCCTAAATAATAATAAAATATTTTTTTGATAGTAATAAATAAAATAGTAACAAAATATGTACATGTTCACCAATTCTAAAAAATATATGGTTTGAAAAATTTTATGTTGATGAAATTTAAAATTTTTACTTTTGGAATATAAAGTTTATTAAACTATAAAAGTTATTAAATTAAAATTATTATTAAAATTTCGGGCCGGACTGGGCTGGGCCTGGGTTTTGAGACAAATCTCAAGCCCAACCTACTCTATATGCGGGTCTAAGCGGGCTTGGGCCGGATCGAGCCTATTACGAAACATATACGTCTAAGCCCTGTCTTTGAAGAGCGGGCTTGGACGGGCTAGTGGGCTTTTGAACAGGTCTAGTATCCTGTAATGACCGTTGTAATATCTCATTACAATAGAGGCTCATTACCATGTTTGGTTAGTCATATCATTTTTTCGCAATGAAAGCACCATTACATCATTCAATTTTTCTTCACAAAATTATGTAACGGGCGTTACAAACAAAATCGGTATGAATCTCATTACAATTAGCTCTTAGTATATTTTTATTACTAATAACGAAATACGGAAAAACCATGAAAACATAAAAACCGAAAAAAATTTCTAGAGGGGGGCGATGACCTAGATACCATGGCGGCTTCTTCTTCTTCTTCGGTGGCCGATGCCTCACCGTATGCCATTGCCCATCTCTTTGATCGTACAGCATTCGAGAAATTCTCTAAGCTTGATTATGATGCTAAAAGGAAGAAAGGGGCTCCTTCCTCGACCCCGCCGTCTTTTGCAGATGCGGTCAAGGGCTCAATTTCTTCCACATCGATTCCGGCACCTTCTCAGCCAATTTTTTCCGAGGAAGGTGGATTCCGAGCAGTTCGTATTCAGCAGGATTTATACGAGGAAAGAATCAAATTGGTACAACACTCCGTTATTAGACAGGTCACGCTGAACAAAGGGGAAAAACCTTGGAGGCACGTAGACCTCAAGCAGAAATTGAATAAGGTATGGAAACGTAATTTGGATTGGCAATTGATCTCTCTAGGGAAAGGTTTTTATCAAATTATCATGCCGAATGAATGTGCCCTACAAGCTATTTGGGGGATTGGGGCTATTGCTTTGAAGCCCGATATTATCAGATTCTCACCCTGGACTCCGGGTTTCAACCCTGACTTGCATAAGAACACATCTGCTCAGGTATGGGTTCGTTTCTATAATTTGCCTTGGGAATTCTAGGATTCCAGGATCCTTGCTAGCATTGCCAGAGCAGTGGGTGTTCCATTTCGTTTTGATCAGAATATGGTTAATGGTGAATTTGGACACTACGCTAGAGTTTTAATTGATGTCGACCTATCAAGTGAGATTCAGTCTGAACTACGGATTGACACGGACAATCACAAATAGTGGGTTTATGTGGATTATAAGAATCTCTCTTCCATTTTTGGTACATGCTCCTCCATTGGACATTCATCAGCTTAGTGTCGGAGAAACCCTGGTACAATCAATCTGAACACCGCGAAGGCTAAAAAGCACGGTAATGTCAGTGCTGTTTGGCGCAAGGCCCCCTCGTCTGATATTGCGGATGAGCAAGCTGTGAAAGAGGGACAAGTTCTAGGGGAAATTGCCGACTGTGAAACAGGAGTCGACAGTTCGAACAAGTTGCAGATGATACTGCACAAGTCTGAGCAGCTGGGATATGAAGCTCGGATGGAGAATCCTGGTGATGATGCATTGCTAAATGAAGCTAGAACTGGTATAGAACCTGGGGAATTTGAGATTAACCGGCCGAGCACGCAAGATGTTGGAAACTTCCTTACTGAATCTATTGAATGGGATCAGCATCTTCTTCGAACCAAAAACAGAGATAACTGTGATGATAAGGAATACGCGGCTGAGGGAAGTGACTGGATTACCTCCAAGAAAAAGTCCAAGGCCAAATCTATCGACTCCCATATGAAGGGCCGGAATCGGTTATCTGTCAATTACACATGATTTGTCTGTATTGGAATGGTAGAGGGATCCAAAATTTGGGTACCCAAAGAACTCTAAAGCTTTTATGCAGAACAAATCATCCTGATTTGGTTTGCTTGTCAGAACCTATGGTTGATTTTGATAGAACTCCGAATCATTTCTGGCGGTCTCTTGGTCTCTAACTTATCTTCAGTAATGATTGTAATTCACTTTGGATCTTCTATAAAATTGGTTTCAGTAATTGCTTGCAAGCCATTGCAAATCACGAGCAGCACATCACGTGTTGCTACAGTTTGGGCTCTCAGGAGTATCATATCTCGTTTCTTTATGGAAGCAACTGTGCTATAAGGCGTCGTCTACTTTGGGAATCTATTCTAAGTATGGAAGGGAGCGAAAAGAGGCTAGTGATTGGTGATTTCAACATGGTTAGAGGGGCGCATGAGAAAAAAGGCAGACCTCCATCTCAAAGAAGCTGTAGGGAATTTAGAGAATTCATCAGCATGGGTGGTTACATAGAAGTGGAGAGTTGTGGCCTTTATTTCACCTGGTCAAATGGTAGGCTGGGGGATGACCATATTGAGTGCAAATTAGACAGAGTCCTCGTTAATGAGGCTTTTATTAACAGCTGGGATAGCATTCAGTGTTCGGATCTCCCTCAAAATAAATCGGATCACTGCCTGATACTTCTTGCCTGTAGAGCTAGAGCTGTTCGTATAGGAAGGTTCAAGTTCCTATCTATATGGACAACACATGATTCACTGCACAGTTTAGTCTCTGCGCATTGGTCTGCCTGCTCTACTTCCCTGCCCCCGGCTCAGCTGCTTTGCTATAAGCTTAAAACTCTTCGTCCTAAGCTCCGTGCCTGGAATCGTGAAGTGTTTGGAAGGGTGGAAAGTAACATTGATGCTGCTATGAAAAAGCTGGAGGAGGTTCAGCATCTCTGAGCAGGGGTTGAATGAAGCTAGTATGGTTCAGGAAGAGGAAGCTAAGCGTGATCTTAAGCTTCAATTACTCAAACAAGAGATGTTGAAACACCTTTCCACATAATTTTGATTTGACAAAATTGTTTAAGTATAAATTAGAATACATATTCTAAAACACACTAAGTTTAAATGCGTTGATTTATTCTACTAATGTGTTTGTTCAATGTTGAGTATAAATGTTATAAGTCATAAGGATTGGAAGGCCCAAGCCCAATACGGAAGCCAAGGCCCAAGTCAAACAACTCAGTACACTCGGCCCGCGTATGTCAAGACGTTGTCGTTTTGGACAAAAACGCAACTCAGCAAACGGAAGGATCTAGAAGACCTTCAGGAACAACTTCACAATGAAGCTGCTGAGTAGTCTCGACAAAGCGTACAAGACAGCAGACCGGCAGAGGAAAACTTCCAGACAAAGTGTTTCTTCTTTTAGCAAAGTTCAGACGACACAGTATGCTGTCCAGTTGACTTTACCATAAAAGGAGAGACCATCTGCTGTGCTGACCGAGGACAGAAGATACACGATTGTGATTGGCCAAGAGCTTTATGCAAGTCAGGATGACAACGACACATAGCTGTTTCCCTCCAACGGTTATTTCGAAATTCGAAATGACCGAATGACCAGACGTCTCTATAAATAGTGCCATCACAAGCTTCACAAGATACAGAACTTGATCAAGCCATTACGCTGTCCAAATCTCTACAAGTTCTGCAAGCAAGAAGCAAAGCAAAATTCTTATACTACATTTTCATATCTGTGTAAAAGTCTAGAGTGGTTGTTTTTCAATCATCTAAGGTGTTCTAGTAATTGTTGTTTAGGACAAAATCTTTATCATTTCTAGAAGTAGAAAGGAGAGGCTGGGTACTCGGTTTTAAGTACTCAGCGGAGAGATTAGGATTGAGTAGAAGTATAGAGGAAGGTACTCTTGTCATACTCAATTGCTGATATTGTAAAAGGTTTGAGGCTCTACCTTTAAAGAGCTCAGTAGAGGATTTGAAATCTCGGAAGTGTTCCGGGGACAGGACGTAGGCTTAGAAGAAGCCGAACCTGGATAAATCTGCTGAGTGAAGTTTTCTTAAACCTTAACTCCTTATTTATATTGCTTGCTTAAAACAAACTAAAACTGACCAAGTAAAAGAGGTCAAGCTGAGTTGTGCGCTACAAACGAGCAGGTTCAGGAATAGACTCTAAGTGCTATTTTCTGACCTAAGCAACGAAGCTGTCCTAGTCACTAGTTGACTAAGCCAGTGTCTTGCTGAGTGTTAAGTGCCGCTGTTTTATAAACTTCTCTTAAAGAAAATAAATCTGCCCAAATTATTTTAAAAAGGTAAAATAGTTCCTAACCCCCCCTTGGAACTATATTTGCAACCTTACAAGGGACCAACAAGTGGTATCAGAGCCTAAAAGCTCATTACTAAAGGTCTAACAACCTTGAGTTGATCCATACCATGGGCGAAAACAGCACTCGGTTTCTCCCTGGAAACCAGACAACTCAGATATTACTTGAGGGGCTGTCCATTACCAGGCCTCCCCTATTCTTCGGGTCAAACTATACCTTTTGGAAGAATAGGATGAAAAACTTCATTCAAGCCACAAACATGAGTGCCTGGCTATCTATAGTCCAAGGCCCGTTTGTACCTGTGAAAGTTGTTGATGGCCAGTCAGTTGTTAAAACTGAGGTTGAATGGACAGAGGATGATCTTAAGAAGCTTCAAAACCATGCTTCGGCTATCAATATGCTTCACTGTGCGCTCGATGCTGCAGAATATAACAAAATCTCAGGTTGTGAGTCGGCACAAGAGATCTGGAAAAAGCTGGAAGTCACCTACGAGGGAACAAACAAAGTAAAAGAATCCAAGGTGAATCAGCAGATGAGACTGTACGAGCTGTTCGAGATGAACAATGATGAGGGCATTTCAGACATGAATGCAAGGTTCACCAACATCATTAATGAGCTCAAGAGACTTGGGAAAATCTTCACTGAGGAAGAACAAGTCAAAAAGATACTCAGGAGTCTTCCAAAAGACTGGCAAGCAAAGAAGACAGCAGTTGAGGAAGCTCAGGATTTAACCACCTACAAATATGACGAACTCATCGGTTCATTGCTGACCCATGAGATATCAATGAAGAACTTTGAGGTGAAGGAAAAATCTGATGACAAGAAGTCACTTGTCATGAAGGCTGACTCCACTGACGGGAGTTCAACTGATGATGAGGAGATGGCTATGTTCACAAGAAAGATGAAGAGGCTATTCAGGAAGAACGACAAATATTCCAAAAATCCTTACAAAAAGTTTGATAAGTATAAGGCTGACTCAAGCGACAGCAAATACAAAAAGGACAGCTCAAAGCCCATTACATGCTTTGAGTGCCACCAAGATGGCCATATTAAGTCAAACTGCCCCACGCTGAGGAAAGACAAGGAAAGTGGGAAGAAGGCAATGGTGGCTACTTGGAGTAACAGTGATGAATCTTCATCAACAGAAACTGAGGCCACCGAGTCAGCGAAGATATGCTTCATGGCTGACGAACTTGCTGAGCCATGCATTTCTGAGCATGCTGACCAATCTGATAAGTCAGACAATGAAGAGCAATCCAATGAGGTAAGCCTGAGATGTGCCGAGAAGTAAAAAATGTGGTATATTGACAGCGCATGCTCAAGGCATATGACGGGTGATGAAACTCAATTCATCATGTTCGAACGTAAACGAGGAGGAAGCGTAAGTTTTGGAGATAACAAGAAGGGTAAGATAGTAGGCTCAGGAACCATCGGAGGTAATCCTACTATTGAATCTGTCTCCCTAGTCAGCGGACTCAAATATAACTTACTCAGCGTAGCTCAGCTATGTGACAATGGGAGAAAAGTTATATTTGATGCTACTGGATGTAAAATATACGAGGGTAAAACTAATGAGTTAGTTTTAACTGCCCCTCGGATAGATAATGTCTTTATGCTAGACTTAGAGAAAAAGTTTTCAAAAACTGTGTGCTTAGTAACAAATGAAGAAAATTCCTGGCTATGGCACAAGAGACTTGGTCATGTAAGCATGGACCTCCTGGCCAAACTAGCAAGAAAGCAATTGGTTGAGGGACTGCCTGAACTTAAATTCCAAAAAGATCAATTATGTCACGCTTGCCAAGTTGGAAAACAAACCAAACAATCTTTTCACAGTAAAAACATTGTCTCAACTAAACGTCCATTAGAATTACTACACTTGGATCTCTTTGGTCCAGTCCAGCCGCTGAGTCTGGGTGGAAGAAGATTTTCCTTGGTCATTGTAGATGATTTCTCTCGGTATACGTGGGTTATCTTGCTGACCAGCAAGGATGAGACCTTTGAGACATTTTCAAATTTGGTTAGAAAAATTGAAAATGAAAAGGACCTAAAATTAGCTCATATCCGTAGTGATAACGGTGGAGAATTCAAAAACCAAAAGTTTGTTGAATTCTGTGAAGCCAGCGGCATTGACCACAATTTTTCTGCTCCTAGAACACCTCAGCAAAATGGGGTTGTAGAAAGGAAGAACAGAACTCTGGTTGAAATAGCCAGGACAATGCTGGATGAGCATAGGCTTCCAAAGTATTTTTGGGGTGAGGCTTTTAACACAGCATGCTACATTCTTAATAGGGCTCTAGTTAGACATATACTCAAGAAAACCCCTTATGAACTTTGGAAAGGACGAAAGCCCAATATTGGATACTTTCGTGCCTTTGGCTGTAGATGTTTTATTTTAAATACCAAAGATAGCTTAGCAAAGTTTGATTCAAAAGCTGATGAAGCTATCTTTCTGGGTTACTCAACAAACAGCAAAGCATACAGAGTTTTTAATAAGCGAACTCAAGTTTTAAAAGAGTCAATACATGTAGAGTTCGATGAAACTGACCCTGCAGGTAGATACCAGCCGCTGACCGAAGATGATCCAAACTCAGTAACCATCCCTGACTCAGAACCAGCTACTGAGTCATTCACGAAAAGGCTGACCAAGAGTAAGAGTGAACATAAGATTACTTTTACTGACCCATCTACTTCTGCAGAGATTGTTGAAACAGGAACATCACAGGGCTACAGTCAGCAAGAAGGTATAGACTACGGTGAGACCTTTGCCCCAGTGGCAAGGCTGGAGGCAATTAGAATATTATGTGCATATGCATCTTACATGAATTTTAAATTATTCCAAATGGATGTCAAAAGTGCATTTCTTAATGGAGTTATAAACGAGGAGGTTTATGTAAATCAACCTCCAGGTTTTGAGGACCCTAAGTTCCCAAACCATGTTTACAAACTCAAAAAGGCTCTGTACGGCCTCAAACAAGCACCACGTGCTTGGTACGAGAGGCTGACCAGTTTCCTGCTGACTAGAAATTACGTCAGGGGCAAAGCTGATACAACCTTATTCATTAAGAAAAAGGGTAAAGATACCCTGCTGGCCCAAATTTATGTTGATGATATAATATTTGGTGCAACTAACGAATCAATGTGCAAGGAGTTTAGCAAACAAATGCAGACTGAGTTTGAAATGTCTATGATGGGAGAACTCAACTTCTTCCTCGGTCTTCAGATTAAACAAGGAAACAATGGCATCTTCATCAGTCAAGCAAAATATGCCAAGGAGATCTTAAAGAAATATGACTTGGAAAATTGCAAGCCAATATCCACTCCTATGGGCACTGACATTGTCCTCTGCGCTGATGAGAATGGTAAGCCAGTAGACAGCAAGTTATACCGAGGTATGATTGGCTCTTTACTTTACTTAACAGCAAGTAGACCGGACATTCAGTTCTCAGTATGTTATTATGCTAGATATCAAGCTAACCCTAAGGAATCCCATTACATAGCTGCAAAAATGATCCTTAGATATTTGCAAAGCTAAGTAAATGCAGGTCTGTGGTATCCAAATACTCATGACTTTACACTCATCGGATACACTGACGCTGACTATGGACGAGACAATCTGGAAAGAAAAAGCACCTCTGGAGGATGCCAATTCCTAGGAAGCTGTCTTGTATCTTGGTTCAGCAAGAAGCATGCGTCAGTAGCCCTGTCCACAACTGAAGCTGAGTACATTGCTGCTGGAAGCTGTGTTGCTCAAGTCCTTTGGATTAAGCAACAGCTTGAAGATTATGGTGTTCAAACAAAGACAATTGAAGTCAAATGCGACAACAAGAGTGCAATTGACCTCTCAAAGAACCCAATCCAGCACAGCAGGATGAAGCATGTCAGCATAAGACATCATTTCATCAGAGATCATGCACTTAAGAAAGAAATTAAGCTGACTTATGTCCCAACGGACGAACAGCTGGTGGATATCTTCACGAAGCCACTGGCTCGTGAGCAGTTCAGCATACTGAGAGAAGCAATTGGTATGTTTAATCCTCTTCAGTAAATTCCTGTGCTAAAAGAATATTGAATGCTAAGTGAATTACATGCTGAATGATTTATTGTTTGCTGAGTATCTCTTGAAACTATCTGAATATACAATACTGAGTAAACTTGCACACTGAGTAAATTAGTTTAGAACTTGAACTTAAAATCATCCTTAAATAATGCACTGACCTCTCAGAATATCAAACGCTTGACATACTAAATACTAAGTGATTAATCCGTTAGCATAAATTCCAAGCACGCGTATAACCTAGGATGACGTATTCGCCGTAATGTGTCATAAATGCAAGGATCCCTGTCGGTACATGATCCCAAGGCAACTGACACATGGATTTGGTTAAGATCCACACCGTTCAACTCGTCTATAAATCATGGGCAATTCCTCATCTTTTACTCCTTACGCTCAACAAATCTTTAAGGCTACGAACTCACCCAAATTTCTTTCTCTCAAATACCTCTATTCTCTCCATCTTAGAAGCATGACTAAGCTATCCTTCAACGTCTCCGGTGCCGGCCAAAATAAGTCCAGCTCCGATGAACCTTCACGAAACCCTTCCACCTCTAGCAAGGATAAAACTGATCAAAACTCTGAAAAAGAGAAAGCTGTGAAAATACGAACCTACTCCAAAGTCTTCGAAAGTGTTCTCGAATGGAAAGTTGAGCCCTCCAGATGGGTTTCTGAGCACTTCGTCCAACATGAACAACCGTTTGCCGAATGGATTGCAAAGAACGAATGGACTGGGCTGTTCTCCGTCAGAGATGAAACGTATCCTGACCTGGTAAGGGAGTTTTACCACAATCTCATGGTTGCCAATGACTCCCCTGACTATCTAAGCACTAAAGTAAAAGGAAAGACGATCTTCATCAACCCTCTGTACTTGGGAAATCTCCTCCAACTTAAAACTGAGGGAGTGAGGCTGAGGAAGTCTGGAGATCAGGACAAGACCGACTACGTCCATACTTTCTGCAAACCTGAGGGTCACTCAGGCGAGATCTCAGCATCTTCAATGGGACATCACCAAAAGATGGCTCACTACCTGCTGAGCTACTTCATTTACCCTAAGATAAACTGCACGACCTCAGCAACGAACTTTGAACAGTGCTTCATATGGCACATGCTGACGTACACCCCCATCAACATGCCCATCTTCCTAGTTGTTGGGTTCCTACGCAGCACGGGTACAATGAGGTTGGGATCAATCATTACCAGGATCCTCATCGACCACAAGATTGACCTTGAAGGCGAGGAATCTTTCTGAGGAACCGAAATCACAGCGGCCTCGCTGAGGGCACTGAAATATGGGCAGCCTTTGAAGAAAGGAAAAGCTGCTGCTGCTGCTGCTGGCCAAGCTGATCAGACTGCGGAGACTATAGCTGAGCCTAAGAAAGGGCAAAGAACTAAGGCCCCAGCTTCTCGCAAGAGAAAATCTGCTGAGACACTTAATGTTGTGTCTCCAGCAAAGAGACAGAGGTCAGCTGGAAAGTCAGCTGAGAAGAGAAGCAGGAAAGATGAGCCTAACACTGAGGCAGCTGCTGAGCTCCCTCAGAAGAAGCAGAAGTCTTCAACACTGGCCCCTCTCGACGTCATACCGACGGATTTTATTGTACCGAGTGATTCTCACTTCACTCAATGTCAAGGCACTGATGCTGGGGGAACTGAGGTCCAGTTAGATGACCACTTCATCTCCCAAGTTGAGGAAGAACTTGATGGAGATAATACTGAGGAAGAAGAAGAAGATGAGGAAACCAGCGGTCAGAATGACGCTGAGGATTCTGAAGAATATGCCAGCGAAATTGAAGCTGAGGACGCTGACGCTGGGTTAGCAGGTGGTGCTGTGCAGACTGACACTGAGTTGGCTGCGGGAGTTGAACAAGTTGAAGAGCAAGCTGACCAGATTCAGACTGAGCAAAAGGAACCTTCTCCTACTCACTCAATAGAACCTGCTCATCATACCACTCCACCACGAAGAAGGCGAAAACTGGTTAAGACCAGTGAGGTAATAGTCAGTGACCCTCCTGTGCAACCACCATCCATTCCTCAACTTGTCCTCTCCAAGACAACAAAGGATCCTTCTACCGTCCAATTAAAATTTTTCAAACGGCCCTCAACTTCCTCTACTACAACGCCGTTGGAAAAACAAGCCTCTGTTTCTTCTCAACAGGAACATGCCGAGCATAACACTTCAACCACTTCTACAAGTCAGGTTGAACCAAGCACTGCCCATGCTGTTTCCTCAAGCATAATGCTGCCTCCTCATCCCTCTGCCGTCAGCACAGACAGTGTTCGGGTTATGACCTCCATCATCAACAACCTCTCTGCTGATCAATCAAACTTACCTCCAACTCAAGTGCAGATTGAGCCAAGTCATCCAGTCACTGACCAGGGTATTCCTTTCACCCCACTTTCTTCTAGTCATACTGATGTACATCGGGATACCACTGAGTCCGGCAAAAAGCTCCTTGACTCAGTGCAAGCACTCCTCCACGATCTTCAACATTCCACTTCGCCTGCTGCTGGGTCTTCAATTCCTGCCGCAACTCAGCTCTCTCAAGTCACTCTACTTCTCAACGAAGTCAAGGGACTCAAGGATTTGCTGAATGTCGTCCTGTCATTACAAGCCCAACAAGCTAAGCAGGATTCCATTGCTAAGTTGGCAGAGATATAGCTGTCAACAATTCAACATCTGAACTCCCTCCATCAGCAAGTTCAGAAATTATCTGCTGTGAACACTGACTATGCCACTTCCTCAGAACTCAAGATGCTCTTTGCTCAGCCTCATACTGAGCAACTTAAGACAAATGAGCAAATGGTATCCTATAGTCAGTGCTCAGTCGAGAAAATTGGTGAGGCCATTCGGCTCCTTAATCTCAACAAGCAAGAGATGGATACTGACGCGTTGAAGCAGAATGAATTGCTGTCCCTCGCACAACAATCCTTCAACCATATCCGTCATAATAATATTCAACGTCATCATTATGACTCAGCACTCTTAAAAACCTTCCACCAAGTCTTTGCTGGTCTCACTGAAGCTCTCATTTGGCAAGCCAAAGCACAAGCCTTCAGTGTGAATATGCTCAGTGTTGCTGATCTTCATATACCAGTCGAAGTATCCGCTGATGGCGTTGGCATTTTTGATGGGGTAAATGAAAGTGCTGACAAACTCAAAGAGCTTTCACAAGAACTGACTCGCGCTATCTTAACCGATGCGTTTAAGCTCCCTGAAGTTGACAAAACGGGGGAGAAAGCGCAAGCTGCTAGAGCTCAGCATGAGCAACGTCAGTACAAGAGAAGTCAGTCACAGGGCAAGAAAAAGAAATAGTTAGGCTAGGTCTTAATTTTTGCTAATTTATTTCTTTTGATTTTTGCTAATTTATTTCTTTTGCTGTGCAACTGCTGACTTCTATCAATATATCATACTTCCTTCTCTTATTCAAATACTGAGTTATGATATATGATATTAAGTACTGAGTTATTATGTATCTTCGTTATATCAGCTATGCTTAACACTTATAATATTTATTGACTAAATTATATGCTGATAACATGTTTGACATCATACTATGATCTTATGATACATTCTGATAAAGAACTCATTGAACAATAATTTGCTCAGCGCGCTCTGTCACTATACATTACTTCCGCTGAATTCTGAGTAAAATAGAATATGACCCATAAGCTGACCTATACTTGAAATCTGATCTTAGACTTATTCAGTTAAACCTTAGAATGTTTAGAATAAAACTAAGTCAGTAGTTCAGTCCTTACGGGGGAGTTCACTTAATTAAAAAGGTCAACTATCATGGGGGAGCTCATACTGAGTTCCTTGCTGAACAGTTTTGCCAACATCAAAATGGGGGAGTTTGTTGAAACACCTTTCCACATAATTTTGATTTGACAAAATTGTTTAAGTATAAATTAGAATACATATTCTAAAACACACTAAGTTTAAATGCGTTGATTTATTCTACTAATGTGTTTGTTCAATGTTGAGTATAAATGTTATAAGTCATAAGGATTGGAAGGCCCAAGCCCAATACGGAAGCCAAGGCCCAAGTCAAACAACTCAGTACACTCGGCCCGCGTATGTCAAGATGTTGTCGTTTTGGACAAAAACGCAACTCAGCAAACGGAAGTATCTAGAAGACCTTCAGGAACAACTTCACAATGAAGCTGCTGAGTAGTCTCGACAAAGCGTACAAGACAGCAGACCGGCAGAGGAAAACTTCCAGACAAAGTGTTTCTTCTTTTAGCAAAGTTCAGACGACACAGTATGCTGTCCAGTTGACTTTACCATAAAAGGAGAGACCATCTGCTGTGCTGACCGAGGACAGAAGATACACGATTGTGATTGGCCAAGAGCTCTGTGCAAGTCAGGATGACAACGACACATAGCCGTTTCCCTCCAACGGTTATTTTGAAATTCGAAATGACCGAATGACCAGACGTCTCTATAAATAGTGCCATCACAAGCTTCACAAGATACAGAACTTGATCAAGCCATTACGCTGTCCAAATCTCTACAAGTTCTGCAAGCAAGAAGCAAAGCAAAATTCTTACACTACATTTTCATATCTGTGTAAAAGTCTAGAGTGGTTGTTTTTCAATCATCTAAGGTGTTCTAGCAATTGTTGTTTAGGACAAAATCTTTATCATTTCTAGAAGTAGAAAGGAGAGGCTGGGTACTCGATTTTAAGTACTCAGCGGAGAGATTAGGATTGAGTAGAAGTATAGAGGAAGGTACTCTTGTCATACTCAATTGCTGATATTTTAAAAGGTTTGAGGCTCTACCTTTAAAGAGCTTAGTAGAGGATTTGAAATCTCGGAAGTGTTCCGGGGACAGGACGTAGGCTTAGAAGAAGCCGAACCTGGATAAATCTGCTGAGTGAAGTTTTCTTAAACCTTAACTCCTTATTTATATTGCTTGCTTAAAACAAACTAAAACTGACCAAGTAAAAGAGGTCAAGCTGAGTTGTGCGCTACAAACGAGCAGGTTCAGGAATAGACTCTAAGTGCTATTTCCTGACCTAAGCAACGAAGCTGTCCTAGTCACTAGTTGACTAAGCCAGTGTCTTGCTGAGTGTTAAGTGCCGCTGTTTTATAAACTTCTCTTAAAGAAAAGAAATCTGCCCAAATTATTTTAAAAAGGTAAAATAGTTCCTAACCCCCCCTTGGAACTA
Source organism: Euphorbia lathyris (assembly GCF_963576675.1). Taxonomy (NCBI): domain Eukaryota; kingdom Viridiplantae; phylum Streptophyta; class Magnoliopsida; order Malpighiales; family Euphorbiaceae; genus Euphorbia; species Euphorbia lathyris. The sequence goes on along the minus strand of NC_088911.1, from coordinate 88,848,762 downwards.
TATTTGCAACCTTACAAGGGACCAACAAGAGATGCTTCTCCGAGACAAAGGCAGGGAGAAATGGCTTACAGCAGGAGATCGCAACTCCAAGTTTTTTCAGCAGTCTGCAAAGATTAAAAAGGTGCAAAACTCACTGTCTAGCCTCATGATTGATAACTCCATCGTGTCTGATGAGAGTGCGATTGTGCAACATATGGTTAATTACTACGAATCGCTCTTCACTAGGGATTTAAGGCATGTTAATTATGAAGCTATTAGCTCGGTAATTCCAAATGCGATGACTGACTCTGACAATGAGGATCTCACCAGGCCTCCGACGAATTCTGAGATCAATGATGCTGTGTTCAGTATGAATAGAGACATTTCGCGGGGACCGGATGGGTTTGGGGGGATTTCTTATCAGCATTGTTGGGATATTGTGGGTCCGGATGTGTGCAGGATGGTCCTCAGCTTCTTTGATTCTGGTTATATGCTCCCCGAAATGAATTTCAGCATCATTTTGCTGATTCCCACGGTTGAAGGCGCCAATGAGATTCAGCAATTCAGACCGGTTGCAATGGGGAACTTTAACTATAAGATTATCTCCAGAATTTTATTTGACAGAATTGCGCTTATTGCTTCTAGAATTATATGTGCAAATCAATTTGGGTTTATAGCTGGTAGAAGCATCCATTATTGCATAGCAGCGGCTTCTGAGGGTATCAACCTTCTTAAAAAGAAATGCTTTAGGGGCAACATGTCGCTGAAAATTGACATCAGAAAGGCGTTTGACACCTTGGACTGAAATTTTTTGTTAGCTGTTCTGGATTCCTTTGGCTTTTCGTTGAAATTCAGAAACTGGATTCTTGAGATTCTAAGATCACCTAGAATCTCAATTGCTATTGGAGGAGGCATCAAAGTTTCTTCAGCTGTTCATGTGGGGTTAGGCAAGGAGATCCGCTATCTTCCATCCTTTTTGGGCTTGCTGAGGATTTCCAGGGTAGATGGATCTCCAAATTGATTGATGAACGTAGATTTACGCCCATGAAATATACCAATAACTCTGTCTTTCCTTCTCATCTCCTCTATACTGATGACATGATGATAATTTTTCAAGCATCGTTAAGTAACATGAAGTGTATCAGAGACTTTTTCAGCTTCTATGAATCCTTATCTGGACAGGCTGTCAATTGGGATAAATCACACGCTTAGTTTGGCAATTTCATTACCACTAATCGGAAGAATTGGCTTGCTAACATATTAGGCATTCGGACTGGTTCACTTCCATTCAACTACCTTAGAGTTCCGCTGTTTCAAGGGGCGCCCAAATCCCGTTACCTGCAGCCGCTCATCTACAGGTTCCTTGGCAGATTTAATCTCTGGAAAGGTCAGTCCGTCTCTATTGCAGGTAGGATTACTTTAATTAAATCGTCATTGACGGGTGCCCTGGTGCACTCGTTCATGGTCTATAAGTGGCCCTGTGATCTAATTACATGGATTAACAAGGCTATCCGTAACTTCCTATGGACTGGTGATAGAGATAAAAGAAAATACATCATTGTATCTTGGGATATCTGCTGCATGAAAACTAGGCATGGTGATCTGGGTATAAAGGATCTTAAACGGTTTAATATGGCACTAATGGCTAAGCTCTGCTGGGATTTGCTGTAGGGTAATGGTTTCATCATCTCCTTGCTTAGAACAAGGTTCATGGATATCTCGGGTTTGGAGAAAAGGTTCATTACGAACTCCACCATTTGGTCTTCTTTGAAATCAATGTTTAATGCTGTAAAAAACGATGCTATTTGGTGGTTTGGTGAAACTTCCTATCTGAATTTCTGGACGACCAGATGGATAGTGCCGACTGTCGCGGATCAGATGGACATTCCAAGAAAAACATAGGCTTCTCTTTACAAACCTTTGCATGAGTTCAGGGACAACGACAGCTGGACTAACCTGCATTCCCTCCCTATTCATGTCCAGAATAATATCAGAGAAATTGCATGTTTTGGGGAAGATGACTGCTGCATATGGCAGCTTGCTGAATTCGGTGTCTTAACAGTCAGTGAGGTTTACGAGAATCTCCATCGCGGACATGTCACAAGCTGGAGTAAACTTTTTTGGAACCAGTTCATTCCTCCCAGGCGCGCTATTACGTGCTGGATGCTTCTGCACGGAAGGTTGGCGGTACACGAGCTGCTGCAATCTCGTGGGATCGCCCTGGCCCAGAGATGCGAATTTTGCAGGGAGGCGGGTGAGAGTTTGGAGCACCTGTTCTTCAACTGTCGAATTTCAGCGAACTTTTGGCGGATGGTTTGCGGTGCAAATTATGTGCAATGTCCGTTATTTAATGTCAGCGGCTTCTGTGATCAGATCATAGGGGCTTAGGTTAACAAAAACGCGAGAAAAAGATGGTATTTCTCTGTTGTTACTTGTATCTGGTACATTTGGTTTATCCGCAATAGAGCAATTTTTGAGCAAGATCTCCCTTCAATCCAAAACCTAAGCTACAATCTTATGCTGTTAATTAGGGAAGGAACCTTGAGTGGGTTTGAACGTCCACGCCCGCCTCCTGAACCGAATTACAGGGTTGTACGTTGGATACCCCCCCCCCCCCGATCAGTTGGCTGAAAGTCAACACGGATGGGGCCTCGGGATCGAATGGATGCACTGGGGCAGGAGGTATTTTTAGAAATCATCGTGGTTTTGTGCTGGGTTGCTTTGCGGCGCCCCTGCCGAATTCGAATGCTCATGTCACAGAGCTACAAGCGATTATCATGGCGGTGCATGAAGCCTGGGAGAGGAATTGGAGGAATCTGTGGATTGAGGCAGACTCTATGTATGCAGTTAATCTTCTTAAAAAGCTATCCCGGGAGGTGCCTTGGAGAGTCCAGAGGGATTGGTGCAGCTTTCTTCAGAAACTATCCTGGATGAATTGGAATGCTACTTACATTTTTAGGGAGGGGAACCAAGCAGCGGATCGTCTTGCTAGCATCGGTCAGAATGCAGATTCTCGGTTATGGTGGAGCTTACCTCCGGACTCTTGTCAGAGTTTTGTTTTTGATGATGTTTGTAACGTAGCGCACATTCGTTTTCTTTAGTTTTGTTTCTTTTTTTTTCCTTTAATTGTTTCATTTTTTTACTTCTCCCTTTGTATTATGTTTTCTTTTTATTAATAATATTCGGGTTGAGGGCTGTGTCGGGGGTTCCAACCTCGTTGGAATGTCTGACCTGCCCTCGCGTCCCAACTTTCATTGAAAAAAAAAATAAAAACCAAAAAAATATGAAAAAGTGAAAAAAACCGAAAACGAGAAAAAAATGCAAAAAACAGGAAAAGATGGAAAAAAAATATGAAAAACACAAAAACGGAAAAATGAGGAAAAACACGAAAACGGAAAAAATAGAAAAAGATGAGAAAAACAACGAAAAATTGAAAAATGGAAAATGGAAAAGGAAATGGAAAAAACATGAAAATACGAAAAATGCAAAGAGCGAGAAAAATGCAAAGAAAACATGTATTTAACTAATATAAACATACGTATTGTTCATGATAATTGCATTTTATGAATTTTATTAAAATTTGTCAATCAAACATGGTAATACAATCATTATTTCGTTCCGTTACATTACATATTTGATTACATTACAACCTTGATTACATTATATTGCATTACAACGTACCAAACGGACACTTAGATCAAGCATAATGAATTGAAAACATGAAAGGGAAATTCACTGACACCAACAGAATCTGAATATTATAAAGAAGGGAAAATGAAACAATGTTACCCATAAGACCATCCGAAGTATATCAATACTTCTTTCTCTCTTGGATATAAGATAACAAGGTTGTCTTATCCAAGTAAGAGTTCAGAACAAACTAATATCTCCATGACTTGTTTGAGATTAGAGGGAATGCATGTACTTATTTTTCTCTTTCAATAGATCTTCATTAATGACCTCCATTAACTGTATGTTCATGTTTTAGGAGGGGTTTTTTTTAACATACTTCTCCTTCACGAAGAAGAACTTATCTTTCCAGTTTTTAACTATAGAGATGTGGCCATAGAAAAGTTAAAACCCATCCAGCTTGCTGAAGGAGTAATGATTGCTTTTAGGCCAGACGGAGAGAGAAACCATGTGACTGAAGAGTTTATCGGAGATCGAAATGCTCAGCCTCTGACATACCCAGTAAAAAATCTAGAAGTTCCACCCAAGCGGTGGGATGGATTTGTGTTGGGCATAAGCCTATGTACTTTAGAACCTCAATAATGACCTCACGAAGGAAGTAGGAAACCCCATTTAGGATGAGAATAAAAAAGATGGAAAAATAGCTTGTCAGCAGGCGATGGGCTCTATTACTCTCTCTTTCTCTAGATCAGAATTGACTAGAGCATTAGAGTGTATTCGTCAGGAACTCGGCCAAGTGCTTTTTGCTTTGTAGGACATCCGTCCAAAACACAACACCCTTAATTTACCTATGTTATTTCGATGGAAGAACATAGATGGACCCTTACTAGCTTAGTTCAGATCCAAGACGGCACATAATTTCCTACCCTTTTATTATTACAGGCTTATTCTTACTTAAATTTTTAATCAATAGATGCTACCGAATTAAGCACATACTCTTTTCAAAAGGTGCATACTCTAAGTTTCGTTGAACTAGGGGGTGTGATCTTACTTAGCTAAGCGTTCACCTAGTTTTTTTCGTATGTTATATATGTCATCACATGCAAATACTATTTAAACCAACTTAAAATCTAAGCAGGAACTCTTCTCTATACGATGCATGCTTTCTTGTACCAAAAATAATCTTTCATAATTGTTTTGTCCAACATGGAAAATTGGGTTGGAATGGACACCCTATTATATAAAGCGTGCAGTTTGTTATCTTGGGAGTTTTCTTATAAAATGAGCGCAAATTTCCACAGCTGCAGATTTTTTTGGCAAAATCATGGCAGCTTTCGCCTGAGCAAAACATGGAATGTTAGCCTTATATTTATTCAAAATCCTCCACCATCAAGAAACTTACTAAATCAATCTCAACCAAAAATGGTGAACCAAACCATTTTCAATCCAAAATCAAGCCCAAACACCACAATCTTGGTTTTTACCTTAAAAAATCACTTAAATTTAATCAAATTTTCACCTCTAAAAGTGATTCATGAAGCATGGAATAGCTGCAAATGCCGAGGGTAAGTTTTCTAATTGTTATTAATGAGTTACGTTTTATTATATTTTCCATTTTATCATCATAATCATCTTATTTATAGCATTCACATTCTGTTCTCCATCAAGTTTTAAAGGAGTTTTTTAGGTTCTTAAAATCCGAAAGGATTTCTACCCATGAGATGGTAAGTGTTGCTTGGCAATAATAAGCGGTCTTATTTCTAGTAAAAAAGATCAAATAACCAAATAAAAAGCTCATTTTAATTAATTTCCTTTATTTATAATTTATTTAATTTATCGCAAGGTGTGAGTTTGGGATCAATGGATCCTAGTGCATGGATTTTACTATGTAAAATGTAGGAAATAAGCCTTTTGTGTGCAATATGTGCGCATTTACCTATTGTAAGTAGACGCCAATGTGAGGATCACAATATATAAAGTTTCAATGTTTTAGAACTAAACTCTGTTACTCTAGGGGTAGTGGGCGCACACTTACCTATAGTACCTCTAGTAAGCAAACTGTTAGGATTAATTGGATATATGGATCAAATTAATCTTATCCGTTCGAAATGGAACAGGTCATGCCTATTTTATGAGATGGAAGAGAATAGAGGTTTGGGCTCACTATGAATAGAAGCATCACCAAACCCTAATAACTAACCTAATCAACATAACCCTAGACAATCACAAGCAGATTGTGTGCCTCCTCCTTCATTCTCTGCGCCACCCCTCGCTCTCCATCAATCAATCTCCCTAACTTCTAGGCTGTGGATCATACTCTCTTCCCCGGCTAATCACCGCGTGGTTGATAGTTACCGGTGATACAAGATCGTGGTGATAGTTCCGCTTCCGTTGCTCAAAGATTATTTGGTTCTACGTTCAGGTATGTCCGAACCCAAATCTCTATTGGATTAGTTGTCGCTAATCCATTAATAAGCGTTCTTAACAAACGTTTATTATCTATAATTCTCATGTATTCTAGCATTTCTTACATTATTGAGAATGTGTATCTCATTTCCGGTTGAGCAATGTAATAATCAATTGAGTTGGATTTATTACTTTAATATAAATTGGTGTATGGGTTTGTACGTATAATTTATTTCATATGTTTATAATCACCTAAAATAATAATAAAAAAATTGCAAGGAATCGTAAAATAGTGTGAAGAACCTATTTTGAAATTATGAATCGGTTTAGTTAGGTTAACACCAGTTCATTTTCTAGGTTAATCCAAATGGTGGGTTTATAATTAAACAGTATTTAATACAAAATTCAATCATTAAAAGAAGTCCACTTTGAGCATTGAAATAAAGGCGATGGTTTTCAAAAAAAAAAAAATTTACAGGTTTTGATGTCCATATTTCTATTTGTAACTCAAAATCCAATTAGCAAATAGCAAAGAGATGAACACAACAAGAGAGGAGATTCACAATACAAATAGCATAATCTTTTTAGATGGCACTTACACGTCTTCATGTCTCTAATATCCACACCACATCATAGCCACGTTGCCACAAAAGAGACACATTTTTATAGATCACTATGAAAATTAAAGGAGCTAGCTAATTCTTCAAAATAAAAAATAAAAAAAATTGAAGGAATTGATAGAATAATCTCAAAATTACAGAGTCACAATTGACTTTATTTATATATATATATAGAGGAGAGATCAGCTGTGACACATTTTTTATGGTGTGACAAGCCTTATTGTATAATAAAGATCAATTTTGTAATTAACCAAAAAGAGGTTGCAAATTTGTAAATAAAAGGAAAGAGAAAATTGTTTTATTTTTTTTCTTTAAAATGAATTTTCGCAACTTTTCCAACCTTATTTTTCAAAAAAAATTATACCGTTGGAGTCGTCTTAATTAGACGGTCATTTTAAGATCCCATAAGCTCGGGTAAAAAATTTTCCGGTGAATGGAATTCGACGATCTGTTTTTCTGTAAGAAAAAAATATCCAGAAAATTTTCAAAAAATTCCAGAAAATTTAAAACATTATTCTGAGAAACTTTAATTCTTGACTCAAAATGAGATTCCTTACGGTTTAGTCCCAAATCAACGGAATCCGGCGGTTAGATGAGCGTTTTTCGATAAAAAAACTCGAAAGTGCCCAGAAAATTCTCACATAATTCCCGAAAATGTAAAACATTGGAAAAACTTTAATTCTTGAGTCGAAGTAGGATTTCTTACGGTTTAGTCCCAATAAAACGTTTTCCTTAATTTTATCCATTTTACATCCTTCAACAATTTATTGGATCAAAACCGTAAGAAATCCTGCTTTGGCCCAAGAATTAAAGTTTCTTAGAATAATGGTTTACATTTTCTGGAATGTTTTGAGAATTTTCTGGGTACCTTTTTTCTCGCCAAAAAATGCTCACCCGGATTCCGTTCACCGAAATTTTTTTCACTTGAGCTTCCGGGATCTTAAAATAACCGTCTAATTTAGACGAGTCTAATAGTATAAAAATTTTCGAAAAACGAGGTTAGAAATATCGGGAAAATGTATTTTAAAGAAAAGAAATAAAACATTTTTCTGTTGGAACAATATAAATATTATGTTGGAACAAATGATACATTGATTTGAAACAATGTAAGTAGGGAAAAAAAACGTGTCTATAAAGTTATCAAAAAATTCCAAAACATGTAAAACATCATTTTAAGAAACTTTAATTCTTGGCTCAAAGCGAGATTCCTTATAGTTTTGACCCAATAAATTGTTGAAGCATGTAAAATGGATAAAATTAAGGAACAAGTTTTATTGGGATTAAACCATAAGAAATCCCGTTTCGATCCAAAAATTAAAATTTCTTAGAATAATGTTTTACATTTTCTGCAATTTTTTGAGAATTTTCTGGACACTTTTTTTCTCGTCAGAAAACGCACACCCGGATTCCGTTCACCGGAATTTTTTTTACTTGAACTTCAGGGATCTTAAAATGACCGTCTAATTTAGACGAGTCTAATAGTATAAAATTTTTCGAAAAACGAGGTTAGAAATGTCGGAAAAATGTATTTTAAAGGAAAGAAATAAAACAATTTTCTGTTGGAACAATATAAGTATTATGTTGGAACAAATGATACACTGATTTGGAACAATGTAAGTAGGACAAAAAACGTGCCCAGAAAATTATCAAAAAATTTCAAAACATTTAAAACATCATTTTAAGAAACTGTAATTCTTGGCTCAAAGCGAGATTCCTTACAGTTTTGACCCAACAAATTGTTGAACCATGTAAAATGGATAAAATTAAGGAAAACGTTTTATTGGGACTAAACCGTAAGAAATCCCTCTTCGACCCAAGAATTAAAGTTTCTTAGAATAATGTTTTTCATGTTTTGGATTTTTTTGAGAATTTTGTGGGCACTTTGTTTCTCGCCGGAAAACGTCCACCCGGATTCCGTTCACCGGAAATTTTTTTACTTGAGCTTCAGGGATCTTAAAATGACCGTCTAATTTAGACGAGTCTAATAGTATAAAAATTTTCGAAAAACGATGTTAGAGATGTCGGGAAAATGTATTTTAAAGAAAAGAAATAAAACAATTTTCTCTATCCTCTCTTTCATTTTATTTACAAATTTGCCACCTTACCCTTTTTAATTATCATCAAAACTACGTAGTTTTGTTATGTCACACAATAAGCTCCTTGTCACACCATAACCCCTTGTCACACTGGATCTCACTCCTATATATATATATATATATATATATAAATTGCAGTATGATTTAAGCTAAAATAATAACAAGTACTATTTATCAATAAGATAATTTTGGCCTAACAGAGCTTTTAAGAAACGCGATGAACCATATCCGGCGATTTACGCATGGCGCGACCCCTACCCTCTCGTTCACCATAACACCCGCCGCAGAGACCTCCTAGCTCCGTCGCCGGTCCCGTTTCTCTCTCCGCCGCCGCCGGTAGTGGGAGGTTGCCTGTCCTTCCGGTGCTAATCGCGGCGCTTGTGGAGGTTTTGTTGTCGTACGGTTCTGATCGTGCGTGTTGAGGTTTTTCTTCCGTTTGTGTGAGTTCTTGGTCCCTGCTCCTGAAGCCGCCTCCATCGCCGCTCGCCGGTTTCTGCTGTGCTCTGGTCGCCGATCATTGGTCAAGAGCCGCCGTCGGTTTCGTTTTCAATCGGTCATTTCTGGCTCGCCTCTACCATTTAGGTAGCCGGGTTAGTTTCTTTCTCATTTCTTTGGATCTTGTTCTGGCCTCTTGGCTGTTTTCTGTTGGTTTGTGTTGGCTTGTGTGCTGGTGGTTGGCAGAATTTGTGTTGCTCTGTGGTTTTGTGGCTCCTGTTGGTTTGTGTTTGACTGGTGTGCTGGTGGTTTTCCAAATTTGTGTTGCTTGGTGGTGTGGCTGTTTTGAATCTGTTTCTGCAGGGTTTGGTTGCTCTTTTAGTGATTGGGTTTTGGTCTGTGTTTTGGCTGTTAGCATCTTGTCAGCCATGTGATTGGGCGTGGGGGAACTGTTTGTTTGGGGTGCTACTAGCTGCGTGTGAGTGCCCTGTTTGTTCTGACTGTCGGCTTGCTATCCCTTATTTCTGTTTCGAGTTTGTTACTAGTCATGGCTGGTGTGGAGAGGGCAATTGGCAACCTGGCGTTGTCAGATGGTGAGGAGGAAGCCCTAGACCTTAGTGGGCCATCATCCAACCCTATCGCTAAAAATGGAGGGCTAACCTTGATTGGCCGTTTCCTTACAGAACATTCTATTAATACTGTAGCCATGAAGACTAGAATGGCCACAATATGGAGACCAGGCAGGGGAGTGGCTATATCCGAACTATCCAATAATAAATATGTCTTTGAGTTTTACCATGCTATTGACTTGGCACGGGTAGTGGAAGGGGGCCCTTGGTCCTTTGATAATCATTTGCTTGTGGTTTCTCTCTGGAAAGATGAACCGTCACCGGACTTGGTGGACCTACATATTGCCGACTTTTGGGTTCAGATTTATGACTTGCCTATTGGGTCTATGTCGGAGGGAGTGGGTAAACAGATTGGGGACTTTATTGGTAGATTCCAGGCCTATGATATCAATAATAACATCGGGTTGCGTAGGCAATTTATGAGGCTAAGAGTCTCTATTGATGTGAGGAAGCCGTTAAAGCGGATGAAGAAAATCCGTAAGGGAAAAGAGGAGTGGGCTTATATTTCATTCAAATATGAGAGATTGAGTTCATTTTGCTATATATGCGGGCTGCTGGGCCATACTGATAGATTTTGTGATAAGATCTTCACCTTGAAACCTGAGGAGATCACTAGGGAGTGGGGGGACTGGTTGAAGGCCCCTGTACGCAGAGGCGGGGATGTGTTGAATGTGAAGTGGCTGAGAGAGCCGGGGAGTCAGGCTATGACCCTTAATTCTGGGAGTGGCCCCTCGTTGGGGAATACTATTGTAACTTTAAACGTAGGACAGTCTAGTGGAGGTAAGGAATCGGGGAAGGAGAACATTCCGGAGGGAAAGGAAGGGGCAAAGCAGAAGGGAAAATTAGATGTAGGGAAAGGGAATCCAATTATACAGCCAGTGCAGGAGGGGGAGATAGTGAATATGGCTGTGGATAGTGATGATGAGGGCCTTGAGTTGACAGACGATCGTAAGCGTAGGCATGCAGGCCCAGATTCGGTGTCGGTTCAGGCTATTGTGAATAAGCTACAGGGGAACGGGGATGCTCAGATCCTTAACATTTCGAAGGGGTCAGTTTCTACAAGCCAAGTAGATCTTTCTTCTTCTATTGACACAGAAACGGCGAGGTCTGCGGAGCAGGCCCGTCGAGGATTATGAATTGCTTAAGCTGGAACTGCCGGGGGTTGGGGAACGCCCGAGCAGTTCGGTCACTTGGTGAGCTTGTTAAGACAAGCAAGCCGGATATCGTTTTTCTGATTGAAATGTTGGTTTCAAGTTCCTGTATTGATGCTTTGAAGAGCAAGTTTGGTTTTGAAGGGTCTTTTACAGTTGATTGTAGAGGAAGGAGTGGGGGAATAGCTTTACTTTGGAGGAAGTCTGACATGGCTTCGGTGGTTTCCTTCTCTGACCATCATATTGAAGTTCAGATGCATGACACTGAGAAGGGAGATTGGAGGCTAGTAGGTTTCTATGGTCATTCTAACCGTGCCAACCATGTGTGGTCTTGGAGTCTCTTGACTCAATTGTGCTCTTGTTCGATTCTACCTTTACTGGTGATTGGAGACTTTAATTGTATTCTTTCGGCCTCTGAGAAGCTTGGGGGGTCAGGCTACCCTCAAGGGTTGATGCGCAGGTTTCAGGAAGCAGTGGAAGAGAATATGTTGATCGATCTTCCTACACAAGGGAGCCAATTCACGTGGGAGAGGAGTAGGGGGACTAGATTGTGGGTCAGGGAGAGGTTGGATAGGGCTATGGTTACCAGTGCTTGGGTGGACAGATTCCCAACTCATCGGCTTCGCACTCTGGTTTCTGCTTATTCTGATCATGCTCCGATTTTCTTAGAGATTGATAACCCGGTCAGTAGTGTGAGGCGAAGTCACTTTCGTTTTGAACAAGAGTGGCTTTCAGACCCTGAGTTTAGGGTTCTGGTGAGGTCTTGTTGGCTAAGCAGTAGCTGTCATAACCTTACTGCTACGCTGGCAGCCTGTGCCAGCAGCATGGAACAATGGGGGAAGAAGTATCAGATGAGGTTCAGGAAGCAAATTGAGGGTTGTAAGAGGAAGTTGGATACCCTTGTGGACAGCAGCGTTCCGGCTAATGTGGACAGATTCCTTCAGGCCAAAAGGGAGTTGACCACCCTTCTTGACGCTGAAGCTAGACATTGGCAACAAAGGGCAAAGAATTTCTGGCTACAGGAGGGGGACCAAAATACTAAGTTTTTCCATGCCTGTGTCAAAGCTAGAAAGCAGAGGAATACTATTCGTCATCTGAAGGATATGAATGGCCTGGTAGTAGAAGGAGAGTATGACATGGGGATTATTGCCAAGGCTTATTTCTCAGACATGTTTGCTGGCCCTAATAGCTCGTGTTATGATGCTGTGAATTCCCTTGCCCCTCTGGTTTCACCCGAAATGCAGGCAGACCTATGCTCGCCTTTTACTTTTGATGAATTCAAGACTGCCATGTTTCAAATGCACCCTGACAAATCCCCTGGCCCTGACGGTTTAAATCCGGGTTTCTTTCAACACTTTTGGGACCTCATTGGTCCTGAGATTGTTAATGCATGTAAGGGTTATCTAGAACGCAAAGAATTTCCCCCGCATTTAAATGACACGATAATTGTCCTTATCCCCAAAATTGACAGGCCTGAGGATATGAAAGACTTTCGCCCTATCTCCCTTTGCAATGTGCTGTACAAATTGATTGCCAAGGTCCTATCTAATAGGCTCAAACTTGTGTTACCTTACTTGGTATCTGAGACTCAATCTGCTTTTGTCCCTGGCAGGTCTATCTCTGACAGCATTATGGTGGCCTTTGAGTCATTACACTTTATGAAGAGAAAGAACAGGGGTAGAATTGGTGAGGTGGCTTTAAAATTGGATATTAGCAAGGCCTATGATAGGGTTGATTGGACCTTCCTGAGACTTGTCATGCAAAAATTAGGCTTTCCTGGGTTGTGGATTGATTGGATCATGCTGTGTATTTCTACTGTGGAATACTCTGTGTCGCTTAATGGTACATTTGTGGGGCCGATTACACCTAGTAGGGGGCTGAGACAAGGTGATCCTTTGTCGCCGTATTTATTTATACTGTGTGCTGAAGTATTATCTAAACTGATTACAAGGGCGTCGGAGGAGGGATCCCTCCACGGATGCCTTATCGCTAGGGGCGCGCCAACTATCACACATTTGTTTTTTGCAGATGACAGCTTCCTATTTTTCAGGGCCTCTATGGATGAGTGTAACAAAGTTGGGATGATCCTATCTGAGTATGAGGCAGCATCTAGGCAGGCTATCAACCTGCAAAAATCTGGGATTTTCTTTAGTCCAAATGTAGGCATGGATCTGCGAAATGAGGTATGTAATTCTCTTCGGGTTTTTCACCCTCTGGACACTAGTCGCTATTTGGGCCTCCCCTCACTAATTGGGAAGTCCAAAGTGGCGATCTTCAGTTTCCTCAAAGATAGACTAAGGAAGAGGTTGAATGCATGGACCTTTAGATTTCTCTCTGCGGCGGGTAAGGAAGTGCTAATTAAGGCAGTCGCGCAGGCTCTGCCAACTTTTTGTATGAGTGTCTTTAAACTGCCTAAATCCCTTTGCCTGGATTTGGAGAAGATAATGAATTCATTTTGGTGGGGTATGAAACCTGGGGGTAGGAGATCGATTCATTGGCAGAGTTGGGACAGGCTCTGCAGAGATAAGAGAGAGGGTGGCTTGGGTTTTAGGAACCTCCAAAAATTCAACCTGGCCTTATTAGGCAAACAGGCCTGGAAGTTAATGGTTAATCCAAATTCTTTAGTGGGTAGAATGTTCAAAGCTAAATATTTCCCTAGGGATCCCTTCTTTTCCTCCAAATTAGGCAATAATCCTAGTTTTGTTTGGGGGAGTGTTTGGAGAGCCATTGAGGTACTGAGACTGGGAGTTCGGTGGAGAATTGGGAATGGCAAGTCAATTTTCGTATGGAAAGACCCTTGGGTAAATACTACGGCTCCATTCAGGGTACAGGGTGATGATATTATGCAGCAGGATGATACAAAAGTGGCTGATTTGTTTATTCCTGGTAGGAAGTTGTGGGACAGAGGGAAGGTGGAGGATTTGTTGAATGAGGCAGATGCCAGAATTGTGTGTAGGATGGTGTTGCCAACTAGAGAAGTTGAGGATGGACCAATGTGGAATTTCACCAAAAATGGTATGTATACCAGTAAATCAGGCTATAAAGCTCTTTGTGATGATTCTGGTGGTATGATTCAGGATGACGGGTGGAGTAGAATTTGGAAGATGCACGTCCCCCCAAAAGTTAGAATGTTTGTCTGGAAGCTGGCCTCGGGATGTATGGCTACTAGACACAGATTGGCAGGGAGAGGGTTGCTAATCCCAACACAATGCCCTTTCTTTCACTCTGACACTGAGCATGATCACCACCTCTTTGTGGATTGTATATACGCCCAGGAATGTTGGAACCTATCCGGGATCAATACGGATGTATTCCAACCTGATTATCTAACGGGTTCTATTTTGCAGGTACTCTTGTCTAATGATGAAGACACCATAACCAAGATGGCCATGACATTTTGGGTTATTTGGAACCAAAGGAATCAGATAGTCTGGGAGAGCAAAGTCCAATTACCAGAAACGGCGATCTCTCTCGCGAAAAACTACCTTGCTGCTTGGCGCCAGTCCCAGTTGAAGAACCTGCCGTTTGCTGTCAGCCATCCGCCTATGGACTCAGCGGCTTACGCAGATGCCTTCAGCGCACAGCACCGTCTGATCCTCGGACCTCAGGTGGTTGTCCCGGCCCCTGTCCGCCACCCTGCGCAGCACCGTCCGCCTCCTTCCATTACTAACAACGCAACCGGAACAGTTGGCACGGCTGCCCATAGCCGCGAGCACACACTACGGCTGGTTGCGACACACGTACGAGATACTAGATGGTCTCGCCCCCCTCTTGGCTTCGTCAAATGCAATTGTGATGCAGCTACTTTTAAAGCTGAGGCCCGGAGTGGGGTGGGAGCCTTAATTAGATCATCAGATGGATCTTTTATGGCTTGTCGTAGTCACCTAATCCCAATTAATGAAGATATCAGGGAAGTTGAAGCATTAGCCCTACGGGAGGCAATGCACTGGTGTATTTATCTAAATTGTATTAACGTTTTGTTTGAGAGTGACTCGTTGATTGTGGTTAATAGCGTCAATTCGTCTGATCCAGACTTGTCAGTTTATGGGTCAATAATTCAGGATTGTAAGTCTTTGTTAAGTTGTCGACACGATTATAAAGTGTCTTTCTCTCCACGCATAGCGAACAGGGGGGCTCATGTCGTTGCACGACATGCCCTGTCCAATGCTAGCGAATTTGTGTCGTTTTCTGTCCCGGTTTGGTTACAGGAGACTATTGTTGCTGATTCGGTTTAAGGAATGAATATCATCTTTATTTCAGAAAAAAAAAAAAAAAAAGTACTATTTATCAATATAAAACATAAATGTAAGTCGCAAAGGATAATTTCCCTTAAAATCTATTGCATGTACTACAATTCAAATTCTATATCTTTAATTTAAAGTTTAATACATCATTCACTTAATTTTCGAAATGTTCTAACCCAAATTGAAACGTTTTTTAGACATTTTATACTAGGTTATTATGATATTTTAAAAATTGAAAGAGTAAATTAAACTTTTTAAACTAGTTCAAAAAAAAAGATATATTAAAACTTAATTTAATTTAAATAACCTGAGATTTTTCCAATACAATTGAATTTTAATTGGTAATCAGTTACTTGTATAATATAGTTTGGTATTAAATTATATGGGAAGAAAAAGGAAATGGTGGCATATATGATTGAACGGATAAAGTCGGTTACTTGTTTGGTCATACAAATACTACAAATACTGAAAAAGTGAATTGGTTATCCCCTTCCTTCTTAGAGCATCCTTAACAAACTTTGTTACTTACCACCTCCACATCATCAAAAATAACATCATCTAGTTATATGTCATTAGAGTGTCTTATTACTTCAAATTTTAATAGATCCCACTTATAATAAAACACTCTATATTTATTCAATTAATATATAATTAATAATTTTTCAAATTTTTATCTAACAATATATTTAATTCAATAATAATTATTCCTTTAAAAAATTAAATACTAATTATTAATGCCATAAAAATATTTATTTAACATAATAATTAATTTAATACATATTATTATTTCAATCAAATAAAATAAATAAATAATAATTATTAAATACATTAAAATTATGTGGGAGAAGTTGAGATAAAAATAATTACTTTTTATTTAAGATAAAAAATAATTTACTGATAAAATACAAATCTTAAAATATGTGAAAAATAAATAGAAATAAAATACTGTTAGTTTTATTTTGTTAAACCTGTGTGATATAAAAAAAAAACAAAAACAACAATAGTTACATAAAGTGGATTATAAAAAAAAGAAATTTAAATTAAGAAAAAGAAGACAAAAACCACCGTTTTTGGGCCTTGGAATTGAGGAAGGACAGACTTGCATATGAAATTTTGAGGTGTCAATACACGCGCCACATCTAGACCAATTAGCTTCCTGCGTGATCTTCAAAAACTGTTTTTGTCTTTTTTTATTGTTTATTTCCGGAAGATAAAAGGTTTGTAACCAATATAGGTTACAATGGTTGTTTGTAACTAATGTGTTCAAAGTAACATCTAAGTTATAAGCATTAGAGATGCTCTAACACTTTGATTATCTTATCCTTATTTGTTACAACAAAATTAGCTTTCTGTTTGAGATGACATACTTATAACTAATCCTAAAGACTTCACTGTCAATCTAATTTAATCATTAATTATATTTACCTAAATATCAAACTCAATTATTCCAAGCAATTCTTATACTATGATTTGGGGCTTCAAACCCCTTTAATTGGTAACAACAGTGAATACATAACTTTTGCATATATATCTACACTCTCAACTTTAATCTTTCCGATACAAATGAGGCAAGACTATTCTTGATAAAGGTAATTATAATAAGAGTACCCTCAATCTCACTTGTCTCTGTCTCTCAGATTTGGAATTCAAGTCTTAATGTATACTTTAATGAAGATATTATCCATTTAAATCATGTATGATGTGTCTTCAACCCATTAAACAAATTTTATATATATATAAACTCAATTATTTTTGCTTTTCATTACCTTTTCTTTTCCCAAGTTCCACTCTGTTTTTAATTCTTTTCAAGTTTCAACTAACTTTTCAAATTAACGGACATCTTTTATAACAATAGATATTTCTGAATATTTTAACAAATTTAATATAAAATTACAATTATATATATATATATATATATAGGGATAAGGTATAAAATACCCGTAACGTTCTCTATATATACAGGCCTGTTCCTGAGCCTGGGCAGGAGGGGCGTCTGTCCAGGGCCCAAACATAGTAATAGGCTTTCAATTTTACTTAGATTAAAAAAAAAGATACATAATTATTGGGTAAGTTAAATAGTAGTCGTGATTAGACTAATTATTTACAACTATCCAATATTTTGAAAAGAATTTCTTAAAATGTCAAGTACATAAAAACTAAAAGTGGTTTTAGCAATATCAGCATTTGAAATTCTTGAATTTGTCAAAACAGTAAATTGTTATCCAAATATTTTAATTGTTTTTCGAATCCTCTTAACTATACTAGTGACTGTTGCATTAGTTTTTTGAAATTAAAATTATTGAAAAGTTATTGGGATCACAAATGATATGATCCGTGGCTAGTGTGTATAATCCATGCCTACTTAGCTGAATCACAAATGATGTGCTTGGAATCATTTATAATCCATGGCCTACTCAGACTGTGTAAAACCAGTGATAGAATAGGAGTATTGGTTGGTTGGAAGGAAGTAAGGAGGAAATTGAAAATAATAAAAAAAAAATTTAAAGATCTCATACTATATTTTTCCAAAAAGAAAAGTTCTTTTTACCCATATATGTTGAGAATACGGAGGAGTGGGAAAATCAAGACCTCATCAAATAATGTGAATAAATCTCTTGATTTTTACTTCAGCATATTTCGCTTTCTTGTGAAGGAAGCGACCAGATCTTTATAAATTATTCAAAATAATCAGAAATTCAAATTAATTCAAAAGATATTGCAATTCAGTTGAAGTTTCCATTGAAAAGTATGCAGACCGAAACTTCCCAATGAGAGTCAAAATTTTAAGAGAAAATATAAAAATAAATCCTTATGGCTTGGTTAATTTGCAAAGACAGTCCTCAGGGTCGGCCCTAGGCATAGACCCGAGATGCGCCAGGCTAGGGCCCAGGGCTGGAGGGGGCCCAAAAAAAAATTTAGCCTTATATATGAAATTTATTTTTTTTTTAATATAAATAATGACAAAATTATATAGGAGGGTCTATTTCTTTCCGAAACTCCGTTGATAAAAAAAAATTAAAAGACATATTTTATTATGTATAAAATTTTTATTATTAAAGGGGCGTTTCAGCGTGGAACCGGTGTCAGCCCCACGATTAGGCAGCGACATCATGGCACGGTACATCCTGACCCGTCAATTGCAGATCAACGGCGTCAGCAACCGGACTCAGTAGGTCCATCACGACTAATCCCGCAGGTATTAACCAGACTCTCCTTTCCTATTTTTGTTCCCTCTCCGAAATGGAAGCCCCCAGCGTTAGGTTCAATTAAATGTAATGTTGACGGGGCGTTGTTCATGGAGAAGGGGTGTTGTGGGATGGGAGCAATGGTCAGGGATGCAATGGGAGCATTTTTATTCTGTAGCAGCAGCTGTGTCACAGGTTCCAGGGAGCCTCGAGTGGTCGAGGCATTAGCATTAAGAACTAGTATGATTTGGTTGATGGCTTTGCATTACACACATGTTGAATTTGAGTCAGATGCGAAAGTTGTTGTGGATGCGATTCTGTCAAGCAAAAGAGACATCTCAGAGTTTGGATCTCTTATTCATGATTGTCGATTTATTCTAGGATCCAATCCCGTTTTTAAATTGTCATTTATTCCTCGTTTAGCGAATAGGGCTCTCATTTGGTAGCTAGGCAGGCCTATTCCAATGCTAGCGATTTTGTATCTTCCGAAGTGCCGGAATAGTTGTTAAACACTATTATTGAGGATGCGAATCCTACTGTTTTATGAGATTTCCGATTTTTGGGTTAAAAAAAAAAAGGGACATTTATTACTTATTTTGCCTAGAACCTCTAAATTGTCAGGACCGACCCTAACAGTCCTAGTGATTTAAAAGTATAAAAAAGGGTTCTGCTCTGTGAAATTTTCAGTCAATTTTTTCAGTTAATTTATAAAGTCCAGAATTACATTTTGGATAATTTGCAATATTTGCTTCAGATCGTTCTCTTTTTGGAGTAAATAGCCATAACAATAATTTTTAACAGAATAATTGAGTTTGTAAACTGCACAAAGTATATAATTTTTATTTGCAAACTTTTAAACCACAGACTGTTTTTGCAAATCGGATAAAGCAATTAAAAAGACTGACTTTACACATTAACTAAAACACAAGTATTTTTTAACTTATAATTAACTCATATATCCTTTAAATCCAAATTTAAATTTCACAAAGCAGGAAACTCTCGTTTGCAAAATTTAATGTATAGGTATTTCATAGGTTAACGTTATGGTAGTTAGGGCTGTAATCGAGCCGAGCCGAGCCGAGCTTTGATCTGTTCAAGCTCGGCTCGCTATAAAATTAACGAGCTCGAACCCGAGCCGAGCTTGCTATAAAATTAACGAGCCGAGCTTTGGCTTGCTCAATGAGCTTGAACCGAGCTTCGAGCTTGTTTCGAGCCCAAAATCCTCTTTTGGACTTGGTTCATTAAGAAAATTATCTAACCATGAATTGTTTGTGAGTAAATTGTTAATTATATTTGTGAAGTTTGCTCGCAAATAACTCTTTAATTGTGTACATAAACAAGCAAAGTTCGTGAATAAATAAACAAGATGCTTATAAATAGTTCGTCTATTATTCATTTATTATGTTTGTGAACGAACTCATCTAATAGCAAATGAAATAATATTAATTTTAGATATTTGTGAACTAACACAAAACTATATAGTTTTCTACAAAACTAAAATTTGTTCATAAATGTTCTAATCGAGCCTGCTCGCGAGCTTTCGAACCGAGCTTTGACCTGCTCAAGCTTGGCTCGTTTATGAACCGAGCCAGTAAATCATGTTCACGAGCGGCTCGTTTACAAATCGAACCGAGCTTTTATCGAGCCGATCACCGAACCGCTCATGAACGGCTCTGTTCATTTACAGGCCCAATGGTAGTAACTAAAGAATGAAAAGGGCGAGAAAAACTATGCTTCAGAACTGTGCTTCAAGGCTTAAAACGAAGCAACCTATGTGCTGCCTGTGGCCTATACAGCACGCTGGCGGCACCAGAAAAGTCGTATTCATTCGGTGTCTGATTTTACAAAGTAAACAAACAAGACTTATAGCATACTGATTTAAAATATAATATTATAATTCTTTCTTATAGAATACAAAATACAAATAAGGAATATGTTTTTTTATGGATGTAATACAAATAAGGAATTCGGTTACATATCAAAGCGGCAAATTCATGAAACTGAAATGAACCATAAAAGGCTAAAAAATAGATGTGCAGTTTAGGATTAAGGAGGTTGGATTGCACCTTTCCCTTAGTAGTCACTGTCATTCAACAAAAAAAAAAAAAGAAAAATAAAGCAATCAAGATATCCTAGTTAAGAATGACATTATTTACAAGTAAAAATGCCAGTGGAATCTCAAAAACAGAGTTTCCAACGAAATATCTAAACGTCTGCCTGTCTCTCTCTCTCTATTATATGAGTTCTTTCCTTGCTCCTTTCATTACTTTATACAAATATACAAGCTATAAAATTGACCATATCATCAAAACAAGAGAAGACAAAGAATGATGCAGCAAAACAGAAAGATGGTCACTCTATTCAGAGACTTATCAAGCTGCATTTCCTGCCTCCTCATCCTAGGATGACTGTACCTACCCATGAGAGCGTTAGAATCCGGGTAAGAATACGCAAACAAATTTGCATCCGGTGCCCCGAATACTCTAGCAAAGATTAGCTCTCCAAACATCCCAATCATAGGACTGAAGATTTGTGTCATTGCTGCACCACCAATATTTGTTGAGGCCAGGGCTCCATATCCTCCATATGAGTCAGGTAAATTTCGATGCTGATGGAAGGAATTTGGTTGTGGCTGTGGCTGAAACAAGTTTGGATGAAGCTGCTGAGTTTGAAAAGTATTAGTATTCAATGCAGGAGGAGGTCTTCGAGGTACAACTGTGTCATTAGAGGCTTTCTTTGATATTGAATCAGAGCGTGAAATGCCACGGCCGTAAAGAGGAACAAGGGAATTCAGGGAAATATTTGCCTTACAGACAGGGCAATTTGGCTGCTGGTCATCAACCGGGGAAGAACTTTTAATATGCAGCCATTTGTAAATACATGGCCAGCAGTACAAGTGACCACACAGAGTGACAACAGGGTCATGTGCTGAGTCTAAGCATATATTGCAAGCGAAACAGTCACCATCATCAGTCGAAATGCCTGTAGATGCCGAGAAGGATTTGCATTTCTGCGTATGCTCATCAGAATCAAAGGGCATCTCATGCTGAAATAACCTCTGCTCAGCATCCATGTTCTCTGTTGCAAAATCAATTTTTGTGTCATAGAGAGAAATAATTGGACCAGAACAGTACAATCCATCAATGCTCAATAATACAAAAGATAACAAAAAAAAAAAAAAAACCTATCAAGTTAAAATCTCAAAGTTATGCATTCAAAGGTAGCAGATATCATAAGTAAACACAAGATAAATGGCAAAGATTCTAGCATCAAATGCAGACGAGAAAAAGGAACATATCAAACTTCAAAATCATTCTCATATGAAAGTAACTAATACCAATTAGAAAAGTTTCTCTTCAAAGTTTAGCCAATTTTGTTGAACTCTTCATTATTATACAATGAAGACAAGCTTAAGATTTGAAGCGTATTCAACAAAGAACAGGAACCACACGTATCAAGGAAAGAAAATTCATTCATCTTTAACAAGGAAGAAGCAACAGAAACAAAATTCAAGTATCTATAATAAGGATGGAGCACCACAAAAAGGGAAAATCAGAATAATCCAAAAATCTGACCTAGGAAAGTTATGCAGAATATATACCGCAATCAATTATCAATCTAGCAAAAGAATGCCCAATCGTAATTGGCAGTTGTTCATATAATTGAGATTTCGTTCGGCAGTTAATTGGAAAAAAAAGAAATCAAATCCTAATCTGAAACAAATCCAAAGACATAATTGAAAAGAATCAACATTAAGGCGGAATTAGCAAAAGAAAGAAAGAGGAGCGTACCGAAAGAGAGAGTAGGAAGAGATCAGAAGGAAGGCGATAATGAAGAGCGAAATGAAAGAGAAACCCAGGCGCGCAAGAGTTGGTTGGTTTTGGAGAGATGAAAGAATTAAACAAGAAAGAATCAACGAATGGAAGAAGAAAGGAACAGTTGGATTTATATATTTATATAGAAGGAAGGAAGAAAAGTAAAGAATAGATTAGATAAAAAGTGACAAAACCGACTTATCCGGTGTTTCCTAATTTTAACTTGTTCCTTCCTTCCACCTTCCTTTTCTCTCCCCACTTATTTGTTTTCCATCCTTTTCTTTTTTCAATTAGGGGTAGGAGGTGATACTAGTTTGGTCTACTTCCCAGATTTATAACTTTTTTTTAGAATGGTATGCAATGAAAGTTATTTACTCCCTCCATTCTTTTTTAGATGTGGTTTAAGGTTGTTCACCAAGATCAATAATGCAATATTAATGAGGCTATTAAAATGACTAATGTACCCTTAATACTTTTTCCCAGATCTCTATTTTCTATGTAAAATTTCTCTCTCTTATTAATTTTTAGGGCTCAATTAAGATAATTTGTATTAATAACTATATCTCTCTCTTACCATAAATAGGGGCAAATTAGAGAAAGCATTGTAAAAAGTGCATTGATAATACAAAACGACATATAAAAATGAACAAATTAAAAAGTCCAAAACGTCATATAATAAAAAACGGAGGGAGTATTATTTTTGTTAGGTTTAATATATTGGTCTCTTTGTTGGAGGCCACCCGACGGGACTGGATTAAGATGAACACAGATGGCGCCAGTAAAGGAAACCCGGGTCTTGGAGCTGCGGGAAATGTTCTTAGACATGGAAATGGAAATTGGCTAGGAGGGTTTGTTGTTGACCTTGGAATCTGTACTGCCTTCCTAGCCGAGTTATGGGGGCTTTATTTTGGTTTAAAGATGGCGTGGAACCGGGAATACAAGAAAGTTGTTGTTGAATTAGACTCAAGCCCCGCTTTTATGCTTATGACCAATAGTTCGAGTGTTCACCATCCTTTAAGATGGTTAATCCGCGGATGTCAGGAGATTCGGGATCGTAATTGGCTAGTTCGTTTCACTCATACTTACAGGGAAGGAAACAAAGCAGCTGACTGGATGGCAAATTTCGCAGGCTCTTTCGCCTTGGGACATCACGAGTGTGGTGCGCCTCCTGCAGGCCTCCAGGATATTCTTTATGCGGATCGGACTGGCCGAGCTTTGGCTAGAATGATCAGTATCTAGCTCAGTTTTCTCTCCTCTCTTTTTTGCTTTCGCTTTTGTTTTCTGTTTGCTTGCCCGGACTTGTAAGCCTTCCATTCTTACCAAAAAAAAAAAAAAAATATTGGTCTCTGAATTTGTTTAAAAATCTTGATTGATTCTTTAAATTTATATGGTGTTTTAATTGTCCTTTAAATTTGTTTAAAATGTGTGAATAATTCGATTTTGTCTTAAAAGTTCAATTCGGTTTTAGATTTTTTTTTTTTGTTTAGGCATTTGTTCAGTTTGACATATTTGCATAGTAATAATAGATTCAATTCTCTAAAATTATACCTATTGAAACTGAATGCAGGAACCAACAAAAAATACTGAAGTGAAAAAGAATTGGGATTAGTTGCTCTTTATGGGCAATTCTGGTACCTCTATGATGAAAGGGACCAAAACTATGATTCTGAAGATGACTTCTGCAAAAGAAGTGAAACTGCAAAATGTGTTGTATGTGCGTGACATTTGGAAGAACGTAGTTTTAGGAAGCCTTCCTAGGACTCACGACTTTAAGATGATTTTTGAATGTAAAAAAATTTATTTTTTCAAATGGAATTTTATTTTTTCAAATGGTGGAATGTATGTGGGCGATGGTTATGTATTCAATGAAATGTCAAAATTCAATGCAATTTCTTGTAAGTCCAATGCAATGAATATTAATAAGAATAATATTTCCTATGTCTGTATCTTTGAGTCATTTAATTTATGGCATAATCGATTTGGACATGTTAATTAGGACGTATTGGTAGATTAATTAGTTTAGGACATATTCCATCATTTCAAATTGCGAAGCACAGCCCCAACCCCTAACAGTCCATAAATATTCCACAGCAGCTATAAAATGCATAGATAAATTAAATTAGACCCCCAAACATGAGTAGATAAACTAGACCCCAAACATGAATAGATAAATTTACGGGTAAAAAATACATAGATTTACATCTTACCATGGCAATACTATGGGCAGGGCGATCAAGTAGCTGGGGCATAGAAACATGCCCCAAGGGACCGATATTAGGATGGTAAATTTTGGTCCTGAATATGACCTGCAAACAATAGTAATATCATGAGTGTATTTACAAAGATATGAACTGATTTATGTGTGTTAACAAGTTTATGCATGTTCTTACAACTGGAGGTGTGGAGGGAAAATTGACAGGGAAGTCCATTTGGACTATGAATACACCTCCTTCATAAGGGGTGTTTGGAGGGCCATTCATCACGGCAGCCCATTGCCGCCGGTCAGGACCATGTATATTGACAAGCCACTTAGGTGCCTCATATCGGAGTTGGTCAATCTGAAACTCAACATTACGATAGAGGTTCCTTACAAGTCTATCCATGCTCGAAATAACAAACTGTAAGTAAAGTGTTAGGTTGCCCTGGGTGACTATTGAGAATTAGTAAACGCTTTCTATTTATAATGTGGGTGGGTAAGTGAAGGGTCTCAGAATGGAGAAAGGGTAAAAGGAGATTAATTAGGTCTATCTATATATGGTATGTAATTAATGAGCATCATCAATTGGTTTTGCAGATATCAAGACTTTTGGGATTCTAGGAGATGATGACTTAGATATGCTTCAGTTCAAGTTGGATTTGGCTTTCCAATCAATACCACAACGCCTCTGACTATATATACAGATTTGGAGATGTATATTAATTGCTTATTTTTTTTTACCCTACATTCATTCAGTTATTTGTGTAGTTCAAATGTAAACAGATTATGAGCATTAATCTCCAGTAAAATTAAAATCATTGATATACAGAAATTCTTGTTCATTTGATAATTATTGTTCATTTCCAGAATCTTTCGAAAAAGAAGGCAAAGAGTGACATTTACATTTAAAAAATATCATCTAAACAACAATAAAAAGACATTAAATTAAAAGAATCTGTCATATAAAATAAATCTCTTGACATGATTGATTAAGACCTACGCCATCTGATACAAGTTACTACGACAGAAATTATTATAAAAACTGTCACTGCGAATACCAATATGCCAATTTCCCATATAGCGACTTGACATGTTTAATTATTAGTATGTCATGTGATGACATTAAAAGTGACGTTAATAAATAAAAAGATGCATCGTAACAATGTTCATATGACAGTACGAAACTAGGCTGATGTCATGTATAGTATCTTCAAATGACAGAACCTAACCGTCGTCTGAAGGTGCAATAGACGGCAGCGAGCCCTGTGACAGATTTATATCTCACGGGACGACGGTTTTTAACCGTCGTCTGAAGGGGGTTTTGGCGTAGTGTTCGAAACACCAGAACCAATCATCATGCAACAGATTTTGAGAAATAGGAATACTAAATATATGTTGATCCTCTGAATTGAAAAGATCATGAACAATATCGATATCCCACTGTCTCTCACCCATATCAAAGAGAGAACTGACAGGAGCAGCATCAATAGGATCTTGCAACATAGAAGTTGGGACTCCAAGAGGATCTCTTAGGAGCCAAGGATCATGTCTGATATGCAAGCTATTACCATTACCAATTCTCCCTCGACAACCTTGAATAAGGATGTTCTTTGCCTCAATAACACCGCTCCAAACGAAACTTGCGTTATGACCTCTAGTATCTTCCGAAAAAGACCCATTCTTAAAGTACATATCTTTAAATATGCGAGAAATCGGAGAATTTGGTACGGTGATAAATTGCCAATCCCGTTTTCTGAGCATAGCCAAGTTAAACTCCCTAAGTTTTTTGAACCCCAAACCTCCAGCAAATTTAGGTATGCTTAAACAATCCCAACACAACCAACGAATACCCCAACCCCCATTACACCACCAAAAAGTGTTGAACATACGTTCAAGATCCTAACACAAACTCAATAGCGGTAAAAAACATTCATCGCATAAATTGGAATCGCGTGGACAACAATTTTCAATAATATTTCCTTACCTGCATGAGATAGGATTTTGGAATGCCGGGACTGAAGGCGATTCCAAGTTATATCCTTAATAAAATTTAATATCTCTAGTTTAATGACAACGCCAAATAACTTCCTTGATTCTGAGTTTCCTGAACCCCAAACCTGTGACATATTTGTTGGTCCCTTATAACGTTACAAGTATAGTTCCAAGGGGGGGTTAGGAACTATTTAAAAATTTTGTTAGGGCAGACTTCTTTTTCGTGAGAAAAAGGTTTTAACAGCGGCGCTGAGTGAATAGCAAGATACTGGCTTAGTCAACTGGTGACTAGGTCAGTTTCTTTACTTGAGTCAGGAGATAGCACTTAGAATCTATTCCTGAGCTCAGATATTCAATGCGCACAACTCAGCTTGACCTCTTTACTTGGTCAGTTTTTGTTTAAGCAAGCAATAGATATATAAAGGAGTTTAAGGTTAGAAATATGTTACTCAGCAGATTTATCCAGGTTCGACCTCTAAGCCTACGTCCTGTCCCCGGAACACGTTCCGAGCTTTCGAATTCTCTACTGAGCTCTTTAACGATAGAGCGTCAAACCTTTTACAATCTTAGAAACTGAGTATAACAAGAGTACATTCCTCTATACCTCTACTCAATCCTAATCTCTCACTGAGTACTATAACCGAGTACTCAGCCTCTCCTTTCTAATTCTAGAAATGATAAGTGTTTGTCCTAAACAACGATTGCTAAGACACCTTAGATGATTGAATAATCACTCTAGACTTTTACACAAAAGATATGAAATTTAGTGTAAGATTGCTTTGCTTTTTCTTGCAGAACTTTGAGTAGAATTTTGGTCAGCGTAATGGCTTGATCAAGTTCTGTGTGGAATGAAGCAACTGAAGGGCTCTATTTATAGAGACGTCTGAGGCATCGGTCATTTCGAATTTTGAAATAACCGTTGAAGGGAAACGGCTTCCTGTCGTTGTCACCCAGTCTTGCTCAGAGCTCTCGGCCAATCAGATTTGAGTATCTTCTGTCCTCGGTCAGCTTTTGGTCAGCTCGGCAGAATGTCTCTCCATTTATGGTAAGGTCAACTAAACAGCATTCTGTGTCTTCTGAACTTTACCCAAAGTGGAAACACTTTGTCTGGAAGTTGTTCTTGCTCAGCTGCTGTCTTGTACTCTTTGTCGAATCAACTCAGCAGCTTCGTCCCGAAGTTGCTCAACGAAGGTCTTCTAGATCCTTCTTCCGCTGACCTGCGTTTTGTACATAACGATAGCGTTTTGACATATGCGGGCCGAGTTGCCTTAAACTGTTTGACTTGGGCTTTGACTTCCGTATTGGGCTTTGGGTCTTTTAATCTTTGTGTCTTATAAACAATTTAACTCAACATTGAACAAACACATTAGTAGAATAAATCAAAGCATTTAAACTTAGTGTGTTTAGAATATTTTTTAATTACTCTTAAACAATTTTGTCAAATCAAAATTATGTGGAAAGGTGTTTCAACAATATTTGATGTCAAGTATCAGACCCTACATTCTGGCTGAAAAACACCGCTAATTTCTATAGATTTACCACTTGAACGGACCCTAATTCATATTCTTGAAGCACTTGTTAAACCACCTTATTTTCGCCTACATTTGCTTGAAAAAAGAGGTAACAATCGTCGGTAAAAAAGAGGTGACTGGCAGACGGGGCACCACGAGCAATCTTATAACCATGCCACAAGTTTTGAGACTCTTTTTCCCGTATATACGCACTTAGGCCCTCAGCACAAATGATGAACAAATAAGGAGACATCGGGTTTCCTTAACGAATCCCTATAAAGGGAATGATAGGACCAAGTTTTTTTCCCATCAACTGTTCCTATACAACCCATGATTAGATTAATCCACCTCTCACTAAAACCAAATCGCTGAAAAATAGATTTGATAAAGCCCCATTCTAGCCGGCCGTATGCTTTATTTGTGTCAATCTTGAGAGCACTGAGCCCCTCTTCCCAATGTGTTTTTCTTCTCAAATAATGGGTTGTTTCAAATGCAATTAAAATGTTATCTATTATCATTCTCCTAAGCACAAATGCACTTTGAGACTCTGAAACCAACACATTAAGTAACGGTTTCAATCTATTAGAAATTACTTTTGCTAAGATCTTATAAGCTCCATTACATAGTGATATGGGTCTAAGGTCCCCCATAACCTCAGGCTGATTTTTCTTTGGTATGAGTACAATACTAGTACTATTTAGCCCTCAAGAAAGGCATCCTGATTCAAAAAAATCATTGCATATTTTTACCACATCCACTCCTACCAGAGACCAATAAGATGGGAAAAATGTTGGATTCATTCCATCCGGCCCCGACACCTTATCAGCATCTATGCTAAAAGCTATTTTTTTACTTTATCAGCAGTAATTTCTTCCATAAGCTTCTCATTTTACTCAAGAGAAATAACTGGATTTATGCACTCAAGAATTTTAGGGGAGAAATTTTTTGAAAGCTGAAACATCTCCTAAAAATAGTGTATCATAACGTCCTCTAAATCCCCATCTCATCATGCCACTGACTACCAGACCCACGAAGGCTCTCAATTTTTTGTTCTGTTTTTTCCTACCCGAAGCAAAAGAATGAAAATATCTTGTATTTGCTTCTCCAAATTTAAGCTAGTGAGTTTTGCATGTTGTTTCCAAAAAAATTCCACAGACCCAAGCAACTCGAAATAACGAACTTCCATTTTCCTGAACAAATAACACCTCCATTGTCCCTCTTATTACGTAGAAAATTCAACTCATACTTAATTGTTATAATTTCTTTTTTAATCTTGGTAATATATAATCTTCTCCCCAATTTGAGAGAGCTCGACCACATTCTCGTATCTTAGCTTGTAAATCTATAAAAAGTACTATCCTTCCAAACTTTTTCAATAATTAAATGACATTCATTCTCCTTCAACTAAACATTTTCAAAGCGAAAATATTTGACCCAGACTTTACGTTTTCTCGAGTGTAAGGATAGAAGAAGAAGAAGAAGATGGTGAGACGAACTATACGGTATAACACATACCTGAGCTTGTGGAAATTTGTCCAACCAAGAATTTATGGCTATCCCCATATCAAGGTGTTCCTCCACCCAAGCAGCTGTACCACGACCGTGCTCCCATGTAAAGAACGGACCAAAAGAACCCAGGTCAACCAAACCATAGTCCTCAATTGCTTATTTAAACCCCAAGTACAGTCTAGGGGGGTGAGGATTAATACCCCTCTTTTCATCAGGACATACTAGGTCATTACAATCACCCATGCAACACTAAGGATCATCTGATAGAGAAGCAAGATCACGAAAAATATTTCAAGACTCTTGTCTTCTAGATCTATCTGGATTACCATAGTAACCAGTAAATCTCCAAGGCTGCACAGACCCAAGAAAAACATTAGCATCAATATAATATTTACTAGAGTTTAATATTTGGACCATCTCATTATCCTGCCACAATAGGCCCAGGCCCCCACTTCTACCTATGCATTCCACACTTAAGCAACCAGCGAAGCTCAACTTCTTTTTTAAGACTTCTAATTTGCTTTCTTTAATTTTTGCTTCACTAAAAAAAACTAAATTGGGCTTATAACTACGGGCTAAATCCAGAATCATCTTAACTGCCAGTTGTTGGGGTTTATGTCCTATATACAATTGTTTTAGGTTATAAATATTAATGAATAAATTGCTTATTTAAATCATTTGTTTTAATAAGATATGATATAACTAAAACTATATATAAAAGGCATTAATCTTTTGTAAGTAAAAGTAATCTCAAGTTTATTTAAGTAGTTATAAAGTGTTCATACAAGCATGAAGTGAGACTATACTTTATAATAGACCAATAAACTTAAAATCAACCTAAGTCAAGTGATGTGTTAAAGGGGTTGGCATATTACTGTTGAGACTTGCATGTAACAATGTTTTCTGTCGAGATAGAGAGCTGATCTCACAAGCTTTAGATATGGAGATATCTAGACAGTTACATGGATCCGGTGAAGGAGTTTATTAGGATTGGGACCCGACTTAAGATAACAACATGTATAGATTTATCTGAGTGTCAATTTTTCATCTCATTGGTATTAGTAGGTATAAGTAATCCTCAGACTCAAACATTCATTAATTAGTGATTCTGGATCATGGAGTGTGATGCTTTGATTTTGTGAGAGCACGATCCACTACATGGGAGGCCCTAGGGTGTGTGTGAGCAGGGTTGGGTATCACATAAAGTAATTACAGGATAGTTAATGTTAGATTGAGCATTCATCACTCCTGATAAATAGGAGATATATCCAAATGGCCGCTTGTGGTGAATTGACTGAAATCCTTGCAAGGTGATAGAGTTAAGAGTAGAAATGGATATTTCACTTAACTTATCTTTTAGAGTAAATTCAACCTGGACAAGTAAAACAGACTCTTCACTATATGTAACCTTGACACGTTCCAAGGTTATAAGAATTTTTTAAAAGATATAGTTGATGAAGGATCGAATTATACTACACCTAATGCGGAAAGGTAAACGTCAGTATTCAACCTGGCTTCTTATTTGCACTGGGAGAATGTCTTAGGTTCTGCCAGTAACAGCTCACGAAGTCATTTCGTTATATGTATGTTGAAATTAATCAGGATGAATTAATTCCAAATGATATATACGACAAGTAGCAATAAGAACCTAATGGGCCGCACATGGGACTTGGAACCAGAGGACAGAATTGTGATTTAGTGGGCCACATAGCATGGGCCGAAATTTGCATTATATTTAGGGATAAATAGTTTAATTAATAATTATAATTGGATTATAATTGTGAATTAAATTATAGAATTATCTGATAATATTAATTAGAGGTTTTAATATGATTATAACTCTAATTAATTATCATTAACTTAAATTAATAACTAATTGGATTAGAGTTATTATCTAAATATATTTAGATATCATTAAGATAATAATAAATATTTATTTAATTATCTAATTAGCAATTCTATTCCGAATAGGATTCTAATTAATTAATTATCTAATGCAACTAGGGTTAGGATTTGAGAAGTCTATAAATACTGGAGGCTAGGAATTGTTCCGAAATCATCCTGGCTAAATTACTCTATTCCTTACTCTCTCTTTGATCTCGTGTCGATTCCTTTAGAGGAAATCAATTAAGATTGTTATTCATTGGTTGATTACTAATAGCTTTTCTTTTATGTGTTGATCATTGTTCGTGACTCACGGATTAAGAGTTGTGGGCACTTCGTTTGCAACTGTAGACAGTTCGTCAGATAAGGTATTTCATTCTATCCCCTTTTTGTATGAAATAACAATTAACAGATCTTGGAAAAGGGAAATAGATAAAATAGATAAAATTTTATAATTTTGTTGCGCCTAGGCTTGTCTATTTTCCTTCACCAATGGGTGTTTTCCATCCCACGACAGTTTCAAGCCAAAAGACTCATGGCGATTAGCGGGCATATCCTGCAGGTCTCATCGGAGGCCCGTTTTTTGAGCCTTAGGTTAGAGTCATTTTTATTTATGTTACTGCACTCAACTCCACTTAGCCCATCAACTCTTCTCCTTTTAGGATCAGTGATTATAACCAGTTCATTTTGAATTAGTGAGCTCACTTGTTCCTTCTCTTGTAACTTACTACTAATTTCATATATTACCATATCATTATTCCCTAAATCACTCCCTGATTTGTAGCTTGTTTGAATGTTGACCCCCCCCCCCCACTTTCTGTTTGTGACTGTCCTCTGAGATTTTCCTTACTGCCCTGTTGGAGCTGAATCGCCGCCTATTTTGAAACTAGCGTCTATCACCAGCCACCGTGGTGCTCCTTTGTTGGAAACTCGTCACTCAGGTCGAGCCAACATGAACGATCCATAGGGTCGTGACACTACACCATCAATCACATCATTAACTTTGGGATAAGAAATTTCAGTGTGATCGAGATAACTGCAAACAAAACAAAAACATTTGATACGTTCAAATTTAAAAGCAACCCAGAAACCTTCCTCCATGCCTTTCTTCAGCATCATCTTTCTTTGCAAAGGTTTGTGAACATCAAAGGAAACTCTCAACCTCATATATTCTCTGCCTTGAAAATTATTAGGATTAGAACTTTTGAAAGAACCCAAATAATTTCCAATCGCAATCGCTACCCTTTTAGACATAAATTCGGTCATGGTCCGCTCTCGTAGATCATTTTCACATCGACTTCGTGAAAGAATTGAAATAGGAAAAGATTGGAATTTATAGATTTGATATAAATGCGTTTGCTTGGTTTTCAGATCGCAACCAAGATGTCTCTCATGGCCTGAAAATTTACCGGTTCATCTCCCAAGAATCGGCCCACCAAGCACCGCCGTAGATTCATCTGACTAGGACACAAATCTTCTTCTATCATTGTTATACCGCCTCCTTCCTCATCTTCCAAACTCATATTTGAATAGGATTGTTACATACTTTCTCTGCTAGTAGATGCCATGGTTGATAAAAAAAAAAAAAAAAGAGGAAACGAGATCTTATATGATATAGAAATTCAAACGAGAACGAATTAATTTTGATAGAACGCAATTAGTCAAAAACTTGATAACAGTACAAGAGAGAAAAACTTGTCAAAAATAGCTCGTATTGCTATTTTATTTTAAATTAAATTGAAACACCACAAAAGGATATATTGTATTTGAATTTTAAAAGATCTTTAAAGTCTTTAAAAATATCTTCAGGTATTAAATTCGGATATTTAAAAAATCTCTGACAGTGTATTGCATCAAATTGTAACAAAACTGGAGATATTAAATTGGTATTTTTAAAGACTGTAAAAGTGTAGAAACCTTAAAAAAAATTACAAAAATCTGGCGAAGAGCTTAAAGCAGGTTGGTCCCATGTAACAGTGAAGGTTGGTTGATCTCTCAATCTTGTCACCGAAATGGGCTACTCCTATTCCATGAGACTGCATACTTTTAATGCCATAATTCCATCCATTCTCATTTTTCAAAATTTTGGTTCATCTAGTCAAATTTGAGGGAAAAAATAGAAAAAGTAATAAAGGCCTAACCCCTTTTTAGTCCCTTAAAGTTGTAACTTTTTTCATTTAGCCGCCTAAACTTAAAATGTTCTCATTTAACCACTTAAACTCAACAAATGAGACACCTTTAACCCTTATAAGCTTACATGGCACTTACGTGTCACTTGTTGCCTTTCCAACTCCTTAAACTTGTAACATTTTTCATTTAGCCACTATAACGGTAAAATTTCACCACTTAAAGTATCACGAAAACCCTCAAATCCGGAAAGATTGTTTTATGGATGTCCAAATTATGGGGTTAGTTGTTTAATAACTTAATTGGTTATGATAAATTAATAACTGCATTAGACGAATTGCTAATTTTATAAATTTTGATTTGGAAAAAGAGGCCAAAAGAGTTATAATATTTGAGTTTAGTGGCTAAATGGGAAGACCTAAAGTTAAAGTGGCTAAATGAAAAAAAAGTTACAAGTTTAAGGGGCTGGAAATGGGTTAGGCCAGTAATAAATAATAAAGACCAAACTCTTGAATAAAACTGAACTTGTAGTTTTTATAATTTGTTATTGCAAATACGATGATTAAACAGTCTGTTAGTTAAGAATGTAGGTACTAGTAAATGATTTACCTTACTTATTAGATATGTGGTTTTGGATTTGAAATTTCGAGGGCTGCGATATTTTTTGGGCCAAAATGATATTTATAGTTTTAAAGCTCGTTTAGTTTACATGTTGTTTGTTGTTTGTCGTTTGGTTTACATGCTTTTATAAAAAACTATTTTTCAGTTATAAAAGACAAATATGATATGTCTAACCAAACATCCAAAACTCTCACTTTTTAAAGTGAAAAGATAAACATGAAGAGAAAATGGAATAACCAAACACATCTCTTAGATGTTAAAAAAATGGGCTTTTATTAACACAATTAAAGTATTTTTTTATATATATATGTTGAAATTGATGATATGGTGGACGACATTTATATCTAATCAATTTTTTTTTATCATGTAATCCATTTAGAAAATATAAAATAGCAAACGCGATAAAAAAAGGGCAATTTACTAGCTTTCCCAGAAAGACAAAATTTAAAAATATTAATTATCCAGGTGAAATTCATTATCTGCTATCAATTGGTTGAAATTTCTAGTGAAAATGACGACTTGACGTTATTTGTTGTATTTATACAAATAGCGAAACGAAATACCTACACATGTAAAAGTGATTGGATAAAAGTTTCTTTCGATTTCAACAACGTTACTAAATATTATTTTTTTTGGCTAACATTGAAAACTATAGGTATTATATTGTCCCAAAAAAATTACAATACTCAAAGTATGAAAACATGAAATTTCAGGGTTCTTTTCTTAACTTTTCCCTATTTTTTATTGTATAATTTTCTTTTATCTTCTTAATTTTTTGGCAACAATTTTTTTTTTTTTCCATTTATGTAACATAGTCCTAATCCATAATTTAGGCCCGTTGATAAAGTCCAAAATTGAATGATTCTATATCTACATGCCACGTCAATCGGATAAAGGTCCTCCTTTTTTTTTTTTTTTTGGTTACAGGGATAAAGGTCCTCTAAATAAGCAACCCAAAGCAAAGCAGCCACACCAAGTAACGCGTGGTTAAAAGAGAGTCTGATAATGGGAAAGTTGACTTTCTGTGATATTTTATTTATTAGAACTTTCTTTTATATTCTAGAACGCTCGAGTCTCCACACAACTTCTGAAATGTTATAAGTAGGATAAATAATGTTTTAGATGGTGCATCGTTTTCTTAAAAAATGTGTTGTAATTTTATAGTTAATGTTGTCAAACCATATTAATTTTACTTTCATCAACATAAAATTTCAATGCAATAATTTGATAATTATTGGATTTTCATTTTGGATATTCCCAAAATTGTTTCATATATTTGCACAAATTATTTATAATTGTTTTAATTATGGCAAATGATATATACAACCCTTAGTATTGTATATAAGCATTAATTATCCATATATTTTTAATAAAATAAAATTTTATTTCTAAAGCATTTATTTGTATTGGAAATATAATTAGTTTACTAGTTTTTAAGAGTATTTAATAGTTTAATTTTTAATGATATTGCCCTTTTAAGTGATCAGAGAGGAGGGGGTAATCATTATGTGAACCGGTGCCTTAACCACAAGCGTAGTATGGATCTGTGTGGGCTTTCAGACCTGGGTGCTGCTGGCCACAAATTTACCTGGAAAAGAAATAGCTTGTTTGTGAGGTTGGATAAGGTGTATGCTAATGTTGCGGCTATCTGTAGGTTTCCTGAGGTCAAGGTGCTGAATCTCCCCTTCCGTCACTCTGATCATTGCCCTATCCTCATTAATTTGGTCAAAGATAACCGGCTGAAAGGTAACAGACCCTTTAGATATCTTGTGGCTTGGGATTCTCATCCCGACTTTAGGAATTTCGTGAAAACCAATTGGCATCCCCACTCTGATGTTCTCCTCGCTGCTGAGGAATTCAGAAGGAAGGTGGTTGTTTGGAATAAAGACATCTTTGGCCATATTATCAGGAGGAAGAATAAACTCTTGAGGAGGATGGAAGGCGTTCAGCGTTGCTTGGAGGCTCGTTTCGACCATAGCTTAAATGGTCACCTTAGAGCTCTCCAGAACGAGTTGGAAGCTGTGCTTAGACAGGAAGAGCTTCTTTGGTTCCAGAAGTCTAGGAAGGCCTGGATTCAAGACGGGGATCGGAATACCAGGTTTTTTCATCTCTCTACGATCATTAGGAGACAGAGGAATAGGATTGATGCTATCAAGGACGCTAGTGGCGAGTGGATTTTTGAGGAGGAAGACATTCGTCGCTCAGCCCTTGATTTCTACAAGGACCTGTTTAGAGAGGAAGCTGTGGACTTGGAGAGTGCCCACTCTGGTATTTCCTTTCCTCGTTTGGGGGAGGAGGCTATTAAAGATGCTTTCCATCCTATTGACCTTAAAGAGATTGATCTGGCCTTCTCTAGCATAGGGTCCACTAAGGCTCCTGGGATTGATGGTATCCCCGCTAGTTTCTATCATAAACACTGGGATACTGTTAAGGAGGGCATATACAGTTTTGTGTTAGGTGTTTTTGGTGGCTCTAACGATATCAGGTCGGTTAATAAAACCCTCATTGTCTTGATTCCTAAGGTTGTTAAGCCTTTCTCCTTCCTCCAGATGAGACCCATCAGTCTTTGTAATGTTTTGTATAAAGCTATTACTAAGATTGTGGCTAATAGAATCCGGAAGATCCTTCCGGATATAATTAGCCAGAACCAAGGGAGCTTTGTTCCTGGTAGACAATTGATGGATAACATTGTTATTGCCCAGGAGATTGTCCATTCTATGAAGATTAAGAAAGGTAAGAAAGGGATTGTGGCCCTCAAACTGGATCTGGAGAAAGCCTATGATAGATTGAACTGGAGCTTTCTTCTGGATAGTTTAGCCAAAGCTGGCATCCCGGAGAACTGGAGGATTTTGATTGAGAAGTGTATCTCCTCTCCTGTTTTCCAGGTCATGATCAATGGGGACATGTCGGATGAGTTTTCTCCCTCCAGAGGAATTCGTCAAGGAGATCCTATGAGTCCCTTCCTCTTTGTTATTGCCATGGAAAGACTGTCTCACCTGATCCAAGAGGCGGTGTGCAAAGGGACTCTCCACCCTGTTTCTATCAACAGACATTGCCCCCCTATTACCCATTTACTCTTTGCTGATGACGTCATGCTTTTCGTTGAGGGTAATGAGGAGCAAATTAAAACAGTTATGGATATCCTTGATTGTTTTTGCGAGGCTTCTGGCCAGAAGGTTAACATCCAAAAGTCCCGTATGCTTTGTTCCAAAAATATGGACAATAGCTTGTGCAGAAGACTGAGTGAGCTCTCTGGCATACCTCTGACGAACTCTTTGGGGAAGTATCTTGGGGTTCCTCTTCACAGTGACAGGGTTTCCAAAGCCTCTTTCAAGGATATTTTGGACAAAACTAATGGTTTGTGTGATAGCTGGAAAGCTAATTCTCTTTCCCTTGCAGGTCGCCTTACCTTGATCCAGTCAGTTAACTGCGCTGCTCCGAACCACATCATGCAGGCCTGTAAGCTTCCTGAGCCTGTCCTTAGTGACCTGGATAAGATAAATCGGCGTTTCCTGTGGGGTGAGTCTGGAGATGGGAGAAAGGTTCACCTGGTCCCGTGGAAGGAAGCTTGCCAGCCTAAAAACAGGGGGGGTCTTGGTATTAGGCAGGCAAAGGACAATAATAAAGTCCTGTTAATGAAACTTCTTTGGAGAATGTGGCAATGCCCCTCCTCTCTTTGGGTCCGTCTCTTGTGCGGGAAGTATCGGAAAGATAGAATCTTTGGTGGCCCGAAGGAGAGGGTTGTTAGCTGTTCCTTTCTCTGGAAAGGGCTCAGTGCCGTGTTTGCTGAATTCTGTACGGGGATTGGCCTGGAGGTGGGTAATGGTAGATCTATTAGCTTCTGGTATGACACCTGGATTGGTGATAAACCGCTGATTGATGTGTGTAATGCCCCTCCGTCGGCTGATCTCCTTTCCTGGAAAATTACTGATGTGGTGGACTCGGAGGGAGACTGGATCTGGTCAAAGTTCGACTCTTTCTTTAGTCTGGAGACCCTTCTTAACATTAGAGGAGTGAAGATTAGCAATCAATAGGAGGATAAGGATAGACATTGTTGGGCCTTGACGAATAATGGTACTTATTCTTGTAAATCGGCCTATGAAGCTTTTACCCCTAATAGGGCTGATCCTCCCTTGGAGATTTGGAAGTCCATATGGTCCCTCAAGATCCTTTACCGTATCAGGAGCTTCCTTTGGCTGGGTATCAAAGACAGGCTCCTTACGAATGCGGATAGGCACAGAAGGCACTTGACTGAGTCTAGTGCCTGTAGTAGATGCAGAGGCAATGTGGAAACCTTGTGCCATGCCTTGAGGGATTGCCCAAATAGTAAGAAGATCTGGGAAGGGATCATCCCTCATCACATCCTCCCTTCCTTCATGGCCTTTTCTGAAGGGGACTGGTTCTCTCAAGGAGCCAAGGGGAACTTGCTGGCCAACATGGAGCACGGTGCCATCCTCTTTGCTATTACTTGTCACCAAATCTGGAAGTGGAGGAATGAAGAATTATTTGTGGGTAAGGCTGTCCTTATTCCTGATTTACTGTTTTTCTTCTCGAAGAAGCTCTTTGTTATTACTAAAAGCTTTGAAAGAGATTCCCTTGTTCGCCCCTCCCCGGATAAAGAGATCCTGCTAGTTGGCTGGAGTAAGCCTAGAGAAGGGTTTGCTAAGTTGAATACTGATGGCTCCTGCCTTAGCAATGGCAGAATTGCTGCTGGAGGAGTTCTTCGGGATGCTGGTGGCAATTGGATGGCGGGGTTTACCCATAACTTGGGGACGGGCTCCTCCTTTTCTGCGGAGCTCTGGGGTATCTTGTCAGGTATTAAACTCGCCATTCGCATGGGTGTTAAAAAGCTCTCGGTGGAATCTGATAATCTGGAGGCTATTAACAGGATTTCAGATAGCCAGGCTGTTTGTCTGAAGAGCCAAAATCTCATCAAAGCTATTTTGAGGCTTCGTCCTGCCTTTGAGTATCTTAATTTCTCCCATATTTTTAGGGAGCAAAACCGCGTGGCGGATCGCTTAGCAGCTGCTGGGCATGGGAGAATGTTAGGTGTTTCTACCCTATCTGTTCCTCCTTCTTTTCTTTTGCCTTCTCTCCTAGAGGATAGGATTGGAGTCAGCCTTCCTAGACTGATCCCGGTGTAGGTTTTTTGTTGGTTTTGTTTTTTTCCTTTCCTTTCTTACAAAAAAAAAAATAGTTTAATTTTTAAATATTAATAAATTTTATTATAAGATTATCTTGAAAAACTAAATTAACACTAAATATAGTAATTTATAGGGTTTTATTTACAGCCCTTAGGGCTGTAAATATCAGGACCCTTTAATTATATATTTGGTAGGTGATCTGTAAATTTCACTGTAAACCCTTATCGAGGTCTGTGGTTTGCTCTGACCTTGGGAGTGGGTAGACCCACCCTTACCTAAACTTTTGTATACAAAAAAAAAATTAGATATTTTTTTTTATTAATCGGTATTTTACAAACTTAAATATTAATATTTTGATAGGTTTTCAAAAAAAAAATATAATAGATCTTTTAGATATATTTAATATTTAAAAGTCTGACATGGCAATTAAATAATAAAGACCAAATTTAACTCTAACATTTTAAATGAAATGCAGATTTAGTTTTAATATATAAAATTGTGCAAATTTAACCCCAATATTTTCAAAGAAAATTAATTTTAGCTCTACGTTATCAAAAATTAGAAAAAACTGGTTTGACTGATATTTAAATGTTACTTCAGACCTTCCAATTTAATTTATCGACAAACTTGTTTCGAATGTCTGATGTGACAGTTAAATAACAGTTAAACCAATTTTTTTCAAATTTTCGATAGCACATATCTAAATTGATCTTACTTGAAAACGTTACAGTTAAATTCGCATAATTTCTTATATATCAGGACTAAATATATACTTTGTTTGAAATGTTAAGGTTAAATTTGATCATTATCTCATTAAATAATGAGTCAAATCATTATAAATTAATATATTTAATATTTATGTTTGATAGGAATAAAATTGATTTTATTTGAAAAAATTGAGTAAATTTATCATTTCACGCGTTAAAAACATCCCTTAAGCTTTAGTGAAAAAATGGAGACAAATTTTAATTTTATTCCTAATTTATTAGTCTTTCCACTAGCTAGCTAGTTATTATATTTTCAGCTAAACATCCCTAAATTTTGGTTTATTTTGGCTAGTTTTTAAACCCGAGTTCAACCTAATCTGAGCCTCCTACAATAACATCGGGCTAAGCTGGATTTGAGCTAAAAACTTGTTGGGATTGGCCCGAGTCTGACCAGCTTCACCCATGAAAAATTCAAATTACATTTAGATTATAAGGCTCATTTGGTCTCTAAAGAAAATTAGAAAAGTCAATTGGAAGAAAATTAGAGAAGTCAATTAGCTCCTATTCTTTTCGATTCATCAATCGAACCTATCACACCCTTATATTATCGTCAATCTAAACAATCTCTGTGACTTAGCATGAAAACTTAAGGCAGTAGAAAATTGGTCCCACAAAAGGCCAATCGACTCTTTCTCCCTCTTGATAAATAAATAAAACGTGAAAAAAAATTTCAAAATCCATAGATACATTTAACAATTACATAAAAATATATATGTAGGGGTGGCCGTGAGAAACACAGCGGCCAAATTTTTAATAATTTTTTTATAACATCTAATAAAGAGATTAAAATATATTATAAAATAGAGGCTATTACATTTTCAAGTCACGAAAAACCATTTATAATTAAATCTATATTAAAAATAATGATGATTTCTCTTTCAATATACAACATTAAACAGTGTGAAAGATATTTATGTTTTATTATGTTTCGAAGCTTATTTTTTAATATATTTATAATTTAAAATGATTGTTTGGTGGTTGCCGTAGAATCAAGAAGACTGAGCATAAAAATCATCACTCTATACACAATTAAACAAAATCTAATATCAGATCTTAATAACGAAGAACACACTATTCTAAAGTTCAATTGATCATACAAATCAATCCATAGAATAAAAACTGAAGTGGTGTTTGGAAAATAAAAGGGATTGTTGGACAGGAGCAGGAGCTAAAATCCTTCATTTAGATTTTAAAATTGGTTGGGAGACCAAACCCTTTTTTGGCCATGATGTCGGTCCATCTCTATTTCATCCATAAAACATCTCCTTTTCAATTTCTTAACATCAATGTCCAAACACAATTTCTCTTTCCTCAATTCCCCCTACCTTAGTCTTCATGTTCTTCATTAAATCACTCTACAAATCCGCAATCTGTGATGTGAGTTTTTTTTCTTGTTCTCCTTCCTAATATATTTTAGCAGCAATTTGACGATGTTTGTAATCAGTGGCGAATATGAGATTAGTTGTTCATTGGGAAGCCAATTTACACCTACGTGCATAACAAAATTTATTTGTTAAATTGCACTTGCTCACTTTTTTTTTTTTTTTTTGTATATAAACATGTTATAATTTGAGTGGTTTAGAATTTTTACATACCAATATAAAACTTTTCAAAATTAAGCTAGACTATAAAAGAAAAATTGAGTCGTTTTCATAAATTTAGAGAAATTTATTGTCTATCATATATATTAATCAGATTAGATTTGTAATTAAATACAAATTCAATAGGTTAATTAAGCACTTCAAACCTTAATTTGTCGAAAACATGAGAAAACATTTTCTCATAGGGATAGTTCTAACAACCAGAAAGAAAGAGCACCAAAAACTATCCATAGCACGGGCGGTTCCAATAGCTGGGAGGCCTAACCTGTCCAGAACCCCTCTTATCTCTACCTTTTTGCAGGGCCGTTTTAAACATCCCTGTGCTAAATGAAAAAAAATTTGGACCCTATTCATTAAAAAATGAATACTTTCATATAATAATAACGTTTCTACAAAATGAAACACCAAATTAATACTTTTAACTTGATTTTTAGCATTGTAAATGTAATTAAATAATTAAATTAGATGTTATATAATAACAATAAAAAAATTGGGCCCCTTAAGACTCTTAGAGCGTTAATTTTCTTTTCTTTTTTTTTTTTTGGTAGAAAAGGAAAAGAAAAACGAACAACAACAAACTACACAGGAATTAGCCTAGGGAAGCTAACCCCAATCCTATCTTCTAAGAGAAGATGAGAGATGAAACTAGGGGAAACAGGAAGGGTAGTAACGCCTAACGTCCCTTCATGGCCCGCCGCCGCCAAGCGATCAGCAACACGATTCTGCTCTCTAAAAATGTGTCTGAACTCTACGAACTCAAAGGAGGAGCAAAGCCTTATAATAGCTTTCATGAGGTTGCGACTGTTAAGACCCATAGAATGATTCTCAGAAATCATTTTGATTGCTTCCAAATTATCAGACTCCACAGAGAGCCTCTTAACACCCAGCCTTTTAGCAAGATTGATTCCAGTAAGAATAGCCCAGAGCTCCGCAGAAAAGGAAGAACCCAACCCTAAATTCTGGGAGAACCCAGAAAGCCAGACGCCCCCTACATCTCTAAGCACACCTCCAGCCGCAATCTTACCGTTACTGAGGCAGGAACCATCAGTATTCAGCTTCACAACCCCCTCTCTTGGCCTGCTCCATCCCACGAGATGGACATCACAACACTGAGAGGCTCTGGCAAGGGACTCTCCTTTGAAACTATCGATAATAGAGAAAAGTTTTTTCGAGAAGAAATCAGCTAAGTTTGTCATAAAAACAGTTTTATCTCCAAAAATCTCCTCGTTTCTCCATTTCCAAACTTGGTGACAGATAATAGCAAAGAAAATGTCACCATGCTCCATGTATGGAAGCAACTTTCCTCTAACACCATCAGAGAACCAGTCGACCTCAGAATGTGCCATGAAGGAAGAGAAAATATGGTGTGGGAGAATTTTCCTCCAAACCTCTTTACTATTAGAGCAATCTCTAAGAGCATGGCACAAAGTCTCAACATGGCCTCTGCATCTACTGCAAGCTCCAGAATCAGCCAAGTGCCTTCTGTGCCTATCCGAATTAGTAAGAAGCCTGTCCTTAACGCCCAGCCACAGGAAACTCCTAATACGGAAAGGAACTTTAAGGGTCCAAATCGACTTCCACACATCCGAGGGAGGATCAGATCTAAAGAGAGAGAAAGCTTCAAAGGCCGATTTGCAAGAATAAACTCCATTGTTAGTCAGCGCCCAACAGTGCCTATCCAAGTCTTCCTCTTGATTACTCACCTTCACTCCCCGCATTCTAAGGAGAGTCTCAAGGCTAAAGAAAGTATCAAACTTTGACCAGATCCAGTCCCCTTCCGAGTCAACCACATCGGCAATCCTCCAGTTGCGTATATCACTGGGCG
The DNA here is from genome assembly GCF_963576675.1 of Euphorbia lathyris. Taxonomy (NCBI): domain Eukaryota; kingdom Viridiplantae; phylum Streptophyta; class Magnoliopsida; order Malpighiales; family Euphorbiaceae; genus Euphorbia; species Euphorbia lathyris. Next base: position 88,805,394 of record NC_088911.1, on the reverse strand, counting down.
GGGGGGAAGAACACACCTCAATTAACGGTTTATCCCCAATCCAGTTATCAAACCAGAAACTAATGGACTTACCATTCCCCACCTCCAGGCCAACTCCCGAGCAGAACTCATCAAACACAGCACTAAGTCCTTTCCAGAGGAAGGAACAATTAGCAACTCTCTCTTTCGGGCCCCCGAAGATTTTGTCTTTCCGATACTTACCACAAAGGAGGCGAACCCAAAGAGAGGAGGGGTTTTGCCACATTCGCCAAAGAAGTTTCATTAATAAAACTTTATTATTGTCCTTTGCTTTCCTAATACCCAGACCCCCAGAATCTTTAGGCTGGCAAACCTCACTCCAAGGCACAAGATGGATCTTCCTGCCCTCCGCAGCTTCCCCCCACAGGAACCTACGGTTAATCTTGTCAAGATCATTAAGCACAGGATCCGGAAGCTTACAAGCCTGCATGATGTGATTGGGAGCAGCACAATTAACAGATTGAATTAACGTGAGGCGGCCAGTGAGAGACAGAGTCTTGGCTTTCCAAGTGGCACACTTCGAATTAGCTTTATCCAAAGTCTCTTTGAAGGAGCCTTTAGACACACGCTCACTATGGAGGGGAACGCCCAGATACTTCCCAAGAGAATCAGTAAGAGGAATACCTGAGAGATCACTTAATCTCTTACAGACTAGAGCGTTAATTTTCTAAATAAATTAACATTCACTTAATTTTTTATATAATAATTAATAACAATAATTTATTTAGATTTGTATAATAAAAAATTAGGCCCCTTTAAATTTGGGGCCTGTGCGGGAGAGCTCTTTGTACACCATTCTCCTACTCCCATGCCTTTTTGTAATCAGTTCATTGTGCCGTTGAAAATTTTACATCCTCCAACAAATAATTTACTATATTTGTAGTCTATAAATTAGTAAATAAATGTATTTTATTATAACAAAAACTTAATTTAATTTTAAGTACTTTATTTTGTAAATTATCATAATTGTAAACTTTTAAACTACCCAAATATATTTGCAAATAGGCAAATTACAATTGTTTTTTGTTTTTACTTTTTCCAACAATTATTTTTCTTTCTTATTTACTTATATTATAGTTTTTGCATGAGTAAAATATTGGCAGTAGATGATTTCTTTTCAGTCCAAAACAGTAACAAAAAAAAAATCATAAATTGAGTTGAGGTCCATATCTGCTATATTGGGGAGATGAAATTGAAGGCACATCAATGAAATATTAAATGTGGATTGGGGGAGAAAGACACAACAATTACTCAAGTTATGTCAAGTAGGGTCCAACCATCACTATGTTCAATGGCGTTAAGACGCGTGTCTCCCACGCCTTTTTTGGACTTTGAGTGAAGGTGTTGATTGACGGTGATTTAGGAATGTTGCTCGCTCAATTCGCGAATTCAAAACCTAATTAGCTATTGCCAAATTTATATTTTATTTTCTTTCAACTAGGACTATTTTATTATTAAAATTGAGTAAAAATTAAGAAAAATAGAACAAAGAACAAAAATAAAAATAAAAATAAAAATAAAGAATAGATAAAAAAACTAGCAAGCCAGAAAAACTAACCATATTTATATTTGGATTCTGATATTTACGGTCCTAAGAGCATTTCCAATAGAGATTGCTCTAAAGAGTGCTAAAAATTAACACATCATATTAAAATATAATATTTTATTAATTTAGTAATATATTCACTCTTGTAACTTTTATTTAAAAATGTTTTAATAGTAAGCAACTTTAAAAGTTGACACAATGACCCCACAAATCATTACTTAACATATAATTTATTTAATTATAAATTTTGTCAACCAATAGTGAAATGAGAGAGAAAATCATCAAAATTGTGAACCAATAGTATTCAAGTAAATCAATTTTTTTATATTAAAAAATATTTGGCAACCTTTTGGCAATTTTTTTTGGCACCCACCATCACTTCAATAGTAGACACCATTTAAAAGTTGTCAAACTAATTACCACATGAGCTGATACCCTTTTTAACACCTTCTATTGGAGATGCTCTAAGGGCTGTAAATAAAAACCCAAAAATTTGTATTATTAATATCCATTTAGTTTTTCAATACATAAAATTTATTGATACTTAAATGTTTAAATATTTAAATGTATAAATGTATAATATATTGTTATATTTCCAATACAAATAAATACTTATTTAGAATTAAAATTCTCCTTTTTATTGTTATATGTAAATAATTAATGCTTATATACAACCCTAAAGGCTGTATATCTCATTTGCCTTTATTTTATTATAATTATACTAAGCTATTTTATTCTCCATTTAATTATTAAAATTGAATAAAATTTTAAAAAGGAAGAAAGTAGAAAATATACATAAATAAGAAAGAAAAAGAATGACTAGTTATATATTTTTGAGAGTCATGTTACTTTGTAGTGATTCATTCTCTAAATAGCTAACTAAATTTGACAATTTAAAAAAGTCATATTACCTTATTATAAATGCAATAAAAGAGCCAAATAATGGTTAGACCTACATGTAACTATAAACCACCATGACTTCATATTTCCAATGATGTGGTATGTCAACCATCAACACCTCTTTTATACTTTGAAAATTCTACAATTCGAGCTATCAAGAGTTCTATTCGACATGAACTACTAACCACTGACCTAAAAAAAGCGATGACCTCTGCTAACCCTAGCGCTAATATGACCCCCACCTCCATGTCCCTCATTTTTGGGCCAACCCCGGTGACAGATCCACCCTAGCCGTCTGACCTTGGTGATTTGGATGCCTCTATGCAGGACAACTCTCCTAAATTGTACAAAGACAATGTTGTAAGAGACAATAGAATTGCTGCGGAAATGGTTATTGTGGAGCATCAGACTAATATGATATTTCAGTACAATTTATTAATGATAGTAAAGTCAAACCTGGATTGTCTATCTCCCCTCAATTCAAAACAGAGATGCCCTAATTGAATTAGGTCTCTTGGAAAGCATGCCCCAGAGTTATGGAAACCATAATAGAAAGTTGATTTGATGGATCTTAGTAATGGTTTTCACTTGGCTCAATATGGCAATTCATCATATAGGGATAAAGTGATACAAAATAGTTCACGGATTACATAATCATTATTTGACTGTTAGAATTTGAACCCCAAATTTAATCATGCTAGTATCATGGTTAACTCAACTATTGTTTGGGTGAGATGTTCTGGCAGTACTGCTTGGTAAAGTGTATTATGGCCTCTCATGTAAGGTTCACTAAAATTTGTGTAGAGATTGACCTGTCGGTTCCCTTGTAGCTTAGTTTTGGATTGATGATGATATGTATCGTGTGGAATATGAAGGTCTCCATATTGCTTGTACAAAGTGTGATCGACATGACCATGTACTTTTCCTAGCCTTGCCCTGAGCTCATGTTCGCACTGTCAATGATTCGAATATGATTGTCTTTCCCCACGAACCTAGCTTCTGAAACAATGAATGATTCCAATGAAAATATTAATGAGGCTTCCAAATATACTGAAGAGCATTACAGCCCTTGGATGGTGGTTCCTCGAAGATGTTACACTCCTCAAAATAATCAGCCCGTTGGAGTTGAAAAAGAGAACGTGAGTGGTGAACATGGATGCCGAGGTATCTACTAGTAATAAAAGGAGCACAGCTGCTATACAAATGCAGAATAATGCTAGTGTTGGTGATCATGGGTTAAAATTCGGATAGGATTTATTAGTATTATCTATATAATAGAATATTCTAATAAATTATCCAACATTGAATGTTAAACTCGTAGGCCTAAAAACATCAATTACAATGTGACCAACTTAATTGTCCAAACTCATCAACCCAACGATTATATTCCTAAAATTGCTGTGGCACGCGAGGAAATTCCTCGTCTTCAAGCATATAATATTCGTCTCCTATCCTATCGCTGACCTAATTGTAATGGCTTTTGCAAGTAAGAGTAGTAAATTCCCACTGGTTTTCAACAAACATACCTCTCAAGAATGTAGTAATTGCAACAAACAGAAACCCAAACCGAAACTCGAAAAGGAAGCCTTACATTCGAGTTCACTACCCTTTTTCATTCAACTGCACACTACTAGCAAATGATGAAACAGCTAGCTATATTGGTACATGTACAAACCTTCCTGTTAATAAATGTTATATTACCAATAAATATAAGCTGAAAAAAATATTTTCATCCAAAAGAACACAAATTGGACAACCAAATCCACAGATAATAAGCTAGTAAAGCATATATAAGTGCATAATATCCGTTCATCATCTATGAATATGCAAATCCTACATCTGCACAAAGATGAAAGAATTTCCATCAATGTTTACTACCAAGTGTTAAGGTTAAGCACTAACAAGCTACTGTATGTATAATTCTTCCAAACCACCATTATGATAATCTCAAACTCGATTTGATCTTCTCCTGCATTAGTGACAACCAATCAATCAAACACCAACTATTCAAAATCAAAATTAGTCAAACGAAAGAAAAAGGCACCTAACACACAATAATGGTCCATAATTATTCATGTAATTTGTGATGCTGACATCAAGCATTTTTTAGAGATAGTCCAGCTTCAATGACTTAGTTTCAGATCAATGATGTTACTAACTACTCCACACTGCTAACTAGAAAGTTTAGAATCTTAACAGAACCTCCCCTTTCTACGTCAGCTTTGTTCACAGCTTATGGACCAACCTTTTTAACAAGAGTCCTACTCCCATCAACAAACCTGACCCCAAATAGTCAAATACCAGGAAAAGTAAAAGCAAAGCCAAGTAGCGAAAGGGAACTAAGCAATTGACAACAAAACTGACTTCAACTATCTTTATCAGAACTCAATTTAAATTACTTAATCTTGAGACATACCTTCAGAGGATGTTACCTTCAACTTTTGGAATCTTTGAGAAACATGTGGACCAAAACAATTCCATCCCCACACTACATCCCAGCATTCCAATTTAAAATACTTTGAAGAGGAACAAAGTATGTTTCTGAACTTGATAACCAGAGTAAAGGATCTCGAGAATACAAATATGGATGCTTTGAGAGGGCAAGAAATAATTTGTCAAGGAAATTACAAATATGCAAGTACTGATTTTCACAGGAAACCTTTCCTTGGCAATAGGGCACACTAGGCTAGTCCCTTTAGCCCGATTCGAAGATGTCAAGAAAGATAATTTTTTTGTTATCAGCAATAAATATCCCTACTGCTATTAACTACCTCCAACTCTTTGTTTCTTCAAGATTTCATGATAAACTATGTTTCAAGTTAACAACACCCATATATTTCATTCTCTTGTTCAACTGCTTCATTTTGGAATCCTATTTGCTAATTAATAGTGAAATCCATTGTATGCTCACACGGTCTAACACTGACTCTCCAAAATCGTGCAAACTAATCCAAATATTGAAACAGCAAGCATTAAAGAAGATTGTTCATGAAAACAATTATATAGCTAATATATTCTCTACATAAAAAAAGAAAAAAAAGATCCAGCTCCACCCAGGAACTATACAGAGTAGATGGAAGTTTATTATTATGGGGTGAACCAAAGCGTTTGTACTTAGGGCATTGAAAGCTTAGAGAAGAAACAAATTCTAGTAAAAGCAGAGTTCTTTCTTTCTTGACTTACAATTTACAAGAATTTCTCTATACTGCTGATTAAAGTAGTTTTGGGAACTGCACCAATAATGGCATCTTTCTTCTCACCACCTTTGAAGATCATAACAGTTGGGATGCTTCTGATCCCATATCGGGTTGCAATTGAGGGACTCTCATCAGTATTAAGCTTGTAGCACTTAAGCTTTCCAGCATATTCCCCAGCAAGGGCATCGATTACAGGATGGATCATACGGCAGGGACCACACCACGGAGCCCAAAATTCAACCAGTACAGCAGATTCAGACCCAAGCACAAGCGAGTCCCATGTTGTGTCGGTAACAGCGAGCACTGCACTTCCCAAGCAAGAAAAGCATACAATTCATTGTATCATCATCATGATTAAATCTCCAAAAAAACAAAATATCAATAATGACAATTTAAGGAAAAAGGTAATTCCTAGTTTTATAGATGGAGATAACAAATATTAATCATCAATTACATGATGGGTTAAGCTGATATTAGTTGAGTAGAAAGATGGAGGCATTATTCATCCAAAACGCCAAGATTTCAAATGATAAAGATTCAGTGTCGGCCATTCAGCCTTTATTTAAGCATTCTGTCCTGCAACTGGAAATAGGAAATCAGTCTACTATATAACATTTGGCCCACTCTTTGCTAAATGATTACTGTATGGCACTTTGAGATCGTCACCCAGAGATACCTAATATTAACAGGGCTTGAATAATAAGAATCCACTAGATAAAAAACAATCACATCAGACACTCAAACCACCAGTTATTATTTATCAGCCTAGAAATTACTTAATTTCACAATAGGAAACAAAACTTCAACTTGCTTTTGCTCCTTCATCAGCCCACTTTAGCTTCCTTAGGGATCATATATAACATCCACAACATGCCAATATAGATCTCTTTTAGTTTTATTTATTTATAAAATTACATGTTCATTACTTGTTGTATTGCTGCATCCTTAGTTACTGTTGTCAGCATAAAGCTATAATTCTAACAAAAAGGCCTTCACCATTATCAGAAAGAAATTTTCATACGAAAGAAAGAAAGCATCATAAGACGATTCTGCTCCGATAAGCATCAATTTCTTCTATTCAAATTATTATTTCCTACTATCACTCTACTCGAATTAACAGAACACAAAATCACAGTACGCACTTCTCTAATTAAAAAAAAAACCCATAAATTAGGTTAATAAAGTGAGAAAGCGATGCAGACCTTCAAGAGCAGTCTCCTGTGCTTCGCACACGATCCGTCCAGCACGAGCAAGTCTAGAAGAAGGGGTCTTTAGAGTGAGAGTAGGGGAAGTGAAGGTGAGCTTAAGACCTCTGGCATCGGGTAACCTGACGGCGGGTCTCCGGTGGATAGGAGAAGAAGACGCAGTAATAGGAGAAGAGCGAGGAACAGAAAGGGAATGAAGAAGGGCAGCCATGGGAAGAGAGGTATGGAAAGGGAAAGAGGATGGATTGTAGTGAAGGATAGTATTTGGAAGGGAGTGGAAGGAAAGTGGAGATGAGATAGGTACTCGAGAGAGAGAGGGAGAGGGATGGATTGATATCTGTTTGGAGTAGAGTAAGTAATATGAAATGGGGAAATGGAATGGATATTGGAGGGATGCGGGAAGCGGTCTTGTTTTTTCCCATGTGTTGCATTATTACTCGCCACCTCACCCACTCATCATCCATTAACTGTCTGTGTGCCACATAAGATATTTTCAATCCTTATTATAAGATGTAGGCCTAATAAGTAAATAACCTGTCCAAATTTGCAACTGCCCTTCCAACTTTTTAGTTGTAACAATCTATCCTTTAAATTTATCCAATTGTAAAACATAACCCCTCAAACTTATTTAATTATAAACAGAATTTTAAATTGCTGACACATACTGCAATTGAAGAAACACGTGAAATACAAAAGCTACAAACACTCGTGGAATGTGATAATCAAATCTTTAAACCCAAAAAATCAATATTTAAGTAACCAAATCCTCAATTTTTCAACTTATTCTTCTTCTTTTTATTATTGCTATTCGCTTTTTTAGTGATTTCTTGATTCAAAGTTTTGGGATATTATATGGGTGAAAATGTGTTTATGTGGAGAAATAGCTTCATTGAAGATTTCATAGCGTGATACAAATTCGGAGAAATACTTTTACGGTTGTTTCAAGTACGGTGTAAAAGAATCCCAATTTAGGGTTATATTTTACAATTGGACAAGTTTAAAGAGTAAATTGTTGAGGGGGGCAGTTGCAACATTTGAATAAGTTCAGGTGGTTATTTCTGTATCAGGCGTAAGATGTAAAAAAAAGGTTAAACACTTGGCCATACGTTTTTATTAAACTGGTATATTACTAAAAATGATGATTTAGTTGGGTGCAATCCTTGGGGATATAACTGAGGTCGCATATGCATTTGTATTTATTGATTTTGTTTATGAGACATGTGAAGTGAATATTGTTAGATATAATTTAGCTGTTTAGACATACGTCTTTCTCATATGGAAATTTTTATTGAAGATTTTCTTTTCTGTATTTCTTCTTATATTTGGAATGACATTTATTTTCTTAATTTATAATGCAAGTTTATTTATATATAAAAAAAAAGCTTAATGCATATATACATACCTAAACTTGGCAAGTTTTGCCTAATGGCACCCTGAATTTTTAAAATAACCTATCACACACTTATAGTTGGCTTTAAAAATCCATTGCACACTTATAGTTGACTTTAAAAATATATTACACACCAATACTTGGCTCATTCGGACCTCCTACACACAAAATCGTTGATCTTTCGTCTTTAACGAATGATGTGGTATGCGTGTTACAGAAAAAAGAAAAGCGCAGGAGTTCGTTCGGTATACCACCTCATCCGTCAAAGACGAAAAATCAACGATTTTATATATAAGAGGTCCGAATGAGCCAACTATAGGTGTGTGATAGGTTTTTAAAGCCAATTATAAGTGTGTGATAGGTTTTTAAAGACAACTATAGGTGTGTGATAGGTTATTTTAAAAGTTCAGGGTGCCAATTGACAAAACTTGTCAAATTCAATGGTGTAAATATGCATTAAGAAAAAAAAAATGATGATTTAGTTTGATATATTTTTAATGACCATTTATTTCAAAATAGAAAATTTATAATTAAAGTTGTTTAGTATAGGATAACTGATTGAGTCAGAACCTGAATTTAAAGATGGAAGGAAGGCAGGGATGAACTTAATTAGGAGCATGGGCAACCCTTCGTGCACGAGATAAAAATGACATGAGATTGACCGGGCGGGGTCGAGTGATCAAAACCTCAGGGGTTTAGGGGTCCTTCTGCTGCTGTGACTATTTCTGAACTACTAGGTACTAGGAGTTGTAGTCTTCCTATCTTTCCTATTGAAACCTATTGAAAGGAAGCTTTGGAGAGGAAAGAAAGCCTTAGAAGTCCCCTCTATGTATGTTTCAAACCTTTTATAGTTTGACTTCTTCAATAGATATTATATTTTTGCTTCTCTTCCAACATTGTGACGTACTCATTATAAGACGATTTGATTACTACATTTTTAATGACTTTCACAAATTAAATTTTCTAGCCAACTAATGTTTATCTACTTGAAAATTTGAATGAGGTAATATTGGCCTAAGCCTAATTTGATTTAATTCTCATTACTTTATCATTAAGATGCTTACATTTTTATATTGAAACTAGGCTTGCTATTCAAGGAAAAGATACTATGCTAAGGAATCAAAAGGACACAAGGACTATGGACAAGTGGAGTCATCGGCACCGTCAGATGTAGGGCTGACGATCAACGGTTGTGATTTGAGATTGGTGTTATCCTATGTGGTGAGGTGCATGATTCCTGATGGTGAGCTTCTTCTAGAATGTGCCATTGTAGTGAAAAGTCTAAAATACCCATTGTGCTTGGGAAAAGACCAAAGTAACCTTGAAAGCCTAGGAGTTAGTCTTTGAGAAGATAAAAGCCAAGACTTTATGTCAAAGGCTTATTCATTGTACTTCGGAATACTAAAGAGTGAGACTCTTCACTTTCTTCTTCTTCCTTACATTTCCTTCTCTTCCTTTTCATTCTGTAATGAACAAATATGTGTTAATTTTATCACCCTTCCTCAAACTATGCTTGATAGGGGTTAATCAAGCTGAGTTTGCTTACCAGAAAATGGAGGTGCGGTGAATGCTGTTGTAGACACCGAGTCGGAGGACCTGTGACGAAAACCTGAAAACAAGACGGTTGAAGCGATTGATTCCGAAAGTTTCGAAAAAAATAAAATAAATAAGTTACGGTGGGTCGCTGTTGTTGATCGGATGGCTCGCGAATGCTTAACGGCATGGTGCGAGTGTTTAGCGGCAGCCGGCGCGCATTCGACGACAGTCGGACGCCCGCTCAACGATGCAAAGCGCGCGCTCGACATCCGTTGGACGCACGCGCTCGACGTCCGAGCAATGCACGAGCTTGGCGGCGCGAGGCGTGTGCTCGTCGGCCACGGGACGTGTGCGCCAGGCAATGCGGAACACACGTTCGGCGGTCACGACGCGTGGACGCCCGACGGCGTGGAGCACGAGCTCGACGGCCGCGGGGCGTGCACGCCCAACGGTGCGAGACGCGTCCCGACGGCCATTGGACGGATGCCCAACGGCAGTTGGGCGACCGCCCAACAATGTTGGGCGATAGCCCAACGCAAGGTTGGGCGGCCGCCCAACCCCCTTGGACGACGCCCAATTCTCTTCGGGCGTCGCCCATTCCGTCGGGGATCCGTTTGCCTATAAAAGGCACGGATCCCCATGCATTAAAGGAGGGGAATTTTTGGAGCTTTCTCACTCTAAACATTTTTAGAGAGAGAAAGTCAATTTTTTGGAGAATCCAAATTTTCCAAAGTTAAATTTTTACTAAAAAAACACAAAGAAAACCGGAAAATCACGACTCGTGGAATCAATCGGCTTCGACTGTCAGATACCGAATTTAAAGTATTATCCGAGGACTAGACTCTTTTACTTTATTTAATTTATTCCTTTCCTTTATTTATTTTTATGTTATAGTTTTTTTTATTTATTTAGTTATTCTTTTATTTTATCACGTTTTATTTAATTTGGCATATTTATTTAATTTTCGTCTCGTGTTGAATAAAATTCGGTTTTGCTTTAAAATAAAAAACCTCGTTTTGATATCCCAATACGAACCGTGATCCGATAAAAAGGTAGTTCGGGTGTTAAAAACGTTGTAATTATAAGTTTTAATTTAAAAGAATTTCCGAATAATGTTTTAAAATAAAAACGTCGTTTTAGGAACTTCCGTTATTGACTATGATCCATTTTTGGTAGTTCGGAAATCCAAAACGATTGAATTAGACTTAATTTAAAGCTTTTGAATAAATCTGGAAACAGTTCGAGTAGTTCTGTAATTTTCCGTTTTTGTCACTAATTGCTGTTTACCGACGGATTTTCCGTCGGTAAATCTGCCAGAATGTAAAAAATGCTGTTTTAGTCCCTCTTTCTCAACTTTTAAGTTTTTGATCCTTTGTATACATATATATAGTTATGTAATATATATTTTTAAGCTATTTTTAAATACTTTGTACATATATTTATTTAATGTCTTCATATGTCTTTTCTTTCATCAATTTGGTTTTATAAACTATATTTTATATATTTTCTATTTAATTCATTTAAACCATATTGTGTATTATTTTAGAAGATTATTCATTTGGGCATTTTGGGTAATTAATTAGAAGGTGTTTTGAGGATGATTAGGAGTCATTTTGATATTAATGTATATTTGGGAGGGTTATTTCTTATATACTTATTATGATAGTTATTTTAGGGAGTATAATGTTTATTTTCAATTAATTTAATTTAATAAATATATGTGTATAGATTTTTCTCCTCATTTCATTTAAGCTAAATATTAATTTCTTATTTATAACTTATTTCCTTTTTTGGCTTTTGATTGGAATGGCAAGTTATTATACTTATTAAATACTTTCATCACTATTTTCATTCATCAAAGTTCATTATTTTCTCTCTATTGTTTTAATTACTTATTTTGTCACATATGTATATGTATATATATATCTTTCTCCTTTTCTTCTCAAAATTCTTATATGTATATATATATTATTTGGGGAAAATGTTTTGATTGATTGAGTTTGAGATTCAATTTATTATTTATTGTAATTATGACCAGTGGAGAATCATTAAGGAAAAGGGGAAAATAAATCACAAAAGAGTTTTCAATTTAATTATTTAAACTAATGAATTTTTAGAGGTTCCTAATGTAAATAAATAGAGTTTTCTTGACATTTCAAATCGTTTCTCAAAACAACACGTTTTAAAACCTTAGTCCGTCCCAACGACGGATTAAGCGAACATTGTAATTAAAATCGTTTTCTTTGTGAATAATAGAGTTTTGAATCATTTTCTTAAAGGATTTGTACAAAAATAAAATTGACTTGTATGTTTAACCACGTTTTCTTATTAAAGGTTTTTTTATCTCAACGTTTTCAAACACTCGAGTCGTTCCAATGGCGATTCAGGTGAACTTCATCAAACGGGGTTTTAAAACGCACCTAAATCGTTCCAACGACGATTAAGGTACGAACCATGTAAATAAACTCGTTTTGGGGAGATGAGTTAGTATAGAATTAACACGCAACACGACATGTAAATCCCGTGGTAAATAAACCACTTCTTTCTTCCTCCCCTCTCTTTGTATGTATATCAAATTGATGTAAATGGGTGATTCTTTACTAAAGTGGCTTTTCAATAATATATGCTCAAAACGGTTTCCAAAAAGAGAAAGAAAAGGTTTCAAATGAATTTTAAACTTAAAGAAGTATACGATTAGTCCGTTATCGCCTAACATGCTGAGTAGGAGGCCGGTGGTTCATAACCGGGCGATGTCGGGGTGCCTAGTAGCCTTTCTCCGGAAAGGAGCTAGCCTTCTCGGCTCGTACCTAAGTTTTCCGAACCCACACCGGTCTCCCGCAAGGGATCGGTGTTCATTTTCCCATTCGTGGGTGGCGACTCTTCCATATCTCCGAGCTCCGGTCCTGTCGAGCAGCTTGATTCCACGATTGGTTGCTTTCGGCGCCAATCACCACTTACGTCGCCATGAGGTTGTCCACCCCCCGGTCCGCCCGGGAGATTAGGCTGCGGCACCTCGTCTAACAAGTGGCGACTCTGCTGGGGAAGCAAGAAATTTGATTCCGGAAGGCGTGTATTAATCCCTTAACGGGGACAGATCGTTTTACTTCTTTTCGTATGCATTCATGTGCATTATTGCAAACCCTTTGGGTAATTTCCGCGAAACCTCTAGCGAGAGTCCATTCGTCGCTCGAAAGAGGCTAGTGTAAGTTCCCCCTTACAGTAAGGCGCCAAAGGGTCCCCATCCATTCGTTAGGGGCAAATTTGTGCGGTCCTGTGAGGTCCCGCGGTCAGCCGTGTCAGCATATAGTAGCCTTAGAAGTTTCCATAGGATCACCCATTACTATTTTTGATGTGATAAATGAATCAGTTCGTGTTTTCAAACCGCCATGATACGTGTCTAATCCTAAAGTATGTAAAGAAAATGAGACGATGCTTTAATATATACTCATGAATCGACATACTAATTACCCTAAAACATCGAAACGATTTGAACTAAAGATGACTTAGTTATCTCGTATGAATGAACATGTGCGACCCGCCTTGTCCCTTTCGGCGTCCCGACGAAGGCACGTGTTCAGAAAATGCGTTATGACGTAAGCACGTATTAGTATGAATCGGTTCGGTGTTAAGGATAGTTACATTTCGATACAAAAGACTATATTAACAGTAGCCGTTATTCACATTCTTTAGATAAATTGGGATAAAACGAGATCACGACGAAACGAAAACGAGGAACATTTCTGTCTTGAACGACCCTGTCGTAACGTGAAAAGTTTCGCACAAGTAGCCCGTCCCTTCCGAATAAAAGACGAGCTTTTACGTTATGCCTCGTGTCGCTCTTAAGAGAAATGGATGTGTCCGCAGAAGTGACTAAGAAAATAAAAGAAAAGAAAAATGAACTAAACGACCAAAATCATTCCGAGTCTACGATATATGTCAATCCCGAGCGTAGTTAAAGAAAATAAACCAATGCCGTTGAATACGTCCCTCGAACGAGTGTATACCCCGTTTAAAATCACGAAGCCGAATTAAGCCAAACCATATAATTGCGCCATATGGACGAGACTGCGGGTTTTGACTAACGACTCGATCATTTCGACCGTTACCAAAACTGCAAGAAATATGGCCCGATGTACGTGTTTGCTTAATTCGTGCCTAAAGGAAAGAGAACGGTGATATCCTCGCTTCGAACAAGCATGCGATTCAACGAAACGTTGATTTTCTATAACCACACTAAGACGATATATCCCGTGGATTGGGAAGAACAACGAATTGTTGCTAGCCGAAAGGTTACCGTGCGCTCAAAATAAGACTCGCCGTCTTTTCACGTAGCTAAAATGAGCAAACGGATCCTCGACGCTAAGAATAAACACGTTACGCGATGAGTCCATTCCCTAAAATAAAATCCAAAAGTGATTCCATCACTAAATAAACACGTGGTTACGTCTCTCGATAGGTCCAAAAGATCCCGTTGTAATCCAAAAATCGAGACACGAACCCGCGCGAACAAAAGGGAACGAGTCATTGACAATAACAGACGATTGGACTAGAAGAATAACTCGTACCACGTCTAAAAACTGAGATGCGCTCAAAGGGAGTCAAAACCCGAACTAATGTGTCTCACGAAAGGACGAAAGACGAGTTATTCCGAAAGGACAATCCAACTTGGTCGATTTCTTAGTCACTGAACGCTGATGCGTCAAAAACGAACTGTGTTGTATGGTGAATGATTTATTTTTCCGCAATAATCGACGGCATCATGCGTCCCCTGGACCGCAATGTGAGCCCCAAACCAAAATCCTAGGAAAGAGACCTGGACCAACGAGTGTGTGGAGGAATAAGGGTGGAAGAGAGATGTTGTGATGCGTGTAATTAGACTAACGTTTGTTCTTCTTATCTTATAATCGTAAATAAATAAACGCACACACCACGAATCATGCATATAAAATCATGCATACATACTAATGGATACCGTTCACGCAGACGTCATCATTAAGCGGTTGTGGTTTCGCGAGAGTAATCGGCTTGTCAGACAGTTTGATCAGCTACGAGTAGACAGTTCCGAATCAGTAGTTGTGGCTTCTGAATCATCTTCATCCGGGTATACTCAGTCTTCCGTCAATATGTCTGCGACCGACGAGAAAGTGGCTGAATTGGAAAATTCTGTGAACAATATCAATGATCAGCTGGCCGCAATCTTGGCCCAGCTAGCTGAGTTAGCACTAAAGGACAACAAGAGTGGTAGTAAGCGTGCTGAGAATGAAGTGAACGATGGCCCTCGCTTTGGGAATGAGGAGGATTATCAGGATTATATCCGAAAACAGTTAGAGAAAGAGAAAGCTAAGGAAGAGGAGTGGAAGCAACACATCACACAGGAAGTGCAGGACTTGCGCGGAGGAAGCTTCGGAAGTCAGGATTTCTATAACTTGAAGAATTGTTTGTCGGCAACAGCTTTGCCTTTGAAATTTCGGCTCCCTGACATGAAAAAGTTCGATGGAATGGGAGATCCCACCGCTCATATGAATCAGTATGTTGCGGTGATGAAGCACACGATCCTGACGGAGGATCAGGTCCTAGGGCTGTTTAACACCTATTTAGAGGGGGCTGCCCTCACATGGTTTCATGCGTTACCAATGGTGACAAAGAAGGATTGGAAGGAATTAGCGAAGTCATTCATCGCTCAGTATAGCTTTAACACCATGCTGGAGGTCACTTTGAAAGAGTTAGAGAGCACTAAGCAACAGGCTGGGGAATCCTTTTCCGATTTTGTGAAAAGATGGAGGGCTAAGGCCGCAGTGATGAAACAAAAGCCGCTCGAGCAGGATCAGATCTGAATGGTGGTTGGCAACACGTTGCCGTATATCAAAAATGAGTTGCGGTATATGCCATTTACGGATTTCAATCAGATGTATAGTTGTGCCTTGACTGTTGAAGGGGATGGAGAGCCGAAGAAAGCTTATACCAAGTGGACGAAGTCTGGATATAGTGCCGGAGGGCCTAGCGCGAGTACGGAGTCCGCTGCAGTGAAAGTGCTCGATCTTAATGCTATCGAAAAGAGGCGGTTCGCCAAGTTTGATCAGACCTACGCGAAAGTTTTCGAGCGTCTGCAGAAAAAGGGATTGTTGAAGGCCCTTACCCCGTATAACAAAGCTCCACCTACTCCGCAGATACAGGCTAGAGGGTATTGTGAATTCCATAGCAGTTATGGGCATACAATTGAGAATTGTGAGAGGCTGAAACATGAAATCCAAGATTTAATTGAGGAGAAGAAGATAGCTGATCCTTCGTCAGCGAACCCTTCCGTTAGGCGCAATCCATTGCCTAATCATAGAGTGAGTACGATCGGAGTTGGTTTGACAGAAACTGTAGTGATGGAATCCTTCGAGGAGAATGTAGAGGAGTTGTTGGACTCCGATGAAAAGAGCAATGTGGGAAAGGGGCTGTATGTGTCCTTCCTGGGTGAAGAATAAGAGGATGAACCGATGGGGGAAGGGTCAGATGGTGGAGCACCGTATGATGAGGATAGTGCTGAAGAGATCGGATAAGGGTCGTCTCGGACTATTATGCCAGATTTGGGTTTGTTTAGTGGAGGAAGAGATCCCGAGGTGCACTTGCGTGAATATATGCACGACATGTTTATTGAATCCTTCGGAGTAGATGAAATTGCTTAATGGTTCCACCACTCGCTGGTAGGCGAACCTTTGGAATGGTTCCACTCATTACCCGATTCTTGCAAGCACGATTGGGATCGGTTGTCGGATTTGTTTTTAGAAAAGTACCAAAGAGCTGAAGACAGAACTGCGGAGCGCTTTGCGATGCAGATTGGACCTATCAAGCGTCCGTTGCCGAGGGTTGGCAAGTATAACGGCAATAAGGACCCAATGGAGCACCTTCACTTCTACTTGTCGGCTATGGCGCCCTTGGGTTTTAAAGAGGAAGAGATCACTAGCTTGTTTTGCAATTCGTTGATGGGTGAACCATTAATGTGGTACATGTCATTGCCGATGTATGTTAAGACCGATTGGGCAGCAATGACGAAAAGATTTATCAAAGAGTATACAGTATGGACGCTGGCAGAGCAAACCCCGGATTCCCCGTCTTATCAAACACCTGATGCGGTGTTAGCAATGCCTAGGTATGGTGGATACCAGGATCCTGTTGAGCACGCGAGGTTATTCCGCAGTCATATGTATGACGCCGGATTTCCGCAAGGTGAGTTGCATGAACATTTTCCGGAAACCTTGCTGGGTGAAGCCTTATTATGGTATCAAGGTCTATCAGAGGAAGAAATGGGTCATTGGGTACCGCTTAGAGGTGCTTTTGTGGTGAGATATGAGATGTATGTTCCATGGACGGGATCCCTGGACGATCTGGATAGGATTAGGCAATTCCCCGAGGAACCGTTTGTGGATTATGCTAGAAGGTGGAGGCACCGTTATGAGCAGTGTCATGAAACAATGAGCGATAAGGTGCAGCTTATGTGCATACAACGAGGTGCTATTCCGTTGGCCGCCGGAAGGATGAGCAGAGTGTCCCTGCGGGATTATGATGAGTTGATAGGTTGGGCCTTGTATGGATCGGCGGATCCCTTTTACTTGAATCCGAATGTTCCTCACGTCATGGATTTAATGGTTGTGGACATTTGGGAGAGTTCTTCGGACGAGGAAGATGCCAATCGGAGGGTTCCTATTAACATTTGGGACGAATCGGATGATGAGCCAGAAATTGCGGTAATGACGAGATCAGGCCGTGTGGCCGAGGGGAAGGCACCTATGATAGAAATCGAGATTGGAGAAGGGTCGGCTCCTAAGCCCGATGACCAAGTTCTTGAGCAGTTGAAGAAGACGCAAGCTAAGTCCACAGTCTGGGAAGTCTTATGCCATTCTAAGTACCATCGTGAGAACCTGATGAAAGAGTTGCAGAATCTGGTTATTTCCACCGATACTGAGCCGACAGCGCTAGTGGGAGCAATTATGGCCCGAAAGAAGGCTGAAATCACATTTACTGACGAGGATCTCCCAAAAGAGGGGAAGGCTCACAATAAGCCTTTGTACATCCGAGCGGAAATCAACGGAAAGAAGACTAGCTGTGTGATGGTCGATGATGGATCGGCCATTAATGTTTGCCCGTTGAAGCTCTTATCGAAGTTGGGAGTGGAGAGAGGAGACTTGA
The DNA here is from genome assembly GCF_963576675.1 of Euphorbia lathyris. Classification (NCBI taxonomy): domain Eukaryota; kingdom Viridiplantae; phylum Streptophyta; class Magnoliopsida; order Malpighiales; family Euphorbiaceae; genus Euphorbia; species Euphorbia lathyris. Next base: position 88,787,430 of record NC_088911.1, on the reverse strand, counting down.
CAGCCTCTGAAACTGTGATTAGGGCATATGACGATAGCCGTAGGCACATTGAAGGAGTCTTCAAGGCCAAGTTGAAAGTGGGGCCGCATGAGGAAGAAACTGAGTTCACGGTGCTGGATATCCCGATAACCTTTGCCGTACTGTTGGGACGCCCTTGGTTCCATAAGTTGGGAGGTGTGCCTTCCACGCTCCACCAAATGATTAAATTCCCCTTCGGGGAGGAGATAGTGACAATCAGAGCTGAGAAATTGAGCTCGGTGGCAGCATTGGGGATTGAGCCTCAACTTTTCTCCGGGTTCCAAATTTCCGGGATTTACGAGTTAAGCATGACCACCGATGTGGTGAAGATGATGAAGGGAGGTTTCATCCCAGGAATGGGCTTAGGAGCACACCATCAGGGGTTGCCAGAATTTCCGGACTTTAAGAGTCAGAAAACCCGGAGGGGTTTGGGATATGAGCAGGGAGGTCCGTCCAACGTGAATGGTGAAGGAAAAGTGGGCCTAAGGAAGTACTTCGTGAACGAGGGGCATGGAAAGGCGTATTCAGGGACCCCCGAGGCATGGACTAGCACAGAAGGGAAGATTCTGCCGGGGTTCGAAATCTTCAATGATGTTGCCGACTGGGGCAAAGGAAAGGCGAGCTGCTTTGTCGAGGAGATTATGATGCTGGATTTAAATGCCGAGGAGCAAGTCATCACTATTGAAGCAACTGCAGGAGCGGGAGATGAGCCTAGTTCCTCCAAAATTCATGAGAAATCCGAAGACCCTGACGATGAAAATTGTATTACTGCTTTGTTTGAATCAGATGATGTAATCACCCATGCTATCAATGAAATGAATTCTGATTTTGCTTACTTGCTTGATGTTGATCATGATCATTCCATGCATTCTCATTCATATAACATGCCTACATTTGAAATCAATGCAATAGAAATGTCAACTTTCAATCTTGGTACGGATGAAAATCCTAAACTTATACAAATTGCTCAAGAATTAACTATTGAAGAGAGAAAAGAATTTGAGAGAATAATTAAAAAATACGAGATTGTATTCGCTTGGACATACGAAGACATGCCTGGAATTGATCAATCTATCGTAACTCACCGCATTCCAACTTATCCCGAAGCAAAGCCCGTAAAGCAGAAGCTCCGACGTATGAGACCCGAATGGGCAGATAAGATCAGGGAGGAGGTGAAGAAGCAGTTAGAAGCAGGATTCATCGAAGTGATCGACTATCCCCCTTAGGTCGCAAATGTGGTGCCAATCGCAAAAAAGGACGGCAAAGTAAGAATGTGCGTTGATTACAGAGATCTTAACAAGGCATGCCCCAAGGATGAGTTCGCATTGCCTCATATCGACGTATTGATCGACAGTGCAGCGTCAAGCGTCTTACACACGAATATGGATGGTTTCATGGGCTACATGCAAGTTCAGATGGCCGAAAAGCACAAAGCAAAAACCTCGTTCACAACTGAGAGGGGAACATACTGCTACAGGGTAATGCCGTTTGGTTTGAAGAGTGCCGGGGCAACTTACCAGCGAATGGCCACAGCACTGTTCCATGATATGATACACAAGGAGGTAGAAGTCTACGTGGACGACATGATGGTCAAATCGGAGACAAGAGAAGGGCATTTTACCGCGCTCGAGAAGTTTTTGGCCCGAATTGCAGAATTCAAGCTAAGGTTAAACCCGAAGAAGTGCTTTTTCGGCATTTCGTCGGGGAAAATCTTAGGCTATGTAATCAGAAATAAGGGAATCGAGGTGGATCCTGATAAAGTGAAGGCTATACAGGAGATGCCGGCGCCAAAGAATGAGAAGAAAGTGAGAGGGTTTCTGGGGCAGGTTCAGTATATCAGTCGGTTCATAGGGAGACTCACCGCAATCTGCGAGCCAATCTTTAAGTTATTAAGGAAAGACCAACCCACTATTTGGAATGATAAGTGTCAGCAAGCTTTGGAGAGTGTTTGGAACTATTTGTCTAATCCGCCAGTGCTGAGACCGCCTAAACTAGGAAAGCCGCTTCTCCTCTATGTAGCAATTGAGGAGCGATCTATTGGGGCAATGTTGGCTCAAGAGGGAGACACCGGTGTGGAGCACGCGGTGTATTATTTGAGTAAGAAATTCCTGGAGTACGAGCTCAAGTACAACATGATCGAAAAGACATGTGTGGCAGTAGTATGGTTGACAAAGAAACTGCGGCACTATTTCCAATCGTATAAAGTGATCATTATTTCTCGGATGGACCCCGTGAAGTACCTATACCGAACTCCATCCTTGACGGGGAAGTTAGCCAGATGGTTGTTGCTTTTGTCCGAGTTTGACATTGAATATGTGACGAAGAAGGTTATCAAATAGAGGGCCGTGGCAGAATTTCTGGCCAACCAACCCCTGAGTGCAGAGGAAGAAGAGATAAGCTATGATTACCCCGATGAGCACTTGAACGCAATCGAAGTTATACCGTGGAAAATGTTCTTCGACGGAGCAGTTAATTCGAATGGAGCCGGAGTAGGAGTACTACTTACCTCACCGGAAGGAGAAAGGATCCCGATGGCCAAGAAGTTATCCTTCCCTCTCACCAATAACATGGCCGAGTATGAAGCGTGCATTTATGGTTTAGAGTCATTAGCGGCACTGGGAGCGTCATATGTCGAAATTTGGGGTGACTCAAAGTTGATCATCGAACAGGCACAAGGAAACTGGGAGGTAAGAGAAGAAAGACTACGTCCGTACCTCGACCAGCTAGAAGGGTTGGCACAAAGATTCAAAGAATGCCGTTTCTATCATATTCCTCGAGCACAGAACCAGGCGGCGGATGCCTTGGCCACTTTGGTGTCAGTTTAGGACAATCCCCAGAACCTTGCCTCGAAACCGTTGGTATTGAGGAGATCTCACAAACCATGCTACAAAGACGTAATGCTGTTAGGGGCAGATGAAAAACCGTGGTATTTCGACATCATGAACTTCATGAAGAGTGGAACATATCCGGCAGAATCAGAACCTAGGGATCAAGCTGTGATTAGAAGGTTAGCCCGGCAGTTCGTCATCCACAACGATTTGCTTTATAAAAGGCACACCGATGGGTTACAACTGAGGTGCTTGGATGCGGAAGAAGCCCGCGAAGCAATGGAATCGGTACACTCGGGAATTTGTGGGGCCCATATGGGAGGAGCGGTGTTAGCAAAGAAAATCATAAGGCAAGGCTTCTATTGGCTCACCATGGAAAGAGATTGTAGCGAGTATGCGAAGAAATGCCACGATTGTCAAATCCACGGCGATTGTAGTCATCTTCCAGCCATGGAATTACATGTGTTAGCACCTATTTGGCCATTCGCTGCTTGGGGCATTGACATCATCGGCGAAGTAAGGCCTAACGCTTCAAATGGACATAAGTTTATTGCTGTCGCCATCGATTATTTCACCAAGTGGGTAGAAGCAGAGTCGTTTAGCAAAGTGGGATCCAAGCAGATGAGAAATTTCATTGAAAAACACTTGATCACCAGGTTTGGAGTGCCTCATCACATGATTACGGATAACGGGGTCCAGTTTCAGGGGGAAGTAAGGAATCTTTTCCGAGAATATGGCATTGAACATCACAGATCTTCTCCGTACCGACCACAAGCTAATGGGGCAGTAGAAGCAGCTAATAAGAACCTTAAAAGGATTCTCATAAAGACGGTGGAATCACATCGGAACTGGCATGAGCACCTCCCACTCGCGTTGTGGGCTTATCGCACGACAATCATAACCTCGACTGGGGCAACGCCATTCTCCTTGGTATACGGAACAGAAGCAGTCCTGCCGATTGAGATCGAAAAGCGATCGTTGAGAATCACAGTGGAATCAGAAATCCCCGAGACGGAATGGGTGAAGAGGCGATGTGAGCAGTTGGCTTTAGTTGACGAAAAAAGGATGGAAGCGCTTTACCACGTACAGTTATATCAAAGAAGGATGGCTCGGGCTTTCGATAAAAAAGTCAAGACCAGCCCTATCAAAGAAGGAGATTTGGTGCTGAAACAGATCCGTGTGACGCACACCGACCCAAGGGGGAAGTTTAGGCCTAACTGGGAAGGGCCATTCGTCGTGAAGAAGATACTAAGCAAAGGAGTGGTGAAGTTAACTACCATGGACGGCATGGAATTCTCCGAACCTACCAACCTGGATAGGCTTAAGAAATACTTTTCGTGAAAAAAAAAAGAAAAAAAAAAATTCCCGATAGGTTGAAAACCCGCAAAGGGCGACCTATGCAACAACGAGGGAAATCCCAATGGGTGAAAACCCGAAAGGGCACTCATTTGAAAATTCCGGGATAGTAAAAGGAGAGGAGAAAAATCACCGGGATCCGAAAACCGAAAGGCGGGTCCTGGTAACAATAGTTATGACTTGAGCAATTACAAAAACAATGTATAAGAGACTAAGTATTTCTGTTGTTTGTAAATAAATAAAGGCATGAATATATTTGACGAGAATGATTGGAATCATCATAATCTACTGAATGCATGGTAATATGAATCACGAGTTATACATTTCCTATCCTACTTTTTCACAAAAAGCCTACCTACTATCCACCCCACTCCCTATACATCAGCTATACAGCGGGGAAACTCCAATAAAAGCTACGAAGCAATAATGAAAGCTACAAAGCAATACATAACGAGCCTAATACGGAGGAAAATCCCAATAGTCCTCAAAATCTCTCAAGTGTGATGCCCGCTCCGCAGATAGTGCCTCCTCGGTAGCTCGCGCTCGCTCATCAGCAACTCGTGCTCTCTCATCGGTGACCCGTGCTCTCTCCTCGGTAGCAAGGCGTCCGATCGACTCATCGCGTGCCCTCTCCTCGACGGCAAGGCGACCCTCAGTCTCCCGTCGCATCATCCCTGACCAGTGGTCATTTCTCTCCTCATACACCTGACCGACCCGGGCGTCGGCCTCCCGCACCAACTCGCTCTGTCTCCGCTCGTGGGCATGCAGATCGCTCTAAAGCAAAAGAAAGGAAAAACAGATAAAAATAAGAAGCAGCGTAGGCACGAACATAAATCATACATACATGCATACATTCCACTACACTAAAGTAAAATAATGATACATACCAGGTGATCGGTGCAGCGCAAGCTGAGGCGATCTCGGAGATAACCAGACAGCCCCACGTAATCCGTGCAGGTCTCCCTCGTAGTCAGAGAAGCATCTGAGGGATCAAAGGGGACCCTCGAGGTGAAGATAGGAGGAGCTGTCTCAAATCCCGCATAAGCTGCCCCGGACTCGTCATAACAAATCGTGGCAAAATCTCGCCCGTAGTCTGGTAGGGGCACACCTAGGGATGAGCTCTAAGGTCGGGCAACGCTGGAGGACTCGCCGACATAGTAGGGCTGCTCGCACACAGGCGTCTGAGCTCGAGTGCCGTCAAAGAAATCGGATAAATGGGCACTCCTCCAGGATCCCTCCTGCAAAAAAAAAAACACACAATAAATACCGCTAACCATCTCATGAATAAAGGGTAAAAAAGCGGAACCACTCACCGGGACCTCCTCTTGACCAAAGACTGCCGCAACAGCCTCCCTCGAAAATACATCTGCCATCGGATCCACCTCCATCGCTGCCGCCGGGGCATCCTTCGCGCTCAGCAGAGTAGACAAGTAAAGCTCACGGCCCCCGGCGTGAACCCACACCGCTCTACCAACGAACCGACGAGACAGGTCCCGACGAACGACCGATAGGGGCATGGTCCGCACCGCAAACATAGAGACGAGGATCTCACCCGGTGTCCAATGTGCGTCACTAACTCCGGTGATGCCTCGGTCCCCCAAATACCACGCCCGCACGCAGGGGCCGGTGAGCACACACTGCTACTCCTGGATCATAGATACATACGTATAATTGGGACCGAAGTCGAGGTCGTCCCACCTGAACTTAATCTAAAAAATACACAAAGAGAAAGTCAGAAAGGCTCAAACAAGAATCTAGCATGACTAGGCAACATCTACCTGTCTGAGGGTCAGCGAGTCGATCCAATCTAGGAGCCGCGGCACCATCCGTATCCTCTCGGCACCCAAATCGAAATCTCGCCACCGGGTCATAAAAGGCGGTCTCGGTACTCTCGGCCGAGGTCGAGACCGGCTAGGAAGGATATGCCTCTCATACGCCCACACCTGCGGTAAAAACAAGGATTAGGAGTGTGAAAGACGCGAAGAAGATAAGACGGGCAAGTCAAGAAGGCGTCACGTACCAACAGAGCAAAGGTGTAACCACCGAAATCCTTGCGCTTCCGGCAAGTCAGATCCAAAAACTTGTAGAGAAAGGCTAAGCCTGCCCCCGCCCAATCATAGGAAGCCGCCGCATCCAGATCGCTGAGTGCCTGAATGAGACCCGTGTGTACCTTCCCGCCTTTCGTTCGGAAAATCGTCTCACTCAGAGTATATACCAAGAAACTACGAACCGCCAAGTCGGTATCATCAGTCTCGCAAAAATCTCGCCGACTCAAAAGGCTCGCGGTGGAAATAAACTTTGCCGTAGTAGATTTGGTGCATGGGCGAACTCCCGATCCAATCAAAGCAGCGAGCCTAGCGAGGTCGACCCGCGGTCGCATCATGTCGAAATGAAGAGGAACGGGAGTGCTGCTCCCTCGCAATCCTGTCAACAGTGAAAAATCTCTGGGCGAGATGGTCATCTCCCCGAAAGAAAGGTGGAAAGTGTGGGTCGAGTCAACCCACCGCTCACATAAGGCTTGTAGGCCAAAACGGTCACATACCCCGTTGGTACGGGGCAACGCTGCAATGAAAGGCTCAAAGCCCAACTCGCGCACGCGGGCTCTCGCCGCGGCACCCAGCCTAGCATACCACGAGTGAATCTCGGCGGTGGTCCCAGAAATCTCAATAAACTAGAAAGAACAAGACAAGAAAATTTAAATACAGTTCCTAAAGCATGCAATTAATGAGAACGCGTTAAGACTAGGTATTCTTTCATTATCTAACCTAGAGACATCCGGTCAGTTAGGACCAACTTGCTGTAAAAATCTCTCCTTTAGGGTCGTCCATGTAAGATTTAGTCAATTCTTCAACCCACTCTCGTCTGCATAGACGAGGGGCATAGATTAGGTTTACACTCACATGCATTAGTTAAGTTTGCACTATTCACGTGTTTTTACTATTCACGTGCATTAGCTAAGTTTTTACTATTCACGTGCATTAGTTAAGTCTTTACTATCCACGTTTTTACTATTCACGTGCACTATTCACATTTTACTATTCACGTGCACTATCCACGTTTTCACTATTCACGTGCATTAGTTAAGTTTTACTGTTCACATGCATGAGTTAAGTTTTCACTATTCACGGGCATTAGTTAAGTTTTTACGATTCACGTACACTATTCACGTTTTTGCTATTCACGTGCACTATTCACGTTTTTACTATCCACGTTGTTTTTACTGTTAGCATGCATAAATTCGTAGTGTCGTTATTCACATGCATATAGCGCGCATTCTCACACAGAAATAAACAAGTGTTACTTGTAAGTGAAGGAATTCATGTTTTCTAGCTAAAGTCCTCTAAGGCAATCTAAAAGTTAGCATGCAAATCATGTTCAGATAGGAATGCTAAAGCCTAGAGTTTGAATCAAATAAAAGTGAGAAAGTACTTACCTCGTTGCAGCGTGTCCGGCTCAGATGCGTCTCAGGGTCGTGGAAAGGGTCCACTCTATCCAGGTTCACGTAAACCTCATCCATGCCTCTCGTGCCATCGCATTCATCCAAATCCATCCCGAGAATAATCCAAAATCAAAGTCTAGAGAGAGAAAGAAGGGAGAGAAGGTGTGGGGTTGAAATGAAACCCCACCACCTTATATAGTAAGAGGGAATGGCATTCCCGTAAATAGTGAAAAAGGTACGATTTGACATAAAGGTAAAAAGTAAATAATTAATTACTAGGCGCACAGACCTCCGATTCGTAGTCCGTTTCAGCCTGCATTTCTCCCAGATAGCAGCCAATACTGTCAAGATATGAACTCCAGATGACAACCAATTTTTACAGAACAGTGACACCAGTCAAAATACAGACGACAATCAACAGAAAAATAATCGACAATGTGAATCATTCCGAACCAAAAAGACATTCCTACCAAACCATTCGAACCTCCAGGACACTAGCTCCAGTGAGAAAATACAAACAACGGTGTGAATCGTTAGAAAGAACCCTTTGCTATTGAGCCACCTTACCTATGGTTTACGACCGAGGTAGCTTTTTAGCCATCTTACCTACGGTTCACGACCGATGTAGCTTTTTAGCCATCTTACCTACGGTTCACGACCGAGGTAGCTCTTTAGCCATCTTACCTACGGTTCACGACCGAGGTAGCACTTTAGCCATCTTACCTACGGTTCACGACCGAGGTAGCTTTTTAGCCATCTTACCTACGGTTCACGACCGAGGTAGCTTTTTAGCTATCTTACCTACGGTCCACGACCGAGGTTGTTTTCGAGCCATTCTTACCCATAACCAACGTACGCAAGATTTCGAGAAAAGAGCATTCATCGACGGCCACTCCAGAGGCGACGATGGAAGGAATCAGAGAACGACACCAGAGCGCACAGCGTGAAGGTCAGGTATGCTCCCTCCTACTCTTTACGTGTCTCTTACTTTTATATGTTTTACATTGCATGTGTTACGTTAGCAAAAAACGTTTTCAAAACACACACATCACTGTCAAAATAGAAAAGTAGGGGCAACTGTAGACACCGAGTCGGAGGACCTGTGATGAAAACCTGAAAACAAGACGGTTGAAGCGATTTATTCCTTTCCTTTATTTATTTTTATGTTATAGTTTTATTTATTTATTTAGTTATTCTTTTATTTTATCACGTTTTATTTAATTTGGCATATTTATTTAATTTTCGTCTCGTGTTGAATAAAATTCGGTTTTGCTTTAAAATAAAAAACCTCGTTTTGATATCCCAATACGAACCGTGATCCGATAAAAAGGTAGTTCGGGTGTTAAAAACGTTGTAATTATAAGTTTTAATTTAAAAGAATTTCCGAATAATGTTTTAAAATAAAAACGTCGTTTTAGGAACTTCCGTTATTGACTATGATCCATTTTTGGTAGTTCGGAAATCCGAAACGATTGAATTAGACTTAATTTAAAGCTTTTGAATAAATCTGGAAACAGTTGGAGTAGTTCTGTAATTTTCCGTTTTTGTCACTAATTGCTGTTTACGACGGATTTTCCGTCGGTAAATCTGCCAGAATGTAAAAAATACTGTTTTAGTCCCTCTTTCTCAACTTTTAAGTTTTTGATCCGTTGTATACATATATATAGTTATGTAATATATATTTTTAAGCTATTTTTAAATACTTTGTACATATATTTATTTAATGTCTTCATATGTCTTTTCTTTCATCAATTTGGTTTTATAAACTATATTTTATATATTTTCTATTTAATTCATTTAAACCATATTGTGTATTATTTTAGAAGATTATTCATTTGGGCATTTTGGGTAATTAATTAGAAGGTGTTTTGAGGATGATTAGGAGTCATTTTGATATTAATATATATTTGGGAGGGTTATTTCTTATATACTTATTATGATAGTTATTTTAGGGGTATAATGTTTATTTTCAATTAATTTAATTTAATAAAATATATGCGTACATATAGATTTTTCTCCTCATTTCATTTAAGCTAAATATTAATTTCTTATTTATAACTTATTTCCTTTTTTGGCTTTTGATTGGAATGGCAAGTTATTATACTTATTAAATACTTTCATCACTATTTTCATTCATCAAAGTTCATTATTTTCTCTCTATTGTTTTAATTACTTATTTTGTCACATATGTATATGTATGTATATATCTTTCTCCTTTTCTTCTCAAAATTCTTATATGTATATATATATTATTTGGGGAAAATGTTTTGATTGATTGAGTTTGAGATTCAATTTATTATTTATTGTAATTATGACCAGTGGAGAATCCATTAAGGAAAAAGGGAAAATAAATCACAAAAGAGTTTTCAATTTAATTATTTAAACTAATGAATTTTTAGAGGTTCCTAATGTAAATAAATAGAGTTTTCTTGACATTTCAAATCGTTTCTCAAAACAACACGTTTTAAAACCTTAGTCCGTCCCAACGACGGATTAAGCGAACATTGTAATTAAAATCGTTTTCTTTGTGAATAATAGAGTTTTGAATCATTTTCTTAAAGGATTTGTACAAAAATAAAATTGACTTGTATGTTTAACCACGTTTTCTTATTAAAGGTTTTTTTTATCTCAACGTTTTCAAACACTCGAGTCGTTCCAATGGCGATTCGGGTGAACTTCATCAAACGGGGTTTTAAAACGCACCTAAATCGTTCCAACGGCGATTAAGGTACGAACCATGTAAATAAACTCGTTTTGGGGAGATGAGTTAGTATAGAATTAACACGCAACACGACATGTAAATCCCGTGGTAAATAAACCACTTCTTTCTTCCTCCCCTCTCTTTGTATGTATATCAAATTGATGTAAATGGGTGATTCTTTACTAAAGTGGCTTTTCAATAATATATGCTCAAAACGGTTTCCAAAAAGAGAAAGAAAAGGTTTCAAATGAATTTTAAACTTAAAGAAGTATACGATTAGTCCGTTATCGCCTAACATGCTGAGTAGGAGGCCGGTGGTTCATAACCGGGTGATGTCGGGGTGCCTAGTAGCCTTTCTCCGGAAAGGAGCCAGCCTTCTCGGCTCGTACCTAAGTTTTCCGAACCCACACCGGTCTCCCGCAAGGGATCGGTGTTCATTTTCCCATTCGTGGGTGGCGACTCTTCCATATCTCCGAGCTCCGGTCCTGCCGAGCAGCTTGATTCCACGATTGGTTGCTTTCGGCGCCAATCACCGCTTACGTCGCCATGAGGTTGTCCACCCCCCGGTCCGCCCGGGAGATTAGGCCGCGGCACCTCGTCTAACAGCTGTGCCTTGGTGAACAGATCGGCTAGTTGCATGGCGGAGGAGATCGGCATCAGGCGTATCATCCCGGACTGAACTCGTTCTCTAATCACATGACAATCGATGTCGATATGCTTAGTTCGTTCATGGAAGACCGGATTCTGTGCGATGTGAATGGCGGAAACATTATCGCAAAAGAGAAGGGCGGCGTTAGTGGTCGGAATGTCCAGATCGGACAGTAACACGGTGAGCCAATGGAGTTCACATGAGGTGGAGGCCATGGCTTGGTACTCCGCTTCGGAAGAGGAACGAGAGACGGTATTCTGCTTCTTTGACCTCTAGGAGATGACGACGGAACCTAAAAATACGGCGTAACCGGTGATGGATTTTCTGGTTTCTGAACATGTGCCCCAGTCTTAGTCACAAAATGCCTAGAGCTGGAGTTTATTATGAGCCGGGAAGAGAATCCCCAAACCTATCGTCCCCTTCAGGTAACGTAGCACCCTCTAAACTCTTTGTTGGTCATCTATGGTTGGTTGGTTGAGGTGTTGTGATAACTAGTTGACGATGTATGAAAGGTCTGGTCCGGTATGCGTTAGATATAAAAGTTTTTCTATGATTTGCCTGTATGTTGTAATATCTGTCAATTGGGTGGATTGCATGTTGGGTTTGTGGTTTGGTAATGCTGGTGAGGATGCGGGTTTGCAATCAATGAGGTCCATTTCTTGTAGCCGTTCTAACGCATATTTTCTTTGTGGCATGTGGAGTCCTTTGGAGTTGCGGATGAATTCAAACCCCAGAAAATAGTGAAGAGCCCCCATATCTTTGATGCTGAAGGATCGGTCAAGGTGTCTTTTTGCTGCCGTAATGGATGCATCGTCATTCCCTGCGAGTATCACGTCGTCCACATAGACGAGTAGAACAATGATGGATTTGCTTACCTTTCGGGTGAAGCGGGATGGATCCGCTGCCGATTGGGTGAACCCCATGTCCCTGATAGTGGATGCTAACTTGGCATTCCATTGCCTGCCCGCCTGGCGTAGGCCATAGAGCGATTTTCTCAACTTGCACGCCTGGTGTGGAGCTTGTGCTGTGAATCCTGGGGGCAGAGTCATGTAAACTTCCTCGTGTAAGTCTCCGTGAAGGTAAGCGTTATCTATATCAAGTTGTTGTATGTTCCAATTTTGTGCGACTGCTATGGTTAGAACTGTTCTGATAGTGGTGAATTTTGCAACAGGTGCAAAAGTGGTAGTGAACTCCACACCTTCCTGCTGTGTGTAGCCCTTGGCTACTAGTCTAGCCTTGTACCTTGCCATGCTCCCATCCGCCTTGTGCTTTAGTTTGTAGACCCAACGATAGCCGATCGCCCTCTCCCCCTTAGGTAAGTCCACTATTTCCCATGTTTTGTTGGATTCAAGCGCTATGAGTTCTTCATTCATAGCCTGCACCCAGTTTGGGTCTAATACTGCCTGTTTGTATGAACCAGGTTCGGTGTGACAGGCAATGTTTATGGAAAAGGCTCTTTTTGTGGGTGATAGTTTGGCGTAAGAAAGGTGTTTGACAAGTGAGTGTGGTGAATTTTGGAAGCTAGGCACGGGGTGCCCTTGAATTAAGGCTACATGGTAGTCTTTAAGGTACGTGGGCATTTTTCGCTGTCTGGTGGGTCTTAAGTGTGGTTGCTCTATCTGTGTTGTTTCAGTTGTTGGCTCGATTGTTTGTGAATCTGTCTGCGTTGTTTCCTGTGTTTGTGTTTGAGCTGGTTCTTCTGTGCTTATTTATGTGCTTTCGTCTTCTTCTAGTATTGTGCTATGTAAGAGCTCAAGCTCCTCATCATTGCAGTATGATGCATCCGCGATGTGATCTGTTGATGCGAATGGGAAATGATTTTTGAAAAACTTCACATGCCTGAAAAAGAAAACAGAGTTAGTTTTCAAATTTAACAGTTTGGCCCCCTTGACACCCTTCCTGTATCCCAGGAAGACACATCTTATGGCCCTTTCGGTGAATTTATTCTTCTGTCTGTCTAGGGTCGAGGCATAGGGCAAACACCCAAAAACCTTAAGGTCTTCTATGTGACTTTTTTCACCATAAATGCATTCATAGGGGGTCTGTTGTTGTATTGGTGTGGATGGTAGTCTATTGATGAGGTATACTGCATGGCTGACTGCCTCGGTCCAAAAAAACTTTAGGCATGACAATCTGAATCATGAGGGCCCTAGTTGTGTTCATTATGTCTTGATGCTTTCGCTCAACTCTTCCGTTTTACTGAGGGGTCTCTGTGCATGATGTCTGATGTATGATCCCTTTGCTTGAATAGAATTCTCTTAGTGTGAATTCTGGCCCATTGTCTGATCGTATTATCTTTACCTCTTTGTTGAATTTTTTGCTCACATGATTGCAAAAGGTATGTAGTGTCTGTCCAGTTTCTCCCTTGGTATGCATCAATGCCACCCAAGTATACCTACTGTAATCATCCAAAATCGTTAAGAAATAGTGTTTGTCTGAGAACGATTCCTTAACAGGCCCCCATATATCAAGATGTATTAGGTCAAAAGGTTGTTTTTCTATGCTGTTACTCAATGGAAAAGGCATTTTCTTTTGTTTGGCTCTTTGACAAATATCACATGGCATTTCTTTAAAGGATTTTTAATCATTACATGGGATTCCTAAGGCCTTCATCCTATCATAGGAAGGATGGCCTAGGCGAGAGTGCCATACATTTGCCTTGATTGAACATGAAACAGCATAAACACTATTGACTACATTCGGTAACGGATATTCTAAATAATATAACCCTTCTCACTCTTTAGCCCAACCAATCCTCTTCCAGTTCTTGGCATCCTGTATGATACACGTTGAGCCAGTTATAATCATGCATATATCATTTGAGTCTATCAATTTGCTGGTGGAGATGAGGTTGTAGTCAAATTTGGGTATGCATAATACGCGATGTAGGATGAAATGTTGGTTTAAAGGTACTGTGCCTATATATTCTGCTCTAACTTTCTCCCCATTTGGTAAACTAACCCAACAATTTTCTATTTTGGTGTATGAGCTGTAAAAATCAACATTGCACATGATGTGGTCCGTGGCTCCGGTGTCGATGATCCAGCGTGACAATGTAATGCTAGCAGGGTTCTTAGAAGTGTTACTAGAGTTGTTTTCCTTTGCAAAGGTATTGATGCTGCTGGTGGAGGTCGACGGTTTTCCCTGGTTGTTCTGCGGCAGCATCGACACGAGCTTCTGGTATTGTTCTTTTGTTAGTGTGAACTGTCCTCCTTCATTTTGATATTTTTCATCTTCAGTTGCCTCTGTATTCTCCCTGCCTTGGTTTGCTGTAACGTTTGCCTTTGCCTGTGTTGTTTTGTAGGTGTTCCCTTTGTTTCTGTTGCCGTAGCTTGGGGGGTATCCATGCTTTTTGAAGCAGATATCTTCAGTGTGGCCTGTGATGCCGCAAAAGGTACTGTTAGATGAGGTGCCGCGGCCTAATCTCCCGGGCGGACCGGGGGGTGGACAACCTCATGGCGACGTAAACGGTGATTGGCGCCGAAAGCAACCAATCGTGGAATCAAGCTGCTCGGCAGGACCGGAGCTCGGAGATATGGAAGAGTCGCCACCCACGAATGGGAAAATGAACACTGATCCCTTGCGGGAGACCGGTGTGGGTTCGGGAAACTTAGGTACGAGCCGAGAAGGCTAGCTTCTTTTCGGAGAAAGGCTACTAGGCACCCCGACATCGCCCGGTTATGAACCACCGGCCTCCTACTCAGCGTGTTAGGCGATAACGGACTAATCGCATACTTCTTTAAGTTTGAAATTCATTTGAAACCCTTTTCTTTCACTTTTTAGAAACCGTTTTGAGCATATGATATTGAAAAGCCACATCAGTAAAGAATCACCCATTTATGTTTATACATACACAGAGAGGGGGAAGAAAGAAGTGATTTATTTACAACCGTATTAAATATTATGTCGTGTGTTTATTCTACGCTAACTTATTTCCCAAAAACGGATTTATTTACATGGTTCGCACCTTAATCGCCGTTGGAACGATTCAGGTGCGTTTTAAAACCCCGTTTGATGAAGTTTACCCGAATCGCCGTCGGAACGACTCGAGTATTTGAAAACGTTTGAGATAAAAAAACCTTTTAATGAGAAAACATGGTTAAGCATACAAGTCAATTTTACTTTGTACAAATTCTTTAAGAAAATGGTTCAAAACTTTATTATTTGCAAAGAAAACGATTTTAATTACAATGTTCTCTTAATCCATCGTTGGAACGGGCTAAGGTTTTAAAACATGACATTTTGAGAAGTGATTCGAAATGCTAACAAAATGACTCTATTTATCCAAATTAGGGAACTCTAAAAATTCATTAGTTTAAGGTGAAAACTCTCTTTTATTTTCCCCACTTATTTAATGGACTCTCTAACTATTATAATTACAATAATAAATCCATTTAAACCATTATTCACACTCAAATAAGGCCCATTTGCAACATGGACCCATGAATAAACCAAAAGAATAAAGAAAATAATTTAAACATATATATATACCTTTAAACCAAAAGAGGATATGAAAATAAAAGCTAATACAAAAGAAACTATATGTATATGAAAATAGTAGATATAGTATAGTTATACTTTAAAAATGTGAAAGTAGTAAATAAATCTTATAAATGAGAAAGAAAACATTTACCCAAAAATAATTTCATTCAATTAATAAAATAACCCAAATAACCCAAAACTACATATATACATATCCATTATAATTTTTAAACATCAAAAATAACATATACTAATATACATTAATTATTCCCCCTAAAATACCCAAGTAAATAATCTTCAAAAAAAAAAGGATCTAATATAACCCAAGTGAATAAAAAAGGAAATATATATATATATATTTATACTTATATTACAAAATAGAATAAAAATGATATACAATCATTCCAAAATAAACATATATACTAAAGTTATAAAATAATTTGAAAAACATGTATTACATAACTATGTATATATATACTAAGGATTAAAAGTCTAAAAGTTAAGAAAAGGGGACCGAAATGGCATTTTTTATATTTTGGAAGATTTACCGACGGAAAATCCGTCGGTAAACAGCCTTTAGTGACAGAATTGGCAAATTACAACAGCACTCCCATATTTTCCAGATTTGTTCAAAATCTTTAAATTAAATCTAATTCAATCGTTTTGGACTTCCGAACTACCAAAGATGGATCATAGTCGAAAACGGAAGTTCCTACAACGATGTTTTTATTTTAAAACGTTATTTGGAAACCTTTTTTAAATTAAAAAGCTTATAATTACAACGTTTTCGACACCCGAACTACCTTTTTATCGGATCATAGTTCGTATTGGGATATCCAAAACGAGGTTTTTTATTTTAAAACAAAATCGAATTTTATTTAACACGAAACGAAAATTAAATAAATACACTAATTAAATAAAACGTGACAAAATAAATAAATGACTAAATGAATAAAAACTATAGCATAAAAAAATAAATAGAAGGAGAGAAATAAATTAAATAAAATAAAGAGTCTAGTTCTCGGATAATACATTTAATTCGGTATCTGACAGTCGAAGCCGATTGATTCCACGAACCGCGAGCTTCCGATTTTAATAAAAATTTAGTAAAAATTGAACTTAGGAAATTTAGAATTTTTGAGAAAAAAATATTTTTCTCAAAAAAATCCACTCTCTCTCTCTAAAAATGTTTAGAGTGAGAAAGTTTTTTTTCCCCCAAAAAGGCCTCCCCCTTCACCTTGGGATCCGTGCCTTTTATAGGCCCACGGATCCCGGAACAATGGGCGACGCCCAAAAAAAAATTTGGGCGTCGCCCATTGTGGTTGGGCGGCCGCCCAACAATGTTGGGCGATCGCCCAACGGCGTTGGGCGAGCGCCCAACGCGAGGTTGGGCGCCCGCGCCCAATCCTCGTCGGGCGTTCGCCCGACGACCCTCGGGGCGTGCCCTGCGCCGTCGGACGCGTGCACTCCGTGGCCGCCGAGCGCGCGTTCCGCGCTGCCAGACGCTCGCACGTCGCGGCCGTCGAACGCGCGCCCCGCGCTGCCAGGCACGTGCGCCCAACGGCCCACGAGGGCGCGCACCGCCAGCGGTCCCAGGCATCGCTCGGACGTCGAGAGCGTGCCACTCGCGGTGCGTCCGACGGACGCCGCGCGCACGTCTCGAGTCGTCGAGCGGGCGTTCGACCATCGTCGTCCGCGTGCGGGATGCCGTTGCGCGCCCGCGCCGTGCCGTTAATTTTCCTCCGCTTATTATTCTTTATATATTTTTCAAAACTTCCGGAATCAATCGCTTCGACCGTCTCGTTTCAGGTTTTCGTCACAGGTCCTCCGACTCGGTGTCTACAGGTACAAAGTGATGAGCTTTTGCCGTTGTTTCCCTTTTTGTTTGAGTATCTTGGGCTGTTTCTGTTGTTTCCCTGATTCTGATAGTTTGTGAATCCTGCAAAGGGAGTGCTCTCGCTTCCTTCATTTTTCCTTGCAGGGGCTAGGCCTAACTGCCTCTCATGTTGTATTGACAAGGCGAAAGCCTTGTTAAGTGGTGGTAATGGTTCAATGAGCAGTATCTGCGAGCAGATAGTAGAATACGACTCATTTAGGCCTTGTAAGAAAGTCATCACTTGATCGGCGTCTTGTTGGTCACGCACGATCTTGAATGCGCTGCAGCCGCAAGGAGGCCGACATGTGCACTTCGGCAATGGCCTTAGATTGGTAAGCTCATCATATAGGATCTTCAGATTTGTGTAATACTCCGTTACACTGCTGTTGCCTTGTTGTAATCCATGTATTTCTCTTCTCAGCTCCAGGATCCGGAGAGAGTCTGTTTGAGCGAACCTTTCTTTTAGATCTGTCCAGACCTGTTCTGCTTTGTCTATCCACATAACACTCCTTGCTATTGAAGGTGAAAGAGCATGGTGTATCCAGGACATCACCATATTGTTGCAGCGCTTCCATTGATTATACATATTGTCCGTGACAGCAGGCGCCGTGATCGTTCCATCCACGAAGGCAAACTTGTTTTTGGACATTAAGGCGACCTTAACAGATCGAGACCATTGGTGGTAGTTATTTCCGGTGAGAACCTGAGAAACGAGGGCCAGGGCTGGCGTTTCGTTTTGTGGGAGGTGGTAAGGGCTGCTCGTGCTAATAACGGGAACCGCCATTGGAGATTGCTATTAGAAGCTTTCCGAAATAACAGAGTTATTTCTTTGATACCATGAAAATTTGAATGAGGTAATATTGGCCTAAGCCTAATTTGATTTAATTCTCATTACTTTATCATTAAGATGCTTACATTTTTATATTGAAACTAGGCTTGCTATTCAAGGAAAAGATACTATGCTAAGGAATCAAAAGGACACAAGGACTATGGACAAGTGGAGTCATCGGCACCGTCGGATGTAGGGCTGGCGATCAACGGTTGTGATTTGAGATTGGTGTTATCCTGTGTGGTGAGGTGCATGATTCCTGATGGTGAGCTTCTTCTAGAATGTGCCATTGTAGTGAAAAGTCTAAAATACCTCTTGTGCTTGGGAAAAGACCAAAGTAAATTTGGAAGTCCAAGAGTTAGTCTTTGAGAAGATAAAAGCCAAGACTTTATGTCAAAGGCTTATTCATTGTACTTCGGAATACTAAAGAGTGAGACTCTTCACTTTCTTCTTCTTCCTTACGTTTCCTTCTCTTCCTTTTCATTCTGTAATGAACAAATATGTGTTGATTTTATCACTACCAATGTCTAGCTCGGCTAGATAACATAATTTGTGACATTTCATATTTCTGGTGGAAATCAACTCATGCATAGTTTGAATGATCAAAAGCTAAGTATTATCACCGTTCTCAGAATTAACCATTTTTTTGTTGATATAAATATTCGACCGGTTTTAATTTGTTGTAAGCAAGCTAAGTTTATATGGTATTTATGTTTGCTATTGAAAAAAATAAGGATAGAGTTTTGTTTACATTTAGTTTCATTATTCGTTTTGTTTCTTAACCAAATTAAGTTTAACTTCAAGGTCTTAATATCAATGAACAAACATATATAATGTTTTTGTTTTATTATGACAACTAATGGTATATAACTTTTGGTGAAGATGAATATAACTTTGGTGAAAAGTTCTGGACTTTCGTGGTGTTTTTTGGGTGCTATTTTTTCAAGAATGGGATAGGAGTAAATATTGCTGCATCAAGCCAATTGGCTTAACAGATCCATATTATGCACTGAATTAATAGTCACGTGATAGTGAAATGCACATAAATTCATCCCAATGCTTGGGGCGAACTGTACTAGGTTTATAAATACATGTAGCTTTCTTTGAATCAATGGATGTTTCACCGAATGGCTCATCCTAATAAGATGGATTTGGAGGACCATTATTCGAACTCGAGATCAAGTTTAAGCGACTCGAGACCCTTAACTACTCAAGCTAACCTTAATTGATTTATTTAGATATATTTAACCCAACTATTATTGTTTATTATCTATTATTGTTGTTTGTTTTTGAAAAAAAATTATTGTTGTTGTTATTTATTACAAAAGTAGCTAGTATATGATAATTAGCTGTTTTTTTAATATAAAATAGGTATTAAGAGTTGTTTATCAATTTTAATTAATAAATTAGAGATTAAATTTGATATATTTTCAATCTAGTATAAGTTCTCGCTCCAAGTTGTCGATATTATAAAATTAGATTATTGGAATTGATGAATGGATTGCATATAATAGTTAAGAAAAATGAAATAGAAACATATAATTTCCGTTGATTCAGTAAATATAGAAGAATGTCATACAATAAATAAAAGTATGATGATGATCACCACATGCAATTTTGTTTGCATATGTTAACACATTCATTTGCAGAATGCTTAACTAGAGAAGAATCTACCATACAAGAATTATAGCAGCCAATATAGCAATCTTGATCCAAATTGGGTTTGTATGTATCAAATGGCCAAATTGGGTTTGTATGTATCAAATGGCCATTTTTATAAAAACCAAGGCCGCCTGGATCGTCTAGGCGCTCGAAATCGAGAATTCGTCCCGATTTTCTCCAATTAGTCCCTCTATGTGTTTTTTTTGTCCCTATGTGATTTTTAGCCTCATGGGCCTGCCTGGACCGCCGTCTAAGCGACGATGAACAAAAACATTTTTTTTTTATTTTGAAAGATTATTTTGATTAATTTATTTTGAAGTTCTGATTAATTTATTTTTGTCAGATTCAAAAACTCGTGGAAAATTGTGTTTCAACAAAAAGTTTTTCCAAGAAGAGAGAAAAATATGATAAAAGGAAAAAAGGAAAGTTTAAAAGGGGTAGAAGTATATTTTCAATATTAGTAAAGACATTATTTAAGTCAAATTCTCTTACTTTGTAATTTTTAGTAGTTAATATTTGATAGGGTATCAGATATTGAAGAAAAATTCTTTTACTTTTTAGAGCGATACACCCTATCAATCAATTAGTTCCATTTGTCCATTTCTTTGCGTGGAATTCAAATGTTATGTTAAAATTGACATTTTGTTCTAGTCTTTGTAGAAATAGCAATAGATTTAAATAAAAAAATATAAAAATAAACCTATAGTAAAATAGAATAAAAAAACGAGAACCATTCATCTACAAATCATTATGAACCAACTATAACCATTCATCTCTAAAATCACAAAATGAGAACAAATAGAATACACCTTTTTTATAAACTTGATAAAAATAAAAATCTATAAAAAGAACATTCTACATTCATCCTCTCTAAATAATCTAAAATACAGCAAAGAAAAGGTTAATAGTTTAGTAAATATCAGGAAACTATAAATAAATATAAAAGAAAAAGAAAAAGAATTATGAAAGCAAGAAAAAACATAATCAAGAATTATGAAAGCAAGAAAAAACATAATCATTGCGGCAATGGTAGTGATGGTGATATATGTAGCATCAATAGAAAGGGTGGAAGGTTGGGAATGGTTTGGACTTTTGAAATCTCCAGACATTGACCAGAATTGTTATAAAAAATGTAATACAGATTGTGTATCTTTAAAATCTACACCTCCTTCAGATTGCGATTATATGTGCACTGGAAATTGTCTAAAGAAAAACTACCTAGACAGTAAAAATGGTGGCCGTAAAATAGCTGACAGTAACAATACCAAGGTTTGAAACATTTTTGTCTTCTTTTTACACATTTCATCTTTTTATTTCTTAATTTACTTGTATAAATATTTATAACATTTAATAGAATAAAAACATAAATCTCTTGTTGTTTTTTTTTTTTTTTTTTTTTAAATTTACGCACCCACCCCATCCGGATGTGATTCGAACCCATGACCTCCCTAGTCATAGGTAAACTCTCTACCACTAGGCTAAGAGCTTCATCACAAATCTCTTATTGCTTATATGTGACAATCTTATTCACCATCCATCTTTAACCTTTTATTTCATTGTTCTTATTTTTAAATAATGTAAACGTAAATATTCATTCTTGTGAATGGAAAAATACAAATTTGTGGTCTTTTTGGACTAAAAATATTAGAAATGCGAGTGTACATCAAATAGAATACCCGCAAAGTAAGAATATGTTGAATCTTGCTTTAAGTGATTATTATTATTATTAGGAACAAAATGGATCAAATAGTGAAGGTCTAAATTGTTAAGAGCTCAAGCTAAGAAAAATAAAAATGTGCAAGAAGATCTACGAAATAAATAAGGAGATGCCAAAATTGAAAATGCAAGAACCAAATTTAAGTTGTTTACAAGGACATGCGATTGAAATAAAGAAAAAAGTGTAGAAATTTGCAATTGTAAATGAAATTGAAAAAATTAATTGCAGAGATTTGAATAGAGATTTTTTTTAGTTTGATGGTTGGAAACCTTGAAATGAAAAAAAAGGTTTATAGATTTTCATCATCTTTGAACCCTCACTCTTTAATTTTAATGAAGAATGTTGGAAAGAATTTGTGATACTTTTGATGTAGCAAAAATTAAGTCTTCCAAGTTGTAAAATGAGGAAATGAACTCTTTTTACGGTTGAAGAAAATCTATCCATTGTAATATGAGCGTTGCAAAGTGTCCGTTATTTTTACTTTAATGATGAGAACACTTTTCAATTTGAAGCCTTGGACAAGCCGCCTATTGATAAAGGTCAGGTATAAGACTTTTTACACAATAAAACTCTTTTGAATAATTAATACTTTATTGTATCTTATTCCGAGACCTTTTTTATAAAAGACTTTACTTAACAAAGGTCTTTCTTTTATAAGACTCTCCTGTTATGTTCTTATTTCAGACTCTTTAATAGTATATTCATACTTTCTCTTTTATCCATGTAGGTCAATTCTACAATGTAGACTGCAGGAGATCTCTTTGTTTTCATTCTTCTTTACTTTAATAGTATTTATGTAATGATACTTTGTATATTCTAAGTAGTGTGTATTAATCCTTTTATTTCCATAGTTAAAATAATACCAAAGATGTTATTTTACAATATGTTGTCCTTAAAACATACTCTAGCAAGTGCACTAGATACAAGTAATAAAATGATAAGTAGAGTATCGTCTCCTCAAGGATTGATGACCAATTTTTAATAGAAAAACCTTGTAGAATAGGGTGTTCGTGGTATGTGACTTTTTCTTTAGTTGAGATATGATTTGATCTGGTTAACTGGAAATAACTAAATGTAAAGACTCACTTTCAGAAAATGTGGTTTGGTTATGATAAAAAGAGAGAACAGGCTAAGCCAAAGCGGAACAGGTTGCTTACATCATCTTATCTCCTATTTATTCATGAATGTCATATAATGAAGTCAAGGTCTCTGCTTTTCAGCTCACTTAAGTCAACTTTCGTGTGTTCTCAAGATTCTAAGTCTTACTACAACCTTAAGCGTCCTTAACGTTGGTTCTTTCTTGCATTACGGATGAAACAACATTTCTATCTAGAAAACCCTTGATACAATCCCCTCATATTCCTATTTCGGGTCTTGTAAGCTTGATAAGAGATCCATGATAATGAAAGCAATTCCCTATCATTCATTATTCACTAAGATAGATGCATTTAACATACGAATAAGAACTTCATCAAACACATCAGCATATAAAAACATTCATTCATAAAAAGAAGGTAGATAACTTACAGCACCAGTCCTTGCTGGCCTAGCCCATTCAAAATGACTACTCACTTATAGTGCGGAGTGAACAGCCTGAGCTTAATAGGTGACACTCCATTAAAGGAGTTACCTTTTCGTTCTTAGAGAGCTTCTCTTCTCTCTTCTAATTGTTCAGTAAAAAAATTGTTTTCTCCTTTCCCTCCACTACCGATATATAGGAGGGAAAGCTTCCCAAAAAGGTATGAAAAATAATCTAAAATATTACAGCAAAAAGATCGTTCAACAAAAGAGGTGGATATTGTTTAGGTAATAAAAATGGGTGGTATCTTCTTTGACTCTTGAACACTCAAGAGTCGAAACATCATGTCATCATGCTACTTTTGGCCGCCTATTCCTGCTCCGCTTCCTCTAGTCGTTGTCCTTCATCAGATCGCAGTTTTAACCGCTGGTCCATGGCTAGCTCTTCTCCTTTTAGGCTGCATAACAGCCTTTTTGACTTGTTCCATCGAAATCTGCATAAAACACCAATTAGTCCTTTATTTATACAAGATAAAACCTTTATTAGCCACATTTTTATCATATAAGGTATGTTTAAATAGGATCAATTACGTGTCTATCACAATACTTCGATAAATATTTCTCATTGTAGCGAATAGTTCAGTTGTTTGTGAATAATGTTGTCATCAACCTATTTCCTAAGTCAACAATCTCCCCTTTTTATGATGACATCTTTTGTGATAAAATATTTTTTTCAATCTATATGCTTTTCTCTTGTGTGGGCATATTTTTTTTTTATTTTATTTTTTAGAAGTTCCCCCTCTTGTGGAAAGCTCGCCCTGAGATAGTGCACCAGTTTAAGATAGAGTTTTATCATAAGAAGCTGCAATTTGATTTTTCCTTGATATGATGTGATAGGTTAGTTTCATAAAACTTATGTCTCTAGAAAAGGAAGTGGATCAAATTAGCTTTTTTATAAGACAATATTGTATACTTTTATAAGCATGTTGATTTGTAATTCTATGAGTAATTTGCAAAATTTCTATCAATTTAAATATCAAATTAAAACATTTTAACGTTTGGGAGAAAGTTGATAATTAAAAAAAAAATTACACGGATAAATTTTTAATTGAATTCAACATAAGAGATATATACCTTTTGTAGAGTATATTGACACTTTAATTAATAATTCGATTTGTGATATCAAATAGTTCTTAAGTTTTAAATTTGATTTTTGAGGCATGAATTTATACTTATTGTGATAATTATCACTGTCCTATATATCAAATAGTACTTAAGTCTTAAATTTGATTTTGTAAGTATGAAATTACACTTATTGTAATACTTGGCTTTGTGCCATATATCTCAATGCAATTTGATAGTTACATGTTCATGAGCATAATGCATTACTTATCAATTAGGAGATATTTTACAAAGAGCATTTTCTAAGCAAGGTTATTTGCATAGAAAATAGTGAGCGTTTTTTAAGCAAGATTTGTACAAATAACCATATGAATGACTTTATATGTTTCTCTCCCTAATGTCAGTGTAAAATCGGGAAATAACATACCAGTGAATAACATCAGGTAGAATTTTAGGTTTCTACAACAGGCCAAGCCAGGTAAGACGGATTTAGTTAAAATTCAAAAATGGTGGAGAGTAGTTTAGGTATGATCAAGTTTGGTAAACCTTTAGTTATTCTTAAGCTACGTAGCAGGATATAGGATTGTTGAAAGAATGAAGTTGTGCATCAAGAGTGTATCACGATACAGAATTTAGTAAGTTTGCAGAATTGCAACATGACATAGTGCATAAAACACTATGCCCAAAAGTCCTTCAGACGACGGTTCAAAACGATCGTCCCACAAGAAATAAAACTATCACGAGACTCGTTGCCGTCTGATGGACCTTCAGATGATGGTTGGGTTCTGTCATGTGAAGGCATGTCATATAACATAAGCCTATTTGTAGGCTGTCATATTACGTATGTTACGATGACATCTTATTTATTATTACCGTCGCCTATAGGGTCATTGCATGACATCCTAATAATTAAAATTTTCAAGGAGACATATGGAAAATTGGCATATTGGTATTTGTGATGATAGTTTGTATAATGATTTTTGTCTTTGTAGCTTGTTTCAGATGGCATAGGTAATAATCAGTTATGTCAATAGATTTGTTTTCAGATGACAGATTCGATTATTTTTGTGTCGTCCTATTGTTGTTTAGATGACATTTTTTTAATTAAATGTGGCTCTTTACTTTGTTATTCAAATGAATTTCTGGTTTTTACCTGAATAATGAAATATACTCAAATGATCATGAAATTCTATATATCAATGATTTTAAATTAATTAGAGACCAATGCTCCATGGTGCATGTTGTTGCAGATGATATTGTGTTGGTTGATGAGACGAAAGAAGGCGTGGAGAGGAAGTTGGAACTATAGAGACAAACTTTAGAATCTAGAGGCTTTAAGCTGAGCCGAAGTAAGACAAAATATTTGGAGTGTAAGTTTAGCGGCGATAGGAGTAGGGAGGCAGGGACAATCACGCTAGATGGGAGAGTTGTTCAGGCATCGGATTGCTTTCAGTATTTAGGATCTATTATCCAAACGGATGGAGAAGTAGATGGAGATGTTGCTCATAGGATTAAATCTGGTTGGGCGAAGTGGAAGAGTGCTACGGGTTTCCTTTGTTCCCCGGCATGCCAAATAGATTGAAGGGAAAATTCTACCGCACGATAATCAGACCAGCACTGTTATATGGTACGAAGTGTTGGGCAGTGAAACACTGTCACACTCATAAGATGTCGGTGGCGGAGATGCGTATATTGAGATGGATGTGTGGTCATACGAGAAATGATCGGGTGAGTAGTGAAATAATTAGGACAAAAGTAGGAGTTACATCTATTGAGAATAAAATGAGGGAAAACCGACGAAGACCGCTTGATGCGCCGGTTAGGAGGACTGAAGAGTGGCAAAGGGATGTAGTGGTGAGGGGTATAGGAAGACCTAAGCAAACTTGGAGGAGGGTGATCGAGAGTGATATGAGTGTATTGGGGATTGAGAAAAATATGGTAGTGGATAGGAAAGAGTGGAGGGAGAGAATTTGTATTGCTGACACGACTTGATTTCACGGTTTTATATGATGGTTCATGTTAGCCGACCCCGAATCATTTCGGGACTAAGGCTTTGTTGTTGTTTTTGTTGTTGTTGTTGTAGAGACCAATGCTCATAATCTATTTACATTTGTACAAATAAATTTTTGAATTAAAACTCAAAAAATAAGCAATACATATCCAGTGGGAATCAATATCGATCTTGATGTATCGTTGCACGTCTTAAAGTCATTATTAGGCCTATAATCCCCAAGTCTCGATATCTAAAACCAAAAGCTGGTCATTTATACACTAACATCATTTCACAAATCCCTAAATGTACTACCATTTCCCCTTCCATGACCTTTCACTTAGCCACTCTCAAACCAGTATAAATATTAAGATTTTCACTCCTTCAGTTCTACAACATTCTATACATCCAGACCTAGAAATATACACTATATAATGGCTTCCCTTGGACGTGTTCAGAGACTGGTCTTGTTGGAAGTATGGAGATTGTACCTGGAAAACCCAGGGTGGCTTATCGCCATCGAAGGTATAACTGTCAATCCATATTTTCTTATTTCTTCCTGATTTCATATTTATACCTGTAATGATTCTTCTGATCTTTGATGCTAATATGTCCTCTAGATGAAACATATTACAATGGGTAGTCAAAATAAGAGGCCCCTAATACACCCCCTATAAAGGGGTGTATTTCAAATCTGAATCTGCTACCCTTTGGAGTTCCCAGCTAGATCTCCAATAGTAATAACAACTTATCTCATTAATATATAGACCCTTTTATGATATTGCATATATATATATACACTAATCAAACTATCTTCCTATTCCCAGATTTACTTGAGGACTAGGATCTATCATCTTAATGTGGCTCTTCAGGTGATGATTTATCTTCCCCCATCTCCTTTCTCGCCCTACCTATCCCACTACCACATTTAGATTTGCCACAATTTATCTAGTTATTTGATAAACATTTAATCATGTTTGTGATCTAATTAGTCTATGTATTTTGTAGCTATTGTGGCATATATATGCACTACTAATACAACCCCTCATTGACGAGTCATCTCTTGGACAAGAAGAAGTTGCTGAGCAATACCTCAAGAGATGGCTTCAGGACAGAAAGCACTAAGCAGTTCCACAACTCAAAGATTAAGTTCCCATTGTCCTTTCTCCTTTACTATGTACCTTCCACTTGGATTGTACCTATTGAAAAGTGAGCATGATGATGAAGTTTATGATGCTGTCACAACAAGTTTAAAACTTGTGGTGATAGCATCATAAACCTATCACTATGTTGAATGTAACTCACATATATGTCTACAATTTCACTCATAACCTTTTACTACATGCTTCATACATGCTCAATGAACATCTAAAGTATAAGAGTATGGATACAATTTCACTCATGACCCTTTACTACATGCTTCCTACATGCTCAACCCTTTACTACATGTTTAGTCAGTCCATACCAATTTATTTAGTTGCAACATACTCATTCAAGCAAACATACAAGCTTAGTCAGTTCATATACCAATATAACTCGTAGGATCATGCTTCATACACATACTCAATGAACATATAAAGTATAAGAGCATGGCCAATCAGTTCATACCTATTCAACAATAAATAGACATCAATCATAAACAAGATCATGCTTCATACACATACTCATGTCTGACTAAAGTATATAAACAAAATCAGTTCATAGCAATTTAGTTGCAGCATATATGTCAAGCAAACATGCAAGCTTATTTAGTTCATATACTAATATAACCCGTAGGATCATGCTTCATACCTATTCAACTTATAGGCATGAACTGATTGACCATCTCTTCAATCAACATTCCTTTACTATCCCTATAAATATTATGTTTAAACAAAAAGGAATCATATCAGTTCATAATCCCTAATGTTAATAATATTTGCAAATAAAAAGAGCAAGATCTACCTATCTCAGCATCACCCACAACAGCATTACGAAGTATATTGCCCATCTATAAGATAAAGATACAAGCTTTTCATTAGTGAATCTAACAATAAAATCAGTAAAAGCAGTGTATCTAAGTGAGAGATCTAAGTTTTTCAACGTTCAGTCTGAAAATTAATAGATCCTTATTCCAACTACTGAAATCCAAATACGCAAGAGTAAATCTGATAAGGAAAAGAAGATTAAGGAACAATGAAACTCTAATACATCGAGGAACGAAGTAAATATGGTTACCATTACTATGTTTCGATCTCAGTCCCAGTGATTTGCATGTAGAAAGCAACCAGAGATAGCCAAAGAGAGGGGTGCGAGAGATGAAGCATGAGCTGCAAGCGAAATCTAAATTGGGATTTGGGATGAGAGAGATGGTTTATATATGAGCTGAAATTTCAGTTAAACGTATTGAGCGCCTTAAATTTGGTATCTATTTTAGTTGGCTGCGTATGTGAAATTTCATTTGCCGTTTTTTTTTGTTTTCTGAATACCATGACAGTCATTTATCACAAGTGTCATATGATAATTAAGTAAATTTTAAATTAAACGCGCGTTTTCTTTATATGATATAATTGTGTTATCGGAAGGCCACATGTGAATTGAGCTTGTTTACATTTAAGCTTTCAGATGACATAATTTTAATATACTGTCATGAAAAACAATCAGATGACACGAAAACAAATATATGTCATGTATCTTGTGTCATATTAAAGGGAAA
Source organism: Euphorbia lathyris (assembly GCF_963576675.1). NCBI lineage: Eukaryota > Viridiplantae > Streptophyta > Magnoliopsida > Malpighiales > Euphorbiaceae > Euphorbia > Euphorbia lathyris. Next base: position 88,758,548 of record NC_088911.1, on the reverse strand, counting down.
ATGGCATAGTGAAAATAATACATCAGATAAGTAGCCTTGTAACATATTAGTGTAAATGTAAGTAAATGAACTGTAATTTGTATTGTGCAGCAGACATGGTCTTATGGTTTTTCAGTTTGCACTTTTGAGATGTTTACTAAATTGAGACAGATTACTAGATTTGAATTCTATTCAAGGAAAACACGTGGTGTGAGGGAAGTGTCATATGCATCAGATATGTGCAAGGCATAGATCATTAGACACAAAATTTGATAGACCTCGGGAGTCTTTGTGGTTTATAAATATCCATCAGTTATCAATACACAAGTTAGGTAGAAGGATGGTTTCTCATGATAAAGAAACCAAATTGGTTAACTATGTAAGGATCTTTCTAGTTGATCCTTTAATCAAATGGACATTTTAGGGAGTAATTGAAAACTGTCAAGGACATGTAATAAAATTTTTCTAGAAATGTAGGTTGGCTTTAGGGAACATACACATTAGTTGAACTGTGTAAGATGGAAAAACTACAGTTTTGAGACAGTTTGTAAAAATAGCAATTTTAGTCCTTAGACTTTTTATAGACAACAACTCAATGCCCTTAACTTTCATATATGCAAAATTACATACCACCACCTATGCAAACAATATGAGTACTGTGATTTGGACTTGTAGGCACTCAAGTGAGGGGTAAAATATCAATTTTGGTCCTGATAGACTTAAGAGAAGAGCAAGCAGTATACTTATTTGAAACGATTGACATTGTGACATATATCTTTGTTCTAGAAAGGTAGGAGCTAGTCTAATATGCATAACATAAGGTGATTAAGGTGTCTGGTGGATTAAAATAGATGGCTTGATCATTTTTATAACAAACAAAGATAGTAACGGTTAAGTGCACATAAGTTTGAACAATGGATTAAGTTATGTTATGTAAGATATTAGACTTAAAATTGACCAAAAGACATGAATATGCTTGAGATTATGTAAGGATCCAACATAAATGTTATAAAACAAAAGCGACAAACTTAAAGTTTAAACAGAAATGACATTTAACAGAACCTTCTAGCACAAATGACACACACACAAGTTTCTTTTGTCATCTTGTTACATTTCATTGGTAATTAGGTATCCAATTCCTTCAACCTTCTTTGTTAAATGGTTCATTTTGTCCATAATTTTAGTGAGATCTACTTCAAGAGCTAGAGATGTGTTTCTTATGTAGTGTTCCAAGGTAACATTCATATCATGAAGTAGCTTAGGGATCTCTGCAAAAATAGGGTTAGTAACCAATGTAGTGGCAAGAGTTATGACCTGAATTTGAACCTTTATGAGTGATTCCAAGGTGACAAGATTAGAACTTAGCTTGGTTTCTTCATTTGAAGTTGAGTGAGATATGTTTTAGGGGCCACCTTAGAGATAGGCATTTCTAGAATGGTCATATCTAGTGTTTGAGGAGGAGTGGTTTGAGACATGGTGATAGGCAGAAAATATAGTGTTCTTTATGGTGGAGGAGAGCAAGGATTGAGTGAGCTTTGATTGACAAAGTTCACAATGAAGTTTAAATAGTTAATTCCTCAGGACTCAGTAGATTCTCAATAGTGATTTCAGATGAAGGAGGATATGTATTGTTGGAGGGATGGAAATGAAATGGATAAATAATGGAGATGTGTCTAGGGTTTTCAACAAGATACATATGGCTCTCATTATAATCATCCATAGGCATGCCAAAAGCTTCAAAGAGATTGTCACATTCACAGGATTGTCCTCCAAAGGAAATAAATGTAGCCTTGAAGGGATTAGGTTGTTTATCACTTTTAATAAGTCTCATCCTAGTGTTAAGAAAGTCATTACTAGACTCACTTTCAAAACTAGAGTAATCAATAGGTTTCAAGGGAATTTGAATTTTATGAATTCACTTAGCCAACATGATCTTGATATTTTTCATTGATGCATGACTTAGAGGTGAGCCAAGTGTGGTGTTCATGCCTCAAACTGATACCGAAAAAAATTAAAGAAATGGGTGAAAAGCTTGACATAAGGCAATTTGGTATTTGCTTTGAGATGTGCCATGTAGTGCAATATGGCATTGTGAAGGTTAATGGCTCTAAGTTGAATAATATGCTGAATGAAGCATAAGTTTAAAGTTGTTGATATTTTGTAGGCTACTAGTACGAGGAAATGGGATAGAATCATGATAGGATGTATAATTCTTACATTATCATAAATGTATCCACTATCAAGAGAGATTGCTGGCTTCAATCCATATGGAATATGTTGACTATTGGATTGATGTTTCCCACGATAAAGAGATATTCAGTTTTGTTGATTTGCATCCCATGTCTAGGGAAATTGAAAACTTTAGGTAGTTCTTCTTCATTCAAAGCTAGCTTGAATCCACATACTGTAATTTCAAACTTTCCTTCCTCAATTCTTATAAGGGGTCTATAAAATTCAGAGACAAGCCTTAGGAAGATAGGAACATTTGAAGAGATCAAAGATTCCCAACCTTAGCTTCCTAGCTATATTTTTAATGGATGTTGATTACTACTAAGGTACTCCCAATCAACATATCTTGAAGACACTAAATCTCTTGAATAGGCCATCACCATAGACTAAAGTAAAAGAAGTATCTTTTTAAAATAAGGATGGGCGCACAACAAAAGGCCTTTCTATTCTCTTTATTTGAGCAATGGGACTTTATATGGTTATTGCTTGTACATACCGAGAGTTTTGAGTCCAAAAAAAACTAATTGTGCGTCACAAATTTGATAAGCTTTACTATCGTAAAGACATGTATTAACCACAATATTTGATTAAAGCATTAAATGATTGCATAAAATGATTAGACATTGCTTTTAGTTATTTCTCAACATGGAAGGAGAATAATATAATGCGCACAACTTTTAAAAAAAAGCTCGTTAGACATTATCTAATAAATTATATAAATGGTTTACATAATTTATGCACGAATACTTATAAATTAAAAGGTATTAATGCCATTATAGATCAGATTTGATAGATATATTAGAATATCATGAGTTTAAAGAGAATTTTTACTTTTCAATAAGATTAGATATTCCAATTTCTCTTCTTAGATAATTGAATCTTTGTTCATCTAAAGGTTTTACAAAAATGTGAGCTACTTGTTCATCAGTTAGTACAAAGTCTAAGGTAATGTCACCTTTTTATGCCTGGTACTTGATGAAGTGATACTTTATATCTATATGCTTGGTTTTAAGATGTTGAATATGATTTTTTACCAACTTAATAGCACTTGTGTTTTCACACCTTATGGGTATATGATTAAATTTTAAAGCATATATAATCTTCTCAATGTTGTTTCATCCAAAGAATTTGAGTAACATAGTGACTTATAGACACATATTCAGCTTTTGTTGTAGAAGTAGCTATAGTAGTTTGCTTTTTGTTTGACCATGATACTAAAGCTTGACCTATGGATTGTAAAGTTCTTGAGGTGCTTTTTCTCTCTAGCTCACAACTAGCATAGGCCACACCATTGTATCTAATAAGATCGAATTTTTGAATTTTGGGCACCATCCCTGGACCTTGAGTTCCATTAAGATATTAAAAAATTCTTTTAACAACATTTATATGGGACTCTTTAGGATCATCTTGGAATCTAACACATAAGCAAACATTAAATTGAATGTCAAGTAAACTAGTTGTAAGGTAAAATAATGAGCCAATCATACCTCGATATTTTTTAGTATCGATACTTTTACTTTTTTCATCTTTGTCTAGAGCCACTATAGTGCCCATGGGTATTTTAGCAATTTTAGAATTTTCGACTTTGTACTTTTTGATTAATTTATTTGCGTACTTGGACTGACATAAAAAAATTCATTTCTCACATTGTTTAATCTTTAGTCCAAGAAAGAAGTTGAATTCTCTCATCATAGACATCTCAAATTCAATATGCATGTCTTGAGAGAATTCATTATATAACAACTCATTAGTAGAACCAAATATAATGTCATCAACATAGATTTTCACAATTAAAATAAGGTTTTTAATGTTTTTTTTAGTAAATAGAGTTGTGTCAAACTTTACCTCGTGAGAAGCCATTTTTCAGTAGAAATGGGCTTAACCTTTCATACCTTTGGAGCTTGTTTCAAACCATAGAGAGATTTAGTTAACTTATAGACATGATTGGGATGATAGTTAACCTCAAAAAGCCCAGTGGTTGCTTGACATACACTTCTTCATTAAGATATCTATTTAGGAATGCATTTTTACATCCATTTGATATAACTTGAAGTTTTTGTAACATGAGTAAGCAGATAGTATTCTGGTTGCTTCTAGTTTAGCCACCGGGGAAAACGTTTCATCATAGTATATGGCCTCTTGTTGATTATATCATTGAGCTACAAGTCTTGGTTTGTTTCTCACAACATTGACAAGTTCATCTAGTTTGTTTATGAAAATCCATCTGGTTCCAATGATGGTTTGATATCAATTCTCATACTTTGTTTCTTTTAAACTGATCAAGTTCTTCTTGTATAGCCATGATCTAATTTTCATTATTTTCTACTTCTTTCAAGTACTTTGGCTCCAGTTTTGAAAGAAAATCAACATTTGCATAGTATTTTTGCAATTGACTTCTTGTCATTACCTTTTCTGCAAGGTTGTCAATAATTTTTTTATTTGAGTGATCTTTGTGAAATATGATCTCATTAGGTAGATCATGATGTTGAATTTCCTTAGGCATGAGAATTGTAGAGTTGAGATTGTCATCAACATCATCATTTGGGTCCTTTTGTACTCGTTCTTCAATTTCTTTATCATGCTGGGAAATATTTCCAACCATATCTTCTTCTTCGAAATTTTTTGAAGACAAGTTAGCTTAATCGAATACAACATCAACTACTTGTGATTTCTTGTCATACACTCTATATGCTTTACTATGCATTGAATATCCTAAGAAAATACATTCATCGGATTTTGAATCAAATTTGGCAAGGTATTCTTTATTGTTGAAAATATGGTAGGCACAACCAAATGCATGAAAATATTTTATGCTAGGTTTTCTTCCATTCCATAATTCATATGCAGTCTTTTTCAGAATGGGCTTGATTAAGGTTCTATTTAAAATGTAGCAGGTTGTATTTACTGCTTCACCCAAAAAATACTTTGGAATATCATTTTTCATTTAGCATGGTTCTAGCAATCTCTTGAAAATTTTTATTCTTTATTTACACTACATTATTATGTTGAGGAGTTCTTGCCACAGAGAAATTATGAGAAATACCATGCTCATTACAGAATGATTCAAAAAGATGATTTTCAAATTCTTTTCCATGATCACTTCTTGTTGCAACTATAGAGGTGTTTTTCAAATTCTATAATCTTTTTCAAAGATGTGAAAAACTTTCATAGGCTTCATCTTTGTATTTTAAAAATAGTGTCCATGTAAAACTAGTGTAGTCATCAACTTTTACAGATGCATATTTCATTCCACAAAGACTGATTGGTTGAATATGACCAAATAGATCTAAATGCAATAGTTCAAATGGTCTAGAGGTGGATACAACTCCTTTATAGTTGAATGAGTTTTTGGTTTGTTTACCTTTTTTACGAGCATTGCAAACATGGGTTTTATTAAAATCTACTTTGGGCACCCATTTACTAGTTCTTTTCTGGATAGTTTTAAAATAGTGTGCATACTAGCATGACCTAATCTATGATGCCAAATCCAACTTTCTTCTTCTTGTGAGATCAGAAGTTGTCATATTTAAGAGACTTTGTATTAAGCAGCTAGATGCTACCAATTCTAAGAGCAAACTCTTTGAAGCATTTTGTACCTCACATTTCTTTTACTAGAGACACATCTTCTATGATTGGGTTTTCTCTAATATTTCCTTTTCCTATGATGGGACCTTCTTGTTTGCCTCCAAATTTAAGACTACCACATTTAACATGTTTTATTTTGCTGAGCTTGCTTTTGTCACTTGTCATATGTTTTGAACAAGCACTGTCAATATACCAACTTGAAGACTCCATAGTGTTTTTCATACCAACCTATAAAACAAGTTACTGAGATTTAGGTACCCAACTTATATTGGGTCCTTTAGGGTTAGTGTAAATTGATTTATTTCTTTTTGGAACTTAAATCAACTTTCCTTTATATAAGCCTCTTTTGTATTTATATGTTTGAATAGTATGATTGTCATGATTGCAATAGAAACATGTAATTTTCTTCATGTGAGAATTCTTATAAGTAGAGTGTGAATAGTTGCTTTCTTGTGATTTGAGAAATCTTTTTTTAGTTTTCAAGGGGTTGTTTGTTAAATTTGAATTATGAAAAACAATTCCAGATTTATCATGAAAGTTTTATCACCTTTTATTTCGAGCTCATAAGTAAATCTAGTAAAGTTCAAGCTTAACTTTTCAAACTTACTTTCAAGATTGCTTATCTTTATTGTTAGTTCTTGATTTACTTGTTCAAGAAACTTTACCTTGCTTTTTAATTCAAGATTAGCCTTTTTCATCTTGATATATTTACCTTTATATCTTTTGCATTTAGAGATGGTTTCTTGAGATAAATTATAAAGTTCACAATAAGCTTCAACAATTTCTAAATGACATAAAAAGTTTAGAATAACCTCATTACTTTATTGTTCATATTCACTTGATGAGGTATATATGAGTTGCTTCCCCTGTTTGTTGTATTAATTTTCACGAAAAATATTTGAGCAACTTTTTCATCATTATCTTCATCACATGAGGATGAGAAATCACGGTCACTCCATGTTGCCACCATGGACTTTTTGTCTTTCTTAAAAGATTTTAATCTTGGGCATTCTGGTTTGATGTGGCTAGGCTTCTTATAATTGAAATAAGTGACATCTTGTTGAATATCTTTCTTTACTTTTTCTACTTTCTTGAAGTTTTTCTTGATAAACTTCTTTTGCTTTCATTTGCAGATCTTTTTTTGAACTGACTGGAAAGGAGAGCTTCTTCATAATCAGTTTCTTTTTCTGATACATGAGATTCTGAGCCAGCTTTCAAAACAATAGGCTCTCTTCTTGTCATTATTGGTTCAGCTATTGATTGAATTGATCTGCATTTCATATGTAAGTAAAGAGCCTATGAATTCATCATATGCATAGTTTGATAAATTTTTAGCTTCATCAATAACAGTGAGCTTTGAATCCCATATTGATAACATATTTCTCATCAATTTCTTGATAAGTTCTTCATCCATGTATGATCTATGTAGATTCTTTAATTTTTTGACAATGATGGTGAATCTGGTGTTCATATCAGATATGGATTCATTTTGCTCCATCTTGAATAGATCGAAGTCTCCAACTAGAAGGTTGATCTTTACATCTTTAACTTTTTTAGTTCCTTCATATGTTGTTTCAAGATTATCCCTATTTGTTTTGCAGAGTCACACCCTGAAATGCGATTCTACTCATTAGAATCAAGTGCACAATGAAGCATGTTTATAGCTATAACATTTAGTGAGATTTAATTACATGGTCTTTGATGTTCATCTCATCAGATTCATCAATGCAACAAATGCCATTATCAATTAACTGAATTTTAGAATTAGAATTTAGAACATTCACAACAAATCAATGAACATTAGAATTTAGTACGTCCACCAACCCAATTCATAAAAGTCTCACAACTCTAAAGAAATCAAAATACTTTTTAGGATATTAACATGTAGATAAGCAATGTTAATATTATGATATGAAAGACAATATTGGAAACAATAAATGTTTTTATTAAAACTAATGTCAATCAATTTCAGTGTAAAGGCTTTATTCCATTGTCCCTATTTGTTTTAAGCCATAGAGTGACTTAAACAGCTTGCAAATAGTTTCATAGGGTCCATTTCGTTTATTATTAGAGCAGCTCTAATGGAGCTAACCACTATAGAGGTTGTTAGCAATTACAACCTTTGTGATTTACCACTAAGGATGCTCTTACATGCTTAGGAGATCAAAATTTAACAAGTTTCATAATACTTTTTCAATATGCTAATAACTATACAAGTATTGAACATTTATACATTGTTTGGCATGTTATGCTACTCATAAGCAATATACCAACAACAACAACAATTCTAATACAAAAAATCAATGAACATTAGAATATACTCCTTTCACCAAACCCAATTCATAAAAGTCTCAACTCTGAAAAATCAAAATAATCTTTAATCAATCTTCTCATATAGATAAGCATTGTTAATATCTCTACAAATTCATAAGGACAAAGACTCATATCAATTCATAAATATTCAAGTGAAAACAGAATCCTTAATCTTAATCATACTTGCAAATAAGAAGAGCAAGATCTACCTAACTCAGTAGCACCCATAATAGCTTCAAGAAGTATATTCCCAGCTGCAAGGGAAGCAATAAAATCCCCTAATTCAATTTGAAGATAAGAGAAAGACCCACCTGTAGCTAGAATTTCAACTGCAAATTCAGTGTAGCTCCAACGAACTAAGAAAATAAAAATATCAAACTGAAAGAAATATGACAAAATGAAAAGAATGCGACACATGAGCAATGGAATAGCTTTTCAACTTAAAAACCTTCTTTAAGGATTCCCATGCATCCTCTCTTTCCTAGTGGCTCAACAACTTTAGCAAGAGTAAATCTGATGATTATTACAACACAGATCAGGAAAAGCTCGATTAAGGAATAATAAAACCCTAGTAGATTGAGGAAGAGAACAAATAGATCTTACCATTTCTATTTTTCAAATTGCAAGTAGAAGCTTTCATGCCTATGGAGTAATACAATAGTGGGATGTGAGAACTAAAATGAGAGCTCTAGAAGGAAGAGGATTAGATGGTGAAGCCAACACATAGAGAGAAAACCTAATTTACTCTTTAGAAGAAAATATGTTTTTATTTTTGGTATTTATATGGCGTCAAAATGTTTGAGCGCACTATAATTGGGAAATTTTTGCTCCCTCACGAAACGTATAAAATTTGCCGCTTTTTTATTTTCAAACAACAATGACATTGATAATATAAATAGTGTCAACTGATAATGACGGGCCTTTTGAGTTAAAATCAGGTTTTTATGGGATGACAGACGTGTGTCATCGTAAAGCCACATGTAATTTTAGGTTCTTTGCACTTAAGCTTTCAGATAACATAAATTTAAAATACTGTCACGAGAAAAAAATCAATCGACAGGAAAAAAATGTATGTCATATCTTGTGTCATCTAAAAGGAAAAATGGCGTAATGCGAGCACTTGAATAATGGTTATCAAGGAGACCAAAATTTTGGTTGTATTTGGGAGAAGTGTTTGTCCTAAGGTAGTGAAATTGAGTTTTACATGGTGAAGGGAAAGAAGCTATGCTTACCCAATACCATTAACCGAGAGAAAGTGATCTGGGATCTACATGGAGGAAGCTTATCTGACCATTTTGACCTTGCCAAAATGTTTGAGACTATGAGTTCTCGTATTTTTGGTCAAAGATAAGGAGAGGTCTGGTGGTGAGATGTTACGTTTTTTTAAGTTGCAAAAAAGGTCATGCGCAAAATATGGGTCTATACATACCATTGTTTGTTACGAGATGTATTTGGAAGGATCTATCTATCAATTTCGTGTTTGGGTTTCCAAGGACTCAAAAGGGGATGATTCGATATTTATGGTAGTGAATCATTTCTCTAAAGATGACGTATTTCCTTATATAAGGATCAATGCAGGGGTGAATCAGTATGGGGCACTGGGGGCAGTTGCCCCCACTGACATTTGTATTTTTTTTTAAATCAGGTATTAATTTTGAAGTTTTAGAGCTTTTCCCCCTTCATCAATTGAGGTTTAGGGTTTACTGGTTCTATGATTGAGGATAAAGAATGGTTTTAAATTTAATATTTTTTATTTTTTTTAATTATGTTTTAAAGTAAAACGACATCGTTTTATTTAATTAGAACTACGTCTTTTTATTTACAACAAAAATAAAAAGTAAAAAGTAAATATTTAAATGTAAAACTAAATAGGTCCTAAAACAAACCATCAGTCTCTCTTACTCTCTTTAATCTCTTTAGTTCTTCTTCCTCAATTCCTCTTTCTTCTTAAGCCTAAATTGAAATCTCTAATCCTAATTAAGATTAAATCAAAATCGGCAGTCAATCCCTCCGTAGTTGGATCGTTGGTCTGACACTCCATCTCCGATCTTTGCCTCTCTGTTTTGGTAATTTTTTGCTCCTACTTGAATTTTGATTTGATATTTCTGCTACTATTTTACTTGAACTTGAGCTTTGATCTCTGGTTTTCTATAATTATTATTTTTTGGATAAAAATTATTTTAGTCGTATTGTTTGCCTCCATAAGGAAGAAATCCTGGATTCGTCCTTGGATCAATGATGCCTATATTATCAAGTTATTTTTTCTAAGAGATTATGCGGTTAGATAAAGTTCCAAGAATATTGTTTCAAACAACAATATCAAGTTTCTTGATCATTTTTGAAATACTTTTTGGGCTTTATTGAACTGGTTAGAGGTAAGCAAAAAGTCCAAAAACCAATGATCGAACTCATAATCGAATCGAAATTCTTGTTTGGTTTGGTTATTTTAATAATTTGGTCGTCAAATTTTCCTTATTCGGTATTCAGTTATCGATTAGGTTATTCCGAAAAAATATTGGTTTAACCGAAAACCAAACTAAATTTATGTTTAAATAAAAAATATAATTTTACTTATTTATTTATTTTTGATCTAATATTCCTCCAGCCCCCTTAGCTTGTTCAAATTGGTCATTTTACCCCTCCAACTCGTCGAATGTTCTATTTAACTCTTTAAATCCATAAAAATGTTATTTCTCACCCCTTTAACTTGTCCAAATTGGTCATTTTACCCATCCCCAACTCATCAAATGTCCTATTTACCTTAACTCCATAAAAGTGGTATTTCTCACCTCTTATGATCATATCTACCCTCTTATCTCCATAAAAGTGGTATTTCTTACCTCTTTATAGTGCAAAATTAATAGGACTTATTTAAATGAGTTTCAAAATATATTTTTTTAATATCAACTTTTTTATTTTGTTTTAATTTGATAATTATATTGATCTTTCATGTGTTTATTATAATAATATTGTATTACAATAATTAGATAATCAAAATTTAACTAGCCAAAAAATTTGAAAAGAAATTGAATGAATAAAAGATACAAATAACAAAAACATTGATATAAACAAGTTAAAGACATTATATGTAGGGATAATGTACCAAAATAAGCCTATGGTTTTTGAGGAAGTATCAATTTAAGCCTCGATAATGGATTGTAAGGGGTGAAAAATACCACTTTTAAGAGGGTAAATAGGACATTCTATGAATTGATGGGATAAATGGACAAGTTGAGGGGGTGAGAAATACCATTTTTATGAAGTTAAGGAGGTAAATAGGACATTCGATGAGTTGAGTGGGTAAAATGACCAATTTGGACAAGTTAAGGGGGCTGGAGGAGCATTAGACCTTTATTTTTCATACTTTAATTTGTATAAGAAAACTCAAAATTTTAGTTTCAAACATTATTGAATTAATTTGTAATATGTAATGTATTTGGTTAATTGAATTTGAAATTGCAAATTACAAATTAATGAAGTTCAAATTTTATAATTTATAACATTTTAAACATTTAAATTAAAAATATAAAAATTTCGATTATTTGGTTGGTAACAGAACCAGATTGAAAAATTTCAATTCGGTCAACTTTGATTATTTTACTTATTTGGTGCGGTTCGTTTTTAAAATTATACAAATATCAATTAACAATTGAGCGAACCGAATGGATAACATATGATATCTTGATTTGAAATACATGAAGTAATAATATTGCTCGATATTTGTTGGATTTCAGGTCAAAATATGCACCCTTCCTTTCGCTTAACCCCTCTTATCCATATCATATTATAATAAAAGACTCTTAATATAATATGATATACCCTCTCATTAAAAACATTAATGTAAAGAAAGAATATTAATTTTTTTTTTTGAATCAAAATATTAAAATATTTTAATACACAGAAAAAGTAGAGAAATAATGGTGTTTTGGCTCCTTAAAAAGGTTGTTTATAATAATAAAGATTATAAATACATCAATAATAACATTAATAAACATTACAGAAAGATTTGAACATTCTGGATTTTTTTTTTCTTTTTTTATGTAAATGACATTATTTGATGTAATGTAATGATGATTAATCATTCCTACAACAAGGATTGAAATCAAATATGCAAGTCACGTGTAAAATGAACCTAATACTATTCTTTCAAATTTGCAATCAACTACATAAAAGATTAATTAGAGAATATAATACATTTTTTAATAGTATTTTCATTTATGGCATGTCATTAGTATTACAGCTAATAATACTAGTCTGTCAATTGTATGAGTTGTACACTGTCTATGATATATTCACATTTTATTTAACTTTCAATTGCCCCTACAACTAATTAACAAAAATAAGACCCCTATAGGATTTATATGAAATAATAATAATAATAATAATAATAACAGAAAGGGAGAGATCTGATGAAATTAAATTTTTAAAAATAAGTATTGAATTTAGATAATTAATAAATTCGTTTGGTTATATTAAAAAAAATTAAAATCTAGAAGTATGAATATAATTTTCATATTTGAAAATTGATATAGGAAAAATATTTATTGCTAATATTTTATTAAAATTTTAAGTTTTGTATGCATTTATGAAATTAGTATTCATCTTGGTGATATTATACATATTTTGGGGGTTTTTTTTTATATTTTTTTTTTTTTTTTTGAAAATATATAGTTGTATTTTTTCCAATTTTTGTTTGAAAGAAAACTTATACTTTAACTTAGACTCGGATTTCTTCAGAAAAAAAAAGAAACTTAGAATCGGATTGTCCTTACAAAAAGCCTCAACCAACCAACTTGAAGGTGAAAAAATAGAATTCGGACTAGCATTACAACGGGCATGACGTACAATGGCATGAGCAACCTCATTCACTAGTCTAGAAGAAAAAGACACTTGGAAGTCATGTCGGTTACTAATTAGCCATTTATAGTCTTGTATAATGTAGCCAAAGTCCGACAAATCGGACGTGGACGAATGGACCCTCGTAACTACCTTTTTTGCATCACATTCAAATAGAACATTAACACAATTTAGACTAGTAACCCATTAGATTGCCTTCCGTAGTGCAAGAGCTTCCACAATGCATGCGTGGTTCTTTGTAATTTAAGAGGACGCTGTTGTGATATGCCATTGAAGAGTCGTACGGACTCCTTAGGACCGTACCTATTCCACTCGATGTTGACTACGGGAAGAGCACTTCATTTACGTTGCATTTGACGTACCCGACACGAGGTTTCATCCAGCGAGCCAGGCTACTGTTCTGCCTGTCCGTAGTTAATGAATCCCTTCGCTGCATCAGATGCCACTTTGCTACAAAATTACTTACGGTTCGAGATGCCATTGATGGCTGAAGCAGTGAGCCTTCTTAAACAAGTATGTTCTGTTGGCCCTATATAAACCAGAGCATCATCGCAATTGCCTCTGAAACCTACCGTCGTTCGAAAGCAGAAACCTACAAAACAGAAGAGCTGAGATATTCATGGCTAAACAGTGCAAGTTTATCCCCAATAAAATCCAACATTCTTATTCGTACATGAAATCCATGAACAAATGAAAATCATGCTCGACATCCTTTTGACAGATCGGACATTCAATGGGAATTTGTATTCTTCTATCCGCTAGACTGTACCTCATTGGCAAGCAATCGGAACAAAGTTTCCACATAAACGTTTTTACTTTTGGCGGAACCTAAAGTGCTCATAACTGGCGCCACCCCTTACTTGTAGTCACATAATTGCTTAGTTCCCTGACCGTCTGATACCTGGACTTACATGTGTACATGTCCTTCTCTATATGATGCCACAAAACCTGTCATGTGTTTGTCTGACCAAGACAACCATGTTACATGATGCAGTAGCCTCCTCCGATGAAAGCAATTCCACCACTTTCCCCCTATCCCAAACTCTCGTACCTAGAACAAAAAATTCATCAACCCTAGCCCGTTCATGACCCATAGGTGGAGCCGAAAGTGCTTTAAACGGAGAAGCCGAATTTATCCAAGGGTCACCCTTTACTAAAGTTGCTTTCCCATCCCCAATCAGTCTCCTCACTCAAAGTTCAAGAACCGACTTAGCCTGCCATACGCTTCCCCAAATAAAACTAGGGTTATTGCCTAATTTGGAGAGAAGATAAGCCCCTTGAGGGAAATATTTCGCTTTAAACATTTTGCTTACCAATGTGTCAGGGTTAGTAATAAACTTCCATCCCTGCTTCCCTAACAAAGCCGTATTAAACATGTGAAGGTCTATAAAGACCATGCCACCCTTATCCTTGCTATTGGACAATTTTGCCAATCAAACCAGTGAATGCTACTCTTACCTCTAGTTTTCATACCCACCAAAAAGAATTCATAATCCGTTGAAGCTCGATGCATAGGGATTTAGGAAGCAGGAAGACACTCATGCAAGATATGGGAAGCGCTTGAGCCACAGATTTAATTAGGACTTCCTTACCTACATACGACAGGAACCGATAGCTCTAATTACCTAACCGCTTTCTTAGTCGGTCTTTCAGGGAAGCAAAATTTGATGATTTCGATCTCCCAATCAAAGAGGGCAATCTCAGGTATCTCCCAGTATCCAATGGTTGATTAACCCATAGTTTGTCACACAACTCTCTTTTAAGCCCAGATTGCACACTGGGACTAAAGAAAATACCAGACTTTAGCAAGTTGACAGCTTGGCCAGAGACGAACTCATAGGCATTCAATATATCGACCATGGTACCACATTCCTCATTGGTTGCTTTAAAAAAGAGAAAGTTATCATATGCGAAGAAAAGATGCGACACAGACGGAGCCCCTCTAGCAACCACACATCCATGAATAACGCCATATTGTTCAGCCTTAAGGATAAGCCATGATAGGACCTCAACACATATGATAAATAGGTAAGGCGACAAAGGATCACCTCACTTTAACCCCCTACCAGGCTTAATAGGCCCCACAAAGCTCTTATTTACCAATATCGAATACTCAACCGTGGTCACACACAAAATAATCCACTCAACCCACCCTTCATGGAATCCTAGTCTGTCTAGTACAACTTTCAAAAAAAACCCAGTCAACCCTATCATATTCCTTACCGATATCCAGCTTTAAAGCCATTTCACCAACTTTCCCCCTAGACCTACGCTTCATATGGTGTAGGGCTTCAAAAGCAATCATAATACAATAATCGATTGATCTGCTAGGGATAAATGATGGCTGATTTTCAGTGATAATATGGGGGTAATACTATATTTAATCTATTAGCCAACACTTTTGCAACCAATTTGTACAGTACATTACATAGCGAAATAGGTCGGAGGTCTTTCATAGTCTCAGGCTTTTCAATTTTAGGGATCGGGACAATAATAGTACCATTCAAATTAGCAGGGAATTCCTTACGGATAAGATACCCCTTACATGCATTAATAACCTCAGCACCAATAAGATCCCAGAAATGTTGAAAAAAGCCAGGGCTAAGACCATCATGTCATGGTGATTTATTAGGGTGCATTTGAAACATATCAGTTTTGAACTCCTCAATAGAAAAAGAGCCATAAGTCAATTATTCATCTCCTCAGTAATTAGCCCAAGAAAAACATTCACCGTATCATAGGAAGTGCACACAGGAGAAGCAAATAAGGATGAAAAATAATGGGACACTATCATCACGTAAGGACTGAACCTGATTCTCCTGCTTCCGAGCTTTCACACAGGCATGGAAGAATTTCGAATTCTGATCCCCGTCTTTCATCAAAAAAATCTTTGCCCACAGCTGCCAATGTTTCGCTTCGGCTTCCAATAGCGAATTTAGTTCCCAACAAAGAAACGCTTCACAGATAGCTCGTCTTCAGAATCACTCAACCGACTAAGCACTCGTTTACACCTTGTTATCTTCTTTTGGAACCATAATGCATACCCCATGCCCCATTGGTCCATGCTACTCGCACACGCTGCCAATTTGAGTGTTAAATCAGAAGCTCTCCCTACCGTCCACCGTTCCTTCACCATCTCATCGAACTGCGGCTTAAGGAGCCATGATAGGGGTCAAAAACCCCTATCTTTGGGTACGGTTTTAGGACGGGTTTTAGCGTTATTTCGTTAAAAAGCGAGCAATTCTCGCATTTAAATGCTTTTGTGTGAGTTAGTTAGAAATTGGAAACGTTTTATTTACTTTTCGTTGTTTAGGCTCGTTTTATGATCAATTTAGGCAAATACGGCCAAAATGGCATGCATATTATAATTCCGTTATCTTTTGAAGCTAATTGATCCGTCAAAAGTCGCACTAAACGAAGCGTTTGCTCAAATAAGCGATTGGCGGGTCAATTTAGCCCTTGGACTAATGTTGTTTGGAGTTTATGTGCGTGTGCAGGTTAAAACATGATCAATTTCAGGCAAAAATCGTGTCTCGGGGACCCCCGGCAGTCGCTCGGCGAATTGAGCATCGGCGCGCAGCCCGAGCGCTGCTCGGCGAGCAGCCCAGGCACCGCCCAGGCACTCCCCAGGCACCGCCCAGGCACTCCCCAGGCACCGCCCAGGCACTGCCCAGGCATTGTGCCTGCTCGGGCGAGCAGGATGCCTGCTCGCCGAGCAGGCCGCCAGAGGCCTGCTCGGGCGAGCAGGGCGCTGCTCTTCGCGAGTAGCCCTGCTCGCCGAGCAGCTCGCCCTGCTCGGCGAGCAGACCTGCGGGAATTGGTCAAAAAGACCAATTCCGCCCCCACGAAGCCACGATAGACCCCACGACTTCCTACATCAATAAGGACACGAAAATAGGTCAAAAAGAGGGCCGAGCCACGCCTATAAATAGAGTTTTTCCAATGTAAATTAGATATCTTTTATCTTTGTAATTTTCTTAGCTTTTCACCTTGAGAAATCCTCTCCACCTCCTCCATATCCTTCAAACCTCCATTGAAGACACCTCCGAAGCTCCGTTCACCGAGGATTGCTCAAGCTCCATCCTTAAGTCCTAGAAAGACGCCTGCATTGGTAGACAGGTTCCCTGAAAGGGATTTTTCTTCTTTTACATTCTGTCTAGCCTCTGATACATGTTATGAATTCTAGGCTTATTGTAACTTCGTGACAATATTTTCCATCTTTGATATATATTATAGTTCTTGTTCATTCAATTGTTTTAATGCTTTAATCTTTGTCTTACGCTTTGTCTGATTGGTTTAACTCATTCGATAATCCCAAAATTAAGTTGGCACATATTGCGAGCTGAATCTGACCTAGTCAGTGCCTATAGGATTGACGACCCTATAGAAGATTAAGCCCAAATTACTGAGCCTTAGAGCTAGTTTCGGCCTTACAAGGGAATCACGAACTGGGGACTTTAGGAGGATAGGTCGGGTTAATCGCCTCGGACACAAGTGACTTAGGTTTTAATCCAATTGCTTAAACAATCTATTTTCATTATCATCGTATCCCTCCATGCTCCTTCGGTTAATTGCATTGGTAAAAGATCACTTAGGAGTAGTTTAACTTAATTAGGGGTAGAGTAAATTAATTAGGCATAGAATAACTTAGTTAGAATCAGATAACTCAGTTAGGATTAGTATAATTCAACCTAGGAGTAGATTAACTTAAACAAACAAACTCAAAACCCCCTAAGCCTAGATAACATCCGAGACCGAGTAGCTTGATACTTGCAGAAATAAATCCTGTGGACGATAACCTGGACTTAAACCAGAAATTTATTACTTAATAACGACGGGGTACACTTATCCCTTAGTGAGTTCTCATCTAAGACTAGGTGAGGGCGCATCAAGCCACTCCCTCTCAAATTGAAAATGTTGCTTCTCCTGCCGCGAGGCATTCTGAACCGACTCTAAAAGGAGTAGGGCATGATCCGAATATGTAACTGCCAAAATGGACATCTGATACACACTGAACTGAGCACACCATGATGTGGATGCCAAGGCCCCGTCGATTCTTTCATGGGTCCCAGAACTTGGTTCCTCTACTTCTCTCCCAAGTAAACTTCCTTCCATGCGCTAAGAGACCAGTCAAAAAATTATCATCGACTACCTCCCGAAACTGTTGTATCATATAATTCAAAAAATTGACACCTCCAATTTTATCATCGGCTGCAAGAATGCAGTTGAAGTCACCTTGGTAAGATGGACGAAGAGCAGATCTGATTAAAAAGCTGCCATGATCTACGATGCTGATTACGGTCAGATTTTCTTATTAAAAATTAATTAATTATATTAAAATAAGAAAAATAAATAAAAACAAGTCTAATTGTCAAAATATCGTTACATGTAAAAAAGAATAACCATTCTATTTAGTCTCCATCCAAATTGGAAATTACGTGAAATTTCACCAATTGGAAAAGATCATTAGATAAATGAATTTTTTTGGACAAAACAAGGGTCAAATGACAAAAATTTAGATAAATTAAAGGCAAATTAGTGGTTTAAATCTTGTATGATACAGATTAATTCGAGACGAGTTAGTTTTAATCGTAAACTAGTAAAGATATTTCTTCTCCAACTAAACTAGAAGGAGTTAATCCCGGTTTTATGAACTAAATCCATAGGAAATAAGAATTCCCTATTGTTGAAGGTATAACCTTAACAAGCTTCTTGAAGAAGATGATAAATTGATTGATAAAAAGTTAAACAATTACAAAAGAAAGAGATGCATTTATAACATCCAAAACCTAATTGACAAATTACATAAAAAGGTAAATCACTTAACTAATTAAAATGATAAAGATAAGGGTAAAATGGGTTGAATATAAAAGGGTGGCATGGATGGTAATTAAGGAGTGGCATGGGTTGTAAATAGAGAGTGGTAGAGTTGTAATTAAGGAGGAAGCTGGAGTAAGGAACAAGTTCTTTAAAATGAATCCAAGCGGAGCGTGCCTAATTCCAAGTGGAGCATGGATTGGCTGCATGAACTTTTCTCCGGATCAAACCTTCCTTCACGCGGAGCGTGTTTTCACTCGAGCGAGCATGCCTAATCCAAGCGGAACATGTCTAATTCAAGCGGAGCATAGATTGGCTGCTGGAACTTTTCTTCGGATCAAAGCTTCCTTCATGCAGAGCATGCTATCATTCATGCGGAGCGTGCCTGAGCTGCTAACCTGCCGTGTGGCACTGTTTTGGCCTCCGACTTCCTCCGACTTCCCTCGTGCTTGGTTCTTCCTCCGACTTCCCTCGCCCGGACTCGATCGTCAAAGGAGATGCCCTGTATCATACACTCTCTCTTAAAAAGAACTTGACCCCAAGTTACTTGCTACATATTGATGAGACGTGTTTGTTTTGAGCGGAACCAAGCTCTCAATCGAACCAAGGTGTTGTTCGAAATGAATTCAAGAAGCCCACTCCACATATCGCTGGATTCTTCTTCTCATCACGAGCTTTTTCCCATATCTCAACTAGTGCCTCACCCGAGCTTTCATCTTCCATGGTACTCATGTCCCAATCTCTACCAACATCGAATGGTATGTCTTGGCGAAGCTTGTCAAACCACTTCCCAATAAATGCTTGGATGGTCTTCCAACACCCATCATCTCGTTGAATGGACGCCCTTGGATCTTCTTAATCTCCCCATCACGCACTTGAGGAATCAACACAATCTCCTTCCGCTCACGGCCTACCTCGAGTGAAGTGTCCTGAAGAAACATGTCAACCCAATTTAGAGCAATCCCTTGTACGCTCTTTAAAACTCCATCATGACTTTGAGTTGAATATTTCTGGACCTCTATATACCGCATGCCATCAACTCGGATGCTAGACTCAACCTCCACTCGCTCATAGCCAACTTCAAATGGAATGATCCGGCGCCATATATCAACCCAAATTGGAGCGATCCCTTGAGTAATCTTCACAACCCAAACATGATTTTGAGTTGAATATGCCCGACCTTCGCTAGCACTCACTTCACTAACTCAGCTATCATGCTCAACCTCAACTTACCTATGGCCCACATCAAACAGAATATCTCGGCGACACTTGTCAACCCACTTCATAGTGAACTCAAGCACACACACAATAGCTCCTTCCTCACCTTGGGTTAACAATCTCAGAACTTCAAGACTTGCCACTTTGCTAACTTGGCCACTATTCCGCCATTCTTGAGTTTCTCCTATCTTCTCTATATCACTCGGGTGGCTATCCCCATTCATCAAAGACTTCATAGAACTCACTTTCTTCACCATGAGATCACTTCTCATTGACTCTTCGTAGAGTTGAGGTTCCTTCAAATAGCATAACACATACCCCAACACATACATTTCAATAAAGCACAAGATGATGAGTTCCAAATTTACCAAGTCTTGACTTCCTTCCATCTTCTTTATATTCCCCGAGAGGCCATTCCCCTTCCATAAATAATCAACGATGCCCACATTCTTCACTACATGATCACCCCTCATGGACCCACCATAGGAAAGGTTCTCCCGCAACATAAAGCTCACATTCCTCACAACAAGATCACCTCTCATAGGCTCATCATAGGAAAGGTTCTCCCTCAACATACACAACCAAGATTCCAACACATGTAGTTCAACAAAACACAAAAGAATAAGTTCAGATTTTACCAAGTGAGTGACTTAATTCCTTTGCATATGGCATGTGCTAGGCGTCTCCATTCTATCAAAAGGCATCATAGAGTAACCTTCCTCCTCCTCTTTAGAGCTCAACTCTCTATGTATATGACTAGGTGCACTATCTCCCGGATCCCATGTGATAACTTGCCGGATTTGATTGGATGATCCTCGTCGTAGTTACCTGCAAAACAAAACCGGAGACAGGATCTCCGGGAAAACTCTCCGACGATCAAGTCAGTTTTATGTGGAATTCTAGTAGATTGATAATCGTATTGAGGAAAAAATGTGGACTTACCCCTCTTTTGGCTTTCTTATCTCTTTTATAAGCCTTTCTAGGTAACCGCCGAGGGCGGTTACTCTTTCTGTGACACGTCCTCTACGTGGCCACAAACGTGGTCTCGTTTGTTTGAGTGGGTGGTTTAGTGCCTTGTTAGGATTTCGGGGCGGTTAGCCTCCTCCTTTATTAGGAGCCCATTTAATCTTGAACCGTGGGCTTAAGTTTAGGTTGGGCCCGTGTTTATGATTCGGCCTGGTTGGCTTCGCGGATCATCACATGCCTCCCCCCTAGTTTGACAAGAGCCCTTTAGGGTCTTTTCATATGTTTTAGGCAACTCTTCATCTTTGTCTGGGTATTCAAAATTCAAAAGTGGTCTTTTCGTTTTCTGTCATTTCCTCTCCGGCATCAACCCTTTTGCGTTCGTTTTTCTCTGCCTTCTTTCTCACATGTAAGTTTCCCTTTCTGTAACTTGTAACTCGTTCAACTATTTTCTTTCTGTTCGTTCCTCTTACTGATATGTCGAACCCTGAGCTTGATTTCACCCCCTTCGACGAAAATTACGATCGCGAGGTGTCTCATGAGGTTGATGAGATGATTGATGAAGTTTCAACTAGCTCTCCCAGGTCTGATTCTCATCCCGTCGAGTTTCTCCATCTGGCGAATACGACTGATGAGGGCCTAGGTTTCGACCCTAGGAAGTTGATTCCACCACCTATCCCAACTCTCCGCTTATTACCGAAGAAGGATAGGTCGGGAAGCTTAGTTTGCCGCGAGACGATTGACGACTTGCGAGAGCAGTATCCCTGGCTTCAAGGCCTGGAAACAAGCATTCCCGGGGAAAATAGAGGTCCCGGCGACTTCCCAAAGGGGTATTTTACCATTTTTGTCGCCCAAATTATCTGCGGTTTCACGTATCCGCTGGCGGATGAGATTGCTTCTATCCTTGGTGGTTATGGAATCGCACCTGGACAACTGCACCCCAATGGATGGGCCGACTTGACCCTAGATAAATTTTTGGCAGATTGTCTAGAGGTCCCCTTCTCGTTCAAGATCTTCTCCAAGCTTCACCACTTTAAAAGTTCGGGGGAGTATTTTACCTTCATCCGACAGAGCGGTTACTACGGCTTTGACGAGAAGTCGAACAAAATCCGCGAGTGGGATAAGTCTTATTTCTTCATCAAGTTTAATGAAGAGAATCCAAATTTTCTTCGCCGCTGGGGTCGACCTAATGTAAAGAGTTTGAACTTTGGTTATCCGAGCAAGGAAGAATCCGCCATTATAAAATTCTTGAAGAACACTACCCCTTTCATATGGACGTATGATCAGGCATTCCATATGTTAAGGAGCCGAGTGGCGATTGCCTATCGCGAGGGAGATCATGTTGTCTATATCCCTTATCGCGTTTTCATACAAGGTATTGTTAGTTTATTTCCCTTTTGATGAATTCTTTTAACCCTTTGCAGGGTGACCCTTTATCCCAACTCGCTGCAGATCGAGAGGCGAAAGCTTTGGCGAGGAGGAAGAGACGGCTGGCGGAAGCGACCTCTTCCGCAGGGGCGAATCCATCTGTGGGGCGTCTCCTTCTGTCGAGGCGAATTGTACTGCCCTTGTTTCTGTGCCACCGGACCCCGTTTCTGAGGACCTTACATTAAATCGGAAACGGAAGAACAATGTGGATGTAGAGTCTTTCCGCCCTAAGAAGAAAAACACTTCAGTGATCTTGCCTGTTGGAGGTACGCCCGTATCCTCCCCATCAAAGGAAAAGTACTGCACTCCCATCCACGAGGTATTATAGTTTTGCCTTCTTTATTTTCCCGTTTCTCGATTTCTTTACTTTTCGCCTCATCGTATTCTCCTGACCCTTTTCCTTACGCATTCGCAGCCGATCCCCGATATGAGCGGATGGTGGACTAGAACCTTTGGAAAGGCTGTGAGCTTTTCTTGTAAGGACATTGTTTCTTCTATAGGCAATGTCAATGGACGACTCCCATCTGCCTCTCGCATCCGCGAAAAGGTGCCGCTTCCAACTGCCATGGAGGGAATTGAGAAGCGTGCCATAGAGGTATACTGTTTTTCACTCATGTTCTATCTTTCAAATATACGCCTCTTTTTGCTCTTTCATTCATGTATCGCCTAATGTGCAGATTATCAATTTCGCTGAGGGTGCCCTCTGTAGGGATGCTGAAAGGGCGAGAGAGCTGGAACACCTTGGTACCGAATTGGCGACTCAGAAGTCGCTTCTCGATGACGCTCAAAACCAAGTGAAGACTCTCGAGGGTGCCTGTCAAAAGTCCTTCGGCGAGAGGGAGGAAGCTCTTAAATTACTTCAGGCGAAATCCAATGAGCTTCAGAAAGTAATTGATGACCTGAATTCGTCCAAGGAAGCCTTGGAGATGCAAAAGAAGAAGACGGAGGAGACCATATCTGAAGATAGCTCCCGTATCTACTGGTATGGAGAGCGAATCCATGCAGCTTATGAACATGGGAATCCAGAGCTAGTACTCAACCGCCCCAAAGTTTCCATCCCTGAAAAGGATTTAGCTGAAAAATGGGACAAGTTGGAGGCGGAGGATGCTGACATGGATGAGGTACTTCTCCTTGACTGGCAGAGTCCCAATGACTCTCCAACCAGCCGCAAGATCCCAAATCAGAACATAGAAGAAGGGGCACCACAAGATGTTTCTCACGTTGAACAAGAGGTACCTCGCTCTGATGCGGTTACTGATCTGACTGTTGGGGATTCGCTTGAAGCAGATCACCCCACTGGAGAAGATGAAGGAGCCGCTGAAGGCGAAGGGGGCAATAGAGGCGAATGAGAAGGAACTATAGTATAATTTTATTTATATCTGAACTGTTGTATGTAACAAACTGCCAGTATATATATCAATCGAGCGACTTTGCTTTCTTCACCTGCCGCTTTTCATATATGTGCAATTGCTGTTTTATTCTTCGCTGCCTTAATGCCGGTTATTTTCGTATGCGACCCTTGCCTTTTGCCGACTTCATACTTGTAATTTTTCATAGTTAGTTTTGTTTTTATTAGGGTGGCCAGACCCTTTTTGCAATTTTTGAGTACTCATTTATTCGCTTAATTCTATGCCTTATAATTTTTCAAATAATCATAGGGTTAACCATAAGGTTTTGCGAATGATGCGTAATCATGCATCCGCCTTTCTTTTGTAGGCAACACATTTATGTGTTTAAGGTTAACCATAAGGTTTTACGAATGATGCGTAATCATGCATCCGCCTTTCTTTTGTAGGCAACACACTTATGTGTTTGTATTATCAGTTTGAAAAGGACCTGCATTCAGTCGTAGCATACTGAATAATTGTAACCAATGAACATCTTTATTGATAGAGAAAAAAGACTTCTTGTTACATGGGTACATAAACTGTGTGGGATCAAAGCCTCATTAAAACCTTTTATCAGAAAACCCAGTGGGGGAAAAACTCATAAAAGGAAAAAGAGTACTCGTCATTTCCCTGAACTACTCGGCATGTTTATATAGGCGTAGATTCTCTAGATTCCAGGTGCGCGGGAGCTTTTTGCCACTCATTTCTTCTATTTCAAAAGTTGATGGTCCCAACTTCTTGGATACCCTGTAAGGTCCGATCCAGTTGACACCTAATTTTCCTTTGCCTTCTCTGGACTGTATTTTATCTGCTTTTTTCAAGACCAAGTCACTCTCATTGATTATCACCTTTCGCACCCTTCTGTCATGATACTTCTTGATTCTATTGCGATATACTGCCATTCGCATGTAAGCTTTTTCTCTTCGTTCTTCAACAGAATCCAATGCATCTCTAATGTTGATAGGATTTTGGGTGTCGCAGTAATAAATTACCCGATCTGTAGGCGAATGGATTTCAACAGGTAGGACTGCTTCGGCTCCATAAACCAGCGAGAAAGGTGTTTCGCCTGTTGCTGCCTTTACAGAAGTTCTGTATGCCCATAACATATGAGGTATCTCATCCGCCCAACCTGTTTTCTTATCACCTACTCGCTTCTTGATTCCCTGAATCATGGCCCTGTTGGTAACCTCTGTCATACCATTCGATTGGGGATGATTTACGGAGGAAAAATGATTCTTGATCCCCATGCTTTCGCAATATGCCTTGAATTTGACACAGTTGAACTGGGTACCGTTGTCGGTTATAAGCATTTGTGGGATTCCAAACCGCATGATAATGTTCTCTCGTAAGAACTCGATCATTCGCTCAGGTGTTTGAGCGGTTACTGCCTCTGCTTCTACCCATTTGCTGAAGTGGTCAACTGCGACTACCAAGTACTTTCTCTTCCTTGTTGTTTCTGGGAATGGCCCCACTATATCAATCCCCCATGTTGCGAATGGCCACGCCGTCATTATAGTTACTTGTTCGGCTCCTGGGATATGCTTTTCATTAGCATGGATTTGAGAGCTGTGACATTCCGCTACCATTTTCTGGGAATCTTCCACCACCTTCGGCCAATAATATCCCATTAACTTGACTTTTCTTGCCAACGCCGCGGATGCTTCATGCGCACCACAAATTCCTTCATGGAGTTCTCTCAGCACGTAATCTCCTTTATTGCGGCTAATACATTTTAACCATGGACATGTATATGACTTCCTGTATAAAGTCCCATCCCGAATTGAGTATCTCGCTGACTGCCCGATTAGCTTTCTGGCTAAACTTTTATCAACCGGCAAATCTCCATGTTCCAGATATTGGCGGATGGGCATCCGCCAATCTTCATCATCTTCTAGCTCTTCGATGACCATAATCTGATCGGCTTCGAATGCTGGTGACGACCTTATTTCCAAATTACATGCTTTTTGACTCCATGGGTCTCTACTCGCCGCTGCTTTTGCCAACTCATCAGCCTTTGTGTTCTGGCCTCTTGGAACATGCACCATCTCCCAGACGATTCCTTTATGTGTTAACTCCTGCGTCAATCTACCGACAACCTGATGGTATTTGACCAGGTCTTCCTGTTTCACCAGATAATTTTTTGTGATCTGATTTATCATGAGTTTAGAGTCGCTGTAGATTACCACTCTTTCTGGCATAAGTTCATTAAGCAACTTCAATCCGCATATCATTGCTTCATATTCCGCGGCATTGTTGGTAGTTTTGAATGTTAACTTTGCCGCATAGTACAGGCGAATAACATCCGAACCCTTGATGACTACTCCTAGTCCAGCTCCATCTGTGGATAATGCCCCATCTGTGAACATACTCCATTCTTCTTTTTGTGCTTTTGGACATTCGTCTTCATCCCACGTGAACTCATTCACGAAATCGGCAAGTACTTGACTTTTTAGAGCTGGTCTTCCTTCGTAACGAATATCGAACTCTCCCAAGCGAATTGACCATTCCATCAATCGCCCGGATGCATCAGGTTTCTGCAGTACCTTTCGCATTGGAATTTCAGTTCTCACAATGATAGTATGCGCCTGGAAGTATGGCTTCAACCTAGCCGCCGTGGTTATCACCGCGAGGGCCATTTTATCTAACCTCGAATATCGAAGTTCTGCATCCTTTAAGACTTTACTCACGTAGTACACCGGATATTGTTGCCCTTCTTCTTCCCGCACCATTACAGTGCATATCGCCTTGCTGGTGACGGATACATAAAGAAATAAATCTTCTCCATCCTCTTGCCTGCTCATTAAGGGCGGATAACATAGTAATCGCTTTATCCCCTCGAATGCTTCTTGACAATCTGGTGTCCATTCAAAGGACTTAGATTTTTTGATGGCATTGTAGAAAGGTAGACATCTCCTAGCCAAGCATGATATGAATCGCCCTAATGCCACCAACCACCCATTGAGTCTATGTACTTCTCTTATGCTCCTTGGCGTCTTCATCTCCATCACTGCTTTAACCTTCTCAGGATTCGCCTCAACTCCTTTGCCACTAACAATGAAACCCAGGAACTTCCCTGCTCTCGCTCCAAACGTGCATTTCTCCGGGTTCAATTTGAGGCCATATTTGATCAGCACTTCCAGGATTTCTTTAATATCCTGCGGATGGTCTTGCATCTTCTTGCTTTTAATGATCATGTCGTCTACATAGATCGAGAAGTTCTCGCCTGATTTGTCTGAAAATATCTTGTTCATCATCCGTTGATATGTTGCTCCCGCATTTTTCAGTCCAAAGGGCATCACTTTGAAGCAATAAGTTGCCTGATGAGTTATGAATGACGTCTTGATCTCGTCCGCCTTCTCCATTGGTATCTGGTGGTAACTGGATTTCACATCGGTGAATGACAAAGCTTCAAATCCCGCAGTCCCATCTACCAATATATCAATGTTAAGTAGCGGATACATATCGTTCGGACAAGCTTTATTCAAATCTTTGAAGTCTACGCACATTCTGTACGTTCCATTCGGCTTTTTGACTAGCACCACATTGGCTAGCCATTCCGGATAAGTGACCTCTCGAATTGCATCTGATTTTAGCAAATCCGCCACTGCTTTTTCAATCGCCTTCTGCCGCTCTGGAGCATATCCTCTCTTTTTCTGTCGCACTGGGGTTGCACTTTTGTCCACATTCAAACGATGTGTTGCTATTTCTGGACTTATCCCCTTCAGCACTTCATCTGGAGCGGCGAATGCCGACTCGCATTGGATCAACACCTCGGTAATGGCTTTCTTCGTTTCCTCTAGAAGTCCTGCCGCTATCCTTACTTTCTTATCATTTGAAATGGCGAATAGTTCTGTTTCTCCTAACGCTTCAGCCGGCAACTTCTCATCAACTTTATCTTCTTCATCTGGCTTTGTTTCAAGTGACAACGTATAAGCTTGTTGAGATATAAGTTGATCACCCTCAACAATGACTCGCCCTTGGTGTGTTGGCAAATGCAATGTCAAATGCTTCATTGAAATGAGCGACTCCGTTTCCGACAGGAACGGACGCCCCAGAATTATATTATAGGCCAATGGGAGATCAACAATTGCGAATTCGAGATCACCTCTCCATTTTAGATTCTTATCGCCCATTTCTGTCTCCAACACCACCTGTCCACTTGTTTGAGATGATTGACCTCCAAAACCAGTTACATCCATGAACGTATGTTCTACTCGCTCGTCGTTAATTCCCAACTGGTTGAATGCAGTTCGAGTAATAACATTGCAAGAACTGCCTGTATCAATAAGGACCCGCTTGACGTCCCATCCTTCAATGGCCACCGTAATCACCAACGCATCCGCATATGGCTCCGTGATTCGCGTAAATGAATAATTGAGGGCATCCCCCCTACTCGTGTTGCTTTTTCGCTGTTCACGGTGAGCCCTTTTCGTTGGAGGCTCATAGATCCCGCCTGCTATTACGTTAATCACTCCTTTTTTCTGCTTTTTTTCTGGTCTTGCTTCTATCTCACGTGGGAGTGTTGCTTTTTCATCAATCGTTTCTTTTCTAACGAATTGACTCAGTTTTCCTCTCTCAATCAGCTTTTCAATCTCCCTCTTCAATTCGTAGCAATCATTCGTGTCATGGCCGTTCAATCTGTGGAACCTGCAGTATTTGTTAGGATATCTTCCCAAACTGGTTCGACCTTTCGCCTCAGGAAACTGCACATCCTTCTTCAGGGGTTTTTTTTCAATCCAAAGTAACACCTCATGGCGAGTCGTGTTCAATGGTGTTTGATATTCCCCCCCCCCCCTTGAAAGGAACGATCACCTTTCCGAACAAAATTACCCTTAGATTGGGTTTGATTTTGATGGCGCCGATTGTCCGAAGTGGATCTAGCCGCATCTCTTTCTCGCCGGGTCTGAGCTCTATGTTCCCTGTTAACATCATCCACTTCCATGAATTCCTTTGCTATCTTCATGAGTTCGGCCACTGTGCGTGGCTTGCTGCGGATGATTTCCTCCCGCATGCTCCAATCTGTGGTTCCATCCGCCATTATGTTGCGAATGCTCACGATATCTGGGTTCTGCAACCGCACCAGAATATCATTGAATGCTACAATAAATTCCCTTAGGGAATTATAATTTCTCTGTTTGATCTCTTTCAGCTGCCTATCCATCACATCTGCCGCTTTACAACCCTCGAACTTTGCACAGAAATCACGACTGTACTGAGTCCAGTTGTGAATGGATTCGGTTGGTAGAGATCGGAACCAATCGGATGCTGCTCCACCCAAAGTGGTCGAGAACAATCGACAAATTATGCTTTCGCTTGCTCCTGCAACATCCATTAACTCTCTATAGTTCCTGACATGCGCCTCAGGGTCAGAATTTGGATCCCCATAGTATTTAGGTATCGTCGGTACTTTTATTCTGTGATCTGGAATAAATTCCCGCAACGATGGGGCAAAAGGCGAATCACTCTGCACCACTGTTCTTGCCCTAGGGGCGTACCCCATTCGCTCCATCATGCTTCGCAGTTGATCTTCCAATTCAGTATTGGGTTCCCGCCGAACTTCTTCCATCCGCTGCTGGTGAATTCTGGGTGATATCCACCTGCCATACTGTGTCGACACTTGTTCTCGATGTGGGTCTAACCGCTGTCCAGTTATAGGATCAAAATTCCAAGTGTGCTCTCGCCCAGACACATTCGCTCCAGATGTCATCAACTCTGAATGTCTGTGGACAAAGGGCTCCGTTTGTTGTAGCGGAAAAATTCCTTGCATTCCTGACATCGGTTGGGATGTTTGCCAGGTCGGATGGACCGTCATATTAGGATCTTGGTGCGAGTAGTTGTCTGGATGGCTATGTGGTGTCATGCGACTACTCTGACCCACCTGATTCGTCTCTCGAGATGACTGCGGAAGCGTAGATACGGCAGGAATAGTTGATGGTTGTGTCGAAGTGACAAAGGGTTCTTGTGGGGCAGCCACTACAACGGTATTGTGATCTGCGATTGCAGTTAATAAACTAATCATTCGATCTCCAGCCGCTTGGCTCATATTCATAGCCAAGACCTGTCCTGCCATTTGCACAAACTCACTATTCGACATCTCCATCTCAGTTTGCACTTGGACCTCCAATAATGGACTCAATTGTCCTGAAGGATTCGTCGAGCTGGGTATCACAGGCTGTGTACTCGCAGGCTGCGAACTCACAGTCCGTGGACCTCTTGAGTTCATACTAGTTGATCTGGTTGTAACTCCGGTTGTTCGTGATGGCTCTGACATGTTCTTGGTGTACCTTTAACCAGATGTTGGTAAAAAAGCTCCACGCTCACCGCACCAATTGATAACTTGCCGGATTTGATTGGATGATCCTCGTCGTAGTTACCTGCAAAACAAAACCAGAGACAGGATCTCCGGGAAAACTCTCCGACGATCAAGTCAGTTTTATGTGGAATTCTAGTAGATTGATAATCGTATTGAGGAAAAAATGTGGACTTACCCCTCTTTTGGCTTTCTTATCTCTTTTATAAGCCTTTCTAGGTAACCGCCGAGGGCGGTTACTCTTTCTGTGCCACGTCCTCTACGTGGCCACAAACGTGGTCTCGTTTGTTTGAGTGGGTGGTTTAGTGCCTTGTTAGGATTTCGGGGCAGTTAGCCTCCTCCTTTATTAGGAGCCCATTTAATCTTGAACCGTGGGCTTAAGTTTAGGTTGGGCCCGTGTTTATGATTCGGCCCGGTTGGCTTCACGGATCATCACCATGCTATGTCATGTGGTAGCTTCCTCAAAGGTGGAAGCTTTTTAGGTGGCTCGTTAGAAGACACATACTTGTCACCCTCGGACATCGGCTCAACTTCCTCACTTCCAACTTTGCTAACCCCCTTCTCAACCTCATTCTCTTTTTTGGATTTGACTTCATTAAGAGAGTGGCAAGCTAATTCATCCATGGAACCCAAGTCAAGATGATTCAATGTCTCACCCGTTCCACCAATGCACCCATTCACATTCAACTCCCGAGTTGGACAAACTCCCAAAGTGGACTTCATTTTCTTACTAAGAGAACTCTTCAAAGGTGTAAGGATGTATCGGACTCCGCCTTTGCGTATGGTGTAGGTGTTGCTTCTTCCCACATGTGAGGCATCACAATCAAATTTCCATGGCCTACCTAGTAGCACTTCACAAGCATCCATCTCCACAACATCACACATAGCTTCATCCCCATAAGCTCCAATAGTGAAAGGAACCTTGCACCAATGAGTAACTTGAAGTTTTTCCACCTCGTTGACCCAACCAAGGCGATAAGGTCTATGATGTGGTTCGGGAACCAACCCAAACTTACTCATGGCAGACCGAATAATGATATTCACTTGGCTTCCTCCGGAAATCACCATCTCACACTTCTTCCCAAGAACTAAGGATCGAGTTCTAAATAATCGATGACATTGGCTATGCTCCTCTTCACTAGGCATTGGCACCCTCGTCACCAAATACACATTGTGCTCATTGCCTTCATCATCAACTTCATAGGTGTCTTTAATTTGGCTCCACTCAACACTTCCGGACTCATCTTCATCTTGGAACCGACCTTCTTCACCCTCATAAGCATCTTCGTTTCGGTTCCACCCAACATTTCCCCACTCATCTTTATGATGGAACCTACCTCCATCATACTCATAGATATCTTTATTGTAGTTCCATTCAACATCCTCTAATTCATCATCATAATAGAATCTACCTTCATTATCTTCATAAGGAGCCCCGTGTCGATCCCACTCAACACACCGACGCTCATTCTCTTTATAATAGACTCTATCTTCATCTTCTTCACAAGTGGCCCCATACCGGTCCCACTCAACTCTTTAACGTTCATCCTCCTCATGGTAAACTCTACCATCTTCATTGTTAGGCATGAAATTGACTAAATATAACATAGTATTTATAAGGGAATTTGGGTGTTTTAGTATGTCATTTGGTAAGAAATAAGGGCTAATTACTGTCCTTATGCAGATAAGCAAAGAGAAATGCTAAACCCGCTGGAAACAGCTTGTTTTGCTAAAGCCAAGAGGAGTGGAGCTTTACTTGTATCCAGCGGTCAAACGCCGAATTTTCCAATGACGGACAGCGACAGATCATGGTGACAGTGGCAGAGAAAGCGGCAGAGCGGCAGGTGAACGTGTGTGGCGATGGGATTGCCTAAAGAAGCAAGATGACTTGAAATATCACCCCCTTGAGTGTTCAAGGGTTAATCGAAACTTAATCATTTTAGTTTATTTTAATTGTAGTTGGTAGTTGACTTATTTTGTAGAAAGGGTACGAAAGTTGTACCTATTTTGGCCTCTGTCTTTCCCTTTAAATAGGTGAAACAGAGAAAAGTTTAGTACTTCGGATTTTTAGTATTTTGTTAGTAACATAGAATAGAAGAAAGAGGAGAGCTCCCATGGAGTCTCAAGCTGTATCAAGAACCAATGTCTGCTCACTGCTCGATATGAGTGAGTAGTCCTTTTGAACGGGTACGGCCTGGCCGACCCGGTGATGTAAGTGTTACAATGTTTTTATGAATATTTCGTATTTTGCCAATGTTGTGGTCAATGAGAGTTTAACTTTCTTGCTTAAGCATGTATGTATGTGCTAGATGAATGATAGGACACTGCTTTCATCTTCACCGATATCTCTATTGATCTCCCAACTTCGAAGCTGACAAGTTAGAAGGTTGTGTCAAGGGTTTTCTCATCTAGAAATGCAGTTTTGTTCTTAATGCTAGAAAGAACGTATCTTTAGGACGCTAAAGGTGTTAGTAAATCTAAGGAGTTTGAGAACACTCGAAAGTTGACTCAAACTCACTTTAAAACTGAAACTTTGGCTTCATTGGCATTGTCTTGTATTCATGGAATATTGTAAGACGTAGCACACCGTGTTCGGCTATGTCGAGCCTGTTCTATTCTCTAAAATCTTTGCAAAGTTATTTCATTTTCTTATTTCACCAGTCTGGCTGAATTGTTAAGTAACCAATATCAAACAATCCACGATAAAAGAAGACACCGTTGTGACACACACTGTTTAGCAACGATTTCTAATATTGATTTGAATCACAATCCCTGTGGAGACGATACTCACTTATCACTTTATTACTTGTATCTAGTGCACTTGCCAGAGTCTAATCTGAGGACAACAAGTTTTTGGCGCCGTTGCCGGGGATTGAGAGCAACAAATTTATAGCTGAAATTTCTGTAAAACAGGGTGTTTTTAATCTGTGTGTTAAGGCGTGCAGGAACAAAGAAGTTAATTACCCGTTTATGCGTAGAGCTACACCTCCTATTTTTCCTATCGATCTCGAATTAGAGAGAACGTGTAGACGAAACAGAGCGGGAGCTCGACGTGCTAGACAAAGAGAAAGGCGAAGAGAAAGAAGAATGGCTGGAAGGGAAGTCCCAGAACAGCCAGTTCCACCAAACCAAGAAGAAGAAGGAGAAAACAATAACCCTCCTGTTATGAGAATCAGAGACTACTCTAGGCCAACTACCGAGGGACACTCATCGTGTATCGTGTTGCCCAACGAGGGGAACAACATGTTCGAAGTAAAAGGGTCCATGATACAGATGATACAGGCCTCAGTGCAATTTAATGGGTTTCAATCTGAAGATCCAAATGGGCATCTTCAAGAATTCATCACATTGTGCAACACATTCAGGTCGAACAGGGGTGTCTCTGACGACGTGATCAGATTGAAGCTGTTTCCTTTTTCCCTAAGGGATAAAGCGAAAACCTGGCTGCGAAATTTGCAGTCGGGAACGATCACGAGTTGGGAAGAGATGGCAAGAGCTTTTCTGATGAAGTATTTTCCACCTCGACAAGCCATCAAGCTACGAAATGAAGTGTCACGCTTCATACAGGATGAAGATGAGTCGCTGGCCGAAGCATGGGAAAGGTACAAGGAGCTGCTCAGAAGGGTGCCAAATCATGGTATTCCTATGTGGATGCAAATGCAGAACTTTTACAATGGCGCGACCAACGTTTACAAAATCCAGATTGAATCTATCGCGAATGGTAACCCAGAAGATCTAGAGCCACAAGCTTTATATGACCTAATAGAGAAAGTGGTAAGCACGAGTTACAACTGGCACTCGTCCAGAAGTGAAGGGAAAAGGACAGGAAACGAGGATGTCGTGTCAAAATTGACAAGCCAAGTAGAACAGCTTACTCAATAGCTGGGAAAGATAAATGTCTCGTCCATTCACAATGAACCACCATTCAATGAACCGCCATTCAATGACAATTGTGGTTTTTGCGGAGGAGCTCATTTCAATATCAACTGTCCCGGAGTTAAGCAAGGAAAAGGCACACGGGCTGAATGCGACTACGCAGGGTACAATCAGTGGAACCAGCCTAACCGATATTCTAACACGTACAACTTTGAAACTAGGAACCATCCAAATTTTGGATGGACAGGCCAACCGGACCAGCTGGGACCACCACAGTATCAGGATCAGCCTAGGTATCAACAACAGCAAGGAGGACATTACCAAAGACAACCTCAGCAGCACTATAAACAACCTGTGCCACAAAAGGAAGATGTCGAACCAGATATGAAAACAATGATGATGCAGTTCATGAAACAGACGCAGGCATCCATCAAGAGTCTGGAAACACAAGTTCACTAGATAGCTGCGTCCACATCAAAAGGAAAGGGGATAATGCCAAGTAATACAGAGCCAAATCCTAAAGGCGACATTATGGCAATCACACTAAGGTCTGGTAAGGAAACTCAACCTGTGGTTTTATCTGATAAGAACGCTGAGTGTGCAGGAACGTCCAAAGAAGCTGAAGGAGAACAGGAACAGGTTGTTCCTAGAAATGAAGAAACAAGGAAGGTAGACCAAGAGGAGGAGGAAAGAACGTATAAATCACCACCACCGTATGTTCCACCTGTGCCATATCCCACGCGTCTAATCAACAAGAAGTTGGAAGAGCAGAATTCGAAGGTGCTGGATACCTTAAGGAAGTTACATATAAACATTCCTTTCGTGGAAGCACTGGCACAGATGCCGACATATGCCAAGTTCCTCAAGGACACCTTATCGAACAAGAAGAAGCTGGAGAACATTTCCATGATACAACTCAACAGAGATTGTTCGTCAATACTCCAAAACAAGCAGCAGTTGCCCCAGAAGCTAAAAGATCCAGGGAGTTTTTCGATACCTTGTTCTATTGGAAAACTGAATATTGAAAATGCACTGTGTGATTTAGGGGCTAAGATAAATCTAATGCCATATTCTGTGTATGCAAAACTTGGACTAGGAGAACCCCAACCTACTCGTATGTCTATTCAGTTAGCTGATCGTTCTGTATGCTACCCTAGGGGGATTGTGGAAGACGTGCTAGTAAAAGTAGGAAAATTCATTTTGCCCGTTGATTTTATTATAATGGACATAGATGAAGACTTGCATGTTCCTATCATCCTCGGAAGACCATTCTTAGCAACAGGGAAGGCATTGATAGACGTGGGAGAGGGGCGCTTATTTTTAAGAATTAATGGGGAAGAAGTTATCTTTAAGATGAATGAGGCTATGAGGCGTGCGAATAATAATGATGACACATGCTGTTTCTTAGATGATTTTCAAAGTCTTTCTACCTTGCAGGAACAAGACACATTGGAAACTTTATTGGGAGAAGAGGTGAACATATGCGCAGGGACAGGCTGTTCCATTGAGTCTAACCTTCCGGCACCTCCGTTCGACCCTACTGTTCCAAACCATCAAGAACCACCAGAGGTACCAACTGTGCCTGTGTCTAAACCAGAATTGAAGCCACTGCCTGATCATCTCGAGTACGCATTCCTTGAACCACCCAGCGGACACTCGGTCATCATATCTTCAAAGTTGACTCCCGATCAAAAGGCGCAACTCTTGGCAGTTTTGCGAAGAAACAAGGCTGCAATCGCGTGGAAAATTGATGACATAAAAGGAATTAGCCTGGCAGTCTATGTTCACAGAATCTTGATGGAGAAGGAGCATAAACCAACAGTCCAGCCACAACGTAGATTAAATCCCCACATGAAGGAGGTTGTATATAAAGAAGTAATCAAGCTTCTCGATGCTGGAATTATCTACCCAATATCCGATAGTGTTTGGACAAGCCCTGTTCATGTTGTGCCAAAGAAGGGAGGAACGACAGTAGTCCTCAATGAGAAAGATGAGTTAGTGCCCACAAGAACAATCACAGGATGGAGAGTTTGTGTTGATTACAGGAAGCTCAATGAGGCGACAAGGAAGGATCATTTTCCGCTGCCCTTCATTGATCGGATGCTAGAGCGTTTAGCGGGCTATGCATTCTACTGTTTTCTTGACGGATATTCAGGATACAACCAAATCGCAATTCATTATGAGGACCAGGAGAAAACAACGTTCACGTGTCCATATGGGACTTATGCTTATAGAAGAATGCCGTTCGGCCTGTGCAATGCTCCTGCCACTTTTCAGCGATGCATGATGTCCATTTTCCATGACATGGTGGAGCGAACAGTAGAAATATTCATGGACGACTTTTCAGTTTATGGGAACTGCTTTGACAGCTGTTTGAACAACCTCGAAGCGGTGCTCATGCGATGCAAGGAAACTAACTTGGTCTTAAATTGGGAGAAATGCCACTTCATGGTCACAGGAGGAATTGTCCTTGGGCATAAAATTTCAGAAAAAGGGATAGAAGTGGACAAAGCTAAAGTAGAGGTGATAGAAAAGCTAGCTGTGCCCACCAATGTAAAGGATGTGCAAAGTTTTTTGGGGCATGCAGGGTTCTATCACCGGTTTATCAAAGATTTTTTCAAAGATTGCACTACCCTTATCTGCCCTACTTCATAAGGAAGCTGAATTTGTATTCACCGCAAGCTGTGTACAGGCATTTGAACTCTTGAAGAGCAAACTGATCAATTCACCAATACTAGCTGGACCTGACTGGGAGAAACCGTTTGAAATAATGTGCGACGCAAGCGATAATTGTGTGGGAGTTGTTCTTGGACAGAGGATTGAAAAGAAGTTTCGGCCCATCTACTATGCAAGCAAGACATTAAACGAGGCCCAGCAGAACTACACAACTACCGAGAAGGAACTTCTTGCGGTTGTGTATGCTTTCGACAAATTCAGCCCCTACCTGGTGTTATCTAGGGTGATTGTACACACAGACCACGCAGCGTTGCGATACTTGTTCGCGAAGAAAGATGCTAAGCCAAGGTTGATCCGATGGTTGTTATTACCCCAGGAGTTTGATCTGGAAATTAAGGATAAAAAGGGAAGGGAGAATGTTGCAGCAGATCATTTGTCAAGGATAGATCACAAGGGCAGCTGTGAACAAGCAGAAATCGTTGAAAGGTTTCCTAACGAGCATCTATATGCGGCACAGTCTGCGCCATGGTTCGCCGATATAGCCAATTACCTTGCAACTTCGCTCAAACCACACAACCTATCCAAGAATCAAAAAAGGAAGTTTTTCTCCGAAGTCAAATATTACTTTTGGGATGACCCTTACCTTTTCAGGTTGTGCGCGGACCAAATCATTCGAAGATGTATATCGCAAGAAGAAGGACAGGATGTTCTAAGCCACTGTCATAACCGTGAAGCCGGAGGACACCATAGCGCAAGCCGAACCGCAACCAAGGTTCTCCAATCAGGTTTTTTCTGGCCCACTCTTTTCAAGGATGCGCATGCCTTCGTTAGCACTTGCAATGAGTGCCAACGAACTGGCAACATTTCGGCTCGAAATGCTATGCCCCTCAACAACATAGTTGTGTGCGAAATTTTTGACATTTGGGGCATAGATTTTATGGGACCATTCCTAACTTCTTTAGGAAATAAATACATCTTAGTGGCTGTGGATTATGTGAGCAAGTGGGTCGAAGCAATGGCTAGTCCCACCAATGACGCCCGTGTGGTAGTAAAATTTCTGAAAAGGCTGTTTGCCAGATTCGGGGTCCCGCGAGCGATCATCAGTGATCAAGGGACCCACTTCTGTAATGCGAAATTTGAAAAATTAATGGGGAAACTTGGAGTCTCACACAGGGTTGCCACACCATACCATCCACAAACCAGTGGACAGGTGGAGATCTCCAATAGAGAAATAAAAAGAATTTTAGAGAAAACCGTTGGCAACTCTCGGAGGGATTGGGCAAACAAGCTCGATGATGCTCTATGGGCATATCGTACCGCTTATAAAACACTGATTGGAATGTCCCCATTTCGTTTGTTATACGGGAAATCTTGTCACCTGCCGGTGGAAATGGAACACTGTGCATTTTGGGCGTTAAAATTTTTAAATTTTGAGACACAGGCTGTTGGTGAACAGAGAAGTTTACAACTGAGCGAAATGGAGGAATTCAGACTGTTCTCGTACGAAAATGCAGTAAATTACAAAGCCAGAACCAAGCAATGGCACGACAAAAAGCTCATGAACAAGGTGTTTCATGAGGGACAAAACGTCCTTCTCTACAATTCACGATTGAGGCTCTTTCCAGGAAAGCTCAAGTCAAGATGGTCAGGACCATTCATAGTGAACCGTGTATTCGCACATGGAGCTGTTGAAATTTTCAAGTATGGGGGTGAACGGGCAAAGATTAAAACCATATTTAGAGAACGATCACACAAGGAAGATCGATAATGTTCATTTCCAGGATCCCCCAAGTCAGTAAAAGCACGAGAACAGGGTGTCAGCTACAAACACCAATTGTAGCACAAGTAGCTTTGCATTTTATTGATTTTTTTATTTTTACTTTTATTTTTATTTTTATTCCTGTGTCAAATGTGTTGAGTTTTACTTCATAATGTTTATCTTCTGCCCAGGCACAATTGTAAAACCTAAAAATCCTTCCAAGGGTTAGGTAGTACAATTGTACCTGTTTTGTAGGGAAGGGAATATCGTAGAAATTAGGGCGGTAATTTTTTTTATTAAAAGCTAGGAAAAGTGGAACGTCTACTCCTATGCCCATAGGCAATCATACCGCCTGTTTTTCTCCTCGATAAGATTGAACGGTTAGGGGGAAATAAATGTTAAACTCAAATCTTGACCGTTCATCACCCCTCGTTCTAATTCGAAAATACGCGCCTTTCTGCCAATCTGTCCAGGTGGCCGACTCTGATTCGACCTCATAATGACAGATTGGCAAAGAGACGCCTCATTTCCCCTACTTAAAGAAGATTTATCTCATTTTAGTCCGTCTTTCACCCTATTTCTTTCTTTTCTTTGAGATTTCTTTTCACAAAGGCAGTTCATGATCTGTGCACTGTACCACTGGAAAACCCTACTTAAACTAGAAAGCGAGATGAGAACCCGAGGCTCGGGCAAAAACGTGAAAATAGAGGGATCTTCCAAGAAAGAAAAAGCAAAAGCAAAAATGGCGGAGCCAAGCACTGTGGCTTTTGTCCCGGATGAAAAGCTGGTCAAGAAACTCTCCCAGTTTAAAGACGCCTCGGTACAGGCGTACTATGATGAGTTGGCAAAATTTCAGTTCGGACCCATCCGAATAGTTTGCTGGGAATCCCTAAAGAGGCTGAAGCTCGAGGATCGTGTGCGCACCCTCATGAAGGCCGGTCATTTTGAATGTTTCTTTGAAATGACGGAACCTGCCTATCGAGAACTGACACTCGAGTTCTTGGCCACCTTTAAGCACAACGCTGAGATAACCGAACCTGACGAAGAGGAAAAATTTAGCTTCAGGCTCATGGGTCACTCCTAGATGCCTTCACTTAACCTGTTTAACCAGATGTTTGGTGCTGCCGACGATGACGATCTAGAATCCGAGAGCTATAAAGAGGCATTCACCACAACGCCTGATGTTTTCGACCCTGTGGCCTTCTGGGAATCACTTTCAGGACAGAAACATTATAACGGCAGTTCATCCAAGGCGTCCAATATCGATGATTACGTTGTTCGGTATTTGCACAAGTTGATCTCCGGTACAATCTTCTCCCGGGAAAACCAAGCCACCATGCCACATGCAGATCTCACCGCATTGTGGAGTATGGCAGTTGGACCGAGAATGAATTTGGGATTCTGGTTCGGAGAATACATCAGCGATTTTTCCAAGAAAAACTCGTCGATCATCTGTTGTGGAAGCATTGTCACCAGGATTGCGGAGTCAATCGGGGTTTTTCAACCTGAAGACCACCCTCGTCTCACGATTGTGAATCACCCTGACCCGATTGATCTCAAGAGCCTCCAAAAGATGCTATTCGGAAAACTGGTGAACGGGAAGTGGGTCTGGATGTCTGACTTTGTTACATCTTGGCAGACTGAAAGCTGAAAAAGGAAAAGCGAGCCTACTGTATCAGTGTCGTCAGATTCCGAGCAAGTCGAGAAGCCAAAGGACTTAGACTTTTATAAGAAGTGTGCAAAGCTGACTAGCGAGGATGTAATGGATCGATTCAATGCCCTGTTTGCCCAGAATCTGGCAAACCGTGAAATGATATTCTCCGTGGAGCAAAAATACGCGTCGCAACAAGGCGAGATCGATATGCTCAAGAGCCTTTGCATTGAGGAGCATGCCAAGGAAAGTCCCTCTGGTTTCTCTGTAAAAATTCTGGTAAGACAAGTGCCCGAAACACCTGCCAGTGCTAATGTTAAGGCTAATGCTGCTGCCTCCTCGAAAGAGGAGGATATTCCTTCCCCTGTGGATAGAGAGGTTAACTCCTCTCTTTCCCATCACGCCTGATCTGTACCGATAGTCGCTGTCCTAGCATCTGGTAACCTCTAACACCCTCACTCTATCATGTTATGGTTTGCCTATTTTATTAATAATCTGCTGTCGTGATTCATAACATTGAGGACAATGTTTTATTATTTTTTTGGGGGTGGGGATTGTGTGTGTCACAATTTATTGCATAAATAACATGATAAATGCTTTTAATTTGTTTGTTTAAAGTAGTAATTTGATGTAGAACAAATATCCCTTGAGAATTTTTGCACATGTCCTTGGTAATTATTGTTTGTTTCCATATTTTTATTTTTTTTCTCTCCGTTTGTGCATGTTCCATCTAGGGAATTGTTCGGTGTTCTGTAGGAATCAAAGAACAGACTGTGCATGCTTTGGTGTAATGGTTGTGTTACTTGCTTGTTTGCACCTCGTGTCCCTAAATTTCAGGAAGTTCCAAGAATTTTGAAATTTTTAATTCCTCTTTCAAAATTAGTAACCATTGCCTTACTGCATTTTCCCCAAAAATAGTGAGAACTTGAGCCTTAAAATGCATCTTTGCTATGCATTAATTTTTATGAGTGGGCCAGCGCTCACTATCTTTAGGGAGAATTTGCCTTGGTGCCCTGTTGAAATGGTGATTTGTTCTGACTTTCATAGGGAGAAAGAGGCATTTAGTTACCCTCTCCGCTACAAAAAAAAGGCACATGTGCTTTGCACCCTAATGATTAGGATACCAAGTCGAGCCATGACCTGCTCTTTCTCAAAAAAAAAACCGCGAATGATAGCCCTCTCCTTTCACTTATAAGTCAAAAACACCCTGAGTTCTGTCTCATGCTTTGAAAAGCCAATTGTTTAAAATAAAAATCATGTGCTTAAGTTTTGCGAAAAGAAGCAATTGAGCAAACTATGCTTAAGGAAAAGATTGAAAGAACTGGGGAATATAACAGAGGAGGAGGGAACCTTAATGAATATTCAAAAGAGTACTGGATTATGAGTAAACAGGTTGTGTAGATAAAAGAGTGTGTAAATAGCAATCATTATAGGCTGCGTATGTTAAATAAAATTGCAAAAAAGACAGAATTCATACACTTAAATAGCCTTTCACTGTCAAACCAGAGCCTAAACCGAACATTACAACCTATATAAGTCCTTTGGACTATGTTAGGAGGATCTTTGACCCATGGATTCGGGACCAATAGGCAAACTCGCACCCTAAGGGTGTGGTGTCTGAGCTGAGGAGTGAAATCGCATGCTTAATCCTATGGCGAAAAGATGCCATGTGAGAGTGAGTGAATTGTTCCCCGGACCCTCGCTCAGCGGGGACGCATAGTGCGACCGGGCCGCCCTTAGTGAGGCATGTCTGGCAGTTGGTGACTCCTGGTGAAAGAGAACGTCTAAATTTTAAGATTTAGGGAATTTCTTGAGCAAAAAGGACACAATTTCTAAAACAAGTTTTAGCTCTTCGACGAAACCTTAGTATGCATCTGTTCATTTCCTCTTTATGCCAAGCGTTCTGTGTTTCTGTATTCTTCTGTCTCGTTCCCTGAAACTAATTTCATTCCTAACTTTCTTTTTATGATTCCTTCTTACAATTTGTTGCTTGAGGACAAGCAAAGGTTTAATTTGGGGGTATTTGTTAGGCATGAAATTGACTAAATATAACATAGTATTTATAAGGGAATTTGGGTGTTTTAGTATGTCATTTGGTAAGAAATAAGGGCTAATTACTGTCCTTGTGCAGATAAGCAAAGAGAAATGCTAAACTCGCTGGAAACAGCTTGTTTTGCTAAAGCCAAGAGGAGTGGAGCTTTACTTGTATCCAGCGGTCAAACGCCGGATTTTCCAATGACGGACAGCGATAGATCATGGTGACAGTGGCAGAGAAAGCGGCAGAGCGGCAGGTGAAAGTGTGTGGCGATAGGATTGCCTAAAGAAGCAAGATGAGTTGAAATATCACCCCCTTGAGTGTTCAAGGGTTAATCGAAACTTAATCATTTTAGTTTATTTTAATTGTAGTTGGTAGTTGACTTATTTTGTAGAAAGGGTACGAAAGTTGTACCTATTTTGGCCTCTATCTTTCCCTTTAAATAGGTGAAGCAGAGAAAAGTTTAGTACTTCGGATTTTTAGTATTTTGTTAGTAACATAGAATAGATGAAAGAGGAGAGCTCCCATGGAGTCTCAAGCTGTATCAAGAACCAATGTCTGCTCACTGCTCGATATAAGTGATTAGTCCTTTTGAACGGGCACGGCCTGGTCGACCCGGTGATGTAAGTGTTACAATGTTTTTATGAATATTTCGTATTTTGCCAATGTTGTGGTCAATGAGGGTTTAACTTTCTTGCTTAAGCATGTATGTATGTGTTAGATGAATGATAGGACACTGCTTTCATCTTCACCGATATCTCTATTGATCTCCCAACTTCGAAGCTGACAAGTTAGAAGGTTGTGTCAAAGGTTTTCTCATCTAGAAATGCAGTTTTGTTCTTAATGCTAGAAAAAACGTATCTTTAGGACGCTAAAGGTGTTAGTAAATCTAAGGAGTTTGAGAACACACGAAAGTTGACTCAAACTCACTTCAAAACTGAAACTTTGGCTTCATTGGCATTGTCTTGTATTCATGGAATATTGTAAGACGTAGCACACCGTGTTCGGCTATGTCGAGCCTGTTCTATTCTCTAAAATCTTTGCAAAGTTATTTCATTTTCTTGTTTCATCGGTCTGCCTGAATTGTTAAGTAACCAACATCAAACAATCAACGATAAAAGAAGACACCATTGTGACACACACTGTTTAGCAATGATTTCTAATATTGATTTGAATCACAATCCCTGTGGAGATGATACTCACTTATCACTTTATTACTTGTATCTAGTGCACTTGCTAGAGTCTAATCTGAGGACAACATTCATCATAATCAAACTTATTTTCATGATGATCGGATTCACCATTCTCACATATCTCATCTTCGGAAGCGCTCTCTCTCTCTCTTCAACCTCATCCTCGAATTCGCCCTCACAATAATCATGTTCCTCATTTCTTTCTAGCTC
Organism: Euphorbia lathyris; assembly: GCF_963576675.1. Classification (NCBI taxonomy): domain Eukaryota; kingdom Viridiplantae; phylum Streptophyta; class Magnoliopsida; order Malpighiales; family Euphorbiaceae; genus Euphorbia; species Euphorbia lathyris. The sequence continues at coordinate 88,715,061 of NC_088911.1, read as the reverse complement.
ATTCTCGGATTGGTTCTCCTCTTCATCAATCTCCTCTTCTGACTCATCTTCTTCATGTTCGTCTCAAATTCATTTCACTCATCGTCCACAAACCATCTTCTCCCATAACCTCTCGTTTCCTTCCACTTCTCTCTATAGTTCAAGCCAGCTAAACCATTTGAATAGCTACCCGACCCAAACGACATGTTACACCCAACTATAGTTGAACCCCCAACATCTCTCCCCTCACCATAGCCATCAATCTCCACACGTAGACTAATTTCATCATGCTCCTTAAAGAGATTAACAAGCCCAAAGTCACTCTCCCCTTCCTCAAGGTTAGTGCCTTCACTTTCCTCAAACATACAAACAACATTATGCTTAAGAGGCATTTTATCAAACACTTGGGGATCACTACTTGATATATGGGTTTCCTCAATATTCTCACCTGCCAACACTCCTTCCTCCTCATCCACACATAAATCCACAATCTCATTCACAACATCATTATCAAATAACCCACAATGAGAATCTAAATCCACTTCAACATTACAAACAACATCACAAACATCCAATCTCTTCCTAACAATAGGACTATCCACAACTTCAATATGAGAAATTGGAAGTTTAGGATTTACCTCTTCAATATGTAAAGGAGAAAAGATTGGCGATGGATCTTTAGGAGGAACTTCCAAGGTTGGTTGGAACCCAATTCGACATTATAGCTTGAGAGCCTCACAAGCTACCTTAATCCTCCACACTGGCTCGTCGGTAACCCGGCTTTGTTCTCTAAGAGACTCTTGAAGCCCTCTCATCATAGATTCAAGACTTTTCCCTCTATTGGTGGTGGTTTCTTCGGATGGTAGAGATGAACTTGGTTTATCCATAGTCGAAAGAAGTCTCTATTAGGAAAACGGTCGGCTCTGATACCAAATGATACAGATTAATTCGGGACAAGTTAGTTTTAATCGTAAACTAACAAAGGTATTTCTTCTCTAGCTAAACTAGGAGTTAATTCCGGTTTTGTGGACTAAATCCATAGGAAATAAGAATTTCCCATTGTTGAAGGTATAACCTTAACAAGCTTCTTGAAGAAGATGATAAATTGATTGATAAAAAAGTTAAACAATTACAAAAGAAAGAGATGCCTTTATAGCATCCAAACCCTAATTGACAAATTACATAAAAGGGTAAATCACTTAACTAATTAAAATGATAAAAATAAGGGTAAAATGTGTTGAATATAAAAGGGTGGCATGGATGGTAATTAAGGAGTGGCATGGGTTGTAAATAGGGAGTGGCAGAGTTGTAATTAAGAAGGAAGTTGGAGTAAGGAACAAGTTCTTTAAAATGAATCCAAGCGGAGCGTGCCTAATTCCAAGCGGAGCGTGGATTGGCTACTGGAACTTTTCTCTGGATCAAACCTTCATTCACACGGAGCGTATTTTCACTAAAATTGGAGCATGCCCAATCCAAGCGAAGCGTGCCTAATTCAAGCGGAGCGTGGATTGGCTGCTGGAACTTTTCTCCGGATCAAACCTTCCTTCACACGGAGCGTGCTGTCATTCACGCGGAGCGTACCTGAACTGCTGACCTGCCGTGTGGCACTGTTTTGGCCTCTTTACTCGCTTGTTGCTCGTGCGTGGTTCTTTCTCCGGCTTCCCTCACCCGGACTCGATCCTCAAAGGAGATGCCCGCATCATTGTAATTCATAATAAAGGCACAACTCAACCAATCTCTAATTACCAAGATAAATTCTCTTTTTTTTCTCTCCACATAATCTTGTAATTTGGTCTGAGATCAACCGTCCAAGATTAATTTCTAGGAATTAGTACTTTATCGTTTGGTTGCTGCTCTCGTTATTGGAGAGAAGATTAAATTTAAATGTGAAAAAATACAAAATTGCCTAAGGCCTTCGAAATGCTAGAGACGCTCCTGATAGAAGGCTGCAGATCCTTGTCCGACAAAGAAATAGGAACCTTCAGTGTTGCTGTCAGTGAAACGTGACCCTCAAGAATTTTTGTTTCCACACATTTTGAATCAATGCTCTTATTCGACCTCAAGTTCTGTTAGACAAACGTAATTCTGTCTTAATATTGTTAGACAAACAATTACGTCTGTCTTAAAAATGTTAGATGTGATTAACCAAAAAACAAAACGAACACAGAAAAATATATAAACAGTAAAACTGGAAATTAAAAGGAAAGAGATAGACAAATCTGAGGCCTGTATTAGCAGTTTCCTTAGGACAGATGTCGTCGCTATTGACGATCGTCTCCCAGGATACAACAGATTACGCAAGCGAACTCAAACCGTGTGTAGCCTAGTTATCACCGGAGTAGGAAAACAAGACATTATGAACAGACAAAGAGTTATTTCAAAAAACACTTTCAACTCACTTCAACTTCTTGTGAATTTGACAATCCATTCTATATAAATAGAACTCGAAAGGGTATGTCTTTTCACGAACGAACACGACTGTACACGGACAGACACGACTGTTCACGACGGACACGACTATTCATGAAAGGATGTGTTTGTTGGTATTTAAATTAATATATAATTTTATTCAATTTTTCCAACAAGTTCTTCCTCCGCGCTATCAACATACATTATCTCCGAATCACCTACATTTTCATCTTGAGGAACTATAAGTTTTTAAAACCAACTATAAATGTGTGATATATTATTTTAAAAGTTTAGAGTACCACATGCCAAATTTAAATGTGTAAATATACATTAAAACTTTTTTTTTCATTGTGGAATGATTACCTACTTTATATTTTATGTTATATTTAAACAATTTAACAACGTGACAGTAAACTTCGGTAATAATTTGACAAAATCTACCAAATCCACTGAAAATATAAGGAAAAATCTGAGTGGATATTGGAGGGGATCTTAGTCGGAAAGAATTGATGAGCTGAGCAAGAATCGGAATAATATTTAAGAAAAGTTTCTTTCTATATATGAAGAACAAAAAACATAAAAAGGTAAAACAGCATCAATCAAATGGGATTTTTCCATTTTCTGCTTTCCTTATCCAATATGTTAAAGCTTTAATTCGGTTTCCCTTTTTACCCTACACAATAAAAGAAAAAATGTCTAATTAAAATTAACAAACAAGTGGTATTTAGGAAGCAAGACTAAGGCCCTATTTGGGAATTAGCTGTTAGCTGATTACATTAGCTGATTTGACTAGCTGATTTGATTAGCTGTTTGTGTAGACCTGTTTGGTAAAAATTAGCTGATTGATAATAGCGGTTTGTGCAAAAAGACGAATAAGGGTATTAATTTTGACACAGGATAAGAGGGAGTCTATCTATTAGAGTTAAAGAAGTCCATTAATTTTAATATTGCAAAACGCTAATTGAAAAAGCTCCTTTTAAGAGCTTTTTCTAAATTAGCGTTTTCATCCCAAAACTCTTTTCCAAACCTCTCTCCACCAAACACTCCAATTAGCGGTTTCAGTGGTCAAACCTCTAAAGTTGGTCAAAACCGCTCTTTTTATCCCAAAACGCTCTTTACCAAACAGGGTCTAAGTGGGTGTTTGTTTTAGCTTTTCGCATGAGCTTTTAGCGTTTCACTTCAAACCGCAGGAAATATAACGTTTGATTAAGTTTATATAACCGCAGCGTTTAACATTTTCTCTGGAAACTGCAGCGTTTTGGAGCTTTTTATGAACAACTATTTGTAGTTATTTGTTATTGACAAAATTATCCTTCTTGTTTTCACAAAATATCTTTAAGACATGTCCATATTTAACATTTTAAATACTAACAGCAACATTGTCCTATGACTAGGGAGGTCATGGGTTCGGATCACATCCGGGTGGGGTGGAGATTTTTCTTTCTTCTTTAATGTAAGCGCATTGTACGCAATTTTCTTTTTTTTTTTAAAAAAAAAAATACTAACAGTAATATTTTAATATAATTTTACCAAACGCTAATAATTAAACAACTAACAACAACAGAAAACAGCTTACTACAACCGCTAACAGCTAACATCAACCGTAACAGCTATTAGCTAACAACTGAACCAAACATGTCCTAATTTCAGTCCTGTTCACATGGACCTCAATGGCCCAATGAATTTGTCATTCACCTTTAGATTTAGGGGTGTTTGGTTGTTCCTTCTCAAGCTTCTGTTTGTCTGTTCACTCCAAAATGAAGAGTTTTATGTATTTGGTTAATGGGCTCTTGTTTGCATTTTACACCTAAAAAGTAGCCTTTTATAAAAGCAACACTTTTCAACAGCAAACAATAAACAGTAACAACAAACAGTACGTAAAACAAACGGACATTTAGATTTATTAAATTTAAGTTTTAGAATGCTTTTAATCTCCACCAACACATTATCAAATTGACGCTAGAAGAAAATTTTGAGACCTATTTGACGAATATAATTTAAAATTTAACTATTAGTTGATTATATTAGTGGTTAATTGATTTTTATTTTATTTAGCAAAATTAATTATCTGATTGGATTAACTATTGTGTAAACATGATCAAAAAAATTTAACTGAATGTTAATAACAAATAACTATCTGATTGTGTAAAATGATAAATAATGATATTGATTTTTTTACGATTGTTATTTTATTTTTAAATTGTTAATTAAAAAATTTTAATTTTTTTTAATCAAAGAATATCATATATTAAATAGCAATTCAATCCTTACAAAGAATGTGCCAAACATGATTCGGGGCATCGCCTACTAAGATTAAAGGCGAGGTAAGATCGCGTGTCCATTTGGCTAAGCCATGTGCGACTCGGTTACCATCCTGCCCGACAAAAGTGAATGAACATTCTGTAAATACGGATACGAGGTGCAGTACGTCCAAGTACAGAAAGTGTAGGGAGGAAAGCGGAACCCAGCCACTTTGCAGTGCTGTGATAACAGCATTGGCATCTGATTCGACGTGGATGCTGGTGAAATTATGGGTCCGTGCTAGTTCCAAACTTTCCATTATACTAGTGAGTTCTACAGCTTCCGCCGATATGCATGGAGGACTCGGGATTCCAGCCGGCAGTAGGACTTGACCTAACGCATCTTGAGCAACCACCCCGACACTTGCGGAGACGCTATTATCCGCCCATGTAGCATCGCAATTTATTTTTATGACACTTTCGGGAGGAGGACAGCAAACATTGTAAGCATTAAAAGATAGTTTGCACTGGGACGAGGTTGTTAGTAAGTTTGCTTGTGTCCAATCGGTGAGGAAGCAGCGGGCCTTAGTAAGCATTACAACCGCGGTCAAAAGCTTGCCTTCATGTTGCATGAAGTTCCGTCGAAACCAAACCCACCAAAGAACGACAGCTCCCCATCTGCAGGCTTCATCGTCTGATATTTCCCAGCAGGCCAGAAGCCAACTTCTGCAATCTGTTGCGCGTATCCAGTCCCAACGAATTGGTAGTTCTGCCAACTTCCACACCTCTTTAACCGCCGGACAGTGGACGAAAATATGATTATGATCCTCTTCATTATTTAGGCATAGGGGGCATCTCAGATCTGCAGGAATTCCTCGTTGCCTTAGCGTTGCCGCACATGGTAGTGATTCGGCCAGAAACTTCTATATGAAGTGCTTGACTTTGGGAGGAGCGTCGAGTGTCCAAAGTTTCCGCCACCACCTGCGTCCCTATGCTGATGAGGTCGAAGTTAAACTTGCCTCTCGTCTGCGTTGTTCAATTCTGTGATAGCATGTCCGGACAGAGAATCTCACATATGGAGTAAGGCTCCAGTAATTATCATATGCACAGGGAGAGGAGCTGATCCAAATTTTTTCAATCTCCACGCGATCTGTCATAGAAAAACATGATTTAAGCAGGGGAAAATTCCATTTCGTACCTGAGTCATTTAGCAGTTCATGCACCATTTCGGGTTTTATTGGGGATATGTAGACTAATGATCGTTTGGCATTTAACGATGGTATCCACTGGTCTGTCCAAATTCTGATTTTCTGACCATTCCCCACCCTCCACATCATACCATCCTGGATTGCAACTCGGGCTTTTTACAGGCTACGCCAGAAATAGCTAGGATTTGAACAAGGATTTTCCGTTAACGGATCAGTATGGGGATAGTACTTAGCTTTCAGTATTCGGGAGCATATAAAGTCAGGGTTCTTAATCAGCCTTCATAGCTTTTTGGCGAGCAGAGCCAGATTAAAGGAATTTAGCCTTCAGAAGCTTAGCCCACTATTATTCTTTGATTTGCACATCGTATCTCATGTATGCCAGTAAATTGGTCGTTTTGTGTCTGACCCACCCCACCAGTAACGATTAACCCACTTAGGTTTTATTAATGTAATTACAAACAAAATTTATAAAATAAAATTTTATTAGTAAAATATAGCTTTAACCGTTAAATTTGACACTAAAAATAGATTTTTTGATAATATTATGAAAAGATAAAAGATAAAAAAAATTATATATTATTTGCAAATTTAATTAAATATGTGATCAATATCAAATTAACAAAAAAAAAATACTACTGTGTGTGTTGTTTGTTTCAAAAAAAAAACAAAAAAAAAAAAAAATTTACTCTAAAAAATTTAAAATTTCACAAATACTGATTATACTTTAAAAATTACATCTTATTCAAAATGGAATTTCCATCTCATTTTACCATTATTACATATAGGATAATTAGGAAATTGTATAACATAGCTAATTCTCCAACCAAACAAGAGACTATTTTTTTTTCCTTATAAAGTTTTCCTAAAACGTCGTCTAAAAAAATTAATATTATAATCAGTACATTTGTCCCCTCAGTCTCTCTCTATATATACACACAGAAGCGAGGTCTGTTTTGTTGGTAGAATAGAATAGAGAAGATGGGATCAGTGTGGCTTTTGTTGGCTTTGTTGTCTTCAGTTTTGTTCTCATCGTCTTCGGCTTACAATTTCTACGTCGGCGGGAATAATGGTTGGGTTTTGAATCCATCGGAAAGTTACAATCACTGGGCTGAAAGAAATCGATTCCAAGTGAATGACACACTCAGTATGTTTTTTATTCAATCTAATTTCTTTTGATTCAGTTTTCTGCTTTTACTGATTTTGATTTGTGTTTTTGCGTGTAGCTTTCAAGATCAAGGAAGGCTCCGCCGACTCTGTTTTGGTAGTGAAGAAAGATGACTATTATAGCTGCAACACCAGTAATCCGATTCTGATTTTGCAATCTGCTACCTCTGTTTTCAAGTTTGATCGTTCTGGTCCTTTCTTTTTCATTACTGCTAATAAACCAAATTGCCAAAAGGGCCAGAGGTTGATTGTTGTAGTTCTTGCTGTTCGCCCTAAAACCCCTTCTCCGGTATTACCTCCTACTCCTAAATCTTCCCCTGTTTCCCCTTCACCGGCGGCTAATTCACCCAAATCTTCCATCTCGCCTTCACCTGCAGCTAATTCACCAGCATCTTCTCCTCCTCCATCTGCCTCTCTGTCACCTACACCGACAGCCAATTCTCCAAAATCTTATTCTCCGTCTCCGGCAGCAAATTCACCAGAATCTTATTCTCCATCACCATCTTCATCTCCCTCCCTGTCTCCTTCACCGGCAGCTAATTCTTCTCCAACCCCATCTCCGGCTGCGCAAGGTCCTGTTATGTCTCCATCTCCAGCAAATTCGCCTGAAGCCAGTCCAGCCCCGGTGCCATCGCCGGGATCCGGTGAAACAGCGAATATCAACTCTCCAGCTCCTACTAATTCGAAGTCTGGATCGCAGGCTATAACAGCTTCGAGTAGTATGATGTTAATTTCGGTTGCAGTTATTATTATGAGTTTTGTCAATTGAGTTCGAGTGAGTTGAGATTGAGAATAATATTGAGGTATTAGGATTATATTAATTAATGGATTTGATTTTATTTACTTATTACTATTAGCATTTCTCCTTTTGATTTTCTTTACTCTCTTTAATTCATGGATTTTCATGTGATTGCTCGTATGGGTATTATTTCATATATCTTTTATCTATTATATTTTTTTTATCAGTTATAGTATTAGTTGATACAAATTTAAAGTGATTAAAGTTTATTGTAATGTTTAAAAAAAAACTTTATTATAATAAATTTATATGATATAATATATCAATTAAATTTTTTTTTTATACTAGGATTTGAACTTCAAATCTAATTTAAGCGAGTTGAAGTTATTACACTAATATTTGAAATACTAAATATTCAATTTTTTCTTAATTTTTATTCAATTTTTTATTTAATATAACATTTTTAAACTAATACTATTATTGATTTTGATAATATTTTCAAAAAACAAATTTATCCATAAATTTATTAGAGGTAAAAAAAATTATATTTATAATTTATATAATCGTTTTTTTATAAACATAATTTATATAATCGTTGCTACTACTTTTATTTAGTAGAATGGATTGCTTACGTTGCGACTACTTTTATGATTTTTAACATATTACTTTTTTTTAATTAAAGAAATTTTATAGGACTAAATTAAAATTCTATAGTTATATAAAAATCAGTAAATCAATTATATTTTATATGGAAAAGAAAAGAAAAAATAAATAGAAATTTAGAAAAAAATCATTATTATAATATATAATAAAATATAATTTTAAATTTTATTTAGTCCAATTTGACTATTAACTCTTACAAAACAACTTAAGTTTTTTTTTTTTTAGTTTTAAGGAAAACAAAATTTAAAAATATAAATTATTTGTACGAATATATAAATTAACTAGTGTATATTTAGTTAATATATAAAAATATAAAGAGAAATAAATTATTTACTTTTATTTATGATATATAAAGAATCTTTTTTTTTCACTGATAATATAATTAGCTTACATTGGAATTGGATAATTTAGATAAAAAAATTAATCATTTGGTGAAAATTAAGGTAAGATAAGAATTTTTATTCCATTGAATTATTAATACATCAGTAACTAATTTTTTTTCTTTCATAGATGTTTTTAATAATATGACGTGAAATCCCACTAATTCAAAACTTTATTGCTATTATATAGGGGTATACAAATTTATTTCCCTTTAGAGCTCGTGAATAATTTTTTTGGTAAGACAATCAGTTCACTAAAACTATAATTTAATAACAAAGGTTTCGATTAAAAAAAAAAACAAAGATTTCTACAATGTGGATTTTCCTAAATCATAATTGTGATGAAAATTATTAGAGCAAAAAAAAAAAAAAGTGTTTTATAAAAATAATCATGTATCACAACATAAACAATTATGTAGATTTGGTCTCCAATCTCTAGAAATTCTACTATATGGTATCATTTATAAACTTAATGTCAATTATCTCTCAATTCGATGGTATGTTGATGGTAGCAAAAAAGACATCAAACACCTCAGACTTGCATTTTAAGAAATTATATTATAACAAAATTTTACGAAGACATCAACATTTCAAAATATGTCCATGCATGATGCATATTCCATAAAATGATCAAAAAATAAAGGGTTAAGATGCAAAAATACCCTAAAATTTTGGACTAGGAGCAATTTTACTCCTAACGTCTAAAATGATGCAATTTTATCCCTAACGTTGGAAGCCAAGATCAATTTTACTCCTAATGTTAATAAACTGAGTTAATTGAGAAATAAGTCATCAAACTGTCTTCTCGGTCATGAATCTTGTTATCTACGCTTCATATGTGTGTCATTTTATTAGTAACCAATCACAAACATTCATTGGGATGTGAAAAAAAATAAAAAATAAATAAAAACAATATACTGTCCTTTTGTACGGATTAGACAAGAAAAATCAAAAAATCCACCAATTTTATGAATATTAATCTCAAATTTTATTATTAAATTATAAAAAACATGAAATCATTTTTTTAGAACGAATTATTATGCAATTGGTGCAGAATAATGAACAAAAATATATGTGTTTTATAATAATGTCTGAAATTGATCCAATTTATCAACGTTAGGGGTAAAATTGTTATTGGCTTCCAATGTTATGGGTAAAATTGCACCATTTTAGATGTTAAGGGTAAAATTGCTCCTGACCCAAAATGTTAAGGGTATTTTTGCACCTTAACCCAAGAATAAAACATGATACTAATACCCATGATGTGACTAAATTTTAGTAAATTCATAAACATCAGAACAAATTAACTCCAATGGTTTAATAGCAACAAAGTAGAACGAGTAAAAAATAATTTATAAATTTTGCGTAAACAACAATGTTCGCAATGATTTGGAATTTTATTATTCGAAGAACATATAACATTTGAAGAAATTAATTTCCTAACTATAAAAATTGCAGTGCGCCCTAAACAAGCATGTCAAGTAGATAAAGTTGCAAAATTTATTTGAATTTGTGACGCTAAGGCCACATGTAGATAGTAAAGTCCATCCTTAGTCCTCCGCTTGAGGAGTATGGCTTTCGTTTCAAATCCTTAATAAAAAAATTCAACATAAATTTTGTTAGAAGTTGTGAGAGACTGAACATATATAAGATTTTGAGTGGTGGAGGGAACAATTAAAACACCCTTAAAATTAACAGTTTTACTATTGAGACAACGGGTAAAATAACCAGTATAGGAGATAGAGAGTTTAAAACCATTACCAATAGTGACTTGTTCGGGGCCCTAATATTCTGAATGAAGATGAAAATTTTCTAGATCCAATGTTAATTGATGTGTAGCTCCAGTATTCATGACCTATTATTATTGAAGATTATGAGAAGCAGAAACAAGATTTGAAATAGGTTGCGGGCTAACCCACTGTTCTCTCGGAAAGATTTAGGACGAACAAATTATTCGCGATATTTTTGGAATATATTAATTTCAACATGGCTCAATTAATTATCAACAACAATTTTGTACATGTATATATACAAGGGGGGTAAATTAAACTCATGGCTATTGAACTTTATCCATTTTTACATTGTGGCCACTAAACTTCAATTCTTCACGGTATGGCCATTGAACTTTAGACTTTATTACACCAGTGGCCATTATCACCGTTGACCAACATTTATTTACTTTGACTCTTCATTTGTAGTTGTTCTCTCTCTCATTCTCTCCTTCTAAATACTAAAATACCAATTTTCCCTTATTCTCCTACTCCATCTCTATCTCCGATTCTCCATCTACATTTCTCTCTAAAACCAGAACTTTGGTTTCTCTCTCTAACTCTCTGTTTCATCCTCTCTTTGTGCATTGATTCATCAAAAGAACAAAGATTTGAGTAACCTGTTCTTGGCTATTTATGCAGCGACGATGTGCATGGCGGCTGTGTGTGTGGTGGTGGCACTAGTGATTAAGCATAGGATGCGGAGTTCAGGGAGATGGAGGAATGGCTAAATAAAAATATTAGGCTAGCAACTAACCCATTCAATCAAGTATTCGTCACTTTGAGGCACTGATTTTCTACAGAACAGTCTAAATTGAAGCCAAGTTGTATGCTCGAATCCACAGATCTATTTGAAACATAGCCTTTCTATGTTAAAATTCATCATTGATGTGTTGTTAGTTGCAAATTTTGGTTCTGAAATCTGAAACATTTACCATGGGAGAGGATGAAACATGGAGTTAGAAAGAGAAATGAGAGTTCTGGTCTTAGAGAGATGGAATTGGAGGAGGAGAATAACGGTAAAATGGGTATTTTAGGATTTATAAGGAGGAAAGAAGAGAGAGAACAGGTAACAAGAAAGAGTCGAAGGTAAAAAAACATTGGTCAACGGTGAAAGTGACCATTGGTGTAACAAAATGTAAAGTTGAATGACCATACCGTAAAGAATTGAAGTTCAATGGCCACAATGTGAAAATGAGTAAAGTTCAATAGCCATGGGTGTAATTTACCCTATACAAATGTGTCGAAGTTCTAATCCTCCTCTCCGATAAAGATAATGGCTCCATCATGGTATACTAAAGTCTTCTATTTTAACAAGACTTCATATATTACAAAGAGTTATTGCGCGGTAATTAACATCATCCTTATTGCAATACAACATTTTAGGCTTTTTACTTTTTAACATTAAGTATTCACTTGGGACAAAGTTTACGAAGCATTTACCAAAAAAAGATTGAGAGTGTGTGCAATTGTACTCTTTGCGCAGTCTTATTTACAAACATATTTATCAAATGCATTAATAATTAATAGATAATGTGTTAATTTATGTTGCAAAATAAAAAATGTTAACAAAATAAAAATTCATCCAAATATTAGTCTAAACTAAGATAGCATGTTGATATTGTTAATGTAATATATTGGTAATGTTGCATTTTAAAGAATATCTTATTTTCTATATGCACAATATTTCTTTTACAAACAAACAAAAAAATCCTATTTTTCTATTTACAAAAGCTTGTTCTTTTAGAAAAAAAACTTCTCCCCTGTATGAACTCTTAAGGCTAAAATTGGTAAATGAATTAGGAAGTGAAGATCGGAGAGAAATGAAAAAGGAAAATGAATCAATCGGATGCTAACTTTCTAGGAGGGATAGGGATAGGGGGTTGAACTCCTCCTGCTCCTGCTCCTGCTCCTGCTCCTCCTTTTCCTTTTCCTTTTCCTCCTTCTCCAGGGATAGAGGGTTGAACTCCGCCTCCTCCTCCTTTTTCTTGTCCTCCTCCAATATGAGGCATAGGAACAGCGGCAGGAGGTTGAACTCCTCCTCTTCCTCCTTGTCCAATGATACCAGGAATAGAATAGCCAATGATACGGGCATTATTGCAGACGGGTGCACAAGTTGATCTACAATTGCCTGGGTTTGATCCTTTATAAGAGTTACATTGGTTTACACACTTATTAAAACAATTCATGTCTGTGTTTTGATTTTTTCCCCCAAATGCTCCCCAGAAATTCCAAGCCCCTTCTACTTCTTCCATGTATCCTCCTCCTATTATTATCATCATCGCTATTAAAACACTTGCTGATCTCTTTCCCTCCATTTTCATTTATTTGTCTCTTTTGCTTCCTATTCTTCATTATTTATACATATCCATTTCTTATAATTGACACTTCATATATAACCACAAAAATATATTCATTTTTTTCCTTCTTTAATTTTTAGTGGATTATTCAATAATAGTTCTTTTATAAATATAAAAATACATGTGTGGTGTTGTTGTTGCTTAATTTTTTTAGATGTCTGGTTCTCAATGATCCCACAATCTTGGTTCTTAATTGAGGTTTTAAGCTAAATAGGGATAATATATATAGTATAAATAAAATTAAACTTTTTTTTTTTCTTTTTACCCATCTTGATCACATGCATAATTAGAATTGAAGTGTTCAATTTTTTGTTTTATATAATTTATCACGTTAATAGCCGAATCAAATGGATAATTATTGATTCATTTGCCGTAATTATAATTATTGATTCATTTTAAAGCGTGGGTCCTTAAGTTTAAAAGAACAAAAACCTGCTGAAATTTTTCTTTCTCTCTTTATTTGCATATTGAATAAATTTTTAAATTGAATAAATTATTAATGTTGGTGTTCTTAAATTATCAAGAGGTTATATTTTATAAAAAAATCAGCGGAAATATTAATAAAAACTATATATAGAATTACTTTGGTTTCAAAGTGTACAAACAAAAAAAGTTCACTAAAAATTTCGCATAGAAATGTCTTCCGATAGAGGGTGAGAGGATGATACAAATGACGGAGGAGGATGATCTAGAGGATCTCAACGTAATTAAACAGCATGTGTAGCAATCAGAACCTCGATGGAGAAATATGTGAGACATGATTATAAAGAAGCTACATAATGACTGTTCAATGACTACGTATAGTGATTGACCTGGGGAATCACAAATCATATTTCCAATAAAGGGTTGATGTCGCAAAATGAAAAAGACTCCTCTACAGAAATGCATTGTGGTTGTGCACATTCTTGCATATGGGTCTCCCATTGAGCAGCCAATTAGAGAGTTCAGCCTCTTCTGCGACACGTCTTTGAGCAACCAATTAGCAAGTTAACATTTTTTTCCACACATTACTCATGTTAGAGACCACACGTACAGGAATCAAAAATCAAAAGGACTCAAAAGAAATCATTCATTCCTAACCTGCAAAAATACGATTATAAGTGGTTGTCCCCTCCGGATGAATCAAACTATTTGTTAGCTATTTCTATTTTTTATTCATTCTTTCTATTTTCTTTTTATATCTTTTTTTTCTACTTTTTCTTTTTTTCTTTAAATTTAATCACTTTTAATGATAAAATAATCAAATAAAGAATCAAATAGCTAGCATGGTTGGAGCAAAACATAAATTTGGTTAAACTAATATTTTATATTATTTTAGAGAATCAAATAGCTAGTTAGTATTGGAGATGCTTTCATAACTATAATTACACTGTTTTACAAACATTCAGATTAAAATAAAATTATTTTTTATTTTAGAAATAAAATAACGTTTTTCTAAAAACCTTAATGTTCTGTTGATATCATATCAATTTTAGTGCACAAATCATAGGTCATGAAATGATAGGGAGCTGGCATATTTGAATTGCTTAATTTGATAATTAAAAGTAAAATTCCATTCGGTAAATGATAAATTTGACCTCATATGTTTTCAAATTCGATAATTATGAATCGGTGGCACATTTTATATATTTATCATATTAGTTTGAAATGAAACATTATAATAATAATTGAATAAGTGCAGCTATCAAATCTTTATATGAAGATAATAGATTATTAATGATAAATTGATAGGTTGAGGTCTGAAAAAGTTAGATGTTAACATATTCTTTGATCAAATTAATTTAGAATTGAGTTGTTGTTAAATGTGGACAAGTCATGCACTTTGATTTTGAAAGCTACAACCAATTACTATATGTATACTTTAAAAAAATAAGAATAAGAGTGACATGTGTTGGTACAAAAATAAATGCCATTTGTTATAATACGTCCCCATCTCTTAGGGCACATACTATGCTTTCATTATCATCAACAGATTAGGGGGTTCGTCGGCAGCATAATATAGGATAGGGTGTTTAATTTATTAATTATTTGAATTCATATTCATTAATCATTTTCTACTTAGCTTAAGGTTTAAGCATTTATTCATTTGGAAAAAACCAAAATAAGCTTAGGTACTCTAGCAAACCAAGTCTGACCACTAAACATTATAAGAAAAGGAAAAAAGTTTGACCATTAAACCGATAATACTAATAGTCCGATTAGTTATAGAACTAGAAAAAACAGAAGATTAAAAGTTAGGGTCCGCTTGGATGAAGGTTTCACAAGGTTCATTAAAGGGAGGTTAATTAAAGGGAAGGGAAGGGAAGGGAAGGGAGGGAAAGGGAGGGGAGGTTAGAGAACCTCCGGATCCCACCAATTTGGTGGGACTGAAATTGAAGGTTTTTGAATCTCCATTTAACCTCATTTAACCTTCATTTAAACTTAAACTCCTTCCCAAGCAAGGTTAAGCAAGGTTAGAAAAATAACCACCATTTAAACTCCTACCCAAGCAAGGTTAGAAAAATAACCTCCCTTTAATTAACCTCCACTAACCCCAATCCAAGCAGACCCTTAGAAGTTCAACCGAGGTTCAAATAGAGTTCAATTGAAATTTAAAAAATCATATGAAAATTATGTTTCTATTCACATTAAACAAATACATACTACAATATTAATAAGAATAATAAAAATTATACTAATAATAATATTTTTTAAATCAATTTGTAATATTTTAATGTCAAATTAATAAATTTAATATTACAAAATCAAAATTTTATTAAAATTTAATATATATTTAAAAATTGAAAAAAATATATATTTTTCAAATTAAATATTTATTATTTTTATTAATATTTTATCACGTAAATATAATAAAATGATAAAATATATATTTTATAATTCAATTTAAATTATATAGTATTAGACTTTTCAATTTTATTTATATGTATTTAAAGTTTAAATACTAATTAAATTTTATTAACATTGAGAAGATAAAATATTTTTATGATATTTATCTAAATTTAAAATAAAAAATTAATACTAATAATATTTTAATTATTTAATTTATGACATAACTATATATTTTTAAATGGTTAATAATAATTGAATTCGTGGTGTGATAGTGAGTATTAATACTTAAAATTGAAGGATTCAAGGTTCAAAGACCACATTTGTTAAAATTTAATTCTTTAAAAATAAACATGTCTGTAATGAACCGGATCAAATCATTTAACCAAAACTGGATCAACTATTCATGGTTAACTCGTCGGTTCGAACGGTTATGGTCAGTTTTAAAGATTAAAAATTTGAACCACCTCCAATCTGGAATTATGACCGATTTTCTGATTCTGGTTGAACTAGTCAGTCCGGCTCAATTCTTACAACCACGATTTGAGTGGTTCTGGTCAGTTTTTAAAGATTAAAAATTTGAATCACATCCAGCTCAGAATTTTGACCGATTCCGATCATACTGCCCAATCCGGTTCGGTTCTTCCAACCATGCTATAATAATAATAATAATGTAACAAAAAACAATGATAATAGTAAAATTAAATTCAAACATATATCTTTTATATCTATTAATATATCCTTTCCGTGGCTTACGACATGGTGAAGAAATTGAACTGAAACCTAAATGAAAATTATACTAGATGGGAGGTTGTGAACATAGCAAGAGAAAAGAATATATAAGCAAACAAATTGGCCAATTTCACAACTAGCATAGACAAATAGGAACAATACCCATTTGAAATACACAGCGTACTTAGCACAAGGATCCAAGAAATATTGTTCATTGAGGAAATATACAAACCCTTTTTTAGGGCTTGATTGGATGGAGCGTTTAGAAGGGTTAGTAAGGGAATGGTTAGTAAGGGTTGATAGAAACCTTTGTTTGGAAGGAGGAAGGATTAGTAAGGGTTTCTACAAACCCATGTTTGGAACACAAAAAAATTAGGAGGGTAAGGGTTTGGAGGGGTTTTGAAGGGTTTCTTTTTAACAAATTTCATCCAATTTTGAACCTTCCAATTTGGTGGGTTTGGAAGGGTTAGAAATTACCATTCCTTCCCTTTCCCTACCTTTCCCTACCTTTCCTTTATTAACCATTCCCTACCCTTCATCCAATCAAGCCCTTAGGAGTAGTTAATGACAAAGGGAATTCTGTCTAAGAATGTGGCAAAAGCTGGCCAGATACTCCATCTTTAACTAGACAGTTATTTATGAAATCATTTAGCGACCCATGATTGAAATGGATCTCATTCAAAAAGGAAAAGTATGTGTTGAATGAGCTCTAGGAGAGAATTTGTGGATCATAGGAAGGCACTTAATTTCTGGTTCGAAAGGCAATGCTCTCCCGATACTAAATGATAAATATGGACAACGATGTTAAAAGGCTAGTACAATAGTGTCACAACTGTCAGATCCATGTCAATGTCTTATAACCAATCAGAAACCCATCTACATATGATGTCCTTTCTCTACTCTGGGGATATACCTAGTAGGTCCACTACATACGACAATGAGCCAACGTAAATTTTTTATAGTGGCAGTAGATCACTTCACTAGATTCGACCTACAATAGCGAATGATACTAGAACACGGTTCAATTTCTAGAATTTCAAAAGCTATTGTTAGTGCTTGAACATCACTAACTCGTTCTCTTTGGTAGCCCACCCCCAAAAGAATGGTATGACAAAAGTCACAAAATGTACTATTGTAGCTAGGCTAAAGAGAATGGTGTTTCTCCCGTTGCAGCTCTTGGGGTGGTTCTATATGCTCATAGGACATGTTACAATTGGTCCACCCAAGACCTTTTTGCCTTCCCTAATCTTTTCTTCAGGCCACAAATGATTGTTTGGTTTGTAACTTCGGTCATCCCATTAGTCTGTGGATGGGCAACCGAAGTAAACTGAAGCTTGATATGGAGAATTTCGCAAAAAGACCGAAAGGCATTATAGACAAACGGTTTGCCATTATCGGTGATAACTGGGTGTGGAATTCTGAAACGAGAGATAATCATTTTTTCCATAAAGGTAATGATCTGTGCTGATGTGATGGTGGCAAGGGCTTCGGCCTCTGGCCATTTGGAGAAGTGATCCACAGCCACAATCAAGAATTTCTTTTGGCCCTTAGCTGTTGGAAAGGCACCCACAATGTCAATTCCCCATGTTGCGAATGGCCAAGCAGGCTAAATTACCCGCGCAATGGTTACTGGAGACTAAACAATTGGGGAAAAAGATTAACATACCGAACACTTTTATACGAATTCCACTGCGACTTTAACCATTTTCTTCCAATAGAATCCCTACAACTAAGCTTTCTTGGCTAAAGCAACCCTACCTTCATGAGCTCCACACACGTCCTCGTGGATTTCCTGCAAGATCAATTTCCCTTTTTCAAAACCTACACACTTCATCCAAGGCTTGCCAAAAGATCTCTGGTACAAAATTCCTTCAACTACCAAATATCTTCCCGCTTTTCGTAGAATTTTAATCTGTTCGTTCTACTCTTCGGGAAGAGTACCTATAGTAAGGTAAGAAAAAATGGGAAAAAACCATTCCTTCGTGAGATCAATGACCAGAACTTCCTCCTTGTTAATACTGGCAACAACGATTCGCTCAATGTGGCACAAACATGATCGAGACCCATTTGGGGTCGAAGCCAATTTTGTCAAATATTCAGCCTCTTCATTCTTCTCTCTAGGGATTCATTGAACTTCGAGACTACGACCTTTGGTCTTTCCTTCCTGCAAAATTAGTTTGACCATAGCCATATACTTTTTCATCTGTAAGCTGGCAAACTACCAGCTGAGAATCACTCTTGAGGATAGCCTTATCTGGCTTAATGATGTTGAGGATCCGAAGATCCTACAACAATGCCTCATGCTTTACTGCATTATTGGATGCAATAAAATCCAAAGTTGTAGCGTATCGAAGCTTAATTCCATTAGGCCCTTGAACGAAGACTCTAATGCCAGATCCTTCCCTGCTTGAACTGTCGTCGATAAAAATTTCCCAAACTTCAGAAGTCATCAGAACAAAACCATTTTCCCCAAGAATTTCTATCAAAAAATCAGTCAAGGCCTGAGCCTTAAACACTCTTCAGGGCTCAAATCGAATGTCAAATTCTGTTAATTTTAAAGCTCACTCAACAATCCTCCCTAAAGTCTCAGGTTTTTACAGCACCTTTCTAAGAGGCATGTTAGTCCTAACCACAATGGTATGGCTTTGGAAATAATGTCTTAACTTCTAAGCTGCTATAACCACTCCATACGCCAACTTCTCAAGCTTTGGATATGTATCTATGTATCCCTTAACACACGGCTTGTGTAATACACATGGAACTGCTTCATCCCTTCCTCCCGAATCAAAACCACGCCAATAGAGTGTTCGGCTACACTTATGTAAAGGTCTCACTAGACACTGGTTTACTTAACAACGAAGGAGAAGCAAGAAATCGATTCAGATGTTCAAAGGACGTTTGGCACTCGGCCGTCCAGTCAAAATTCTTCACCCCTTCAAACTTTTATAGAATGACATTCAATGCTTAGCCGAGCAAGAAATAAAACGCCCTAAGGCATTAATCTTCCCGTTCATTTGTACGTCATTAATCCTCTTAGGAGGCTCAATGTCTATAATAGCCTGAATTTTTTCCGAATTAGCCTCAACGCCTTATTAAGAAATCATAAATCCAAAAAACTTACCCGAAGAGACTCTAAAGGTACACTTCTCCGGATTTAGTTTGAGATTGTGTTCCTGTAAAGTGGCAAAGACCGTAACAAAGTTAACCCCAATGGCTTTGATCAGCAATCAACCTTATCCATCTTTCGCCTAAACGCCTTTTAAGAAGATTATTCATGGGTTTGGAAGATGACGATTTCTTTACCTAAAGAAGATAAAAGGATTTCCCACTCCAAGTATTGGGTAAAAATACCTAATTTGGTTGTGGAGGGGGGAAAATATAAGGAAATGGTCATCTGCTGAAGCCATGAATACTCTTCTTATCACCATATCTGGTAGTGTCTCTAGCTTCCTTTAATTCTTGGCGCATCACCTCCATCTGTCTAGCATGCTCCGTTTGAAGGATATTCATTGATTTTTAAACAGACTCCCATGTTGTAAATTAGTTGTCTTGTCAAACCATCCATGAAAGTGTGTTGTTCTGGCTCTAAAGATCCTAAACAAGCATCAATGTGTTGATCCAAAGATGGTGTGACCATTAAAGGTGAAAGTGGATTATTGTGAGAATACCGAGCCATGATGAGGACCCGCTGAAGTACTGGGAAAGTCTGCAACCCACTGATTAGATTGAATTCTCGACTAGACAGTGGACTGCTCTAAAGGTTGATTTGTGGCATTAACGACTGAACTACAAACTTGAACCATATTTCATGAAGAAATTTCACGATCACCATACCAAATGATATGGAACTTCTTGTAAATGTCACTTCCAATGGCACGCCGGTGACCTGAGATTACAAAGAATGTCAGAAAAGGGGGTCGGAGTTCCGATGAACCCTGTCTAATGCTAAAGTCATAAGATATTAGAGATAATATCAAGTTAACCAATAACATAAAATGAAGTAATTAAACAAATGAAGTAAGATACCTGAGTTGTAAGTGTCTCTGCTATTTATAAGTGAAAATAAAGTGTACCTGGATATGTGGCATCATTTGATTGGTCTTCGAATCCTATATTTCCGTAAGATATTTGAATGTGGAGAGCGTGCTTTTGGAATCCAGCATGCTCATTGGTCCACGTGTTTCTTTAAGCAGCTCCCGATTTGAATTCTTCGGACGTGAGATGGCCGAAGCCACGACTTCAGCCAAGAAGAACGCATTTATAGGCTTTGGTGGAATTGGGCCCATTTGATGAATTCGGATCATGGTTGGGGTCTGACTGCCAAAAGCCCAAATAACTTCGTACCATATCAATGGTGAATTGAGAGTTTGGCAGAAAGGAGTTTGAAAGGAGATTGTGAGAGATATATGATTCTGCCTCTATAACAGGAATCGTCATGGGAGATGAAGGTTGATGAGAGGGTTGTGCTAGAAAACTCGAAACCAGATGCTCTAATACTATATTAATGCACAAAGTTTGATAAGTTTCAAAGAAGGATAATTGAAAGTGTATTTACTTATTGTGTTGTATTGATACTATACGATAGCAATGTTGATATATACATGAGTAAGAGATACCAAAACCAACTCTGATTCTGACCTTAGAACATCTCTAAGAGACTCATTTGTTGGGCTCTTAAGTTAAAATTTAAGGAGTGTGAGTTAGAAACTAACTCCAACAGGCTCCTAATGACTTCTCAAATCACTAAGAGCATCCATTCCCTCATCATTATTGAGGAGCCTTTGTCCACACTTAGAGCATCTCCAATAGAGGGTGCCCAAAAGAGTGCCAAAACTTGACACATAATTTCAAAATATAATATTTTATTGTCTCTTTCATCCACATCACTTTTGGCAACTTTTATTTAAAAAATGCTCCAATAGAGGTTGCTTGAAAAGTTGTCATTATAATCCTACAAATTATTATTTTATTAAAAATATTAAAATAAAAAGCTACAGATTTTATTATTTCTAGGAGAGGGACCACCTATTTCATATTAAAAAACAATAAACAAGGTTGCCAAGAGGTTACTAAAAATTGGCAACTTTCCTTGGCACCCACAATCACTCCAATAGTGGGCACCTTTTAAAAGTTGCCAAAGCTGATGCCACATCAGCTGGCACTCTTTTGGGCACCCTCTATTGGAGATGCTCTTAGTGACTCCTCAAATTATTTTTTATTAATAATTTATTATTGAACACACTCTCTCTCCTCTCATTATTGGTAAATATAACAATATATTATTAATTTTAGGGATAAGGTATCAAAATAGGTCTAAGGTTTTTTGGGAAGTACCAATTTAGGCTCCATGTTCAAAATAGCACCAATATAGGCTTAACGTTTACAACATAACATCAATTTAGACTTAACGTTTACAACATAGTATCAATTTAGGAATTACTAACAGAACGTGACACATCATCTGTTAAGTCTGCCAACTCAGCGCCACGTCATATAAGGTACCAAAATAAGCCGAAGGTTTGTAGAAAGTATCAATTTAGGCCTCACGTACAAAATAGCACCAATATAGACTTAACGTTTATAAAATAATATGAATTTAAGCTTAACGTTTACATATATATATATATATATAAGCTAAACATAACAATTAATCATATTATATTCTTTCCCTATTAACTCTATATGTTATCTTTTTTATTTAGTTCTATTTTCTTATTTATTATAATACAATTAATTATTATTCTTGCCCATTAAAATCTTATATTTGTTTTTCATTAATGATTCCATGACTCCTAAATTCCATGGACTCATGTAATATATGCAAATTAAAAGTAATTGAATATTCACAAAATTAACACTAGTTAAAATGATATTGATATATAACCATATTGGCACACAAAATATCAATTGTCAACTGACAACTCATTCAAAATGTTACCATACAGCCACACAAAATCCAAAGTGTCTAATATCAGTTTCTTAATTTGTACAATGCTAGAAAAATAAAATTTATCTTTTTGACACAACTTAAATTGGATATATTTTGTAAATGTTAAGCTTAAATTCGTATTATTTTGTAAATGTTAAGCATATATTGGTGCTATTTTATACGTGAGACCTAAATTGATACTTTCTACAAACCTTAAACCTATTTTGGTACAGAATTAACGGATGACATGTCACGTTCTTTTAGTAATTCCTAAATTGATGCTATGTTGTAAACGTTAAGCCTAAATTGATGTTATGTTCTAAGTTAAGCTCATATTGATGCTATTTTGAACGTGAAGCTTAAATTGGTACTTTTTCAAAAACCTTAGGTCTATTTTGGTACTTTATCCCTTAATTTTAATGATAAAGAAGTAAATAAAAAGTGAGTACGGAGAGTATTGTTGGAGATGATATATATTAGTCACCCCTCATAAACGAAGAATCAATTGTTTATATTATTTTTGAATAATAGATTAAAATTCTTCAGGAAATACTTCTAAACATGATGGAGAGAGATAGTATAGGCGGACTTAACAACATTGTGTCAATCATTTAATACAATGCTTGATTTGATGTTTTAAATGGGGTTATTCGGTCTAATGATGGTGTTTGGTAGGCTTGGTTTGTGCACAATATTGTCCTGGGGAATTCTTTCCAACCAGAGTTGTGGGCTTTTTATTCGGGGGTTAGATTTGCTTTAGACTTGGGAATTTGTGTCTTTCAGATTGAATCGGACAACATTGAATGTTGTTGGAATTGTGTTCAGCCCCGAGACATCAGCTTGTCGTCTTAACAACTTCGTTAAGAGTAATCGAAGCATAATTAAGAAGTATTTGATTCGTGGAGTGATAACAAAATGGAATCTAAAAAGAGAAACGAGGAAAAAAAATGGAATAATTCTGAATTTTTTTGTCTATTTATTTCGGTTTCAGAAAGAAAATAATAAAAATCTATTTTTCTTTGTTGTTTAGTTCAAAAAAATAATAAAGGAAAGTTGCTGATTACTTTTAATAACAATTTTTATACATATATGTTCTATATTAATAAATTACTCATATTTAAATATAGGACGGTGAGATGGAGGAAACTGAAATGAAATTAATAAAAAAATTGCATAAACATTATACTTTAAAAAAGAAAATAATCATTTTAAAATAATTATAAATAAATATTAAAATTAAATAATAAGATAAAATAAAAAATTTGGTCAAAATTAATTGCAAGGAAAAAAAGTAAAAATATATAAATACAAGGATCAAAAGTGAAATTAATTTAGATATAAAAAATTATAAATAAATAAATATAAAGATGAAAATAAAAATTTAAAAGTAAGATTTGATCAAAAATATTTTTCAATGGAAAAAAGTAAAAATATATATATAAAGATCAAAAGTGATATTAATCCGGGATAGAAAAAATTAAAAATAAATAAGCATATAAAATCACAACAAAAATTATAAAGTAAAATAGAGATTAAAGTAGAGTTTTACGAGGATGATAGATGTGTAAGTTAATAAAGAAGAGGAAAGGAAATATAAAACCTAGAGGTGGTTGGATAATGAGATTAGAGGGGTTTGAGGTAAATCCAAAATCGAAAAATGCTAAAGGAAATAATTATATTAATAAAATAAATACCAACAAAAGAAATGAAACTTCTTTTTCTCTTACTCTTTCTTGAAACTACCAAAACAAACGTCCCCTTAGATATTTTCAAGAAATTTTGTTCATTGTAAGTTTCGAGAGAAAATTGCAGTTGTTGATGGCTTGGCTAATTTAGCGAATAACTTCCCTCTTGGTGTTGCTCGCTTAGACTCCCCTCCGAATCAAATTCTGCACGATTTGCTTGATGATTGCCTAGACACATTCTTCCATCAGATAAATCTTAGATAGTTTTGCTTTGCAATAATGTTCAAATTTACATGTATCGTTTTTTGAGAAGTACTGGTTTATTCCTAATATGTGAAATGGTAAAATTTTGTCTCTAACATTTTAAAGCAGAATGGATTTTACCTCTACTTGACAGAAAATTTGAACATACAAGTTTTCCGTTATTTAACTGTCACATCAAACCTTCTAAATATCAATTTTGCCTAAAATGTTACTATGTTACAAACATATATACAAAATACTTGTCAAAATATCCAAAATTAAGTCTGCACTATAAGTTAATTACAAAGAACTACCTAATATATTTACTACATTATTAACACACTTACAAACGACCCGACAAAAGGCACGACACTGTTTATTTTATGGATAAATTTGTGTTGAAAGATCCGATGTGATATTCAAACAACATGCAAAAAAGTCTACTCAAATTTTCTATTAGACAACTGTAAAATTGATCTTGTCTAGAATTATTGGGTAAATTACATACGTGGTGTACAACCTTTACCTATTTTCACACTTTGGTGTACAACCTTCAATTTTGCACACTAAAATGTACAACTTTTTGGTGACCTCCCACTAAAGTGTACAGCAGGTAATTGTGACCGGTCAACCCGAAGTCAACGTGCCACCTCAGCAATTTAACTTTTCTAAAAATAAAAAATTAACCTAAAAAATATAATATTACTTTTATACCCTTTATAAAATCATCTTCTCCAACCTCCACCATTATTTTCTTTGTACTCCATTTTCAAAAATTATTTCTCTCTCTCTAACTCTCATCTCTCTCATTCTCTCTCTAACTCTCATGTCTCTCTTATTTTCTCTCTCATCTCTCTCATCACTTCTCTTTCTAACTCTTCTATCTTTCTAATTCTCCCTTTCTCTCTCTAGAATATCTTATAAGCTAGTGAAGAAGACAACATAAAAGCTGGGGAACCACCAAATCTATGAAGATTAAACATTGTACACAGAGTTGAAGAACTCAAATCAATTATCAGAATGGGACCTATTTGGGCTGCAGGAATTCTCCTAATCACAGCATATGCTCAACAGAGCACATTTTCCCTCCAACAAGCTAAATCAATGGATAGACATCTCTCCAAATACTTCGAGATCCCAGCCGGTTCCATATCTGTCTTCACAATGACTTCCATGCTAGCCACAATCATCCTCTACGATCGCCTCTTTGTCCCTTTCGTCTCCAAATTCACAGGTCTCGAAAGAGGCATAAGTTTCCTACACATAATGGCAATCGGCTTTGTCATTTCTATTTTCGCCACTTTCGTTGCTGGATTCGTCGAAATCAAGCGCAAAAAAGCTGCTGCAGATCACGATTACTCAATTCTCATAATCCGATTCCAATCTCAATGTTATGGCTTGTACCGCAGTATTCTCTCCATGGAATTGCAGAGGCTTTTATGTCGATTGGGCATTTAGAGTTCTTTTACGATCAGGCGCCGGAGAGTATGAGAAGCTCAGCGATGGCGTTGTTTTGGACAGCGATTTCGGTTGGGAATTATATGAGTACGCTTTTGGTTGCTTTGGTGCACAAGTTTAGTGGTGAAAAAGATGGATCAAACTGGCTTCCTGATGATAATTTGAACAAGGGAAGATTGGAATACATTTACTGGTTAATAACCTTGTCTACTTGGTGTGTGTTAAGATGTATACTTTTACTACAATTATTTCTCTCTCTATATATCCTTGGTAACAGATTCAAGGACGTCGTCAAATTATTGTTGAGTAGAAGAGCTAATATGGATGTCTGTTTAATTTCCTAGCTTATAAGATATTCTAGAGAGAGAAATGGAGAATTAGAGAGATGGAAGAGTTAGAGAGAGAAGTGATGAGAAGATGAGAGAGAAAATAAGAGAGATATGAGAGTTGGAGAGAGAATGAGAGAGATGAGAGTTAGAGAGAGAAATAATTTTTGAAAATGGATTACAAAGAAAACAAGTATAAAGATTGAAGAGAGAGAAATAATTTTTGAAAATGGAATAATAAAGAAAACAATGGTGGAGGTTGAAGAAGATGGTTTTATAAAGGGTATAAAAGTAATGTTATATTTATTGGGTTAATTTTTTATTTTTAGAAAAGTTAAATTGCTGAGGTGGCGCGTTGACTTCAGGTTGACCGGTCACAATTACCTACTGTACACTTTAGTGGGAGGTCACCAAAAGGTTGTACATTTTAGTGTGCAAAATTGAAGGTTGTACACCAAAGTGTGAAAATAGGTAAAAGTTGTACACCACGTATGTGATTTACCCTAGAATTATTTGAGGTAAAATTTTACAATTTTATACATTAAGGTAAATTTGCACTTCACTCAAAATGATATGAATAATTTTTTTTAGTGATTTGATTAAATTTCAACCTTATCCTTTTGCTTTTTTTTTTAAATATATCATTTCTCTATGAACTTGTCTAAAAAATTTGATTGGTCCTCTAAACTTTCAAAATGTTCTGATAGGCTCCTCAACTTGCTTAAAACGTCTCGATAGCTCCCTCGGTTTGTTAAAATGCCATCAATTAGTCACTCGGTTTGCAAAAAGAAATAAGTTGCATGCATAAAATATGTTGCACGCGTCTTGAAATGCTA
This sequence comes from Euphorbia lathyris, assembly GCF_963576675.1. Classification (NCBI taxonomy): domain Eukaryota; kingdom Viridiplantae; phylum Streptophyta; class Magnoliopsida; order Malpighiales; family Euphorbiaceae; genus Euphorbia; species Euphorbia lathyris. The sequence continues at coordinate 88,688,115 of NC_088911.1, read as the reverse complement.
TTAAATAATTTACAAAATAGATTAAAACATATTAAAAATGATACGTACTCAACTCTAAAACCTTTCTCTCTAATATTAGAACCTCATTACCTCCGGTCTTATTCGTTTTACTTTTTCAAGATGCGTGTAATACAACTTTTGCGTGCATCTTACTTCTTTGTCACTGAATAATTAATTGACTGTATTTTAAGCAAATTGGAATGGCTATCAAAATATTTTAAACAAGTTCAGCTATTGGAACACTTTAAAAACTTATGGAACAATCAAGTTTTTTAGACAAATTTAAGAACGGGTTGTATTAAGTTTTTTTTTTTCTTTTTCGTGTTGTTATAAAAAAATGAAGAAAATGGGATAGTTAAAGACTTTAAACATGAATTTGGGCAGACCACCCAAAGAGATTGAAGGGTGCTCAAAGTAAAAAAGAAAAAGAAAGAAGCCCTAAATGAGTTTTCAGAAGGAAGATGTTGAAAGTGAGATGATATGTAAGGATTTGAAGAGCTGGAATAGTGTTCATTGGGCCGCCTAATTCCCCAAATATCTTGGCTTCAATTCAGCCTTTAAGCACCCAAAGTTTGGTTTTGATACCAAATAAAATAAATGTAGAGGCCCTATAACCCACTAATGTTTGATAAAACTGAAAATTAAACACTGAAAAGATAAGTAACAAATATTGAATATTATAAATATTAAAAATACTAAATAATATTCTTACCAAAAAAAAAAATACTAAATAATATAATTATTTTTTTAAATAAAATAATATAACTATTATAAAAATACTAATTGATAATGTTTAATTTAAAATTTTAAGTTAAGGAAAAATAATTGTTATTAGTTACATTTAAATCAAATAAGTATTTAACATTAAATTGATTATGTGGGTTATCAAACAAAGCCTTAAGCTTTAAGGATAGATTAATTAGCTTGCTTTTTAGATGATAACTTATCGTTTCTGTTTATAATAAAATGGGTAAATAATTTATTAGTCCCAACATTTTTACTTAACACACTGTTTAGTCTTCTTATTTTGAAAAACACATAATAAGATAAGATCTTCATCCTTTGTCAATTTAACCATTTGGTCATTTTGGCGAGGGGCGGATGTAGGGGGTCAAAGGGGGTATTTGCCTCCCATCATCCCAAATAAAAAAAAAATTATTCCTAAAAGATGTCATTTTGGTTCCCTTCAAAACCACGCAGTTTTGCCTTGTGGGTTTTTTTGATATAAAAAGAAGGGTTATGAGCAATTTTACTCCTAATGTCTAAAATGGTGCAATTTTATCTCTAATGTTGGAAGTCAATAGCAATTTTACCCCTAACGTTGATAAATTTGGTCAATTTGAGAAATAATTCATCAAACTGTCTTCTCGGTCATGAATTTTGTCATCCACACTTCACACATGCGTTATTTTATCAGTAACAAATCACAAACATATGTTGGGATGTGAAAAAAATATTAAAAATATACTATCTTTTGTACGAATTAAACAAAAAAAAATTCAAAAAATTCACCGAATTTATAAATATTAATCTCTAATTTTATTATTAAATTACAAAAAAAATATTATATCCTTTTTTTAGAACAAATTGATATGCAATTGATGCAAAATAAAGAAAAAAATGACTGTATTTTATAATAGTGTCTGAAATTGATCCAATTTATTAACGTTATGGGTAAAATTGCTCTTGGCTACAAACATTAGGGGTAAAATTGCATCATTTTAGACGTTAGGAGTAAAATTGTTCCTGACCCAAAATGTTAGGGGTATTTTTGCACCTTAACCCTAAAAAGAAGCAGTATAGGTAGAGGCAGCAGATCGTTTTCAAGCTATGAGAGATCGTAAATGTCAATTACTACCTCGTAATCGTCAATCTACTTAGCATTAGAAGTTTTTTATTATTATTTTAAGACATTTTGCATTGAATAACAATTATGTACTAAAGTATATTTTTTTCGATTAATGCTATTTTTTCTAAAATAAATTACATAGAGTTTTGCCCCCCCTCCCCCAAATCCTGGATCCGCCACTGATTTTGGCTATTTTTTTTAGATTTTTAACCGTTAAATTTGACATACACAGACAAACAGAAAATAGCAGAGTAACTCATTTTATATCGTACTATGGCTATCCTGAAAGGTAAGATATGTTCGGTTAAAAATCTAAAAAAATAGAAAGAATGGCCATATAGTTAATATTGACAAAAGATATGGACCTTATAATATGTTTTTTAAAATAAGAGAACCAAACAATATGTTAAGTAAAAAGGAGGGGACCAATAAATTATTTACCCTAATAAAATTACAAATGCATTGAAAGGTAATATCAAAATTTCTAAATTAATTTTATCCAATTTAACATCTTCTCAAATCTAGTAAAAGTTAATGTAAAAGTTAATGAAATTGAATAAAACACACTAAAACTAATATCATGATAGAAAAATTAAATAAAAAAAAAATATGTAAACAAGTTACATATGAGTATCAAAACCCATACAACATAAAATCAATTAAATTTGGCCCAATTACACAACTTCAAAAATTAACTGAAAGTTAATGAAAAAGTGACTGGAATTGGAAGAAAACAACTGAAACTCATATCACAACGAGTAAAAAGATTAGAAAACAATGTTTGGTATAAGCTTCAAAATTTTATCTTGCAAATTCACAAAATTTTACATATTCTAAAATTCACTAATTCTAAATGTAATCGACTGAAATTCGATAAAGTCGACTGAAATTCATATCAAACTAATTGAAACAATAAAGGAAATGTTTGAACAAGTTTTATATGAGTTTCAAAATATTAAAATTCTATTTCAACCTACTTTGCTTCGTATGAAATTCAGTGAAAGTTGCCAACCTTAATCTATGCATCTAGGAACCAATATCACTTGGCATAGGTTTTTGATCCACAATACACTCCGCAAACGTCATCACAAACAAATTTGGATGGTCTCCAAAAAAATTAAATAAAAATTATAGAAATACAATATCAAAATATTGGCATACTTCATTGCAACTTTTTTTATATATATAATTATTGAAAATTTGGGTATTCAACAAATTGTACATATATATCTCTCTCTCCAATCATAAACCTAGCTAATATTCAGTGGTAGTTCCCTATTAATAAGAATTACCACTTCATGAATTTCTTCCCACCTTTTGGCACAACTATAACCACGAACATACATGTATTCTGATAGTACATCATTAATACTCGTCCATCGGAATATTATCATCTAAACCATTAAGAAATTGATAAAATTACATATCAGTTGTTGTGAATTCCAATTTAATAGTGTCATTATACATCTTTTTTCCTTAAATGATAAAAAAAATGCATTCATTCACTAAATTGACTTAAAATGTATGGAAGTCATTTATAATCAATTCAAATCTTCTTTACATGACAAAATAGTTGAATATGCATGGTGCACAATTCATAAAGAAAAAGATTTTGTTCCAAGTGATTCAACTCCCTAATCAAACTACTCATTCAACATGCCATATCTAATAGTATACCATTGTTTTGGTACTCCTACACAAACAGAAAAAAATAGCTATAATTTATAATCAAAGTATAGAATCATAAAAAAACAAAAAATATTACGTATTTATTTTCTTCAAGGAATAATTCAAAACCCAATCGTTGACTGGCTTACTCACTGACATGTCAATCCACTCCCCCAATTTGTTATATGGTGCATATATTCCTCGAATAATTCTTTTTTGCTCAACAAGATAACAAACTACAAATGAACCAAATTGAGTTGCAAAAGGATAATTCTTGAAAGCATCTATGATTTACAACTTTCCCCAACAAAACAGAGTCAAAAAAGTCTAAAAAACATTCACCATACCCTAATTCCAAAAAAAAAAGCACAAAACAAGAAGTGTTAATAAAAAAAAAAGACTAAAAGAGATATTCTTAACTTCAAAATACCCAAAGATTCCACTGCTTGATGTTCATTTGAATCAATGTCCTTCTCATTTACATCAACCTTCAATGATTCAATAACATTGTCTATAACTTTATCAACATTTTCAATAACAATATCAACACTCATCCTAGTCGAAGTTATCAATGAAATGTCTAAATAGAAATTTCAAGAAGAGCTATAGAATAAAGAATCACCAACATGAAGCTCCTTCTCAACAAGTATATTAAATTTCCCTTGTGAAATAATGAACTTATTAATATCAACATTATCTTTAGCATCCTCTATATCAACCTCGTTATCATTAGCCTACTTCTCATCACCGCCTTAAACACCCTCATGGAATTATCAATTCCTTATTTAAGTTCGGGTCAATGTAAACTTTAGGGTTCAGAGGATCATTGTTAATAAAATCAATTTTGACCTTTCCTGATCATTAGAGAGCCTCTAACTTTCACAATGTCTTTCCAGGATTTCTTTGGGGGATCGGATTCCATGCTAACAGGTCGGCCATCCTTATATTATGAAACTGGAGGCAGAGTTTGTGGTGGTCGGGATGAAAGAAGTGGCATATCCATGCTAGGGTCGAAGCCATAAGTTAATCACGAAAGGAGTGCACTTTCACATAAAATCTCATATCCAATTTTCAATCCTATTATATAATTTAGTGGATTATATATTACCTAATTAAACATTAAGAAAGTAAAATTTTATTCTCATTCTCATTTTTTTACGACAATTGTATCTAACCCCCTAAAAATTAGACCAAAAAATGGAACTAAAACCTTAAAAACTAAATTGGATCAACAAAATTAATAAATTTGGTTTGGTTTGGTTTTGAACAACGTTGTCAAATCCGGACCGGATTGGTTGGATCTGGAACCAGTTAGATCTTCGGTCTCGGTCATGCTAGGTTTGTTAACCTTCAATCATCCGACAAGAAGTCAACCGTTTTTTTCAAAAAACTTAATTAAAAAATAAAAATGTAAAAAATAAAATAAAATAAAAAACATTATTTTTGAAAACTTTGGATCTTAAGTCTCGTTACTTTCACAAGTCAATGCCCTTTTTCTTTTTACTATTAAAAAAAAGCTCAACTTTAAAATACTAATGGTTATTGATTTGATATGAAAATTGTTGTAATAAAAAAACACACTGGGGTAATAAATTCATAGAACTTATTAGGTTATAGTTGAAAAGACATAATTTCAATTTTCAAGTGGTGTAGATATGATTTATAATTTAAAACTATATATATATATATATATATATTATTTATTAAATCATTATTTTAAAAAAAATTGCGCACAATGCGCTTACATTAAAGAAGAAAGAAAAATACACGCCGCTCTCCCCATCTCTGCTAGGGTTAAGAATCGTCGCTCTCCCCATCTCTGCTAGGTTTGTTGCCGCTGATCTCCCCTCTCTTGACGCACCGCCGCTCCTTATCGTCGCTCTGCGCCTTTCTTCGCTGCGGATCCCATTTCTGTGATGTGTTCCATTCGTTTGCCGTGCATCTACTCTCCTTTGTGGATCTGTTGTCCCTTTTGCGTGGATCTGTCCGTCCAGTCGTGGATCTCCATCGTCTGCGCCTCCGTCTAGCGTCGTTCTGCCTTCGTCCACCGCGGTTCTGTTAGGTCGTCAGACCGCTCGCCGCCGCTTGCCGTAGGCCTGCCCTGTCGCCGCTGTGTTCGGATCTATAAAATTTTTGCTGGAAAAGTTTTGTACCTAATCTTGATATACGGATCTATAAAATTTTTGCTGGGAAAGTTTGTACCTAATCATGATATAATAAAAGAATTAAGAATTAAGAATTAAAAAAGAAGAGATTTTATTTGTAAAATTTTTATTTTCACACAATAAGAATTAAGAATATCTCCCGTATGAGGAGTTTTAAGATTAGGGTTTGAATACCTTGCTGACCAATTTTTCATAGTGATCCCTTCCTGTTTTCTGTTCCAATCTTTGTATTTCTTTCAATGGCGACTTCGAATAATCATAATACGATTGATGGGTTGGAGAGAAATCTGCAGTTGGGACTTGTGCTTGGAGCAGATGATGTGGTACAAACAGCGCCGATTCAACACTGGAGCTTTCTTGGGCGTTTTTTTACGGAGAGGGTTATAAGGACCCAAAACATGCCGAGCGTTTTTGCTGATATCTGGCAGCCGGCAAAAGGTTTGACGGTTGAACCATTGGGTCCTAATCTGTTTCGGTTTGATCTATATCATCCATGGGAGCGTGAACGAATCTTAAAAGGAGGCCCTTGGACTTATGACCAACACCTTTTAATCATGCACAAACTTAAAGGGGATGTTGTACGTGGTGATGAAGAACTGACACGTACGGAGATGTGGGTTCAAGTTCATAATTTGCCGAGTGGTTTTATGTCGGAGAGGGTAGCTGTATTGATTGGCAATGCTTTAGGGATTTTTATTGAATCGGATCCGAACAACTTCAAAGGCGTCGGCAGATCGTATATGAGGGTTAGGGTTTCTCTTGATGTTCAGAAAAGTTTGTGTGCTTCTATGCCTATCGGCAGAGCGGGTGAGACTCCGCAAACCATTATGTTCAAATATGAACGTCTGCCTATATTCTGTTTCTTCTGTGGTTGTTTAGGGCATGCTGAGAGATTTTGTCTGAAATTGCTTGATGAGCCTGATCCGGCTACTGACATACGGCCGTTCTCAGTCGAATTGCGTGCTCTGCCCCGCCGGTTGCAGCACCCACCTCAGTCAAAGTGGTTGTTGACAAAGCCGCCTGAAACTGCTCGTCCGATGGAAAATATTGTGACCCCGTGAAGTCCTATTGCGGGTATTATAAAACAAGGAGATGGAACAAAGACAGTGATAAATACTGTTTCCTTGTTTGAAAATAATAAAGGGAATGCCTCAAAGCAAGGAGACAAGAAGGATAGCCTAGTGGTAATAGAGTCAAAGAGGAGAAGAAAAGAGGAGGTGCTTGAGAATAAAACCTCTGATATGGTGGTGGATACAACACTAATGGTGACTGATTCAAAAAACTTGCAGCAGGCGGGCTCTGGAGACCAGACTCGCCGAGGAGTATGAGTACGTTAAGCTGGAACTGTCGAGGTATGGGCAACCCTCGAACAGTTCGTATGCTAAAGAACTTAGTTGCTAGGTTCAAGCCCGATTTTATTTTTCTGGTGGAGGTGAAATGTAACCGCGAGAAAGTTGACTCAATAAAGCGTAGTCTTTCTTATTCTGGTCTCTTTTTCATAGATTCTATTAACCAAGGTGGGGGTTTGGCTTTACTTTGGAAAATTGATGGTTCAGTCAGTTTGTTACGTGCTTCTAGAAATTTTATTGATGTCAAAGTTTCTTTACTGGGTTTGCTGGAGTATCGATTAACCGGTTTTTATGGTTTTCCTGAGCGTTCTAGAAGGTCAGCTTCCTGGGAGATGATTCGGGATCTGTGTAGTAATCATTCTTTGCCTTGGGTAATTATTGGAGATTTTAATGACATGGCTTTACAGAGTGAGAAGAGCGGCGGTCGCAGACATCCACCTAATTTAATTAAAGGTTTTTCAGATGTGATTGAGCAGTGTAATCTGTTCGAGGTCCCTATGATTGGGCTTGCGTTTACTTGGGAAAAGAGCAGAGGATATCATAATTTTGTTGAAGATAAGTTAGATCGGGGATTAGCATCGTCCAGCTGGTTTTAATTGTTTCCTTCAGCCAAAGTTATTAATGAGGAAGCTTCGGCCTCTGACCATTCTGCTCTTGTGCTGTGTCCGACCCCTAGTGAAGGGGTGTTTGTTCGCCGGTTTCGATTCGAAGTTGCCTGGACTCAAGAACCTGATTACCGAGAACAGGTTGCAAGCTCCTCGAATGTGAATGTCTCGACTGACATTCTGGTTCGACAAGAGCAGTGCGGACAGGCACTTTATAAGTGGGGAGCCGAGTTGCGCAGTCGGTTTTCTTCCAAACTTGTGGATTGCCGAGCTGAGATTAAAAGGTTGCAGAAACGCGTCAACGGGGCAGGTCAGGCGTTACTATTAGAAGCTCGGGAAAAGTTGGAAAATATCCTGTACCAACAAGAATTGTATTGGAAGCAAAGAGCAAAAAAATTATGACTGGCTGGCGGTGATATGAATTCAAAAATTTTTCATGCAGCTGCTAATAATAGGAGGAAAAAGAATAGTATTGAGAGGCTTCGTGATGCAGATGGCGAGTGGCGCAGCTGGGGTGCAGGTTTGGATTCTGTTATTCTCTCTTACTTTACTCAGCTTTTTACCTCGAATGGTTGTGTTTTGGGTCCTATTATTGAAAATGTGGTGCCTAAGTTGTCTGTGGAAAATTGTGATATGCTCTGTGGTGATTTTAATGCTGTGGAAATTAAAGAAGCCTTGTTTTCAATGCACCTTGACAAAAGCCCTGGTCCTAATGGTTTTAACCCCGGTTTTTATCAGAAATTTTGGGATGTAGTAGGAGGGCATGTTACTGAAGCTTGTTTGTTATGGTTAAATTCTGGAGTGTTCCCTGATGAGATTCATGAAACTAATATTGTATTAATCCCCAAAAAATCAAAACCTGAGATGGTTTCTGACTTGAGACCGATAGCTCTTTGTAATGTGATCTACAAAATTGTTTCTAAAGTCTTAGCTAATCGGTTAAAGAAAGTCCTTCATGTTCTCATATCTTCGTCCCAGAGTGCCTTTATCCCAGGCAAACTAATCACTGATAATGTTATGCTGGCATTTAAGGTGAATCACTATCTCCACCAGAGGACTAGAAGGGTTTCAAGTGGTATGGCTGCTCTTAAGCTTGATATGTCTAAAGCATATGACAGGGTGGAATGGAGATTTCTTCAAGAGATGTTATTGAACCTTGGATTCCCATCGAGCTTTGTTGACCTATTAATGCAGTGCGTTACAAAAGTTAAATATAGGGTTGTCCATGGGAAACATGTAGTGGGCCCTATTATTCCACAGAGGGGACTCCGTCAAGGGGATCTGTTGTCACCGTATCTTTTTATTATCTGTGCGAATGGCCTTTCTCTCTACTTGTCTCGGCTGGAGTCAGAAGGTCGGATCCGAGGTTGTGTTGTTGCGGACCAAGCGCCAGCAATCTCTCATCTGTTCTTCGCTGATGATAGTTACTTATTCTTCGGAGCGAATCGATCAGAAGCTTCAGAAATTAAACAAGCTCTAAATGATTATGAGCGTGCTTCTGGACAGAAAATAAATTTATCAAAATCTTCTATATCTTTCAGCCGAAACTGCCCAGATGGTGAGTGTGCAGAAACTAGTAATATTTTGGGGGTTTCCACTATTGCCCTCCCGGATAAGTATCTGGGTCTTCCTTCGGTGGTGGGTAGGAATAAGTCACAGGTTTTTGGCTTTGCAGAGGACATGGTGCGGTCTAGATTGAAGAGTTGGAAAGCCAGATTTCTATCAAGAGCAGGTAAGGAGGTTATGATCAAATCGGTAGTGCAGGTGCTTCCTACTTATGCTATGAGTCTTTTCCTATTCCCTGTGAATATCTGTGATGATCTAGAGAAGTTGATGAATTCTTTTTGGTGGGGTTCGGATGGTTCGGGTAAAGGTAGTTTACACTAGAAATCGTGGGATAAGCTATGTTGTCCTAAAAAAATTGGTGGAATGGGGTTCAGAAAGTTGCATAATTTCAACTTAGCTTTATTGGCTAAACAAGGTTGGCGACTTAGCTCAAATCCTGAGTCTCTTGTGGCACGAGTTTTTAAGGCTCTTTATTATCCGGATAGCTCCTTTCTTGATGCATCGTTATCTAAGGGGCCTAGTTTTATCTGGCGTAGTATTATGGGTGCTCAGGAGTTGTTAAAGTCTGGTATACGCAGGTTTGTAGGGGCGGGTGGTGAGGTCCGGATTTGGGAAGACCCGTGGCTCCCTGACGATCATTTTCCGTATATCGAAAGTGAAAAATTGGATGGGTTAGGGGTGGAAGTGGCAGCTGATCTTATGGAAGAAGGTCGACGCTCATGGGATGTTGAGTTAGTTTCAGGCATTTTTGTTCCTCGGGATGCAGAACTTATTCTCTGTATCCCCTTATCTAATCGGGTCGATCATGATGTGTGGTACTGGAAGGATGACCGACGGGGCAACTATACAGTTAAAAGCGGGGTACCGAAACTTATGTCTGAATTTGGAACAAATTGGTTCATCGATTCTCCAGTATGGAATAGAATTTGGAATCTTAAAGTGCCTCCTAAGGTTAAGAACCTTCTTTGACGGGTTCTTGCTAACTGTTTCCCCTCTAAAGTTGCGTTGAAAGCTCGGAAGGTTCCAATCTCAGATTTATGTGAGCTTTGTCATGGGGCGGTGGAAGATTCTTATCATATTTTTCTCAAATGTACTATGGCTCGAGCTATTTGGACTCTTTCGCCTATTGGGGATGTGGGAACTCAATTTCATAACATTTTGGATTATTGGGACTGGATCTTCTCTAAACCGGTGGAGCTTGTTGAGCTTGTAGCGATTTTATGGTGGATTATTTGGGGATATAGAAACGACATTGTATGGAATCAGAAGGATTCACAAGCCTCGTTCCTCTACCATTCGGCTGGTTCCTTTCTGCAGACCTGGAAGAGAGCGCAGACGTTGGCTTCTCCTTCAGGCAGTCCGGCTGTGCCGAGCCCGACGGTGTGGCAGTGTCCTCCTACAGGTTTTCTAAAACTGAATGTGGATGGTGCTTCGTTTGCGGACGAGTATGTGGCTGGGTTTGGGTGTATCGTTCGGGACGAGTTGGGCCGGTTTGTTGCAGCTAAAAATGGTACCTTGCAGAATTATCAAGATGCATCGTTCATTGAAGCGCTATCGGTCCGTGAAGCTCTCAGTTGGATCAAAGACCGTGGATGGAAGGATGTAATCATTAAATCAGATTCTTTGATCGTGGTATAGTCTATGGCCCGCCCGTTAGAGGCTTCATCTCCTTTTAACGTCTTAGCCAATGATTGTCAGTTTTCATTGAACGAGTTATCTAATTGCTCTATTCGATTTGTCTGTCGTTCCGTAAATTTTGTTGCTCATTTGTTAACTAGAAGTAGTATTTTACCTTTACATCGGGGTGAGTGGTTTTCTGTACCCCTGATTTTATTTGTAATATGCTTTTTCTTGATTCTTAATATATGCTACTTTGGTTGTAAAAAAAAAGAAAAAAAAAATCTCCACCAGATCCGGATGTGATTGGTAATAAGTTAGATGGAGGGGTTCCCATTCTTTCTAATATGGGTTTGGTAAGTGTGCCTCTGCAACAACCTTTAACTAAATTTAATGATGAATGTGTTGCGTTTAACGAATTTCATGAATTCCCACCGCTTTCATAGTTGATTTTGCAAGTTTTTCAGAAAATTTGTTAACCCATATAGAGCAAAATTCATATATAGGAATTTAATTTATTCCCTATATATAATACTGCTTCAACATTCTAGCTATACCACAATCACAAATGTATAGGATTTGGACCACCAAATTAGAAAAACACAAGTTCTTAAATTTATACAACATACATACTATATAAACAGACAATATATTGAAGACGCACATGCCACACATAAAAGTTAACTATTTTGAGATAGAGTTAGGTAAAAAAAATGAAGGTGCTCCCGTAATAATACATTTGACAAATCAATTAATAAAGTATATATTTTATTTTTTTTACCTCAACCATCTCAAATATAGTGGTATGCAAAACGATTTTTATTGATTGGATATCATTAATTTTTCGAATTTTTTATTTTGAGGTCATCAATAGTTGTTTTGGAGCGTTGGGTGGCTACCGGTGTTAAAAAATGTAAATTTTAATGGTCATACTATTAAGAATAAAGTTCATTGACCATAATATTAAAATAGGTAAAGTTCAGTGGCCATGGATGTAATTTACCCAGCAATTTATCTCAAGCAAAGTTTATCTCCAAATTGTATTGAATTCAAATTTGGCTTGATATATTTTTAATTCTTGTCAAAATACCCTTTGTAAATATTTGAGATTCACTTCTTCAGCATAATATTATATAGGGTAATTTATTTATTAGTCCCTATATTTTGATAAAACACACTGTTTAGTCCCTATATTTTCAAAAACACACGATAAAGTCCCTAACGTTTTTCTCGGTGAACTGTTTAGTCCCTGCCGTTAGACTCTCATGAAGATTCTGTTAGTCAATTTGGATTTGCGTTCTTCTTTTCCTTATTTTCCTTTTCTTTAAACTCTAATACATCTGAAATCAACTTTGAGTGTTCTTTTTCTTGATTTTCTTCTTAATCGTTCAAATTCGTAAGCATTGGGTCTGTTCTTTTTCTTGTTCTCCATACAAATAGCTTCTTCTTCTAAATTGGATTTCCTCTTCTGAAGTTTGAAGGTAAATATTAAAGGGTAATTTAGTCATTTATGAAGTCATAAACGGTAAAAAATCTAACAAACAGACAGAAGGACTAAATAGTTCACGGAGAAAAAGGTTAGAAACCTTACCATGTGTTTTTGAAAATACATGGACTAAACATTGTGTTTTGTCAAAATATATGGACTAATAAATTAATTACCCTATTATATATTTGTTAGATAATCTTTTAACGTCTGTTTTATTTTTTAGAAAAAAAAAACATAATTAAACCTCAAAACTTTGTCTGTTTCAAACTTATAATTATTTTTTTCACATTGAGCCATTGATCATTGATTCTGTTATAAATTTAATTTTTCTGCCGAATTTAGACAACACGAGTCTTTGAGGGATTCAGGTTGTTGACGTGAACATTTTCACTTCCTTGTGGACAAATAAAAAAATAACTTTCTTGACTAGTGAGAGAAGAAGAAATTATAGAAATCGATTTTCATTAGGTTCTTTTAAATTGGAAATAATTTATAGTTGTGACAAATTTTGTTTTAAATTTTATCAATTAGGAAGTTATCAATAATTAGTTAATTTAAAGAAGGTCGAAACCCTGATTAAAATTTAAAAAACGTGTTTTGCGTCAAAATAAAAATGATAAATATAATTTAATACATATAAAAATTTAAAATTTGACTAAAAACAATATACTATTTTCAATTTTGAATTTGACTATTGTGTTATTTACCTTGTAGATAAAAGTCTTCCTGAATTTGAGGCATGCATGGCTAAATAAGGAAGAAATAGAAAAGGAACCCCATATCTCAAACTGCTCAACTTAAATATCCTTTAAATTCTACCTCTACTTAAAATTCTTCCATTCTCTCCTTTCTTTTAACAAGAGAATTTCATTATTACTTTTTTTCATCAAAGAAAAATGAAGCTCCAGTTTTGGTTTGTGTTCCTTATCCTCGCCATTGCAATGGTGGCCAAGCATTCAAGTGCATTCACCATCGACACCGGAAACCAGACCGGACGAAAAAGGATGATGATGGATTCGGCGTCGAGTCGAAGAAACCTTGGTTTTAAAGGCAAACACATTAGTTATGAGGCTCTGAAGGCTAATCAAGTGCCATGCGGACAAAAGGGTCGTTCCTACTACAGTTGTAACGCTGCTAAGCAGGCTAACCCTTATAAAAGAACTTGCACTGCTATTACTAAGTGTTATAGGTACACCCACTAATTTTATTTTCTTCAAAATAAAATTATATGTTTTTAATTCCACTTCAATCTAATTATTGTATTAGATCATTTTCTTAATTGCCTACTCTTCATTTCTGGCTAATTTTGTGTTTTCTTTTATAAGCTATATCAATATATAATTTTTTGTATTAATTATCCATTCTTTCTTCTTCATTTGTATGTATATAGTAATTTTTCTTTTCTGAATTATATCTTAATTCATTTATGTGCCTTTGAAGGAGTTTTATTTTCTTTAATTTAACATTTAAAAGGTGGGAGGAACGTGAGCCAATGAAAATGTATAAATATAAGTATATCTATCCTTATCATAATATGTATATTAAAAAACTAAAACAAGACGAAAACAACAGGAACTGGAACTTCTGTCACTGCATTAACCATGAATTATCTGCAAATAAATTGAAGTTGAGTGAAAAATCTTCTCATATCCAAAAAAAAAAAAAAAAATAGGATTAATTTTAAAAAAAAAAACTTGTGATCCTACGTTTTCACAGGATCTGTAGTTTTTCTCCAAAAAATAACCAGTTGTTTGCTCTATTAGTAAATCAAGGCAAAAGCTCTAATACCATTAGTTTTGCTGATGTGGCGGGGTAAATTTAAAAAAAGAAACTAAAACTTCGTCATTTTAGTGGTGTTGGCTAAAAAATTAATAGTGCCCAACATGACAGACATATTTGACATATTTAATTTTCTGTAAGGACAACATTAATTTCTTTAAAATGATAACATTCTATACTTTTTTATTTTTAGTTATAATTTTTTTATAATTTTTATAAATTAAAATATTAATTTAGAAATTAAGTTATTTGAGTATTAAAGTAAGAATTGAATTTTTTTAATGGAAAAGAGATATAATAAAAATAAGCTCAAAATTATTATGAAAATAAAAAGTCTATAAAAATAATTAATAGTAGTACCATAGTTTTATACCTATTTGAAAAATAAAGTTCAAATAAATAAAAACTTATAAATGAGATTTGTAGAATTTGAACCTACAAGACCTCTTTCTTAAAAGCATGCATCCATATCTAACTCAGCCACTTTACAACATTAATATATTGCTACTTACAGTAAATACAAATCAATATTAGAAAGGCTACAAGGGGTGGAACCATCGCTACCCAAGGGTGGAGCGAATGGCTGAGGGGGCTCCGACCCCGTCAAGCTCTTGGCTGGCTCCGCCTCTGGACGAAGGCAACAAAAACTGCGACAGCGCATGTGGGAGACACGTGTCTTAAATGGTCAAATTTTTCATGAACGTCGATCGGAGCAAGGGCTACCTCTTAGGAATGGTAGTGAGACAAAAACAGGAGCAGAAAATACCCAAAATCAATCTCATCCCTATGAAGACCAAATAGAGACTATACAAATATCATTGGAAAAAATGGAACCTTTAATGGAAGGATCGGATACCATGCAAATAGGAAGAAATATATAGGATACCATGTAATCTAGAAGATCACATGAATATATATATATATCCCTCAAATTAGCATATGAGCCCTACTAGCCACTAATAGAAGTTCATATTACTTTAGGGAAGATATGATGGAGAGTCACTTTCGAATCTTACAAGAAAGGCACAATGAGACTGGCTAGGTCCGAGTAGGTGGGGCTCTAGCGCTCAAGTTAGTTCTAATATAGAATGCAATAACAAAAGAGCAAGTATCACAATGAGAGAGAGAGAGAGAGTAGGTCTGAGTGTAAAAAGTACATTTTCAAAGGAGTAACATATAGGAGTTGAGATTCCTAGTCTGCATGGAAATAATTGACTTTTGTCTTATTTAGAAAGCCTTAGGATCCTCTAGAGTTGGAATCCTGTTTAGGAAGAATCATGCATTCTAAGGATGGATCTAAACGTCACGAGGAGGAACCGATCATTTGTTATTTGATTCAAATCTCCATGCTCAGTTCCAAACCAGAAACACTCACTTTTGTTATCAAAGCCCCCATACAAACCCAGTCTACTCTTTTGAGGCTAGTATATTTCGTTGTTTGAGAATGTTCTGCATCCTCTCAATTTATGTCACGTGTGGAACATAGTTTGTAGGATGTGTGGTCTGATCGTTGTACTATAATGAGTCTTGTTCTCTTCAATGCAAAATCATTTTTTTTTTTTCACTTATTTGCTGCCATGTGAGCTGTATCTAAGGTCTGGGGTATGTGAATTGTTGCCTCAATATGTATTTGAGAAGGATCACAAGAGGAAGGGCGCTCTCATTTCTTACTGTTATTAATTTGATTTGATTTTTTTCCATTTTGTTCTAGCGCATTCAAGCTCTCATGTTTTCAAGAAACAACAAAAAAAAACGGTAAATGCATTTTCTTCACATTCATCTTCATCCCTTTTTTTTCTGCAAATAATGTATATAACAAGCCTATATTTTGGCCAAAATTATTTATCCGCCACAATGTATAAGGCGATTCTGGTCAATGCTCTTGAAATTGCCTCTCCATTAGGTAGAGGGGATCTAGAAAATCAGCATCAACCTTCTAAGAAAATGACCCTCTAAATTGGCGATATGCTCTTTTCTGTCACCATAGAGACCTTGAGAGGTCTGAATGAACAAAAAGTATGGTTGAAGGAGTGTGAATTTCTCATCCCCACATCCTTCTAGAGATTGCACCAACCACCATGGTGTTACTTGTCCATCTACTCCATTTTTATTTACAATGGATTCACCTACCTTTTGTCGGGTCCTATTACTCACCTACAAAGAGAGGATATAGTGATTGTTCCTAAGGATACGACTTCCGGATATGGTACGCGCAAGGGTACAAGAGAGGCCGCCCTAGCTCCACCCAAAAAGAGGAGTAAGATGAAGCCTAAGATCCCATAGAGCTAAGATTAAGAGGTCCCTTCCAGCAAGGGGAAGGAGGTGAAGATCGAGGTGAGGTTTCTGCCTATTATTACTTCTTATATCTTAACTTGTATCTTACCTCACTTTATCAAATTCTCTACCTTTTCTTCAGAAGGCCTACCTCAGCTGAATTCGGACATCTGGGTGGATCTATATACTATAGTGAGGGACTGCTCCTTTATGATTCCTGATCATCTCTGGATAGATAGGGTTTCTAAAGAAATGAATGCTCTAGTATTTTTTTTTTTTTTCCGAACATATTTACTTTAAGGAGAACTAGAGTTGTTTATCTTTTTGTCTTTACTTTATTAGATATTCTATTTTCATTCATGTCTTTGGCGTCCCGTAAAGATAAGTGTTAGCTTCCGAATCTTAACATAGTATTATGTTAAGTTATTTTTCATATATTAACACTTGATTCATATACGCATGCAGTTAGAATTCTATCTACGAATCTTTATTTTAGAAGTCTCTTTCTATATGTAATTACTTGACCTTTCTACATGTATCTTCCTGACAGTTAAACTTATATATGGTTCTACTTAACGATCTTACTATTTTGTGACAACTTGGCCTTTCTAAGGTTCTACCGAAGGTTTCATGCATATACTTAGACTTTTATGTGGTTCTCTCTTGCTGTTTTTCTATTCATGTTAATCCAACCTTTCTAAGGTTATATCGAATGTAGTTTTTTTTTTTGGCAAAGTTCTAACCGATTGCCTTTTGAGTAAAAATTCGACTTATCTGTGGTCCCCCAATGCATTATTGTGTCAATGACTTTTTATTCGAATGTTCCCAACTTCTGAATATCTTTTGGGAGATTTTACACTATCTGCAATAGCAGAGGTCAGCCTTATTTCTAAGAGTTATAGCCTTAACAAATAACCATTCGACTAATTGATATATTATAAGTAGCAAAGGTTGTACATATTTTATTAATGATAAAAAAAAAAGAGTAACATAATTTTATTCAAATAAGAAAATAGGAAAGTACTTGAGTTACTATCTCGAGTTTGTTTCACATGTCATATCTTTAGGTGGTGCCCCTAACATCCTTCAGCTCTTCATCATACTTGTCTTGTGTCGCGATTATTGCCTCTATTTTTCGGTAAGTGGCATGGGTTTCGTGAGCAATATGTCATTTCCCCTTGACCTCTACCATTCCTTATTTTGTGGGAATCTGGAGGGTCAAGTCCCTAATGGATATAATGGCCTCCACGTATGACAAGAAAGGTCTTCTCATAATGACATTGTATCTCAATGGTATGTCCATGATAGTAACCTCGCACTTATCAATATGTTTTCAATCTTTATCTCCGAACAGCAACTCATCATGACTTGTCCTTCCAAGGGTATGGGGTATCCACTTAGCGCTATCACAGGCATGTATACCGACTATATCTTCTCCATATACACTCTTAGCCTTCTGAATGCCTTCTTGGTTATTAGGTTTGTAGAGATTCCCGTGTCTATAAGGACTATTTTTACTAGATAGCCTTCTATCTTAGCATCAACCACCAAAGCATTTGCATGTGGCTGAGGTATAAAATAAATGGAGCAGAAGGGGTGGCTTAAAGTGTCATACACGTCAGTGTTTATGGTTCTCTGCTTGGATAATTGTGCTTTCTTCACTGGTGGTTCAAAGATGAGACCACCAGTGATAATATGGTGACGCCTTTGTGCTTTTTTTCCTCTTGTTCTCTACCTTTGTCTAGCGCATCCTGCTTATCATCATTTTTTATGAATCGATTAAGCTTTCCTCTATCAATCAGCATCTCTATCTCCTTCCCCAGCTCGAAGCAATTGTTGATGTCATGGTTGTAAACTCTATCAAACCGGCAGTGAACATCTTGATCTTTCCCGTATCCTTCACCCTTCTTTTTGGACGGACACCAGACCTCCTTTTGGTTCATGCTCTTTTCTATCTACATTATGGAACTTATTTATAGATGTTGAGATGAGTGGAAAAGGGTCAAGCTTCTTTCTCTTTTTTGGCTTTCTTTCCCGTGTTGGTACGATAATTACATCCCTTCTTGAGTATCTCATAAATTCATGTATTGGTTGTTTGTTGGATCTCATCTAGCTCTATAAACTTTTTGGTTGTATCCATCAACTTAGTCAAATCTTTAGGTTTGTGTAAAACCAGTGAAAACATGACCGATAAATAAAGGCAAGAAAGTCACATACTTAGGGTGGACAGTAGCCTCTAATTTACTTGTGTGTTTCCAAGCGGTATGATTTCTCCTTCTGGTGTGCAGAACACTTCCTCTATACTAGCTCTGTTGGTAAGTGTCGCGTTATCCATTCCACACCACGAGGCCATCCTAGTGATGAGGGCTACAATAGCGTTAGAATCCTCTGGATTGAGGAATCATGAGATTCTATTGATAAGATGATCATTTGTCTGAGGAGGAGAGCCTCGTACAAGTGTGCTAGAATTATGAGATGTTGTGGGAATGAAAGCTCCGCTATTAATTTCTTAGTTGTGTTTCGTTCACTCCCTTTCTTGAACTTGATTTATCCATAATGATTTCTTCATGTCTACACTAGTCGCACCAATAATAACTTCGGGGAAAAAATCCGTTGTAGAGGTTCGAATGACTTTAGAGAGAGAGAGAGAGATCCACCGTACTTTGCTTACAAGAGTAGAACTTAACATAAGTTTGCCAATCAACATCTTTAGATCAAAAGCCATGGAAGTCTTCTGTATTCAATTCAGTTGAACTAAGGCAGCATGGAAAGAACTGCAACTAAAATTGGTGCTCAGACATTGAAAATTATCAATAATAATTTATTTATCAGTGGTGGTGACAGATAAAAAAAATAATAATTTGGGGGAAAAATAGAATAATTTGAATTTACAACAAAAGCAGGCGAAAGTACAATAATATAGCTGGCTTACACTGCAGAAGCAGCTTTTGAAGCTACTAAAGGTACAAACAAAAATGGACCAGAGAGAAGAGAAACCACTTGCTACTTCAAAATTTTCTTCCAGGGGCAGAATAGGATGTAGTATAAGGAACATCGCTCAGAAAAACCACCATCTCCTTTGTCGAGTCTTCTGCAATAGATTAGAAGCACAAGTTAGAAAAAAGTTACAGTATTTTAACTAAAAAATGCTAAACTGGGTTAAGAGAGAACCAAAGAAACACTTAAGAATGCAATTAAGGCAAAGCTGTGATTGGAGCATGTGTTCTTTATCCTCTCTTTGACTCCCAATACAAGATTTTTCAGAAAGTTACTTCTTTGGCTAAGTAAGGTAATAAACCTATGTGGACGAAATCTAATTCTTCTTTAAGTCAAAATTCTTAACTCAAGAAACTAACAAAGCATCAGCTGCATATCATTTTCGTTAGCAGAAGAAGGAGCAGTTTAACATATGGTAGATAATAGTGAGATTTCATGGCTTCACTTGCAGTTAAATATATTTATGTCGAACTATAGAGCACCAATGAATCTTTCAAAGAGGTTGAAACATTCATTCGCAAAATTGCACGTTTGAGAATGAGATGCTAACTGCAGAGCCTTTATTGCACAAGGTCTGAATTAATCATATTAAATAGAACCAAGGCAACTACTATACTTTTCTGATTAAGAAACACTAGGAAATTTATTGTATCTTGCAATACAGGTAAATAACTTTGAACTAAAAGAAAAGATGGGCGAAACCTTCTTATCTTTATTCGGTGATTGTATTAGGATAGGTTGGGAAAGAACTCCATTGTTGACATTCTGAACATATGGACGCACCTTCTCCTCCAAAATCTCATTCAACTGCAAATCAAAATAAAAATAAATGTTGTTTCATCATTCACGGGATTTCGTGAAACGGTTGTATTATTGTCTAAAGAATGAGTCAGAGCCTATAAATGTAATGGCAGAGAGATCCCAAATGAATAAAACAATGGGGAAAACAGATGAAAAAATTTCCAACCTTTTGTTGGCGCCATTTAGTATCCCATTGTGCATCCAAAATTTTATCAGCAATTTCTCTTTGTGCGTTCAGCAAAACAGTCATCTCATAGAACTTTTCTGGATTTTTAAGATCTTCCTCACTCCAAGATGATGCATTCAGTGGCAGGTCAAGCTCCTGAAAACACCACAATTAATTTTCACTTGTAAAGGAACAAGCCAGACCATTCACAAAGCTCATTCTCTAATGATATACACATTATCAAACCAAACAACAATATGATGAAACAGGCTTCAGTCAATGTTATTTGGCAACACACGCTGATCTTCTGGATGACATATCTGCCAAAAGGCAGTAGCCCTAGCAAATATTTTCTTAAGAAGTGGAAAATCAGTAGTAGCTCTAAGGCACCCAAGGCCATGGAAGAAGTGTAAGCATGAAACCTTTGTGCCCCACGACACTATTTATGCAATTGATTACAAATTGCATTGCATGTCTAATACAATAACTGCTCTAATAAGTTCATTTCACGGCAAAGAAGATAACATTAAATCACATCTTTTATACTGTTTATTCTTGTCCAAATATTTTCACACTAGTGAAACAGAAAGGACAACTTATGAAAAGGCTTGAGCTACTTGTTATAAATCTGAGTGTTTGCAATTTTAAGAGTTGTAAATAATAAACAATTAAAAACAACATAATATAACATAAGAACTTCAAACACGTAGAAGAAAAAATATAGTAAAAAAATGACAGGACGTTATGAGCTTGTCCATTGAAGTGCTTGAAGTTTTAATGTTATGCTTTCATGCATATAAGTGATAGTTGTTCAACTTCAAAAATATTTACAAAATTCAAGTTTGAAACCTTTTTATTTTACTAATGGAATAAATTAGTCATCATGATTATTGGTGTATTATTCATTTCATGATTATATTCATGCCTATACACTAATTAATTTTATTTCAATTCAATAATAATTTACACATTAATCATTTTGTGATGAAAATGTTAGCTCCAAAAAATGGTAATTTAGATCCTACACAGTACAAGAAAACACATGCTCCCCAAAGTCAATTCTAAAGTTTAAATCATTAAAAAAAACGTTTATCTTTGTGCTAACCTCATTCTTTAGTTAGTTCTAGTGGATTTTTTCTTAGCATCCACATGATGAAAATGTGCAGAACTATTAAAGTATAACACAGCAGACAAAGTGAAGATAACAGATTCTTACACCCCAATTTTGTGGCCGAGGTGGAGGGGAAAACTTCATAACCTCATTCTCCAATGCCTTCTTTGCCTTGTAATATGGGACATCTTTTACAATTACAGGGTCTTCCCTAGCACGAACGGGATCTATGGAGATCAAGGCCTGAAATTAAGGCATACATTCAAAAAAATTAGCAAAAAAAAATATGCCAAATGCAAATCCAACATGCACATAATCAAATGAAGTACTAGGCAACATAAATAAAGCAATTATGAATTTGATTTGAGAAAAAACCGTGCAACTATGACTCGCATATTTAAGAAATGTAAAATTATTCTTGGAAATCATCCAAAAGCTTAAAAACTTTTAGGTTGAAAGTTCATAATAAGTCCCTTACAAAAAAAGGTCCAGAATTCGAATTAGCAGGTCTGTGCTTATCCACCACACTTTAAGCCTAATAAGCAAATTGCATGCAGGGATTTGTTGGAGATATAAGACTATTTTTGGTGATCTGACTGTAACTTTAAGCTTTTAACTAAAATAAAATCCAACTTACAACAATACCTAGAAACTAATGGCAACAATAAAATCAATTACTAATAATAAAGGTTGCTGATGAGAGATCTATCATTCCATATGAGGAACTGCGGTCTGGGACTTGAAACCTAATAAATCACGTGTATAATAATAAAATCAATCAAGCAGATTCACTATTAATTTTGCACCAAAACAATTCCACCTCCAGCAGTTGAAGAGGTGTATGCACACAGAAATCACAATACATAAAAGTTTTGTTTTTTCAATAATAATAGTAAAGAAAAATAAGAAAAATAGAAGAGAGTGAGAAATAAAAATAAAATAAAACAAAAAAATAAAAGCGTCCTCATGTGAGAATACTTTCATGATTTTATTATTAACCATGTGAACATCTCATGTGATTAGCATCTGATAACATAACATATATTGAATTTGTCAAGCAACGGTCGCATATTCAGTTAATTAAATTGTCTTACTTCTTGCAAGTGCTCCCACCCAGGCTTTCGCTTTGCTACCACATCTCGTAGTTGATCATACCGCATAGATTCCTAGAGGTTGAAACAAAATTGTTAAAGACACCTTGTCAGTCGTACTCAAAAGAACTGCTATCAATGCGCAAATTTACCAATTGGATTTTTTGCCATAAAAGGGCTTAAAGGTATTTCAATGGCATAAAATGTTCATTCAGTTATGAATTTGTCTTATAAACAATCAAAAAGAAGACAGCCTTTTGTTATAATAAAACCATGAAAGAAAGAAATAGAAATACAAACTACAAGGTGCGAATTAAGAAATCCTCCAACGTTACAGAAATCAAATCAGAAGGAATAAAACTATAAATTGAGCTTTTTAGAGAATGCTTTGGCTGTTCGCTTCTTGTTTAGCGTAAGTAAAGTCATGACATGTTCAAAACCGTAAAATAGAATATATGCATTAGGCATTTTGAAACTTAAGAAATGAGTTTGATCATTTGATGCAACAATTCAGAATTATTACAAGATGGGACAGGAAAACATCAGTTTGCAAATAATTACAGTGACAAACCCGAGCCTTGTCTTATTTGAAAAACAAGTGATAAATTGCATTTCAAATGTATATAATGCATATGCACCAAATTTCAATTTGACAGCAGCAAGGTTTATGTTTCAAAAACTACATTTGAAACCTTCCTACAACCATATAGAGGCTTCAACATGTAAAACAATTACAGTCTTGGGCTCAACACCCAGCCCTTTCACATTATATTTTGCCTGAATATCAGATTGACATCTAAATTTGTGAGAGAATTTAGGGCAGCAATCCATCATAAAGTTGATAATAATAGATTGAGTAAAAAAAAAAAAAAGGCGGTCCAGTCGCACTACGCGTCCCCGCTGAGCGAGGGTCCGGGGAGGGGTCCCACCACAAGGGTGTACTGGGGGCAAGCCTTCCCCTGCCAGATTGAGTAACTACATTAAATTCAGAGACGGAATAATTCTACTTAAAATGGCTTAGCTTTTTGCAAATGAAGATATACATGATAACATTAACAAAGTTTTGAATCGACAATGGTTATTTGCCTACGACATAAGGGGTAACATATCAGAGAAAAATGCTCACAAATTCACCTTTCCCATTTCTCCAGTTTAGTTTAAAAATGAAAGACACATTTAAAATAACGAAGAAGGGACATTTATAGCACGTAGCTCCACTAGCTACAGCTTCAGTCAAATATCTAATCAATTCTATAATAAACAATAATTCAATAAAAATAGCCCATGCATAATACCAACATTTTGCTTGGAGAAGACTGGAGGATTAATGTTAGAGATTGAACCTAAGAAGCATAGACGTTTTCAAGTAATAACTCAGAGACAATATGAAAAATTACAAAATGCAAAAATAGCACCAAATAGGAGCGCAAAATGGAAGCAGGAAGGAGTAAAAACCTTGTATTGCCACCAAAGCTTTTGCTTGACATCATCATCATAGTTGAACCCACCAACCATTTGAGGAAATGAAAACAACCAAAATGCAGCAATGCTGGGATCTTTCATGCTGTCTACTATATGCTGAAACAGCAAACAGGAGCTAGATGACTCCATCATATAAGAATTGATAATTTAAATAGTGAACCTGCAACAACTAGTTGTAGAATCATATGCTATCCACTAGTTTACTAAATAAAAGAAAGTCGACTTTTTGATGGATGAGTATGGAGACTCCAAATGAATATGGGTTATTTTTAAAAAAATGGATTGGAAGTTGAAACAAAAAAAAAAAAAAAAATACTAATAATAACAATCCAAAAAAAAAAACATCTACTTGGGAATTTTTATGTCCAGATATTAGTTTAGTAATCAAAAGCTCATTATATGAAAAGCTATACACTTGTCCACTTCAATCATGATAACCTTAAAAACTGATAAGCTAGGCTGTTTAGGTACTGAAAATCTAGTCATCCTAACAAGAAATTCAATATACAACATGTGGATTCAGGAAGGAAAGACAAACAATGACCATCTATAATCCATCTCCATGCCCCAAGACAGTACTTACACCAGGAAACAGGCAAATAATTCAAAACCTATGAAGCACCGACTCGGGTGCGGACACGGCAAACGGTATTTTTAGAAAATATGAGACACGGGTGCTGCGGGACACGGCAAATTCTATATAATTAATTATATATATATATATATTAGATATAAAATATATAAAAAAAACTTGCTAAATCACAAAAACAAATCGAAGAAGGAAGAGAAAGAAGCTCTAAGCGTTTATAATCGCAATAGACAGGTGAGAATTAGATGTAGTTTAGGTTTTTTTGTCAAATTTTGTAATTGAACCATAGGTTTTAAAAGATTTTAAAAAAAACCCTAAACTTTTACATATTTTCATCATTAGCCGAGTCCCTACCATGTCACTGCCAAGTCCCATCCGTATCCCTGCCGAGTCCCATCCGTGTCCCATGTCACCGCCGTGTCCCCGGTGAGTCCGACACGGCCACGGCAACTCCGGGGAAGAGTCCGTGCTTCATAGTTCAAAACAAATTGAGTCCAATGTCCAAATCTGCCCTTCCATAACCCTTCAAGGCATCTGCTACGTCAACAAGACTATAACTGGAGAAAGGGGAGATACTAGTAGATTTTAAAAATTTAAGCCTTTTTTTGTCAATAAACAAGCTTGATCTATTGAATAAGAATGCATGCCAAGGTTATAAGGCAAAGTGAAAACAGTGAGGTCAAAGCAATGGAAACTTGCATTGTTTCTGTAATGACCATAATTCAAAAGTTAAGCTTCTGATTAAATGAATGGAAACTCAGAACAATGAGAATAATGAAAACATAGAGATAGCTTTATTAGCAAAGTATAATCTACAGTGTATTGACCAAAATTCAGTTTAGGTCTCTGTACAAGAAGCCTAAGGAGTTAAAAAAAAATTAGCTCATTCTGTAACAAATTGTCCAAATGAAAAACAGCTCGATTCTTAGGCAAACTAATTTAACAAGATGAGC
This sequence comes from Euphorbia lathyris, assembly GCF_963576675.1. Classification (NCBI taxonomy): domain Eukaryota; kingdom Viridiplantae; phylum Streptophyta; class Magnoliopsida; order Malpighiales; family Euphorbiaceae; genus Euphorbia; species Euphorbia lathyris. Next base: position 88,662,564 of record NC_088911.1, on the reverse strand, counting down.
AATTTATCCAGCAAAGCCTAAACTATCCATGTATGTCAACACGCTTAGAAACACAATTTTCCCAATGAACTTTTAATGTACAGTGGTTCATCATCACCTAGTAGTACACTTAACGTACAAAGGGTGTAATCTCTCACTAATCCTCCTAAGAGTAACTAGACCTATAACTGTTAGGGAGCACCACACAAGCACCGTGGTTGAGTCAGTGTTCCAACTTTTATAACTTGCAATATTTCTCCTAAGAGTAACTAGACCTACAACTGTTAGGGAGCACCACACAAGCACAGTGGTTGAGTCAGTGTTGCAACTTTTATAACTTGCAAGATTTTGGTGACCAGATACTTGAAATGAAACGTAATTGCAGCTTACCAATTCATATCTCACTGGCTTTTTTTATATACATGCAGGTCATATACTTTATTATGACACCCTCATAATACTTTTTATAAGAGATAATATATAAAATCTATTCTTGGGCCTTTAGGTCAATTGGCTCCTTAACATGGTATCAAAGCCTCGTAGACCAAAAGGTCGAGAGTTCAAATCCTGATAACATCATTTATTGTTGAATTTCAAAACATTATAGAGTGGGTCCAAGTCCAAGGGGCATTTGTGTGCGAGTGTATGTCGGAAGTAATATATAAAAGCTATTCTTGGATCTACCTATCAGCTTGATCAATTGGCTCCTTGACACCTTTTCAATAACATATATATCTAAATAATTTGGCATGAGAACACCAACTTTTTCCATTCTTATATGCAAAGTAAAAATATATGAAGTCTAAACTAGTCCCTCATTTCTTCCTTCTTTGTCATTGGAGATGATTTAGACTTCAAGCTGTTTATATCAATTCTAGCCTAGTATGAACTGATGTCTTCTAATTTAGGACCTTTTGCATTACCTAATAATTCGACACAAAACAAATGGTTTGAAAATAAAGATCGCTTCTTAAATTCAGTAGATAAAGGTATTGAGTTGCCTATAATTTTTTAGATAGAGAAATAGTGAAAGCAATGCCAAGGCTACCATGATTGTCAGGACCATGGCAAACACGAAGTTAGTAAAGAAAATGAGAGAGATAAAGAAGAATTAGAAAAAACAGGACTTTTTAATAAATATTGGTAGGAAGATGTTTGTTAACTCTAACAGACCATGAAGGTGGATTTCGGACAGCCAATTAGACTCAACTTGGTCAATCGAACCCATTGTAAATGTACAACTAAAAAATTATACTTATAAAATATGAAAGAGGACATAAATCAATCAGGAGAAAGGCACAAGGCTCCTGATATTGAAATATGTGCATGCCTATGCATCACAAAACAAAACAAATATATATATATAAAATTGCAAGAGCATATAAGTTAATTGTATCTACCAATCCAGAATCAAATAAACTAGATGAAGATGCATCACATAGCAAATAAAGGTCCGCCTTCTCATAAAATGTTCAGGGTGTTGTGTATATCTGAAAACTATGGAAGTACCTTCCTATTAGCTGACTGAGACTTTAAAAAGGTAAGCCTTTCTCACCAAAATACACAGTACTTACCTCATAAGGGTAGTCCATCTTTCTCAAGACATTATAAGCTTTCCATGGAGGTTCCATAATCTGCAGAACAAAGAGCAACTATAAGCAGATGATAATAATGAAGTTAATCTCATTTATGATTTAATATAATAATATTTAAGAACATGACTTTGTCAAATAACCAAGGGATGCTTTATGCTTAGCTAAATGAATTCATCCAATTCAGTCCTCGGATTTCAAGCGATGTTCATTATCTAAGAAAGTACTACCAACTTCATGCAACAATTTGATGGGCAAGTATTTAACCTTCCTTTATACTCCAATTTGGAGTGTTAAGATTTCGACCAAAATTAACTTTTCATCAAACCTTATTAACCCTTATCCATACAAAACCATCTTCCCAAACATAGGTTTACATTTTTTTTCCATTCAGAACGTTTTATAAAACTCTTGGACTCCTGAATTTGGAGTATCTTACTTTCACGTAATTCACAAGGTTCAACAAGCAACCAATATTTCACGATCAAGGTTTTAGTACTCTTTGTAGTAGTGGTCCTTATATATCGTCTTAACAATCGAAAGATGGTCGAAAGAAAAAATCTCTATTTGACAGGGCTTCTTCCTATGCCTATGAATCCATTGGACCCAGAAATGATACATTAAACCTTACTTTATTAACACTCCCAAACCTCCCTCGCAAACAAACTGTTAATCATCAAACTTATGGACTGCAACCTTTAACACTATTACCACCTTATACACTACAATTTCTTCGTCCTGTTCTTGTGAATGCAAACCTGGTTTTTCCCTTATGACTTAAAACCGGACATGTATAAAAACCTGCCAATGAGATATTGGGCTTCGTAGTTGAACAGCATTAAAATTGGAAAAGAACTGAAGAACCGGTTTAAGGCCATATATATTGACAAACATGATTTATGATATAATAACCAGCAAAGGCTTCATTAATGGAACAGTAGCTCTTGATGTCTGAAGATAAATTTACAAATAAACAAATAAAATAGAGTTGAAGTTGCAAAAGACTAAACACAGCTTGGTTCACATAAAGGTGCTGTATGGTTCCATTGCATTCAAGTTAATACTGCATGAAAGCTTGGAGCTATTTGCTAATATGAAAATCAAGCAGTGCAATAGACGAAGAGGCAGATAGAAAAATAACTTACATCATCAGCAGATATTCTAACTTGTAATTTGTCTTTGCATTCAGGACAACTCATCACACCCTGAAATGCATATCCATAATTACAACCGAAAATCACAATATTTACTGCTTAGACGAGTAAGATATGGACAATAGCAGATTTTATAACACAAACAGAAAGGCCCAAGTTTGAAATACTTCTATCATAACAAAATAAAAAGAGCTACATAGAAAGGTGAAATATATATATGTGTGTGTGTGTGTGTGTGTGTGTGTATATTCACTAGGAAAGAAAAAATATATATGGAAACTGTTGAAAATACTCAACCACAGAACAATAACAAGGAAGATATAAGAAAAGAAATATTGAAAGAGAGAAACGGAACTTATATTAGATGAATAAGAATGAAGGAAATAACAAGACAACAACTAGACACTCCAGGGAATCCTCCCTCTCTCTAAGCTTTCTGCTAAGAGTCAAAAATGGAGAAAACTATTCACACCTAAAAACCAGAACACACACTCCCATATAACCACTCATGGAACATTCTCCAAAAGGCAGTAACTAACTTCTGCCAGCTCACTCCCTTCTGACCTCACTACCCTTGGGCAATACACTTCCCATACTTTAGGCCGAGGCTAAGATGAGCCAAGATAGGTCTATTGGGCTGAACTTCTCTAGCATTACCCCTGCTACCTTTAAGAATCTTGTCCCCAAGACTAAGATCAGGAAACTGACTTTGATCTCACAATTATTAAAATATTACTCTCACCGTTCCATCACAAGTTGGACAGTCTTTAGATGGCAAAGGCAAATTAAGATCCATAGTGGATGGAAGGTGCACTAGCTCAGCTCGATTATCAGCAATAGCTTCTGCAACACATTCAGCCGTTGCCTTCTGTCCTCTGCAAAAAGATTCATAGCAAAAACAACATATGTTAAAAGTTAAATAATGAATTAAGCATCATTTTATTATACATAATAAGATACCTCAACAGAAAAGCTGCAAATTTTACAAGTCAACCAAGTTGAAGTCACAAACTGGTAACATTCAGAAAAACACCTCCCCCTTACAAAGCATATTAATAGTCTCATCTCACGGTCTTTGATGGAACAAAAGAAGGCTTTGCAATAGCAGATAAACCTATATTACGTAAGAAAACTTTTGGAAGGAAAAAAGGATGAGCCTACTGTAGCAAAACTAATAATGAAACCCCGAAACTTCCCTGAATTAATGTCCTAAGTAGGACATATAATAATATCTATTGCAAGCCTCTTAAGTACATTGTCTTGGGAAACTGAGATTACAAGCATTTAATGTGTTACTTAGCGCCATGACGGATCTTTCTTTCTCTATATCAGTCTCACTTTATCTTGATAAGCTTCTAGGCAATAACATACCTCCTCAAGGTGTGATTTTTCACTTGGTAGCGAACCTTCCCTGACCCTCTGCACATATTACACCGCAATGCCTGCCACCCGTTGCAGGTCCGGCAATTCCTGGATAAAACAGAAACAAATGTCATGATTTACAGTATACAGCTTCAGCTAAGGCTGCACCCCCCAATTACACCATGATGATTACAAATAATGAAGTATATTTGATGAAATTACATGTGATTCAATTCTCTATTAGATTTTAACAGTTTAATCCATATTTTTCAAGAAAATTAACAGTTTTGTCTTAAAATGTCTCTGGATTTTGCTTCCAGTAATAACAAACATGGAATTTACCTCAAGTTGAGTCATCAAAATGATATAGTAGGCCTTAAAAGAAAAAATGGAATAGGCCTCTAAGCATAAAAAGAAAATCAAGTAACAACGATGTGCATTAACCTTACTTTGTGTAGTTACCATGTAATATAAATAAAAGTAACAATTTTGTATACCAGCAAAAGAGGCAGAAAAACATTTCAATCAGTCATCAATTAGATCATTGATTGATTAAAGGTCAGATTTCTGGGGGCAAGCATTGAGCATGGTCTTTAATTGATAGTTTATGGAACTGATTATACAAGTTCAGAAACATAACGATGTATGATTACACACACACATATATATATAATAACAATAGAAAATAGATAATAAATAAATAAAACAATTTCCAGATAGATCTTCTTTGAGAGAAGAAACTGAAACTCCTAATATAATTTCACCAGCACAATCTATTAATCTTATAGTTGAAAAACCAGCATTTAAACAACAGCAAAAAGCATCAGAATTTAATAGCAAGTACCACTAGAATAAGAATTGGATAAATTTGCATCAAAAAGCAAGCACCTTTGACATATCACCTTCTTTCCCAGCTCTAAAGCAATATCATAGGTCCCAAGAGTAGCAACAGCCTGTAATCAAGAGCAAGGAATTTGTTTAGTTGTACTGGCATAAATGCATATGCATCAATCCAACATTAAGTCCAATAAATCAAACCTGCTCTTTCATAACCCAAATTAGCACTTAATTTTACACTTGCTCTTTTGTCTGTGTGTTTTCAACTCATCAAATATACTCTTCTGGAAAATGTTTTCTTAATTTTGTAGTGTTTGTGACTCAAAAGAAAGTCAAGTTAATGGAAAATAATTTCTCAATCAAAGGAAAATCTTTTGAAAACAAGGAAAATAATTTTCCCATCTTATAAAGGAGAAGTTATTTCCCAAGAGAGAGAAGACATCAAACTAACATTAATTTCTCTTCCATAACATAATTCTCTTCTATAATTACACTCCAAGCAGAACAAGGAAATTTTTATTTTCCCAGAAATTTTTTGTTTTTTTTTTTTTTTGGAAAATGATTATTCAAGAAACTATCTTTCCAGGAAATAAACACAGAGCCATAAAATTGTTTAATAAAGTTATCAGCATTTCCCTTAATAAGTAAAAATATTAATAAAAGCTAATTTAAAATGTTTTAAATGCAAATTAGATTGAAGGCACTCAAATTTCTATATTTCAAATATTTAATTGAAATCAACCTTAATTCCCTTAGGATAATTTTATATTATTAGATCATAATTTAACTGGCTTTTTTACAATTTTCCACTAAGATGGTCTTTATACTTTATATACCATATTATCAGCAGTAGAAACTTCATATCTCTGGTTCTCTATAACACTTTATATGTCCATCTAAGGAAAGCAGTAGACTTTAATATTTCATCTCAACAACAATGTGAAAATAAAATATTTTTTTCATGCAATAATAATTTATTATTTTTTAACAAATTTTCATAAAACTTTCATGGAAGAGAAGAAATATAAAGAACGTGCTTTTATCCTTTGAATAGTTTGAAATTTCCTATTGTAGAACTTCACAAAACTAAAACCACGTCACAGAGATAATGTTGTCCAATTGCACTATAAGTAGACATAGTTATCAAGCAAAATCATTAGTCAGCATTTCACTTTAAGTTAATACCGTGTGTTTTTTCTGTTCCAGTATTCCATTCTAAAATTTTCAGCAATGAATGTCAATGTAACCAAATACCAACAAACTTAATATTAATCAATATCATAGCCACAAAGATGGTAAACCACAAAGTAGTGCAAGATCAAAACCAAATAGTAAACTACAGACTTAGTTTAACATAGTGGATAACTGATGGAAACAATGCTAGTATTTTTCCAATCAAAAGCTCAAGATTAACCAACCCACACCCAAAGATCTTGCTTTATTCATTTAACGATTCATAAGTTACAATAATGAGTATTTTGTACAAAACCCTAAAAATTAACCAGAGTAACCATGACAAATCCTCAGGCAAGCAAATTTAAACCAAGAACAAGTGCAATCCGAACAGTTACTTGAAGTTTTTAAAGTTTTAAAGCTCAACAGAAAATCTTGACTTAGAATGCACCTTTCATAAGGGGAGCAGTACGAGTATCCTATATTAGAAGGAAGAAACACTCAGCAATCCAATATAGCTAATGAGAAAAATAACTAAATAAAACTGTAAAAGATTTGAACTTAAACATCATTTACACATAAATGAACAAACTGACCATCCATTTAACCAAAAGATAGCAAAAGAAAAGTCCCCAAATTTCAGTAACAAACTGCCCAAAAATGAAGGGGAAAATTGCAATAGCCAAAACAATTTATCAAATGACAATGTAATTGAAAACAAGTTTCAAAATCTCAAATTTGCCCACCAACATACTAAAATACACAACGTATACGCTGAAGATTACATAAACGCAAACGCATTAGGAATAGGAGGATAAGAAAACCCATTTAAGCAAATGACAATAAATTAAAAGAAGCATAGAATTCTCTAAATGCGCATAATAAAAAGGCAATACAAACACAATGAGATGAAGAGAGGGACAAGATTATTAAGAACTTACAAAAACAGAAAGATAAGAGAGTTTGGAGATGAGTTCAGGGACGCCAAAACCACGAGGAGCAGAGCCAGCAATGTCAAAGGCAAGAGTAAAAGGAGACAAGACAACCTTAATTGGGAACTCCAAAATTTCAATTACTTGCTGGCCATAACGGGTAGTGAAGTTCTTGTATTGACTGTCCGCGAACTGTTTCAAGTTCTTAACGAGACGGTCTGGTCCTCTTGACATGGCTAAAAGAAAGGGAGAGAGACGGAGAAGGAAAGAAGAGGATAGAGTTTGGAAATTCAATAGTTAGTAGTATATGAGTGCAGGTGGGTTATCCGATTTAGGATTCTTGAATTTCAGATACCCAAACACTATGTTTTCGTTATTTTCTTTTTGTCAAAACAATTTATTATACTACTTACTTCCTATGTTTTTACATACATATATACAAAAGTAGAGTATTCTCAACGATATCTTTAACGCGAGAGAAAATTCAGTCTTCATCACATGCGCCTGACATGTAGAATTTGGTCTAAAGATGAGATTCAAAGCATCATGAGACTTAGATTTAATAAGCGTGAATGACCAAATTCACTTGGTCATTAAGGTGCATGTGAACATTCCTGAGAGAAAATTTGCAAGAAGTGTTTTAGAGGGTTTTTAGCTTAGTCGGCACCATATGAACAAATAGAATAAATGAGTTAATGAGTTCTAATTATCTCTATATAATTAGTACTATATTAATACATTATTTATTGTCAATTAATAGCTCATCAATTAAAGTAATAAAAGAAAGTAAGAGTTACAATAAGATGAAAAAATACAAAGTAAAGGAAATCTAAAAGTCACAAATAAACATATATATAAAGCATGATAGATAGTATTAGGGTTGGGCGCAGATCCTGGAGATCTGGACCGGACCGAATATCCGAGGAAAAAACTCCGGAATTGGACCGGACCGTTGACTTTTTTTGGAGAACCGAACTGGATTGGACCGTTGACTTTTCGTCAAAGAACTGGACCGAAATTTATCCCGCACCGGACCGATAACCGAATTTGATTGGATTGGACCGAACTGGATTGAAATAACCGAAAATTTAGCAATAATAAATTTATATTTCAATAATGGATCCCCAAATAAAATTATTAATTTTAATTTATAAGTATTATTTTTATATAAAAGTATCAAAATAAATTAGTAGATATAGAGGGGTTGTCACACCCGACCCAAAACGGCATCGGATATGAATGGAAACAGAATAACAAACGCCCATCGGTCTGAAACACGAAACTATTTTCTAATAGATAAAAATTTATTCGGACTACCTAAAGTTTATTAATTATTTGGCTTGGACTTGATAATTCTATCAAGCTTCCTACGTATCCCGAATGTCTTATAATATTTAAACCGGGAATCAAAGCCACGTAGTTCTACCAATTTTAGGTAGTTCTCTTAACTTATTAACTCGTTTTAACTTATTCACACTTTGAATAACACGCTAATACTTTAATTATATATTTCACTTTGTTATAGTTTATATATATATATAAATCATTTCATCAAAATGAATTGAATTAAACAACGTTTTATCAAAACAAATCAAATCGAACACCGTTTTATCAAAACGAATCAAATTAAATAACCGTTTTATTAAATCAGCTCATAAACAAATAGACGTTTTATCAAACCAATTCGTAATCAAATCTCGTAATCAAATAAATTGCTTTAACAAACCAGCTCGTATCAAACAAACGTAAACCATTATATCTCAAATCATCAAACATTGTCAAAACGTAATACAAAATTTGCATGTGTGTCCATCCTAGAATTTCACCCGTGTAGCTTGTCATAACATCAATCATATCAATAATCGAGATATCTCATTCATATCTCGTCTTGCCTAACGTTAGGACTATCAGTCGTGCACTCTGGCCATACCGCCCTTAGGTATGGTCTTACAAATACAACTCCTACCTCGGGCAATCCTAGATGGACAAAACATTTTATTTATCTTTCAAACTATACAAATCATGAAAATCATCCAAAATAATAACAACCGCAATAACTATCTCAATCCAAAAACAATTCGTATAAGATCATCGAATTTGTTATCTCGACCAAATTTCCAAAATACCATGATAATAAATAATCAAAAGTATATAAATATTTTAAACAATATATTATAAACAATTTAATAAAACATATTTAAAACCACTTAAATAATTTAAGACTTAAACTTATTTTTATCTGTCACCGGAATAACTATTTTAGACCGAATATACCGTTAAACTCGTTAATTTACTAGATGTCCTATTCACACTAATTTTATATTCAAATTATTCTATTAATTTTTATATTCGAACTTTACACCGACCTTAATTGGAAAATATCGGTATTAGTCCTTTTAATTTATAATTTGATAAATTAACGTGACTTAATTAAATTTTAAACCAACATTTTACGAGACTTATTTACGTTTGTAACCGAAATTGTAACTATAACACTAAACTGGTATCGTTAATTATGACCGAAGGTTCAGTTAGACTTTAATATCGCTACGAGTCTGCCAATACAAATTTTTCTTTCAGTTTCTCTATATTATTATTAGTTTTCAATATATAAAAATTCAAACCGATAATTTAATAATTAACTAGCGTTAATTTGTTTCGTAAATGAAACCTCCAAATTGTCTATTTTCTATTTAATGAATCTTTTATATAACTATTTAATTAGAACCACTAAACTAAATAATATTAAATATTACCTCGTAAACGTTGTAGATTCTAGATTGTCCACACGAGACTAAAATAAATAATATTAAATATTACCTCGTAAACGCTGTAGATTCTAGACTGTCCACACGAGACACTTTACTTAAATCTGAATTCGATCGTTTGTTATCAAAACCGTTAATTAAAACCTTCTTTTCTAATATATCAAGGTCTTTATTGTCCACCTTATATACACATATATTTATCTATTGCATCAAAATCCTCCCCTCCCCTTTTTAAATTGATTAACTATATATATTAATATGCTAGACACATAAAATTCATGCATGACAAAAGAATGACACATGTTTTTTTTTTATCAACACATGTATTTTAAATCAATTTGATACTTACACATGTCTATTTATATGTCAAACCATTAACTAATTAATTAAAAAATTTATCATGTTATGATATAATATTATATTTATAACTAAAAATTCATTTTAGTTAATAGTTTTTATTTTATTTTTAATTATTTTTCTTCACAAAATAATAGGTAATTAATTTGTATAACTTAATTCTTACACGCGTAATGTGTATACAGTTTGTTTTTAATTGCAAAACATAGATTTTGATCCTTTAATTTATAATTTTTTATAAAACTTACTCAAAACTTTTAATTTACATCTAAAAACATTAAATATATTTAAAATCCTAATTACTTAATACTCCAAAATCTATATCGAAAAATTTTAGACACGGGCGTGACAAGGGCTTTTATGAAAAATAAAAGAATATATTTAGCAGGGGTAATATTGAACTTTACAAACTAAATAATAACCTAAAGAAAACCCTTGCCCTACAGCAACTCTAAGAATCTGTTTGGTTCAGTTGTTAGCTAATAGCTGTTGCGATTGCTGTTAGTTGTTTGCAGTTGCAGTAAGCTGTTAGCTGTTTGTTATTAGCTGTTTAATGACTAGTGTTTGGTAAAATTATATTGAGTTGTTGCTGTTCGGTTTTAAAATGTCTAAAATTGACATGTTTTAAATTAATCAACGATGAAATTATAAAAGGAAAAATGTGAAAAAATGCCCATTACGTTTACAACTAGGAATAATTTTAAACCTTAACATTTAAAATGGTGCAATTTTACCCATAACATTAGCAAGTTGGGTCGATTTCAAATATTATTAGAAAACATATATATTTTATTTCTTATTCTACACTAAGTAGTTCTAAAAAAAAGTCATATTTTTTTGTGATTTAATAATAAAATTGAAAATAGGTTTGAAGTTCGATTCCCCACTCCGTCAAAATTTAACCCTCATTGGTAGGTGATCTGTAAATTCCACTGTAAAGCCTCATCGAGGTCTGTGGTTTGCCCTGACCTTGGAAGTGGGTAGACCAACCCTTACCTAAACTTTTTGTAACCAAAAAAAAAAAAAAAATTGAAAATTAATATTATAAATTTGGTAAAATATTTGAATTTTTTTATCAAACTCGTACAAAAGATAATATATATTTTTATTTTCTTAAGAAAATCACGTCTAATCATATGTTTGTGATTTGTTACTAACGACGATAAAATGGTGCACGTGTGAAGTGTAGATGACAATATTAATAACCAAAAAGACAGTTTAATAAATTAGTTCTCAAATTGACAAAATTTGTCAATGTTATGGGTAAAATTGCTTTTGGCTACCAACATTAAGGGTATAAATGAAATCATTTTAAACGTTAAGGATAAAATTACTCCTAGCTATAAATATTATGGGTATTTTTGTACCTTATCCTATTATAAAATAAAAAATGTGTTACACAAATTAATAAAACTAATCTATATAAAAAGTAAAAAATTTATTTAACGTAACAAAACTTTATTCTTCTCGTAATTATGTTGTAGAAATATAAATAATGTTAAAGATTAAACATATTTTGTGGAAAAAAGGTGGATAATTTTGTCAATAACAAATAACTACAAACAACTGTTTATGAAAAGCTTCAAATAGGAGCTTTTCGTGAAACGCTCCAAAACGCTGTAGTTTCCAGAGAAAATGCTAAATGTTGCAGTTATATAAACCTAACCAAACGCTATATTTCCTGCGGTTTGGAGTGAAACGTTAAACGCTCTTCCGAAAAGCTAAAACAAACACCCACTAAATCTTGTTTATGTTTACAAACACAGCTGCTACATCTACTCCTCCACTCCACTTGCGTTTTTGTTTTTATCGATTTGTTATTTTGTAACTTTGATTTTTGTGGGTTTTTTAGCCCTGTTGTCTACTGTAACTTTTAATGAATGTTGTTTACTTATTAAAAAAATATTATTTATTTCAATTTATGTAAGATAATAAAATTCTATATTTTATTATCTTGTAAATTAAATTTTTAATTCATTTTTAGGACTTAAAATATTAGATATTTATCCGAATCACCGAAAAATTATATTGGATTGGACCGGAACCGAATCTCTGAATCCTCGAACTGGACTGGACTGAAATTTTGGGACAATTCAATTCTGGAGATTTATTCTTTGAATCCAATCCTAGAGATTTTCTTTTATTAATCTCCGAATTTCAATCTAATACTGGAGATTCATGAATCCCCGACTTGGACCGAAATATTCATAGGCCACCAAAAATCAAAGCTCTCATCGACCTTTAATTTTGATTATATATAGGTTTTGTTCTTAATCTTATAATTTTGTTTTTACTTCAAATAATATAGTCTTATAATTTTGTTCTGGTTTCATTAGGAGATTCAGATTTATTTAGGAGTGATTTCCATTGATAAACTGTATTAATAGCATTTTCTTCAAGAATTGTCAGAATTTAGACTTTGATATCTCCAATTGAAGAAATCTTATGTAAATAAAAAAGGCATAGACAACTAAAATTGGGAAAGAAAAGAGTAAAAAATTACAAGAAATCGTTATGTTTCCCAAGGTAATTATTCGATTTTTTTTCATATGTGGTAGTTATTTTGTTCTCAATTGTGTTGTTTTACACCTCTCATTATAAATTGTTGACTTAATGGTTTATTCGTGTTTATTAGTCAAACCTCTACAATTAAACTTTTTTATATATAAAATAGTATGCATCATTTCATTGGATAAAAAAGTTCAGAGACAGGTACAACATGAAGATTATGAGGAATAAAATCTCACACTCATACATGTTAATGTCAGTACAAGATCCATTAAAGGAAGAAGAAAAAAAATATATAAAGAGCAATAAAAATCATTAAATGTACAACTAATACCAAGAAAATAAAAATCATATACTCCTCGAAAGTCGAATCTCGTTGAAATACTGCTGTGATCCATTCTTCATCCTTTATACTCTTTCGAACATTCAAATTTGAATCATTCTACTGTGCAACCACGCAGATCTATAAATATACGGATAAGATAACCTTTTTCGTTTGTGCTAAAACCAAAAAAGAAAGATAAATGATAGAAGTATAGCTAACAGATGTAGATCTAACGAAAAGAACTTCGATAAGAAAATAGATTTCAAACCAACTAAAGCTATAAACAAAGAAAATGCAAATATAAAACAAAAACTAAATCTAAAACATAAATGGGACTTCTTTCTGGGAGTAAATCCAATTAGAAGGAAGTCAATGGAAAGTAAGAAAAAAAAAAGAAAGAAAAATGAAGGCAAACAAAAGAAAGCTGAAACTTTGAAGAAAGAAAGAAAAGAAGAGAGAAGTGGGAGCTTCTCCCTCAATAATTAAACCTTGAATATTTGATGATAAAATAATAATCTTTTTTTATAGTAGATGATAAAATAATAATCTTGGATATAAAGTATCCGGATCAATAGGTTAAAGTATTCTCTATTTCAAAATATATGTTATATGTTACTTTTTAAAGGAATGTTTTATTTTATAATACATAATGTTTGATAGAATTTATACATATTAATTGAATTTTACGAAATATATTTTACTTAAATAGTATTTATAAGTGATTCATTAACTGGATGCAATTCTTACCCAAAAAAAATTAACTAGATGCAATTAATATAATAGTAATAAAATCCAGTTAATTCCATAAAAAAAATCCAGTGGATTAAGATATAATAGTTTATAATTTAATTTGTTTTTTTTGGAAGTCATGATTTATTGATTTTTTTTTAAATTTTCTGATTACTCGGTTCGAGACTCGTCATGTATCCTTTACATGGATCTTCTTCCAATTAAAGTTTTCTACGTATATTAGGACTCGAACTCGAAATCACTAGTTTAAGCAACTTGAAACCCTTAACCACTCAAGCCAACCTTAATTGGTATTTAATTTGTTAATTATTATTAAATTTGATTTTTTTACAAAATTATGGAAGGTTACATGCTAACATGTCAGTTATTTATTTATTCAATTAAATAATTAAAAAATAAAATATTAAAGATTTTTTTCATTGGAAATATATATCTATCCAAACCACACTCTCTAATGTTAATCCAAACGTTATCCATGTAAATGATAATTATTTACACAAATAATCATCTTCATAATTATTTTAACAATTACTTAGTGAAATTAGATTGTTGAAATAATTTCCCTAGAGATGTGCTCCATTCCTTTTTATCCCATTCTGAAAATGACTAGTTCATTGATGGTATTAACGGGCTTCTTTTGCCTGGGAATCAAGGTGTTCTTATGTTTGTGGTGGTGTGCCATCAGATTTGGAGGTGGCGGAATGAGGAGATCTTTGGAGGTAAAATTGTTTTTTTGCCAAATGTCCTTGATTTCTTTTCTAAAAAGGTTAGTATTTTGGTGGAGAGTTTTGGTGAAGATCGCTTAGCTAGGATGGTTCAGAGGAAGGAGGTCAATCTTTTAGGCTGGTGTAGGCCAAGCGAAGGGGTAATTAAGCTCAACACTGATGGTTCGCGTCTGAGAGATGGGAGAATCGCCGCAGGAGGGGTCCTAAGAGACAATGGAGGCAGGTGGATTTCTGGCTTCTATCAGAATTTGGGTATTGGTTCTTCCTTTTCTGCGGAGCTGTGGGGGATTTTCTCTGACTTGAAGATGGCTAAGGATCTTGGGGTGAAGAAGCTTCTGGTTGAGTCTGATAACCAAGAAGCGGTGAAGATGATTTTTTAGGGCAAGTCTGTTTGCCGGAATAGCTTAAACATTATTAGAGGCATTAAAAGGATTGGATCCTCCTTTGAGTCTATTAAGTTCACTCATATTTATAGGGAGCAGAACCGCGTCGCGGACCGTCTTGCTTTGGAAGGGCACTCTGGCGTATTGGGTCTTTCTACCCTTTCCTCTCCACCGGCCTTCATTTCTTCCTTGATCTTGGAGGATGTTGTGGGGGTCTGTTTTTCTAGACTGATCCCGGGCTGAGCTGTCTTGTTTGCTTGTTTTTTTTCTTTCCTTTTCTACCAAAAAAAAAGATTGTTGAAATAATTAGGAAATTCAAATTTCATACTTGATTTTCTTTATTTTGTATATCAATCAGTTAGGGATCCTGTATTTATATACTTCTTATTATCCTGTAATTAATCAAGAGAAAAATATACCAAATACAATTTTATCAAAACATATACTGCAACATGGTATCAAATACCGATTACAGTTCCAATCCTAACTCTTCTGCTCCCTCTGCCAATCTGTCGGCCTCTATGGTTACCGCCTAACTGAGCTCTCTCTCTATTCAATTCTGTTGGCATCCACCTCTACCTCACCTGAATACACAATGATCTCCGATAATGTATCATCTTTTGTCTCTCAATCATCTGCCCCCTGTGTCTTTTAAAGCTCGTTCGAGAATATACCAAACCATACAAATTTGGTCTCCTCCTAGCAGTCTGCCGAGGTGCCGCAACCACCATTCATCTCTCACATACCATCAACGCTGACACAGAAGTCATGCTCCCCGAACTTGAGCAGTATGTCCTCCTCCGATTTGTTATACTCTACCGCTACATCGTTGTTCCACCCGTCTCTCCTTTTGTTCATGGGTTTTCTACGACCTCCGAATTATGTTGGCAGCCAACCATTAGGACATGAGACATGTCCTCTTGTCCCGCCAGTGGGGTATACACTTCCTCACACGAGTTTTGATTCTCGATTTCATTCTGGTGAGACATCTAATCATCAAAAGTCTACAACATGTAACAATGTTTAAAGGTATGATGTTATCCAACATTTACCTTTTACATGCTATTGTCTCATCTAATATCATTAACAACATTAAATTGACGTCTCATAACTATCATTCATGGAAAATGAACATCAGTACCACCCTATAGACACACCGCATGTATGATCATGTCTTACGTTCCACACTTGCTCCTCCTAAAATTTTACATCACCAAAATAATCTTGTGGATTATATCATTAATCCATCATTTACTATTTGGGAGCATGCTAAAAATATTGCATGTTTTTTGCTGCTCAGTTCTATAACAGAGAAAATTTATCCCATAATCAATAATCTTCAAATGCCTCATGCTATTTGGGGTGCTTTAAAAAGAATGCATGGTTTAGTGTCTAGAAGTAAAAGATTACAATTAAATGCTGAAATGCAGAATTTGAGGCAAAATGGTAATTTTTTTAAAGAATACTTACATAAAATGAAAATTATTTTGGATGATTTAACTACATCTAGTAATCCTTACCCCTCTGATCTATTGCATGGTTTGGTTTTCCAACATGTCAATGAGGAATTTTATCCTGTAATTGCTTCATTGTTATCCAATTCGACTGTCGAACTTGATTTCCACAAATTATATCACCAATTGGTGCCTTATGAAATTTTGTTGAAAAGGAAAACTTTTGGCCATATTGCCTTGGCCAATATTAGCACTAAATCTGCCACTCCGACTCCCCCTACCCGTTCTGCTAAAAAAAGGAACAATGCTTCATCTTTGGAGACACTGATCATTGGGCTGACAAGTGTAGTCAGAACAAACGGAATAAAAAATTCTTCACAAAATCGGTCTTGGGTAAGGGGAACCAATCCTAGGCCACAAGCTCATCTTTCCTATCAACCTCAGGCTCTCTATTTGGACGATCCACAACCCGGGTACCCTAATACAGGTGCTACACACCACATGACGACATATCAAACTCAGGTTCATAACTACGCTCCTTATAATGGGTATGATAATATTTTTGTTGGTAACATACAAAGTATGTCAATTTCATATTTGGTACCTCAACACTTCACAATTTCAATTAAATCATCTCTTACTCGTTCCTAAATTGACCAAATCATTGTTATCTATTCAAAACTTTACTAAAGACAATTCCTTTTTTTTAAAAAAAAAAAAATTGGCCCAATTTGTTTCTTGTGAATGATCTAGACATGTGGGCAATCCTCTTACACAAGCTGAGTAAGGACGAGTTGTATATCCTCTTTGAAGCAGGCCCTGGTTAGTAATAAGGTACCATTTGCATGGTGGCATGCAAGACTAGGTCACTATCAGAATTCAATGGTCAGCACCATTTTTCGTAAGAACAAACTTCCATTTTTTGGGTCCCCTGAGTTATGTAATTTTTGTCCTTTAGGCAAGGCATCTCAAAAGCATTTAGCTTCTATTTCTAGAAATAGTACTTTTCCTTTCCAAAACATTCACGCTGATGTTTGGGTGAAGGACCCAAAAGACGGGTTACCAATAACACGCGGAATACCAATAACAACACCATAAGGATCTATCTCACAAACAATCAACCAAAGCACAACTCAAGTTCCAAATCAAAGCAACAAATATAACCACAAGAATGGAAATCTAAACCACAATCAAACATACAAGATTTATACGTGGAAAACCTCTTCGGTGTGAAGAGTAAAAACCACGGGACCTTCAAGGAGTCCATCCTTCTTCTCTTATTATGATAAAATTGAGGGAAAAACAAACCCAATAGAGTCTTACAAAGGTTTATAACCCACCAACAACCAAGAAACAATAAGAGATCACAAGAAGAAAACAAATACCACAAAAGAGAAGAATCAGTCTACAATCTGCCCCAACTCCGAACATACCTTCCCGACATCCGAACGATAATCACAACGGTGAGAACATGGAATAATATGTCTAGAAGCTCCTGTCCAAAAATCGTGACGATCAGGCGGTTAAATCTCCGGGAATCCATAAAAACGTGAACTGGTCTGATGTAGAAAAGCAAAAAATGAATTTCTCTTTTGTGTGTGTCTTTTCTTCTTCCTTCACTTGTCTCAATAATGACAACTCATACACTTAAATACACATTAACCTAAGCTTCTTAAAGAAGCCAAGGTTAATAATAAATGGACCTTAAATATGGGCGGGACCCATAACACTGGGGTCTAGCCCCGGTTTTGTCTTTTCTTGGCCATCGTTACTTTATCGTATTCATTGATGAATTCACCAGATTTAATTGGGTTTATTGTATTAAATATAAGAGTGATGGTAAAGGCTATGCTTACTTTGTTTTTTACAAAGTAAGCCTTACTTTGTGTGTTTTAACCATTGGATTAATTTTATACTTCATCATCCAATGGTGAAAACACACAAAGTAATGGTACTTTGTCAAAAGCAAAGTAACCATAGAAGGCACCTAAGAGTGATATGTTTACCATTTTTAATGAATTATATGATATGGTTGTCAATCAATTTAATGATGTCACCTTCCCCGAAAGTATATCACTTGAGCAACAGACCATTTGTTCTAATGGGCAATAAACTTTAAGATTCTAAATCTTTAGAACATTTACTGGTTGAATGTATCATATCTAATACAATGTATTCAAATGAATCTCATATGTTTTTTTTTTGTGGTTATTGATTATAAGGTCTTTGAATATAGATTCATGGTATACTGACATTATGGGTGTTTCATCATTGCAATGATAAAATGTTCCATATGTATGATAGGCTTAATACATCCAATGTATTTGAGTCAATCATACACTTGTTTAATTTAACTTCTAAAGTTAATTCAAACTTATCTTAAGAAGGTATAAACATCTACATATTTCTCCTACGTTTTTCAAAACTAAAGAACCAATAACTCCATCCTTAGAGTCTTAGTTGTGTTATAAGTTTATAACTTTCTTAATTATGACAATCTAACTTTAATTGTTCTATACATACTAAGTTTTTGAAATATGTTTTGTTTAAGAAGTGGAAACTTGAGGATCGTGAGACAGTGAAGTTAATATTATGGTATATTTAGGGGTGCTTGTTTTATCTTTTCAGAGGAGCGTTATCCTTTCACTCCAAATCGCAAGAAATATAGCGTTAGATTAGGATTATACAACAACAATGTTTAACATTTTTAATCGAAATTGCAAGGTTTTGGAGATTTTCATAAAAAAAACTCCATATAAAAACTTTTTGTAAAAATATGTGCTGTATATATTTGATGCTGATAAAACTATCCTTCTAATTTTCAAACATATTTATTCTTTAATATTATTAATATTTCTATAACATTATCATCGGAAGAACAAGATTTTGCTCGAGTCAATAAATTTTTTTATTTTTAGTTTTATTTAGTTATTTAGATTATTTTTATTAATTTGAATTGTATTTTTATTGGGCAATCCAAATATAACTCTGTGATTTCGCCGATTTACGAATGAATGCTTATGATATATTTTTTGTTGCTAAAAGAGGATTAAGGTCCTTACCATTAGCAAAATTATGAACTTTTAGGTTGACACTGTCAATTTTGATTATTAATAACCTCAAATTAGAAAATTCCAAGAATTAAAATATGTCCATATTAGATATTTTGCATACTAACAGCAACAGTTCATCGCAATTTTACCAAACACTAATAATTAATCAACTAACAACAACAACAAACAGTTAACTGACATCAACAACAACAAACTGAACCAAACATGCCCTTACTAGTTTCTTCTTTATTTGTATTTTTTGTTTTGTTTTTTTTTATGGGTGGTTGTGGTATGTCTCTTATACGAGTGTTATCATGGAAAAACAAAAGCGTTTTTTTAGGGAAAAATATAAAAATAAACCATATGGTTTGAGTCATTTTCAAATATAAACTATGTGGTTTAAAAGTTTGCAAACTGGTACCTCGTGGTTTATTCCGTTAGCAAAGACAGTCTAAACTGACTAACGGTGTTAAAAAAAAAATCAAAAGTCAAATAGTAAAGAGCTATTTTTATCTTTATATTTATTTATTTTATAAATTAACTCTTTTATTATCTAATTATCACAAATAAATCCCAAAACAAAAACAAAATATCAAATTCACCATCTCTTCCTTTTCTCACATCTCTCTTTAATTTATTTTCATTCTCTCTCTAAACACAATCATTCTCTTTCTATTTTCTCTCTCTAAAAATACATGTAAAAATAGATTTTACATTCATAGATAGAATAAAAGACTTAACAACAAATTTGTTATAAAATATGTTTTGGAAGTGGAACAATTGATATTGGTGGACTACAAGTACGTCAAATTTCATCTCTCAACAAAGTATGGGCTACACATGAAGAAGTACCAAATAGTGTTGGAACTTTATTCTTTGATCCTCTACAGATTCCACAAAGCTTTTTTTTTATGTTGGATTGCTATGTTCAATCCAACAATGCATCTTTATACGGATGGGTTCTTATTGCCAAAGACGACCAACTCGGTACCTGATGAGGTTTACCTTTCATCTACGGTGATTTGGTTTTTCACTAATGGAGAATTGTTATACAAAAAAAAGGAGATGAGTCCAATCCTATCATTAATGTTTAGAGAGAAAATATCAATATGAAGATTTATCTACCATTAATATTTAGAGAGAGAAAATAGAGAGAGTGAGTGTATTTAGAGAGAATGAAAATAAATTAAAGCGAGATGTGAGAGAAGGAGAAGATGGTGAATTTGATATTTTGTTTTTGTTTTGGGTTTGTTTGTGATAATTAGATAATAACGGGGTTAATTTATAAAATAAATAAATATAAACATAAAAAATAGCTCTTTATTATTTGACTTTTGATTTTTTTTTTAACACCGTTAGTCAGTTTGGACTGTCTTTGCTAACGGAATGCACCACAATGTACCAGTTTGCAATTTATGTTTGAAAATGACCCAAACCACATGGTTTATTTTTGTACTTTTTCTTTTTGCCTATCATTTCATAGATCTGACTCATTAAAAATATCATCATATAGATCTGACTCATTAAAAAGTTCATAAAGTTTTTTATTGGGCAAATTCCAAATATAATGTCACACCCGACCCTAGACGACCTCAATCGGCATCGGGCGTGAAATAGAAAGATCACAATCAATACTTAGGAGTCTCCAATTTATCCAAAAATCATAATATTAGTCATTCGAGGACCTCAATATATATTTACCAACTCCATTATATTACAATTGAAATATCAAAGTTCTAACGATAATTCTAACAATAAGTAGCCAACTTCTAAACCTCATCTAAACGGTCGGTAACCTTCTCTATATCCTGTACTTTCTCACCTAAAAACATTAAAACATTTAAAAACGTGAGACAAAAATCTCAGTAAGAAACTATCAGTCATAAAAACTAAAGAGTTCATGATTTGATGACTAAATATGAAAATTTGGTAAGCTTAAATAGTGTTTGAGGAAATAATTAAGATATGAAGTTTGAGGACAAATTTTGCTGATCTTAAGCACAGTTAAAGGTAGGAAACTAAGAGATAAATATGATATAAGAGGATATATATGTTGATAATTGAAATTTTGTAGTACATGTATATTGTTAATAAAAGTTATTTTTACTTGAAGTTTGTGTGATGTGGAGAAACGGTCGAAGAACGACGAAGAGGCAAAAGGAAACAAAAGAAACAGAAAAGAAAACAAAAGAAAAATAAAGAAGATGGTGGAAGTCTGGCGAATTTGGATTTATATTCCAAATTCGTCAAATATCATATTTGATCCTTTATCTTTTTATAATCTTTTAAAAATTACTCTAAACTTTTAATTTACACATAAAACCATCAAATTAACTCCAAACATTTCCTATAGCACCAAATTAATATCACATACCCCATAATTATAATATATACTAATATCAAAATATAAATTTTAGAAATTTAGATACGGATGTGACATATAACTTTGTGGTTTCGCCAATTTACAAATAGGTGCTTATGGTATTATTGTTGCTAAAAGAGGACTAGGATCCTCGCCATTAGAAAAATTAAGAACTTTTAGGTTGACACTGTCAAATTTGACCATTGATAACCTTAAATTAGAAAATTTCAAGAATTAAAATATGTCCACATTAGCTATTTTACATTAGAACAACAATAAATCATCACAAATTTATCGAACACTAATAATTAATCAGCTAATAACAAACAAACAACAATAACAACAAACAGCCAACTGTTAATAGCAACAACAACAACTTCAGTTAACAATTGAACAAACAAACCCGTAATAGTTTATTCTTTATTTGTATTTGTTCTTTCTCTTTTTATGTATGGTTGTGGTATGTCTCCTCATATGAGTGTCTAAAGAGAAACAAAAAAGTTTTTATCTATTATCACATAGATCTGACTCATTAAAAAGAGCATGAAGTTATTCTTAGAGAAAAATACAATATAGTTGATTCTAGATGGAGTGTGTTTCTGGCTGTTGTGCCAGAAATATTTTCAAATAATGTCTATTGTTGTTTTATCACAATCTATGATATTGAAGAGGTAGATTCAAACTTCTTACTTCTAGATTGTAATTTTTTTATTTACTTACGTTTTCACATACTACTTTTCTTATAAATGAAATAATTATCTATATTTTAAAAGGAAAGTACAAAAAGTAAACATCGTGGTTTGGTCAATTTGTAAATATAATTCATGTGGTTTAAAATTTGACAAATGGATACATAGAGGCTAATTCCATTATCAAAGACAAACTAAACTCATCAACAATATTAAAAAAGAAAAGATGACATGACAATCAAAATCAAAATAATAAAGTTATTTTATTGCTTTCATTTATTTTATATTTTATTTTATTTCTGTAACCAACTTCCTTGCTTCTTTCACCTTTATAACTCTCATTTTCTTCTTTCTTTATGCGTCCTCAACCCCCTTTCACTCCTTTCACTACTCTCCATGTGTCCGGATAAGCCTATTCTTCTTCTCGAATTATCATATTCTTCTGTTATGCGATTCTTCAATTTCATTTCAGCTTAGGCCAACGAATTTCAGCGATGGCATTTGTTGAAACACCTTTCCACAAGATTTTGATTTGACAAAATCATCCATGATTAAGAGACAATTAAATTTAAGTGCTTTATTTTAATTGTACTAATCTGTTTGTTCAATGTTGAGTATAAATATAAATATAAATAGATATAAAAGTAAAACAGGACAAAGTCACCATGAGACGACAGAACAAGCTGAGTGGAATCAAACCCAGCATCAAAAGATTGAGGCTTAAAATCCAACAGAGCTAAGTGAGATAGAACTCAGCATGAGAAGCCGTCTTAACAACTGTCTTACGAAGATGAGCTAACTAAAACATAACTCAGCATAGAAGTTGCCAAAGATAATGAACAAAGCTGAGTGAATCCTCAGGACAGCATAAAAGAGTTGCTTGCAAGACAACAAAGATTGTCGACCCTCTGCGCCAATAATTGAAACCTTGGAATAACGCAAAGGACACATTCCGAGATGTATGGGTCAATGGATTATTGGTAAAGGACAACTGACACAAAAAGACAAGTTTGCAAGATAATGACAAACCTGGCATCTAAAAAAATCAGAGGAAAAGGATTGGCCTGAGAATTCTGAAGCTGACCAGAGGCTGTCTCCTAAAAGAGTCGTTTTAACATTAACGGCTACATCATTTCAAAATGATCCGATTCCAGATTTTCTCCTATATAAGGACAATCAAAATCCTTGGATCATTGCCGATTGACAAAAACAAAAAGTACAAGAGAGAAAAGATACAAAAGCACTTAGATACAAAAAGAGATCTTACACCCATCTTCCATTCTTTGTGTAAATGCTAGAGTGATTACTTGTAATCTTCTAAAGTGTTCTTTATTTGAAAAGGAACAAGTGTTTATCAATTGTAACATTGAGAGCGTTGTGCTGAGTGTTTGGTTGTAAACATTCAGTGGTAGAGAAATCTAGGTGCTGGATTGTAGCACTTAGTAGGAGTTGAGTAGACGGATAGAGGAAGGTACTCTTGCATATTCAACTGCCTTGTAATCGGTTTGTGCTCTACCTTTAAAGAGCTCAGTATTGAATTCTAAAAGCCCGGAGGACTCTGGGGACTGGACGTAGGCGGAGAGACCGAACCAGGATAAGTGATACTGAGTAATCTCTAACCCTCTCTCAATATATATATATTTGCATGTGTTGTGTGATAAGTTTACTCAGCATATAAAATTGTTTAAAGTTGACTCTGAGTAATTTCAAGTGCTGAGTTAGAAGCTGACCTCCAAGAGTGTCAATATCTAACTTACAAGTAAAACAGCATTAGTCAATATCCGGCCAAAGCTGTCTTGTAACGTATCTGGCCAAACTGACCAAAAGCTGAGTTGACAAACTCACCAAATAACTAAGTCAGCACATTAATTAAAACAAAAAAGTTATATTAGTTCCTAACCCCCCCTTGGAACTAATCACACGGGACCAACAAGTGTTATCAGAGCCTAAGCTCACTACTCAAAGATATAACTATCTTGAGCGGATCCCCATAAATGGCTGAGAATAGCACTCGTTTCCTTCTAGGGAACCAAACAACACAGATACTCCCTGAGGGATTATCAATCACTAGACCTCCCCTATTCTTTGGATCTAATTATACATTCTGGAAGAATAGGATGAAAAACTTTATTCAAGCTACAAACATGAGTGCATGGCTTGCAATTGTCCAAGGTCCACATGTGCCATATAAAACTGTTAACAATGAGAAAATTGTTAAAAGCGAAGCTGAGTGGACAGAGGATGACCTCAGAAAATTACAAAATAATGCTTCGGCTATAAATATGCTTCACTGTGCTTTAGATGCTGCAGAATACAATAAGATTTCAGGATGTGAGTCAGCACAGTAGATTTGGAAGAAGTTGGAAGTGACTTATGAAGGCACAAGTAAGGTTAAGGAGTCCAAAGTCAATCAGCATATGAGACTCTACGAGCTGTTCGAGATGAATGAGAACGAAGACATCTCAGAAATGAACTCAAGATTCACCAACATCATAAATGAGCTCAAAAGACTTGGAAAGAACTTCACTGAAGAGGAACAGGTGAAGAAAATCCTGAGAAGTCTACCTAAGAGCTGGCAAGCAAAGAAAACAGCTGTAGAAGAAGCTCAGGACTTGACTACCTACAAATATGATGAGCTGATCGGATCCTTGCTGACCCATGAAATCTCTATGAAAAACTTTGAAGCTAAATAAAAGTCCAAAGATAAGAAACAGAAATCACTAGTGATGAAAGCTGACTCCACATAAGCTGAGTCAACTGATGATGAGGAAATGACTATGTTTACTAGAAAGATGAAGAAGCTGTTCAGAAGAAATGACATAAACAGCAAATGGCCATACAAGAGAGGTGATAGGTACAAAGCTGAGTCCAGTGACAAATATAAGAAGGACAGCTCCAAGTCTGTCACATGTTTTGAGTGCCACCAAACTGGGCACATCAAGTCAAGCTGCCCAAACCTAAAAAGGGATAAGAAGGGAAACAAGAAGGCAATGGTAGCAACATGGAGTGACAGTGATGAGTCAACATCATCCGAAGCTGATGCAAATGAAACGGCAAACATATGCTTTATGGCCGATGATGCTGATCACTCTCAATCTGAGCAAGCTGACCTCTCTGATGAAACTGACCAGGAGGAACACAACAATGAGGTAACATCCCTACTTTTGCTTAGAAACGAAATGGTAAATGCCTTGAGTGATTTATATACACTAACTAAAAAGTGTAACAAGAAAATCAAATCACTCAGCAGGCGGTGTGACGAGATTGAAGAGGTCAAGTTGAGTGACCTCAGATATCTCCTCCAAGACAATGCAAAACATTCAAATAATGCATAAGTTTGTCACGGAGGTTCAATCTGAGTCAAAGAAACTTAGAAAGGACGTTACAACCCTACAGAGCCAAGTAAAAGGCTCAAATAAACATAAATCCCATGCTGAGTACTCAAGTACTAGTCAGCATAAACAGTTCACCCAGTGTGACTGTTGCGGGAAAAGGGGACACACAAAAGATGTGTGTTGGTTCAACAAGCGGATTGTCCAATGTGACTTCTGCAGAAGAAAAGGACATACCACTAAGGTATGTTGGCATGCTCAACATAACAATGCTGACCACACTCAGCATCACCCTCAAAGAGTAAGTTATTGTGACTTCTGTGGTAAAAATGGCCACACTATAAAAGTATGTCGTCACAAACTGAAATATGACTTTGCACCTGTTTACACTAACAAGAAAGGACCCAAAAAGAATTGGGTACCTAAAGATGAATAGCTTAAAATGCAGGTCAGCTTGACATGCATGGAGAAGTCAAAACTTTGGTACATAGACAGCGCATGCTCAAGACACATGACAGGTGATGAAACATAATTCATCACACTAGAGCTTAAACGAGGAGGAAATGTAAGCTTCGGAGACAATAAGAAGGGTAAGATAGTCGGCTCAGGTACTATCGGAGGTAACCCAACTATTGAGTCTGTCTCCTTAGTCAAAGGTCTCAAATACAATCTTCTGAGTGTAGCTCAGCTTTGCAAAAATGGTAGAAAGGTTGTATTTGATAATACCAAGTGTCAAATACTCGAGGGAAATACAAATGAATTAATTTTAACTGCCCCTCGTGTAGAAAATGTGTACATGCTAAATTTAGAAAAACAGTTTTCCAAAAACATATGCTTGGTGTCTAAAGAGGATAACTCCTGGCTATGGCATAGAAGACTTGGGCATGTCAGCATGGACCTTCTTGCCAAATTAGCTAGAAAGCAATTAGTTGAGGGATTACCCAAATTAAAATTTGAAAAAGATCAACTGTGTAAAGCTTGTCAGCAAGGCAAACAAACTAAAAAGTCATTTCATAGTAAAAATATTGTCTCAACCAAGAGACCACTGGAATTACTACACTTGGATCTTTTCGGACCTATCCAGCCACTCAGCTTGGGAGGTAAGAAATTTTCCTTAGTCATTGTAGACGATTTCTCTCGGTACACTTGGATCATCTTGCTGAGTAGCAAGGATGAAACATTTGAGATGTTCACCACATTGATTAAAAAGCTTGAAATTGACAAAGACCTAAAAGTAGCTCATATTAGAAGTGACAATGGTGGAGAATTCAAAAACCAACAGTTTGACGAATTCTGTGAAACCAGTGGTATTAACCACAATTTCTCTGCTCCTAGAACACCTCAACAGAATGGGGTTGTTGAAAGGAAGAATAGAACTATTTTCGAAATTGCTAGAACCATGCTGAGTGAAAACAGGCTCCCAAAGTACTTCTGGGGTGAAGCTGTCCACACAGCATGCTACATACTTAATAGGGCTCTAGTTAGACCTATACTTAAGAAAACCCCATATGAACTTTGGAAAGGACGAAAGCCCAACATTGGGTACTTTCGTGTCTTTGGGTGTAAATGCTTTATACTCAATACAAAGGACAATCTTGCAAAATTTGATGCTAAAGCTGACGAAGCAATCTTCTTAGGGTACTCAACAAACAGTAAAGCATATAGAGTCTATAATAAATGAACTCAGGTTGTAGAAGAGTCTGTCCATGTTGAGTTCGATGAAGCTGACCCTGCAGGAAAGTCAACTCAGCTCACTGAAGATGAACCAAGCTCAGCTTCCGCTGATCAAAATAGAGCCTATGAATCATCAATACAAGGGCTGACCAAAGGTAAGCAAGAAGTTGAAATTACATTTGCTGACCAGTCTATTCCTGTAGAGATTGTAGAAACACCTGTTCCAAACGACTCAACTCTACCTAGGGAAATAAAAATCCCAAGAGGACACTCAGAAAAGTCTATTCTTGATGCTGCTGACAACAAGTTGATGACTAGAGATCAGCTTAGGAAGTTCCTCAGCAACGTAGCATTCATCTCAATGCATGAGCCAAAGAACTTTGCTGATGCTGAGCACGATGAATATTGGATCAATGCTATGCAAGAAGAACTTGATCAATTCACCAGGAATGAGGTATGAGATTTAGTACCTAAACCTAGGAATCAAAAGCATATAGGAACCAAGTGGGTATTTAGAAATAAACTAGATGAGCACTGTTAAGCCCAAAATATACCTAAAATATCCTATATAAATACGTTAAATTTACATTGAAATCGTGCTAATTATATTCATTTAGAATACTTTTACGTCTTTATTTACTTCTTTGATGCAAGGTACTTAATTATTTGGTTAAATCCAAATAGGAGCTTAAACAGAGCTAAAACGGAGCTAAAATGGAGGAAAAACCTAAAAAACGTACCGAGAATGCATATCAGCCAGAAGAAAGCTCAAGGAGGACGAAAAGCAGTCGAAGAGACAGGGAGATAACTCTCTGTCGCGACTGAGATTTTCATAATCTCAGTCGCGACTTACGAAAGGTGTCACGGAAGAAGAACAAAATCTTCAACTCGCCCCTGTACCCCCTGTCGCGACTGAGATTTTCAGAATCTCAGTCGTGACAGTGAAGTATTCTGCACATAATTCACATGTTTTAATCCGAGAAACGCGACTGTTCGTTTGGATAAAAGCGACCCTTCACCAACGGACACGACCCATCATTTACAACCCTTCAACAACTATAAATAAGTGATCCATTTCAGAAATTGAGAGGTTGGAAAAGTTAGAGAAATTAGAGAAGAAAGTTATTATGTTGAGTTTCTGATTCAGAAAAGAATCAGAAAGTTAGATTTCATTTCTGTGTAAACAAACTTGATGTACACAAGTTGTTATTAGATTAGTTATAAACACAGTATTAGTTTAGTTTCTAAGGTTGATCAGAGACAAGTTTTCATTCTGGTAGTGGACTGACCAGTCTCTATTCTGAAGATTCAGCGAGAAGAATTGACGGCTGAAGCGTATGAGGTCTGACAAACCTACGGAGGATGAGGGAAGGATTGACAACCCGGATCTCAAAGTTTTCGTTGCAATGCTATCCAAGTTTCTACTTCTCTGTTAACTTGTGAAAATTCACATTTCATTAATGATATACTTATTTATTCAATACATTCTTACTGTTGTTATTTTGATATTGTTCTGACAAAATGATTTTCAAAATGATAAATTGGTGTTTTTATTAAAACGTTCTATTCCATCTTATTCATATAAAAACTTTGTTGAACACTTGACAGATTTAGTTTTTATGGATAATATGATCGCTGATCGCGGCTTATCAGACATAAAATACTAGTTTGATTAAGGTAGCAATCTGCTCCGATCCAGAGAGATTTCTACAGTTCAAAGCCATTTAATTGAGTAAATCCCTATATTATTACATGTCCATAATCTTTACAAAGTTAAAGTTGCTTTCTTTGCTTTATGAAAATAAGTTTTATACCTACTATTTATTCCAATTACGGAAGTATCTGTCTTGTAATCAAAATCTCAAGACAGAACTGTTCTCTAAACTCGATATAATACTTCTATCTAATCCTAATTTACCCAAACCAATTCCATCAATTAAACGTATTTCTTTTATTAAACCTAAACATGTGATTAAAACCGAATCAAATAAAGATTTAGTTAAAAAACGTTCCCTGTGGGATCGATATCTTTTATTACTACAAGCGTATACCGTGCACTTGCGGAAATCGCTCAACAAGTTTTTGGCGCCGTTGCCGGGGAACGCCAAAATTTTTGACAAAATTTTAAATTTTTTCGTGTTTTATTTCGAATCTAGGTTTAAACATACTTATTTTAACTTTTATAATTTAATAATTTTCATTTACTAATTTATTTATTTTTCAAATTCTGTTTTGTAGGTAGTTTCAGTTCGTGCAAGATTTCAGGTTCATGCGCAGTTCTCGAAGTTCAGGCATTGTACCAGACCCTATAGACCCAGAAATTGAGAAAACCATTAGGAAGAACAAGAAAAACAAAAAAAACAAAAAAATAAGACCCTAGTAAAAACATATACCGAGCCAGAAAAAATGGCAGACCCACCAACACTTATGGATTACGCTAGGCCAGGTGTGGCCGGTGTGACCAATAGTATCGTTAGACCCAGAATCACCGCAAACCAATTTGAAATTAAGCTAGCTTTGCTTAATATGTTGCAAAATAATGTAACATTTTACGGGTTACCTAACGAAAATCCTAACATCCATCTAACAAATTTCTTTGAAATTTGTGACACTTTTAAAATCCCTGATGTGACTACAGAAGCAATCAAACTTCGCCTCTTTCCTTTCACTTTGAAAGATAGAGCCAAAGAATGGTTAACTTCTATGCCAGCCGCAACTTTTGCCACTTGGGAACAATTAGCCCAAGCATTTTTATCAAAATATTTTCCTTTAGCAAAAACCGCAAGAGTTATAAAGGAGTTAACATCTTTTTCTCAAAATGATAATGAGACTCTTTATGAAACTTGGGAACGTTTTAAAGAACTTCAACGTTTATGCCCACACCACCAATTACCCGCTGAACTTTTAATGCAAACATTTTACAATGGACTAAATCCTACAACTAGGGGTTCATTAGATGCTATGTCGGGAGGGCTATTTATGAAGAAAACATCAGCCCAAACAATAGAACTTTTGGAGGAAATGGCAATCAACAGCAATATGTGGCCCGCGGAACGTGGACATATGCCGGTAGCAAAACCATCATCCTCAACCACACCATCAGTTAAAGGTATAGTTGAACTTGATCTAGTCGCGATGCTACAAGCCCAATTTTCTGCTTTATCGCACAAAATTGACAAATTTATGGCACCACGCGATACCAATGGTAATCCAATCCAAACGGATGTGGATTACGAAAATATGAGTGAGATCGAACAGGTAAATTTTGTCCAAGGGCAAAACCAAACTAATAATCCTTATTCTAATACTTATAATTCTGGATGGAGGAATCATCCTAACTTTAACTGGAAAGATACCAATAACAATAGTGCAAGTGCTAATCAAAATCGTACCACTAATTATCAAAATCAGTCAAGAGATACGATTAGCACTTTATCTTCTAAAATCGACAAGTTTATAGATGCTATCAGTGGAAAAATAAGTAATCACGACGATGGTTTTAAACGGATCAAAAATAAATTCGATCAGCTTATTAAAAACCACTCATCTAGCATCCATAATTTGGAGGTTCAAATTGGTCAACTTGCTAAATCAATTCCATCCCGAAAAGAGGGAAGTCTTCCCAGCCATACGGAGGAAAATCCGAAAGAGCAGGTGAAGGCTATCACTCTTCGTTCAGGGAAAAATTATCAAGGGCCTGAAATGCCCAAAGATGCAACATTACCAGGAACTGATTTATCAAAATCCAAAGAAGATATCTTAAACACAAATAGTTCACCATTTGACACAAATACCAAAACTTTTGTACCCAAGCTACCTTTTCTGCACAAAGTTCGAAATAAGGACTATGACAAACAACTTCTAACGTTTTTGGATAAACTTAAAAATTTGCACATCAATTTGACATTTATGGATGCAATCACATAAATTCCTAACTATGGTAAATTTTTAAAAGATTTAATTTCAAAGAAAATCAGTTGGGAAGGAATTTCATCCATTTCGTTAACTGAAGACTGTAGTTCAATCGTGTCAAGTAATTTTCCCACTAAACTCAAAGATCCCGGATGTTTTACTATTCCGTGTAAGTTGGGAGATATTGAATTCCCAAGTTGTCTTTGTGATTTAGGAGCAAGTATGAACTTAATGCCATTGTCTATTTTTAACAAGTTAGGTTTAGAAGAAGATATCAAACGTACCAATATGGTTTTGCTATTAGCGGATCAAACCACTAAGAGGCCATATGGTATAATTGAAGATGTTTTATTCAAAGTCGATAAATTTATTTTTCCTACCGATTTTGTTATATTAGACTTTGCATATGATGTAAATTGCCCTTTAATTTTTGGTAGACCGTTTATGAACACGGGACGCGCTCTAGTAGATGTGTCGGAAGGGAAGGTAGTTTTAAGGATAGGAGAAGATAAGATCGAGTTTAATATGAACAAAGCGATGAAATACCCTATGGAGGAATTCGCTTGTATGAAACTTGATTTAGTCGAGGAATGTGTCAATGATGTAATTCAGAGTGAAGAAATAATTGAACCTATAATAGGTGAGGAATTAGAAGATAAGGACCCAGAGCCTTTGATTCGAGAAGATGGACCAGTTCCGCCTTCAATTGTAACACCCCCTAAATTAGAACTTAAAGAGTTACCCAGTCATTTGAGGTACGCTTTCTTAGGCGAAGGCGATTCTCTACCTATAATTATTTCTAACAAATTAACAAATGATCAAGAAGAAAAATTGAAAGAAGTTGTTAGAAATAGGATAGGAAGTATGGGATGGCAAATTTCAGACTTAAAAGGAATTAATCCTAGTATCGTGATGCATAGAATTCACTTAGAAGAGGATAAGCCACCTAAAGCGGATAGGCAAAGACGCTTAAATCCGAACATGAAAGAAGTAGTCAAAAATGAGATTACTAAACTTTTAGACAATGGAATCATTTATCCGATCTCGGATAGTGAATGGGTTAGTCCAATCCATTGTGTACCTAAAAAAGGAGGCATAACTGTTGTAAGAAATGATGAAGGTGAACTGATACCTACACGAACCACCACCGGTTGGAGGGTTTGTATAGACTATAGGAACCTAAACAAAGCAACTAGGAAAGATCATTTTCCTCTACCTTTCATTGATCAAATGATCGAAAGGATAGCCGGTCATGCATTTTATTGTTTCCTAGACGGTTATTCCGGATTCTTTCAAATTTACATTTACCCGGATGACCAAGATAAAACAACCTTCACGTGTCCTTACGGAACATTTGCATATAGGAGAATGCCTTTTGGTCTATGTAATGCACCAGCAACGTTTCTACGATGTATGACAGCAATATTTAATGACTTCATTAAAGATATAATGGAAGTTTTCATGGATGATTTTTCAGTTTATGGAGATTCTTTCGATGCATGTTTACAGAACTTAGATAAAGTATTGTCTAGATTTGAGGAAACGAATTTAGTATTAAATTGGGAAAAATGTCATTTCATGGTAGATGAAGGAATTGTCTTAGGTCATAAGATATCTGAAAAAGGTTTAGAAGTGGACAGAGCAAAGACTTCAGTTATAGAAAAATTACCCCCACCAACCATTGTTAAGGGAGTAAGATCATTTTTAGGACATGCAGGTTTTTACCGAAGGTTTATAAAGAACTTTTCTGTAATCTCCAAACCACTTACTACTTTGCTTATGAAGGATTCAACTTTTGATTTTAACAAGGATTGTTTAAAAGCTTTCAATACCTTGAAAACAGCTTTAGTCAGTACACCTATAATATCGAAACCCGATTGGAATCTACCTTTCGAAATTATGTGTGATGCGAGTGACTTAGCTGTAGGATGTGTATTAGGTCAAAGGAAGGATAAGAAACTTCATGTTATATATTATGCGAGTCACACATTGTCCGGTGCACAGTTAAATTACACCACAACTGAAAAAGAAATGTTAGCAGTAGTTTTTGCATGTGATAAGTTTCGATCTTATTTGTTAGGATCTAAAGTTAACATCTATACAGATCATGCAGCTTTACGATATTTATTTTCTAAGAAAGATGCAAAACCGCGTCTTATTAGATGGGTTTTATTATTGCAAGAATTTGACATTGAGATTAAAGACAAAAAGGGAGTTGAAAAACTTGTCGCCGATCATCTATCAAGACTTGAGGATGAAAATGGTCCCATCGGTGAAACATCAGGCATTCGAGATGATTTCCCCGATGAACATCTCATGCAAGTACAAAGTGTCATAACTCCATGGTATGCGGACATAGCCAATTACTTAGCTGCACATGTTGTGCCAGATGGATTGACTTCTCAGCAAAAGAAGAAATTCTTTTCAGAAGCTAAGAAATATTTTTGGGAAGATCCATTTTTGTTCAAAACATGCGGCGATGGAATACTTAGGAGATGTGTTAGTGAGTTTGAATATGACTCTATAATGTTAGAATGTCATGCTAGCGCTTACGGAGGTCATAATAGCATAAGTAAAACAGCAGCTAGAATACTTGAATGCGGATTCTTTTGGCCTACTCT
The DNA here is from genome assembly GCF_963576675.1 of Euphorbia lathyris. Taxonomy (NCBI): domain Eukaryota; kingdom Viridiplantae; phylum Streptophyta; class Magnoliopsida; order Malpighiales; family Euphorbiaceae; genus Euphorbia; species Euphorbia lathyris. The sequence continues at coordinate 88,628,622 of NC_088911.1, read as the reverse complement.
GTTTAAAGATGTCCGTTCATTTATTATCCGCTGTGATAAATGTCAAAGAACCGGGAATATAGGAAGGAAGGATGAGATGCCTCTTACGAACATATTGGAAGTTGAAATCTTCGACGTATGGGGGATTGATTTCATGGGTCCTTTTCCTACTTCTTTTGGCAAAAATTATATATTAGTAGCCGTAGATTATGTTTCAAAGTGGGTTGAAGCAATTGCAACCCCGACAAATGATTCTAAAGTAGTTGTTAAGTTTTTAAATTCAATATTCTGTCGATTTGGAGTTCCTAGAGTTATGGTAAGCGACGGTGGTACTCATTTCGTAAATAGAGGTTTTGAGTCACTTATGAAAAAATACGGAGTACACCACCGTATCTCTACGCCGTACCATCCTCAAACGAATGGTCAAGAGGAAATTTCAAATAGAGAACTCAAATGGATACTTGAGAAAACAGTTTCGTCTTCTAGAAGAGACTGGGCACATAAACTTAACGATGTATTATGGGCATACCGTACTGCATTTAAAACACCTATCGGAATGACACCTTATAGATTAGTCTATGGTAAAGCTTGTCATTTGCCGGTTGAATTAGAACATAAAGCATATTGGGCTATAAAAACCCTTAATTTTGATTTACAAAGCGCAGGGAAAAAGCGTTTGTTCGACTTAAACGAGTTGGATGAATTACGCTATTTGTCCTACGAAAATGCAAGAATTTATAAGGAAAAAGTTAAAAAGTGGCATGATGCCAAAATTAAAATTAAAAACTTTAATGTTGGGGATAAAGTCTTACTTTTTAATTCGAGATTAAAATTATTTCCAGGTAAGCTAAAATCTAGATGGACTGGACCATTTTTTGTTGTTAAAACGTTTGATTACGGATCTTTGGAGCTAGAAAAGTCCAATGGCGAACGATTTAAGGTCAATGGTAATCGTTGCAAGATTTATTTCGACGGAGCTCCAATTCAAGCAATTGAATCCGTGGATAAATTCTATGAAAATTAATTTATATAGTTTTCATGTTTTTAATTTATAGTTTTTCTTATTTTATGTTCATAATTTTTATTCTTTTTCTTTTTAGTTTATTTTTATTTTTATTTCTATTTTTAATTTTATTTACTTTAATTTTAATTTTTTATATTTATTTTTGTGTACAAATAAGTTTTGTTAACATTAAAATTTTAATTTAGTCATGTTTTGAAAATGATTTCATTAAGTGTTAAGTGTTATTGCGAAATTAAATATGAAGAAATCTCAGTGGAGATTTTCCATGTTCCAGGATTTGGAAATCTCAGTTGAGATTCCGAAAATCTCAGTTGAGATTTTCTGTCTTTTGCAATTGAAATAACTGTAAGGGATTACAGTCTTCTTTCTTTAAAATTTCTGTCAGTTGAATCGAAGAGGTATCACTTTGGCACCTTTTTCTTTTTAACAGACACAACCTTTCACTATTAGGTCTTATATATTCCTGTAGGATCAGACTTCTTCCATTTTCATTTTATCTTTCTGAATTTCTTTCTCAAATTCTCAAATCCTGCAGACTTCATTTTCTTTTCTCTCACAGACATGACTAAGTCTTTGAAAAATGTTCAAAAACACACTTCTGCTCAAAGCGGGAAAATTGATATCTCTGATCGTTATGGTGCATGGTTTCCAATTTATAACCATGACGAAGGGAAACGCTTTCTGTAATTTAGATATGCTCAATTCTTTGGCATGATGTATATGGACGAGTTTCTGAATGAGGAACTCGGGATAAGCGAAGACATTGATCGATATCTTACTAATTTGGGTTGGACCAAATTTGTTTCTATGAAATTTCCTATTATTGGAAATTGGGTTCTGGAATTTTTCTCCACTGTTCGATTAGTCAATAAGAGACGTGTTCGTCTCAGTTTTCGCTGTGAGGGGCAGGTCTTCACTTTTGGATATCCAGAACTTCATAATTGGTTTGGATTTCCACCCCGAGACACAACTCAGCACCATCCTGGAAGGGATATGACTTCTAGAGATATATGGAGGATGTTAACAGGATTTTGGCGATTCAATCCACGTCTTGCCTTCAACAAATCCATCAATTCTAATTCCATGCTGTATCTGCATAAATTCCTCTGTCGCAGCCTTTTTGGTCGAGTCAGTAGCAATGTTGTGAAAGATACTGATCTCTATGTGTTGGGCGACATTTTCCAAGGCAACTCTGTGAACTCCTCAAAGATTCTTATGGAGGGGTTAGTTGCTGTTTCCCGTTCGAAGAACCGGAAGATTGGGTTCGCCAACATCATTTGTGGAATAATTTTAGGAGCCAAGGGAACCATTCCTGTCCCTTGGACTGATACAGAACCATTCCCTATTCTAGACTACGAGTTCTTAGAGAACAAGGGGCTTGTCAAACGAGTTTTTCGTTCTGGTCCAACATTCCTTTCTGCACCAGAGAGGCAAGTCTTCATTCAAATGAAGATTAATAGGGCCAATGCACGTCGTTTGTCATCTACTTAGGGATATAATATGACTTTCTGTTTTGTTTTATTATATATGAGTGTTTATATTTTGTGTTTATATGAGTAAGATATTTTTTTTTATGTAATATATAATAAGGTATTGTTTATATTTTAGATTATAATAAATAAAAGTGCATTAATTCTTTAGTTTATTTCTTTTATTTAAGGACAACCTTTGGTTTTCCTTTAATTTAATGTTTCAGTTTTGTTTATCTCAGTTTCAGGGATTAATATTCACATTAATGTCACTTAATTATAAGAGGAATTGGTTTAGACATGTTAAAATTGTAAAAAACAGTCCCAATTTTACCCAGAATTTCCAAAATCTCAGTTGAGATTCTGAATTCTCAGTTGAGACAGCAAGAGGACCACTTTCAGTAAAAATTTCGACCCCCCTACTTACTTGCTATCGCGACTGAGATTTTGAAAATCTCAGTCGCGACTTGCGACTTCCAGTCACGGGATTTGGGCGAAATTTTGGTTCTTTTCCTATTCCTACTCTAATTACTTACCCATTCATCTATCCTAATCAATACCTATTACTTACACCTATTTAAATCACCTATTTTTACACCAATCAATCATCTTTTCTCTTCCCAATACCAAGATTCACTCATCTTCCCTATAAATCTTTACCCTATTCATCTTCTTCTTCCCTAATTCATCACCATTATCTTTTACTCTTCCTTCCATCCTTTCATATTTTCATCTCTTTCACCCAAATTTCACTAAAAAAATGCCTAGACAAAAGACCGTTGCTAACAAAACCAAGGCCACCGAAGTCAATCGATTACGGGTTCAATATGGAGCACCGTTCGATATTACAACGGAAGCCGAAGGACGCAAATATCGCCGATTTTCTAATAGCCAAATAGAGTTCGTCGACATGCTTTTTCTTGACACTGATACGGTAAACACACTTTCTTTTACCGAACGTATTGATGAATATCTTTCCGTTCTTGGTTGGAAAAGATTTTCTAGTATACGTTTTCCTAGTCTTAAATCGCATATTATTGAGTTTTTGGTTACTCTAACCTATGACAAGAAGAAAGGAGTTCTCTCTTTTCGGAATGATGGAGTTCGTTATGACGTTGGGTATGCGGCCATAACCGTTGGTTTGGCTTTCCTACTCGGAATTTTTATTCCAAACCAAAGCCTTTTAATTCACACACGGTTTGGCAATCTTTAACCGGTTTGGATGTTTTCAATCCAAAGAATACATCTAGTAAATTACTTAAGGATGATTGTATCTTCTTCTTTCACAAGTTTTTATCATTTTCCTTATTTGGTCGGGTTGAAAGTTCAAAGGTGCAAGTTCGTGATTTGTTTGTGTTGGATGCTATTTTTAAGGGTTTGACCATTGATAGTATCGAGATGATATTTACTAATTTAGTTCGAGCTTCCAAGTCCCGCAATAAGCAAGTGCTTATGGGTAATTTAATTACCGGCATTGTTTTGGGTGCTCGGGGTGAATTAGTAGATTATCAAAATATGCCTCATGTTGGTTTACCTTCATTGGATCTCACGGCACTTTAAAGAGCCAATTTATTGAAGAAAATCGGACCACCCGCCTTTATATCTTATGCGGATCGCACAAGACGTGTTTTTGCTACCATGGGTAGTGAAGCCTCGAGTTCTCAAGGTTTAGGTGCCCAAGATGATGAAGAGGATGATGAAGAGGAATTTGATGAAGAAGAGGAGGAGGAGGAGCATGTTGATGTTAATACCAACGAGCAAGCAAATGTGGAACCGAATGAAGACGAACAAGTTGGATGGCAACGTGTTTTGCAACAAATGAACGAGCATAACCGTCACATGAATTTACGGTTAGATGAAGTCATTGCCAACAATACCGAAATGAGTTCGAGGATAAATACGGTGGATGCCAATATCACAACTTTGAGACGTGAGCACAAATCTACTCGTCGCCGGTTGCTATCTTTCTTCCGACGCCAAGGAGTTGAGACTACGCCTTCTCCACCACCTTCACCTTGATAGGTGTTATCCTTTCCATCCTTAACTCATTTTCGTTATTATTATTATGTCTTGTTAAATTTGGTACAATATTTTTAATTATGTTTGGTACAATTCTCTTTATTATTATGTTTGAATGTTATCGTACTATTATTTTCAATTCTAATTCGTATGGTTTATTTCGTACTATTTTTCGTGTTTTATCGCTTTTTGCACCAATGAGGACATGGTCCAAATTATTCATTTTAATTTTAACTACGAATGAATGCAACGAATGAGAATGAATGCTATTTATTTAAATATAAATGCATATTGTTATCCAATTTTAAGTAAAGTATATATGCAAAAAATTTCAAAAACAAATGCAACATTTTTTTTATAAAGTGCAACACTTTTCAAAAATAATAGCAATTTTTCATAAAGGATAAATTTTTGTTAAAGTATATATTTCATATGTTTTCAAACACTTTAACTTTCAAAATAATGTTAAGCATATTTTAAGGTTATCATTATTGTTAGAAATAATATTTCTATACGGGCAATATTTTTACAAATCTCCGATACGATTTTATCAAAAACGTCTCGAGTAAATGTATATAAGTAAAATTTCTTTAGTTTCAAATCTACTTTATATCATGAATTCATGATAAATATAAATCTTATTTTCAATTTTCAATTAGGTTTATAGACATAAATCAAACTAACAACTTTAGCTTTTTAGCTCAATATGATTTTTCGTCTTACATTAAAAACCAATTGAAGTTTTTAAGGAAACTTTAGCCATAATACATGTTGAATTTCAAGTCAATATAGGATGAATGTGCTATTTTTCTTTCCCAATTTTATTTTCATGTTAATTAAATCAAGTAGTCGTATTCTTAACTTTTGGCCACGATTGAGACCAACCTTGTCACAATCGAGGTATGAAAGGGAAGAACATTAAGTACCGTTTACTTTTGGCCACGATTGCGACCACCCTTATCACGGTCGAGGTATGAAAGGAACGTTCAAAATTAAAGCAAAATTAAACGTGTTTAAAGTTTTAAGTAACGATTGCGTCCACCCATGGCATGGTCGGTACCTCTTAAACGAACACGAAAGCAAATTAATTCATATAAAGTCACGGACGAGACCACCCTTATCACGGGCGTGACTAAGCAAATATATCAAACCTAAGTCCTTAATAAATCTATATTTGTAATAGTTTAGGTTTGGGAAAGGAAATTTTGTGCTTTTAATTGCCTTGAGACGAAAGATTCAAAAACATGCGTGCTTACACCGTCCCGAATACTTCATATAAAAATTGAGATACAAGACGAATGATATATCTCTTTTATACTAGCTAGTTTGATGCTTTGCGTATAAATTTACCATGAAAAGTTTATCTTTCGGTTTAACTAATTTAAAAAGGGATATATGGATATATGTTCTATTTATAAAGAGATTGATTAAAGAATAAATTCAGTGAAATTTTGCTCGGGACTAGCAAAAGCTTAAGTGTGGGAGTTTGTTAAGCCCAAAATATACCTAAAATATCCTATATAAATACGTTAAATTTACATTGAAATCGTGCTAATTATATTCATTTAGAATACTTTTACGTCTTTATTTACTTCTTTGATGCAAGGTACTTAATTATTTGGTTAAATCCAAATAGGAGCTTAAACGGAGCTAAAACGGAGCTAAAATGGAGGAAAAACCTAAAAAACGTACCGAGAATGCATATCAGCCAGAAGAAAGCTCAAGGAGGACGAAAAGCAGTCGAAGAGACAGGGAGATAACTCTCTGTCGCGACTGAGATTTTCATAATCTCAGTCGCGACTTACGAAAGGCGTCACGAAAGAAGAACAAAATCTTCAACTCGCCCCTGTACCCCCTGTCGCGACTGAGATTTTCAGAATCTCAATCGCGACAGCGAAGTATTCTGCACATAATTCACATGTTTTTTAATCCGAGAAACGCGACTGTTCGTTTGGATAAAAGCGACCCTTCACCAACGGACACGACCCATCATTTACAACCTTTCAACAACTATAAATAAGTGATCCATTTCAGAAATTGAGAGGTTGGAAAAGTTAGAGAAATTAGAGAAGAAAGTTATTATGTTGAGTTTCTGATTCAGAAAAGAATCAGAAAGTTAGATTTCATTTCTGTGTAAACAAACTTGCTGTACACAAGTTGTTATTAGATTAGTTATAAACACAGTATTAGTTTAGTTTCTAAGGTTGATCAGAGATAAGTTTTCATTCTGGTAGTGGACTGACCAGTCTCTATTCCGAAGATTCAGCGAGAAAAATTGACGGCTGAAGCGTATGAGGTCTGACAAACCTACGGAGGATGATGGAAGGATTGACAACCCGGATCTCAAAGTTTTCGTTGCAATGCTATCCAAGTTTCTACTTCTCTGTTAACTTGTGAAAATTCACATTTCATTAATGATATACTTATTTATTCAATACATTCTTACTGTTGTTATTTTGATATTGTTCTGACAAAATGATTTTCAAAATGATAAATTGGTGTTTTTATTAAAACGTTCTATTCCATCTTATTCATATAAAAACTTTGTTGAACACTTGACAGATTTAGTTTTTATGGATGATATGATCGCTGATCGCGGCTTATCAGACATAACATACTAGTTTGATTAAGGTAGCAATCTGCTCCGATCCAGAGAGATTTCTACGGTTCAAAGCCATTTAATTGAGTAAATCCCTATATTATTACATGTCCATAATCTTTACAAAGTTAAAGTTGCTTTCTTTGCTTTATGAAAATAAGTTTTATACCTACTATTTATTCCAATTACGGAAGTATCTGTCTTGTAATCAAAATCTCAAGACAGAACTGTTCTCTAAACTCGATATAATACTTCTATCTAATCCTAATTTACCCAAACCAATTCCATCAATTAAACGTATTTCTTTTATTAAACCTAAACACGTGATTAAAACCGAATCAAATAAAGATTTACTTAAAAAACGTTCCCTGTGGGATCGATATCTTTTATTACTACAAGCGTATACCGTGCACTTGCGGAAATCGCTCAACAAGCACGGAAACGTAATAAGAAATAAGGCTCGACTTGTAGCCCAAGGATATAGTCAGCAAGAGGGTATTGACTATGGAGAAACTTTTGCACCAGTTGCTAGGTTGGAAGCAATACGTATATTGTGTGCTTATGCTAGTTTCATGAACTTTAAGTTATACCAAATGGATGTTAAAAGTGCATTTCTTAATGGTTTCATAAACGAAGAGGTATATGTTAATCAACCTCCTGGATTTGAAGATCCAAAATTTCCAAACCACGTTTATAAACTCAAAAAGGCCTTGTACGGCCTAAAGCAAGCTCCAAGAGCTTGGTATGAGAGGTTGACCAACTTTCTGCTGACCAAGAACTATGTCAGGGGGAAAAGCTGACACAACCTTGTTTATTAAGAAAAAGGGTAAACATACCCTACTTGCACAAATATATGTAGATGATATAATATTTGGTGCTACTGACGAATCTCTATGTAAAGAATTTAGCAAACAGATGCAAACTGAGTTCGAGATGTCCATGATGGGTGAACTCAACTTTTTCCTTGGACTTCAAATTAGGCAAGGTAAGAATGGCATCTTCATAAGTCAGTCCAAGTACACCAAAGAAATGTTAAAGAAATTCAATATGGAAGACTGCAAACCCATATTAACCCCAATGGGTACTGATACTGTCCTATGCAAAGATGAGAAGAGTAAGTCAATAGATAGTAAACTTTATCGAGGTATGATAGGCTCCTTACTTTATCTCACGGCTAGTAGACCTGATATACAACACTCAGTATTTTATTGTGCAAGATATCAAGTGGACCCCAGAGAATCTCACCTAGTTGCTGTAAAAAGAATTTTTAGATATTTGCAAAGCTCAGTTGATGCAGGTTTATGGTATCCAACCTCAAATGACTTCACACTCACTGGATATACCGATGCTGACTATGGACGAGATAAGCTAGAACGTAAAAGTACTTCAGGAGGATGTCATTTTCTTGGAAGCTGTCTAGTATCTTGGTTCAGCAAGAAGCAGTCATCAGTAGCCTTGTCTACAACTGAAGCTGAGTACGTAGCTGCTGGAAGCTGTGTTGCACAAGTTTTATGGATTAAGCAGTAGCTTGAGGATTATGGAGTAAAAACCGAAACAATAGAGATCAAATGTGACAATAAAAGTGCCATTGATCTGTCCAAGAATCCAATCCAACACAGCAGGATGAAGCATGTCAGCATAAGGCATCACTTCATCAGAGATCGCGTACTAAAAGGTGAGATCAAGCTGACCTATGTGCCAACAGATGAACAGCTTGCAGATATCTTCACCAAGCCATTGGCTCGTGAACAATTCAACATACTAAGGGAAGCTATCGGTATGTCTAATCCTCTTCTGTAAATTCTATGTGAAAATTTGAACGTTGAGTGATTGCCATGTTGAGTTAATTCAAAATTAGTAACTACTACGCACTGAGTTAGTATACATGTTAAGTGATTATCCTGAGTAGATACACATGCTGAGTAATCACCCTATGCTGAGTAGATACACATGTTGAAGTGATTATCCCATGCTAAGTTACTAAGAGAAGAACTTCATCTACATAGAACTAGGTACTCAGTATCACAAATGTTTCGAATTCTAGCAAAGCTGAGTTAAAACCCACTTGCACCATTAAACGCTAACACGTGTAATAAATAGCACCTAGGATAACTCAAGCAATAATGGGAAAACCCATGCGCCGAATGTGTCATAAATGACAGAATCTCTGTCGATTGAACGTCCCAAGGTGAAACGGCTAGTTCAACGAATAGGATCAATTTCAATCTCTTTAAATAGTGGAAGATTTCCCACTTAACCCTCTTTACGCTTGAATCTTTTGGCATTCAAACCCCACTCTCTCTAAAATTCAAAATTCCTAAGAATCTCTGAGAAAGAAAATGTCAAACCCTAAAAATGTCTCCGGTGGTGATTCCGGCAAACATCACTCCGATGAAAATCCCAAATCCCCTGTTCTTAACAAAAACCCTCAAGCTGACCCAGCAAGCTCCTCGAAACAACAGAAACCCAAGGCTAGAACCATGGTAAAGGTTCACAAGAAAGTCAACAATCTCGAAGTCCTAAAATGCCGGTGGTTTTCTCCCAGCTTCATCACCGCCGAGAAACCATTCTGTGAGTGGATTGAGAAAAACGATTGGGCAGGCCTTTTCTCTCTCCCCGGAACTACCTATCCTCGCCTGGTTAGGGAATTTTACTCCGGTCTGGTTATGGATGAAGACGATGCAGACTACTTGGAAACCCATGTCAAGGGCCACAAGATAACAATCACACCATCCTACTTGGCAACTCTGCTAAATCTGCCAGAAGAAGGGACTGAGTTTAGAACAACAAAGGAAAAGCTTGATCATGTTAAGGGATTCTGCAAACCCAAAAACCACAAAGGAGAGATACCCAGTACCTGTATAGGACAAAACCAGAAGATGGCACACTACATACTGACCAACTTCATCTTCCCTAAACTCAGCTCAGCCTCGTCAGCCTCCAACTTCGAGCAGTGCTTTATATGGCACATGCTGACCTACAGCCCACTCAATATGCCTGTGTTTTTGGTTGGTGCACTTCAACATGGAGGTAAGAAACTTAGACTAGGTTCTCTAATCACCAAAATCCTTGAAGATCACAAAATAGAGACAATCACTGAGACTAAGAGTTTGGGAACAGAAATAACCGCGACTCTGCTGTTTGGGTTATTATTCAACCAACCTTTAAAGGGAATTGAAGGTGCTGAGGAAGATGAGGAAGAAAATGATGCTGAACAAGAAATCGAAGATGAGCAAGAAGCAGATGATGTTGAGCCAGAAGTTGAACCTAAGAAAGGGAAGGAAGTCCCTGCTGAGTCACCAAAGGCAAAGAAGAAGAGGAAAGCACTTGAAACGTGCACAAAGGACATCTCTGCTGTCCCAAAGAAGAAGCGGGCCATGGCTAAGGGTAAGAACGTTGATACTGACCAACCTCAGGTTACACCTAGGTCAGCAGAGAAAAGAAAAGGGCAAGCTGAGCCCGAAGAAGAAAGTGATGACACCCCAGAACAACCTCTAAAGAAGAAGCGTCGAAGTTCTAGCTTGAATATTGTTGAAGCTGATCCCATTGATTGGGTTGTGCCACCCAAGTCACACTACGCTCAAGGTCTTGGAATTGACTTGGAGAAAACTCCAGTTGAGCAAATAGAAGAAGAGGAAGAACAACGATAGGATGTCAATCAGCCTGATGTTGTGGCAGAAGTTCATACTGAGTCAGATGATGTTGAGCAACATCAAGCGAAAGATACTGAACAAGAAGGAGATGATCAGCAAGAGGAGAGGCTCACACAACATGAAAGTCCAGATGATATTCAAGCTGACCCGTCTTCTCCCAAAGCTAAGTCATTCAAAAGGCTCAAGAAGAAGGCCTTTAAGGGACCAGTTATTGATCTACTCATAGATTCTCCGCCTCTGGACCCAATCACCGATCTGTCTGATATTAAGTTTGAACACTTCTCCCACACCGTAGAGTCTCCTCCTAAAGAACCGACCAAAAATCAAGCCTCTATTACTTATATTGAGGAACAAGCCAAGACTCCAGAGGATCCACAATCTGCCGAGCAAGAACTCGAAGTCACCACTACTCAAAAAGGAGATCAAACCATGAATCCACCTGCTCAATTTCCACCTCATAAAGAACACTCAGCTCCTGGTACTGAATTACCTCAAGGACCAACTGTTGATCACTCAACTCAAGCTGATAAGCAGCCAACTCCACCACCATCCAGCTCAACTTCCATACCTGCTTCTGAGTCAAATACAGCTGGTCAATTTTCCTATCTTAGTGCAACTCAATCTGGCCGTCGCATCGTAGAAACTGCTCAAACCCTTCTCCAGGAGTTCAACACTTCTGATGCTGCTGGGTCTGTTCATCCTGAGTCATCTAACATCTCATCCATCGCTCAACTTCTTAATGAAATCAAGGGGCTCAAGGATCTTATAAGTGTTATGACATCAGTTCAAACACAGCAACCCAAGCAAGACCAAATTGCGAAGCTAACCGAGCTGCTACTTCTCATGGTAAATCACATGGATTCGCTTGAAGGAAAAATCAACACTCTCTCTGTGGTCCATCCAGGATATGTCACTTCAGCTGAGTTAACCCAACACTTTGCTAAGCTGACTGCAGAGCTGACCCATCTACGGTCTATAGGAAATCATGAATCTGCCACATCTACCGAGTTGCAAGAATGCTTTGCCAAGCTGACTGCTGATCTTACTTGTACATGTGAGTTAGTTTCTTCTTCTTCTCAGTGTACAATTGAGCAACTGAGTGAAGCGGTAAGGCTACTCAATGTCAACAAAGCACAGATGGATGTTGACCCCATCACTCATGAAACCCTTCTGAGCTTCTCACAATCCATCCTTCGCTCAGTCCGCTACACAAATGCTCAAAGACAATTCTACGACTCAGCTCTGCTCAAGATGTACCATCAATCCTTTGCTCAACTCACTGCGTCCATCTCTTAGATCAGCAAATCTCATGAATGTCTCATCAGCATGCTGAGCAGCTCCTTATGGGTTCCTCGAACTGTTTAAGATGACAGTGTTCCAGTTATTGATGGCTTAAGTGAGAGTACAAGAAGGTTGAAGCGTTATTCAAACGCTCTGTCTAGTGCTGCTAGAAATGATACTTTCATTCCTCCTCCTCCCGATGATGGCAAAACGGGGGGAGAAAAGTCAAGATGGAACTCAGCACGCCGGTGGTGCATCAGGGAGTAAAGATAAAGGAAAAGGCAAGTCTCAAGCTGATCACCAAGCTCAAGTCAATCCGAAGAAAAAGAAGTAGTCTAATCCAAAGCTTAGAACCTAGCCCATACTTCACTTGTGTTTAATATTTATATTTCTTGCTGAGTAAAATTATGATAAGCATCACTTTATCCAACTTGTTTTAATATCCAACTTGTCTTAATACCAATAATGATCTGTCCAAATTGAACAAACAAATAATAATGAAACATACTCAGTATACATAAAAACAAATCAATCAAACTGAGTACTCAAGCATTTCTGAAAGCTGACCTAGACTCGTCTAAATTAGAACTTTATGCCTAGGACTGAATCTAGTCAGTACAAATATCCTTAATTTGTCTCAATTAAATCTTGGAAGGTTTAGAGGTGAATTAATAGATGCAACCCTTTCGGGGGAGCAATTTCAGAAATATGAAAAATAATTCAATCATGGGGAATTTCAAAACTGAGTTCCATAATCATGTATTTTGCCAACATCAAAAGGGGGGAGTTTGTTGAAACACCTTTCCACAAGATTTTGATTTGACAAAATCATCCATGATTAAGAGACAATTAAATTTAAGTGCTTTATTTTAATTGTACTAATCCGTTTGTTCAATGTTGAGTATAAATATAAATATAAATAGATATAAAAGTAAAACAGGACAAAGTCAGCATGAGACGATAGAACAAGCTGAGTGGAATCAAACCCATCATCAAAAGATTGAGGCTTAAAATCCAACAGAGCTAAGTGAGATAGAACTCAGCATGAGAAGCCGTCTTAACAACTGTCTTACGAAGATGAGCTAACTAAAACATAACTCAGCATAGAAGTTGCCAAAGACAATGAACAAAGCTGAGTGAATCCTCAGGACAACATGAAAGAGTTGCTTGCAAGACGATAAAGATTGCCGACCCTCTGCGCCAATAATTGAAACCTTGGAATAACGCAAAGGACACATTCCGAGATGTATGGGTCAATGGATTATTGGTAAAGGACAACTGACACAAAAAGACAAGTCTGCAAGATTATGACAAACCTAGCATCTGAAGAAATCAGAGGAAAAGGATTGGCCTGAGAATTCTGAAGCTGACCAGAGGCTGTCTCCTAAAAGAGCCGTTTTAACATTAACGGCTACATCATTTCAAAATGATCCGATTCCAGATTTTCTCCTATATAAGGACAATCAAAATCCTTGGATCATTGCTGATTGACAAAAACAAAAAGTACAAGAGAGAAAAGATACAAAAGCACTTAGATACAAAAAGAGATCTTACACTCATCTTCCATTCTTTGTGTAAATGCTAGAGTGATTACTTGTAATCTTCTAAAGTGTTCTTTATTTGAAAAGGAACAAGTGTTTATCAATTGTAACATTGAGAGCGTTGTGCTGAGTGTTTGGTTGTAAACATTCAGTGGTAGAGAAATCTAGGTGCTGGGTTGTAGCACTTAGTAGGAGTTGAGTAGACGGATAGAGGAAGGTACTCTTGCATATTCAACTGCCTTGTAATCAGTTTGTGCTCTACCTTTAAAGAGCTCAGTATTGAATTCTAAAAGCCCGGAGGACTCTGGGGACTGGACGTAGGCGGAGATGCCGAACCAGGATAAGTGATACTGAGTAATCTCTAACCCTCTCTCAATATATATATATTTGCATGTGTTGTGTGATAAGTTTACTCAGCATATAAAATTGTTTAAAGTTGACTCTAAGTAATTTCAAGTGCTGAGTTAGAAGCTGACCTCCAAGAGTGTCAATATCTAACTTACAAGTAAAACAACATTAGTCAATATCCGGCCAAAGCTGTCTTGTAACATATATGGCCAAGCTGACCAAAAGCTGAGTTGACAAACTCACCAAATAACTAAGTCAGCACATTAATTAAAACAAAAAAGTTATATTAGTTCCTAACCCCCCCTGGAACTAATCACACGGGACCAACAACATTTTTTACTGTTTCACACTTAGTATTACCTGATTGTAGAGTACTTACTTTATCTTTGGAGAGTTCAACTGACACAATCCTTTTCAGGTTGTACTTCTCTTTACAGACTTCACAGTTTCGCAATATGCGAAGCAAAATCATCCCTATTAAGTTGTATTTCTTTTCGCAGACTTCACATTCTGCAAAGCGTTTCTTTCATTATTTCCCTAAAATGACTTAATTTTTTGTGAAGGTTGAATACAAAGGCATCAAATTCAAGTATCCGTTTAGCTTGAATACAAAGACATCAATCACAGTGAAGAAAGTGAAGACTAAATCTTCTGGTTCCTTTTGCTTCTCAACTTCCTCCTAAATGTTCAAGAAGCACTCCATTGCTGGGAACTTCCTCCCAAATGTTCTGGAAGCACACTTGGGAGGAAGTGTGCTTTCAGAACATTTTGCTAATCATTCCTCCCAAATATTCTAGAAGCACACTTCCTCCATTGCTGGGGTTTAAGGTTTAGGATTTGAATTATTGTTGCAATCATGTTGTAAATTTTGATAATGTTATATTTTTTTTATATTATTTTGCGAATCATGTTGTTTACTTGTGTATATTTCCATCAAATAACAAAATATACCACTTCGCATTTACCCAAATTGCGAAGGTAAATACTTCAATACATGAATTTACTTCACAGTTTTGCAAAAACTACGAAGAAAAACCCATTATGCGAAGTAGTATTTACTTTCGCAGGCTTTGCATTTTGCGAAAATGCAAAGTAAAATCATATACGGAAAGTATTATCCTGGGAAAAACGTACAAAATAATAAAAAACGGAGTGCCAAGTTTGCAAAAAGAAAGATTTTAAAAATATATGAGTCGATAATTAAAAATATGAATCGATAATTAAAAACGGAGTGCCAAGTTCGAAACTAAGAAAGAAACGAAGAGAGAATGAAGGAAGAGTAAGAAATTTCTAAGTTGTTATATATATATGAAAGGCATTTTGAGAAAGTCACAAATAAATAGTATGGATATGTAATGACTTGGGTAATTGGTCTAAATATGTAAATGAGCATCCCATTTAACTTAGTTTTGTAATTTTCCCTTTTAAAAATAAAATAAAAGATAAAATATATGGAAGGATAAAAATACCCTTATGATCTTTAACATGTCATGTTCTTTAATATTGTTTTGCTAACAAAATCAACTATCTAATTTATTAAGAAATTATATTTGCAATCAGTCAATCAATCAAACCATAAGATTTACCGTAAAGCATATGTTTTGGAATTCTCTTATGCTAATTTAAGTATTGAAGATGAGGAAGGAGGTGACGTTATGGTGGAGGATGCAGATCTGAGTAAAGTAGATGTGGATATGCGATGATGTCTTGTTGGAAGATTTTTAACAGATAAGGCTGTGGATTTCCATGCAATGAATGATCTCCTTGATTCATTGTGGAAACCAAGGAGGATGGTCTATATTCGTTTGCTCAATTCCATCTTTTTCTTTTTCAATTTTTTCATGAGATTGACATTAGGAGAGCTATTGAGCGTGGCCCTTGGAGTTTTGATAATAAGCTTTTGATTGTTAAAAGTTTATCTGCAAATGATTTACCGCTAGAGGTTCTTTTATTCCATATAGATATATGGATCCAGACTTTCAATTTGCCTAGTGGATTCATGTGTGAGAAGGTGGCCTAAGCTATTGGCAACCACATGGGGAAGTTCATTGACTCTGATCCCAGTAATTATCAGGGAATATGGAGAGAATACATGCGTATTCAAGTTTTTATGGATGTCAAGCGGCCATTGATGAGGAGAATGAAGCTTAAAAGACCTAATGGGGATTGGTTTTTGGGTTAATTTTAAATACGAGCGCATAAAGCGTTTTTGCTTTGTTTGTGGGATGCTTGATTACACGGAGATTGGTTGTGCTAAGATCTATGAGGCTATGAATGGGGAAGTAGTGAGCCCCTATGGAATCGAAATGATTGCTCAGACCGACAGGAAACAATTAGCGAAGGGTCCTCCCTGGTTGGTTAATGATGCTGGTGGAATGAGTGGCGACGAAATCAGGCTAATGATAATGGATTCTCCGATAAGCCAATCGGTGATTCCAAAATTAGGAAATAGCAATGGTGGGGGAGTGAATTCTGGTAATCGAGGAGTAATTAGTGAGATTACTAATATGGTAGTTGACGTTGAAAGTGGAGGGAATTTTGAAAATGTTATGGAAGGTGAAAAAGGAAAGTCAGTTGATTCTGCTTCCACTGATGGAGTGGTTATTGTTGACTCTAAACGTAGAAGAATGGAGGACAATTAGGAAGGAGGGGTAGTTTTGGAAGTTTCAATGGAAAATACAGTGGGCTCAAAAAAGGGTCACATGCGGGTTCTGCTGGACAGGCCTGCCCACCATCATGAGTATCATGGATTGGAACTGTCGTGGGCTGGGCAATACACGTTCAGTTTCGGGTTCTCTTGGATCTTGTCCGGGTCAACAAACTAAGTATAATTTCTCTCTGCTTTAAAGATTGGTTGGATTCATTTTTGCGAATTTTAGTGCTATGAGTTGCTGTTTGTGGGCTATTGTTGTGTGTAATATGTGGTTGAATATAAACAATTATATTTGGAATAATTCAAGAAATTCTGCAGATGTTTGTTTTCATCTAGCGTGCATTGGATTGAAGGAGTGATATGATGATCAAATCAAAGGGGATGAATGTTTGTGTCCAGGTTGTTCCAGGTGGGGCAGGGTCTGCTCGGGGTGTGTTTCGCTGGTTACGGCCTCCTCCAGCTCGCTTTAAACTGATTGTGGATGCCTATATTATCTCGGGGCCAGGTCTATTGGGTTTAAGGCGGTGCTATAGGACTGCAACGACAAGTTTTGTGGAGCTTTTTCCAAACTTGTGCGAGGTGATTTCTTACCTTGTGTAGG
Organism: Euphorbia lathyris; assembly: GCF_963576675.1. Taxonomy (NCBI): domain Eukaryota; kingdom Viridiplantae; phylum Streptophyta; class Magnoliopsida; order Malpighiales; family Euphorbiaceae; genus Euphorbia; species Euphorbia lathyris. The sequence continues at coordinate 88,611,455 of NC_088911.1, read as the reverse complement.
GGAAACTATGAGTATTCGAGAAGCTCTAAGTTGACTCAATAGAAAGGGTATTGACGGCTGTCTTGTTGAAACCAATACAGAGATGGTGGTTTTAGATCTTAATCAATATGCCTTTAGGTCTTATTACAGTCTCGTTCTTGATGATTATAATAGGTTGATTCATTCGTTTAATGATGTTAGTATCATTAGTCGTTCTGCGAATAGTGTTGCACATGAACTTGCAAGAGCATCATATTCTATGTCAAGACTGATGATGGAATGACATACTAGTCATTCAGATTTTATTGTTGAATTTCCTTATTGAGAAAAATTTAGTTTAACATTTATTTGTGTATTTTTTTTTTAATGAAATCCGTGAATTTGATTGTAGCTAGTCTCACAATCCTTCCCTTATCATCCCACTACGTTTGGTGCACCTAGTCGTAAGACAATCATCTCTATTTACAAACAGAATCCAAGTACCAGCCACAGTCTTCCTCTTGCAAATTAAAAAATAAAATAAAATAAAATAAAAAAGCTTCCATTTCAAGCTAATTTTCTCTCTAAAGGCCTCTGTTTCCCTTATCTGGGAGAACATAAATGATGGCGGCGGCAGCAGCACCGACGGTGGCCGTGAATGGCGGAGTGAATTATGCATCCCAAGCTTATCTATTGAGCAAAGCTGTGAAGGAGACAAGGGTGTTATTAGCTGATCTATGCCGCCAGTTCTACAACCTTGGATGGGTCTCAGGGACAGGTGGTAGCATCACCATTAAGGTCCATGATGATTCCATCCCTAAGGTTAATCAGGTCATTCTCATGTCTCCTTCTGGTAAATATTTTAATTCTATTCCTAAACTTCTGCTGTTTTCTTTTATCTCTTCAGTCTTCATTTCTTGTCGTTTGATTACTGTTAAACTGTAGCACAGATAATTAATCGAAACTTTGTTTTTGTTGTTTTAATTGCTAGGTCTATGTTATTTTAGGGTGTTCGTGTTTGAAAGCTTAGTTATTTATATATATGTAAATTTTTTTATTCCTTTTTTCTTTCAACATTTTTTTTCTATGTATTGGTTCCCAAATTGCTTATCTGTATCTGTGCCAGCGCTTTCATGCTGGCTGAATTATTCTGGGTGTGAACTTTCCAAGCTCTTGGTTGATTTCTGTTTTCTACTTTGTTATTCTAAAGGAGTTAATGTACATTATGACATTAGGCATGATCTTATTTCATAAAAGGATAATTTAGCTCATTGAGTTATATTTGGATGGTTGATACTAAGATCTTGGATGGTTATTGCATTTTGTGTTTATTTATGACTGCTTGTAATTAAAAAAATTAATCTGTTATACTTATTAATTAGTGATTTTTTTTCTTTTGTTCTGCCAAAAAATTTGTCACTACAACTTACTTGGGCTCCGCATTTTCCTGTTCATTTGTTTTGTTTATCAGACAACTTATTGAAGCTAATATTTTTTTTTCTTGTGACCTTGGAATTCACAGGTGTTCAGAAGGAGAGAATGGAAGCAGAAGATATGTATGTTTTAGCCGCAAATGGGTCTATATTATCTTCACCATCTCCAAAGCCTTACCCACACAAACCTCCGAAGTGCTCTGATTGTGCTCCTCTCTTCCTGAAGGTATATGCTTCTATTTTCTCTGTTATCACTAATCAGTTAATTCTTATTGACTTGTTTGTTTGTCTACTAACTAGATCATGAAAGCTGAGTTGTCGTCACTGTGTTGAATTCTAAAGTGAGTTATTGGTGCTGAGTTGCATGTACAGTTTGTGAAATAGTTCTGCTATTAGGTTGTTTAAAATGACAAGATGCTAAAATGTTACTATTTGATTAAGCGTAGTAAAATTAGAAATTATGCTTTCTAAGCATAAATTTCTGCTGTGCATCATTTCAAAAATTCATTGGTGCAAATGCCATGAAACTGTTAACAATGAGATAGTGGTGCCTAGAGCTTGGAAGGTTCATCAAAGAACAAAGAAAAGGGGGGACAGGTGGCAGACTACTAAGATTGGTTCATATTGCATAAGAATTAGTGGGTCTTGTAGTGAATGCATTAAATAATGTGGGAGGGGGCTGTTGTAAGGAGTTTGGCATTTGTAAGATAACTGTTGGTGGACCAACTGCAGCTCGGCAGTGGTCTGATGTCCTGAAAGTGCTTTAATCTTTAGTTTTGGAAAAATATGTATGTATTATACTGTCTGCCATTGTTATATATTACCTTATTCAATGGTTTAGTCAATGGGAGCAATGTCTCACTTAGGAGTGAAGACTATTAATTGTGATAAGATGTTGTCTATTCATTCTTGCTTTTGGTTTATTTATTTTTATTTGGAATGAATTGAAACTTATTTCTTTTTCAATCAGGCATACGATATGCGTGAAGCAGGAGCTGTTATTCACAGTCACGGGATTGAATCTTGTCTTGTAACAATGATAAATCCATTATCAAATGAATTTCGAGTAAGTATCTTTATGGAATTGAAATTGGTTGTAATTTCAGTGAAGTTTTTTATAACATACTCTTAAAATTTTGTGTTTTGACACTTGACAAAAGTTTTTGTTTTTATTTTTTTTTCTTTTTCACAGTTGTGCCTTGTGATTCTTCCTTCTGTAAATTCTTCAAATCTTTTTAGTTAATATCTAATTTGACACTAAAGATAAAAATTTAATGACACATTATTCATACAACAACAACAACAACAACAACAACAAAGCCTTAGTCCCGAAATGATTCGGGGTCGGCTAACATGAAACATCATATAAAACCGTGAAATCAAGTCGTGTCAGCGACCCAAATTCTCTCCCTCCACTCTTTCCTATCCACTACCATATTTTCCTCAATCCCCAATAAACTCGTATCACTCTCGATCACCCTCCTCCAAGTTTGCTTAGGTCTTCCCCTACCCCTCACCACTACATCCCTTTGCCACTCTTCAATCCTCCTAACCGGCGCATCAAGCGCTCTTCGTCTTACATGGCCAAACCACCTTAGTCGGTTTTCCCTCATTTTATTCTCAATAGATGTAACCCCTACTTTTGTCCTAATTATTTCATTACTCAGTCGATCCTTTCTCGTATGACCACACATCCATCTCAACATACACATCTCCGCCACCGACATTATTCATAAAACAGGAAAAATTTATCTATGATGATATTTATCATAAAAATTCACATATAAAAAGTCATGGTCTTTTAGCGATTTCTTAAAGGAAGAAACAAGAAAGTACCACTTTGACACAAAAAGAACTTTGTTCATTAAGTGTTAAAGTGGACAATTTAAATCACAATGTTATTTTTTTTTAAGTTCTCCCTCATAATTTGCATTATTACTTGCCTTTTCTTTTTCAAATTGTGTTTTTTTTTTGGGTGATTTTATGTCATCAAGTGTTTGTGCATCCTCCAGCCTATAACAGAGAGAGACTGACCTACATATTCACATTTTCTAGATTTATGTCGTTGGACTAGGTGTTGACATTTTAGGTTTTCTTAAGACAGGCCTTATACAGTTAGGCGAACGATCTTGTAGCTACAATGAGTTTTCTTATGCATGTGGTAGAGTAACCATTCAAACTCTTAAAACAAGATGAAAAATGGGGGATAATAGAGACTTCAACTTTATTGTGTTAGTTAACATCTTTGATGAAATGATGCTTAATGCAGATTATCCACATACATTTATATGTTTAGACGTGATGAATTAATGAAAAGGAGATGGTTGATATCTTACATGATGAATGACAAGACGATGGTTGATATCTGCTTACAAGTAGCATCTGTATATCTGTGAAACCAATTCGGTGTTCTCCAATCTATATTGGAAAATGTTACGAGAGATTTTCTTTTTAAATAAATTCGTCCTACCTATATGTAATCATCTTTCGTAGTTTTAATATGTAATCAGTAATTCATAATCCAAATTCAACCACTGAGCTTATGATGTTAATTATGATCTTTAATCTCAAATGAGTTTGGGTCAGGTAATTATGTGAAATTAACCAATAGACTAGTTCCCTAATATATTAAACTGGTCATTTGAGAATGAGTTCTCTCCAGGAGTTTAAAGGTTATTTGAAGCATTTTGTGTATGATGTCCTTTCTGAGAAAATAAATAAAAAATCTTCTGGACTGTGATTTCATGGCGTATGTATTTCTTTCTAAAAAAACGAAAATGTTTTGCAATGGGTTGTTGGCGTGTCCTATCAACCTAGATACTGTCCACGTCATTCATTGTTATTTAATGTAAGGATTTTCTCTAATTGATTCTTTATTCTCTTGACTTTTTATAAACTTGCAGATTACTCACATGGAAATGATAAAAGGAATCAAAGGGCATGGCTATTACGATGAACTTGTTGTCCCAATAATAGAGAATACAGCCTATGAAAATGAGCTTACAGATTCTCTTGCTAAAGCAGTACGTTCATGTTGAAGTTAGTGTGTGTGCAACCAATGTGATTCGGTCATGTGACTTATTTTTCATATTTAGAACACAGTGAAACTTTGACAGTAAATAATAGATTATCTCTATGGAACAGATCTGATTAAATGAATGTTATAGAGTGGCTGCAAAATATGATCTTCTCCAAGAAATGGAAGGATTGATTCATCTCTCTATGCCACCTAATTTCATATGCTACGCAGATGGATGATTATCTTAATTTATTTTTGGACTTTTATTCACATTAGCTTATCATGATTTAGGAAAATAAATGTGATAGTGACGGTTTCCACCTATTCAGCTTTTATGCCTTTAATAATCAACAGAAAATGATCATTAAATGCTTTGTATAATATCAGTACATCATACTGGTCTAGTGGTCCAACTTGATGATATTTGCTAGGACTAGGATCTAACATGCTGGTTGAATATGTTGTTTTTCTGAGTACTCTTTGCTAAAAAGGAAGTTTCGAAGGATGAAATATATGCAGTAATTTTTGTTATTCCAAAAGAACAAATATACGGAGTTCGGCTAGATGCCCCTCCTCTTTGTATCTCTGATGCTTTGCTCTTTGATTCTTAATGGAATCCTTAATTTATTTCAAAAAAATATGGAGATGGTGCAATCATTAAAGCATGATTGTTTTGAAATGGTACAACTTCTATTGGTGACTAGCACCTGATAGGAATTCAATGTTATTGGAGGACAACCTGAACGGTTATGCATGATTATTTTGGAAATTATTTTTCTTTAACATGTCCTTTGAAATATTAACTTGTTGCATATTCACGGGAAATGATATGCTAGACTGATCAGAATGTCATTCATGTTTTTCAGATAGAAGCATACCCTAAAACAACAGCTGTGCTTGTTCGTAATCATGGCATATATGTGTGGGGAGATTCATGGATCAGTGCCAAAACTCAGGTATGTACTTGCATATTGAATGATGTATAAGAATGCAGTTCTCACGTGGACAGAATGTTTTTCTGTGCCTTCTATTAAATTTTGCTTCTTTTTTATATTTAATAATTAACACTAAGAATAATACATTGGAAAGTAAGTTTGAGAGTTTACTCTTTAGTGAAAATGCTCTTGTATAATCCTAAAATTCGATGCTTAGTGGAGGATTTATATTAATCACAAAAAGGTTACATAATACATAGTCCAGTTGATTATAGAGTCGTCTTGATAACTTTGTTCTATAACAATTTTCTTTCAGCTTGCTTGGTCAAGAGCAGAGTTAAATGATGGGCGTTAGACTGGAGGTAGCTAACTTTATGGAATGGAAGCATATTTGAATTATTAGTTGAAATGTTGAATATAATTTGGTTAGTCTAAAGGGTACTATTGCTTTGTTCAGATGCTCCCTTCCAGTTCCCATCTTTGTTTAACCACTTTCCAGGTGGTCACCTGGCAAATCTGTTTCTTTAGTGTTGAGTTGGCCATGTCCTTAACAAGTTCTATTTTGGCACTCTCAAATTTTTATTCTTGTTTTGTCTTTCTAAGGAATTTGAAGCTAAAACCCTAGGTTCAGTACTGATTGGTCTAATTCATCTCAGTTAAGCTCGAAAAAACCTTAAATCCTAATTCTTATGTTTACTCCTTTATTCTCTTTGTTCATATTTATTTTTGCTCTACTTTAATCTTTTTCTCTAGTGGTTGATATCTTGTTGCCTTTTGGAGCTTACTTGAATCCTGTCAAATCTTTCAGGCTGAATGTTATCACTATTTGTTTGATGCTGCTATCAAACTTCATCAATTGGGGTTGGACTGGTCTACTCCAAATCATGGTCCCATTAAGAATGTGAAAGGAATTTTAGGCACCAGAGGAAACATGCATTCTTCTGTGAAGGTTGGAATGACGGATTCAAAATATGAAGAGCCATCACCAGTTAGTTCTAAATAACCAGACTTGTTACTGCTAGTATTTACTGTTTTCATTTTTTATATCGTACACTGCAGGGCTTAATAGTGAGTTGAACTTTATCGTTTTCTGTTGCACAAATTCAAGAGTGTCTGAGTTTCTAATATTCAGAATTAAAATTGCCTATTTTAATTTTTAAAATAATTTGTTTGCAGCGGTGCATTGTTCTTGACATTGAAGGGACCACTACTCCCATATCATTTGTTGCTGATGTTCTATTTCCATATGCCCGTCATAATGTTGGGAGGCACTTATCTGCAACATACGAGACTGCAGAAACTCAAGACGATATAAAATTACTGCGATCTCAAGTAATATTTCTTTCTAGAAATTTTCAGATAAATCAATATCTGTTCACATCAACATACTATTTATGCTTTCTATTGCATGATACCAGGTGAATTGCATGATGCATATTAATATATCTAAATCAAGTATTGATTATACCCTTGCATTGTTTTCTGTGAACACTTGTAATTACGGTATTAAGACACTATTTTTGAGATAAATCAATATCTGTTCACATCAACATACTAGTTATGCTTTCTATTGCATGATACCAGGTGAATTGCATGATGCATATTGATATATCTAAATCTAAGAATTGATTTTACGCTTGCATTCTTTTCTGTGAACACCTATGATTACGGTATTAAGACACTATTTCTACAGATGTAGTAGTTGGAAAGTGAATTTTTTTTGAAAAGCAGAATAGAACAATTAGGATTAGCAGCGCATAATTTATTTTGTAAAATGCCATCTTTAGATTCTTGATCTTTTCAATTTTTACACTTTAAGCTCCTAATATTCTAATTTGATACATTGAGCCCTTGATCAATAATAATTGCACACAATTGAGCCACCTGGTTAACAGAATAGTTAGTTGTGAAAAGAAGCCTCGCCATCCCTCTCCGATAGACATATCAGATAGATATGAAAAGCTTCTTGCGAACTATAAAAATGTCATGTCAAATGCAACTGAAATTTGTCACATGCTTTTGACTGAGGTTGATGTTCAGAGCTAACTGTCCTGTTAACCAATATGCTTTTATAATTTATTGGAAGTTTAATGTGTCAAATTGAAAGATCAGGCACCAATATGCTTTTTTCCTTTATTTTTTTTTTTGCTCAGCTTGTTGACTTTTGTCCTATCATTAAGATTTGAAGAACTCCTTAAACATGTTATCATAAACTGTAGAAACCATTTTCCAGGTTGAAGATGATCTGGTTCAAGGTGTAGATGGCGCTGTGCCCATTCCTCCTAACGACGAAGGGAAAGAGGAGGTAATTGCAGCTTTAGTTGCAAATGTTGAAGCAATGATCACAGCAGATAGGAAGATTACTGCCCTAAAACAATTGCAAGTAAGTCTTTCAGAAACATAGGTTTGGAAACTCATCCAGCAATAGTTGCTCCTGCCATGGAATCATATTTCAAGCATTCATACAATTTATTTATGCAGGGTCATATTTGGAGAACTGGATTTGAGAATAATGAACTGGAAGGAGTAGTTTTTGATGATGTACCAGAAGCACTTGAGAAGTGGCATGCTTTGGGAATAAAGGTTATTTTTACTTTCTCTCTTTATCCTTTTTAATATCCATGTTTACCATGAATAAAGCCAAAACCACTTTCTGTTGCTCTTTACCAATTTAACTAGATTTCTTCTCAGAATTTAAGACATGTAAGAAGACAGACTAATATCAATTAATTAATTTTCATTGGCTGCTGAGGCATAAGACGTTTTCAGTGTGTCTCAGTGTCCAGTGAATGTGTGCATTGAAAAGCATGAAATGAAATCATATGGGGTGGACAACGCCAGTGTGCATTCAGAAACTGTTGGACTTTGACTCTTATTTGGCAAGTAGTAATAATTGGGTAGCATAAAGTTAGATAAAAAACCCTATAATTATTCTTGGGCTGTCAAAAGCAATCTTCTACAGTTTAGGCTTCCAAAACAATATTCAATTATATATTATTTCACTGGAGACAACAATGGTGTTATTTCTGAATTAGTTACACTTTTGTCTCTTGTTGCAGGTATACATATATTCTAGTGGTAGCAGATTGGCTCAAAGGCTCATATTTAGTAAAACAGACTATGGGGACTTGAGAAAATATTTGTCTGGATTTTTTGACACAGCAGTGGGGTAACTATATTGGACTCCAGTTCTAATATGCCTTAATTTGGTTGGGGCACACTGTTATAACTTCTATTGCTTGCAGGAACAAAAAGGAAACGCGCAGTTACGTGGAAATTTATGAATCGCTTGGAGTTGATAAGCCGTCCGAAATTTTGTTTGTGACCGATGTCCTTCAAGAAGCTGTAGCTGCAAAAGGAGCAGGTACTTACCATCATCCTCTATTTTTTCTTTGTCACTTGATGACTTCAGCAAAAGAAACTAGGGAAACATGTTGAAATATAGTTTTATTGGAACTCTATGGGATAACCATTTTGCAGAAACTTTGCAGTTCCATTTCTCATAATCATCCATAACATTGAGCATTGAATATGTGGGCTAAATTGGTTTTCATCTCCATGAGTGTCTGAACATGTCTTGCCTATCCATATTCACAAGTTTAGACAGTTAATTTAAACGTGGCAATGGATGTGTAATTTATAACAGAATTGTCGTGAAACTTCAAATTGTAAAAATAAAACACCAAAATTCTAATATGGTGTCAATAACTATCACTTCAATTAGAATTCGGGTAATACTCCAGTGATATCAACTTCCATTTTAACTAAAACACCAAAGAAATCATCGTAATCGGGGAGAATTCTGGTTGAGATGGCAGTTATTGACAATAAATTGAAGACTTTGGGGGATTTTAGCATTACATATTTTTTTTTTTTTTGATATTTCTACTAATTCACATGTTATTTGATATTTTGAAAATGATATAGGTTTGGAGGTGACAATATCTATCCGAAAAGGAAATGCCCCTCTCCCAGAGAATCATGGATTCAAGACCATTAACTCTTTCTCAGAAATCTGAATTCAGATAGATAGATAGATGTGTTGTGTATGTGTATGCCACTGCATAAGACATGATGTGACTCCTGCAACTGTATATGCATGAATAAGAATATTTTTCAGCATACATACACTGTTATTACAAACAGTGAACAACTTTAGACTTGGAGATGATGTAATGATTAATTCAATATCTTTTTGACTTTGCTGCTGAAGTATGTCCCCAGGAGATAACAAAGCTCAGACAACAATATCTCACAATATTATTTAAGAAATGGATTCTTAAAAGGTTAGGAATGGAGAAAATGTACAATTAATATCCAAATTCAATTTCTTTTCATGTACTTGGTATAATTTAGGGTTATCGGTTAAGGATTTTTGTGGCTCATGTCATAGGAAAAAAAGAAAATTAAGGAAAAGGAAAATAATTTTATCAGGTAGTCATTTTTGTTGATGACATTATCAATTGGCACAAGCAAAGTTGAATTGAATACTATTTTTATTGTGTATTTTTGGGGTAGCATATGAGATTTCTTTTTGTAATCTTATTTTTTATACAAATATGGAGTTGTAGAAGTGTTAGTGGTTGAAAACTTGTTTTGCTTTAATTTTGTGGAAGGAATAGAATAGCTTCGAATTCAATGTCAAAAGTAATAAGCAATGAATAAGTGGATTAAAAAGAGATGCAGAATTAGATAAAAAGAAGTTGGGTAATTATCCAAATTGTATAAATGAGATTCCAGTGTGCACAAAGTAAAATACTACTTAGAATGTCAAAATGGCCATTAGTGATTTTATTTCAAAGATGTGAAGCTTTTTCTCTTTCTTATATTTATTTCTAATTTTGATACCACACCAAGAGAGAGTCCATCATCAGGACAGGATTCCATTGTTGACAATTTCTTTTATCTGTTTTGTTTAATTATTGGCACTAATGCTTTTTCTTACCACTTCCATTGATATTCTTAAAGTAATTTAGAGTCATAATAATATTCTGATTTCTCTCTAGGTCCTACCACGTTTCCCATTCACCATTTTTTTAATTAACTGGATTATACCTCTCCAAAGCCTTTTTAATATCCATGGAAAGTCACTCCAACTGTGAATAATCCCCTCATTTATTTAGGGGTTAAGGTGCAAAAATGCGCTAACGTTTTGGGTCAGGAGCAATTTTAGCTCTAACGTCTAAAATGGTGCAATTTTATCCCTAATGTTTGTAGCCAATAGCAATTTTACCCTAAAATTGATAAATTGGATCAATTTCAGACACTATTATAAAATACAGTCATTTTTTTTCTTTATTTTGCACCAATTGCATATCAATTTGTTCTAAAAAAATGATATAATGTTTTTTGTAATTTAATAATAAAATTGAAGATTAATATTTATAAATTCGGTGAATTTTTTGAATTTTTTTGTCTAATCCGTAAAAAAGACAGTATATTTTTAATATTTTTTCTTATTTTTTGTTTACTGATAAAATAACACATGTGTGAAATGTAGATGGATTATTTCTCAAATTGACCCAATTTATCAATATTAGGGGTAAAATTGCTCTTGACTTCCAACATTAGGAATAAAATTGCATCATTTTAGACGTTAGGGGTAAAATTACTCTTGACCCAAAACGTTAGGGGTATTTTTGCACCTTAACCCTTTATTTAGTATAAATTATAACTACAAATAGATTTCTAAAATTTATAGCTAGCTGTATAAATAAATTAGTACATAATGATGAACATATATATCAACGATACTAAGTGAAACAAAATGAATTCTGAATGCCTACTGCTTTTTTTTTTTAAATTAAATTTGGAGATTATTGGGATTGAAGCAACAACCATACATATACATTTCTTTTTGAAAGGTTGTAATCACGAAATCATTACTTGATGGTTTGAATTAGTATGTTTCCGAAAATAGAAGATTAGGGTAGGAATAGAATTAATAGGATAGAAGAGAAACAAAAAATTAGAAAAAGGAGATAGAAATGATTTCATTAATTCATTATATACTTTTTGTGACCTCTTATAAAAAGAGAAGGTGAGAAACAGTTGGTATAGCTCTTATATCATTCAGTTGACACTACAATCCAAAACCCTAACAAACTTATAACAATTAGCTACTTTAGCTCATAGGAGCCTTGAAGGAAATAAGAAACAACCAGAAAGAAAGACAAACAGAATATAAGGAATTAATAGAAATTGATCAACAAAAGATATCAAATATCACATTTAGTGCATTTTTGTCCCCAAAAATGGGAAGAAGGCTGGAATTAAGAGAAGCCTTTCAGTAAAAGAATCTACTTCTATAATAGCCATTACAAAAAGACTTGAAGATACTCCTATCTACGGGCGGGGATAGGACCAGGCCCTTCCTGCTGCCGGAACCACTCATATTATGGAGATTATTGGGATTGAAGCAACAACCATATACTTATTTTTGAAGTGTTGTAATCACCAAATCATTACATGATGGTTTGAATTAATATGTTTGTCATGATCAGGAATTATGCTAGTAGAAGATTAGGGTAGGAATAGAATTAAAGGATAAAGAAGAATATGATAGAAGAAAGAAAATAAACCAGTTACTTTAGTTTCTGCAAGCAAGTCAAGCAGTGTCAGTCCCACGGACGAGGCAATCAATGGATAGGGTTCTCTAACAGGCATTTCAGTTACCTTGGATAGGGTACACAGAATTAGAAAAGAAGCTAGAAATGATTTTATAATTCATTATATGCCTTTCCTATAGAAGGAGAAGGTTAGAAACAATTAGTATAGCTCTGATATCATATAACTGATAATACAATCCAAAACCCTAACAAACTTGTGACAATTAGCTACTTTAATTTACAAGAGCTTTTTGGGAAATAGCTAAAACAATTAGAAAAGAAGGCGAGCAGAATATAAAGAATAGTAAAATTAATCGGTAAAAATACCAAATATCACAATTGGTTACTTAAGACTTAACCTTGGGATTAATATAATGCTTTTATTTTAAATAAAACTTGGGATTTAGTTTCTATTCACAATGTAACGATATAATCCTCGATTTAGATTTGCAGATTACGTCCACCATCAATGTTTGACTCAAGCTCTTCAATGTCTCGATTTGTGGGCTCTAAATTTGATGTCACTCTATATTAATGTCATCAAAGGTATATCAAATTATATAGTTTCATTTAAGTTAATGATTTAATTGTTACTAGAAATAGTTCCACAGATGTTAAGTATTTTTTACCTCCCTTCCCTTACATCACCTTCCATTCTATTATTTAATCTTCTCTAACTCAACATCCAAACAAACAGTACAACAGACGTCAGACTATGCTGATTTTATTGATGATGAAAGTCTATTTTTAGATTTTTTATCGTTTCCTTGGATCAAATCTTACTCGTTTAGAGCTCCCGCTAGCAATGTGTCATATAGCTTCATCTCTTGTCGAGGCAAAATATCGAGTCTTGGAAATTGTTTTTTCCGAGTATTATGGTTACGAAAGTTAATTAAGGAATTTGGTTCTCTTCTCCTATTCTTGCTACATACTTGATTCTGAAACCTTTTTTATTTCACTATTAAAGACAGATCTAGATGAGAGCGGACTCGAACACTCATTAGAAAAACTCCATTAAATCTTTATATAGTTATTCAACAAATTTCAATTGAGCACTTATAAATATTAAATCACTCCTATTTAGGAAGAGCCTTGTAGATAGGCATGTGCCAGGTGGTTGATTGCACATGGTCCCAAAAATTAGGAAGACCCATTTTTTTTTTTAATTTTCAAAATCTTTGTCTCTAATTGAATGTTAAAAATAAAAAGTTGTTATATTTGATACTTGTTTACATTTTAGCACTTTTTATTATTATTATTTGGCTATATTTACTCTTTAACTTTTGACAGTTTAAATTACCTTCTAATTTTAAATATGCCCAAATTTTTTAGATCCGTCACTGCCCTTTGCAAACATCTTCAAGATCAACTTCCATTTTGTTTGTGATTATATTATTAAACGTGAATTGCTTGCCAGTTACATTTTCTCTCGTGATCAAATCACTAATATTTTGATAAAGGTGCTAATTAAATGTTCTGTTTTTATTTTTTGGAACTACTTTTTGAAAAAAATTCGGAAAATTTGATGATTTTAGCAGAAAAAAAATTAATATCTATTACCTATTAGCGACAATAAACAATAAACATGAACAAATAAACCAAACGGGTTCTAAAGCCGATTTCAACAACGAGGATCCAAATCGAAGCTTGTGTTACGACATGCTCAACTTAAGATTTCTTGCCTACTAATTATATTTCTTAGCTTCGAAGTTTTCAATACTTGTTGTATTACACTTATGAAATAGTATATATGAGTTGGATTAATCTAATTTTATAAAAAAAATAGTGTGAAGCAGCTTCAAAATAGTGTAGATTGGAGGCTTCCCTATGCCAATCCAATCCTAGCTAATACAAGTTACATACATATATACTGTATATAAGTCAGAACTTCTTTCTCTTTATAGTTATTTAGTCTTCTCTAAGTTAGAGAAAATGTATTTTTAAATTTTTATATAGTTTATCAGAGGTTGAAGGCTCGTGAGGCACTCGCTTAAGTTAACTACTCAAACTAAGTCAGAGAAAATGTGTAAGCATTCTCTCAAAGAAAATATTACACTTTTTGATAGTCTGGTTATGATAATTTACTTGAGGATACATTTTTGTTCTTAAAGGAAAAAATTATGTCTACAGTTTTGCAGTTATATTGGAACTTGAAATCTGATACTGATAACTAACTTATCAGTATCAGATCTGAAGCTCCAAAATATTACCCTTTTTGACAGACTGGTTATGATCATTTACTTGAGGATATGCATTTTTGTTCTTAAAGAAAAAAAAATTATGTCCATAGTTTTGCAGTTATATTGGAACTTGAAATCCTTATCAGTATCAGATCTGAAGCTCCAAAATATTACCCTTTTTGACAGACTGGTTATGATCATTTACTTGGGATATGCATTTTTGTTCTTAAAGAAAAAAAAAATTATGTCTACAGTTTTGCAGTTATATTGGAACTTGAAATCTGATACTGATAACTACAGTTTTGCAGTTATATTGGAACTTGAAATCTGATACTGATAACATAATTTTTTTTCTTTAAGAACAAAAATGCATCCTCAAGTAAATGATCATAACCAGTTTGCCAAAAAGGGTAATATTTTGGAACTTGAAATCCGATACTGATAAGTTAGTTAAAAGTATCATATTTCAAGTTCCAATATAACTGTAAAACTGTAGACATAGTTTTTTTCTTTAAGAACAAAAATGCATCATCCAGTAAATGTTAAGTTTTATGGTATGCCGGGAGTATATACTCAAGAGCAATTAAAATTATTTTGCATATCTCTACCTAAAAGATGATTGGTGTAAAAAATGTATATATATATATGACATTAATTGATCTGTTAGGTATTACTTCCTGAATACCCTAACTTTTTTTCCAGGTAAATATCAAAGCTTCAAGTAATTAAGTTAATTATATAAATAAGATAAAAAACATTCTAAGATCCCTAATCGTTCAGTTTTCAACCGATTAAGCCCTTCATCTTTTATTTTTTTTTAACACATTAAGTCTCCAATTATTAAAAAAAATCAGCTTTTAACGTAAAACTTAGTTAATAGAGTGTTGTTTATTTCATATGTGTTCGCAATTTGTACTTTTTACAGTTTGAAATCAGTTTTTGGTTTATAATCTCAATATAAAGAAAATGTAAAAATTTAAAATGAGGGTATTGGATATGTTAGAGACCATATGTTATCAAACCATAGGTAAGTAAAACGTCAAAAACCAACATTTTGGATTCATCGACTGCCAAGCACTCACGCGTCTCCCTGTGGTAACATTCCATTTGCTGTTCAAAATCTTCCATGACAGGAGGAAAGACTGGCTCTGATTCCAATGTTAGAACTGTCAGAACTTAAAGTTCTGGCGTCAGATTAGAAAGAATAGAAGAAGAGAATTAGAGAGAGAAGAGATAAGAATAAGGGAAAAGAGAATTTTACAGAAGTTAGGGAAAAGGAATTTAAGCCTAAAAGAAACAATATATGTTGGTTACCCTAAAATCTAAGGACACTCCATTCAACAGTGAGAATGCAAGAATATCTTATATCAAAAGTTCATTCACCTAAAACTCCTTGAGGATTATTTAGCAAACCACAACAAAAATAAATAAACAGAAATTGGAACAAGAAAGATATTGTCTTTTAGTAGTATTTATTAGGAGTCAAAATAAGATCGACGATAACATTAATGTGGGATTGGTGGGCCATTAATTTTAATTACAACAAACATTATACCTTTTTTTCGCACCTCAATCTCAACTCAATTTTAATTCTACAATTAGAACTTCCCCTTTCATCAAATTATTCCACATTTGATTTTGTCAATACCAAATAAAAAAAAAAAACGTACATGTCGACAGTCGACCTAGCAACTTCAAATTGTAAACTTTGCAATTAATATCAATGTCTACAATTTCTTGTTTGCTAGATTTCATATGTACTAGTCAACTATACAATCATTGATTCACCACTTTTACTTTTTCTATTCTCACTTGCAAAAAAATATATCATTCTTACAATTATTAATTTCTAGCTGTTTAATTAAAATTAATTATAACCCATATTCTGATGAAGAAGGAGAAAGAAGAAAGAAGAAAGAAAAATATTATTATATATCTATACATACATACAAGAACACCCAGAAAAGAAATCAAAATTCTCGCTAAATGGTGATAATATTTCTCATTTATAATATATAAAAAAAAAATACATAGATCGATAGAAAGAACAAGAAATAGGTTTTTAGAAAAAGAAAGAAAATTATATATACTAAATATATGATGATTTGAAGGGAGGTAGAGATGAAATTGCAGAATTAAAGCAAAAGATGGATGAATCTCTACCTACCTGTGGCTGTCTTGATTTGTCCTTCAAAATGAAGAACCTGAAACTTTAGGGGAAGTAACTGGAAAAAGAGACAACAACTGAGGCTCAGAATCTCTAGGAGTAGAAATTGGAGAAGGATGCAAATAAAACCCTTTCTCAGCAATTGCTCTATCCTCCTCCGACGATGAATTTCCGAGCGACGGCGAGCTGTTATTGAAAGTGTCTTCATCATTCAATGGAGTAACAGGACTAAGTGTCAATTTGGGGAAATCAAGCAAGCTGGGAGACAATATCTCCTTCTTATTAATAATATTATTACCAAAAGTAGGCAACAAAGTGTTGATCATAAGACTAGTGTTTTTAAGGTTGCTGTTTCTCCTTTCGTAGAGCTTGAAGCTGTTCTGCTGCTGCTGTCTTTTTGGGGAATTTTTAATTGGGGGGATTGTGAAATTTCTTGAAGGATCTTGATGATGATGATGATGAGGAGGAGGAGATTTAGGTGTTGTGTCAGTAGTAGTAGAACCAGTGAGCATCTGAACAACTTGTTTGAAAGTAGAAGTATCAGCTTGAACAAAAGTAGTTGGGTATGGATTGTTGTTATTGTTATTGTTATTGTTATGATTATCAGATCTGGGTGTGTGAATTTGGACACCATTGGAATGGGGTGAGTTTAATGGAGATGGGTTTCTGCTCTCCTGAATTCTTGTTGCAGCTTCCATGAAATCAAGGAGTGAAAAACAAGGTGAAATTAAGAGAAAGTAAGAGAAATTAGGAGAAATTGGGAGAAAGTGAGAGAAAGTGGAAGAAAAGGGTAATGTTTTTTGTTTGTGGTGATGTAGTTGTGACACAAAAGCATATATATGAAATGAATCATATATCTATCTATACTATACTATATAATATACAATAATAAATTTGAAAAGAAAATAAGGAAGGAAAGAAGGGCATTGACTTGAGAGGAGAAGAGAAGGGGGCTGTTTTTTTTATTTTTATAGAGGGATGAGAAGGAGACATGTGATCAGAAGTAACCATACAAGTAAGGCAGAGCCATTCATTTCTTCTTAATAAAATACTAACATTTTTATTATTTTTCAAGCGCGTGTATTCCACTCTCCAACAAGATAGGGATTGAACAAGACCTGGACTTGCCTTCCACTTAGTACCCTAAGAATAGGAATATGAATAAATATTAGTATTTTGTTCGGTTTATCTTTGTTGCTAACTATTTCACCTTTCAATTTTTACTTCCCCTTCCATGTTTTATCAAATTACTCATTTTTCAATTTCATCTCTTTTTATGGGATGAGTCCTAAGTTTTACCCAAATACTAGAAGGAAATTTCATTGGGACAGTTTGCTGAACTTATCTAATCATATTCATGGACCCTGGATCCTTGTATGTGATTTCAACGCTATTCTGGATGAGTCTAAGAAAAGAGGTGGCGGTATGAGGAAGAAATGAGGTTACCCTATGTTCCAAGAGTTCATTGACGTTGTCAATCTTCAAGACCTCGGATTCTCTGGACCCAATTAACATGAAAACAAAGGCTCATTTGTGAAAGATTGGACATAGCCTTAGGCAATTGTGAGTGGCTGACTAAGTATCAGAGGGCTTCTATTCATCATCTTGCTTATATTAAGTCAAACCACATACCCTTGTCTTTACAGCGAACCCTGCCGAGGCTGGTAATAATGCCTCAAAGTTGTTTCATTTTCTCAAAACTTGGATGGATCATCCGGATTATGCGAAGCTTGTGGAAGGTGTATGGCAGTCATCTGAGGATTTTGTCACTAATTTAGGGTGTAGAGTGATGTCTTGAAGAGGTGGAATAATGAGGTGCATAAGGATATCTTCAAGCGAAAGAGGCACATTTTAAATCGCATATCTGGTATTCAGGCGATGATGTAATCCTTCTCCACTCCTAAGATGATCCAAACTGAGCAGCAACTTCTCCATGATCTTGAGTTGACTCTCCAACAAGAAGAGATCTTTTGGCATCAGAAGTAAAGATGTAAATGGACCCAAGCTAGGGATAGGAATACCTCTTACTTCCATAACTCCATGATTGCTAGAAGACGCCATAATACTTTTAATGGAATTAGGACTAAGTGGGACTGAGTGGTGTTTAGAGGAAAATGTGATCAGGGATACAATTGTCGCTTTCTACAAGAATTTGTTCACTGATGACAAAGCTGTATCCTCGCTTTGTGCTTATAGGAGAATGTTCCCAACTATAAGGGAAACTGACTTCTCTGTGTTGGCTAAAAACCCTTATGACTTTGAGATAAAAAAATGCTCTCTACAACATGCAGCCATGGAAGGCCCCTAGGGTAGATGGCTTCCAATCGGGCTTCTATTTGAAACACTTGAGTATTGTTGGGACCGCTGTGTGCAACATGGTTATGAATGCTTTCAACACTGGTATCTTCGACCCTGAGATTAATAAAATGCTCAAGTTTTGAGCCCCAAGAAGTCTAGGCCTAAAAATTTCAGTGATCTCAGGCCCATTAGCCTTTGTAATGTGTCTTATAAGATCATTAGAAAGGCCATCGCCAACAGAATGAAGTCCATGCCTTACTTGACTCTTCCTATCCAACCGGTTTTGTGGCAGGCTGGAATCACTGATATATAACATCATCATTGCTCAGGAATCTATTCATTCGATGCGGATTAAAAAGGGTAAATAAGGGTGGATGGCTATCAAAGTGGATCTTGAAAAATCCTATGATAGGCTCTGCTGGGATTTTATTGATGACACTTTTCGGGATGTTGGATTCCTCCCTAAGCTTATTAAATTGCTCATGTGATGCATTTCCTCTAGCTCTATTCTGATTATCTGGAATGGCTCCATGTCCAAGTCCTTTCTCCCTTCTAGAGGTATTCACCGATGATCTCCTGCTTTTTGCTAAGGCCCCGTCTGTTCAAGCTCAATTAATCAAGAGTACTCTGGAAGAGTTATGTGTTTCATCTAGACATCGTATTAGTGAAACCAAGCCCATCCTTTTTCTCTAAGCAAATGTGCCTAATTTTATGGGCAAGGAGATATTTGACATCCGCGGGTTCACCAATACCCGTGATCTGGGGAAGTACCTTGGTGTTCCCCTACTTCATGATTAGATACCAAAATATACTTATCTTTACATTTCGAGAGTATTCAGAAGAAGCTTTTGAGGCTGGGTTACTAATTCTCTCTCCTTAGCAGGACACACAACTCTAGTAAAGGCCGTTTTATCCTCTGTTCCATTCTACTTTATGCAAACTACCCATTTGCCTGTTCACAACTGCACTAAGATTGATGGGATGATCAAGAGGTTTATCTGGGGCTCTATAGGAGAAAAGAGGAAGATTAGCCTAATTAATTGGGATGAGCTGTGTAACCCCCTTAAGAATGTCGGGCTTGGCTTAAGAACCACTAGAACGATGAACAATGCTTTTTTCATGAAGTTGGGCTTTAACTTTGTTTCGCAATCTTATCTTTTATAGTTCCGTATTATGGATGGTAAATACAATGTTCACTCTATTTTTAAGTACTCGATCAACCCTTAGTGCCTCATATCCCCTCTTTGGAGAGCCCTTTTAAATATCAAAGAAGACCTCATTCTCAAAGTCAAGTGGTCGATTGAGGATGGTAGACGAGTTAGCTTCTTATCTGACCATTAACTAGGTGACCTTGATTCTCTCAAGCTCCTAGTGACGAGCCCCATTAGTGAGCACCTTATCTGGATAAAGGTGTGTGACATGCTCGATGACAGAGGTCAATAGAGGTGTGGGATCTTATTCAACATTTACTACCTCAATATTGCATTGATCAATGTTATTATATTGGAACTAGTTATGGTCCTTTTTCAGTCAAGTCTGCCTATGGTCTTATTCATGAGGAAGGTCATGTTTATATGCTTAGAGGTTGGGAGGGTATTTGGAAATGGCCTAGGCCTCAAAGAATCTGTAGCTTCATTTGGCTGGTTATGAAAGGTAAGCTCCTTACAAACCTGGAGAGAAAGAGAAGACATCTTGATATAGTAAGCCTCTACCCCATTTGCTCCTTTTATGAGGGGTCTATTATCCATATCTTGAGGGACTACCCTTCGGCTCATTCAATTTGGCTTTAAACCCTTTCTCAAAATGATTTTGGGGGTATTTATCGCCTGCAATGGGGCTAATTGGTTTTATGGCAACCTGAGTCTGGGAAATAGGTTCTCCTACAATGGATGTCATCTTATTTTTGCGATTGCCTATTGGAACTTATGGAAAAATAAAATCCTCATTGTGTTTCAATAGTCTAAGAGATATATTATGAAGATTATGTAGAACATTAAGATGATTGCTAATGAAATTATTGATAGTAATCAGGCTTTCTCGAGGGATCTGGTTGTGCATAAACCCATTAGAGAAGAGGTTTTAGTTGGGTGGAGTTCTCAATGGACCCTTTGGGTTACATTCAATACAGATGGTGCTGTTAAAGGGAGCTCTTTCTTAGCTGTGACTGGCGGCCTCATTTGCAATTGCAAAGGTGACTTGGTTTAAGGTTTTGCTAAGAATATGGGAGTCTGGTTAGTGGTTAAGGCAGAGTTATGAAGTGTTCTAGAAGGCTTGAGACTTTCTTGGTCTATGGGTTACAAAGAAGTTCTTTTAAAAGTTGATAGCAAGATATGTGTCTATCTTATTTCTCGGCACCTTATTCCCCCTAACAAGGTTGCCTTTCGAGTGGTGGCCACTGTGGAACTTATTGGTAGGGAGTGAGAGATTTCTCCTCGCCTCCACCTATAGAGAATGAAATAGAAGTACGAATTGGCTAGCCAACTATACAGCTTTTTTGCCCCATGGATTGTATATCCTCAAGAAGCCGTCTCAGAACTACTAGAGCTCGTGATGTTGCAACATTGGCACTCAGAGGCAATGCCATTAGTGTCGAGGTTTCCAATAAGTACGAATGAGGCATCAACAACTTAGAAACACAAGGAAATCTCATGTTATGGTTTTATTTTGATATTGAAATGACATTAGTGTTGCAATATCAAGTTAGTGATATTGAAATGACATACTCCATTAAATTTATTTATTTATTTTTTGTAATTTTAGAATCATGTATTGAATTTAATAATATATCAAAAATTGAATTTTTTGATATTATATGTTCTTTTTGAATTGATTTGTACATTTAAATTTGATTAATTAATCAATAATTATTACAGGTAGCAAATTGGAATATAAAAAGCAGTATATATAATAAATAATGCATAAATTATGTAGGGACGGTTTTGACCGACCTTAGAGTCAAAAGAGATATTCTAGAATCAGGTCAAGGGGCAGTTTAAACCGCTCCTACAAATCCGTCGCTAATTATTACTCTACCCCATCGGTGATGATTTTCGTTGCTAATTCGTAGCTCTGGTCCTGTTTGACGACAGACTTGGGACTGTTGGTAAAACTGCCCCTAGACTTTGTAGGGGCGGTTAGAATTGCCTCTACAAGCGAAAAAAACTGCATCTATAGGTAGTTTTTGTTGTAGTGTCTTGTAGTCGTTTTAGTCCCTTTGTGAATCTTATAAGGTTGTAGTAATTAACATTTAGGAGTTTGGAACCAACCCTAAAGAGTTTTGAACCAACACTAAACTTCTATTGAACTTCAGAAAATTTATACAGAATTACAAACATCAGTTACAACTGACTTCCATAACTTCTCCTAAACATAAGTAATAACTGAATAACTTCTCCTGAATTCAAATAATTAAATAAAACATTATCTGCTAATAAATTAACTAAGACATATTTCCAACAAAGGTTTTAGTTCTTATTGTTTTCTCGTTGTACTTGTTGTTTGTTCATCTATTGAATATAAACATTTCCATAAAAAAAATAACTGTTATATAAAAATGTTTGTTTACTTAAAAAAGGAAAAAGAAGAAATAAAAATGAATGATCCTTGAGGAAATGCAATTGTTGTAGCTAGGGTTTCATTGTACAACAACGACCAGTGACATTTTTAGGGCAAGATAAGATAAGTCACCTTATTTTAGAAAGGAAGAGTTGATGAGTTAACCTATATCTAACAAACTTATTATTGTTTTTCCTCTTTTAAATTCTGTGACATCATTCCATGACTTCCAATCAATTATTCCTTTTTTTTTTCTTTTTAAATTAAAAAGTTACTAAGTAAAGCCAAATGATAATAAAGCATTACAAGTGATATTTTTTATATTATTTATTTTATAACAAAATTATTGCTCCAATTATAACAGGACACAAACTAAGATCCCCTTATACCTGATTGCCCCAATCAATCTAATTCTGCAACTATTGTTGCAATATATTATGTATTGATGATGGATGAATATGTTCTATTCCATAAATTAATTAGTGTGGAACAATTTAAAAGCAATGGTCAGATTCTAGTTTTTTCATCACAGAAATTAGTTTTGAAAATATTGTTGGGTATATGTCCACATTATATATATTTTACTTGTGAATAAATACCAAAAAGAGAGAATCATGTTCTCATTTACTATATTGGAAATTTTTTGTGAATTCTTTTAATAATATAAGAGTACATTAGGAAGAATTTTTCTTTAGAAAAATAAGTGGGGGACAAAAACTCCATTAGAGAGGACTGCTGCTAATTAGAAAGGGATTAAATTCTTTCCACACCCAGAAATGATTATGTCTGCTTTGTGGAGTTACTAACAAACTCCATTTATATATACAAGAACCCTTTAAAAAATTTAAAATGAAAATGATTTTTTTCATTAAACCTCAAGCAAGACCCCTAAAGTTGTGACCCAGGATAGTGAGTAAATTTCAGTAAACCCTGAATTGTTGAGGAGAACAGTGAAAAGAATACTGAGGTATCTTAAAGTAATTAATTGTCTATTACTTTCCCTGATATCAAGAAAAATAATCTAAAATTAAGAAGATACACAAATGCAGATTGAATGAGAGATTATCTAGGCCATGCTATGTTTTCTTGTTAGGCAATAGTGTAATATCATGGAGTAGCAAGAAACAAACATGCGTTGCCCTATCCACAATAGAAGTAGAATATGTATCACACTCGTATGCAGTTCAGGAGGCAATATGGTTAAAAAGATTTATGAATCATTTGATACTCGTATCGTAGTCACTGTGATAGTCATTGATATTAATTTTGGTAAAGATCAAAGGTTCCATAGCAAGGCGAAACATATAGAGATTAAGTATCATTTTGTTAGAAATTTATAATATGAACTATGTGTCAACTCATGACATGGTTGCAAATTCACTTACCAAACCTATTCCAATAGGTGTTTATGTGAAACATGTTAGACCCCATGGATTATATCGGATCTAAGCATACTTATTTTCATATATTTAGAAGACATGATTATTCAATAAAGTTTGAATTTATACAATACACTAGTGAAAATGTTATTCGTTAATATTTGTTGTTAATTGTAATGCATGTCGGACTGAGAAGTAACTACCTCACATGAGTGTTTATTCTTTGTTCAATAATAGGAGCCATCTTGCTTAACTGTGAAAATGGTTTCATTAAAGTACAAGATATACATATACATGCAAAAGGTGCATATATGTAAGAGATTATGTGTAATCTAAAAGGAAAATTACAAAATAACTTGGATATTCTGTCCATATAGCAGAAAGTAAAGGAAAATGGACTAAATGGATGTTTATGCACATCTGAACCGATGTTTTCGTATGGTGTTGATGAGAGACATGCACTTCTTTCAAACGGAAAGGGAGGAACACTATAACACATAATTTCATGCCATGTGTTCTTAACGACCATGAGATGGAAAAGAAATGACAATCTCAAATTTTCCTATAGTGTGAGACTCTCTTCATACAACTGCCATTTTTTGAAATTTTATCCTCAAAACCCTTAACTTATTCTTGATAATATAATGTGGCTATCTTTTTGGAAGGACACTCTGTGAAGGCCATGACTAATTCGGCCTAGAAGGGACTGGCCAAAGAAGCAAGTTAGGTTATGATGGAAGGAATATAATAAAAGGGAAAGATTTTTATGTGTTCACATCTTCAATTTCTATTTCACCACCTAGGTAATTATGCATAAGTGGGTAATGCGTAATTATGATGATAGAAAACTGTAGAGATCAAAAGGAATAACGTGGATGTGATATGAAATCTAGAATAGAGCATACAAGTTTTCGATGCATATTAATGAGGAGGCTATATATTTCCAATGAGTATATATCACTAAAATCTTGACAGTATGCTAGTCGCACAAATTATTTATAAGCATGAATGCAATGAGGTAAGGAATGTTGTTATATTACGTGCGAGTGAGAGATGTTGGAATTGTAGTCGAATTAGAATTAGTATCCGTCCAAGACTGAATTACAGATCATTTAAGATCGAATTACGAATCAGATAAAATTTGGGGTATTTTGGTAAAAGACCAAAATATCCCATCCATGCCTAAACCTAATCCAATCTTGAGAATCAAGCATTATGGTGCAAATTAGTACATTATCATGAATTAATGAAGACCATGGAGTTGTGATTTCCATCAGTCCTTTAGTTCGTGGATTTATCGCATTTTCTCCTGAAAATGTTTGATAGGAATTGCGTGACCGATAATACAAGGTCATGATTCGATTTCTTCCGTTGTAAAACACGTGAATAATCTGCACTACAAAAGGTAATCTGATTACCCGTTTAATTTATTCTGATTTATAATAATAATAATAATAATAATAATAATGCTAGAAAACGAAATGAAATTAAAATGGAATTATCAGGGTAACTTTTAGGTTGATAACCTAGAAAAATAAGTAAGACCTAAAAAAGGCAAAATAATATAAAATAAAAGAAAGCAATAGGAAATGAAAACTAGATATATGTCAAAAATAGAAAAATTGGATAAAAGAAGAGGAGAAATAGGTAGAATGCAAAAGCTATTAAGTGATAGCACAATTCCATATTATTATTATGTGATCTCTCACCATATTATATATTCCTACATACACTGAAGATTAATTTGCGGCTTTAGATAATATTTCAATGTCACTAATTCATCATTCTTTTTTATTTGTAGGTTTTGTAATTCATTCATGCATGTAATTTTACCAACTTCTATTGTGACATTTGGTTTCTAATTATCTCCTTTTATCCTCTTTAAACCTTTCATATTTCTCTTCTTCATTTCAACCGGTATTATGGAAATCCTATATTTCAAGAATACGAGGTGAGTGAGGTATATAAAAATATACAATGTATGAACGGTTAATCAGATCAAACCGCTCAACTGAACCGGTTTACAGTTGACTTGACCAGTTCACGTAGTTCAGTACGATTTATTGAACCTATTAAAAACCAGTATCAATCGAACCGTAGACCTGATCGGTTCATGATCGAACTAGTCGAACCGACCGGTCAGATTCGGTTTTCATAACATTGCTATAAAGAAATTTTAGGTGACATTATTAAAGTATTGGTAACTGTAATACATGGTAGGCACATATAGTACATGTTTGGTTTTTTTTTTTTGTAACTTTTTTTTTTTTTAGTATTTTACTCAAAATCTGGTAGATGTAAAGTATTAAATTGAGAAATAGTTGCTAATAAATTTTGTTTTTAAATCAGTATACAAATACCTATAATAACAATAACAACAACTCAACTAAATAAATAAAAGCTCATAGCTAATTAGTTAATTAGTGAGTATCACTTTGTAATTAAAATATTTGGAGTAGAAAGAAAAGTGAAACATAAGTACAACCATTCTATCCACAAGTCTAACATATATGTATAAATAAAAGTAATATGTATAAAGAAAATATTTTTTCATGTTCGATTTTAGTGTTCTAGTTTCACAATCCTTATGAATAAAATAAAAGGAAGTTTCGACAAACCTTGGGCCAACTTGGTAATCACTAAATGTATAAATTTATCGAGGTTAAAACCCTCATAGTGCGAGCACTCTCTAAAAATCATGGCTAGATGGCTCAAATCGCTTGCGAGATGGGGATTCTAGAGGGTCAAGTTTGGGCCATATTGGTTCATCCACATCTAGAGAAAATGTCAAAAAATGGACGAAGAATCGGAACAAAATTTAAAAATAAATAATGACGAGCATGCAACCTACCCTAGAGGTATGGTACTCATTGAAGCGTGCCAGCTCTTCCGCAGTCAAACCCTGATCAAAGGAAGGACTTATAGTTGGAACCTCCATCCTCCCAGCTTCACTGATGTTTACCTTTTTGGCTTTATTCGCTCGTTTTCTCTGCTTCCTTAGCCTTTTTGGTCCCTTTGGCCTCTACTTTAGTACTTTTGACCACTTTAACCTTCCTCCTGCAACAATTTAGACTTTCTTCACACGGACCTGAGGCTCTTTTAAAGGCTCTTCTTTAGCAGCCTTCCTCTTCAAAGCTCCTGGCTTTAAAATAGCCAGAAGAAGAAAGATTATAAAAAAATTCCACCAACTATGGTCTAAACTTGCATTTGGTTACCTTTTGACAGACTGAATAAGCAACATGGATGAGAGAAGCTTAACCCGGCTAGGAGTTTCCATCGAGGAAATTGGTTGAGAAATAGGAAGACTATCTTACATTTGTTAGTCAAATCAAGGATTTCAACAGTGGACAAAGCAATTGGTGAAGGTGACACCACATTCATCGTAGTAGCAACAACAACTTGTTCCCTAGTTTCCTATACTTGTTCAAAATGTTGAAGGGCAAGGGAAACTGTCTCAGCCAAAAATGTCGATAAATGGATTTTTTCATGAGTCGACACCTTATAGGAAGGAGTATCTTTAGACACCTCGATCTTCGGGTCTCCGACAAAATCCGAACCTTTTCAATATTTGTATTGAATTTTACAACTTGCACAATTTATTTATTTATTTTTATCATTCCAACATAGGCATCAATGTTAGAAGTCATTTTTTATTTGTGAATAATGATAATTTCTGATTTAATAATACTTAGAATTTGCTGACTTGGTGTGGCCCACTAAACTTAGTCTTGATTGCCATATAGGTAATGTTAGGCACATCTCTCGTACAAGAAACAATAAATATTTAAAATATAAAGTTTGTATAATCATTTTATAAAGAGGCTGTATAAGTATAATCAAAATTAAATAATATGTTAATTGAATTGTTCTTTTTCGAGTGAGTAATCATTAATATATAAACGCCAAAGACAAGTTCCATATTTGACACTCACATCAAGTGTTTAATTTGCTTAATTAGTGGATCATTCATTAAAATAATACACTCCCACAACTTCCTTACTAAATTAGCATATACTTTGGTGTTTATAACTAATAATTGAATGTAATAGTTTATTAAATATTTTAAAAATTAAAAAATTAATTTTAAATTTATATGTTACATATTATGTAAACATTATAAATACAAATTAATTTTAGTACTAAATAAATTCTTTTACAAACATTTTTCTAGGAGTGGCAACACCAACATCTGTTCATGATAAAAACATTAATTAAATTTTTATATTTTATATTTTATATTTTTAATGTTTCATTTTCAATGGATTAACCCATTTAATGTTTCTTTAGTATGTGATGGGTTCATACTTGACCCTAATAAACATAACATGTGTGATTAAAATGAGGCTAATTGGGGTAATTAAATGTATAAAATGAAGACTAAAAGGCTTTTTGGTGTAGATCTTAAATGACAAGACGAAACAGTTATTATGCAGCTTGTTTTGCAGGAGAAAAGCTGAAAGAAACTCGTTGGACTAGCGGGTAAAAGCGAGAAAAGTTGAGGACGACAGAACAGGGAGGCGGTAGCAGGGATGGACCAAGCAATATGATGAAAATATCTGGACCTTGAGTGTTCAAGTGACCAAAATCAACAACAATTTATGAAAAACAATTTCATTTTTTCTGAAAATCTACTTTTGTAATAATCTTTTTATATTTTGTGCCTTTCCTCCTATTTAATGCGGACAAGTAGGAGGAGGAAAGGAGGTACCTTTTTGGATAATTTTGGAGAGCCAAGCTTCGTCTCTTAAAGGGGGCACTCTCTCATATTTTAAACCTAACTCCATTGATGAGGAGTTTGATAACTCGGGGAAAAATCCTTGATCGGAGCCCTTCCCTGTGAGGCGCCGTTGGGATCGGCCGGGGACACTCTGATGTCAAAGTCAGTATAGAGGAACAAGAGAGCAAACTGAATTGACAAAGGGTAAGTAAAAGTGTACCTTGATAGCCTAGGGATGTAGGCTATATATAGCTAGGAAGTCGTAACCTTCAGCAACTAGAAGGTCTCCATTAATGCTCCATTAATGGCGGTTACTGGTTACCTTTAAGCTGACGGTTACTGGTTACCTTTAACCTGGCGGTTAGCTAATTGATAGCTCATTAATGGTCTTTATGGCTGAGTCGGCGGTTAGCCGTTACTGTGATGAATCAGGTGAAAGAGGAGATTCGCCTCATAGGTTCGCCAGCGGATCTCACTGAGCTGAACCGTGGAGATCCGCCATCCGGTTCTTCTTACGGCGTTCTCAAGGTGAATATCCCTTTTGGTCCTTGGGATAATATTCTGTCAGTAAGATGAATATCCCTTTTCGTATTCTTTGATCCGTCAAGGCGTATGTACGCTCTCCTTGAGAGCTATGGCGGGTCTCCGCTACTCGCTCTCATCGGGCGTATCTCGTTATGGCGTATCTCGCCATGGTCCACGTGGCGTGGCCTAATGCTAGAGACTCCTTCCTTTTCCTCATTATTTGCATATTCTCCCCTGCATTAATTATCATTAATTCCACATTAATCATGTATAAATATCTCTTTTAGAAGGAATAATGGTTTGCCATTATTTCTATTAATTTTTCCTTATTCCTTATTCAAGAATAATTTGGGTTGTTATCAGAAGCCCCCCCTAAAGGTATAAAAAGCTCTTTAGGGCTGTCTAAATGATGTTTTATTTTTCTATCTTGGAGGAAAGTGGACCCGCCCTAGATGGGGGATCATATATGGAAATGATGCGCCTTTTGGGGCTTCCTTATGCAGGATCTTATGAACAAGATCCGCCCTATGTGGGATCATATATGGATATGATACGCTTTTAGGGGATTTTGCTTCTTCGTGGATAGGTGGCCAACCGTATCCATTGTTAGCCTCTAGGGGCTTCTTGAGAGTTATATTTCCTTTAGAAAGGAATAACCTGCCCTTTATGGGACCATTTGTTCCTACCCCATAGGATTATGATTTGCCTTTAGGGACTTATTTTCTTCAGTTCTGCCATATTGAGGAGAATGACCCGCCCTTAGGGATCAGTAAGAATGATCAGCCATTTAGGGACTTTTGTGCATTTTGTGGAGGCGAGACTTTGTTATTTCTATGATGAAGATGAGGATTCATTACTTTGATGAAAACGAGACTTCATTGTTTGGATAAAGACGAGGCTTCATTGATTGGATGAAGACGATGCTTCATTGATTGGATGAAGACGAGGCTTCATTGATTGGATGAAGACGAGGCTTCATTATTTGGAGATGAAGACGAGGCTTCATTATTTGGAGATGAAGACGAGGCTTCATTATTTGGAGATGAAGACGAGGCTTCATTATTTGGAGATGAAGACGAGGCTTCATTACTTGGAGATGAAGACGAGGCTTAATTAGTTGGATGAACCCTTTGCTTTCCAGAACTATTTTTACTAATGCATTATATCTTCTAGCAAGTAATTTTCTAGAATCTGGTTTAGGATTTCTCCGATTGTTTAGGGTAGGTGGCCAGCCGTACCCCAATGTGTGAACCTTTGTGAAGGTTAGAAGCTGTTCTATTCAATCTAGAGGAAGTAAAGCTGCCTAGGGGATCAACTTGCTACCTATCTTTGAGGTGAAGCGATCCGCCCGTAGGACTTGTGAACCCTTCTTTGGGAAGGGAGTGAGAGAGTGTAAAGTCCTTGCGTCCAAGGAATGTTTTAACTCTTTCTCGAATGGTGATCATCTAAAGATGGATCCGCCCATGAGAATGTTCTCCTATCTTTGAGGAGAAAGTTGAGGGTGTAATGATCTCATGTTTGAGACGATTTTAACCCGTTTTTGATGGTGGTCAATCCTTTTCCTGTCTTTGAGGAGAGAGTTGAGCTCATTTGAAAGCTCTTGAGGGTCTGTGCTTCTTATCTTTGTGGAAAGGGGATCCGCCTGTGATGGGATCAATTGTCCTATCTTTGAGGTAATTGATCCGCCTGTGGAACTTTTCATTCGCCAGCCACTGGGCGTATATCAGCACTAAAAGCTAGGTAAATGAATATAAGAAGTATGGCGAGAAAGAATAAATTATAAAATGTAGGATACTATAACAGTTTAATGCACATATAAGAATATGTAAAAATACTGATTTTTAGGCCCATGATTCCGCCTTTTCCGAGCAACTAGAACCGCATCCTCAATGATGCTTAACTTATGAGTAATCACATCTGGGCTTACTCCTGTGGGGATCTCATTCTCCTATGTAAATATGTTTTCAGATTCAATGAGAACTTTTTTAACATCCTCTTTGATCTCAAGTTTTAATCTTTTGGCGATCCGCACCCACTTTCCATCAGCAATAAGGAGTGTTTCTGTATCGCCCAAAGCTGTAGTGACAAGTTAATATTTCTCACCTTCGTCCTCTTTGGATTGTGGGCGGATTGATAGTGACGCCGAGTATAAGTCCCTTTAGCCACCTTTTGGTTCCCGCTAATCATTATTCCTCCTTTGCTGGTGGGAATGTACATCGCCAGACGGCGGATGGAAATTAGGGCTGCAACCTATGAGATGAATGGCCGCCCAAGAATGATGTTATAAGCTAATTGTCCATCCGTAATAAAGAACCCCAGATCACCAATCCACGCTTGATCATCATCCGCCAGCTTGCATTCCAAAGTTACCTGGCCCTTGGTTCGGATAGTGTGACCTTTGGTGATGACATTGCGAGAACTGCCCGTGTCTTTACTTGCTTTATTTTATCTCCCATCCTTGAATCGCCATTGTTACTACCAATGCATCTGCATGTGGAGAGATTACCGGACCTGTTTCTGCAAAAGGAGCAATGGAGGGATGTTTTATCCAGAGCGGATATTTTTGCTTTTTCCACGGGTGGCTGATACACTGGTCCATCTGCTATGACATTAATGACACTTTTGAATTTATTTTTGGGATCTGTCTTCTGCTTGTCATCTTGTTATTTGTTATTCTGGACAAAGCTATCTAGTTTGCCAGCTCCCAGCAAGCTTCAGTGTGGTGGCCAACCAATGTGGTGGCCAACCTGTAGTACGCTTTGGCGTTTCTTCCAACGGTTACATGCTCCCCTCCTTTGGGTTCGGGATATGTAATGTCCCTCTTATATTGAATCTTTTCTTTTATATTGTGGCAAGTTGGAAGCTTTAAACATTCTGTCCGCTTCGTACCCCAGGATCCGTGCTGTGAATGGCGAATTCATGTTAACTTGATGGCGTACCTTTCTGCATTGTTCTCTTGTCTATATAGAGCGGCATGCACTCGCCTTTCAATCTCATCATTTGTGTGTTCAATGTTGAATCATGATGGTGAAGCCGGTTCTTGATCTTGATCTCGATCATGTTGAGGTTATGCTTGGAGATATGGTTTAACGTGGATGGATGTTGTCACAACCGTGGGAGCCATTTTATCTAACTTCTGATATCTTGTCTCCGCATCCTTCAACATTTTGCTAACATAATAGATGGAGAACTGCTGACCTTCTTCTTCTTAAATAACCACGGTGCACATATCTTTATCCATGACAGATTGATACAAATGCAGGTCTCCCCTTCAGATTGGTCTGCTCATCAAGGGTGGTTCTGCTAGGAATTGTTTTATACCTTGATATGCTTGTTGACAATCTTTCTAGTATGATGATCCGCCCGTTCAACCTCTGGATCTTTCTCACCCATTGTGGGGTTTTCATTTAGGCGCTCTTTTCACCTTTTTCCTCGCATGGCTTTTATTTAGGTGCTCTTTTCACCTCTTTCCTCGCAAGGTTTTTATTTAGGCGCTCTTTTCACCTTCTTCCTCGCAAGGTTTTTATTTTATCTGGATTTGCTCTAACTCCTTTTTGGCCAATGACATAGTCAAGGAATTTTTCTAAACTGACTCTGCATATACACTTCTTTGGATTGAGCTTTATTTTTCATATCAGTGTTTGCACTGGTTGTAGTATTAGCAACTCCCTTGTACCTATGGGTTAGCACTGAAAGAACTCCAGAAGTGGGGCATACTATGTCCATTATTAAAAGATTGTGGTAAGTCATAAAAGCTATATTCACTTACCTTGGGGATCAATGGCTTGATCCATGGAACATACTTCATAGCA
This sequence comes from Euphorbia lathyris, assembly GCF_963576675.1. Classification (NCBI taxonomy): domain Eukaryota; kingdom Viridiplantae; phylum Streptophyta; class Magnoliopsida; order Malpighiales; family Euphorbiaceae; genus Euphorbia; species Euphorbia lathyris. Next base: position 88,578,869 of record NC_088911.1, on the reverse strand, counting down.
AAAGAATGTTTGCATTTGCCTTGTTGGCAAATATCATGTATGATGCAATTCTCTTTATGGAATTTTTAGTTCATCTTGGAATCAACTTAATAATTCATTCACGTTGAATTCTTAATAAATAACCATAATGAGAATGGTTTAAGAATAATGTCCTTTTGTATTTCAATGCGCATTAATATCCAAGATAGCATATTTATTTTAAACGTCATAAAAGTTATGACATTCTATATTGGGTAAGATATCTTACATAGTTGCTATTTACTTGCAATTAATATTGTGCATCCATACATTAATGTCATTCAGAGATCATTAAAGCCTCATTTGAATGAGGTGTAATTAAAGAAAGGTAAGTGATGATTTAATAATATAGTTATATATAATATTACTCTTATATCATTTCATTTGTACGAATAAAATAGAAGAGAAAGGGTAATTTTAGAAGAAAAATACATGTACCATGATTCTCCTCCAATCTTTAAGGAATTCTCATGTATATCCTAAGAATTTTGCATAAATTAATGTTCTGATCCGAAACCGACACTTGCACTATTTTGTAGTTAGCTCAGGACATGAAAGTTTTGTTTATCCAATTTGGTAATTCATCAGCCCATAATGGCCTTAATAGTTAGGGACAATTACATGATAATTACAAATAGACTCAATATTTTCAAGTCTCTTGTGTTGGTAACAGAAATTCTAACAATGTCAAATAAACAGTTTTTATATGAATAGACACATCCTTGTAAAAAAGGGAATGAAATAACTGTTTGACAAAACAATATTCAAAAATATGAATTTTTGATATTAAAAGTACTATACAGGAGAAAAGCCATATATAGATGGTGAATTGTACAAGGAAAAACCAAATATGATTTTTTTGTAATTTCTTCTAATAGTTATATGCATGTTCATCCAAAAGACCGACCAGATCTAAATCAATTGTAATTACATGAGCCCTTTTATGATATTTTAATATCAAATGACAAAATCACATTGAATGGATGATTTTTTTCTTTTGTAAATCCCAAGATTACGGGTCTTATACATGCGTTTGTACTAATTCAATGATAATATCATATTACACTTGTCATGCATAAAAATATGAGGGCATAGTAAGCATGCAAGATTTAATGAAAGATTTGTGTCTATGACTTCATCTTTCACAGTTTATTAGATTTATCATAATAACATGTAATGATATTCATAGCACTTTATAAGAGTGAGGGATGTCAATTTTCTTTAATTAAAAATGGAATAAGAAAGGGGAGGAAACTTATCTTTTTCATCATAAAATTCCAGATTCAATGTAGAAAACTCTTTCCCATCAATATATGGAGAACTGTATATTTGGATAGATTTGTTGTACTGATTGAGCCGAAGTTTGAGATTGTGATTTCTATTCCGTTGACTCCATTGTTTTGTTCTTTGTGAAACTCTATACAATCAAGATTTTGTGATCTTCTATTTGTTAGAGGTCCACGTTCACCGCACCAATTGATAACTCGGGAAAAAATCCTTGATCGGAGCCCTTCCCTGTGAGGCGCCATTGGGATCGGCCGGGGACACTCCGATGCCAAAGTCAGTATAGAGGAACAAGAGAGCAAACTGAATTGACAAAGGGTAAGTAAAAGTGTACATTGATAGCCTAGGGATGTAGGCTATATATAGCTAGGAAGTCGTAACCTTCAGCAACTAGAAGGTCTCCATTAATGCTCCATTAATGGCGGTTACTGGTTACCTTTAAGCTGGCGGTTACTGGTTACCTTTAACCTGGCAGTTAGCTAATTGATAGCTCATTAATGGTCTTTATGGCCGAGTCGGCGGTTAGCCGTTACTGTGATGAATAATGTGAAAGAGGAGATTCGCCTCATAGGTTCGCCAGTGGATCTCACTGAGCTGAACCGTGGAGATCCGCCATCCGGTTCTTCTTGCGGCATTCTCAAGGTGAATATCCCTTTTGGTCCTTGGGATAATATTCTGTCAGTAAGATGAATATCCCTTTTCGTATTCTTTGATCCGTCAAGGCGTATGTACGCTCTCCTTGAGAGCTATGACGGGTCTCCGCTACTCGCTCTCATCGGGCGTATCTCGTTATGGCGTATCTCGCCATGGTCCACGTGGCGTGGCCTAATGCTAGAGACTCCTTCCTTTTCCTCATTATTTGCATATTCTCCCCTGCATTAATTATCATTAATTCCACATTAATCATGTATAAATATCTCTTTTAGAAGGAATAATGGTTTGCCATTATTTCTATTAATTTTCCCTTATTCCTTATTCAAGAATAATTTGGGTTGTTATCAGAGTTATTGCTTATTCTGTGGCTGTTCACTCTGTACCATGAGTAAGTAGTCGATTGAATGAGCTAAGCCAGCTAAGGGCTGGAGCTATAAGTTTTCTTAGCTTATTTATGAATGAATGTGGTTTATACCTTGGGTGTTTAATGATGATTTTCATGTATGTTTCATTAACTGCTATCTAAGTGTTTATGAATGATGGGAGACTGCTTTCATTCTCACGTATCTATCATTGAACATGTAAAACCTGAAATGGAAATATAATGGTTTTATATCAAGGGTTTTCTGAAAATGAAATGCCGCTTAGTGTTTAATGCAAGAAAAAAACCACTTTTGGGGACGCTTGAATGTGTAGTAAATCTTAGAATCTCAAGAACACACGAGAGTTTACTTGAGTGAACCTAAAGCAGAGACCTTAACCACACCATATTACATTCATGAATAAATAGGCAAAAGTCATACTGCAAGCTCCCTGTTCATGCTAGGCTTAGCTTGTTCCACCTTTTTATTGTGATAAATCATTATTTTCTAAACGAACTTTTTGAAGATCTGTTACTTTTAGATTATTCTCATCAAATCATATTAAACCCATTTCCAATGAAAAGAAAGAAGTTACTGTCACTACGAACACCCTGTTCCATAAGGTTTTTCTGCTAAAGTTATTCATCAATCCCTGAGGAGAATGATACTCTACTTACTGAGATATTACTTGTACCTTGTGCACTTGCTAGAGTCTACTTTTAGGACAACAACATGTAGAAGGTAAATTAAACCCCAAACAATAAATATATATATAGAATAAATTAAAAAGATAAAATTATAATTTTGAACTAATTGTGAATGTAAGATGATAAATGAACTATGGATGAAAGTTCTGTTTTGATGAAATAGTGAATAAGAAAGTGAAATGAATATTTTAACCATTTAACGTTGTTATTTTGATGCTTGAAATTCTACAATAATTTTTTACTATATTTTAAGTAACTAACATTTACTTTAAAAAAAAAAGTAACTAACATTTAAAATAGTAATTGATGGTAGTTATTTTTATCAAAAAAAAATGATGGTAGTTATACACATATATGTGTGGAGAAAAATTAATTACCTATTATATCGGGGTTTCTATTTTTTTTTTATCTTTTGATCCACAACTCTTCTTTGCATTGCAAAGAATTAATAATAGTTAGTAATTTTTAAATAGTATATGTGCGATCACATAATTGAATACATTAAATTACTTGATTATAATAGGATTCACTTTTTTTTTTAATTAAAACTATTTATTAAGAATCAATGTTTAACAAATCAACAAGAAATGGAGGTGGACAATCCCACTCTCCCCGGACAGACTCAGAACCGACAGCTTTAGCAAGAGCATGAGCTACCGTGTTCGCTGAACGCTTAACAAAAGAAATAGAGCAAGCTACTAGTTCTTTTAAGAATATCCTACAATCTTCAATTAACACCGCCCGATAAGAGAAATCCTCCTCCAAAGACTGAATTGCCTGAACAGCTGCCAGGCAATCAGATTGAACATAAACCATCCGAAAGTTTTTCTGTTTGAGCCAGCTTAGAGCCTCACGAATTGCCATAACTTCAGATGTGAAAGCATCAAAAACCCCTTCAAATGGCCCGCTGACACCCGCAATACACTTACCACAATGGTCTCGCAAAATGAAGCCATAAGAACTGCAACATGCATCATGACAAAGCACTGCATCCACATTAAAACACAACCAGTTCAAAGGCGGAGGAACCCAATGATCAATAAAAGTACACTGCTGACAGTTTGCAATACAGGTAGTGCGAGCCGCAATCCACTCCGACCAAACCTGTCGAGCCGAATTAAGGACCTGACCCGCCGAACCCCACTTATTCTCCCAGAATACCCGATTTCTATGAGACCAAATAAACCAAACTACCACCAAAATCTCCCCAAATTTATCCATATGCATTAAACATAAAGCATCAGAGAACCATACTTCAAAGGAGGAAATTAACCTCATTCTGTCATCATTGAAAAATGCCATCCAAACCAATTGTGCAAAAGAGCATGAAATTAAGGCATGTAAAATAGATTCACCTGCTGCATTACACACCGGACAAACATCAAGAATTAGTAAGTGACGCACTACTAAACAGCTTCTGGTGGGAAGGCACGAATTGAAACAACGCCAAGCAAAGTTCTTAAGTTTTGGAGGCACACCAAGAGACCAAAGACGTTTCCAATTAGGATGAGGGTTAAGTAAACTGACCCGATTAAAAGAGCCCATCGCCAGATGATAGCCGGATCTGACAGAATACAAACCTCGTCTATCTGGTTGCCAAAGCCACGAATCAACTTCACTGTTATGCCTTCTTGGAATAGACAAAATTAAGCTACAATCCCTCTCATTAAAGATTGATCTGATACGATCCACATTCCATCTCCCCTGCTGATCCAATAAACAATTGACAAATTCATTTTGCAAATCAGCCGGAGGGATAGTGGTTGGCCTTGGGTTTTCGATATCCGGCAACCAATGATCCTCCCAAATTTTAACCTCCATTCCGCTACCAATCTTTCGCAGCAAACCTTTAAAAATTAACTCTCTTCCTGCTAGAATACTCCTCCACACATAAGAGGGATTATGCCCCACACTAGCCTGCAAAAAATTAGAAGATGAATAATAACATGCCTTAAGGACTCTTGAAACCAGAGATTCAGAATTTGTCACCAATCGCCAACTCTGTTTTGCTAATAAAGCCAAATTAAATTCATGAGTGCTTCGGAAACCCATTCCCCCTTCGACCTTCGGAATACAAAGTTTCTCCCATCTTTGCCAACACAAACCAGTAGGCGAACTACCATTTGATTTCCACCAAAATTTGTTTAGCAATTTATTAATTTCATCACAAAAATTCAAGGGTAGAAGAAAAATACTCATCAGGTAAGTTGGAATGGATTGAAGTATAACCTTGATTAAAACCTCCTTTCCAGCTCTAGATAAGAACTTCTCCTTCCAATTATTCATTCTGGACCATAGCATATCTTTCAAAAAGCCAAAGGTTTGTGACTTGCTTCTGCCAACAGAAATAGGAGCTCCCAAATAAAAGCCCATATCGAGCGCCTCCTGAACCTCCAGAGTTTGACTAACAATAGTCATGTCCTCTCTTCTAGTATTACTGCTGAAGAACAAAGAAGATTTCAGAAAATTTATACATTGTCCAGAATTCAATTCATACTTTTTTAGACAGCTTTGAACAACTGAAACTTCCAAAGCATTTGCCATGAAGAAAAGATAGCTGTCGTCAGCAAAGAACAAGTGTGAGACTCGCAGAGCAGATCTAGCTACTTTACAACCATGTAATACACCCCTTGCCTCACAATCCTTAAGAAGAATCGAAAGACCCTCAGCACAAACAAGAAAGAGAAATGGCGATAAAGGGTCGCCTTGCCTAAGCCCCCGCTTAGGCACAATTGGTCCCAACTCAGCCCCTTGAAGCAACACCTTATAACTGACAGTTGAGATACAAACCATGATCAATTTGACAAATTGTTCCTTGAACCTCAATTTTAACAACATCAGCTCCAAAAAATCCCACTCAACCCTGTCGTAAGCCTTGCTCATATCCAATTTTAGAGCCGCAAACCCCCTAAACCCCTGCTTGAGACATTTAAGTTTGTCGAGAACTTCATAGGCCACAATAATGTTATCCGAGATCAACCGGCCAGGGATAAACGCACTCTGAGTATCAGAAATAATGAAGGGGAGGATTTTTTTTAGTCTATTTGCCACAATTTTTGACACAATCTTGAATAGAACATTACACAATGCAATGGGACGTAAATCCGTAACCCGCTCAACAGCTTCTTTTTTAGGGATCAACACAATCAAAGTTTCGTTCAAAATAGATGGAAAGTGGCATTGATCAATAAATTTTGAGCACGCTTTACTTACATCACTTCCAATGATAGACCAAAATCTTTGATAGAATGCCGGATTTAATCCATCGGGTCCGGGGCTCTTATTAGGATGCATTGAAAAACAAGCCTCCTTTACTTCATCCTCAGTAACCGGCAACAGCAAATCCATATTTTGCTCCTCAGTCACAAGTTGATTAAACAGCGGAATTATATCAGAAGACCGGCGCTCCTGGCATTGAAAAATAGATGAGAAATAATCAACGATAATTTCCTCAAGACCATTACCCATCGTGCACCATGACCCCGTATCATCCTTGAGCTGATTAATACTATTCCTCTTCTTTCTGGCAGATGCATATTCATGAAAATACCTGGTGTTGGAGTCTCCATTTTGTAGCCAAAATAACTTGGCTCTTTGTTTCCAAAAATCCTCCTTTTGCTGAAGAACCTTAGCATACTGAGATGATGCCTCCTTAAATTGAGCCACCCCAAAAGGGTCAATTCTACCTTTATATCGATCTAACATCCTCCTTGCAGACTGTAGAGCCTTATGAAAATTATTCTCCAAAGATGAACTCCATTCAGATAAGGCCAGAGAACACCGCTTAACCTTAAACGAAATTGAACCACTTTCACAACCTTCCCAAGCGTGCTGAACAATTGATGCACATTGCTCCTCCCTAAGCCAGGAGTTCTCAAATCTAAACCTCTTAACCGAAGAACATGCTATCCAAACCCTAAATTTCAGGCAAAGTGCCGAATGATCAGAACAAATTGTTGCAATATTGTTCAAAGATGAACCTGAAAATAGATTGCACCAGCTAGCATTTATCAACACCCTATCCAACCTTTCTTCAATCCACTTCCGACTACCTCGACCTGATTCCCAGGTGAATGGATGACCTGACATATACAAATCCGAGAGATTACAATCAGCCACAGCAGACCGAAAACCATCAAGTAGCCAGTTAGCCTGTCTATTTCCTCCTCTCTTTTCAGAAACACGGAGAATATCATTAAAATCTCCGACACAACACCAAGGCAAAGATGAACAAGTTGACAAGAATCTAAGAAGATCCCACGATTCCCGTCGTCTATGTCATTCCAGAAATCCATAGAAACCCGTCAAACGCCATAAAGGAACATTAGGTAACTGAACCTGCACATCAATGAAATTAATATCAGAGTTCAACACAGTAACCAAATTTTTTTCCTTCTAAAGAAGGGCAATGCCCCCGCCATGCCCCACGCCTTCTACCACAAACAATCCTTCAAAACCCAGCTTCCTCCTCACTAAATCCACCTTATCCTTCTTAATCATAATCTCCATCAGAAACACAAACATGGGCTTATGGACCTGAACCAAGTCCACAGCCACTCACCCCCACTGCGCTTTATTTTTAATCCACACTTAATCGGCTTTCGAATATCCACAGCCACTTTGATTCGTAGAAAAGAGTGACGAGGACCTGAGAAATTTTTAGGATCCGAATCAAGAAACTTTCCAATTCTATTTCCCACAACTTTGCATGTTTCTTCCGTTTGGAAACCAACAGGAAGATCAAGAATCTGCACCCAAATCATTAGATTAAGCAATTCAACCTTAGAAACTTGTTCAGACTCAGATAGTTCCTGGATAATGAGGACATTTTGATTGAAAGTCCATAGGCCATCATCAAGAACCCTCTTAGCATCCAATTCATGGAAAAATTGAAAGAGATATCGACCTTCAATATCAGTGTCCGACACCGTAACGCCTTTGACTGGTTTCCAAATCGAGGCAAGAGTATTATGCATCGATTCGAAGTGAATGGCTTTAGCAATTAGAAACTGTCCGACCACCAAAAATGATCGCAAATCTGATGATTTCAGGAGTTGTTCATCTTCAAGAACCAGCCCTTCCTCTGTTTCATCCGCCAATCGCAATCGAGCGTATGCGTCCATTATACCCTTCCCTTTATCCATAATGATCAAGAATTAACACAGGAAGACCTGCGACAAAATGAAACTTCTCACACAGAGAAGACAAACGCACTCAATCAGAGAGAGAAATACCCAATTTTCTTGAAGAAATTACTCCAATTAGTCGCAGAGAATTTGATTAAATCTCATCGTGTTTGAACAGAATAGAGAACTGAGATTGATCGGTCGATTTCGAACCACGGGGAAAGATGAACGGATTGTATGACGGAATCGGAGTTAGGGTTCAAGATTTCCGATGGCCGCAAAAAAGAGAGACGTTCCGTATAACCTGAAATTAATTTGCAAGTCGAAGTCGATGCAAGCAGAAAAAGGAGAAGAGGACGGCGAGGGCTGCACTGCAAGCCGATAAATTTCAGTTGAAATTGCAAGAACAAAAAGGATGAGAGGGCGAGAAGAGAAGAGTGCCAAATTAGGATCCTTGGAAATTACTATGGGCTGCACTTTCCATTTCTTCCATTTTTCTTTTTGGCAGTTTCTGGTCTGCCTAAGAGCTTACAATAGGATTCACTTGCTTTAAAAGAAAATATACATTTTGTATGAATCAAGTTTTTGGGGCGTCATTGTCAAACTTTCATACTAACACTAGTCAAATCCAATTCTTGTTACTTTAGACATGTTCTTTTTATTTTATGGGAATAAAAAAATTGGTCTTTAATACCTCTTGTTCCTGAAATTGAACATTCTTATCGTAGGAATCAATGTACTCGAAGAAATACCAATACGGAGAATGACAAAAGAGAACAATCCATTATGGACATTCTTGCTCCCAATCAGTTGGAGATGATTTCTAGCATTGTGGAATTGATGATCATTGTGCGCAACTTCGAGATCAAATCTATCATGATCCAACTTATCCAAAACTCTAGAAAATTTGAAGGAGAGAGAAGATCTCAATGTCTATTAAATAAGTTTGTTTAACATTATTCTATCTTTAATCAAAAGTTTGTTTCTTTTTATTTAAAGGATGATGCTACATATTTGTTTGGATTCTCAATCCGGATCCATAGTAACTTAGGATGATTTATTTAAATTTTTTTAGCCAAATACTTCCCTCCCTCCAAAACAACATTATACAAAAATGAAATAAGCTCCTTGTGCCCATTTGAGAGGGAATTTCTACATGATGCGTGAGAACGATTTCGTCGTTTGTGAAAGAAATTCCCACGTCATTGGTTTTAAAAGTGGAAACAAGTTAGTATTTTTATAAATGGTTTATCTCATGTTAACTATGCTATTATTAAACCTTCTAGATGTGGGAAGATCCTTAAAAAAATTAAGCTAAAGTGTTATCGAGCATAAGGTTTTCATGTTGGCATTTTCAATAGGAATATCCTCATAGGCTCTACAAAGTTGGCATTGATAAAACTACACATGTATCTCGAAAGTGCTAGATGTCAAAATTTAGGAGTCGCCACTTGGTTTTTTTTATACCGCCAAGTAAAATAAAAGAGATTCCTTACATGAAGCAAGTGAGTTTGGGAAGTTAAGTGTGTATGGATAAAGTTAATGCCCCCTTGAAAGGAGACTTTGAGCAACCCTAAAACGTCAAGTGAATTCAATAGTCTCCTACTTAATATTTTTAGATACACTTGTTACACTTCTAGCTCGTTTGGAGTTATGACACATTAATTATGATGATTTGGCATTATAATTATGGCACATTGCAAACTTTATCTATTGGTATTTTAACAATCTGTTTTAGGCCAATTTTTATTTATTTATTTTAACCATTTGGGAAGCAAACAAAGGCAGAAAATAAATAAAAAAATTACAATCCAAAATGAAAATTAATTAAAAAAATACAAAAGTAACCATGGGCATTGTCGGGCCTTCATTTCTTACTCATGCGCTGGGATATGTCTCCAGGTATCAAAAGTCTTATTAGATTGAATAAAACATCAAAACAAAACTTTTTTACCTCCAAGAATAGGAGTAGCAAATAGTTAGCCATTGGGGGCACCAAACGTGGCTAGGGATGGGCGAGAGGGATCCTCCCCCACCATTTTGCCTTTTTCGAGTTTTAATTGCCTTTAAGCAATTCAAAACAAACATATTACTAATTTATAGAGAGATCGAAGTAAAAATACATAGAACAATGGATCTAAAACCATAAAAAAATCCAACAAAAAAGATGAAAAATAAAAATGGGGGGTTCTATTTGGTTACCAGCCAGCCACAACTGGTCACTTTACGAGCAACCATGTTTTGTTCGTTTCACCTGAAAATCATTTTTCAATGCTTTTTCTTCCAAATATGGACTTGAGTTCTAATATACACTAGTTATATCATAATCTTAGAATCTCGATATGTGGAAAATGAAATAAGAAGAGTTTTGGAAGGCTTGAAATCAATTTAAATAAGGTATAAACATAAATGATAATAGGTGAAAACAAGTGAAACGAGTGAAAAGTGACAAAATGAAGAATGTTTGGTTTTGGAACCCAATTTTTACTAGAAACTTACTTTCTATTTATAAGAGATACTCCACAAGGTGTATAAGATTTCAAATGATGTGTTTGAGACTCCCACCCACTAAAATGAAGGATTTTTAGCATAAACTCTTCATTTCACCCTTAAAGTGGCTAAAACTCTATTGTTGGAAGTTTAACTTAAAACCAATTATAGCCAAAATTGATTAAACTAGCTGAAATTTCACCGTAGATAAAAAAGAAAAATAAAGAAAATAAATATATAATGCAAATACATTAACCAATAATCTATATCATTTCCAAAAACATTTAAACCAAATTCACCTAATTTCACCCAATTTAAACCAATCTCATCAAAATTTATCGGATTTCATCTAATTTTACCTCTTCCAAAACTTACCAAAATTACAAAAAAAAAAAAAAAAAAAACAAACAGAAAAACTAAACTAAACTAAAAAAAAATGTATATTTGTAACTTATGAAATTGACTAAATAAACCAAAATCAACGTATTTCCAATTTTTGAATCATGGGAATTTTTTTCATACTAGGTTTACTAAAATACTTTTTCGGATACTTCTTTAGTGACCAACTTTTCTTACATATCTTTCTACTAACATTTTTATTCTTGTTCTCAATTGGATCAAACTTCTTCCCAGCATAACTTTTCTCAAAAAAAAAAAAAAAAAATCATTCTATTCTTCTCGTGAACATTCAATTTCTCCACCAACTATTTCTTCTGCTTTTTTATGGACCCATCACCTTTCATAATGCACTAATAGAAAAAAACATCATTAGTAATGCCGTATTTCTAATGCATTCTGACCAGTCTTATACTAAACCAATATTTGTACCAGTCATTGTGAAAGCATGTTACAAAAAGTTTGATCATGTCAAGTTGATAGTACAAATTATCCTTCTCGTAAATTATTGGCAAGTTCCCATTTTTTCCAAAGATTTTTTTTTTTGCGTTTGTAAGTTCTAGGGTTTCCATTTCAAATGTTTTGAAATTATAGAGTTCTAGCATATACAATTTTCAACGAGGATAATTTGAACGTTAATATTAATAATTCATACAGTCCGATTGTATTTGTTTTCAGTTTTGATTTGCCTTTTGAGATAATTTTTGAGATAAATTTTTTTTTTATAATTTTAGATCTTTCTTTATTCCGGTGCAAAGACTTGATTGATCTTTTGGTGAATGATTAACCTGAGCTGCCATTAAAGTATCAAGATCAAAGAGCCAAGATGACTTGTTAGATTCTATCATTCACGGAATCATCTCTTTTTTAAATAACAAAAACTAAAACCTACAAACGAAAAACACAAACAATATATATGTCATATTTATAGCAAGAAGTGAAAACCTCTTTTAGAATAGATCAATAATTATAGCAGATGTAGGCCTATTACAAAGTTATTTGTAATGCTTGCAATTGTAATGCGCTAGCCCATTACCAATAAACATGATTTTTCTCGTTATAAATGATATTTTTTTCATCAGTAGTGATATTTTTCCTCTTACCAACAATACTAAGAGATCTAGAATGATTAATTTGGTTTAGCAATTGAAGCGGAAATTTCTTCAGAATCTTTAGAAGTCAAAGATGTAAAGGTTTTTCATGTTATCAGAAATATTGAATTATATTTTCTTACTACATTTAACCATTCAAAAAATCCTACAAAAAGCATAATGAACAACGAAAAGAATATACTCGAGCGCAATACAAACAAATATCTGGTATAAAAATCACCGAAACAAAAAAAAATCAAATAAAATCACAAAAATAAATATCAAAGAAAGCGAAAAAGTAACTAACACTAAAAACAGTATCTATCCGTACTGATTCGTATTCAGGTGGATTATTGATTCTATTTTTTTTTGTCTAATTGTGTTATTAGATAATTAGAAATTCTAAATACATTAAACATATTTAATTTAGTAACTATTTAGTGGGATATTATTCTAATAAGGAAGTTAGAATACTAATTGCCTAAGATTAATATTAGTTAACAATGAAGACTTAACCTATATAAAGAGGTCTAAGTTAGATATTGTTGGAATTAATTGGATATGGATCCAATTAGGCCCGCCCGAAATGGAACGGGCCCAAACCCAATAAGAATTAGGGTTAGGTTATCTATTTATTCAGTATACATAGAAACCCTAACCAACACTAATTCTAAAAGAATAAGAAATTAGGTTTTAGAGATACAGTATCTCAAAAACACAGAAAAGAGAATTTTTCTCTCCTGCTTCCTCCTTTTGGCCGTCACTCCCTCTCTCTCTCTTTGGGATTCATCGTCACTTTAGTTCGTGAACCAATTGTCTTCCTCTCCCAATTCTATTGGCGTGGTTGAAGGCTTGACCGGTGATACTAGATCGGGTGATTGATCCGAATCCTTCCGCTGCAAATCAAGAACGGGATCCGCGCTACAAGAGGTAACCCGTAAACCCATTTAATTATTCGGATAAATTTATATGTTGTGAATATATGCTTATCCCGATATTGGTATCAGAGCCATTGGATCTAGTATTCCGTCTTTACCGGGAATCCGTTTGCGTTTGAATCTTTTTTGAAAGATTAAAGATAATTCATTGTTATTATTTTTTATGATTATACACTGGAATTGATTGATTGCGTGATTAAATTGAATTAGGGTTCGATTTAAATATTTTTTACTCTATTAAACCCGTTTTAGGTTTCTATTACCTTCTGATTTTTCGTTCCGCTCGTCAAATCGAAAAATCGACCACACCATCGAGTCCAGAGACCCCGAAAACCCTAGGTTTCATATATTTTTCGTCACCGGAATCGGCCGGAAAGGCAGCGCGTGGCCTTCACGCTCCACCTGGGGGGAGAAAACGCGTGTCTCCCCCCAGCCCGCCATGCAGCAGGCGTTGGTTGGCCAGCTGGTGCTGCGCTGGCGCCAGCTGGACCAACTAGCGCGCGTCATGTGGCAGAGGCCCCTCCACACGCGCCAGGCACGTGTGGCCTCTTCCCGTGACCAAATTTTTTCCGTTTTTATAGAAACGCGTTTCTGAATTTTTTTGATTTTTTGGGTATTTTTTCAAAAATTTTGGATGAGCAGTTTATACAATCTCTTTTAATTAGGGTATATTAAATATTTTAAATGTGTTATAAATGTTTTATAAACTCTCTTAAATGAAGATGGAGTGAGACTGAGGTCCGGGAGACAACTTAGGTCTGTCCAATACAGGAGGGTTTTCGGGGAGATGCCTGAAATGTTAAGGAGATATGTGATTCGTTCCTTTCCTCGCCCGTTCCGTGTAGGAGAAATTCCCTACATGGAAGAGATGGAAGATTTTTATGTTGGTTAAATGAACCATTTTTGTTTTTGGTATGTTTGTGGATTTAAATTTTGGAACAAATTTTTTCTTTGGGGTTTATTATTCCAGTGTTATAATTTTTGTTAGGATTTCTATTGGAATTTTTGTTTTCTAATAAAAAAAATTCAAATATGTTTGGATAATTTTTATTTATTTATGGTGTGATTATTCAAATATGTTTGGATAACTATTGGGATCCTAATTTAATTATTATTCGATTTTGATTGGATAATTTTTGGTATGTTGGATTGAAATTGATGAGCTTGTATAATTTTATGTGAGCATTTAATTGCGATTCATTAAATCAGTGATTAGTTATATTGATTTAATGATTGTCTTCGACCTTAATAGTTAAGATTAGTCAACATTTAGATCGAAATAATAAATCAAAAGTCATCTTAATTCCTTACAACAACCATATTTTTGTAATAAGTTGCAAAATCATTACTTGTGAGTAACAAAATTCTCTAAGCATTAATGTATCTAATTAGTTGGATCTAATACTAAAGTGTAAAGGGTAATTTGAGTCACTTCGGTCTCATTTTCGAATCGAAATTTAGAATGAAAATTTGATTGATTAGATATAAGTTGTCTAGAGAATTAATACGTGTATTGAACCTTTAATAACTTCTTACTAAGTCGTGCAATACCATTGTAGATCAGTCATCAATGGCAGCAGCTAGAAAGTCTATAGTTGCTGAACTCAAGAAAAACCTGAAATTAAATGGGGATAACTATGATGTTTGGTCAATAAAAATAAAGTATGTGCTTGAAGAGCAAGATGTGCTTGCTCACTTGGATACGGTTATGGCCGAACCTAAGGATGGTGCAACTGCTCAGCTTCGCCGAGATTATACGACATAGAAGAAAAAGGATTCCACTGCCCGCATCATCATGCTGAGTGCCATGGATGATGAGTTCACTAGGAAATTCTGTAAGATTGAGTCAGCCAAGGGCCTATCGGATGCCTTGAAGGAGAAATTCGGAGGTGTGTCTCTGACTAGGCTCCGCTCATTGACAATTAAGTTTGACACTTACAAGAAGAGGCCTGATCATACAATGAAAAATCATTTAAGAGAAATGTCCAACATGATCAGTGAGCTGAATGAAGCAGGTCATCAGTTGACCAATGAGCAGAAAGTGCAAGCTGTTATCCGCTCTTTGCCAAACAGTTGGGAGCACATGAAGGTGCACCTAACCCACACCAAAGCAATTCAAACCTTCGATGCTGTTTGTAGCCACCTTGAGCTAGAGGAGGATCGCCTGGCATCGATTAAGATCAATACTGAAGCCCATTATGTGGGAGCCCACTCAAGTGGGAGGCGTTCCAATCCTCCAAGGCAAAAGCGTAAGCGCTTCTATGGCCAGGGCAAAGAGCAAGCCAAAGAGCCTGTGAATACAGAAAATAGAAAGGGAAAGAGAACAAAGAACATAAATAAATCGAAGCTTTCACGTGTGAAATGTTTCAACTACCAAGAAAAAGGACACTATGCAAATGATTGCAAAGTTCCTAAGGTACACTACACTAACTGATGTGTGAGTGAAATAAATGCATCTAGCACTGTTCTCATAGCTGAACATGATCCTTTGTGGGTTGTTGATTCAGGTGCAACGGACCATGTGACGAAGGAAAGAGAGACCTTTGTCGAGTTTCGACGAATTCCAATCGGTTCAAGATGGATCTATGTGGGAGACAACTCAAGAGTTGCAGTCGAAGGGATTGGCACATGTAGATTAAGTCTACGTGGCGGTCAAACTCTCCTCCTACAAGATGTTCTCTATGCTCCGAATATTCGGAGAAACCTTATTTATGTGAATTCTTTGTTAAGAATTGGATTTGCCTTTCTTTTTGCTAATAACAGTTTGCATTTAAGTTTGGATAATGAATTCTATGGTTTAGGATATGTACTGAATGGTTTGACTATTTTGGATGTTGAATTATATGACTCCAATAATTTTTCTGTTATTACTTCTTCTTCTGTGGATAAAGATGTTAGTTTATGGCATGCTAGGTTAAATCACATTTGCCAAGATCGCATGAATCGTTTAGCCAAAGAGGGCTTACTAGGTAGTTTAAGAAAAGTTGAATTACCTCCATGCGAACCATGTCTTAAAGGAAAAATGCATAGAAAACCATTCGGTAAGGGTACTAGGGCAGAATTTCCTCTGCAATTAATTCATTCTGATGTCTGTGGTCCAATGAATGTGAGGGCTAGGAATGGGGCCTACTACTTCATCACCTTCATAGATGACTATACAAGGTATGGTCACATCTACTTGATGTCTCACAAGTCTGAAGCTTTGAGTTGTTTCAGAAAGTTTATGAACCTTGTTGAAAATCAACTAGATAAGAAGATCAAAGTTTTGAGAACTGACCGAGGTCGAGAATATCTTTCAGATGAATTCAAGCTTTATGTGATGAGAAATGGATAGAGCATCAGTTGTCTATCCCATACACTTTGCAGCAAAATGGTGTTGCCAAGAGGAGAAATAGAACTCTCCTTGATATGGTTCGATCTATGATGGCTAAAGCAAACTTGCCTATTTCCTATTAGGGAGATGCTTTGCTAACAGTTACATATGTTCTAAACCGAGTGCCCTCCAAGACTGTCACTTCCACTCCTTATGACTTGTGGACTAGTAGAAAACCCGATTTGAGTATGCTCAGACCTTGGGGTTGTACTGTTTTTGCCCATGATACCTCTAGCAGATTTGGGAAATTAGGCCCAAGAGGTAGAAAGTGTGTCTTTATAAGATACCCTGATGTATCAAAGGGATATGTCCTAGTGGGAGAAAATAGTGAAGGCCGAGTGACAGAATTTGAATCACGAGACGCCATCTTCTTAGAGAATGAGTTTCCTAAGCTAGGAGAAGTTGACACTGATCTCACTCTGTTTGAGGAAATAGATTCAAACGGACCTCTCCATTCGAGTGGGAGGAATTTTGAGGATCAAGGTAATGATACCGATCACTACCAGGAACAAGAACAAGGTCAAAGTTCGGAACCTCAAAACATTTCGAATGTGACAGATCCTTATTTAAGTGGGAGTTTGATTCCTGATTCTTGTGAGAATTTGGGACAAAGTCTAAGAGATAGGATTCCGGGTTATGATGAATACATGAGAGAAGTTTATCAAAACTCGAAACCGTGCCGTACTAAAAGGCAAAGAGTTGATAGTCGACGATTTGGTATCGAAGGCACAACTCTTTTAGTAACTCCAAATGATGACGCGAAACCTAGAAATGCTAAAGAAGCTTTCACTTCTCTGGAAAAAGACAAATGGACTAGAGCAATGCAAGAGGAACTAGATTCTATGAGATCCAACCATGTTTGGGAACTGGTTGATCTGCCAAAGGGTAGAAAAGCTGTTGGGAGCAGATGGGTTCTCAAAGTGAAGCGAAGGGCTGACAATAGTATCAAAAGGTACAAAGCTCGCCTTGTCGCTAAAGGCTATACACAACAGGAAGGAATAGACTTCGAGGAGACATTCTCACCTGTTGTAAGGTTTACATCTATTAGACTAATCTTAGCTATTGTAGCAAGTTTAGACCTAGAGCTACATCAGATGGATGTTAAGACTGCTTTTCTCAATGGAGAATTGAGTGAAGAGATCTATATGTCACAACCAGAGGGCTTCGTGGTAAAAGGCTCCGAGCATAAGGTCTGCAAATTGAAAAAGTCAATTTATGGCCTTAAACAGTCCTCTAGGCAATGGTACCTTTGTTTTCATAATCAAATGATTTTCGAATGGCTTCAAGATGCTTGAAGAGGACCATTGTGTCTACACGAAACGGTCGGGTAAAATTTTTGTCATTTTATCTCTGTATGTAGATGACATACTAATAGCAGGAAATGACATAGAATTTGTAAACCAAATCAAAGCTTGGATAAACTCAAGTTTTGAAATGAAAGATATGGGCGAAGCCGCATACATACTTAGGGTTAAGATTTCAAGGGATCGATCAAAGAAACTATTAGCACTATCTCAAGAGACTTATGTTAACAAAGTCATTGATCGTTTCGGTATGCGTGGAAGTAGGCCTGTAGATAGCCCGATGACTAAGGACATCACCCTAAGTATCAAAATGTGTCCAAAGAATCCAAACGAAAAGAAAAGGATGGAAAAAGTTCCATATGCAAGTGTCTTAGGTAGTCTAATGTACGCCATGTTGTGTACAAGACCTGATATCTGTCATGCTGTTGGGATGGTGAGTAGATATCAGTCCAACCCAGGACTAGCACATTGGGCAGCTGTGAAGAGGATACTGAGGTACCTCAAAGCAACATCAGATTATTCTCTATGCTATCAAGGTAAAGACCTAAATCTGAGAGGATACATGGATGATGATTGGGCAGGAGACTTGGACGAAAGAAAGTCCACGTCAGGCTATGTGTTCTTGCTAGGAAATGGCGCAATTTCCTGGAGTAGCAAGAAACAAACTTGTGTAGCCCTGTCCACCATGGAAGATGAATACATATCATATTCATCAGCAGTTCAAGAGGCTGTTTGGCTGAATCGGTTGCTAAACAACTTGAATATAACAAATTGTCAAACCCAAGTCATAGTTAACAGTGACAGTCAATCTGATATAGCTTTCGCTAAGGACCAGAGGTTCCACAGCAAATCAAAGCACATAGAGATTAAATATCATTTTGTCAGGGACTTAATTGCACGCAAAGAAGTTAATGTGAAGTATATATCTACCCATGACATGGTGGCAGATCCCCTCACCAAACCAATCAAGAGAGATGTTTATGTTAAACATGTTAGATCCCAAGGATTGTTTAGGATCTAAGTATACTTCTCATTCTTCATTGTTTTATTTGTAAGACATGAATTATTAATAAAGGTATTATGAATTTTCATCAATACACGAGTGCGAGTATTTAATTGTAAATATTTGCTGTTATGAACTCAAAATGCATGTTTAGACAGAATGTAGCTCACTCACATGAGTAGTTTCCCCCATTTCATCAATGTGATGATAAATGAAGGATGAGGCTGTCTTTGAGCAATTTCGAGAGGTTGTTCAATGATAGAAGCCGTCTTGCTATAGACATGGAAAAGTGTTTCCATTACGGTGCAAGATAACATGTGTTACAAATACATGAAAAAGATTAACAAGTAATCTAAAAGGGCAAGTTTGCGATAACTTATAACCTTCTGTCATAGCCAGAAGTGATCATCATAAGTGATGAACTAAAGTTAGATGTTCAGGCACATCTAGACCTATGCTTCTGTATGGTGTTAATAACATGCTCTTCTTCAGAAAAGAATTGAACACCATAACACATGACCCATACCATGTGTGCTTTAGCGACCACGAGATGGAAAAGTAGATTGATCTCGCCTTTTCCTAATGTGAGACTCACGTCATGAAGATGCGCTTCTTGACTATTGTTTATCCTTATAGACCCTAGACTTATTCTAAGAAGTTTAGTCTGATGTAGCTACCTTGGAAAGGGATACCTCGAGGTTGATGAGATAATACCAACCAAAGAGACCCTGACTAGATAAGCGAATCAAATTATAATGGACAGAATAATGTTAAGAGGGAAAGACATCCATTTGAATCATATCTAAGTGTTTCTATTCTTCACCGTCCGGACGCTTATGCATATGTGCATATTTGTGAAAAATAGATGTACTGTAGAGATCCGAAGACTACAGTGGATATGATATGGAATCTAGGATAAAAGCATACACCACCGATGATCCGTGTTCAAATCTAAGATCTATATATCTCTAACGAGTACATAGTTCCAAGTTTGTTATATGAAAATCGAGCAGCTATATGTTCTAACGAGTATATAGCACTAGAGCTCTCGATAGTATGCCGGTCGCATGAACTATTTGCAAGAGTATGATAGAGACCGAGATTGAGAAAGTTTGGAATAAGTTCCATTGCGTGCGAGTGGGAGATGTTGGAATTAATTGGATATGGATCCAATTAGGCCCTCCCGAAATGGAACGAGCCAAAACCCAATAAGAATTAGGGTTAGGTTATCTATTTATTCAGTATAAATAGAAACCCTAACCAACACTAATTCTAAGAGAATAAGGAATTAGGTTTTAGAGATACAGTATCTCAAAAACACAGAAAAGAGAATTTTTCTCTCCTGCTTCCTCCTTTTGGCCGTCGCCCCCTCTCTCTCTTTGGGATTCGTCGTCGCTTTAGTTCGTGAACCAATTGTCTTCCTTTCCCAATTCTATTGGCGTGATTGAAGGCTTGACCGGTGATACTAGATCGGGTGATTGATTTGAATCCTTCCGCTGCAAATCAAGAACGGGATCCGCGCTACAAGAGGTAACTCGTAAACCCGTTTACTTATTCGGATAAATATATATATTGTGAATATATGCTTATCCCGACAGATATAAATACACATAAGAATTAAGAGAAAAAAATTCTCTCACTCTCTCTCTAGAATCGGTGCCCATCGTTCTTCTTCTCGGATAACTTTGATGTGAGAGCATGACCGGTAATGTAAGATCGTGGTTTGAGTTCTTCCGCTACCTACTCAACATTAACATTTCAAGAGATAATCCGATAACCCATATTTGAACTCATATGATTAATTGAGTAGAAAACTTTAATTACACATTAAAATGTAAACTTTAAATATATTTTTTTTCTTGTGATGTTTCCTATAATTAAATGGGAAGTTTTTTTTTTTCCTCAAATACCATCGATATGATAGCTCATATTCGTTTTCTTTGACTTTGCTTCTCTTTTTGTACTTCTTCTCTTTTTTAATAATATTCTGGTTGATGGCTTGTGCTGGGGTGCCAATCTAGTTGGGATGTCCGGTCTGCCAACGCGTTCCAATCTTTTATTAAAAAAAAAAAGGAAATATACAAAACAAATTCGCTATGAGAAAATAGTGTGGTTGATTAAGTCAATAATGGGAGGTGGTCCTACCCTTTCCTTGAATTGCTCTACACAATGATAACATTAATCATGATGCATCAAACAAAACCTCTATACAGAAATTAATAATAATAATTAAAAAATATTATTAGAATATTCTAATCATAATAATTAAAAAAATTCTGGGCTCGAGAGAATTTAATTAATTAAAATATTCTGCAAGCATCTTTTACTCCAATTAATAGAGTTTCCAACTTTAAAGAATTAGAGTGCTAATTGGTATGATGTTGCGATTGAAATTGTTGTTGTCTAACGTGTATGAATTTCTAATTTTATGGAAATATATAATAATTCATTTTACAATTTCTTCTACAATATCCCTTTTGTTTTCACTATTAATATTCCCTTTCATTATTATATGACTATATACTGAAATGATATAACTTTTTATTGAACACAAAACTTATTCATTCATGAATTTCCATATATTAAATGTGGTATAAACTTTTAAAAAATATATATTATCATTTATTTTATAGAAAAAAGATTCTCAATTTTTTTTGAGAATCATCTTTAGTTGCGGACTTAAAGCATTATTTGATAACTGATTTATTAAAGATATTAGTGTTTTATACCGTAACATTTAATCTTTGAACTATTAAAATCAATAAAATATTAATTAATTTGAACGAAACTATTACAAATAAATGTTAATTACGAAATTGGTGTTTTGATTGTACACACTGCAACCGATAATTACAAAACAAATGAAAAAATATGTATATTCATATGTGTGAATTATTATACATTCGGACTTTATTTACCATTTATTTTGTAAATTATTATACATTTAAATTTTATTTGTCATTTATTTTATATTTTCGATTCCACATTTTAATAAGTCACTGGATAAATATTATAAATACACCAACATGTTATAGTCCGGAGCAAAATAATGGTTTAAGCCTTGATTGTTTGGATTTAACTCAGTTTAGGATTATTGAAATAAATGTGTTTAACATAACCTTATTCACACTTTGTTTTGGCTTTGACCTTAAGATTTTCTTTGTTTTCTTTAATGTGAAGTTTAATTATTTGATATGTCCATCTCAATTAAATCTTTTAATGATTTGATATTGTACAAAGGGAGATGCATTTATAATATGTGGAGAAAATTAATTTCACTCAAACTGTTCCATGCTGATGCTATCAATCTATGAGAAAAGAAATGGAAATTTAAAGAAGAGACATATTGATATATAGATGCATGTATCCATATATATATAATTGAATTTGAAGTTTGATTTGCTACCATTTAAATTAAAACCCAACTGTTTAGTGTTATATATTTATGGAATATAACTATAGTCTTGCACCAAACCCTAAATATATTGGTCTTGGTAAGAGGGGGTCTATGGTTGGCCTGAAGCGTCAAATAAAGTTCGAACATGGAATATGCTTAGGGATATCCATTGACGGGAGAATTTTCCTTTTGTATGTTTTGGTGATATTAGTGAAATTATGTAATTAAGGGAGAAGGAGGGTGGTTCTTCAGATAATTATCGTTCAATCGAAGCTTTCAGGAATTGTCTGGATGACTGTGATTTATTTGACAATCTGGAGGTTGTTTTACATAGACTAATGGTAGAAGCGGGAATCCTAGCATTCGAGAGAGACTGGATCGTATTGTTTGCCAAGTTAATTGGGAGTTGTTGTTTTCAAAAGCAATGGTTTCTGTTTTAGCAAGAGTTGTTTCGGATCATTTGTCTACTTTATTAGATAGTGATAGAGTTTGTGTCTCAAAATATCGTCTGTTCCATTTTGAAAAAACGTGGATAAAGGATTCGGGTTGTTGCAATGTCATTCAGTCAGTTTAGGATTCAAAATCAGGGGAACAGTTGAATGTTTGTGAGAAGTTGAAGCAGTGTGTGGTTTCTTTTAAACATTAGAATAAAACTTGTTTTTGGTCATATAGGGACTAAATTGAGAAATCTAACAAAATAGTTGCTTAAGGTTGAGAATGGTCCATTATTCACTTAAAAGAGGTTGAAGAGGTCACGTGGAAGCAACGTTCAAGAGTGAATTGGCTTCTAGAAGGTGACCAAAATATAAAATTATTTCATTCAAAAGCGAATTTCAGGAGGCGGGTTGAACTGTGTTAAACGATTACGAGATAGTGATAGAGTTTGGCATGATAAAAGAGGACGAGTTTGAGAATATTAATGTTTCCTATTTTTCAGAAAGATTGGCACTGAAACAATCTGATGGGTCAAAGGCGTATGGTCATGATGGTATGTTTAGCTTACTCTTTAAAACTTTTTGGGATATTGTTGGGGATCAAATAGTTGCACTTGTTTTGAATGTGCTTAATGGTGCCCTGTTTCCCTCTAGTTTAATTCATACATATGTAAACCTTATCCCGAAGTTGAAAAAATCTAGGCACTTTATAATGCTTAATTGCTTTTGAATTGTTTCATTCAATGAAGTATAGGATTAACAGTAAGAAGGGCATTTGTGCTATGAAGTTGGATATGAGTAAGACATATGATAGGGTGGAGTAGTGCTTTGTAAAAGATATGATGTCAGTTATGGATTTTTCAGGGTGTTGGATCACAATGTTTCAAAGTTGTCTTTCTTGAGTTTTCTTTTCTTTCCTTATAAATGGGGTGCCAAAAGGTTATGTTAAGCCGAGTAGGGACCTTCGTCAGAGCGATCCACTTTCACTTTATTTCTTTTTAATCTATGCGGAAGGTCTATCAGCACTCATTAGGAAATCTAAAAGTAATGGAACTTTGCATGGTATTCAGGTTAGCAACTCCGGTCCTACTATTTCACATCTTTTCTTTACAGATGATTCAATTATCTTTTTTAGATTGACCTCTACTGAGTGCTCTGTTGTTCAGGACCGTTTGCGAGGGTATGAATCTGCTTTTCGGCAACACATTAATTTTGCAGAAACTGATATCACTTTTAGTAGAGGTGCGGGCGTTGATAGTCGAAACAAGTGTGCAAAATTGTTAGTGGTGTGAGAAGTGCAGTCTTTTGCAAAATATTTGGATTTACCATTAGTTATTGTTGTTAAAAAAAAGCAATTTTTAATTTCTTAAAAGAAAGGTTAACGAAGATAATTTGTGGTTGTCAAGAGAGGTGTTTATCTCGAGGGGGTAAAGAAACTCTGATCAAAACAGTGGCTCAAGGGGTTCCCCAATATATTATGAGTTGTTTTTTGCTTTCATAAACTTTTTGTGATGAATTACAATAAGTTATGGCTAGATTCTGGTGGAGTCACGAATTTGGACAAAAACAAATCCATTAAATCAGTTGGGGAAAAATGTGTTTATCTAAGGAAGATGGAGGATTGAGTTTTAGGAATATCTATGCTTTTAACCTAGCTCTGCTCAGGTTTGGAGGTTGATTGAATTTCCTGATTCTCTTTGTTCCCAAGTTTTCAAACATAAGTATTTTCCAAGAGTGGGTGTGATGGAGGCAAGAGTGGATTTTGTAGACACGATTCACCTAAACTAAAGAAATTGCTGAAACATGATCAATTGTCGTTCATTCAATTTTTCTCTTATAATACCCAAACAACATATATCACTACCAATTTGGGTACTTGCAATCCAATATTCACTAGGTATATAACACCAAATCTAAAAACAACAACAAAACAAAATAAAAAATTATTTAAAACATGTTTCAATGGAAAAACGCAATTATACATAATGTCATACAATTGCACACAAATAATTCCATACGCTTTCACATCAAATTAATTAAAGTTGCAACAATTGGATGAAACTAATTTGAATCAATTCCAAAACACTTTCAACAAATTTCCCATTATATAATAAACTTTAACCGACTTTCATCCAATTTCACCCAAGTTTACCCAATTTCATCCGTTTACAACCAATTTAATCTCTTCCAAAACATACTAAAATTGAATAAAACACAACAAAAGAAAACAATTCCAATTTTTATAACAGAAATTAAGATTATATAACATTTAAAAGATTCATAATTTTTAAAATCCATTGAGATAGGAGGAAACTTAAACAAGAACAACATATCTCCAATTTAGAAGTCTATTGAATTTCCTTCCTAACATGTTTAATAGAAGACATCTTAATTGACTTCTTTACCAACTTCCTATTTTTGACATTTCTATTTTACTTGGTATTTTCATCTCAAAACCCTCGACCTACTCAACATCAACTTCCTATTTTTAACATTTCTATTTTACTTGGTATTTTCTTTTCTTTTTCAAACATCCAACACCATTAACAATTTTTTTCCTCTTCCCTACTTTTATAAGAGCTCTAGCACTATTAAGCTGGTCGATCATCTCAAGAATCGAAAACAATGTAGAGCGCTCCAAACCAAAATATGTTGATTCTTGGTCCGTATTCACATGAAGATTACAATCAATCTTTTCACTTCATCAACCATATAAGGAAAAATGCAAATTAAAAAAAAAACACATAAAAAGAAAAAAAAACGAACAAACAAAATATAACAAATAATTAAAATTTGAAAAATTCGAACACAATGCCAAAGAAATAGCAAAAAAATGTCAAATACTACACTAAAAGAACGCATTAAAAAAACATGCGAAAAAAAATGATAAAGAAAAGACGATATAAAAGATATAGTAAAAGCAAAATAAAGGAGAAAGTAAAAAAATGCTTATGGTTTGCCTTATTTGTAAATAGAGATTTGTGGTTTAAAAGTTTACAAATAGAGGTATGTGGTATACCTTTTCTTTACAAAACAAGGTATTTAAAATTACACTATTAACTTCTAATGACAATCGAGAGCATTTTTTAATTTTTTGAAATTACATTTTATATATTGACAAAACACGGAATCTAACATCAAATTTCAACTGTGTAAAATGAACTTAAATATCAATCTAGTTTATAAACTATCAAATTGGTAAAAAAAACGTAAAATGTCCACCACATGGTGTATTGTTTCGATTTAGAGAGTTGTTTTTAGTAGATATGTAAAAATAATATATTTTTAAATAAAAATATTTTTGCTTGTAATCAGAAGACAATGTATAATTGTAATACTTTGTTTGTAAATAAAATATACCATATAACTCTATTTGCAAAATTTTAAACCACAAGATTCTGTTTGCAAATTCACAATCCATAAACATTTTTTATACTTTTCTCCAAAATAAAACTTAAAAAACGAAATGCTATAAGTTATATGTCACAAAAAGTGAACCAATTACAAAAAAAAAAAAAAATGACATTTCATATAAGTTGTTTTTATATCATTACTAGACTAATTACTTAAATTACTTAACCATACCAGTAAATTGTAGTCTTCGGCATCGCAGTAGTCAATTAAAACCTTTTTAAGTTATGATATATGAATATTCTAAATATTTTGTCTTTTATAAGTTGATGAAATAAATTTTCCGTTGTGCAAACATAGAAAACTTGAGACTAGGTTGAGGGAGTCAATCATTTGTAGATTGAAAGGGGCACTCATTCCCTTGCGGGAAAATGACAAGTGACAAGATTGGAATGGATTTCTAGAGCCCATGTTGAAATAAAAATTTATGAATTTAAAAGAAAAACCAAAATATAAGTGTTTTCAGATTTGTACAGAATGACCGGTTGGATCATAGAAAATCAGCGTTAATTTATGACCCGAGGTCTAATTGAGGAGTTCTTATATTAAGTATCTGGTAGATGATTTCCAATTCGCATTTGGACACGTATATTATGACCCCACGTAATAATTAAAATAATGAATCATCTTATAATATGTGTAGGTCCATGTTACACGTATCAAAATATATATGAAAGATCTTTTATTTGACATGGAGAACCGGATGTTTTTAATAATTTGTCCTAACCAAGAAACAGGGTAATCTCAGTTTTTTTTTTAATTTTAATTTAATTTATTATTTATGTTGAATTATATTTTAATTTTGTATTGGATTAAAATGTTAAGGAAAACAAAGTCATTAAATTCCATAGTGCGGATGCACGGTGATATTAGTCAAACTTTGCTGCGCACAAGTTATCAAACAACACAATAGACAATAGTTTGGGTTTGGCAGCCTCACTCTCATCAACATACTTCATCTAAACATATCACATCTATACAATTCCTTTTTTTTTTTTTAATATACATATCAAAAAAGGCATTTAGGGATGTTTAATTTAATAGTTTAGTTGTTTTCCTAAATACATGCAGACAAGTGTTTTGGTTAAAATATATTTAAATTGCATGCCTAACACCTAATATTGTTTTACTATATTTTATTTTCATGAAACTACTTAATTAGATTTATATCCTAATTCTCTGGCAGAAAATTAAGTTTAATCCCACCACTCTAATGAATTAGATTCTATTTTTAATTATTTGCTAGTTATTGATATATATTTGTAAATTTCACTCAAATAAATTCATAATTTTTTTTATCAAAACTCATAAAATAAGCTATTAAAACCAAGAATGAAGGTTAAATTAAGATTAATTTGGTGGGGATGAAGATGAAAATGATTGTTTATTAGGAAGTTAATTAACAATTTAAACATTGTTTAAACTCAGTCGGTTCCTCATGGAAAGGACAAGAGCAGGCAGCAGGGTAAGGGGAGAGGGGAGGGAGGGACCACTATTGAAGATTCATGAATAGTTGCTTTCCACAGGTTATAAAATATTAATAATACTCCCCTTTTTTTTATTTATTTTGCCGCTTAAAGTCAAAAAGTTTGAATTCCACTATTCCTCCTTTTTTTCTTACCTTTTCTTTTGTCTCAAAATGGAAATTAAAACAACGGTTAAATTGATGACGAAATACTCTTTTTGAAAATAAAAAAACCATATTGAAAAGACCAAATAAATAAATGACACCTTCTTCACCTTGTTGAAGAAATACCAATAAATGGACCCTCTAATTCCTACCCAATAAATTTGTAAAGGCACCCTATCTTTATCCAAAAGGGTCAAACTATGATTTATACCAAATAACTATACATTAATAAGAGTAAATATTTTCTCCATCTTGTTTTTCAAGTTTGATTTGAGTGGTAAGAATCTGAATATCTAGGAATTTTGAATTGGGTTTTCTAATCTATGCAATAGATTTTGGTTGCAGGAATATTATGAAATTAAGAGAAGATGATTTTAAGGAGTTTTTTTTTTTTTTTTTTGTCTATAAGTTGGGTGATAAAAGTAAATGGATGAGTGATCAAAATTCTGAACCATGTAATTGGTATCATTCACATACAATAAGATCAAATGAAGAACATATTCTCTGAATACAATTTACAAGAATCAAACTTCCAACATATATGTAGTTGTAGACAATATTTGGGTAATGATTTAACTTCACAACTTTAATCAGTATAAGGAACAATAACCAATAGTATAAGCTTCTTGTAAATTCTCTACATTTTAATCCGGTAGAAAAACGTTTAGGGGTAGGAAAGGTATCTCACACCCAAGTAAAGCCTCCGCACTACAAGGGATTTACGAGAGGACTTACATATTGCTCTATCTATGGAGACTCCAACAACAGCAGCGAAAATCAAACAAGGTAAGATTGCTACAAGAGTTGCTTTCATACCTCGGAGTTATAGCCACAATAAATGTGTTTCATTTAACACAAAACAAACATGTTCTGTACATACAATTGCAAGAATAAATGGGTATCAGGTAATAAAGTGGGAAGCAATAATAGAGCTTAGACATTAATGAGTAGAGAGACCTGGCCTGGTCATGTTCACAAGCAGTGAAACATTTGATGGTATCATCAAAGAGCAAGGGCAACGCTTTTAAACTCGTTCAAGCAGGTCTCAAGTATCTTTTGACGCTTCTGAAGAGATTGTCTCTCATTTTGTAACACATCAATGGCACCAGGTGCAACAAACATATCCATGAATTTCACGTCACTAACAGCAAATAACTCCAATCCCAGCTCTACAACAAGACGATCCCGGCTATATTCAAGTACAACAAAATGAAAATTTCCTCAGTCAGCTCCCTCCAAAACTAAATCATGATAAATATCATCTCATAAAATAGCAGCTTCCCGGCCTAATAATTCCTAATCCTGGTCAACACCAAGGTTTTTTAAGTGAACTTACTGTCATATGAACTATAATTTGTTACAAAATTCAAGTTGGTAAAAATTATTAGCCAAATAATTCAGAGCACCGTTACTTTAAAGATCAGCAAATGTAAAGATGGTGAATTGTTTTTATGAACTTGAATTACATAATGCAGGAATTAGTTTAAGATTAGTGTATACTTGGAAACAGATTAAAATGATCTTTCATATATGAGGAATGTCAGAGATAAGTAGATAACATATCAAAATTTTGTCAGGACTGTTTATTGTTGAATTTCAACAAATGAAAGAGTAAGCTTGTGTTGTGCACGTTTCAAGCCTAAGGGGCTTCATGTGCATGGGTGTGTCAGAGATATTATACAATAACTATTCTTGAATCTTACATATTAGTTTAAGCTTTTAGGTCATTAGTTTTTTGCTAGGAGGAAATGATTATCCAGTTTTACTTTCTGATTGTCAATAAGGTAAAGACCAAGGCTTCTGGTGCATTTGCACCATGCATGAGTTATTCAATAAATATACTTATTCTGATTCAAATTAATGTTAGATAATGAATACTCACCAAGGAGTTAAGAATCCGGAGTTTAAGGTTGACATCACACTTCGCTCAACAAGAACTTGACGTATCCGTGCAAAATGTTGTGCAGCAGATGAGCAGATTTCCAAGTAAGCTGAGCACGATCTTGAACTACTACCATTATCTCCATTCCCGAATAAAGTTCCACCACCATTTTGCAATTTTAAATTTTCTGAGTTTCTGTTATTTCCGGTCATTCTAGAAATCCGCTTTCTGGGCCCGATTTCGTTGCAATTTCCAAGCTCCTTTGCCCCGCCATATAGTACATCACAAGGTTGGTCAGGTGATGGAGTCTCAGGCACAGTCATTAAGCTTTCTTTTAGAGCTTCTTTATTTTTTGTACCTTTTCCTGGAGTAGTTTGCTGCATATTCATTTCTGGAGGTATATTTTCTTGATCTGTCATTGTTTCATCATGAGATGGTTCCCTGACATCAGATAGCTCAAAACAAAATGAACCACCGGATAATTGATTAACTTTAAGGTAAGATGTCGCACTCAAGCCCAAGCCTCCTTGAAAGTCATTCTCATAACAAACCTGAGAATATGGGCTTGTCACTGAATCAAGATGATGCCGAACTAATTGTTTGCACTGTTTAGCAAGATCCCTTATAAATCTATTATAGGCATGCCTTAAGGAAGCATGAAAACCTACGTACCCATCCATATTTCCACTTTTTTTTGCATCTGCACAATTAAAAGCAGCTATATCAATTAGGAACGGACAATTAGCTTTTATGACACAAACAAAAAGATCAAGCTTACAAGGAACTGTTGTAGTTATTACATATTGCCCTTCCACAAGAAAGGGTAAAAGTTGTCATAGCACATTCCGGAGACGTATAAGAATAAGATGTGAATTGTGAAAAGGAAAAGAACGAAACAAACAGTAGATCCGCTGCTATTGTAGGATATCAATGGACAGTCAGTGAAATACCACGCACTAACCATAGGACATTTAATCTTGGCTATTTTTATTCTAAGTTTATAGAAACCATAGGGAAATTTAGGCATCTGGTTCAACATGTGATTAAGTAATCCCTATATAATTACTCATTGCCTCATTATGTGCCTATTTTATACTGGAACTACTGTACTCAAAATATTATGCAGAAAAATATAAATATAACTACCAATCAAATCATTTTAAGAAGGCAAAAAGACTTGAGCAACTTCTTACATTCAGAATCACGGATGCGATTTCTTTCTAGAGCAAGATCAAAGAGGTGTCCCAAAACAAAGGCAAGCCGATCACAAGCAGTGTTAAGAAGAGGAGCAAGCCAGGAACGAGCAGCAGCACGAGCAATCTCTGCAGCAGCTTCTGTTACACCTCTATTCCCTCCTCGGCCAGCATGTGCAAGCAAAATATTTGCCACCTGTCTCATCAAGAAAAAAGTTTATCAGACTCCTGAATTACTTATCAAATTCCTCGGTTTGGATTACCAGGAAAAGTTAACTTTTGAAAGTGAATACCTTCTCCCTAGACACTGGGGGGCATTCAATTGAATATGCAGCACATCTGAACTCATGAATCACTCTTTCAAAAGCAGCTCCTCCATAAAGCCTAAGAGTAGCATTGGGAGGTTTTATGTTGAGAATAACACCTGGCCAATTCCCAATACCACTCTCTGACTGTTCCTCATCTGTTGTTTTCCCCCATTGCTCAGGTGCCGGATCTGCTGCTCCATCAATCAAAGCTCCCTTCACAAATAAATAAAGTCCAACAAGAATTTACGTTATGATGAAAAACATAAGCTATAGGTTTTTTTATTCAATAAGCATATAGAAAAGCAATCTGATTTTCTTTCTTCAAGTCAAGGGGTAATTTTCTTACCAATTATTAAAGAACATTATAGAGAAAATTACCTAACCTGAGATAAGTAAATTAATCATTCAAAACTTATAGTTGCATAAAGAAATGACAGCATTTTTCTAACTAACTGAAGTATTAATTGAATGAAATGTTCATACCTTTTCAACAATTAGCAACGGTTTATAACAATTTACAAGATGGTTAAACCAACAACTTACCACATGATTGCAAATAGAGGCTGTGTGCAACATTGCTGATCTGCGCAGATGAGAAACATCAGAAGTGGCCTGTATTTTTGAATCCATTCTGGCCAACTCAGTGGTAATATCACCGCAGCGCTGTTCCAGCAAAGCTAGGGTTGCAGGGGCAGCTTCTTTATACCTCTTTTGCAGTTCTGACTCTAAAAAGTCCCTCAGACTACTAAAACCAATATAGGGCCTAAACTTTTCTTCATCAAACCCTCCCTTGACACCATCACGTAAATGACGTAACACATCTGAATCCACCTGAAATATTTGCTTGCGAAACTCATCATTTGATACGGTGTTTCTATCCTTCGGTAAAGCCACAAAGAAAGGGCGAGTATTCTCTCCAAGGTACCCGCTTGCACTCAAATAACGGTCCACTTCCCATCGATCACTAAATTCCTGCAGTGCTTGAGAATCTTACAATCATAATCAAGTAGTACAGACCTACAGCAACAGTTAAACTACCAATCTGAAGCACCGAAAGAGGTTTTTTTATTCAACCATTCGATCTAAAACAACTGACTGGTCCTCAATTCTGCACTAGGACAATCAATTGTAACGAATATCAAGCCAGTTATACATAATACTTTCTATGAAAAGAATTTTGTCATTCCATTACTTACTAATACTATCATAAAGAAGGTCATAGTGACCGCGAAAATTAGGCATATCCGTGGGAGTAAATTCCAATTTACATTGCATACAAATAGGATGCCTCAGCTGATTTTTCTCATGAACTCTTTATCCTTCTTCATTAAGTAAAAAGCTAGAAAAGGAAGCACTAAGGTACCTTAAGCCGATTATCAAATTTAGAGACAACTATTATTGTCCTTCGGAAGGTCGGATCAATCTCTCGTATTGAGTCCAACCACAAAGACGAACACCATTCGACACTACTCTGTTGAAGGAACAGGAGAATTCGATGTGGAGGACTTGCCAAGGATTTCACCATAGAAAGAATTTCATCAGGTGTATTCTCTGGTTCTCCCTTCTTCGCCTGCAAGGATATTTTCAAACCATCAAGACTAATGAACCTCCAAAAAATTTAAAAGGTACTGCATACTTTCTCTACCCAAATACCAACTCGCCTTAAGAACAAAGCCCGGGGTATCAATAATGGTGAGATTAGGACAATGTGCATATTCAGCTCTCATCACAATTGGCTTTGAGGAAACTGCAGCTTTACTCCTTTTCAATAGTGTATCTGTTCGCGATTTTATAATATCTGCAATTGTTGAGGCTGACACAACAGTACTCCCATACTCGTCGGAATCCTCTTCCTGTTTTGATTGTCAATTTCAGAATCTTGTAAAGCTAGAAAATGAATAAATCAAGTAACAAACTAACAAGATACATCAGTCTAAGCAAAGTGCCCTAAACATTCATCATAGGCAACTTATGCAGCCATCAATATACAAAACACAGATCCTTTTTTCCCCTTCTGTATAGCTTTTAGTCTAAAATGCAAAACATAACCCAGAAAAACTAGAAGTCACCACTGATAATACGAACTCTTATTGCAGATACTTGACAGAAATTATTTCGGGAACGGAGACAGTAGAACCCAATATCTAAGGATAACAATAAAACTCTGAATTTAGTTGTTTTATTCTTTTCACTAAAATGGATAATTAGTTTTATGTCACATTAAAAATGACAATTT
Source organism: Euphorbia lathyris (assembly GCF_963576675.1). Lineage (NCBI taxonomy): Eukaryota > Viridiplantae > Streptophyta > Magnoliopsida > Malpighiales > Euphorbiaceae > Euphorbia > Euphorbia lathyris. The sequence goes on along the minus strand of NC_088911.1, from coordinate 88,545,632 downwards.
TTTCTACATTGCTCAAAAAATAGAAAATTCTAATCCCTAGTGAGCGCCGTATAACCCACATGAATCCCTAAAATAGCATCATCGTGTGAAAAAAAAACTACGAAATCAAATCGCATAAAAATGAGAAACGAAAGAGGGGACCTGAAAGCGACAACGGGGCTCAAGAGCGGAAGGATCGTGAACCATCTGAAGAATGAGGGGCCTGCGGGTACCCATCTCGACCTCACGAACATTAAAGCGAAAACCAAGTAAAGCTTCAAGAAGCGAGCTTTTCCCATCGGATTGGCCACCGAGGGCTACAATCTCAGGAATAGGGAGCTTCTCCCCGAAGGCAACAGCTGCAGCTTGCAACCGATTGTAAGCCTCGAATCTGGAAGTTGAAGAGGCGGAATAGTTAGAGTGTGTGTGTTTCTTGGAGTGGGATGAAGAGGAAGTTGACAATGGTGTTTTTGATGGTGTAGTGAGGTGAGCATTTGGAGTTGCCATTGGGAGATTCAGAAGGTAGCAGAAAGACGAATGAAAATGGAGGGTGAGAGCGTAGTTCTGAATTTGAATTTGAATGTTTCGGGAGAGGGAGACTTTGGTTTATTCTAGACTTGGGCCCAAATTTCCTATTCAAATTGGGCTTTTTATCACTCTTGGATCTCACGATTTTAGCAATGGGAAAATTTACATACAAATTCACTTTTAAAAAACTATTATAATTATATTAAATAATAATTTTGAATATGTCAAACTAATAAAATCAGTACTTTTAATATATTTTAAAGATTTAAATTTATAAATTAAGAGTCTAGAATATATTTTCTAACATTTATAATTTATAAATTGGGGTCTAAAATTTTTAAATTACGATGTAAATTCACAATAAATAGAAAATAATAATATATTAACAATTAAGTTTTGTGATATAACTTAATTGTAATTTTGTACTTAATTATTAATTATAATATTCATGTATTTAACTCAAAAACTATTAAAACTTTCTCATTTTCATTTTGTTTTCTTCGGTACCAAATACGAATTTTAGTATTTCTCTTTTATCATTTTTTATTATTTTCATATCATATTTCCAATTTCATAGTTATGTTTTATGTATTTCTTTGTTTTTATCGATTTTTTTTATGTTTTTTTTCATTTTTTAAAAATATTATTTGGTTTTTTTGTAATATTTGGAACATTTTTTATTAGCCTATTTATTTTTTATTTTGTTTTTTATTTTCGTGTGTTCGAAATATATATTTGTAATAAATATCTTTGAACGAAATTATGAACTGCTTTTATTTTTGTTCTTTTTATTTATTCTATTTGTTAATTTTTACGCTTTTTCTAGATGAGGAAAAATGAAGTATATGAAAACAAAGTTAGCAGGGATCGAGGATCTAAATGAATAAATGGTCATGTTAATACTATCGAAGGAAAGAAGCAAGAATATTAATGGTGCATGGACACTAGGAGCCCGCACCCCAAAAGGATTGGATGGCGACAAGGAAGAAGAAAAGCCTAAATCTGAATTCAAAAATATCAATAAGCCAAAATTTGAGGTTGAAATACCAGATCTCGATGAGGACAAAAATGAAAATGAACAAATAAATATGTTGGAAGAACGACTAAGAAATGTAAAGGGAAGTTATGATGCAGCCAACGATATAGCTTTGTGCTTAGTCCCCAATGTGATATAGTATAGAGGATTGAAAAATCTCTCTCTTCCAATATCTAGATTATAGGGTTCTACCTGAAAACAAAGAATAAGCAAAAAAGACTAGTGAGAAAAGCAACCAATTATGTAGTTATGAGTGAACAATTGTTTCAAAAAACTTTTAGCGAACATTGGTTAAAATGCATAACTAAGGAGAAAGATCACTATGTTGTTCCCGTGTAGCTTAATATGATTAGTTCCAAGGGGGGGAGGTTAGGAACTAATATAACTTTTTTGCTTAATAATACTGACTTAATTAAATGTTTGATAATTTAACTCAGCTTTAGGTCAGCAAGGCTGAGTGAAGTGTGAGACGGCTTTAATCAGACACTGACTAGAGCTGTTTCAATTGTGAGTTGGAAGATAACACTTCAGGTCATCTTCCAACTCAGCACTCTGATTACTCAGTGTCGGCTTATACAAATTATATACTAGTAATTTAAACAAGCAACACATACATATATATCAAGAGAAAGGGTTAGAGATTACTCAGCTGTCTTATCTTGGTTCGGCCTCACCGCCTACGTCCAGTCTCCAGAATCCCTCCGGGCTTTTTCAATCCACTACTGAGCTCTTTAAAGGTAGAGCACAAACCGTTTACAATAGCAACTGAGTATGCAAGAGTACTGTCCTCTATTCGTCTACTCAATCCTATCTCACACTGAATACTATAACCGAGTATCCAGAATTTCTCTACCACTGAGTACTATAACCGAGTACTCAGCACCACTCTTCTAACCTTTACAATTGATACAAGATTATTCTCTCTAAATGAAGAACACTTTAGATGAATACAAATTCACTCTATACTTTTACACAATGATTGGAAATTGGGTGCAAGAACTTGCTTTGTTTTCAGACGGCTTCTATTTTGGATTTTCACTCTTGTGAAGATTTGCTTTTCTGTCTGTATTGGCTTGTATGTGTCGTAAGGATCCAAGTGATGAACTTTTCCTTTTATAGTAAATTCTGAAGCTTCAAATCATTTGAATTCCGACATATCCATTGGGAGTAACGGTCTTTAATCGTCATTCGTTGGTCAGCTTCCAGAATCACAGGCCAATCCTGTCGTCTGATTTTAGCAGGCGTCAGGCTTGCCAGTTTCGTCTTCTTACGCCAGGTTCGTCTTCTAGCGCCAGTTTTGTCTTCTTGCCAAATGCCAGATGATCCATGCGTCTTGAAAAGGTCTCTAGGCGGTTTTCCGAGACTTCTGAATTGGTGTAAACCTGTGTCGGACTTTGTCTTATAGTCAATGGATCATTGGCGCTGTCCTGACGAATACTCAGCTTGATTGTTCGCCTTTGCCTTTAAGATTTCCTTTGTCTATGTTGTGTTACATTCTACTCAGCTTCTTCAGTCAGCTTCACCGTCAAGCGTTTCTGAAGAAGACTTTTCTTTTATCGAGACTGGGTTTCATTCCACTCAGCATCGGTTGTGTGTCTTTGCTTATGCTGACTTGTTCTGTCTTTCTTTTTATGAACACTTAGTTCCTGTTCTCGTTAGTTAATATACTCAACATTGAACAAACACATTAGTACAATTAAATCAAAGCACTTAAATATAATTGTCTTAATCATAGGATTAACTTAAATAATTTTGTCAAATCAAAATCATGTGGAAAGGTGTTTCAACAAACTCCCCCATTTTGATGTTGGCAAAAGTATTTAACCAAGGAACTCAGTGTTGAGCATCCCTCATGATTGATGACCTTTTATTCTTCTAAGATAACTCCCCCGTAAGGGTTGCATCTGTTGACTTAGTTCAACTCTAAACCTTCTAAGATCTAATTGAGTGAATCTAAGACTTAAGTCACTAACTTAGTTCAATTCTAAACCTTCTAAGATTTAATCGAAAAGAGCCTAAGGTCAGCTTCCGAAGAAGGTCAATATTTGGAACAATTAGTCATTACTCAGTTTTAAATATAGGTATCAGAGTTTGAAGTGTGCTGAGTAAGTTGTATTTGTTAACTTTTCATGTTCACAAGTTATAATTTGTTGTTGTTTAATGGACAGTTAAATGAGACAGATCAGCATATAAACACAGCAAGTAAGCATTGCATATATAAAGACAGTTTGGATAAAAGATGCTTATATATAATATTACTCAGCTTAACATGAACATGCCATAAAATATAAGTTACAAGCAAGGGCTATAAACTATTGCTAGTTCTATTTCTTAATATTGGCTTGAACTTGATTTGACTTGGGTCTGGTTTGGGCAGTTCGGTGTTGCTGAGTGTGAGTGCTCGGGACAGCAGAAATTGAGCCATGAGGCTTCTGCTGAGTTCCGGCAGCTGGCAGTTTAGCTTTACCTTTCTCCCCCGTTTTCTGTTGAGTTCCAGCAGCTTGCTTCGTTTGTTCTTTCTCCCCCGTTTTGCTAGAATCACGAGATGGAGGAGGAGCATAGAAAGTCCCTTGAAGAACAACACGAGTCAGTATCGAGGAATACTGTTGCACTTGACTCGTACTCTCCCTTAGACCTTTAAAGACCTGCACGCCATCGACCATATTTAAGGCGGGGATTTTTATATTGGCACTAAGCATACTGAGTAAATACTCTTGAGATTTCCCGATCCAAGTTATTGATTCCATCATCCGTGCATAGGATTGATAGTACATCCTGAGCAGCACAGTATCATATGACTGACGTTGAACATTAGTGTGCCGGACATGCGCAAGGGTTGACTGGGTGTAGTGCAGAATCTCATTGGTCTTGACCTGGTCAGTGTCCATCTTTTCTTTGCTTAAGTTGAGTAGGCGAATGGCTTCACCAATCTGTTCTATGGAGCATTGAGAAGAGGAGGAGATAAGGTCACGATCTCCGGTCAGCTCAGAGGACAGCTGGGAGAAAAATTGATTGACCTCAGCAGAGGTTGCAGATGTAAAGTTCGCAGCTGATAAGGCATTAAGTTGTCCTTGGATGGAGTTCATGTGCTTCACCATCATCAGCTGGAGTTCAGCCAGCTTCATTATCGAAGCTTGCTTGGGCTGCTGAGAGACTAAGGAAGTCATGACACTCATCAGTTCCTTGAGACCCTTAAGTTCGGTCAGAAGTTGAGTGACAGATGAGAATTGTGTTGGCTCAGCAAGAATAGGCCCAGCAGCATCGGTGTGAGACTGATGAATATCTTGAAGTAGAGCGTGAGCTGAGTGGATGATTTTCCTTCTAGACTCAGAAGCATTCAGATAAGTGTAGGATTCATCAGTGTTGTGCTCAGGGGCCGTAATGTTGTCAGCACCGGATGGAGGAGGTGTTTGGTGCTGCTCGGAAGTGGAGGTGCCAGCTTGGTCAGCAGCTGCACTTTTATTTAGACCAGCATCAAGAGCTGACTGGTTTTCTGTCTGCTTGATAGGAGTAGGAAGAGTTTGATCAGCAGAGTTATTAACCTGCTCAGTGTCAGTCTGAGGTTGAGTAGAGTTTTGAGGTTGAGGCAACTCAGAGCTGGCTTGAGCAGGAGGAGTTTCCTTTGCTAACTCGTTGGGTTGAGCATCATGGACTTCGAGCACTTGCTCAGTGGAAGGATGAGCAGAAGTGTCCCAGAGATTGGACCCTTAGTAGCTTTTGGGTCGGCTTGTTCCTCAGCCCGAGAAACAGAGGCTTGCTTTTCCTTCACTTGGTCGGGAGTGGGTTCAATGATGTCTGTGAAGAACTAGAATTGAAGCCCAGTGAGGTTAGTGATTGGGTCCCTTAACGGAGATTCATCCAATAAGTCTATGACTTTGGTTTTCAGAGCCTTGCGTTTGAACCGCTTTTCTGTGCTGTCCTTTTGAGTGTTGGTTTGAGGAGAAGGATCAGCAGTAATAGAGTCAATGGACTCAAAGGAAGAGTTGAGTCCACGGTCAGCATTAAGGCCTTCCACAACCTTGTCCTTCACTGGTGACTCAGCTTGGTTCTCAACAAGTTGCTCAGCAGCACCTGTGTTACTTGGCTCAGTAGAACCCATCTTGTCAGTTTAAGGCTGACCCTCAATACCGCCTTGTTCTTCCTCCTGATCACAAAGAGTCTTCTCCAAATCAATTTCTTGACTTCGCATGAAGTGTGATTCCGTTGTAATCACAAAGTCAAGTGGGTTAGCATCTATCGGCTTCAACCCAGAGATTTTCTTCCTCTTCAGAGGCTGATTAGGTGTTTCCTCACTTTCTTCCTCAGGCTCAACTTGCCTTTTCTGTTTCTCAGTTGAGTTAGGTTTCCCTTCAGCTCCTGATCTTCTTTGGAGCTATGTTAATGTCTTTGGTCAAGGGGGTTGAGGATTGGTCAGCTTTCCTCTTTCTTTCCTGTCTGGTTCGCACAGTAGGTTCTTCTTCAACCATCACTTTCTTTCCTTTCTTGGTCAGCTCATCATGTGCTTCTTCAACCATATTATCCCCTTCCATATATTCCTCAGTGGGTTCTTCTTCAACTATAGCCCCCTTTCCTTTCTTGGGTTTGATAGGTTGGCTGTGAGCTAAGCCGAACAGCACTGCTGCGGTGATTTCAGTACCCTCAATCTCAATTTCTTCTATTAAGCTGACTTGGCGATCATGAAGTATTTTGGTGATGAGAGAACCCATCCATAGGATCCCGGTGCTACGTTGAAAAACACCGATGAGAAAGATGGGCATGTTGAGCGGCTTGTAGTTCAGCATATGCCAGATAAAGCACTGCTCAAAGTTCGAAGCTGAGGAGGAGGAGGAGTTGACCTTTGGAAACAAGAAGTTGGTCAGGATATAGTGGGCCTATTTTTGAGGCTGACCCATGCAGGTGCTGGCAATTTCTCCTTTGTGGTTATTGGGTTTACAGAACTCAACAACGTAATTAACGCGCAAGTAGCCATTCGTGTATCTGAGTTCTGATCCTTTTTCCTTCAGTTTTAACAGTTTAGCGAGATAAGATGGGGTGATGATGATATCCTTGTTCTTGACCTTAGTGACCATATAGTCATTATTATCATCGACAACTCTTAGATTCGTGTAGAATTTCCTCACCAACTGCGGGTAAGTGGTTCCAGGTAGAGAGAAGAGTTCGGTCCAGCCATTCTTTGAAATCCACTCGCAAAAAGGTTTCTCAGGTTTAAGATTTTTGACGTTTTTGAAGACCAGGGAGAACGTTTGTTCCTTAGGTTTCTTGTTCGTTTTCTCCTTCTTCTTTTTTGATGGAGTTGCTTGGTCAGCTTGAGGGTTTTTATGAGCCATGCTGACCTTGGGAACAGATTGGTCATGCTGACCATAGGTTTGTTCTTGAGACTCTGTGGAAGTCTCTTGATATTCCTGCTCATCAGGAGACGGAGGGTTCATATTGGAGCGATTGTCGTCGTATTCTTTGCCGGAGTTGTTCTGGGAATCGCTAGACATGGTATTCTTGAGGATTTGAGAAATGCAGAAGATTTGAAAATTTAGAGAGAGAGAAATCGAATGCCAAAGATTTCAAGTGTAAAGAGAAGTTAGTGGGAAATCGTCCACTATTCATAGTCATTCCACGTTGATCTGATAGGTCGGAATAGCGGTGGGTTCTTGAATCACACAACGGTACTTAATTCTGACATTACTTATAGATACGGCGCATGGTTTTCTAATCATTATGCTTACGTCATCCTAGGTGTCTACTACACGTGCAAGCATTAATTACGCAAGTTGTTTTACTCAGCATCTAGAATACTAAATGTTTGAAGTTCTGAGTGCTCAGTTTTACGTAGAGGGGATTCATATCATGTGAAGTAACTCAGCATTTAGTAATCACTCAATATATATATATATATATATATATATAGCAACTCAGCATACAGTGATTTCATAGCATTCAGTTCTACTCAACATATGATAGTTACTCAACATGTAATGATCACTCGGCATATTATAATCACTCAACATTCATTTAGCTCAGAAATTTATTGAAGAGGATTAGACATACCGATAACTTCCCTTAGTATGATGAACTGCTCACGAGCCAATGGCTTTGTGAAGATATCTGCAAGTTGTTCACCTATTGGTACATAGGTCAGCTTGATCTCACCCTTGAGTACATGATCTCTGATGAAGTGATGCCTTATGCTGACATGCTTCATCCTCCTGTGTTGGATTGGATTTTTTGATAAGTCAATGGCACTTTTGTTGTCGCATTTGACTTCGATTGTTTTTGTTTGTACTCTGATGCGGTTTCTGCGAAACCTCACTAAGGGATAAGTGTACCCCGTCGTTATCAAGTAATAAATTTCTGGTTTAAGTCCAGGTTATCGTCCACAGGATTTATTTCTGCAAGTATCAAGCTACTCGATCTCGGATGTTATCTAGGCTTAGAGGGTTTTGAGTTTGGTTTGTTTAATTAATCTACTCCTAGGGTGAATTATGCTAATCCTAGCTAAGTTATCTAATTCTAACTAAGTTATTCTAACCCTAACTAAGTTACTCTACCCCTAATTGATCTTTTACCAAAGCAATTAACTGAATGAACATGAAGGAATACGATGATAACAATGATAGAATGTTTAAGCAATTGAATTGAAACTAAGTCGCTTGTGTCCAAGGCGATTAACCCGACCTATCCTCCTAAAGTCCCTAGTTCGTGATTCCCTTGTAAGGCCGAAACTAGCTCTAAGGCTCAGTAATTTGGGCTTAATCTTCTATAGGGTCGTCAATCCTATAGGCACTGACTAGGTCAGATTCAGCTCGCAATATGTGCCAACCTAATTTTGGGATTATCGAATGAGTTAAACCAATCAGACAAAGCGTGAGACAAAGATTAAAACATCAAAACAATTGAATGAACAAAAACTATATTATATATCAAAGATGAATGTATTGTCACGAAGTTACAATAAACCTAGAATTCATAGCATGTATCAGAGGCTAGACAGAATATAAAAGAAGAAAAATCCCTTTCAGGGAACCTGTCTACCAATGCAGGCGTCTTTCTAGGATTTAAGGATGGAGCTTGAGTAATCCTCGGTGAACGGAGCTTCGAAGGTATCTTCAATGGAGGTTTGAAGGATATGGAGGAGGTGGAGAGGATTTCTCAAGGTGGAAGCTAAGCTAATTACAAAAGTAAAAGATATTTAATTTACAATTGAAAATTCCTATTTATAGACGCGTCTCGAGCCTCGTTTTGACCTATTTTCGTGTCCTAGTTGGTGTAGGAAGACGTGGGGCCGAACGTGGCTTCGTGGGGGCGGAATTGGTCTTTTTGACCAATTCCCGCAGGGCTGCTCGCCGAGCAGGAAAGGCTGCTCGGCGAGCAGGGCTGCTCGCGCCGAGCAGCCCCCTGCTCGCCGAGTAGGCGCCTGGTGGCCTGCTCGGTGAGCAGGCTCCTGCGCCCTGCTCGGCGAGCAGAAATGGCCCGTGGGGCCCTGCTCGCCGAGCGTTTTCACCCGAAGCGCGCTCGATCCAAGCTCGATGAGTTCCGCGACCTTTTTCGTCCGACTTCACACCTGCACATGCATAAAAACTTCGGAAAACATTAGTCCAAAAGCCAAATTGATCCGTCAATCGCTTATTTTGAGCAAACGCTTCGTTTGGTGCGACTTTTGACGGACCAATTAGCTTTAAAAGATAACGGAATTCTAATACGCATGCTATTTCGGCCGTATTTGCCTAAATTGATTACAAAACGAGCCTAAACGACGAAAAGTAAATAGAATGTTCTCAATTCCTAACTAACTCACACAAAAGCATTTAAATGCGAGAATTGCTCGCTTATTAGCCAAATAACTCTAAAAACCGTCCTAAAATCATACCCAAAGATAGGGTTTTTGACCCCTATCAAACCTCCTCGCACTTAAAACTTTACTTGTCCCCAAGTAAACTAAAAAACTAAACCCGCCATCACAAGCAAGCTAGAAAACTTCCCAGTTTGACTAGGTGCTTGACACAATTTCGAGTATCTGTAATTACATGCATTCGGAAATACAAAGTAGAGACACGATATCCAAAAATCGCATTTCAATTACAATAGGTCATAGTTTTAAGCAAAAAGGACACATGTTCAATTAAACGAGCTTGAGGGGATCGCTAAGTAAAACACCTCACCATAGGTAGTTCACTCATTCACACAATTTTTGGTGGCTAAGGTGTTTACTCTCGGCTTATGTCCTTGCTTAGGATTACGTTGATTTTGCACGTTCATTCGAGTTCCTCTACTATGCTATATGACTCCGATGATATCAAAAACAGCCTCTAATTGGGGTTGTAATGTGGTTAGAGGTTTAAAGGTACAACAAAGGTTAAATGTTCTAGCGCTACAAAAACAAAGTTTAAATGGCTTTAGCAAATATGAAGTGACTGAGCTTTTTATTCATCCCTTATTATTTTCGTTTTGGGGTGTTTTCTTTGAGACGTTTTTTATTTTTCTAAAAACTGGGGAATGGAGTTCTTCCCTTTTGTTCGTCTCTTTTCTTTTCTTTTTCTTTTTCTGTTTTTCTCTTTCTTTTCCCCCTTTTTTTTGGGGATAGTGATGCTCATTCACTTTTTAGTCTTTTGGCTTGCTACTGTAATGCCATAAACAACGACAAAGCGCTAGAAGAAAACAAAGGCTCAAGTTGAGCTTTGCAAAAACAAAGGTTAAGCGGTGAACCAAATTGTGGTTCGCAAAAACGGGTTAGAATGAAAGAAAAATCTACAAACTACAAAAATATCGGCTCAAAGGGGCTTCCTAGAGTGGATGAAAAAGAAAAACAAGGTAAAGAAAAGGGTTAATTCTAATGAGGCTGATTTATCGTTTACCATCTCAAATCATTGCATGTAGGTTCAACACAGTATTAGGTGCAAAATCTGTAATCTTCCACAAGTCAAAGCATTCACGCAAAAATGTCAAGAAAAAGAGCTTTTTGATGTTCGCTCTTAGGCTCAAATTCAGCTCACAATTCTTTGGGTTTCAATTTTGTGTTTACTAGTTTTCCCCAAACTCAAGTTTAATATCACATGCCTTCAATTCTTAAGTTATCTACCTAAGTAATGATTTTAGCATTTCATCAAAAGTAGGGTCTAAATGCAAACTGTAGCTCATGCTTTTACAGATATAAGAGTTGTGTCCTACGCCTAAACTAGTTGTCATGCAATTTTAGATTCGGTTCTCAGCCCTCAAAGACAAATAACGAAGTTTAGATTCGAAGGAGGTTCACGGTTTTAGGTCCTAAACATGAAAAAAAACATAAACAAAACCTAAAAACGCTAAACTAAACTAGACACGACGCAACAAAAATTTAAAATTTATACAATTTTTGTAAGTTTGTCTACCCCTCCTCCTCACACTAAAAATATGCAATAAGTTCCAACATTGCATCATAAATCATGAAATACGAGTGTAAAAAGTTAGGGTGGAGAAGACAACTTACTGATCGGCCGGGGGGTATGGCCAAGGCATGTTGTAGCGCTCGCAGTAGTTTGCCGCTACGTACTCAAGACCCGAAAGCCTTCGGTCCATGTTCTGCTCAAAGTTGGTGAACCGTTGGTCCATCTGCTGAACAGTGTTAAAGGTTCGTAGGTTAAGATCTCGCATTTCTGCCATCATAGTGTTGATGGCTTGGAACTGGGCCTCCGTCCCCGGCGCTTGGTGTTCCCTTTGGTCTCCTGCTGTCGCAGGTTCTTCTTCCTCGGGTTCCTTGTCCCTTTGTTGCGGACCCCGTGCTCTTTTTCTTCCCCCTCCGCTGGAACTTGCTCCTCCAGTTGGGTTCCTGTTTAAGACTTCTTGAAAAGTAGATTTCCCCAAAAACTTGGAGTTAAGCAAAGTAGGGTAAATAGCAATTTCGGGGTTGTCCAAATTTTTAAATTGGCTCTCAAGCAGGTTGGTAACTAAGTGCCCAAGACCTAGGGAACCACGTTTTCTGCTCGTTTGGCTTGAGAAGCCTTCAAATATGGTCTTAACATTATCCACATGTTTGTGGTTGGCCACGCACCACAGTATGAGCAATTCCATCTTTGAGACTTTATTGCTCTCGTTTTTGCCCAATAAGTTGTGGGCCACAAATTTGTGAACAAGATTGAGAAGTGGGTCTAGGAGAGCGACTGGGCTAGCAGTCTGGGAGTTAAAGTCTGATATGCCTGTGAGTTGTTCCCAAGCTATATCTTTTGTTATAGGCTTCTCAAAGTCTGAGATCGCCTCTGGGTGATTATGAACTCCCATTAGGGCTGCTAGTGTGGTAGCATCAAGGCGGTAAGGTTTACCGTTTACCCTAAAAGAATGCTTCCCACCGCCCAAGGGTAGCTCCTTTTTCCAAGTGGTCAAGAATTCTATAGTAAAGTTGTGATAAACCGGAGTCTGTGTTGTGGCTAGTCTATACCAGCCGTGGAATTTGAGGATTTCATTGAAATCCTTCTTTAAGCCTAGACTCGATAAAAAGGTTTGATCGACAACTACGTGTGTAGCAAGGTCTTGCTTGGAAAACCTATCGTACAAAATTCCCTCACGTTCATCAATAAGACCAAAGGGTGGATCATACTTAGCTTGGAGGCTTTCGTCGAACTCGACCTCAGATTCGGCTTCGTTCTCGACGACGATCTTAGCTTTGCCTTTCCGACCCATATTTCCTGAGGAATAGACCAAAAATGGAAGAGTTAGAAAATATTTACAAGTTTCAAGATAAACCCCCAATAAACCATTCATAGGCAACAATCATAGCTTTAGGCACTTAGGGACTAAACCATAAGTATTTGGTCCCTAAGTCTTTTACCCGAAATTCACAAAATTCATGCAAAATTAAAGATACCCAATGACTAAAACATAAAAAGAATGCAATTCACAACTATATTGACAAGTTTCTAACTATGATTTGAATAGTTGAACTTTGAGCTAAAATGGGGATTTTGCCCAAATTGAGCAATTTCTCCAAATATTCACAAATTGAGAATAGAAATCACACCCAAACTATAGATTAATCATTATGTTAACATAAATTGCAAGGAAATTAAGAGTTTAAAAGCAAACAAGACATTAATTTGAGAAAAGGAAAAAAAAAACCAAAACTTAGGTTTTTCTCAAACCTCAAAAATTATCACCCTAAGCTAAAATCTAAGCCTATGAACATGTTAGAAATCAAAAATAGGTAAAGATTCATATCTTATATCTTGAATTCGGGTTAGAATGAAGAATTTGGGGGGTTAGGTTTTGAAGAAGCAAAAGAGGAAGGAGAAGGGAAGAATGAAAGAATATGATAAAAAGAAAGAAGAGAGAAGGAAAGAAGAAGGTGGGGAAGGGGATGATGAGTCACCCCCCTTTTTCTTTTCTTATTCTTTTCTTTATTTTTATTTTTTTTTCTTCTTTCTTTCTCTTTTTTTTTTATAATAGAGTGCGGGGGAACAAAGTTTGACAGTATAAATAAACAAACGAGATCAAAATTTAATTAACCAAAATAATAAAAGGAAATAGGAGCAAAATAAAAACAAAAAGAAAAGAAAATGCAGAATCAAATTGTTCAAACTTTGGATTAAAAACCGAGGAGAACCCGATTTCTCCCCCTTACTCAATCCTTTCTCAGGATCTTTGGATTCTTCTCCGTTGTGCTCGGGAGAGAACCCTGTGGCCTTTCCTGCCTGTCCCTATTAATCTGAGCCACTTGATTGCTCAAGTCCTTGCAGAAGGCTTCGTTGTTGGCAAGCCTAGCTGAGATCTCCTTCAGAAGAGTGATCACTTCGTCAGATTCCTTAGGGTGTTGCACTGGCCCTTGATTTTGCTGTTGGTATGGGGGCATGCCAAGCCCCTGCTCTCTATGCTCTTGAACAAATCCGCTAGGAGGTCGGAGCACATTCTGATTTGAATTCCCGTAAGAGAGGTTCGGGTGCTGAGGCCTCCTGTAGTTGCCATTGTTGTTGTAGGAGTTGTAGTTGTTGGGGTTACCGTTGTTGTAGTTCTGATTGTATCTCGGCTGTCCCCCAATGTAATTGACCATCTCCACCCCATCTCCAGCGAAAGGGCTACCTACTTGACAATCCTTTCCATTGTGGTCGCCGCCACAGTGCACGCAGGTGGGAGGTCGGCTAAGCGTAGCCAACAGTACATCCATCTTCCTACTCAAATCTGTAATAGCTGGATTTTGTTCCTGTTCTTCCACAGCAAATACCCGCTGCCTAGTGGGGCCGGCGAGCTTCTGTTCTTGCCACTGCACACTCTTTCTGGCCAGCTCATTAATCATGTCATATGCCTCTGCTGCTGTCTTTCTAAACAAATCTCCACCTGCTGCGGAGTCGACAATGGCTCTGTTTGTGGGTGTCAGTCCGTGATAGAAGACGCTCACTAACTGATGCTTGGGTATGTCATGATGAGGGCACATGCGTAGCATTTTCCTGAATCGAGTCCAAGATGTGTGGAGTGCCTCATGCTCGGGTTGGTGGAAGGATGTGATCTCACCCCTGAGCATTGCTGTCTTCGAGGGAGGGAAGTAGTAGGACAAGAATTCCTTATCCAACCCTGCCCATGTTGTGATTGAACCAGGCTCCAGTGTTCTCAGCCATTCCAAAGCTTGCCCCGTCAGAGAGAATGGGAACAGTTTCAGTCTAGCAGCATCTTGGGGGACCCCGTTGGTCCTTGTAGTGTCTGCGCACATTAGGAAGCGATCCAGATGATCATTCGGGCTTTCATGTGCTTCTCCCCCAAACAGTCCAGTCTGTTGGATCAAGTGAATTATACCAGACTTGATTTCGTATGTATTTGCCTGAATGTTTGGAGCAGCAATGCCTGACAGATGCTGATGTCGGTGCGGTGCCAGGATCTCACTCATCAGACGAGTGTCGGTTTCTGGTCCGGTATTCTCAGGGTTCTGCTCATTGTTCCGTTCATTGTCAGTCATCTTGAGAGGCTTGATAGGCTCGATGATCTCGTCTTGCTTCAGCTTTCCGATCTGTTTGCTCCTGTGAAGAGTACGTTCAAGTTCAGGGTTAAGAGGGACAACCGGTATTTTCGCTGATCTCGTAGGCATACGCTGAGAAAAGATAAATATAGAAATAAATGAAAGCTGAAGGGAAATCATACAAATCATACAGTTTTGTACAAGTATAAGAATGGTATAGGTAAACATATACAGACACGTATAGGTGAAGTTGATAGCTACATGTTCGTACAAACGAATACACACAAGCGTAAGTATAAACAAGGATGGTTATCATAAATGAGTATATATAAATAAGTGTATATAAACAAGTATAAACGGCATAGATACGTAATAAAAAGAATCATGATTATAAACAAGTATATATGATATTAACAAGGAAAGTATTCACAAAGAATGCCTAAACTAACAAGTCGACCTTTGGTTCGATATTGCAAAAGAAATAAATCCCCGGCAACGGCGCCAAAAACTTTATGCGGTTTCTGCGAAACCTCACTAAGGGATAAGTGTACCCCGTCGTTATCAAGTAATAAATTTCTGGTTTAAGTCCAGGTTATCGTCCACAGGATTTATTTCTGCAAGTATCAAGCTACTCGATCTCGGATGTTATCTAGGCTTAGAGGGTTTTGAGTTTGGTTTGTTTAATTAATCTACTCCTAGGTTGAATTATGCTAATCCTAGCTAAGTTATCTAATTCTAACTAAGTTATTCTAACCCTAACTAAGTTACTCTACCCCTAATTGATCTTTTACCAAAGCAATTAACTGAATGAACATGAAGGAATACGATGATAACAATGATAGAATGTTTAAGCAATTGAATTGAAACTAAGTCGCTTGTGTCCAAGGCGATTAACCCGACCTATCCTCCTAAAGTCCCTAGTTCGTGATTCCCTTGTAAGGCCGAAACTAGCTCTAAGGCTCAGTAATTTGGGCTTAATCTTCTATAGGGTCGTCAATCCTATAGGCACTGACTAGGTCAGATTCAGCTCGCAATATGTGCCAACCTAATTTTGGGATTATCGAATGAGTTAAACCAATCAGACAAAGCGTGAGACAAAGATTAAAACATCAAAACAATTGAATGAACAAAAACTATATTATATATCAAAGATTATAGACGCGTCTCGAGCCTCGTTTTGACCTATTTTCGTGTCCTAGTTGGTGTAGGAAGACGTGGGGCCGAACGTGGCTTCGTGGGGGCGGAATTGGTCTTTTTGACCAATTCTCGCAGGGCTGCTCGCCGAGCAGGAAAGGCTGCTCGGCGAGCAGGGCTGCTCGCGCCGAGCAGCCCCCTGCTCGGCGAGCAGGCGCCTGGTGGCCTGCTCGGCGAGCAGGCGCCTGGCGCCCTGCTCGGCGAGCAGAAATGGCCCGTGGGGCCCTGCTCGCCGAGAGTTTTCGCCCGAAGCGCGCTCGATCCAAGCTCGATGAGTTCCGCGACCTTTTTCGTCCGACTTCACACCTGCACATGCATAAAAACTCCGAAAAACATTAGTCCAAAAGCCAAATTGATCCGTCAATCGCTTATTTTAAGCAAACGCTTCGTTTGGTGCGACTTTTGACGGACCAATTAGCTTCAAGAGATAACGGAATTCTAATACGCATGCTATTTCGGCCGTATTTGCCTAAATTGATTACAAAACGAGCCTAAACGACGAAAAGTAAATAGAATGTTCTCAATTCCTAACTAACTCACACAAAAGCATTTAAATGCGAGAATTGCTCGCTTATTAGCCAAATAACTCTAAAAACCGTCCTAAAACCGTACCCAAAGATAGGGGTTTTTGACCCCTATCATACTCCATAATCCTCTAGTTGTTGCTTAATCCATAGGACTTGTGCCACACAGATTCCAGCAGCAATGTACTTAGCTTTAGTGGTTGACAGGGCAACTGACGACTGCTTCTTGCTGAACCAAGACACTAGACAGCTTCCAAGGAAGTGACATCCTCCTGAAGTACTTTTACGCTCCAGCTTGTCTCGTCCATAGTCAGCATCATTGAATCTAATGAGTGTGAAGTCATCTGTGTTTGGATACCATAAACCTGCATTTACTAAGCTCTGCAAATATCTAAAAATTCTTTTCACAGCTATATAGTGAGATTCCTTAGGATCATCTTGATATCTAGCACAGTAACATACTAAGTACTGAATGTCTGGCCTACTCGCAGTTAGATAAAGTAGAGAGCCAATCATACCTCGGTATAACTTGCTGTCTACTAACTTACCTTTCTCATCAGCACAAAGCATAGTGTCAGTACCCATTGGGGTAGATATGGGCTTACATCCTTCCATATCAAATTTCTTCAATATCTCCTTAGCATACTTGGTCTGACTAATGAAGATGCCATTTTTACCTTGTTTGATTTGAAGTCCAAGGAAGAAGTTGAGTTCTCCCATCATTGACATCTCAAACCCAGTTTGCATCTGTTTGCTAAACTCCTTGCACATAGCTTCGTTAGTAGCACCAAAGATAATATCATCTACATATATTTGTGCCAACATGGTATCTTTACCCTTTTTTCTTAATGAATAAGGTTGTGTCAGCTTTTCCCTTGACATAGTTCCTGGTCAGCAAGAAATTGGTCAGCCTTTCATACCAAGCACATGGTGCTTGCTTTAGGCCATATAGAGCCTTTTTGAGTTTATAAACATGGTTTGGGAATTTTGGATCCTCAAACCCTAGAGGCTGACTAACATAAACCTCTTCGTTTATAACTTCATTAAGGAAAGCACTTTTAACATCCATTTGGAACAGTTTAAAGTTCATGAAGCTAGCATATGCACATAATAGTCTTATAGCCTCTAATCTAGCTACGGGTGCAAATGTCTCACCATAGTCAATACCTTCCTACTGACTGTAGCCTTGAGCTACAAGTCTGGCTTTGTTTCGGACTATGTTCCCTAGTTCATCTAGCTTATTTCGGAATACCCACTTTGTTCCTATAGTCTTTTGATTCCTAGGTTTTGGCACTTAGTCCCATACCTCATTTCTCTTGAATTGATCAAACTCTTCATGCATTGCATTGATCCAGAATTCGTCGTGCTCAGCTTTAGAGAAGTTTTTCGGTTCATGAACTGAGACGAACGCAACATTACTGAGATATCTCCTGAGTTGATTTATGGTCATCAGGGTGTTCTCAGCAGCATCAAGAATGGACTTCTCTGAGTGTCCTCTTGGAATCTTGATCTCCTTTGGCAGTGTGGAGTTTTCAGGAACAAGTGTGTAGACACCGAGTCGGAGGACCTGTGACGAAAACCCACGATAAACGGCCAAGTCGGTTCATTCCATTAATTAGAAAATTTCAAAATAAACAGAAAAGCTCGGAGAGCCGGCACTTGAAAGCCCCGCTAACAAATTCGGCGTCTCCTGAGTGAGGTCGGGCACGTTCACTATTACGACAGTGAGCGATAAAGCCCCCGGAGGCCGAGAGTCGGCCGGTGAGTGACGAATGACGCTCCCAGCAGCGATCATTGCTCCGTAAACAACAATGCGCGGCACGTCGGGCGCCCGTCCGACGTGCCGAGCGTCGGACATCGCCCGTCGGAGAGTGGGCGTCGCCCGTCGAGCGTCGGACGCGGCCCGACGCACGGTCAACGTCGCTCGACAGCTGTTCGACGACCGCCCGACCGTGTCGGGCATCGCCTGACCGTCATCGGGCGATGCCCGTCGACGTCGGGCTGATGCCCAACGGACGTTGGGTGAACGCCCAACTTTCATTGGGCGATCGCCCAACGCAAGTTGGGCGTCGCCCAACCTGTTTTGGGCGTCGCCCCACTCCCATCGGGTGACGTCCAAAACTTCTTAGGATCCGTACCTATAAAAGGCACGGATCCCCATGCATTTGGAGAGGAAGGATTTTTGGAGTTTTCTCACTCTAGACATTTTTAGAGAGAGAAAGTCAATTTTTGGGAGAAAATATTTTTTTCCTAAAAAATCCAAATTTTCTAAAAGTTAAATATTTTACCAAAACACTGAAAAAGACCGAAAAATCATAATTCGTGGAATCAACCGACTTCAGCTGTCAATACCGATCTTGAGGTATTATCCGAGGACTAGACTCATGTCATTTATTTATTTCTCTTATTTCCTTTATTTATTTAGTTTATAATTTTTATTTCTTTAGTTATTTATTTATTTATCACGTTTATTTACTGTCCCGTATTTATTTAATTCTCGTCTCGTATTAAATAAACGTTTGTTTTGGTTTTGAAATAAAAAAAACCTCGTTTTAACATCCCAATACGAACCGTGATCCCGTTTGAGGGTAGTTCGGGATTAAAACGTTGTATATATATAGATTTTAGAAAAACTTTTTTATTAACGTTTTAAAAATAAAACATCGTTTTAGGAGTTTCCGTTATTGACTATGATCCAATTTTGGTAGTTCGGGGACCCAAAATGATAGAATAGATCTAATCTAAAGCTTTTTAATAAATCTGGAAACTGTTGGAGTAGTTCTGTAAGTTTTCATTTTCTGTCACTAAAAGAGTTTACCGACGGATTTTCCGTCGGTAAAGCTGCTGGTATTTCAAAAGCCTATTTTCACCCCTTTTTCTTACCTTTTTTACATTTACTCTTATACATATATTTATATAATTATGTAAAATATTTGTTAAATGCATTTTTGGGTTACATGACTATTAATTACCTATTATTTATTTACTTATCTTATATTAGAAACTTAATTCATATTGATTTAGTTTTATAAAGTGATATATGTTATATATATATATATATATATATATATATATATATATATATATATATATATATATTGACTTATTGAAGCTATTTTAGATATGATTTGGGGTAGGAGCTATTTTCTATATATTCGTTAAAATGATTATTTTGGGTTGAGGATTATTTTCTTATTCTTTATGGACTTGATTCATTGTTTTTACATGTCTTCAATTGGAATAATTTTTTTTATTACTATTTTCACTTATTGATAACTATAGTATATATATATCTTATTTCAATTCATTTTTTATCTATAGATATATCATTATTTTTAGCTAAAAACTTATATGTATATGTATATATACTTTTTCTTATTCTTTTGACATTTATGGGTATATATGTCAAATGGGCTTTACTTGGTGAATTTTGGTTTAATTGGTTCATTATTGTGATTATGTTTAAGTGAGGAGTAAATAGAGTGAAAAGGGGAAAAATAAACCACAAAAAGAGATTTCAATTTGGTTATTTGAGTTAAGAGTTTTTAGAGGTTCCTAATGTAAATAAAAGACTTTTGCCATTTCAAACGACTTCCTAAAAACATCATGTTTTGAAACCTTAATCCGTTCCAACGGCGGATTAAGCGAACCTTGTAATTAAAACCGTTTTCATTATAAATAACCGAGTTTTGAATCGTTTTCCTAATTAAACAGTTTTGTACAAAATAAATGGACTTGTATGCTTAATCACTTTTTTTGTTAAAGCTTCTTATCTCACGTTTTCAAACGCTCGATTCGTTCCAATGGCGATTCGAGTCGATGTCATGTAAATTAATGGGGTTTTGAAACGTACCTAAATCGTTCCAACGGCGATTAAGGTACGAACCATGTAAATAAATTCGATTTCGGGAGTGAGATTAGCGTAGATGTAATATAAAGCATAACTCATACTATAAATAAATCAATTCTTTCTTCTATCCCCCTCTCTCTTATACGCTTTAAATTCATGCAAAATGGGTGATTCTTCAATAAAATGGCTTTCAAATAACATGCTCAAAACGGTTTTCAAAGCGAGAAAGAAAAGGTTTCAAATGAATTTTAAACTTAAAGAAATATGCGATTAGTCCGTTATCGCCTAACACGCTAAGTAGGAGGCCGGTGGTTCATAACCGGGCGATGTCGGGGTGCCTAGTAGCCTTTCTCCGGAAAGGAGCTAGCCTTCTCGGCTCGTACCTAAGTTTCCCGAACCCTCATCGGTCTCCCGCAAGGGATCGGTGTTCATTTTCCTATTCGTGGGTGGCGACTCTTCTATACTCCGAGCTCCGGCCCTGCCGAGCAGCTTGATTCCGCGATTGGTTGCTTTCGGCGCCAATCACATCATCTGTCGTTAACGGTGTCCACCTCCCGGTCCGCCCGGGCGAGGTCGCGGCACCTACAAGTGGCGACTCTGCTGGAGAAGCGAGAAATTTGATTTCGGAAGGCGTGTATTAAGCCCTTAACGGGGACGGATCGTATTATTTCTTTTCGTATGAATTCATACGCATTATTGCAAACCTTTTGGGTATTTTCCGCGAAACCTCTAGCGAGAGTCCATTCGTCGCTTGAAAGAGGCTAGTGTAAGTTCCCCCTTACAGTAAGGCACCAAAGGGTCCCCATCCATTTGTTAGGGGCGAATTTGTGCGGTCCTGTGAGGTCCCGCGATCATCCGTGTCAGCATATAGTAGCCTTAGAAGTTGCCATAGGATTACCCGTTACCATTTTTGATGTGATGAATGAATCAGTTCGTGTTTTCAAATTGCCATGATACGTGTCTCATCCTAAAATATGTAAAGAAAATGAAACGATACGTTAATATATACTCTTAAACCGATATACAAACTACTCCAAAACATCGAAACGATTTGAACTAAAGACGACTTAGTCATCTCGTATGAATGAACTTGTGCGACCCGCCTGGTCCCTTTCCGTGTCCCGAAGAAGGCACATGTTCAGGAAATACGTTGTGATGTAAGCACGTATTAGTTCAAGTCGGTTTGATATTAAGGATAGTTATAGCTCGATTCAAAAGACTATATTAACAGTAGCCGTTATTCACATTCTTTAAATAGGATGGGATAAAACGAGATTATAACAAAACGAAAACAAAGAACATTTCTATTTTGAATGACCCCGTTGTAACGTAAACAGTTTCATGAACTTGGCTCGTCCCTTCTGAATGAAAAACGAACTCTTACGTTATGCCTTGTGTTGTTCTTAAAAGAAATGGACGTATTCGCGAAAGTGACTAAGAAAATAAAAGAAAAGCAAAAATAAACAAACGACCAAAATCATTATGTATCTACGATATGTGTCAATCCCGGGAGTAGTTAAAGAAAATAAACCAATGTCGTTAAATACGTGCCTCGAACTGGTATATACGCCGTTTAAAATCACGAAGCCAAATTAAGCTAAGAAACCGCGTGATTGCACTATATGGACGAGACTATGGGTTTGACTAATGGCTCGATCATTTCGACCGTTACCAAACTACAAGAAATATGGCCCGACATGCGTGTTTTCTTAACCCGTGCCTAAATGAAAAAGAATGGTAATGTCCCTACTTCGAATAAGCATGCGATTCAACGAAACGTTGATTTTTTATAACCACGCTAGGATGATATATCCCGTAAATTGCAAGAAATAAAGAGTTGTTAATAGCCGAAAGATTATCGTGCGCTCGAATAAGACTCGCCGTCTTTTCACGTAGCCAAAACGAGCAAACAGATTCGTGACGCTAAAAAACAAAAATGTTACGCGATGAGTCCGTTCCCTAAAATAAAATCCAAAAAAATGTGATTTCATCACTAGACGAACATGTGGTTACGTCTCTCGATAGATCCAAAAGATCCCATCATAATCCAAAAATCGAGACACGAACCCACGTAAATAAAAGGGAACGAGTCATTGTCAATAACGAACGATTGAACTGAAAAGAATAACTCGTACCATATCTAAATCCGAGATACGCTCAAAAGGGAATCAAAACCCGAACTAATGCATCTCGCGAAATAACAAAAGATGAGTTATTCGAAAGGACAATCCATTTGGTCGATATCTTAGTCACTCAACGTTGATATGTCAAAACAAATTGTATTGTCTGATGGATGATTTACTTTTTCCGCAATAATCGGCGGCATCACGCATCCCCTGGACCGCAAGGTGAGCCCCAAACCAAAATCCTAGGAAAGAGACTTGGACCATCGAGTGTGTGGAGGAATAAGGGTGGAAGAGAGATGTTGTGATACGTGTAATTAGACTGACGTTTGTTCTTCTTGTCTTATATATCCGTAAATAAATAAACGCACACACCATGAATCATGCATATAAAATCATGCATACATACTAATGGATACCGTTCGCGCAGACTTCATCATTAAGCGGTTGTGGTTTCGCGAGAGTAGCCGGCTAGTCAGCCAGTTTGATCAGCTACAGATTGTCAGTTTCGAATCGGCAGTTGTGGCTTCTGAATCATCTTCATCCGAGTATACTCAGTCTTCGGTCAGTATGTCTGTGACCAACGAAAAGGTGGCCGAATTGGAGAATTCCGTGAACAACATTAATGATCAGTTGGCCGCAATCCTGGCCCAGCTAGCTGAGTTGGCCCTGAAGGATAACAAGAGCGGTAGTAAGCATGCTGAGAATGAAGTGAACACTGGTCCCCGCTTCGGGAATGAGGACTATTATCAGGATTATATCCGAAAGCAGCTTGAGAAGGAGAAGGCTAAGGAGGAGGAATGGAAGCAGCACATTACTCAGGAGGTGCAGGATCTGCGTGGGGGAAGCTCCGGAAGTCAGGACTTTTATAATTTGAAGAACTGTTTATCGGCAACTGCTTTGCCTTTGAAATTCCGGCTCCCTGACATGAAGAAGTTTGATGGAACTGGGGATCCCACGGCTCACATGAACCAGTATGTCGCGGTGATGAAACACACGATCCTGACTAAGGATCAAGTTCTTGGACTGTTCAATACTTACCTAGAGGGGGCTGCCCTTGTGTGGTTTCATGCGTTGCCGCTGGTGACGAAGAGAGATTGGAAGGAGTTGGCGAAGTCATTCAACGCTCAATATAGTTTCAACACTATGCTTGAGGTTACTCTGAAGGAGCTGGAGAGTACTAAGCAGCAGACTGGGGAGTCTTTGTCCGATTTTGTAAGGCGGTGGAGAGCCAAGGCGACAGTTATGAAGCAGAAGCCGCTTGAGCAGGATCAGATCCGAATGGTAATTGGCAACACTTTGCCGTATATTAAGAACGAGCTGCGGTACATGCCTTTTACCGATTTCAATCAGATGTATAGTTGCGCCTTGACAGTTGAGGGGGATGGTGAGCCGAAGAAAGCTTATACCAAGTGGACGAAGTCTGGATATAGTGCCGGAGGGCCAAGCGCGAGTACAGAATCTACTGCGGTGAAAGTGCTTGAACTTAATGCTATCGAGAAGAGGCAGTTTTCCAAGTTTGATCAAACCTACGCAAAAGTTTTCGAACGATTGCAGAAAAAGGGATTGTTGAAAGCCCTCACTCCTTATAACAAAGCACCGCCTACTCCGTAGATACAAGCTAGGGGATACTGCGAGTTCCACAGTAATTATGGGCACAATATCGAGAACTGTGAGAGGTTGAAGCATGAGATCCAAGATTTGATTGAGGAGAAGAAAATAGCTAATCCTTCATCAGCAAACCCTTCCACTAGGCGTAATCCATTTCCTAATCACAGGGTGAGCATGATCGGGTCTGGGCTCGAAGAGAGCTTGGTCATGGAATCCTTCGAGGAGAACAAAGAGGAGTTGTTGGACTCCGATGAGCAGAGTAATATGGGAAATGGTTTATATGTATCCTTTCTGGGCGAGGAGCAGGAGGGTGAACCGATGGATGAAGGAATAGACGGCGGAGCACCGTATGATGAAGATAGTGCCGAAGAGACCGGGGAAGGGTCATCTCGAACTATTGTGCCATAGTTGAGTTTGTTCAGTGGGGTGGAGAATCCCGAGTTGCACTTGCACGAGTATATGCATGATATGTTTGTTGAATCCTTTGGGGTGGACGAGGTTGCTCAGTGGTTCCACCATTCGTTAATAGGCGACCCTTTGAGGTGGTTCCACTCATTGCCCGACTCCTGCAAGCATGATTGGGAACAGTTGTCCGATCTATTCCTAGAGAAGTACAAGAAAACTAAGGATAGGACCGCGGAGCATTTTGCGCTGCAAATTGGGCCTATTAATCGTCCGTTGCCGGCTGTCAGTAAGTATAACGGCAACAAGGATCCAATGGAACACCTTCACTTCTACTTATCGGCCATGGGACCTTTGGGTTTTAACGAAGAAGAGATCACCAGTCTGTTTTGCAATTCACTAATGGGGGAGTCGCTGATGTGGTATATGTCTCTTCCGATGTGTATCAAGTGAGATTGGGCCGCGATGACCAAGAGGTTCATTAAGGAATATACAGTATGGATGCTTGTGGAGCAAACACCGGACTCGCCCTCGTACGAAACACCTGAAGCAGTATTAGCAATGCCCAAGTATGGTGGATACCGGGATCCCGCTGAACACGCAAAGTTATTCCGCAACCATATATATGACGCCGGGTTCCCTCAAAGTGAGTTACACGAGCACTTCCCATAAACTCTCACAGGGGAAGCCTTGTTGTGGCACCAAAGGATATCAGAAGAAGAAATGGGTCATTGGATACCTCTTCGGGATGCGTTTGTGTCGAGATATGAGATGTATGTTCCATGGACGGGATCCTTGGAAGATCTGGATAGGATCAGGCAATTCCCTGAGGAACCGCTTGCGGATTACGCTCGGAGGTGGAGGTACCGCTACGAGCAGTGTCATGAAATGATGAGTGATAAGGTGCAGCTCATGTGCATACAAAGTGGCGCTATTCCGATGGCGGCAAGGAGGATGAACAGAGTGTCCCTCAAGGACTATGATGAGTTGATAGGCTGGGCCATGTATGGATCAGTGGATCCCTTGTATTTGAACTTAAACGTCCCTCACGTAATGGATCTGATGGTTGTGGACATTTGGGAAAGTTCCTCGGAGGAGGAGGATGCCGATCAGAGAATTCCTATAAATATTTGGGATGAATCTGATGACGAGTCGGAAATTGCTGTCATGACAAGATCAGGTCGGGTGGTCGAAGGGAAGGCACCCATGGTTGAGAAAGAGATAGGGGAAGGATCGGCTCCCAAGCCCGATCATCAAGCCCTCGAACAGTTGAAGAAAACACAAGCTAAGTCTACAGTCTGGGAAGTCTTATGCCATTCTAAATACCACCGTGAGAATTTGATGAAAGAGTTGCAGAATTTGGTCATCTCTACCGATACTGAGCCGACGACATTAGTAGGGGCAATCATGGCTCGGAAGAGAACTGAAATCACCTTCACTGATGAAGATCTCCCGGAAGAGGGGAAGGCTCACAACAAGCCTTTATACATCCGAGCTGAAATTAATGGAAAGAAAACGAGCTGTGTAATGGTTGATGATGGATCGGCCATTAATGTTTGCCCGCTGAAACTCTTGTCCAAGTTGGGAGTAGAAAGAGGAGATTTGACTGCCTCGGAAACTGTGATCAGAGCCTATGATGATAGCCGCCGTCACATCGAGGGAGTTTTCAAGGCTAAGCTGAAAGTGGGGCCGCATGAGGAAGAGACTGAATTCACTGTGTTGGATATACCGGTGACTTTTGCTGTGTTGTTGGGACGTCCATGGTTCCACAAGTTGGGAGGCGTGCCCTCCACACTCCATCAGATGATCAAATTCCCCTACGGGGAGGAGATAGTAACTATCCGAGCCGAGAAATTGAGTTCAGTGGCTGTGTTGGGAATTAAGCATCAGCTTTTCTCTGGATTCCAGGTTTCCGGGATCTACGAGTCCAGCATGACCACCGATGTGATAAAGATGATGAAAGGAGGTTTCATCCCCGGTATGGGCTTGGGAGCACACCATCAAGGATTGCCAGAATCTTCGGACTTCAAGAGTCAGAAAACCCGGAGGGGTTTGGGATATGAGTCGGGAGGTCCATCCAACACAGGCAGTGAGGAAAAAGTGGGTCTAAAGAATTATTTCGTGAATGAGGGCCAAGGGAAAGTCTATTCTGGAACCCCCGAGTCGTGGATTAGCATCGAAGGAAAGATTCTGCCAGGCTTTGAGATCTTCAACGATGTCACCAGCTGGGGCAAAGGGGAGGCAAGCTGCTTCGTCGAGGAGATCATGATGTTAGATCTGAATGCCGAGGAGCAGGTCATCACAATGGAAGCCACTGCGGGAGCGATGGACGAGCCCGGTACCTCCAAGGCCTATGAGAAACCCGAGAACCCCGATGATGACAATTGTATTACTGCTTTATTTGAATCCGACGATGTACTCACCAATACTATCAATGAAATGAATTCTGATTTTGCTTACTTGCTTGATGTTGATTCGCGATTGGCACGGATGAAAATCCTAAACTTATACAAATTGCTCAAGAATTAACTACTGAAGAGAGGAAAGAATTTGAGAGAATAATTAAAAAATACGAAATAGTGTTTGCTTGGATGTACGAAGACATGCCGGGGATCGATCAATCAATTGTAACTCACCGTATTCCAACATACCCCGATGCTAGACCCGTGAAACAGAAACTCCGATGCATGAGGCCAGAATGGGCAGATAAGATCAGAGAAGAAGTAAAGAAATAGTTAGAGGCAGGTTTTATCGAAGTAATCGACTATCCTCCGTGGGTCGCCAATGTAGTGCCAATCGCGAAGAAAGACGGTAAAGTGAGAATGTGCGTCGATCATAGAGATCTCAACAAGGCTTGCCCCAAAGATGAGTTTGCATTGCCTCACATCGATGTATTGATTGACAGTGCGGCATCCAGCATCTTACACACAAACGTGGATAGTTTCATGGGCTACATGCAAGTTCAGATGGCCGAGAAGCACAAAGCAAAGACCTCGTTCACAACTGAATGGGGAACATACTGTTATAGAGTAATGCCATTTGGATTGAAAAATGCCGGGGCAACTTACCAGCGAATGGCTACGGCACTGTTCCACGATATGATACACAAGGAAGTGGAAGTTTATGTGGACGACATGATGGTCAAATCGGAGACAAGAGAAGGGCATTTCGCTGCACTTGAGAAGTTTTTGGCCCGAATTGCAGAATTCAAGCTAAGGTTGAACCCGAAGAAGTGCTTCTTTGGCGTTTCATCGGGGAAAATCTTAGGCTACGTGATCAGTAACAAGGGGATCGAGGTGGATCCCGACAAGGTAAAGGCCATATAGGAAATGCCAGCACCAAAAAATGAGAAAGAAGTGAGAGGATTTCTGGGGCAGGTTCAGTATATCAGTCGGTTCATAACACGACTCACTACGATCTGCGAGCCGATCTTTAAGCTGCTACGGAAAGATCAACCCACGGTTTGGAATGATAAGTGCCATCAAGCATTGGAGAGTGTCCGGAACTATTTGCCTAATCCACTAGTTTTGAGACCGCCTAAACTCAGAAAACTGCTTCTCCTCTATGTAGCGATCGAGGAGCGATCAATTGGGGCAATGCTGGCCCAGGAAGGAGACACCGGCGTGGAGCATGCGGTGTATTATCTGAGTAAGAAGTTCCTGGAATACGAACTTAAGTATAACATGATCGAAAAGACGTGCATGGTAGTAGTATGGCTAACAAAGAAGCTGCGGCACTATTTTCAGTCTTACAAAGTGATCATTATTTCCAGGATGGATCCCGTGAAGTATCTGTACCGAACTCCATCCCTGAGAGGGAAGCTAGCTCGATGGTTGTTGTTATTGTCAGAATTCGACATTAAATATGTAACGAAAAAGGTTATCAAAGGGAGAGCCGTAGCGGAATTCCTGGCCAATCAGCCTCTAAATGCGGAAGAGGAGGAGATAAACTATGATTTCCCCGATGAGCACTTGAACGCTATAGAAGTTATACCGTGGAAAATGTTCTTTGATGGAGCGGTTAACTCGAATGGAGCCGGAGTAGGAGTGCTACTTATCTCACCAAAAGGGGAAAGGATTCCAATGGTGAAGAAGTTGTCGTTCCCTCTCACTAATAATATGGCCGAGTACGAAGCATGCATCTATGGGTTA
The DNA here is from genome assembly GCF_963576675.1 of Euphorbia lathyris. NCBI lineage: Eukaryota > Viridiplantae > Streptophyta > Magnoliopsida > Malpighiales > Euphorbiaceae > Euphorbia > Euphorbia lathyris. The sequence continues at coordinate 88,517,330 of NC_088911.1, read as the reverse complement.
GAGTCACTAGCGGCACTGGGAGCATCATATGTCGAAGTCTGGGGCGACTCAAAGTTAATTATCGAGCAGGCACAGGGAAATTGGGAAGTAAGAGAAGAGAGATTGCGCCTGTACCTAGACCAGCTAAGGGGATTAGTACAGAGGTTTGGTGAATGTCGCTTTTATCATATTCCTCGAGCGCAGAACTAAGCGGCGGATGATTTGGCCACATTAGTGTCAGTATGGGATAATCCTCGGAACCTTGCCTCGAAGCCTTTGGTGTTGAGGAGGTCCTACAAACCGTGCTATGAAGATGTAATGTTGTTGGGAGTCGACGAGAAGCCTTGGTACTTCGACATTATGAACTTCATGAAAAGTGGAACGTACCCGGCAGAATCAGAACTTAGGGATCAGGCTGTGATCAGAAGGTGAGCTCAGCAATTTGTCATCCATAATGACTTGCTTTACAAAAGACATGCCGATGGTTTACAATTGAGGTGCTTGGATGAGGGAGAAGCCTATGAGGCAATGGAGTCAGTACACTCGGGGATTTGTGGAGCCCATATGGGAGGAACAGTGTTAGCAAAGAAAATCGTAAGGCAAGGCTTCTATTGGCTCACCATGGAAAGAGATTGTAACGAATATGCGAAGAAATGCCATGATTGTCAAATCCACGGAGATTATAATCACTTGCCAGCTATGGAACTGCACGTGTTAGCACCCATTTGGCCGTTTGCAGCTTGGGGCATTGATATCATCGGTGAGGTGAGGCCTAATGCGTCGAACGGACACAAATTCATTGCAGTCGCCATTGATTACTTCACCAAGTTGGTAGAGGCAGAATCGTTTAGCAAGTTGGGATCTAAGCAGATGAGGAAGTTCATTGAAAAGCACTTAATCACCAGATTCGGAGTGCCTCATCACATGATCACGGATAATAGGGTCCAGTTTCAAGGGAAAGTGAAAAGTCTCTTCCAAGAGTACGTTATTGAGCATCATAGATCTTCTCCATATCGCCCACAAGCTAACGGGGCAGTAGAAGCGGCAAATAAGAACCTTAAGAGGATCCTCGTAAAGATAGTGGAGTCGCATCGGAATTGGCACGAGCAGCTTCCGCTCGCTTTATGGGCCTATCGCACGATGGTTAGAACGTCAACTGGGGCAACGCTGTTCTCCTTGGTATATGGGGCAGAAGCCGTTCTCCCGATTGAGATTGAAAAGCGATCGTTGAGAATCGCAGTAGAAGCAGAGATTCCCGAGACGGAATGGGTGAAGAAGCGATATGAGCAGTTAGCATTGGTGGATGAGAAAAGGATGGAGGCTCTTTACCATGTGCAGTTATATCAGAGAAGGATGGCCCGAGCCTTCAACAAAAAGGTCAAGGATAGCCCTATCAAAGAAGGGGATATGGTGCTGAAACAGATCCGAGTGACGCACACTGACCCTAGGGGCAAGTTTAGGCCAAACTGGGAAGGACCATTCCTCGTGAAGAAGAACCTAAGCAAAGGGGCGGTGAAGCTTACTACTATGGACGGCATGGAGTTCTCCGAACCTACCAATCTGGATAGGCTTAAGAAATACCTTTCGTAAAAAAAAAGAAAGATAAAAATTCCCGATAGATTGAAAACCCGCAAAGGGCGACCTATGCAACAATGAGGAACATCCCAATGGATGAAAACCCGAAAGGGCACTCATTTGAAAATTCCGGGATAATAAAAGGAGAGTTGAAAAATCGCTGGGATCTGAAAACCGAAAAAAGGCGGATCCTGGTAACAGTAGTTATATCTTGAGCAATTATAAAAATAATGTATAAGCGGCTAAGTATTTCTGTTGTTTGTAAATAAATAAAAGCATGAATATATTTGAAGAGGATGATTGGAATCATTATGATCTATTGAATGCATTGTATTATGAATCATGAGTTATACATTTCCTACCTCTTTCACATAAAAAGCCTACATCCTATCCACCCCTCTCCCTATATACAAGTTATACATCGGGGTAATACTAATAAGAAAACTACGAATAGTGGGCCTAATAAGGAGGAAGATCCCAGAAGTCCTTGAAGTCCCTAAGACGAGAAGCCCGCTCCGCGGCTAAGGCCTCCTCGGCAACCCGATGACCCTCCTCAGCGGCAAAACGCCCCTCGGTCTCCACTCGCATCATCTCCGCCCAATGAGCATCTCTCTCTCGGTAAACACGTCCGACCCTAGTATCAGTATCCCACTGTGACTCGCTGAACCGCTGATCATTAGCATGAAGATCGCTCTGCAAATAAAACAAGAAAAGAAAAGAAAAAGAAAAAAAAACACCAGAATAGACAACAACAGAAGTTATACATACATAGGCGCATCACATGCATACATTTCACTACACTATAACAAAATAAGAATACTTACCAGGTGGTTGGCGCAATGCAGGTTGAGCCGCTCTCGAAAGTAATCAGATAACCCCACAAGGTCGGTGCACGTCTCCCTCGAGGTATGGAGGGCATCAGGAGGATCGAACGGCACCATCGAGGTGAAAACTGGAGGGGCTGCCTCAATGCCGAAGTAGGCCACACCCGCCTCGCCGTAACAAACCACCGAGTACTCTCTCTCTAAGGTCGGGAAAGGTGCGCCAAGGTGGAGCCGCTCTGGTCGGGCGGCGCCTGAGGACTCGCCTGCGTAATAGGAAGGCTCACTCGCGGATGTCTGGGCTCGGGTACCCTCGAAAAAGTCCGACGTCCGAGCGCTCCTCAAGGAACCCTCCTGCAAGAAAAGACAAAATAAGTACACCTAACTACCTCACAAATAAAGAATAAATAAGTCAAGCACTTACCGGAACCTCCTCTAGGCCGAAGACCCCAACGACGGCCGCCGCTGAGAACACGTCATCCGCAGGATCCACGTCCATCACAACCTCAGGAGGGTCCATCGGAGTCAACAGTGTCGATAAATAGTGGGCATGACCCCCCGCGTGGTCCCACACGTCCCGAGGCGTAAATCGACGAGTCAAATTACGGCGTATCTCCTGCAGGGGCATGGTCCTCACCGCGAACATGGACACAGGGATCTCGCCTGGAGTCCAATGTGTGGAGTCAACCCCGGTAAAACTCCTATCGCCCAAATACCACGCTCGTACACATGGACCTGTGAGCACACACTTCTGCCCCTGGATGCGGGTGACATAGGCATAATCAGGACCGAAGTCGAGGTCGTCCCATCTGAAAGAAATCTGAAAAATAAGAAAAATCAGACAAGAACAAACGAAAATCCAGCATAGTCGGGAGATGTTCACCTGTCCTAGGCTCCGTGTGTCAATCCATAATAGGAGTCGTGCCACCGTCTGCCTCCTCTCAACGCGCAAGTCAAAGTCACTCCACCTCGCCATAAGTGGAGGCGTAGTCACGCGCGGTCTACTCTTGCGGGCGCTCGGGAGAATCCTCCTCTCATAGGCCCAAACCTGCTCGTAAAAACCGACGTCAGAAGCAGAAATCGTGAAAAGAATAAAGACACTAGACGATGACAGAAAACGCACCAGGAGGGCAAAGGTGTAGCCGCCGAAATCCTTGCGCTTCCGGCAAGTCAAGTCCAAAAACTTGTATAGAAAGGCCAAGCCCGCTCCAGCCCAATCATAGGACGACACTGCATCCAAATGGCAAAATGCCTGGATGAGACCTGCGTGTATAGTTCCGCTCTTGGTGCGGAAGATCGTCTCGCCTAAAGCGTACAAGAGAAAGCTGCGGGTGGCCCAATCCGTGTCATCCCGGTCGCAGAAGTCCCTACGACTCAGTAGCCCGAAGGTAGTAACGAACTTCATCGGAGTGGCCCCGATACCCATGTAGACTCCGGGTCCAATCAAATCAGATATCTCGGTAGGGTCGACCCGAGGACGCACCATGTCGAAGCAAAGGGGGACCAAAATACCGTTACCCCGCAGTCCAGTCAATAGCGAGAAGTCACGGGGCGAGATCGTCATCTCCCCAAATGAAAGGTGAAATGTGTGAGTCGAGTCTACCCACCTCTCACATAGAGCACGCAAGCCACATCGGTCACACACACCATTGGCACGAGGCAGCGCCAGAATAAAGGGCTCGAAGCCCAACTCTCGAACGCGGGCCTTAGCCGCTGGGCTATGCATAGCATACCAAGCATGAATATCCGCGGTGGTCCCAGTAATGCCGATAACCTAGAGGGAACAATACGGATAAGGCAAGAAGCTAAACTAGAGTCATTATCCCTCGAGAGCCTCACTTCTATACGTACATCTAATAAGAATTCTGTTAAGCTAGTTTTTTTTCGGTTGTGTTTAAATCTAACTTAGAAGTTCCTTTCGATTAGGATCGTTACTCCTTGAGATTTCATTCGTAGGATCATTTGTATAGGATTTTATTTAGTTCATTATTCTTTGGTGTTCTACTCTCTCGCGTGCTTGCGAGGAGCTTAATCCAATTCAAGCTTGGGTAAAAAGCATTTAGTGTTTTTACTATTCACGTGCACTATTCACGTTTTTACTATTCACGTACATTTTTTACGTTTTTACTATTCATGTTCACTATTCACGTGCACTATTCACGTACATTTTTACGTTTTACTATTCACATGCACTATTCACGTTTTTACTATTCACGTACATTTTTACGTTTTACTATTCACGTTTTTGCTATTCACATGCACTATTCACGTTTTCTAATCGCGTGCATTGTTCGCATTCTTACTATTCGCATATGCAAAGTTCACATTCTTTCAACAAATAAAAAAACAAACATAAAGCATTGCTCACGTGCACAAAAATTCGCGTTTTCTAACTAAAAGGCTTCTAAGAAGATTAAAGGTTAGCATGTAAATGACGTTCAAGATGGAGTTGCTAAAACCTAGGAGTCTTGACAAATGATAAAAAACAAGGGGGTACTTACCGGATGGACGTTGGTCCGGCTCAGGTGAGAATCAGGATTCTGAAAGGGAGCCACTCTAGTCAAGTCCTCGAAACCCGCCTCCATACCCTTCGTGTCATCATATCTATCTGAACCCATCACAAGAATGCTCTAAGGTTAGTGTTAGAGAGAGAAAGAAGAGAGAGAAGGTGTGGGGTTGGAAATGAACCCCACCACCCTTTTATAAGGAAAGGGAATGGTATTTTCGTAATAAGCAAAAAGGTACGACGTGACATAAAGGTAAAAAGTAAATAATTAATTACCAGGTGCACAGACCTCCAATTTGCAGTCCGTTTCAGCCTGCGTTTCTGCCAGGTGGTGACCAATACCCCAAGGATATGACTCCAGACGACAGCCAAAATTTTACAGAACAGTGGCGCCAGTCAAAATACAGACAACAGTCAACGGAAAAATAATTTTTAGTCTAAAGTGTTCCCAACGAAAGGATAAGGACGTTCCTATCAACAACTCAAATACCCGAGATGATAGCTCCAGTAAAAATACAGACGATAGTGTTTTGAAGTTCAGAATTGCTAGAGAGAGCCTTTTTTTGCTATTGAGCCATTTTACCTACAGTCGATGACCGATGTTGCTATTGAGCCATCTTACCTACGGTGGATGACCGAGGTTGCCATTGAGCCATTTTACCTACGGTCGATGACCGAGGTTGCTATTGAGCCATCTTACCTACGGTCGATGACCGAGGTTGCTATAGAGCCATCTTACCTACGGTCGATGACCGAGGTTGCTATTGAGCCATCTTACCTACGATCGATGACCGAGGTTGCTACTGAGCCATCTTACCTACGGTCGATGACCGAGGTTGCTATTGAGCCATCTTACCTACGGTTGATGACCGAGGTTGCTACTGAGCCATCTTACCTATGGTCGATGACCGAGGTTGCTATTGAGCCATCTTACCTACGGTCGATGACCGAGGTTGCTATTGAGCCGTTTTACCTACGGTCGATGACCGAGGTTGCTAGAGAGAGCCATTTTTACCCGCGGTCAATGACTAGGGTCGCTAGAAAGAGCCATTTACCCGCGGTCGATTTAGACTAGGGTCCCCAAGAAAAGCATCCACCGGCAGTCGATTCAAAGGCAAGGACGGGATAGCCAAGGTGAAGACTGAAGACAAGGCTGGAGGTGTGGCGCGGAGATAAGGTATTCCTCCTCCAACTCTATATGTGTCTTTTACTTTAATATATTTTTATTGCATGTGTTGCATTCACGGAAAATGTTTTCAAAAACACACACATCACTGTCAAAATAGAAAAGTAGGGGCAACTGTAGACATCGAGTCGGAGGATCTGTGACGAAAACCCACGATAAACGGCCAAGTCAGTTGATTTCATTAATTAGAAAATTTAAAAATAAACAGAAAAGCTCGGAGAGCTGGCACTTGAAAGCCCCGCTAACAAATTCAACGTCTCCTGAGTGAGGTCGGGCACGTTCACTGTTACGACAGTGAGCGAAAAGCCCCTGGAGGCCGAGCGTCGGCCGGTGAGTGACGAATGACGCTCCCAGCAGCGATCGTCGCTCCGTAAACAACAATGCGCGACACGTCGGGCGCCCGTCTAACGTGCCGAGCGTCGGACGTCGTCCGTCGGAGAGTGGGCGTCGCCCGTCGAGCGTCGGGCGCGGCCCAACGCACGGTCAACGTCGCTCGACAGCTGTTCGACGACCGCCAGACCGTGTCGGGCATCGTCTGGCCGTCGTCGACGTCGGGCGGACGCGCAAAACTTCTTGGGATCCGTGCCTATAAAAGGCACGGATCCCCATGCATTTGGAGAGGAAGGATTTTTGGAGCTTTCTCACTCTAGACATTTTTAGAGAGAGAAAGTCAATTTTTGGGAGAAAATATTTTTTTCCTAAAAAATCTAAATTTTCTAAAAGTTAAGTATTTTACCAAAACACCGAAAAAGACCGAAAAATCATAATTCGTGGAATCAACCGACTTCAACTGTCAATACCGATCTTGAGGTATTATCCGAGGACTAGACTCGTGTCATTTATTTATTTCTCTTATTTCCTTTATTTATTTAGTTTATAATTTTTATTTCTTTAGTTATTTATTTATTTATCACGTTTATTTACTGTCCCGTATTTATTTAATTCTCGTCTCGTATTAAATAAACGTTTGTTTTGGTTTTGAAATAAAAAAACCTCATTTTAACATCCCAATACGAACCGTGATCTCGTTTGAGGGTAGTTCGGGATTAAAACGTTGTATATATATATAGATTTTAGAAAAACTTTTTTTATTAACGTTTTAAAAATAAAAACATCGTTTTAGGAGTTTCCGATATTGACTATGATCCAATTTTGGTAGTTCGGGGACCCAAAATGATAGAATAGATCTAATCTAAAGCTTTTTAATAAATTTGGAAACGGTTGGAGTAGTTCTGTAATTTTCCATTTTCTGTCAGTAAAAGCAGTTTACCGACGGATTTTCCGTCGGTAAAGCTGTTGAAATTTCAAAAGCCTATTTTCACCCCTTTTTCTTACTTTTTTTTACATTTACTCTTATACATATATTTATATAATTATGTAAAATATTTGTTAAATGCATTTTTGGGTTACATGACTATTAATTACCTATTATTTATTTACTTATTAGAAACTTAATTCATATTGATTTAGTTTTGTAAAGTGATATATGTTGTATATATATATATATATATTTTGGCTTATTGAAGCTATTTTAGATATGATTTGGGGTAGGAGCTATTTTCTATATATTCGTTAAAATGATTATTTTGGGTTGAGGATTATTTTCTTATTCTTTATGGACTTGATTCATTGTTTTTACATGTCTTCAATTGGAATAATGTTTTTTATTACTATTTTCACTTATTGATATATATATATATATATATATATATATATATATATTATTTCAATTCATTTTTTATCTATAGATATATCATTATTTAGCTAAAAACATATATGTATATGTATATATTCTTTTTCTTATTCTTTTGACATTTATGGGTATATATTTCAAATGGGCTTTACTTGGTGAATTTTGGTTTAATTGGTTCATTATTGTGATTATGTTTAAGTGAGGAGTAAATAGTAAATAGAGTGAAAAGGGGAAAAATAAACCACAAAAAGAGATTTCAATTTGGTTATTTGAGTTAAAAGTTTTTAGAGGTTCCTAATGTAAATAAAAGACTTTTGCCATTTCAAACAACTTCCTAAAAACATCATGTTTTGAAACCTTAATCCGTTCCAACGGCGGATTAAGCGAACCTTATAATTAAAACCGTTTTCATTATAAATAACCGAGTTTTGAATCGTTTTCCTAATTAAACAGTTTTGTACAAAATAAATGGACTTGTATGCTTAATCACGTTTTTTGTTAAAGCTTCTTATCTCACGTTTTCAAACGCTCGAGTCGTTCCAACGGCGATTCGAGTCGATGTCATGTAAATTAATGGGGTTTTGAAAAGTACCTAAATCGTTCCAACGACGATTAAGGTACGAACCATGTAAATAAATTCGCTTTCGGGAGTGAGATTAGCGTAGATGTAATATGAAGCATAACTCATACTATAAATAAATCAATTCTTTCTTCTATCCCCCTCTCTCTTATACGCTTTAAATTCATGCAAAATGGGTGATTCTTCAATAAAATGGCTTTCAAATAACATGCTCAAAACGGTTTTCAAAGCGAGAAAGAAAAGGTTTCAAATGAATTTTAAACTTAAAGAAATATACGATTAGTCCGTTATCGCCTAACACGCTAAGTAGGAGGCCGGTGGTTCATAACCGGGCGATGTCGGGGTGCCTAGTAGCCTTTCTCCGGAAAGGAGCTAGCCTTCTCGGCTCGTACCTAAGTTTCCCGAACCCTCACTGGTCTCCCGCAAGGGATCTGTGTTCATTTTCCCATTCGTGGGTGGCGACTCTTCCATACTCCGAGTTCCGGCCCTACTGAGCAGCTTGATTCCACGATTGGTTGCTTTCGGTGCCAATCACAGCATCTTTCGTCAACGGTGTCCACCCCCCGGTCTGCCCGGGCGAGGCCGCGACACCTACAAGGTGTTTCTACAATTTCTGCAGGTTTAGATTGGTTAGCAAAGGTAATTTCAGGTTCGTCTTTACCTTTGGTCAGCCCTTGTGGTAATGACTCAGCGGCTCCATTTTGGTCAGCGGAAGCTGAGCGTGGGCCATCTTCGGTAGACTGACTTGATTTTCCTGCAGGGTTAGTTTCATCGAACTCAACATGTACAGATTCTTCTAAGACTTGAGTTCGTTTATTAAACACCCTATATGCTTTGTTGTTTGTTGAGTACCCTAAGAAGATAGCTTCATCAGCTTTTGAATCAAACTTAGCAAGATTGTCTTTCGTATTTAAAATAAATTTACAACCAAAGGCACGAAAATATCCAATGTTGGGTTTTTGTCCTTTCCAAAGTTCATAGGGGTTTTTCTTAAGTATAGGTCTAACTAAAGCCCTATTGAGTATATAGCAAGCTGTGTTAACAACTTCACCTCAGAAATACTTTGGAAGCCTATTCTCACTCAGCATTGTCCTAGCTATTTCATCTAAGGTTCTGTTCTTCCTCTCAACTACCCCATTTTGTTGAGGAGTTCTAGGAGTAGAAAAATTATGTTCAATGCCGCTGACTTCACAGAATTCATCAAACTGTTGGTTTTTGAATTCTCCGCCATTATCACTACGGATGTGAGCTAATTTTAGGTCTTTGTCGTTTTCAAGTTTTCTAATCAGTGTCGAGAACATCTCAAAAGCTTCATCCTTGCTACTCATCAAGATGACCCAAGTATACCGAGAAAAATCATCTACAATGACCAAGGAAAATCTCTTACCACCCAAGCTCAGCGGCTGGACTGGTCCGAAAAGATCCAAGTGTAGTAATTCTAATGGACGCTTGGTTGAGACTACATTTTTATTTTGAAAAGACTTTTTGGTTTGTTTACCTTGTTGAGAAGCATTGCATAATTGATCAGTCTCAAATCTAAGTTTGGGCAAACCCTGAACTAATTGCTTTCTTGCTAATTTGGCAAGGTGGTCCATGCTTACATGACCAAATCTCCTATGCCATAGCTAGGAATTGTCTTCCTTTGACATTAAGCATATATTTTTTGAAAACTTCTTCTCTAAACTTAGCATGAAGACATTGTCAACACGAGGGGCAGTTAAAATCAAATCATTTGTTTTACCCTCGAGTATCCGACATTCAGTGGGATCAAATACAACCTTTCTACCACTATCACACAGCTGAGCTACGCTCAATAGGTTATATTTAAGACCCCTGACTAGGGAGACTGACTCAATAGTAGGATTTCCTCCAATAGTACTTGATCCCACTATCTTACCCTTTTTGTTGTCTCCAAAACTTACATTTCCACCTTGTTTATGCACAAGTGTGATGAACTGAGTTTCATCACCAGTCATATGCCTCGAGCATGCACTGTCAATGTACCATAGCTTTGACTTCTCCGTGCACCTCAGGCTCACCTGCAATTGAACTAGTTATCTTTAGGTACCCAATTCCTTTTGGGTCCTCGTTTGTTAGATTTAACAGGTGATGCATCATACTTGATTTTGTGACGACATACATTTATAGTGTGTCCATCTTTCCCACAATAGTCACAATAAACCACCCTTTGAGGGTGTTTCCATTTTTGGTCAGCACGATGGTGCTGAGCATACCAACACACACTTACAGTGTGTCCTCTCTTTCCATAACAGTCACACTGACTGTTCTGCTGAGTGTACCGTCTTTGCTGACTAGTATCTGAATACTCAGCATTTGGATAGAACCTTTTCTTAGCCGATGAACTCAGCTGGTTCTGTATTGAAGTGATGTCCTTTCTCAGTTTCTTAGAATCTGATTGGACTTCCGAGACAAACCGATGCATGATTTTAGATTTTTATCTTGCCTGGTATTATCTTGGAGCAGATGTCGGAGGTCATTGAGTTTGACCTCAATCTCATCACACCGCCTGCTGAGTGCTCTTATTTTCTTGTTACACTTTTTAATCAGTGTATAGAGATCACTCAGGGCATTAACCATTTCATTTCTGAGTAAGGATATAGATGTTACCTTATTAGAGTGTTCCTCATGATCAGACTCATAGGAGAGGTCAGCTTGCTCAGATTGGCAGTCGTCAACAGCTTCATCAGCCATAAAACAGATGTTTGCTGACTCAGTGGCATCAGCTTCTGACGAGGTTGACTCATCACTGTCACTCCATGTGGCCACCATTTCCTTTCTACTTCCTTTCTTATCCTTCTTTAAGGTAGGACAACTTAATTTGATGTGCCCAGATTGATGGCATTCGAAACATGTAACGGGCTTGGAGTTGTCCCTCTTGTGTCTGCTGTCGCTAGACTCAGCTTTGTATTTATCGCTTCTTTTAAATGGCCTTTTGCTGTTCTTGTCATTTTTCCTAAACAGCTTCTTCATCTTCCTTGTGAACATGGCCATCTCCTCATCATCCGATGAGTCAGCTTCTATTGAGTCAGCTTTCATGACAAGAGATTTTTGCTTCTTGTCCTCAGTTTTTTCTTTGGCCTTAAAATTCTTCATTGAGATTTCGTGGGTCAGTAGAGATCCAATGAGCTCATCATATTTGTACGTGGTCAGGTCCTGAGCTTCTTCCACAGCTTGGGGAGACTTCTCAAGATTTTCTTCACCTGTTCTTCTTCTGTGAAGTTCTTGCCAAGTCTCTTAAGCTCATTTATGATGTTGGTGAATCTTGCGTTCATTTCTGAGATGTCTTCATTATCATTCATCTCGAATAGCTCGTATAGCCGCATATGCTGATTCACTTTGGATTCCTTGACCTTGCTAGTTCCTTCATAGGTCACCTCTAGCTTCTTCCAGATTTCCTGTGCTGACTCACAACCTGAAATTTCGTTGTACTCTGCAGCATCTAACGCACAGTGAAGCATATTGATAACCGAAGCATTATTTTGTAATTTTTTAAGGTCATCCTCTGACCACTTAGACTCACTCTTGACATATTTTATTCCCTCAATAATTTCATAGGGAACAGACGGGCCTTGGACTATAGCCAGCCATGCACTCATGTTTGTTGCTTGGATAAGGTTTTTCATTCTGTTCTTCCAAAATGTATAGTTTGACCCGAAGAACAAAGGAGGCCGACTAATCGATAATCCCTCAGGGAGTATCTGTGTTGTTTGATTTCCTGGAAGGAAACGAGTGCTGTTCTCAGCCATTTACAGGGATCAACTCAAGATAGTTTTATCTTGAATAATGAGCTACTTAGCTCTGATACCACTTGTTGGTCCCATGTAGCTTAATATGATTAGTTCCAAAGGGGGGGGGTTAGGAACTAATATAACTTTTTCGCTTAATAATGCTGACTTAATTAAATGTTTGATAATTTAACTCAGCTTTAGGTCAGCAAGGCTGAGTGAAGTGTGAGACGGCTTTAATCAGACAATGACTAGAGCTGTTTCAATTGTGAGTTGGGAGATAACACTTCAGGTCAGCTTCCAACTCAGCACTCTGATTACTCAGCGTCGGCTTATACAAATTATATACTGAGTAATTTAAGCAAGAAACACATACATATATATCAAGAGAAAGGGTTAGAGATTACTCAGCTATCTTATCCTGGTTCGGCCTCACCGCCTACGTCCAGTCCCCAGAATCCCTCCGGGCTTTTTCAATCCACTACTGAGCTCTTTAAAGGTAGAGCACAAACCGTTTATAATAGCAACTGAGTATGCAAGAGTACCGTCCTCTATTCGTCTACTCAATCCTATCTCACACTGAATACTATAATTGAGTATCCAGAATTTATCTACCATTGAGTACTATAACCGAGTACTCGGCACCACTCTTCTAACCTTTACAATTGGAAATTGGGTGCAAGAACTTGCTTTGTTTTCAGACATCTTCTATTTTGGATTTTCACTCTTGTGAAGATTTGCTTTTCTATCTGTATTGGCTTGTATGTGTCGTAAGGATCCAAGTGATGAACTTGTCCTTTTATAGTAAATTCTGAAGCTTCAAATCATTTGAATTCTGACATATCCGTTGGGAGTAACGGTCTTCAATCGTCATTCGTTGGTCAGCTTCCAGAATCGCAGGCCAATCCTATCGTCTGATTTTAGCAGGCGTCAGGCTTGCCAGTTTCGTCTTCTTACGCCAGGTTCGTCTTCTAGTGCTAGTTTTGTCTTCTTGCCAAATGCCAGATGATCCATGCATCTTGAAAAGGTCTCTAGGCGGTTTTCCGAGACTTCTGAATTGGTGCAGACCTGTGTCGGACTTTGTCTTCTAGTCAACGAATCATTGGCTGTCCTGACGAATACTTAGCTTGATTGTTCGGCTTTGCCTTTAAGATTTCCTTTGTCTATGCTGAGTTACATTCTACTCAGCTTCTTCGGCCAGCTTCACCGTCAAGCGTTTCTGAAGAAGACTTTTATTTTATCAAGACCGAGTTTCATTCCACTCAGCATCGGCTGTGTGTCTTTGCTTATGCTGACTTGTTCTGTCTTTCTTTTTATGAACACTTAGTTCCTGTTCTCGTTAGTTAATATACTCAACATTGAACAAACACATTAGTACAATTAAATCAAATCACTTAAATTTAATTGTCTTAATCATGGGATTGTTGGTCCCTTGTAAGGTTGCAAATATAGTTCCAAGGGGGGGGTTAGGAACTATTTTACCTTTTTTTTAAAATAATTTGGGCAGATTTCTTTTCTTTAAGAAAAGTTTATATAACAGCGGCTCTTAACACTCACCAAGACACTGGCTTAGTCAACTGGTGACTAGGACAGCTTCGTTGCTTAGGTCAGGAAATAGCACTTAGAGTCTATTCCTGAACCAACTTGTTGGTAGCTCACAACTCAGCTTGACCTCTCTTACTTGGTCAGTTTTAGTTTATTTTAAGCAAGAAATATAAATAAGGAGTTAAGATTTAGAAATACTTCACTCAGCAGATTTATCCAGGTTCGGCTTCTTCTAAGCCTACGTCCTGTCCCCGGAACACTTCCGAGATTTCAAATCCTCTACTGAGCTCTTTAAAGGTAGAGCCTCAAACCTTTTACAAAATCAGAAGCTGAGTATAACAAGAGTACCTTCCTCTATACCTCTACTCACTTCTATTCTAATTCACTAAGTACTAAAACCGAGTACTCAGCTTCTCCTTTCTACTTCTAGAAATGATAAAGATTTTGTCCTAAACAACAATTGCTAGAACACCTTAGATGATTGAAAAACAATCACTCTAGACTTTTACACAAATGAATAGACTTTGTAGTGTAAGAATTTGCTTTGCTTTTGATGGAGAACTTTTGTATACGTTTGGTCAGCGTAACGACTTTTGCTCAAAGTTCTCTATTGAATGTGGATTATGAATGCTCTATTTATAGAGAGCTGTGAGAGCTTCTGGTTATTTCGAATTTCGAAATAATCGTTGGAGGGAAACGGCTACAGGTCGTTTTCACTCAGTCTGCCAGCAGTTCTCTTAGCCAGTCAGATTCCAGCGTCTTCTGTTCTTCGGTCAGTTTGACAGTATGTTCCTCCATTTTGGGTAACGTCAACCAGACAGCTTGCTGTGTCTTCTGATCTTTACTTAAAGAGGAAATACTTTGTCTGGAAGCTGTCTTATGGTCAGCGGCTGTCTTGTACGTTTTGTCGAGACAGCTCAGCAGCTTCATACCGAAGTTGTCTACGTGGATCTTCTCGATCCTTCTTTACTCAGCATGCGTTTCATTACTTCAACGGCGACGTTTTGGGAATACGCGGGCTGAGTGATCTTGGTCTTGTTTGACTTGGGCCTTGACTTCCGTATAGGGCTTGAGCCTTATGATCTTTATGCCTTATGATAAATTATAAACTCAACATTGAACAAATACATTAGTGACAATAAATCAAAGCATTTAAACTTAGTGTGTTGTAGAATATTTATTTTCACTTAATTAATTTTGTCAAATCAAAATCTTGTGGAAAGGTGTTTCAACAAACTCCCCCATTTTGATGTTGGCAAAACTAATCAGCAAGGAACTCAGTATGAGCTCCCCCATGATAGTTGACCTTTTTAATTAAGTGAACTTCCCCGTAAGGGCAGAACTACTGACTTAGTTTTATTCTAAACATTCTAAGGTTTAACTGAATAAGTCTAAGATCATTTTTCAGGTATAGGTCAGCTTATGGGTCATATTCTATTTTACTCAGTATTCAGCGGAAGTAATGTATAGTGACAGAGCGCTGAGTAATTTATTTGTTCAATGGTTTATATTTGACAAGTTCACACATTTATATGCAGCATGCATTCATATAATACTTAGCATTTAAAGGATGAATAATCAAAAGTTAAATCCGAATGCAAGTACTGTAGAAATAACAGAAGTTAGGCATATTGTTTAAGACAAGAAAAACAAACAAGACAAACAAGACAGGGCAAAAAAAAACAATTCTTCTTCCTAACTTCAAAAAAAACAATTCTTCTTCCTAACTTCTAACTCTCTAGATTCTAGCTTAGAGTTCCTTCTCCTTAGTTGCCACTTTTCTCCCCCGTTTTGCCAGCATCAGCAGTAGGCAAATTGACGGTAGGGGCAGGAGACTTGGCCTGATCTTGCAGCTGACGAATTTGACCTTCCAAGGAATTCATGTGGTTGACCATAGTCAACATGAGTTCGGTCATTCTGGTCATTTGAGCCTGTGTTGGTTGCTGCGTCTGAACAGAGGAGAAGTGATTGATCAAGGCATGGATTTCATGCAAAATATGGTGAGTGACAGGTGGATGAGAGGACTGGTCATGAGTAGTTGGAGGATGAGCTTGTTCTTAAAGCAGATTATTAGCTGAGGCGATGACACGCCGTCCTGACTCAGTAGCACCTAGGTGTGCAAATTTTGCAGGAGTGGGCTCGCACTGAGTGCCGTGTGTAGTAACAGGACTACGAGGCGTGTTGACCTCAGGTGCTGAGTTGCTTTGAGTTTGAGGTGGGAGTGGAGCTTCTTTTGGACTCGCAGGGGTTTTGGCTTGTTTCTCACTTGGAGGAATAGAGGCTTGTTTTTATGGAGACCCCTCTTGGGTAATGTGGGGCTCAAGAACAGGTTCTTCTTCTGTTCTCAGTTTCTTCTCAGCTGACTCAGCTAGGTCCTGATCAGCTTTCCTCTTGTTTCTTTCCATTAGCCTTACCTTTCTCGGGACAGTACGAATATCCTTCGAGCATGCTCCCTTTTTCTTCTTTTTCTCAGCTTCAGCAATCTCAGATGGCACAGTAGAAGTATACTCAGTTTGAGGTTCATTGGTCGGTTCTGTACCCTCATCAGGTTGAGCAGCTTCAGCCATAACATCATCTTATATTCTTCAGATTTGTCAGATTTTCCATTTCTCCAATGGGTTGCTCAAACTCAGCCATAAGATCCTCCTCCTCAGTGGTTTCATTTTCGTCATATCCTTTCAGGGGTTGGCTATGTGATAGTCCATTCAGCAGACGTGCAGTGATAACAGTTCCTGTTGAACTTATTTCACCAACAGTCTCTATGTTCTTGTCCTGTATTATCCTTGTGATGAGAGAACCTAAACGGAGCTTCCTTCCACTTCTTTGAAAAGCACCGACCAGAAATATAGGCATATTGAAAGGAGTGCTGGTCAGCATATGCCAGATGAAACATTGTTCAAAATTAGAGGCGGATGAGGGAGAGCTGAGTTTAGGGAAGATGAAGTTGGTCAGCAAGAAATGGACCATCTTCTGATTTTTGCCCATGCAGGTGCTGGGTACTTCTCCTTTGTAGTCTTTGGGTTTACAGAACCCCTTCATCTTTTCTGCGATGGCTTTTGGTATCGGCTCCTTTGTTGTCCTGAACTGGATCCCTGTATTTGGTATTTCTAGCAGTGTTGCTAGATATTCAGGGGTTATCACTATCTTTTGACCTTTAATTGTGGTTTCTAGGTAGTCAGAGTCATCTGCATCAACGTGCAGGTTGGAGTAGAACTCTCTTACCATCGTAGGATAGGTTTGTCCAGAAAGAGAGAAGAGACCATTCCAGTTGTTCTTTTTGATCCATTCACAGAATGGTGTCTCTGAAGAGATGAAATCGGAGTGGAAGTATCGACTCCTTAGTACCTCTTGATTCTTGGCGCAAGAGGGTACCTTGATCATCTTTCTCATGATGCTGGTTGAAGGACCAGCCTGGTCAGAGGATTTGAGAGTTGGAGAGAAAGTGCTTTTGTTGAAAGACATTTTTGGAGTTCTAAAGCTCTTAGGTGTTAAAGGAAAAATTCTGAAGCTTTCTTAAAGTTCAGTGCGCATGTAAAGAGGGTAGTGGGTTAGTATCCACTATTTATGGATTTTTAGTTTAGGGTGCCGTTTGAATTTAAGCCGGTTTTGCCCTTGGGTTGTCCAATCGGCAGAAACCCTGACACTTATGACGCTTTTAAGACGTATTCGGCGCATGCGCAGTACAGGTGTCATTTCGCGTGTGGTGGCATTAAATGCTAATAAGTGCTTTTACTCAGCGTTTGTTGATATAAACGTTTCATATTCTGAGTAGTCAGTTTTGGTTCAATGGATAGTTTTAAGTTCAAGTTCTAAACTAATTTACTCAGTGTGCAAGATTACTCAGTATTGTATATTCAGTCAGTTTCAATAACATACTCAGCAAACAATAAATCATTCAACATGTAATTCACTCAGCATTCAATATTCATTTAGCGCAGAAGTTTACTGAAGAGGATTAAACATACCGATTGCTTCTCTCAGTATGCTAAATTGCTCTCGTGCTAGAGGCTTTGTAAAGATATCAGCAAGCTGCTCATCTGTTGGCACATGAGTCAGCTTAATTTCTTTCTTGAGTACATGATCTCTGATGAAGTGATGTCTTATGCTGACATGCTTCATCCTGCTGTGCTGGATTGGGTTCTTTGAGAGGTCAATTGCACTTTTGTTGTCGCATTTGACTTCAATTGTCTTTGTTTGAACACCATAATCTTCAAGCTGTTGCTTAATCCAAAGGACTTGAGCAACACAGCTTCCAGCAGCAATGTACTCAGCTTCAGTTATGGACAGGGCTACTGACGCCTGCTTCTTGCTGAACCAGGATACAAGACAGCTTCCTAGGAAATGGCATCCTCCAGAGGTGCTTTTTCTTTCCATCTTGTCTCGTCCATAGTCAGCGTCAGTGTATCCAATGAGTGTGAAGTCATGAGTATTTGGATACCACAAACCTGCATTTACTGAGCTTTGCAAATATCTAAGGATCCTTTTTACAGCTATGTAATGGGATTCCTTAGGGTTAGCTTGATATCTAGCACAATAACATACTGAGAACTGAATGTCCGGTCTACTTGCTGTTAAGTAAAGTAAAGAGCCAATCATACCTCGGTATAAATTGCTGTCTACTGACTTACCATTTTCATCAGCACAAAGGACAGTGTCAGTGCCCATAGGAGTGGATATTGGCTTACAATGTTCTAGTTCATATTTCTTCAATATCTCCTTGGCATATTTAGCTTGACTGATGAATATGCCATTCTTTCCTTGCTTAATTTGAAGTCCGAGGAAGAAGTTGAGTTCTCCCATCATTGACATTTCGAATTCAGTCTGCATTTGTTTGCTAAATTCCTTGCACATAGATTCATTAGTAGCACCAAATATAATGTCATCTACATATATTTGTGCCAGCAAGGTATCTTTACCCTTTCTCTTAATGAATAAGGTTGTATCAGCTTGACCCCTGATGTAATCTCTAGTCAGTAAAAAATTGGTCAGCCTCTCATACCAAGCACGTGGTGCTTGCTTGAGGCCATACAGAGCCTTTTTGAGTTTGTAAACGTGGTTTGGGAACTTAAAATCCTCAAACCCTGGAGGCTGATTGACGTAGACCTCCTCGTTTATTACTCCATCAAGAAATGCACTTTTAACATCCATTTGAAACAGTTTAAAGTTCATATATGATGCATATGCGCATAAAATCCTAATTGCTTCTAGCCTTGCCACTGGGGCAAAGGTCTCACCATAGTCAATGCCTTCTTGCTGACTGTAGCCCTGAGCTACAAGTCTTGCCTTGTTTCTGAGTACGTTTCCTTGCTCATCTAGCTTGTTCCTGAAGACCCATCTCGTTCCAATGGTCTTTTGGCTCCTAGGATGTGGCACTAGCTTCCATACATTATTCCTCCTGAACTGATTGAGTTCCTCTTGCATGGCATTCATCCAGAATTCGTCATCCTCAGCTTCGGCAAAGTTCTTCGGCTCCAGTACTGAGACAAAAGCTACATTGCCGAGATACTTCCTTAGTTGATTTCTTGTCATCAGCGTATTTCCAGCTGAGTCAAGAATTGCATTTTCTGAATGCCCTCTTGGGAGTCTTATCTCCTTTGGTAGATTTATGTCTTGTTCTATCTGTGTTTCAACATTCTCTACAGAAGTAGATGGGTCAGTGAAAGTAATTTTAGGTTCACTCTTACTCTTGGTCAGCCGTTTTATGAAGGACTCAGCAGCTGGTTCTTGATCAGCAGGTGCTGAGTTTGGTTCATCTTCTGTCAGCGGCTGGTATCTTCCTGCAGGGTCAGTTTCATCGAATTGCACATGTATAGATTCTCCTAATACTTGAGTTCTCTTATTAAAAACTCTGTATGCTTTGCTGTTTGTTGAGTAGCCTAGAAAGATAGCCTCATCAGCTTTTGAATCAAATTTGGCTAAGCTATCTTTGGTATTTAAAATAAAACACCTACAGCCAAAGGCACGAAAGTATCCAATGTTGGGCTTCCGTCCTTTCCAAAGTTCATATGGGGTTTTCTTAAGTATAGGTCTAACTAGAGCCCTATTCAGAATATAGCATGCTGTGTTGACAGCTTCTCCCCAAAAATACTTTGGAAGCCTATGCTCATCCAGCATTGTCCTGGCAATCTCAACCAGAGTTCTGTTCTTCCTTTCAACAACCCCATTTTGCTGAGGCGTTCTAGGAGCAGAGAAATTGTGGTCAATGCCGCTGGCTTCACAGAATTCAACAAACTTTTGGTTCTTGAATTCTCCACCGTTATCACTACGGATATGAGCTAATTTTAGGTCTTTCTCATTTTCAATTTTTTCTAACCAAGTTTGAAAATGTCTCAAAGGTCTCATCCTTACTGGTCAGCAGGATAACCCATGTGTACCGAGAGAAATCATCTACAATAACCAAGGAAAACCTTCTTCCACCCAGACTCAGCGGCTGGACTGGACCAAAGAGATCCAAGTGTAGCATTTCTAACGGACACTTAGTTGAGACAATGTTTTTACTTTGAAAAGATTGCTTGGTTTGTTTTCCAGCTTGGCAGGCATGGCATAATTGATCTTTTTGAAATTTAAGTTCAGGCAGTCCCTCAACCAATTGCTTTCTTGCTAATTTGGCCAGGAGGTCCATGCTTACATGACCAAGTCTCCTGTGCCATAGCCAGGAATTTTCTTCCTTTGTGACTAAGCATACAGTTTTTGAAAACTTCTTTTCTAGGTTTAGCATGAAGACATTGTCTATCCGAGGGGCAGTTAAGATTAACGCATTTGTTTTTCCCTCATATATTTTACATCCAGTATCGTCAAATATAACTTTTCTCCCATTATCACATAGCTGAGCTACGCTGAGTAAGTTATATTTGAGTCCGCTGACTAGGGAGACAGATTCAATAGTGGGATTACCTCCAACGGTGCCTGATCCTACTATCTTACCCTTTTTGTTGTCTCCAAAACTTACGCT
This sequence comes from Euphorbia lathyris, assembly GCF_963576675.1. Lineage (NCBI taxonomy): Eukaryota > Viridiplantae > Streptophyta > Magnoliopsida > Malpighiales > Euphorbiaceae > Euphorbia > Euphorbia lathyris. Next base: position 88,496,747 of record NC_088911.1, on the reverse strand, counting down.
TCCTCCTCGTTTACGTTCAAACGTGATGAATTGAGTTTCATCACCCGTCATATGCCTTGAGCATGCACTGTCAATATACCACATTTTTGACTTCTCGGCACATCTCAGGCTTACCTGCATTGTGATCAGTTTCCTTTAGGTACCCAATTCTTTTTGGGTCCTGACTTGTTAGGTTCAACAGGTAAAGCATCATATTTTATTTTGTGGCGGCATATATTAACAATATGGCCACTTTTTCTACAGAAGTCACAACTGACTTTCTGTTTAGGACTCTTTACTGACTTGTCAGCACCCCAGTGCTGAGCGTGCCAGCACACCTTAGTGGTGTATCCTAACTTCCCACAAAAGTCACACTGGACTCTTCGCTGGGGATTTCATCTCTGCTGAGTACCTTGGTACTGAGTACCTTGATACTGAGTTCTCAGAGGAAAATTGTTTTTGTTTGGAACCTTTAGTTGGTTCTGAATGGTTGTGACATCCTTCCTCAGTTTCTTGGAAACTGACTGGACTTCAACGACAGACTCATGAATGGTTTTCATATTTTCATGCAAAACTGAGTTGTCTTGAAGAAGGTATCTGAGGTCACTTAGTTTGACCTCTTCCACCTCATCACAACGCCGGCTGAGTGTTTTAATCTTTTTGTTACACTTTTTGACAAGTGTATAAAGATCACTCAGGGCATTAGCCATATCATTTCTGAGTTGAGAGAGTGAGATTACCTCATTTGATTGCTCTTCATTATCTGTCTCATCAGATTGGTCAGCATGCTCGGAAATGCATGGCTCAGCAAGTTCGTCAGCCATGAAACATATCTTTGCTGACTCTGTGGCCTCAGCTTCAGTTGATGAAGAATCATCGCTGTCACTCCATGTCGCCACCATTGCCTTCTTTTTGTCTTTCCTCAGAGTTGGGCAGCTTGACTTGATGTGTCCGGTTTGATGGCACTCAAAGCATGTAATGGGCTTCGAGTTGTCCTTCTTGAATTTGCTGTCACTTGAGTCAGCCTTATATTTGTCAAATTTTCTATAAGGCTTTTTGGAGTATTTGTCATTCTTTTTGAACAGCCTCTTCATTTTCCTCGTGAACATTGCCATCTCCTCATCGTCAGTTGAGCCATCATCAGTTGAGTCAGCTTTCATGACAAGTGATTTTTGCTTCTTGTCTTCGGATTTTTCCTTCACCTCGAAATTCTTCATGGATATCTCATGGGTCAGCAGTGAGCCGATGAGTTCATCATATTTATAGGTGGTTAAATCCTGAGCTTCTTCAACGGCTGTCTTCTTGGCTTGCCAGTCCTTAGGAAGACTTCTGAGTATCTTCTTGACTTGTTCTTCCTCAGTGAAGATTTTTCCAAGTCTTTTGAGCTCATTTATGATGTTGGTGAATCTTGCATTCATCTCAGAGATCCCCTCATCATTGTTCATTTCGAACAGCTCATACAATCTCATTTGTTGGTTGACCTTCTCCTTCACCTTGTTGGTTCCTTCGTAGGTCACCTCCAGCTTTTTCCAGATCTCCTGTGCGGATTCACAACCTGATATTTTGTTGTATTCTGCAGCATCCAGCGCACAATGAAGCATATTTATAGCCAAAGCATGGTTTTGTAGCTTCTTGAGATCATCCTCTGTCCATTCAACCTCAGCTTTAACAACTGACTGGCCAGCAACAACTTTCACAGGTACAAACGGACCTTGGACTATAGATAGCCAGGCACTCATGTTTGTAGCTTGAATGAAGTTCTTCATCCTATTCTTCCAAAAGGTATAGTTTGACCCGAAGAATAGGGGAGGCCTGGTAATGGACAGCCCCTCAGGTAATATCTGAGTTGTCTGGTTTCCAGGGAGAAACCGAGTGCTGTTTTCACCCATGGTATGGATCAACTCAAGGTTGTTAGACCTTTAGTAATGAGCTATTAAGCTCTGATACCACTTGTTGGTCCCTTGTAAGGTTGCAAATATAGTTCCAAGGGGGGGGGGGGGGTTAGGAACTATTTTACCTTTTTTTTAAAATAATTTGGGCAGATTTCTTTTCTTTAAGAAAAGTTTATATAACAGCGGCTCTTAACACTCAGCAAGACACTGGCTTAGTCAACTGGTGACTAGGACAGCTTCGTTGCTTAGGTCAGGAAATAGCACTTAGAGTCTATTCCTGAACCAACTTGTTGGTAGCGCACAACTCAGCTTGACCTCTCTTACTTGGTCAGTTTTAGTTTATTTTAAGCAAGTAATATAAATAAGGAGTTAAGGTTTAGAAATACTTTACTCAGCAGATTTATCCAGGTTCGGCTTCTTCTAAGCCTACGTCCTGTCCCCGGAACACTTCTGAGATTTCAAATCCTCTACTGAGCTCTTTAAAGGTAGAGCCTCAAACCTTTTACAAAATCAGAAGCTGAGTATAACAAGAGTACCTTCCTCTATACCTCTACTCACTTCTATTCTAATTCACTAAGTACTAAAACCGAGTACTCAGCTTCTCCTTTCTACTTCTAGAAATGATAAAGATTTTGTCCTAAACAACAATTGCTAGAACACCTTAGATGATTGAAAAACAATCACTCTAGACTTTTACACAAATGAATAGACTTTGTAGTGTAAGAATTTGCTTTGCTTTTGATGGAGAACTTTTGTATACGTTTGGTCAGCGTAACGACTTTTGCTCAAAGTTCTCTATTGAATGTGGATTATGAATGCTCTATTTATAGAGAGCTGTGAGAGCTTCTGGTTATTTCGAATTTCGAAATAACCGTTGGAGGGAAACGGCTACAGGTCGTTTTCACTCAGTCTGCCAGCAGTTCTCTTAGCCAGTCAGATTCCAGCGTCTTCTGTTCTTCGGTCAGTGTGACAGTATGTTCCTCCATTTTGGGTAACGTCAACCAGACAGCTTGCTGTGTCTTCTGATATTTACTTAAAGAGGAAATACTTTGTCTGGAAGCTGTCTTATGGTCAGCGGCTGTCTTGTACGTTTTGTCGAGACAGCTCAGCAGCTTCATACCGAAGTTGTCTACGTGGATCTTCTCGATCCTTCTTTACTCAGCATGCGTTTCATTACTTCAACGACGACGTTTTGGGAATACGCGGGCTGAGTGATCTTGGTCTTGTTTGACTTGGGCCTTGACTTCCGTATAGGGCTTGAGCCTTATGATCTTTATGTCTTATGATAAATTATAAACTCAACATTGAACAAACACATTAGTGACAATAAATCAAAGCATTTAAACTTAGTGTGTTGTAGAATATTTATTTTCACTTAATTAATTTTGTCAAATCAAAATCTTGTGGAAAGGTGTTTCAACAGGGATTAACTTAAATAATTTTATCAAATCAAAATCATGTGGAAAGGTGTTTCAACACACTACATTCTGCAAGAATTAAATGACGAAATATGTGGAGCACATGAAGCATCCGCCACGATCTTTATAAAAGCCCGCCTAATAGGATATTTTTGGCCAAGTGCAAAACAAGACGCCCGATTGTGCAATCTTGTCATAATTATCAAATTCATGAAAATGACAGTCACAAATCTAAAGCTTCCCAATAACCGATTCTGGAGGAGGGATGGCCATTCGCAACTTGGGGGATTGATATAATGGGACCATTCCTAGTAACAACAAAGCAGGGGAAGTTTGTGATTGTTGGAAAAGATCATTTTATAAAATGGGTCGAGGCTGAAGCTGTATCAACCATCAGTGCTGATCGAACCATTGACTTTGTGGTGGCAGGAATCATATTTTGAGTTGGGATTCCATATATAATCATCACTGATAATGGTATGCAGTTCAATTATGCTGAGTTTACAGGCTTTTGTGCAGAATTGGGCATCAAAAACAGATTTGTGTCCGTCTATTATCCTCAATCAAATGGAATGACGAAGGTCACCAATCAGACCATTGTCAAAGGAATAAAAAAGAGATTGGGACACCAGAAAATGAATTGGGTGAATGAATTTTTCAATATCTTATGGGCTTATCGGACCTCCCCAAGAAGCGCCACAGGAGAAACTCCATTCGCCCTTACTTATGGAGTTGAAGTTGTCATCCCAGTAGAAATCGGATCTCCCAGTGATCAGATCATATATTAATATGAAGGACAAAACGAAATGAACTTACGATAAGGACTAGACAACTTAGAAGAAAAACGAGACAAAGCCTACGTCCGCATGGCAACATACAAACAGAGCATTGTCGCGTGTCATAATAAGCATATCAACCAAGTTGATTTAGATGAAGGAGATCAGGTATTATGAAAAGCTGATAAAACACAATCAGCTGAGGGAAAAGGCAAATTAGGAGTAACATGGATGGGTCCCTATCTTATCCACTTGAAGATAGGACCCACCACCTTTAAACTAGATAATATGGAGGGTAATAAGGTACCTCATACCTGGAACATTCAAAACCTCCGCAAGTATTATCAGAAGTAAAATGTAAAGCCTTGAGTACTCTTTTTCCTTAGTTAAGGCTTTTTCCATTGGGTTTTCCTACTAAGGCTTTAACATGGCTCAAAAGGGTGAATCTCCAACTATATTAAGATAATTATATAAAATAAAAATCTCCTTATGTTCCTTCACTTTTACTATGGTTGAATGCATCATTTACAAGAAAATATGAATATTTTTAACCCTTCAAATGGGGATACGAACACAAATGTGGATCCAAGCCTTCAGTGGCGAATGAATTTCTTCCTAAAAGTTATGAAAAAATATCAAAGCCTTAAATGGTGAAGGAATTTCTTCCTCAAAGATAAAAAGAAAAATCAAAGCCTTTAGTGGCGAATGAATTTCCTCCTCAAAGATAGGAAGATAAATACAAAGGAAAAATACTTTTTATGAAAATATAGTAAGGATATAAAGTTGGCCACCTATACGCATATCCCACTATAAAGAAATTTCCAAAGCAAAGACACATTGGACAGAATAAAAATAAAATTTCAATCTTTAAATTAAACAAATAAAATTGTTTAAAAAAAGCATAAAAAATGTTCATAAAAACTCCTAATCAACACGAGAAGAAGATAGACATGCATCTTCCGAATAAGGAATGACCTGATCTATTGAAGCATCATGGGAGGATATATCCCTAGAGGTGGTGGCATTATCATCAGCAAGGAGAGTCTTTTCCTCATCCGCTAGAGGATCTTTAATCAAAGTATCTTCAACTGAAGGCAATTTTGTACCAAAGATCTTTTTGTGGATAACACTTAAGGCATCCCCCGAAGAGGAATAATTAAGAGCCTCATCCCGAGAAGGAAGTTTAACTTCCGGCTCATAAAGATCGACTCTAGGATGGTGTGTCCTATATGCCGGTTGAAGCCTTTCATTGAACCAAAGAATGCAAAGTTTGTAAACATTCAACAGATCTCGTTTCTTTACCTTCTTCCCCTCATTCTCTTCATTCATCTCCTTCTCCATATTCACCAGTCTCTCTTTTAGAGCATTATTCTCATCTAGATGAGCTTGAATGAAAGTAGTAGCATCATTGTTATTCGCCTTTTCCTTAGCGAGATCTTTCACCAGCTCACGGCTGCGCTCTTCATTAGTTACACCCTCAGCCAAAGCGATTTTCATCGTTGAAATATGATACAAAACCTGAGAAAAACAAAGATATCAAGAGAGAATGAATGTAACTGAAAAGGATAAAAAATGAAGTTAAAAAAGAAAAATATTGCTAATACCTTTCGTATAGCGTGAGTAGCATTACTGATATGAGTATACGTGACCTTATTATCCGGCACTATAGGGATTTGGTGGATAGCCTCGTCAATATCCTCCACAACCTTATTATTTCCCAACGCGATATTAGGGCCATATACCGCCCACTAGTACTCGCCCAGAGATGGCTTCACCAGCTATTAAACGAGAAGTATCCAGAAAAATATATATCATGAGAAGTAAAAATAAAGGTAAAACATATTATCAACGTTACTGGAACTGGAGTGGTGATGGAGGGGTGAGGAAAGGGTTATAGAATGTCAGATCTAGGGAGTCCTAAATCCCTCCCATGAACAGTAGGTCCGTTAGATGTGGGCTCACGAATCGATAAGGAAGAGGATCTAGGCCTCTTGGTGAGAGCATCCTCATCCGCCCCAGCTGCAACGCATTTTCCCTTTTGTTTGTCTTCGGATTTTTTTCGCCTTCAACACTTTCCTTTGCTTTGCATAGATAGAAGGCGCATTAACTTCTTCCCTGCTAAGGGATAAAAAATACTTCATTAGAAGATTGAATATAAGGGTTAAGTAGTTACCGTCAAGACAAAGCCTTAATGAATTTCAAGACTTCCCCGAAAAACCATAAATCTTTTTCAATCGACTGAAGCAGCTACACAACATTTGCCTCTTCAAGATTGGGTGTATAAGTCAGAGGCCGTTTAGACTTTGGATTCCAATTCCAAGATCTGGGGAATCCTAAAGATATGCCATCCACTTCTTTTATGAAAAAATACGCGCACACCCAGTCATGGATGTTAGATGGTTTCGAGTGGAAAGAGTCGTATCCTTTCTTTCACTGAAAAGTGATATGGTCCTCAACCTTCCTCTGGGTTAATGAGTGTAATATGCAGAAGACTCGAGGCCCGAAATGGGTCTTCAAGTTACCTTCCAGGTATGAATCATTGAGGATGTCCATCCATCCGTTGGGATGAAGCTGACCTACTAGAATTTCAAAAGATTGAAGGATATCTCCTATCACCTCAGGAATCGGATATTGAAATCCCCTACCAATATATCTAATGTACTATATGAAACATCCATTGGGTGGCTATGACGAACGATGGTGAGGCCCATGAATTACACATTTAAGGTCTTTTAACCAAGGGTACAAACCTTTCAAGACCTTTATAGCCCCTTGGGTCACTATAGACCCCGTAGAATCCATCCTAAGGGTTTTAACCCCTTTCTTTCTAGAGGCAGAGGAATTAGTCTCCTCTCCTTCCTTAGAAGCCAAATTAGTTGTTTGGGTAGTGGCTATATGCACAAAAGAAAGTTGTTGCTCTAACTGGGTTTCCTCATAGTCTTCTCCAAACAACTTTCTAGTATTGTCTTGGCTCATACTAAAAACCCAGAACTAAGAATGCAAGAAATGTAAAATTAAAATTCTGAAATTGAAAATAAGACACTTACATGAGGAGGCGTGAGAAAAAATCACGGAAGAAAGCTTTGAAGATGATGAACTCTACTAAAGAAATCACCAGGAGAAGAAAGAGAGCAAATGAAAAGACGAAAGAAGTTCTTCTAGAGACAAAATGACCTTTTAAAAGAAATGGAGTGTGATGCTTCAAAAATGAGACCATGTGATGACGTGTTCACACATAAGAGGGGAAGAAAACTACGTCTAACAAAAGGCTATTAAATGCCCAAAACATGCGTTGTAGATGAACAATCCTAAAGGGATTTTTGATTGGGGGGGCTTCTGATAACATTTGAATTTATCCCTGGAGCAAGTATGTAATAATACGGAAGGGAGTCCTCATCACTATGTTATGCCATGTGGAGCATAATAGGATATGCCATAGTTACGAGATACGATGTAAAGAGTCAAAGGAGAAGGATCTGCCATCACAACTCGCCTATGTAAACATTCGCCATCATATCTCATCTAAGAAGACTAAAGGGCGCCTTTAGAAATCCCTTAAACGGGATGCACATACTTTAATAATAACTAATAGCTATTAAGATGAGTAATGGGGTGACTATTCGAATAGAGCATCATTGATGCTAAAAGGTTACGAAATCCTATATAAATACCCTAGCTCAGGTGTATTCAAGGTATGTTGGCTAATTTCCATCTTCTTCTTATCATTATCTCTTTATTCTCAAATATTATATCGACTTTGGTATCAGAGTGTTCTCCAGCCGAACCCAACGACACTACATAAGGAAGGGGTTCTGATCAAGAAAATTTTGCACATTTAACAATCCATATAGTGAGATTTATCAAACTTTTTCGTTCTTCATTAGTGACAATTGGAATCATTATTGTAAAAAATCTCGAGGATTACGATGAGTTAATCGCTTAAAAACAAATTACCTTGAAAATCACAATTGACCAGGATATTAAGACGATGATCTACGGAAAAACCTTCCAATTATACGAAAACTATTAAAAAGGAGCAGAAATAAATATACCTTACAATATAAACCAACTAAATACAGTATACCAATCTTTATGAAGAATTTACTTAAAATTAAGTAACATATTTTATCTCAAAATGTCCCATAAAGATGAACTTAATGCAACTTTTCTCCTAAATAAAATTTGTTGCATTTATTTTTTCTACCCTCTTATTTGTCTCCTATTCGATTTCTAATGCTGCCATAGTTATTCTAGTGGATTACTATACCCAGCTCCAATTTCACACTTCCAGCCTCGAAAAAGACGTAACCGCCCTTTAACCAAAAATTGAAAATTTCAAACCCTCCCAAACTCTCTCAAACTCTCCCAAATAAATTTTGATCCAAAATCAAAGACAACACGTTTGATGGAGAGCAATCTGTTATCATTGGCAAGAGACGGGAGTGATGTTGTGTCTGAAGTTGAGGTATTTTTCCGATTGAACTTCCTTTGATTTCTGTCGTTTTTTTAAAAAAATTCGCTGGTTCGACACTCGGACGTGTGAGCATCACGTCCCACCATGTGGTGGGGCGTTTGAACATCACGCCCCACCACATGGTGGGGCGTGATATTCATACGCCCCACCATGAGATGGGACGTGATGTTCATACGCCCCACTTCATGGTAGAGCGTGATGATCACACGCCCCACCACATGGTGGGGCGTGATGCTCACACGCCCGAGCATATTTATGGCTGCTTTTCGGGTTTAGACACCGAAACGCTTTAGAAATGTCACGTGTTGGAATGTAATGTTTGTTATTTATCATTTGCAGGAGGTTTCATGGGAAGAATTTGGCGGAAACGACATTGATTATAGTTTGCAGTTTTTTCCCAAACAAACGTTTTAGACATATCATGAAGCTGTTAACTGGGCAAAACAGACGGCAATTGGGATCGGCTTCGAGTTAACCACAGCGTCGCACAAGACAGGGGACAAGTCAAAGTGGATATTGGTTAAATGTGCTCGTGGTATTAAGAATTATAGAAGGAAAAGGGATATGGATATGGATGTTATACTACGAAGGGATACAAAAACAAAGTATTGTGGTTGCAAATTCCAGATAAAGGTTCTGGAAATCACTGAATTAGGCGGTTGTGTCCGGAGGATTGCCCGACACAAAGACATATCTATAACTACAGGGAGAAAATCAGGACTGAGAGCTTTGAGGGTCAGGATGTAATCGGTCAGTTTTTATCAGCTTGCTATAGATAAGGAATATGTACATTGGACGCAAGCGGTGCCGGGCAGCAATGTTGTGACTCACTTATTTATGGCACATCCTACATCGATCACACTGTTCCGATCTTATTACTTGTTTCTTGGTATGGATTCAACATATAAAACAAACAAGTATAAGATGTCATTCTTTGAGATCATTGGAATGACGCCTTAAAACAAAAACTTCTTGATCGCCTATGCAATCATGAAGGATGAAACTGAGGGAAGTTATATGTGGGTGTTACAAAAATTGAAGCTTTTACTCCAACCTGATGTGCATCCAACATCCATTGCTACAGACCGGGAGTTAGGACTGATGAGGCCGGTTCGTGAGGTATTTCCGCATAGTCATCATTTATTTTGCACATGGCATATTAATAAAGATGTGGAGGATAGAGTAGGCATGTTGTGTGGAGTGAAGAGTTTTGGTGAAATTTTTAAGAATTCCAAATGGAAATGTATAATTGAAGCCCCGACAGTAGCCGAATATGAGGCGGCAGTGTATGCCATGAAGGATACTTTCGCCAACTGGCCTCGTGTGATAGAGTATTTGGAGACCACATGGCTAGTGCATAAAGAGAAGTTTTGTCGAGCATGGACGAACAAGGTGTTGCACTTAGGAAACACCACAACCTGTCGAGTGGAGAGTTCACATGCACAGTTGAAACAGTGGTTGAATTCATCTACTGGTGCACTCGATACAGTGTGGGCGAAGGTGCACAAGGACATTGAGGCTCAGATCGAGGCGATCAAGTAAGACATTTATTCTGTTATTTAATTTAATCTTTTAAATTATAGTACATTAGTTTTGTAATCATTTACGGTATATAATCAGATACTCACTCGAGGACTCGAGAAGAAGATCTGCGGTGACTCACTGTGGAGCACCTTTCAAGTATCTCGACTTACACGTTTCATATTACTGCTTGCGTGTACTAAATGCTGAGCTCAAGCATATGCACGGATTGAGTATGGATGTGGTAAGTGAATGCGGATGCGTGTTGCCCATGACTCATGGCATTCCGTGTGCATGTGAGCTTAAAACGTATATTGACACGGACACATCGGTCCGTGCTGACCGAATCCATCCTTTTTGGAGATCTCTTGCGTTTGAAGGTTTGAGTGACATACCAGTTAGTGCTCCCGTATATGCTGACGGGTCTGAGGATCACCGATTTTTTTAACTCTCTTGTGGAAAAGGTTGAAAAATTAGATCCTTCAATGGTGCGTAGCATATCGATGATGATTCATGATCAGATAAACCCGGAACAAAGTGGCTTCAAAGAACCTGAGGTCAAAGACACTGTTAGGGGTAGACCAAAGGGGAATTCATCAACGAAACGAAATTCGAGTGCATGGGAGTATAGTCAGGCACCACGAGGTCGAGCACGGTCATCAGGTTCGAGGTCGTTCCTCATCCTCATCTGTGCATAACAACGAGATGCCGAGTATATTTTATTTTATTAATATATATGTTGAAGTTAAAGTAAATATATTTTTATTGATGAATTTCACATATTAATATTTTCAGTCGGATTTGATGCGGATATCGCCGGTTACCACCATTTACATCGGGTTCAAGGTCTCATCGTACCATTTATTACTGGATTCCATGATGTTGTAGTAGATGGTAACTGTGGATTTAGTGTTTTAGTCGATGTCATCACCTATAACCAGGACGAGTGGAAGCTGATGAGAGTGCTCATAGAGAATGAGATGCGGGCAAACCGTGATCTGTATGCGCCAGTGTAAGGGAACGGATTTGATGCTGCCCTCACGCGTATTAAATGGGCAGGAGCGGGGTGTAGTGAGTCCCACTGGATGGTGAGTCCGGATGACTTATATGCTGTTGCATCTGTTTCGAATCCAGTAATATTCCTTTTTACTACATCACAGTTAGGATGTTGCACTATACTGCCGATGCGTTCGGACGATGGAAGACCACCAGAGCGAGAGATTGTGATTTGTCATTTGGGGAGTTATCATCACTACATACGTCTTTATTTACATCCTACATTTCCAGTGCCTCCCATTACCACCCAATGGCGTATATTTCATCATCTGAGTGTTCGTCACTTGGACAATCTATTCGCTAAAAGGAGAGAGACTTGGACTAGATTATATTAGTTTTATATGTTGTAATTAATAATATTTATTCATTAACTTATATTATTGTTACTGATTTTAGTTAAAATTGTATGGTATTTTTAGGTTTTAAGTACAATTATGTAGTTACGAGTTTAACGACCTATTTGCGGGTTTAACGGCCTATTTACGGGTGTAAAAAGCTATTTTTTTTGTCAATCCGACACGCGGGCGTGTGGATATCACGCCTCACCGCGTGACCGGGCGTGATAGCCACACGCCTCACCGCGTGGTCGGACGTGATAGCCCAACGCTTCACTACAAGGTCGGGCGTTTGGCTATCACGTCCGACCACGCGGTGAGGCGTGTGGCTATCACGCCCGACCACGCGGTGAGGCGTGATATCCACACGCCCGCGTACCGGATTGACAAAAAAAATAGTTTTTCCCTCCCCAAAACCCATGAAATGGTATTTACGTCCTTTCACGGGGCTAGAGGTGAGAATTTGGGGCTGGGTTTAACAACACCCTTATTCTATTTTAATTTGGTTAACTTTGGCTAAAAAAGATAATCATGTTACACATAAAAAAAATATAGAATAAAATATTATGATTAGAATTCCAAAATAAATCTGAGGGCTCTCTATATTCGAAAAGGGCACTCTTCTTATTTTAAAAAAAAAAATAATACACTAATTAATTAAGCAGAAAAAAGACAAAGGTAGCAAAGGCACATGAAGTTGATCTGTAAATTAAAATTGACACAATAGATATTACTGAGTCAACACGCCCAATCTCGGTTGGAGTCAACTCGTGGTGGAGGCCATAATATTTAATTATTACAATATTAAGATCTGTGCAATTTATTAAGGGATCAAGGAATTATGAAGGATTACGTGTACGTATTCCATTGGAAGTGAGCATATGTTGGAACGGGTGTCGGTCATTTTTGGTGGTGCCTTCTACGTATTTGCCGCCGGGAAAGAAGATCCTCCGCACGTTCACCGGCGACCTACCCTTCTTTTCCAAGCTAATTATTCGCACCCTACTTATCATTTATCAAATACTATTATTTATTTTTAACTTCGTTTCATTTCAATTCAATGAATAAATGGTACTATTTCCCGTCCCAAATAATTGTCACACATACAATATTTACAATCTTAATATGAGTACTCTTTTTACTTCATAATGCATAAATGAAAATAATTTTATACAAATATCATGGTGCTTGGAAAATCCCAGTACAAAATATGGCACGTGAGACGTGTTGTGTTTTGTTTTAGGGTACTAATATTCGGATATGAATTGCTATTATATTAAATAAAGAGCTGAAAAATATCAAACACGTGGACCAATGAGATATCTTATGCGAAGAACATAACATAACTATACGGAACATGTGACTCAATCACATTGTCAAATTCCAAATATATACTCTTAGAGTATCTCCAAGAGACTCTTAGTACACTCTCTAAAAATAATATAAATAATTGACTCTTAGTGATTTAAGAGTGACTAAAACATATTATCTCCAACAATACTCCTTATATTCACTCTTTATTTATTATTTTATCATTGAAATTATTAATTGTTGTTATATTTACCAATAGTGAGAGGAGAGAAAGTCTTCAATAATAAATTATTAATAAAAAATGAATTAAGAGACATTAAGAGGTGGAGAGAGACTCTCTATTAATAGAGAGGATGGAGAGGCTCCTAGTAAATTGAGGAGCCACTATTGGAGCTGATTTTTCATTCTCCCTCCTCCAATTTTAACTTAAGAGCTTGTTGGAGATGCTCTTAATCTCTAAAAAGCATTGTGATTTACACTAAAGGAGAAACTAACACAAAAGCATAAAAAATATGAGCCAATTGGGTGTTGACATGTGGAGAACTATTTATCAATAGGTACATTTTATTTACTTCTATAAATAGTCATTACAAGGGACGCAATCAATTCTGTCTTCACTCTGCTTTCTAAGTTTACTTACTTTTTAGGTGCTGTTTGATAAAACTGAAAATGAAATGCTGAAGAAATAAATACTAAATGTTGAATATTATAAGTGTTGAAAGAATTGAATGGTGTAACTTTATAAAAATATTAGTTGATAATGTTTAACTTAAAATGTTAAGTTAAATATTTTAACTTATCAAAATAAGTGATTTTTGACTTAATTAACTAATTTAAGTGGTAGAAAAACAACCGTTATCAAACGCACTTAAATTAAATAAGTGTTAACATTTTAATTTAAGTAATTAAGTGTTTTATCAGACAATCCCTTAGTAAAATTATTGACTTAAACATCAGAAAAAGAATATTGTACATTGATCATTCTCTGAGAATTTGTTAAATCCTCATCGGATAACTTCAGCTCAATCTATCAAGCCTACTTTGTAGATTGAAGGACCTCGTGAAAATTGTTTTAATTTAATGAATGTAAAAAAAATGAGGATTTTAATAGAGAGAGATAGAAAATATATTTTAGTTCATATTTCTATAAATTTAATATAAACCAATTATTTTCTGAATATATAATTTGGTTAGATGTCAAATTATTTAGGATTGAAGAGCTTTTAATTTTTTTTTTTTTGTTATTGGTAACCAAAAAACTATATAAACTAGTAAGGTGAGAATCCAATACATGCATACAAATTTTAAAATCGTGATGTCTAAGGTGTTGAGTTTTGACCAAAACGGACAATTATATTATATTGGGTCTGGATGTTACAACTTTAATGCTGAATTTGTTAAAGTTAGAACAAAAAACAAAGATTTCATAAAAAGGACTAGAGTTTTTTTTTTTTTTTTTTTCCAGAGTCCATTATAAATAATGCAAATTTGGTAACATCTCTCTTTTATATGGAAACTTTAGAAATCAAGTCTCCTCCTAAGAGAAACACACTGATCAATTAAACATTAACCTATGTAATTAATTAATTATATACTTTTAGATACTTATTCATATAAAATTCTAAGGATTCTAAAAAATAAAAATCATATATATTTCATGTAAATTAATTATGGACCCAATACATGTACTAAAATTTCACCTCCTTATAGAAAGCAGTAAAATTTAGCCTGGAGTATGCAGCATTCCCTTGAATATATCATGTCAAATTTAAAAGCCAGCCTATAATTCGAATTAGTCCAAAATAAATATATATATAATTGGGGGCAATCTAGAATCTAGAGTTCCAAAAGTAATGACATTGACAGGCAGCATTAATTAATTAATTAATTATAATTTCATTTGCCCTTAGATTAGATTATGGAATATATTAAAATAAAAAACTGTGACAGACTTAAAATTGAGCTTATAAAATAGGCATGGCATGCACCTCTCCTATCTACATTCACAACTTGAGTAGAGAAAATAAGAGAAAAATAATGCCTCATTCTCTTGTTCCTATTCCTACCATATTGCTCTCCATCACTATTCTACTATTCATTTCCCAAACTCAAAACACCCTATCAACCGATATAGACGACGATGAGGTTTACGTACTTGATAACCCCAACCCCAATTTCAGGTCAAGAAGCAGATTGTTGGCCTCTAATATTATAAAGAAAGGAATGTCGTGCAATTCGACTATCAATAACATTTGCAACGGAGTTTATGCAAATAAGGGAACCAGTCTTCTTAATTGCTGTAAGAAACACTGCAGGAACATTCTTGGCGACGAAAATAACTGCGGTAGCTGCGGAATTAAGTGCAAGTTCGCTGAGCTTTGCTGCAATGGACAATGTGTCAAGGCTGCTTTTGATGTTAATAACTGTGGTGAGTGTAATCACAAATGTGCTCAAGGGGTTGCTTGCAACCTTGGCTATTGCGGTTATGCTTAATTATTTCTTAATTATGTTTACCCATTTATGAGGTGGGTTTTATAGTAATTACATTACATTAATTATATGCTTTTATATATAGGGTTTGTCTATGTTTTATATATATTACAAGGGAGAGTATTGTGGATCATGATAATGTTTTTTTTTTTTTTTGTATTTTCAGCAATGTCATTTATTGAATTGCATTGATATTTTGGTATATGGTGGTTGAACAGAATTTTTCAAGGGAAAATAAGTGAGAAGATGCTATAGGATTTACTTGATATAAGTTACTAAAATGTGCTCGTATCGTAATCATATATTATTAAGTTGATCTCCTATGTAGATAGAGTTAAGTAGACTTCAAAACTTTGATTGTGACAATGACGACATGGATGGAGATCCAGCATTAATGTAACAAAAAGGGGCCTAATTAATTCATACACCACGTTCAACTTTTACTAATCATTCCATAATAATAATAATAATAATAATAATAATAATAATAATAATGTTTTAGACCGCGTATGATAACAAAATAGAATAGCGTTTCCTGTAAAAACAAAAAACCAACGCTTAAGCGTTTATTTAGTTTAAGTGTGCATGGTTGTTAAAACCGGACCAGTCAAAGAACCGGTAAAGATAAAGGGTTAAGGGTTTAAGGTTCAACCTAGATTGTGTCATGGAACCATTTTAACCAGCTCAAGCTGATAGTTAAGGCACAATCATATATCTTATATGTTGAACCGGAGTTCAAAATATCGTGTGAAAACCAATATTTTTAATTTTATTTAACCTCTTAACATAGCAAAATATTAATAATATCACTAAAAATATATATTATTAATAATATATATTAATAATATAATGTTTTTTAATATCTCGAAATTAAAATTTTCCTCTTAAATCCTAAGATAAGTTTTGTTAGATTACAAATAGGATATACGAAATAGAAAATAAAAACGTACTAAAATAGAAATTATAAATATAGAAATTAGAAAATAAAGAGTTGTAGTATCTTCGTATAGATAGTGAAAAGTTGATAGAATAATAAAGGACTAAAGTGATAAAGTTATTGAATTATTTCAACTAATAAATTCTCAATTTTCTATAAGAACTTATCTAGTAATTAATTAATTAATGAGTTATTGATGACTAATAGTATAAATTAAATTTGATTTTAGATTTTCTTAAAGAAAACAAAACTGACATTTTGACCCGTGAAACCCACTAATGCGTGGCCAGTTTTTTGGTTTAATGGTTCAACCGATTGATTCAACAGGTTTAAGTGGGTTTCAACAGTGTTAATTTTTTAATATCTCTAAACCGGTTTGCTTATTGGATCCAGTTCAACCGAGTTGAACCGGCCGAACTAGCCTTACAACCTTGTAAATGTAAGTTAGGCACAAGACTCGAACCATCGACCATTTGGTCCAAAAGGCTCTGCTACCATGTCATGAAACCAATTGAACTAAAAACTCAAGTTGATAGTTAAAGGTCCACTTCATATTAATATCTAACAGCTTGTTCCCTAAACCCAGCTTTAGGTCCAGTCCGTAGGGTGGGTGATGTAAATTGAAATCGACTGAGAGTTTTAATCGTAAACTCACAAAGAATACAATCTTCTCTAGCTAAACTAGAAGGTTGGATAAACCCAAATAAGGAAGATCCTTGAACTCCAATGGAGGCTATGGTTTTAAATTCATTCAAAGTTGTTGTACATCACAAAAGAAAGAGCTTAAATACCCCAACAAAATAATAGGAAAAAGACCCCAAGACCCTCAAGTGGGGTTTCTAACATAACACTCTTGATAGGGGCAACTTAGGAAAAGAAATAACCAATGGCAATTCAGCAATTAAGTGAGAGTGGCAAAACAGTAAATAGGGGTAGAACAGAAATGGTCTGCAACACAAGAACTTGGTGAAGAGGTATCCTCCAGGCGGGACACACTCCGCGTGGACCTTGCTACGCCCCGCATGGTGACGCTCCTGATCTTGGAGGCTCTTCGTGGATGGGCTTCACGCGTGGCGTCCCTGGGATTACGCCCCGCGTGTTTGAACTCCTGAACTTGGTGACTCTCGTTGATGGGCTTCACGCGTGGCGTCCTTGGGACTACGCCCCGCGTAGTTGACCTTCTGGGTATAACTCGTCCCGGATGCTGGATCTGCGCCCCGCGCATAAGGAGGCACACCCCGCGTGCATGAGCTCCTGAACTTTCCTCCGTAAACAGGGCTCTCCACGCTCCGCGCACTCGGAGGCACGCCCCGTGTGCTCTGCTGGCTGCCTTTGTTCTCGTTTTCACGGTTGGCTTTCCCCGGGTCTCGTCTCTTGACCCCGGATTCACACTCGGGGAAAGGATGTCCTCATCAGTGGGGAGATGGAAAGTTCATGTCGAACAGTTCCTTAAGCTCAATATCGATGCTTGCTGCGGAACTAGTTCGAGTGTGGTGGGATTTGGAGACGTCCTTCCAAACTATTCTGGTGGGTCTATTAGGGCATATGCATTGCCAAAAGCTGGCTATTTTACTTCCAATATCACGAAGGCTCTAGGCTTCCAGCAAGCACGGAAATTCCTCATGAAGGAGGGTTAGGTCAAAGGTGGTAGTGCAAATGGATGGGAAAGACGTTGCTCGAGCTGTTAGGTCTAGTTCTCCGGATATTTCTGAATTTGGGGTCTTGTCAGCGGGTTTTAGCTTAGTGCTTGAATGTTTCCATCGTTTTTACTAATAAGTCATCCAATAAAGCAGCTCATATATAGCTAGTAATGCTTTCTCTAGCTTTGCCTCAAACTTGGCACCTTTGATCGACCTTTTATTAATGATTAATAAAGTTATTCTTTCTTAAAAAAAAAGGGTTAAGTTAAAAAAATTAGCTTAAAATTGTAAGTTAAACATTATTAATTAATATTTTTAAATTCAGTATTTATTTTTAATATTTATCAAATTACATTATTTTTATTTTTGCACACTTACTTTTCAATTTTATCAAATACCACCTTAATAATCAATAAAAACGATACCCTAATCAAAACCTCAATGCAAAATCCTTGAACTATAAAATAAGGTTCGCTCGAAGGGATAGTACCTTTACACTTTGATTGAATGAAATGATTAGAGTGTTTAGAAAAGGAAAGGTTTGCAAGGATCAAGAACAAAATTTTGCAAATTTTTGTTCATGCGGATCTTTCCTTCCTAAGAGCATCCCTAGTGGTGGTAACTAGGGCTGGGCGCGGATCCTGGAGATACTGGACCGGACCGAATATCCGAGGAAAAAACTCCGGAATTGGACCGGACCGTTGACTTTTTTTGGAGAACCGAACTGGATTGGACCGTTGACTTTTTGTCAAAGAACTGGACCGAATTGGACCGAAATTTATCCAGGACCGGACCGATAACCGGATTAAATTGGATTGGATTGGACCGAACTGAAATAACCGAAAGTTTAGCAATAATAAATTTATATTTCATACATTAACTTTATATAAAGAGAAATATTATATAATATATAGTTATATATTTTGTAAGGTTTGGTAAACTAATTACAATAATATAAATTTATAATTTATTAATAAGGTATAACATTATTATATAGTCATAAAAATTATCCCGATTAATTCCCGTTTATAAAATGAAATAAAAAATATTTACCTAAAAATGTAGACATGGAGAATCAAACACCTAACCAAATGGAACATTGTTAATTGCCTTAACCATCTAAACCAATTCTACTTCTTGTTAACCATTTAATTAAGTAACAAATATTAGAAGTTTTAAATATTAGAATTTGTAAACATTTTATAAAATAGAATCTCGTGCTTCTTTTATCTATTCTCTCTGCTTCGATTTTTTTCTAGGGTTCTATCTCCTCCACTGCACTCCATCGCCGCTACCACCTCGTACACCGCTGCTACCACCACCTCGCATGCCGCCATCTCCACCTTGCACACCGCCACCTCCACCTTTTACCGATCTAAACTCTGATAAGTTTTCTAAACTCTGAACTTTTATATTTCAATTTTTAAACTTTGTGTTGTGTACATGGTGTAGATTTGAAGTTTTATATGTTTTGTGTTATATTTGAAGTTTTATATGTTAGGGTATTAGAATGCTATATTATGAATACTAACTATATAAATGTTATTTAATTTGTAGAAATTAGTTCTGATCCTGAAATTGCATCATCTCTTTTTATCCATATTTCAATTGGATATCTAAGGTTTTTTTAACCGAATCAAATGCACTTTGGTAAGCATATTTTTTTTTCCTTTTACTTTTTGTTAGTGTGTTGATTAATTTTATTAAAGTGAAAGCTAATTAATTTAACATTTGTTGATTCACTAATATGGTAAATTTTATATGTTTAGGTTGATGTTTGGCTTTTACTGCCATTGCTTTGGAAAACAAGGAATTTATTGTGTTAAGAAGATTCAATTACAATTTGGGATGACGATTAGAGAGATTTTGCTAATGAAGTGTTGTCTTTTTTGAATTAAATGTTGTTTGTTTTTATGGATTTGTTATTTTGTAACTTTGATTTTGTGGGTTTTTTTAGCCTTGTTGTCTACCGTAACTTTTAATACTTTGATTTTGTGGGTTTTTTTTTTAGCCTTGTTGTCTATTGTAACTTTTAATGAATGTTGTTTACTTCCTAAAAAAATATCATTTATTTCAAGTTATGTAAGATAATAAAATTTTGTAAATTAAATTTTTAATTCATTTTTTAGAACTTAAACTATTAGATATTTATCGGAACCGAATCTTCGAATCCCCGAACTGAACTGGACCGAAATTTTGGGGCAATTCAATTCTGGAGATTTATTCTTTCAATCCAATCCTGGAGATTTCCTTTTATTAATCTCCGAATTTCAATCCAAAACTGGAGATTCATGAATCCCCGACTTGGACCGAACTGTGCCCAGCCCTAATGGTAACACTCAAGTGGTGCCACCTAGACATAAGTTACTCTTTAAAATAACATCCCACTAGAGCTGTTGTAACTTTTTAATTTTTAGATGGTTAAAAAATAAAATCAAACTAATAATAAAGGATTGAAAAGAAAAAATGACATAATATAAAATTATATACTGTAAAGGAGTAGAGATAGTGGACTTACTTTTGAGACAGATTTGTCCCTTTTAGGTGCCAGACACACGCCTCATTTGGGCGTGTATACGCCTCCATGTAGTATCCTCCGTGTAGTATCCTCTGCATATGTTGAGTGCTTTTTCGTTTTTAGATGTGAAATTTGTGGTTTGTTACCACAGAAAGTAACAAACTGTGTGGTAGGTTGTAACTAATGGGAAGAAAGTCACATTGAAGTTAGAAGCATTAGAGATGCTCCCTTCAAATCAAACTCTAGGGCAGGTTTGCCATTGTTTGTAAAAGCTGGTTTCATAAAAGCAGTTTCCCAACTTTAAAAAAAAATCAATTTTACGATTTATCAAATGTTGTTTTTAGTTGGAAAAACTAGTAAAGTTTTTAGGATTTGAAAAAGCAATATCGCACTTAATAATTTAAGTTAAATTTCAAATTCTTCTATGGGAAAAATACCTTAATTAAAAGAGTGATCACCTAAAAATGCCTAGTGAACCTCAATGAATCAAATAAATAAATAAAGTCCAAGTTCCAATTTTTCAAAAATCAGAAAGCAAGCTTTTCTTTTCATGTTTCGATCTTTGATATTAAATCCAAAAAATAATTAGTTAAAACGTAACTCAGGTTGTTATAAAGAATTAGTGGAAAGTAATAAATCTAACAGAAAAAGTCTTCAAAACTTTCATAGAAAACTGAAATTATAAAGCAACTTTGCAAAATTTTAATATTATATATATTTTCTATAACAATTATTATAAGAATAGGTTACTTAAGCTTTAACAATTGTTTTACCTTATAGCTAAAATAAAAGGGAAGGAAAAGTGGCTACTCACTTTTGCCCAACAGTTTTGGGTTAATTTGACCCATATAACATATATGCACATCAACTACATCTCTTCAGTTTGGTTGAGCATTGACAAATATGGCAGTGACAGAGATGAGCAAAAGGGCTCCTTCTGCCTATAGGTTGGATAGATTGCCATGTTTTTATATATGTTTTTCAATTCTGTATTTCTCCACAACACACAGTCAAATTATCAATCTTGTCTAATAAAAACATGAAAACATTATCATAATCTACAGAATTTACAGAATCAATCAGTTCATACATTTTATCTCTCAAGTTTCAGTCAATTTGGAGACCCCAGTTGAAAGCAAGATTTAGGTCTCTTTAGGAAATTAAGTCCTTGTATTTTATCCATAATCAACTAATTATCCTGAATATATTGCTACCGAATGCTGGTGCCTACAAATGAATGTTCCTAAATTGTCGGAAATGCGAGAGCCCCATACGCAAACTAGGTATGAACATTCCTGGATGCTGATGATGCTAGATATAACGAATGAGTTCAACTGAGAACTTTCCTTTCTTCGTAGGTTTAATTTCTCCTATCTGATTCAGGATTGATTCGTATATCAGAATCATCATCAAAATGAGCATTTTTTTTTTTAGAAACATAAAGTCAGATAACTTACCTCTAGCCTTCCTTTTCCACTAACTGAGACAATATCTCCAGTTTTCAGTGTAGTGTTGTTTTTTGTGATGGTAATCCAATTCACACGCACATCCTTGCTACTGCATGCACACAAGAAAATTTTCAGCTTTAATATGCTCTACTTTCTTCTAACAGCAAGCTATCTTTATATTAAAAAAAAAACTCTCCAATTTAAAATCACATCATAACATGCTTAAACTGAAGATCTGCCTCAGTACGTGACAGCTTAATTAGTCATCATACCATACAGCCAGACTAGACAATATTTTGCATATAATTAGAAAGTCTAAAACTATAGTTTCAATTTACAATAACTTTTAAATTTTTGCAGTTGTGGCATTAATTTGGTTTAGGGTGAAACACCAACTGTGTTACAGGTAAAACCCCTCATTTAGGGGTAGTAAAGCTGGACAGGCAGCTGAAAAAAGCACAAAAGCTTTTTCTTCCCCTAATTGTCAGCTTCAATTTAAGAAGGGTGGGATGGTTTATACCCAATCAAATCAACTAGTTTTGACCGTGAAATCTTGAATCCTGCACTAGCTATAGCATCAACCCTGACCGATGCTTCTAGTGTTTTAAATGTCTGTGTCCTGAAAATGATAAAAGTTGCAAGGTAATCAACTTAAGCCAGAAAGGGATTATGCTCAAAATTATGCAAAAAGATTCAATGTAATAGCTCGTAGCTAGCCACCTCGGTGGTTCATACTCGAGAGCAAGCAACGGTATCCTTGCACAAGAAACCGAGACATTACCAACCTGCAAAGACACTAATATCACACATGAGAATTGAAATCATATTAAAAAATATCATATATTTTCCCCAATCAACATAGTTTTTACGAAAACATGTAAGAGAATGCAACTTTATTTAACCAAGTCACTATCTTCTAACTTTACCTTTTTCAACAAAGGAATTTTTCTTTTAACAGTATCTTTTCTCCATACCAATAACAGTAACAATATTTTACCAAAAATCCGGTGTCTTGGAAAGTTGGATTTTTTCCTATTAATTATCAATACAAGCTGATGCATTTGTCTTCATAACAGTGATTACAAGAAAAAATACTAAAATAAGAATAACTGAAATATAAAAGAAGACTGATTGTTGATCTTCTGATTGAATTGAATGAATCCAAAGAGAGAACTATGCGGCATTCTTCATATGAATTATGATAGGTTCCAGAGAATGAGGAGAACTTATATAATTTTGATAGTGAATTACCTTGTCCAGGGACGACATGATAAAATCAACAAGTTCTGGAACAAGAATGACTTGTGCTCCTTTCTCTCCCTAGGCAATAATCAAAGCATGAAAACAGAAAAGGAAAAAGTCAAACTCCACCCAACAAAGACAAGGTATCAGAGTGGAAAACAGATTAGATACAATATACATGCAACATTATGTATTTCTATCTCTTTCGAAACAAAATGCAGAATGCATGTTCTGACGGTTCAGGCTAAAGGTCAAGTTCGCAAAGAGATATATGACTAAAGGGCAGCCCGGTGCATTACGCGTCCCCGCTAAGCGAGGGTCCGGGGAGGGGTCCCACCACAAGGGTGTACTGGGGGCAAGCCTTCCCTTGCCAATTTTTTTGGCAAGAGGCCGCTCCTAAGACTCGAACTCGTGACCTTCGGCCACACGACAACAACGTTTTTACCGTTGCGCCAAGGCTCGCCCTCCAAAGAGATATATGACTGTGGCTATAAAATAATCAAACCACTAGAGCTTACTGTGCACCTTTTAGACCAGATTCAAATTGTACACATGTAAATGAATTACTAGGAAAGTCTTCTTTTGCTCACAATCCTATCTTAATACTTCCCATAACATTCTATTGGTCTTAAATTAACTTGTTTACCTCAATCTCAAAGAGTTTCAAATTCATGCTTCAGTTAAATATTGGACCAACTTTTCTGGAATTTGCAGTATATGATCAATCAAGTTTTTGAAGCTAGCCTTGAACCAAATTTGAGCAACAACTTAATAGGCCCATTTAAGCTTGAGTAACTTTTCCTCTCTCAACCTGCTCATTTGTGATTCTACTTGCCTCCTAAACAATACAAAAGTGAAACGGTTGTCTCCCCATCATCATGTACAAGAAGCCATATGATAGAGAATGTGATAATGGAAATGAAGGGTAAATTGGGAATTGAAGGACACTTGGTTTATGGGCTTAGCTAGAGAGAAGGAGAGAGATCTGTTGGTAATATATATGTGAGAATTTAGATTGTGAAAGACGTTTTTTCGGAATTCAGTTAGTAATCGAATTTATGATTGGGTAATGGAGTTTTCTCTACTGATAGTATGTTTGGGCAGCAGGTTTCTCCACTGATTTTATCATTCCATTCCTTGTGTTATCCATTCTGTTTGGTAACGGTGAAGAAATTTTTTTCAGACTCCAACTTTTAACTCTTTCATCGCCTTCGCTTGGGAATCGAGTTTCTGATCTTGAATGTCCAATCTAGATTCTACTTCCGCCAATTCCTCCAGTGTGAGCGAATTGCCGTTCTCCATTTCGAATCTGGTAGGTCGAATCATTTAAAAGATAACGCAATATAGAGATAGAGTTAATAGAAGATGAATAGAGCTTATGCAATGAATTGAAACTAGAAACTGTATTTCCCAACAAATCAACCTAACAGAACAGAAAACACAAGGGAATGATAGAATCACTAGAAAAACCTATTGCCCAAACATACCATCACTGGAGAAAACTCCACTGCCCAAGCATAAAGCCGATTACTAACTGAATTGCCAAAAGATGCCTTTCACAATCTAAACCCTCTCTCATGCATATAACTTACAGCTCTCTCTCATTCTCTCCTGCTAAGCCCATAAACAAAGAGTCCTTTTATTACCAATTTACTCTTTATTCTCATTATCACATTCTCTATCAATTGAAAAATAACGCGATATAACAGAGCTTATGCAATGAATTGAAACTAGAAATCGTATTTCCTAACAAATCAACCAAACAGAATAGAAAGCACAAGGAATGGAATGACAAGATCAGTAGAGAAACCTATTGCCCAAACATATATCAGTAGAGAAAACTCCATTGCTCAAAGCATAAAGCCGATTACTAACTGATTCCTAAAAAATGTCTTTCACAATCTAAACCCTCACATATATCTAACCTACAGCCTTCTCCCCTTCTCTCTAGATAAGCTCATAAACCAAGCGTTACCCTTTATTCCTATATCACATTCTCTATCACCATAGATATCTTGATTGACCTTTTTTGAAAGGTTATATTCAGTCTTAGCACTATAGATATCACTTAATCTTCAAACTTAGACACACAAGTAGAGAGAAAAACCCTAATTTTGAGCATACAAAGAATTCTTACTTGTCTTGAAACATAAACCTGATATTTTCACCTTGACTGTATCATTTCACTTTTTCTTGTACGGATCTTGTAAAACTACATCAGAAACAGGGATACTAATGTATTCCCAAAAGGATTGCCTAGAAGCTAAGTTTTGAGGAAATAGGTCCACCAAAATCTGTAAATTTGAGGAAGGTTCTCAAAGACCTTGTAAAGTTAGTGTTAGGTTTGCAAGCACCCTTAACCTTGTGATTATAGTTGTATTTGGTTGACACTTGCCCATTAAAAGAGTTATGAGTCGATTAAAAGTCTCAAAATTAGTCTTTGAGAAACAAATGTTGCCAAAGCAAGCCAAAAATTATAAATTTCTAAATTTTCCTTTCCTCCCTGGCTCTGTTTACTTTCAGCTCATTTATTATTGAAGCTCTCTTGCCCTTATTACTCTTTAAGCCACTGCAATATCCCCAAACACTTTGGAGGCATTTTCTTGATAATACTTGATAAGGCCAAAACTGTGTACGAGGGAAAAACACAAAAAGGAATTTCAAAACACCCAATTCAGCCCTCTTGGCGATGATTAGCTAATAGGGACAAACAAAAGGATATGACTCCATGAGGGAACCTAAATATATATCGTCTATACATCTTTCATAGTTCTAGTCTTCAAGAAGTAACCTAGCCTTGATATGATCTGACAATGCACCTGGATAATCTCATTTTATCTTTGAATGGAGAAGTTCAATCTGTCAACTCAACCTTCTAAGCAGGTAAAACGTGGGGGCAGAGTTCTGGCTGAGATTCCAAAAGAAGATTCTCTCAGAAATTATGACCATGGCAAAATATGATAAAATAAGAAGCACAAGTGCAGCACCCAATAAACATTGGACAAAATTGGAGCCTCCTGTGTTAATTGCCTACATTGCTTCTATGAATTTTAAACAGTAACATTCACAATCACCAACCTGCAACAGGATATCCCCAACCTTTTCCCTTGAAATGCCTGTACCTAAAATTGCGCCAAGGAAGTCACCATGAGAACAGGGTTGAAATGAAAAGTTACCTGTGATACTGAAAATGATGTAAACATTAAATCCCGGTGTTGAATTGTAATCTGTTACAGTTATATTATAGCAATCATGCAACTTACCTTAATGCTGCTACTATGTCTGGATCATTCACCAGTGCTTCTGGATATCCAACTGAAAGACGGCAACGCTCAGCCTGAAGGATTGAGATAGATAAACTGATAATAAAAATAAAAAGCATAATCACTAATAACCAATTAAAAAAACACGACTGCATTTAATTCAACCTGTGGGTGTCCACCCTGGGCAACTGCCTTAATGTCAGCTAGTTTTTCTAATACAAGCATTGCCTCCTTTACAGTTGGTGGGGTGAGAAAATCTGTATGAAGAACCTCTCTTCTTGATGATGCCCTTCTAGCCTGAAAAAAGAACAAATGATGAAGTTAAAACAGAGTGCAATTTGGTGATCTACAGCTTCGCTTAATAGGCCTTTATTTGACTAATCTTAGCTTTTTCATTATTATTTATTAGAGCAAGGAAATAAACCTAAAGGCAAATGTAATTTAGAAATTATTTCAGAAAGGTCATAAAATACCATTTCAAGTATATGCTTCACTTCTTCAATGAGATTTTTGTCTCCTACACTCTTGAGCACATCATTAACTTCCCCTTTCACTGCTTGTGCCAGGTGGCATATCCCTAAGGGTATAGCGTAGATTATCCGCAATCAAAAAATTCAGTATAGACAAATCAGATCAATGCACAATAATCCAGCAACAGTAACAACTAATGGATTAAAGATATAGCAAAATTGTGGTATTCTGATGAGGACGCCTTTGTGGCAAAGAAATACAAAACAAAGCAGAACAAGAAGGCATAGCTTGTTTACATTTTTATCATCGTTCTATTAATTGAGTAAAAAAAGGGCGGCCCGGTCGCATTACGCGTCCCCGCTGAGCGAGGGTCCGGGGAGGGGTCCCACCACAAGGGTGTATTGGGGGCAAGCCTTCCCTTGCCAATTTAATTGGCAAGAGGCCGCTCCTAAGACTCGAACCCGTGACCTCTGGTCACACGACAACAACGTTTTACCGTTTTACCGTGGAAGAGTATTTACATCAATTTTTAAACTTTCCTTGCAAGAGCAACTTCAGCTCGTTCTGACAAACAATTAGCCACGTTCACAACAAGGAAGACAGAGGCATTAAGTGGATGTGAAGTTGCAGAACCCTCTGAAATTGATGATAGTAATGAATTTTGCATGAGCTTTCCAGAAAAAGATGTAGGTTAGTCGCAGAAGTCAGTGATTCATTTCCTTGAGCAGAATTCTGCTACAGCACCGGTTTTACACCTCCTTGGGCAATGACAATTTTGCAGATTGTATATGGTTGTGATCTTCCATGTTTGCTTCCTATGAGTCAGGACCAACACAATTGGAAGAGGTTGATGGCTCCATGGAGGCTTGGACTGCAATGTTTGCTGAAGTGCGACTTCATTTGCTGCAAGCACAAGCACGCCTGAAGAATCAACGCGATCAGCATCACCCATGGCTTGTCCCTTAAACCATGGAAGTTTGTGCACCTTTGTTTCCAGCCTTACCGCCAAATTCCGACAGCAAGAAGCATTTCCATAATTGAAATTTTATAATCCATTTAAGGTATTGAACCTAGTGGACAGGGATTGCTTATGAGCTGGAATTTCCTGCTGGTAGTAAGATTCATAATGTGTTTCACATTTCCTTACTTATTCAAAGATGAACCTCCTTGCACAATGCCTACATTGCCTCCTCTGCACGATGGTAAAATCATTCCACAACCTTAGTCTATCCTCCATTTTCCCACCTCCATGGCCATATACCACAGGTGTTGGTTAAATGGAATTGCACAGCACTTGCAAAAGCCACATGGGAATTTGGAGCTGAATAATATGAGTCAGAAGAG
Organism: Euphorbia lathyris; assembly: GCF_963576675.1. Classification (NCBI taxonomy): domain Eukaryota; kingdom Viridiplantae; phylum Streptophyta; class Magnoliopsida; order Malpighiales; family Euphorbiaceae; genus Euphorbia; species Euphorbia lathyris. Next base: position 88,468,632 of record NC_088911.1, on the reverse strand, counting down.
GTCGTAACCATCTAGATACCTACGCAAGAAAGAAATATGGCAGAAAGCAGAGCAAGAAAGCATAGCTCTATTTTCATTTTTATTGTCTTTCTATTAATTAAGTTAGTAAGAATAAATCCTATTTAGGAACTTGAGTTGCATGTCTAATCTGTTTCCTTATTTGATAAATATCAACCCTTTTCCTATTTTAAAGGGGGGTTGATAATGAACAAAGTCATCAGAATTCTACAGTCAAAAGTCAGAAAGAGTTGGATGGTCTCTTTAGAGTAAAACCCCCATCCTTACAATTGAAAAATAGGTTCTTCAATTAGAGGCAGAAACATGAACAAGGAGAAGAAGGATTTTCTAATACACTGATCTGGACGGAATCCTATCATAGGACCATCACATATCGCTGCAAATTCCCAATTTCCACTGTTCAGGGGTTCAATCCTAGAACTTGTATATCAGGCTCAGCCAAATATTTTGATACTAAAGTTGTGTAATATTTTACCAAATTGTTCATTGTGAGGATTCCTATCTCATAAAACCAGCATATTATGTCATGTCTCACTTTGAACTAGCTAGTCCCTCTTACAAACTAAAATCATGTTCAAAAGGGTCACCTGATTCTTCAACATTCCTCAGCATCAATTACCTAAACGATCTCCTATACTGCCCATTCAACTTGCCCAATTTCTTCATTTTTACTTCTTTTTTTTTAGAAAAACAAAAGATTCAATTATTATAGTGCAGTGTTCACTAATTACAAAGTTACAAGCTTGCTAATTTCCTTAGGATGGAAGTCCATTTTCAACTCAGCGCATTAACACTCAGAGTGCAGTAGCATCTCTCAGAAACTATTACTGGCAACAAAAGGCATTTATTTATCGACTACTATAGGCCTGAAGGAAACCTCTTGTTCTAAATTCAACTTAGGCATTTCATCAAACAGCAGCTGCCCGTTTAATAAACCACACTGGCACACACCATAACAAAATCGAGGAAAAGAAAATGCCGCACCAATTCAGGTTAATGTGTATTCTAATTACGCGAGTGTGGTCGGAAATGGAAAAAAGCACATGCTTAACTTAGGTGAAAGAAACTTTATGCAAGTGGCAAGGATAGTGGTGAACCTGAGTTTCTCCTAGGAGTGATGAGAGGAAGAGAGGAAGGAGTTCCATAGAAAGTGAGATTAGGGTATCTTCGAAGAGGTTGAGACAAGGGTAAAACTTGAAATACTTTTCTCAGAAAACAGGTTGTCGCTGCAGTTCCAGTGGCTGCCATTGCCGCTTCGCGCCTTGCGCACACAACAAGGTGATTCGGTTCGCCCGTCCAGTTTGACTTGAGTTCGTTATATTGAGAAGATAATAATTTAGTTTAAAAATACCTGATGGGAGAAATGAAGGTATTCATATTTTTAGGGGTTAAGGAGCAAAAATACAGGTTTTAGGTCAGGAATCATTTTACTTTAAGTCTAAAATATTATAATTTTATTTCTAACGACTCTGTAGTCAAAAGCAATTTTACCCCTAACATTGATAATTTAGATCAATTTCAGATACTATTATAAAACACAGATATTTTTGTTCCTTATTTTGCACAAATTGCATATCAATTCGTTCTAAAAAAAAGATTTTATGTTTTTTGTAATTTAATAATCGAATTGGAGATTAATATTTACAAATTTGGTGATTTTTTTTGAATTTTTTTTATCTAATTCGTATAAAAGACAGTATAATTTTTTTTTTTTTTTCACATCCCAACATATGTTTGTGATTTGTTACTGATAAAATGACGCACATGTGAAGTGTAGATGACAAGATTCATGACCGAGAAGACAGTTTGATGAATTATTTCTCAAATTGACCCAAATTATCAACGTTAGGGTTAAAATTGCTCTTGGCTTCCAACATTAGGAGTAAAATTGCATCATTTTAGACGTTAGGTGTAAAATTGCTCCTTACTCGAAACGTTAGGAGTATTTTGAGTAAATTACACCAATAGTACCTGAACTTTACCATAATTCACACTTTGGTACCTAGATTACATTTTGTCCCGAAAATATACCTGAACTAACGATGACCGGACAATTTAGTACATTTTACCGGTCAATAAGGGTTTGATGAGTAAATTATACTAATGGTACATAAACTTTATCTTAATTCACACTTTGGTACCTAAATTTCATTTTGTCCAAAAAATACACTTCAAGTAAAGATGAATCGATAATTTAGTATATTTGACCAGTCAACGTGAGTTTGACCATTTTAAATTAAAAATTTAGACCCATCATATACTCAATTAACATATACAATACTACCATTTAGCTCTACATATATATTAAAGGGTAGTATTATAATTTTATGTTAATTTGGTGTATTGTAGATCCTAATTTTTAGTTCAAAATGGTCGAACTCTCGTTGATTGGTCACTAACCGATCAGATATACTAAATTATCCGGTCACCTTCACTTGAGTTATATTTTTAGGACAAAAAAAAATTCAGGTATCAAAGTGTGAATTAGGAAAAGTTCAGGTACCATTGATGTAATTTACTCAGACAAACTTGCATTGACCGGTCATTTACCGGTAAAATTTACTAAATTGTCCGGTCATTGTTACTTTGGGTATATTTTTGGGACAAAATGTATTCTAGGTACCAAAGTGTGAAATGGGTAAAGTTCAAGTACTATTGGTGTAATTTACCCGGAGTATTTTTGCACCTTAACCCTATTTTTAGCACTACTAATTATGTTTATACTACACTTCAACAATTAAATTAAGTCAATTGCATCATTAGTTGGCTTCCAACATTAGGAGTAAAATTGCATCATTTTAGACGTTAGGTGTAAAATTGCTCCTGACCCAAAACGTTAGGAGTATTTTTGCACCTTAACCCTATTTTTAACGCTGCTAATTATGTTTATACTACACTTCGTATTGTTATAGACTATTTAATAATAAATTATTAATAAAAAATGAAATAATAATGAACTAGGAGCTCCTCAATAATAAAGAGAATGAAGAAGCTCTTAGTGATTTGATGAGTTTCCTCTTTAAATTTTAAATTAAAATCTCAACTAAAAGTTGTTGGAGATGCTTTTACTTTCAGACAATATCGTTATTTCCTCAATTCTCCCTTTATCTACTTCTGATCATATCCATGTTTTTCTCTTGATCGACTGTCATTCACTGTCACTTCTATCACAGAGACTAGAATACCCTTGTGAATCAATTTCGAAAATGCCCCATGGTTACGCAAACACAAAATACACCATACGTCGTCGGTTTGATAAATATGGTCCCAAATTCTATGGTCTGCCTCCCCTTTGACCCCCTTGGTGGATGTCAACCAAGGCCTTTATCTCTCTCATCTGCTTCTTCATTAAAACCTACATTCCTAGATTTTGTCATCGTCCATCGAAGCATAATTCGTCTACCCATATCTCATCTACTGGTCTCCGCCCTTCTGCCATGTCTAGTTAGATCTTTTTTTCACAGTTTTGTAAATGTCTCCCCGGAATGAGGCGATGCTTTTTCTTTCACAGGCCCTTAAGTATTACAAGGGTTATCTATTTTTCGTATTTAATCTATGCTTTCATCATTATGGTGCACTAATATGCTTGCAGTTTAACTTCCACGAGTGTTGCATTCTCTTCCACATGTACTTGAGTCCTTGTACTAATCAGAGGCATAGATGAAGACATAAGTCTGGAAAGGTCTGCTTATTATTTGCATCTAGGACGATTTCACTCATAGAGAAACGTATATCTTACAAGTTGCCTTATTATTCATTTGTTCGCTCTTACAGGTGTAGATCCACAACTATATTCTAACTCGGCTCATTTGCAAGTAACGCATCCTACATTACTTCTATATATTTTTGTATTTCCTTGTTGATAAGTATATGCAGTCTGTAATGGACTAGCATTCGTGTTAGACTATCAGTACGTAATGGACTAGAGCTAGTAACCAGCAGTCCGTAATGGACTATGACTGGTTATCTCGGCTAATAGCAGTCCACATGAACTCGGACTGCTACAGCTCCACGATTGAGTCCTTGTTGACTTAGGTTTGTATAGTTCAAATAATATTTGTACATTATATATATTAATTGTTTAAAAGTGTCAACCTAAGATCATGTCACCATTCGATGGGGCTGATGCATCGACTAAAATCTCTATTCAGCCAATTGCACAATATGTATCAAGGGGTGGTTCTAGAGGTCGTGGACGGCAGTCCAAGGATGGACAGTCCAACGCCCTCTCCAATCGCAATTATCATTCTTATGGATTTACTCCAAAGCGTAATTCACGGATTCCTCCAAATCAAACTGTTTATCTGTCTAATTTAATTTGTTACAATTGCAACAATAAAGGACATTACTCATGAAATTGTTCCTTTTCATCTTTCACTTAGGGGTAACGTACTCATCCTTCGGGAAATTCGGCATCTACCCCTAGAAATTAGTCATGGGTTATGAATAGGGGTGAACAGAACCGAACCAAAAACCAAAAAAACCGGACCAAAACCGAACCAAATTATATTTTGGTTTGGTCCTAATTGTTAAGCTAATTTGGTTTTCAGTTTGGTCCAAAATCGAACAAAACCGAACCGAAATACAATATACACTATTTTTAGTTTTAGGATTTTAAATTAATTAACTAATTATATATTGAAAAGAAAAAACAATTAAACATGTTTCTTCTCTCTTAACTAATTATATATACAAAAGAAAAAACTAATTATATGATTATCGTCTTTATATAATTCTTTAGTTAGTGAACACACAAGCAGTAGTAGGTTTATAATGTTTTGGTTGGTTCAAACATGAACCAATCCGGATTGGACCGAAATAATTTTGTTCGGTCCAGACCAAACCAAATTATAATTTGGTTTGGTTTGGTCTTAAAAAATACAGGTAATTCAGTTTGGTCCAATTTGGTTCGGTTCGATTTTTAGATCAAACCGGACCATGCTCACCCATAGTTATGAATACTAATGTTGCACATCACTTAACCTCAGATTTGGAACATCTTGCTCTTCAATATGCATATCAAGGTCCCGAAGAAGTTACCATTGGTAATGGTTCTAAACTTCATATTCATTATGTTGGTTCTTTTGATTGTCAGCTCAACGATAAAGAAATGTTAAATTTAAAGATGTCTATTTGTTTCTTCTACATCTCAAAATTTAATTTCAGTTTGTTCTTTCACAGCTTCAAATAATATTTCTGTTGATTTTTTTGCTAACTCTTTTTTGGTGAAGGATTTGCCGATGAAGGAAACACTCCTCAAGGGGCATAGTAAAGATGGTATATATTACCTACCACTTTCATTTTCGGTTCCATTCTAATAAAATTTGCATCTCTCTCTACTGATAGTATGCTCGTTTAGGCCATGCTGCAATTCCAATTGTTAAGAAATTAGTTGCATCTGGTATTATTTTATCTTCCAATAATAAAATCCAGTCTTCATTTTTGTTAAAACTAGCTTTACTGTCAAACAACCATTAAAATTAATTTGCTCGGATGTATGGGAACTTGTGAAATTTTTATCTCATAATGGATTTTCTTATTATGTGGTTTTTCTTACCATTGTACGAAATTTTCATGGATTTGTTTCCTGAAAAATAAATCTGATGTCTACAATACTTTTATCAAATTCTATTTACTTGTTGAAAAATATTTTGGTTTAGCTATTAAAACCTTTCAATCAGATTGGGGTGGAGAATTTCGAACTTTAACCAAAATATTTTTCATATTATGATATTGTTCAAAGGCCCTCATGTTCATATACACCAGAACAAAATGGTTGTACAGAACGCAAATACCGACATATGAAACTGGCATTTACATGCTTTTTTTTGTCATATGCTTTTGACACTGCCAACAATCTCTATTAATTTTGAGATTCCAGATCATAAATTATTTAGCACACTCTCTTATTACTCTCAGTTATGTAATTTTGGTTGTTTGTGTTATTCTTGGTTTCAACCTTATAGTCCACATAAATTATCACCTTATTTTGTTAAGTGTGTTTTCTTGGATTATAATAAGCTTCACAAAGGATATCGTTGTTATGATCCTATATCCGGGAGATTTTACATCTCACGCCATGTTCTTTCTGATAAGTAGGATTTTCCATTTGAAGCTCTTGCTCATAAATGCATTGGTATCCATGATACAAGACCTTCATTGTTACCAAATCTATCGAATTAAAAGTTTATGTAAAATCAATATTTGGTATTTGATGAAATTCTTTAGCCATCAAACAAGATTTAACAAATTGGGATTTTACTATTCGAAAGGAGCGAAAAAAGAGAAATCCATTTCACGCTCCTTATAATGTTGGTAACACCAATATGTGTTATTTCAATGTTATATAGGTACAAAAGGAGCCAAAAATATAAGTTAATCACTAAGTACATAAAATTAAGTGACAAAATGTAACAAGTTTAGAAGGTAACGAAAGTATTAAACTAATTATATTTGACATAAGTTTGCGATTGGTTATCGGGGAAAAAATTTATTGTGATTTTACACATTTATAAATAGATAAATAAAATATTTTGTATTATACTTTTCATTATAAAAGAGATGGTGCCCGCCTTACTTGGCTTAAAAACACAGTACATGTACTTTGTTTTTTTTTAACCAATGGCATAAGGACACACCAATATTATTGTTTTAGAACTGTATACCGTTTAACTTGTTACTTTCTATTCCGGTGACTTCTAATTTCTCTCTCTTCTCTCTGATCATGGGGTGATCGACGATTTCTCTTTATCTTCATGCATCTCTCTCATCGACTTCTTCTGAGATTCTCTTTATTCTTCCCCTTTTCATCTCCGATCTTCAACTTCAACTTCAACTTCATCACCAAAACCTCTATCTTTTACATCCAGACTTCATCCTTAATTTTAGTCATTCTAAGTTTGGGTACCAGTTTGAAGGCTTGAAGGAAGAAGAAAAGGGTTGCTTTCAAGATTTTACCAACCAGGTTTAAACCGATGTTTTAGCCAGAAAAGGTCCCTCTGATTATCTGTACTAAAAAAAAGGTGAGCAATCTGAGCAATTGATTTTAATCTTAGGAGATTTAATTTAGATTGAAATTGAATGCAAAATTACTCTTCTTTTTTTGTTAAAACAGATTTAGTAGGTTCAATAAAATCAATTGTCACCATAGAAAAGCTGGACGATTTCCTAGATGAATTAATTGATAAACGCTCAACATGGTATAAAATTGGAGAAATTGAGCCTCCTTGTATTGCAGCAGATGTAGGGAGTGAGAATTGTGCTTGCTCTTTGCATAATAAGTAAACAAAAATACCTGAGTGATAACTCTTCCACACAGCTGTAGCTTTTATCTTATTTGTACCAGAATACTTCATTATTTATAATTTAGATTTGATTGGAATATGTTTTCTATTTTATTTAAATCTTTGATTCTTTTGACTTGTCCTGTTTTCAATTGAAAGCTTCTAACCTGTTTCGGAACTCAACACCTACTCTTTATGCAAGCAACATTCCATTAATCTGTTCACTAAAGGAATGGAACAAACTTAGATTTAGAAGTTCCTAAATGTACATAATTGAATGTTGATTCGCTCCTTATTTTAAACCTTAATGATTATGTAATGGTTAAAAGAGTTTAGATTTCTAACTTTAAATTGATTTTAGCTTCTAGGATTAGATTATATATTATTCAGCAACTTCAATTGACTGAATTCAATTAGATTTTCCAATAATCAGTTTATTTGATTACTGAGAAAGCTCCCCGCTTGGACCATTACTACATAAATTTTGTTTTACATTGATTCTCAATTTCAGAATTTTAACCTCCCTAGTTTGTTTTCATTATTCTTTACATCCTGTATATTGTTGTCATGACATGTTTCTGAATATATTTGATAAGTTTTTGACCTTCTTCTGGGGTTCAAGACCCTCCTTCAGCCCAGTCTCATCACAAATGGAAGATCTTCCCATATCTGATCTTATGTAGCTTATTAGCTTCGTCTTTCTGTTGATTTTATTTTGTTTTTCATTAAGATTGCATTTGGTTGCCTCCCTTTTACTTAAGATAAGAGAAAAATCTAAAGGAAAAAAAGATTTCATGTCTTACCTTTATTCGTTTTCTTTTCCAGATCCAACGACACTGAGCACCAGAATCAGCCACCTCCCAGTGTCGCTACTTCTACAGCCTCTGTTCTTACTCGGAATTGATCTCCATCCAGGTTAGTTTAGTTCTCAATTTGTATCTTAAATTCCTAGCCCTGTATTATTTAGGATATTGTATCTACATGATTTGTCTCATAATTTGTTTTTTTCAATTGGTTGCTTGACATGTCTGAAATGATTTGGGTCTCTTACAATTAAAGAACTAGTCATGTTTGGAATTAGACATTTATAGTTGAATGCACCTGTGGTATTGATTTTCATGCTTTATGAAACAATAAATTCACCCTGCACATATTACATAGCATGAAATCCAAAAGTTATATTTTTGATATAGAAAAGTAGATATAACTAATTGTTGCCAAAATTTATATCATGTGAAATTGATATCAAGTATAGGAATAGTTAAGCATAAGAATACTTGCAAATATACAAGAAACCTTTAAATATTAAGGCTACAAACCTAGAACATACGATGCAAAAAATAAAGAATATTTGTGATAGTGCACCAGTTATCCAAAACACACATGAGCTTAAAGCCCCACTTATTACCACAGAGAAAACAGAGTTCTAGCACAACAAGATAATGTAATTATGATCATAATACAAAGAAGAAAAGAAAAAAAAACTTGGATTGTCAAGGAAGAGGAAAAGGTGATCTACTGAAAATCCAATTTGGCATTATAAATTACAAGTTTGATAATTAACAAGATAACGTAATTATGATGAGAGTGGACGAATGAAATAGACACATTTCCCTTAATCTAGTAATATAAAGGCAGCATAATGAGAAAGTGTACTTAGAAAGCCATCCTCAAGAGGAAGTCAGGGGTATATGCAACCGAAGTTTGTCCTTGAGTAAACTTTAGTCCCTGCCTATATAAACTCAAAGGGATTATTAGGAGCAATGAATTAGCAAAATTGCATATCCCAAGGGCTCAAGGATTTGTTAGAGCTCGTTCACAACTTCATTACCCATTCTTAATAATCTTAATTAGTCACCTAAAATAATGGAGATATGCCAAGGCTCAAGAAAAAATGGCCATTAGACACAGATTGGATCCTTCAATATTTTTGTAGTTCTTCAATAAGTGATTTTGGATCAGGCCACTGTCAAAATTCGAAAATAAGAGAAACAATACTCACAACAAAATACAAAGAAGCAAAGAAACTAAATGCAACTTGAATTAAATAGTAATTACCTTAAACTAATAGAATATAGAAATCAACAAACTCATTCAATAAAAAAAATTTATATTCCATAAATAATTGCATATTTTGTATTCCATTTTCAGAAATTAAGCAACAAAAATCTCATGAAACATTTGCAGATTAGTACAATTCAAACTTTGAAGGAATACATGCAACCAACTACTTATATACTAAAACTCTACATGTATCGACTATATACAAGTAGCAGGTAATATCTTGGAAACTGACAACTAAAAATTTGTGAATAAAATGAACAATTATGGGAAGTGTCAGTTATAGAGGAGATGACTGGTTTTGTAGTTTATAAATGATAAAGTGGCTGGTTGCATCATTCCTAGTTCTTGACTTGGAACAAGTGAGCATAGAAATAAAGCATCATCATAACTTAACCCTTTTTTTCAGACCGAATTGCCAACTAAATAAGGGATTCACATGTAGGGGTGGCAATGGGGAGGGGATTATCCGAAAACCGTGGGTATCTAAATAGATGGGGACAGGGAATAACCGAAAAAAGTTGGGATGAGGACGGGGGACATTTTTTGCCCGAAACCTAAATGAGGATGGGGATGAGGATTGCTCTATCCGCCCCGTGGGGATCCCCGCCCCGTTCCCGTATAAATCCCAGTAAGAATCCGCAAATAATTACTCACTGCTGATTATTTTAAAATTAGAAAGCTTAGATTATTAATATTTACTCACTACTGACTAATACTAATACATTATATTATATTTTTGTATCATTCTTATTGACTAATTATTGTTATTACACAAGGTTTTCTAAGCCTTGGTTGAAAACATGTGTAAGCAAAGTAAAGGTGTATAGTTAGTGAAGAAATAATGCTTGTTAATGCTTAATTTGTTAGACTTTTAATACATGTATCATGTAATTGTTCTATACTGCTTGGTTCCACTGAATATGCTTGTTAATGCTCAATTATGATTGCTGATTGTTCTATCATGTAAAATAAATGCTTGCTAATGCTTAATTTACTGGACTCTTAATTTGCTAATGCTTACTTTATAACCAGGTTCTATTTTAATAATTGTATTTTTTTAACCATTATTTAATTGTACTTTCTTTAATTAATGTCATTAACTTTTTTGGCATGGGGATTCCCCGTTACCCATGGGGATCCGCATGGGTGTGAAAAAATCCCTGAATTATTCAATGGGGATTCTCGGAAACAGTCCCCGTAAGCATTCGGGACGGAGTGGGAAATGCATTCCCGTCCCCGTCCTGCACCGTTGTCACCCCTATTCTCATGCATTAGCCCTCACATTAGATAAATTATATTAGCCATTAATCTCTCTACACTATCTTCAATAGATATCATCTTATCATTGTATCAAGTTGATTCATCATTATCCTTCCTTTGCACATTGATACAACAATGAGTTGTCCCCTATATTAATGAAATAATGCCCCTAATAATAAATGATAAGTAAATTGGAGATAATAAATATTTTAGTCCCCAATATGAAATAGTAACTAGTATTTAGGACAATAAAATAAATCCATCCTTAGTTTTTGTCTCCAATAATTAAGTTTTGTAGTGTATGATTAAGTTTAGATAAATTAGCTTTAGTTTGTGTTTTTTGAAGAGGAATTGGTTGCGTTTGAGTAATGATTTGTGTATTTTTCTATTTGTAGATCAGAAGAACTTCGAGTTCTATAGGAGAGATTTGGAGCTGGAGGGATGTGTATATCCCCAAGGACAACTACACATGGTGAGTTTTCCTAATGGCAATGTGATAGTCTACAATGTTTCCATGATCCAGTTTGTGAAATGTCTGGGTCTAGTGGTTTTTGTAGCTTGTATATCAATATGAAGACTTTCCTTTTCGTGCAGTTTAGATTTAGAATTAGAAATTTAGATAAAGTGATGCAGTTTAAAATCGAATGATATCAAGTTTTGTTTGATGTCTTTTAATTATTATGTACGTTGCACAAAAACTCTTCTTTATTAGCATTTCTACATTTCGTGTCTATTTCCGTTTCTTTATTGTTTCCTAGCTAATGTTTCTTAGAACTAACGTTTCCCAGCAACCCTTTCAATTTCATTTCTTGTTTCCGTTTCCGTGCAACATAGGTTGGGCATGCCGGCTATGAGAAATGGAAATCCATGTCTGATTCTGTAAGACCTCCCTTTTATTGTCATATTAAAGAAAATAAAGGAATGTTTTTAAATCGCTTCCAGTGTATTGCATGAAATTTATCATTCATATTTCAGCCCAGTAAGTGTGAAAAAGAAATGTTATCGATCGTTTTTAGATTTAGATTTTGATTAACTAAAAGGCTTCAACTTAATGTGTGATGTTCTGTTCCATAAATGTAGGGCAAAGCTCTATACGTTGAGAAGGCCTTGAAGTACAAAGCAGAGTATGCAAAAGCTCGAGATGCATATGATGAGAAGAAGAAACTCGTATGTCCTGATTCGCTCGCTATTTAATTTATAGTTCTTATTTGAAAATCTGGTGTCGAGCTACTGACTTGTGAGAAATTCCAAAATTGTGATAATTGCTTGCTGATTTCCTTTCCTGATTTTAATATTTTTGAATCGTGTCAGAATAATAACGAGGACAATGGAAAGCCTACAACATCTGAGAAATCTTCTTCCGAGGTCCATGACGAGAATGAGCAGGAAGCCAGCTCGTAGATACAAGGATCTGGATCTTTAACAATAAAATTAGAATTAACAAGACTACATACCTCCTTATGTCATTTCTGTGTAAATAGTAATTGTAAATTTTGTTAATTGATTTCCTTTCTTGGGTACCTGATATTTTTTAGGGCTAATTACAAATCTGATCCAACTAAAGGACCTCATTTACATATTTAACCCACCTTACTTCCATTTTACCAAATTAGACACTTTCACCCATTTTGGACAAAATGACCCTTAGTTGTTTCTGATCGATCATCCTCCCCTTCCTCACTGCTTCATCTTCGTCTTCCTCACTGCTTCGTCTTCCGCTGCTTCGTCTTCATCTTTCATCTCTCATCTTCTTTCATCTTTCATCTTTCGCATTTGTTAACAAGTTAGCTTCAGAAATTGCTGAAATGGAGGAGGCTAATACGATGATATTACAGTCACAGTTGCAAAGATTAAACCCGACTTGTCTCCATCTTGATAGATTTATTTGTTTTATACTGATTAATTATCAAATTGATCAAATTATGTATTCTAATATAACTTGAAAAATTACAGAACATTGATATACTTTGTTTCACTTTTTCTCTAATTTATGTGTCTGAAATTTCCAAGCTCTAACCATGTAGACTCAATCTAAAACTAACGCAAAACAATGAATCAAGACTCCTAACTCACCCATCTTTTTCGTATTGTTTTCCATCTGTTTCCATTGGTGAAGGAGTTTATAATAATTCTAGGAATCAAATGCTGATGATGGAGTTTATTTACTCTTTGTTGCAACTAAATTCAACTTTGAAACCTCAAAACCTGCAATATCCAACTTAAATGCATTGATCCAGTGTGACATTGTGAAGATTTTGAATCGTAATAAAGGCGACCATGTTAACAAGTTAGCTTCGGAGATTTGAACCAGATTTGTCTCCATCTTGATAGATTTATTTGTTTTCCATACAGGTTATTCTTACATTCCATCCTGATATGCTGAAGTCCATATCAGGAAGAATAACCTGTATGGAAATTGTCTCATTCTTTAGATAGAATATAAGAATATTTGCAAATAACTAACCATTCCAATATTTTCCTCCTCCATTCCAATATTTTTCACAAATGCGACAAGAGTTGTCGCATTTCGTCGCAAATGCGACAACTGTTGTTGCATTCGTCGCAAATGCGATAATTGTTGTCGCATTCGTCGCAAATACGACAACTGTTGTCGCATTTGTGACGAAATGCGACAAATTTCGTCACAAATGCGACAGCAATGGAGGAAAATTGTGGAAAATAGAGGAAATTGAAACGATACCATTACAGATGAAGAAAGATGCAAGACCAACGAGAAAAGCAAACGTATAAACTAAAAATATATCATTTCTATGGGAAATTGAACATAATACGTCAATAATCTCAAAAATCGATAATGATTGGTATCAGAAATTGAAGAAGATGAACCGAAGAAGAAGTTGAAACGAAGAAGAAGAAGAAGAAGAAGAAGAAGAAGAAGATGATGATGAAAGATGAAAGATGAAGACGAAGCAGCGGAAGACGAAGCAGTGAGGAAGACGAAGACGAAGCAGTGGAAGAGGAGGATGATCGATCAGAAACAACTAAGGGTCATTTTGTCCAAAATGAGTGAAAGTGTCTAATTTGGTAAAATGAAAGTAAGGTGGGTTAAATATGTAAATGGGGTCCTTTAGTTGGGTCAGATTTGTAATTAGCCCTATTTTTTATTCATTTAAATATTGCACAGATAAACTTGAGGTTGTGAAGCTGCTTTTTGTAAAGAAGATTTAGGTGGACAAAGGGTAAATGTCATCATAGTTCGGCAGTCTTTAAGTAGTATTAGATAGTAGTATTAGCTATTAATACCATATCACAGACATTCCATGCTGCTCTTATTTGTCCCTTTTTTTTGTGAATGCTCTTCTTTGTCCATATTAGCGAATTTGCGTCGCTGACGGGACTTGATTTCACGGTTTTATATGATGGTTCATGTTAGCCGACCCCGAATCATTTCGGGACTAAGGCTTTGTTGTTGTTGTTGTTGCTCTTCTTTGTCCCTTCACCATATGGATGTTTGAAATCTACGATGCTTTGTTGTGATGACTTGTTTACACTTTATGTAAAATTGTACAAATGTTACAGAAATTTATAAAAGTTTTATACATTTTACGTAAAGTAGTGTCAATTTCATAAATTGAGATTTAATTTACATAAAATTATTATTTTACAAAAATAATATCTCCCACTTCACGAAAAACATGTGTAAAATATTTTAACTTTATTTTCGTTATGTAGTAGTAAAGGTTTTATAAATTTTACGTAAAGTATTGTCAATTTACATAAAGTGAGGCTTAATTAATGTAAAATTTTCATTTTATCTTTTCAAACAAAAATATTTTATGAAAAAAATATCTCTAACTTTGCAAAAATATGAGGTTTACGTAAAATCTTTCAACTTTACATCAATCATCTACTGATAGATATAATTTACGTAAAGTAAGACTGGATTTACGTAAAATTGTTATTTTTCATTAAAATATTACTAAATTCCCCGAAAATCAAGTTTCACTTCAAATATTTGCTTTTTACGAAAATCATTTAGTGTTATTTACTAAAATTATAAATTAAGTAACAAATAAAATTTTTTTATCACTATTTTAACAAAAAAAATTATTGCTTTACGTAAAAGTATACAAATGTTACAGAAATTTGTAAGGATTTTACACATTTTACGTAAAGTAGAGTGAATTTAAGTAAAGCGAGACTTAATTTAGGTAAACTTGTTATTTTACGGAAATAAATCTCTAACTTCGTAAAAGAAATATGAGGTTTGTGTAAAATCTATTAACTTTACGTAAATCTTCTACTGATAGACTTAATTTATGTAAAGTAAGACTAAATTTACGTAAGTTTTTATTTTACAAAAAAAAAATACTAACTTCTCAAAAATTGAGTTTCACGTAAAATATTTTACTTTTACGAAAATCAGTTAGTGTTATTTACTAAATTTATAAATGGTATATTAATTAATTAACAAAAAAATTATTTTTATTAATATTTTAACAAAAAAAAATAATTACTTTACGTAAAAGTGTACAAATGTTACGGAAATTTGTAAGGGTTTTATACATTTTACCTAAAGTAGTGTCAATTTACATAAAGTTAGACTTAATTTACGTAAAATTATTATTTTACAAAAAAAGATATCCAACTTCACGAAAAATATGAGGTTTACGTAAAATATTCTAACTTTACGTAAATCCTCTACTCATAGAGATAAGTGTCAATTTACTTAAAGTAGTTTGATCGATATAATTTTATTTTTTATTAATATTTTACTCTAAAATAATTACTTTATGTCAAATTATACAAATGTTGCGGAAATTTGTAAAGGTTTTATAGATTTTCCGTAAAGTAGTGCCAATTTACATATAGTGGTTTTTTTTTATTGGAACTAGGTGAGATGTTCCAGGGACAAGGAATCCCAACTAGGTTGGCACCCCCTGTTGATCCAAGAACACCGAGCCTGCTTTATTGAAAAAGATAATAAAAAACGATAAGAACGTACAAGGGAAAGTAAAAGAAATCTAAGCAAACCGATAAACAGTGCGGTTAGTAAAGTTCTCATTAACAAACTCTAAACAAACCGTAGGGGGAAGATCCCACCATCTAGTATCTTGATTTAGTCGGCCCAGCTTGGCAAGACAGTCAGCCACCTTGTTTCCTTCCCAGTATATGTGCGTGATTACTACTTGCATTTTGTCCATTGTACTTAGACATTCCTCCCAATCCCATCTTAAAATCCACAGAATTTTCAGTGAGCGTGAGCATAACATATGAACCACATAGGCTGAGTCACTTTCCAACCACAACATGTGCCAACCTCTTTCGAAAGCAAATTTAACAGCAGTGATAGCCGCCTTTAGTTCTGCAAGATAGGCTAGCGGAAGGGAAGAGGGGGACGTGAAAGCCCCGACTGGCTTCCCGTGATTGTCTCTGAAGACGCCCCCATAACCCGCCCTGTCATTCAATATAGAGGCATCTGTGTTTGATTTGATCCACCCCTCAATTGGCCGGATCCAACGAACGGGAATAATCTTCGGAGCCCTTGGTAACCATGGGGAAACTGAAAGATTCGATAGAATTTTCTGCTCAACACAAGAATTCCAAATAGTGCCATTATTTAACCTGTCTGCCTGTTTGATCTGATGCCATAGGAACCGTAAAGCCATGGAGATACACGGGACGACCCCGTCATGGATGAACGCGTTTCTCATTTTCCAGATTATCCAGATAACATGAACCACTGCGCTATACCAGAGAGCAGCGACTTCGGGACTGAACCTCATCTGAAGAGCGAAGATTAAGCGGTCATGTAGATTGCCCGTGCTCGGTAACCTTCTTCCAAGAAGCTGACCCATTGCCTCCCAAAGCGAGACCGCGAACCCACAGTCCATAAAGATATGATTAGCGGATTCCAATTTAGAACAACAGAAGCAGCATCGCGAGGCAAGGTTGATTCCCCTTTTCTGAACTTCCTCTTGAGTCGGGAGTCGTTGATGAAACACCCTCCAGACAATTAAAGCATGTGAAGGAGGGATGTACGGCTTCCAAAGGAGTCTGACTGGATGCGCACGCGGCCTCGGAAACATCCATTTATAAAACCGCGCAGCTGAGAATCTCCCATCTACAGCTGGGCTCCAAATGCGGGTGTCTTTATCAATTTTACTGAACTGTATGCTCCTGACTACCGCGATTACGTCCGGGGGAAGCGGCGGCAGATCCTCCCAATTGCCTTGAGAGTGGTACTATTGAATGGTTTCCACCCTATACATACGGTCCGCGGCTCCTAAATTCAAGCGATCAGCCAATGTAGGAGTTAGCCATTCTTCATTCCAGAAATTGAGGTGAGATTGTTCACATACAAACCATTGACTGTGTTTTCTAAGCTCAGTATAAGCAGCTTTGATTGAGCCCCAAATTGAAGAACTAGTGACATGCCGAACCATCCCCACAAGATTCAGAAAATGGGAACGCAGCAGATTAAAACAGAGCGAGTGTTCCGCCAATACACCCCAAGCTATCTTTCCAGACAAAGCCACATTCAGAGTCTCTAATTTTTTGATTCCCAATCCTCCTTCCAACAACGGTTTTGTGCAAAGCTCCCAGGCAGGGATTACAAGTTTCCTAGTTTCGGTCGAGCCAGACCAGATGAAGTTCTTCATTTTGCGAGTCAGGGTTTTCAGTAAGGACGGAGGCCATTTGTAAATGATAAGCGAATGAATGAGTGAGCTGCTGATAACCGTTTTCACCAGCGTCAGCCTTCCCGCCATTGAAAGGGCATTTCCTTTCCATCTAGCAAATCCATTCGCTGCTTTGTCTGCTATCTTCTTTAAGTGAGCTACTTTAGGCGCCCCGCAGAACAACGGGACCCCCAAATAAGTGAAAGGGAGTTGACCCAACCGAATACTAGTGCCCTCGGCAAGCCCTTTGCTTCTTCGGGGCGTGATGTGCTTTCCCACAAATAATTCTGATTTTGCCCAATTAACTCTTTGTCCAGATATAGCACCATACTGGCCAATAGCAGCAGTGATGATTCTGATGTTAGCCATAGTCGCTTTGTAAAATAACAAAATGTCATCTGCATATAGAAGGTGCGTGGGCATATAACTGGAAGCTGAATAAGTCATGGGTAATAGCAGGTTCTTCTCTACCAACTGGGAAAGCAGACGACTGAGAAACTCTTCCCTAAACTGAACAGAATTGGTGATAATGGGTCACCCTGGCGAACCCCGTGGGAACAGCCAAAGTAGCCAGAGATCCCTAGAGGCGTCATAATGGAGATTCGAGCAGATGACAGAATATTCAGCACCCAATCTCTGATCTTGAGGGAGAAACCAAAGGAATCCAGGACCTCCAGGAGGAAGTTCCAATCCATAGTATCAAAGGCCTTGGTAATGTCAATCTTCATACTCATGTTCCCTCCAAAGCATTTCTTTTGTAGCGAGTTAACCCCTTCTGAGGCCACTGCAATGCACTGATGGATGCTACGACCTTTAATGAAGCCAAACTGATTCGGTGACATAATTTTGCTTGCCACAAGAGAGAGTCTGTCCGCCAGAATTTTGGAGATAATTTTGAAAGTAAAATTACTCATAACTATTGGCCTGAATTGCTCAATCCTCCGAGCCCCCTCAACTTTGGGGATTAAAGCCATGATGCTTGAATTTAAACCCGTTGACATCCGCCCTGTGTGAAAGAAGCTAAGCACAGCTCTGCATACATCTGCAGCTACTGTGTCCCAAAAAGTTTGAAAGAATATACATGTGAAACCATCCGGGCCCGGAGCACTTGTAAGGTTCATCGACAACACCACTTGTTTAATCTCATCATTCGAAGGGATACGAGTTAACGCAGCGTTTATCTCGTCTGTAACTAGATGAGGGATCACCTCATGTACCACTGATAAATCGACTGGGGTCGTAATGGGATTGGTGAATAACTGATTATAATAATTAGTAATGTGATCCGCAATTACCGTTTCATCCGTGCTAAGATTTTCCTCAATCATCAGAGCTTTAATCCCGCCCATCGATTTGCGCTGGGACGCCATACGGTGAAAGAATTTACTGTTTCTATCCCCGAGCGCCAGCCAATTAATTCTGCTCTTCTCTTTCAGATAGGTTTCCTTTTGTAGAAGGTGGGAGTCCAAAGTGGTATGTGCCTGTAATTCTTGCTCATGTCTATCAGAACTAAATTCGTTGGAAGCAATCTCGCGTTGAATCTCAGCCAGAATAGCCTCACTGCTTGCTATGTTGCTGTCGAGGAGACCAAAAACCTCCTTATTCCACCTCCTCAATACTGTTCTTAACCCCTTGAGTTTGTTAGCCAGAGTTTGCATTGGTCCCAGATCCGGATGTAACCCATTCTAGTAATTATGAACTACTTATTTGAAGCCTTGGTGGGAGATCCACATCGACTGAAACCTGAACCGTGCTCTAACATTTTCTTTCTGCCCAAAACGCATCAATAACAGGTGGTGATCCGAATGATGCCGAGTGAGAACCATACAGTTAATAGACCAGTAATCCATGAACTACTCAGAAACTAGAACTCTGTCCAGCCTACTGTCAACTCTAGTATGGGCCTGTCTGCCATTCGTCTAGGTGTAAAATGGACCAGAAGCCGGAATATTTCTCCATTCCCCATTATCATGAAAAGCCCTGAAATCTCTACATGGGCGAGATGCCGGGGGATTGCCGGTTTTTTCGTGAGCCCCCAAAATGGCGTTAAAATCGCCAAAAATCATCCACATGCCCGGGTGTGCGGCATGTAAGTTATTTATCTCATTGAAAAGATGCAATCTTCTATTAGCCCATATGCTTCCGTAGACAAAACACAGATACTGTAATTTTTCCTGAATCAGACAAGTGAGGAGGATAAACTGTTCGTGGCTGGAGTGCATGACAACCTGATAAGCAACCGATCTAGCCTTAAACAGCCAAAGCGTTTTCCTTTCACGTTGATTAGTGCCAAGAAAGATCATTCCCAAACTATCCCAAAATCTCTGGTGAATCGCATCAATCTCAATCATTGGCTCAGCAATGCAAAGAAAATCCGGTTTATGAACTTGACATAAATTAAATAGATAACTCTGGGTACCTGAGTTGAAGATACCTTTGCAATTCCAGTATAAAGCTGTCATTTAAAACGGACATGGATCTTACTGACCCTTTTCCCGCGGGTTGTCTGGCTCTCACTGGGACTTGCCTGTTTCCTTCCTTTTTTCTTAGAAGTTACTGTTTCCCATTTTTGGTTTTCTACCTTCGTCTCATCAGCCCAGCTGTTAGAAGCAGATTTGTCATGTTCTGCCTGAATAACCGGGCTATCGGTGTTTGAGTTGCCTGGGGAGGGCCGCCCAGCCCAACTGTTAGAAGCAGATTTGTCATGTTCTAACTGAATAACCGGGCTATCGATGTTTGAGTTTCCTAGGGAGGGCTGCCGTGCCAGCTCTTCTTCGTCTGATTGTTCCGGACTGCTGCAGTTCATATCCGGCTCTGGACAGGCATCTGTCAAGGGTGATTTCAGATCCTGTATAATTTGATTAGTAGCATGAGAAACCTCCACCCAGTTTTTTCCCTGTTCCGCAGCGTCCTCTCTCGGCTTAGGAGACACCGGGCGAGATTTCTAAACATCCACGGCTTTCTTAGGATGAGCCACCAACGGCTTCGAGTTTCTTTTGCATTCATAAGCTAAATGGCCTATATTCGAGAAAACTTTACAAAAGCTGGGAAGTTTCTCATACACAATGTCTATCCAAAATTGCTTTCCCTCTCGTTCAATCCCCAAGGTAGTCGGAAAGTCCGCCGCCAGGTCAACATCCACCAGCATTCTGGCATAATGCCCAAATTCACCATCTATCGTGGCTTTATCCAGCCTAATAAGACCGCCTAGGCCTCTAGCAATATCTGCTAATATTTGAGCATCCCAATATTCCCAAGGAAGGGCGTAGAGACGAATCCAAACCTAGGCTTGTGTTGATTTTTCAACAAACGGATCAAAGTCCGCCTTCCATGGCTGTAATCTGAAAGTTCCTGGCTTAACGTTGATGATGCCTTTGTGGATTGCTGCTATTTTATCTTTTTCGAAGTTCCGGATTACCTGGTAGAAACCTCTACCAATAGAGATCAGACGCCACGGGTTGGTTAGTCCCCAAATCGTTGAGAGGGATTGTTTGAGCTCTCCCACTTTCCTCGGGGCATCACCCTTTGAGATAATTAAACAACCGATAAGAGCATGCTCGCACATAGCTATTCGTCGGTCATAGGCCGCTTGCGAAATTTTAATGGATCGAATGCCTCCGAACTCAGTGACCGTAGCAGAAGACTCGGAGATTGGTGCAATGTTTTTCGCCAGGATTGAGGAAAACGATGGCTTAGTCTGAGGTATTGGGGAGGATTCCGGTAAGATATCGCCACGTAACTTTGGATTGAAGAGAACTCTGATGCCGACATGGTCATCGAGGGGAGAGAATGAAGGGATCGACATCTCGTTGCCGGCAGCAAAACAACCGAACGAAATTAATCCAGGGAAGAGGCGGATCTAGGTTAGGTGGCGCAGAGCTAGGTCAGGCGGCGCCATCCAAAAGCCAGAATTTACATATAGTGGTTTGGTGGATAGAATTAAAATTATTTTTTTATTAATAATTTAATAAAAAATAATTAATTTACGTAAAATTATACAAATGTTACGGAAATTTGTAAAGGTTTTATAGATTTTCCGTAAAGTAGTGTCAATTTACGTAAAGTAGTTTGGTGGATAGAATTAAAATTATTGTTATTAATAATTTAACAAAAAAATAATTACTTTACATAAAATTGTACAAACGTTACAGAAATTTTTAAAGGTTTTATGGATTTCACGTAAAATATTGTCAATTTATATAAAGTGGTTTAGTGGCTAAAATTAGAATTCTTTTTTATTCATATTTTACGGAAAAATAATTGCTTTACGTAAAAATTTACAAATCTTAAGGAAATTTGTAAAAGTTTTATGGATTTTACGTAAAGTGGTGTCAATTTACGTAAAGTGATTTGGTGGATATAATTAAAATTATTAATAAAAAAATAATTTAACAAAAATTTATTGCTTTACATAAAATTGTACAAATGTTACGGAAAATTTTAAAGGTTTTATAGATTTTCTGTAAAGTAGTGTCAATTTACGTAAAGTGGTTTGATGGATAAAATTAAAATTATTTTTTATTAATAATTTACCAAAAATAATTAATTTACGTTAAATTGTACAAATATTATGGAAATTTGTAAAGGTTTTATAGATTTTCCGTAAAGTAGTGTCAATTTATGTAAAGTGGTTTGGTGGATATAATTAAAATTATTTTTATTAATAATTTACCAAAAAATAATTAATTTACATAATATTGTTGTAAATGTTTTATAGATTTTCCGTAAAGTAGTGTCAATTTTCATAAAGAGGTTTGGTGGATAGAATTAAAATTGTTTTTTTATTAATAATTTAATAAAAAATAATTAATTTACGTAAAATTATAGAAATGTTACGAAAATTTATAAAGGTTTTATAGATTTTCCGTAAAGTAGTGCTAATTTACGTAAAGTGGTTTGGTGGATAGAATTACAATTATTTTTTATTAATAATTTACCAAAAATAATTAATTTACGTTAAATTGTACAAATACTATGAAAATTTGTAAAGGTTTTATAGATTTTTCGTAAAATAGTGTCAATTTTCGTAAAGTGGTTTGGTGGATAGAATTAAAATTATTTTTTTATTAATAATTTAATAAAAAATAATTAATTTACGTAAAATTATAGAAATTTTACGAAAATTTGTGAATGTTTTATAGATTTTCCGTAAAGTAGTGTCAATTTACGTAAAGTGGTTTGGTGGATAGAATTAAAATTATTTTTTATTAATAATTTACCGAAAATAATTAATTTATGTTAAATTGTACAAATATTACGGAAATTTGCAAAGGTTTTATTTATTTCCCGTAAAGTAGTGTCAATTTTCGTAAAGTGGTTTGGTGGATAGAATTAAAATTATTTTTTTATTAATAATTTAATAAAAAATAATTAATTTACGTTAAAATTATACAAATGTTACGGAAATTTGTAAATGTTTTATAGATTTTCCGTAATGTAGTGTCAATTTCCGTAAAGTGGTACGGTGGATAGAATTAAAATTATTTTTTATTAATAATTTACCAAAAATAATTAATTTACGTTAAATTGTGCAAATATTACGGAAATTTGTAAAGGTTTTATAGATTTTCCGTAAAGTAGTGACAATTTCCGTAAAGTGGTTTGGTGGATAGAATTATATTCTATTTTCTATAACTTTAATTTTCCCTATTTAGTGATAACCTGTTATAACAGGTCAACTTTTAATATAATTTATTTTATTTTAAATTAATTTGACACGTATCGCAATACTATTCGTTATTGAAACAAGTAATCCTACTTTGTTTTAAAAAAAAAAAGTGAAGATAGCAGGCACCTAAAAGAGATTATATGCTTTATATCGTTAGTAAAAAAAGAATTTAATTACATAAATATACTAATTGACACCTTTAATCAAGTCAATTTGTTTAGCGAACAATTCAATACATCACATTAGCAAGGTCAACAATGTTTGATTTCGTAAATATACTAACTGACAAATTTAATTAGCATATTTACAACTTTAATGAAGTCAACTTGTAATGTCAACTCAACACGAAATATATCACATCAACAAAATAAAAGTTCCACATGAATAGAGATTGACACCTTCATTACAATATAATCCATACTTATTTCTTTTTACCACAAAAATACTATATTTCTTCTACTTGTAAATGTTAATTAAATGAAAATGGAGGATATTTCATCTAACAAAAATATCACATCAACAAAAATTATTACTGGTAGGTAGACATGTAAAAGTGCCTCATCCACAAGTAATTTCCTTTCCATAAACCAGAATTGAAACAGACATGGATACGGGATAACACCGGGTGTTTCCAACACCCGGTTCAGATTGCGCCATGGCACAATCCCAGTGTAGACATGTTAACCAACACCGGGTGTTGAAAAATTTCCCGAATCATACACACACATGAATGAATATCTTATCTATAATATAACCTCAAAATAAACTTGTCAAGTTAACAACTGAGGGCTTGGCTTCATTTATAAAAGTCAAAATTTGGAGCATATAATTAAAAGAACAAACCAAATGTATTGTGCTAAACTTTTCAACTACCTGAGCTACTTACCACCCACAACATTATGAGCTTTTCTGTCCATCCAAAAAAAGGATGCAAAGAACAACAAACATGACATAATTAAAAAAAAGATTAAATAAAAAGGTCTCTTTCACTTCAGCTAGGCACTCACCATGCTCATCAAGCAGAAAATCCTCCACAACTCTTCTACTTAAGTCTAGACTCACTGCTACTTTCATTTCTTCAAGCACGGTAGTAGTATCCCAGCATCAAAACCACAAGCAGCAGTACGGCAGCAGCAGCAGCGCCGCCCCACATCCAATAGTTGGTTGACTTTTTCCTCCTCAGGATAGCTTTTGGAAGGGAATCTCCTGCTTTTGATCGATTCCTGTACCTCATGGCGTTCTCCTTTTTTGCTTTTTCTTTGACTGGTGCAGGAGCCTCTTCTTGGACTTCAAGCTTCTCGCTTTCTTCTGCATCTGCAACTGCTTCAGCTTGTTCCTCACCCTCACCTGAAGGTGCAAATGCGGCAGCCTTCTTCTTCATTTTCTTCTCCCGATCCTGCAAGTATAAACAAAACATATATATGTTGAGTATCAAAGTAAAACTCAAAAGTATATACTGAATATATACAAGACTTAAAAACAATGGAGTGATAATTTCCTTAAGCTTCTTTTCAGCTTCCTTTTGAGCTCTAATAGCTGCTTTAGCTGCAGCTTTCTCAGCCAACTTCTTCTTCCTGTCCATGGCTTGTTTAGCTTTTGCCATCTCTTCTTCTCTCTTAAGCTCCTTCAACTTTGTTTCATCAACTTCCTTCTTTACAGGAGGATCCTTTTTCTGATTTTCCAACCCAGATATCTCATCAACTATATCAACATGCTCCAAAGAGGCCTTCGGATCTGTCTTGCTTGTTTCTTTCTGGACCTTCTGGGTGGGCAAAGTATCCTTTTGCAGAGCAGGTTTTGAGTCTTCCTTTGTTCGTTTCGCATTAGCTTTCACGAATGGTTCTGGTTCAGAGACTACTGATGGCTCAGGTGCTACCAGTGGCTTCTCATCAGGGTTCCTTATTCGTCCATCCCTGCTCATTTGTCGACTATCAAGTGACGGCAAAATTCTTTTCTCATAATCATCCCTAAAGGCCTTGTTACTGCTCCAGAGTGACATAAATTTCTCAACCTAAATAACCATATCAAGAATGAAGATTAAAATGCAGGAGCAATATTCAAACAGGTAAAGACCTGACTACAATAAGTACTAGTCTAACATACCTCTTCATGGGAAAGCTTCTCTAGTGCCATTACGTCTTTCTTGGCAGCGAGGTCCTTGGCCTCAGTCATGGCCTTGCGACTACTATAGAAGTGGGCATTCTAATAGAGATGAGATAAAATTAATCAAATCCCAATTTTGACAGCTAAATTTAACAGTTACTCAGAGAGCTTAGATGAAAACCACATTATTTTTGTTGTTACAAAAGACGAATGCACAAAACAGTGTGAAGAGGACAGGGACAGATGAAGGGACCAACCCATAAGCTTCTTTTTTTTTACAAATACCATAACTTTGAAGACATTTATACAAGGGCATTCCAGGGCCAACATATTTTCACCATGAACAAAACAAGTTATTCAACAATTTTGCTTCAGGTACTAATTTCCACAAGGCTAACAACTGCTAAAAGCTTAGAGTTCTGTAGGTCATATGCTCTTCATTATGACAAAATTCCATCTGTTTACTCTATAAACAGTTTTGCAGCATGCAGAGTTGGCAGACACCATCCAAATTTAGAAAAACATAACTTAGTGAAGTCAGTCAAAAATCATTAATCAACAAGATTATAGATAGAAACAGATTGATGTACTAAGAGAAACTGATTTGCAGATAGTTGATGAAAAAACATACCCCTTCATCACGCAATTGCCTTAATGATTTGATATTTTCAAATGCTTTGTCCCTCTTCTGGATCACAACTGAAAGCTCATCCTGTAAGGTCTTGATTTCATTATCAAAAACCTTCACTTTATCCCTAAGTTGATTAATTCTTCCCCAAACTGCCTGCTGCTCCTTTCTTACTCCATCCAAATCAGAACCCATAAGCTACAATAATATAATTAAATTAGCAAGTTACCAGGCAATTCTGATAATAACATAAATTAATCACAAGAAGTAATCCAGAGAAGCTAAAAAAACTACACAAATTTAGCACAAGAGAGTCAAAATTCCAGATTTCTTACTTTGACCTGGTCTTGTATAGCTTCTTTCTGGCCCATGGAATCCTGAATCTTTGCTCTCATAGCAGCATTAGCAATTACTTTGTCCCTTGTCCCCTCAAGCAGTTTTATTTCTCTGAGGATTTGCTTCTCCTCAGTCAATGGGATGCTCTCATGCTGTATACGATATTGCAAACTGTAGATCTGCATTTATCAGAAACAAAGCAAAGAGTTAGAAATAATGCAGAAAATTTTACTATGGCTCAAAGATATAGCTGAGGTCCAATACCATACTGAACCTTGCATTATAACATACCACATCATTAAGCTCTTCTTCAGACGAACATATACCACCACGAGCAGAAGTATTTGTGTTCCGCAGCTTACCCAGTGCCTGCTGCAGAGGTTCTATCTCCTTTCTTTTCTCATCAAATATTGATCTGTACTGATCATTTTCATTTCTTAGACTCCTCACCTGTTCCATCACTTCTGAACGTTCTGCCTATATAAGAAAGGGAGAGAAATAAATATAATTAATTACTTACATAAAAACAATATTTTGAAACAACAGGTATTAAAATCCTGAAAATGTACTTCTTAATAGCAAATATTCATGAAACATTTCTGTTATAATTTCTTTCACAGAAATATTGCCACTTTGCTCCATGATCATGTATATGATACAATTTGTCATTAGAATAGCTGGCATATATTTCAAACATCATGATAATATCAGATTGGTGGTTAAAATCTCAGTCAAACATCACCAAAAGCCAACAATGGAAATAAAGGTTGGTTTAGAGACAGTTCCAACTCTATATAGACTACTTTAATCAGTGACTTTCAGAATATGTCATCATACTTAGATAAAAAAAAATGAGTCCACTTAGCTCGTCCACTGCCAGTTTGACAACAATCAGCAACTACCGGTAAAAACCAACAAATAATCCTCACAGACATACCAACATAAATTTAGTAGATACAACAAAAATTACTATGAAACAACACAAGGGAAATGCAATGATAGTTCTCAAATTATCAGCAACATATTTCAAAAAAGTCTCAGCACAGTCAGCAAGGGCTCCATATTTTGAGCAATGAGGCTTCATACATGTTTATCAATGTCTGTTACAACCCACAGGTCCCTTTCATCAAGCTTTTATCACACATTAAAGAAACAAAATGAAGTAAAAAAAACTATCTGCAGAACATCTTCCTTTTTGACAGGATAAGAAGATAAAACAGTAAAATGGAGATTAACAAAAGGAAAGACTTCAAAAGAAAAAGTGTAGCAAAAGAAAACTTTTGCACCCGTCTTAAAAACACTCATAAAAACCAGCCAACTAATATCATAATAACACTTTTGTCCTAGGAAGCACTGTACTTCTAGGAGGTTAATGTACGAGTGTCCGACACTTTGACACTCCTCGGACAAGCACACAACATTCCAAAATCAGTGTCCCCTCTTTTTTCTGTTTTTAATATGGGGACAATTCAGGAACATGCTTGTGAGTTAATTAAGTAGAGCATAGGGGTTTTATAATAATTTTAAAAAAAGAGGGGTTGATATATAAAAAGAATAAACAAAAAAAATCAAAATATAAAGAAAAGAATACAGCAACCGTGCCTTTTTTGGTAGTTTAAATAGTTTGATGTATTAAATGTTCCGCGTCGGTGCTTCCTAGCTTTTGTCTAATGAATTCCACCAAAGTGTTTCCTCCTATTGTTATTTCTCATGCTTAATTGAGCCTAACAAAGAATTCAAGAGAGTAGGATAAAATAGTAAAACATCTTCCCTCGCCAAACACATTTTCAAAATCTAGATTTTTGATATAATATTTGTATTGAATATCTAATTTATTTTTCTTAAAATGTTTTGCCAAAAGTGAACCGCTTTTGTAAAAAGCAAACGTTTGCAAAAATTCCACCACTTTTGTAGCTTTGAATTATTTACATTATCACGTTAATACGTGGCAGCATCAAACAAAATTCTTTGCAAAACATCTTCCCTCGCCAAACGCGTTTTCAAAATCTAGACTTTAGATATAAATATTTGTGCTGAATTTCTAACTTATTTTTCTTGGAATTTTTTGCCAAAAGTGAACCGCTTTTGTAAAAAGAAAATATTTGCGGAAATGCCATCGTTTTTGTAGCTTTGAATGAATTACATCATCACATTAATAGGTGGCAGCATCAAACGGAAATCTTTGCATAGCATGCCACGCGATAAGTTACAGGCTGGCTTCAGTGGTTAACTGCCATTTTTGCACTGAAGTCTCTTAGTTCTTAATAAATAACAATTAACAACACAGAATACACAAGCATACTAGCTCGTTTATCTAGGAAACAGAAATCCAGCATTATCACATTAATAGGTGGCAGCCTCAAACGGAATTCTTTGCATAGCATGATGCCACGCGATAAGTTACAGGCTGGCCCCAGTGGCTAAATGCCATTTTTGCACCGAAGTCTCTTAGTTCTTAATAAATAACAATTAACAACACAGAATACGCAAGCATACTAGCTCATTTATCTAGGAAACAGAAATCCAGGTAAAAACAAATAACATTTAACGTACCCTCTTTCCCTTCAATTCTTCAGTAATCTGAAACCGGGACATATTGCACTTTTGAATCTCTCTGTCAGCCTGATCAATTTTGATTTTCAATTTAGGATCATCATAGGGCCGATATCGAACAAAGTAGAAAGAATGGATCTGCTTTGGTGCAGGCCACTCATCAACTGCATCCTTTGGGAGCTTGCTATCCACAACGTTATCCCCATCTACTTTCACTGGCTCCTCCCCATGAGAACCAAATATTATAGGTTCTTTAAACCCTGATTCTTTATCTAATTTTCCATTTTCCTTCTCATGAAGAAACGAATTATCAACTTCAGTCACAGTCTCAACAGATACTTGAGCCATCTCAGATCCCACAACCTCCACACCCATACTTTTGAACAGAGATCAGCTGAAAAAGGAAAAATACTGGTGTAAGAAGTAATAAAACATGATGTCAATAAAGATTCAACAAAACACAGCACAAAAATATCAATCTAATAGTATAACGCTTAATAATATTTCAATGATTGATACAAGAAAAACATCAAACTACACTTCTAGAGATTTCAACGAATTTGGAAATTACCTAATCAACAAATCTATAAAAATTACAAACAAAATCAGCAGATACCAATATCCAACAATCAACCACATTACTGACCGATCATAGATTCAGTAAACCAAAATTACAGAATCGATCAGATACCAACAAAATCCAGATAAAAAAGAAGGGGAAATTCCAAGCAATTGAGATATCAACCCAATTAATCAAATAGAAAAATAACACAAATTTAAACAATTACATAGCAAATCCAACATCATAAAGTCGCAAAAACGATGATACAGACAAAGATCAATACATAAAATAATACAATCAAACACAAACAACCGGTATAGATCAAATTAAAGAGGGAAAAAGAAAGATAATTGGATTTGACGATAGAAAAAAGAGGAGGATAATCACCAGAGAGAGGAAACAAGCGAAGCAGAAAAAGAAGACCCCCTTGAGAAAGGGCCCTCAGTGTATCGAGTTTCAGCAACAGGCAAGCAAAGCGGGTCAGATCTCAAAAACTCTTTCTTCTCTCTTCTCTCTCTCTCTCAACTTTGTTGAGTTCTGTGTAAAATATGAAACGGTCAGTGAGTAGTTGCCCTTTTCTTAAATTTCCTAGATATAAAGAGAGAGAAAGTAGAATTAGAGGATGGTTCGGTAATCCTAAGTTTCTACAAACAGTAAAAAACCTCAACTTCCGTTTTTCATGTCGCAATTTAATTTACACAATAATAATAAATCAAGTGTTTCTTCCTTTTCTCTCTAGAAAAAGGGTTTTCTTCGTTTTTTTTATTATTTTTAATTATCAAATTTGATTTTCCTGTCCCACTTAAAGTTTATTTTCATAGATATTCGTATATAATTTAGCATTTTTTAACAACAGCGATTAAAAAAATACACATAATTTATTCAAATATTATGCATCTTCTATAAGAGAAAGATTTTTATGATTCCACAATAAATTTTGAGATAGAATAGTATTTAAATTCGATAAAATATTTGTGTTTTTTTTTAATATAGGTACACTTTGGTTTAAATGATTAGTAATAATATGACATGTATGTATAGTGGAGATAAGATTTATTACGGAGTAAAGAGCTATATTAATAAGGGATAATTACTAATCTAACCCAATGAAGAACCCCACTTTACATATCTAACCCACCTTCCTTTCATTTTACCAAATTAGATAAATAAACCCATTTTGGACAAAACTACCATTGTTCTCATATAACAACCATCTCCTCTTTCCCTTTCATTTACTTTCACATTCTCACAGGAAAATTCATCAACTCAACCCAAGATCTAAAGATATCCATACCCCATTCAAGTTCATGTAAGTATCATTCCCTCGTTTTTCATACACATTACTAGAAATACACAGTTGGTTTTCGAATACATTTGCTTGAATCTTGACATTTTCCGATTCCGCCATTGTCTCCCGATGTGTCGCATTCGGTGCTCAAATGCGACACAGAGAATAAAATGCGACAAGGACTAACATATAGCTTGTCGCATTCATATCCATGTCGCATTTGCGGTCGCATTTGCGGTCGCATTTGGCGGTCGCATTTGATGTAGCATGTCGCATTTGGCAGTCGCATTTTGGTATAGCTTGTCGCATTTGAGTCGCATTTTGGTGTATCATGTCGCATTTGAGCATCATTTACATATGAATTGGCTTTATTATGTTTTGATCACGTGTCCATGTTACTAAATGTAGAAGTATGTCAACCAAAGAGAGGTGTACGTGTTTTTTATCTTGGAACGGACTGTGGACTACAGAAGGAAAAATGATGACATACGTGGGTGGTAAAGCGAAGTTGTTGGTTTTGCCAATAGATATTGACTTGCAAAAGTTGAAAGAGAAAGTTTATGGTGCACTCCGCGTTGACTCAACCTCGTATGATCTTCAAATGTCCATGCAGGCGACATATGGTCCAAATAAACTGCGTGGTGGACTTATTGATTTAAATGCAGGAACATGTACGTGCAGGAAATGGCAACTAGCCCAATTTCCATGTGAACACGTATGCAAAGTTACTTCCAAACATAGGATGGATAACGCCTATAGGTGGGTACATCGCTACTACACCAACGAGTCAGTTAAGTTGGCATGGGGTGAGTCGATATATCCACTTGGTCATCAATCAGAATGGAAAGTGAACGAGAATCCTATGAAAGTGCTTCCTCCTAAGAAGGAGGGACGGTCTGCTGGTCGACCAAAAGGTCAAAAAAGAAGGCCATCTGTGGGTGAAGATGTAATTCGCACAAGGTGTAGCAGATGCGGAAGCATCGGTCATAATCGTTTGAATTGTCCATCCATGCTTCCAAACACTACTCGGCTTCCTAGTGTAATCTCAAGTTCAGCAAGTTGTTCTAACACTACTACCTCGAAGAATCCTAGTCGCATTTGTGCGTTGAATGCGCTCAAATGCGGTTCAGCAAATTCATTGTGAATACTTCGCGTCGCATTTGAGCGCATTCCATTCAAATGCGACAGGGTTTATAACAAATATTGCATAAATATTACATATATAACAACATCATGAATCAGAGTACAATATCATTTGAAGTCTAACAAACGTCCATGAAATAACTCAACCGTAAGTCGTAAACGAAAGAAAGCGCCATCAGTAGAATTGTATGGATATACATAAGAGTCGTCATGCGGGAGATCATGTAATCCACTTAAGAATTGTGCGTTTATGCAAGTCCAAACGCCACAGTCATTTGAGCAGGACATTTGTTGTGGCACCCCTGGAACTCTACTCCAAGTGATCATCCGTCGCACATTTTCCCGTCCATCTATGAAATAGCCACTCAATTCCATTACTCTAACAATGACTTGCAAGGGTGTTTGGAGAACCGCATCCAAAGGTTGCTCCAACATGTTTGATACAAGACTGTCATATATATATAAGTGCATAGACCGCAACTCGAACACTCCTAGGATCCAGTGCTCTTGCTTGTAATTTATCGGAATAAACACTCTCTTCACTGTGTGCCAAGGGCATACAAAATTATCTGCATCACCTTTTACTCTTCGTACGAAATAGTCTTCACTATCCCACTCCGGTTCATTGAACCCCCTCACAAACATGGCTTGGCACATACATCCAACAAAGTCAGTATCAACAGTAGTCCATTCTGCAGCCACATCAGTTTGTACTGACTGTCGTCTCAGTAAATACAGCCAACCATTGATATGCTACAATAAGATTATGTAAACATTTAATACAGTAAAAGTCACATACTTACAAATGAATAGGATATATTGGATTGATTAAGGTTACCTCATTCCAGATATACGTCCCCACATCCCGAAGTGTATTGAAAATTTTTGCATCCAAACTGTATATTTCTAAACCTTTCAAACGTATTCCCTGAGTTGATTCAGGCCCGTTGATCCACGATTCTAGCTCCTCTATCAAACATGCATCTATTCGGTGGCGCTGATCATCAACATCACAAATAGCTGGTCTTTCCTCAAATTCGGACTTGATATGGCCACCATATAATGCTACTGGATCGGTGTACTTTAATGGATCGGTCCACGGCGAATTCAAATACTTGCTAACCTTAGCAACCCGTTTACCTTTTCTACGTACTACTTTTGTTCCACGTGCTGCTTCTTTACCTCTAACTGTGCCTCCACCTCGGGTTGGAACTATACCTCCTCGAGTATTTTCTTTAACTTCATCTTTCCCGGTCCCTCGACCTTTATCTTCTTTTGGAGCAACCACCTACAAAAACATGGTAATGAATAATTCATACTTGAAAGCTGTAATTCAACATTTTGTCGCATTGAAGAGAAATGCGCTCCAATGCGACAAGCCATTGATAACATCTTGTCGCATTGGAGATGAATGCGCTCCAATGCGACAAGCTATAATGCAACATCTTGTCGCACTGGAGATGAATGCGCTCCAATGCGACAAGCTGCAGTGCAACCTCATGTCGCATTAGAGCGCATTCCACTACAGAATGCGACCCAGAGATACGATATGTATAAATTCAACCAACTTGTACCTCTTGCTGCAACTTTGGTGTCACTTTCTCAGGCACAAAATCATCAAGATGGACAACCTCATCTAATTGCGCAACTTCCTCCTGCACAGAATCGTCTAGTATGACAATAACATTCTGAACCTCCTCATCACCCTTGGTCAAATCATCTTGAACCATAGCTGCCTCCTGTTCCTTTCCATCTTTCATCGGCTCCTCTTGAACCATACCTGCCTCTTGTTCCTTTCCATCTTTCAGCCGCCCCTCTTCGACCACTGGCTCCTCCCGAATTTTACTGGTCTCAGCCTCCTCATTCTCCACATTAGCATTGGGTCGACCCAGCGCCTTTAATTCTTTTATATCTCCCTCAATCAATGATACCCGTTCATCTAGGTTGTCTAACCTACTGTCGACCTTACTAAATTGTCCCTTGCACCACCTATGATGCCTCTCAAGCACATCCGTTAGAACTTTTTGAAGTTGTTTTATCTCGGTCGTTTGTGACCGTGATGCAATGATATATCTATCAACTTCATCATCCCCTTCCTCACCACCCTCTTCATCATCACCTCCATCACCTCCATCATCCCCCTCCTCCTCATCACCCTCCTCCTCATCACCTTCCTCTTCCTCAGCTTCAACCTTCTCCTTACCTTTCATTATTGGGGCAAATATTGCATTTATATCAACTTCCCGTCCTTCAACATGGTCCACCAAATACGTGTACCAATCGAACTCTTTCTCTTTATCCTCAACCACAAGACGCGCGTCTGGAGGATCAGCAACCTTACATTGAAAAAAAAAATAGCAATGTATTGGTAAACAAATACAAAGTAAAGAGAAACATACGAATCTCATTCCACTTACAGAAAACGTTTCTTTGACTGCTTTGTTTGATGGGACTATTCTCTGGGTCCATCTCAGCAAGCGTGGAAGTGGGTTGCCACTTCTCATTGTGTAATATGCATGAGTCACATTCCACAACTCAAGAATCCAAGTCTGCAAATAAGAGGTATCCCTTGATAAGAATTATAACATTGTCGCATTCCATTTGAATGCGCTCGAATGCGACACGGTTATAACCCAATCATGTCGCATTCCAATTTCAATGCGCTCGAATGCGACACGGTTTACAATCCAATCATGTCGCATTATATTTGAATGCGCTCCAACGCGACAAGGTTAGTAACCCAACCTTGTCGCATTTGAGCGCATTCCATTCTAAATGCGACACAGGTGGAAATTGGGCACATTCAAACACCAAACATATATACACAAATCATACCTGGAATACGTGTGCAAATCCAATAAGTTGATATGGAACACGTTTCCTATTTCCCGCTGCATTTGCCTCTAATTGCTTCAGTCTTTTGCTAATGGCCCAGTCCAAGAACCTATATGTCTCCTCCCAAGCCAACGTCCCCCATGGAAACTCATTAAACAGTCTTGGATAATCTGCAAGATCCAAAACCCAATCCTTTGCATGCCTCTCGTTAGCATTATCCAATACATTGCCATGCACAAAGTACAACATGGCAATCATCACAGCATCTTGGTTAAATCTGTCAGTCGCATCCTTCTTCTTCCATTGTATACTTTTCAAAACTTCAAAGAAGTGAATTGTCGTTATTGTCTCGTATTGCTTGAAGTACTTATTTCGCAACCTATGCGGCATCTCTAATTCATACATTCTTTCCATGAATTCCCCAATGTTTACCCCAAACCTTAAACCACTTATCAAGCCAAACTCCCAATCTCCAAACCGCATATCAACTCCCCTCACCCTGAACCACATCTCCCTGTGTTTACTTTCTTTATGTTTAATCTCCCGTGATAGGACATGATGCACTATTCCAGAAGAGAAACTAGCAACCTTCATATCCAAATATTGACCAAAACATGTTTTCCTATACATTTCTAACTGCTTTTCACTCAAATACTTCTTTATCATGACCCCAGAATCCACATTAAACCTCACTGTTACTTGAGCATCCGAATTAACCGCCTTGGGATATTTGAAAATGGAACTATGTTTTCTCTTTTTAGATTCACTGGGATCATGCTGTAACAATTTTAAACATACACACATTAAATTCTCTAACAAAACTGACATATTCTATGTATAAGGCTTACAATCATGTCGCATTCGTCTGTGAATGCGCTCAAATGCGACAATGTTTCATGGTGTATATTGTCGCATTTGAGCGCATTTAGGTAATAAATGCGACAGTTTAATGGAATGGCTCGTCGCATGTGTCGCATTTAGGTAACAAATGCGACACTATGTTCGCCTATTATACCTTGTCGCATTTGAACGCATTTAGGTAACAAATGCGACCATATCTACATACAGTTAACATACGAGCGCATTCGAGCGCATTTAATCCATTAATGGCGGTAACAGGGAAGAAGATGATGCATGCTTACCTTATGCTTCGTCCGTCCTTCCTCTTCGCTTGCCGTCGTCGCCGTCGCCGTCGCCGTCGCCGTCACCGTCGCCTTCCGTTTTCTCGCCATCACTTTCGCGCGCAGAAGAAAGAAACGGGAGGTGTCGAGGTAGGAGATGAAAATAAAAATGAAAATGTAGAGAAGAACAACCCGGATTATATATAGTGATGAGTTCAAAACGTAAAATGCAGTTGAAACGAACTGAAAATGAAGAAGATGAACCACAATGAAGTTGAATGGGAAAGGTCAGGTGAGGAAGTGGAAGTGGAAGGAGCGGGAGGTAGGAGATGAACCTTCAAACTAAAATAAGGGTAGTTTTATCCAAAATGGGTTTATTTGTCTAATTTGGTAAAATGAAAGGAAGGTGGGTTAGATATGTAAAGTGGGGTTCTTCATTGGGTTAGATTAGTAATTATCCCTATTAATAATGTCTTAAATTAATTCAACTTGATAATTTATAGTTTCAAGTATTACCATTTATGACATTACAGATAAAAATATTAGATTTTGCTCCAAAATAGGGCTCATAATGAAGATTATTCTTTATTAGGAGTCTAGTTAAACATTTTGCCCACTATGAGGCTTGTTTAACTAGGCTCGAAACCGGAAGGCTAACTTCCGGTTTCAATTTGCAAGGAAACTAGAAGTTTTTATTTATTTTTTATTATACAAATAGAAACCGGAAGTGCAGCTTCCGGTTTCTATTTAAAATAATTTTTTTTTTAACTTTCAAGCGGTGGTCTCCGCTATTTAAAAAATTTTAATGTAAAATTCAAAAAAGTCCCTATATATTTTTTAACTTTTTAATTTAACTTCAACTTTTAACTATTTATTTTAACTTCATTAATTAAACATTTCGTTATCAAATTAGCTAGTAGTAAACATCTAATTCGGTTAAAAATGTTTTATTCTTTTAAATATGAGTTTAAAATTATAATTTTGACAGTTTAAATTACGATTTTTACAGTTTCTTTATAGTCACATTACAGTTTGAAATATGGATTTTCACTTTGAACATTTAACTATCACTTCGAACATTTAACTGTCACCTTGAACAGTTTAAATTACAGTTTGAAATGGTTTAACTGTTATTTAACTGTCACTTCGAATCGTAACTATCATTTCAAACTGTAATTTAAACTGTTTGAAGTGACAATTAAATGTTCGAAGTGACAGTTAAATATTTGAAGTATAAAAACCATATTTCAAACTGTAATGTAACTATAAAGAAACTGTAAAAACTGTAATTTAAACGGATTTTGCCCCACTTTGGGGCTTATTTTGCCCAGTGTAGGGCCAGTTTAACTTACAGTTGAAATTATAATTTTGACAGTTTAAATTACAGTTTTTACAGTTTAAATGTTCGAAGTGATAGTTAAATGTTCAAAGTGAAAAACCATATTTCAAACTGTAATGTGACTATAAAGAAACTGTAAAAACCGTAATTTAAACTGTCAAAATTATAATTTTAAACTCATATTTAAAAGAATAAAACATTTTTAACCGAATTAGATGTTTACTACTAACTAATTTGATAAGGAAATGTTTAATTAATGAATTTAAAATAAATAGTTAAAAGTTGAAGTTATATTAAAAAGTTAAAAAATATATAAGGACTTTTTTAAAATTTTACATTAAAAATTTTTAAAAAACGGAGACCACCGCTTGAAAGTTAAAAAAAAAATTATTTTAAATAGAAACCGGAAGCTGCACTTCCGGTTTCTATTTGTATAATAAAAAAATATAAAAACTTGAGAAACCGGAAGACTAGCTTCCGGTTTCCTTGCAAATTGAAACCGGAAGCTAGTCTTCCGGTTTCGAGCCTAGTTAAACAAGCCTCATAGTGGGCAAAATGTTTAACTAGACTCCTAATAAAGAATAATCTTCATTATGAGCCCCATTTTGGAGCAAAATCCAAAAATATTACTCAGCTAATAATAATGATAAAAGTGTTTTATATCTTATCTTGTGTAATAATATTGGGCCTAGTTCTTAAGCAGCTTCTGGATGTGTCAACTTCGATGGGATGCTTACAGGCCGTTTAGTTTTCTAGTTTCCCGTCTTTCAATCAAAAAATTCTTTTTTTATGTATTGAATATTTAATTATTTATAAATTTACACATTTAACCATTATATTTTTATTTTAATATATTAAACTTTAATCATTTATAAATTTTTGGGTAAATTTCATATGTGGTGTATAACGTTTTCCTTATTTCACATGTTGGTGTATAACATTCATTGTGTCATACTAATATGTATGATCTTATAAGTGACCTCCCATTATGGTGTGTGGCTGGTTAAAATGACCAGTCAAAACGTCATGTCATCCTTTTTTTATCTTTCCTACTTAAAAACATGGGACCCCTACGATTGAAATGTCTAAAATACCATGTATTGCTTTTCTCTCACAGATAACCTACAACTACTAATTGTAGGATTATGTACATACTTAATAATGTTACTAACTTATCCCAAATGGTGTCTCTTCTAAATTTCAGTCATTATGGGAAGGAAATCAGCAGCTTCAAAAAGAAAGGGTAAGATCGTTAAACATGAAGAGTAGATTGAGCTCGAACTCCATTTCATCTCTTCTCTCCAAGATAAGTATCGCACTCCCTTTGGCTTAACGTGTGAGGAAGAGGGGGAGCAATATGAACACTTTGCTAAACAACAACATGCTCCTCAAGTTATCTTTGATATGGGTCTGATAACCCGCGAAGCCCAAAACGGGTTATATTCATTTCGCAAGCCCAGCCCATATTAAAGCCCCATGGACTAAGATTGGACGGGACCCGAATGAAGGAAGCGGGCGCAGTGAGTAAACCGCCCCGAATTCCTAAATGGAGCGCCAAGACTCCCACTCAGAACCACGTTCGTTGCCATGAAAGCCACGAAAGGGACATGGCCTAAAAAGGGGTAACCGCCCTCAGAACGTGGCCCACTAAGGAGTAACCGCCCTCGGCGGTTACCTAAAAAACACCTATAAAAGGCCTTAAGAACGAGGGAAAAAGGTACGTTCACATTTTTCCCACAAAGCTATTGCTAAATTATAGACTCATTCTTACAAAAACTGACTTGATCGTCGGAGAGTTTTCCCGGAGATCCTGTCTCCGGTTTTGTTTTGCAGGTAACTCCGGCAAAGAATATCAAAGTGGATCCAGCAAGTTATCATTGGTGCGGTGAACGTGGACCTTTTTTACCAACATTTGGTTAAAGGTACGCGAAGAACATGTCAGAACCATCACGAACGACCGGCGTTACCACTAGATCAACCAGTATGAACTCCAGTGGACCACGGATTGCGAATTCGCAACCTGCAAGTACACAGCCTGTGGTGCCTAGCTCATCGGGTCCTTCGTGACAATTGAGTCCCTTATTGGAAGTCCAAGTGCAAACTGAGATGGAAATGTCCAATAGTGATTTCGTGCAGATGGCAGGACAAGTCTTGGCTTCGAACATGAGCCAGGCGGCTGGAGATCGAATGATTAATTTACTAACTGCCCTCGCCGAACACAATACCGCCGTGGCGGCTGCTCCTCAAGAACCTGTGGTTATCTCAACACAATCACCGACTATCCCTGTCATGTCGGCCCTCCCGCAGCCATCTCAGGCGCCAAATCAAGTGGGCCAAAGTAGTCGCACAAACCCACACAGCCACCTGAGCAACTACTCGCACCCAGATCTCATTACGACGATACATCCGACCTGGCAGCCATCCCAACCGTTGCCAGGAGTGCAAGGCACTCTTCCGCTACAGCAAGCGGAACCTTTTCCTCACAGACATTCGGAGTTGATGACTCCTGGGCGAGAGCACACATGGAACTTTGATCCTATAACGGGACAGCGGTTAGTCCCCCAACAGGCACACGTCTCAACACCGATGGGCGGATGGATGCCACCCAGAATTCACCAGCAGCGGATGGAAGAAGTCCGGCGAATACCCGATGTTGACTTAGAAGATCAATTACGAAGCATGATGGAGCGAATGGGGTACTCGCCTAAGCCGAGAGCAGAGGTCCAGAGCGATTCACCTTTTGCCCCTTCGTTGCGGAAATTCATTCCAGATCACAGAATCAAAGCGCCCGCGATACCTAAATACTATGGGGATCCAAATTCTGATCCTGAGGCTCATGTCAGGAACTACAGAGAACTAATGGATGTTGCAGGAGCGAGTGAAAGCATCATTTGCAGGTTATTCTCGACAACTTTAGGCGGAGCCGCATCTGATTGGTTTCGATCTTTACCCGCAGAATCTATTCACAATTGGCATCAATATAGTCGGGATTTCTGTGCGAAATTTATGGGCTGTAAAGCAGCGGATGTGACGGATAGGCAGCTGAAGGAGATCAAACAGCGGAACTATAATTCCCTAAGGGAATTTGTTGTCGCATTCAACGATATTCTGGTGCGATTGCAAAACCCGGATATCGTGAGCATCCGCAACATCATGGCAGATGGAACCACAGATTGGAGTATGCGGGAGGAAATCATCCGCAACAAGCCGCGCACAGTGGCCGAACTCATGAAAATAGCAAAGGAATTCATGGAAGTGGATGATGTCAACAGGGAACATAGGGTTCAAACCCGGCGAGAAAGAGATGCCGCTAGATCCACTTCGGACAATCAACGCCAGACCCAGTCCAAAAGTAATTTTGTTCGAAGAGGCGATCGCCCTTTTCAAAGTGGCGGATATCAGACACCATTAAACACGACTCGCCAGGAGGTGTTACTTTGGATCGAAAAGACCCCCTGAAAAAGGATGTGCGGTTCCCCGAGGTAAAAGGTCGAACCAATTTGGGGCGACATCCTAACAAATATTGCAGGTTCCACAGACTGAACGGCCACGACACGAACGATTGCTATGAATTGAAGAAGGAGATTGAAAAGCTGATCGAAAGAGGCAAGCTGAGTCAATTTGTAAGAAAAGAAACAGCTGATGAGAAAACAACGCTCCCGTATGAGGGAGAAACACGACCAGAAAAGAAGCAGAAGAAAGGGGTGATAAACGTGATAGCAGGCG
Organism: Euphorbia lathyris; assembly: GCF_963576675.1. NCBI lineage: Eukaryota > Viridiplantae > Streptophyta > Magnoliopsida > Malpighiales > Euphorbiaceae > Euphorbia > Euphorbia lathyris. The sequence goes on along the minus strand of NC_088911.1, from coordinate 88,428,064 downwards.
GAATCTATGAGCCTCCAACAAAAAGAACTCGCTGTGAACGGCGAAAGAGCAACACACATAGGGGGGATGCCCTCAATTACTCATTTGCGAGAATCACGGAGCCACATGCGGATGCCCTGGTGATCACGATGGCCGTTGAAGGATGGGACGTCAAGCGGGTCCTTATCGACACAGGCAGTTCTTGCAACGTCATTACCCGGACAGCATTCAACAAGTTGGGAATCAACGACGAGCGGGTGGAACACACCTTCATGGATGTAACTGGTTTTGGGGGTCAATCCTCCCAAACAAGTGGGCAGGTGGTGTTGGAGGCAGAAATGGGCGATAAGAATCTAAAATGGCAAGGTGATTTAGAATTCGCAATTGTTGATCTCCCACTGGCCTACAACATAATTCTGGGACGGCCATTCCTGTCGGAGACGGAGTCGCTCATCTCAATGAAGCATTTAACGTTACATTTGCCAACACACCAAGGGCGAGTCATAGTTGAAGGTGATCAACTTGTATCTCAACAGGCCTATACATTATCACTTGAACCAAAACCGGAAGAGGAGGATAAAGTCGAAGAGAAGCTGCCGGCGGAAGCATTGGGAGAAACGGAACTATTCGCCATCTCGAATGACAAGAACGTGCGAATAGCGGCTGGACTCTCAGAAGAAACAAAGAAAGCCATTACCGAGGTATTGATCCAATGTGAGTCGGCATTTGCCGCCCCAAATGAAGTGCTAAAAGGAATAAGCCCAGACGTAGCAACCCATCGGTTGAATGTAGACAAAGGGGCAACCCCAGTGCGGCAAAAGAAGAGGGGACATGCTCCTGAGCGGCAAAAGGCGATTGAAAAAGCAGTGGCGGACTTGCTAAGGTCGGATGCGATTCGAGAAGTCACCTATCCGGAATGGCTAGCCAATGTGGTGCTAGTCAAAAAGCCGAATGGAACGTACAGAATGTGCGTCGACTTCAAAGACTTGAACAAGGCATGTCCGAAAGATATGTATCCACTTCCTAACATTGATATATTGGTAGATGGAACTGCAGGATATGAAGCTTTATCATTCACCGACGTGAAATCCAGTTACCATCAGATACCCATGGAGAAGGCGGATGAAATCAAAACATCATTCATAACTCACCAGGCGACTTATTGCTTCAAGGTGATGCCCTTTGGATTGAAAAACGCGGGAGCAACATACCAGAGGATGATGAACAAGATATTTTCAGACAAATCCGGCGAGAACTTCTCGATCTATGTTGATGACATGATCATCAAAAGCAAGAAAATGCAAGACCACCCGCGGGATATCAAAGAAATCCTAGAAGTGTTGATCAAATATGGCCTCAAATTGAACCCAGAGAAATGCACATTCGGAGCAAGAGCGGGAAAGTTCCTGGGTTTCATTGTTAGCGGCAAAGGGGTTGAGGCGAATCCTGAGAAGGTTAAAGCAGTAATGGAGATGAAGACGCCAAGGAACATAAGGGAAGTACAGAGACTGAACGGGCGGTTGGTGGCATTAGGGCGATTCATATCATGCTCAGCTAGGCGGTGTCTACCTTTCTACAATGCCATCAAAAAATCCAAGTCCTTTGAATGGACGCCGGATTGTCAAGAAGCATTTGAGGGGATAAAGCGATTACTATGTTATCCGCCCTTAATGAGCAGGCCGGAAGATGGAGAAGATTTGTTTCTTTATGTATCCGTCACCAGCATGGCGATATGCACTGTGATGGTGCGAGAACAAGAAGGGCAACAATATCCAGTATACTACGTGAGCAAAGTCTTGAAGGACGCAGAACTCCGGTATTCGAAGTTGGACAAAATGGCCCTCGCAGTGATAACCACGGCGGCTAGATTAAAACCATACTTTCAGGCGCATACTATCATTGTGAGAACTGGCATCCCAATGCGAAAGGTATTACAGAAACCTGACGCATCCGGCCGGTTAATGGAATGGTCAATTCGCCTGGGAGAATTCGATATTCGCTACGAAGGGAGACCAGCGCTAAAGAGCCAAGTACTCGCCGATTTCGTGAACGAATTCACCTGGGATGACGATGAATGTCCGAAGGCACAAAAAGAAGAGTGGAGCATGTACACAGATGGGGCATTATCTACAGATGGAGCTGGGCTGGGAGTCGTCATCAAGGGCCCGGAGGTTATTCGCCTGTGCTATGCAGCAAAATTAACTTTCAAAACTACCAATAATGCCGCAGAGTATGAAGCAATGATATGCGGATTGAAGTTGCTCAATGAACTCACCCCAGAAAGAGTGGTAATCTACAGCGATTCCAAACTCATGATAAACCAGATCACAAAAAATTATCTGGTGAAACAGGAGGAGCTAGTAAAATACCATCAGGTAGTCGGCAGATTGACACAAGAGTTAACGCACAAGGGAGTCGTTTGGGAGATGGTGCATGTTCCACGAGGCCAAAATGAAAAAGCTGACGAATTGGCAAAAGCAGCGGCAAGTAGAGAACCATGGAGTCAAAAATCATGCAGCTTGGAAATAAAATCGGCACCAGCATTCGAGGTTGATCAGATTATGATCATCGAGGAACTGGAAGACGATGAAGATTGGCGGATGCCAATCCGTCAATATCTGGAGCAGGGAGATTTGCCGGTTGATAAGAGCTTAGCCAGAAAAATAATTGGGTAGTCGGCATGATACTCAATGCGGGATGGAAATTTGTATCGGAAATCGTACACATGTCCATGGTTGAAATGCGTTAGTCGCAATGAAGGAGACTATGTGCTGCGAGAACTACACGAAGGAATTTGTGGCGCGCACGAAGCTCCGGCGGCATTGGCAAGAAAGGTCAAACTGATGGGATACTACTGGCCCAAGGTGGTGGAAGATTCCCAGAAGATGGTTGCGGAATGTCACAACTGTCAAATCCATACGAATGAAAAGCATGTTCCCGGAGCTGAACAAATCACTATAATGACGGCGTGGCCATTCGCAACATGGGGAATTGATATAGTGGGTCCATTCCCAGAAACAACAAAGAAAAGGAAGTATTTGATAGTCGCAGTGGACCACTTCAGCAAATGGGTAGAAGCAGAGGCAGTAACCGCACAAACACCTGAGCGAATGATCGAGTTCTTACGAGAGAACATTATCATGCGATTTGGGATCCCGCAGAAGCTTATAACCGACAATGGCACCCAGTTCAACTGTGCCAAGTTCAAAACATACTGCGAAAGCATGGGAATCAAGAATCATTTTTCTTCTGTAAACCATCCCCAATCAAATGGTATGACGGAGGTTACCAACAGGGCCATGGTTCAAGGCATCAAGAAGCGGCTAGGAGATAAAAAAACAGGTTGGGCGGATGAGATACCCCATATGTTGTGGGCCTACAGAACCTCTGTAAAGGCAGCAACAGGCGAAACACCTTTCTCGCTAGTTTATGGAGCCGAAGCAGTCCTACCTGTTGAAATCAAGTCGCCCACAGATCGGACAATTTATTATTGCGACACACAAAATCCTATCAACATCAGAGATGCTTTGGATTCTGTGGAGGAACGAAGAGAAAAAGCTCACATGCGAATGGCAATGTACCGCAATAGAATCAAGAAATACCATGACAGAAGAGTGCGAAAAGTAATGATCAACGAAAATGACTTGGTCTTGAAAAAAGCAGATAAAATACAGTCTAGAGATGGCAAAGGCAAGCTAGGCGTCAACTGGATCGGGCCATACAAAGTATCCAAGAAGATGGGACCGGCCACTTTCGAAATAGAAGAAATGAGTGGAAAGAAGCTCCCGCGCACCTGGAATCTAGAGAATCTACGCCTATATAGAAAGGCCGAGTAGTTCGAGGAAATGACGAGTACTCTTTTTCCTTTTATGAGTTTTTCCCACTGGGTTTTCTGATAAAAGGTTTTAATGAGGCTTCGATCCCGCACAATTGGTGTACATATGTAATCAACTTTTTCTCGTCATCAATAAAAGTTATTACATTCACTCAGTATGTTACAACAAAATGCGGATTCTTTACAAAAACACATAAATGTGTTGCCTGTTAAAGAAAGGCGGATGCATGATTACGCATCACTCGCAAAAAACCTTAGGGTTAAAATCAAAAACACATAAATGTGTTGCGTGTTAAAGAAAGGCGGATGCATGATTACGCATCACTCGCAAAACCTTATGATCAAAACTTATGATTATTTTCGAAAGAAGAATTATAAGTTAAGGCATAAAATTAAGCGAATAAACGAGTACTCAAAATTGCAAAAAGGGTCTGGCCACCCTAGCTATGAAGAAACACAAATATGGAGTCGGCAAAAGGACAAAGGGCACATATAAAGGGCAAAAAAGTGACAATCACACACATATGAAAAGCAACAACCGAAAGAAAATATATATATCAGAGCGGTTTGTTACATGGTTTTTACATACAAAAGTCCAAATATAAGTTAAGCTATGCTACAGCTTCCTCTCTTTCGCCCCTAATGCCCTCCTGGACTGCGGCGACTCCCTCATCTCCTCCGGTAGGAGGATCTACTTCAAGTGAATCCTTAACCCTTGAATCAGTAACCTCTTCGGTGAGAGGTACCTCTTGCACAGGTTGAGAAACGGCTTGGGGTGCCTCTCCTTCCGCGGGCTGAATAGGGATCTCGCAGCTAATCGGAGGATCCTGAAGACTCTTCCAATCTAAGAAGAGTACCTCATCCATATCAGCATCCTCGGCTTCCAGCTTATCCCACTCCCCAGTTAAATCCTTTTCAGGGATGGGAACTTTGGGGCGGTTAAGTACTAGACCCTGATGCCCGTGCTCATAAGCTGCATGAATCCGCTCCTCATACCAGTAGATGCGGGCGCCATCTTCAGCCAAAATCTCCTCAACCCTCTTCTTTTGGGCCTCCTTGAAAGCAGCTAGGTCGTCGAGGGCTTTTTGCAGTTCATCGGACTTGGCCTGAAGGGATTTAAGGGCCTCCTCCTTCTCGCCCACGGCCTTCTGACAGGTGCCCTCTAGGACCTTCACCTTCCCTTGGACATCATCATAAAGCGACTTCTGAGTCGCCAATTCCGTACCAAGACTTTCCAACTCCTTGGCTCGCTCTGCATCCCTTCGGAGAATGCCCTCAGCGAAATTGATAATCTGCATATAACACGTCTCACAAATAAAAATGGGCGAATAGAAATATGCGGTTACGATGAACACAAGATATTTGAAAGCGAAGGACAAAGCAATAATATACCTCTACAGAACGCTTCTTGATCCCTTCCACAGCAGTAGGGAGCGGTACTTGCTCGCGCACAATTTTAAAACAATTTTAAAACGATTTTCAGAAATAGGAAAAACTACAATAGATTTCCGTTTTATCATTTAGAATTAATAAAACTAATTTTATCAACCTAACTATAAAACTAATAGATTTTGTTATAATGATTATCAACCGAAATAATTAGGAACATAAGCATAATCAGTTTTAATTAACAATTAATCAAAACTCTATTTATCTTTAGAATTAATTAATCAAAACTATTTGTCAATTAATCCTAACCATAAATATTTATTCAATCCTATTGAAAACTTCTATATTTTCATATATGAAATAACGGATTTAACGATGGCTCTGATACCACTGAAGGAAATTAGGGCTAAGGTATAGCAGCGGAAATATAAAATTTTTAGCCTATTTCCTTTTAACCATAGGATCCGTTAATCGTTATTTCATATAAAGAGGGATAAGAAGGAATACCTTTCGATGAACAATCTACCGTTGTTAAAGAAGCGCCCACAATTCTTCTCCGAGATTCCAACCACAAAGTTTAACACGGAGAGGTTAAGTTGAAATCAACCCTTATGAGATGCAACCAAAATAGATTGCCTCTAATTAACCAACACAAGATCAAAGAGAAAGAGGGATGAATAAGATTAATCAATCGATGGAATGCCGTATGAATTCTTATCCACGAACTAGGGGATGGGAATTCTTTTTCTCTCTCTAATTAGTAATTTCGAAAATCACTATAGGGGGAGGTTAGAGGCTTAGTCGAAATTCACATGGGAGGGGGTATATATAGTTGCTTGAATCTAAACCCTAGTTAGATAGGAATAGGTTACTTAATAGGAATCCAATTCGGAAAAGGATTCCTAATTATTATCTCACTATATATCTAATATATTTAGGATAATAATAAATAACCTAATTGGATAATAATAGGAGTATATTAATCCAATTAAAACTCCTAATTTAATTATCTCTTAATTAATTTAATTCATAATCCTAATCAAATTAGGATTAATGGAATAAAATCAATTCCTTATCTCTATATACAAATTTCGCCCCCTCCATATATTTGGGCCTTACTGGGCTCAATTGGGCTTCCATCTATTAATCATATCCATCTCTCTTTTGGTTCCAAGTCTTATGTGTGATCCATTAGGTTCTTACTACTTCTGGCCCTATGCAACTATTAAATTAATTTCTTCAAGAATTATATTTAATCCTTGCATAACGGAATGATGTACTGAGTATGTTATTGGCAAGTCTGTAATCATTCCCCCAGAGTCCGTTAAAAAGACAGGTTGATTCTGTCGTTAACCCTTCCGTATTAGTTACGGTATAATACGATCCTTTATCAACTACATCCTTGAACTGAATCTTATGACTATGGGTAATGTCAAGTCACATATAGCGAGACGTTCGTTTTACTTGTTCTTGGCCGAGTCAACTCAAAAAGATAGGTTAAGTGAAATCTGTATTTCTACTCTTAAGCTATCACCTTGCAAGGGTTTAGAGTCGAGTCTTCCACAAGCGATCCTTGGATGTATCTCCCATTAATCGGGAGTGATAAATGCTCAATCCAATGTATAACTACCCTGACATTACTTCCTGTGACACCCAACCTTTGCAGTTCACACCCTAGAGTCATCTCTGTTAAGGATCGTGGGACCGCAAGATCAAAGTCTCACATTCAGTAATTCAGGATGACCAATTAACATTCTTTTGAGTCTGAGGATTAGTTATACCTAGTAATACCAATGAGATGAACAGTTGACAAGGATGAATCTACCCATCCTGTTATCTCAAATCGGATCCCCAATCCTAATGAACAACGTTTCACCGGATCTATGTAACTGTCCAGATATCTATATATATGAAGCTTGTGAGATAAGCTTTCTGTCGGACAGAAGACATTGTTACATACAAGTCTCAACCGTGATATATCAATCCTAAACATATCACTTGACTTGGGGTGGTTTTAAGTTTATTAGTTTATTATAAAGTTTTGTCTCACTTCATGCTTGTATGAACACTTTATAATCACTTTAAACAAACTTACGGATTTCCTTTTATTAGACTTTATTCAGTGCTTAAAAGGGATTGCCTTTATATAGTTATAAAACATATATCTCATTAAAACAAATGATATAAAGAACAATTCATTTACAATAAGTTTGTATCCCGTAACAATTGACTATAGGACACTAAACCCCAACACCATTCAGTCTGAAGGAGTACTTATTAGTTCCTATGGGCCCTTCTTTTTTCAAGGTGGTTAGAAATTCTATGGTGTATTCATAATAGGTTAGGGTCCTTTTTGTGGCTAGTTTATACCACCCTTGGAATTTTAGGATTTCGACGAAATCCTTTTCCCAACCTAGAGATGTTAGACACCTAGGATCAATGACGATTCGTGTGGCAAGGTCTTGTTTAGAAAACCGATCATATAACAACCCCTCACGCTCATTGACTAATCCAAAAGGAGGATTATACTTAGCTTGCAGGGCATCGTCGAACTCGATGTCAAAATCGGCTTCATTGTCAATCGTGACCTTGGCCTTGCCTTTTCTGCCCATAGTACCTGAGAGATAGACCAAACGGACTAGTTAGAAGAAAAATACAACATAAACCCCCAAATAACCAATAAGAGGCATAAACCATAGTTTAGAAACTTAGGGACCAAAACCATAAGCTTTTGGTCCCTAAGTAATTTACCCGTAATCCTAAATTCGTGCAAAATCAGAGGTGCCCAGTGACCAAAATGTGTTAAGAATGTGAAATAGAACCTCATTGCCAAGTTTCCAACTATAAACTGAACAGTTGAATTTTTGAGCTAAAATGGAGTTTTTACCTAAATTGGATAATTTCTCCAAATATTCACAAATTGAGAACTACAATCATACCCAAAGCACATATTGATCATAATATGAATATATATTGCAAGAATATCAAGAATTAAAAGCAAATAAGAGATTATTTGAGAAAAAAGATAAAATCCCCCAAAACCTAGGTTTATCTCAAATCTCAAAAATTAACACCCTAAACTAAAATCTAAGCCTAGAAACATGTTAGAAATAAAAAAATAGGTAAGAATCCATACCTCGTTTGTTGAATTCGGGTTAGTATGGTGGATTTGGGGGGTTAGGTTGTGAAAGAAAAAGAAAAAGAGAGAAAGAAAGAAAGAAGAAGGTAGGGGATGAAGTCATCCCCTAATATATATATATATATATATATATATTATATATATATATTATATATATATATATTTAGTTCGGGATTTAAAAATCCCGAACAGCCCGTATCGGCCGAGCTAGCTGGCTCGGCCGACCAGCTCGGCGAGCAGGGCGTCAGTGCCCTGCTCGCTCGAGCTGGGGCGCCTAGCTCGCCCGAGCTGGGGTGTTGGGCGATTTTTTTTTTTTTTTAGAGAGTATGGGGTGCAAAACTTGACAATGTAATAACAAAAACGAAAATTATGAAAATAACAACCAAATTTAACAAAAAGAAAAGAAAATTGCAGAAATAATTGTTCAAGCTTTAAATTTAAACCGAGGAGAACTCGATTTCTCCCCCTTACTCAATCCTTTCTCAAGATCTTTGGATTCTTCTCCGTTGTGCTCGGGAGAGAACCCTGTGGCCTTTCCTGCCTGTCCCTATTGATCTGGGCTACCTGATTGCTCAGATCTTTGCAGAAAGCTTCATTATTGGCGAGCCTAGCCGAGATCTCCTTTAAGAGAGTAACCACCTCGTCAGATTCCTTAGGAGGTTGCATTGGCCCTTGGTTCTGCTGTTGATATGGGGGCATGCCAAGCCCTTGCTCTCTATGTTCCTGAACAAAACCGCTGGGAGGTCTAAGCACATTCTGATTTGAATTTCCGTAAGATAGGTTCGGGTGCTGAGGCCTCCTATAGTTGTTGTTGTTGTTGTTGTTGTAGGAGTTGTGGTTGTTGGGGTTGTAGTTGTTATAGTTCTGGTTATATCTCGGTTGCCCCCCCAACATAATTGACCATCTCCACCCCATCTCCAGCGAAAGGGTTACCTGCCTGACAGTCCTTTCCATGGTGGTCGCCGCCACAGTGCACACAAGTGGGGGGTTGGCTGAATTTTGCCAACAGGACGTCCATCTTCCTACTCAAATCCGCAACACCCGGATTTTGTTCTTGTTCTTCCACAGCAAACACCCGCTGCCTTGTGGGGCCAGCGAGTGTCTCCTCTTGCCACTGCACACTCTTCCTAGCCAGCTCATTAATCATGTCATACGCCTCTGTTGCTGTCTTTCTGAACAAATCTCCACCCGCTGCGGAGTCTACAATAGCCCTGTTAGTGGGTCTCAGTCCGTGATAGAAGACGCTCACCAATTGATGCTTGGGTATGTCATGATGAGGGCACATGCGCATCATTTTTCTGAATCGGGTCCAAGATGTGTGGAGCGCTTCGTGCTCGGTTTGGTGGAATGATGTGATCTCACCCCTGAGCATTGCTGTCTTCGAGGGAGGAAAATAGTAGGACAAGAATTCCTTCTCCAATCCTGCCCAAGTCGTGATTGATCCGGGCTCCAGTGTTCTTAGCCATTCCAAAGCTTGCCCAGTTAGAGACAATGGGAACAACTTCAGCCTAGCAGCATCTTGGGGAACCCCATTTGTTCTCGCAGTGTCTGCGCACATTAGGAAGCGATCCAGATGATCATTCGGGCTCTCATGTGCTTCCCCTCCAAACAATCCGGTCTGTTGAATTAAGTGAATTATGCCTGACTTGATTTCGTATGTGTTGGCCGGAATATTCGAAGCGGCAATGCCGGACAGATGCTGGTGTCGATGTGGTGCCAGAATCTCACTCATCAGACGAGTGTCAGTTTCTGGTCCGGTGTTCTCAGTGTTCTGGTCATTGTTAGGAGTCTCAGCCATTTTGACAGGCTCGATGATCTCGTCTCGCTTCAGCGTTCCAATCTGTTTGCTCCTGCGAAGAGTACGTTCAAGTTCAAGGTTAAGAGGGGCACACGGTATTCCCGCTGATCGTGTAGGCATATGCTGAGAAGAAATAAATAAAAGAAATAAATGAAAGCAAAAAAAATTTCCTATGGAAGAAAGGTACAAACATCTAGAAAATTGTACAGTGTTATCATACAGGGTCATACAGTTTTATACAAGTGTTCTTGTCGGTTTATATTGACAGATATAGATTAGTGCACATGGTACGAATTAGTAGAGATAAACAAGTATGTACAAGCATGAGTCAAAATATAAACAAGTATAAGCATAAGAATGAACAAGTATAAAAAAAATAAGTATAGATAAACAAGTATGGATGATATTAACACGTACAAACATACGTTTGTATAAACAAGTATAAACAAGTATAGGTATGAACAACTACACATGTTATAAACAAACACGAAAGGTATGAATAAGTATAGAAGAATCATTATATACGTAGCTATAAACGATACAAACAAAGATATTCACAAAAGAATCGTATATAAACGAGTATTTGTACATGTAAGTATAAATATAAACAAGTATAAGTATGAACGATATAGAAAAAGAATATTCACAAACGAATGCCTAAACTAACAAATCGACCTTTGGTTCGATATTGCAAAAGAAATAAATCCCCGGCAACGGCGCCAAAAACTTGATGTGTCTCCCGTAAAGGAGACTCGCTAAGGGATAAGTGTACCCCGTCGTTATCAAGTAATAAAATTCTGGAAAAGTCCAGGTATCGTCCACAGGATTTATTTCTGCAAGTATCAAGCTACTTGGTCTCAGGTGTTATCTAGGCTTTGGGGGGTTTTGAGTTTGGTTTTTCTTAAGTTAATCTACTCCTAGGTTGAATTATACTACTCCTAGCTAAGTTATCTAATTCTAACTAAGTTATTCTACGCCTAATTAAGTTACTCTACCCCTAATCAAGTTAAACTACTCCTAGGTGATCTTTTACCAATGTAATTATCCGAAGGAACATGAAGGGATATGATGATAAAGAAAATAGATTGTTTAGACAACGGAATTAAAACCTAATCTAAGTCACTTGTGTCCGAGGCGATTAGCCCTACCTATCCTCCTGAGGTCCCTAGTTCGTGATTCCCTTGTAAGACCGAAACTAGCTCTAAGACTCAGCAATTTGGGCTTAATCTTCTATAGGGTCGTCAATCCTATAGGCACTGACTAGGTCAGATTCAGCTCGCAATATGTGCCAACTTAATTTTGGGATTATCGAATGAGTTAAACCAATCAGACAAAGCGTAAGACGAAGATTAAAGCAATAAAACAATTGAATAAACAAAACTATATATATATCAAAGATGAAAAGTATTGTCACGAAGATACAATGAGCCTAGGATTCATAACATGGATCAGAGGCTAGACAGAATATAAAAGAAGAAAAATCCCTTTCAGGGAACCTGTCTACCAATGCATGCGTCTTCCTAGGACTTAAGGATGGAGCTTGAGCAATCCTCGGTGAGCGGAGCTTCGGAGGTGTCTTCAATGGAGGTTTGAAGGATATGGAGGAGGTGGAGAGGATTTCTCAAGGTGAAAGCTAAGAAAATTACAGAGATAAAAGATATCTAATTTACAATGGAAAAATTCTCTTTATAGTTGTAGCTCGGGCCCTCTTTTTGACCTATTTCGTGTCCTTATGCAGGTGGGAAGTCGTGGGACCGGTCGTGGAGTCGTGGGGTCAAAACTGGTATTTTTGACCAATTCCCGCAGGTCAGCTCGCCGAGCAGGGCGCGCTGCTCGGCGAGCTGGCCTAAAAAGGCCAGTCCGACGAGCGGTTTTGCCGGCACGCTTCTGCACTGTCGCTCGATGTCCCATGATGTAATTTTCGCCCGAACTTATCCCTGCGCATGCACGAAAACTCCAAATAGCATTAGTCCAAAGGCTAAATTGACCCGCCAATCTCTCATTTTGAGCAAACGCTCCGTTTGGTGCGACTTTTGGCGGACCAATTAGCTATAAAAGATAACGGAATTATAACATACATGCCATTTTGGCCTTATTTGCCTAAAATGATCAGAAAACGAGCCTAAACAATGAAAAGTTAATAAAACATTTCCAATTCCTAACTAACTCACACAAAGGCATATAAATGCGAGAATTGCTCGCTTATTCATGAAATAACACTAAAAACCATCCTAAAACCGTACCCAAAGATAGGGGTTTTTTACCCCTATCACCTCCCACTCCCTTATCTTCTGAATTTAGCATTTAAGAGAGCATGGTGGAAGATTTTAATAATTTAGGAGTTGAAATGTGTAAAGGTGTGAAAGGAATCTTAGGCTTCAACATATTCATCAACTTTGGATAATTTTCTGGGCCTGATACACTTCGAATTTTTAGATGATTATTATTAGTCATATGTTCATCTTTCTCTTAGCTTTCCAACACATTTTGAATTGTCTCAATCCGAGTCCGTATGAGGGAGATAAGTTGAAAATACGAAAATGTGTCAAATCTGTCCTAGTGTGAACAATTAGACTTTTATCTTACAGCACCTATCCGAGACGAAGTGCATGCTGGGTGTCACTAAAACTCCTTTTTTCTGGTCCTTTTTACTCCCAAGTTGCCGCCTTAAGCCCCGACTTGGTTATTTGTGCCGAAAACCTTGCGAAAGTGCCTATAAAATACACAAATTGGCTTAGATACATAAAATGAAGAAAATATACAAAAACCTTTATTAAAATTTATTAAAATAATAACTAGTAATTAAATACTAAAAATGCTATAAATTACGACGATAATAGTGATTTACCCCCAATAGGAGCCTTAGTGCCACTCGAGCTAGCAACGCCCTTTCCTTTATCAACTCCATTAGAAGCTTCTCTCCCACTATAAGCACCATCACTTTCTGACCTTCTATACCCATCATGTGTTCTCATGCTTAGTTGAGACTTGGCTTTCAAAGCAAGATTTCTAGAATCTTGAACCCGAATCACCATTTGTGTTCCAATTCTATTGTTTGTTATACCTTAGCCCTTCAAGATTCATTGAAGTCTTTTGGCTTTCGGTTTTAGACAAATTTTCCCTTGCCGAAAGCTGTAAGAACTCCGAAGTATATTCGTGTACGTTCCTCCCCTCTTGTGAGCAATTCTGGTATAAGCTATAGATGTATTGCTCATAATCGGGTGGCAAGAATCACTCCTTCAACATTGACTTCATTTGCAACCAAGACCTAATCGTCTCCTTTCCTCCTCTCATTCTTCACATGATCCCACCAAACCAAGGCTCCCCCTTTAACCGGTATGCTACCAACTGCACTTTTCTATCCTCTGGTATTCCCGCATAGTCAACGAACCTTTCTACTTCCAATAGCCAATCAAGGAGCCCTTTAATGTCAAGCTCACCCCCAAAGGACGCTAAGTCAATTTTTAATTTGAAGACATAATCTCTATCAAAGTTCCCCCTATAACCACCTCTCACATTTACATTCTCGATGTACGGATCCCGTCCACCATAATTCCTCCTTCCGTAACCACCTATCAATATCATTCACAATATCCATATTCCTAACATTCAATTGCCTGGGGCAAACAACATCAACATCATTCATAACATCTATATTTCTAGCATTCAAATGCCTAAGGCCAACAACATCAATACCATTACCAATGCCCATATTCCTAGCAATCCTATAGGGTTCAAAATCATCAAAAGCATCCTTATTATTATCAATATCAGCATTCTGGATAATAACATGATTAGGACGCCTTACTTTATAAAACTGAGGGCCCATTGGTTGTTGCATTGGATTTCGCCTAGGGGGTGGTGTCGGGTGTCGTTCGATTTGAGGCCAAGTAGCCTCTTCTTGCCTCCGGTGAGGACCTAAGGTGGGTTGTGGGTGAGTATTTCAGACCTCAAGCTTGAGTTCTTCAATGCAAAGAGCCAACTCTCTCATACTTGTTTTATGCCTTTCATCTTGCACTTGAAGGGTATCACCCAATCTCTTCATAAAGGATTCCACCTCTTCAAATCTTTTATCATTGGACTCCATAGCTTCTATTTGGGGACGTTGTTAAACCATTACCAAGAAGAAGTCTCTGGGAAGGAAAACGACTCGGCTCTGATACCAAATGATACAGATCGGTCTCGAGTTAAGAGTTTTAATCTTAAATCCACAAAGATATTTCTTCTCAAACTAAAGTTTGAAGGAGTTAATCCCAAAAGCAAGATAAAAGCTCTCAACAATGGAGGCTATAATTTCATATTCATCAACAATTGTGTTCATTACAAAATAAGAAGCATATATACCTCCACCTTAGGTTAGGTGAAGATACTAAAATACCCCCACTAGGGTTACAATTAAACAAGAGGGAAATAGAGGTAGAATGAGGTAATTGGTGTAAATGGAAATAAGGAAAATAGAGTTAATAGCAGAACAGTAAATAGCATGGTGGCAAAACAGTAAATACAATAATGGCAGCTCTTATCCCCCTTAGACCAGCTTGGTGGAGAAGGCATCTCAATGGGCTCCACATGCCATGTCATATGACTCACACGACGTGTGAGTCCAGTTCTGGTTTTTGGCAGTTGTTTCACCATTTCTTCGCACGACAAGTTGTGTGGCACACTAAGCGACATGACATGCAGAAAGTGACACGGCGTGTCACGTTGATTCTGTCCCATTCGTTGTTTCGGCTCCCTTTGTCCCGTTGGTGGTAGAGATGTCCTCATCATCTATGATATTGAAAATGCAGATTCAAACTTTTCTGATATACTTCTAAATTGTAATTTTTTTTTAATTACTTACGTCAAAATGAGCTATTTTTACTATAGATGAAATAATTACTTTTTTTTCTTATATATATATATATATATATATATTTATTTATTTATTGTTGCTATGTTTTATAAAACACCAAAATTACTACAAACAAGTAGACTATGTTGAAACACCTTTCCACATGATTTTGATTTGACAAAATTATTTAAGTTAATCCATGATTAAGACAATTAAATTTATGTGCTTTGATTTAATTGTACTAATGTATTTGTTCAATATTAAGAATAAATAAATAAATAAATATATATATATATATATATATATATATATATATATATATATATATATATATAAGAATATGAATCAAAGTAAGATAGAACGTAGTCAGCATGATAACATAGCACGAGCTGAGTAAAGTAAAGCTCAGTATGAAAGAAGGAAAGTCTTCTTCAGAACTGAAACTTGCAGATAAAGCTGACCACAGAAGCTGAGGAGAACTTAACTCAGAAAAGTCTTCTTTGGAACAATATCTTGCACAATGAAGCTGAACATAGAAGCTGAGTAAAAAGCAACTCAGTATCGTAAATAGCAATGATCAAAGACAACGGCTATCAAAGTAAAGCTGAGTACTCTTCAGGACAGCACCAATGATCCGTTTGCTAAAAGACAAGATCCGACAGTGATCTGCACCAATTCAGAAGCTTTGGAATCATGCAAGGATATAGTTTCGAGACACATGGGTCAACCGTCCTCTAACTAAAAGACGAAACTGGCACTAGAAGACGAACCTGCGAGAAGAAGACAAGCCTGACGCCTGACAAATTCAGACGACAGGATTGGCCTGCAAATCTGAAGCTGACCAGAACAATGTCGCATGAAGAGCCGTTTGAATCTAACAGATAGATCCAGATTCAAATGATTTAGTTTTCAGATTTCAACTATAAAAGGACAAGTTCATTCTTGGATCCTTTGTCGATTTTTCTGAAACAATACAAAAGAAAAAGAGCATACATACAAAGCACATCAAAACAAGAAAAAGATCTTACACCAAATTTCTATCTCTGTGTAAAAGCTAGATTGATTTTGTAATCATCTAAAGTGTTCTTTGTCTAAAAAAGAACAAGTTTGTATCAATTGTAAAATTGAGAGAGTTGTGCTGAGTACTCGGTTTTAAGTACTCAACGGTAGAGAAATCTAGGTGTTCGGTTATAGCACTTAGTAGGAGTTGAGTAGACGAATAGAGGACGGTACTCTTGCATATTCAACTGCCTTGTAAACGATTTGTGCTCTACCTTTAAAGAGCTCAGTATTGGATTGAAAAAGCCCGGAGGGATTCTGGGGACTGGACGTAGGCGGAGAGGCCAAACCAGGATAAGTCGTGCTGAGTAATTTCTAACTCTCTCTCAATATATATATGTATGTGTTGCTTGCTATAATTACTCAGTATATAAATTGTTTAAGCTGACACTAAGTAAATCAGAGTGCTGAGTTGGAAGCTGACCACAAAAGTGTCATTTCCCAACTCGCAAGTAAAACAGTTCTAGTCAGTATCTGACTAAAGCCGTCTTACGCCTCACTCGGCCGTGCTGACCAAAACTGAGTTGTGAAACTCAAAGAATTATATTAAATCAGCATAATTAAAACAAAAAGTTATATTAGTTCCTAACCCCCCTGGAACTAATTACACGGGACCAACAAGTGGTAGCAGAGCCTAATAGCTCACTACTCAAAGATATAACTATCTTGAGCTGATCCCGACAAATGGCTAAGAACAACACTCGTTTTCTTCCAGTGAACCAAACAACACAGATACTCCCTGAGGGATTATCAATTAGTCGGCCTCCCTTGTTCTTCGGATCAAATTATACATTCTGGAAGAACAGAATGAAAAACTTTATTCAAGCCACAAACATGAGTGCATGGCTTGCAATAGTACAAGGCCCATACGTGCCTTATAAAACGGTTAACAATGAGAAAGTTGTTAAGAGTGAAACTGAGTGGTCAGAAGACGACCTTAAGAAACTACAAAACAACGCTTCGGCTATCAATATGCTTCACTGTGCTCTAGATTCTGCAGAGTACAATAAAATTTCAGGTTGCGAGTCAGCCCAGGAGATATGGAAAAAGCTGGAGGTGACCTATGAAGGCACAAGCAAGGTCAAGGAATCTAAGGTGAACCAACACATGAGATTATACGATCTGTTCGAGATGAATGAAAACGAAGACATCTCGTAGATGAACTCAAGATTCACAAATATCATAAATGAGCTCAAGAGACTCGGAAAGAATTTCACCGAAGAGGAACAGGTGAAGAAAATATTGAGGAGTCTCCCAAAGAGCTGGCAAGCTAAGAAAACCGTTGTGGAGGAAGCCCAAGACTTGACCACATACAAATATGACGAGCTAATCGGATCTCTGCTGACTCATGAGATCTCTATGAAAAACTTCGAAGCAAAAGAAAAGTCAGAAGACAAGAAGCAAAAATCTCTTGTCATGAAAGCTGACTCAATTGAAGCTGACTCATCAGACGATGAGGAAATGGCCATGTTCACAAGGAAGATGAAGAAGCTGTTCAGAAAGAATGACAAGAGCAGCAAGAGGCCATTCAGAAGAAGCGATAAATACAGAGTTGAGTCCAGCGACAGCAGATATAAAAAGGACAGCTCTAAGCCTGTCACATGCTTTGAGTGCCATCAAACTAGGCACATTAAGTCAAGCTGCCCTAATCTGAAGAAAGAAAAGAAGGGAAGCAAAAAGGCTATGGTTTCTACATGGAGTGACAATGATGACTCAACATCATCAGAAGCTGAAGCCACTGAGTCGGCAAACATCTGTTTCATGGATGATGACGCTGCTGACCACACTCGATCTGAGCAAGCTGGCCTTTCAGAAGAATCTGAACAGGAGGAACACTCCAATGAGGTAACATCCTTACACTTGCTTAGGAATGAAATGGTTAACGCCCTGAGTGATCTATATACACTGACTAAAAAGTGTAACAAGAAAATAAAAGCACTCAGCAGGCGGTGTGACGAGATTGAAGAGGTCAAACTCAGTGACCTTCGATATCTTCTCCAAGACAACTCAACTCTGCATAACAACATGGAAATTATGCACAAGTTTGTCTCGAAAGTCCAATCAGATTCAAAGAAACTGAGAAAGGATGTCACAACCCTACAGAACCAAATAAAAGGTTCAACTAAAAATAAATCCCACGCTGAGTACTCAGGTACTGGTCAGCGTAGACAGTTCACTCAGTGTGACTGTTGTGGGAAAAGAGGACACACAATAGATGTGTGTTGGTATAATCGGTGGATTGTCCAATGTGACTTCTACGGAAAGAAAGGTCATACCACTAAGGTATGTTGGCATGCTCAGCACAATGGTGCTGACCAAAAACAATGTCACCCAAAAAGGGTAACTTATTTTGACTTCTCTGGTAAACAAGGCCACACCATAAATGTATGTCGTCACAAGATAAAATATGATGCTTCACCTGTTCGCACTAACAAACGAGGACCCAACAAGAATTTGGTACCTAAAGATGAATAGTTTAAAATGCAGGTGAACCTGAGATGGAGAAATCAAAACTGTGGTATATTGACAGCGCATGCTCGAGGCATATGACTAGTGATGAAACTCAATTCATCACACTTGAGCTTAAACGAGGTGGAAACGTAAGCTTTGGAGACAATAAAAAGGGTAAGATAGTTGGGTCAGGTACTATCGGAGGTAACCCTACTATTGAGTCAGTCTCCCTAGTTAGAGTTCTCAAATATAAGCTATTGAGCGTAGCTCAGCTGTGTGACAGTGGTAAAAAGGTTGTGTTTGATGCCACTCAGTGTCGAATACTCGAGGGAAAAACAAACGATTTGATTTTAACTGCCCCTCGTGTTGACAATCTATATATGTTGAGCTTAGAAAAACAGTTTTCTAAAAATATATGCTTAATGTCTAAAGAGGATAACTCCTGGCTATGGCATAGGAGACTTGGTCATGTAAGCATGGACCTCCTTGCCAAATTAGCTAGAAAGCAATTAGTTGAGGGTTTGCCCAAATTGAAATTTGAAAAAGATCAATTATGTAATGCTTATCAGCAAGGTAAACAAACGAAAAAGTCTTTTCAAAGTAAAAATATTGTCTCAACCTAGAGACCATTGGAATTACTACACTTGGACCTTTTCGGACCTGTCTAGCCACTCAGCTTAGGCGGTAAGAAATTTTCCTTAGTCATTGTAGACGATTTCTCTCGGTATACTTGGATCATCTTGCTGAGTAGCAAGGATGAAACATTTGAGATGTTCACAACATTGATTAAAAAGCTTGAAAATGACAAAGACCTAAGAGTAGCTTATATTAGAAGTGATAATGGCGAAGAATTCAAAAACCAACAGTTTGATGAATTCTGTGAAGTCAGTGGCATTGACCATAACTTTTCTGCTCCTAGGACGCCTCAACAAAATGGGGTTGTTGAAAGGAAGAACAGAACAATAGTCGAAATTGCTAGGACAATGCTGAGCGAAAATAGGCTTCCAAAGTACTTCTGGGGTGAAGTTGTCCACACAGCATGTTATATACAGAATAGGGCTTTAGTTAGACCCATACTCAAGAAAACCCCTTATGAACTTTGGAAAGGACGAAATCCCAACATTGGCTACTTTCGTGCCTTTGGGTGTAAATGTTTTATACTCAACACAAAAGATAACCTTGCTAAATTTGATGCTCAAGCTGACGAAGCGATCTTTTTAGGGTATTCAACTAACAGTAAAGCATATAGGGTGTATAATAAACGAACTCAAGTTGTAGAAGAGTCTGTCCATATCGAGTTCGATAAAACTGACCCTACAGGAAAGACAACTCAGTCTGCCGAAGATGAACCAAGCTCAGCTTCCGCTGACCAAAATGAAGCCTCTGAGTCATCAGTGCAAGGGCTGACCAAAGGTAAACACGAACCCGAAATTACCTTTGCTGACCAATCTACTCCTGCAGATATTGTAGAAACACCTATTCTAGACAACTCAACATTACCTAAAGAAGTCAAAATTCCAAGAGGACACTCGGAGAAGTCCATTCTTGATGCTGCTGAAAACAAGCTGATGACGAGAGATCAGCTTAGAAAATATCTAAGAAATGTTACGTTCGTCTCAGTCTTTGAACCAAAGAACTTCACCGATGCTGAGCACGACGAATTCTGGATCAACGCTATGCAAGAAGAGCTTGATCAATTCAAAAGAAATGAGGTATGGGATTTAGTACCAAAACCTAGGAATCAAAAGACCATAGGAACTAAGTGGGTCTTTAGGAACAAACTAGATGAGCAAGGCAATTTAGTTAGAAACAAAGCCCGACTTGTAGCCCAAGGCTATAGTCAGCAAGAGGGTATTGACTATGGTGAGACCTTTGCTCCCGTTGCTAGGTTAGAGGCTATACGTATATTGTGTGCGTATGCTAGTTTCATGAATTTTAAACTATATCAAATGGATGTCAAAAGTGCTTTTTTTAATGGATTTATAAACGAAGAGGTATATGTTAGTCAACCTCCTGGGTTTGAAGATCCAAAATTTCCAAACCACGTTTATAAACTCAAGAAGGCTCTATACGGCCTGAAACAAGTACCTCGTGCTTGGTATGAGAGGTTGACCAGTTTCCTGCTGACTAGAAACTATGTCAGAGGCAAAGCTGACACAACCTTATTCATTAAGAAGAAGGGTAAAAATACCTTGCTGGCACAAATTTACGTAGATGATATAATATTTGGTGCTACTGACGAATCTATGTGCAAAGAATTCAGTAAACAGATGCAAACTGAGTTCGAGATGTCTATGATGGGCGAACTCAACTTCTTCCTTGGACTTCAAATCAAGCAAGGGAAGAATGACATCTTCATTAGTCAGTCTAAGTACGCCAAAGAAATGTTGAAGAAATTCAATATGGAAGAATGCAAGCCCATATCTACCCCAATGGGTACTGTTGAGCGATTTCCGCAAGTGCACGGTATACGCTTGTAGTAATAAAAGATATCGATCCCACAGGGAACGCTTTTTTAAACAAAACTTATTTATAATCGGTTAAATTTACTTTTAGGTTTATGATATGGAAAAATCGTTTAATCGGTTTTGGTTTTGAAATTGCTAGAATGAGAATTAGATTAGAATATGAAGATGTTAGAAAATATCTGATTTAAGATTGAATTTGCAAAACAGGAACGTTTTAGTACTTTAGAAAAGTAAACAGGTATATTTGTTTGCATTAAGCAAAGAAACAACTTTAAACTTTGTATGAATTATAAAGATGAAATAAATGACGGAACCTCTAATTAATTGGCTTTGAACGCGACAAAACCCTTTCGGGATAGTTGCCCTTAATCAAATTAAAACTCTTTCGAGATGATAATTTGCCTAAGTGTTCAACAAAGTTTCCTTCAAAAGATTTGAATTAAATACGTTTTAATGAAAACACCAGCATCAATCCACTTCGGCTCATTTACCAAAGTGCTGCATAAAAATCTATCGAATAGAACGGACTTTATTAGATGAAATATAAATTGATACAAGTTTACAGAGAATATGGAGCATTGAATTCTTCGACGGTGTGCAAGTGAACGGGTTGTCAATCCTTTCCTTGGGTTTCGTTCGAGTTTGTCAGGCTCAGGGGCGAATCCTCTACTCAATCTTCTCATTGAATCTTCGTAATAGAGACTGGGTCGGTCTACTACCAAAATGAAAACTAAACTGGAACAATGTCTAAATGCTACTGAATTTGTTATTAATTTGTAAACAATGTGTGTATATCATATTGCTTTTTACAGAATCTAAATCTAACTTCTGAATCACTTGATTCGGAATTTCTGTATAAATTCTACACTAATCTCTTTCTTCTACACATATATCATTATATGTCATTATTCTCTCATCAACTCTCCATCAACTCTTTATTTATAGATGTTGAAGAGTCTTGATCGAAGTGTCGTGTCCGTTGCGAAAAGACGTATCCGTTGTGGAGAGTCGTATACCTTGTGAAGGGACGTATACCTTGTGAAGGGACGTATACCTTGTGAAGGGACGTTCTTATCCACCCGAACGATCGCGTTCCGTCGAAAACGAAAGTGTATAACTAGGCTTCTAAATCTCTTGCTCGTACCGAGATTTATCAAATTCACTACCGAGAATGGGGGAGCATCAATTGTACTTCGGACGAAGGGGAAAAGTGACTGGCGACACATGTCGCGACCGTGAAAAGGGGAAGCCGCGGTCGCGGCACGGAGCTTTTTTCGTTTTTCAGCTCTCGTTCGTATCCTCGACTTGGCGTTATTAATTTTCGTCGTCTTCGACTCCTTTTGTAGGGCTTTTCTTCTATTTTTGAGCTCTATTTACTCCTATTTGGATTTTACCAAATATTTATGTACCTTGCATGAAAGAAACATATTCGAGAGTAAAAGCATTCTAAATAGGTATAAATAGCATAAATTCGTAGCAATATTGATGTAATTATTGATGATATTTTAGGTATATTTTGGGCTTAACAAATCTCCACACTTAATCTTTTGCTAGTCCCGAGCAAAATTTCACTGAACTAATTCTCTAACTAATCTCTTTATGAAAATAAAACATATCTCTTTGTATTACCTTTTAAATTAGTTAAGCCGAAAAGACTAACTTCGCATGGCAAATTTATACGCAAAATATCAAACCAACCTAGTATAAATACGATATATCATTCGTCTTGTATTTCCAATTTTGAATTGAAGCATTCGGGACGATATAAGCACGCATGTTATTGAGTCTTTCATCTCAAGGCATTTAAAAGCACAAAATTTCCTTTCCCAAACCTAAACTAATATATAAGATATATTAAAATGAATAAGTACTTGATTTTAATTTATTTGCTTGGTTACGCCCGAAATAAGGGTGGTTTCAACCGTAACCTTATACGCTTTTATTATTACTTTTTTTTCTTTTTCTTTATGTTTGCTTAAGAGGTACCGACCATGCCATGGGTGGACGCAATCGTTACTTTAAACTTATACACGCTTATTTTTTAAAACGTTCCTTCCATACCTCGATTGTGATAAGGGTGGTCGCAACCGTGGCCAAAAGTAAACGGTACTTTAATTTTCTTCCCTTTCATACCTCGATTGTGATAAGGTTGGTCTCAATCGTGGCCAAAAGTTAAGAATTCAACTAATTGATTAATTAATATGAAACATGAAATTGTAATTTGGGAAAAAGAAAAATAGCACATTCATCCTATATTGATTTAAAATTCAACATGTATTATGGCTAAAGTTTCCTTAAAAACTTCAATTGGTGTTAATGTAAGACGAAATCAAATCGAGCTAAAAAAAATTGTTAGTTCAATTTAATGCCTATAAACCTAATTGAAAATTTAAAAGAAGATTTATTGAATCATGAATTGCATGATATAAAAATGGAGATTGAATAAAGAATTTTTTTACTTAAATACATTCACTCGAGACAATTTTACTTAAAATCGTATCGGAGATTTGTGAAAAAAATTGAAAAATATTACCCGTATAGAAATATTATTTCTATCGATAATGATAACCTAAAAATAATAATAAAAACTTATATGATTAACTTTAAAAATATATGAAAATGTTAAGTTATTGTGAAAAATGTTTTGCAACATATATATGTGTTGCATTTGCATGAATATCATTCGTTGCATTTATTATTTGTTGTGCAAAATAATATCTTTGTTGAATTTATTCGTATTTCGTATTTATGTAGAAATTGATATATGTATGTCTCCTCCCACACTTAAATTGGACCATGTCCTCATTGGTGCAAAAAGAATGGAGAAAATATAGAATACGAAATAAGGCATACGAAACAAAGAGTTAAATTAAGCAAATGAAACATTCAACATAAAAGTAAAAATTGTACCAAACATAATAAAAGGAAAATGTATCAAACATATAACAAGATAAAAAAAAATGAAAGGAAAACAACCTAAGCATGAGGCGGTGAATCGGGAGGTGTAGGTGACGTCTCCACATTGCGGCATCGGAAAAACGAAAGCATCCGATGCCGAGTCGATCGATGTTCACGCCTCAAAAGGTTGAGGTTGTCATTCATCACCATATTGTTTTCAAGAGGTGCTTGGGGTTGTGCTTGAGCCAGTGGTGCATCCTCCTCTCCTTCTGCATCTCCGCCGCCTTCGGTACCTACAAATTGAGAACTTGAAGAGCCACCACCCATAGTGCCACGAAGATGGGCAATACGGGTAGCATAGGAAATAAAGATGGGAGGTCCTTGGGGAAGCAATAAATGAGCTCGCTCAAGAGCCGAGATGTCCAAAAGCGGAACATACCCACGGTAGGTAGACATGTCATAGTCAGCCAATGCACCCCGTGCTCCCAACACAAGACCGGTGATAAAATTACAAAGAGGGATTTGAATTGTACTAGCCCTCGAAGCACGGAAAAAATTGTCAAACATGATTCCAATACTATCAATCCTCAAACCTTTAAGCAAACTATCCAAAACATACAAATCCCGAACTTGGACCTTTGAACTCTCAACACGACCAAACAAGGAGAAACTCAAAAATTTGTGAAAGAAGAACACACAATTGTCCTTAATCAACTTGCTTGAAGTGTTTTTGGAATTAAAATAATCTTGATCCGAGAGAGTTTGCCAAACAGCATCATTATCAAAATCCTTAGGCTTATCGTAAAAATCAGAAGTAGGGAATCCAAACATGTTTCCCATTGCTTCATAATCAATGGTATAAGGTATACCATTATTCCTAAAAGAAATTGAAGTTTTCTTCTTGTTCATGGATAAAGTGACCAAAAATTCCACAACATACTCATTAATACGTGGGAAACGCATATTAACGAACTCTTGCCAACCCAAAGCTTCAATAAAGGCATCAATTCGAGTAGAGAAATTTAATACTCTTACCGAATGGAAGTCTAAGAAGTGCATATCCACAAATTGGCGGTCGGCTTGTGAAAAATGTTTGAAATGAGAGGCTTCTTCCTCCGAATAGATGTCAAAATAAGCTCCGCATTGAATCCGGAGGCGATTAGCTTCCGTAACAGCGGGCTTGTTACCAACACGCTTTGTCCTAACCATGGTGCTGGTGTTTAGGGGCTTATGGTATGAGAAAAAGAAGAAGAAGAAGAAGTGAAAGACCAAAGCTTGAAGATGAGTTTGGGGTTGTGAAATGGAAGTGATTGAAAATAGGAAATTTGATAGAAATTGGAGTGAATAAATTAGGAAGATAAAAAGTAGATTTTTGGGGAAGAGTTTAGAGTAAGGGATTGGGTAAAAATAGAGGTGATGTGAGGTGTTGTGTAAGAGGTAGGGTTATATAGGATGATTAGGTAAGTGTATAGGTAGAAAAAATATTGGCAAAATCGGATTTAATAGGGCAATCTGGACGCGTGTCGCGACCGCGAATGGCATATCCGCGGCCGTGGCACGCGATTTTCAGGCAATTTTTGCCCTGAAATCGGTCCAAACCTGCTGCTCATACCGAGAATTTCTTAATTCTCGGTAGAGAATTGGTTGAAATAGCCAAATTTGGTTCCTTTTTTACTTGGTTTGTGCATTGTTTTTGTTGAAAAGGTTCCTGAACTTAATATTAATTGTTCCTGTACTAAAAACGTTAAATAAATGACATTAATTGCAAGGAAAACCAAATGTTTTACCTTAATAAATTGAATTAAAGTATAATAAATTGATTTATGAGTAATTAATGAAACTTAAATGTTCATTTATGCATATAAGTTAAGAGAACCATATTAAATGCATAATAAGTGCATGTTAATACACATTTAACACATGAATTAAAATGATAAAAAGATAACTTAATTTATTGAAAATAAATTGAGTTACAAAATAAAATTAAACGTGGATAAATGTGTGGAAAAAATAAAAAAAACACATATTTAGTTCAAGTGAATCTTTTTAATCTTAATTTAATTTAAGTAAGAAAAAGTAGAAAGTACCCATATGAAATATGCTAAGTATAGATAATAGATCAAATGGATAAAAATTAAGAATTAAACTAAATAAGATTTTTATTATATAAACATATGTACAAAATAATGAAAACAAACCAATAATCAAAACAAAACAAAATATATAAAAAAAAAAACAGAAACTATTCTACATATTCATCCCTATCTAACGGGATATTTCTGGCCTTAATACGATCAATTTGAAACTGCACGAAAGTTTCACGTTCCGGTGCAGACAAAAATTGAGGCCCTGCTCGAAAGACACGTTTCACAAGTCCTTCGCGCTCGAGAAATTCATAGTCAATTGTCGGGAAGAATTCATCTTCACTCCAGGGAACATCAATAGTACCCTTTGAATCGAGAATTATTCCACAGATTATATTGCCGAACCCAATCTTCTTATCTTTGGATCGAGAAGCGGCGACAAGACCTTCCATCAGAATTTTGGAAGAATCCACTGCATTGCCCTGGAATATATCTCAAAGAACATACAAATCTGTGTCACGGACCACACTACTGAATGTGCGCCCGAATAAACTGTGACACAGAAATTTATGTAAATACATCATGGAGTTTGAGCGAAAAGAGTGATTATAGGCGAGTTTTGAATTGAATCGCCAGAATCCTGTAAGCATTCTCCAAATGTCCGAGGATGTCATGTCTCGTCCAGGATGACGTTTGATTGTATCCCTCGGGGGAAAACCAAACCAAGCATGCAACTCGGGATAGCCGAAAGTGAAGACTTCGCCTTCTCGACGAAAACTGAGACGTACTTGTCATTTATTAGTAAAACGCACGGTACAGAAGAATTCGAGTATCCAGTCGCCTATTATTGGAAATCGCATTTGGGCGAATTTTGTCCACCCTAAGCGCTCCATATAGCGGCTCATGTCATCAATAATGCCTAATTGGTCGTTAAGGAATTCATCCATATACAACATTCCGGTGAAGAATTTGTAACGGTGATTCCAATAACACCTACCTTCATCGTGATTGAAGATAGGAAAAGGCATCCCATATCGCTTGGATAAGTCTGGGCGTTTGTTGATTGAGGCAGCATTGTGCCTAGGTGATTTGTATTTGGTAGGCATGGTGCAAAGTTAGTGTAACTTTAGCAAAGAACGGTATTTGCGAAGAAAAATCAGAGTTCTGACAAAGATGAAAAGAATTGGAACAGAACCTGAATCCTTTAAGATTAATTTATAAGAGTTTAGGATGAAAAGAGGTATTGTTTTAATTATGAAAAGGTATAATTTGTACCTTTCTGGAATGAAGAAACTTAATGTTTCAATTGCCAAGAGGTTCGTCGAAAGGGTGAGAGTGTTTCAGGCCTGATAGTGCAGGAAATACGCGTGTCGTGACCGCGAATGGCAAAGCCGCGGTCGCGACACGCTGATTTCCTTGCGGAAATCAGGCATCAAAGCCACCTCCTGATTCACGGTAGAGAATTTAAATATTCTCGGTATGACCAGAGAAATCCGAATCAACATAGACAATTCTGAAATAGAGTATTCTCGGCAGGGAATTTCCAATTCTCGGCAGAGAATTGCCTTAAACTACAAAATCATCCTAATTTCCTAAAAATTAAATCTAAAATCATGAAATAAAAATATTTACGTTACTAAATCATAACATAAAGTAATCTAATCATAAAAATGGCATTTTGGAATAAAATAAAATAAAATAAAAATAAAAAATAAAATAAAATAAACAAAAACATAAGAAAAACAAAATAAACTGTGCAAGAAAAACTGAGTAATTTATACGTCAGATAATCTCGTTACGAACGGAATTTCAATTTGTGAAATATTTTCGTAATAGATTTTACATCGATTACCATTAACTTTGAATCGAACTCCGTTAGGACCTTCTAGTTCCAAAGAACCATAATCGAATGTTTTGACGACTAAATATGGTCCTAACCATCTGGACTTAAGTTTTTCTGGAAATAAACGAAGTCGTGAATTAAATAACAGCACTTTATCCCCAACATTAAAGTGTTTAACTCTAATTTTGGCATCGTGCCATTTTTTCACTTTTTCTTTATAAATCTTTGCATTTTCGTAAGATAGATGACGCAACTCATCTAACTCATTTAAATTGAGCAAACGTTTCTTACCTGTTTGATGTAAGTTAAAGTTAAGTTCTCTAATAGCCCAATAGGCTTTATGTTCTAATTCGACTGGCAAATGACATGCCTTACCATACAATAAACGGTACGGAGTCATTCCTATTGGTGTTTTAAACGCAGTACGGTATGCCCATAACGCATTATTAAGTTTAGAAGACCAATCTTTTCTAGAAGATGAGACCGTTTTCTCGAGAATCCATTTGAGTTCTCTGTTTGATATCTCTACCTGACCATTTGACTGAGGATGGTACGGCGTTGATACGCGGTGGCGTACTCCATATTTTTTCATAAGCGTTTCAAAACTCTTATTTATAAAATGAGCACCACCATCACTAACGATAACTCTTGGGCAACCAAATCTACAAAATATATCGTCAAGAAAATTAATGACAACCTTAGAATCACTCGTCGGGGTTGCAATTGCTTCAACCCACTTTGAAACATAATCAACGGCAACTAAAATGTAAGTTTTACCATTGGAAGGGGGAAAAGGTCCCATGAAATCTATTCCCCACATATCGAAGACTTCAACTTCTAATACGGTTGTGAGGGGCATCTCATCTTTCCTTCCTAGATTTCCTGTTCTTTGGCACTTATCACAACGAGTAATAAATGAACGGACATCTTTAAACATCGTAGGCCAAAAGAAACCACTTTCAAATATTCTAGCTGCTGTCTTGTTAACTCCATTATGTCCTCCATAAGAGCTAGAATGACATTCTGACATTATGGATTCAAATTCATTTTCACCAACGCATCTCCTAATTATCCCGTCACCACAAGTCTTGAACAAAAAGGGATCTTCCCAAAAGTATTGTTTAATATCGAAGAAAATTTTCTTCCTTTGGTGGGAATTTAATCCTTCCGGAACAATATTGGCTGCGAGGTAATTAGCAATATCTGCATACCAAGGTGATATAAAACTTTTCATTTGATAGAGATGTTCATCAGGGAAATCATCTCGTATACCGATAGTTTCACCTATAGGACCATTTTCATCTTCAAGTCTCGATAGATGATCGGCGACAAGGTTTTCAACTCCCTTTTTGTCTTTAATTTTTAAATCAAATTCTTGCAACAATAAAACCCATCTAATTAGACGTGGTTTTGCATCCTTTTTAGCAAATAAATATCTTAATGCTGTATGATCAGTATAAATAATAACTTTCGAACCTAACAAGTATGACCTAAACTTGTCACATGCAAAAACTACGGCTAACATTTCTTTTTCTGTTGTGGTGTAGTTTAATTGTGCACCAGACAGTGTGTGACTTGCATAATAAATGACATGAAGTTTCTTATCCTTCCTTTGACCTAAAACACATCCGACAGCTAAATCACTTGCATCACACATGATTTTAAAGGGTAAATCCCAATCGGGTTTAGCAATAATAGGTGCACTGACTAAAGCAGTTTTCAATGTTTCGAAAGCTTTAACGCATTCTTCATTAAAATCAAAGGTTGAATCTTTCATGAGTAAATTAGTAAGTGGTTTGGAAATTACAGAAAAATTCTTAATAAATCTTCTGTAAAAACCAGCATGTCCTAAGAATGATCTTACTCCCTTTACAGTAGTTGGAGGGGGTAATTTCTCTATTACTGAGGTTTTTGCTCTATCTACTTCTAATCCTTTTTCAGAGATTTTGTGACCTAAAACAATTCCTTCGTCAACCATGAAATGACATTTTTCCCAGTTTAATACCAAATTTGTTTCTTCACACCTAGACAGAACTTTATCCAAGTTTTCTAGGCATGAATCAAAAGAATCTCCATAAACTGAAAAATCGTCCATAAAAACTTCCATGATATCTTCAATGAAATCATTAAAAATCGCAGTCATACAACGTTGAAATGTTGCAGGTGCGTTACATAGACCAAAAGGCATTCTTCTATATGCAAATGTTCCGTAAGGACATGTGAAAGTTGTTTTATCTTGGTCATCCGGGTAAATGTATATTTGAAAGAATCCGGAGTAACCATCAAGAAAACAGTAGAAAGCATGACCAGCTATCCTTTCGATCATTTGATCAATGAAAGGAAGAGGAAAATGATCTTTCCTAGTTGCTTTATTTAAATTTCTATAATCTATACAAACCCTCCAACCAGTGGTGGTTCGCGTAGGTATTAATTCACCTTCTTCATTCCTTACAACTGTTATGCCTCCCTTTTTAGGTACACAATGGATTGGACTAACCCATTCACTATCCGAGATAGGGTAGATGATTCCATTGTCCAGAAGTTTAGTAATCTCATTTTTTACTACTTCTTTCATGTTCGGATTTAGGCGTCTTTGCCTATCCGCTTTAGGTGGCTTATCTTCTTCTAAGTGAATTCTATGCATTACAATACTTGGATTAATACCTTTTAAGTCTGAAATTTGCCAACCCATACTTCCTATCCTATTTCTAACAACTTCTTTCAATTTCTCTTCTTGAACTTGTGTCAACTTGTTAGAGATAATTATAGGTAGAGAATCGCCTTCGCCTAAGAAAGCGTACCTCAAATGACCTGATAATTCCTTAAGTTCTAATTTAGGTGGAACTATAATCGAAGGCGGAACTGTTCCATCTTCTCGAATCAAAGGTTCTGGGTCCTTATCTTCTAGTTCCTTACTCATTATAGGTTCTATTATTTCTTCTTTCTGAACAATGTCATTTACACATTCTTCAATTAAATCAAGTTTCATACAAGCGAAATCCTCCATAGGATATTTCATCGCTTGATTCATATCAAACTCAATCTTATCATCTCCTATTCGTAAAACTACTTTCCCTTCCGACACATCAACTAGAGCACGTCCCGTGTTCATGAACGGTCAACCAAAGATTAGCGGACAATTTACATCATATGCAAAATCTAAAATAACAAAATCGGTAGGAAAAATAAATTTGTCAACTTTAACTAAAACATCCTCAATTATACCGTATGGTCTTTTAGTGGTTTGATACGCTAATTGTAAAACCATGTTGGTACGTTTGATGTCTTCTTCTAAACCTAACTTATTAAATATAGATAATGGCATCAACTTAATGCTTGCTCCTAAATCACAAAGACAACTGGGGAATTCTATATCTCCCAATTTACACGGAACGGTAAAACATCCGGGATCTTTGAGTTATGTGGGCAAATTGCTTGACACAATCGAACTGCAATCATCAGTTAGTGAAATGGATGAAATTCCTTCCCAACTGATTTTCTTTGAAATTAAATCTTTGAGGAATTTACCATAATTGGGAATTTGCGTAATCGCATCCATAAACGTTAAATTAATATGCAAATTCTTAAGTTTGTCTAAAAATGTTAAAAGTTGTTTATCATAGTCCTTGTTGCGGACTTTGTGTGGAAAAGGTGGTTTGGGTACAAAAGTTTTTGTACTAGAGTCAATCGGTGCATCTTTTTGATTTAACGTATCTTCTTTGGGCTTTGGTAAATCAGTTCCAGGTAAAGTCGAATTTCCAGGCATTTCCGGACCTAAGTAATTTTTCCCTGAACGAAGAGTGATAGCCTTAACATGCTCTTTTGGATTTTCTTCCGTATGGCTTAGAAGACTTCCCTCTTTGCGGGATGGAATCGATTTAGCGAGTTGTCCAATTTGAATCTCCAAATTATGGATGCTAGATGATTGGTTTTTAATAAGCTGATCGAATTTATTCTCGATCCGTTTAAAACCATCGTCGTGATTACTTATTTTTCCGCTCATCGCATCAATGAATTTGTCGATTTTAGAAGATAAGGTGCTAATCGTATCTCTTGATTGATTTTGATAATTAGTAGTACGATTTTGATTAGCATTAACATTATTGTTGTTATTATCTCTCTAGTTAAAGTTAGGATGATTTCTCCATCCAGGATTATATGTATTGGAATAAGGATTATTAGTTTGGTTTTGCCCTTGGACAAAATTTACCTGTTCAATTTCACTCATACCTTCGTAATCCACATCCGTTCGGATTGGTTGACCATTAGGATCACACGGTGCCATAAACCTATCAATTTTGTGCGACAAGGCAGAAAATTGGGCTTGCAACATCGCTACTGGATCAAGATTCACTATACCTTTAATTGATGATGTTGTTGAGGATGATGGTTTCGCTGATGGTAGGTGTCCACGTTCCGCGGGCCACATACTGCTGTTGATTGCCATTTCCTCCAAAAGTTCTCTTGCTTGGGCAAATGTTTTCTTCATGAATAACCCTCCAGACACAGCGTCCAATGAACCTCTAGTTGTAGGATTTAGTCCATTGTAAAATGTTTGCATTAAAAGTTCAGCGGGCAATTGGTGGTGTGGGCATAAACGTTGAAGTTCTTTAAAACGTTCCCAAGCCTCATAAAGAGTTTCATTATCATTTTGAGAAAAAGATGTTAACTCTTTAATGACTCTTGCGGTTTTTGCTAAAGGGAAATTTTTTGATAAAAATGCTTGGGCTAATTGCTCCCAAGTCTCAATTGATGCGGGTGGCATAGAAGTTAACCATTCTTTGGCTCGATCCTTCAAAGTAAAAGGAAAAAGGCGAAGTTTGATTGCTTCTGCGGTTACATCAGTAATTTTAAAAGTGTCACAAATTTCTAAGAAATTTGTCAAATGGGTATTAGGATTTTCGTTAGGTAACCCGTAAAACGTTACATTATTTTGCAACATGTTAAGCAACGCAAGCTTAATTTCAAATTGATTTGCATTGATTTGGGGTCTAACTATACTGTTTGTTACACCGGCCACTCCTGGCCTAGCGTAATCCATAAGTGTGGCCATTACTTCTGGCTCGGTAATTTTAGTTTTTATTGGGGTTTGGTTTTTCTTTTTCTTTTCTCTCTTGTTCTTTTTAAGAGTTCTTTCAATTTCCGGGTCAATAGGATCTGGTGACGTGCCCGAACTTCGAGAACTGCGCATGAACTTGAAATTTCGCACGAACCGAAACTACCTACAAAACAGAACTTGAAAAATAAATAAGTTAATAATTGAAAATAATTAAAAATATAAAAGTTTGAATAAGTATGAATAAACCTAGATTCGTAATAAAACACGAAAAATTTAAAAATTTGTCAAAAATTTTGGCGTTTCCCCGGCAACGGCGCCAAAAACTTATTGAGCGATTTCCGCAAGTGCACGGTATACGCTTGTAGTAATAAAAGATATCGATCCCACAGGGAACGCTTTTTTAAACAAAACTTATTTATAATCGGTTAAATTTACTTTTAGGTTTATGATATGGAAAAATCGTTTAATCGGTTTTGGTTTTGAAATTGCTAGAATGAGAATTAGATTAGAATATGAAGATGTTAGAAAATATCTGATTTAAGATTGAATTTGCAAAACTGGAACGTTTTAGTACTTTAGAAAAGTAAACATGTATATTTGTTTGCATTAAGCAAAGAAACAACTTTAAACTTTGTATGAATTATAAAGATGAAATAAATGACGGAACCTCTAATTAATTGGCTTTGAACGCGACAAAACCCTTTCGGGATAGTTGCCCTTAATCAAATTAAAACTCTTTCAAGATGATAATTTGCCTAAGTGTTCAACAAAGTTTCCTTGTAAAGATTTGAATTAAATACGTTTTAATGAAAACACCAGCATCAATCCACTTCGGCTCATTTACCAAAGTGCTGCATAAAAATCTATCGAATAGAACGGACTTTATTAGATGAAATATAAATTGATACAAGTTTACAGAGAACATGGAGCATTGAATTCTTCGACGACGTGCAAGTGAACGGGTTGTCAATCCTTTCCTTGGGTTTCGTTCGAGTTTGTCAGGCTCAGGGGCGAATCCTCTACTCAATCTTCTCGTTGAATCTTCGTAATAGAGACTGGGTCGGTCTACTACCAAAATGAAAACTAAACTAGAACAATGTCTAAACGCTACTGAATTTGTTATTAATTTGTAAACAATGTGTGTACATCATATTACTTTTTACAGAATCTAAATCTAACTTTTGAATCACTTGATTCGGAATTTCTGCATAAATTCTACACTAATCTCTTTCTTCTACACATATATCATTATATGTCATTATTCTCTCATCAACTCTCCATCAACTCTTTATTTATAGATGTTGAAGAGTCTTGATCGAAGTGTCGTGTCCGTTGCGAAAAGACGTATCCGTTGTGGAGAGTCGTATACCTTGTGAAGGGACGTATACCTTGTGAAGGGACGTATACCTTGTGAAGGGACGTTCTTATCCACCCGAACGATCGCGTTC
Organism: Euphorbia lathyris; assembly: GCF_963576675.1. NCBI lineage: Eukaryota > Viridiplantae > Streptophyta > Magnoliopsida > Malpighiales > Euphorbiaceae > Euphorbia > Euphorbia lathyris. The sequence goes on along the minus strand of NC_088911.1, from coordinate 88,393,780 downwards.
CGTTGAAAACGAAAGTGTATAACTAGGCTTCTAAATCTCCTGCTCGTACCGAGATTTATCAAATTCACTACCGAGAATGGGGGAGCATCAATTGTACTTCGGTCGAAGGGGAAAAGTGACTGGCGACGCGTGTCGCGACCGTGAAAAGGGGAAGCCGCGGTCGCGGCACGGAGCTTTTTTTGTTTTTCAGCTCTCGTTCATGTCCTCGACTTGGCGTTATTAATTTTCGTCGTCTTCGACTCCTTTTGTAGGGCTTTTCTTCTATTTTTGAGCTCTATTTACTCCTATTTGGATTTTACCAAATATTTATGTACCTTGCATGAAAGAAACATATTCGAGAGTAAAAGCATTCTAAATAGGTATAAATAGCATAAATTCGTAGCAATATTGATGTAATTATTGATGATATTTTAGGTATATTTTGGGCTTAACAGGTACTGACACTGTCCTTTGTGCTGACGAGAAAGGTAAGTCAGTAGATAGTAAATTATATCGAGGTATGATTGGATCTCTACTCTATCTTACTGCTAGTAGACCTGATATTCAGTACTCAGTATGTTATTGCGCAAGATATCAAGCTGAACCCAGAGAATCTCATCTTATAGTTGTGAAAAGAATTTTTAGATATTTGCAGAGCTCAGTTAATGCAGGTTTATGGTATCCAAATTCAAATGACTTCACACTCATTAGATACACTGATGCTGACTATGGACGAGATAAGCTAGAGCGTAAGAGTACTTCAGGAGGGTGTCACTTCCTTGGAAGCTGTCTAGTATCTTGGTTCAGTAAGAAGCAATCATCAGTGGCCCTTTCAACAACTGAAGCTGAGTACATTGCTGCTGGAAGCTGTGTGGCTCAAGTTCTATGGATAAAGCAATAGCTTGAGGATTATGGCATAAAAACGGAAACAATAGAGGTCAAATGCGACAACAAGAGTGCCATTGACCTATCTAAAAATCCAATCCAACACAGCAGAATGAAGCATGTCAGCATAAGGCATCACTTCATTAGAGATCATGTACTCAAGGGTGAGATCAAGCTGACCTATGTCCCTTCAGATGAACAGCTTGCAGATATCTTCACAAAGCCTCTGGTTCGTGAGCAATTTAACATACTAAGGGAAGCTATCGGTATGTCTAATCCTCTTCATTGAAATTATATATTTAAAATGAATGTTGAGTGATTACCATGCTAAAATAGTAACTATTGCATGCTGAGCTAAATATGAAGTATATCACTCCATGTTGAGTAGACATACATACTGAGTGATTAACATAAGCTGAGTTACTAAGCATGACGAAATACTTCTACGTAAAACTGACTACTCAGTATATCAAACGTTTAGAATTCTAGATACTGAGTAAATCCGTTGCACAATTAATGCTAGCATGCGTATTAAATAGCCACCTAGGATGACGTAGGCGTAATAATGAGAAAACACGTGCGCCGATTGTGTCATAAATGCTAGAATTATTGTCGATTGATCATCTCGAGGTAAAACGGCTACTCCAACGTATCAGATCAACTCGGCATTTCTATAAATAGTGGATGATTTCCCACTAACTGCTTTTTACATTCAAAATCTTTGGCAAATTGATTTCCATCTCTCTCTCTAAATCTCAAAACCTCTCGAAAATCCCTGAGAAAATCATATCGGACTCTCAGAACATCTCCGGTGCCGGATACGACGACAACCGCTTCGATGAAAATCCCTTGTCGCACACTTAGCAGGAACGTGAGGAGACTTCATCTGAGTTTCAAGAACATGGTCAGCATGACCAACCTAAGGTCATTACTCCGAGTAAGAAACCCCAAGCTGACCAAGCAACACCATCTAAGAAACAGAAAAATGAGAAGGGCAAGATACCACAGGAAAGAAACTACTCTCCGGTCTACAGCAGTGTGAGAGGATACAAGATCAACCATTCCCGCTGGTTCTCTAAGGGTTTTGTAGAAGCTGAAAAACCCTTTTGCGAATGGATCTCTAAGAATGGCTGGACCGGGCTATTTTCCCTCCGTGAAGCCATTTATCCTGAATTGGTAAGGGAATTCTACACCAACTTACGAGCTGCTGATGACGACACTGACTACATGGTCACAAAGGTCAGGGGCAAAGAAATCTTCGTCAATCCCCCCTATCTTGCCACTTTGCTCAAACTAAAAAATGAAGGAGCTAAACTCCGAACCACGAATGACCACACCAAAATTGACTACCCTTTGGAGTTTTGTAAACCCGCTGGTCACGTAGGAGAAATCGCTAGCACCTCTATGGGTCAAAATCAGAAGATGGCCCATTACATTCTGACAAACTTCATATTTCCCAAGGTCAATTCCACATCCTCAACGTCTAATTTTGAGCAGTGCTTCATCTGGCACATGCTGACCTTCCAGCCACTCAATATGTCTGTTTTCCTCATCGGTGCCTTCCAACGAAGTACTGGCACACTCAGGTTAGGCTCACTAATCACCAAGATACTCAAAGACTACAGGGCGAACTTAGTTGAGGAAATAAATGTTTGGGGTACAGAAATTACTGCGGCCGTATTGTTTGGTTTGGCCTATGACCAACCCATTAAACCCAAGAAAGGAAAGGGGGCTGTAACAGAGGAATGAGATAATGTGGTTGAAGGGACAAAGGGCATGCTGACTAGAAAAGGAAAGAAAATAAGTCAAGCTCGCACTGGCCGCGCTAAGCAAGAAAAAAAGAGGAAAGTTGACTAGTCAGTAAAGGATGTGAACACAGCTCCGAAAAAGTTAAGAATAGTATCCAGTGCAAGAAAGGCTGATGCTGAGCAAGGTCAGGAGGAACCTAAGTCAGCAGAGAAATGGAAAAGGCAAGTTGAGCCTGAGGAAGAGAGTGAAGATACTCCTAAGCAGCTTCTGAGAAAGAAGAAGAACAAATCCTCTGGACTTACCCCAATCAATGCACTACCTCTTGACTGTGTAGTCTCTGAAGACTCACACTTTGTGAGAAGTCAAGATATAGATCTTGAGAAAACTCATACTGACCAAGAAGAAGAATTGGGTGATCTTGGAGGTCAATTTAATGATGAAAGGACAGATGATGTTGAGCTATGTAAAGAAGTTGAAGGTGAGCAGGTTGAGAATCCAACTGTGCCGAGTAAGACAGTTGATGCTAAGTCCACAGAGAAAGAAAGAGCTGTGGAAGATCTCAATGCTGACCTTGGGTTGAACTCATCTTTAGAGTCCCTTGACTCCATTCCTGCTGATCCTTCTCCTCCAAAAGTCAGCACAGGTAAACGCCTCAAACGAAAGGCTCAAAAATCTCCAGTTATTGATCTTCTGGATGATTCTCCGCTAAGGGAACCAATCTCTACCCTTACCACACTTCAGTTCCAGTTCTTCAACACCACCGTTGAACCAACGTTGGACCAAAGCAAGGAAAAGCAAGCCTATGTTTCTCAAGCTGAGGAACAAGCCAACTCCAAAGGTCCTCAAGGTCCACTTTCTACCGAGCAAGTGCTCGAGGTTCCTGCTGATCAAACAATTGAGTTAGCACAAGAAAATCCTGGTCAAGTCAGTTTTGACATTCCTCCACCTTCACCTTCAACTCAACTTCAAGCTGACTCTGAACAGGTCAATATCTCTGCCGATCCACCTCTTCCAAATCCTTTGACACATAATGAAAACCAGTCAGTAACTGCTGGTAATCTGAAAACCAGTCAGAACGAAAAATCATTGACTCAGCTCAATCACTACTTCAGGACATTAACCAATCTCATGCCGATGCTGCTGGGTCTGTCCATGTTGAGCCTCAACACATATCTTCTGTCACTCAGCTTCTGTCTGAAATCAAGGGTCTCAAGGACTTACTAAGTGTCATGACATATTTTCAATCTCAATAACCCAAGCAAGAATCAATCGTAAAACTGGCTGAACTCCAGCTGACAATGGTCAATCATATGAACTCCCTCTAGGGCCAACTCAACACTTTATTAGCTGCGAACTCACTCTATGCAACCTCTGCTGAGGTTCATCAACTATTTACCCAGCTAAGTTCTGAGCTAACCGGGACTCGTGAATTAGTCTCCTCCTCCTCCCAGTGTTCCATTGAGCAAATTAGCGAAGCTGTTCGCCTACTTAACTTGAGTAAAGAAGAAATGGATACTGACCAAGTCAAGACAAATGAGATTCTGCAGTACTCCCAAGCTACATTGAACCATGTCCGCTATAAAAATGCCCAATGTCAGTTTTATGATTCGGCTCTGCTCAAAATGTATCATCAATCATATGCCAAACTGACAGAGTCCATCACTTGGATTGGGAAATCACAGGAGTATCTCTTGAGCATGCTAAGTGCTAACATAGGATCCCTGCTGCCACGCTGGATGATGGCATGGCTGTCTTCGACGGTCTTCGGGAGAGTACGAGCTAACTCCGAGCATACTCCGCAAAACTCACTCGTGCTGCTCTTCGTGAGACCTTTATTCCCCCTTCATCTGATGCTGGCAAAACGGGGGAGAAAGATAAAGCTGATGGAACTCAGCAAATAGGGGAAGCATCCGGCAGTCAGAAACAAAGAACTGCCAAAGGAAAAGGGAAAGTTAATCCTGCTCACCAAGCTCAAGTCAACAGGAAGAAATAAGACTATCTAGTTTTAGTACTTGACTTGTAGTTTATTTGGCATGTTCTCTCATATTTTGTATGTTGAAAATCTATCTATTTTAAGCATCTTTTCATTTAAACTGACTTATCCATATGCGATGCTTACTTGTTGTGCTACATGCTGACCTGTCTTAAATGAACAAAAAAACAAAACTAATAAGGGACATACAAGTAAAATATACTCAGTACACAGTAGCTTTGATACATCCTTTCATTTGCTCTGATACATGATTAAATAAGCTCTGATATAATCTTTCATAACTCTGATACCTAGACTGACCGTGTATCAAACTGAGTAAAAATATGTTCCAAATTTTGAACCCTTCTGAAAACTGGCCTAGGCTCATATGAATTAGATCTTGGAAGGTCTAGAATTGAACTAAGTCAGTATAGGCATGTCTTAATTTTACTCTATTAAATCTTAGAAGGTTTATAGTTAAGTTAAGTCAATAGATGCAACCCTTACGGGGGAGTAACTTCAGAAGAATGAAAAATAATTCAATCATGGGAATTTCAAAACTGAGTTCCATAATTAAATATTTTGCCAACATCAAAATGGGGGAGTTTGTTGAAACACCTTTCCACATGATTTTGATTTGATAAAATTATTTAAGTTAATCCATGATTAAGACAATTAAATTTATGTGCTTTGATTTAATTGTACTAATGCATTTGTTTAATATTGAGAATATATATATATATATATATATATATATATATATATATATATATATATATATATATATATATATAAGAACAGGAATCAAAGTAAGATAGAACGTAGTCAGCATGATAACATAGCACGAGCTGAGTAAAGTAAAGCTCAGTATGAAAGAAGGAAAGTCTTCTTCTTCAGAACTGAAACTTGCAGATAAAGCTGACCACAGAAGCTGAGGAGAACTTAACTCAGAAAAGTCTTCTTTGGAACAATATCTTGCACAACGAAGCTGAACATAGAAGCTGAGTAAAAAGCAACTCAGTATCGTAAATAGCAACGATCAAAGACAACGGCTATCAAAGTAAAGTTGGGTACTCTTCAGGACAGCACCAATGATCCGTTTGCTAAAAGACAAGATCCGACAGTGATCTGCGCCAATTCAGAAGCTTTGGAATCATGCAAGGATATAGTTTCGAGACACATGGGTCAACCGTCCTCTAGCTAAAAGACGAAACTGGCGCTAGAAGACGGACCTGCGAGAAGAAGACAAGCCTGACGCCTGACAAATTCAGACGACAGGATTGGCCTGCAAATCTGAAGCTGACCAGAACAATGTCGCATGAAGAGCCATTTGAATCTAACGGATAGATCCAGATTCAAATGATTTAGTTTTCAGATTTCAACTATAAAAGGACAAGTTCATTCTTGGATCCTTTGCCGATTTTGCCGAAACAATACAAGAGAAAAAGAGCATACATACAAAGCACATCAAAATAAGAAAAAGATCTTACACCAAATTTCTATCTTTGTGTAAAAGCTAGATTGATTTTGTAATCATCTAAAGTGTTCTTTGTCTGAAAAAGAACAAGTTTGTATCAATTGTAAAATTGAGAGAGTTGTGCTGAGTACTCGGTTTTAAGTACTCAGCGGTAGAGAAATCTAGGTGTTCGGTTATAGACTTAGTAGGAGTTGAGTAGACGAATAGAGGATGGTACTCTTGCATATTCAACTGCCTTGTAAACGGTTTGTGCTCTACCTTTAAAGAGCTCAGTATTGGATTGAAAAAGCCCGAAGGGATTCTGGGGACTGGACGTAGGCGGAGAGGCCGAACCAGGATAAGTCGTGCTGAGTAATTTCTAACTCTCTCTCAATATATATCTGTATGTGTTGCTTGCTATATTTACTCAGTATATAAATTGTTTAAGCTGTCACTAAGTAAATCAAAGTGCTGAGTTGGAAGCTGACCACAAAAGTGTCATTTTCCAACTTGCAAGTAAAACAGTTCTAGTCAGTATCTGACTAAAGCCGTCTTACGCCTCACTCGGCCGTGCTGACCAAAACTGAGTTGTGAAACTCAAAGAATTATATTAATTCAGCATAATTAAAACAAAAAGTTATATTAGTTCCTAACCCCCCCTTGGAACTAATTACACGGGACCAACATACTACAGTAGTGAAGTTTAAGTTTTTCACTTAAATTTTGATTAGTAAAAGAATATTGTTATTTTTCATTTTTGTAACTTGAATATGGAGTGGAATAAAAAAGAATTGCGATAGAGAAAATTAAAGTTGAAGAAAATGTATTATAAGGTTAAAATGAAGGAAAAGTATGAAAATAATGATTGTGGTTTGTTGTTTGTAAATTGGGCCTGTGGTTTAAAAATTTACCAATAGAGATATGTGGTTTAAAAGTTTGTAAATAGAAGTATGTGGTATGGTTTAATTTACAAAATAACGTATTTCAAATTACATTGTTAATTTCTTATTACAATTAATGATATTTTTGTCTTAAAAAAATTATTGTTACATATCGACAAAATATTGTCCATCTCTCAAAATGCAGCTTCCTAAATTAAAACCATAAATCATATGGTGAAAAATTTACGTTTCTTACTAATTTCACAGTTTTTAAAGTAAATTGATATTTAAGTTCATTTTACACCACTGCAGTTTAATTTTGGATATGAGTTTTGTCAATATATAAATGTAATTTAAAAAATAAAATAAAGGGCAAAGTAGAAAAAAATGCTTGTGATTTGCCCTCTTTGCAAACAAAAGTCTATGGTTTAAAAGTTTGCAAATAAAGGTATGTGATATATTTTTTTTACAAAATAAAGTATTTCAAATTACATTGTTAAGTTTTGATGCAATTAAAAATATTTTTATTTTACTTTTTAAGTTACATTTTTATATATTGATAAAACACATATCAAAATTAAACTACAGCGGTGTAAAATAAATTTAAATATCAATTTACTTTATAAACTGTGAAATTAGTAAGAAACGTAAAATTTCCACCATATGATTTATGGTTTCAATTTAGGAAGCTGCATTTTGAGAGAGGGACTGTATTTTATCGATATGTAAGAATATTTTCTTAAGACAAAAATGTCATTAATTGTAATAAGAACTTAACAGTGTAGTTTGAAATACTTTATTTTGTAAATTAAACCATACCATAGACCTCTATCTGTAAATTTTTAAACTACAAACCCGTGTTTGCAAACTGAGCAAACCACAAACATTATTTTTATACTTTTTTCTAAAATAAAAATATTTTTTATTGCATCAAAACTAAACAATGTAATTTGAAATACTTTATTTTATAGAAAATATACCACATAGATTTCTGTTTACCAACAGTGAAACCACGAGCTTTTTTTCCTACTTTGCCTAAAAATTAAGTAAGAGAAAATTGTTTTACTATATAAATTAAAGTTGGATTATCAGACTAAAATTGAATGAAAAAATTGCACAATAAAAAAAAAAAGAAAATGACCTAAAGATATGATAATAATAATAATAATCATTTTTGCTTTTAAAAAAAAATATCATTTTTGGATGAGCAAATGGGCACATTAGGAAAAAGGAAACTCCAAAACACCAGATAAACAAGTAAAGCACGGACAAGGACATTTTTGTCACTACGTCATCACAACCTTGGCCTGGATTAAAATAAATAAATTATAAATGAACACGTGGCGTTGTGTGAATCCTTTAGGCCACGTTTCGTTCGATGTTTACGAGAGCACAGTTGAGTTCGGTGTTTTGGATGTTCACAAGGCTGAATGTACTTAATTACCCTTCTACCATATCTGTGTTTTTCGACGTCTCCTTTTCCACATCCCCCTTTCTTTTTAAGTAGAGCGTGAACCGGGATGAATAGTGGTCATTACATTTAGATGTTCAAATCAACGGTTGGAATAATGTGATATTATTTGAGTGAAAAGATCATTGTTAATTTCGGTTTACAGTATAAAATTTTCTAATTGATTTATGTATTGTTTTGTGGTGTAAATACACAATAGTAGGTGATAATAACTGACTAAAAATATGGTTAGTTTTGGATTAGGCTTAATCCTTTGAAGATGATTAAAATCCGTCAAATATTATCTTAAAGAACAGAAGTCCATTTAAACTACTCCACAGAGGCAGTAATAATGACATCAGCCTCTAAATGTAGTAGAAACCCTTTGCACGTAACTACTCCATAGAGGCGGATCTAGAGGAGGGGTTGGGGGAGTTTCGCTTAAAAATGATAAAAATTCGTACAAAATTTTACATTTTTAAGTAAAAACACTAAAAAAAATTCAATTCAGTATTAATAAATCACGAAAGACCACCACAAAAACCATCTATCAATGAATCTTAGATCCGTCACTGCTACTTCCTATTGAAAGATCAAAGTTCCAATAGAAGTTTGACAGATAAAAAGATGTTAACATGCCTCACGATCTATAAATACAAGGTTTATGAGAATCACAAGGTATGCTAAAAACCATAACCACTTTTCTTACTTTACTCATTCAGATCTGAGTTTAGTACTAACTTGAGCGTCAAAATGCTTACGTCGGTAAACTGACAACTCTCTTGTTTTGCTGATTCAATTGGGCTTGAGAGAGAAGGTTTGGGGCTATTCCAATCTGAAAATTTCATAATATATCGATTGGTGTGGTGAACGTGGAGCTGAGAATATTCAACCGTGGATATATCAGCTTTAGAGACGAACACGATAGATGGAGACCTAAGCAAAAACTAAGAAAAATTATCAATTGAACATATAGTTAAAGATATTACACGTCGAAAAGACTCAAATACTTCATCTAAGGAGAGAACTAGAGAATCTAACTAGGTTAATTTCTTAATATCTTAGATGGTAATTAAAATTACTCCTTATATCGTTAACCGATGAACCCTTCAACGTAATATATTTCTAACATATTTTATTATTTATTAATAAAATTAGAAAAAGCAATAAAATTAATACACCGAATATGGAAAGAGAAATATTTATGTGTCAATCCATCTTATTTACAATTGTAAATACAAATTGTTTAGTTTGAAGAACAAAGAGATTATTGAAGAAATTAAAAAAAAAAAGAGATTATTGAAGAATATTTTTTCAGAATAATAAATTAAATTTAAGAATATAAATAATAGATATTTTGTTTAAAAAAAGATATTTTATATTAAAATAAATATATTTTTTTTTTTTGGTAAGAATATTAAAATATTAATTTAATTTATAAATTGAAATGATATTAACTATAAAACAATAAAATTAAATACATTAAAAAATGAGATTAAAATTAGGTTGATGTGACAATAATTGGAGTTGGAAACGAAATCCAAATACAATTTGGGCCCATACCAACATGTAACTTGCTCCAGCCCATTGTGGCAATTCCATTGTCTTCCTCCTAGTAAAAAATATTAAAGTGTTCTGTTAAATTATTTCTATTTATCTTGACGTAACAAAACTCATAGCTCATTTACCAATTTAACAAAGAAAAGTTATTACATCATGGCGTGGTTGTTAAAATCGAATTGATAAAAAAAAAACCCAGAGAAATATAACAGGTTAATGAATATCATAATTATCATAATTAATTAAGTAAAAAATTATAACTAAGTCATATCACCAAATTTAATTCTTAATATGTTATTATTTTCTATATATTATGTTTAAAAATTCTAGACTCAATTCATAAATCATAACCCTAAAAAAATATTCTAGATTTCTAATTTATAAATTTTAATCCTTAAAGTATATTAAAAATACTGATTTTATTAGTTTGACATAATCTAAAATTATTATAATTTAATATAGTTTTAAATAGCTGTTAAAAGATGAATTTCCATGCAATTTTCCCTTAAAATTTAGAAGTTCAACTGAAATTTAATTATAATATAATCGAGGTTTTAAATTTTTTATGAAAATTATTATTTTCATTTAACCTAAATGTTAATAAATTTTTGTTGATAGTATATGATATTTTAATATATCAAATTACTAAATTCAATATATTAAATTAAAAATATAATATACTAAATATAAATTAAAGAATATATCCAATTTATACTTTCTTTTAACTAAATAGTTATAGTTATTATTACTATATAATAAAATAATAAGACATATATTTTATAATTCTACTTAAATTATACAATTCATTACAAAAAAATTATGTGTATTTAAAATTTAAATATTAATTATAATCTATTAATATTGAAAAAATAAAATAAGGATTTTTTATAATATTTAATTGAAATAGAAAATAAAAATTTAATATTAAATAATATTTTAAAGGTAAATTACACCCATAGCCACTGAACTTTACCCATTTTCACATTATGGCCACTCAACTTCATTTCTTCCCGGTATGGCCACTCAACTTTACACTTTTTAACATCGGTGGCCACTCAATTTTAACCAACTTCTCAAAATGACCGTTAACGACTTCAAAATGAAAACATTCGAGAATTAAAGTTGTTCAGAGCGACATTTACCATGAAACAACCTTTTTTATTTTCGAAAATCACATTTTTTGAAGCTTTATCTCTCTAAAAATTCACTTTCTCTCTTCTAACCAAACAACACCTAAATGACCTCAAAACAAAAATTTTCAAGAATTAAAGTTCCTTAGAATATCATTAACGCTTTGGATTTTTTATTTTTAGTCGTCAATGGTCGTTTTGAGGCGTTAAGTGGCCACCGGTGTTAAAAAGTGTAAAGTTCAGTGGCCATACTGGGAAGAAATGAAGTTCAATGGCCATAATGTGAAAATGAGTAAAGTTTAGTGGCCATGGGTGTAATTTACCCAATATTTTAATATTTGATTTATATTATAAAAAATATGTATGTACATCTTTATATTATTGACGGTTGAAGAATTGATTTGCAAGTTCATGGAACAATTTGATAAATTTTAATGCAGTGGTAGTTAATTTTGTAATTTCTACCAAATTTTGGAATTTCAGTTTTTTTTTCACATTTTCAAATCCTATTTTGGATGGAAACGGGTTAACGAGTGATACGTCCTAAATATATAGTGTTTTCAACGTAGTTTAACCCCATTTTATATGCGTGTTTAGCCTCTATTGCTTAGTTTATGGTACGTTTTGGTACGTTTCATCTATTTGTCGCCTAACAAGTGTTTTGAGTTGTTTCAGGGGTAAATGCATGAGAAACGGAGCAAAACAGAGACAATCTGGATATTCCACCACCTGCTCGGCGAGCACCATGGGCAGCCGCAATATCACCTCGACAGGCACTCCTGCTCGACGAGCAAGGGTATTCCTGCTCGACGAGCAACGGCTAGAGATGCTAATGGATCAGAATTCGTGGGCCGGAATCCCGACCCGAATCAACTCGTAACACTCCAATTCGACCAGAATACCTAAACAGACCAGGAGGCGACCTTAAGCACTATAAATGGAGGCGAAAAAACTATGTTGGGGGATTATTCATTATTCAGGATGTAGTCGATTGAGTAGCTCAGCTTTAGATTAGGTTTAGTATTGTTTTTCCATCTTCTTAGATTAGGTTTCATTATGTAATTACGTTTATTGCAATTGATGGGAGAAGATCTTCATCTTCTAATTTATAATCGGAATCGGCAGAATGGGTTTTGGATTTCTATCTCTTCGCCTATTTATCTTTTGCTTTTATAAATTATCGTAGATGTCTTCCATTAATCTCACATGCCTATTGCTTGGATTGGTTTGTCTATGAACCGGTCCCCATCCAATTCGGGATGTGGATGAAATTGATTGTATGAATATGTATGATTAGGGAACTAGGGTCTTTGATTGAACAGATTATGCATGCTTAATGCCTAGATGATGTTAGGAACAGGATTTATGCTAGAATGAACATTGATAATGATCAACTAGCCTGTTTATATATATAATTTGCTTAATGCCTGTGACCCTGACGTTAAATAGGATTATAGATAGACGAGAACCTGACCACGGAATTCTCTATGCTGAACCTGTGTAAATCTGACCTTGCTAGAGACCACTAGGAGTGCGGCTTTGTGGCTGGGCTACAGCTTTAGCCTTAGTTTCCAAAGAACCTAATGCTTTGCATGACCTAGGGTATATGCCTAATCAAGCCGTCACCCGAATGCATGTGAATAGGTTAGGCAAATCCCGTACAAATTTATCTTTCTCATTAGAGCAATTACCGTCAAATCACTGGTAGTACATAAATCTGAATTCCCTGAACCCATACATAGGATTTAATCAAAGAATTCCTCGACCTAGATTGTGCCATCCGTTAACTCACCTTCTCCATGTTAATTGTTCGCTTTATTTTATTAAATTATTGCTTTCAATTCGTCTAGTTAATTACCCAAAAACCCAAATCATTATTCAACCCTCTAAATAGTTAGACCAACCTAGGTAGATTTACTAATTATAACAAATAGTCTTTGTGGTTCGATCTCGTGCTTAGCACAATATTACTTGTTGCGATAGGATACACGTGTCCTATTAAATGCTATATACTTTACGAGCATCAAGTTTTTGGCGCCGTTGCCGGGGACTATTTCGATTATAATCTATGTAAATTGAATAGGTTGAAATAATTATTTAGATTTGTCTACATTTTTTTTCGTTTCTTTTTATTTTTCGTATTTCAATAAACTGATTCTGTTGCTACTCCCGTCGTATTTCAGGATATAAAGGTTCCCGACGCATCAAGGGTCATAAAGTGCGAAAATACACCTGCTCGCCGAGCACAATTCCCCCTGCTCGCCGAGCAGGTCATCCAGTTTTTAACCTCCAAGTGAAACGACAACGTAGAAACCTCCCCAACCGAAATCACATAGTTGCTCAGCGAGCAACCCAATTTCTGCTCGCCGAGCACTGCCTGTTAAAAGAGCGAATACTCGCAATTTAACGGTTTGCTCGGCGAGCTCCCCTTGTTCTGCTCGTCGAGCACTAGCAGTTAAAAAGCAATTTTTAGAATTCCAGCAGATAAATCGTTGAACCCTTTAACTCCTAAACCTCCCAAAAACCCTTCCCCTTCAAATTCCACTCAAAAATCGTCCCTTCCCTTACAAATACCCTTAGATTCATCCCCACTACTCCATTCCAACATCAATTCGAAATCTAGGGTTAGGCTTTCCCCAAATTTCAAAAATCCCCAAATCCCCTAACTTAGGAAAACCTAAATCACCATGTCTAAGGGAGATGATTATGAACAGCTAGCGGGAAGAGGAGGAAGGAGGAAGCGTGCCCCGGCCGTGAATCCCATAAGGCACGCACAACGGGTAGCTCCACCCGTATTCCTCACGACACATCCGTGCGCTCTGTCAGTTAGGTATCACTGCCCATTCCTCCTGGAATCCGAGACAGAAGGTAAGCGGTTCGAATTACTATCGGGTAAGACTGTATCTCAAACCCGATACTTTGAATTTTATTTGTTGGAGAAGTTAGACTTCTATGATAGTATTCAACAAATTGCTGAAACTGTTGAGTGGTTCGATTTGCTGAATTTAGAACTAGACACATACCCATCTCTAGTCCTAGAATTCTTTACTTCTTTCACTTACATTGTTGATGAGGGAGTCAGTTCCATTAAATTCCGTTTGTTTGACAATACACACACTGTCACGGAAGATTTCTTTTATCGATTGTTCGGACTTTACGGAGAGGGAATTAGTGATTGGTTGAAAAATGTGTCTGAAAAGTCCTTCTGGTTTGAGATGTCCAGTAGCGTTGAGGTAGGGTCCAAAAGTTATAAAAATAGATTCATCAAAGACCATGTCCTCCGTCTGATGCACAAATTCATTTGCTATTCTATTACTGGCAAAGATGATAGTGATAAAATAGCAAATATCGAGCTGTTACTCCTTTATTGCTTACGGGAAAGGATTTATGTAAACATGCCTAGGGTCGTTTTTTCCACCATGAATGAGGTGGTGGCTAAACAACGATCCAATCTGGGATTCGGTCACTTTGTGACTCGATTTGCCCAACATTTTGGCTATTCGTGAACAACGTAAACCTACTGTTTGAGCCTTCAAAATTGCAAACTACTGTTTGTGAGGCATTTGTGTAATTTTTCTTTTTTAATCTTTTCCTATTCTATTTAGGGTTAAGTTTTAATGTTTTCCTTATGCTATTTTAGGAAAAATTTCGACTGTAATAGTTAGCTTTTAATATTGAATAAACAAATTATATATTTTCAAAGTGCAATTGAATTTTGAGGGTTATCAATAGGTATTTATGCATGAATTAACTATTTATAATGTGTTCTTGTTATTTATGCAACGTCAATTGGTATCAGAAACAAACCTTTCTTCCAACTATGCCACCTAGGAGGAGAAACGTGAACAACGTAAACCTATACGATGATATGGAGCGATTGGAACAACGTCTTGAACAAAAGATGGATCAGTAGTGCAAAAATTTGCTTGGATAAATGACTCAGCAAATCACATAATTGTTTACCAAACAAAATCAGCCAAATTGAAATAAAAGATGGAACCACCAATTCATCTATTCTGATGCTAAGGAAGATGTAACTGTGGAAGATAATCCACAATGATAGAGACGGGAGCCGGTTGAAAATAACCATTGGGAGATGGTAACAGACTAAAATACTAGGATTTCTGGGAAGCCTACAACCCGAGGAGTTTTTGGATTGGCTGGCCACTATTGAAGAAGTTTTGAAATTTAAATGGGTTTCGATAGACAAGTGTGTGCCCTTATTTTATACTCGCTTTCACAATCAAGCCGCAACGTGGCAGCAGGAACTCAAGTTGTCAAGAAAGGCTTGGCAAACCGATGATTGTGACTTGGGAGAAGATGAAGAAATATATGCGAGCTGAATTTCTCCCCTATAATTTTCAACGAATTATGTACTGATGTTTGCAGAATTGAGGTAGGGGTCCAAAATAGTTGGTGATTATACTATTGAGTTTTACCAGTTGATAGCTCGTAATGAAATTCATTTCAGAAGATCAAATGGTTGCATGATATCAGAGATTTTTGGATACAGATTTAGGAGACGGTTAATTTCTTTTATCGAATGACAATTTCAAGTGGAGAAACAACTTTCGCGTCGCATAGGATCGACCTTCGAAATTTCTGGACCTATTGGCGAAAGTAGTAGAGGGAACAGAATTCATGAAATGGAAGATCAAATGGTTGCAGGATATCAGAGATTTGTGGATATAGATTCATGAGACGGTTAATTTCTTTTATACAATAAAAATTTCAGGTGGAGAAACAACTTTCGCGTCGCATAGGATCGACCTTCTAAACTTCTGTACCTATTGGCTAAAGTAGTAGAGGGAACAAAAATAGAAATTTCGATCCTGCACCATGGAAAATTAATTCTGCTCCATGGAAAAACAGAAACACAACTGATGGAGGTATTCAGTGTTTTAGGTATGGATAAATTGGCCATAGGTTGATGGCCTGAATCTTCCTTTGAGATGGATGTCAAGCTTGTCGTTGATAGATTTCGTTGTAATGAACCATATATTTCTTAGTTTGGTGTTTTTATTGCGTAATGTAAGGAGATGTTTAAACACCATCCTGAATTTGAGGTGACGTTTTGTCATAAATTAGTGAATGAGGATGCTTATCATTTAGTGACACAACCATGTTCCAATGTTAGTCTTTTATATATATATATATATATATATATATATATATATATATATATATATATATATATATTTCTTCTTGATTGGACAGTTCTATGTAAGGATTGTAGTCCTTCTTTTTAATATAAGTTTTCTCCTTTAAAAAGAAGAATAGAAATTAAAAATGATGAAAATGGGTTGAATGAATTTTAACACGGTTGTAACTTAACCCATGTAAATTTAATGGGTTGAATAAGTTAGATGATTATAATGGGTTAAATTAAAATTTTAAAATGATTTGAATGTGTTGAATTATATGAATTGGATATGTTATGATGAAATTGAATCTATTTTTCTTTTTATGTTAATTGGACTATTTTTCTTTTTTTAAAGTTTATTATTATATTTCTTAAAAAAAGATTATTATTATTATTATTATCATCCAAGTGAAGAATAACTATTCTTTTTTTTTTTTGAAGAATCACTATAAAAATTATCAAAATGACTTAAAAATTTGGGAAAAAACATTCATGACTCTTGAAGTTTGATCAATCATTAAATTTTAAAATAGAACAATAAAATCAATAAAAAATTATTCCGATAATAATAAAATGATGAATTATTGTTTTATTAATCGGTCTCGCTAGAATGATAACATGGACGTCGATCAAAGGTGTCTAATAACAGATATATGTCATGTAAAATGATTTTACCGCATAATAAACATGTGTTGCAGAGGTTAAAATTAAAAAAAAAAATTCTAATTTTGATATATTAAGCTTTTAACCTTTTATTTTAACACATTAAATCTTTAGTTTAGTCGCATCAAATCCTTTTATTAACATAAAAGTGAAATGTATAAAATGGTGTCAATTTTTTTTGACACATCTAATGTCGCTTACGTATCTTAATTATAATGTGAACGAATTATTTATTCCTATTGATCTTTCCCATTTTCCTTGTCCTAACCATTAAACATGAAAATGTTAGAAACCACAAGTTGATCTACAAAATTAATGAGTGAGCATTGAAATCACATGGAAAAATACAAGAGATAAAAATTGGGGATTTGATAGTACCATTTAGCATTAAAAAAAAATGGGATTTGGTAGTACCATTTGGTATTTGGTACTTAATCCAAAGTTTCAATTGTATTGTAAAATATAAATACATGAAGTCAGTGACTAAATTTCGAAAAGGGGAGAAAGGGATAGATAGAGGAAAAAAAAAAAAAAAAAAAGACTGAAATGCCTAGACATGTAACCAGGCTTATTTGTTATAACCTTGGTTACATTTTGTTTTAATTTTAATTTGTTGCCACCTACCAAAAATCATCCTACGTGGCACATATTTGGTATTAGGCTCCTTTACATGTTGTCCATGTCATCACCCGTTGTCCATGTCATCATCTTTATGCCACATGTACATCAAAACAATTACTATACTTTTTTATTAAAACTTTAATAACTATTATTTTATGCTAAAATTTAATACACATGTTATAATAACCAAACTTCACGATTAATCTTATTATTTCATTTGAGACGCATTAAACATTATGTTAAAATTGCAAGATTAGTAATTAGATTTTAGTGGCAGTCCTAATTCCTCATTTATCCTTCTTTCAAATTCCAACGGTAACATTAGGAAATTGACTGTCTTATCTTGCTCTCAACCTCACTAGATTTCCTCTCGCCTTCATCACCACCGTTCTTTTCATCAACAACTCAGATATCAATAGCTCATTAACCATTGTAACAAATTGTACCTTTGTGGTACCATTCAGTTTTTTTTTTTTTTTTTTTTCTTTAGGCACAGCTTATTTCTTTTCTTTTCCTCCAAACAATTCTCAAAGATTGTAGTGCTATAAATGATTGTAATCTTTCTTTAACAGTTAATGAGAATTTCCATTCCACTCAATATAGATTCCAATCATTACCTCATCAATTTCATGACATTCTTTAAGTGAATTTTGTCACAATAATTAGATCTTGAATTTGAGATTTTTAATCTAAATAACTTAACACTCTTAACCACTTTCTTCAAAAAAAAAAAAAAAAAAAAACACTCTTAACCACTTAACCAATAATTGATATAATTTTATTTTATTAAGCATGTAATATTTTTTATTTAGCACTTAATTTTTTTGTATTAATTTAATAGAGTTTTAAAATATTAAAAAAAATAAAAAAAAAGTTGTATTAATCATCAGTAGTTTATATTCTAAGAAATCAAAATTATCATTCAAAAAAAAAAAATCAAAATTAAAATAGTATTAAAACATTTAAGAAACACATTTAAAAATATTTTTACTTTAAATTAACCTTTTGAAAAATAATTAATGCTATTTAGATAAAGTTAATTATATTGTGAGACCATTCAAAAAATTATTAAAAAGTGTAATGAGATTTACATACCATTTTTTTTAATGATCTGACAAAAAAAGGAGGGTTAAAAATGCTTGAGATGCAGCTACTTTATTTTTCTTTATCTTTTTTGGTAGGATGATAATTAGATGCAATTAGTACAAGCAAAGGTGCAGCTGCAATATAAGAAAAGTGTCATAACAGTATCTATAAATGGAAAAATAACAAACACATAAATGAATTAAATATCCAACACGGATGAGATTGATCATTGGGGAAATTTTTTTTGAGAGAAAATTCAAAATTTAGCCTAAACGGATGCGGCATACCGTTCGACCCATGGTCGAACGGTATGCCGCATCCGTTCCCACCATGGGTCGAACGGTACGCCGCATCCGTTCCCGCCATGGGTCGAACGGTACGCCGCATCCGTTCCCGCCATGGGTTGAACGGTATGCCGCATCCGTTTAGGCCAAATTTTGAAATATGCAAAATCGTAAAATTTTTAGTGACGAAAAATACTAAATCATTCAATTTTTATGACAAAAAATGAAAAATTCTCCTATTTTTTGTGACGGAAAATATAAAATCGTCATGAAAAATATGTATTATTTTCATGAGTTCTTTGATAAAAAGATGTAAATCTTAATGTTTCCGACTCGTAATCATCCATTTTCGGGGTTCGGATTGTCACACATCAATTATTTTTATAATTTCAATTATTGTTGTTCGGGTTTATGATTTTGGAGAAAGAATTTTCAATTTTTGATTAAAATTATGAGAAGGGCAAAAAAGTCCAAAAAATGCGGTGATAAAGAATTTGGTTGTGGTATTTAGCAGCTGACTTATTTTATTTTATTTTTTTAAAGAAGATTCTCATTATTTTAAAACTTCATAACCACAAATCTTTATTTATTTATTTATTTCATTTTATTGCCACTTAGTTAAAATCGAACTTAAGCTCTATAAAAGTTTTATTTTTATTTTTTTTTTGAAGAAATAAAAGTTTTATTTTCTAATTATTTATCGGATAGCTTCTGTGGTAACTTAAAAAAAAATGAATCAATTACTTAAAAAAAAAAATCATTACAAATTACATCCTCTGACCAAAAGAAATGAAAAAATTACAATATGTGTAACCCATTCATTAACCTTCAAATAAAAAACACTTTAATGTCTAAGTAACTCTTTACAATCTCTAATAATACCTTAAATATCTGGTACATCATTCTTTCATGATTTGAAGTTATCAACCACAATTTTAATATACACCTTGAAAATAACATTTTGCATCTCAAATAATATGGAATGAAAAGTTAATAGCTTCTGCAATATTCACATCAAATAAACTATCCTCAAACGAACTACGGTAAGTAAAGAAGCTCCCATCAGTTAGACGAATAGCAAACTCCTGCTCCATTTCTATTTTTTGTTGGAAACAAAGAGGCAACAACATTCCACTTCACAAACCCCTCATTTGGCCTCTCCCAATTACAAACTCACGGAATAGGAGAACCGGCATGACTAACAGGCGGTCCACATGAACCTCCTTCGATTATGCAAAGAATTTTGGAGTGCCAAAAAAAGCAACATCAGCATGTTAGCAAAGATTATTCCAAATTAGATTATTTCGTTAATTCCAAACAATCCGAGAACTCGTCAAAATCACCTTCAGGAATAGCGATACTAGCACAATCCAAAAATAGATGACAAACATGCTCAACATAATTCTTACACATGGCACAAAGATTAAGGATGTTAACATGCTTAGAGAGAAGAGGTATGCGAGTCGAGAGACACTTAGAACCTAACTTCCATAAGGACACCTCCACCTTAGGAAGGATGCAGAGATTTCATAAGATCTTCCATCCATCCTCAATCAATACTCGGCTGAAGATAAGCAAGCACTTTATAGCAAGATTTCAAGGTGTACAGTCCATCATGTGAAAAATGTCAATTATGGCATCTTATCTTCAAAAATATGACACCACCATATTACAAACAACTCTAGCCTCGTTAGGATGCAATAAAGAACTTATCTTATCCATATCCCAAATTCGTGTACCACTGATGAACAAATTATCCACCCTATAATCTTCACAACCATGCACACACGATGAATTGATAGTAAACCCGAATCCTGAATTATCCGAGTATCCTTCTACATTTTTATCTGCTTACCATCCTCTATATGCCATCTCAACCCGTTAGTAGGGAAAGTTTAGAATACCACACACACCTACAAACATAACTAGGATTAGTGCCTAGTTGAAAGATAAGAAATATCTCTAGGAAAATATTTAGCTTTATCAATCTTACTAACTAAAATGTGTGGTTTAGTAATAAACTTTCATCCTTATTTTCCAAGAAGGCCTAAATTAAAATCATGTAAGTCATGAAACCCTGCCCTCATTTCCCCTTACTCCGACACAAAAGAGCCCAAGAAAAGTAATGGATACTTCGTCGCCCTTCACCTTTTGTACCCCCCACCAAAACAAATTCATCATCTTCTAGGGCTCATCGCAAATAAATTTTGGAGAAAGAAAGGTACTTATATAGAAAGTAGGAAGTGCTTAGAACTTAAGTAACACCTCATTCTCAGCCATAAAATAAAGCTAATATCTCCAACTACTAAACCGCTTACCGAGCATGTCTTTAAGGAAAAAAGTGTTAGAAATTATGCCCTAGGCCAATTATGGATATTGTAATTTTAATAAGATTAGACATTATTATAAATGTTTTCATGTTTGCTTTATAATGATATCCATGAATGATAATTGGTTATTTCAAATGTCCCTATGTGCTTATTATTGTGGGAATGATAAAAAGTAGGACTAGTATGAGCGTTGATTGATGATAAAGAGATGACCATGTGTATGGAGATACAAATCAAACTCATGGGTATATGTTGGAGAACATAGAAGTGGATTGACCTACTATGAGATCACTGCATGAGTTAGTGTCATAAGTGATCTCTATAAAAGTTGTGTCATAAAATCTTTAGACCTAAGGTCACCATAGGAGTACTATACTTTGACACAATCAAACATTGTCTTTAATCGGATAATTATAAAGGTTGTGGCTTATGCACCCAGCCCTCTATGATGTGATTAAGGATTTCGAAGATAATTTCAATGAGCGCATCCCTCTGATGCAACTTATCTATGCTAAGATAAAAGGTCTTTGAGGCATTCTTCATCAATTGAAGAGAAATATTTTATCAACCTTGACTCCAATCTTATTAATTCTGAAAATCAGGTACTGAGTATTTGGAATAAGATAGACATCAATGGGTTCTATAATGATTTATTTCAGTAAGAGCTGCTTGCTAGGGAGAATCTCGATACTCGCCTTCTTCAAAGATAGATCTTTATGTGTGAAAAAAGTAGGGTGAGATGGTTAAATGCCGCGAATAGAAATTCTACCTTTTTTCATCGGTTTGTTGCTGTTAGGGAACCTCATAATGGTATTCACACTACTGTGAGCACAGACTTTTTCCGGCCCTAGTGATGAGTTTACGTTACACTCTAGCTAACAGTTGGTGTAGGCGGGCTTTACACGACGCGCTGTGTGAGATACGAGCTAAGGACCCAGACCCTATTTTCTGAGTCAGTTTTAGTTCGTTATACTTTATTTCTATCAAACCTATTTTGATCTAAACATTTCTGAATTAAAAAATACTCGAAGTCCGTAAGGACCTTCGATCGAAGACCAGTTCCTCGATCGAGGATGAGGGTCTTCGACTGAGGATCCTTGACGGTTTCGGTCAGTTTTTAGTTAGTTTTCAAAGCAGTTTTTGTCCCTTCTCCACTACTAAAACGAGAGGCAACTGCCTATTCGGGAGGAGAGACATTTTTGGCAAGAAAGAAAAAGTTTTTAGTGAAATTGAGAAAAAAAAGAGTGAAAACTTGAAACTTAGTGAAAAACACTTGAAAGTAAGTGAAAGTGAGTGAAAATGAAGGTTTTTCAACACTATTTCTACCAAAATACAACCTATTTGAGAGTTTAAAACACCCAAAATAGTTTGAAGAAGCACGTTTAGCACAACTGTTCTTCACTAAAAATGTCAATTCTGAGTTATCACACTTCCAGAATTGACCTTTTAGGTCAAATCTATTCCTAATTGGAGGTCATTTCGGTCTAAGTACATGGGATACCACATTTTGATCGTTGCTATCATTTACTGCACGGGTCCGAGTTGCTGCTCCAAGTCTCAACCGCGTGTTCATCGGCCTACTCAACACCAAATAAACTGGAAAAGCGTCTCAGAGGTAACATCTGAAGGGTTTTAAAAGCCCGTTCCCTACCGTTTGCATGTTGTTTATTTTTATTTTACACTTCTCCCCTTGTTTGCTGATTCTGACACCAAAACAGAGGGTCTGCCTGAAAGGTCTTCCTCGATCGAGGATCCCTGTCGTCGATCGGGGATCTCCCTAGATCGGTGACAGAGAACCTTTCGGGAAGAACCATATTTTCTTATCCGGGTAGACTAGGTATTCTGTTATTCGGTAAATTGAATACATTTTCAGCCAAATCTCCAAATGAAGATAAAATCAATCCCGTGATAGGGTATTTTAGGTTTCTGTTAAAATTTGTTTAGACATCCAAACCAGGCTTCAGAATAAATGCATGCTACGTGTTAGATCTTGGAATAAATGAGTCCTATTTGATCGACTCCGGTGTCATAGTTTAAATCCGAAAGGCGGGTTTCAAAGCACCCACAGCTAACGTTTATTGTATTGCAGGTTTAATAGATTTAATTCCTATGGCTAGATTTGATGTATAGGGCAGAAGGTGCCATTTGTGAATTGATGTAATAATTTACATTTCAGTATTTATTTATCGCTTTCGAACGATTACACGATATTTAAATCGAAACTGGAATAGAAATATATGATATCTTAATAAAAGACAAGTATACGCGTTTATTAATCAGACTCTTATAACAGTTGAAGTCTCGAACCCAACTCTGAAGAGATAGCATGTTGTGAGCCTGTGTGCTATCTAATTATAATATGCTCCCGAGCATCAAATTCAGGTGGCGACTCTGAAATAAATACCTTAGTCTAAAACATGATAAGAGGTTAAGGTATAAAACATAAAGAATGCATACACCGGAAGGGACATGCTAAACGTCGTCCTTAAAAATGGTAAGCGACGGTGTTATGTAAAAACGGAACCCAATTTACTGAAAATCCATTCTCCTCCCTCGCGGGAGTAAAGGGTAATTCGGGTTTCGCGGTCGCTCACAACTACGTCTATAGAATGGGGTTCTTACTACCTCTGTGAAGGATATGAGCGATATGTGTTTGACTTTTATTCTGAGCTTTTTCGATCCGTGGGTTTAGTGGCTTCTAATGATTCCACCATTAAGGACACCGTCCCTTACTTGGTCTCACAAGATAAGAATCTTTCTCTCATTGCTTGTACTCCTCCGAATGAAATATGTCCTGATGTCTTCTCTATGGATCATCTAAGCGTCTTAGTCTCAAATGGTTTTGGTGGAATATTCTTTAAGGCTTTTTGGGACATTGTGATGTATGTGTTGTAGTTCAAAGTTTTTTTTTTCTGGATGGGTCACATGGTTCATGGTCTTAAATCAAACCTTATGGTTCTCATTCCTAAAGAAGAGGGCATTACCACAATTAATAAGTTTTGTCTTATAGTTTTAGGAAATTTTGTCCTAAAAAGAGGGCACTACCACAATTAATAAGTTTCTTACTGACCGTCTTGCTATAATTACGTTAGATAATCAGTTAGTGTTTCTTTTGGGGCACAATATTTATCACTGTATTACATCCACTTCTGAAAGGATCAATGTCATGAATAAATGTTGTTTTGGCGAGGAATATGGCCGTCAAAATCGACATCCGGAAAGTATTTGATACTATGGATTACAACTTCATTCTTGACATATTGGATGGTTTTGGTTTCTCTATTCATTTTCAGGAAATGATTCTCAACATCTTCAATTCAGCTAGAACTTCGATTATTTTAAATTGGGCTTCACGGGGTTATTTCAGTTGTTCAAGGGGTGTCGAATAATGGGACTTGCTTTCCCTTATTCTTTTTTGCCTTGGCGAAGATTTTCCCGGTCATTACATTTTAAGGGGTTTGGGGGATGGTTTGTTTCCGATGTCATATGCTAAACATTCGGCCTTCCCTTCCCATCTCCTTTATGCTGATGATATTCTTCGATTTTGTAAAGCTTCGATCCAGAATGTCAATATGATTGCTAAGTTGTTTAAGATTTGCAGAGACTTATTAGGGCAGATTGTCAATTGGACCAAATCAGAAGCTTATATTGGGGATTTGGTCTTGTATATATATGAGTCTTATTTTTTAGCCTCAAGGATTGGCATAAAAACTAGTAGTCTCCCCTTCAATTATTTTAGGGGTTCTCTTTTTTTTTTGGGAGCCCCCAAAACTCGTATCTTAAGCCTTTAGCTAACAAGATTGTTTTTGAAGTTTAGTAAGTGGAAAGGAAATTCTTTTTCTATGTTGGTCGGGTCGCCCTGATTAATTCAGTTATTTCTAGCTCTTTCCTTCACTTTTTTTCCAATCTATAAATGTCCTCCACACATGAATAGGCTTCCAACGCATGAACTATGTTCTCAGAAATTAATAATAATTCCTAATGTATTCTTTATTTACAGCAGGTGGAATTGAGAGATCATATGCTGGTTTGTTGCTGTTTTCACATGGTGTATGGATGAACATTCTCTTGATGTTTAGTTTACGACTTGACAGTGTAGACACATTAGAAAATCTGATGGCTATTTTTTTTTTAAAATCAGAACTCCAATCCATAAACTTACCGATATTTGGGTTTCAACGTCTGTTAACGATATTTGGTTGATTTGGAGAACTCAAAGCAAAGTGTTCCTTGAGTCGATCTCCCCAAACTTTCATCTCATCTTGTGGGATTTATGGAGCTCCATCCATGAGGTCCAATTTGACAGTAAAGGTCATGCACGTGATTCCATCATTGATACTCATGTCCTCAAGCAATTTTTGATTCCTAGGCTATTACCTCCAACTCCCCCAATTATGGAAATTAATACGCGTCCCCTTTTTCTGGTTTGGCTCAAGTGCAACACGTACGGATCTGTTTCGAGCAGCGGGTGCGGGAAGGATCTTTAAGAACTGTGAGATTTCCCACATGGCGCTTTTAATATTCCACTCCCTTTCTGTTTTCCCTTTAAGGTCGAACTACAAGGCGTTATCTTTTCCATTCGTTTGGCTTGGTCTAAAGGATGGCATCACCGTTGGTTAGAACTAGATTCCACTTATGTAGCCTATCTTATCTCTCATAAATGGACTAAGGTTCCCTGTAGGGGTGCAACCGAGCCGAACCGAGCCGAACCCTAGGTAGGTTCGGTATTGGCTCGTTAATATCTCGAACCGAGCCCTCTCGAATTGAGCTTTGACGAGCTTTGACCGAGCCGAACTTTGACCGAATCTGGCCGAGTTTTGACCGAGTCGAGCCTTTTATCAAGCTTCTAACGAGCTTTAACCAAATTCATCATACATGCATAGAATAAGTAGCATAAAAAATCCATATGAGTTTAAAATATTTATAAAGAAAAACAATCATGTTATTGTCGAGATTCCAGAAAAATATATGGTACTTGTGATCAGAAAACACAAGCTCGGAGAAAAATTTCAAACAATGACATATATATTAAACTTTGTAATATATTTTATTCTTTATCAAAACCTAATTGTCTCACTAAAGACTCAAATGTCTAAACGTTTTTTTTGTGTCATTTTTTTGTATGGGTTAAATCTTATGTGAGTTGTGAATTATGATGAAAACTAATAATAACCAATGAAATATATATTAAATATATATATGATGAAATATATATAGTAATTAAAAATAATTGAGCTTGCTTGCGAGCTTTTGAACCAGACCTGAGGAAGCTCGGACTCAACTTGTTAGTGCTCGAGCCGATCCAGAACTCGAGTCGAGCCCTATCGAGTCGAGCTTTGATCGAGCTTTCACCGAGCCGAGCTCGAATAGCTTGCAAACTACCAAGGCTCGTTTGCACCCCTAGTTCCCTGACACATTCGATAAGATTGGATGCACCGTTTCTCCCTCATTTTTTAGATGTGGTTGGTTGTGTCTCATATTTATCGCAAGGGCAACAAAGTTATTGATGCTTTAGAAAATCATGGCGGACTCACGCCTTCAGGGACTATTATCTTTCTTTTTGTTCTTGTTTTATTTCTGATGACCTTGTCGATTTATCTCAGTATAGGATCTGCTAGTTTTTTATTTCATTATTTTCCACGTGCTTTTTTCTATTATATAATAATATTTTGAACATGCTAGGTTGGGTGCCAACCTAGTTGGTATTCTTAGGCACCATGTTGCTTGGCCTCCAATCTTCCCAAAAAAAAAGGTTAGTGATTCTAACCGTCCATTTTTTTTTGCTGAATATGAATCATATCTTAGGAATTTCGGGTTTACTTCCGCAGCGTTTTATGTATGTTTTGCGTGAAAATTTCCAATAAAAAATAGTTCTCTTAAACGTACCTATTAGAAAGACAGGCATAAATAGTGACCATTATTCAGAGGAAAAATAACTAGCAATAATTCACTTATCGTCAATCGAGCATCATTAGTAACATTGGACGGGAAGATATATATTAGACTTTTGTATATTAATAGCTTGGCAAGAAATAACTTCACACTTAGCAAGTATATATAGAATAACACTATTCTCATCAATGGTAGCTTAAATAAACTATCATCATCAAAGAGTAAATGAGTGACACTAAGAGCTTGTTTGAAAATTTGATACCCATGAATCTCTTTATTAGCCTCTGTAAAAGCATTGAACTTAGTCAACACCTCAACATAAGAATAAAAAAATACAGTGAAAGAGGATCACATAGACCATAATATGGGTTAATATGACTAACCAACTTCCGATTTACAACAATCGAATAGGACACGGTGGTAACAAAAAGCATCATCTACCTAATCCAACGGTCATGAAACCTCATACGCCTAACCACAATCATTAGAAAATTCCAGTTAACTTTGTCATAAGACTCATTAATGTCAATCTTTAAAGTAGTTTTATCATAATGATTTTTTACTTTTTTTTTCATATAATGATGTACTCAAAAGCTACTTGAATATTGTTCATTATAAATCGAGTCGGAACAAAAGCTTACTATCAAATTTAACAAGTAAAACATTACCAGTCTAATAGCCAAGACCTTAACAACTATCTTATGTAAGCTATGACACAAGGATATAGGTTGAAGATCTTTCATGTGACCCAGACTTTTAGTTTTAGGAATAAAGACAATAATATTATCATTCAAGTTGGCCGGAAACTCATTTCTGGATAATCACTAATTACAAGTACTAAAAATGTCCCAACCAGTAAAATCCCAATTTTTTTTTGGGAAAAGACCTAAATTTAGACGATTAAGAACTGCTAATTATCGGGATGCATTTGAAATACAACTACTTTGAATTTATCATATTATTTGTATAATCAGATATAACACAAGGTAACACATTAACAATATCCTAATGAATAAACATTGACCGTAAAATTTGAAATGTAAGAATAGTAATGACTTTATAGTTATTAACCGATTTATTCAACATTTGGAGTTGAAGAACAAGAACAAAAGAAAATTTTCAAAATATAACATGGTATTTATCATATGAAAAATGCTCGATAAATATATTATTTATATAATCAAATATAACACAAGGTAACACATTAACAATATTCTATAAAAATAGAAAACCAATGAATAAACATTGACAATAAATTTTGAAATGTAAGCATAGTAGTTACTTTATAGTTATTAACGGATATATTCAATATTTGGAGTTGAAGAACAAGAACGAGATAAGTTTTTAAAAATATAACAAAGTGATATAAAAAAGGCTCATTCAACAAATTATTTGTACCAGTCAATAAACATTGATAATAAAATTTTTTGAAAGGCATGTTGAAAATATTTTTCTTTAAAAAAGAAAACATTGACAATAAACATAGTAGTTAATTTATAGTATTAACTAATTAATTCAATACTTAGAGTTGAAAAAGAAGAAGAAGAGAAGTTTTTGAAAAGGAAATATAACAAGAATCCCAACTTGTTGGAATCTCAGTGAGTGTATTAACATACAAAAACAACTAATCCCTAAACCTCTGGATCACCAAATTGGCAACTTCTAAAAATACACAATATACATAGGAAGGAACTTCGTATATCATTATTTACATTACTATTTTTAACACAGAGATAGAAACAATTTCGAATGTTTTTTTCTAATTAAGATTAATTCAAATTCAAACCGGATAAATTTCGAAAGTATTTTAATAAAAATTGCAAGGTTATGTCTTGAATTTGAAGCATTTAGAAGAAAAAGAAACAGGTGGTGTAATAATAATAGAAAAGAAACTGAAAGAAAGTGTATGTATTTGGTCAAAATCCCTTGGTCTATATAAATAACTGAACCAAAATCCTTTCATACACGTCCCCGAAACACACTTCACTTTCCTTTTTTTCTTTCTCTCTCCTATCTCTGATTTCCCTTTTTCTTTTTCCATTTCAATTAATAATACTATAACTTACCATTACAAAGCCTCTGCTTCTCCCTTCTTGTTTCTTGATTTTCAGATGTGTGCATGCGTTTAGCTGCTCAAGTTTTTTTACAGGTGGGCTTTCTTCTTTCTCTATTTCTTTCCTTTATAAATTTTATTTCCTCTTTCTTGGGTTCTCTCAAGATTGGATTTTGGTTACTTCCATTGATTCAATGCCTTCAATTTTCAATCTTTTGATCTGGGTTTTGTTTTTTTGTTGATCTCATCTGTGTTTCTGTGATTATTTATTTACATTTGTATTTTGGGATCTTTAATGAAGGTGAAGGGAATTATTTTCTGCCATTAAAGAGAAAGGTAAATTGTGGTCCTTGTCAATGGTTTCCTTGGGAAATTGGACAAGTATTTAGCTCTTTGATAATGAAGATTTAACTAATTGATTTATTGGTCATGGGTCGATTTTCTTGATGCATATTCTGTGTCTTATGCTACTATTTTTTTAAATAAAAACATACTCTTTCTCTCTCTCTCTCTCCTCACCCCCATTTTTCTATGTTGTTTTGTTAATATTTTAATCTTCTTTCTTTTTGTTTGTATTCCTATATCAACAAGTCATTTAGATGTTCACGCAATCTTTGATTTCTTTCCTTGTTATTATCAGATTCTGATTAACTATTATTATTATTTCTTTGTTGGTTGTTGATTCAACAGCTCTAATTTCAATTCAGATTCTGCAATTTGATTGCTGAGAGTGAATATTGGTTTGATATTCAATCTGGAGATTGGGAATGGTGAATTAGGATTGTGAATTGGAATCCATGATAAGGTGTAGCAATGGGATCCTTAAACATGGAGAAGAAATGGGTTTTCCCTTTAGTTATAAGCTCTTTAGTATGTGTATTCCTTTTAGCAACTTCATTCAACATGGGTCTAATTTCTTCATTGCATACTATCAATCAAATCTTCAACATTTTCCCCTATCGAAACCAGTCAATGGAAGGTTATGCAGAAATGAAGGTTTCACAATCTACTCTTCCTCCGACTCCTGCAATTCCTCGTTTTGCATACTTGATTTCCGGGTCTAAAGGTGATTTGGACAAGCTTTGGAGAACTCTTCATGCTCTTTACCATCCATCCAATCATTATGTTGTTCATTTAGACCTCGAGTCTCCTGCAGAGGAAAGAATGGAGCTTGCTTCCCGTCTCGAAAAGCATCCCCTTTTCTCTTCCATTGGCAATGTTTACATGATTGTTAAAGCTAATATGGTTACCTATAGAGGACCTACTATGGTTGCTAATACACTTCATGCTTGTGCTATTCTTCTCAAGAAGAGTAAAGAGTGGGATTGGTTTATTAATCTAAGTGCTTCTGATTATCCTCTTGCAACTCAAGATGGTTAGTCCATCTCAATTCTATTTCTATGCTTTTACATGTTACTCACTCTATGTATTCATTCATTGATTTGGGATGTGCAGATATCATTTATACGTTTTCAACACTGAACCGAAACCTCAACTTTATTGAGCACTCAAGTCAGCTTGGTTGGAAGGAGTAAGACCTCTTTTTTCTCTGTTTCTTTCTCACTTGCAAAAACACATGGAGAAATATGAATTATACCTTTTGTGGTTGTGTTTTTTAGGGATAAACGGGCAATGCCTTTGATTATAGACCCTGGTCTTTACTCAGCAAAAAAGACCGAGATCTATTGGGCCACGCCACGCAGAGCATTGCCATCAGCATTCAAATTGTTTACTGGTTAGTAGCTTCAAATCTGCTGTCTCTTTTATTGAATGTTAGAGTCATTTTAGTAAATTTCCATTCAGTCTGCAGGCAATCACATTCTGCAAGTTTCAAGTGGCAGATACGGTTTAATTTGGTTCTTTCCGGCTTTTATTTACAAATTTGGAATTTGCAGGCGAAAGTATATGTCACAGCTAACTGATCTTTACCGTGATTTGAAAGAATTAAGGATGAGATTTCAATTGGCATTTTAGGAGTTCACAGTCTTGCATCAGGAGCTGAAATTTGCTCTCTATTAGTCTATTTATGATGTTTGTTCTGTAACATCTAGCTCTTGTTAGACTGTTACTCTAGTTTCAGCTAGCTTTTTCGTATTACAGAGTTCTTACATTCCTCGAGTTAAACACTATTACTCGACATGGATTGTAACAGCTAGGTATTGTTCTGCAGGTTCGGCATGGATGGTTCTTACCCGTTCATTTGTAGAGTACTTAATTTGGGGCTGGGATAATCTACCTAGAGTCTTACTCATGTATTACACAAACTTCGTCTCCTCTCCCGAAGGCTATTTTCACACTGTAATCTGCAACGTGCCGGAGTTTTCTCAGACAGCTATCAATCACGATTTGCACTACATTGCTTGGGACAATCCTCCGAGACAGCATCCGCTCACCCTTTCCATTAATGACACACAGAACATGATCGACAGTGGTGCAGTATTTGCTAGGAAATTCAAGCATAACGACCCTGTCTTGGAGAGGATTGATAAGGAGTTGTTAGGGCGGAGTAAAGATGGGTTCACTCCGGGCGGATGGTGCGCAGATGGTCCGACATGCAGTGCAGTTGGGAACCCGAATAACATAAAACCAGGTCCAGGAGCCGACAGAATAAAACATCTGATAGATAGAGTAACTATGTTGTCACAGAATAAAGAGAATCAGTGTACATAGAATTCACAGATTATGAATATTCGTTGCTCGGATATGGAAAAAGGATATAAATTTCGGTCTCATGGTCGGGCGGACAGCACCAGACTAGAAGATTTACAGTAACTAAGAATTGATCGTGTCCTATTTCAGAGTTCACAAGCATAGCATAGCAGAAGACAGCACAATTACCTTTTTCATTGTTATAGAGTTATTGAATTAACTATATATGTATGTCACATTTGTATAAGGAATTTCTTTACATTTGAGAATAATTAGAAACCCTTTTCTTGGTTTCCAGTAATTCAGTAAATTTTGATCTTTTGAATTTTACTAGATGATAAATTTTGGTTATATTCGAATGTTAAACTTATTTGGTTTAGTTTGCTTAAAAGCTAAGTTGACCGAGACTCCAGTTTTGTTAGTAATCGAACCGCACTAATACTCAACGCACCAACCAGTCAACCGTTTGCTAAATTGAGATTGTTCTCTACATATTTGTAGATAATTTAAATTTAATAATATGCCAAATAAATTTCCATATGTTCATTGGGCTGTTGTTATTGATAATACTCATTTATTGATAATTATGTTTGTTATTTATATCTATCATTAACTTCTCTAGGGATGATATTCTCATATATGATATACCTATCTTTAGCCTATTTATACTAATTGTCTCTCATATTCCTATCCTTAGCCTAGTGCACTTTTATTAGGATTCTACTTGCCCCCTATTTATACTATTTGTAATCTTTGTGTTCTACATCAATTATGAACTTTATAACCAAATAATTCACCAACAATTCTCCTCAAAAGATCTCAGGTCATGCCTATGCCTAATGTTGCCACAAAACCCGACACAGGCAACACTAAAACGGAAGGAAAAAAATCCGAACAAATGAGGTTTTTGCTACCTTGATGGAGATGCCAACCATTGCGCGAATTAAATGTACTAAAAAGCCACGTGTTGGTGGACGAGGATGATAATCTAGTCGTTTTTCAACTTGAACCCAACCAAACTTCTCTTCGAACAACTCATTAATGGGCCATCTGTCTTTTAATACCTTTGTTGCCTCGTCACAACCATGGTATCCCGACATATGGGCTACTCATCACATGACCTACCCCATTGTCAATGGTCAATTACAAAATATGATGTCATATCAAGGGTATATGAATATTCATCTTGGTAATGGTTAAGATTTGTCTATAACTCATTCATGTCATTCTAATTTGCATAATTTCCATCTTAAAGATATATTATTGGTTCCTAAACTTACTAAGTCACTTTTTCAAAAATATACCAAACTCATGTTACTTTGAAGTTTGTCCTTCTTATTTTGTAATTAAGGATCAGGTCAGCAAGGAAATCCTTTTGCAAGGACCGAGTAAAGATAGGCTTTATGTCATGCCGCCCGTATTGAGACAAGGTTTGGTCGGAGAGTAGGTTCCGTTTGATCAATGACATGCTCGCTTTGGTCACTGTCATCCTCAAACTTTTCGTTAGGTTGTTTAGCAACACAATCTCCCTTCATCCAAAACTAATTAGACATGCTTTTCTTGCCCTATAGGAAAATTATCTAGTTTAATTTCAAGTGAGTTAGTTATATGTTTTGAAACAATTCATTCAATGTTTGGGGCCATGCTCCCATTTTATCCAACCTAAGACATCTTTATTTTGTTGTGTTTATGGATGAATTTACTCATTCTTAACTAGATTTATTACAAAGGTGAAAGTGCACTGTGTATTTTCAAATTTTTATGTCATGATTGTCCACTAGTTTGATTCCAAGGTTAAATAATATCTTTCTTATTTTGATGGTGAATTTAAAAACTTACATACTTCCTTGACCCAACATGGCATCATACATAAACTAACTTGTACTCATACCCATGAACAAAATGGGATTTCAGAATGCAAAATGAGATACATTGTTGACACAAAATTAACTTTGCTGGCTCATGCTTCCATTCCTCATAAGTTATGGAATTATGTCGTAGTACACAATGTACGATTAATCAATCTTTTACCTACAAAAGTTTTAGGCTCTAAATCCCCATTCGTCGAAGCTTTTAAAAGACAGTCTGATTACACTAATCTTTGTGTATTTAGATATGGTATTTTCCCATTTTGGCATCCTTAAGACACACAAATTTGAGTTTCGTTTGAAACTTTATGTGTACCTTCAAGATTCTCCCAATCATAATGGTCATGTCTATCTTGACATTAAGTGCGATCGTATTTACACTACCAAAAATGTCGATTTTCATGAACATTTGTTCCCATTCAAGTTGACCAATGAGACGATTACTACTTCATCAAAGGAACTTGCCTCTTCAAAGCGTGCCTCGTTGGATCTTCCATCTCTACTTGGTCCATACCCGAGTAATTTTTCGCATCCTTCTCCTTATCATTATTCTATCCACAATAGTACTCATATTACAAATCGCATGTTGCATGCATGTAATCCTCCTTTGACCAATCCCAAGACAACTTCCTTTTTGTTACCTAATCAACTTGCTCTCATTGCTCCACTTAATCCCATTTATGGTTTTAACAACACCTAACCTCTCCCCACTCATGATATTGCTTCCTTTACAAAAATGACTGACTGTAAACCCTGCTCCACTCCAATGGCCATAAGTCCCAATCTTTCACGAGAACATGACACTCGTCTATCCTCTAGCAATGAATATCGCAGCATTTGATCTTTACTCATCCAAACATAGCATTTTCTATGAACAAACTATGTCAATTCTTACATTGTCCTATAGATGAGAATTGGAAAAAGGGCCAAACAGATCTTGCGCTATGTTCATGACACTAAAGACCTCGATATTGTTTTCTCTTCTATGCCCATCATAGTAGTTCATTTCTACTATAATATTGATTATGGTGGTTTTCCATATGATCGATGGTCAACTAGAACAAAACTTGGTCTCTTGGTACACACATAAACAATCCACTATTACTATTGCTCGCTCTTCCATTGTAAATGAATATAAAGCAATAGTCAGTGTCATAGTTGAATTACTATGGTTTCTTTCACTCCATGAACTATGATTTACTTGTTCAACTCTTGTGTGACAATTTGGGTGTTATATATTTAATTGTTATCCAACGTTTCATGCTTGAACTAAGCTTCTTGAATTTGATTATCACGTTGTTTGTGAACAAGTGTCCAATGGGTTCTTTACCATTCGTTTATTCCCGTGAGGAATGAGGTTGCTGGCATTCTGACCAAGTTGCTTTTGAGTATTTGGTTCCCGGTGCTTCGTCATCACTTGGAGCTCCACTCTTTATTATTAACTTTTCTAAAGTAATACTTTTTTATTTATTTCTATGAATGAAACAATTATAAAAAGTTAACCAAAAATCATGAAATATAAAATCTTAGAAACCATTTAGTTAAATAAAAAAAAATCCGTTAACGATGTTAATAATACATTTGGCCAATTAATATTACATTCTTTTAAGCAATTAACATATAATAGACTTTTTGACTGTGAATTTAATCCCAAAATTATACAAACAAACATTAGTAGTGGATCTGGAATGATGTGTAGGAATTGACTAAATAAAAGATAATTCAATCTTCAAGTTGGACTTGTTTTTTTAAAATAATTTTCTTTTTTTTCTCTTTTTTTATATTAAATTGTTAAAAAATAACAAGTTTAATGGAGCAAAAGAATTTGGAAGTAATTGTTTAATTGATATCCATAAAGACATGATGGTTGACATTGACTTGATGACTTAATAATAAAGTGTTCAAATTCTATTTCAAATGCAGGAACCTACTTTTCAACTCATTTTTTATATTCCCCTTTTCTTTTTTCTTAGTAGTTTCTTTTCTTGTAGAAGTAATTGATTACAATGGCCAAAAGGTGTTTCATAAAATAGTTGACTTCATTCTCAGTTTTTGTTAAAACAAATTCATTATTTATGTGAAGTGAGATGAGAGCAAGTTTTAAAAGAGTTAATCTATGCACCCTTTAATGCTTTTGCACTACAATCTCCTTGCCCACTTTAACTAATTGGTGCCTTTTCTTTTATGTTTAAATGAATCAACTGCAACTCTAACTTAATTTCTACTTTATAGGTACTTGAATCTCTTTTATTGTATTTGCCTTCGTATTAAAGAAAATTAAGGACTTAATCCTTTTCTTATAGTTGAAGATGTAGAATCTAAAAAAGTTGATTTTGTACCTCAAAACTTTACTTATAATCTATCAATTAAACTACACATAATTAATGTCAAATTTATAATAACAAAAATGGAAAAAGTACATAATGATGTCGTGTGATTTGAACGATCTTTTGACTCCCTTGGCCTAAGATAAAAATAACAACTGGTTAGAGACAGACCAGTGTCAAATGAATCCGCTCCGATGTTTAAGTTAGCAAATATTGAAGATAATGAGAGTATTGATAAATTATTGTGTTTACCTACCTCATGTGGATCATATACATTTTCTATTTATAGTGGCTCTTAAGGGTAGTCACCGTCATTTTAGGAATATGTCCTAATGAGTCATCAGACACGTATCATCCTTCGATTGACTCTACCAAGCTCATACTGTGATGCGGTCAAGTGGTGCAACCTTCCATGTAGCAAGTGTGTTGCCATGTGTCATTGTTTTATTGGGCTTGAGGCATTCGGGCCTCTGAAGTGTCACGCGGTGCACTTTGTCATGTATCTCATGTCGTTTGCACAATCGTTTATCTTGATCAAATGGTTGCTCCTTCTCAACTATACCACTATTGGGCCGGACGGTGGGGATTCTTCCACGTGGATGAACGATGTCATTTGCATCTTTAGTGAATATTCCTTTCTCCATATCAGATGGTTCATGTGAATCTTTTGGATTTAAAGGGTGATATTGATCCACATGAAAATGGTGTTTCTATAGAATATTCATTAGGGTATCATATGTCCCCCTCCCCCACTTTCAACCCATATCCGAGCTCTTTAGGGTTTGGAATATCGTGAGGAACGATGGTCGGTTTGCTAATCTAGTGAATTGTGTGAAGGACTCTAAACGTTGATGTTTCCTCTTTTTAAGACTTTAATGAAGCGCGTGCTACCGTGCTTTGTCGCTAGTGTGAAGTAGCTGGTCTGGGAACTTGTACCTTTTCAACTGCGCACGTCTTGCCAAATGTCAATCAAACCTTTCTCTCTCCATATGATTGGACAAGACTCTTCAATTAATATTCTTCATTATTACCTTCATTAAATGCAGATTGTCGAACAGCAATCGTTGTTTCGAGCGCTTGAAAACGTATATAAATACCCAAGGTTTGGCATTTACTTTCCTTTTACTTTCACTTTCTCTCTCAAACCTCGGTTGGGATTTTATTGTTTCCTTCTTCTCTGGCGACCTTGCTTTTCCCGTCCAAGTAAGTATATTAGTACCTCCTTTTTTTCTATTTATCTTCTTCTAATATGGCTCCTAAAATGAAACCATCTTCCGACGAACCCACCACTGGCCAAACTCTGGATATTTGGCGGTGAGTTTAGCCAAGGAAAAAGGCATCCATAAAGGTAACTTGCTTAGAATTCTTAACTTTTTGAACATGAGGTTTCCTAGGTTTATTGGTACTAGTTTCGTTAGAGGGGTCGGTTCTTTTGGGATCCATAAAAAAAGAAGGCAAATGAAAATGGAGAAGCATTGATGCACTTACTTGACCAGAAAAATGATAAAATCGATGGAGAAGAAGAAGACAGGAGTAAATCACAGCAGGGGTTTGAAAGAGAAAATGTAGGTAAGAAGAAAGCAAATGAATAGCATCAGGTATTTATAGGCATCCCCGGACACTCGAAACGACGACCGTGCTACGGTTACTAGCATTTAATACAGATAGTGACGAGGTTCAAGAACCGAAAAGTCATGGCCAATCCTAAAAAGAGAGAGAAATGTTTAATTGATACCTGACATTATACGTACAGATGGAAAAGGCACAAGTTGACGTGCTTAACTACCTCATACTAAGGCTAGAGGTAGTTTCACGCACCTCATCAAATCCCCAAAAGCATGAACGACAACATTTAAGTTTATTAAAGAGCCCATCAAGCTAGCTAGCTAAAATCTGTTCTTTAAACAAGCGATGAACCCTAAAGAGGTCGGACATGGACTAAAAAGGGGGAGACATATGATATCCTAAGGAATATTCCATGAAAGCATCCCTTACATATGGATCAATGTCATCCTCGGATCAGGAAGACTCACAAGAACCGTCTGATCTGAACTAAGGAATATTCCCTAAAGATGCGAACGGTACCTTCCGGTTAGGTGGATTGATATCCACCATCTGTTCTAATATTCGTACGGTGAAGGAATGAGAGGTTTTAGATCATAGAAAACAGTTATGCAAAGGACAATGGGTACGTCATACGTCGCCTGACGCCATAATGATCCAAAGGCCCTAAGCCCAATGGAAAGATGACCCTTGACAACACACTTATTATATGGTAGGGTGCACCACCTAACGTCATTACAAACTAAAGGTTGTTGAGCCAACCAAAGATCGACACGTTTCCAGTAAATCATTAGGGCACATTCTTAGGATTACGACAGTTACCTCTGGCAACTACTATATATATATATATATATATATATATATATATATATATATATATATATATATATACAAGATGAGCAATCAACAAGAGGTAGATAAACATCACGTTCACCAATATTCCTATTGTCTTCAATATCTCTTCAATTTTTGCTAAATTAAGCATCAGAGAGGGTTCGTCAGACGTCGGCCCCTCTCTAACTAGTTACTTTTGTTTCAGGTTACTCAATGGAATTCTAAAAGACTACACATATTGTATGACATTACTTATTAAAAAAAAAATCTTCTAACTTGCTTAGAGTGATATATTGATTCTCTAAAAATAATATATTGATCCTTTAAATATGCTTACATTAATCTGTTGACACTTTGAACTTGT
This sequence comes from Euphorbia lathyris, assembly GCF_963576675.1. Classification (NCBI taxonomy): domain Eukaryota; kingdom Viridiplantae; phylum Streptophyta; class Magnoliopsida; order Malpighiales; family Euphorbiaceae; genus Euphorbia; species Euphorbia lathyris. Next base: position 88,355,041 of record NC_088911.1, on the reverse strand, counting down.
TTAAACACTACTCGTTGTCATTTCCTCTTACTTTGCTAAGTAAACTTTAGAGGTAATTATATTTTTTCAAACAAGTTTAAAGGATAAATAAAACATTTTCAAAATACATAGAAAAATTAACTTTTCTGAAAATGTACTTATATTTGGCCATTTCTTTTGTTCCCATTTCTTATGCATTAATTTTATGATTATGTTTGACTTGCACCGTTTTGGGCTGAATGAGTTATGGATTAGAATTTAAGGACATGCCATGTTTTGAGAAGTAATGAAAAAGCAACCCTAAATCTTTTATATATTATATTTTAAATATTCCATACCAATTATTGATAACCCAATTAGTATCTACTCCATCCCTCTTAAAATATCAGTCCACTTCAATTTACACAAAATGTGACCAATCTAGTCTTAATATAAACTTTTATATATATATAGTTGAGATCGGAATGTCCAATTACGTCTTGCTCACTTGTTTCAGGTAACCTGAAAATAAAGAATACTGTCAGACAGGAGCCGGAGTCCAACGAATTGTCTCTGATGCTTAAGTCAGTAAAGGGGTACTAACTTGAAAGCAATTTAGTAAGAATGCAGTATATGAAGTTACGTGTCTATGATGATTACTTCCATACTATAAATAACTTTTTACTTTTTAGTTTATAATTCCGCAATGAACAGAGTTGAACGTGTTTATTACGTCTGAAGCTCTCTTTCCGTTTCTATCTTCTGAAAAGACTCTTCTTCTTAATGGACTGGCCTAATGTCTTGGTAATTAATGGAGCATAAATCATTAATTACCCACCCTGCCAATTGTCAAAAAAAGAAAAGAAAGATAAACTTTTATATATAAGTTTCATAGTGCATGTGATGGCTAGTTAATTGTTATTTTATGATATTTTAGTTTGTTTGTTTATGTTAGTTAAAAATATACAAACATGTGACCTAACTTTCAACATTTTTAATTGGAATGAGGATTTTTTTGGGATTGGACAGAGAAATAGTGGACAAAATAGTATAGTCACTAAATCATAATATTCACATGAGATATCAATTGTCATTTTATGTATTTAATAGGCAATATATAATTAAATATTTGGCTATTATATTTTTATGGATTAAAGCACTTTTTGGCTCCTGACCTATCCAAAATTTATATATTTAGCCTCTGATCTATTATTTGGTCACATTTGACCCCTGACCTATCACATTAGATAAAATTCAATTCATATTGAATGGAAAATTAACTTTGTTAGAAAATTAACAGCAGTCAGCAATACAAAAACGACACATGACACATAAATAAAATTAATTTTCAACTAGAGATGGCAATAGTAACTATTTTACACAGTAAAAAACAATCCTAAAAACTTTTCTAGTGTTCCGATAGAGTGAAAATTAATTTTATTTATGTGTCATGTGTCATTTTTGTACTGGTTACTGCCGTTAATTTTCCAACACAGTTAATTTTTCATTCAATATGGGTTGAATTTTATCTAATTTGATAGGTTAGGGGCCAAATATGACCAAATAATAGGTCAGGGGCCAAATGCACAAATTTTGAATAGGTCAGGATCCAAAAAGTGCTTTAAACCTAATTTTAATATATTGTATCTATTTATTTTGCATAATTTATTATTTTGTTCCATCTACTTCAATTTTGTTATATTAGATCTGGTATAATTTATTTTTTTACAAGATTGCACCACTAACTAACAATTTTGAAACATACATATTTTTACTCAATTGAAAATACAATTTAATGACTTACTTTTTAACAGAGGGCATGATGTTTTCTTAATAGAATCATATCAAGATATAACCTAATATAAAATACGGATTACTGAGTTACTTTTTATAAGGCTAGATAATATGAAAAATGTTTGTAATAGAAGAATGAAAACCACAATCTTGTATTACGAATACTATTGAGAGAGAGAGAGAAAGAGGAGGAGGGAAGGCGCAATAGGGAGAGAAGATAGACTAGCTATGTATTTATAGCTAGTGATTAGGGCAAACATAATCACCCATCTAAATATGGATCCGGTCCATTCTTGTTACGGTTTGATATTTAATCGGTTCAAATCAAATAATTTCTACATTTCTCACTCGCATATAACTGAACATATTTTTTTTATCTCGTCTCATTCTAATTTATACTTGCAAATAGTTTATGAAACAAGCATATAATCGAGAGTACTAGTGTTATACACTTGTTAGAGATAACATGTATCAAATCTAGTATTATACACTCGTTGAAGAGATATAACTTTTTAATTAAACATGTATCGTAACAGATTGTATGTTTATCCTAACTTTCATATTACATTAGTGTAATTCTGTTGATCTCTTCAATTTTTTATTTTCTTAATTACATATATATGTGCATAAATTTCAAGACAATAAAATATAAAAATACTAAGATGTGAACGCATACAAATATTTTCCTGGTCTATGTATATTGGGTCAGAATTCCTTGTATCCTTGATGTTATTGTAAGTATCATTATTTTTTTTTTTTATCATTAAAAATAATTATATTATCACTAAACATCTTTAGAAGTTTGGCTTTTTAAATTAAGGATCTCGACCACCATTGTTTCTCAAATATTTACTTGTACTTGGAATAGGAAGTTGGTATGATGTTCCATACCATACATGCTACCACACAACCGAAATTCATTAATGCCAAACAGCAATGGCATCATCAATCCAATTTTCTGGATAATATTAAATATGAAGTAAAACTTAATACTTTAAAGGTTTAATACATCATTCGTCCCCTAAACTTGTCCAAAAAGTTTGATGGGCTCTCTAAACTTTCAAAGTTTCTCATAGTCTCTTGAACTTGCATAAAATATTCAGTTAGCTTCCTGAACTTGAGCAAAATACAATGAATTGGTCACTTGGTTGTAAAAACGTAAGTTAAATGCGGAAAATGTATTACACACGTCTTAAAAAAGGTAAAACGACCAAGATCGGACTATGCAGATCTAATATTAGAGAATACAAGTTTTATAAGCAAGTAATAACTTCCTTTTTAATCTATTTTTGAATTATGTAATGACATTATAAGATGCGTGTAATACATCTTCCGCATTTAACTTACTTTTTTGCAACTGATTAACCAATTGATTACATTTTGCGCAAGTTCAGGGGGCTAAAATGTAAGTTCATGAAGCTATCGGAACACTTTAAAAGTTGAGGGAGCCAATCAAGCTTTTTGGTCAAGTTCAGGAGGCAAATGATATATTAAGCCTATTTTAATTTATATACTCACACAAATGCATGATGCTACGCATTTATAGCGTTGGTGGTTTCTAAGTAAATTTTGACATGGATCGTGTGACCATCGGACCCGTTGTATTTGTCTAAAGTGGGATATCTATTCCCTGATGAAGTATCTCTCTCCGGAGATATGGACAGAGTGGAGAGTTATTATCCGTATTTTTGATTCAAATTAAGCAAAAAAAAAAAAAAAAAAAAACTTACCGGAGAGATCATTAGTCATTTTCCTTTACCGTGTTCGCCAGCCATGATTGTTGTTCGGATTTGTGATTTTAGAAGAAATTACAGAGAGAATTTTAGTTTTTGATTAAAAATATGACAGGCAAAAATGTTCAAAAAGAGACGACGATAAATAATTAGGGGATAGTTTTTTCTGTTTCTTATCTCGATTACATCACATCATAGTTGTGTAATTATTCAGTTATTTCTCTCTTTAATGTCTAGTATACTACTTTATAAGTTTTTATAGGCGCAAAACTCGAACCAAAATCGATTCTAACTCGTATATTTCGATAACCATTTGAAATACCAGCTCAAAAACAAAGTCTAGTGGCAAATGGGAACCTGGACTTAGACTTGATAATTAAGTTCAAAATTAAACACTTAAATCAATAGTTTTCTCCACTCCTCCACTTCCCTGTAACTTCTTCACTACAACTACGGATGTGGATTCGATTTAAGAGGTGGACTATTACTAGGATACCATTATTTTTGTGTGATTTCTAGCATGAAAACTAATAAAATTAAAAATATTACTAATAAATAAATAAATGCTCCATGAATTATCCGCAACCTAAGACTTGACCCAAATAACTCAATCCGAATAAAAAATAATAATTAAAATGAGAGAAACAAGATGATTTTGTGAGAACACTTCATCCAAACAAGGATTAATATGTTTATCAATTAGCCTAAAACCAAATCAGTGAATTCAGAGTTGAATAAGAGGGACAAAAATATGGATATAATTGAAGTTTGAAGTATATGCATTCGTGAAATATACATAGTGAAAACAATTTATACGTTGTTTCTGTTTCCCGTGATTTTATCTACAATACAATGTGGATGAGTACCAGTATCTCTATCATCTTTTCCCCCAAAAAAACAAAAAATCCTCTTAATCTAACTGCAACCCTCACCTTCCTCCTATATGGTGTCCTTAAACTCTGCTACTTCTTAACCTTCACAATTTCATCAGCTGTGATTCTCCACATTTTTCACTCTCCTAAACCATCTCTAGTATTTTGATATTCCCAGTTGAATTTGCAGCAACTAACGTAGACGACTGCCCGCGCCAGCAAACTGAAGATATAAACTGTGTAGTATCATCCGGCTCATTACCCGATAGTGAATCTGTGCTGTTGAACTTAAATGACAATGCTGGCATGGGGAATGCTTTATGGTATATGAAAACCTGAATATCAAATTTAGTAAACCAGTGTTCACATTAGAAAATGCAGCATACATGAAATGACTAGTCTAAGAAAGCAGTATGAAAATGGGTGCAAGGACACGGATATAATAGTCTAAGGTAGCTTAAAACTTGACTATAACCATATAGGACAAGATCAATCACAAAATCCAACTAAGAAGATTCATGAAATGTACCTCATTTGTTTCCGAGCCAGTTGCAATGTAACCATCAGCTACCGACAAACCCACAAAATTCTGTAAAATTTACACCAAAAATAGACAATGAAATACTGCAAGAATTTTCAGAAAGATGAGACCAATATGACCATCAAGTCATCACATTACAAAGTTCATGAAAAATAAATTATTCTAATAGCCACATCTTCAACTGTACAACTTTTTGGTTCAATTTAAAGAAAGTCAGATGCCCCTCTTCCATTCCACTCAAAGAACATAACAAAACAAAATGAAATTCTAAAGAATTCAAGATATAATATAGGTATATATATCTCAATCAATTATTAGAATTCAGCATCTCAACTTATTTAATTTTGTTGGATTAACACGGCAATGAGAAAATATATTAGTTTTTAAATACATAATTCAAAGTGCACTCAGAAAATATATTAGTTTTTAAACACATAATTCAAAGTGCACTCACTCTAAATGAATCCTCAGTACAGTAAGAGAAAAGCCAAAACTATCACTACATCAGTAAATAACATGCACAGAAGAAGTCCTACCATACAGTTATTGATGCTTGGGTGGGATAATAAGAGAAGTGAACATCTATACCTTTATGTTCGTATGGCCAGTGAATGATTGAAGTGGAGTAGATGCACACACTGACAAATCCCAAAGCTTTATTGTGTTGTCCGTGGAAGCAGAAACTAGATTTGTTGAATCTAGAAACCTAACATAACTCACAGTTTTACTGTGTCCAGCCAATGTGCATAATGGAACTTTTGAGTTGCGAAGATCGTAATAATAAACTCTATGATCTGCTGAACCAAATGCAAGATAGCGGCTAGAATCTGAGGGAAACTGAACAGAGCAGACATTAGCCTTTGTTCGGATTGTACCAACACTTACTCCCTGCAGTAGCAACAAACGTAAGAGGAACAACTTATCATACATCCGGGATTATATATACACAATAAGAAATTAGATGACATTAGTACGTTTAGTTTCAAAGCTGATATCCACCAAATGCAAAAGTAGAATTGCCTGATTGATATTCCATAGCTTCACAGAACAGTCATCACTCCCGCTGGCCAACATTGTTGGATCTGCTGATGAGAAGTCAATGGCCCATACACGCCTCTCATGTTCCCTCATTTCTGCTAGTACTTGCCTTCTTGTAACATCCCACACCTGCATAAATTGAGCAACCAATTACATATGGATTAACGTATTAGTTATAAACATGAAAGGGTTTCTAGTCGCTTAAGTCGGACTCAAGTTCACTTTCTACTCTATAGAGCCACTAAAAGGTGTCTGGTTAATCTCGAACCATTTAATTGGACCCACTTGCCAAAAAAAAAAAGACACAAAGAAGAATGGTATATGAATTGAGAGTTACCTGCACCACACCTTCAAAATTACTTGAAGCAATTTGGCTTTTGATATAACTGTTCCAGCAGACACTGCTTAGTTTGGATCTACTTGCCATTTCAACAACGGGATAGTGGATATCACGATTATCTTTTATTAGTGTATCACATTCAAATACTTTTATCTTTTTATTTACACCAGCTGTGGCAAAAAATTCTCCATCGCGATCAAAGCTAAGAGAACACACCAGGTTCGAAGAGTTAAGAAAATCCCCTTGTTTCAAATCAGCCTTGACTTTTACCTTACTGAAAGTTAGATACTTGCACAATCCCTCAAGAAATGGACCGATCCATCCACTTTGTCTACTTTCAGTGTGTTGCACTTTTGGGGCCAAGTTATTGATGGAGCTTCTTTCAGTAACATCACTGCTAATTGGCGAATTTTTTATGAATGTTCTCCCTGGTGGCTTTATCAGCCTGGATCTAGTCAAAAAATATGCAGCCTCTAGCTTCTTAAAGTTCTTCATCAGTCTAGAACTTTTAAGAAGCAGGCTTTCTGGAGTTTCTGTGAGCTGATCCGAGTTTTGTCCATCACCAATATTATCAACACATTCCTCAAAGTTCGGCATCTGCAAGACTGGTCGAATTCTTTTTCTGGAACTCAAGCTAGAAGAATCTTCATTCTCAACGTTACTGAATGGAGGGAGGTTTGATGCTAAATTATCATCTATCCCTCTTTCAGAATATTTACCTCCTTTTTTCTTAAGGAGAGTTCGATGTCTCGCAACTTCTTCAATATCAGAACATAAAAGAGAAACAGTATCTTGTAACTTATCAGCAGCTTCCTCTTTTCTTTGCTGTATCAGGAGAAGGAATTCAAGCAATAGCTCCTGATCATCTATCCTTTCTCGGAGCTGTATTTGCGCTTCGCGTTCATCTAGATTTTCTCTTGGTTCATTAAGAAAGTCACTCTGTAACAATTCACTGTAAAAGAGAGAGAAGGTTTTAGATTATTAAACTTGATTTAATTAAGTAAAATAAACTTAATAAAATGCTTTCTTGTATCACAAGCAAACTTCTTAATTACATCGTCTTGTTTATGCAATACAGAAGACACTAAACAACTTATTGCATTTAATTGAGAAGGTATTCAACATGGCCTTGTTCGCCAATATGGAAAACCAAACTTTCCATCAGAGGACGAGTAAAATTCAGTACACTTTCATCCAGCATGAACTCGCAGTAAATCCATACTCCATCGATGGTTGCAAAAGGACAAGTCAAATGTATTTGAAGTCCTAAAAGATGTCTACGTATTCAACTTCCATCTTCAAATAATAGTTGTAGCAGTTCCATACAAATCTTCTATGAGTAAACCCTTGCTATTTGCTATTTTGTAAATCCATCCAAACAAAATTCTAGAAATATGACTCTAAATGCCCAACATGCACAACTAAATTTCATACCAGCTAAAACATAGGAGTGAAAGATGTGTAAATTAGTTAGGTAATGAAAACTAACCCCATCTTTGGGCGACTACTGGGCTCTGGGTGTAGCAACCATAAGCAATATGAGGCTTCTTTAGGCCACTTCAGCAGCAGCTGAGGAGGAAGAACCCTATGTCTCAGACTAGACATAGTTCTGCTCTTATCTTCTCTTGAACTGAACGGGCAGAACAACTGTTCAGAAATAGAACTATATCACATGAGTGCAGAGAGAAAACTAGCAGAGTTTGACAATTTCAATCCATGCCATATAATTTGTAAGTAGGGTGAAATTAACATTATAAAAAAGTATCTCGAATTCAAGATATGTTTGGGTTTGTAATGCAAGAAATACTGACGAACCTCAAATAGAAGAACTCCCAATCTATAGATGTCTGAAGCACAAGAACTCGGCGAACCAGCAAGCTCTTCAGGACTAGCATACCAACTGGCCTCCATATGCAATATTTGTTTCATAGGAAAAGGCTGTCTCCTTTCTTCCTCCTCTTCTTGTTCAACATTCATCATACTGATTTTATCATCTTCAGTTTCCTCCCCAGCCGGTACAAGTGTTGCATTAACCGAGTTCGACTGAATGCAACTAGCTTCTGATAAGGCATTTGTTGGAGTGGAAGCAGGTCTAAAATCTTCAGTTCCTAGCATAATTCTTTGCTGGAACATGTCATCAGGCAAGGTAGAAGATGAACTTTTAACCTCTAAACTTTGGTTATTCAATGCAATATCCTCTAAGGAATCCGAACCAGAATCGGAACAAGAAGCAGACTCAATGAAGGAGACATGATTTAACGATGTCATTACAAAACAAGAAGGCCGAACATTATGAACAACAATTCCTTCGGAATGTGCCACATTTACAATCTCAACTATTTGACTGAAAACGTGTAAACATTCAAATTCATCGACGGACCTTTCAGGTTTGTCCAACCATTGCCTCAAGCTAACATCACCCCATTCTACTCTGCGGGAAAAAGGGTCAACTGCCACTTCATCCCTATAATTCCCAGAAAAACCAAACTGGTTTTTTAGGTTATGACGCGCCAGCACAGCCCTATCAGTTACCTTCCTGAAACCAGAATCACGAGATACAAGCCTTGAATTCCAGCCCGAAACTTTGTATGTGTTTCCTTCCCTAGAATTCTCAGACTTCTGCCAAGCAGACTCAGATAAATTCTCCATAGTTATCCCCCTACCGCTGCATGAAGGCATCCAAGAAATGGACCAACTTTCCAGCTTCTTCTACCACACTCTCTCATTTCTACTCTAATCTTATTTGATCAGAATCTCATTTGCAAATACAACCGAACTTCAATCCAACTCAAGGCCCTGTACATACAACTTTTTCCATCAGAAATAAGCTTATTACCACCAAAAAGAATACAAAACCAATCGAAACTTTTTTCTTTTTATTAAACCTGGGAAAGAAAAAAACACACGCACACACAAAAGGCCATGTTTTTTTACTTCAATTTTCATTGATAAGGATCATCCATCATAATTGGTTACATATGATTGTGTTTTCACATTGCACTCTATACTAGAAACAACAAAACTGATCATATTTTAAAAAAGAACATTTGCAATAGATATATGAACAAATAGAGAGAACTGAATACACCCTTTTAAAAATACAGGATCCCGGAAGATTTATGCTATATTTCATCACAAAAGCAAAACAATCACCAAACAGACCTATATGATATGGTAGAGAGAGAAAGACAAGTACCAGAAGCAGAAGCAGAAAAAAAGTCAGGATGTTTCATGTTTCTTCTTCTTCTTCTCTTGCAAAGAGAACCACACAACACTAAAACTTAGAAGATTATACTCAATTAAAACAAACAAAGCTGCTCCACAAAAGATCCACACCACATCACCCCTTCTTTCAATAAAAACAATAGAGAGAGAATTCCTTTTTTTCAATTTACTTTTTAATTTGCCCTTTCCTTTGGCTAAAGTTTGTGTGATTCTCTCTCTCTCTCTCTTTCTACAGTGTTGCTAATAATTTAATTGGTTTTTTTTGTGAAGCATAAGGTCCGCTGTATGCATCATTTCTTCTTATCTTCCCGCTTTATTCCATTTGAATAACGTGGCACCACCATAGCCTCAAGCTTGTTGTCGAACCAGAGGCAAAATAAGTATATCTATAGGTTTCGTGGGCCACACATACACTTTCAAAATCCAAAAAAAAAAAAAATTCCTAAAGAGTTATATAATATATCAACTGGTTTAGGATTTCCTTAAAGGGAAAAACTTTGAGCTGAATCAGCAGTATTCATGATTAATTTATCATAAACAACAAGGTAGGGTTTAACAGAAGGATTAAAATAATCAAAATTTACAAGGTCATGAATCAAACACATCACGAAGAACGATTGAAAAACACTTGCTTTGATATTAAAAAATTAATAAAAGAATCCAAATTGTTGATTATAAAATTAAGCACTAACCTAGATGATTAAAATAATGAAGAAGGAGAAACAAAAAACCAGTGGTTGGTGTATAGTAGTTAGAATCTAACAAATGCTTACCAAAACAAAAATTCAAAAAAAAAAGAAAAAAAAGAGAATCTTACAAAGAGATGGTGTGAATGAATGTGTTTGAAATTGAGGGGAAAAGAGAAGGAAGATGAGAAATTTGTGGCCGCAGTGGGTTTGATGGAGGACTGCCTGAGGGGAAATGATTAAACACTGAAAAGTCCCTTAATTTGATAGACTCAAACTTTTTTAGGGATAATTACTCATCTAACCCAATGAAGGACCTCACTTTACATATCTAACCCACATTCCTTCCATTTTATCAAAGGGTGTTGTTAAACCCAGCCCCAATTTCCCACCCCCAGCCCCGTGGAATGACGAAATTACCCTTTCATAGGTTTTGGGGTGGAAAAACCTATTTTTTTTGCTCTCTCGATGCACGGGCGTATGGACATCACGCCTCACCTCATGGTGGGGCGTGTGAAAATCACGCCTCCCCGTGTGGTCGGGCGTGATAGCCCCACGCCACACGGTGAGGCGTAGGGCTATCACGCCCGACCACACGGGGAGGCGTGATGTTCACACGCCCGTGTATCGAGAGAGCAAAAAAAATAGCTTATGAATCCCGTAAATAGACCGTTAAACCCGTAAATAGTCCGTTAAGCTCGTAACTACATAAATATACTTAACAAAAAAATTTAAAAACATAAAAATTAAAATAAACATTTATAAACGTAATAGAGTAAATTTAATATCTACAACAAAAAGTGTTTAAATGTATGAATGTCTACAACAAAAAATCAGCTAGTCCGACGCCACGCATCCATAAACTCATCCATCTCCCTCTTAATGCGTGGAACATCCTCGTCAGATCGGTGGGTAGCCGATAGTTGGGTGACACGCCACAACCAGCTAACCCACTGCAAAAAAAAAAGTAATAAATAAATATTAAAAATTAAACACATATAAACTAATATTAAATAATAATATTAAATAATAATAAACTTACAAATTCGCTGTTGGCGCGAGCATGCTGTACCGGTCAAGCCTGTGGTGCAAGAAGGAGATGGGGATGCGAATATTGCCTATACCAATCCATATAAGCAGGATCACAAGCAGTGGGATCGTATCCAACTGGTCGGCATCTCCTCCGATCAATGCCCCGATCCGATGGAAATCTCCGCCAGGTGTCCTCAACTGTGACTAAGGAATGCGTGAGCCTGTACGATAACGACTTCCATGGTCGTACTGCTTTATCAGGTCTAATACACTCAGCTGGGATAGGCTGAGTATATCCGACCTGTCGCAGCGCTCGGTCGGGCATATACGGCTCGACGATGTCTCTACACCGTATCCAACCGGCGTAGGACACTCGAAGCCGATCATCATCGGCGACAGGACCATAAGGCAACCACGTCACCTGGAAAAAAGTAATACTCAATAAAAAAAAATAATATACTATAAATAATAATTAAATAAATTCTAAAATTTTATAAAATACCTCTGTCGCCGTCATACGATCCAGCTGCCCCCGAAAGGTATCTAGTCGGGCGGTCGTCTTGCCTGGTGCCCCGACCTCCCATCTCAGTGCACGGGCATGGTCAGCTGGGATCAAGTGAGCTCCTCTATGCGGCCGGAAAACCGAAAATACTCATATATTCATGCCTGCAGTAGGGTCAAACATCCGCATATACCTGAGCAGTCTCCTCTGCTCGCTATCCCCAACTACCGATACAACATGGCTAGTGTGGCAGACCCCCATGATAGTCCAGCTGCCCCGCTGACACCGCTGTAAACCTCATGAAGATGGGTCGGCCTAATCATATCTCCACTCTTGTCAACAAACAGAGTGGATCCAAGCATAAGCCACATCCACGCTGTGGCCCGAGTAGCGTCATCCCTACCCTCAGCGAGTAGCCCCTGTACAACCCCAATAAATACACCTCCATCTGCCCATAAATGACTAGTCGGCAACAGAAGCTCAGCCTGACTCACCCCAAACATCATCATGCACATGGCATGAAGCGAGTCAGTAGGGGGAGACTCGGACACCATCGGACCGTCGATCGGGATCCGAAGAATCTGCCACACATCATGCAGCTGGATAGTCATCTCCCCGAACGGCATGTGGAAGGAGTTCGTATCGGGCTGCCACCGCTCCACGAACGCAGTCAATAGCGGAGTGTCGAGGTTCTTAAACATGGCATGTGGAAGGTGAGACAAACCAGTCCTCTCGATCATCTCCCTCAGCTGTAAAATGACACATATATAATTTATACAATTACTGAATGTTTTGTATGTTTATAGTTAAAAATACAAATTACAATAAATGTTGACACACTATATTATTCTTACCTCGGGTGACGCACCAGAAAACCACTGACACAAATCTCGGCATGCTGATGATCTGTTGTAGAATGTCAGAAACGACCGAATCTCTCCTCCCAACATCCGTGAGGCAACATGTCCTAGAAAACTAGGAATCACGGAACCATCAACGGGACCACCATCAACTGGTGCAGTAACTACCAAGCTCTCGTCCTCACTAGCTTTGGGACGTTTGCTTGTCCCTGAAAATTATAAAATTATACTAATTTATACTAAAAAATACTAAAAAATTATACTAAATTATACTAAAATTATACAAAAAAAAATACTAAATTATACTAAAATTATACTAGATTATACTAAAATTATACAAAAAAAAATACTATATTATACTAAAATTATACTAGATTATACTAAAATTATACTAGATTATACTAAAATTATACCAAAAAAAATACTAAATTATACTAAAATTATACTAGATTATACTAAAATTATACTAGATTATACTAAATTATACTAAATTATACTCAAAAATATTAAAAAATTATACTAAAAGATACTAGATTATACTAAAATTATACTAGATTATACTAAAATTATACTAGATTATACTCAAAAATATTAAAAAATTATACTAAAAAATACTAAATTATCCTAAAATTATACTAAATAATATTAAAAAATACTAATCAATACTAAAATACCTGTACTCGCAAAACGACCTCCTACGCGCTGGGTCGGCTGCTCATCGCTCTCCTCAATCTCGCGATCATGTGCAACAACGGACTGTCGCACTGACCGGGCTGCCACATCTAGGTAGTCCTGAAAAGAATCGCTATCGGGCTCTCTGTCATCAAAATCAGTCGCCCCCTCTGATCTATGAATATCGGCCTAATCCGCAATCGGCCCCCTCCTCACCTGCTCCGTCGCAGCCCCTCTCCGCCTACGACCAGAAATATCTATACCACGCAATCTCGTATGCCGTGGTGTATCATCCTCGTCGTCCATATCTAGACGACGAGCAGATGACGGGATGGATTTCCCACCCCTAGTAGGCCGCTCCGTCTATAAAAAAAAATTACACTAAATTAATAAAATTGTAAATAATGTAAATTATACTAAATTTATAAAATTATGCTAAAATACTACTAAACTAATAAAATTATAATATAGTTATTCTCAATTTATACTAAATTATACTAAAATTACACTAAATTACTAAAATGTTTACTATAATTAAACTAAAATTACACTAAATTAATAAAATTTTAAAAAATATTAATTTTTATACTAAAATTTATACTAAATGTTTACTAAAATTAAACTAAAATTACTAAAATTTTAAAAAATATTAATTTTTATACTAAAATTTATACTAAATGTTTACTAAAATTAAACTAAAATTACTAAAATTTTAAAAAATATTAATTTTTATACTAAAATTTATACTAAATGTTTACTAAAATTAAACTAAAATTACTAAAATTTTAAAAAATATTAATTTTTATACTAAAATTTATACTAAATGTTTACTAAAATTAAACTAAATTACTAAAATTTTAAAAAATATTAATTTTTATTAAAAAAAAACGGGGGCGTAAGGGAATCACGCCCGAACCATTGGTCGGGCGTATGCACATCACGCCCTATCAGTGGTTACGGCGTATGAGCATCACGCCCTACCATTGGTTCGGGCATGTGGCTATCACGCCCGAACCACTGGTCGGGCGTGATACTCATACGCCCGAACCGCAGATCGGGCGTGATGTTCATACGCCCGACTGCGATTCCGACCGAAATTTTTAAAAACCACAACAAATTCAATTCGATGCAAAAATCAACGAAATAAAGCGGTAAATCGTACCATTTTAGCTTTTCCTTTACGGTTTCTATCACCATCCATGATTCGGCTCACTAATTTGTCCGGATTTGAGCAAAAATCGTTTCAGCTTCTTGAGAGGTTTTGGGTTTTTTGAAATTTAGTGCAAAGGGTATTTCGGTCTATTCACGGGGCTAGAAGTGTAAAGTTAGGGCTGGGTTTAGTAACTCACTTACCAAATTAGACAAATAAATCCATTTTGGACAAAACTACCCTTGTTCTTATATAACAACCATCTCCTCTTTCCCTTTCATTTACTTTCACATTCTCACAGCAAAATTCATTAACTCAACCCAAGATCTAAAGACATCCATACCCCATTCAAGTTCATGTAAGTATCATTCCTTCATTTTTCATACACATTACTAGAAATACACAGTTGGTATTCGAATACATTTGCTTGAATATTGACATTTTTCGATTCCGCCATTGTCTCCCGATGTGTCGCATTCTGGTGCTCAAATGCGACATAGAGAATCAAATGCGACAAGGACTCGCATATACCTTATCGCATTCAGAGTCATGTCGCATTTGCGGTCGCATTTGATGTCGCATTTGGTGTAGCATGTCGCATTTGAGTCGCATTTACATATGAATTGGCTTTATTATGTTTTTGATCACGTGTCCATTTTACTAAATGTAGAAGTATGTCAACCAAAGAGAGGTGTACGTGTTTTTTTATCTTAGAACGCACTGTGGGCCACAGAGGGAACTGTGATGACGTACGTGGGTGGTAAAGCGAAGTTGTTGGTTTTGCCAACAGATATTGACTTGCAAAAGTTGAAAGAGAAAGTTTATGGTGCACTTCGCGTTGACTCAACCTCGTATGATCTCCAAATGTCCATGCAGGCGACATATGGTCCAAATAAACTGCGTGGTGGGATAGCAGATATTGATGACGATGAAGATGTCATGGGATTCATAGAGTATTGCCGAATGAATCCGACTGATTTGATTCCATTGTATGTTACTCTAAACATATGAACAATAGAAGCTTCAGCATTGCGACCTAACAAGGCTGGACATGTTAACAAGGATGGACATGTTGGTCAAAGCAAACCAACGGAAGTAGTAAGTAATGATCCCACCATCGAACTGGATGCTCCTATACATGGTAAGGATGACAACGATTGTGGAAATGGTATCGATGATTATATGAATAATGATAATCATGATCATTATGATGAGCATTATGATAATGATTATTGTTACGATAATGGTGACAATGTGGAGAATGAAGATACCACTCAGAATGAAATTCCTGTTAAAAATGTTCATGAAACAGTTAAGCAATCTGAATGCGTCCAACGTATCCCATATGAGGATGGCGATGAAGATAGAATGAAAAGGATGACTGATCCATTTCGATGGTGTCCAAAGCCATGCGATGCGCCCGTGAATATGATTGCACCTAAACAATCAAACGGAGGTACTACTTTGAGGGTCAATGATATATTTTCAAACAAAGTTGAATTGCAAGATTCACTTGGAAAATATGCAATTGAAAATTCGTTTGAATGGAAGGTTTACAAATCAAACAAGTCTTTGTTTGAGGTGAAATGTAAGGATGTGGGCAAATGTAAATGGAGGGCTAGAGGGATCGTCATTCCAGGTTCCAATTTGTTCAGGCTTTCAAGAATAGATGGTATGGACATGCACGCTTGTGGGAGAGATCAGATATGTCTGCACCATAGGCAAGCGGACGTGTTGCAGGGATACTACTCCGAAGCAGGTTTGATTTGGAAAATCGGGTGCATCGACCAAAGGATATTGTTTTCGATTTCGAACGAGATTTTTCCGTTAATCTCTCTTATATGCAAGCTTGGAGAGCAAGACACTGGGCATTGGAAGCACAAAGTGGTTCGCCGGAGGAATCGTTCATGTTGTTGCCGAACTACTGTGAGATGTTGAAAAGTACAAATCCGGGTACCGTGACACATATCGAGACAGATGATGATGATCAATTTAGATTTTTCTTTATGGCTATGGGTGCATCATTGAGAGGTTTTAAACTACATATTCGACCTGTCATTGCCGTTGATGGAACTTTTCTAAAAGGTAAATATCCCGGCATATTATACATTGCAGTTGGTATTGATGCGAACAAAATGATCTTTCCTGTTGCATTTGGAGTTGGACCGAAAGAAAGTAATGAATCATGGCTCTGGTTTTTCAATAAATTTAAAGAGTGTCTGAATGATGTTGAAGATCTAGCCATTATATCAGATCGGAACCAAAGCATTATACATGCAGTTAGTTTGGTTTTTCCTAATGCTGTTCACGGGGCGTGCGCTCGTCATCTGCAACAAAATGTTTAAGGCCAAATTTCGTGGAATTCGTAAGATAGATGAGGCGTTTTGGAAATGTGCAAAATCCTATCGGGTATCTGATTTTGAGGAATCCTTTGCAACACTTCATTCAACGCGTTAATGGTGGAGGCTAGACGTCTACCAATCACAATGTTGGTTGAGTTCATACGCATGACACTACAAAAATGGTTTTATGAGAGACGTACAGAAGCAGGTTATAAACGTGTATTTTATTTTATTTTATTTATACATACGTAATTATTTACGAGATTAATATGTTTCTGCAGAAGAACGTGTGGGCTATTTGGCAAGGAAGCCGGAAGAAAAGATGATAAAGCGTGTAGGGGCAGCGATACGTTGTTCATATTTCCCTATGGATAATCACACCTTTCAAATCGGTGATCGGGTTAAGGGGGGACTTGTTGATTTAAATGCAGGAACATGTACGTGCAGGAAATGGCAACTAGCCCAATTTCCATGTAAACACGTATGCAAAGTTGCTTCCAAACATAGGATGGATAACGCCTATAGGTGGGTGCATCGCTACTACACCAACGAGTCACTTACGTTGGCATGGGGTGAGTCGATATATCCACTTGGTCATCAATCAGAATGGAAAGTGAACGAGAATCCTATGAAAGTGCTTCCTCCTAAGAAGGAGGGGCGGTCTGCTGGTCGACCAAAAGGTCAAAAAAGAAGGCCATCCGTGGGTGAAGATGTAATTCGCACAAGGTGTAGCAGATGCGGAAGCATCAGTCATAATCGTTTGAATTGTCCATCCATGCTTCCAAAAACTACTCGGCTTCCTAGTGTAATCTCAAGTTCAGCAAGTTGTTCCAACACTACTACCTCGAAGCATTTATGATCGAGTTGATTAATATCATTTGTCCTTAGCATGTGCTTGTTTTAATACTGTATGATTCTATTGGGGACAGACAAATTTATGATCGAGTTGATTAATATCATTTGTCCTTAGCATGTGCTTGTTGATTACTTCTTGTCGTATTTGAGCGTATTCCATTCAAATGCGACAAGGTTTACATCAATCCTTGTCGCATTTGAGTGTTGAATGCGCTCAAATGCGGTTCAGCAAATTCCTTGCTGATTACTTCTTGTCGCATTTGAGCGCATTCCATTCAAATGCGACAAGGTTTACAACAATCCTTGTCGCATTTGAGTGTTGAATGCGCTCAAATGCGGTTCAGCAAATTCCTTGTTGATTACTTCTTGTCGCATTTGAGCGCATTCCATTCAAATGCGAAAAGGTTTACAACAAATATTACATAAATATTACATATATAACAAGATCATGAATCAGATTACAATATCATTTAAAGTCTAACAAACGTCCATGAAACAACTCAACCGTAAGTCGTAAACGAAAGAAAGTGCCATCCGTCGAATTGTATGGATATACATAAGAGTCGTCATGCGGGAGATCATGTAATCCACTTAAGAATTGTGCGTTTATGCAAGTCCAAACGCCACAGTCATTTGAGCCGGACATTTGTTGTGGCACCCCTGGAACTCTACTCCAAGTGATCATCCGTCGCAACCTCATCTACTTGCGCAACTTCCTCAGGCACAGAATCGTCTAGTACGACAATAACATTCTCAACCTCCTCATCGCCCTTGGTCAAATCATCTTGAACCATAGCTGCCTCTTGTTCCTTTCATCGGCTCCTCTTGGACCATGGCTACATCCTCCCGAACTTTACTGGTCTCAGCCTCCTCATTCTCCACATTAGCATTGGGTCGACCCATCGCCTTTAATTCTTTTATATCCCCCTCAATCAATGATACCCGTTCATCAAGGTTGCCCAACCTACTGTCGACCTTGCTAAATTGTCCCTTGCACCACCTATGATGCCTATCAAGCACATCTGTTAGAACTTTTTGAAGTTGTTTTATCTTGGTCGTTTGTGACCGTGATGCAATGATATATCTATCAACTTCATCATCCCCTTCCTCACCACCCTTTTCATCATCACCTCCATCACCTCCATCACCTCCCTCTTCATCATCACCCTCCTCATCATCCCCCTCCTCCTCATCACCTTCCTCCTCCCCATCACCTTCCTCTTCCTCAGCTTCAACCTTCTCCTTACCTTTCATTATTGGGGCAAATATTGCATTTATATCAGCTTCCCGTCCTTCAACATGGTCCACCAAATACGTGTACCAATCGAACTCTTTCTCTTCATCCTCAACCACAAGACGCGCGTCTGGAGGATCAGCAACCTTACATTGCAAAAAAAAATAGCAATGTATTAGTAAACAAATACAAAATAAAGAGAAACATACAAATCTCATTCCACTTACAAAAAACGTTTCTCTGACTGCTTTGTTTGAGGGGACTATTCTCTGGGTCCATCTCAGCAAACGTGGAAGTGGGTTGCCACTTCTCATTGTGTAATATGCATGAGTCACATTCCACAACTCAAGAATCCAAGTCTGCAAATAAGAGGTATCCCTTGATAAGAATTATAACATTGTCGCATTCCATTTGAATGCGCTCGAATGCGACAAGGTTAGCAACCCAATCTTGTCGCATTCCATTTGAATACGCTCGAATGCGACAAGGTTAGCAACCCAATCTTATCGCATTATATTTGAATGCGCTCCAATGCGACAAGGTTAGCAATCCAATCTTGTCGCATTTGAGCGCATTCAACACTAAATGCGACACAGATGCAAATTTGGTAATCGCATTCGGGCGCATTCATACACCAAACATATATACACAAATCATACCTAGAATACGTGTGCAAATCCGATAAGTTGATATGGAACACGATTCCTATTTCCCGCTGCACTTGCCTCTAATTGCTTCAGTCTTTTGCTAATGGCCCAGTCCAAGAACCTATATGTCTCCTCCCAAGCCAACGTCCCCCATGGAAACTCATTAAACAGTCTTGGATAATCTGCAAGATCCAAAACCCAATCCTTTACATGCCTCTCGTTAGCATTGTCCAATACATTGCCATGCACAAAGTACAACATGGCAATCATCACAGCATCTTGGTTAAATCTGTCAGTCGCATCCTTCTTCTTCCATTGTATACTTTGCAAAACTTCCAAGAAGTTAATTGTCGTTATTGTCTCGTATTGCTTAAAGTACTTATTTCGCAACCTATGCGGCATCTCTAATTCATACATTCTTTCCATGAATTCCCCAATATTTACCCCAAACCTTAAACCACTTATCAAGCCAAACTCCCAATCTCCAAACCGCATATCAACTCCCCTCACCCTGAACCACATCTCCCTGTGTTTCCTTTCTTTATGTTTAATCTCCCGTGATAGGACATGATGCACTATTCTAGAAGAGAAACCAGCAACCTTCATATCCAAATATTGACCAAAACATGTTTTCCTATACATTTCTAACTGCTTTTAACTCAAATACTTCTTTATCATGACCCCAGAATCAACATTAAACCTCACTGTTACTCGAGCATCCGAATTAACCGCCTTGGGATATTTGAAAATGGAACTATGTCTGCTCTTTTTAGATTCACTGGGATCATGTTGTAACAATTTTAAACATACACACATTAAATTCACTAACAAAACTGACATATTCTATATATAAGTCTCACTTACAATCATGTCGCATTCGTCTGTGAAAGCGCTCAAATGCGACAATGTTTAAGGGTGTAGATTGTCGCATTTGACCGCATTTAGGTAATAAATGCGACAGTTTAATGAAATGGCTCGTCGTATTTGTCGCATTTAGGTAACAAATGCGACACTAGGTTCACGTATAATTCCTTGTCGCATTTGAACGCATTTAGGTAACAAATTCGACAGTTTGATGAAATGGCTCGTCGCATTTGTCGCATTTAGGTAACAAATGCGACACTAGGTTCACGTTTAATTCCTTGTCGCATTTGAACGTATTTAGGTAATAAATGCGACCATATTTACATACAGTTAACATACGAGCGCATTCGAGCGCATTTAATATTCATTAATGGCGGTAACAACAGGGAAGAAGATGCATGCTTACCTTATGCTTCGTCCGTCCTTCCTCTTCGCTTGCCGCCGCCGCCGTCATCTTCCGTTTTCTCGCCATAACTTCCGCGCGCAGTAGATGGAAACGGGAAATGAGCCGAGGTAGGAGATGAAAATAAAAATGAAAATGCAGAGAAGAACAACCCGGATTATATATAGTGATGAGTTCAAAACGTAAAATGCAGTTCAAACGAACTGAAACTGAAGAAGATGAACCACAATGAAGTTGAATGGGAAAGGTCAGGTGAGGAAGTCGAAGTGGAAGCAGCGGGAGGTAGGAGATGAACCTTCAAATTAAAATAAGGGTAGTTTTGTCCAAAATAGGTTTATTTGTCTAATTTGGTAAAATGGAAGGAAGGTGGGTTAGATATGTAAAGTGGGGTCCTTCATTGGGTTAGATTAGTAATTATCCCACTTTTTTAACACGTAATTATCAACTCTATTACTTTATCCTTTTTAATTTCAATTTTCACTTTAACTTTTTTTTACCCTCATATACTTACCATCTACAGAGACTTTATTGCAATTACTGGAAAATTTCTACTATGGGGCATTACTAGTACTTATTTCGTCCATGTAAATCACCGTAGCTTAAGGGTTTTGCTATGTATCGCCCCCAATTACTTATCACTGTCCTATTTGGACAATTTTGCCATTTACATAAAAAAATTTCAAAAATGAAAAAAAATAGAAGAAAAAAAGAAAAAGAAGAGAATAGAGGAGGAAGAAGAAGAGAAGAGAGAGGGGAAGAAGAAGAGAAAAGAGAGAGGAGGAAGAAGAAGAAGAACAAGAAAATAAAAAAAAAAAGAAGAAGAAGAAGAAGAAGAAGAAAAAAAAGAAGAGAGAAAATAAAAAAAAATCGTTTTTCCAATTTTACCCCTTGCCATGTCATCCATTTTAACGGTGTTAAGCCATTTTTCGTTTTTCGGGTAACGACGTATAACACGCTCCTTTTTTTGTAAAAACAAATCATAGGGGTTTTTCTTGAAATCCATGAAATCAGAGGGCTTTTTTTTAATTTACCCTTAGATTAATCTAATTACTTATTTATATGGCATAATTTAAATGGAGGGCTAATATTATTCTCGATCCACATTAAACTTCTTTAATTATCGGGTATTTGCAACAACTTTTGTTTTATTTAGATAGCGTCATCTGACACAAAATTTATATGTCACCACACGGCGCAATCCAACTGGGTGATGCAAACACTTAATGTTTGCAAGAAAATTATCTATAATAACAAGTCACCCACTTTTGTCTCATTTTTCCCTCAACTTGCCACCTAAGTTTTTTTACTCATTTACATCATAAATGTCGAGCTTCCATTCGTTGTATCTAAATACGCATATAATAAATGGGATTTTATTGTAGACTTATGGAGTGTCATGTCCGTCTCCAGCATTTTGGAGGCCCTAGGCGTATTGTGCATTTTTTTCATATTTAAATCTAATACTATTTTAGAAATAATAAATATTAAATAGTAAAATCAATAAATTATTAACTACAATTCAAGTCATATAATAATAACATAAAGCTAAGAAATTATTATTTTTCTTGCTTTTGTACATGTAAAATCGAGTTTTCTTTTATATATTTAAAATCAAGTTTCTTCTCACCAGTCATGTGAGAAGCAAACAAACGACAAAGTATTAATTTCTGGAAATTAATCTTGGACGGCTGAACTCGAACCTAATCGCAAGATTCTATTGAAAGAAAGAGAAGAATTTATCTTTGAGATTAAAAATTGGTTGAGTTGCGTATTTATTATGAATTACAGGCTTAAATCACTATTTGGACATCGATTGATCCAAGGAATCTTGTCATTTGGTGCTTGATCTATCCAAAATTTTATCATTTGGCCACTGAACTATCCCAATTGGTGAAATTTCAATCCAATTTGGATAGAAACTTGATAGAATTATTGACATATGATGATATTTTGATAACTAGACTTGATAAATTTAAGTTTAGAGATTTGTTTTCTTGTTTTAATCTCATTAATTATTTGGGTAAATCAACTTTAAAACGTATAGCATGTCAAGCTCATATGTCAAAATATCACCACATATCATAAGGAAACAATTTTATCAAGACATCATCAAAATTAAGTAGAATTTCATCAATTTGAATAGTATATTGTCCAAAGGTGACCAAATGATAAATTAGTGACCAAATATTAAAATTTTAAATAAATCAGAGTCTAAATAACATTTTATACCAAATTACAAATTGTAATTTATAAGTGCATTTCGTCTTGTAATTAAAAAAAATTTAAAATTTAAAAAATCACTACAATAACAGAATAATATGTTATACATTGTTTCCAAATATGAAAAAAAGTTCAGAAAAAATCAGTACATGTGTTGTCAAAGGAAATAAAAATAATAAGAGAAAAAATGAACCAATATTGATCCAAGGAATTGTCAAAATTGAGTGAAATTTCATCAATTTAAATAGTTTATGGTCTAAATGTGATCAAATAATAAATTAGTGGCCAAATATTAAAATTTTAAATAAATCAGAGTCTAAATAACATTTTGCACCAAATTACAATTTATAAGTAAATTTCATAATAACTACAATAACAAAGTAATAATTCATACATTTGTGTTGTCCAAGAAAGGAAGAGAAAATGTGAACAAAAAAATGTTATTCCAGGGAATCGAACCCTCATCCTTGTAAAAATCTCCACTACGTCTTTACCATTCAGCCTACCTATATCTTTTGTTGTATATTTAAATCTATATACCTTTTAACCATAACTGTTTTAATAATTATCAAATTTAAAAAAAATTCTGATCGGAGGCCCCCGTAAGTCGGAGGCCCTAGGCAACCGTCTAGGCAGCCTCCCCCTAGAGCCGGCCCTGGTCATGTCAGTCACTACACCTTCATTCAATTATCCAAGATTTTAAAGTTTTTATTTATAAATTAAAAATGTAATGGTAATTAATATGTGTCAGTTATTAAATGGAAAGAGTATGAATTAGCATGGCACTCTCGGAGTTTACAATAAAATCTCCTAGCAAATTGGGTAAAATGGACACCATATTTTAATGTTGGCATGTGATATTTTCAATGACAGATTCGGAATTTTTTAAGAAGGGGATGACATTTTAATGATACAGATTTGTGGCGATAATGATAGTTTTAATCTTAAACCAACAAAGAACAATCTCTTCATTAACTAAACTAGTAGGAAATAATCTCAAAGGTTGAATAACCTTGCTTCCAAAGAGGAAATTTGTATTTGATTCATAAAAGT
Organism: Euphorbia lathyris; assembly: GCF_963576675.1. NCBI lineage: Eukaryota > Viridiplantae > Streptophyta > Magnoliopsida > Malpighiales > Euphorbiaceae > Euphorbia > Euphorbia lathyris. The sequence continues at coordinate 88,331,020 of NC_088911.1, read as the reverse complement.
TGTTCATCCTTGCAAAAAAAAGTGTGGCTTGAATACCTCCATAAACTAGATGAGAAAAGACTCAAAAGCCCTTACTAGGGTTACAAGTTTTAACTATATAATAGGGGCAAAATGGGAGGAACTAGACTCATGGAAAAACAGTAATTAAGTTGTGAAAGACATGTATAGGGATTCACAGAACTTGGTGGCTAAAGCAGTCCACACGGCGTGTCGCCTGTTTCGGACCATTGCCCACATAAGCCTGGGGCCCTAACTCGCCGTGTGAAGTTCTTCAAAGGACTGCCATTGTTCAAACCCACACAACGTGTGAGGTAGGAGACACGTCATGTGAATTAACCCCCAAAGTTTCAGGGACTCCACAAGCCTCACACAACGTGTGATGGGTTAACCGTTCTGTGGCTCTTCCCTTGTGGCTTCCTCCTTATTCGGACCTGCTCACACAACGTGTGGCTAAAAGGACACATTGTGTGAGCCTGTCTTCACTCTTGGGTTGGTTGGTTCAAATTATTCCCATCTTCAAAAGAGTTGGACCGCAATTCTATTTTTGGTAAACTCAAGGGGTGCATCCGGCTTATACGGGCTAAGATCATGTATGTTAAAAGACGGGGGCATCTTACCTAGCCAATTTGGAAGGGCAATTTGGTAGGCATTGGCGTTGATCCTCTTGGTGTCTTTGGAAGGACCATACTTCCTCAGCCGAAGTTTGCTACTTGGGGCAGGGCCGGTCCTGACAATATAGGGGCCCTAGGCAAAATAAGCAGTAACGGCCCCTTTAATATAAAATTTACAATTTAGGGCCCTTGTAGGAAATATAGGAAACAACTACACTTTTTCCTACAAATATGTTTTGTAGGAATCTCCTACATAACGTAAAATGTTATAGGAGATTTTTGGAGGGAAGATTTCCTCCATAATGATGCGCCTAACGGCGTTGGACCACTAAGCTCACTAAGGGATAAGTGTACCCCGTCGTTATCAAGTAATAATCTGGACAAGTTCAGGTATCGAATCCACAGGATTTAGTCCTGCAAGTATCGAGCTACTCAGTGTCTGGTGTTATCTAGGCTTTGGGGGGTTTGAATTTGGTTTTGTTCTAAGTTAACCTACTCCTAGTTAAGTTACTCTACTCCTAACTAAGTTATTCTACTCCTAGTTAAGTTATTCTACTCCTAAGTGATCTTTCACTAATGAAATTACTTGAAGGAACATGGAATGATACGATAACAATGAAGATAGATTGTTAAGTCAATTGATTAAAAACCTAATCTAAGTCACTTGTATTCGAGGCGATTAACCCTACTTATCCTTCTGATGCCCCTAGTTCGTGATTCCCTTGTAAGGCTGAAACTAGCTCTAAGGCTCGGCAATTTGGGCTTCATCAACTAAGAGATCGTCAATCTCCTAGGCTCTGACTAGGTCAGATTCAGCTCGCAATATATGCCAACTTAATTTTTGGACTAATGAATGAGTTAAACTAATCGAATAAAGCGTAAGACAATGATTAAAGCAATAAACGAATTGAACAGAAAAAAAACTATAATATCATTAAAGATGGAGAAATAATGTCATGGAGATACAATTAGCCTAGGATTCATAGACTGTATCAAGAGCTAAACAAATTATTAAAAGGGTGAGAAAATCCCTTTCAGGGAACCTGTCTACCACTGCAAGCGTCTTCCTATAACTTAAGGATGGACCTTAAACAATCCTCGGTGAGCGGAGCTTCGAAGGTTCTTCAATGGAGGTTGAAGGAGATGGAGGAGGTGGAGAGGATTCTTCAAGGGAGAAGGCTAGGGTTTTTTACAAGAATGAAAGATATCCTAATTTACAAACTAAAAGTTCTATTTATAGTTGCGGTTCGGGTCCTCATTCTGACCTAATTTGTTTCCTTTTGTAGGTGGGAAGACGTGGGACCGATCGTGGCTTCGTGGGGTCGGGAATCAATCAAAATACTGATTCCGGCAGGTCAGCTTTCGACGAACGACATGCCCGGATGCCCTGCGTGACTGTCGGGTGTTCCCGCGATGCGATTTTTACCCGAACTCGTTCCTATTTTGACCTGCACACGCACGCAAACTCCAAACGACATTAGTTCTGAGGCTAAATTGACCCACCAATCGCTTGTTTTGAGTAAATATTCCGTTTGGTGCGACTTTTAGCGGATCAATTAGCCATAAAAGATAACTGAAAGTTAATGTACATGCTAGTTTGGCCATATTTGCCCAAAAAATGATCAGAAAACGAGTCTAAACCACAAAAGTAAATAAAAAACATATACAAATTCTAACTAATACACACAAATGCATATAAATGCGAGAATTACTCGCTTATTGGCAAAAAGTAAACTAAAACCGTACCCAAATATAGGGGTTTTTTACCCCTATCACATAACTCACCTACAAATAATTGTTTCTCCTACGCATTTATTTGTATGAGTTAAATGATAATAATAATAATATATATGCTTTATATATTTATTTTTTCTCCTTATTTTAGAAAACCTTTTCTCTAATTATTTACAACGGTATTATTAATTTTTTTAGATTTATTGTTATCATTGATATTGTTTTTGTTGCTTTTTATCATTAAATTTTAAATTGATTTTTATTCATGTCATTACATAAATTAATTTTTAATTTTCAAATTTAATCAAATTAAGGTAATAAAATGAATTTTTTTTAAATATATATATATATATATATATATAATTTATATATTAAAAATATGTTAAAAAATATTACAGAGGTAGGAATCAAATCCTTACCCTCTTTAGATGGAGAACAAGGTAATACCATTCTACTACTTTGAATTTATTTATCATATTTAAAACATAAGATATTTATTTACAACTCTAAATTTTTTTTGGGCCCCCATCCAGCCCTGGGCCCTAAGTCGGTGCACCCCGGGCCTAGGCCCAGGGCCGGTCCTAGGCGCCTGTGAGTTGCTCCTTGATCAAATACACCAACATTACATCACTGGCCTCAAACTGAAGGTCCTTTCGGTGCACATTGACCTTTGCCTTTAGCTTTTTGTTACGCTCCTCAAGAGTTTCCTTCACCTCTTGGTGCATTTGTTGATACTCATTGGCAAGCTTGTGAGTAGTCACGTTCCCTTTATCCCCTTTTGGAAGGCCTACTATGTCAATAGTGTGGTTAGAGGTCTTTGTATATACAATTTCAAAGGGTGACTTCCCCCGTTCTCGAGTGGACGGCCCAATTGTAGGTGAATTCATCTTGGGCCAAAACCAAGTCCCACATTCTTTATTTATCCTTGCACTTGCTCCTCAAAAGGTTCCTCAAGGCCTGGTTAACCACTTCAATTTGCCCATCAGTTTGGGGATAAGCGGTAGTACTAAATTTGAAAGCCGTATCAAATAGAGCCTACAAAGTCTGCCAAAAATGACTTAGAAACTTAGTATCCCATCTGATACAATGCTTTTCGGAACCTCGCGCAATCTCATTATCTTCCGAAAGAAGAGTTACGGATTGCTGAAGCATTTTTGGTCTTTCGACACGGTATAAAGTGTGCCATCTTAGAGAGTCGGTCAACCACAATGAAGATAGAGTCCATACCTCTTTGTGTCCTCAGCAAACCTAACACGAAGTCCATCGATGTTCGGCATGAGTAAAGGCATGTGTAATCCCGAATTAGTAGCATGCCCCTTAGTGGTTTGACAAATAAAACAATGCTCCACTAGATGTGTTACATCTCTTCTCATTCTCAGCCAAAAATAAGCGTAGATCTAACGAACTTGGATAGGATTATTAGTAAAGTTATTTATAAGGATAAGGGAAGTCTAGCTCTATTGTCTTTTTTATAAGAAGTTAACTAATGTAAATTGATTCCTTTTATTTCTTCTACTTTATTTTACTTAGTTTAAATAATAAACCAAATCAAATTTTCAATTGCTTAGATAATAGAAATTCACAAAAATCAATATCTATAAACACAATCCTCGTGGGAACGATACTCTACTTATTCTTTATTACTTGATCACGATGGGGTGCACTTGCCCTTAGGTTGCTAGTTACAGATTTCGAGCATCACGTACCCATCACCATCATTATCTTTTACTATACACAATAACAAAGTTTGGCCTCCTTACCTCATGAGCCTTTGCGCCCTCTTGATGGGGATTAGTGGTGTCGTGTTCATCCTTGGTGGGAGGTGAACATGGTGGCATGGGTTGTTTTGCGATTGGGGCATCGAAATCTCTTCATTCCTCCGTTGATGACCTCTAGCGGGTTATGGGATCATGCTTCACACTTCTAGTTGGAATCTCTTTATGGACGCTCTCAACTCCTTCATTTGCTCTTATGTTTGTCTCTGTTCTTCGATTTGAACCCGAACTTGCTCCTTTAATAGCTCTCTCATCTCGATTTTGAAATCCTCCATCTTCTTATCTGCAACTTCCATTGCCTCTTTTGGAAACCTCGTTGAACCATTGACAAAAGAAGTCTCGGATTAGGAAACAATCGGCTCCGCTACTAACTGATACAAATTCGTGACGATAATGATGGTTTTGATCTTAAACCAACAAAGAACAATATCTTCACTAGCTAAACTAGTAGGAAATAATCCCAAAGGTTGAATAACCTTGCTTCCAATGAGAAAATTTGTATTTGATTCATAAAAGTTGTTCATCCTTACAAAAAGTGTGGCTTAAATACCTCTCTAAGATAGATGAGGAAAGATCCAAAAGTTGTGGTGGCAAAACAATAGTTAAGTTGTGGCATACGTGTGCAAGGATTTGTAGACTTTGGTGGCTAAAGCAGCTGACACGGTGTGAGACATGTTTTGGACCATTTTCCACATAAGCCTTGGCCCTAACTCATCGTGTGAAGTTCTTCAAAGGGTTGTCATTGTTTTAACCCACACGGTGTGTGAGGTAGGGGACACGCTGTGTGAATTAACCCTCAAAGTTCTAGGGAATCTACAAGCCTCCCACACGGCGTGTAATAGGTTGACACACTGTGTGGCTCCTCCCATGTGGCTCCCTCCTTATTCGAATATGTTCACACAAAGTGTGGCTAAGATGACATGTTGTGTGATTAGGGATGGCAATGGGTACTCTACCCGCGGGTACCCGGTACTATCCGACCCTAATGGGACTACCCGTATCCTGGATAAAAGGGTATGGGACGGGTATGAGAATACCCCATAGGGTGCCCGGTACTCGTTATATATTAAAAAATATTATTGCGTTTGTTAGATGTGAGATTTGAACACTAATCTTTTGTTCTTCGACCATTAAGTGATACCACTAAGCTGCTTTATTTTTATTGATTAAGGTTCAATTTGTTCAATTTTTAGATAGATGATTTATTAAATTTATGCTTTATTAAATTTGTAATATTTTTTGTTTTATTTATTGATTCTTAACGGGTAAGGGTACCCGCAGGTACCGTACCCGTGAATTAAATGGGACGGATATGAGATGCAAAACATATACCCGTTAGGATAATGGGAAGGGTACGGGTAATTAAAAAATAAACGGGTAAGGGTTTGGGATTGGCACTACCCGCGAGTACTCTACCCATTACGATCCCTATGTGTGAGCCCGCCTTCATTCTTGTGTTGGTTGGCTCAAAAAGATTCTCTCATCGATTAACTTCTTACTTGTTTAAAATAACATGATTAACCTTCTAAATTCACATGACAAAACAAGAAAGAAGTTAAACAAATTAAATTTTATATCATTTTAAATATATTGATAAAATAATAAATTATTATAAGCGAGTTTAGGAGTCTAAAACCTCACTTTAAATTTGAATAATATATCTATTAAGTAAATTTAGAAACTACCAAGAAAAAAAATGGATTGCTATACGTCGCTCCTATTTTACTTACCATCGCCTCCTGTTTGACATTTTTGCCCTTTTCATTTTTCATTCAAAAAAGTGAAATTCTCTCAACCCCGAAGAACAAAACGAAGAAAAATCATGCCTCCAAAACAAGATAAAATACTTGAACATCTAAGTTTCGTATTTACCAATAATCTGAAATTTAACGAATTTAACTTAAAACGATTTTTTTTTCGTTGAATTTGCTCTAAACGGGTAGCCTATACGGTCCGGTCCATGGACCGGTAGTATGAACTACCTGTTTTCCTTTAGGGAAAACGGGTTTATTTATTTATTTTTTTTAATTATAATAAATATTAATTATAGATAAATTATGTATTGATTGGATAGAAAAAACGTATAGATAAATTATTGATTGGAAATAAAAAATACGTATTGAAGTGTCCAATTAATTTTTATTTGGTAAATTATATTTATTTACCTTTTAGAACGTAAATTTAATTATACGTAAATAAGCGTCCAATCAATTTTTAATATTTATTATAATTAAAAAAAATTAAAAAATAAACACGTTTTCCCTAAAGCAAAACGGGTAGGCTACCCGTTTTTACCTAGAGGAAAACGGGTAGCCTACCCGTTTTTACCTAGGAAAAACGGCTAGAGATCTTCTAGAGTTGAAATCCTCTAGAGTTTGTGGAGTTATATGCATCTCAACCATTAATTACAAAATGAATGGATGAGATTTGATTGATCAATACATGATTAATTAAATATTTTAATTTATCAATTAAATCTCATCCATTAATATTGTAATTAATGGTTGAGATTACAACTCCACCAACTCTAGAGGCTTTTCAACTCTAGAGGATCCCTACACAGGAAAAACGGGTAGGCTACCCGTTTTTACCTAGGAAAAACGGGTAGTTCATACTACCGGTCCATGGATCGGACCGTATGGGCTACCCGTTTAGAGCAAATTCAACGGAAAAAAAATTCGTTTTAAGTTAAATTCATTAAATTTCAGATTATTGGTAAATACGAAACTTAGATGTTGAAGTATTTTTCCTTGTTTTTGAGGCATGATTTTTCTGCGTTTTGTTTTTCAAAATTGAGAGAATTTCACTTTTTTGAATGAAAAATGAAAAGGATAAAAATGTAAAACAGAAGACAACGGTAAATAAAATAGGAGCGATGTATGGCAAAACCAAAAAAAAAAAAAAGACCATATAACAGTGGGAAACCACGAGAGTATGGTGGTGAAGCCCCCCTGTCCCTTCTAACTCCACCAGTGTATTCTCTTAATGCAAAATGATAATAACAGCACGTGTCCTGTTTTAAGAGAATCCGAATCCTTGGCAAAGCACACTCCGTTATTTATGGATAAATCATAACATTAATTTGGATTCTGTTAATTGTCTAGGTTGTGGTGCTTTACATAGAAAATTGAAACAAGATACATCGCTCGTTTATGCTTAAGAGTATGTACAGTTAATGCTAACAACATGGATTCTTAATACATTTTCTAAAAACAATATAAATAATTGATTCTTAGTGGTTTAAAAGTAATTAAGATATATCATTTTCAACAATATTCTTTAGATTCATTCCTTATTTATTATTTTATTATTAAAGTATTATTTATTGTTATATTTACCAATAGTGTAAGGAAAGAGACTGCTCAATAATAAATTATAAATAAAAAATGAAGTTAGGAGGCACGAAGAGGTGAAGAGAGGCTCTCTACTAATAAAGAGGATGAAGAAGCTTTTAGTGATTTTAGGAGCCACTAAGAGACTGTTGGAGCTCATTTTTTATTCCTCTCCTCAAATTTTAACTTAAGAGCCAACTTAAGAGGATGTTAGAGATGCTCTAAGTATCTACCAATAAATTTAAAAATGAAAATTTTATTTGTCTGTGCAACTATTAGCTTGCCGAAACGATTTTTGCTCAAATCCGGACAAATTAGTGAGCCGAATCATGGATGGTGATAGAAACCGTAAAGGAAAAGCTAAAATGGTACGATTTACCGCTTTATTTCGTTGATTTTTGCATTGAATTGAATCTGTTGTGGTTTTTAAAAATTTCGGCCGGAATCGCAGTCGGGCGTATGAACATCACGTCCGATCTGCGGTTCGGGCGTATGAGTATCACGCCCGACCAGTGGTTCGGGCGTGATAGCCACGTGCCCGAACCAATGGTAGGGCGTGATGCTCATACGCCGTAACCACTGATAGGGCGTGATGTGCATACGCCGACCAATGGTTCGGGCGTGATTCCCTTACGCCCCCGTTTTTTTTAATAAAAATTAATATTTTTTAAAATTTTAGTAATTTAGTTTAATTTTAGTAAACATTTAGTATAAATTTTAGTATAAAAATTAATATTTTTTAAAATTTTAGTAATTTTAGTAAACATTTAGTATAAATTTTAGTATAAAAATTAATATTTTTTAAAATTTTAGTAATTTTAGTTTAATTTTAGTAAACATTTAGTATAAATTTTAGTATAAAAATTAATATTTTTTAAAATTTTAGTAATTTTAGTAAACATTTAGTATAAATTTTAGTATAAAAATTAATATTTTTTAAAATTTTAGTAATTTAGTGTAATTTTAGTTTAATTATAGTAAACATTTTAGTAATTTAGTGTAATTTTAGTATAATTTAGTATAAATTGAGAATAACTATATTATAATTTTATTAGTTTAGTAGTATTTTAGCATAATTTTATAAATTTAGTATAATTTACATTATTTACAATTTTATTAATTTAGTGTAATTTTTTTTGTAGACGGAGCGGCCTACTAGGGGTGGGAAATCCATCCCGTCATCTGCTCGTCGTCTAGATATGGACGACGAGGATGATACACCACGGCATACGAGATTGCGTGGTATAGATATTTCTGATCGTAGGCGGAGAGGGGCTGCGATGGAGCAGGTGAGGAGGGGGCCGATTGCGGATCAGGCCGATATTCATGGATCAGAGGGGGCGACTGATTTTGATGACAAAGAGCCCGATAGCGATTCTTTTCAGGACTACCTGGATGTGGCAGCCCGGTCAGTGCGACAGTCCGCTGTTGCACATGATCGCGAGGTTGAGGAGAGCGATGAGCAGCCGACCCCGGGGAGACAGCCGACCCAGCGCGTAAGAGGTCGTTTTGCGAGTACATGTATTTTAGTATTGTTTAGTATTTTTTAATATTATTTAGTATAATTTTAGGATAATTTAGTATTTTTTAGTATAATTTTTTAATATTTTTGAGTATAATTTAGTATAATTTTAGTATAATCTAGTATAATTTAGTATTTTTTAGTATAATTTTTTAATATTTTTGAGTATAATTTAGTATAATCTAGTATAATTTTAGTATAATCTAGTATAATTTTAGTATAATTTAGTATTTTTTTTTTTTTGTATAATTTTAGTATAATTTAGTATAATTTTTTAATATTTTCTAGTATAATTTTAGTATAATCTAGTATAATTTTAGTATAATTTAGTATTTTTTTTTGTATAATTTTAGTATAATTTTTTAGTATTTTTTAGTATAAGTTAGTATAATTTTATAATTTTCAGGGACAAGCAAACGTCCCAAAGCTAGTGAGGACGAGAGCTGGGTAGTTACTGCACCGGTTGATGGTGGTCCCGTTGATGGTTCCGTGATTCCTAGTTTTCTAGGACATGTTGCCTCACGGATGTTGGGAGGAGAGATTCGGTCGTTTCTGACATGCTACAATAGATCATCAGCATGCCGAGATTTGTGTCAGTGGTTTTCTGGTGCGTCACCCGAGGTAAGAATAATATAGTGTGTCAACATTTATTGTAATTTGTATTTTTAACTATAAACATACAAAACATTCAGTAATTGTATAAATTGTATATGTGTCATTTTACAGCGGAGGGAGATGATCGAGAGGACTGGTTTGTCTCACCTTCCACAGGCCATGTTTAAGAACCTCGACACTCCGCTATTGACTGCGTTCGTGGAGCGGTGGCAGCCCGATACGAACTCCTTCCACATGCCGTTCGGGGAGATGACTATCCAGCTGCATGATGTGTGGCAGATTCTTCGGATCCCGATCGATGGTCCGATGGTGTCCGAGTCTCCCCCTACTGACTCGCTTCATGCCATGTGCATGATGATGTTTGGGGTGAGTCAGGCTGAGCTTCTGTTGCCGACTAGTCATTTATGGGCAGGTGGAGGTGTATATGTTGGGGCTGTACAGGGGCTACTCGCTGAGGGTAGGGATGACGCTACTCGGACCACAGCGTGGATGTGGCTTATGCTTGGATCCACTTTGTTTGTTGACAAGAGTGGAGATAGGATTAGGCCGGTCCATCTTCATGAGGTTTACAGCGGTGTCAGCGGGGCAGCTGGACTATCATGGGGGTCTGCCACACTAGCCATGTTGTACCGGCAGCTGGGGATAGCGAGCAGAGGAGACTGCTCAGGTATATGCGGATGTTTGACCCTACTGCAGGCATGGATATATGAGTATTTTCCGGTTTTCCGGCCGCATAGAGGAGCTCACTTGATCCCAGCTGACCATGCCCGTGCACTGAGATGGGAGGTCGGGGTACCAGGCAAGACGACCGCCCGACTAGATACCTTTCGGGGGCAGCTAGATCGTATGACGGCGGCAGAGGTATTTTATAAAATTTTAGAATTTATTTAATTATTATTTATAGTATATTATTTTTTTATTGAGTATTACTTTTTTCCAGGTGATGTGGTTGCCTTATGGTCCTGTCGCCGATGATGATCGGCTTCGAGTGTCCTACGCCGGTTGGATACGGTGTAGAGACATCGTCGAGCCGTATATGCCCGACCGAGCGCTGCGACAGGTCGAATATACTCAGCCTATCCCAGCTGAGCGTATTAGACCTGATAAAGCAGTACAACCATGGAAGTCGTTATCGTACAGGCTCACGCATTCCTTAGTCACAGTTGAGGACACCTGGCGGAGATTTCCATCGGCTCGGGGCATTGATCGGAGGAGATGCCGACCAGTTGGATACGATCCCACTGCCTGTGATCCTGCTTATATGGATTGGTATAGGCAATATTCGCATCCCCATCTCCTTCATGCACCACAGGCTGGACCGGTACAGCATGCTCGCGCCAACAGCGAATTTGTAAGTTTATTATTATTTAATATTATTATTTAGTATTAGTTTATATGTGTTTAATTTTTAATATTTATTTATTACTTTTTTTTTTGCAGTGGGTTAGCTGGTTGTGGCGTGTCACCCAACTATCGGCTACCCACCGATCTGACGAAGATGTTCCACGCATTAAGAGGGAGATGGATGAGTTTATGGATGCGTGGCGTCGGGTGAGCTGATTTTTTGTTGTAGACATTCATACATTTAAACACTTTTTGTTGTAGATATTAAATTTACTCTATTACGTTTATAAAAGTTTATGTTTATTAATGTTTATTTTAATTTTTATGTTTTTAAATTTTTTTTGTTAAGTACATTTATGTAGTTACGGGCTTAACGGACTATTTACGGGTTTAACGGCCTATTTACGGGATTCATAAGCTATTTTTTTTGCTCTCTTGATACACGGGCGTGTGAACATCACGCCTCCCCGTGTGGTCGGGCGTGATAGCCCTACGCCACACCGTGTGGTCGGACGTGGCACGTCCGACCACACGGTGAGGCGTGGGGCTATCACGCCCGACCACACGGGGAGGCGTGATTTTCACACGCCCCACCATGAGGTGAGGCGTGATGTCCATACGCCCGTGCATCGAGAGAGCAAAAAAAATAGCTTTTTCCACCCCAAAACCTATGAAAGGGTAATTTCACCCTTCCACGGGGCTAGGGGTGGGAAATTGGGGCTGGGTTTAACAACACCCAAATTTTATTATATTTTTAATTCATTATTGGATTTATAAATTTAATATTTTTAATTTTATTTATATAATTTTTATAAGTTAAAATGTGGATAAAATATTATTTTTTACATTATCTTTTTAATATCGGTTGAACTTCTAACTCTTGACCCTTTGTCTTTTCTGGTTCTTTGACCAGTCCGATTTTGATAATCATAGTTTTTTGCCACATAATTATGGAAATAATTAATTAGATTAAAAAAAAGAAAAAGAAAGTTCCTAAACTAAAATCTACTAAGTAGAAGTGTTAAAATATCATCACGTGTTAATAGTATAACAATTGTGTTAATTCTCCATTTAAATCGGATAATTCACCAATTAGGATAGGTTGGAACCAATTAACAAACTTTTGGATAAATAAAATGCTAAATAGTGGTACTCACAGTGATGGTATCAGGTCCACGCTCAATACATCAATCATAACGTGACAGGAAATTTTGTCTACTAGAGGATTCAAAACTAGGCTAAGGAGAGCTCAAACTGTGTTCTTAACAAAAAAAAAAAAAACTTAAGGTTTTGTGTAAAGTTGCATGACATACCTTCCTGCAAAATAAATCAAACTTAGACATATCCTTGACAAGGGCACTTTGGTGCTCAATTCAGTTTCTAGTATGGTGAAAAAGTAAACAGGGGATCTATGAATTATCAAGTGTATTGTGATATCGTATCTTATGAAAGGAGTTGACCCCTTTATATAGGAGTAGAGACTCCTAGCCTAACTAGGAGAGAAATAAATGTATCCAATAAAGAAAAGATGCCGAGAAATTCGACATTTCTTATTGGATGGCACTATCTGTAGACTTAAACAAATCTTGCTTTTATAGCAAACATTTTTAAAACACAATAACCAAAAATCTTTTCAGAAGCTAATACTTGCAAGCTCTTGAAAATAATGAATCTCAAATAATCAGTTTAGTATTTACAGCTATTGTGAGTCAAATTGAAATAGTTGTAAGCCCACTCCAATCTATTTATACATGTAGTGATTTCAGCATTTTTCTCAAAAATAATAAAATAAAATATTCCAGTATTAATGGAGGCTCAATTCATTTGTATTTATTTTTCTCTTTCAAAATTTTCAATGGAATTTACGTTTGATCATTTAAATCTTTTAAAGACAAAAGTAATTTAATCTTAACCACTCAATTTTATCCTAAATGTAAGACTACTTAATTACTCTTTAATCTTAGTAAAAACATTAAAAATGACAAAAAAAAAAACGAATGGAATAACAATTAATGAATTAAGTTACTATTTTAATCTCTAATTAGAATGGAAAGAATTGAGAAGGATATTATAGTATTTATTTTTGATGGTACACCCAAAATGCATAAAAGACAATAAAACCCCTCATTAAGATATCTGAGATTGAGTGAGACAAATATATTCAAAATTGTGATTAAAAACAGGAAGCAGTGGTTGGTAGTGAATGAGTCATAAATGCAGCTGGTAGCAGAAGCAGTTGAATTAAATGAGCACCACATTATATGTTTTTGTCATGCCTATCCATCTGTCAACAACATACTCATAACATGACTTTATAAAAACTCCTAAATCCCAGTGGTATTTCAACACACTTCCAAATCAAAATTAAAGAAAAATAATGGCTGATATGATACCATACAATAATAATAATAATAATGTCACCTAACTCTACAGGTACAGTGCAGCGTGTAGTTAATAAAATGGCTGTTGAGTTGACTGCTACATATTTCATAAACTCAATCAAGTGGCAGAATCATAACTAAGGAAGGAAATTACAACTTCTTATCAATCAGTGATTTTCTGCTAACTATCTTTCTAACAACAACGCCTATACAATAATAAATAAACCACCCATCCCAACAATTTTCCTCATATTTAACATTACAAAACACCATCCGACTTCCCCATATTACTGCTAATTAGTTACCTGTCGATAGATAGGGTCAGCGACCAGAAACGAATATTGAATTGCTAGATATTTGGTTGCTTTCTACTTTTCTCACTTTTGCCTTATCGATTCGAGCTCTCCTAACTGCTTCTTGGATCTGCCGATCATGATCCTTCAGCATTTGATCCATGTTCCCTGATGGAACAAGCAAGGGACCGGAATAGTGGATCTTGTGACCTTTTGACCCATAGCCAACCTGTTCATGCCATAAATAAATAACATGAGACATCAACCGTGCTTGAATGGTGACAAGAAGGCAATAACTTTACAGCCAAAATGGGATTTTGCTACTTACAAGGACTGGATCGTTATTATTACTTCTTCCATCGTCTTTTTGGTGAGAACCTGAAGTGCCCTGACACTGATGTTTCTGGTCATGTTGAACAAAGGATTCTGAGGATTCCTTAAAAGAACCCGGAAACCTTGCCATTAGCTTTGGCACTTCTACCTGTGATGAACTAGACTTTTCTCTGCGATCGTCAGACAATAGACTCCTTCTTGCTGCCACTAAGCCTGACATTGTTGACAAGTCGGCTCCAGCAGAGACCTTCGTAGCATCATCTGGATTTCTACCTGTTTTTGCCCATGCAGCACGTTGAGCCAATGGACCAGAATGGGAGCCTCTCTTATGCTGATGCCCCTGCGCATCTATACTTGATTCAACAGCTTGTGATGCTCTAGGAGGATCGATGGGAAATCCAGAGGCAACTTCTTCTGGATGAGGATTAAACTTCTCACTTCTGCTCTTAGAATTTGACTGACCTCTTTTCTGTGATACAAAGTCGATTACAATCATGATACAAGAAATACATAGCACCAAACCAAAAATAAAAATAACAAAATAAGAGGAGACTAAAAGAACATGATTTAGATCCTATTTTTCCAAACTCAATACTAGTGTGTTGAGGACGCCATGACCAAATCCAGTATCTTCGGCCAACATCACAAACTGATAATCAGATCCTTTATGTATTACACAAAGCAGTACCTGCATTGACAGCACTAATTCGGCATTCGCATCAGGAGCTGGGATGGCTCGAGATTCTCTTGTTCCTCTCCTTTCAATATCAGGTCTCTGTCCCTTGTTTCCTGCAGCTCCTTGTCTATTAATGCAAACAACAGCAAGTTTATCAGAACCACACTACACCTTGGAAGATCATTATCGCAACATTTGTAGAAAAGCAGAGTTAGATAAGCACACTGAAATGCATTACAAGAGATATTCAATTGACAAGCCACTATGTCATGCAATTGCAGCTAACTCTTAACTAAGTAATGTCAATCAGTTTCAGTCGTTCAAGCAGGACCCCACTAGTCACAAAGTATTACATTTCAACAATGCCATAAACCTTATGGCTTAGTTGCAAAAATACAAAGTTCTCATAAAGCAATGTTGAGGTTATGAAGCAGGATCTTGTTGTGATGCTACAGGTTGAGATAAGAAATGACAGGCTACATAGATTATCCATCCAATCCTTAAAATTCCACACAATCTTACCTTCTAGCTTCCTCATCCCGTAGTTTTGCATCAAACTCTTTACTCGGAGGATATATTGGAAGGCTTGAAGGATCACAAGGAACTGGTTTTGTTGAAAAGAACTGTAAAACATATAGCAAACAGAACAAGTAAATGAATTGAGAGTAAACCAAAAAAAAGGGAACATATAATCAATGTGAGTGTCATATACACACATTTATGCATATTAAAGTAAGATCCAAGAAAAATTAGTCGCCCAACCAATATGAACTCCACAATCCACACTGACCACAATTAAACAGAGCAAGCCATAACATCAACTCACTAAAGAAATCTCCAAACAAGAAAATCCACTGAAGAGTGGAACTGTAAGACATACAATTTAAGATCTTAAGTTTATGTGAACTATCAAAAGGCATGGATAATGGCAATACCAGAAATGACTCCAGAAATGACTCAATCACACATAGGTTTTCTTATCTATTTTATTTTTAACAAGCTACGTGAAGCCATGGTAGAAGCATGACCAAAATCTACAGCCACATAGCCAAAGCTATTAGGAAAAGCCAATAATCTCAAATTCAAATTCACCTAAAACCCTGAAAATGAAGAAAAGGCAATACTAAGAAAAGGAGTCTAAAAGTTGGCATAGGATGATAGACTCCAGTTAAACCCAATAAAAAAATATTCACAAAATAAAAGTTGAAAAAAAGAATCAAATAAATAAATATGTGGTACAGCTAAAAGGATGTTAAAAGAACTGACAGAACCTATCTCTTCCAAGAAAGCAGGTTCGCATACTGCTATGAAGCCTTATATCAACCTCTTAAAATCAAAAATACAATGAGAGAGCAAAAATAGTCTTCAACTAGTTCATCATAAATCAACTCAGTTTCACAATTTTTAGTGACAATGATAACAAATTACCAGCCATAACCAAAAAGAACAAATAAATACCAGTTAAGAATAATAATTTGAAGATAAGATTCGAAAAAAGAAGGTTGTCATATGTACGTTAATATAATTGAAATGCAAGGAATTAAGGTAAGCTTCATCACACAAAACTCTAACATAATGCTGATGGGTTATCAATACCATGAAGATGCAAGTTAGAATGTATTGCCAAGTATGTATCTAGAAATTATCAGTTGGAACTACTATATCGCCTTCTGCAACCTTCAATTGACTGGTAGGTACAACCAGTGGCCATCACTGTTTACATCAGCCCCAGAAAAGTAGTTACAGGAGAAAATTTTATACCTCACTCTTCAGAGCATAAGCTGCAGTTCCACGATCTGCTGGGTCAATAGAAAGTAGGGTCTCCATAAGTGCTAAAGCTGGAAAGGGAAATTCCTTGAATGTTTCTGCAACACAGCGTCTGTACGGCTGTTGAGGTTTAAAGATAGTTGCATGAGGCAACTTTGACTTCCTCCAGTAATCTTCTGATGGTGAGCCACACAACTTGAAAATTTTATGCAGCTGCTCTACCTACAAGGCAGAGACATACAACTTAAGACAACATATAGAAAAACACGCCAAACATGAAGCAAGAAGGAATTGAACATTTGAACTTCAGAAGATAACCATCTATTTCTTTCATTTTAACCAATTCTAGCTCATAATTAACATTATGGGAAAAATACTACGTCAAAGGGCTTTCATTAAAAGAAAATAATGCAAAAGGATGAATTAGTTGGATATATACCACATTTAGGCACACCAACCATAAATTGATGAAAGCACCAATAAGAAAATAAAGTATACCACCAATGCCACAAAATAAAGAAAGAAAGAAAGAAAATTCCTCCCCTTATTATTTTGAAAATGTTCTTTCAATTGAAGTTTGCAGAAATCCAAACATCTATTAGTATTATAAAAAATCCAGTTTATTGCCAATTAGTATAGGATTGCTGAAGCTTTCCTCCATGCAATAAATGTAAGAACTCTTGACAGTATATTACACCACAAATACTCCAATGCAATTATGACTCCCCAACAAAAAGCTAACGATTCTAACTCAAGCTATTTTAGTTTAAGATTTCAGAAAGAGAAAAAAAACAATTTAAAGAATGAAGTAAACCCATTCAGATTGCTTCAAGCCGCCACGCCATACTTAAAATTTGAAAGAACTCTTTAAAATTAATTTTCTATTGCATTCCATAGTAGTACCATAGAAGCATGTATTGCTTGGAAGATCCCAACCACATGTATCAAGTTTTACACTTACACATCATCTCTAACATTATTTGACAACAGGTCCATTCAGTGTTTGTAGCTGGAGAGTAACAGAAAGATAGCTAAATGGGAAACTAGAGCCGAAGAGGTACAAGTAACAACTTCAAATTCAGATATTTTAACATAAAATCAGAGGAAAATAAAGAGTATTTGTGTTCTCCCAACTCCTTGGCTAGTAACAAGGTGGAGAAAAGCAAATACAAAATTATAAAGGTATTAGATTGGAGGAGAAAAAAAGGTTCAATTTCAATTTAGTAGTCCAAATTATTCAGTTAAAGCACTCTGGGGAGAAAAGCCACAGTGAAGAGAAAGAAAGCTAACATCAACTACTCTATCCACATCTCATCCTCTAAGCACAATGATTGACATTTTCTAACAAATAGATCACCTTGATTGTCAGCACCATGTCAAATTCTTTCAAAAACTCATACACCTTAGACAAAGGAGATCCCTAAGAGTTGATTATTGACGAGTTTTCTTACACAAAAATTAAATGAAGAAATTTTAAAAGTTCCTGGTTGCACTTTGTCTATGAAAAAGTATTATACATATTCTGATGTATAGTTCGACAAATTCCTAAGCAGGCATATATTTAGTAATGATCTAGCAGTATCTGAACAGCAAGTGCATCTGCAAAATCTTGTATGGAATTCCAGTAAGGACAACTCATCCTAATAATTCTAGCAACTGGTTCTCTAACTAAAACAGGTTTTCACTTATGAGATCTTTTAAGGTAACACTTCGTGAAGAGCAACAGCTGTATAAAGTGAGATTCCATGTAAGATCAGTTCAGGATCATAGGATCCATTTCAATTAGATAGATAGGATTGTCACTCAGTAAGTCAGAAAGTGAGAATATGAAACAACCTATCCACAGGGAGAATTAACCTTGTGAACTCTTTCTTAATCAAATAAAGCCCTCCAGCCAATGAAATTGCACAGTTATGTATATATTGTAATTGTTCAACACCAAGAATTTGAGGCATGGTAATGGGTAAAGAAAGGCTGGGCCAAATTACTTGAGATCAGAGGAAGAAGGAAAGAAAGATATATATATATATATAAAAACAAATGTCTTAAATACAGTAAAACCTCTATATAGGAATAACTTCTATTTTGTTATAAAAAAAACTCGGTCCCAACTTGGGCCAGTTATAAATAGGAATAACCTCCCAAACGTTATTTGTTATATACTTTTCAAGTCCCACCTTTAGAAACTATGTCTCTATATAGTAATAATTATATATATATATATATATATTAAGAATTCAAACTAAATTATAAAATATTAAAAAACAACTATTGAAATTATCTATGAGTTGGAAACACTAACTACAACTTGAAATTATAAATATTTAGTATTCTCGTTGATGTTTACATTTTTCCCATAAAACTCTTCCAATTATCTATGTATATTGAAAACCTAAACTCTAAATTGAAATTCTAAATATTTAATTTGTTCCATTAGTGTCTATTATTATACATTATATATAAACTATGTATGCGTATGATAATCTTAACCAATTTCAAGTGGTATTATGTTATGTGTTGAGAAATTTTATTATACCAAACTCTATTTAGTAATAACCTCCCAATTGTTATACAAATAGCCCGGTCCCAAGTGTATTCTTATATAGAGGTTTTACTGTAATTGAATTTCTTAGATTTTCTTGAAAGAACAATTACAACTCAGCATTACATGGTATAAATGCATATCCATCCTTTTATGCAGCATTCTGCAGACACGAAACTGATTGAAAGGTACAACACAAATCAGTGCATATTTCACCATCCTAAACTTCAACAACCGCATGATTATCATCTAGACAGGAAAAAGAGCCTCCAATAGATTATTTGATAATTTAAAATCAACTGAACAATGCAACTACCAGTAACTGACAATACTTCTACTCAAAATACTAAACTGGAAAAAGGCAATCCCAGAAGTTCCATTAAAAGTTTCACCAATCATCCTGAACTCATGGTACTGCAGTTTTGGGCAATTTCCACTTTCATAAATAGACA
The DNA here is from genome assembly GCF_963576675.1 of Euphorbia lathyris. Taxonomy (NCBI): domain Eukaryota; kingdom Viridiplantae; phylum Streptophyta; class Magnoliopsida; order Malpighiales; family Euphorbiaceae; genus Euphorbia; species Euphorbia lathyris. Next base: position 88,311,643 of record NC_088911.1, on the reverse strand, counting down.
AGTGGGCGTATGCAATTTGTTATAGCAAATATTAAATATTAGGCAATTAAGAGGAACTACACAGCCAGGTAGAGAAATCCAGAAACAAATTTCTTCTGAAAGGAAAAAGAAAAACAAGACAAGCACCTCAGTTCTTCCAGGCATGATAGGCTTGCCAGCATATAGTTCAGCAAGTATGCAACCTGTACTCCACAAATCAACAGCAGTCCCATAGTAAGTAGCTCCCAGAAGAAGCTCTGGAGGACGGTACCATAGTGTTACAACACGGCTTGTGAGAGGTTGAACATGACTAGGATCGTAAAAACTTGCAAGACCAAAGTCTGCAATTTTAAGGATGCCATTGTTGTCAATTAACAAGTTGGAACCTTTTATATCACGGTGTAGAACACCACGGCTATGGCAATGATCAAGTCCTCGTAAAAGTTGTTGCATGTAACATTTCACCTGCCAATGCATGCATAAATAACACTACACTATGCAAAATCAGAAAGGCATTTGAAATATATCCTCTGAGTCTGAGGATAAGTACCTGTGGCTCCGTAAACTTTAGACCAGGATGTGAAGCAAGCCCTGCCAAATCATGTTCCATGTACTCAAATACCAGGTACAAACTACAAGACATCCTAGATGTAACAAGCCCTTCTAGTTTTATTACATTCGGATGGTCAAGCCTACGCAAAATATGGATTTCTCTAGCCATAAAGCGAACGCTCTCAGGCTCCAGGTTATCAAACCTTACTTTCTTCAAAGCAACAATTTTCTTTTGATCTAGGTCACGAGCTCTATAAACATTACTGTAAGTTCCCTGACCAATCTGCATCAAATAAAGGTCATCAAAAGGAGAACCAGAAATTCCAGCGATAATTAACTTGAAAAGAAGAACAGTAAATAAGGAAAAAGGCAAATGACAAGAATAGTCAGATGCTTTCAAGTTTTACAGTAATTAGAAAACTAAAATTGAACATCTATCAAATCTGAACAAGAAAACAGTAAAGCAATCTTTATCCCTAGCTCAAAGGATAAGAAGCTAGTTGGAGCAATTGCATACCATTTAACACATCCAACTATCATGTGCAACCTGATCCTTAGAAACAAGTTTGTGTTGCCAACAAATTCCAAATTTCCAATTTAATTTAATATATATATATTGAAACGTGGAACATTGAGCTATTGACAGTTGAAAAGTTGAACCTCTTTTTCCAACCATTCGAGGACTACTAGCACAGACTTTGAACTAGAACATACAATGTGCTCAATAATGCAGTAGAACCATCCACACAAATTGTTCATCATTCTGAGCAAATTAAAGTGCCATAGACATTTTATGGATCAGCACACCAGTTGAAAACTAATACTCCTATCCATGGATATTGTGAAAGGTTAGAGAAATGAATATGTAAATTTATAGTAATGCACCTTCCTCACTATGTATACTTGTATTTTTTTATTCTCTCTACTCATGGAAATTTATATTGTCCTGTGACTGGTGGTATTTCAACACCACCAAGTATCTGACGGATATACCAATACCTGATGAGTATTGTTTGGTTAGAAGAAACCTGCATACCATAAATATCCAACTAAGTAGCAACGATTCAACTATTGCCAAAGATAATATTCTTATTTAATATTGATCACTTGTACATTTTCATTAGCCTATATGAAGAAACTTTTCAGCATAAATTCTTACTTCAGAAACTCCTCATATATTTCTCCACACTCAGACACCTGCAGACAGACCTCCAATGTTATATAGCTATCTTTGAATTTAATGTCAAGAAGAAAAAAATATGGAACCTGTAAGTCCGCATTTTAAAATTTTATGCAAGACTACTTCTTGCTATTTATATGGAGGATCCTTCTTCAATGTAACCAATGCAACACAAGATTCAATAAAAATTCTACGATGAGTTAAGTAATGACACAAGTAGAATTGCTAACTATAATCATGTATAATGCATCAATTTTTTTTGCTTAAGCTAGGTGTCGATTCGATTCTTAGTTTGCGCAGCATATATTAATTTGAATGTGAGAGGGATCACCTAAAGGGTGTCTGACCAACTAATCAAATTCACCCATAAAAGAAATAAAGATGCATCAACTTTTGGAAAGACCACTTTTTAATCCTATAATTAGAAATTATACCTATGGATATTTAAGATCGGAACCTCGATTTCTCCTGCAGCTGGTCAACTTAAAAACAACAATTACACAAACAAAGGCCATGGAATGAAAAGAAATTTTAGTTCCATGCATTCCTAGCAAATCTCAATTTAAAACCATAAGCTTCAACACTATTAAACTCATAACATGCCTAAACTTTAGGTCATACCAATAAAGGACAGGTCACTAGGAGGCACTGATTCTAACTTAGATGTTTTAAGTGTGTGTTTTTTACTCAACCCAAACGCACTTAAATAGATTTTGATCATTAGCTAATTACTTCACAGTAAGTTTAGTCTAAAACAAAGTAGTGTTTAACTGAAATGATTAATCAATAATTAGTTATCTACATTAAGTTAATTAACATGAATTCAACAGTTGGTGATTTGAAGATTACCATGAAATAGAGGAATTTAAAATGGAAAAGGGAAAAAATGCATACTTTATCCAGCTTCTCAAAGGAATCTGCACGCCGTGGCAACCATCCCTTGATTGCTTCTCCAGCCACTGCAGTTAACCAGGAAGGCCATCCTGCTGCAACATGTTCCCCTTCAGTTGCTTTAGGAATTGTACCCACACCTGGATGTTGAGCAACATATTCCATCTTGTCCCTCTTCCTATCAACAGCATTTTCACCATGCATTCTCACTGAACCGTTCGAGTGTTTATCAATTAACATTGCCCTTCCATCACTACTATCGTACCGATCTTTCACTCTATATGCTTCTTCCCTCCTAGAAGAGGTGGCCCTTGAAACCCGCATGTCTGATGAGGTCTTGCTGGAGAGCCTCTCCCTTGGGCTCTCTTTGCTGTCCTCAATTGCAGAGGGTTTACAGCAAATGCTACCCATAATGCACATAAACCACCCCCAATAAAACCCTGCTTTAGTATCAATAATTACTCTTCAATTTTTTCATTTTCACAAGTCTATATTCTTCTTCCTTTGCCGTTCCATCATACACTACCAAAGAATAAAGAAAAGAATCTAAACCCTCCAACTCAAGATTCCATCAATCCGAATGTTTTGCAGCCATAAAAATCGGATGAATATATCAATATCAACTTCAAGATTGCAACTTTATAGCAGGCAAATACTGAAACCCCGAAATAATAAATAAAATCTCAGCAATAACTACTCATTCGTAGTAATCTTAATTCCTTAATCAAATCGTGTAACTCCAAATAGGAAATTGAAAACTTCACTATCAACAAAACCTTATTTCATCCACAAATCCTAGCAAACAAAATCAGTAAAATCTTCACAATAATTAACAAAAACAGCACCTTAAAGTAAATACCTTAGAAATGCATGCCTTGCACCAATGAAGCACCAACAAAACTAAAAAACGCACACCCACCAAATCCCTAGAACCAGCAAAATTATGGATATTTATGTGGAAAATTAATTAGAAAGACACTGAACAAATAGCTTGCACCTAAAAAAAAAAGAATAAAAAGAAAAAACAGCAATAGTGTGATGCAGAAAGTGAAACCCTAAGGGAAAAAAACCTAGGGCTCACAGAAAAGTTGAGGGGGAAAGAGAGATCTAGGGCACAGAGATTTCATAGAGAGAGAGAGAAAGAGTATAACAGTGGAGAGTAATAAGTTCAGAGAAGATGAGAAGAAAAGAAAATAATAAAAGTAAATTAATGGAAAGATTCAGTTGTAAGTGTGCATGAAATGAAATTATATTATAATAACATCTTTCTTTTGTTATTGTTGTTGTGTGCGTGTAGTTGAAGGGTGTTGTTGTAATTATCTAAGTTCTAAAGCATTTTTTACCTCCATAACATGTATTAATATTTCACCTTTAACTTATTATTCCATAACATTTACCTCCTCCTAATGCAAAATAAAAATAATCGTTTTCGCTTTCTCATCTATTATTCTATAAAGTTTATCTTTTGACTTATCAAAATTAATTAAATTTCAAATCGATATAAAATAAGTTAACTGTTCTATTAAAATCTTAATCTATTTAATAAAAATTTAATAAAACTATTAAATTTATGTTAATTTAAATTTTATTATTTTTTTAAAGGATACATTAATTGAAATTTCTTAAATTTTAATAAATAAATAAAAAATCAATATTTTAAACAGATAAAGTTATAATATTGTTTTAAACTAGTTATATAAAAAATATTCGTTCCATTTCAAAATAATTATTATAAAAAAAATTCTTATTTCATATTATTTATGAGTTTTAGTTTCAATACAATTTTTTTTCTTTTTTTACCTTTATTTATAAGTTTAATATTAATTAATCATAAGAATGGAGCAAGAAAAATTTGTTGCTAATTACTTTTTATCAAATTTTAACAGCTAGTTTAATGCATAAATGGCCACCGAATTAAAGTGTGTGCTTAGCCCCAACACATATTAGATGAGAAATTTAGTGTTTTCTTTGATTTATATGACAACAAATTTTATTTTTTAAAATAAGTTGGCATGGGAGACTCTAATATTTCAAAGGCTCTATGCAGTTTTACCCTCAATTTTTTTTATATATAAATCTAAATTTAATCAATATAACTTAATTAGTTCTTGATTGGATAAAGAAGAACTAAATAAAGATCAAACTTTTGAGAAAATTTACAGAAAACGGAACAGTTAATAACAGTTATATTATTATGGGGTAAAGTATAAATTTAACTTTATATTGAGAAGAACAAATTTAGCCCCCGCGTATAAAATAGTGCAATCTTAAACCCATTGTTTACAAGACAGTACAAATTCAAGCCTTATTATTGAAAATGAGTTTTCTTTTTCATGTGCAATTTTATGTTCTGCCTACCCTCCTACTTACAGGGCTCTAACCACCTAACAAGGCTTGACATTTCACAACTTCTGTTAATTAATGAAAAAAACTCATCTTCCATTAATGACATTTGAAATTGCACCATCTGACAAATTTTACGTTTAAAATTGTATTGTTTTACATGTAGAGGCTAAATTATCTCTCCTTCCACATGACTAATTTTGTAACTTATCACTATTATTGTTGAGAGACAAGATGTAAAATAAATTTTGAAGGCCAATTGTTGTTAAGAGGCGGTAATTGAAAAAAAAAACAATGTGTGTTATCGTTGTGGACTTCTCATTTAATTTTAGGAAGTTGTATTCTTATTTTCTATATATGATTACTATTAAGTTCAGATACGGAATAATCATTAATGTTGAATATAATTTTTAACAATTGAGATTTCAATAATTATTATATTATAATTGAAATAAATTTTAAATTTTATATATAAAAATGATTGGAGACCCTTTAAATGGGAGGTTCCATGGGGGAGTTGAAGCTTTTCCTAAATGGAAGACGCTAGGTGGGTGTCAGGGCAGCTTTCTCTGGAGCCGCCCCTTTACTATAAGTAAATTTAGAGAGTCAATAAATCAATCTATACAAGTTTAAATGGTATATAACTTTATACATGTTCATATATCACCTTTTCAAAATGTAAAGGCACAATTACATTTTTTAGATAGAAAAAATATAAATGTATTAAAACCATCTCACGATAAAAAGCATGTAAAATCATAGGGGTGTACAAAAAAATCCAGAAAACCAAAACACCGAAAAATCAAACTGAAACCGAACCGAAAATAAGGTTAACTGAAACCAATGGACTAAATTACGATTTTTAATTTTTTAAATAGTGGTTAATGGTTATAGTTACGGTTTCAGTATTAAAAAACCGTGGTTAACCGAAACCGACCGAATGTCAATTAAATATTAAAATATATATATATATATATATATATATTATATGTTATCCAACTATACTAATTAATAATTAGTTACCTACTTAGTTATACTTATCTAATTAAGTAGTTATCTAACTATATACTGGTTATCTTTTTCCAAGTAAGATATAGACAATTCCTCGTACATCTTTTGTTTTGTATATAAAACAAATTATAAAAATATTACTTTAAAAGTTAAAGAATTTTGCTTTTCTTCTCACTCTTAGATTCGGGAACACAAAATATTCGTTGACTAAATAGAAACAAGATTTAGTTTGTGCTAAAATTTGTGTATACGAATTAAAATATAAATTGAATATCTACTATTGTCCTGATAAATAAAAATAAATACTTTTTATTTATATAATCCATCCCTAGATTATTTTTTCATTTCTTTGTTTTGAATCTTATTTTTATTTAGTTCATCACTTTCACTATCTGCCACTCTTCTTCATCTCCTTCGCTTTCCAGTCCATAGTTCACGGTTAGGGGCGTAGACAGGGAGGGCCCCGGAGGGGCCCAGGTCCCTCCGGCTGCTGAAACCACCATGGTCACGAGTAGTTTCGGCCCCACCTTATCTCCATAAAATTTGAGGTGTTGTGGTGTTCCGATCCTCCTGTTTTCAAGAAATTTAGATTGGGTATTGAATTAGCACCCCAAAATTGGTTCAGGTCCCGTTAGGTTCTCTCTAAATCCAAAATTTCAAATTTCTTAGCTGATTAGGCCCTCTCTAGATCCAAATGTATAATTTTTTGGGCCTGTTAGGCCCTCATTAAATCCAAATTTCTATTTTTTTGGCTGCTTAAACCTAAATTTCTAGATTTTTTAGCCTATAAGGCCCTTCTAAATCCGATTTTTTTTCTATTAGACACCGATATAGCAAAAAAAAAAACACCACGTGTAAAATCGGTCCCCAACCGAACAATTCTGTATTCGCCATTGTTCAAAGTCCACACAAACACAATGTATGTACATCTCTCTCCAACGTTAATCTCTTCAATTCGACATTGATCCTCCGACCCACTCACAATAAAAATTAGAATTCTTTTATTTTTTTTACTAATGGTTAGAAACAGAAATAAAATATTAACTGATCGAAATAATTGGTTAACCGAATTTAATGGATTAGTGTATAATTAGTATTTATTTAAAAACACATATCAAATAGTTAACCGACTAAATTAATATTAATAAACTGGTTAACTAAACACGTGCACCCTATGCAATCATTTAACCACCTCAAAAGTGAGTATAATTTTTTATTAAAAAAAACAATATAGTAAAATAAAGTAATGTTTTGTACTTGGGAGTGTAATCGATATTTGTAATTGATCACAATACATGAAAAGTATGGCATTGTGTTGAGAAACAAATAATTGGGACCCAGTTTTGTGTTAGACAAAGGTTTTAAGTTTGGTCCACATATTTGCTCTACACTCTTCATTCAGTTACCAATTTTCTGTATCTTTTTTAGTATATTCAGTTATCAACTTTCTTAATTTGTATTTATGCTCATCAATCAAAATACAACTACTAACACGTGAGCGGTGTAGTGTGTTTGTTCACCATATTCGTATTCTATAATTTTAGGATTAGAGTCAAATAATAACATGTTTCTAAACAAGATTAATTTTAGTTATATTAAAAATTTAAAAATACTAGTTTAATTGTTATTTAATTATTATTATTTTAGACATTTCAAATAAATTTATCGATAAACTAAAACAAATCCGTGCATTTTTACTTGTTTATTTGTAATTATATTAGTAATACGGTAAACATTTCAGACAGTTTGATCTTTTTTTGTGATAATTTATATGTGGAAGATTTAATTGTTAGCATTTTAATAAGTTTTTTTGTAATTATATTATAATAAACTGAATATTTTAGACATGATTGATGTTTAGAAGATCCGATGTGATAATTAAATTACAATCAAATTGGCATTTTCAAATTTTCGATAACGTAGAGCTAAAATTGATCTTACTTAGAAACGTTAAGGTTAGATTTGTATCATTTTGTACGTTATAGCTAATCTGTAATTCCCCTAAAACATTATGCTGAAATTTGACTTTTATCCTATAAATTTTGAAAAACTCCTACTACACTACACTCTTAGAGCAATATGCATTTCCAATCAATCGATGATTGGGTACCCAAACTAGGGGCGTTCTTCTAGTCGCCAATCATGTGTCAGGGTTGGCTCCATTTATGCACTCTAAGCTAAAATTAATAGGAGCATATGAAGTGGAGATATAAAGTAGAGAGAGATCTCTTATACTTGTCCGTTGTGAGAGTATATATAGAATATACAATGGCTTATAGTCAGTGGCGAATCCAGGATTTGAGGGAGCGGGGGGCAAAATTCTACGTACAAATTTTTTAAAAAAAAATTGTAAAATTGTTCAATTTTTTATGACAAAAAATGCAAAATTGTTCAATTTTTTGTGATGAAAAATGCAAAATCGTTCAATTGTCATGCATTATTTTCATGATTTTTTTTTATAAAAAACGTAAATTATAATGTTTCCGACTCGTAATCATCCATTTCCGGGATTCTCGGGTTGTTATGCATCAAATATCCCTAACGTTTTGGGTCAGGTGCAATTTTACCCCTAACATCTAAAATGGTGCAATTTTACCCCTAATGTTTGTAGCCAAAATCAATTTTATCCCTAACGTTGATAAATTGGATCAATTTCAGACACTATTATAAAATACAGTCATTTTTTCTTTATTTTGCACCAATTGCATATCAATTTTGTAATTTTGCACCAATTTTACCTCTAACGTTGATAAATTGGATCAATTTTAGACACTATTATTCATGACCGAGAAGACAGTTTGATGAATTATTTCTCAAATTGACCCAATTTATCAACGTTAGGAGTAAAATTGCTATTGACTGCCAACATTAGGGATAAAATTGTACCATTTTAGACGTTAGGGATAAAATTACTCATGACCCAAAACATTAGGGGTATTTTTGTACTTGAACCATTATTTTTGGATTTAAAAAAAAAAATTAATGGGATGAAGGGGGGGGCAAATGCCCCCTTTGACCCCCTTACATCCGTCCCTGCTTATAGTTCGTGAGATTTGTAGACCTAATTGGTGTAAATTTGACCTTGACCCACATTCCTCGCTAAAATTCCCTTGAGCATTCATGCAAGGTTAAGAACATGAAATTACTCATAAGTTTTCCACGACTTTTGACTATTTGATAAACAATATGATTGTAAAAATGCGTAATTTTCAAGATATAGCGAGAAACTATTTGAAATTGAGTTATATAATTACATCACTTGGAACAACTTATCAATACAATTGCGTTACTGGAAATTACTTATGAATATAATTATATCACCTGGACAATTTATAAGAATTTATAAATGTCATCGTCTTTCAAGATGAACTTACTCAAATAAAGGCACTTGCATGCATACATGAGGGTACCTTAGGTGTTCTTATCGAGCGATAAAAGGTTTTTGAATGGTACTCTCATTTGGGAGGATATCTCTTATCATTCGATAAGACTCTTTTATGTTGCTACTTGTTTTCGTGAGAGTACCTGAGGTGCTCTTTGTATAAGTAAAATGATTTTGTGTTGGTACTCGCATTTGCAAAGGGACTTGAGGTGCTATTTATCATTCGATAAGAGATTTTGTATTAGTAGTCACATTCGCGAGGGTACATAAGGTTCTCTTTATCATTTGATAAAAGGCTTTAAATATATATACACACCATGTATAAACACTTTTCAAGAAAATAAAATTATATATACACGTCTGGATATGGTCTTCAACAAATAAATACGTATACATGCGAAGCCGGATTTCAATAAATAAATGTATACATGTTTGGAAGTGGTCTTCAACAAATAAATATATACACGACCGAAGGTGGTCTTCACACGCCCTGCGCGGTCTTCAAGAAATAAATATATACATGCTTGGAGGCGGTTTTCAAGGAATAAATATGTACACGCTCGGAGGTGGTATTCAATAAATAAATATATACACGTTCGTAGGCGGTCTTCAGCGAATAAATACATACATGTCCGAAGACAATTTTCGAGCAATAAATATATACACGCCTAAGGCGGTCCTTAAGAAATAAATATATACACGCCCGATGCGATCTTTAAGAAATAAATATATACACATCCGATGCGGTTTATTAGTATAATCACGTCACTAGCGTGGTTTACAAATATATTTGTGCCACTTTTGAACTGCTTATGGATGAGATATACGCGGTGAAAGCTGTTTTCAATAAATAATAAATAGTAATCTTCTATTCTTATTTTGTTGTCTTCAAGTGTTTCGAATCCCTTGCCGATTCATAGGCTTGTTTTTTCTTGATAATTAGTATTATGGTCAATAGTTTCAAAAGGTTGTAAAAGTTTATTTTGTCTCAATAAAACCACTTAAGTTTGGTTTTGCCACAGTAAAGTGACTTTAAACGTTTTTCAGCTATCCAAAACTGCTGACGTGACATCTCAACATCATGACAACGCACCTGACGTATTAAACAAATGTAACTACACATTTTAATTGACAATCGATATGCCACGTGAGTTAATTTGTGGTTAAAATTTTAATTGACAATCCTTATTAACTTAAATTTAATTGACTGGATTTTGGTCTTCACCCAAACCAAACTTATCAGATTCTTTTCTGTTTGCATCAAACAGAATTCTGTTATCGCTTTTGGTTTCCATTTTCTCCATAAAAGTCTGCCATGTTCTTTTTTCTTCTATGGCACGATAGAAGTTGTGCAAAAGCTTTTATTTTTCAGAAAAAGAAGTTCTACAAAAAAAAGGTGTCTTGATGGTTCAGAGATGATTGCCTTTTTGCAGGGCCGTTCCTGACCTTTTATAGGCCCGGGGCGAAAGAATATATTTGGGCCCTTTGATACAAATTTTTAAAAATAAAATTTCTTTAAAAGTTGAAATAAAGGTTGTCGGACATCCCAACTAGGTTGTCACCCCCCTAACAACCCCCCAAACACCTAGGTGTAATTTTAAAATATGCGTGTGTTAAAAAAAATCAATATTATTAAGAATACAACTTCAAAATATATGTTAAACCGCTAAAAAACGGTCTCTATGTTGATATTCTTCATTTCCTAACTCTTTTCCAACCTTTGAAACTCGTCTTTAATTGCCTACACACAAAGTCATTAATAATTTAATATCTTAAAGATAGCCTCACTTTAAGCCATTTTCTACGGTGGAATTAAGCCTAAATTTCCCACACGTTCCATTATGTGTATTTTCTACAGTGGAATCGAGCCCCTACAAAAATATCAGGAATACTCAAGGATGACTCATTGGGAAGGCCATCCCCCAGGCTGTTAGCTATTTAGTTTTTTTTCCTCTAGTCTGCTGTCTTTTTTCTGTATTGTTTCTGCTGGTTTTTTTCTTTCTTTCTTGCTGTTCTGTTTCCAGATTTCACAAAAAAAATATATATTTTGATAAACTAATGAATGATAAAATGCAGGTACTTTGTGATTATATAAGCAGTTAGTAAAAGGGAAAATAGTACTTTGTGATTATATAAGTAATGGAGAAATAGGTACCATAAATTGAAAATAAAACTAATAATGCTCCAGAAAATTTGTTTATAAACATGTACTGCAATGAGCAAAATTATCAAAAGATAAGCAGCAAATTGAAAATTATCTAAAAACGGTATCAAAAGACAAGCACCAAATTGAAAACAATGAGCAAAATTGAAAAACAATTTCAAAAGAGAAGCACAAATATGAATTAATAATATATTAAATTGAAAACAAGCACCAAATTGAAAGGAGCAAACTTGAAAACAAAACTAATAATGAATATGAAAGTAATAATCTATCAAATTGAAAACAAGCAACAAAATTGAAAATAAAACTAATAATGAATATGAATTAAACAGACATAAAACAGAAGACAGTAAAACCAAAGGGAGAACCGAGCAGCAGAACCAAAAGCAGCAAACGGAATGCAGAACGCAGCAGAACAACGAAGCAGAGAGAAGCCAAACGATTAGAAGAAGAAGAAGATTTGTGGAGCAAAATAAAACCGACGGCAACAACTATTAGAAGAAGAGAAGAAGAAGATTTGGGAATTTTAATCCCTAAGCGCGACTTGCATCTTCCGTCTCTCCCTCTTCTTTACATATAATAGGTTAGGTTATTGTAATTTCTTTTTAAATATAATATATACTGAATAAATTTTATTTTATTTTGGGCCCTTTTGGATTTATGGGCCCTGGGCCTGCGCCTCAAAAATCAAGGTCCAGGGCCGACCCTGCCTTTTTGTAGAACAATTTTTAGATGCATTAGCTATCCTCCTGAGATGTTTCAAAGTGCATATATGGAGTTTGAGAAATATGAAGCATAAATAGCGTTAACTCGGGGTAATAAGTTCTAGACAAATTAAAATTAGATTGAAATTTAAAATTTGTTCTGTGATGACATGTTCTCTCTATCTATATAATGTCTTCCTGTGTTTTCAAGGCTGCTATCTGTTCTATGCTTTAAATTATTCCTTATTGTTCACTAGATATAAAATAATAATTCATTAAATGCGTATGAAATTTGCATATATAATTCATAAAATAAAGCATTTTTTAAATAATTTTTATTTCAATTTTTTTTGCTTTCCTAAAATAAAATACATATGTATAGTCAATTATTTCTTTCTTTTCATGTAAACTAATTCAATTTCATCTTTAACTTTTAAGGGTATAAACTACATTCGGCACATTATTCTCATTTTGAAGCAAGTAATTATTTAAAATAAAAAATTAATTATTTACTTTGAGAAATATAATGTATAAAATAAAAAAATTATTTTATAAATTAATAAATATTAATTTATCAATAATTAATAGGGTAAATAATTTATCAGTCCCCTACTTTTTATTTAACACACTGTTTAGTCTCCCTATTTTGAAAAACACATTATAAGATCCATATCTTTTGTTAATATTAATAATTTAGTCATTTTGTCTAGTTTTTTTATAACCGAATATATCTTAGCTTTCAAGACAGCCATAGTAGATACAAAATGACCATGTTACTCTGTTATTTTCTGTCTATCTGTTTATGCCAAATATAACGGTTAAAAATCTAAAATAAAATAGACATAAGAACCAAATAGTTAATATTGACCAAAGATAAGGATCTTGTAACGTGTTTTTCAAAATAGGGGACTAAACAGTGTGTTAGGTAAAAAATAGGGGACTAATAAATTATTTATCCTAATTAATAAAATATCCATTTATCAATAAATTAATAACCATGTACAAGATAATAATTTTCTAGGTCCCAAGGATATTCATTTATAAAGGTTTTACGGTACATTAACAAAGGGCAAAAAAACTACCAAAAGCATAGATATTAACCTATTTGAGGGGTTGTTTGTTTCAAATAAGCAATTCGAGGGGGTTAGTTATAACGATTTGAAGTTCAGAGAGTGTAGAATTTGCTCATTCACCGTTAGATCTAGACTTATTAGAATCCTAAGGTGGAGATTCAAAGCATCCTCAGGCTTAGATTTAATAAACCTATATCTAACGGTGAATGAGCAAATTTACTTGCTCATTACGGTGCATGTGAAAATTCTTGTAGGCCTTATTGTTTTGTTGGGTGAATAACACATGATGTTTGAGGGTTCGAATTCTGAGAACTCCATTTATTGACTAGATGTCAAACACTATAAGATTAAATCATGTTGCACATGAGGCATTCGTGTGTGAGAGTATGTAAAAGATAATAAAAGTTATTTTTGGACTTTAACTATCTGCTTAAACTTTTGGCTCAATTGGTTTCTTGATATGACATCAAAGCCTCTTGGATTGAGTGGTTAAGGGATTCACTGTATGCTCTTCAAGTCCAATGAGCATTTGTGTGCGAAGGTGTATTAAGATAATAATAAAAAAGTTATTATTGAACCTTAACTATCATACAGAGATCTATAGTGACCTCTAAATTTAAGGTAGCATCATAGTTGATATTTATGTATGTTCGTAACCTTTTGATAACATAGTGTGTAATTCTACTTTTAAAAGAGACCCGATCGCTTTGGTTAGTCGATCCAAAAGGATATGTTCGACATTAATATATGTGGGTGAATACTTGCAAAACACAAAGGTTTGACCGTATCCTTGACGAGGGATACTTCAAGTTAGTTCTAGGCTTGGAGAGAGAAAATGTAACGACCCGGTCTGGAGTAGGTGGCGCCGGGGTAGAAGGCCTGAGCAAGGAGCGGCCCTAAGGGATGGCGATGGGGGCAGGAATGAACTGAATCCCACATCGGAAATGGAGAGGGAGTGATTGGGGCTTATTAGTAAGATGTGAATCCAATACATGCAGACGCGTTTTAAAGCCGTGACGCCCAAGGTGTTGGATTTGGGCCAGAGCGGACAATATCTACATGGTATTGGACCAGGGTGTTACAGAAAATAAATAGATAACTTAGAGTAAAAAGCTCTAAGGAATAATGTGTATGTCTTGTGTGAAAGGAGTTATACCCTTTATATAGAAGTGAGGTATCCTAGTCTATTTAGGAGAAACTAACTCTGTGTTGGATTAGGAAAGGAATCAAGAAAGTCACATTTCCTCATTAGAGAGGCATTATTTGTCCGCCTAAATTCATATTTAGGGAAGGAATCATGTAACTGACCTTATAGAGGGGGGATTCTAGAAGCGTGTTCCAAGACATCCAACAAACATGAGAAAATGATCTGGATCTTCTCAAAATCGGATCAAATATTCACTTATATTATCAGAATCCTCCTAATAAGCCGAGTGTAGTCTTTTAAGGCTAGAGCACACATTTTTACTTCTTAAGGTGTCATACATTATTTCATTCCTTTCGAGGTCTACTTACTAGTTGAAACATGACACTGACCCTATTAGAGTTTAGAAATGTGAAACACTGCCTTCATACCTTATAAAAGACAAAAGTTAGGTGAACTTATCTCACTATTTAAAAAAAAATCTTGAATACTCTCCTGTAATCACGGTCCTTCCTCTTTCTCTAGAGAAAAAATTCCTCTTATTTCTTTCACTTTCTTCCATCTATTTTCACCAAATTTGAAATGAAGGCCTCTACCTCCAAGCCTAAAAAGACGACTTCAATGATTGACGAAATGGCTTCCTCAATGACACAGGAAAAAATAGAAGAATGGAAAAAGTTGTATCCCTGCCTTAAAAAAGTGTGAATAGAGGGTTCCGGCGGCCACTTAAAGGGTTCATCGACCGTCGACGAACGTCCTCATCGTGTTTTTCATCCACATCACCAATGACTTCACATATCTCCTCGTTGAATCATTTGTTGATGTCCTTGACTATTTGGGACCTTGTCAAGCATAAGTTTATCCAAACACGTGGATGGAGCTGGTTGTTGTGTACTGGATCTTCTATGAAATGAGTATTATATTACATGGTGACTCCTGAGGAATATGGTCTCTTAAGTCATTCAGAAAAACACAGAGAACCATTTTTATTTCACTAAAAAGCTAGCTAGATTCCAGTATTTCAAAAGCTAAGCCTAATTAGTCAAGGGTTGGAAGAATAAATGTTTCTTCATCCAAGTGAAGGATGATGAAATGCCAACCTCAATGAACTGGAGGGAGTGAGGTGAAGGTATTAGAGGCTGATTTAACGGATGTACAGAAAGAAAACTTAGAAATTCTGTCAATGATCCCCAAAAGGATATGGAAGTATAATTTTGTTATGAAGTCTTTTTTAGTCGAACTGTGTTAACGGCCTCCAAAGAATCAAGAATCCACCTTTTTTTTATGGAATCAAGAATCCACCTTATTTGTAAAGGATGAAACACATATCTCCTCTCCATAAAAAATATCATTAATATCTCATTTTTTCCAATATAACATAGTTGAACCTTTATTTATACTAAAACCACTGCAAATTAATAATATTTTTAACAGTTTATAAACACAATTAACATACTTTTCATATTCTTAAAAAACATATTTTTCATATTTAAATTTAAAATATATTATAACTTACATTAAATATGTATATCAATAAATCCCGCAAACATTTGTTTGCTTAAAAAAACATTTCCACAAATTTGTGGGTGTGCATTTAGTAGTTATCAATTAAGGTTGATTTAAGTGGTTAAAAATCATCAGTCGTTTAAATTAAAGATTTCGAATCCGTATTTTAGTATTCGCTCAAAATTTTAATTGAAAAATGACCTATATATATATATATATTGAATAATACCTGAACATATTTTTTTTAAACCATACCTACACATATTCCAGAAGTTTAACTACCATCTAAACTTACAAAGTGTCTCTGCCATCAACTTACTTAAAATAACCTATTTACTTGCTAGATTTGTTTAAAGTGACATATTGGTTGAGTATCTAAACTTGCTTACAATGATCCATTTGCCCTCCTAAAATTGTTTAAAATAATATATATTAAAATTAAAAAACTTAAAAAATAAAGGCCTGATACGTGATTCTAAATCTTTAAAACAAATGAACTTTCTAATTTTTACATCTTTATGACGTTTTTATAGATTTAGGGGTTTAATCATTACACTTTAATAAGTTTAGGGGGTTAATGAGACACTATGTAAGTTCAAATAACCAATCAATTTTTTTAGACAAGTTAAATGAGGAATAGACATATTAAGTGCCCGTTTATTTCGATTTTTTGGAATTTTTTTTTTTTTTTTTTTGCTTTCAATACTAAACAAGAGATAGAAAATGCTTAGTAAAATTTCAAAACAGTTGCTTTTTGCAAAAAACAAACAACTAATAATACTATCATCAACTGTAAACAGAAAACAATTAATAGCAACAACTCAAACAAACGGAACCAATCTAAAAAAATCCATAACAAAAATTTGTTACTATTAATTAGTGCCCATTAAACAATGTAAACAATGTTTTTGACATGTACCGTGATTTGTTATTAATTAATGCCCTAATAAAACAATATTCATTTATGTTTACATTGTAATCAACACGAAATATCATGTAAAAAATGATTAATTTGAAAATTTTCAATGTATAATAGTTTTGTTTTGACGCATAAAAAAATTAAATATATTTTTCAAAAAAATAAAATGAATAAAATACAAGTATGTGTATGACCATAAAAAAAATACAAATATGTATAAATTATCTAAAGACGAAAATTAGAAAAGATAATAAAAGAAAAAACAAAAAGCGCCAAAACATGATTACGCATACTAATGAGTAATTATACATCATGGGCATGATTAGATGTGTCCAGTTCTTGATCAAGATCACATTTTGAAGAAACTCTGAGAGCGGCACCCAGAATTTCTTTTGCGATTAGGAGCGAAGAGAATTTCAGTCGTTAATTCGTCTCTACCTTTTTGGTATGCTACTAGATTGACGACACAATGTGTTGTATCTTTCTTGCTGGGTTTTGCTTTTCGGGAATTGCTTGGTGATAATTGTGAATGTTACTGAGTTCATGTGGATTTCAAGTGTAAGTTGCCGAATTGGGAATTCGAATTCATTCAAATGAGTAGTGATAATCAATCCTTGGAGGCATTTTTTATGACGGTTTCTAGGTTAATAACTTTCGTTAAATTTTGTGATTTCTATTGTAAATTTGAGATTGTGGGCAGTAATGATTTATAATAGCAATTGAAAGTGCACTTGTGAGAAAGGAGATGAAAAGTGCAGTTGTGGGTTTGGAGATACAATGACTGGAGGGTCATTGGGTCAAATGGGCAGCTATGGATGGTCATCACAGTCTTCAGCAGCAAAATTACCAGTCAATGCTCGTAAGTCTTCTGCAAAAATCTTGGCATCTAATGTGAGGGAAAAGGAGCGGGTTCTTCCTGTTTTCTACCGGTATTTAAGAATGGTTGCAATGATCCTCTTATTTGGATTGACTTTTCTGGTTTTTATTTGGGGCTCGCTAACAGTTGGCAAAGGTTTGTTTTTGAACATGTTTGTCATTTCTTTAACTTTTACTTTGAATAATGCAGGCTATCTATGTGTTCAAGTATAAATTTAAATAACTAGGAATTTATCTGTTCAAGAACTACATATTTTCACATATTCTGCTAGTTTCTGGATTATATATTTGTATTCTGAACCACTAGATATAGTATAGTTTTTGGTTGCACTGGAGCAGAGACAATTAGTTTCCTACTTATGATATAGTATAGTTTTCTGGTCTTTTTTAGTCGAACTGTGTTAACGGCCTCAAATCCAAAGAATCAAGAATCCACCTTTTTTTATGGAATCAAGAATCCACCTTATTTGTAAATGGTGAAAAACTTATCTCCTCTCCATAAAAAGTATCATTAATATCTCATTTTTTCCAATATAACATAGTTGAACCTTTATTTATACTAAAACCTCTGCAAATTAATAATATTTGTAACAGTTTATAAACACAATTAACATACTTTTCATATTCTTAAAAAACATATTTTTCATATTTAAATTTAAAATATATTATAACTTACATTAAATATGTATATCAATAAATCCCGCAAACATTTGTTTGCTTAAAAAAACATTTTCACAAAGTTGTGGGTGTGCATTTAGTAGTTATCAATTAAGGTTGATTTAAGTGGTTAAAAATCATCAGTCGTTTAAATTAAAGATTTCGAATCCGTATTTTAGTATTCGCTCAAAATTTTAATTGAAAAATGACCTATATATATATATAGAGAGAGAGAGAGAGAGAGAGAGGAGAGATCAGGTGTGACACATTCCTTATGGTGTGACAAGGCTTATTGTGTGACAACAGTGGCTTTTTAGTAATTGTGTAAAAAACGGAGGGGTATATTTGTAATTTTATGCGCTTAGTATAAATAGTTATTAAGTTAGGGGTATATTTGTAATCTCCTATATTTCTCTCATTCTTTCTTCTCCGGTGATTCTCTGATATTTCTCTCGTTTTTTTCGGTTGCACCGTTTCATTTCCGATCGTGTTTTTGTTGAGTTTTTGGTTGGATTTCTTTGTTTCGTCTCGCATTTTGTGTTTTTTGGAAGATATCGGTGAGTTCGTGTATGTTTTTATGTTTGATTTGATCGTTTTTATGTTTGTTGTTTGTTCATTTTCCTTCGTTTTTTTGTTGAATATTTATGGCTCTGATTTCCTATATTTTTTTCTTTATCGGTGGGTTCGGCTCTCTGTTTGTGTATTTTTGAAGTTATCGGTGAGTTCCTCTGTGTTTTCTTTGTTCATTTTAGATTTTGTGTTATGCATGTTCTTCGGTTTTTTGTTTATATGTTTTGTTTAGGTTTTGTATTTTGTTTTTGTTTTGTTTGTTGTTTTTTAGGGTTTCAACGGCATTTTATTGTGTTTTTTCATTCTTTGCGTCTATCATTTGTTAGTTTTGTGACTTGTATATGTGTTTTTTTGTTGTTTTTCAGTATATATCAAAATGTCAAAAGCTACTTCTAGTAGGGAAGATAGTTTGTCTGAGCATGTTATTGATCCTGCATTGCTTCGTGCTATAAACTCTGATTATATGGAGGTTGATGACGACAGGTACTATTTTATGTTTTTATGGAACAATATATGCATTCTTTATGAACAATATATGTATTCGTTTGGAACAATGTATGTTTTGTTGGGGTTTAGTGTCCTATAGACAATTGTTCTAGGATACAAACTTAATGTAAATGAAGTGTTCTTTATATCATTTGTTTTAATGAGATATATGTTTTATAACTATATAAAGGCAATCCCTTTTAAACACTAAATAAAGTCTAATAAAAGGAAATCCGTAAGTTTGTTTAAAGTGGTCATAAAGTGTTCACACAAGCGTGAAGTGAGACTAAACTTTATGATAAACTAATAAACTTAAAACCACCCCAAGTCAAGTGATATGCCCAGGATTGACATATCACTGTTGAGACTTGCATGTAACAATGTCTTCTGTCCGACAGAAAGCTGATCTCACAAGCTTCATATATATAGATATCTGGACAGTTACGTGGATCTAATGAAAGGGAGTTCATTAGGATTGGGAATCCGATTTGAGATAACAGGATGGGTAGATTCATCCTTGTCACATGTTCATCTCATTGGTATTAATAGGTATAACTAATCCTCAGACTCAAAGGAATGTTAATTGGTCATTCTGAATTACTGAATGTGAGACTTTGATCCTGTTGTAACACGATCCTTAACAGAGATGACTCTAGGGTGTGAACAGCAAAGGTTGGGTGTCACAGGAGGTAATTTTAGGATAGTTATACATTGGATTGAGCATTTATCACTCCCGATAAATGGGAGATACATCCAAGGATCGCTTGTGGAAGACTCGACTCTAAATCCTTATATTTGAGTTGACTCGGCCTGTACAAGTAAAACGAACGTCTCGCTATATGTGACTTGACATCATCCATAGTCATAAGATTCAGTTTAAGGATGTAGTTGATAAAGGATCGAATTATACTGTAACTAATACGGAAAGGTTAACGACAAAATCAACCTGTCTTCTTATGGCTCTGGGGGAATGATTACAGACTTGCTAATCACATACTCTGTACATCATTCCGTTATGCAAAGATTAAATATAATTCTTTGAAAATTAATTTAATAGTTGCATACGGCCAGAAGTAATAAGAACCTAATGGGTCACACATAAGACTTGGAACCTAAAAGAGAGATAGATGTTAATTAATTGATGGAAGCCCAATTGAGCCCAATAAGGCCCATGGACCATAAGGGGGGGTCGAAATTCATGTATAATACATGAATGATTAATTTGATTTTAATCAATCCTAATTAGATTAGGATTATGAATTAAATTAATTAAAAGATAAATACTTTAGGAGTTTTAATTAGATTATAATACTCCTATTATTATCCAATAAGGTTATTATTATTATTATCCTTAATATATTAGATATATAATGAGATAATAATTAGGAATTCTATTCCGAATTGAATTCCTATTCAGTAACCCAATTCTATCTAACTAGGGATTAGATACAAGAGATTATAAATACCCCCCTATATAGGAATTTCGGCCAACACACTAAAGGCTAACCCTAAGTGATTTTCGAAATCCATCCCTAAGAGCAAGAGAGAGAATTTTGACCCC
Source organism: Euphorbia lathyris (assembly GCF_963576675.1). Classification (NCBI taxonomy): domain Eukaryota; kingdom Viridiplantae; phylum Streptophyta; class Magnoliopsida; order Malpighiales; family Euphorbiaceae; genus Euphorbia; species Euphorbia lathyris. The sequence goes on along the minus strand of NC_088911.1, from coordinate 88,290,645 downwards.
CAGTTTGAGGACGAGATTTTCCACGGCTTCCTTCCGATCAATTGATTTCATCTATTTCTTTTATCCTTGATCTTTTGTTGATTAATTAGAGGCAATCTATTTTGGTTGCTACTCAACGGTTGATTCTAACTTAATCTTCCTGTGTTTTATTTTGTGATTGGGAACTCGGAGAAGAGTTGTGGGCACTTCATTAACAACGGTAGATTGATCATCAAAAGGTAATTCTTCTTATCCCTCTTTATATGAAATAACGATTAACGGATCCTAGGGTTAATGGAAATAGGTTAAAATTTTTATATTTCCGCTGCTATACCTTAGTCTAATTTCCAACCGTGGTATCAGAGCCATCGTTAAATCCGTTATTTCATATATGAAAATTTAGAAGTTTTTCAATAGGATTGAATGAATATTTATAGTTAGGATTAATTAACAAATTGTTTTGATTAATTAATTCTAAAGATAAATAAGTTTTAATTAATTGTTAATTAAAATAGATTATGCGTATGTTCCTAATTATTTTGGTGGATAATCATCATAACAAAATCTATTAGTTTTATATTTAGGTTGATAAAATCAGTTTTATTAATTCTAAAGATAAAACGGAAATCTATAGTAGTTTTCCTATTTTCTGAAATCGTTTTAAAACCGTTTTAAAACTGATATATGTATATTTAAAATTATATATATAAAAAAAATACGACAGCGGCTCGGGTCGCGCCGCTGTCGCGCGGCTGCTGCCTCGCGGCAGCGGCGTTTTCAGCCGCCGTGCTGCTTCGAGGCATCGACACAAGTCTGCTCTTAGCAATAGGGACAAACAAGTCAATTCATTGGTGAGACAATTTTAGCTTTTTTTTTTTGGAAAATCTTAGTTTCTAGTAATGGATCTTGAGGCTCAAAGTTTTGATTGGAAATTGTTGATTCGTTTATTGTTGTAAATACTGATTATCATTACCAAATAATTCTCAAATGACCTCTGTAACTGTCATGTTTTTGCTATTCTTTTTTCTTCTCTTTTAATTTTTTTCCTTAATCATTCATTAATTGGAGGGAGAAGTTAATAAACATTTTAGGAAACCCACTTAGTTCATTATTATAGATGACACTAGCCAAAAACTAGTTTCCTTTTGATATTTTCAGACTTTTAAATTGTTATTTTTGTCCAATTATCAATACATTGTATTTTCCAATTGTTTATCTCTTTCTTAATTATGTTTAGGCATCCATTCTAGGCTTATAAGATGGTGTATTTGGGACAGTTGTTCCTTCCACCTTCACTTTATTTCTTAGATTTTGTAATTTTTTGGGGTCTAATCCAACTACTGAGCTATTCAATTTTAACTTAGTTATTCAGTTTTGTGAAATTTATAATTGAAATTTGTTGAGCTAGTTTTAATATGGACTATATTTGTACTATAAATGACCCGTGATTAGAGTTGTCAACGGGGTAGAGATTCTCTGGCCATGCAGGAATCTGTCTCGATGGGATGGTGAATTTCCAAAAGAATTCCTCACAAGGTAGAGATGTAGAATATTTTTGTCTATGAAGGTTGGAACGAGGACGAAGATGCTTTATGGGGATCTGACTTCCAATTTTTTGGGATCTCCGAACTTATTAAGTTATATATACAGTAATTAAAAAATTAATACATATTTTATATTACAGTAAAATTAAATTTTCAAAGCATATTTAACGATATTTTAAATGATTGATAAACCGAGAAAACATAAGTAATCTATAATTTTGACAAAAGAAAAATATATTCCCTCTAATGCATCAAAGGAGTATAGAAACAACTTATTATTTATTCCATAAAAAAACAACTTATTATTTAGATATATAATTTTTAAGTCTTTATATATTATTTATTTATTTAAACAACAATTTAGAATTTAGAACAATGATATGATGACATGAATTAAATAGCTGTTGGATATATTATTTTAAGTTATGAAATTAAATAAAAATGAAGCAGAGAAATTAGGTTGGTAGGACACAGGTATGGTGAGGTGACCCACAGAGAGCAATTTCTCAAATTGAACACTTGGTGTAGCTCAAAATTCTATGAGTAGAAAACAAAATTCATCTAACTATCAATCTTGCAATAATGATTTCTTCTGCTACTATTATTTGTATTTATGATATATATGGATACTTTAGTCATTCTATTTAAGATTTCGGTACTATGAAAAGTTACTCTCAATTTGGAGAGGAATTCGATAATTAATTTAATGAGTTTTATTTTTTTACCTAGTACTTCATTTTTTTTAACGAAAAATAAACTCCAGGGAAGCAAACTACTAGCAAAGAAACCGAGCCGCCTAGCAAGAAAATAGGTAACACGGTTAGCTTGTCTACATAGTAAAACGAAGCTCGTCAATATGCCTAGCTAACTCTCTGTAATTACTAATGACACTACCAAAATCTGAGAGATTCAACAAATACACTTAAAAGCATTTGTTATCAGGATGGAATCAGTCTCAACAATAATTGAAAGAGCTTCTTTAACACAAACCATAAAAGGTCCAAATAAGCAATATAGAAACAACCTTCGAAAATTCTAACTGAATTTCTAAACACAAAATCGCAGCCTGTCACACTAATTTTAGATAATAAAGCAACATCAACGTTCACTTTGGAGAAAGAGTGCGCCGGTCTAGTTTAGTAATGCAACAGAGAAAGAGAAGGCACAAAAGGACCACCGGGACAAGCCTGAGAAGCACGTAAATGATCTAAAAAGCTAAAGGACAGGTGAATACAAGTGAAAGCATTGGGAGAAGGCTTGTTCCAAATCATATCATTATGGTGCCTCTAGATAGTCTATAGAACCGTGGAAACTCTTTCAATCCAACTGTCATCTTGCAAGTTCATAATTAAGTCAAACCATTATAGAAAGGTGTCCAGTGGTGATAAATCAAGAGAAAGGTTTGTAGAGGCCCATCAATCCAGTGATATTGAAAATTGAATTGAAAGACAAAGATGTAGAGATTGCAGATAAAATAGCTTAGAGTCCCATTGAACGAGTTTGTGTGGCATTTAAATGACTTGATATGACACTTCGGGGGCGTTTGGGTGCTACTTTTCGTGCTCCTGTTTGCATTTTCAGTTCGAAATGGAGAGTTTTAGGTGTTTGGTTAGTGTTCTTGTTTGCCTTTTACACTTAAGCAGCATTAGGTGTTTGGTTAGTGACCTCCTGTTTGCTTTTTACACCTGAAAAGCAGCCCTTTACAAAAGCAGAGAATCTCTACTTTTTGGAAAAACAGCTTTTTCCAACAGCAACTAGCAACAGCAAGCAGGAACAACAAACAACAAACAACAACAGTAACAGTGGGTAAAACAAACAGGCCCTTCATTTGCGAGACTTCAGTTATACATGTGTCTTATATCTGACATAATATAATATGTGAGCTGCTATATACCGCACCCAAATTTCGGTCCACCATCCATTTGTGACATATTTTCCCTCCTCAGTTTTTGAAACAAGAAAGTGGAATTTTCTCAAATCCTATCTACCTTCTTTCCATTTTCAAAAACCGAGCTAAAACGACATGGCACCAAGGGCAAAGGATTCATGGGTGTTTCGGTAAGTGTTTTTGTTTAAAAAAATTAACGAAATCATGATTTTGCCTCCGAAATCGGAGGCAAAAAAACACAGAAATCGGGTGCGATCCACCGCAAGGTGGAATGGGATCGATACCCGTTCCACCTTATAGTGGATCGGGTGCGCCGCGCGGTCCACCATCTGGTGGATCGCGCGGCGCACCCGTTTGGCCCCACGATAAGACGGGTTCCCCATCCGTTTGACCGAGGGGCCAAACGTTTGCGACGCACCAGTCGGCCCTAGGGCCGACTGGTGTGCCGCACCCGTTTAGCCTGCGATCAGGTGGTGTAAACCACCCGCCTAGGCCAAAAACGGGCCGGTTTGTGATTTTTTTAAAAAAAATTTATTTCGGACCGGTCGTAGGCAGACCTGAACACATAAAAAATAAGGAAAATGGTAAATTGAATATAATAAATAAATAATTTTACAGGATGATGTTGTTGAGGCGGGTTCTGGCCGCAGACATACATCTTCACGTGTTGTTACTGCCTCTGCTCAGTGACAGCGGACGGAGCAGCAGTGGTTCATGGCGGACGCGTAGAGGGCATATGCAGCACAGGAGGAGCGTGTCGAAGGTCAGGATAAGGCGGCTGATGTAGAGATGGACAGAGATGACTCTATGCCTCGTCCTAGTTCTGATACTATCCTCGTACCTCGTGGCGTCGTGACGAGGGGTCCAAACGGACGATTTTCTTCTACCGCAGGATCGTCTTCTAGTAAGAGAAATTTAAATGTGCTTATTTTTATTTGTTTTATTCGTGATTATTAGAAAATATACCAAAAATTTAATGTAAACCGTTTACTGTAATTTCAGGTAGAAGCAAGCGCTCGAGGAGTGCTACAGATGATGACTGGGTTGGGAAGGACCCCGTCCCCGAGGGTCCATTTGATGGTGTTGTGATCCCAAGCTTTCTGGGACATGTTGCATGTGCTATTTGGGGCGGTCAGGATAGGGGTGTCCTTAGGTGTCATACCAGATCATGGTATTGCTCGAAGCTGAGATTATGGTACACTGGTCCTTCCAGGATGATTCAGTTGCGTATGGAGTCATCTGGCATGTTCTATCTACCTGGTATCATGCACAGTCACATAGATGCTGCTCTGATCACGGCATTTATAGAGCGGTGGCAGCCAGACACGTCATCATTTCACATGCCGTTCGGCGATATGAGCATTTTGATGCATGATGTGTGGGAGATATTGCGCATCCCCGTAGATGGTGCCATGGTGACTGCTGATGCGAGTATTGACGAGTTTAAGGTTTACATAACCTTATAGAACCCTACAAAATTCATCAGAATTCACCTGTAACATTACTTAACCTTACAGAACCTTATAGAATTCATCAAAATTCACCTGTAACATTACAGAACCTTACAGAACCCTACAGAATTCATCAGGATTCACCTGTAACAAACCTGTAACATCACATACCTGTAACAAACTGTAACATTACAAAATATTAGAGAACCTTACAGAATTCATCAAAATTCATCTGTAACATATTGTAACATTACACAATACCAATAATTACTAATATCCACTGTGCCACCCTATCCTCATAGAAGCGCTCCCATCCTACAACGCTTTGACCACGGTGCCAAAACCACCATTGTATTATAGGGGGAACCAGAAAATTAGGCGATAAATTTAAACGTATGTAGTGATGGCAGTGATTCCCTAAATGAGCTATACATATCTCACATGCTGGTCTTGTAGCAGTGGATGCAGCATACAATGGTAAGATAATACCACACAACTGTAATGTTTCCCCACCCGCGAAGCCGAATAACATGACAGTAGCATTGTATATTGTAGCAACCGGCCACAAGTCATCACAAACGAGCATCCAATACTCCGGCATACAACCTGCACCGTCCCAACCTATCCTACGAATAGCTGCATCAACACTATCAACAAACACTCTTTCATACAGACAACGGTTAACAATTACTTCATTTCAAATATTATGCCTAACTGTCTTCCACGCTTCTTCGCTACTAAAAATGTAAGTTGAAACCGTACGGAAACCACAATCTCCATCACCTACAACGTCGTAGTATGATTCGACATATGGCTTAATTATGCCAATTAGTTTATCGGAATGTACGAAGTCAGAACCATAATACGTTTTTCCATTTGCATTCACGTATTTTAGTGTAAATGAACTATATATTGCAAAACATTTACAAAAAGAAGTTAGGTTTATCAAATAAACATTACCTGATGAGGCAGGATTATGTACCGAGGATGAAGAGCTAATTTTTCCACTTCTACCATGACTCCTAGATGAACTAGTAGAGCGAGCACGTCCACGACGAGTTTCATTGTATTCCCAAGAACTCAGCATACGTTTTGTGGATTTGCTCGCCTTAGGTCGTCCTCGAACGTGAATTTTGACATCAAGTTCGGTGTACTGAGCTTGATCAGGGTGTAGTTGATCATGGATAAGCATTGAAATATTACGTATTAGGGCTGGGTCGCCTTTAGAGACCTGGTCCACTAAGGACTGAAAATATCGCTGATCCTCGTTCAGATCATTACACCCTGCATTTTCATCAGTGTGACCATAATTGATTAAAGTATTCTCCAGAACACATGAACAATCTCAATACTGATCATTTGGTTCAGATCACAAGCTCGTTTGAGCTCGTATGCACATGATATCTGATGCGAGGTTCTCAATACACAACCCAACGCACATCCATTTCATGGCTCAACCCTCTCATGCGCTCTAACTCTTCATTCAGCAACTGCAGACAGTGGTGAGAGACATTAAATACCAGGTGGTTTAGTGGGAATCCGGCGAAAGTGACTGCTTGACGAAGCCGAGACTGTTCAAGTATGTACCTGAGATGAAGACAAAATTACTATTAGTTAGTGAAATGATACAGCCATAAATGCAAATTCCTAAATTATAGTAGAACAAATTGCAAATACCTTATATTAGTTGCTTGTGATTCAATCTGCTTGTGAACCTTCTGCCATACTGTGTCGAGGGAGCCAGTTGCCGTATTGAGCCATTGCTTTAGACTAGCATGTTCGCTCTCCACTCGACAAGAAGTTGTGTTGCCAAAATGTAGGAACTCCTTTGTCCAAGCAACAACAAACTTCTCCTTATGCACCAACCACGTCTCCTCAACATACGAGATAAGATTTTTGTACCTACTCATCCCATCCTTCATCATGCTAAGATTGGTCTCGTACTCCTCAATGGTTAATGATTGTACTATTGTTTTCCATTTTCCATTCTTGAATTTAGAGGCATGTCCTTTATCTCCTAAAATTCTATACACCCGATCTTCCACATCCTTATTTATATGCTAAGTGCATAGCAAGTGCGCTGCTTGTGGAAAAACTTCTTTGATCGGCTTTAATAACCCAAGCTCCCTATCACTAACAATAACGGTTGGGTTAAGATCAAACCCAATCAAAATCCTCAGCCTTTGCAAAATCCAACGATAGCTCCCTTCAGTCTCGTCTTTAACTATAGCATACGCTATCTTGAAATTGTTATTGCATGGCGTCATCCCCACAATCTCAACAAACGACATTTTGTACTTGTTTGTTTTGTACGTTGAATCAATTCCGATGTACCAGTGGTAAGTCCTGAACATATCAACTGAATCTGGATGTGCCATAAACACATGCGTTATCACACCGGAATCAGCCTGTGTGTAATTGACATATTTGTTCTCCACAGCAATATGGTAGAATTGACTAGCCAAGTCTCTACCTTTAAACCCGTCCTTCCTCATTTTGTCCCTGTAATTATATATGTGTGTTAATTATTGGGTTGTTCTTCTGGGTGTTTTTCTTTAACTGCTGCTAAAATAGCACAAGGCTTTGCTTGAGCTAAAGTCATATCACGCACAATTTGTTTAGATGCGATACTGAGTCCGCTCATCTGCCGACTTCCCTCTGGATACACACGCATTGTATGGTTATGCATTCCAGTTAACCCAGCCTTAGCCTGTATCCCCGATCCAGAAAGGTCTGCATGTTGATAGGCTTTAATCTAAAATTTACAGCGGCACGCTTTAGTTTTACTTTTTCTTATTGCAGGATCTTCATCAATTCTCACAACACCTCTATAGCGTTCACTTCGTGAACATCTCTACAGCCTCTGTTTTTCCCTATGTTTGTGCGAAGATATTACAATCTCAAACCCATTCTGAATAGCTATCTTTTTTTCCCAATCAATAGCATCTTGACACGAAGGGAAAACGGTATCCGTTATGAAACGCGAACTATAATCAATGTTATCGGGTTTCCAATCTTCTAACGGTACCTGAATATACAAAAAATGCATAATAGGTTATCATAATTTACATTAAAAATTAAAAAATAGTTCGGGGCAATTTCTCCCCATTTTTTGCCTGAACGGGCAGCACATACTGCCCGTTCCGTAGGTGGAACGGGCAGCATGTACCACCCGTTCCATCGGTTGAACGGGTGGCGCATACTGCCCGTTCCCTAGGCCGAACGGGTAGTTCATCCGTTCGGCCGATGGAACAGGAGTACGCTCTACCCGTTCAGGCAAAAACCAACAAAAAAAAAATTAAAAATTAAACAGACACGTATTTAAGAATCGTAATATTACCTCGTGTTCGAAATCATTATCTTCGGGAATGCTTGGGTCCATTTTTGTAAAATCCGGGATTTGTGCTCGGGAGAGAAAGGGAGAAAGAGCTTTTAAGCTTTTGGATGAAATAAAATGAGAAGGACAATATGGTTAAGAGGAGGCGGTGGACCGAAATTTGGGTGCGGTGAATAACAATATCCTATAATATTCTTGAAACAAAGTTATACTTATTGACTCAACATGAAAACCCTCAAGATATTGAAAGGTTTTGAGTGCACCAAAAAGATATGTGATAGTCTATCTATATATTATCTATTTGGTTTCTACATGAAACCAAGCCGGATCAATCTAGAGGACCGAATATATTAAACCGAACATCCAATCTTATTAAGGTGACATGTTTTGTACTTCGGTAGTGATTTTTTTTATCCCGCTCAATTAGAAATGTCATAGAATCTCCTAAAATAGGGATTCACGTTTAAACATAAGTCTTATTTCTATTCACGTTCTAAATATAAACCAATTACATTTCTAATTGGAATATGCCTATAGAAAGTTTGTGCCTCAATAATTATTTTCTTAAATTTATTATCTCAATGCAACAGTTCAACTAGGTTTAGGTTATTCACTTTAAAACATATTACCGATTTAGGCATCAAAATCTCTATCAATCGGACAATTAGTATCATTCCTATTTTGCTGGTATAAAACTGGATCACAGTCCTAAAATGCCCTAATTAACATAAAAACTATTATGATAATTTATTATTAGTATCTATATATTTTCAAATCGAAAATTTCTCTGTTTTAATCGGCGGATACAACAAATATAACTATTAAAATAATATCTTTTTAATTTTAGGACATAAATTCCTAATTTTAAAATAGTAGTATTTTCTTTTTGTTGGAAAAATTAACTAAAGTATAACGCATAATTTAGGACCAATTTGGGTTATCTCCTATTTGCTATTACGTTAGGATTCGAACTTAAGATTTAACTTAGGCGACTTTGACCATTTAAGCCAATCTTAATTGGTATCTAACCTATTGTTTAATTTCCTAATTTTTAATAATATACTGTTATATTTTTAACTTTTGTTCTATTTAATAATTAGATGTTTTAAATATTTGAATTATTTTGAATAAAATAAAAAATAAAAATAAACCATATATTAAAATGCAAAAACTAATAAGTTATTTAACTTTAAAATTAACTAAAAAATATTATTTACCCCTAATAAATAAATGAAAACCCATATTAAGGACTTTGTACAAGAAGAAGAGAGAGATGACCCACAAAATTATTTCCATGGTCATTGATAGGACCCATAAATCCATCGTCATCTCGAATTGGATACTAAAACCCCCAACCCCAACCCCAACCCTTTCCCTTTCTTTTCCTTTTATTCTACTTCTTCAACAGCTCTTCAGATATTTTTTTATTCTTCAATCTTTCACTGTACCTCGCTCCATTCCAAGGTTAGAGCTACTATATATAGAGGTTTTTGCTTTTAAGAATCAGTTGACTTATTTAATTCTCAGATTTACTTGTTTTAATGGATTCCGATTCTCAATTGGGTTGTACGGATCTTTTTCATGTGAATAATTGATTAATCCCAAATTATAAGTGGGTTAGAGGGTTTCTATCAATTGGTTCCCTTTTACCTTATGATAAGCATATATTATTATGATTGTAAGTTGTGATTGAGTTGGAGATCGAAGAAGAATCAAATGGATTCATCATCTGGGTTCTTATTGATATGTGTTCTACATTCTTTGATAGCTCTAACATGTGGAGCTCTAATGATGTTTTACAGTAATGAGGTTAGTGTTTTTGGCCATGGAATTGAAGTAGCTACGAAGTTAAAAGGATCAACACCTCATGACCAATTGTTGATTCAAACTTCTGATTCGTTTTCTGGGTTGCTCTTGTTTGGAATTGGTTTGTTGCTGTTTATGGTAGCATTGATTAAGGATAGAGATTTCCAGGTATTCTTTGCTAAAGGATGTGTTGTTCTTCATGTTTTAATGGCAATTTGGAGAGTCTACTTTGAGAGGAAACTTGAACATCTTGCTCATGATTTGCCTAGGCTTGTTGTAGGTGATGTTGCTTTGGCTCTTTCTTGGGTTTTCTTTCTTGTTTATTCTTGGAGAGACAAGTATGATTGATTTCAATTCAATATCAGATTCTAAAGTTTAGGGATCTGTTTTATTTCTTGTTCAATGTTTTGATTGATAGATTTGATGTTTAGGCTAAATCATGTTCTGGCTTTTCTTAAATTGATGTTGTTGGTATCTTTTTGATGATCAGAAATGTGAATTGCAGAAACTTTTGCCTTCCCACCCAATATGAATATCTTGTCTACCCAATGAATGTGTAACTAAACTGGTTTGGGAGTGGATTGCGCTAGGGTAGAAGATTTGAGTAAGTAGCGGTTCTAAGGATAACGATTGTTAAGAATAAACTGAATCTCACATCGGAATTGATAGAGAGTGATTGAAGTTTATTTGTAATGTATCTAATAAGTGTAGACGTATTTTAAAACTATGAGGTTCAAGTTGTTAGATTTGAGCCAAAGACAATATTTTCATGAGATTGAAACAAACTGTTACAATTGGTATTAGAGAGATTTTCTACTTATGTATGGTTCGGGGACGAACTAATGGAGATTGATGAACCTATAACGATCTGATTAAGAACGTCAAAATAAAAGGTTTGAAAAAAAGAGTGACTCTACAAAATGTCGAAGGAACATAAACAAACTGAACCTTTTCTATGACTGGAATAACACAACATAAAAAGATATTTATTTGGGTTTCAAATCAATTGGTTTAAATGATATTTATCATCAAGTTTATTGTTTTACTTATTTTGATGACTAACTAAATACATACCTACTTTAACTTGCATATAAATGCATATACTTTTGGACTTTATAAAATTAAAACCACTCTCTCCTGTCTTAAAATAAATAAATAGCGGAACGTGTGGCTAATTATCCTTTAGATAAATAATTAAAATCTTTGGATAAAGATTAGTATTTTCTCATATTTTTTAAGACTATGATAGTTTGTATCCCTTAAAATACATATCAAATATTTATTCCATCCTTTGTAACTCCTTAAAATTCATCGGGTCAAATACATGAATATCATAATTAAGTATAAAATTACAATTAAATCATATCACCAAACTTAATTCTTATTATGTCATTGTTTTTTTTATATATTATGATTTTACACCATAATTTAAAAATTCTAGACTCCAATTCATAAAAATCATAAACCCTAGAAAATATATTTTAGACTTCTAATTTATAAATTCTAATCCTTAAAATACATTAAAGTACTGATTTTACTAGTTTGATAATCTAAAATTATGACTTGATATAGTTGTGAATAGTTTTTAAAAGATGAATTTCTGTGTCATTTTCCCAAATTCATTTCCCATTTATTAATTCACTTGTGAGACTAGGAGAAGTCCATTAAAGGGTAAATGGCTTAATTTATGAGCTAGTGATATCATTCCAGCCCACCCACGAGGCCTATATCATTTAGCCCAAATAGATTTTCAATCTAGAAATCCATTAAAAGCTAAACTTAACCTACCAGACACGAAGTCTAAAAACTCTGCTAACAAGGAAACCTTTAGCACTCCTCCATTTCGACCAACCAGATTTAATCTTATGAGCAATATCTCCATCTATTTCTCCACCCGTTTAAATAATAGACCCCAAATAACGGAAACAATTCAAGTCCTGGATAACCCTGCCATCCAGGGTGATTGCGCCTGCCTCCCTACTTCTGTCATCGCTAAATTTACACTTCAAACATTCCGTTTTACTTCGGCTCAACTTAAAGCCTCTAGATTCCAAAGTTTGTCTCCATAGTTTCAACTTCCTCTCCACGCCTTCTTTCGTCTCATCGACTAAGATATTTATTGTGTTACTAGCATAATTAAACAAAAACTCTCTCCTAACATGCTACTAATAATTAAAAATACTACATATACGTTAATCACAAAAAAAAAAATCAAAATGTTGAAAATATTTATTATGGTGAATTTCGTCATTCACCGTTAGATCTAGGCTTATTAAATCTAAACCTTAGAATGCTTTAAATCTCTATCTTAGGATTCTAATAAGCCTATATATAGCGGTGAATGACCAAATACTATATGATTTTTTAAGGTTCATGTGTTCAAAATCATAGCAATACGTATAACTAACAAAAAATGTGGGAAAGTAAACTTATATTGTTTTAGCTACATAATCAATAAATTTAGGGATAAGGTGCAAAAAAATTCCCTAACGTTTACAATCAAGAGCAATTTTATTCCTAGTGTCTAATAGATTGAAGGGAAAATTCTACCGCACGGCAATTAGACCTGCATTGTTATATGGTACAGAATGTTGGTCAGTGAAATACTGTCACATTAATAAGATGTCAGTGACGGAGATGTGTATTTTGAGATGAATGTGTGGTCATATGAAAAAGGATTAGATGAGCAATGAAATAATTAGGACAAAAGTAGGGGTTGCATCTATTGAGAATAAAATGAGAGAAAACCAGCCATGTAAGACGAAGAGCGCTTGATGCGCCGGTTAGGAGGACTGAAGAGTGGCAAATGAATGCAATGGTGAGGTGTAGCGGGAGATCTAAGCAACCTTGGAAGAGGGTGATTGAGAGTGATATGAGTTTATTGTGGATTGGAAAAAATATGGTAGTGGATAGAACAGAGTGGAGTGAGACAATTATATCGCTGACACGATTTGATTTCACGGTTTCGTATGACGGTTCATGTTAGCCGATCCTGAATCATTTCGGGACTTAGGCTTTGTTATTGTTGTTGTTGTCTAAATTGGTGTAATTTTACTCCCAACGTTGATAAGTTTGGTTAATTTGAGAAATAATTCATTAAACTATTTTCTCGGTCATGAATCTTGGCATTACACTTCATATATGCACTATTTTATCATTAATTAGTAATAGATCACAAACATATAATTAGACGTGAAAAAATAAAAAAATATATTGCATTTTGTACGAGTTAGACAAAAAAAATTCAAAAATTTTATCGAATTTAAAAATATTAATCTCTAAGTCTATTATTAAATCACAAACAATATGAATTTTTTTCTTCCCGAAACAACAACTGTGCAATTGGTACAGAATATTTACATGTAGAATAATGATACATGAAATTGATCAAACTTATTAATATTACGGATAAAATTGTTTTTGGCTACTAACATTAAAAATAAAATTATAATATTTTAAATATTAGAAGAAAATTAGTCGGGAGTGTAAACGTTAGGTATATCTTATCCCATAAATTTATACAACTTACTTATGCGTTAAATATGCAATTCCCTAAAGGCCTAATAAATAAATAACCCCCTGAACTTGTCCAAATATTGCAACTGTCCCCTTCAACTTTCAATTGTAACAACTTACCCTTCAAACTTGTCCAATTGTAACAACTTACCCCTTAAACTTGTCCAATTGTAAAATACAACCCCAAATTGCTGACATGGAATGGAATTGAAGAAACATGTGAGATACAAAATCTGCATCGCTCGTGGAGTATGATAATCAGATCTTTGGCGTGATACGAATCCGGGAAAACTTTTTTACGGTTGCTTCAAATACGGGGTAAAAAATTTCCCAATTTAAGGTTATGTTTTACAATTGGATAAGTTTAAAGGGTAAGTTGTTACAATTGAAAGTTGAGGGGGGCAGTTGCAATATTTAAACAAGTTCAGAGGGTTATTTGTGTATTAGACCTTCCCTAAAATCAACTTGGAGAAGGTGTAGTTTGAAAAGGAAGGTGTAATTTGAAAAAGAAAAAATATACTATTCCTAATGTATTCATATTTCCTAAAGTACCCCACTATTTTCTGCTCACCAAACCTCTCTCCGTCCTATATCTCTGTGATTCTTTTACACAACCACCGACCTCTTCCCACCACCTCCGGCGCCCTGTGCTAGAACGGCTGCAAACCCACTCTATATCCCTTACTCCAGGTGATTTTTTTTGTTTCCATTTTATGCAGACTGAGTTGTTCAATTTTTATTAATTTTGTCTATTCAAAGATTTATTTTCCATCTTCAACCCTTTTCTCAAACCCCAGGAATTGGCGTTCTTGAGTTTTGTTAGGGCTTTCTATTTTTGTCTTACACCCCTTTCATCTGCTAATTACTTTAGGTAATATGTTAGATTAATTTGGTATCATTGAATTCAAGTCTTGTATAAGTTGAAGTCGGGAACTAATTTGCTTTGGCTATGGTTATCCTGGTTCGAAATATCGGTTGATTGTAGAATATTTGCGTAGAAATGCAGTGAATTTGGAAAGACTTGGCTACTGCGCCTAAAACCCTCTTTCAACACGAAACCAATAATCGATACTTGATAGCATTAGGAACTTCCACTGCGCCTAAACATCCGGTCCAGATTCTGAATTCTTCCCAAAAGGATTGCTATGATTTACCTGCCCCTAATCGCGAGGAACCAAATTCCTCATGCTTCATCCCTCTGAATCTCTGGACTGTTAGCACTTAGCTTGAATAGTTTCAGTTGCGATTTGTTATTGATAAATGGCTTCCGTTAGTCTTCAGAGATTTAATAGCTTGATTGTGCTGCTGTGAATTGAGTGATGTTATATGCTGCTGTGTTTTCACAACAGCTAGTGTAATTAAGGGATATCAGTTTAAGCAAAGTATTGAGCCAAAGGAACCATTCGACAAGAAGTATAAAATAGTTTTATGCACTCGTTTTGATATCAATTTTAAATTTTCTATTCAGTCATAGACATATTATAGAGCATTAGATGTCCTATCCGTTGAATGATTGCTTTTGCTCCCCAACCTAGTTCACATTCAATCAAGTTTGTGTACTCATGAATGGCGTTCTTATTCTGCTAATGAAACTAGTTGTGCACTGCATACTACTTAAAAGGGACTGGATTTTGGTCTTCACCCAAACCAAACCGATCATATTCTTTTCTGTTTACATCAAACAGAATTCTGTTATCGCTTTTGGTTTCCATTTTCTCCATAAAAGTCTGTCATGTTCTTTTTTCTTCTATGGCACGATAGAAGTTGTGCAAAAGCTTTTATTTTTCAGAAACCTTATTTAATTTCCCATTGAATTGCATTGCTAGAATCCCATGCAAACGAAATCAATAGAAAAGGAATTCCAAAGTTTATCTAAAAATCTCGGTAAAGAAGTTCTACAAAAAAAAGAAGAAGGTGTCTTGATGGTTCAGAGATGATTGCCTTTTTGTAGAACAATTTTCAGATGCATTAGCTATCCTCCTGAGATGTTTCAAAGTGCATATATGGAGTTTGAGAAATATGAAGCATAAATAGCGTTAACTCGGGTAATAAGTTCTAGACAAATTAAAATTAGATTGAAATTTAAAATTTGTTCTGTGATGACATGTTCTCTCTGTCTATATAATGTCTTCCTGTGTTTTCAAGGCTGCTATTTGTTCTATGCTTTAAATTATTCCTTATTGTTCACTAGATATAAAATAATAATTCATTAAATGCGTATGAAATTTGCATATATAATTCATAAATTAAGCATTTTCTAAATAATTTTTATTTCAATTTTTTTTTATTTCCTAAAATAAAATACATATGTATAGTCAATTATTTATTTCTTTTCATGTAAACTGAATTCAATTTCATCTTTAACTTTTTAAGGGTATAAACTACATTCGGCACATTATTCTCATTTTGAAGCAAGTAATTATTAAAATAAAAAATTAATTATTTACTTTGAGAAATATAATGTACAAAATAAAAAATTATTTTATAAATTAATAAATATTAATTTATCAATAATTAATAGGGTAAATAATTTATTAGTCCCCTACTTTTTATTTAACACACTGTTTAGTCTCCCTATTTTGAAAAACACATTATAAGATCCATATCTTTTGTTAATATTAACAATTTAGTCAACCGAATATATCTTAGCTTTCAAGACAGCCATAGTAGATACAAAATGACCATGTTACTCTGTTATTTTCTGTCTGTCTGTTTATGCCAAATATAACGGTTAAAAATCTAAAATAAAATAGACATAAGGACCAAATAGTTAATATTGACCAAAGATAGGGATCTTGTAACGTGTTTTTCAAAATAGGGGACTAAACAGTGTGTTAGGTAAAAAATAGGGGACTAATAAATTATTTACCCTAATTAATAAAATATTCATTTATCAATAAATTAATAACCCTGTACAAGATAATAATTTTCTAGGTCCCAAGGATATTCATTTATAAAGGTTTTACGGTACATTAACAAAGGGCAGAAAAACTCCCAAAAGCATAGATATTAACCTATTTGAGGGGTTGTTTGTTTCAAATAAGCAATTCGAGGGGGTTAGTTATAACGATTTGAAGTTCAGAGAGTGAGTTGCAGTTTTTAGACAACTTGGGAGGAAGTGGGGGGGGGGGGGGGTAGGATGTATTAGGCCTTATTGTTTTGTTGGGTGAATCACACGTGATGTTTGAGGGTTCGAATTCCGAGAACTCCATTTATTGACTAGATGTCAAACACTTGCACATGAGGCATTCGTGTGTGAGAGTATGTAAAAGATAATAATAAAAGTTATTTTTGGACTTTAACTACCAGCTTAAACTTTTGGCTCAATTGGTTCCTTGATATGACATCAAAGCCTCTTGGATTGAGTGGTTAAGGGATTCACTGTATGCTCTTCAAGTCCAATGAGCATTTGTGTGCGAAGGTGTATTAAGATAATAATAAAAAAGTTATTATTGAACCTTAACTATCATACAGAGATCTATAGTGACCTCTAAATTTAAGGTAGCATCAAAGTTGATATTTATGTATGTTCGTAACCTTTTGATAACATAGTGTTTAATTCTACTTTTAAAAGAGACCCGATCGCTTTGGTTAGTCGATCCAAAAGGATATGTTCGACACTAATATATGTGGGTGAATACTTGCAAAACACAAAGGTTTGACTGTATCCTTGACGATGGATACTTCAAGTTAGTTCTAGGCTTAGAGAGAGAAAATAAATAGATAACTTAGAGTACAAAGCTCTAAGGAATAATGTGTATGTCTTGTGTGAAAGGAGTTAGACCCTTTATATAGAAGTGAGGTATCCTAGTCTATTTAGGAGAAACTAACTCTGTGTTGGATTAGGAAAGGAATCAAGAAAGTCACATTTCCTCATTAGAGAGGCATTATTTGTCCGCCTAAATTCATGTTTAGGGAAGGAATCATGTAACTGACGTTATAGAGGGGGGGATTCTAGAAGCGTGTTCCAAGACATCCAACAAACATGAGAAAATGATCTGGATCTTCTCAAAATCGGATCAAATATTCACTTATATTATCAGAATCCTCCTAATAAGCCGAGTGTAGTCTTTTAAGGCTAGAGCACACATTTTTACTTCTTAAGGTCATACATTATTTCATTCCTTTCGAGGTCTACTTACTAGTTGAAACATGACACTGCCCCATTAGAGGTTAGGAATGTGAAACATTGCCTTCATACCTTATAAAAGACAAAACTTAGGTGAACTTATCTCACCACCAACAACAACAACAAAGCCCTAGTCCCGAAATGATTCGGGGTCGGCTAACATGAACCATCATATAAAACTGTGAAATCAAGTCGTGTTAGCGACACAAATTCACTCCCTCCACTCCGTCCTATCCACTATCATATTTTCCTCAATTTCCAGTAAACTCATATCACTCTCGATCACCCTCCTCCAAGTTTGCTTAGGTCTTCCCCTACCCCTCACCACTACATCCCTTTGCCACTCTTCGGTTCTCCTAACCGGCGCATCAAGCGCTCTACGTCTCACATGGCCAAACCACCTTAGTCGGTTTTCTCTCATTTTATTCTCAATAGATGTGACCCCTACTTTTGTCCTAATTATTTCATTACTCACCCGATCCTTTCTCGTATGACCACACATCCATCTCAACATACGCATCTCCGCCACCGACATCTTATGGATGTGGCAGTGTTTCACTGCCCAACACTCCGTACCATATAACAATGCTGGTATAATTGCCGTCCGGTAGAATTTTCCCTTCAATCTATTAGGCATGCTGGGGTCACAAAGGAAACCCGTAGCACTCTTCCACTTCGACCAACCAGCTTTAATCCTATGAGCAACATCTCCATCTACTTCTCCATCCGTTTGGATAATAGATCCTAAATACCGGAAGCAATCCGAGGCCTGAACAACTCTCCCATCTAGGGTGATTGTCCCTGCCTCCCTACTCCTATGGCCGCTAAACTTACACTCCAAATATTCTGTCTTACTTCGGCTCAACTTAAAGCCTCTAGATTCTAGAGTTTGTCTCCATAGTTCCAACTTCCTCTCCACTCCTTCTTTCGTCTCATCAACCAACACAATATCATCTGCAAACAGTATGCACCATGGTATACCATCTTGAAGTGAACTTGTTAGTTCATCCATAACGATGGCAAAAAGAAATGGGCTTAGTGCGGAACCTTGATGCACTCCAATCGTAATAGGAAACTCTTCAGTCTTCCCAACACTAGTACGTACACTCGTGCATGCTCCCTCATACATGCCCTTTATGATGTCAATATATTTCCGCGAAATGCCTTTCCTTATCAAGGCCCACCAAAGTACTTCCCTTGGTACCTTATCATATGCTTTCTCCAAGTCAATGAAAACCATGTGCAAGTCTTTCTTCTTATTTCGATAG
The DNA here is from genome assembly GCF_963576675.1 of Euphorbia lathyris. Lineage (NCBI taxonomy): Eukaryota > Viridiplantae > Streptophyta > Magnoliopsida > Malpighiales > Euphorbiaceae > Euphorbia > Euphorbia lathyris. The sequence continues at coordinate 88,271,727 of NC_088911.1, read as the reverse complement.
TGCTCCATTAATTGTCTCATTAGATGGATGGCTTCCATAGTTGATCTTCCGGCATAAAGCCAAACTGGTGAACTTATCTCACCATTTAAAAAAAATCTTGAATACTCTCCTGTAATCACGGTCCTTCCTTTTTCTCTAGAGAAACAATTCCTCTTATTTCTTTCACTTTCTTCCATCTATTTTCACCGAATTTGAAATGAAGGCCTCTATCTCCAAGCCTAAAAAGACGACTTCAATGATTGACGAAATGGCTTCCTCAGTGACCCAGGAAAAAATAGAAGAATGGAAAAAGTTGTATCCCTGCCTTAAAAAAGTGTGAATAGAGGGTTCCGACGGCCACTTAAAGGGTTCATCGACCGCTGACGAACGTCCTCATCGTGTTTTTCATCCACATCACCAATGACTTCACATATCTCCTCGTTGAATCATTTGTTGATGTGCTTGACTATTTGGGACCTTGTCAAGCGTAAGTTTATCCAAACACGTGGATGGAGCTGGTTGTTGTGCACTGGATCTGCTATGAAATGAGTATTATATTATATGGTGACTCCTGAGGAATATGGTCTCTTAAGTCATTCAGAAAAACACAGAGAACCATTTTTATTTCACTAAAAAGCTAGCTGGATTCCAGTATTTCAAAAGCTAAGCCTAATTAGTCAAGGGTTGGAAGAACAAATGTTTCTTCATCCAGGTGAAGGATGATGACATGCCAACCTCAATGAATTGGAGGGAGTGAGGTGAAGGTAGTAGAGGCTGATTTAACGGATGTACAGAAAGAAAACTTAGAAATTCTGTCAATGATCCCCAAAAGGGTTGTGAAGTCTTTTTTAGTCGAACTGTGTTAACGGCCTCAGATCCAAAGAATCAAGAATCCACCTTTTTTTTTATGGAATCAAGAATCCACCTTATTTGTAAAGGATGAAACACATATCTCCTCTCCATAAAAAGTATCATTAATATCTCATTTTTTCCAATATAACATAGTTGAACCTTTATTTATACTAAAACCATTGCAAATTAATAATATTTTTAACAGTTTATAAACACAATTAACATACTTTTCATATTCTTAAAAAAACATATTTTTCATATTTAAACTTAAAATATATTATAACTACATTAAATATGTATATCAATAAATCCCGCAAACATTCGTTTGCTTAAAAAGACATTTCCACAAATTTGTGGGTGTGCATTTAGTAGTTATCAATTAAGGTTGATTTAAGTGGTTAAAAATCATCAGTCGTTTAAATTAAAGATTTCGAATCCGTATTTTAGTATTCGCTCAAAATTTTAATTGAAAAATGACATATATATATATATTGAAGAATACCTACACATATTTTTTTTAAACCATACCTACACATATTTTTAAGAGTCTCAAATTAAATAATAAAATAAATTATATATAAAAAAACACTTAATACATCAAAGCTCCCTAAACTTGTTCCAGAAGTTTATCTACCAACTAAACTTACAAAGTGTCTCTGCCATCAACTTACTTAAAATAACCTATTTACTAGCTGGATTTGTTTAAAGTGACATATTAGTTGAGTCTCTAAACTTGCTTACAATGATCCATTTGCTCTCCTAAAATTGTTTAAAATAATATACATTAAAATTAAAAAACTTAAAAAATAAAGGCCTGATACGTGATTCTAAATCTTTAAAACAAATTAACTTTCTAATTTTTACATCTTTATGACGTTTTTATAGATTTAGGGATTTAATCATTACACTTTAATAAGTTTAGGGGGTTAATGAGACACTATGTAAGTTCAAATAACCAATCAATTTTTTTAGACAAGTTAAATGAGGAATAGACATATTAAGTGCCCGTTTATTTCGATTTTTTGCAACTGTTTTTTTTTTTTTTTGGCTTTCAATACTAAACAAGAGATAGAAAATGCTTAGTAAAATTTCAACTGTATACAGCAAACAACTAATAGCAACAACTAAAAAAAAAAAAAAAAAACAACTAATAATACTATCATCAACTGTAAACAGCAAACAACTAATAGCAACAACTCAAACAAACGGAACCAATCTAAAAAAATCCATAACAACAATTTGTTACTATTAATTGGTGCCCATTAAACAATGTAAACAATGTTTTTGACCTGTACCGTGATTTGTTATTAATTAATGCCCTAATAAAACAATATTCATTTATGTTTACATTGTAATCAACACGAAATATCATGTAAAAAATGATTAATTTGAAAATTTTCAATGTATAATAGTTTTGTTTTGACGCATAAAAAAATTAAATATATTTTTCAAAAAAATAAAATGAATAAAATACAAGTATGTGTATGACCATAAAAAAAAAATACAAATATGTATAAATTATCCAAAGACGAAAATTAGAAAAGATAATAAAAGAAAAAACAAGAAGCGCCAAAACATGATTACACACACTAATGAGTAATTATACATCATGGACATGATTAGATGTGTCCAGTTCTTGATCAAGATCACATTTTGAAGAAACTCTGAGAGCGGCACCCAGAATTTCTTTTGCGATTAGGAGCGAAGAGAATTTGAGTCACTAATTCGTCTCTACCTTTTTGGTATGCTACTAGATTGACGACACAATGTGTTGTATCTTTCTTGCTAGGTTTTGCTTTTCGGGAATTGCTTGGTGATAATTGTGAATGTTACTGAGTTCATGTGGATTTCAAGTGTAAGTTGTCGAATTGGGAATTCGAATTCATTCAAATGAGTAGTGATAATCAATCCCTGGAGGCATTTTTTATTCATTCAAGGTTGAAATTTTAGGGAATAAAATGTCTTTTCGGGGGTAGAATTTTGTGGTTAATTGGGATTAGATTTCTTTTCTGATGGTTTCTAGGTTAATAACTTTCGTTAAATTTTGTGATTTCTATTGTAAATTTGAGATTGTGGGCAGTAATGATTTATAATAGCAATTGAAAGTGCACTTGTGAGAAAGGAGATGAAAAGTGCAGTTGTGGGTTTGGAGATACAATGACTGGAGGGTCATTGGGTCAAAGGGGCAGCTATGGATGGTCATCACAGCCTTCAGCAGCAAAATTACCAGTCAATGCTCGTAAGTCTTCTGCAAAAATCTTGGCATCTAATGTGAGGGAAAAGGAGCGGGTTCTTCCTGTTTTCTGCCGGTACTTAAGAAAGGTTGCAATGATCCTCTTATTTGGATTGGCTTTTCTGGTTTTTATTTGGGGCTCGCTAACAGTTGGCAAAGGTTTGTTTTTGAACATGTTTGTCATTTCTTTAACTTTTACTTTGAATAATGCAGGCTATCTATGTGGTGAAGTATAAGTTTAAATAGCTAGGAATTTATCTGTTCAAGAACTACATATTTTCACATATTCTGCTAGTTTCTGGATTATATATTTGTATTCTGAACCACTAGATATAGTATAGTTTTTGGTTGCACTGGAGCAGAGACAATTAGTTTCCTACTTATGATATGGTTGAAATTATTTGCTGTGTGATAGTATTTTCAATACTTTGTTTATGGGATCAATGTTGAAATAGCACTTTCATGTTCTGGTGTCATGTGAAGGACAGAGGTTTCTTATAGTTTATAGGTGTTTGCCTGCTGAAATTTTGGGTTGTAATTTGGCATTTGGTCCGAAAACGTGCTAAACTTTCAAGGTTATTTGCTTTAAACGTCCCAGGACCAGACAGCATTGCAACATCACTGGCTAACGATTTCTTTTCTTTATAACATTTTCTTTTTTGCTGTTTGTGAGAAGGGAAGTCCTTTTTTTTTTTTGTCCCTTATTCAATTATTGATGGGGGACTTGACAATTGATTATACTTATTGATCTGAATAAAATTATACTACTGAATACTGATTAGTTTTTTTTTTTCCTATTAATGTTGTGATAGTTTTGTTATACTACTAATTGTTTATTTTGTCATTTTTTTTACTGGTGCATTAAACGATTTGCATTTTGGATACCAATTTGTGTGGTGATGCCTCAGAAAGCCCTACTTTGGATATCAAGGAATCAAGTGACCCTTCCCCTGAAGTTCGGTCTTTGCGAAAAATAAGTAGTAGAGTTCCTTCTCCTCTTCCACAAAGTGGTGCAGGTTCTCATACAAATGATCTGTCAGCTGATATTGGCTTTGAGAATAACATAACTAGACAGCCTCGCCGACTTGTTCAACCTAGTCAAGGTGGTCATGGTTCATCACGCCATCCATGCCACAAGTTTACTTTCGCTCCTCCCCCTCCGCCTGGTAGAAGAAAGCTTGGACCACGGCGTATGTTTTTCCTTATTTGCGTTTTGGTCTTATTTTTATTATATGCTTGTGACTGATAGATTGGACCACACCATAAATAAGTTTACTACCTTTAATGGATGTATTGAAAGCTACACATAATATTTTCTCAATCATATAATGATATTCTTGTATTCCTTTTTGTCGGCCCCAAAAACTAGTCCCATTTCATTTTTTAATTTCTAGAGCTTCATTAGGCTTTTTTTTTTTTTTAAATATGTGCCTATTTAGTGTTTTATTTTTTTCAACAAGTGAAATAAATTGAACATATATATTAACTATTGCCTAGTTTTATAATTCTGTATTTTGTTTTTGAACTTTTTTTTTATTATGCATATTAATCAACTTCTACTTCATATTTATTGTCTTGAACCATAGAATTATAGTTGTTTAAGTTTTTGGTAAAAACAAAGTTTAATTTAAAGTTGGGATAAGGGTCACCCTAATGATTTTGGGGAAGTGCAGATTTGACAACTTACGAAATGATACAAATTTAACCCTCTTGCTTCCAAGCAAGATCAATTTTACCCTATCTAGACTGGTTTGACAGTTATTTGACTGTCATATCGGACCTTCCAAAAAAGTTCATCGATAAACTGAAGCAACTTCATATATTTTTGGTTAGTTATTTATAACTATATTATTAACACACTAAACATTTTAGACACTTTGACAAAAAATTTTTTGTGATTAACCTATATGTGGCTGACTTAGTTGTTAGCATTTAAGTGTTAGTAACACACTAAATATCTTAATCATAATTGATATTTAGAAGTTCCCATGTGACAGTTAACTAACAGTCAAACCGACCTTTTCAAATTTTCGGCAACGTAGGGGTAACATTGATCTTGCTTGGAAACGTTAGTGTTAAATTTGTACCATTTCAAACGGGTCAAATCTGCACTTTCCTGAAAATGTTAGGGTCAAATTAGGCCTTTATCCCTTTAAAGTTTTTTTTTGGATGAATCATCATGCATTAATGCAGTCATCTCTACCTATGGGTTATGGCTTAGTTGTCAACGTAGGCTGAGTTTGTGGGAAGAGCTATCAAATGTGATCCCCACTAAACACACACACAGAAAGGAGGCAAAAGTTTTAACTGCGACTAAGCTTTGAAGGGGATTGCCTTAGCCCATAAAACGGATGATTATGCATGTGGTTCACACACAAGAAGATGTCATCTACATATATATAGGGGTAGGGTATTTATGGAAAAATTCACTTCTTAACTACATTAACCAACTTTTATTAAGCTGTGTAAAAAAATCGGCCAGGTTATATTATGGATAGATAGTCATAATTTTCACCTGAAGATAATAGTGCCAAAACCCGACAATAGTAGACGTTTTCATTGGCATAACTGTTTTCACCTTGATTAACCGATTTATGCATTAAGTTAGAGCACATAACACAGCATAAAAATGCCTTAATTTAACAACTGTGCTGTTCAAATTAACATTGACTTTGTTCTTGCTCATATGTTTTCAGCATGTCCAGTATGTTACATACCTGCCCACCAGGCTAGAGCTAGCATGCCAAGACATCCTTCAGCCCCACTGGTGCTCCGCAATCTGACATATGCTGTTGATGAAAACCCACTCAAAACTGAACCACATGGAGGTTCTGACTTTGGTGGATATCCTTCTTTGGAGCAGAGGAGTGATTCTTTCAATATAAAAGAGTCAATGACAGTGCACTGTGGGTAGGTATCATCCTCTTTGTTCATTTTTTTTTTCAATAGCTATGAAATATTGAATGTTTTCTCTGTAAATCATGCATTGTGTTAGTTATCCTGTGAACTATGACATAAGTTGATGTAGTTTCTTCATCTCAAAAGAATGCTGGATGGAATGTATGTGTTTGTGATTAGCTGTAACACAAAGACACGGAAAGGGAGGGGGCATGTGCTTAGGTGAATGATGTGATGAATAGGGTGTGAATAATAAATAAATGATGTGAAAACGAGGGTAGTGGACACAACTTATGTGAAATTCTAGATAGTATATGGAAAATTTTCCAAGGTTGGTTCTTGATTATCATAAAAGGAAACAAATGGGTATTATTTGATAGCTTGACAGTCTTTGGTGATTTGATGTATGTTATAATCCCTATACTGTGCATGGCAATGGCAATAGGAGAGGGAAGAGAAGAGCAACAAGTATAACAGTAAAAAGTTTTAGATAGTAAAAATTTAGTTAAATAATTTAGAAATGAGGGGTAAATAGTGAAAAAAGGATGGTAAAATCTGTTACACACCATTTGAGAAGATCACTAGCTCTTTTCAGTCCCCTTATAAAAAAATTCCATCAAAGTGATACATAAAAGGATGTTCGTATTCCTGCCCCTTATCTCCCTTAATTTACCCTCATTCCATGGATTATGTAAGACTGCAGAATTTTGTGCTTCAAGGAAGTAAGGTCTATGCCCTTTGCTTCACTACATCAAGTCCATTAAGAAATGTCAAGGGGACAAAGATCCTTGATTGGCCTGCTCTTTGCATCAAGCCATTGAACTCTTGCTCATTGTAATAATTTCAAAATTAAATTGGAACTCTTCCATAGCTTTTTAATTGTGTAACGCTTGTTTTTAATTGATTTCCGTCTTCCTCTTATTTTAGAATTTTAATTCAGCTCTAAATTCTAGAGGTATCTACAATATCCACAACAAAGTTGAAGTATTTTTTTTTCTTGTAAATACTTTGTTTTTTTATTGATTCATATTCTTTCATCAGATTTGTCAAAGGAAATAAACCTGGTCACCAGACTGGATTTGATATTGATGAAGCTGATCGTATAGAGTTGGAGCAGTTTCATGAAGTCATTGTTGCTTCAGCTATATTTGGTATTGTTGTGCATTAGCCAGTCTGCTAAGATATCTTATTTTAAATGTCCTTTCCTCATCACTCCCTACTTTCAGGGAACTATGACATAATTCAGGAGCCCAAGAATATCAGTCAGGCAGCAAGGAAAAAAGTTCCTTTCTATATGTTTATTGATAAAGAGACAGAGGCATATATGAAGAACTCTAGTGTACTGGATAGCAATATGAAGGTTGGATTATGGAGGATTATTGTTGTCCACAACATTCCTTACATTGATTCAAGACGTAATGGAAAGGTGGGCTTGCTTTTGCTTTGTTAATTTGCATGTTTTTTATGTATCCTTCCCAATCTTCTACATGCACTATAGCTAAGGTAAGGGATTGCAATACATGTGTCTGACAACTTCAGTGTTGGTTTATTTTAACTATGCAAATGCACGTCCATCTTTGTCCCTGCCTGCATTTATAATCCTGTTGAAAATAATAAATACTGTTCTTGTAACCTCCTATAAGCTTAAGCTTTTGTGTTAAATGGTTTTTTAACATGGTATCAGGTCTACCTAGACCCAAAAGGTCTAGAGTTTTGAGTCCTAGTAACCCAATTTACTAATTAAAGCTTCAGCACAAGAAGTGGCTCTGTGCTTGTACACGCTTCAATCACTTGCCTAATTCTGTTAATAATAAACGCGATTCTCGGAAACTTACATATAAGCTTAAACTTTTGGGTCAAATGGTTCTTTGACAAGCTCCTTAGCTACTAGGACCTTAGAAGCCATGTATGACCATATGCAGTGATTTTGAATAAGATCACGAGTCTAAGCTATTTTTGGGGTCATATCTGGCTTATGATTATGACCTATAGTTTGAAATTTGAAGGGGCATGGAGAAGTCAAACATACCAATTTATTAGCACTAACATCATATACTGATTTTATTGGTAAATGGTCAACAGTAACTACTGGACGCACTCAGGATATTAGGAGATATCATAAAGGTATCTGATACTACAGGAATTTTCACATGCACCTTAATGAACAAGTGAATTTGCTCATTCACCGTTAGATCTAGACTTATTATGCTTTGGATCTCCACCTTAGGATTCTAATAAGCCTAGATCTAATGGTGAATGAGCAAATTCTACATGCTCATTAAGGTGCATGTGATCAAGACTGTCTGACACTATTACGTTAAACAGATGCTTCATTGTTATTTATCTTTTGGTTAGCCCCTTACATAGAGGTTGATGAGTTAATTTTCACAATGACCAAATATGTTGGTTTCACTTGGAAGTTGAACATGAGTTTTGGGGTTTGGCCTTTTGTCAATGTTTTGCTAGATGGATTATTTAAAGGAAACTGAGTGGATCTTGCCATATGGTGGGATTTATTTCTTTTGTTGAAGCAGTTGAAGAGGAGTTCTTGTCTAGACTATTATGGATATAAGGAATGGAGAAAGAATGCTTAATGGTAGAAGGTATACAAATTGAGTCTTAAGACATACTAGTCGGGTAGGGAGAAGGCCATGATTTTTTTTTTTTTTTTAATGCAACAGTGTTTTATCAATAATGAATGCTGTATATATAGATGTCTTGGTATAGGGTGTATGTGAAATTCACGAGTTGAGCTCTATCTAATATGGATGTATAGTTTTGAAAACCAGCATCATTTATGCTTTTTCACTTTCAATATTAGAAGAGCAGCCAAAGCATGACATGCTAGAAAGGCTAACTGCTATCAGCAACCTAATTTCTGTTTATTACACGATTTAAACCTGGAAGCTTACAGGATTAAAGCCTGTCAAGTATTAGGAAGGAGGAAAGAGAAAAAGAAGAAAATAATAGAAATACGTTGAGGTCATTTAACAATTTGATCTTTAACAGGCCCTGGTTTTTTCCATCTATTATTCGATGAGCAATTATTATTATTGTTATTATTTTTTCTTCTGGAGCTTCCTTAATGGGTTAGAGATAATCCCATGAAAGATAGGAACAAGCTGGGTTATGCATGCTTGCTGTTTTCATAAAGTAGAATCGAAGTCCCTGTACCAATATTGTTGTCCATGTCATGCAGATTAATAGCAGCATACAGCTACAGAATACCATAAGCAGTTTGGTGCTCTTAATTAAGGGAAATAGATCTATTACTATGAATTGTTTATGTCCGTAGCTGTTAAAGGCGCTAGGCGCACTAAGGCGCTAGGGGATCCTGGAGCCTAGGGGCAGGGCTCTGGCATGCTCCTGATGAACAGAAGACGCAGAAAATGAGAAAAGAAAATAGATACAAAATCTAATTATCAATATTTGATACTAATGTCACTAATAATGTTCTATTAGTAGTTAAGGCACAGGTTATGATGGATCAAAAAACACACTTGTAACCACAAACAAAGAAAAAACCACATAAAAACATAATATTACACATCAAAAACACCAAGTCAAGTGTTGACAACAGAGACTAAGAGCATCTCCAAGAGGCTCTCGGTCCACTCTCTAAAAATAATATTAATAATTGACTCTTAGCTACTTAAGATATTAAAATAGGTGTCATCTCCAACAATACTCCTCATACTTGCTCCTTATTTGTTTTTTTATTAGTAAAATTATTCTCTATAGTTATATTTATCAATAGTGAGATGAGAGAGACTCAATAATAAAATTATTAATACAAAATGAAATAAGAAGGGGAGAGAGGCTCCTCAATAGTGAGGAGGAAATAGAGACTCTTAGTAAGAGCCTTACTAAGGAGTCCCTTGGAGATGCTCTAATAGAACTGCAATGGACCTCTGTTGGTTTCTTGCATCGCACTGCAGAAGGAGCTCATCTCTTTTACCTCTCTTACCCTTCTTCCCTTCATTCTATTTTTAGGTCTCTTCTTATTCTTTTTCACTTAGATCAACTGTTTAGATTCAAGTTTACTAAATAGGATAAGTGGTTGAGATGAATCAACCTTTTCTTTTAATGACAGCAGTAAAAGAAAAAAATTTAAGAACTGTCAGATATTAATATGAGTGGACCTTTAACTATCAGCTTGAGTTGGTTCCATGACATGGTATCAGGGCTAGTGTGACCAAGTGGTCGAGGGTTTGATTCCTGGCAGCCCCATTTGTTGAGTTAATTGCATGACATGGTAATATGGGCTTGTGTTGTGCACTCTTCAGGCCCAGTGGGCATTTGTGTGTGGGGGTGTGTCAGATATTAATATGAGTGGACCTTTAACTATCAGCTTGAGGTTTTAGTTGAGTTGGTTCCATGACAAGAACCTAATCATTAAACAAGACGCAGAAGAGGCGCGCCTGAGAGCCTGCGAACCCAGGCGAGAGCCTTTTAAACAGAGCCTCGCTGAGGTCTTATTACGACCTTGAGCCTTGCCTGAGGCACGACTTTAACAACTATGCTTATGTCTAGTGTTGTTGTAAGGTTATCCTAATTCTCATACCAGTTCTAGCATAGGGGCTTTATTTTTCTTTTTCTTTTTTCTTAAAAAAAATTTGCTTCGATTATTTGAAGATTTTCAACTTGATCACCATATTTTATGTTATTTCATTATCAAGTCATGTTTCCAGAGTTGATTCTAAGAGTGAGAGATGCTTTTATCTCGTCATGTAATGGGCAGATACCAAAGCTTCTGTTGCATAGGATCCTGCCCAGTGTTCGATATTCAATATGGATTGATGGAAAGCTACAGCTTGTTGTGGATCCATATCAAGTTCTTGAAAGGTGCAGCACATTTTCTGTATGAATTCTCTTACAATAAAATAAATGGTTACAAAAAGTTGTTGAGATTTGTGCTCAAAGTAGCTATCTGCATGTGCATCACAGCTTTCTTGTTGCTTTTTCGCTCATAATTGAGCTTCTTGATGACATTTTATTTTTATATAATGCCATTAGCATCTTCAAGCCATGATCTTTATCATGTTCATTGATTGATTCTGAGTTTTTCTTATATAATGATCACAAGCATGTGTATAGTGTAAATTTCACCTGTCTACTTGAACATGTCATTAATATCTTATGTTGTCTTTAAATTTGTTTATTTTTTCTTAAAACTTACTGTGTAGAGAGTTTGATATCAACAATCTCATTGACATTTAAAATTTATTGCACACTTGCTAAGATGCACATAAACTCTAGTAAAGATTATTTATTTTAAATTTGGCCCACATTATATTCCTGAATACCCTATACCTCGGATTCCTGTTTCAAAATTCTCCTCCAAGTAAATATAGGTCCTTCTCTCCTCCAAATTCCCTTTCCCATCACCTATTTAATTGTAGTTATCTCATATGTATATTCCTGTAGAATACCTCTATTTCATCTTCTTTAGTTTTCTATGTTTAGGTTTCTCCCACCCCATGTGTTGTATCTTTATGTGCATGGACTTCTGCCACTTCACCACATTTCTTTTGGTCCCCATCTCTTCTTATTCTATTGCTCTTTGGACAAATCTCTTCAGTGCTCTCCCATTGCAGTTCCTTTTGTATTGCATTTTTGAAATTTCGATATACAACCAGGGAATAATGTGCAAATTCTGTAATTCACATTAGTCTCCAACTTTTTTTTTCAATATCACCCTTGATGTTGCAAAGCATAGTGTGTTATACATTTTCTCTTGAATTTCACCCTTGATGTTGCAAAGCATGGTGTTTCCGATGTTGAGGATGAAAACTGAAAAAAAGTATGATTGACTAGGGTTTGCAATGTCGAGGGTGACATTGAAAAAAAGAGAACTTTAGGGTTAATGTGATTTTTCCCAAAAATTTCGAGGCTAGATTTGTTCCTTAACCCCACACCCCTAGTGGTTTTGATGGAGAGGTGTGATATTGGCAGGGATATGTGGGAAGTTTTGGGTTATGAGGGCTACATATTTGAAGAACTTTTAGGAAATGCCATTCAAAGTTCATACTAAATTTAACTTACAATGCTTTATGGGTGAGAATTTCAATTTCAGGACAATATTAAGCATCTCTAAATATGTTAATAAGTTGATGATATTTTTACTGCTTTATCTTTATTCAGTTTTTCTCTTTAATACATCTGGAGACCCTTAATGCCATAGCCTAAAGAGCGGCAACCCACTTTCTTTCCATTAAAACATATCTAAACTGAACGGAATTAGAACTTATAATCTCCAGTCCAGTATAGAATCCTATGTTCAAACCATTGGGAAAATTCCGTTGGGAACAGGAAGTTGAGCATTTAGGAGAGAATTCTCTAGTTGCACAAACAGGGCAAGGGAATCTGTTGTCATTCTTCTTTTTCATGGTAGTGATGCTTTTGGATATATTGATTTAGAAAGCAGTTTGATCATTTTATGGAGGTTCCAGAAAGTTGAACCTTCTTCAGCATTTTTGATGAAATTATTACAATAAGACAAGAAGCCGCATTGTGAAACAGCATGATAAATTTTCATAGTTGTAACGATCATGTAGAAATGCCCAAAGTTTCCCACTTTAACCTGAATAAAATTTGATTAAGCTTATATATACTTTTTATTTGTTCATTTTCAGGTTTCTGTGGAGACAAAATTCTACTTTTGCTATCTCAAGACATTACAGACGATTTGATGTTTTTGAAGAGGCAGAAGCAAACAAAGCTGCTGGAAAGTATGATAATGTTTCCATTGATTACCAGATTGAATTTTATAAAAAGGAAGGCTTAACACCATACTCCAGAGCTAAGCTTCCAATAATTAGTGGTATGTTAGGTGTGGACTAGTCTAGTCATGGCTTTTGTCTTAAAGTTTTGTTGTATAATGGATGGTTTCTTTGCAGATGTTCCGGAAGGTTGTGTGATAATTAGAGAACACGTCCCCATTACGAATTTGTTTACCTGCCTCTGGTTTAACGAAGTTGATCGGTTTACTTCCAGAGATCAGTTAAGCTTTTCAACAGTGAGGGATAAACTCATGGAAAAAGTAGATTGGAACATCACTATGTTTCTGGATTGCGAGAGACGTAATTTTGTGATTCAGGTATTACTATTAAACTTGACTATCTCATGTTTCAGCTACAGGTATTAAAGTGAACATATATACATACATACAGGCTTATCACAAAGATATAATGGATCACATGCCTCCTCCTGTTGCTCGACGTTTGCCGCCATTGCAGCATGTTAGTTCATCTGGAAAGATACCAGTGAAGAAAGTGTATAGGCGTGGCAAGGATAGACGTGCTGCTTCGAGGCATCGCCACAAGTCTGCTCTTAGCAATAGGGACAAACAAGTCAATTCATTGGTGAGACAATTTTAGCTTTTTTCTTTTGGAAAATCTTAGTTTCTAGTGATGGATCTTGAGGCTCAAAGTTTTGATTGGAAATTGTTGATTCGTTTATTGTTGTAAATACTGATTATCATTACCAAATAATTCTCAAATGACCTCTGCAACTATTCTTTTTTCTTCTCTTTTAACTTTTTTTCCTTAATCATTCATTAATTGGAGGGAGAAGTTAATAAACATTTTAGGAAACCCACTCAGTTCATTATTATAGATGACACTAGCCAAAAACCAGTTTCCTTTTGATTTTTGCAGTCTTTTAAATTGTTATTTTTGTCCAATTATCAATACATTGTATTTTCCAATTGTTTATCTTTTTCTTAATTATCAATACAGTTGTTCCTTCCACCTTCACTCTATTTCTTAGATTTTGTAACTTTTTGGGGTCTAATCCACCTTCAGTTTTAACTTTTTTATTCAGTTTGTGAAATTTATAATTGAAATTTGTTGAGCTAGTTTTAATATGGACTATATTTGTACTATAAATGACCCGTTATTAGAGTTGTCAACGGTGTAGGGATTCTCTGGCCATGCAGGAATCCGTCTCGATGGGGATGGTGAATTTCTAAAAGGATTCCTCACAAGATAGAGATGGAGAATATTTTTGTCCCTGAATGCGTTTTTGTGGGGATCTGACTTCCAATTTTTTTGGGATCTCCGGAATTATTAAGTTATATATACAGTAATTGAAAAATTAATGCATATTTTATGTTACAGTAAAATTAAAATTTCAATTTATTATTTAGATATATAGTTTTTAAATCTTTATGTATTATTTATTTATTTAAACAACAATTTAGAATTTAGAACAATGATTGTGTAGATATGATGACATGAATTAAATAGCTGTTGGATATGTTATTTTAAGTTATGAAATTAAATAAAAATGACAATTTAATTAGGTTGGTAGGACACAAGTATGGTGAGGTGATCCACAGAGAGCAATTTCTCAAATTGCTGTAGCTCAAAATTCTATGAGTAGAAAACAAAATTCATTTATCTATCAATCTTGCAATAATGATTTGTATTTATGATATATATGGATACTTTAGTCATTCTATTCAAGATGTCGGTACTATGAAAAGTTACTCTCAATTTGGAGAGGAATTCCATAATTATATACTTTATTAATTTAATGAGTTTTATTTTTTATTCAGTACTTTATTTTTTTTAACGAAAGAAAGCAAACTACTAGCAAAGAAACCGAGCCGCGTAGCAAGAAAATAGATAACACGGTTAGCTTGTCTACATAGTACGAAGCTCATCAATATGCATAGCTAATCCTCTGTAATTACTAATAACACTACCAAAATCCGAGAGATTCAACAAATATAAAAGCATTTGTCATTAGGATGGAATCAGTCTCAACAATAATTGAAAGAGCTTCTTTAACACAGCGTGCTTTAACCACAATGAATCTCTAAAAGGTCCAAATAAGCAGTATAGAAACAATCTTCGAAAATTCTAGCTGAAGTTTTAAGCATAAAATCGTAGCCCGTCACACTAATTTTAGATAATAAAGCAACGTCAACGTTTGCTTTGGAGAAAGAGTGCGCCAGTCTAGTTTAGTGACGCAACAGAGAAGGAGAAGGCACAAAAAAATCACCGGGACAAGCATGAGAAGCATGTAAATGATCTAAAAAGCTAAAGAAGAGGCGAACACAAGTAGAAGCATTGAGAGAAGGCTTGTTCCAAACCATCTCATTGTGGTGCCTCTAGGTAGTCTATAGAACCGTGCAAACTCTTTCAATGCAACTGTCATCATGCAAGTTCAGAATTAAGTCAAACCGTTATGGAAAGGTGTCCAGCGGCGATAAATGAAGAGAAAGGTTTGTAGAGGCCCATCAATCCAGTGATATTGAAAACTGAATTGAAAGACAAAGATATAAAGATTGCAGATAAAATAGCTTAGAGTCCCGTTGAACGAGTTTGTTTGGCATTTAAATAACATGATATAACACTTCATTTGCGAGACTTCAGTTATACACGTATCTTACTTCCGACATAATGGATCATTCTTGAAACAAGGTTATACTTATTGACTCAACATGAATACCCTCAAGATGTTGAAAGGTTTTGAGTGCACCAAAAGGATATGCAATAGTCTATCTATATATTATCTATTTGGTTTCTAAGTGAAACCAAGCCGGATTAATCTAGAGGATCAAATATATTAAACCGAACATCTAATCTTATTAAGGTGACATATTTTGTATTCCAGTAGTGATTTTTATCCCGCTCAATTAGAAATATCATAGAATCTCCTAAAATAGGGATTCACGTTTAAACATAAATCTTATTTCTGTCCACGTTCTAAACATAGACCAATTACACTTTTAATTGGAATATGCCTATATATAGAAAGTTTGTGTCTCAATAATTATTTTCTTAAATTTATTATCTCAATACAAGAGTTCAACTAGGTTTAGGTTGTTCTCTTTAAAACATATTACCGATTTAGGTATTAAAATGTTTATCAATAGGACAATTAGTATCATCCCTATTTTACAGGCATAAAACTGGATCACAATCCTAAAATGTCCAAATTAACATCAAAACTATTATGATAATTTATTATCAATATCTATTTATTTTCAAATCCAAAAATTCTCTGTTGAATCAGCTGATACAACAGATATAACTATTAAAATAATATCTTTTTAATTTTAGGACATAAATTCCTAATTTTAAAATACTAGTAATTTTTTTATTGGGAAAATTAACTAAAGTATAACGTATAATTTAAGACCAGTTTAGGTTACCCCCTGTTTACTATTACATTAGGACTTGAATTTAAGACCTAATTTAGGCGATTTGAGACCATTGACCACTTAAGTCAATCTTAATTGGTATTTAACCTATTGTTTAATTGTCATATTTTAATAATATACTGTTATATTTTTTACTTTTGTTCTGTTTAATAGTTTTTTTTTGAACCTGAAAGTGAAACTTAAATAGATGATGGATTTGCATCCATATAAATAGTTTTCACAAGCCATTCTGGCACAATAGTTGAAAAGAAATCGCTAGCATTGGAACAGGCAAGCCTAGCTACCAAATGAGCCGCACTGTTCGCTAAACGAAAAATAAAACCTAATTTAAAAGATGGGATGGATCTTAGCAGGACTCGACAATCTTCTACAATCATACCAAATTCAGAAATATCTTGATTTTCAGAGTGAATAGCATCTACCACAGCCTTAGCATCAGATTCAAAAATAACAGCAGAAAAACCCATATTAGCAATCCATAACAAGCTCGTGCGGATTGCAAGAGCTTTAATGACTCGTGGCTCCTTGATGCTTGGGATCAGACTGCTACTACAAAAGAGAAATGCTCCCCTTTCGTCCCTAATAACCGCTCCCATGCCGCTGCTCTTTAATTCATTAAAGATAGCCCCGTCGATATTGCATTTGATAAAGCCCGGGCTAGGCGTGTTCCATCTCTGGTGAGGATTTGGCGGAAAGTGGTTACCTCTCATCTGTTCGCCCTGTGTGCGCGGGGGTGGCTGAACGGCCGTCGGCGGGACCGTCTGCATGTGCGTTGCTTGCATATGTCGATTGCCCGAAGCTGGCGCCTTCTGTTGATAGGCCTTCCAGTCCTGAACAACCTCCAAACTGATTCGCCAAGCCGTGTCTGCCGGCCACCATCTCATGTGCCACATGACTTTGTTTCTGTGGTCCCAGATTGCTTTGAGCGCACAACAGATTCTAACTATTTCTTCCAGATTTGAGTTGCTCAAGGCTTGAAGAAGCCATTCGTCAATGTGTCTGTTGTCCACTCTCGGCGCAGGAACTCTTGCTACACGCCAAATGTCACCTGCGAAACAACAATCAACAAATAAATGGTTATCCATCTCTTCTTGCTCCACACATACTGGGCATTCAGTTGAAATGGGGACTCTTCTCTGGGCCAACCGAGCTCTAGTGGGTAAGCACTTTGAACACAGACGCCAAATAAACTGTTTCAGCTTAGGGGGAATCATCAACTTCCACAACCTCTTCCAACCCTCTTGGGCTCTGCTAGCTTCTACTAACCCCATACCTGACAAGTAGCCTGAATGAACATTGTAGTGTCCATCCCTTGACCAATGCCAGATTCTCATATCTTCCCCCGCATTGTATGGCAAGATAATATCACTAATGGCCTGCACTTCCACTTCGCTAAAACAACCGTTTAGTCTCTGCATATCCCACCCTCTCCCATTTTCAAGGAACAAGTCCGCTACCATCAAATTCTCCATTCCAGGGACCAAAAAGGAATTTATGCAAAAAACCTCTAGATTAGGAACCCACTCATCCTCCCAAACTCTGATTGATCTACCATTTTCCACTCTCCATCTAACCCCTGTTTTCAATATACTAATGCCTTCCCATATACTTCTCCAAACCATACTAGGATTATTGCCTAATTTGGAGAGAAGTAAGTCCTCCCTAGGGTAATATTTAGCTTTGAACATTTGACTCACTAAAGTATTTGGGAATTTTAGTAATTTTCATCCCTGTTTACCTAACATTGCTAGATTAAACATATGTAGATCCTTAAAACCCATCCCACCTGAATCTTTAGGTCTACACAATTTACCCCAATCAACCAATGAATGTTTCTTCTACCCTCAGGTTTCATACCCCACCAAAAGGAATTCATTAATTTTTGCAGCTCATCACAGATAGATAAGGGTAAAAGGAACGCACTCATACAAAAGGTTGGCAAGGCTTGAGCCACAGACTTAAGAAGCACCTCTTTCCCAGCCTGGGAAAGGAATTTAAGACCCCACGCACCAAACTTCTTGCGAAGCCTATCAATCAGGAAAGCGAAAATCCTGCGTTTGGAACGCCCAATGAGTGATGGTAATCCCAGATATCTGCCTGTGTCGAGAGGAGTGCACACACCCAATAATGCTTTGATCTGTGTTCGCATTGGTTCGGACATATTAAGGCTGAAAAAAACCCCTGATTTGCTCAAGTTTACTGCCTGACCCGAAGCCACTTCATATTCTGACAGGATGTTCATGACCTTTCTAGACTCATCAATAGTTGCCCCAAAGAACAAAAAGCTGTCATCAGCAAAGAAGAGGTGTGTTACCGCCGGTGCCCTTCTGCAGATCCTACAACCTGAAATAAGCCCTTCTTCTTCAACTTTTCTGATAAGTTTAGATAAAACTTCAGCACACAGGATAAAAAGGTAGGGAGATAGGGGATCCCCTTGCCTTAAACCTCTACCAGGGACAACTTGATCAGAGCACTCCCCATTTACTGCCACCTTGTATTTCACAGTTGTTATGCATAACATCATCCAGCCAATCCAGGTTTCATGAAAACCCATTCTGCCCATAACTGCTTTAAGGAATTCCCAATCAACTCTATCATAGGCTTTGCTGATATCAATTTTTAAGGCAACCTGCCCATTCTTCCCTCTATTCAACCTCTTCATAAAATTTATACTTTCAAAGGCCACCTGAACATTGTCAATTATAGACCTGCCTGGAACAAATGCAGATTGAGTTTCACCAATAATCTTAGGGAGTACCCTTTTCAGGCGATTTGCTAAGGCCTTAGCAATTATCTTGTAGATGACATTGCACAGGGCGATAGGGCGAAAATCCTTCAGCATTCTAGGATTGTCAACCTTTGGTATCAGAACAATTGTGGTATCATTTATCCCACTTGGAAATTCCCCCTCTCGAAGCCACTTTGCGCAGGCTGCTCCCACGTCTGCTCCCAATGTGTCCCAAAAGTCTTGAAAGAAGCCCGGATTTAGCCCATCAGGGCCTGGGGATTTGTTAGGACTCATAGAAAATAGAGCTTGTTTAAACTCTTCCTGATTGAAAGGAGCAACAAGTGAATCGTTCATGTCAGGACTGATGCACGTGTCAATTACCTGCACAGTGTCAACCCTACTCAAATTCAAAGCAGAGAAAACATCCTGAAAATAACTCTGTGCAAGGTCCAATAATTCGGCTTGGTTGTCAATCACATCCCCATTCTCATCTGTCAAAGAGGTAATTGAATTCTGTTGACGTCTAGTTTTGACACTAGCATGGAAAAACTGTGTGTTTCTGTCCCCTTCTGTCAGCCAGAAAACCTTAGCCCTCTGCCTCTAATAACTCTCCTCAGCTTCCAGGGTATCATTAAGTTTTCTTTTGACTAGGAAATAAGCGGCAATGGAATCCATGTTTCTGCTACCATGTAATCTTTCCATTTGGATCCTCCATTTCCTAATTTGGCTTTTGAACCGCAAATTGAAACTCTTTCCCCACACTGCCATTTTCTGAACACACTCCTCCAAATTTTCCTGAACTGGTTTGCGCCTCTGACTTCTCCAGTGACCTCTAACCAAATTATTGAACTCTTGCTCTTTAAGCCAAACCTCCTCAAAATGGAATCTCCTTTCTCTACTTCTACTTCTCTCCCTTTCCAGATGAAGAGAGAGCGGAAGGTGGTCTGAATACCCTATCATACAAGTTTTGAGATGATGATTGTCAAATCGATTCAGCCACTCAGCTGAAGCAAAGCCCCTATCCAGTTTTTCTCTAACCTAGAGCTCAGACCCTCTACCTCTTTCCCAAGTAAAACGGTTACCATTTAGAACTAGTTCACTCAGATCACACTCCTCAATCGTTTTGGCAAACTCTTGCATTAAGGGGTTAGGGTAAACCGCTCCACCCACCTTTTCATCAGAATTCAGAATGCAATTAAAATCTCCAATCACTACCCATGGGATAGAAGCATCTCTGGCTAATCTCCTCAATAATTCCCACGACTCTCCTTGCCTACTACGATCAGCAAAACCATAGAAGCCCACCAATCTCCAATCACCCTGAGAAGAATTAGTGATAATTGCCTCAATATGATGATCAGAGAAACTTTTGATCACCACCCGAGTCCCTGCTTTCCATAACAAAGCTAAACCTCCACCACTGCCTCTTCTACTGACAGGGAATGCTCCCTCAAACTTTAACTGTTGTTTAAGCAAACTTACTCTCTGGTCCTCTACTAGTGTTTCCATCAGAAATACAATATTAGGGCTTTGGGAAGAAACAAGCTCCTTTAAGGAGCGAACTGCCCGGTGGTTTCCCAGGCCAAGACAGTTCCAGCTTAAACAACTCATTCCCCCCGGCGGCCCTGTATTTTAGGGCTCGCCGAACCATTTTCTATAGAACTCCCCTTATCCTTTCCAAGAACAGAGACTTCCCCCTCCTGCCTATCCTCTCCCCCCCCCATCCCTCCCCTTTCCCTTATCCTCCCTTCTTCTCTTTCTAACATCATTTAGTTCCATCTCAGTATCTTCCCCCTTATCTCCCTCATCCTCACCCCCCATCTCTTTACCCTCATCATTCACTAAAGGCTTAAAGAAAGGCCCTGTAAATGGACAGATCATGACTTCTCTCTCCCCCTCCCTGACTTGTTTGTTCATCCCCCTCACTTCCTTCCCTCTCCCTGTATTAGTTATATCCCTCATAGCTCCCGTTCCCCCTCCCCTACCACCTCCGAACCCCCTCAGCCCCCTCCCCCATTGCTATCTATTAACCATTTTGCCCCACTATTGTCTCCACCTCTTCTTACTGGGGCTTTAAGCCATTCCCCCCACTCTCTCTGAATCTCACCCCCCTGCATATTGAAAACTCTCTCACAAAAGCGTTCTGTATGCCCCATGCAACCACACACATAGCAGAAAATACCTAATCGCTCATATTTGAAAGTAGCTAAAGACCACACATTTCCAGTGCTCCTCAGTTTTTTAAACCTTTTCAACGGGCGTTCACTGTCCAGACTGACTCTGATACGCATAAACTGTCTGTGAATACCAAAATTATTATTTATATCGTACTCCTCAAAGGTCCCTAGGAAATTTCCTAGTTGTTTGCCAACTAATTCAGACATAGTCCCCACAGGAAGTCCATAAATTTGCACCCAAATAGAGTAATTCAATAAATTCACATCATCTATATGCACACCCAAATTCCAGACATTCATAATCAATATATAATTGTCAAAAGACCAAGGACCTCCAGCAATCACCCTATCTCTATCAATTGGATGAAAGAACTCAAAAGAGTAAAGATTAGGACTAACCTCTTGAATTTCAACGCCCCTAACTGGTCTCCATAAGACTGCCAATCGATTTCTCATACTCAGAAAATTGAGCGGTCTATCAGTAGCAAACCGCCCCAGGAACCGAAGTCTAGAGTCCACCACAATTTCTGCTATAGGTGGCGCTACCAACTCAAGGTGCCCCCTTCTTCTCCTTCAATTCTCAGACCCTCCATTTCCCTCTCCATATCAATCAGAATCAGTGACCTTCCCTGCCTCCAATTTGACGAAGAACCACAAACACAGAAATACTACCCTCACTACCGGTCCTCTTAATCGCAATCAAGAATGAAATGAAAACTCCAAACACAGGGGAAACTGGTTTTGATCAATAACAATACATCTAAACATCAATAACAGCAAAAACAGCAGGAGAAGCAAAACAAGACCGAGATCAGAACCTCATCCGGAAAACCATCAACTCACAACCAAAAAACACAAAAAACTCTCAAAAGGATTGAGACAAACCTTCACCAGATCGGAAGGACTCTCTCACCGGCGACGAAACTCACGACGGCGGCGTCTTCGTAGGTTGCGGACTCGAGAGAGACGGCGGCGGCGTTTAATAGTTAGATGTTTCAAATATTTGAATAATTTTGAATAAAATAAAAAATTAAAAACTAAATAATATATTAAAATATGATGTCAATATATCAGGTAAAATGTAAAAACTAATAAATTATTTAACTTTAAAATTAACTAAAAAATATTATTTACCCCTAAATAATACTGAAAACCCATATTATGGACTTTGTACAAGAAGAAGAGAGAGATGACCCACAAAATTATTTCCATGGTCATTGATAGGACCCATAAATCCATCGTCATCTCGAATTGGATGCTAAAACCCCCAACCCCAACCCCAACCCTTTCACTTTCTTTTCATCTTATTCTACTTCTTCGACAGCTCTTCAGATATTTTTTTATTCTTCAATCTTTCACTGTAGTTCGCTCCATTCCAAGGTTAGAGCTACTACATACAGAGGTTTTTGCTTTTAAGAATCAGTTGACTTATTTAATTCTCAGATTTACTTGTTTTAATGGATTCCGATTCTCAATTGGGTTGTACGGATCTTTTTCATGTGAATAATTGATTAATCCCAAATTATAAGTGGGTTAGAGGGTTTCTATCAATTGGTTCCCTTTTACCTTATGATAAGCATATATTATTATGATTGTAAGTTGTGATTGAGTTGGAGATCGAAGAAGAATCAAATGGATTCATCATCTGGGTTCTTATTGATATGTGTTCTACATTCTTTGATAGCTCTAACATGTGGAGCTCTAATGATGTTTTACAGTAATGAGGTTAGTGTTTTTGGCCATGGAATTGAAGTAGCTACGAAGTTAAAAGGATCAACACCTCATGACCAATTGTTGATTCAAACTTCTGATTCGTTTTCTGGGTTGCTCTTGTTTGGAATTGGTTTGTTGCTGTTTATGGTAGCATTGATTAAGGATAGAGATTTCCAGGTATTCTTTGCTAAAGGATGTGTTGTTCTTCATGTTTTAATGGCAATTTGGAGAGTCTACTTTGAGAGGAAACTTGAACATCTTGCTCATGATTTGCCTAGGCTTGTTGTAGGTGATGTTGCTTTGGCTCTTTCTTGGGTTTTCTTTCTTGTTTATTCTTGGAGAGACAAGTATGATTGATTTCAATTCAATATCAGATTCTAAAGTTTAGGGATCTGTTTTATTTCTTGTTCAATGTTTTGATTGATAGATTTGATGTTTAGGCTAAATCATGTTCTGGCTTTTCTTAAATTGATGTTGTTGGTATCTTTTTGATGATCAGAAATGTGAATTGCAGAAACTTTTGCCTTCCCACCCAATATGAATATCTTGTCTACCCAATGAATGTGTAACTAAACTGGTTTGGGAGTGGATTGCGCTAGGGTAGAAGATTTGAGTAAGTAGCGGTTCTAAGGATAACGATTGTTAAGAATAAACTGAATCTCACATCGGAATTGATAGAGAGTGATTGAAGTTTATTTGTAATGTATCTAATAAGTGTAGACGTATTTTAAAACTATGAGGTTCAAGTTGTTAGATTTGAGCCAAAGACAATATTTTCATGAGATTGAAACAAACTGTTACAATTGGTATTAGAGAGATTTTCTACTTATGTATGGTTCGGGGACGAACTAATGGAGATTGATGAACCTATAACGATCTGATTAAGAACGTCAAAATAAAAGGTTTGAAAAAAAGAGTGACTCTACAAAATGTCGAAGGAACATAAACAAACTGAACCTTTTCTATGACTGGAATAACACAACATAAAAAGATATTTATTTGGGTTTCAAATCAATTGGTTTAAATGATATTTATCATCAAGTTTATTGTTTTACTTATTTTGATGACTAACTAAATACATACCTACTTTAACTTGCATATAAATGCATATACTTTTGGACTTTATAAAATTAAAACCACTCTCTCCTGTCTTAAAATAAATAAATAGCGGAACGTGTGGCTAATTATCCTTTAGATAAATAATTAAAATCTTTGGATAAAGATTAGTATTTTCTCATATTTTTTAAGACTATGATAGTTTGTATCCCTTAAAATACATATCAAATATTTATTCCATCCTTTGTAACTCCTTAAAATTCATCGGGTCAAATACATGAATATCATAATTAAGTATAAAATTACAATTAAATCATATCACCAAACTTAATTCTTATTATGTCATTGTTTTTTTTATATATTATGATTTTACACCATAATTTAAAAATTCTAGACTCCAATTCATAAAAATCATAAACCCTAGAAAATATATTTTAGACTTCTAATTTATAAATTCTAATCCTTAAAATACATTAAAGTACTGATTTTACTAGTTTGATAATCTAAAATTATGACTTGATATAGTTGTGAATAGTTTTTAAAAGATGAATTTCTGTGTCATTTTCCCAAATTCATTTCCCATTTATTAATTCACTTGTGAGACTAGGAGAAGTCCATTAAAGGGTAAATGGCTTAATTTATGAGCTAGTGATATCATTCCAGCCCACCCACGAGGCCTATATCATTTAGCCCAAATAGATTTTCAATCTAGAAATCCATTAAAAGCTAAACTTAACCTACCAGACACGAAGTCTAAAAACTCTGCTAACAAGGAAACCTTTAGCACTCCTCCATTTCGACCAACCAGATTTAATCTTATGAGCAATATCTCCATCTATTTCTCCACCCGTTTAAATAATAGACCCCAAATAACGGAAACAATTCAAGTCCTGGATAACCCTGCCATCCAGGGTGATTGCGCCTGCCTCCCTACTTCTGTCATCGCTAAATTTACACTTCAAACATTCCGTTTTACTTCGGCTCAACTTAAAGCCTCTAGATTCCAAAGTTTGTCTCCATAGTTTCAACTTCCTCTCCACGCCTTCTTTCGTCTCATCGACTAAGATATTTATTGTGTTACTAGCATAATTAAACAAAAACTCTCTCCTAACATGCTACTAATAATTAAAAATACTACATATACGTTAATCACAAAAAAAAAAATCAAAATGTTGAAAATATTTATTATGGTGAATTTCGTCATTCACCGTTAGATCTAGGCTTATTAAATCTAAACCTTAGAATGCTTTAAATCTCTATCTTAGGATTCTAATAAGCCTATATATAGCGGTGAATGACCAAATACTATATGATTTTTTAAGGTTCATGTGTTCAAAATCATAGCAATACGTATAACTAACAAAAAATGTGGGAAAGTAAACTTATATTGTTTTAGCTACATAATCAATAAATTTAGGGATAAGGTGCAAAAAAATTCCCTAACGTTTACAATCAAGAGCAATTTTATTCCTAGTGTCTAATAGATTGAAGGGAAAATTCTACCGCACGGCAATTAGACCTGCATTGTTATATGGTACAGAATGTTGGTCAGTGAAATACTGTCACATTAATAAGATGTCAGTGACGGAGATGTGTATTTTGAGATGAATGTGTGGTCATATGAAAAAGGATTAGATGAGCAATGAAATAATTAGGACAAAAGTAGGGGTTGCATCTATTGAGAATAAAATGAGAGAAAACCAGCCATGTAAGACGAAGAGCGCTTGATGCGCCGGTTAGGAGGACTGAAGAGTGGCAAATGAATGCAATGGTGAGGTGTAGCGGGAGATCTAAGCAACTTTGGAAGAGGGTGATTGAGAGTGATATGAGTTTATTGTGGATTGGAAAAAATATGGTAGTGGATAGAACAGAGTGGAGTGAGACAATTATATCGCTGACACGATTTGATTTCACGGTTTCGTATGACGGTTCATGTTAGCCGATCCTGAATCATTTCGGGACTTAGGCTTTGTTATTGTTGTTGTTGTCTAAATTGGTGTAATTTTACTCCCAACGTTGATAAGTTTGGTTAATTTGAGAAATAATTCATTAAACTATTTTCTCGGTCATGAATCTTGGCATTACACTTCATATATGCACTATTTTATCATTAATTAGTAATAGATCACAAACATATAATTAGACGTGAAAAAATAAAAAAATATATTGCATTTTGTACGAGTTAGACAAAAAAAATTCAAAAATTTTATCGAATTTAAAAATATTAATCTCTAAGTCTATTATTAAATCACAAACAATATGAATTTTTTTCTTCCCGAAACAACAACTGTGCAATTGGTACAGAATATTTACATGTAGAATAATGATACATGAAATTGATCAAACTTATTAATATTACGGATAAAATTGTTTTTGGCTACTAACATTAAAAATAAAATTATAATATTTTAAATATTAGAAGAAAATTAGTCCGGAGTGTAAACGTTAGGTATATCTTATCCCATAAATTTATACAACTTACTTATGCGTTAAATATGCAATTCCCTAAAGGCCTAATAAATAAATAACCCCCTGAACTTGTTCAAATATTGCAACTGTCCCCTTCAACTTTCAATTGTAACAACTTACCCTTCAAACTTGTCCAATTGTAACAACTTACCCCTTAAACTTGTCCAATTGTAAAATATAACCCCAAATTGCTGACATGGAATGGAATTGAAGAAACATGTGAAATACAAAATCTGCATCGCTCGTGGAGTATGATAATCAGATCTTTGGCGTGATACGAATCCGGGAAAACTTTTTTACGGTTGCTTCAAATACGGGGTAAAAAATTTCCCAATTTGAGGTTATGTTTTACAATTGGATAAGTTTAAAGGGTAAGTTGTTACAATTGAAAGTTGAGGGGGGCAGTTGCAATATTTAAACAAGTTCAGAGGGTTATTTGTGTATTAGACCTTCCCTAAAATCAACTTGGAGAAGGTGTAGTTTGAAAAGGAAGGTGTAATTTGAAAAAGAAAAAATATACTATTCCTAATGTATTCATATTTCCTAAAGTACCCCACTATTTTCTGCTCACCAAACCTCTCTCCGTCCTATATCTCTGTGATTCTTTTACACAACCACCGACCTCTTCCCACCACCTCCGGCGCCCTGTGCTAGAACGGCTGCAAACCCACTCTATATCCCTTACTCCAGGTGATTTTTTTTGTTTCCATTTTATGCAGACTGAGTTGTTCAATTTTTATTAATTTTGTCTATCCAAAGATTTATTTTCCATCTTCAACCCTTTTCTCAAACCCCAGGAATTGGCGTTCTTGAGTTTTGTTAGGGCTTTCTATTTTTGTCTTACACCCCTTTCATCTGCTAATTACTTTAGGTAATATGTTAGATTAATTTGGTATCATTGAATTCAAGTCTTGTATAAGTTGAAGTCGGGAACTAATTTGCTTTGGCTATGGTTATCCTGGTTCGAAATATCGGTTGATTGTAGAATATTTGCGTAGAAATGCAGTGAATTTGGAAAGACTTGGCTACTGCGCCTAAAACCCTCTTTCAACACGAAACCAATAATCGATACTTGATAGCATTAGGAACTTCCACTGCGCCTAAACATCCGGTCCAGATTCTGAATTCTTCCCAAAAGGATTGCTATGATTTACCTGCCCCTAATCGCGAGGAACCAAATTCCTCATGCTTCATCCCTCTGAATCTCTGGACTGTTAGCACTTAGCTTGAATAGTTTCCGTTGCGACTTGTTATTGATAAACGGCTTCCATTAGTCTTCAGAGATTTAATAGCTTGATTGTGCTGCTGTGAATTGAGTGATGTTATATGCTGCTGTGATTTCACAACTGCTAGTGTAATTAAGGGATTTCAATTTAAGCAAAGTATTGAGTCAAAGGAACCATCCGACAAGTAGTATAAAATAGTTTTATGCACCCGTTTTGATATCAATTTTAAATTTTCTATTCAGTCATAGACATAATATAGAGCATTAGATGTCCCATCCCTTGAATGATTGTTTTTGCTATTTTGCTCCAGACAAGAGTATGTGAAACAACTCATTTTTACTCCCTTCCCCCCACCTAATTCACATTCAATCAAGTGTGTGTACTCATGAATGGCGTTCTTTTGCCAAATAGATTTCATAGCAAACCAAGTTATGAAGACATGTTCAATCAACATTACACTATACAAATTGATTCTGCTAATGAAACTAGTTGTGCACTGCATACTACTTAAAAAGGGACTGGATTTTGGTCTTCACCCAAACCAAACCGATCAGATTCTTTTCTGTTTGAATCAAACAGAATTCTGTTAACACTTATGTTTGGTTTCCATTTTCTCCATAAAAGTCTGTTCGGTTTTCATGTATAGTGGATACTAAAGTTTAACTTGTGAATAACTTTACATGTTCTTTTTTCTTCTATGGCACTGATAGAAGTTGTGCAAAAGCTTTTATTTTTCAGAAAAAGAAGTTGTACAAAAAAAAAGGTGTCTTGATGGTTCAGAGATGATTGCCTTTTAGTAGAATAATTTTCAGATGCATTAGCTATCCTCCTGAGATGTTTCAAAGTGCATATATGGAGTTTTAGAATTATGAAGCATAAATAGTGTTAACTCGGTGTAATAAGTTCTAGACAAATTAAAATTAGATTGAAATTAAAAATTTGTTCTGTGATGACATGTTCTCTCTGTCCATATACATGTCTTCAAGGCTGCTATCTATTCTATGCTTTAAATTATTCCTTATTGTTGACTGGAGTTTTTCTGTTGTTAATCTTAGACTTTGTGGCAATGGGCGGGCTGCCTTTGCAAAATGCTTCATCTCCTTTAGCTTTGCCGGGGTCAGAGCAAAACAAAGGTTCAGTTACAACATCAATACCTGAAACAAAGCCTAAAAAGAAGATATGTTGTGCCTGCCCTGATACTAAGAGGTTGAGAGACGAATGCATTGTGGAGCATGGTGAAGATGCGTGCTCAAAATGGATCGAGGCTCATCGTCAGTGCCTTCGCGCTGAAGGTTTCAATGTTTGAGTGGTTTAGATGGTTGAGTTGATAAATTAGAAGTGTTATGGTATAGGAATCTTGCTTTTGGATTTAGACATACTACATGATAGTTGAGAATAAAGCCATATGAAAAAAGGCTGCTGCTTTGATAACTTTCAATGCACTGAATATATAACAATTTGAAATGATGAGACATTAATTTTGTGTCTGCCTCGTGGTTTTTTACTTATTCAAATCTTGTGTAATGTATATCTCCGTGTGTCACTGGTTATTTTGCTGCTTTCGTATCCTTATCTATTGTGCATTGTTTTTATATCAAGCTGGAAATGTTCCTTAAAGGGGAAAAACTCATGTACATCCCATATATAACATGTACTGATCATTTTATCGTGGTTTCTTTGCTTCTTATCATTTGGAACCATTCAACCTTCGCAAAATCCTTGCACAATCGAAGCTTTAATACCAATTAACTTGGCGAAAGAAAAGGATGCTGTTAGTGTTCAATAAATATTACAAATATGAAAGTGGTAATTTATAAAATTGGTCCAAGGAGAGGTTCATTTACATTTACAACAAAAGAGATGAACTCAATCCCTCGTTACCAATCAAAGCTTTAATACCAATCTTTACCAATCAAAGCTTTAATAACAATCTGAGCCTGCAAAGCAGCCAAACAGTAATATTATCATAACCTTCAAAACCTAAAACATAACTACTAATCTATTACCCAAACTACCCTCCAACTTCCCAAATAACCAACCTCTGCCGGACAGCTCGTTCCCTACAGCTCACCCCTTCCACAACATTCCTACCAATGGCTAGGCCATTGTCTATCAGCATAAAAATAGTAAAATTTTGTCTTTCAGAGCAATTTTAGGTGTAGATGATTGAGGGAGTCACCCTTACCTTGTGTAGAGTATAAAAAGATAAACACAACCCATATACGCTGGATTTTGAATTCTTTTTTCCCTATCCAACTTAAAACGATGTGGGTTGGGATGAAAAGATAATAGTTTTTTCATCTGTTGGGAGGTTGCAATTAGCACTCTGTAGATACTCCTCTCCTTGGACTTTGTGCCATTTGAGAGTTCGATTTGGATTAAAAAAAAATGGTCCGTTATTTGATCCAAAATTGCTCCAAAAGATTAAATAAAATTTATCATTTCTTATGTTTTTTTGGTATGTTAGGGGTATATATCACTTCTCCAAAAATGTTACATATCCCTTTTATTTACTTTCCTCCCTGCATAAAACCATAAAATTGGTTTTGTATGAAAGAAGATAATTGTGTTATATAGCATTTGTTTGTTTGTTGAAAACTGTTTATAAGTTTAAAGCTTATTTGATTCAATTGGTAATTTTCCTTGTGATTAAAGAAGCTGTTCTGCTGGTTAATACAAGGCTACTTGGAGGAGAGAAGATCAAAAAGAAAATAGAAAAAGATGAGAAGAAGGTAGTAGTAGACTAATAGTAATTCATTGATGAAAGCAAGACAACAAACAAGGCCATGGCCAGTACATAGACAAGGTTCTAAGGAAGGAAATACAGACAACAGTTTAACTGATAGGCACAATTAGTATTGAAAACAGAAACCAAACACAGATTATTTATGCAATTAAATTACAATATCAGCAACTTTGTCTGCATCAAACCTATGGATTTCATTTAGTGACCACAGGTGCAGTCAGTGCAAGTGCAGCTAGTTCCACACTTGCACTTTCCATCGTTCTCGCCTGCTGGAAACTCCATCACAACACTTGAGACAAAGCTCCTCTCTGTCTCAACCAAGTCAGCTGTGTAGCTGCTTCCCTTCTTCCTGATAAACATAATGATTTTATCAGATAAATATAGCTAGAAAAACAAGTTAATAATGAAGAGTGTGTATGAGTATGAACTTACACGCAGTTGGTCTTGTCAGCACAGTCGCAGTTGCCGCAGGTGGAAGACATGGTGATAGATGAGAAGGTGTTTTTTGCAAGTTAGAAATGGAATTGAAAGTGTAAGTTGTGTATGGCTCTGTGGAATACAAGAAGAATGAGTGTGGCTTTTTATAGAGGAAGATCAGGAAGATGATGGGCCCCTACTGAGCTGACATGGCATGTGAGTAACACACGCCTCTATGAAATAAGACGAAGACGAGGGAATCTTAATAATGGAGGATAGGAGGGTTGGCTATCTCTACTCCTCTCATGTCAACTTCGGTTCTCTTTTCTATGTAAATCTTACCTATTTCCATTTTTCAATATCATCCTTATTAAAAATCTCCAATGCTTTTTGTTTATACTTTCATTACTTATCCAAACACCTCTCAGTTATCGCTTTAAACATAGTATTACCAATTTAGCTCTTAATCATTCAAACATAAAAAAAAAAAAAAAGTCCACCATTTCTAACAAAATTCTTCATACTTAGTATGCTTTATTTATTAGGGATGAGTACAAAACCGATGAACATAATACCAATAAACACAAAACCAATATCGAAAACCATATATATTATTTACAGTAAAAATGTCTGATGCTTCTTTAAATGTTGGATTTTTTTGAAGTTATCCATCTACTTAAATGTTGGAGTATGTTATTGTCTTTCCTCATATGCAATCTATGAGACGCCTTCTATACCTCGAGCATCCAAACATGTAAAATAGTACAATTCAATTCAAATACAACGAAAATCTAACATCAAGTAAATCAAATTAATCAATTATATATACAAAGCATACCTAAAATGTTTGTGCTAGACCAACTAGCTGATATGGAACAGTGGTATCGATCTTAACCTTGCTGAATTTCTCAAATTTCTCCTTTCTGATCGAACTAGTTATGACCCTTTGCATTGTCTTATACGTCCCCTCCCAAGCAAGTACACCCCATGGAAACTCGACAAACAGTTTTGGAAAGTCAGTTAAGTCGATGATATTATGATCAATCGAATGATGTGGATCCGTAGTGAATAGGAGCATGTCGATAACATACAACATAATCATGAATACTGCATCACTGAATGCTCCAATCTGTGTTTTTGAAGGTATTATATATGTGTTTGTGTGTTAAACTCTGACTTGCTATGAAGTACAAATTTCTTAACCTATTTGCCTTCTTTAATTTACTCATTCTTAACAAATTTAGTGTCGGATCACCAAAGCTCCACCCGGTGATAAGTCCGAACTCAAAACCACCAAATTTGAGTTCAACTCCTTTGACGTTGAACCACATCTCTTTATGTTTCAAATTTGGTAGAGCAATCTCTCTAGTAATGACCCCATGGCATAAAAGAGTTGATAACGTACACACCTCCATATCTGCCAAATGCCCAAAAGGAGATTTCCTAAACATCAACATTTGATCTTTAGTTAATTTGCTCTTCACTTTCTCCATCACATCTCAGTCACCCCCACTGTTATTGATGCATTTGTATTCAACCTAAACGAATACTTGCATTTGATGTCTTTCACACTATCATCAACTGCTATTCTCTTCCTATTCTTTGAATCCTTATTAGAATCATCAACCTTCACAAAAATGTAGCTCATTTTAGGGAAATGATTAAAGAAAATCATTTCGCCGATGCATGGGATACTTCGCACAGTGAAGTAAATCATGTGCATTTTCCTTCGTAGTTGAGTGAAATTGCGAAGCAGGAGTAAAACTGTGAAATTCGCAGCTTTCTCAACAGCTTCGCGGTTTAACTCAACCGTGAAGGAAAAAACTATTTTGCAGATATGAGTTTGCTTTGTGATTCGCGACAACTGCGATGATTTTGCTTCGCGGTTTGCGACAACCGCGAAGAAAATCACAACCGTGAAGTAGTTTTTTTGGGATAAACGCACTGCAGACTATAATATGGATCTATTCCTAAGTTCCACTTCACAAAATATACCTAAAAAAGAACGAAAAAACATAACTAAACCCTAAACCCTAAACCAAAATCGTAGAAAAAGATAAAACGAAACAACAAAACTCATAACTAAACCCTAAACCCTAAACCAAAATCGTAGAAAAAGATAAAACGAAACAACAAAACTCTAAACACTATGAAATCGCAGAAAAGCAGTTAGACACTTACCTTTTTCGCTTTTTTCCATTGAAATCGCTAATAAATACTATGAAAATCGCAGAAACACTTCGAGTTCGCAGAGAACGGTAAGACTTCGAGTTGGCAGAAAGAAGAAAGAGGAAGAAAATGCTAAGTTGTTATATACTATATATGACGTGTATTTTAGGAAATTCCTAATTAAAATAATCTAGATGTGTAATGAGTCTAAATTAAATATGTAAATAGGCCTCCAAATTGTGCCAATTTTATAGTTTATCCAAATCAGAATCATCATAAGTTTCAAGATGCTTTTTACTAAAATTATATTATTTAAAATGATTAATTATTTTTGAAATCTAAAATGATGGATTGTTAGTAGAGTAGAAACTTCAGTTCAGTTATAAGTTCAAATGAACCTGTAAACTCTAATAGTTAAAATATTACCTAATTAAATCCAATAATAAACCCTTTAAAAAAAATCCAACAATAATAATTTTGTGAGAAAAAATCAGGAATTTATTTATTAATTTATAATTTTGGTGAAGTCTGAAACAGCTCATCAAGTTGGACTCAAAATGATGTTGATTAATTAAACTGAAAATGAAGGATGAGAAAACATATATTTAATATAATGACCATTCATTTTCATATTTTTCGTGACACAGATAAATCAATCATTTTTGCTTTCTGATTTACGAGCTCCATGTAAATTAATATATTTTTCTATTTTTGGTGCCTTCAATGTTTGAATTTTATCTGATTTGATATACCCATATATATATATAAATCTCTTAAAACTATTTTCCAATAATATCAATCCTCCCAAGTTTCTTTCTCTTAACAAAAACATATTTCATTTGTTTGTGTTATATATATATATATATACTAGTTTTTAACCCGTGCGATGCACGGATTCATCTTAATATATAAATATTAACAAAAATATAATCTAATAATTACAATTAATTATATAAAGGTGCTATATAAATTAAATATTATTATTTTATTTTCACATTTACTTTAAATAATATTTTTGTAGATAAATATAATAATATAATTAAAAT
Source organism: Euphorbia lathyris (assembly GCF_963576675.1). Classification (NCBI taxonomy): domain Eukaryota; kingdom Viridiplantae; phylum Streptophyta; class Magnoliopsida; order Malpighiales; family Euphorbiaceae; genus Euphorbia; species Euphorbia lathyris. Next base: position 88,237,844 of record NC_088911.1, on the reverse strand, counting down.
TAATATATTATATTATATTTTTTATCAATAAAAAATGAGGAAGTGACACCTTAACTCCATCGTTATTGTTTTATATTATATATAGATAGATATGCAGAGAATTATAGAGATTTTAGGGATTAATTAAAATTTTGTAGATCTTTTAGATATGGTACAGATAAAATAATATTTTTATAGATAAATATAATAATCTAATTAAAATTAATATATTATATATTATATTATATATTTTATTAGTAAAAAATGAGGAAGTGACACCCCAGCTCCATCGTTACTGTTTTATATCATATATATATATATATACAGAGAATTAGAGAGATTTTAGGGATTAATTTAAGTTCTGTAGAACTCTTAGATATAGTACGGATAAAATAATATTTTTATAGATAAATATATAATAATATAATTAAAATTAATATACTATATATTTTATCAGTAAAAAAGGAGGAAGTGACCCCTCATCCCCATTGTTACTGTTTTATATTATATATAGATATGCAGAGAATTAGAGAGATTTTAGGGATTAATTTAAATTTTGTAAAACTTTTAAATATAGATATGCAGAGAATTAGAGAAATTTTAGAGATTAATTTAAGTTATGTAGAACTATTAGATATAGTACGGATGAAATAATATTTTTATAGATAAATATAATTATATAATTAAAATTAATATACTATATATTTTATCAGTAAAAAATGAGGAAGTGACACCTCATCTCCATCGTTACTGTTTTATATTATATATAGATATGCAGAGAATTAGAGAGATTTTAAGGATTAATTTAAATTTTATAGAACTTTTAGATATAGATATGCAGAGAATTAGAGAGATTTTAGGGATTAATTTAAGTTATATAGAACTCTTTGATATAGTACGGATAAAATAATCTTTTTATAGATAAATATAATAATATAATTAAAATCAATATACTATATATTATATTTTTATCAGTAAAAAAGGAGGAAGTGACACCCCAGCTCCATCGTTACTGTTTTATATTATATATAGATATAGATATGTAGAGAATTAGAGATATTTTAGGGATTAATTTAAATTTTGTAAAACTTTTCGATATAGATATGCAGAGAATTAGAGAGATTTTAAGGATTAATTTAAGTTCTGTAGAACTCTTAGATATGGTACGGATAAAATAATCTTTTTATAGATAAATATAATAATATAATTAAAATTAATATATTATATATTATATTATATATTTTATCAGTAAAAAAGGAGGAAGTGCCACCTCAGCTCCATCGTTACTGTTTTATATTATATATAGATAGATATGAAGAGAATTAGAGAGATTTTAGGGATTAATTTAAATTTTGTAGAACTTTTAGATATAGATATGCAGAGAATTAGAGAGATTTTAGGGATTAATTTAAGTTATATAGAACTCTTAGATATAGTACGGATAAAATAATATTTTTATAGATAAATATAATAATATAATTAAAATAAATATATTATATATTATATTATATTTTTTATCAGTAAAAAATGAGGACGTGACACCTCAGCTCCATCGTTACTGTTTTATGTTATATATAGATAGATATTATATATTATATTATATATTTTATCAGTAAAAAAGAGGAAGTCACACCTCAGCTCCATCGTTACTGTTTTATATTATATATATATAGATATGCAGAGAATTAGAGAGATTTTAGGGATTAATTTAAGTTCTGTAGAACTCTTAGATATAGTACGTATAAAATAATCTTTTTATAGATAAATATATAATAATATAATTAAAATTAATATAATTAAAATTAATATACTATATATTTTATCAGTAAAAAAGGAGGAAGTGACCCCTCATCTCCATTGTTACTGTTTTATATTATATATAGATATGCAGAGAATTAGAGAGATTTAGGGATTAATTTAAATTTTGTAAAACTTTTAAATATAGATATGCAGAGAATTAGAGAGATTTTAGAAATTAATTTAAGTTCTGTAGAACTCTTAGATATAGTACGGATAAAATAATCTTTTTATAGATAAATATAATAATATAATTAAAATTAATATACTGTATATTTTATCAGTAAAAAAGGAGGAAGTGACACCTCATCTCCATCGTTACTGTTTTATATTATATATAGATATGCAGAGAATTAGAGAGATTTTAGGGATTAATTTAAATTTTATAGAACTTTTAGATATAGATATGCAGAGAATTAGAGAGATTTTAGGGATTAATTTAAGTTATATAGAACTCTTTGATATAGTACGGATAAAATAATCTTTTTATAGATAAATATAATAATATAATTAAAATCAATATACTATATATTATATTTTTATCAGTAAAAAAGGAGTAAGTGACACCCCAGCTCCATCGTTACTGTTTTATATTGTATATAGATATAGATATGTAGAGAATTAGAGATATTTTAGGGATTAATTTAAATTTTGTAGAACTTTTAGATATAGATATGCAGAGAATTAGAGAGAGTTTAGGGATTAATTTAAATTTTGTAGAACTTTTAGATATAGATATGCAGAGAATTAGAGATATTTTAGGAATTAATTTAAATTTTGTAGAACTTTTAGATATAGATATGCAGAGAATTAGAGAGATTTTAAGGATTAATTTAAGTTCTGTAGAACTCTTAGATATAGTACGGATAAAATAATCTTTTTATAGATAAATATAATAATATAATTAAAATTAATATATTATATATTTTATCAGTAAAAAATGAGGAAGTGCCACTTCAGCTCCATCGTTACTGTTTTATATTATATATAGATAAGAACTTAAAATTGAAAAATGAAAAAAATCACTTTGATTCTTCTTAGAATCAAACTCAACCAAAATTTGATATAATTCTATTCCGTTTTAATTCAATTATACTCCACATCACTTTGATTTGATAACATTTAATTTATTTTGATTTGATAACTTGAATACTTACGAGTTTGATGTATCTTCTGCATTTAGAATATTCTATTGAAGCTTTGGGGTTTAAATGTTTTTTTATTGGTAGATTTCAGTGTTTTGGGTTTAACTAAATTTTGGTTTTAGCCTTCGATATGGATATTTTGGAAATTTTCTATAAGATTATCTTTATTTATTTATTTATTTATTTATTTTTGTTACTCTATATTGTTTTTAAGATTAATTGCTATTTGGCTTCTAATCTATTTAAAATTGACAAATAGTATTAAATAAAAAAATCTTCAAAAATATGAAAATTATTTTGAGATATAGAGAGTAGTTTTTGCCTCTTAACCTATTATTTAGTTAGATTAGATTATTTATCCAAAATTGGTGAAATCTCAATCATTTATCTAAAATTGGTGAAATCTCAATCATTCATAGTGATTGAGATTTCCCAAATTATAGATAGATCATGAGGCTAATATTACCAAATAATAAACCAGAGAGCGAAATAAGCATTTTAGATAGATTAAAGGATAAATATTACTAAATACTTCATACATTTTAAAATAATTGTCACATTTTTTTAAGGTTTTTCTTATTTCATAATATTTGTCAGTTTTAGTTTCAAATACAATTTTTTTTCTTCTATTTTCTCATCATTAATGAGTTTAATATTAATTGTAATTTCTCCTTCCCTTTCTCTTTTCTAGATCTCTTCCGCCTCCCTCCCACCTCCTCGCCTTTTGCTTCTTCTTCTCTCCCACCTTTCTTAAACCGCAGTCTCTTCTCGTCTGCTTTTCTCTCCGATGCTATCTCGTTAAAGAGGAAGAAGGATGTTGTAGGTGCCGCGGCCTCGCCCGGGCGGACCGGGGGTGGACACCGTTGACGACAGATGCTGTGATTGGCGCCAAAAGCAACCAATCGCGGAATCAAGCTGCTCGGCAGGGCTGGAGCTCGGAGTATGGAAGAGTCGCCACCCATGAATGGGAAATGAACACCGATCCCTTGCGAGAGACCGGTGAGGGTTCGGGAAACTTAGGTACGAGCCGAGAAGGCTAGCTCCTTTCCGGAGAAAGGCTACTAGGCACCCTGACATCGTCCGGTTATGAACCACCGGCCTCCTACTTAGCGTGTTAGGCGATAACAGACTAATCACATATTTCTTTAAGTTTAAAATTCATTTGAAACCTTTTCTTTCTCGCTTTGAAAACCGTTTTGAGCATGTCATTGAAAGCCATTTTAATAAGGAATCACCCATTTTGCATGAATTTAAAATATATAGGAGAGAGAGGGAGATAGAAGTAAGAATTGATTTATTTACAGTGTGGTTTTATGCTTCAATTTATATGTTAATTCTAAGCTAACCTCATTCCCAAAAACAAATTTTTTTACATGGTTCGTACCTTAATCGCCGTTGGAACGATTTAGGTACGTTTCAAAACCCCGTTAATTTACATGATGTTCACTCGAATCGCCGTTGGAACGACTCGAGCGTTTGAAAACGTTGAACAAAAAGTTTTAACCAAAAAACGTGATTAAGCATACAAGTCCATTTATTTTTGTATGAAACCGTTTAGTTGGGAAAACGATTCAAAACTCTATTATTTACAAATAAAGAACGATTTTAATTACAAGGTTCGCTTAATCCGTCGTTGGAACGGATCAAGGTTTTAAGACGTGATGTTTAGGAAGGGGTTTAAAATGATAAAAAAAACCTTTTATTTATACTTTAGGAATATCTAGAAATCATTATTTTGAATAATCAAGTTGAAATCTCTTCTTGTGGTTTATTTCCCCTTTTCCACTAAATTGATCTTTACTTGAGCATATTCACACGAATGAACCATTTAAATCCCAAAATTCACCAAATAAAACCAATTTGAAATATGTACATGTAAATGCCAAAAAGTGGAGTGAATATATATATATATATATATATATATATATATATACATTTTTATCTAAAAATAAGGGTATATCTATAGATAAAAAAAATAAGTGAAGAAATACTATGCACTATAACTAGGTATATATGTAATAATAAAAATAATACTAAGTATTGTATAGTATATTTTCAATCAAAAACATGTAAAAATAATGAACAAGGTTTACAAATAAGAAAATCACATTTACCTCAATAGTTTTTTTACTTAATACACACTAAACCAACATTTAATAACCCCAAAAATTATTTATCAATTAATTATCCCAAAAACCCAAACAAACAAAAACCATATATATATATATATGTACGTATCATTTTACCAAAGCTAACTTAATATAAATGATATCAAAATAGGAAATAAATATGCGTATAATGAATATTTAATAGTTATATACTCTCAAAATAATTTTAATAAATATATTACATAGCTATATACATATATACACAAGATTGAGTATCAAAAAGTTGAGAAAAAAGGGTTAAAAAGGCAATTCTAAAATTCCAGCAGCTTTAGCGACGGAAAATCCGTCGCTAAACATCTATTAGTGACAGAAACGGCAGAATTACAGAAACAGTCCAATACTTTCCAGATTTGCGAAAACGTTTAAAATCTAATCTATCCTATCATTTTGGGCCTCCGAACTACCCAAATGGGATCATAGTCTATAACGGAGACTCCTAAAACGATGTTTTATTTCAAAACGTTATTAGGAAATATTTTTAAAACCTATATTTACAACGTCTTAATCCCGAACTACCCTTAAATCGGGTTACGGTTCGTGTTGAGACTTTAAAACGAGGTTTTTTATTTGAAAACAAAACAAAACGTTTATTTAATACGAGACGGGAATTAAATAAATACGGAAAAATAAATAAACGTGATAAATAAATAACTGAATAAATAAATAAAGAAACAAAACTATAAATAAAATAAATAGCTGAAATAAATAAAACGAGTCTAGTTCTCGGATAATACCTCAAGATCGGTATCGGTTAGCTGAAGTCGGTTGATTCCACGAGTTATGATTTTTGTGTTTTTTTTTTGTTTTTGGGCAAATATTTAACTTTTAGGAAATTTGGATTTTTTAGAAAAAAAATATTTTTTTCCAAAAATTGACTTTCTCTCTCTAAAAATGTCTAGAGTGAGAAAGCTCCAAAAAATTCCTCCTCCCAAATGCATGGGGATCCGTGCCTTTTATAGGCACGGATCCCGAAGGTTGGGCATCGCCCGACGGGAGTTGGGCGACGCCCAACTCAAGTTGGGCGGACGCCCAACATCAGTTGGGCGAACGCCCAACTTAGGTTGGGTGAACGCCCAACCTCTGTTTGGCGTTCGCCCGACGTCGTTGGGCGTCTGCCCATCGAACGTTGGACGACGTCCATCGTGCGTCGGGCCACGCCCAACGCTCGATGGGCGACGCCCACCGTCCGACGGGCAACGATCGGCTCGTCGGGCGGGCGCTCGATGCATCGCGCGCCGTTATTTACGGAGCGACGATCGTTGCCGGAGCGACGTTGGTCATTCATCGGCCGACGTTCGACCTCCGGGGCCCTCTCATTTATCGATATGACGATGAACATGCCCGACCTTACTCAGGAGATGCTGAATTTGTTAGCGGGGCTATCACATGCCGGCTCTCCGAGTTTCCCTTTGATTTTTAAATTTCTCAACTAATGGAATCAACCGCTTTAGCCGTTTGTGGTGGGTTTTCGTCACAGGTCCTCCGACTCGGTGTCTACAATTGCCCATACTTTTCTATTTTGACAGTGATGTGTGTGTTTTGAAAACGTTTTTCGCGAACGCAACACATGCAATGAAAATATATTAAAGTAAAAGACACATACAAAGTAGGAGGAGGAATACCTGATCTCCACGCCGCACGCTCCTGCCTTATCTTCAATCTTCACTTTGGCTGTCCCGTCCTTACCTCTGAATCGGCTGCCGGCGGATGCTCCTTCTGGGGACCCTAGTCTCTAAATCAACCGTAGGTAAAATGGCTCTTTCTAGCAACCCTGTTCTCTAAATCGACCGCGGGTAAAATGGCTCTTTCTAGCAACCCTGGTCTCTAAATCGACCGCAGGTAAAATGGCTCTCTCTAGCAACCCTGGTCATCGACCGCAGGTAAAATGGCTCTCTCTAGCAACCCTGGTCATCGACCGCAGGTAAAATGGCTCTCTCTAGCAACCCTAGTCTCTAAATCGACCGCAGGTAAAATGGCTCTTTCTAGCAACCATGGTCATCGACCGTAGGTAAAATGGCTCTCTCTAGCAACCCTGGTCATCGACCGCAGGTAAAATGGCTCTCTCTAGCAACCCTAGTCATCGACCGCATGTAAAATGGCTCTCTCTAGCAATTCTGAATTTCAAGACACTGTCGTCTGCATTTTTGACTGGAGTTACTGTCTCGCGTACTGGAGTTGTTAATAGGAATGTCCTTATCCTTTCATCTGGAACATTTTAGGCTAAAAATTATTTTTCTGTTGACTGTTGTCTGTATTTTGACTGGCACCACTGTTCTGTAAATTTTGGTTGTCGTCTGGAGTCATCTCCTTAGGGTATTGGCCACCGCCTGGCAGAAACGCAGGCTGAAACGGACTGCAAATCGGAGGTCTGTGCTCCCGATAATTAATTATTTACTTTTTACCTTTATGTCACGTCGTACCTTTTTCGTTTATTACGACAATGCCATTCCCCTTCCTTTATAAAAGGGTGGTGGGGTTCATTTCCAACCCCACACCTTCTATCTCTTCTTCTCTCTCTCTCACTAACATTAGAGTATTCTCGTGATGAGGTCGAGTAGATATGATGACACAAAGGGTATGGAGGTGGTTTTCGAGGACTTGGCTAGAGTGGTTCCTTTCCAGAACCCTGATTCTCACTTGAGCCGGACCAACGTTAACCGGGTAAGTACCTCCTTATTTTATTTGTCAAGACTTCTAGGTTTTAGCAACCCCATTTGAACGTCATTTGCATGCTAACCTTTAAACTAGTTGTAAGCCTTTTAGTTAGAAAACACGAACTTTCATGCATGTGAGCAATACTTTACGATTTTTGGAAAGAATGTTAACTTTATACACGTGAATAGTAAAAATGCGAACAATGCATGCGAACAGTACAAAACATGAATAGTGCACGTGAATAGTAAAAACGTGAATAGTGCGCATGAATAGTAAAAACATGAATAACGCACATGAATAGTGTAAATGTGAATAGTGCGCGTGAATAGTAAAAACGTGAATAATGCACGTGAATAGTAAAAAATGAATAACGTACGTGAATAGTAAAAAATGAATAAACTAAACCATCCTTAAAAAACTCGTATAGGCTTAAGCTCTTCGCAAGCACGCGAGAGAGTGGAACCCCAAAGAATAATGAATTAAATTAAATCCTAAACGAATGACCCTATGGACGAAACTCTAGAGAATGACTATCTTAACAACAAGAATTTGCTAGGTTAAATTTAGACGCAATTTAAAGAACGACTAGGTAAACTGAATTTCTATCAGAAGTGAGGCCCTTAAGAAATAACGACTTTGGCTTAGTCCCACTCTCACTTGTACTGTTCCTTCTAGATTATTGGCGTTACTGGATCTACCGAGGGCATCCACTCCTGGTATGCCGTGCTTCCCACGGCGGTTAGAGCCCGTGTGCGAGGGTTGGGTTTCGAGCCTTTTATTCTGGCGCTGCCCCATGCCAATGGTGTGTGCGACAAGCATGGCTTGCTCGCCCTTCGCGAGAGGTGGGTGGATTCGACTCACACCTTTCACCTTCCGTTCGGGGAGATGACGATCTCGTCCCGCGACTTTTCTCTACTGACCGGATTACGAGGCAGTGGCACTCCGGTCCCCCTTTGCTACGATATGGTGCGTCCCAGGGTCGACCTTGATGAGGTGGCTGCATTGGTTGGTCCCGGAGTCTACACAGGTGCCGGGTCTACACCGGCGAAGTTCATCACCACCTTCAGCCTGCTGAGTCGTCGAGACTTCTGTGATCGAGGCGATACAGATCGGGCCACCCGTAGTTTCCTCCTGTACGCCTTAGGCGATACGGTTTTCCGCACCAAGAGCGGGACCATACATGCAGGTCTCATCCAGGCCTTCCGTGACTTAGATGCGGTGTCCTCGTACGATTGGGCTGGAGCTAGCTTGGCATACCTTTACCGATTCCTGGATCTGACTTGCCGGAAGCGCAAGGACTTCGGTGGTTACACTTTCGCCCTCCTGGTGCGTTTTCTATCTCTGGCCTATCTTTTACTCTTTTCATGACTTTCGCTTCTGACGCCGGTTTTTTATGAGCAGGTTTGGGCCTATGAGAGGAGGATTCTCCCGAGCGCCTGCGGGAGCAGTCCGCGCGGAGCTACGCTTCCGCTTATGGCGAGGTGGAGGGACTTTGACTTGAGCGTCGAGAGGGGGCGGACAGTGGCACGATTCCTATCATGGATTGATACGCGGAGCCTGGGACAGGTGAACGTCTCCTGATTATGCTGGATTTTTGTTCGTTCTTGTCTGATTTTCTTTGTGTTTGAGATCTCCTTCGGATGGGACAACCTTGACTTTGGTCCCGATTACGCATATGTCACTCGCATCCAGAGGCAGCAGTGCGTACTTACCGGCCCGTGTGTGCGAGCGTGGTATTTGGGTGATCGAAGTTTCACCGGGGTTGACGCCACACATTGGACTCCAGGCGAGATCCCCGTGTCCATGTTTGTGGTGAGGATTATGCCCCTGCGGGAGATACGTCGTGATCTGATCCGCCGATTAGTGCCTCGGGCGTATGGGACCATGCAGGGGGTCGCGCTCGCTATTTATCGACACTTTTGACTCCGATGGACCCTCCTGAGATCGCGATAGATGTTGATCCTGCGGAGGACATGTTCTCGGCGGCAGCCGTCGCTGAGCTCTTCGGCCTAGAGGAGGTTCCGGCGAGTGCTTGACTTATTTATTCTTTATTTACGAGATAGTTGGGGGTATTCATTTTGCCTTTGTTTGCAGGAGGGTTCCTTGAGGAGTGCTCGGACGTCGGATTTTTTCGATGAGACCCGGGCCCGGACATCTGCGAGCGAGCCTTCATATTATGCAGGCGAGTCCTCAGGTGCTGCCCGACCAAAGCAGCTCTACCTTGGCGCACCCTTCCCAACCTCAGGGAGAGAGTACTCGGTGGTTCGTTATGGCGAGGCGGGCGTGGCCTACTCCGGCGTTGAGACAGCCCCTCCAGTTTTCACCTCGATGGTGTCATTCGATCCCCCTGATGCCCTCCATACCTCGAGGGAGACGTGCACCGACTTTGTGGGATTATCTGATTATTTTCGAGAGCGGTGTAGACACCGAGTCGGAGGACCTGTGATGAAAACCCACGACAAACGGCTAAAGCGGTTGATTCCATTAGTTAGGAAATTTAAAAATCAAAGGGAAACACGGAGAGCCGGCATGTGATAGCCCCGCTAACAAATTCAGCATCTCCTGAGTATGGTCGGGCATGTTCATCGTCGTATCGATATATGAGAGGGCCCCAGAAGTCGGGCGTCAGCCGATGAATGACCAATGTCGCTCTTGGCGATGATCGTCATTCCGTAAATAACAGCACGCGACGCGTCGAGCGCCCGCCCGACGGGCCGGGTGTCGAGCGTCGCCCGTCGGACGATGGGCGTCGCCCGTCGAGCATTGGGCGCGGCCCGAGGCACGACAACGTCGCCCGACGTTCGATGGACGGACGCCCCGTGGTGTCGGGCGAACGCCCAAAGCTCGTTGGGCGGACGCCCAATGACGTCGGACGAACGTCCAACGTTCGCTGGGCGGACGCCCGACGAGGTTGGGCGCGCGCCCAACAGCAGTTGGGCGTTCGCCCAACTTAAGTTGGGCGTTCACCCAACTGGTTTGGGCGTCGCCCAATTCCCGTCGGGCGACGCCCAAATCTTTTTGGGATCCGTGCCTATAAAAGGTACGGATCCCCATGCATTTTAGAGGGGGAATTTTTTGGGAGCTTCTCACTCTAGACATTTTTAGAGAGGGAAAGTTAATTTTTGGGGAGAAAATATTTTTTTTCCTAAGAAAATCCAAATTTCCTAAAAGTTAAATATTTTACCAAAACACCAAAAACACCGAAAAATCATAACTCGTGGGATCAACCGACTTCAGCTGTCAATACCGATCTTGAGGTATTATCCGAGGACTAGACTCGTTTTATTTATTTTGTTTATTCTATTCATTTATTTATTTTTAGGATATAGTTTTATTTGATTATTTAGTTATTTATTTATCACGTTTATTTACTTTTCCGCGTTTATTTAATTCCCGTCTCGTATTAAACAAATGTTTTTGTTTTAAATAAAAAACCCTCGTTTTGACATCCCAACACGAACCGTGACTCGATTTGAGTGTAGTTCGGGATCAAAACGTTGTAATTATAAATTTTAAAATTTTTCCAAATAACGTTTTGAAATAAAACATCGTTTTATGAGTCTCCGTTATTGACTATGATACAATTTTGGTAGTTCGGAGACCCAAAACGATAGAATAGATTAGATTTAAAGTGCTTGAATAAATCTGGAAAGTTAGGTGCTGTTTCTGTAATTCTGCCATTTTCTGTCGCTAAAGGCTGTTTATACGGATTTTCCGTCGGTAAATCTGCTGGAATTTTAAAAAGCCCATTTTTGAACATTTTTCTTACCTTTTTGGAATTGATTCTTACATATGTATATATGTAACTATGTAATATGTTTATCAAAATTATTTTTGGGGTATATAACTATTAAATACTAATTATTCATCTATTTATTCTTTATTTTGATATCATTTATATTAAATTAACTTTGGTAAATTATATGTATATATATATGTATAGTTTTTTTGGTTTTTTTGGGATAATCAATAGATGATGTTAGGGGGTATTAAACCTTGGTTTAGAGTTTATTAGGTGATAACAACCCAAATTATTCTTGAATAAGGAATAAGGGAAAATAAATAGAAATAATGGCAAACCATTATTCCTTCTAAAAGAGATATTTATGCATGATTAATATGAAATTAATGACAATCATTGCAGGATTAATGCAGGGGTGAATATATAAATAACGAAGAAAAAGAAGGAGTTTCTAGCATTATGCCACATCACGTGGACCATGGCGAGATACGACATAACGAGATACGCCCGATGAGAGCGAGTAGTGGAGACCCGCCATAGCTCTCAAGGAGAGCGTATCTACGCCTTGACGGATCAAAGAATATGAAAAGACGCCTTTATTATCATCCATGAATGGGAATAAATACAATTAAATGGCAATTAATAGCCATTAAAGGGGAATAAAGACTTGACTGTTCGAATCCCTCAACTTTGAGGGTTTCAATGCTAAATGCTGGGATTAATGGAGAATTGATAGCAATTAAAGACGAGTAATGACACGACTCTTCACCTACTTCCCCATTAATGCTAGAGGTTACAAAAACCTATATAAATACCCCAGCTTCCTAGGATCAAAGGTACACTTACTGATTCTCTACTTTTGTGCTTACAGTTTATCCTCAGAAATATTACTGACTTTGGCATCGGAGTGTCCCCGGCCGATCCCAACGGCGCCTCACAGGGAAGTGCTCCGATCAAGGATTTTTCCACAAGTTATCAATTGGTGCGGTGATCGTGGATCTCTAACAAACAGAAGATCACAAAATCTTGATTGTATAAAGTTTCACAAAGAACAAAACAATGGAGTCAACAGAATAGAAATCACAATCTCAAACTTTGGCTCAATCAGTACAACAAATCTATCCAAAGATACAGTTCTCCATATATTGGTGGGAAAGAGTTTTCTACATTAAATCTGGAATTTTATGATGAAAAAGATAAGTTTCCTCCCCTTTCTTATTCCATTTTTAATTAAAGAAAATTGAGATCCCTCGCTCTTATAAAGTGCTATGAATATCATTACATGTTATTATGATAAATCTAATAAACTGTGAAAGATGAAGTCATAGACATAAATCTTTCATTAAATCTTGCATGCTTACTATGCCCTCATATTTTTATGCATGACAAGTGTAATATAATATTATCATTGAATTAGTACAAACGCATGTATAAGACCCGTAATCTTGGGATTTACAAAAAAAATCATCCATTCAATGTGATTTTGTCATTTGATATTAAAATATCATAAAAGGGCTCATGTAATTACAAATGATTTAGATCTGGTCGGTCTTTTGGATGAACATGCATATAACTATTAGAAGAAATTACAAAAAAATCATATTTGGTTTTTCCTTGTACAATTCACCATCTATATATGGCTTTTCTCCTATATAGTACTTTTAATATCAAAAATTCATATTTTTGAATATTGTTTTGTCAAACAGTTATTTCATTCCCTTTTATACAAGGATGTGTCTATTCATATAAAAACTGTTTATTTGACATTGTTAGAATTTCTGTTACCAACACAAGAGACTTGAAAATATTGAGTCTATTTGTAATTATCCTATAATTGTCCCTAACTATTAAGGCCATTATGGGCTGATGAATTACTAAATTGGATAAACAAAACTTTCATGTCCTGAGCTAACTACAAAATAGTGCAAGTGTCGGTTTCGGATCAGAACATTAATTTATGCAAAATTCTTAGGATATACATGAGAATTCCTTAAAGATTGGAGGATTGTATGTGAAGGTAGGTGAGAGTGGATTTTGAGTAATTTTCCTTACACTCCAAATTGGAGGAGAATCATGGTACATGTATTTTTCTTCCAAATTACCATTTCTCTTTTATTTTATTCGTACAAATGAAATGATATAAGAGTAATTTTATATATAACTATATTATTAAATCATCACTTACCTTTCTTTAATTACACCTCATTCAAATGAGGCTTTAATGATCTCTGAATGCCATTAATGTATGGATGCACAATATTAATTGCAAGTAAATAGGAACTATGTAAGATATCTTACCCAATATAGAATGTCATAACTTTTATGACGTTTAAAATAAATATGCTATCTTGGATATTAATGTGCATTGAAATACAAAAGGACATTATTCTTAAACCATTCTCATTATGGTTATTTATTAAGAATTCATTATGATATTCATGTGCAGTAGCAATCTTTATGGTTATGACCGTTATACGTGATATTATTATTAAAACAAGCACGATTAAAATTCTATTATGAATTTGTTTGACATATAATATTTACTCGGTTTTATCCTTTGACTAAGTTCATTCTAGAGTCAGGGACCAACGCGAAGGAATTATTAAGTTGATTCCAAGATGAATTAAAAATTCCATAAAGAGAATTGCATCATACATGATATTTGCCAACAAGGCAAATGCAAACATTCTTTTGCTATGAAGTATGTTCCATGGATCAAGCCATTGATCTCCAAGGTAAGTGAATATAGCTTTTATGACTTACCACAATCTTTTAATAATGGATAGAGTATGCCCCACTTATGGAGTTCTTTCAGTGCTAACCCACAGGTACAAGGGAGTTGCTAATACTACAACCAGTGCAAACACTGATATGAAAAATAAAGCTCAATCCAAAGAAGTGTATATGCAGAGTCACTTCAGAAAAATTCCTTGACTATGTCATTGGCCAAAAAGGAGTTAGAGCAAATCCAGATAAAATAAAAGCCATGCGAGGAAAAAGGTGAAAAGAGCGCCTAAATGAAAACCCCACAATGGGTGAGAAAGATCCAGAGGTTGAACGGGCAGATCATCATACTAGAAAGATTGTCAACAAGCATATCAAGGTATAAAACAATTCCTAGCAGAACCACCCTTGATGAGCAGACCAATCTGAAGGGGAGACCTGCATTTGTATCAATCTGTCATGGATAAAGCTATATGCACCGTGGTTATGCAAGAAGAAGAAGGTCAGCAGTTCTCCATCTATTATGTTAGCAAAATATTGAAGGATGCGGAGACAAGATATTCGAAGCTAGATAAAATGGCTCCCACGGTTGTGACAACATCCATCCGCGTTAAACCATAGCTCCAAGCATAACCTCAACATGATCGATATCAAGATCAAGAGCCGGATTTACCATCACGATTCAACATTGAACACACGAATGATGAGATTGAAAGATGAGGGCATACCGCTCTATATAGACAAGAGAACAATGCAGAAAGGTACGCCATCAAGTTAACATGAATTCGCCATTCACAGCACGGATCCTGGGGTACGAAGCGGACAAAATGTTTAAAGCTTCCAACTTGCCACAATATAAAAGAAAAGATTCAATATAAGCGGGACATTACATATCCCGAACCCAAAGGAGGGGAGCATGTAACCGTTGGAAGAAACGCCAAAGCGTACTACAGGTTGGCCACCACACTGAAGCTTGCTGGGAGCTGGCAAACTAGATAGCTTGTTGGGAGCTGGCAAACTAGATAGCTTTGTCCAGAATAACAAATAACAAGATGACAAGCAGAAGACAGATCCCAAAAATAAATTCAAAAGTGTCATTAATGTCATAGCAGATGGACCAGTGTATCAGCCACCCGTGGAAAAAGCAAAAATATCCGCTCTGGATAAAACATCCCTCCATTGCTCCTTTTGCAGAAACAGGTCCAGTAATCTCTCCACATGCAGATGCATTGGTAGTAACAATAGCAATTCAAGGATGGGAGATAAAATAAAGCGAGTAAAGACACGGGCAGTTCTCACAATGTCATCACCAAAGGTGCATTCGCCAAACTAAAGGTTGATCTGATCCAAATAGAAACAACCATTGTTGACATCATTGGAGTGACGGGTCACACTATCTAGACCAAGGGCCAGAGGTTGCAGCTCTAATTTCCATCCGTCGTCTGACAATGTACATTCCCACCAGCAAAGGAAGAGTAATGATTAGCGGGAACCAAAAGGTGGCTAAAAAGACTTATACTCGGCGTCACTATCAATCCGCCCACAATCCAAAGAGGACGAAGGTGAGAAATATTAACTTGTCACTACAGCTTTGGGCGAGACAGAAACGCTCCTTATTGCTGATGGAAAGCGGGTGCGGATCGCCAAATGATTAAAACTTGAGATCAAAGAGGATGTTAAAAAAGTTCTCATTGAGTCTGAAAGCGTATTTACATAGGAGAATGAGATCCCCACAGGAGTAAGCCCAGATGTGATTACTCATAAGTTAAACATCATTGAGGATGCGGTTCTAGTTGCTCAGAAAAGACGGAACCATGGGCCTAAAAATCAGTATTTTTACATATTCTTATATGTGCATTAAACTGTTATAGTATCCTATATTTTATAATTTATTCTTTCTCGCCATACTTCTTATATTCATTTGCCTAGCTTTTAGTGCTGATGTACGCCCAGTGGCTGGCGAATGAAAAGTTCCACAGGTGGATCAATTACCTCAAAGATAGGACAATTGATCCCATCACGGGCGGATCCCCTTTCCATAAAGATAAGAAGCACAGGCCCTCAGGAGCTTTCAAATGAGCTCAACTCTCTCCTCAAAGACAGGAAAAGGATTGACCACCATCAAAAGCGGGTTAAAATCATCTCAAACATGAGATCATTACACCCTCAACTTTCTCCTCAAAGATAGGAGAACACTCTCATGGGCGGATCCATCTTTAGATGATCACCATTCGAGAAAGAGTTAAAACATTCCTTGGACGCAGGGACTTTACACTCTCTCACTCCCTTCCCAAAGAAGGGTTCACAAGTCCTACGGGCGGATCGCTTCACCTCAAAGATAGGTAGCAAGTTGATCCCCTAGGCAGCTTTACTTCCTCTAGAAGGAATAGAATAGCTTCAAACCTTCACAAAGGTTCGCACAACAGAGTATGGCTGGCCACCTACTCCATATTAAATCCTACAAACTTATATATTTACTTACGCAAACGTAAAAGTAAATGGCGACCATAAGGATTAAAACAATTGTACTTAAGTTTTACAAACAATCGGACAATAATTGATTGCCGTTAGAGATAGAGTTAAAACATTTCTCAGACGTGAGAACTTTACACTCTCAAATACTCTTCCCAAAGAAGAGTCTCAAGACCTGGCGGCGGATCGATTCACCTCAAAGATAGGAAGCAAATCGATCGCCTAAGGCAGCTTAACTTCCTCACCAGGAATAAAAGCTTCTAAACCTTCACAAAGGTTCACACATTAGGGTACGGCTGGCCACCTACCCTAAACAATCAGAGAAATCCTAAACCAGATTCTAGAAAATTACTTGCTAAAAGATATAATGCATTAGTAAAAATAGTTCTAGAAAGCAAAGGGTTCATCCAACTAATGAAGCCTCGTCTTCATCTCCAAATAATGAAGCCTCGTCTTCATCATCAAAATAATGAAGCCTCGTCTTCATCTTCAAGTAATGAAGCCTCGTCTTCATCTCCAAACAATGAAGCCTCGTCTTCATCAAATTAATGAAGCCTCGTCTTCATCAAATTAATGAAGCCTCGTCTTCATCCAATTCATGAAGCCTCGTCTTCATCCAATTAATGAAGCCTCGTCTTCATCCAATTAATGAAGTCTCGTCTTTATCCAAACAATGAAGTCTCATTTTCATCAAAGTAATGAATCCGCATCTTCATCATAGAAATAACAAAGTCTCGCCTCCACAAAATGCACAAAAGTCCCTCAATGGATGATCATTCTTACTGATCCCTAAGGGCGGGTCATTCCCCTCAATATGGCAGAACTAAAGAAAAGAAGTCCCTAAGGCGAATCATAATCCTATGCGGTAGGAACAAATGGTCCCATAAAGGGCAGGTTATTCCTTTCTAAATGAAATATAACTCTCAAGAAGCCCCTAGAGGCTAACAATGGATACGGTTGGCCACTTATCCACGAAGAAGCAAAATCCCCTAAAAGCGTATCATATCCATATGTGATCCCCCATCTAGGGTGGGTCCACTTTCCTCCAAGATAGAAAAATGAAACACCATTTAAACAGCCTAAAGAGCTTTTTATACCTTTAGGGGGGGCTTCTGATAACAACCCAAATTATTCTTGAATAAGGAATAAGGGAAAATAAATAGAAATAATGGCAAACCATTATTCCTTCTAAAAGAGATATTTATGCATGATTAATATGGAATTAATGACAATCATTGCAGGATTAATGCAGGGGTGAATATATAAATAACGAAGAAAAGGAAGGAGTTTCTAGCATTATGCCACATCACGTGGACCATGGCGAGATATGACATAACGAGATACGCCCGATGAGAGCGAGTAGTGGAGACCCGCCATAGCTCTCAAGGAGAGCGTATCTACGCCTTGACGGATCAAAGAATATGAAAAGGCGCCTTTATTACCATCCATGAATGGGAATAAATACAATTAAATGACAATTAATAGCCATTAAAGGGGAATAAAGACTTGACTGTTCGAATACCTCAACTTTGAGGGTTTCAATGCTAAATGCTGGGATTAATGGAGAATTGATAGCAATTAAAGACGAGTAATGACACGACTCTTCACCTGCTTCCCCATTAATGCTGGAGGTTACAAAAACCTATATAAATACCCCAGCTTCCTAGGATCAAAGGTACACTTACTGATTCTCTACTTTTGTGCTTACAGTTTATTCTCAAAAATATTACTGACTTTGGCATCGGAGTGTCCCCGGCCGATCCCAACGGCGCCTCACAGGGAAGTGCTCCGATCAAGGATTTTTCCACAAGTTATCATTAGGTAAAAACTATTTTGGATTAAAGGTTGTTTTTCTATGAACTTTGTTCATTGTTTTACACAATTTTAACTTAGATAAAAGTATATCATATCTAATAGTATTTTCATCATTATTTTTACCTATTAATATGTACTATTTTCTCTATTTGGTTTTAATGGGTATTATTACTCATTTTTATGTATATATATATATTTCAAATGCATTTAGGGTGGGATTTGGATTTAATGTGTTTATTATTGTAATTGTGTTTAAGTAAGGAGTAAATTGAGTGAAAAAGGAAAAAATAAACCACAAAAGAGATTTTAACTTGATTATTTAAACTAATGGTTTCTAGAGGTTCCTAATGTAATTAAAAGGTTTCTCCTTAATTCTGTATCGTTTTCAAACGATTTCTCAAATATCATGTTTTAAAACCTTAATTCGTTCCAACGACGGATTAAGCGAACCTTGTAATTAAAATTGTTTCTTTTAATTGTAAATAATAGATTTTTGAATCGTTTTCCCAACTAAGCGGTTTTGTACAAAAATTAATGGACTTGTATGTTTAATCACGTTTTTTTTTGTTAAAGCTTCTTATCTCACATTTTTAAAACGCTCGAGTCGTTCCAACGGCGATTCGAGTTGATATCATGTAAATTAACCGAGTTTTGAAACGTACCTAAATCGTTCCAACGACGATTAAGGTACGAACCATGTAAATAAACTTGTTTTAGCTTCGAGTTAGTGTATAGTTTAAAGCATAAAATCACACTGTGAATAAATCAATTCTTTCTTCTCCCTCTCTCTCCTATATACTTTAAATTTATGCAAAATGAGTGATTCTTTACTAAAATGGCTTTCAATAACATGCTCAAAACGGTTTTTCAAAGCGAGAAAGAAAAGGTTTCAAATGAATTTTAAACTTAAAGAAATATACGATTAGTCTGTTATCGCCTAACACGCTAAGTATGAGGCCGGTGGTTCATAACCGGGCGATGTCGGGGTGCCTAGTAGCCTTTCTCCGGAAAGGAGCTAGCCTTCTCGGCTCGTACGTAAGTTTCCCGAATCCTCGTCGGTCTCCCGCAAGGGATCGGTGTTCATTTCCCATTTGTGGGTGGCGACTCTTCCATACTCCAGGCTCCGGTCCTGCCGAGCAGCTTGATTCCGCGATTGGTTGCTTTCGGCGCCAATCACAGCATCTATCATCAACGGTGTCCACCCGGGCGAGGCCGCGGCACCTACAAGTGGCGACTCTGCTGGGGAAGCGAGAAATTTGATTCCGAAAGGCGTGTATTAAGCCCTTAACGGGGACGGATCGTATTATTTCTTTTCGTATGCATTCATAAGCATTATTGCAAACCTTTTGGGTAATTTCCACGAAACCTCTAGCGAGAGTCCATTCGTCGCTTGAAAGAGGCTAGTGTAAGTTCCCCCTTGTAGTAAGGCGCCAAAGGGTCCCCATCCATTCGTTAGGGGCGAATTTGTGCGGTCCTGTGAGGTCCCGCGATCAGCTGTGTCAGCATATAGTAGCCTTAGAAGTTGCCATAGGATTACCCGTTACTATTTTTGATGTGATAAATGAATCAATTCGTGTTTTCAAATTGCCATAATACGTGTCTAAATCCTAAAAATATGTAAAGGAAATGAAACGATGCGTTAATATATACTCTTAAACCGATATATAAACTACCCCAAAGCATCGAAACGATTCAAACTAAAGATGACTTAGTCATCTCGTATGAATGGACTTGTGCGACCCGCCTGGTCCCTTTCCGTGTCCCGAAGAAGGCACATATTCAGGAAATACGTTGTGACGTAAGCACGTATTAGTACGAATCGGTTTGGTATTAAGGATAGTTATATCTCGATTCAAAAGACTATATTAGCGGTAGCCGTTATTCACATTCTTTAAATACGTTGGGATAAAGCGAGATTATGACAAAACGAAAACGAAGAACATTTCTATTTTGAACAAACCCGTCGTAACGTAAAGAGTTTCGTAAACGTAGCCCATCCCTTCCGAATAAAAAACGAGCTCTTACATTACGCCTTGCGTTGTTCTAAAGAGAAATGGACGTATCCGTAAAAGTGACTAAGGAAATAAAAAAAAATAAAATAAAAACGACCAAAGTCATTCCGTATCTACGATATGTGTCAATCCCGAGAGTAGTTAAAGAAAATGAACCAATGCCGTTAAATACGTGCCTCGAACTGGTATATACATCGCTAAAAGAATCACAAAGCCGAATTAAGCTAAACCGCATGAATGCGCCATATGGACGAGACTGTGGGTTTGACTAATGGCTCGATCATTTCGACCATTACCAAAACTACAAGAAATATGGCCCGATCTGCGTGTTTGCTTAACTCGTGCCAAAGTGAAAAGGACGGTAATATCCCTGCCTCGAATAAGCATGCGATTAAACGAAACGTTGATTTTCTATAACCACCCTGGGATGATATATCCCGTAAATTGGAAGAAATAAAAGTTGTTAATAGCCGAAAGATTGTTGTGCGCTCGAATAAGACTCACCGTCTTTTCATGTAGCTAAAACGAGCAAGCGGATTTTGACGCTAGAAACAAACACGTTACGCGATGAGTCTGTTCCCTAACATAAATCCAAAAGTGATGCCATCACTAAACAAACACGTGGTTGCGTCTCTCGATAGATCCAGAAGATCCCGTCGTAATCCAAAAATCGAGACACGAACCCACTCGAATAAAGGGGGAACGAGTCATTGTCAATAACGAACGATTGAACCGAAAGAATAACTCGTGCCACGTCTAAATCCGAGATACGCTCAAAAGGGAGTCAAAACCCGGACTAATGCCTCTCGCGAAATAACGAAAGACGAGTTATTCCAAAGGACAATCCAACTTGGTCAATATCTTAGTCACTAAACGCTGATATGTTAAAACGAATTGTATTGTCTGATGGATGATTTACCTTTCCGCAATAATCGATGGCATCACGCGTCCCCTGGACCACAATGTGAGCCCCAGACCAAAATCCTAAGAAAGAGACTTGGACCATCAAGTGTATGGAGGAATAAGGGTGGAAGAGAGATGTTGTGATACGTGTATTTAGACTAACGTTTGCTCGTCTTATCTTATATATCCAAAAATAATAAACGCACACACCACGACTCATGCATATAAATCATGCATCCATACTAAAACAAGTGTTGCTTACGCATACGTCACCATTAAGAGGTCTTGGTACCGCGAGAGTAACCGGCTAGTCAGACAGTTTGATCAGCTACAGATTGTCAGTTCCGAATCGGCAGTTGTGGCGTCCGAATCATCTTTGTCCGAATCTGCTCAGTCTTCTGTCAGTATGTCTACGACCGATGAGAAGGTGGCTGGGTTAGAGACCTTTGTGAACAATATTACCGACCAGTTGGCCGCGATCTTAGTCCAGTTGGCTGAACTAGGTACTAAGGATAACAAAGGCGGAAGCAAACACGCTGAGAATGATGTGAACACTAGTCCTCGCTTCGGGAATGAGGATGATTATCATGATTATATCCGAAAGCAGCTTGAGAAGGAGAAGGCTAAGGAGGAGGAATGGAAGTAGCACATTACTCAGGAGGTGCAGGATCTGCGTGGGGGAAGCTCCGGAAGTCAGGACTTTTATAATTTGAAAAATTGTTTGTCGGCAACTGTTTTGCCTTTGAAGTTCCGGCTCCCTGACATGAAGAAGTTTGATGGAACTGGGGATCCCACGGCTCACATGAACCAGTATGTCGCAGTAATGAAACACACGATCCTGACTGAGGATCAAGTTCTTGGATTATTTAATACTTATCTGGAGGGGGCTGCCCTCGTGTGGTTTCATGCATTGCCGTTGGTAAAAAAGAGAGATTGGAAGGAGTTGGCAAAGTCATTTATCGCTCAGTATAGTTTCAACACTATGCTTGAGGTTACGTTGAAAGAGCTAGAGAGCACTAAGCAGCAAGCTGGGGAGTCTTTGTCCGATTTTATAAGGAGGTGGAGAGCCAAAGCGGCGGTTATGAAGCAGAAGCCGCTTGAGCAGGACTAGATCCGAATGGTAATTGGCAACACTTTGTTGTATATTAAGAATGGGCTGCTGTATATGCCTTTTTCTGATTTCAATCAGATGTATAGTTGCGCGTTGACAGTTGAGGGAGACGGTGAGCCGAAGAAAGCTTATACTAAGTGGACGAAGTCTGGGTATAGTGCCGGAGGGCCAAGCGCAAGTGCAGAACCTGCCGCAGTGAAAATGCTTGAACTCAACGCTATTGAGAAAGGCAGTTTTCCAAGTTTGATCAGACCTACGCAAAAGTTTTCGAACGATTGCAGAAAAAGGGATTGTTGAAAGCTCTTACTCCTTATAACAAGGCACAGCCTACCCCGCAGATACAAGCTAGGGGGTACTGCGAGTTCCAAAGTAATTATGGGCACAATATCGAGAACTGTGAGAGGTTGAAACACTTTGATTGAGGAGAAGAAGATAGCTGATCCTTCGTCAGCAAACCCTTCCACTAGGCGTAATCCATTGCCTAACCATAGGGTGAGCATGATCGGATCTGGGCTCGAAGAGAGTTTGGTTATGGAATCCTTCGGGGAAGACGAAGAGGAGTTGTTGGACTCCGATGAGAAGAGTAATGTGGGAAGTGGTTTATATGTGTCCTTTTGTTGGCAAGGAGCAGGCAGGCAAACCGATGGATGAAGGATTAGACGGCGGAGCACCGTATGATGAAGATAGTGCCAAAGAGACCGGGGAAGGGTCGTCTCGAACTATTGTGCCGGAGTTGAGTTTATTCAGTGGGGTGGAGAATCCCGATGTGCACTTGCGTGAGTATATGTATGACATGTTTGTTGAATCATTTGGGGTGGACGAGGTTGCTCAGTGGTTCCACCATTCGTTAATAGGCGAGCCTTTGAGGTGGTTCCACTCATTGCCCGACTCATGCAAACATGATTGGGAACAGTTGTCCGATCTATTCCTAGAGAAGTACAAGAAAGCTAAGGATAGGACCGCGGAGCGCTTTGCGCTACAAATCGGGCCTATTAAACATCCGTTGCCAGCTGTCAGTAAGTATAACGACAACAAGGATCCAATGGAACACCTTCACTTCTACTTGTCGGCCATGGGGCCTTTGGGCTTTAATGAAGAAGAGATCACCAATCTGTTTTGCAATTCGCTAATGGGGGAGCCGCTGATGTGGTATATGTCTCTTCCAATGCGTATCAAATGCGATTGGGCCGCAATGACCAAGAGGTTCATTAAGGAATATACGGTATGGATGCTTGCGAACCAAACACCAGACTCGCCCTCTTACGAGACACCCGAAGCGGTGTTAGCAATGCCCAAGTATGGTGGATACCGAGATCCCGCTGAGCACGTGAAGTTATTCCGTAACCATATGTATGACGTCGGGTTCCCTCAAAGTGAGTTACACGAGCACTTCCCGGAAACTCTCATAGGGGAAGCCTGGTTATGGCACCAAGGGCTATTAGAAGAAGAAAGGGGTCATTGGATGCCTCTTCGGGATGCGTTTGTGTCGAGATATGAGATGTATATTCCGTGGACAAGATCTCTAGAAGATCTGGATAGGATCAGGCAATTCCCCGAGGAACCGTTTGCGGATTATGCTAGGAGGTGGAGGTACCACTACGAGCAGTGTCAAGAAACGATGAGTGATAAGGTGCAGCTCATGTGCATACAAAGAGGCGCTACTCCAATAGCGACAAGAAGGATGAATAGAGTATTTCTCAGAAATTATGACCAATTGGTTGGCTGGGCTATGTATGGATCGGCAGATCCCTTCTATTTGAATCCGAACGTCCCTCACGTAATGGATCTGATGGTCGTGGACATTTGGGAAATTTCCTCAGAGGAGGAGGATGCCGATCAGAGAATTCCTATCAATATTTGGGATGAATCTGATGATGAGTCGGAAATTGCTGTTATGACAAGATCAGGTCGAGTGGCCGAGGGAAAGGCGCCGATGGTGGAAACAGAGGTGGGAGAAGGATCGGTTCCCAAGCCGGATGATCAGGTCCTCGAGCAATTGAAGAAAATACAAGCTAAGTCTACAGTGTGGAAAGTCTTGTGCCATTCTAAGTACCACCGTGAGAATTTGATGAAAAAGTTGCAGAATTTAGTCATTTCTACCGATACTGAGCCGGCGGCATTAGTAGGGGCAATCATGGCCCGAAAGAGAACTGAAATCACCTTCACCGATGAAGATCTCCCGGAGGAGGGGAAGGCTCACAACAAGCCTTTGTACATCCGAGCTGAGATAAATGGGAAGAGAACAAGCTGTGTGATGGTTGATGATGGATCGGCCATTAACGTGTGTCCGTTGAAGCTATTATCCAAGTTGGGGATAGAGAAGGGAGATTTGATGGCCTCGGAGACTATAATTCGAGCTTACGATGATAGTCGTCGCCACATCGAGGGAGTTTTCAAGGCTAAGCTGAAAGTGGGGCCGTATGAGGAAGAAACTGAATTCACCGTGTTGGATATACCGATGACTTTTGCTATATTGTTGGGACGTCCATGGTTCCACAAGTTGGGAGGTGTACCCTCCACGCTCCATCAAATGATCAATTTCCCTTACGGGGAGGAGATAGTGACTATCCGAGCCGAGAAACTGAGTTCAGTGGTTGCATTGGGAATTGAGCCTCAACTTTTCTCCGGATTCCAGGTTTCTAGGATCTACGAGTCCAGCATGACCACCGATGTGGTAAAGATGATGAAAGGGGGTTTCATCCCCGAAATGGGCTTGGGAGCGCACCATCAAGGGTTGCCAGAATCTCCGAACTTCAAGAGTCATAAAACCCGGAGGGGTTTGGGATATGAGCTGGGAGGTCCGTCCAACACAGGCAGTGAGGGAAAAGTGGGCCTAAAGAAGTATTTTGTGAATGAGGGCCACGGGAAGCTTTATTCGGGAACTTTCGAGTCATGGACTAGCACTGAGGGAAAGGTTCTGCCCGGCTTTGAGATTTTCAACGATGTCACCAGCTGGGGCAAAAGAGAGGCAAGCTGCTTCGTCGAGAGATCATGATGTTAGATCTGAATGCCGATGAGCAGGTCATCACAATGGAAGCCACTGTGGGAGCGGTGGACGAGCCCGGTACCTCCAAGGCCTATGAGAAACCCGAGAACCCTGTTGATGACAATTGTATTACTGATTTATTTGAATCTGATGATGTACTCGCCAATACTATGAATGAAATGAATTCTGATTTTGCTTACTTGCTTGATGTTGATTCTGATCATTCCATGCATTCTCATTCATATAACATGCCTACATTTGAAATCAATACAATAGAAATGTCAACTTTCAATCTTGGCACGGATGAAAATCCTAAACTTATACAAATTGCTCAAGAATTAACTACTGAAGAGAGGAAAGAATTTGAGAGAATAATTAAAAAATACGAAATAGTGTTTGCTTGGACGTACGAAGATATGCCAGGAATCGATCAATCAATCGTAACTCACCGTATTCCAATATACCCCGATGCTAGACCCGTGAAACAGAAACTCCGACGCATGAGGCCGAAATGGGCAGATAAGATCAGAGAAGAAGTAAAGAAATAGTTAGAGGCAGGTTTTATCGAAGTAATCGACTATCCTCCGTGGGTCGCCAATGTGGTGCCAATCGCGAAGAAAGACGGTAAAGTGAGAATGTGCGTCGATTATAGAGATCTCAACAAGGCTTGCCCCAAAGATGAGTTTGCGTTGCCTCACATCGATGTATTGATTGACAGTGCAGCATCCAGCGTCTTACACACAAACGTGGATGGTTTCATGGGCTACATGCAAGTTCAGATGGCCGAGAAGCACAAAGCAAAGACCTCGTTCACAACTGAGTGGGGGACGTACTGCTATAGAGTAATGCCATTTGGTTTGAAAAACGCCGGGGCAACTTATCAACGAATGGCTACGACACTGTTCCACGATATGATACACAAGGAAGTGGAAGTCTATGTGGATGATATGATGGTCAAATCGGAGACGAGAGAGGGGCATTTCGCCGCGCTTGAGAAGTTTTTGGCCCGAATTGCAGAATTCAAGCTGAGATTGAACCCGAAAAAGTGCTTCTTTGGTGTTTCATCGGGGAAAATCTTAGGCTACATAATCAGTAACAAGGGGATTGAGGTGGATCCTGACAAAGTAAAGGCCATACAAGAAATGCCAGCACCTAAGAATGAGAAAGAAGTGAGAGGATTCCTGTGGCAAGTTCAGTATATCAGTCGAAGCATAGCACGACTCACCACAATCTGCGAACCAATCTTTAAGCTGCTACGGAAAGATCAACCCACGGTTTGGAATGATAAGTGCCAGCAAGCATTGGAGAGGGTCCGGAACTATTTGACTAATCCACCAGTTTTGAGACTGCCTAAACTTGGAAAACCGCTTCTCCTATACGTAGCGATCGAGGAGCGATCAATTGGGGCAATGCTGGCCCAGGAAGGGGACACCGGTGTGGAGCATGCGGTGTATTATCAGAGTAAGAAGTTCCTGGAATACGAGCTTAAGTATAACATGATCGAAAAGACGTGCGTGGCAGTAGTATGGCTAACAAAGAAGCTGCGGCACTATTTTCAGTCTTACAAAGTGATCATTATTTCCAGGATGGATCCCGTGAAGTATCTGTACCGAACTCCGTCCCTGACAGGGAAGCTAGCCCGATGGTTGTTGTTATTGTCAGAATTCGACATCGAATATGTAACGAGAAAGGTTATCAAAGGGAGAGCCGTAGCAGAATTTCTAGCCAATCAGCCTCTAAATGCGGAAGAGGAGGAGATAAACTATGATTTCCCCGATAAGCACTTGAACGCAATAGAAGTTATACCGTGGAAAATGTTCTTTGACAGAGCGGTTAACTCGAATGGAGCCGGGGTAGGCGTGCTACTTATCTCACCGGAAGGAGAAAGGATCCCAATGGCAAAAAAGTTATCATTCCCTCTCACTAATAATATGGGCGAGTATGAAGCGTGAATCTACGGGTTAGAGTCGTTAGCAGCGCTGGGAGCATCATATGTTGAAATCTGGGGCGACTCAAAACTGATTATCGAACAAGCACAGGGAAACTGGGAAGTAAGGGAAGCAAGGTTGCGTCCATACCTAGACCAGATAGAGGGATTGGCGCAGAGGTTTAGTGAGTGTCATTTTTATCATATCCCTCGAGCGCAGAACCAAGCGGCGGATGCTTTGGCCACGTTGGTGTCGGTGTGGGATAATCCACGGAATCTTGCCTCAAAGCCTTTGATGCTAAAAATATCCCACAAACCGTGTTATGAAGATGTAATGTTGTTAGGAGTTGACGAAAATCCTTGGTACTTCGACATTGTGAATTTCATGAAAAACGGGACTTATCCGGCAGAGTCAGAACTTAGGGATTAGGCTGTGATCAGAAGGTTAGCCCAGCAGTTCGTCATCCACAATGATTTGCTTTACAAATGACACGCCGAGGGATTACAATTGAGATGCTTGGATGAGGGAGAAGCCCGTGAGGCAATGGAGTCGGTACACTCGGGAATTTGTGGAGCCCATATGGGAGGAACCGTGTTAGCAAAGAAAATCATGAGGCAAGGCTTCTATTGGCTCACCATGGAAAGAGATTGTAACGAATATGCGAAGAAATGCCATGATTGTCAAATCCATGGAGATTATAATCACTTGCCGGTTATGGAACTGCACGTGTTGGCACCCGTTTGGCCGTTTGCAGCTTGGGGCATTGATATCATCGGAGAGGTGAGGCCTAATGCATCAAATGGGCACAAATTCATCGCGGTTGCCATTGATTACTTCACCAAGTGGGTAGAGGCAGAATCATTTAGCACGTTGGGATCTAAGCAGATGAGGAAGTTCATTGAAAAGCACCTAATCACCAGGTTCGGAGTGCCTCATCACATGATCACGGATAATGGGGTCCAGTTTTAGGGAGAAGTGAGAAGTCTCCTCCAAGAGTACGGTATTGAGCATCATAGATCTTCTCCATATCGCCCACAAGCTAACAGGACAGTAGAAGCGGCAAATAAGAACCTTAAGAGGATTCTCGTAAAGAAAGTGGAATCGCATCGGAATTGGCACGAGCAGCTTCCGGTCGATTTATGGGCTTATCGCACGATGGTTAGAACGTCAACTGGGGCAACACCGTTCTCTTTGGTATATGGGGCATAAGCCGTTCTCCCGATTGAGATTGAAAAGCGATCGTTGAGAATCGCGGTAGAAGCAGAGATTCCCGAGACGGAATGGGTGAAGAAGCGATATGAACAGTTGGCATTGGTAGACGAGAAAAGGATGGAGGCTCTTTACCATGTGCATTTATATCAAAGAAGGATGGCCCGAGCCTTCAATAAGAAGGTTAAGGCTAGCCCTATCAAAGAAGGGGATATGGTGCTGAAACAGATCCGAATGACGCACACCGACCCGAGGGGCAAGTTCAGGCCAAACTGGGAAGGACCATTAATCGTAAAGAAGATGCTGAGCAAAGGCGCGGTTAAGCTAACTACTATGGATGGCATGGAGTTCTCCGAACCTACCAATCTGGATAGGCTTAAGAAATACTTTTCGTAAAAAAAAGAAAAAAAAAGAAAAAATTCCCAATAGATTGAAAACCCGCAAAGGGCGATCTATGCAACAATAAGGGACATCCCAATGGGTGAAAACCCGAGAGGGCGCTCATTTGAAAATTCCGGGATAATAAAAGGAGAGTTGAAAAATCGCTGGGATCTGAAAACCGAAAAAAGGCAGGTCCTGGTAACAGTGGTTATATCTTGAGCAATTACAAAAATAATGTATAATTGGCTAAGCATTTCTGGTATTTGTAAATAAATAAAGGCATGAATATATTTGAAGAGAATGATTGGAATCATTATAATCGACTGAATTCATTGTATTATGAATCATGAGTTATACATTTCCTATCTCTTTCACTTAAAAAGCCTATACCTCTATCTACCCCTCTCCCTACATACAAAGTATACATCGGAGTAATGCTAATAAAAGAAAGCTACAAGGCATGATAATGATGAGCTCATCAAGGAGGGAACGATCCAAAGTCCCAGAAGTCCTCAAAGGCCCTCATATGTGAGGCCCGCTCTGCTGCCAAGGTCTCCTCGGCGATCCGGTGCCCCTCCTCAGCTACAAGGCGGCCCTCGGTCTCAGCACGCATCCGCTTCGTCCAAATGGCGTCCCTCTCTCGATATACATGTCCAACCCGAGCATCGGCGTCTCGCTGCAACTCGCTGCACCTCTGATCATTAGCATGAAGATCATTCTGCAAAAAGAAAAAAAAACACCAAAATGGACAACAACAGAAGTTATACATACATATGTGCATCACATGCATACATTTCACTACACTATAACAGAATAAGAATACTCACCAGGTGGTTGGCACAACGCAGGTTGAGCTGCTCTCGCAAATAATCAGACAATTCCACAAAGTCGGTGCACGTCTGCCTCGAGGTATGGAGGGCACCAGGGGGATCGAACGGCACCATCGAGGTAAAAACTGGAGGGGTTGTCTCAATGCCGGAGTAGGCCACGCCCGCCTCGCCATAATGAACCACCGAATACTCTCTCCCTGAGGTCCGGAAAGGTGCGCCAAGGTAGAGCCGCTCTGGTCGGGCAGCGCCTGAGGACTCGCCTGCATAATATGAAGGCTCGCTCGCAGATGTCCGGGCCCGGCTACCATCAAAAAAATCCGATGTCCGAGCGCTCCTCAAGGAACCCTCCTGAAAACAAAGGCAAAATGAATACCCCCAACTATCTCGTAAATAAAGAATAAATAAGTCAAGCACTCACCGGGACCTCCTCTAGGCCAAAGACCTCAGTGACAGTCGCCACCGGAGTCAAAAGCGTCGATAAATAGTGAGTGCAACCCCCTGCATGGTCCCATACGCCCCGAGGCACTAATCGGCAGACCAGATCACGACGTATGTCCCGCAGGGGCAGGATCCTCACCGCAAACATGGACACGGGGATCTCGCCTGGAGTCCAATGTGTGGCGTCAACCCCGGTAAAACTCCTATCGCCCAAATACCACTCGCGCATGCACGGGCCAGTAAGCACGCACTGGTGCCTCTAGATGCGGGTGACATATGCGTAGTCGGGACCGAAGTCAAGGTCGTCCCATCCGAAGGAGATCTGAAACGTAAGGAAAATCAGACAAGAACGAACAAAAATCCAACATATTCAGGCAACGTTCACCTGTCCCAAGCTCCGTGTGTCGATCCATGATAGGAATCGTGCCACTGTCCGCCTCTTCTCGACACGCAAGTCAAAGTCCCTCCACCTCGCCATAAGCGGAAGCGTAGCCCCGCGCGGACTGCTCCCGCGGGCACTCGAGAGAATCCTCCTCTCATAGGCCCAAACCTGCTCATAAAAACCGGCGTCAGAAGCGGAAATCATGAAAAAAAATAATAATAAAAGACAAGCCAGGGATAGAAAACGCACCAGGAGGGTGAATGTATAACCACCGAAGTCCTTGCGCGTCCGACAAGTCAAATCCAGGAATCAGTAAAGGTACACCAAGCTAGCTCCAGCCCAATCGTACGAGGACACCGCATATAAGTCACGGAAGGCCTGGATGAGACCGGAATGTATGGTCCCGCTCTTGGTGCGGAAAACCGTCTCACCTAAGGCATACAGGAGGAAACTACGGGTGGCCCGGTCTGTATCGTCTCGATCACAGAAGTCCCGACGACTCAGTAGGCTGTAGGTGGTGATGAACTTCGCCGGTGTAGACCCGACACCTGTGAAAACTCCGAGGCCAATCAATGCAGCCACCTCATCAGGGTCGACTCAATGACGCACCATATCGTAGCAAAGAGGGACCGGAGTACCACTGCCTCGTAATCCGGTCAGTAGGGAAAATTCGCGGGGCGAGATCGTCATCTCTCCGAACGGAAGGTGAAAGGTGTGAGTCGAATCCACCCACCTCTCACAAAGGGCGCGCAAGCCGTGCTTATCGCACACACCATTGGCACGGGGCGGCGCCAGAATAAAGGGCTCGAAACCCAACCCTTGCACACGGGCTCTAACCGCCGTAGGAAGCAAGGCATACCAAGAGTGGATGCCCTCGGTAGATCCAGTAACGCCAATAATCTAGAAGGAACGGTACAAGTGAGAGATGGACTAAGCCAAAGTCATTATTCTTTAAGTGCCTCACTTCTGATAGAAATTCAGTTTACCTAGTCGTTCTTTAAATTTCGTCTAAATTTAACCTAGCAAGTTCTCATTGTTAAGATAGTCATTCTCTAGAGTTTCGTCCATAGGGTCATTCGTTTAGGGTTTAATTTGATTCATTATTCTTTGGGGTGCCACTCTCTCGCGTGCTTGCGAAGAGCTTAGGCCTATACAAGTTTTTAAGGATGGTTTAGTATTATTCACATTTTTACTATTCACGAGCACTATTCATGTTTTTACTATTCACATGCACAGTTCACGTTTTTACTATTCACGTTTTTACTATTTACGTGCACTATTCACATTTTTACTATTCATGTGCACTATTCACGTTTTTACTGTTGGCATGCATTGTTCGCATTTTAACTATTCACATGTATATAGTTCACATTCTTTCCAAAAATCATAAAGTATTGCTCACATGCATAAGAGTTCGTGTTTTCTAACTAAAAGGCTTATAACCAGTTTTAAGGGCTAGCATGCACATAACGTTCAAATGGGATTGCTAAAGCCTAGAAGTCTTGACAAGTAAAAATAAGGAGGTACTTACCCGGTTAACGTTGGTCCGACTGAGGTGCGAATCAGGGTTCTGGAAAGGAACCACTCTAGCCAAGTCCTCGAAAACCGCCTCCATACCCTTCGTGCCATCGTATCTACTCGACCCCATCGCGAGAATACTCTAATGTTAGTGAGAGAGAGAGAGAAGAAGAGAGAGAAGGTGTGGGGTTGGAAATGAACCCCACCACCTTTTATAGGAAGAGGAAATGGCGTATCCGTAATAATGAAAAAGGTACGACGTAACATAAAGGTAAAAAGTAAATAATTAATTACCAAGTGCACAGACCTCCGATCTGCAGTCCGTTTCAGCATGCGTTTCTGCCAGGCGGTGGCCAATATCCCAAGGGGATGACTCCAGACGATAGCCAAAATTTACAGAATATGGGCACCAGTTAAAATACAGACAACAGTCAATAGAAAAATAATTTTTAGTCTAAAGTGTTCCAGACGAAAGGATAAGGACATTCATATCAACGACTCCAGTACATGAGACAGTATCTCCAGTCAAAAATACAGAGGACAGTGTCTTAAAAAAGATTGCTAGAGAGAGTCATTTTACCTGCGGTCGATTTAGAGACCAGGGTTGCTAAAGAGAGCCATTTTACCTGCGGTCGATGACCCAGGTTGCTAGAAAGAGTCATTTTATCTGCGGTCGATTTAGAGACCAGAGTTGCTAGAAAGAGCCATTTTACCTGCGGTCGATGACCCAGGTTGCTAGAGAGAGCCATTTTACCTGCGGTCGATGACCCAGGTTGCTAGAAAGAGCCATTTTACCTGCGGTCGATGACTCAGGTTGCTAGAAATAGCCATTTTACCTGCGGTCGATGACCCAAGTTGCTAGAGAGAGCCATTTTACCTGCGGTCGATGACCCAGGTTGCTAGAAAGAGCCATTTTACCCACGGTCGATGACCGAGGTTGCTAGAGAGAGCCATTTTACCCGCGGTCGATGACCAGGGTTGCTAGAGAGAGCCATTTTACCTACGGTCGATGACCGAGGTTGCTATAGAGAGCCATTTTACCCGCGGTCGATGACCAG
Organism: Euphorbia lathyris; assembly: GCF_963576675.1. Taxonomy (NCBI): domain Eukaryota; kingdom Viridiplantae; phylum Streptophyta; class Magnoliopsida; order Malpighiales; family Euphorbiaceae; genus Euphorbia; species Euphorbia lathyris. The sequence continues at coordinate 88,204,591 of NC_088911.1, read as the reverse complement.
GGTTGCTAGAGAGAGCCATTTTACATACGGTCGATGACCGAGGTTGCTATAAAGAGCCATTTTTCCCGCGGTCGATGACCAGGGTTGCTAGAGAGAGCAATTTTACCTACGGTCAATGACCAGGGTTGCTAGAGAGAGCCATTCTACCCGCGGTCGATGACCAAGGTTGCTAGAGAGAGCCATTTTACCGACAGCCGATTCAAAGGCAAGGACGGGACAGATAAGGCAAAGATCGAAGACAAGGCAGGAGCGTGCGGCGCGGAGATCAGGTATTCCTCCTCCTACTCTATATGTGTCTTTTACTTTAATATATTTCCATTGCATGTGCTGCGTTAGTGAAAAACATTTTCAAAACACACACATCACTGTCAAGATAGAAAAGTAGGGGCAACTGTAGACACCGAGTCAGAGGACCTGTGACAAAAACCCACGACAAACGGCTAAAGCGGTTGATTCCATTAGTTAGGAAATTTAAAAATCAAAGGGAAACTCGGAGAGCCGGCATGTGATAGCCCCGCTAACAAATTCAGCATCTCCTGAGTAAGGTCGGGTATGTTCATCGTCGTATCGATATATGAGAGGGCCCCGGAAGTCGGGGGTTAGCCGATGAATGACCAATGTCGCTCTCGGCGATGATCGTCGTTCCGTAAATAACGGCGCGCGACGCGTCGAGCGCCCACCCGACGGGCCGGGTGTCGAGCGTCGCCCGTCGGACGATGGGCGTCGCCCGTCGAGCGTTGGGCGCGGCCCGAGGCACGTCAACGTCGCCCGACGTTCGATGGGCGGATGCCCCGCGGCGTCGGGCGAACGCCCAATGCTCGTTGGGCGGACGCCCTACGACGTCGGGCGAATGCCAAACGTTCGTTGGGCGGACGCCTGACGAGGTTGGGCGAACGCCCAACGGCTGTTGGGCGCATGCCCAACAGCCGTTGGGCGTTCGCCCAACCAAAGTTTGGCGTTCGCCCAACGTAAGTTGGGCGTTCGCCCAACTGATTTGGGCGTCGCCCAATTCCCGTCGGACGACGCCCAAATCTTTTTGGGATCCGTGCCTATAAAAGGCACGGATCCCCATGCATTTTAGAGGGGGAATTTTTTGGGAGCTTCTCACTCTAGACATTTTTAGAGAGAGAAAGTTAATTTTTTGGGAGAAAATATTTTTTTCCTAAGAAAATCCAAATTTCCTAAAAGTTAAATATTTTACCAAAACACCAAAAACACCGAAAAATCATAACTCGTGGGATCAACCGACTTCAGCTGTCAATACCGATCTTGAGGTATTATCCGAGGACTAGACTCGTTTTATTTATTTTGTTTATTCTATTCATTTATTTATTTTTAGGATATAGTTTTATTTGTTTATTTAGTTATTTATTTATCACGTTTATTTACTTTTCCGCGTTTATTTAATTTCCGTCTCGTATTAAACAAATGTTTTTGTTTTAAATAAAAAAACCCTCGTTTTGACATCCCAACACGAACCGTGACTCGATTTGAGGGTAGTTCGGGATCAAAACGTTGTAATTATAAATTTTAAAAATATTTCCAAATAACGTTTTGAAATAAAACATCGTTTTAGGAGTCTCCGTTATTGACTATGATCCAAATTTGGTAGTTCGGAGACCCAAAATGATAGAATAGATTAGATTTAAAGTGCTTGAATAAATCTGGAAAGTTAGGTGCTGTTTCTGTAATTCTGCCATTTTCTGTCGCTAAAGGCTGTTTACCGACGGATTTTCCGTCGGTAAATCTGCTGGAATTTTAAAAAGCCCATTTTTGAACATTTTTCTTACTTTTTTAAATTGATTCTTATATATGTATATATGTAACTATGTAATATGTTTATCAAAATTATTTTTGGGGTATATAACTATTAAATACTAATTATTCATCTATTTATTCTTTATTTTGATATCATTTATATTAAATTAGCTTTGGTAAATTATATGTATATATATATATGTATAGTTTTTTTGTGATAATCAATAGATGATGTTAGGGGGTATTAAACCTTGGTTTAGAGTTTATTAGGTAAAAACTATTTTGGATTAAAGGTTGTTTTTCTATGAACTTTGTTCATTGTTTTACACAATTTTAACTTGGATAAAAGTATATTATATCTAATAGTATTTTCATCATTATTTTTACCTATTAATATGTACTATTTTCTCTATTTGGTTTTAATGGATATTATTACTCATTTTTATGTATATATATATTTCAAATGCATTTAGGGTGAGGTTTGGATTTAATGTGTTTATTATTGTAATTGTGTTTAAGTAAGGAGTAAATTGAGTGAAAAAGGGAAAAATAAACCACAAAAGAGATTTTAACTTGATTATTTAAACTAATGGTTTCTAGAGGTTCCTAATGTAATTAAAAGGTTTCTCCTTAATTCTTTATCGTTTTCAAACGATTTCTCAAATATCATGTTTTAAAACCTTAATTCGTTCCAACGACGGATTAAGCGAACCTTGTAATTAAAATTATTTCTTTTAATTGTAAATAACAGATTTTTGAATCGTTTTCCCAACTAAGCGGTTTTGTACAAAAATTAATGGACTTGTATGCTTAATCACATTTTTTTTGTTAAAGCTTCTTATCTCACATTTTTGAAACGCTCGAGCCGTTCCAACGGCGATTCGAGTCGATATCATGTAAATTAACGGGGTTTTGAAACGTACCTAAATCGTTCCAACGGCGATTAAGGTACGAACCATGTAAATAAACTTATTTTTGAGGAATGAGATTAGCTTCGAGTTAGTGTATAGTTTAAAGCATAAAATCACACTTTGAATAAATCAATTCTTTCTTCTCCCTCTCTCTCCTATATACTTTAAATTTATGCAAAATGGGTGATTCTTTACTAAAATGGCTTTCAATAACATGCTCAAAACAGTTTTTCAAAGCGAGAAAGAAAAGGTTTCAAATGAATTTTAAACTTAAAGAAATATGCGATTAGTCCGTTATCGCCTAACGCGCTAAGTATGAGGCCGGTGGTTCATAACCGGGCGATGTCGGGGTGCCTAGTAGCCTTTCTTCGGAAAGGAGCTAGCCTTCTCGGCTCGTACCTAAGTTTTCTGAACCCTCACCGGTCTCCCGCAAGGGATCGGTGTTCATTTCCCATTCGTGGGTGGCGACTCTTCCATACTCTAGGCTCCGATCCTGCCGAGCAGCTTGATTCCGCGATTGGTTGCTTTCGGCGCCAATCACAGCATCTTTCCTCAACGGTGTCCACCCCCCGGTCCGCTCGGGCGAGGCCGCGGCACCTACAAGCGGCTCAACCTGCGTTGTGCCAGCCACCTGGTGAGTATTCTTGTTCTGTTATAGTGTAGTGAAATGCATGTGATGCACATATGTATGTATAACTTCTATTGTTGTCTATTTTGGTGTTTTTTTTTCTTTTTTTTTTCTTGCAGAGTGATCTTCATGCTAATGATCAGAGGTTCAGCGAGTTACAGCCGGACGCCGATGCTTGGGTCGGACATGTATATCGAGAGAGGGATGCTATCTGGGTGGAGAGGATGCGCATTGAGACAGAGGGCCGCCGTGTTGCTGAGGAGGGGCGCCGGATCGCCGAGGAGACGTTGGCAGTGGAGCGGGCTTCACATATGAGGGCCTTTGAGGACTTTTGGGACTTTGGATCGTTTCCTCCTTGACGGGCTCACCATTATCATGCCTTGTAGCTTTCTTTTATTAGTATTACCCCGATGTATACTTTATATGTAGGGAGAGGGGTAGATAGAGGTATAGGCTTTTTATATGATAGAGATAGGAAATGTATAACTCATGATTTATAATACAACACATTCAGTTGATTATAACGATTCCAATTATTCTCTTCAAATATATTCATGCCTTTATTTATTTACAAACAACAGAAATGCTTAGCCAATTATATATTATTTTTGTATTTGCTTAAGATATAACTACTGTTACTAGGATCCGCCTTTTTTCGGTTTTCATATCCCAGCGATTTTTCAACTCTCCTTTTATTATCCCAGAATTTTCAAATGAGCGCCCTCTCGGGTTTTCACTCATTGGGATGTCCCTTATTGTTCCATAGATCGCCCTTTGCGGGTTTTCAACTTATCGGGAATTTTTATTTTTATTTTATTTTTATTTTTTTTACGAAAAGTATTTCTTAAGCCTATCCAGATTGGTAGGTTCGGAGAACTCCATGTCGTCCATAGTAGTTAGCTTAACCGCGCCTTTGCTCAGCATCTTCTTCACAAGAAACGGTCCTTCCCAGTTTGGCCTGAACTTGCCTCTAGGGTCGGTGTGCGTCATTCAGATCTGTTTCAGCACCATATCCCCTTCTTTGATAGGGCTGGCCTTAACCTTTTTATTGAAGGCTCGGGCCATCCTTCTCTGATATAACTGCACATGGTAAAGAGCCTCCATCCTTTTCTCGTCCACCAATGCCAACTGCTCATATCGCTTCTTCACCCATTCCGTCTCGGGAATCTCTGCCCCATATACTAAGGAGAACGGTGTTGCCCCAATTGACGTTTTAACCGTCGTGCGATAAGCCCATAAAGCGAGCAGAAGCTGCTCGTGCCAATTCCGATGCGACTCCACTGTCTTTACGAGAATCCTCTTAAGGCTCTTATTTGCCGCTTATACTGCCCCGTTAGCTTGTGGGCGATATGGAGAAGATCTATGATGCTCAATACCGTACTCTTGGAAGAGACTTTTCACCTCTCCTTGGAACTGGACCCCATTATCCGTGATCATGTGATGAGGCACTCCGAACCTGGTGATTAGGTGCTTTTCAATGAACTTCCTCATCTACTTAGATCCCAACTTGCTAAATGATTCTGCCTCTACCCACTTGGTGAAGTAATCAATGGCAACTGCGATGAATTTGTGCCCATTTGATGCATTAGGCCTCACCTCTCCGATGATATCGATGCCCCAAGCTGCAAACGGCCAAACGGGTGCCAACACGTGCAGTTCCATAGCTGGCAAGTGATTATAATCTCCGTGGATTTGACAATCATGACATTTCTTTGCATATTCGTTACAATCTCTTTCCATGGTGAGCCAGTAGAAGCCTTGCCTTACGATTTTCTTTGTCAACACTGCTCCTCCCATATGGCTCCACAAATTCCCGAGTGTACCGACTCTATTGCCTCGCGGGCTTCTCCCTCGTCCAAGCATCTCAGTTGTAATCCATCGGCGTGCCTTTTGTAAAGCAAATCATTATGGATGACGAACTGCTGAGCTAACCTCCTGATCACAGCCTGATCCCTAAATTCTGATTCCGCTGGATAAGTCCCGTTTTTCATGAAATTCACAATATCGAAATACCAAGGCTTCTCATTCACTCCCAATAACATCACGTCTTCATAGCACAGTTTGTGAGACCTCCTCAACACCAGAGGTTTTGAGGCGAGGTTCCGAGGATTATCCCAAACTGACACCAACGTGGCCAAAGCATCCGCCGCTTGGTTCTGCGCTCGAGGGATATGATAAAAATGACACTCACTGAACCTTTGTGCCAACCCCCCTAGCTGATCTAGGTACGGGCGCAACCTCTCATCTCTTACTTCCCAATTTCCTTGGGATTGCTCGATAATTAGCTTTGAGTCGCCCCAGACTTCGACATACGACGCTCCTAGTGCCGCTAGTGACTCTAACCCATAGATGCATGCTTCGTACTCGGCCATATTATTGGTGAAAAGGAACGACAACTTCTTTACCATATGGATCCTTTCCCCTTCTGGTGAGATAAGTAACACTCCTACTCCTGCTCCACTTGAATTAACTGCGCCGTCAAAGAACATTTTCCATGGTATAACTTCTATGGCGCTCAAATGCTCGTCGGGGAAATCATAGTTTATCTCTTCTTCTTCCGCACTTAGGGGCTGATTGGCCAGAAATTCTGCTACAGCTCTTCCCTTGATAACCTTCTTCGTTACATATTCAATGTCGAATTTGGACAACAGCAACAACCATCGGGCCAGCTTTTCGGTTAAGGACGGAGTCCGGTACAGATATTTTACGGGATCCATTCAAGAAATGATGATCACCTTGTAAGACTGAAAGTAGTTCCGCATCTTCTTTGTTAACCATACTGCGACCACGCATGTTTTTTCGATCATATTATACTTGAGCTCGTATTCCATGAATTTATTACTTAAATAATACACTGCGTGTTCCACCTCGGTGTCCCCTTCTTGGGCCAACATTGCTCCAATGGATCGCTCCTCGGTCGCCATATATAGGAGAAGTGGTCTTCCGAGTTTTGGTGGTCTCAAAACCGGAGGATTAGTCAAATAAGTTCGGATGCTCTCCAATGCTTGCTGGCATTTGTCATTCCAAACTGTCGGTTGATCTTTTCGCAGCAGTTTAAAGATCGGATCGCAGATCGTGGTGAGTCGTGCTATGAACCGACTGATATACTGAACCTGCCCCAGAAATCCTCTTACTTCTTTCTCATTCTTTGGTGCCGGCATTTTCTGTATGGCCTTTACCTTGTCGGGATCCACCTCGATCCCCTTGTTACTGATCACATAGCCTAATATTTTCCCTGATGAAACACCAAAGAAGCACTTCTTCGGGTTCAACCTCAGCTTGAATTCTGCAATTCGGGCCAAAAACTTCTCAAGTGCGGCGAAATGCCCCTCTCTCGTCTCCGATTTGACCATCATGTCGTCCACATAGACTTCCACCTCTTTGTGTATCATGTCGTGGAACAGTGCCGTAGCCATTCGTTGATAAGTTGCCCCAGCATTTTTCAATCCAAACGGCATAACCCGATAGCAGTATGTTCCCCATTCAGTGGTGAACGAAGTTTTTGCTTTGTGTTTTTCGGCCATCTGAACTTGCATGCAGCCCATGAAGCCATCCACATTCATGTGCAAGACGCTTTGTGATTGGCACTACATTTGCCACCCATGGCGGATATTCTATTACTTCGATGAAACCTGCTTCTAACTGTTTCTTCACTTCCTCTCTGATCTTATCTGCCCATTCCGGCCTCATGCGTCGGAGTTTCTGTTTCACGGGTTTAGCATCGGGGTATGTTGGAATACGGTGAGTTACGATTGATTGATCAATTCCTGGCATATCTTCGTACGTCCAAACAAACACTATTTCGTATTTTTTAATTATTCTCTCAAATTCTTTCCTCTCTTCGATAGTTAATTCTTGAGCAATTTGTATAAGTTTAGGATTTTCATCCGTGCCAAGATTGAAAGTTGACATTTCTATTGCATTGATTTCAAATGTAGGCATGTTATATGAATGAGAATGCATGGAATGATCAGAATCAACGTCAAGCAAGTAAGCAAAATCAGAATTCATTTCATTGTTAGTATTGGCGAGTACATCGTTGGATTCAAACAAAGCAGTAATATAGTTGTCATCATCGGGGTTCTCATGGGCCTTGGAGGTTCTTGGTTCATCCACCGCTCCCACGGTTGCCTTTGCTGTGATAACCTACTCCTCAGCATTTAGGTCAAGCATCATGATCTCCTCTATGAAGCAGCTTGCCTTTCCTTTGCCCCAGTCGGTAACATCGTTGAAGATCTCAAAGCCGGGTAGAATCTTTCCATCAGCCACTCGGCCCGCCCTCGTTATTACAACAATTTTTGGCTCATCATCAGACTCATCCCAGATATTGATTAGAGCTCTCTGATTGATACCTTCCTTGTCCGAGGAACTTCCCCAAATATCTACGACCATCATATCCATCACGTGAGGAACGTTTGGATTTACGTAGGAAGGGTCCGACGATCCATACTGAGCCCAGCCCATCAGTTTGTCATAATCCCTCAAGAACACCCTGCCCAACCTCTTTGCCACAAGTGGAATAGCACCCTTTCGGATGCACATGAGTTGCTCTTGATCGCTCAAGGTGACTTGACATGAGGCATACTTGAACCTCCATCTTCTTGCGTAATCCACGAATGCTTCCTCGGGAAACTGCTTGATCCTTTCTAAATCTTCCAAAGATCCTATCCACGGAATATATGTCTCATATCTCCGTACAAAGGCCTCCATGAGGGATCCCCAGTCCCCTTTTATCTTTTCCGAGAGCATTCGGTGCCACATCAAAGCTTCCCTTGTGAGTGTCTTTGGGAAATGCTGAATCAACTCACTACGATAGAGTCTTGCGTCATACATGTAGGCACGGAAACGGTTTATGTGATCGATGGGTTCTTATCTCCCTTGTACTTAGCCATGGTTAATACCACCTCAGGTGTCTCCTCATCAGGTGACTCAGGCATTTCTTTCGGATGTCCCCATGCGGTGTATTTCTTGATGAATCTCTTAGTCATTTCAGCCCAATTCACCTTAACGTTCATCGGAAGAGACATATACCACATCAACGGTTCACCCATTAGTGAATTACAAAACAAACTGGTGATCTCCTCTTCATTAAAGCCCAACGGCCCCATTGCCATAAAGTAGAAGTGCAAATGTTCCATATGATCTTTGTTGCCGTTATACTTACTAACAGCTGGCAACGTACGTTTGATAGGCCCAATTTGCAGCGCAAAGCGCTCCGCAGTCCTATCCTTAGCTTTCTTGTACTTTTCTAGGAATAGATCGGACAACTGTTCCCAATCATGCTTGCAGGAGTCGGGCAATGAGTGGAACCACCTCAAAGGCTCGCCTATTAACGAATGGTGGAACCACTGAGCAACCTCGTCCACCCCAAATGATTCAACAAACATATCATACATATACTCGCGCAAGTGCACATCGGGATTCTCCCCCCCCCCCCCCACTGAATTAACTCAATTCCGACACAATAGTTCGAGACGACCCTTCCCCGGTCTCTTCGGCACTATCTTCCTCATACGGTGCTCCGCCGTCTAATCCTTCCTCCATCGGCTCGTCCGCCTGCTTCTCACCAAGAAAGGACACATATAAACCACTTCCCACATTACTCTTCTCACCGGAGTCCAACAACTCCTCTTCGTCTTCCCCGAAGGATTCCATAACTAAACTCTCTTCGAGCCCAGACCCGATCATGATCGCCCTATGGTTAGGCAATGGATTACGCCTAGTGGAAGGGTTTGCTCACGAAGGATCAGCTATCTTTTTCTCCTCAATCAAATCTTGGATCTCATGCTTCAACCTCTCACAGTTCTCGATATTGTGCCCATAATTACTGTGGAACTCACAGTATCCCCTAGCTTGTATCTGCGGGGTAGGCTATGCCTTGTTATAAGGAGTAAGAGCTTTCAACAATCCCTTTTTCTGCAATCGTTCAAAAACTTTCGCGTAGGTTTGATCAAACTTGGCGAACTGCCTCTTCTCGATAGCGTTAAGTTCAAGCACTTTCACTGCGGCTGATTCTGTACTCGCGCTTGGCCCTTCGGCACTATATCCAGACTTCGTCCACTTAGTATAAGCTTTCTTCGGCTCACCGTCTCCCTCAACTGTCAACGCGCAACTATACATCTGATTGAAATCAGAAAAAGGCATATACCGCAGCTCATTCTTAATATACAGCAAAGTGTTGCCAATTACCATCCGGATCTAGTCCTGCTCAAGCGGCTTCTGCTTCATAACTTCCGCCTTGGCTCTCCACCTCCTTACAAAATCGGACAAAGACTCCCCAGCTTGCCGCTTAGTGCTCTCTAGCTCTTTCAACGTAACCTCAAGCATAGTGTTGAAACTATACTGAGCGATAAATGACTTTGCCAACTCCTTCCAATCTCTCTTTGTTACCAACGGCAACGCATGAAACCATACGAGAGCAGCCCCCTCCAGATATGTATTGAATAATCCAAGAACTTGTTCCTCAGTCAGGATTGTGTGTTTCATCACTGTGATATACTGGTTCATGTGAGCCGTGGGATCCCCAGTTCCATCAAACTTCTTCATGTCAGGGAGCCGGAACTTCAAAGGCAAAGCAGTTGCCGACAAACAATTCTTCAAATTATAAAAGTCCTGACTTCCGGAGCTTCCCCCATGCAGATCCTGCACCTCCTGAGTGATGTGCTGCTTCCATTCCTCCTCCTTAGCCTTCTCCTTCTCAAGCTGCTTTCAGATATAATCCTGATAATCGTCCTCATTCCCGAAGCGGGGACTAGTGTTCACATCATTCTCAGCGCGCTTACTACCGCTCTTATTATCCTTCAATGCCAGCTCGGCTAGCTGGGCCAGAATCACAGCTAACTGATCATTAATGTTGTTCACAGAATTCTCCAATTCGGCCACCTTTTCGTTGGTCGCATACATACTGACCGAAGACTGAGTAGACTCGGACGAAGATGATTCGAAAGCCACAACTGCTGACTGCGATGATTCGGAACTGACAATCTGCAACTGGTCGAACTGTCTGACTAGCCGACTACTCTCACGAAACCACAACCGCTTAATGATGAAGTCTGCGTGAACGGTATCCATTAGTATGTATGCATGATTTTATATGCATGATTCGTGGTGTGTGCGTTTATTATTTACGGATATATAAGATAAGAAGAACAAACGTTAGTCTAATTACACGTATCACAACATCTCTCTTCCACCCTTATTCCTCCACACACTCGATGGTCCAAATCTCTTTCCTAGGATTTTGGTTTGGGGCTCACATTGCGGTCCAGGGGACGCGTGATGCCGTCGATTATTGCGGAAAAGTAAATCATCCACCAGACAATACAGTTCGTTTTGACGTATCAACGTTCAGTGACTAAGACATCGACCAAATTGGATTGTCCTTTCAGAATAACTCGCCTTTTGTTATTTCGCGAGATACGTTAGTCCGGGTTTTGACTTCCTTCTGAGCGTATCTCGGATTTAAACGTGGCGCGGGTTATTCTTTTGGTTCAATCGTTCGTTATTGATAATGACTCGTTCCCTTTTATTCGCGTGGGTTTGTGTCTCGATTTTTGGATTACAACGGGATCTTTTGGATCTATCGAGAGACGTAACCACGTGTTTGTTTAGTGATGATATCACTTTTGGATTTTATTTTAGGGAACAGACCCGTTGCGTAACGTGTTTGTTTTTAGCGTCAAGAATCCGTTTGCTCGTTTTGGCAACGTGAAAAGACGGCGATTCTTATTTGAGCGCACGATAATCTTTTGGCTAATAACAACTCTTTATTTCTTCCAATTTACGGGTATATCATCCTAGCGTGGTTATAGAAAATCAACGTTTCGTTTAATCGCATGCTTATTCGAAGCAGAGATATTACCGTTCGTTTTCATTTAGGCACGAGTCAAGCAAACACGCAAATCGGGCCATATTTCTTGTAGTTTTGGTAACGGTCGAAATGATCGAGCCATTAGTCAAACCCACAGTCTCGTCCATATGGTGCAATCATGCGGTTTCTTAGCTTGATTTGGCTTCGTGATTTTAAACGGCGTATATCCCAGTTCGATGCATGTATTTAACGGCATTGGTTCATTTTCTTTAACTACTCTCGGGATGGATATATATCGTAGATACAGAATAATTTTGGTCTTTTTTATTTTTTTATTTTCCTTTTATTTTCTTAGTCACTTTTGCGGATACGTCCGTTTCTCCTTAGAACAACGCAATGTATAACGTAAGAGCTCATCTTTTTATTCGGAAGGGACGGGCCAAGTTTATGAAACTCTTTACGTTACGACAAGGTCGTCCGAAACAGAAACGTTCTTCGTTTTTGTTTTGTCATAATCTCGTTTTATCCCAACATATTTAAGGAATGTGAATAACGGCTACCGCTAATATAGTCTTTTGAATCGAGATATACCTATCCTTAATACCAAACCAATTCGTACTAATACGTGCTTACGTCACAACGTGTTTCCTGAACATGTGCCTTCTTCGGGACACGGAAAGGGACCAGGCGGGTCGCACAAGTTCATTCATACGAGATGACTAAGTCATCTTTAGTTCGAATCGTTTTGATGCTTTGGGGTAGTTGATGCGGATTCCGGAGAATCCTCACTAAGGGATAAGTGTACCTCGTCGTTATCAAGTAATAAATTTCTGGTTTAAGTCCAGGTTATCGTCCACAGGATTTATTTCTGCAAGTACCAAGCTACTCGGTCTCGGATGTTATCTAGGCTTAGGGGGTTTTGAGTTTGGTTTGTTTAATTAATCTACTCCTAGGTTGAATTATACTAATCCTAGCTAAGTTATCTAATTCTAACTAAATTATCTAAGTTATTCTACGCCTAACTAAGTTACTCTACCCCTAATTGATCTTTTACCAAAGCAATTAACTGAATGAACATGAAGGAATACGATGATAACAATGATAGAATGTTTAAGCAATTGAATTGAAACTAAGACGCTTGTGTCCAAGGCGATTAACCCGACCTATCCTCATAAAGTCCCTAGTTCGTGATTCCCTTGTAAGGTCGAAACTAGCTCTAAGGCTCAGTAATTTGGGCTTAATCTTCTATAGGGTCGTCAATCCTATAGACACTGACTAGGTCAGATTCAGCTCGCAATATGTGCCAACCTAATTTTGGGATTATCGAATGAGTTAAACCAATCAGACAAAGCGGGAGACAAAGATTAAAACATCAAAACAATTGAATGAACAAAAACTATATTATATATCAAAGATGAATGTATTGTCACGAAGTTACAATAAACCTAGAATTCATAGCATGTATCAGAGGCTAGACAGAATATAAAAGAAGAAAAATCCCTTTCAGGGAACCTGTCTACCAATGCAGGCGTCTTTCTAGGATTTAAGGATGGAGCTTGAGTAATCCTCGGTGAACGGAGCTTCGAAGGTATCTTCAATGGAGGTTTGAGGGATATGGAGGAGGTGGAGAGGATTTCTCAAGGTGGAAGCTAAGCTAATTACAAAAGTAAAAGATATCTAATTTACAATTGAAAATTCCTATTTATAAACGCGTCTCGGGCCTCGTTTTGACCTATTTTCGTGTCCTAGTTGGTGTAGGAAGACGTGGGGCCGAACGTGGCTTCGTGGGGGCGGAATTGGTCTTTTTGACCAATTCCCGCAGGGCTGCTCGCCGAGCAGGAAAGGCTGCTCGACGAGCAGGGCTGCTCGCGCCGAGCAGCCCCCTGCTCGCCGAGCAGGCGCCTGGCGCCCTACTCGGCGAGCAGGCTCCTGCTCGCCGAGCAGGCCTCTGGCGGCCTGCTCGGCGAGCAGAAATGGCCCGTGGGGCCCTGCTCGCCGAGCGTTTTCGCCCGAAGCGCGCTCGATCCAAGCTCGATGAGTTTCGTGACCTTTTTCGTCCGACTTCACACCTGCACATGCATAAAAACTCCGGAAAACATTAGTCCAAAAGCCAAATTGATCCGTCAATCGCTTATTTTGAGCAAACGCTTCGTTTGGTGCGACTTTTGACGGACCAATTAGCTTCAAAAGATAACGGAATTCTAATACGCATGCTATTTCGGCCGTATTTGCCTAAATTGATTACAAAACGAGCCTAAACGACGAAAAGTAAATAGAATGTTCTCAATTCCTAACTAACTCACACAAAAGCATTTAAATGCGAGAATTGCTCGCTTATTAGCCAAATAACTCAAAAAAACCGTCCTAAAACCGTACCCAAAGATAGGGGTTTTTGACCCCTATCAAACCTCCTCGCACTTAAAACTTTACTTGTCCCCAAGTAAACTAAAAAACTAAACCCGCCATCACAAGCAAGCTAGAAAACTTCCCAGTTTGACTAGGTGCTTGACACAATTTCGAGTATCTGTAATTACATGCATTCGGAAATACAAAGTAGAGACACGATATCCAAAAGCCGCATTTCAATTACAATAGGTCATAGTTTTAAGCAAAAAGGACACATGTTCAATTAAACGAGCTTGAGGGGATCGCTAAGTAAAACACCTCACCATAGGTAGTTCACTCATTCACACAATTTTTGGTGGCTAAGGTGTTTACTCTCAGCTTATGTTCTTGCTTAGGATTACGTTGATTTTGCACGTTCATCCGAGTTCCTCTACTATGCTATATGACTCCGATGATACCAAAAACAGCCTCTAATTGGGGTTGTAATGTGGTTAGAGGGTTAAAGGTACAACAAAGGTTAAATGTTCTAGCGCTACAAAAAAAAAGTTTAAATGGCTTTAGCAAATATGAAGTGACTGAGCTTTTTATTCATCCCTTATTATTTTCGTTTTGGGGTGTTTTCTTTGAGACGTTTTTGATTTTTCTAAAAACTGGGGAATGGAGTTCTTCCCTTTTGTTCGTCTCTTTTCTTTTCTTTTTCTTTTTCTGTTTTTCTCTTTCTTTTCCCCCTTTTTTTTCTTTTTGGGATAGTGATGCTCATTCACTTTTTAGTCTTTTGGCTTGCTACTGTAATGCCATAAACAAAGACAAAGCGCTAGAAGGAAACAAAGGCTCAAGTCGAGCTTTGCAAAAACAAAAGTTAAGTGGCGAACCAAATTGTGGTTCGCAAAAACGGGTTAGAATGAAAGAAAAATCTACAAACTACAAAAATGTCGGCTCAAAGGGGCTTTCTAGAGTGGATGAAAAAGAAAAACAAGGTAAAGAAAAGGGTTAATTCTAATGAGGCTGATTCATCGTTTACCATCTCAAATCATTGCATGTAGGTTCAACACAGTATTAGGTGCAAAATCTGTAATCTTCCACAAGTCAAAGCATTCACACAAAAATGTCAAGAAAAAGAGCTTTTTGATGTTCGCTCTTAGGCTCAAATTCAGCTCACAATTCCTTGGGTTTCAATTTTGTGTTTACTAGTTTTCCCCAAACTCAAGTTTAATATCACATGCCTTCAATTCTTAAGTTATCTACCTAAGTAATGATTTTAGCATTTCATCAAAAGTAGGGTCTAAATGCAAACTGTAGCTCATGCTTTTACAGATATAAGAGTTGTGTCCTACGCCTAAACTAGTTGTCATGCAATTTTAGATTCGGTTCTCAGCCCTCAAAGACAAATAACGAAGTTTAGATTCGAAGGAGGTTCACGGTTTTAGGTCCTAAACATGAAAAAAAAACATAAACAAAACCTAAAAACGCTAAACTAAACTAGACACGACGCAACAAAAATTTAAAATTTATACAATTTTTGTAAGTTTGTCTACCCCTCCTCCTCACACTAAAACATGCAATAAGTTCCAACATTGCATCACAAATCATGAAGTACGAGTGTAAAGAGTTAGGGTGGAGAAGACAACTCACTGATCGGCCGGGGGGTATGGCCAAGGCATGTTGTAGCGCTCGCAGTAGTCTGCTGCTACGTATTCAAGACCCGAAAGCCTTCGGTCCATGTTCTGCTCAAATTTGGTGAACCGTCAGTCCATCTGCTGAACAGTGTCAAAGGTCTGTAGGTTAAGATCTCGCATTTCTGCCATCATATTGTTGATGGCTTGGAACTGGGCCTCCGTCCCCGACGCTTGGTGTTCCCTTTGGTCTCCTGCTGTCGCAGGTTCTTCTTCCTCAGGTTCTTCGTCCCTTTGCTGTTGTGGAACTCGTGCTCTTTTTCTTCCCCCTGCGCTAGAGCTTGCTCCTCCGGTTGGGTTCCTGTTTAAGACTTCTTGAAAAGTAGATTTCCCCAAAAACTTGGAGTTAAGCAAAGTGGGGTAAATAGCAATTTCGGGATTGTCCAAATTTTTGAATTGGCTCTCAAGTAGGTTGGTAACTAAGTGCCCAAGGCCTAGGGAACCGCGTTTTCTACTTGTTTGGCTTGAGAAGCCTTCAAATATGGTCTTGACATTGTCCACGTGTTTGTGGTTGGCCACGCACCATAGTATGAGCAATTCCGTCTTTGAGACTTTATTGCTCTCGTTTTTACCCAATAAGTTGTGGGCCACAAATTTGTGAACAAGATTGAGAAGTGGGTCTAGGAGAGCGACTGGGCTAGCAGTCTGGGAGTTAAAGTCTGATATGTTTGTGAGTTGTTCCCAAGCTATATCTTTTGTTATAGGCTTCTCAAAGTCTGAGATTCCCTCTGGGTCGTTGTAAACTCCCATTAGGGCTGCTAGTGTGGTGCCATCGAGACGGTAGGGTTTACCGTTTAGTCTAAAAGAGTGTTTCCCACTGCCCAAGGGTAGCTCTTTTTTCCAAGTGGTCAAGAATTCCATGGTAAAGTTGTGATAATCTGGAGTCTGTTTGGTGGCTAGTCTATACCAACCGTGGAATTTGAGGATTTCATTGAAATCCTTCTTTAAACCTATACTCGATAAATAAGTTTGATCAACAACTATGTGTGTAGCAAGGTCTTGCTTGGAAAACCTATCGTACAATATTCCCTCACGTTCATCAATAAGACCAAAGGGTGGATCATACTTAGCTTGGAGGCTTTCGTCGAACTCGACCTCAGATTCGGCTTCATTCTCGACGACGACCTTAGCTTTGCCTTTCCGACCCATAGTTCCTGAGGAATAGACCAAAAATGGAAGAGTTAGAACATATTTACAAGTTTCAACATAAACCCCCAAACAATCATTCATAGGTAAAAATCATAGCTTTAGGAACTT
Organism: Euphorbia lathyris; assembly: GCF_963576675.1. NCBI lineage: Eukaryota > Viridiplantae > Streptophyta > Magnoliopsida > Malpighiales > Euphorbiaceae > Euphorbia > Euphorbia lathyris. The sequence goes on along the minus strand of NC_088911.1, from coordinate 88,188,208 downwards.
AGGGACTAAACCATAAGTATTTGGTCCCTAAGTGTTTCACCCGAAATTCATAAATTCATGCAAAATTTGAGATACCCAATGACTAAAACATAAAAAGAATGCAATTCACAACTCCATTGATACGTTTTTAACTATAATTTGAATAGTTGAACTTTGAGCTAAAATGGGGATTTTACCCAAATTGAGCAATTTCTCCAAATATCCACAAATTGAGAATGGAAATCACACCCAAACTATAAATTAATCATCATGTCAACACAAATTGCAAGAAAATCAAGAATTTAAAAGCAAACAAGAGATTAATTTGAGAAAAGAGAGAGAAACCTAAAACCTAGGTTTTTCTTAAAACTCAAAAATTATCACCCTAAGCTAAAATTTAAGCCTAGAAACATATTAGAAATCAAAAATAGGTAAAGATTCATACCTTATATTTTGAATTCGGGTTAGAATGGTGAATTTGGGGGGTTAGGTTTTTGAAGAAGCAAAAGGGGAGGAGAAGGGAAGAATGGAAAAATAGAATAAAAAGAAAGAAGAGAGAAGGGAAGAAGAAGGTGGGGAAGGGGATGATGAGTCACCCCCCCCCCCCCCCCCCCCTTTTTTTTTTCTTTTCTTACTCTTTTTTCTTTTATTTATTTTTTTCTTCTTTCTTTCTCTCTTTTTTTTTGGTTCGGGATTTTTAAAATCCCGAACAGCCCGTGTCGGCCTAGCCGGCTGACTCGGCCGACCAGCCCGGCGAGCTGGGCATTGCCTAACTCGCCCGGGTTGGGCGAAATTCGTTTTTTTTTAGAGTGCGGGGGAAAAAAGTTTGACAGTGTAAATAAACAAACGAGATCAAAATTTAATTAACCAAAATAATAAAAGAAAATAAAAGCAAAATAAAAGCAAAAAGAAAAAATGCAGAATCAAATTGTTCAAACTTTGAATTAAAAACCGAGGAGAACCCGATTTCTCCCCCTTACTCAATCCTTTCTCAGGATCTTTGGGTTCTTCTCCGTTGTGCTCGGGAGAGAACCCTGTGGCCTTTCCTGCCTGTCCCTATTAATCTGAGCCACCTGATTGCTCAAATCCTTGCAGAAGGCTTCGTTGTTGGCAAGCCTAACCGAGATCTCCTTCAAAAGAGTGATCACTTCGTCAGATTCCTTAGGGTGTTGCACTGGCCCTTGATTTTGCTGTTGGTATGGGGGCATGCCAAGCCCCTGCTCTCTATGCTCTTGAACAAATCCGCTAGGAGGTCGGAGCACATTTTGATTTGAATTCCCGTAAGAGAGGTTCGGGTGCTGAGGCCTCCTGTAGTTGCCATTGTTGTTGTTGTAGGAGTTGTAGTTGTTGGGGTTGGAGTTGTTATAGTTCTGATTGTATCTCGACTGCCCCCCAACATAGTTGACCATCTCCAGCGAAAGGGCTACCTGCTTGACAATCTTTTCCATTGTGGTCGCTGCCACAGTGCACGCAGGTGGGAGGTCGGCTGAGCGTAGCCAACAGTACGTCCATTTTCCTACTCAAATCCGCAACAACCGGATTCTGTTCCTGTTCTTCCACAGAAAATACCCGCTGCCTTGTGGGGCCGGCGAGCTTCTGTTCTTGCCACTGCACACTCTTCCTGGCCAGCTCGTTAATCATGTCATATGCCTCTGTTGCTGTCTTTCTAAATAAATCTCCACCCGCTGCGGAGTCCACAATGGCTCTGTTGGTGGGTGTTAGTCCGTGATAGAAGACGCTCACTAACTGATGCTTGGGTATGTCATGATGAGGGCACATGCGCAGCATTTTCCTGAATCGAGTCCAAGATGTGTGGAGCGCCTCATGCTCGGGTTGGTGGAAGGATGTGATCTCACCCCTGAGCATTGCTGTCTTCGAGGGAGGGAAGTAGTAGGACAAGAATTCCTTCTCCAACCCTGCCCATGTCGTGATTGAACCGGGCTCTAGTGTTCTCAGCCATTCCAAAGCTTGCCCCGTCAGAGAGAACGGGAACAGTTTCAGTCTAGCAGCATCTTGGGGGACCCCATTGGTCCTTGCAGTGTCTGCGCACATTAGGAAGCGATCTAGATGATCATTCGGGCTCTCGTGTGCTTCTCCTCCAAACAGTCCGGTCTGTTGGATCAAGTGAATTATACCAGACTTGATTTCGTATGTGTTTACCGGAATGTTTGGAGCAGCAATGCCTGACAGATGCTGATGTCGGTGGGGTGCCAGGATCTCACTCATCAGACGAGTGTCGCTCTCTGGTCCGGTGTTCTCATTGTTCCGTTCATTGTCAGTCATCTTGATGGGCTCGATAGGCTCGATGATCTCGTCTTGCTTCAGCTTTCCGATCTGTTTGCTCCTGCGAAGAGTACGTTCAAGTTCAGGGTTAAGAGGGACAACCGGTATTTTCGCTGATCTCGTAGGCATACGCTGAGAAAAGATAAGTACAGAAATAAATGAAAGCTGAAGGGAAATCTTACAAATCATACAGGTTTGTATAAGTATAAGAACAGTATAAAAACACATACAGACATGTATAGTTGAAATTAATAACTATATGTTCGTACAAACGAATATAAACAAGCGTGAGTATTAACAAGGATGGTTATCATAAATGAGTATATATAAATATGTGTATATAAACAAGTATAAACGGTATAGATACGTAGTAAAAAGAATCATGATTATAAATAGGTATGTATGATATTAACAAAGGATATTCACAAAGAATGCCTAAACTAACAAGTCGACCTTTGGTTCGATATTGCAGAAGAAATAAATCCCCGACAACGGCGCCAAAAACTTGATGCGGATTCCGGAGAATCCTCACTAAGGGATAAGTGTACCCCGTCGTTATCAAGTAATAAATTTCTGGTTTAAGTCCAGGTTATCGTCCACAGGATTTATTTCTGCAAGTACCAAGCTACTCGGTCTCGGATGTTATCTAGGCTTAGGGGGTTTTGAGTTTGGTTTGTTTAATTAATCTACTCCTAGGTTGAATTATACTAATCCTAGCTAAGTTATCTAATTCTAACTAAATTATCTAAGTTATTCTACGCCTAACTAAGTTACTCTACCCCTAATTGATCTTTTACCAAAGCAATTAACTGAATGAACATGAAGGAATACGATGATAACAATGATAGAATGTTTAAGCAATTGAATTGAAACTAAGTCGCTTGTGTCCAAGGCGATTAACCCGACCTATCCTCATAAAGTCCCTAGTTCGTGATTCCCTTGTAAGGCCGAAACTAGCTCTAAGGCTCAGTAATTTGGGCTTAATCTTCTATAGGGTCGTCAATCCTATAGGCACTGACTAGGTCAGATTCAGCTCGCAATATGTGCCAACCTAATTTTGGGATTATCGAATGAGTTAAACCAATCAGACAAAGCGGGAGACAAAGATTAAAACATCAAAACAATTGAATGAACAAAAACTATATTATATATCAAAGATGAATGTATTGTCACGAAGTTACAATAAACCTAGAATTCATAGCATGTATCAGAGGCTAGACAGAATATAAAAGAAGAAAAATCCCTTTCAGGGAACCTGTCTACCAATGCAGGCGTCTTTCTAGGATTTAAGGATGGAGCTTGAGTAATCCTCTGTGAACGGAGCTTCGAAGGTATCTTCAATGGAGGTTTGAGGGATATGGAGGAGGTGGAGAGGATTTCTCAAGGTGGAAGCTAAGCTAATTACAAAAGTAAAAGATATCTAATTTACAATTGAAAATTCCTATTTATAGACGCGTCTCGGGCCTCGTTTTGACCTATTTTCGTGTCCTAGTTGGTGTAGGAAGACGTGGGGCCGAACGTGGCTTCGTGGGGGCGGAATTGGTCTTTTTGACCAATTCCCGTAGGGCTGCTCGCCGAGCAGGAAAGGCTGCTCGACGAGCAGGGCTGCTCGCGCCGAGCAGCCCCCTGCTCGCCGAGCAGGCGCCTGGCGCCCTGCTCGCCGAGCAGGCCTCTGGCGGCCTGCTCGGCGAGCAGAAATGGCCCGTGGGGCCCTGCTCGCCGAGCGTTTTTGCCCGAAGCGCGCTCGATCCAAGCTCGATGAGTTCCGTGACCTTTTTCGTCCGACTTCACACCTGCACATGTATAAAAACTCCGGAAAACATTAGTCCAAAAGCCAAATTGATCCGTCAATCGCTTATTTTGAGCAAACGCTTCGTTTGGTGCGACTTTTGACGGACCAATTAGCTTCAAAAGATAACGGAATTCTAATACGCATGCTATTTCGGCCGTATTTGCCTAAATTGATTACAAAACGAGCCTAAACGACGAAAAGTAAATAGAATGTTCTCAATTCCTAACTAACTCACACAAAAGCATTTAAATGCGAGAATTGCTCGCTTATTAGCCAAATAACTCAAAAAAACCGTCCTAAAACCGTACCCAAAGATAGGGGTTTTTGACCCCTATCAGTAGTTTATATATCGGTTTAAGAGTATATATTAACGTATCGTTTTATTTCCTTTACATATTTTAGGATTAGACACGTATCATGGAAATTTGAAAACACGAATTGATTCATTCATCACACAAAAAATGGTAACGGGTAATCCTATGGCAACTTCTAAGGCTAGTATATGCTGACACGGCTGATCACGGGACCTCACAGGGCCGCACAAATTCGCCCCTAACGAATGGATGGGGACCCTTTGGCGCCTTACTGTAAGGGAGAACTCTTTCGAGCGACGAATGGATTCTCACTAGAGGTTTCGCGGAAATTACCCAAAAGGTTTGCAATAATGCGCATGAATGCATACGAAAAGAAATAATACGATCCGTCCCCGTTAAGGGCTTAATACACGCCTTCCAGAATCAAATTTCTCGCTTCCCAAGTAGAGTCGCCACTTGTAGGTGCTGCGGCCTTGCCCGGGCGGACCGGGGGTGGACACCGTTGACGACAGATGCTGTGATTGGCGTCGAAAGCAACCAATCGCGGAATCAAGCTGCTCGGCAGGGCCGGAGCTCGGAGTATGGAAGAGTCGCCACCCACGAATGGGAAATGAACACCGATCCCTTGCGGGAGACCGGTGAGGGTTCGGGAAACTTAGGTATGAGCCGAGAAGGCTAGCTCCTTTCCGGAGAAAGGCTACTAGGCACCCCGACATCGCCCGGTTATGAACCACCGGCCTCCTACTTAGCGTGTTAGGCGATAACGGACTAATCGCATATTTCTTTAAGTTTAAAATTCATTTGAAACCTTTTCTTTCTCGCTTTGAAAATCGTTTTGAGCATGTCATTGAAAGCCATTTTAGTAAGGAATCACCCATTTTGCATGAATTTAAAATATATAGGAGAGAGAGGGAGATAGAAGTAAGAATTGATTTATTTACAGTATGATTTTATACTCCAATTTATATGTTAATTCTAAGCTAACCTCATTCCCAAAAACAAGTTTTTTACATGGTTCGTACCTTAATCGCCGTTGGAACGATTTAGGTACGTTTCAACACCCCGTTAATTTACATGATGTTCACTCGAATCGCCGTTGGAACGACTCGAGCGTTTGAAAACGTTGAACAAAAAGTTTTAACCAAAAAACGTGATTAAGCATACAAGTCCATTTATTTTTGTACGAAACCGTTTAGTTGGAAAAACGATTCAAAACTCTATTATTTACAAATAAAGAACGATTTTAATTACAAGGTTCGCCTAATCCGTCGTTGGAACGGATCAAGGTTTTAAGACGTGATGTTTAGGAAGGGGTTTAAAATGATAAAAAAAAACCTTTTATTTATACTTTAGGAATATCTAGAAATCATTATTTTGAATAATCAAGTTGAAATCTCTTTTTGTGGTTTATTTCCCCTTTTTCACTCAATTGATCTTTACTTGAGCATATTCACAAGAATGAACCATTTAAATCCCAAAATTCACCAAATAAAACCAATTTGAAATATGTACATGTAAATGCCAAAAAGTGGAGTGAATATATATATATACACATTTTTATCTAAAAATAAGGGTATATCTATAGATAAAAAAAATAAGTGAAGAAATACTATGCACTATAACTAGGTATATATGTAATAATAAAAATAATACTAAGTATTGTATAGTATATTTTCAATCAAAAACATGTAAAAATAATGAACAAGGTTTACAAATAAGAAAATCACATTTACCTCAAAATAGTTTTTTTACTTAATACACACTAAACCAACATTTAATAACCCCAAAAATCATTTATCAATTAATTATCCCAAAAACCCAAACAAACAAAAACCATATATATATATATATATATATATCATTTTACAAAAGCTAACTTAATATAAATGATATCAAAATAGGAAATAAATAAGCGTATAATGAATATTTAATAGTTATATACTCCCAAAATAATTTTAATAAATATATTACATAGCTATATACATATATACACAAGATTGAGTATCAAAAAGTTGAGAAAAAAAGGTTAAAAAGGCAATTCTAAAATTCCAGCAGCTTTAGCGACGGAAAATCCGTCGCTAAATAGCTATTAGTGACAGAAATGGCAGAATTACAGAAACAGTCCAATACTTTCCAGATTTGTGAAAACGTTTAAAATCTAATCTATCCTATCATTTTGGGCCTCCGAACTACCCAAATGGATAGTCTATAATGGAGACTCCTAAAACGATGTTTTATTTCAAAACGTTATTAGGAAATATTTTTAAAACCTATATTTACAACGTCTTAATCCCGAACTACCCTTAAATCGGGTCACGGTTCGTGTTGGGACTTTAAAACGAGGTTTTTTATTTCAAAACAAAACAAAACGTTTATTTCATACGAGACGGGAATTAAATAAATACGGGAAAATAAATAAACGTGATAAATAAATAACTGAATAAATAAATAAATAAACAAAACTATAAATAAAATAAATAGCTGAAATAAATAAAACGAATCTAGTCCTCGGATAATACCTCAAGATCGGTATCGGTTAGCTGAAGTCGGTTGATTCCACGAGTTATGATTTTTGTGTTTTTTTTTGTTTTTGGGCAAATATTTAACTTTTAGAAAATTTGGATTTTTTAGAAAAAAAATATTTTTTCCCAAAAATTGACTTTCTCTCTCTAAAAATGTCTAGAGTGAGAAAGCTCCAAAAAATTCCTCCTCCCAAATGCATGGGGATCTGTGCCTTTTATAGACACGGATCCCGAAGGTTGGGCGTCGCCCGACGGGAGTTGGGCGACGCCCAACTCAGGTTGGGCGGACGCCCAACATCAGTTGGGTGAACGCCCAACTTTGGTTGGGCGAACGCCCAACCTGTGTTGGGCGCACGCGCCCAACAGCCGTTGGGCGTCCGCCCAACGAACGTTGGGCGTTCGCCCGACGTCGTTGGGCGTCCGCCCATCGAATGTTGGGCGACGTCCATCGTGCGTCGGGCCATGCCCAACGCTCGATGGGCGACGCCCACCATCCGACGGGCAACGCCCAACGCTTGGTTCGTCGGGCGGGCGCTCGACGCGTCACGCGCCGTTATTTACAGAGCGACGATCGTTGCCGGGAGCGACGTTGGTCATTCATCGGCCGACGCTCGACCTCCGGAGCCCTCTCATTTATCGATATGACGATGAACATGCACGACCTTACTCAGGAGATGCTGAATTTATTAGCGGGGCTATCACATGCCGGCTCTCCGAGTTTCCCTTTGATTTTTAAATTTCTCAACTAATGGAATCAACCGCTTTAGCCGTTTGTCGTGGGTTTTCGTCACAGGTCCTCCGACTCGGTGTCTACAGATGTCTTCCTTCTTCTTCCTCCTCCTACCGTTTTTGTTTTTCTGTTCTTGTTTTTCTTTTATTTGTGTCAGTTTTTTAGTTGGATCTTATATTTTATCGTACATCTGAATCCGTTTGAACTGCGTCTGTTGGCTAAACTTTTTATTTTTATAACATTTTCTGTTTTAGCAAGGACGGAAACAGTAGATCTTATCCGTAGATCACTGGAACTACGTGATTGTAAAAGAAATGACTTAGATCCGAAGGTTCAGAATGGTTCAAAGGCTGAAAATTGGACTACAGTTGCTTTGCGGCAAATTTGGAGTTACGATCTATATATGGTTCAAATGTTGTTTGTTTTTAATGCACCTTTAATGGTTTTTCTTGCTTTTAATAGTCATTTTCTTGCCCTCGTGGACTTTGTATTAGGCTTAGCCTATATGTATGTAATGTTTTATTCCTTAGGCAAAAAAATCATTTGGTCCTTGATTTATTCAAAATTTGTGTGTTTAACCATTGATCTATTATTTGGTCACATTTGGCCCCTCAACTATCCCAATTAGTTAAATCACACCCAAAATGGATGGAAAGTTAACTAATATTGATTCTGTTACACATAAGCAATTTAATGTGGCATTAGTAAAAATTCTAAAATATCATTGAGGTTAAAAGGATATTTTACATCCAATTCCAAATTGAGTCATCGTCTTCTTTCTTCAATTCCGTCGGCTTCTGCTATTCCTTCATAAACTAGACTGTGAAATTACAGGAAATCTACTTATGTTTCGCATTCAAATTTCAGGAAATGTACTGTTGTTTCAGAAAATTCAACTCTTCAAGCTCACATAATCATCCATTTTCCCATGAGTTTTCATCTTCGGCAACAAGCATCTCAGACTTTCCTCCGCCACTAGAACTCGCACTCGGCGCCATCGTTGATTTCTTCGCCACTTTCGCCTCCACTGACGTGCTCGTTGCCACCGGAGAAGCTGATAATCTCCATTCCATCTCCTAAATAATTATTAGCATTATTTTTCGCCGCAACAAATGACGATTTCGGCCTTGCAGCTGCCACCGCACCTGGGAAAGGAGGAATCGCAGAAGCCAGGAAGAAGCGGTTGCGGAATGGAAGAAGACGAAGAATAAACTGGGTTAGGGAAGCTGCCACCGCAGTTGGGAAAGGAGGAATCGTAGAAGCTGGGAAGAACCGGTTGTGGAATGGAAGAAGAAGAATAAACTGGGTTAGGATGTAAAATATCTTTTAGATTCAATGATCTTTTGGAATTTTTACTAATATCATCCTAGATTAGCAGAATCAGCCTCACTTAACTTTCCATCCATTTTGGGTGTGATTTAACTAATTGGTATAGGTGAGGGGCCAAGTATGACCAAATAATAGGTTGGAGACCAAACACATAAATTTTGGATAGATCAAGGGCCAAATTGTACCTTTTACCTATTCCTTACTGGTCTCTTGTGTATTTACAATGTTATGATTTAATGAAATATTAGTATTATATAAAAAAATTAATTGTAATTTTTGTTATTTTAAAGGGATAAGGTATAAAAATACCCCAATGTTCACAAACAGGAGCAATTTTATTCCTAACGCTAAAATGGTGCAATTTTACCCCTAATATTGGCAGTCAAGAGCAAATTTACCCCTAACATTAACAAGTTGGATCAATTTCAGATATTATTATAAAACACAGATATTTTGTTCATTGTTCTACACCAACTACATATCAGTTCGTTTTTAAAAAAATATTTTGTATTTTCTGTGATTTAATAACAAAATTGGAGATTAATATTTATAAATTTGGTGAAATATTTTGAATTTTTTTTTGTACAACTTGTACAATAGACATTATATTTTTTTATTTTTCTATTTTTTTAAATAATTTACGTCTAATCATATGTTTATGATTTGTTACTAATCAGTGATAAAAATGACTTACATGTGAAGTGTAGATGATAAGATTCATGACCGAGAAGACAGTTTGATGAATTATTTCTTATATTGACCCAACTTGACAACGTTAGCGGTAAATTGCTCTTGACTACCAATGTTAGAAGTAAAATTGTACCATTTTAGACGTTAGAGGTAAAATTGCTTATGGCTGTAAACGTTAGAAGTATTTTCATATCTTATCCCTATTTTAAATTTTCAATATATATTTTTTTTTGTAGAAAAGGAAGAAAAACAAACAGACAAAGAAAAACCTAACCTGGGATTAGCCTAGGAAAGCTAATCCCGATCTTATCCTCAGAAAGAAGGGAAGAAAGATAAAAAAAAATGAGAATTATTAATAAAGAGATGTAAATGTTATTTTAGTCTATTTTTTATAAATTTAATATAAGTCCATTATTTTTTTAATAGTGTGGTTTGGTGAAATGTAAAAATTATTTTGAAATGGAAGAATAATAAATCAAGCTAAAAACTAATATTTGTTTAAATCTTACTTTTAGATAATATAAATATGAGGTATAAATGCTATTAAATATTGTCCATCCAAGTGGTAGGATTCCCTTTTGAAATGACTTTCTCTTTTCATTGTTTATTTTCCAAAAGTTGACAATTATTGTTTATTCTCCAAGGATTGGATGCATAATTAATCTTCATCTTAAAAAAAAAGATTAAACTTTTTTTTTTCTGTTGAAGAATATCCACCGATTTGAAAAATTATAAACTGAGGGTCCTACATTAGTTAAGTGGGTTACTAAACCCAGCCCCAATTTCACACTTTCAGCTCCGAAAAAAGACGTAACCGCCCTTTAACCAAAAACTGAAAATTCCAATCCCTCCCAAACTCTCTCAAAGTCTCCCAAATACATTTTCATCTGAATCAAAGACAACACGTTTGATGGAAGGCAATCCGTTATCACCGGGAGGAGACGAGAGTGATGCTGTGTTTGAAGTCGAGGTATTTTTCCGATTGAACTTCATTTCATTTTTGTAATTTGAATTAAAAAAAAATCTAGTTCGGCACTCGGGCGTGTGAGCATCACGCCTCACCATGTGGTGGGGCATATGAGTATCACGCCCCACCATGAGGTGGGACGTGATGTTCATACGCCCCACCACATAGTGAGGCGTGATGCTCACACGCCCCACCGCATGGTCGGACGGGATACTCATACGCCCCACCACATGGTGAGGCGTGATGCTCACACGCCCGAGCATATTTGTGGCTGTTTTTCGGGTTTAGACACCGAAACGCTGTAGAAATGTCACGTTTTGGAATGTAATGTTCGTTATTTATCATTTTCAGGAGGTTTTGTGGGAAGAATTTGACGGAAACGGCATAGATTACAGTTCGCAGTTTTTTCCCAAACAAACGTTTCAAACATATCATGAAGCTGTTAACTGGACAAAACAGATGACAATTGGGATCGGGTTCGAGTTAACTACAGCATCGCACAAGACGGGGCGCAAGTCAAAGTTGATATTAGTTAAATGTGCTCATGGTGTTAAGAATTATAAAAGGAAAAAGGATATGGATATGGATGTTATACTACGGAAGAATACAAAAACAAAGTGTTGTGGTTGCAAATTCCAGATAAAGGTTATGGAAATCGCTGAATTGGGCGGTTGGGTGGTGAATGGGATTCCTAGAGATAGAGGACAGCACTGTCATCAGTTGCCTATATATCGTCAGGGCTACAGACAGATGAGAGGACTAAGCCCGGCTTCCAAAAAACTTGTTCGTGAAATGAGTTCAGCTCAAGCTAAGTCTTGTGCTATTTTTGCTGCAATCAAAGAAAAACATCCGGAGGATTGCCCGACACAAAGACATATCTATAATTACAGGGAGAAAATCAGGACTGAGAGCTTTGAGGGTCGGGATGTAATCGGTCAGTTTTATCGGCTTGCTATAGATAAGGAGTACATACATTGGACGCAAGCGGTGCCGGGCAGCAATGTTGTGACTCACTTATTTATGGCACATCCAACATCGATCACACTGTTCCGATCTTATTAATTGTTTGTTGGTATGGATTCAACATATAAAACAAACAAGTATAAGATGCCATTCTTTGAAATCATTGGAATGACACCTTCAAACAAAAACTTCTTGATCGCCTATGCAATCATGAAGGATGAAACTGAGGGTAGTTATATGTGGGTGTTACAAAAATTGAAGCTTTTGCTCCAACCTGATGTGCATCCGACAGCCATTGCTACAGTCCGGGAGTTAGGACTGATGCGGCCGGTTCGTGAGGTATTTCCTCATAGTCATCATTTATTGTGCACATGGCATATTAATAAAGATGTGGAGGATAGAGTAGGCAAGTTGAGTGGAATGAAGAGGTTTGGTGAAATTTTTAAGAATTCCAAATGGAAACGTATAATTGAAGCCCCGACAGTAGCCGAATATGAGGCGGTAGTGGTAGCCATGAAGAATACTACTGCCAACTGGCCTCATGTGATAGAGTACGTGGAGACCACATGGCTAGTGCATAAAGAGAAGTTTTGTCGAGCATGGACGAACAAGGTGTTGCACTTAGGAAACACCACAACCTGTCGAGTGGAGAGTTCACATGCACAGTTGAAACAATGGTTGAATTCATCTACTGGTGCACTCGATACAGTGTGGGCGAAGGTGCAGAAGGACATTGAGGCTCAGATCGAGGCGATCAAGTAAGACATTTATTCTGTTATTTGCTTTAATCTTTTAAAATTTAATACATTAGTTTTGTAATCCTTCACTGTATATAATCAGATACTCACTCGAGGACTCGAGAAGAAGATCCGCGGTGAATCACTGTGGAGCACCTTTCATGTATCTCGACTTACACGTTTCACATTACTGCTTGGCTGTACTAAATGCTGAGCTCAAGCGTATGCACGGATTGAGTATGGATGTGGTAAGTGAATGCGGATGCGTGTTGCCCATGACTCATGGCATTCCGTGTGCATGTGAGCTTAAAACATATATTGACATAGATGAATCGGTCCGTGTTGACCGCATCCATCCTTTTTGGAGATCTCTTACGTTTGAAGGGTTGAGTGACATACCAGTTACTGCTCCAGTATATGCTGACAGGTCTGAGGATCACCGATTTTTTCAATCTCTTGTGGAAAAGGTTGAAAAATTAGATCCTTCAATGGTGCGTAGCATATCGATGTACATTCATAATCAGATAAACCCGGAACAGAGTGGCTTCAAAGAACCTGAGGTCAAAGACACTATTAGGGGTAGACCAAAGGGAAATTCATCGACGAAACGAAATCCGAGTGCATGGGAGTACAGTCAACGAGGTCGAGCACGGTCATCAGGTTCAAGGAGTAGTCGTAGTCGAGGCCGTTCCTCATCCTCATCTGTGCATAACAGCCATATGTCGGGTATATTTTATTTCATTAATATATATGTTGAAGTTAAAGTAAATATATTTTTATTAATGAATTTCATATATTAATATTTTCAGTCGGATTTGATGCGGATATCGCCAGTTACCACCATTTACATCGGGTTCAAGGTCTCATCGTACCATTTATTACTGGATTCCATGATGTTGTAGCAGATGGTAAATGTGGATTTCGTTTTTTAGCCGATGCCATCACCTATAACCAAGAGGAGTAGAAGCTGATGAGAGTGCTCATAGAGATTGAGATGCGGACAAACCGTGATCTGTATGCGCCAGTGTACGGGAACGGATTTGATGCTGCCCTCACACGTATTAAATGGGCAGGAGCGGGTTGTGGTGAGTCCCACTGGATGGTGAGTCCGGATGACTTATATGCTGCTGCATCTGTATTGAACGCAGTAATATTCCTCTTTACTACACAACAGTTAGGATGTTGCACTATACTGCCGATGCGTTCGGACGATGGAAGACCACCAGAGCGAGAGATTGTGATTTGTCATTTGGGGAGTTATCATCACTACATACGTCTTTATTTACATCCTACGTTTTCAGTGCCGCCCATTGCCACCTAATGGCGTTTATTTTGTCATCCGAGTGTTCGTCACTTGGAGAATCTATACACTGAAAGGAGAGAGGCCTAGACTAGATTATATTAGTTTTATATGTTGTGATTAATAATATTTATTAATTAACTTATATTATTTTTACTGATTTTAGGACTAAATTGTATGGTATTTTTAGGTTTTAAGTACAATTATGTAGTTATGGGTTTAACGGCCTATTTACGGGTTTAACGAACTATTTACGGGGTTAAAAAGCTATTTTTTTGCCAATCCGACACGCGGGCGTGTGGCCATCACGCCTCACCGCGCGATCGGGCGTATAGATATCACGCCTCACCGCGTGGTCGGACGTGATAGCCAACTGCCCGACCTTGCGGTGAGGCGTGGGGCTATCACGCCCTACCACACGGTGAGGCGTGATATCTATATGCCCGACCGCGCGGTGAGGCGTGATGGCCACACGTCCGCATGTCGGATTGGCAAAAAAAATATAAATTTCCCTCCCAAAACCCATGAAATGGCATTTACGTCCTTTCACAGGGCTAGGGGTGGGAATTTGGGGCTGGGTTTAACAACACCCTTAGTTAATGGAAAATATTCATCTTTTATTTATGTGAAAAAGAAAGTGAATAAACAATGACAAGGTTTGAAAAATTAATTTTTTCTCAAAAAGATTAACTTATCTATACGATAAAAATCATAGAAGTTTAGTATTTGAAAGAATATAGACAGTTGGTGAACTATAAAAAAATTAGATAACTACAATAATATCTCTAATCTAGATTCACGGTTTCATCTCGTGTTACAGTGATTAGAGATTATCTGAAATTTTATAAGAATAAGAAGATAAAACTAGTGTTTTAAGATCTCATCATATATATCTTATTACTATTGACACTTAGACATCATTTAAAAATTGGAATTATATGTGTTCAATTGCTCATTATTAGATAGATAGGAAATGGAAAAGATCTTAAATTTTTGTTTGGTTCCTAACCATGAGAGAAACAATTGGAAAAATGGTTGAGAATTGCTTGCTAAAATGGGGAATAAATAACATTTCACTCTTATTGTAGCAATTAGATATTTGATAAAGAAAACATGCATTAGAGAGATACAAATCTTAGAGCATGATTTTATGCATGTGAGGTGTTACATTCACATATTAAACCCTGTAGTTAAGGAGAGTTTTGATAATGTTCATGATTATTGTCAAAACTAAGAATGCAGTTAGATATGTGAGTTCATCCCTTTCTAGAGCACAATCATTCAAAGCGTGTAGAGAAACTCAAAATAGAACATCTTGATGAGAAAATTATGAACTGTGTAAAACAATAGAGCATGATTTTATGCATGTGAGGTGTTACGTTCACATATTAAACCCTGTAGTTAAGGAGAGTTTTGATAATGTTCATGATTATTGTCAAAACTAAGAATGCAGTTAGATATGTGAGATCATCCCTTTATAGAGCACAATCATTCAAAGCGTGTAGAGAAACTCAAAATAGAACATCTTGATGAGAAAATTATGAACTGTGTAAAACAAAAACATGGAGAAAATAAGATAAGACTAGAAGAAGATAAATAAAAAATTGTAAAAAAGCAACTATACTCTCCAAGCTATTTATAACTAATCCTAACTAAAATGTTGCTTGCGACCAAGTATCTAACTGACTTTTAACTAACTTAACTATCTCATCCAACTAAATTAACTAACTTGAACCAATTGCATTTTGTTGAACATCCCCCCTCAAACTGCAAATTGTGAACATTTAGGATATGCCTAATCACTAAAGAAAATAATGAAAAGTAGGCTTGTGCAATGGTTTGGTAAAACAAGTTGGTTGATGTGTTGAATATACTGCCATGAAATGAACAATTTCAGCTTGTACTTTGCTTTGCACATGATGATAATACGTCTCTACGTGTCTTGTGTGTTCGTGAAAAACTGCATTTTTTGCAATATGCATTGCTGACTGGTTGTCACGGTATAACATGTCTGCTTGTGGATGCGGAATTGAAGGATCTTCTATAAGATATAAAAGCAACTGATTTCACATGTTGTAGATGCCAATGCTTGGTATTTAGCTTCCGTTGATGATCTAATAATGGTATTTTTCTTATTGGACTTCCACGAGATTAAAAAATCTCATAGAAAATATTGTATCATGCGACTGACTTCCTGGTCTTCTTACAACTAGCCCAGTCACTGGTTATAAACCCTCTAATTTCTATTGTGCAAGAAGCTGAGAAATATATTCCCTGTGCTAGATGTAATTTGAGATACCTAAGAATCATGTGTGCTACAACTAGATGTATCTCTGTAAGATTCAGCAAAAACTAAGACAATTATTGTATGGAAAAAGTAATATTTGGACGTGTATTTCTAAGATATAATAGTTTTCCTATCAATTTTTTATACTTTGTAATATCATATAAAGTTTTTGTACTTCCTTTACTTTGACCATCCATACTGATAGGAGTAGAACACGATTTTACTTCTAGAAAATCACAGTCAAGTAATAAGTCTAGTGTGTACTTAATTTGATATAACAAAATTCCTGCTAATGTCTTAGACACTTAAAATCCTAAAATGAATTTTAACCTCCCAAGGTCCTTAATACCAAAACACCTATGTAAATAATCTTTGACTTGTTGAATTTCTGCTTTACCATTACTAGCTAAGATTATGTTATCCTTTAAATCAATGCTTCACTTGGGGATAATGGCCTAATCGCAAGGATTAGACTTATAGCCCGGGATGAGGAAGGGCGGATTTTAGCATCAGCTGGTATTCCTATGGATCCATGTGACTCAGTCGAAGCTGCGAAACTTCAGGCGGTGATGGTGGGTTTATATATGGCTCGTGATTGTTTCTTCACTAGTATTTGTATAGAGTTAGATGCACAAACTGTAGTTGACACTTTGCTTGGTAAACGTTTAACATCTACTTCTCTGAGCTATTTCTATAAGGATGTTATTAGTTTTAACTAGGGCTTTGCTTTATGTAATTTTACTTTTGTGCACGGAAAGGTAATGTGCCTGCTCATAAGTTAGCACACTGGGCTAGAGACATTACTTATTATATGGTATTCATTGAGGATTGTCCAGCCTTTGTTTGGGAGTCGGTTTGTTCTCATGCCGCTAGGCTTTGATTTATGATACCACTTTTTTTATCAAAAAAAAAAAAGTAATATAGTCTTAAAAAAAAAAGTAAATGTAATATAGTAAAATGTATCATTTTATTCTTATCTATATCCATCAAAACAAACATTGAATAATAATTCACAACAATCTTATTTTTTTTTATCACAATTTTTTATTCTTATCCTTTTTTTTTTATTCTTATCCTTATTCCCACATTTATCATTATTTTTATTTCTTTAAGATTATTAAAAGGGTTAATACACATATTTACCCCTGTGTTTTCGCGGAAAAACAGATTTACCCTTAAATCAAATAAACCCACAAAACTATCCCTGAATTTTCCATAAACCTGCAATTATACCTTAATATGACGGAGCTGCTAAACGGCGATGACATCAAACATTCTTGTCTCCAAAAAAATTGGATGACGACAATCAAAATTCATTTGGTTTTTTATTGTTTTCTATTGCTATTGCTTTTGGATTAATTAGGAGGTTTAGACGCCATTTTATTAGGTTGATTGGGCTTTTATGAAAATGAATTTTGACTAATCTGTTCTTCTAACTTGCTTTTAATCGAAATTGAATGTGCATATTTTTTTCTGTTTGTGATTGGTTGTTCTTTTCTGAAGTTTTTCTGGAGATAAAAAGGTTTGATGTCATCGCCGTTTAGCAGCTCCGTCAGATTAGGGTATAATTGCAGGTTTATGGAAAATTCAGGGATAGTTTTGTGGGTTTATTTGATTTAAGGGTAAATATGTTTTTCCGAGAAAACACAAGGGCAAATATGTGTATTAACCCTTATTAAAATGATACAATAAAATCACTTCAGAGACAATAAAGTCACTCCTATAATTTCCAGTTAAAAAGTCATCGGATAGCTAACTTTGAGATGATACTCTGTCATCTGTCTACCATATAAGAGCATCTCCAATGGTTCACACCCGCAACCGCTCAATATACATGACATAAGACTTTTTTTTAATAAATTTCATTTTATTAAACTATTAACTCCAATTGTTGAACTCTATAAACACTCAATCATAAGATTCACTAATTAATTAAATTATGTTATATTATTTTAAAAATTAAAAATATATTCTTCAAAAAAAAATTAAAATATATTATAAAAATAGTCAAAAGGCTTAATAAACTAATCAATATCTTTTTTTTTTTTTTGAGAAAAACTAATCAATATCTATTAAGTGGTTGACAAGTGCTCCGTATATTAAACTCACTTCAATGAGAAAGAGTTTAATGAATGAGTATAATGAGTGGTTTATTATATTCCATTGGAGATGCTCTAAGAATAACTTTTCCACGTGACGAATAAATATATGCCATGAGGAAGGGTAATAAAAAAAATAATAAAAATAATAATTAGTTAATCTCTCTTTTCAAACTTAAAAAGTAATAAAAAAAAAGTAATTAGTTAAAATTTATTTTTTAAAGGGAAAATTACACAGAAATTCATATTTTAAAAACTATTTACAATTATGAAAATCGCTTTTATGTATTTTATCATTATATGATTTTAAATCTTAAAATATCAGAATATCATAATATCATAATTTTATTTTTGTTTTTGTTAAATTTTCAGTTATTCAGTTGCAGGAAATAAAAACAGTTTTAAAAAAACCACCAAATATGACATTTAAATAAATTTGTTTGATATTTAAATAAATTTATTTAAGAGTTTGATACGGTTATAAATAATTTATTAATTATGATAATTGTGTAATTTACCCTTTTTTAAACTCTGCCAGGATTGCTTTTGACGCAAAGAATATGGGCTTACTTCTTTATCAAAATCAAGTACCATTTTGACCCAAAGAAGATGGGATTACTTCTTTTTCTCTAGGCCAATGTTTTGAAGAGGAGACTTTTACTATGGTCCCTCATATGTCAATATTAAAGATTATTTTTTTTTTGAATGGAGTGCCAAAAATGATTATGAATAAATAAGTTTTGTACTTTGTTTTTTTTTTCTTGAAAACTACTAAGAATTGAAATTAAGTTGATTTTCGCCAAAACTCAGATTAAAAAAATAAATTCAAATATTTTAGTATATTAAAATATATTATTTTAAAAATATTAGTTTCATTATGCTATCTAAATTTTAATTTTACATTTAACAATACTATTATTTTAATATTAAAAATACACTTTTATATATTTAATATTTTTATGTTTATATTTCTTGAAAAAACATTTTTTATATACTAAGATATTTGAATTATATTTTTATTAAAATTGTTTCAAAAAAATATTTTTATTAAAATTAGATAGTACGAAGAGGATTGGAGAAAGATTGAGATGTTGGGAATATATTTAAAAGTACAATAAAAAAATTAAAAAGTGTAATTTTAATATTTATAAGTTTTTAAGCGAAAAAATAAATATCAAATTGTAAACACATTAAAGTTTAGTTACTAAAAATATAATTTTTTTGTCATTTTTATTAAAATAATAAGACTAAATAGTATATTAAGCAACAAAATACAAATAAAATATGCATCCTAAATAAAATGGTATAAATTGTCTATTGGAAGGAATATTTAAAGGGAGAATTATAAAACTAGCACTTTTTAAGGGGTTAGTTTATATTTCTAGCTCCTTTTAAAAAACTAACCAAAACTAACACATTTCAACAAGTAACTTCCAAATTTACTCTCGTCTTCTTCCTTAACATAACTGTGTGTCTTTGTCTTTCCCCCTTTCTCTCTTTCTCTTTCTCGGGCTCTCTCTCTAAAGAACAGAACAATCTACAGAACGACTACGAATATTACAACAATCAATCCAACCCACAATTCATACAACAAAATTTCTACGATCATATAAGTTTTTCATTGGTTTTTAGTTTCATTGAAAAGATTTAAAGCTTAGTCCATTTATCGTTAAGATCTAGCGAGTTGTTTCTCTACAACCCAATGTATATTGTTTCTCTTCATTTTTCATGTTTTTACTGATCGTGCGAACCTAAAAAACAGTGGCATTATTGTCTGAAAATACACTTTGGTTGGAATATCAGTTTCAGACATTTTTTCCGACAGTGTCGATATCTGTCGATATCCATCGATATTGTATTGGTCGATATCTATCGATATTGTATTTGTCGATATCATGTTAATATCCATCGATATTGTATTGGTTGATATCTATCGATATTGTATTTGTCGATATTTGTCGATATCTGAAATTTAACAAATATCGTCATATCTGTCGATATTGATCAGATATCGACAGATATCGATACTGTCGGGAAAAAATGTCTGAAACTGATATTCGAACCAAAATGTATTTTCAGACAACAATGCCACTGTTTTTGGGTTCGCACGATCATTAAAAACATGAAAAATGAAGAGAAACAATATACATTAGGTTGTAGAGAAACAACCTACTAAATCTTAACGATGAGTGGACTAAGCTTTAAATCTTTTCAATGAAACTAAAAACCAATGAAAAACTTATATGATTGTAGAAATTTTGTTGTATGAACTGTGGGTTGGATTGATTGTTGTAGTATTCGTAGTCGTTCTGTAGATTGTTCTGTTCTTTAGAGAGAGCGCGCGAGAAAGAGAAAGAGATGGGGAAAGACAAGAACACACAGTTATGTTAAGGACGAAGACAAGGGTAAACTTGGAAGTTACTTGTTGAAATGTATTAGTTTTGGTTAGTTTTTTAAAAGGAGCTAGAAATGTAAACTACCCCTTAAAAGGTGCTAGTTTTGTAATTCTCCCATATTTAAACAATTATTAATTAATTAATTAATTAATTATTTGGATTTGCTTTTGAAAAGTAATGACAAATAAGAGGTGTGGACGGGTCATGCAGAAATTGAAGATAATAAAAATATTAAATTAAATTAGAGCCTTACATATATTTTTTAAGCTTTTCATCCATATAATTATACAAACGGGAATATATGCTTCTCTTCTTCTTCTCCACTTCCTTGTCTAAATCAATTCTATCTATTTCAATCAAAATACATTTTAAACAAATGCTGATATTTTCTTTACCAATAATATACAATTAACTCTTTTTAAATTAAGTTATCATTATTAGCCTATAATAGTTAAACTTGTCTGAGAATTATTTTCTTAAAATAACAAAATTTAATCTAACTTTTTGGATCAGCACTTCATTTTGGAAATCAATAACTAAAAAAAAATACAAAAGAAATCCAACTTGATGAATCTACGAAGATAGTGACAAAGAATTTGAAGAAGAGAAAAGGAAATTGTATTCTCTTAATAAATTGAATTACAAGATGCTACACTTTATATATTAAAAAAAAAAAGATTAATGCCTTTTGAATTTATCCAAAAAAATTGATTGGTCCCCTGAACTTTTAAAGTATCTCGATAGCCCTATCAATTTGTATAAAATGTTCAGTTAGTCTCCTGAACTTGAAAAAAATATAATCAAATGATCACTCGATTGCAAAAAAGTAAGTTAAATACGGAAGATATATTGCATGAGTCTTAAAAAAAAGTAAAACGACCAAAATCGGGGTATACGGTTCTAATATTAGAGAAGACAAATTTTATAGTTGAGTAAGTAATAACTTCATTTTTAATCTATTTTTGAATTATGTAATAATATTCTAAGATGCGTGTAATACATTTTCCACATTTAACTTACTTTTTTGCGACCGAGTGATCAATTGATTACATTTTTACAAGTTTTAGGGGCTAAACATTTTATGCAAGTTGCGGAAGCTATTGGAATACTTTAAAAGTTCAGGGGGACTAATCAAACTTTTTACACAAATTCATGGGACAAATGATGTATTAAGCCTTAAATAAACTAACTAATAATCATAGTTCACATCATCCAAAATCCGTTACAATCGGTTTTAAGCTTTTCCGGCCATCTCTCTTGTTCCGTTAACTAACTGTTAACTAACCATCTTTATATTTCTAACGCTCCTCCCTTAAGATGGAAGGCTCAATGGAATAACACCCACTTTGATAAAAGCAAGACATTTCTTCATGGGTATAACACTTATTTGAATCTTTAAATTAAAACTTCAAAGTCAATTAAGACCTTAAACTATCAAATTCATTAATTAGGCCCATGAGCTAAGCAAACATCATCAATTGAGTCAGCTAACGGACTTTGTGAAAATATTAAAGCACTACCAGAAAACCATAATTGAGATGTTGCCTTACATAATGGTAATAAATGTCCAAATGCTTTGTTCTTTCACGATATACATGATTGGGAGTAATGCTCATAGCTACTTGATTATCGCATAACAAATGAATAGGCAAAGATACATGTAACTATAACTCACACATTAAGAAGCTCAACCATTTAATTTCACCTAAAGTTGTGCTCATAGCTCTGTATTCAGATTAAGCAGAAGCTTACTAACTGTATTTTACTTCTTCAATTTCCAAGAAACCAATGAATTTCCTATAAATATAAGAAAACTAGTAATTGGCCTCTTAGTTTCTTTACATCTCGTCTCATCACTGTCACTAGTTGAATAAAACAACCCTTTTGTTGTTGTCCCCTTAAGTATCGTAATACATGAAGACCAATATCCATATGTAGCTTTGTTAGGGCACTTCATAAACTGGCTTAGATGTTGTGCAAAATAGGAAATATTTAGTCTTGTGAATCCAAGATAAAGCATTCGACTTATGAGCTTTCTATGCTATTCATGATTAGAAACTAATGAAGAAACATCATCAAGTTTAACTCCAGTTGGAAAATAATTAACTAATTCATTTGTACATGTCTTGCATTGTGAAAGAACCATACATGCCTTTGACCTAGCTATCTCAACACCAAGAAAATATCTTACTTGGCCCATCTCCTTAATTGTGATGAGTTTAATTCTTGTTTCACTTGCAAAATCTGAGCTTCTGAAATTCCTATGACGAGGACATCATCAACATAAACTATGAGGATAAGGAAATATGTACTTTATTGTCTAGTAAAAATACAATAATCATGAATTGCTTTCTTGAATCCCAAAGAAACAAGCTTAATTAGTTTTAAAGATCTTGTTCCACTACCTCCTATCTTGCTTGATGCCATACATAGATTTAGAAAGCTTAAGAACTTTAGCAGGCTTGCTTTAGTATAACTTGCAGGAGGAAGCATATAAAGCTCTTCATCAATATTTCCACTGAGGTAGGTATTATTGACATCTACCCAATGGATTGCTTACTGATTTGAAGTAAAAATTGTTAAAAGAATTCTCATAATTGCAACTTTGGTCCGTGGTGGGAAACTATCAAAATAATCCACCCCGTATTCTTGACCAAATCCCTTTGCCATCAATCGAGACTTGTACCTAATTATAGTTCCATCAATATTATACTTAATCATAAAAATCCATAGAGAATAAATTACTCTCTTTCTAATCATAAAAACCCATAGAGAATAAATTGCTCTCTTTCTAGAAGGTAAGGATGTCATGAGCCAAGTATCATTGGTCACTAAAGCTGTAAGCACTTTTTGCATAGTTGAAATCCAATTTGGATCCTTCTTGGCTTCATGTTAATTTGCAGGTTCTAGAACTTTAACAATGAGTAATGTATATCATCTCCAACAATATTTTTCATATTCACTTTATATTTATTATTTTACTATTAAAATTATTAAGTATCGTTATATTTAGGAGAAAAACTACTTAAGTAATAAATTATTCATAAAAAAAATGAAATAAGGAGGCACTGGAGGCTCATCAATAATAGAGAGGATGATGAGGCTCGTAGTGATTTGAGGAATCACTAAGAGGTTGTTCAAGTTGATTTTTAACTCTCTCCTCAAATCTATATATAATATAAAACAGTAACGATGGAGCTGAAGGGTCACTTCCTCCTTTTTTACTGATAAAAAACATAATATAATATATTAATTTTAATTATATTATTATATTGATGTATAAAAAGATTATTTTATCCGTACTATATTTAAGAGTTATAAAGAATTTAAATTAATCCTTAAAATCTCTCTAATTCTCTGTATATCTATATATAATATAAAACAGTAATGATGGAGTTGAGGTGCCACTTCCTTTTATTTTACTGATAAAAAATATAATATAATATATAATATATTAATTTCAATTATATTATTATATTTATCTATAAAAAGATTATTTAAATTAAATGTGAAAATAAAATAATAATATTTAATTTATATAACACATTTATATCATTAATTATAAATTGGGTTGCTGATTTTATGGCTAGCAGCGCTCATGCACTTGAACCGGGTGTTACTCATCTTCTGCTCCCGCCAGTTGACATTCGAAGGCTGCTGCTGGATGATCTCGTGGGAGCTGGCTTTCCTAGGATGGTTCTGCCTTAGTTTCTTTTCTTTTCTTTTTTTGTTGTTGTTTCCTTTCATATTTATCAAAAAATATCATTAATTATAATTATTAGATTATATTTTTGTTAATATTAATATGTTAAGATGAATCCGTGCATCGCACTGGTCAAAAACTAGTTTTAAGTTAAGAGCTCAACTTACAGGGTGTTGGAGATGCTCTAATCGTTCTTCGTTGTTAGCAAATCCAATGACTTTTATATTGATACGGTCAATTTGAGCGTTGATGTCCTCAAAATAGAAAATTCTAAGAATTGACAATATTTTAAACAACTTTAATTCTTCAATATTTTAGCTTTGATATCATTTATGTGTTGAGAAATTGAACATTTAAAGATAGAAAGCTCTAAAAATGGTAATTTTAGAAAACTGAAAACGTGGTTTCATTGTAAATATGGTACTAAACAATATATAATTTTTTAATTTTTCTATTTTGAGTTTATCAATGGTCAAATTGACATTATCCGCTTAAAAATCATTAATTTTGCCAACGACGAAGAACATCAATTTTTTCTTTTGCAACAACAAAAAGAAAAACTACATATATCCATTTACAGATTGACTAAACTATAAAAGTTATATTTAAAATGGGAGAATTAGGGGTTAGTTTACATTTCTAGCTCATTTAAAAAAAATTATAAAACTAACATATTTCAACAAATTCTTCCATCTTTGCCCTCATTATTCCTAAACAGAACTTCATCTCTCTAACGTATCAAACGCTACGATAGGAAGAGGAGGAAGAACGAGAAGCGACGACGGAACACTCAAAGAGGTGGAGAAGCGAAAGGCGGCGATAGGAAGAGGATGAGAAGCGAACGACACGGAGAAAGAAGGAGAAGCGAACGACGACAATAGGAAGAGGAGGAGAAGAAGGCGAATGACGAACGAAAGAGGAGGAAGAAGGCGACCCTTTTTTCGGAAATCTTGTCCTAATATATATTGTTTCTCTTCCTTTTTCATGTTTTTTCTGGTCGTGCGAACCCCAAAAACAGTGGCATTGTTATCTGAAAATGCATTTTGGTTGGAATATTAGTTTTAGATTTTTCCCCAACTGTGTCGATATCTGTAGATATTTGTAGATATCTGTAGATATTTGTAGATATCTGTAGATATCTGTGGACAGGAAAGTGCCTCCTGGCTAGAAGATGAAGCGAAGCGGTGGTACATGGTTTTGGGTTAGTCTACGCTACGAATGGCTTCCGTAGTTTTGTTTTTACTGTGCTTTCATTGGTCACCCTGATAAATTTTGCCATAAACTCTATGATCGTCCAAATCCCCCCTCTACACGGTTGTATGGCAACTGGATGCGTGCCTCAATGCGTAGTGTTGGGGTTTAGTGTCCTATAGACAATTGTTCCAGGATATAAACCTGATGTAAATGAATTGTTCTTTATGTCATTTGTTTTAATAAGATATGGTTTCATAACTGTATAAAGGCAACCTCTTTTAAAGAACTAAATCAGTCTAATAAAAGGAAATCCCTGAGTTTATTTAAAGTGATTATAAAGTGTTCATACAAGCATGAAGTGAGACAAAACATTATAATAAACTAATAAACTTAAATCCACCCCAAATCAAGTGATATGTTTTGAATAGGGATTGACATAACACTGTTGAGACTTGCATGTAACAATGTTTTCTGTCGAGACAAAGAGCTGATCTCACAAGCTTCAGATATGCAGATATCTGGACAGTTACATGGATCCAATGAAAGGAGTTCATTATGATTGGGGACCCGACTTGAGATAACAGGATGGGTAGATTTATCCTTGTCACCTGTTCATCTCATTGGTATTAATAGGTATAGGTAATCCTAAGACTCAAAGGAATGTTAATTAGTGATTCTGGATTATGGAATGTGATGCTTTGATCCTGTTGTAACACGATCCATAACAGGGATGACTCTGGGGTGTGTACGGCAGACGTTGGGTATCACATGAAGTAATTGCAGGATATTTATACATTGGATTGAGCATTTGTCACTCCTGATAAATAGGAGATACGTCCAAGGATCGCTAGTGGAAGACTTAACTCTAAATCCTTGCAAGGTGATAGCTTAAGACTTGAAATGCAGATTTCACTTAACCTATCTAATTGGAGTTAACTCGGCCTGTACAAGTAAAACGAACATCTCGCTATATGTGAATTGACATTATCCATAGTCATAAGATTCTGTTCAAGGATGTAGTTGATGAAGGATCGAATTATACTGTAACTAATACGGAAAGGTCAATGACAGAATCGACCTATCTTCTTATAGCTCTGGGGGAATGTTTCGGATCTGCCAATCACAGTTCGCATACTCATTCCGTTGTACAAAGATTAAGTATAATTCTGAGAAAATTAATTTAATAGTTGTATACGGCTAGAAGCAATAAGAACCTAATGGGTCACATATAAGACTTGGAACCCAAAAGCGAAACAGATGTTAATTAATTGACGGAAGCCCAACTGAGTCCACTAAGGCCCAGTAGCATGGGGGGGCGATTTATATGTTATAAACACAT
This sequence comes from Euphorbia lathyris, assembly GCF_963576675.1. Taxonomy (NCBI): domain Eukaryota; kingdom Viridiplantae; phylum Streptophyta; class Magnoliopsida; order Malpighiales; family Euphorbiaceae; genus Euphorbia; species Euphorbia lathyris. The sequence continues at coordinate 88,161,584 of NC_088911.1, read as the reverse complement.
AAAGGAATTAATTTAATTTAAACAATTATAATTAGATTATGATTATGAATTAAATTAATTATAGGATAAATAAGTTAGGAGGTTTAATGAGATTAAATTACTTCTATTATTATCCTATCAATTAGTTATTATTATCTTTATATTTAAATATAATTACAGATAATAATAATAAGAGTTTTATTCCGAATTAAATTCTTATTCAGTAACCTAATTCTATCTCACTAGGGTTTAGATGGAATAGGCTATATATACCCCCCTTATTATAAATTTCGGCCAGCCCTAGCAATCCCGAAGAGAGTGAATTTCGAACCCCTACTGTAGTGGATCATCGTTCACCGCTTGCTTTCGATAAATTGATTTTCATCTCTTTCTTTTACTCCTTGATCTTGTGTTGATTAATTAGATGCAATCTACTTTGGTTGCTATTATACAGTTGAGTTCTAACTTTGTTTGAATTGTGTTTTTGTTTTGTGCTCGTGAACTCGGAGTAAGAGTTGAGGGCATTTCGATTGCAACAGTAGATAGAACATCAAAAGGTATTTCCTTCTATCCCTCTTTATATGAAATAAAGATTAACGGATCTTGGTTAAAGGAAATAGGTTAAAATTTTTATATTTCTGCTGCCAAACGTTTGCCTATTTTCCTTCACGCATGTCTAGTACACAAATTGGTAAAAAATGGATTAGAGATCCCTTGGTAGACTACGAGGAGGAAATTCTCGATGATGAAGTAGAGAGTATTGAGGCTGTTGGGCGTGTATATGGGGGACAAGTGAATGAGGCTTGGTTTCAGAAGGGGGATAGTACTAAAATCTCAATGGATGGACTTATTATGGATCCGAAGCGTCCGAGAATGTCAGAGGAATGTATGGAAGTCGATGATAATCAGACAGATAAGTCAAAAAGCACTTTGATGGCGGCGCCTGGAAAACAGGGCCGCCCGGGCCAATGAGTATCTTAAGCTGGAACTACCATGGACTAGCCAATCCACAGACAGTTAGTGTCCTCCGGGACTTAGTGGGTGTATATAGGCCGGTAATTGTTTTCTTAATGGAAATAATGATTAAATAAGTGAAGGTAATGCCTATTAGCAGGAATTTAGGCTTCGATGGTTGTTTTCTGGTGGATAGTGTTGGGCATGGTGGCGGACTTGCATTACTTTGGCAAAATTCTGTCAATATTGAGGTGATCTCTTCATCTCAGAATTTTATTAGTGCAAATATTTCCTGGAATAGTCTCCCTACTTGGAGGTTTACTGGATTTTATGGATTTCCTGAGAGGAGTAGAAGACATGAGTCTTGGGACTTACTTCGTTCGTTGACATCGGGACCAGAAGAGTTGTGGTGTTGTATGGGCGACTCAATGATTTACTTAACAGTGCTGAGAAACGGGGTGGCAATAGGCATCCAAATTGGTTGCTTGATGGATTTAAAGAAGTTGTGGAAGATTGTGGACTTATAAATATGCCTCTGTAGGGACACCCGTACACTTGGGAGGTGGGTCGAGGGTCGAGTAGATGGTTTCAAGAGCAATTGGATGGAGTGTTGGTCAACTCATCATGGAAAAATCATTTTTCTCAGTCTAAACTCTAAAATTTGACTACGGTAACATCTGATCATTCTGTTTTGCTACTTGAAATTAGATTATGGATCCAATCTCCTCGAGTGAAACGATTTATATTTGAGAATTACTGGTTGCGTGAAAGTCATTGCAGTCAGATGATTGAGGATGCTTGGAATCGATGTGGGTCAGCTCCAATTCAGACCAAAATAGCAGCATGTTCTAATGCATTGAAGGCGTGGAGTCTGAATTTGGAAGGAAATTTCCGGAGAGCCTTAACGGAACAGCGAGCACTCATGGACGCATTTCGGGATTGCATGACCAGGTATGGAATTGAACAATTCAATAATGCATCCAACAATTATTCCAAACTCCTCAAACAACAGGAGGATTTCTGGAAGCAAAGAGCTAAATTGTTTTGGCTTCAGGAAGGTGACTTAAATTCTAAATACTTTCACGCTTATGCTTCGGCTCGTAGAACACATAACAACTTCACTGAATTAAAAGGTCCTAATGGTGAGTGGCAGACTTGGGGTAATGGTTTGGAAAAGATTGTGTAGGATTATTTTCAGGAAGTATTCACTACTAATGGCAGCAATCCTGAACCCATTCTTTCACATGTTAAATCTCGGCTCTCCCAGGAGGATAGTGAGTAGTTAGTCTTGCCGTTTACGGAGGAGGAGGTTAAAGAGGCCTGTTTTTCTATGCATCCGGATAAAATCCCGGGTCCGGATGGGCTTAATCCTGCGTTCTATCAGAGGTTTTGGGGTACTGTTAGAAAGGATGTCACTGGCACTTGTTTATCTATACTTGATCATGCTGAGCTCCCTATACATCTTAACGATACTTTCATTATTCTTATTCGGAAAAAGCCTAATGTGGAACTTGTCACTGATCTTCGCCCCATTGCTCTTTGCAGTGTGCTATTCAAAATCATGTAAAAAATGCTTGCAAACAGATTCAAAGTTGTTTTGCCCAAGATTATATCTGAGTGCCAGAGTGCTTTTCTTTCAGGACGTTTAATTACGGACAATATTATTGTGGCTTATGAGGTCATTCACAAGTTAAAAAGTATGAGAAAAAATCAAAAAGGACTGGCGGCGCTTAAACTTGACATGAGTAAGGCGTATGATCGAGTGGAGTGGGATTTTCTTCACACCATGCTAGCCAAGATGGAGTTTCCGACTAAATGGATAACATGGATTTTGATGACTATTACTTCGGTGTCATATACCATCATGCAGGATGGAAGAGAAATTGGGCCAATTATCCCGACCAGGGGTGTCCGTCAAGGAGATCCACTTTCGCCCTTTCTGTTTTTAATATGCGCCGAGGGGCTGTCCTCTATTCTTTAAGCAAAGGAACGGAATAGACTGTTACATGGGTGTAAAATTGCACAACAAGCCCCACGAATATCGCATCTATTTTTCGCGGACGATAGTTACTTATTCTTTCAAGCTACTAAAAAGGAAGTAGATGTGGTTCACCAATGTCTTCAGCAGTATGAAGCAGCCTCGGGTCAACGAATTAATTTTCAGAAATCTACTCTTATTTTCAACAAAAGCTCACCGGCTCAGAACAAAGATAATATATGTTCAAAACTTGGGGTTCAGGAAGTTCATAACATGGGGTTTTACTTAGGGGCTCCGGTAACGGGGGGAAGAAGCCGAATGCAGACATTCAGTTTTCTCAAGGATCATATATGGAACCGAATCAATGATTGGAAAGAAAAAGTTTCTTTCTAGGGAGGGAAAGGAAAGGAAGTGCTAATCAAATTCGTGTTACAATCTATTCCTACATACATAATGAGTGTATTCCTAATGCCGGATCAATTTTGTGATGATATCAACAAAATGCTTAATAGATTCTGGTGGCGCTCGAACGGACATAATTCTACTGGTATTCATTGGCAGAGATGGGAAAGGCTAAGCAGGCCAAAAGCTGATGGGGGCATGGGCTTTCGTAATATTCACTTGTTTAACCTTGCTTTATTGGCAAAACAAGGATGGAGGATTACTGGAGCCAAATTCGCTTGTGAGCAGAATATTAAAGGCTAAATACTTCCCTAAGACTAATTTTCTTCAAGCGGAGATTGGTCATAATCCTTCTTTTATTTGGCGTAGCATTATAACAGGCCAAAAGGTTCTTTTAGCGGGGCTGCGATGTAAAATTAGGAATGGCTCATCCGTGGATATATGGTCCTCACCATGGTTACCGAGTAAAGCTAATCCGCGACCGGCAAGGGCGGTGGTGATGCTGAATATGCCCAGCCTGGTTCAAGAGCTGCTACAAGATGATGGAAGATGGAATAAAACTGTAATCCGATCCATTTTTGAAGAACGTGACCAGCAACTTATCCTTTCTATTCCACGAAGAAACCTATCCTTGGATGATGGCTGGTACTGGATACATGATATAAATGGTGAGTATTCGGTTCGGAGTGGGTACAAAGTGCAAATTCAACCAATTATTCAGGATCTTAATCTTGTGGATGTCAATTGGCCAAAGATATGGAAGCTTCAAGTCCAACCTAAGGTTAAAATTTTTATCTGGCGTCTTTTTTCTCTCTGTCTCCCTGCTTTGTCTAATCTTACCAGAAGACATAGTCATCATCCGAACATTTGCCCTGTATGTGGTGCAAGCAATGAAAATGAGAGCCACATCTTTTTATCATGTCCTATGGCCCGTCAGGTATGGATTGTATACTTTGGGGATCAAAGGATGGATATAGTGTTCAATTTTTTGAATTGGCTGTCAAATATGTTAATATTGGCCTCGACATCTGTGTTAGCATAAATTTCTGCAGTTATTTGGGGTTTGTGGAAGTATCGGAATGGTGTTCTGTGGGATAAAAAAAATATAAGAGTTCAGTGGATGTCTTTGCAATGGCTATGGAAGAGCTTAATGCTTGGAAACAAGCAAAACCTTTTAATTTGAAGCCTAGTTCACAAAAACTTGCTGCTAATGAGAATTGGATGTGTCCAGGTGAAGGTTCCTTTGCTTGTAATGTTGATGCATGTATTTTTGAAGAGGAAGGATACTGTTCTTTTGGCTTTATTATTCGAAATCACCGTGGGCAATGTATCTTTGCTGCTCATGGTCCGCTTGATGGCTGCTACAATCCGACTGAAGCCGAAGCGGTGGCAATTCGAGAGGCACTCTCTTGGAGTAAGCAAAAGGGATTCACAAAAATGGAAATTCGTTCTGATTGTATGATAGCTGTCAACGCAATCAACCATCCTTGTCCGAACTTGTCATATTTGTCCGATATTATTTTTTATTGCATTTCATTGATTAACGAGTTAGAAGATATTTCAATCTCGTTTGTTAGGCGTTCAGCGAACATTGCAGCCCATGCGTTAGCTAGGGTCATATGTTTTGTGTCTGTTCGTGGAGAGTGGGCCTGTCCGCCTCCTTTTATTAGCGATGTTATTCTTTCTGATCTAAGATAATAAAGTTTTTTGTTTAAAAAAAAAACTGATGGATCATAATGCACGTATATCTCCCTCTTCGCAGTTAATCGCTTCAACTCGTCATTGACCCGCCGTTTCTCTCACAATAAAAATTAGAATTCTTTTATTATTTTTATTTTTATTTAGGGTAAATTCCAAAAAAAAACCCCTGTGGTTTGATGTTGTTCCAAAAAAACCCTTATGGTTTGTTATTACAAAAAAAATGACTGTGGTTTGCGCCGTTACCCGAAAAACGGAAATGGGCTTAACACCGTTAATTTGCTGACGTGGCACAAGGGTAAAACGGGAAAATCAATTTTTTTTTATTTTTTTCTCTCTTCTCTCTCCTCCTTCTTCTTCTCTCTCCTCCCTCTTCTTCTTCCTCCTCCTTCATCATCTCTTCTCTCCTCCTCCTCCTTTTTCTTCCTTCTTCTTGTTCTTTTTCCCCTCTCTCTCTCTTCTTCTTTTTTTCTTCATCTTTTTTTTCTTTTTTTTTAATTTCCAGATTTCTGGAATCCAGCCCTTATAGACACCACCAAAACCTCCCCTACCTAGCTCCCTATCCCTTCTAAAATTAGATGTTGCAGTTCTCAATTCTGCAAAAGTGAAGGCTTTGAACTTTGAATCAAAATCTCCAACCTTCCATGAACACAATCATTTCCCCAATAGTAAAAAAACAGATGAAGAGGTGAGATTCAAATTGCTCATTCTCAAATTAAAATAAAGGAGAAAGGAGTGATTGTAAAATTACCATCGATGAGATTGGTGACGCTACTCGGAACAAGGTCAGGGTCTGGGATGGGCTCGGCCGGTGGCGGCGGCGATGGTGGTTCAGGAGATTGAGGATTGGATTTGGTGGCAAAGACTAATTCTGGATATGAATTGTACAAAAATGATTTCCAGAAATCTGGAAATTTTCCAGAAAATTTCCAGATTTCCGGAAATCTGGAAATTTTCCAGATTTCTGGAAAATTCTAGATTTCTTCGAGTGGTGGAATTTTTTTTTTTAAAAAAGAATAGAAAAAAAGAAGAAGAAGAAGAAGGAGGAAGAAGAAAAAGGAAGAAGAAGAGGAGAGAAGGAAGAAGGAAGAAGGAGGAGGAGAGAAGGAAGAAGAAGAAGGGAGAAGGAAGAAGATGAAGGAGGAGAGAGAAGAAGAAGGAGGAGAGAGAAGAGGGAAAAAAATAAAAAAATAAAAAAAAATTTGAATTTCCTGTTTTACCCTTGTGCCACGTCAGCAAATTAACGGTGTTAAACCCATTTCCGTTTTTCGGGTAACGGCGCAAACCACAGTCCTTTTTTTTGTAATAACAAACCACAAGGGTTTTTTTGGAACAACATCAAACCACAGGAGTTTTTTTTAGAATTTACCCTTTTATTTACTAATGGTTAGAAACCGAAATGATTGGTTAACCGATTAGCGGTTAACCGAATTTAATGGACTAGTGTATGGTTAGTGTTTTTAAAAAACCGATTAAATGGTTAACCGACCGAATTAACTTTAATGGACTGGTTAACCGACCACGTGCACCCCTATTATTTCCTACACCGAGTTTAACGATTACAAAAATAAATTAAAAACAAAGAGAGTATAGAAACTGTTCAGTGAGAAAACAAGAAAGGGAGCCAAAAGAGAGCAAAAAGTATTCATATTATATGGCATCTCATAAATTTCATTAAAATTAATTAAGCTAGTTTCTAATATTTCTCTTTTACAAAGAATATGTATATACAGAGGAGATGAAAATAACTCCACAATTAATATATTTATGCGAAAAATTATTAGTATTGGGTTGTATCTAAAACAATAAACATCTCATCAAAGATTATGATTTATAATTATTAGGGTAGCCTTTATTGTTTATATATTATATAAAGGCGGACCGGGTCGGGTTTGGCCAGGCTTTTGAGATGAAATCCAAGTCCAACCGATTTTATATGCGGGCTCAGATCGGATTGGGCCGAATGTTAGATAAGTATGTCCAAACCCAACCCACAAATAACGGGCTTTGACAGGCTGGACAGGCCAACGGGTCCTTAAACAGGTCTACTTCACATATACACACATATTTCAACAAAATCTAAGATGCGTGGAATACATCTTCCGCATTTAACTTACTTTTTTTTTTACAACCGAGTGATCAATTGATTACATTTCACGTAAGTTCAGGGGGCTAACTGAACATTTTATGCAAGTTGAGAGGGTTATCAGGACACTTTGAAAGTTTAGGGGTCAATCAAGCTTTTTGGACAAGTTCAGATATTAAGCCGCCACTTTATATACTGTTAATTTTTTAATTAATTTTTTTATTTTGTTAATATACATATATAATTTGTTTTATATAATTTGAGCTCCTACAGATTTATGGCCAGTGACTAATATGATATGTTTGTGACATCATCTATTATTAAAAGCACCTACTAAACGTGTAGGTTATTGGAGTGATAATAATCCCGTAAAAAATACTCTATAAATTCTTCCCACACATATTTTCAGTGACAAAACTTTGTGTCGGTCGATTGCGTAGGTAATGATGTTTTTGTTGTATTGAAATTCTATTTATCCTTGCTTCCGTCAATATATTCTTGCGAAACAAAGAGGTCTTTGTTGTAAATGATTTTTGATGAAACACACTTGATGTTTTTCTTTATACGGTATGAGATTCATAACTTTTAAAACTTTTATTTATTTATTACTAGTAAATGATATTGTCGATGAAACAACATGTCCCAACCTAAGTAGAAAGTGTTTTAAATTAAAGGAGATTGTTGTACTAACTGTGGCTTTTGTTCCACAAAGGTTTGCTCTTCTAATATTTGAATTGTTTGTTCTCGATTTCCTCTCCATTACATGTTTAGTAATTTATGGATTTTATGGTATATAATTACAAATTATGTATAAATATAAGATGAAATTTGATGAAATCGAAGAAAATATAAATAATATAGGATGTGAAATTATATGAAAGTGATCAAAGGTGTATGAAAGTGACTGAAGGTAATGTGATTAAATTCATCATATGTGTTGATGATTTTTTTTTTTTTTTTTATAACAAATATATAAATGGATTGATTCTGAAGGTTTAATTAATTTTGTTAAGACCTTCACTTGCAATTTCACATATTTCCTAATTTCTACATGCTAAGTTATTGACTTTTATACCTTTTGGCTACATATAATATTATACGTGACTGAAATTGAGTGAAATCCAATCAAATTCAACAAAAAAAAAAAAAAAAAAAAAAACTATATCATGTAAAACTGATTGAAATTAGACGAAACTAATTGAAATTGATAGAAATGGTTCAAAAAGGAATTAAAAGCATAAAAAAGTATAGGCAACAGATGAACAATTTGACACAATTAAATGAAAAAAAAAACAAAAACAAAAGAAAATGAGTATAAAGAAGATGAAAAAACAAAGAAAAAAATGGTACTTTGATTAGGAAAGAAGTAAAAAAATAGTATTTAAGGAATGACATGTGATATTTAAAATAAAAGCATACAGTAAAATCTCGATGAATGCATATCATTGGGATCGAGAAAAAATATTCATTAAGCGAGATTATTTATTTATCGAAAATGAATAAATTATTCATTTATCGATAAATCAATATTTATTATTTTATAGATTATTTATAATGAATAATGATGATGGAAATGATCCAAAGACAGATGATAGTTGCATTGTCGCGAATGTATCGTTAAAAGAGACATTTCACGCAATGATCACCTTAAACAACTACTTGCTACAACATGAGCAAAACATACCAGAAGTTGTGTTTGCACTACAAAAAGTTAAAGGATGGTGTTCATTTTGGTTTAGGTGGAAAGAAAAAACAATCAACTATAGATGCATTTTTTCAGAAGAAATAATTTCTAGTTGATTGATTGAAAGATTTTGGTCTAATATATATTATATGTACTTCAATAATTATTAATTTATATTTTTATTGGGCCCTTAAGGATTTAAATATTTTTATTACTTAATGCATTTAGCGAGGTTATTACTTTAGTCCATTGGCCCAAGTCGGGACCGAAAGAATTTATTATATAAACGAGGTTATTACTTTATCGAACATTCATTTATCGAGGTTTAACTGTATTGGTATGAGAAATTTACAGAGAAATACAGTTTTAAAAAATTATTTACAATGTTAAATAATAACCTAAATTATATATCAAAATAAATAAATCATTATTTTTAATATATTTTAAGGACTATAGTTTATAAATTAGAGTTTAGAATATATTTTTTTAAGGTTTAATATTTATAGATTACAATATAAAAATATATTTTATTTATAATATATATTGAAAATAATGAAAATTAATTTTTTTAATATGATTTAATTATAGTTTTATAATTAATTATGATTTTCATATAAAACATCCGGTTGGTATTGGGTGGAATGGAAATTGAAAAGAAGGCCTAACAATTAAACTTTGGACTTTAAGCTGAACCCTTAGTTTGCAAAGTCCAGCCAAACAAGTGGAGTGAGCCCACTAAATAAAGCAGCCCAAACAACATGCATTCTCTCTCATTTCTCCTTTATCATTAAATTATTCTTATGTTTAGAAATAAAAATCAAGAGATTGAAGAAATAAAAATAATAAGGAAATTTCTAAATTGAGATTGAAAAATTAAAGAAGACAAGAAAAACAAACAGATTTGAGTTGGTAAAGAAATAAAAACAACAATGTTACAAATTCTAAAACATAAAATATTTATGCATGTCAATATTATACTCTTAGGCTTATTTGGTTCATAGAATAGAAGACTGAATAGAATAGTTATTTCTAGAAAATAATTGTTTCCACATTTGATTGAACATTTGTGATGGAATAATTATTCAATTGAATGTGTGTTCCATGCTTTTGTGGAATAGCTATTTTTCATTATAATTTAGGAATAGATATTTCTAAGACTATATTTTTCTCATTTACAAAATCACATTTGAATGATTGATGGAATGAATAATATATATTAAATATTGAAATAATTGATGGTAATAATTAAAATTTTAAAAGAAAAAAAAACTACATTTGAGGGTAATGTTGTCTTTTGAATAATTTTTTTTATATATTCTAATATCATACAAGTGTCATCATTACGACCCTCTACGATATTACACCACATGTGATAAAATAGGCCTTCAGAACCTTTAGAAGCTTCTATTTTCTTATAAGGGAGTGTCCGAGAATAATTAGAACTCCACATGGCAAATGACTTTTCCTAAGACAAGACTCCTAACAGGGGGAATGAAATCTTAAGTCTAAAAGAACTTGTAATTAACGAAGGATTGGGCCTAAACTCTATATATATACAAGTATAACCACAAACTATGGTACGTTAACTATTATCTCACAACTAGTCTATACTCTTCAACCCTTCTTAAGCACTTTATTGACTTAGGAATCAGGGCAGGTTCGTCGGACTCCGGTCCCTCTCTGACCCTGGTTTTGTTTTATAGGTTAATACATGAAAGATTCAGCAAGACAGTTCAAACAATTAGACAAGGTTCAGATACATGATTATCATTTTCACTGGACTCCGACCCTGGTTTTGTTTTATAGATCAATACAAGAAAGATTCAGCAAGACAGTTTGGACAATTAGGTAAGGTTCAGATACATGGTTATCATTGGTGCGGTGATCGTGGATTTGTAAAACGATGATACATTAGATCATTCAAGAGATGGCGACATCTAGTCAGAGGTCCATCAGAATAATGAAGATAAAGCTAACAATGAAATAAGCGCCAGCCACAGTTGGAACCTTAATACCAGCTTTTGCCGGACGAGGTTTCCTGATGGTTCGGGCAGAATTTGGTCGCAATACAAAAAGAGATAAATGACACGAAAGTTGCACACGAAAAAGAGATGACGGACCTTAAACAACAAATGAGGAAGGCCAGGGAGGACTTGCGGAACAACCTCAATCACACAGCGGAATCTAGGTGGAAATCCACAAAAACTATGGACGGTCGTTCCTAAAGCCTCTCCACCACAAGAATATATTTTCAATCAAGACCACCTCTCAGATGTAAAAAAAAAAAGCAAAGCCCAAAAAATAGACGGAGAAACCAGTCCTAGGAGTAGAGTGTACAAAAATTAACCAGCCCATTAAATATAACCAATCCAACCCAACCCAATCCATATATTTTCATTCTAATGGTTTTATTCCAACTCATATAAGGAATTGATTGATTGGATTGGGTTGGATTGAGTTGAGTTGGATTAGGTTGGGTTGAATTTTTATTCAAATACTAGTTTATTACAAAATATTATTATAATTCATATTTTAAATTAAAAAGGTTGGTTCAAAATAAAAATAAAAATGTTAAATAACAAATTGTAATTTAAAGTTTGTGTAAACAGAAACTTTATTTATTTTAAAAACACAAAAAATGAGAAAAACTAAAGGTTAAATACATTCATAATTTAGTACAAAATTACAACTAAGTCATATCACCAGACTTAATTTGTAATATGTCATTATTCTTTATATATTATTTAAAAATTCTAGATTCTAATTCATAAATCATAAACCCTAGAAAATATATTCTAGACTTCTAATTTATAAATTCTAATCCTTAAAATATATTAAGAGTACTAATTTTACTAGTTTGACATAATCCAAAATTATGATTTGACATAGTTGTAAATAGTTTTTAAAAGATGAATTTCTGTGTAATTTTTCCAAAAACAAAAAAGTTGGAAAAAAAAGTGAAGCTTGCGAAAAACGAAAAAAAGGTAAAACAAAAGAAAAACAAGAAAAATGGTAAAACAAAAAACATGAAAAAATAAAAATTAGAATCAACTGATATGCAATTGAAATTGAAAATTAGAAACAAAATATTTGTGGTGAAACTCTTAACCAAGTGGTTGAGAGTATACCTATGACTAGATAGGTCATGGGTTCGAATCACATTCGGGTGGGGTGGGAATTTTTCTTTCTTCTTAATCTAAGCGCATTGTGCGTATTTTTTTTAAAAAAAGAAATAAAATATCTGTGTTTTTTAATAATATATGAAATTGATCAAACATATCAACGTTATAAATAAAATTGAACCTTATCCTAATAAATGATCAACTTTTGTAAAGCAGATTCGAAATTTTAATTATAACAAAAAAGAAACTTAAGTCTCTTATTAAGGATATTTTAGAATTTCATTCCGAAATTTTGTAGAATTTCAAAAATTTTGGAATTTCAGAAATTGGAAAATTCTAGAATTCCAAAAATCTAGAATTTCGCAAATTCTGAAATTTCGAAAATTATGGAATTCTAGAAATTCTAAAATTTTGGAAATTTTTATTCTAAATTCATTCGAGAAATCTGGAATTCTAGAAATTTCTGAAATTCCAAAAAATTCTAGAATTCTAGAAATCAGGAATTTCAGAAAAAAGAAGTCGGTCAAAAAGTCATTGAAAAGGTAAAAAAATGATTTAAAAAATCTCGAAAATATCGTTATATTTTGAAGGTGTCAAGTCATTTGTTTTGGAGCAAAAAAACTCACATGTACCGATCTACGAAAATGTGAAAGCACATTATTTTTTTTCAAAATTAACTAAAAAATTAATATCATTTACGTTCTATTTGGTACAAATATTTGTAAATTCATTAATTTAGTCCAATGTCTATAAATTTATATTTGAAACTATTTGAATTAATAACCAATCCAACTCAACCCAATCCAATATATTCAAGTTCAATATTTAATGGGTTGAGTTGGTTTTAACAACCAACCCGCGAATTATTTCTTTTAATGGGTTGGATTGGATTGTAACCCAAATACAGGAAATTAATTCATTGTACACCCCTACCTAGGAGTGAAGCAGAAGTAGGCGACAATCTCCTCAAAAACCTCTAGTTGATCATAAGAGGCATTCAGACAAGAACAAACAGAAAGAGGAAGACGAAGAGAAGCCACTTTGAAAGAAAGTCATATATGAGCTTCTTAGAAAGGAGGCATTAGATAGACCCAACGCATACCACATGTATTCAACTCTATCTGACACATGCACACCTTTATGTAAGGACTTTCGACGTCAACCAATGCCCAGGGGATTCCGGATCTCTACTTTCAGCCAATACGAAGGTAGTGGAGATCCAGTCAATCATGTCAAAAATTTCAGGCGAATTATGCAAGTTACTACTGCTACGGACACAATGATTTGACATCTTCTTCCCACAACTTTGACAGAGTCATCAGCTTTTTGGTACGAGCAACTTCTCTTCGAGTTTATATACAACTTCATTCAAATGGTTGAATCGTTTGTAGACCACTTCGTAACGGTCCAAGCCGAAGGTGAAACTTTGGCCCAATTTATCGAGAAGTTCTAAGTCATAGCCATCCAAATCAAAAAGTTTAGTGTCGGTGGAGCCATTGATGTTTTGGCAAATAATTTCCGAAGCTGGGTGCTTCAGCAAAGCATTATTACATCCAGACCTAGAGACTTCCAAAAGCTAGTGAAGTGGGCAAGGAGCTACACTAGGTGGGATGAGCACAAACCAAATCCATTACTTAGAAAATATTCAGTCCCCATTAGCGACAAACCATCAAGGGACAAAGAATGAAGGGACATAAATCCTCAGAAGCCTTGGGAGCAAAGGGGTAAGCCTCAACTCACCTTTAACGCTCCCAGTAAATAGATGCTCTTCTGGGTGGAGAATAATAAATACGGATCGCGTATCCACCCAAACTAAAAAACGGCAGAAGAAATGAGAAGTACTGAAACTTCCATAAAAGTGAAGGTCGTGAGACCAAAGATTGTATGCAGCTGACCACAGAATTAGAAACAATGTCTAAAAGTGGCAAGCTTGATCATTTTCTCAAAAAATATGGGGAAGAATCTAAGAAAGAAAATGAGAAAAAAATTAGAAGGCAGCGCTACTCAGGGAGTGATCAATGTAATCGTTGGAGGCCCATAGACCAAGCGGAAGAGGGAAGAAAATGCTACCATAGAGCGGAGGAAGGAGCAACGATCAGATTTTTAATACGACAATACAAAAAATAAGCTAAATGAGTGGCATGACGATGCCTTAGTAATTGAGATGCTGATTGCTGATTTTCAGGTCTGAAGGGTTTTCGTAGACATTGGTAGTTCCATCAACATCATCACTCGCAAAGTCTTTGAAAGACTGGACATTGGGGCAGATAACTTCACTACCAATATGAGTCCTTTGGTAGGGATTAGTGAGTATATCGTCCTCATTTTGGGCAGCATCCATTTGGATATAGAGATAGGGGATTCTGGACCTAAATGATGGAGCACCGTAGAGTTCCTCGTGGTGGACACCACTCTTCCGTATAACGCTATAGTGGGAATGTCCCTTCTTTCCAACTCAACTAGAGCCTTATCGATTAGGAACCTAGTATGGTAGATACAAACAAAGGAAGGCATAGCCATTTCCCAATGCAATCAATTGGTAGCACACTAGACTTCATGGCATCTTTAAATATGAAGTCGTTGGTCGAAGATAAGTAAAAAAAGTAGGGATGGCAACGGGTACTATACCCGCGGATACCCGACCCTAATGGGACTACCCGTATCCTGTATAAAAGGGTATGAGACGAGTATGAGATCAAAACCATTACTAGTTAGGGTAATAGGACGGGTATGGGAATACCCCATAGAGTACCCGCTACCCATCATAAATTTTATATATATTAATAAATATCATTGTTTTTTAGATGTAAGACGTGAGATTTGAACCTCAATCTTTTGTTTTCCAACCATTGAGTGATACTACTAAGCTAATTTATTCTTATTAATTAAGGTTCAAATTGTTCAATTTTTAGATAGATGATTTATTAAATTTATACTTTGTTAAATTTGTAATATTTTTTTGTTTTATTTATTGATTTTTAATGGGTAAAGGTACCCGCGGGTATCCGCGAATTAAATGGGATGGGTATGTGATGCAAAAAGTATACCTGTTAGGGTAATGAGATGACTATGAGTAATTAAAAAATAAAAGGATAAGAGTTTCGGATTGGCATTACCTGCAGGTACCCTACCCGTTGCCATCCATAGAGAGGAGGAAAGAGAAAGAGTCGAGCCCGTAGGTTCCTAGAAATAGTTTGGTTGGCTGAAGGCAAGCCAATTCAGATAGTCGAAGGTTTAGCTAAGCTCATCAAGAAGGACATTACTAAATGTATAGAGGACAACATCGACATCTTCGCCTGGTGCCCAACGGACTTCATAGGTATCTCACAACAAGTCATAATACACTTCCTCAACATAGATAAATCTATAAAAGGGATATGTCAGAAAAGAAGAAACCATGGGTCGGAGCGCCAAAAAATTATTAGTGCGGAGGTTAAGAAGTTGTTGGATTGTGGCCACGTCAAGCCAATCCAAAACGCCAAATGGAGGGCCAATGTGGTGCTAGTCAACAAAGCTAACTGGAAATGTCATCTTTGTGTAGACTTTACTGGCCTAAATAAATCTACCTCGAAAGATTCACAACCTTTATCCTGTATTGATACATTCATTGATTCCACATCCGGTTATGCAATTTATTCCTTAGGAGATACAGCTCAAAGGTACCATCAAATCTCCATGAATCCCGAACATAAAGAAAAAATTAGCTTCATCACTCACGAATGTACGTATTATTATAATGTAATGCCATTCGGTCTGAAGAATGCATGAGCAACATATCAAAGGCTCGTAAATGAAATCTTTAAAGATCTCATTGGCGACAAGATAGAGGTGTACATCGATGACATCATCAAAAGCCGGACCAAGGAGGAGCATTCTAAAGACCTTCAAATGGTCTTCGACACCCTTAAACGATACAACCTAAAGCTTAATCTAGAGAAGTGCACCTTCGGAGTAGAATCGAGATTTTTTTAGGCTTCATGATCTCATATAGAGGAAACAAAGCTAACCCTAACAAGATTCAGGCGATAATCAACATGGAGGCACCCAAAACACTTAACGATGTGCAGAAGCTGAACGACAAAATCAATGCCTTAGGAAGATTCATCTCCTACTCAGCCAAAAGATGCATGACGTTCTACAAAAGCTTAAAAGGGGGTGAAAGACTTTTAATGGTCGAGTGAATGCTAGAAATCATTCGAGGAACTAAAGCAATTCCTATCTAGTCCTCCTCTATTAAGAAGACCAGTAGCATGTGAGACCATATTCCTTTATATCAGTGTAGCAGACGAGTCTATTAGAATAGTCTTAGTTCGGGAAGAAGGGGGGGAGCAATTCTCAATATACTACGTTAGCAGGGTATAAGGGATGCAGAAACTCACTATCCCGGATTAGAAAAGCTGTCCTTCGGTGTAGTAGCCACATCATAAAAGCTCCGAACTTATTTTCAAAGCTATCCCATCATGGTTTGAACCGACATGCCTCTTCAAAAAATCCTCCAACATCCCAAGACATCAGAAAGGTTGGCGGACTAGGCTCTACAGCTAGCAGAATTAGAAATAACTTTCGAACCAAGAAAAGCTTCCAAAGCTCAAGCACTGGAAGACTTCATGATTGAAATATCGAATGAGACAGAGGAATCATCGCTATTAAAAGAAGCATGGGAGGTTTACGTAGATGGAAGTTCGAGTATTGAAGGTGCGTGGATAAGCATTTTTATAAAAGGACCCAATGAAGTCTTCCTAAATTATACAACAACTCTTAACTTTCCTGCCACCAATAACATTGTGGAATATGAAGAATTGATTCAGGCCCTTCACATTCTGAAAATAATTAGACCAGATCGGGCCATCATAAAAAAACTTATGGTCAATCTATCCACTAGTCAGTACATGACCCATAAGGACTCTATGAAAATGTATTTTGCAAATGGTGAAAGAGCTCTTGGCTGAGCCTAAATTGGAAGGGCGAAAAGTGGATTTATAGAGAATCCATAGAGAGTAGAATGATAAAGTCGGCTCCTTGTAAAAAATGGCATCTTTTCCCGAAGGGCCCCGAATTTACCCTTGCCTAGTAGAACAAAAGGCTAAACCTTGCACCGAAGCAAAGGAAGTCATGTTCATTGACTATTCAACCGAATGGTTCTATCCCATTTGGAAATATCTCACCATGGGCGAGCTTCCTTAAATAAGAACGAAAAGATCTAAGTAATAAGAAAATTATGGAGATACGCTACCATTGGGGAAATTTTATACATGCGGTCGTATTTGCATCCCTAACAGAAATGCATCAGTTTTAGCGAGACACAATATGTCCTAGAAGATCCATGAGGGAGATTGTAGAGCTCATGAAGGAGGAGAGCTCAACTACAAGGGTTCTATTGGCCTTTAATGGCTCGAGATGCAGCAAAATAAGTACAAAAATACGATACATTTCAAAAGTTTGCTCCAGTATTGAGATCCCCTGCTCCAATCATGAAGGTTATTAACCTCGTGTGGCCATTCACAACCTAGGGAATCAATATTGTAAGACCCTTTCCACAGGCTCGGTACTCGTCCTACCCATCTAGGTCTGTGTCCCTTAGGTCGGGATTGGACAATGAAAATTAATATTAGATCTAGCTTGGTCCAGGCCCGCTAAAGCCCGCATATTTTTTTGGACAGGCTTGAAATTAATAAAAATAGCACGAGTCGATCCAGTCCGGCTCGCCTAATTTTTTTTTTTTTTGGTAGAAACAGGAAAGGAAAAACAAACAGACAAAGAACACCTAACCTGGGATCAGCCTAGGAAAGCTAACCCCAATCCTATCCTCTAAAAAAAGAGAAGAAAGAAAGATAGGAGGAACAGAAAGGGTAGTAACGCCTAGCATCCCCTCATGACCAGCTGCCGCCAAGCGATTCGCAACCCGGTTTTGCTCTCTGAAAATGTGGCTGAACTTTAAGGACTCAAAGGACGAGGAAAGCCTTTTGATAGCTTTGATAAGGTTGCGGCTACTAAGACAAATAGCATGATTATCAGAAATCATATTGATGGCCTCCATGTTATCAGACTCCACAGATAACCTCCTTATACCCAGACTTTTGGCAAGCTTGATACCAGAAAGAATACCCCAAAGCTCTGCAGAAAAGGACGAGGCCAACCCCAGATTCTGGGTGAACCCAGACAGTCAGGCGCCTCCCGAATCTCTAAGAACACCTCCGGCAGCAATCTTCCTATTGTTAAGGCAGGATCCATCCGTATTCAACTTTACCACCCCATCATTAGGCCTGCTCCAACCAACGAGGTGGACATCTCTTTTCTGGGTGGATCTGGCAAGGGAATCCCCTTTGAAGCTCTCAGTAATAATAGAGAGTTTTTTCGAGAAGAACTCAGGTAAGTTAGGAATAAAAATAGTTTTATCACCAAAAATCTCCTCATTCCTCCACTTCCAAATTTGGTGACAGATGATAGCAAAGAAAATGTCACCATGCTCCATGTTAGCCAATAACTTCCCACTAACCCCATCAGAGAACCAGTCATGCTCAGCATGGGTAAGGAAGGAAGGAAGAATGTGGGGTGGGAGAATTTTCTTCCACACCTCTTTACTCTTAGAGCAGTCCCTAAGAGCATGGCACAAAGTTTCATCATGGCCTCTGCATCTACTGCAAGCTCCAGAATCCACCAAATGCCGTTTGTGCCTATCCGAATTAGTAAGCAACCTGTCCTTAACTCCCAGCCACAAGAAACTCCTAATACGGTAAGGGACTCTAAGGGCCCAAATGGACTTCCAAGAATTAGAGAGAGGGTCAGACCTGTTGAGGGTAAAAGCTTCAAAGGCCGATTTACACGAATAAGCACCATTTTTGGACAGGGCCCAGCAATGCCTATCCTTGTCTTCCTCATGATTACTAATCTTCACTCCCCTAATTCTAAGGAGAGTATCCAGGCTAAAGAAGGTATCAAATTTTGACCAAATCCAGTCCCCCTCAGAGTCCACTACATCAGCTATCCTCCAATTGCGGAAATTATTAGGCGGGGGAAGGCTACACACTTCTAAAAGCGGTTTGTCTCCAATCCAGATATCATTCCAGAAACTGATGGACTTGCCATTACCCACCTCAAGGCCAACCCCTGAGCAAAACTCGGCAAACATAGTACTAAGCCCTTTCCAGAGGAAGGAACAATTGACGACTCTCTCCTTAGGGCCTCCAAAGATTTTGTCTTTTCGATACTTACCACAGAGAAGACGAACCCAAAGAGAGGAGGGGCATTTCCACATTCTCCAGAGAAGCTTCATTAATAAGACTTTGTTATTGTCCTTAGCTTGTCTGATACCAAGACCCCCCATACTTTTAGGCTGGCAGACCTCCTTCCAAGGGACAAGATGAATCTTTTTCCCCTCTCCAGAATCTCCCCAAAGGAAACGCCGGTTAACTTTGTCCAGCTCATTGAGAATAGGCTCAGTCAGTCTGCAAGCTTGCATGATATGATTGGGAGCCGCACAATTGACCGACTGGATTAAGGTTAGGCGGCCCACCATGGACAGAGAATTAGCTTTCCAACTAGCACACAACCCATTAGCTTTATCCAGAGTCTCTTTAAAAGAGGCTTTAGAAACTCTGTCGCTATGGAGAGGGACCCCAAGATACTTACCCAACGATTGAGTAAGAGGAATACCAGAAACATCACTAAGTCTTTTACAAACGCTTTTATCCATGTTCTTAGAGCAAAGCATCCGAGACTTATGGACATTGATCTTCTGGCCAGAAGCAGTGCAGAAACAATTAAGAATATCCATAACCACACCAATCTGCTCCTCATTCCCTTCCACAAAGATCATAATATCGTCCGCGAAGAACAGATGAGTAATAGGAGGGCAAAACTTGTTGATGGCCACATGATGTAAAATCCCCTTGCTCACAGCCTCTTGGATCAGGTGAGACAACCTTTCCATAGCAATTACAAAAAGGAAGGGGCTCATAGGATCCCCTCAACGGATTCCCCTGGAGGGAGAGAACTCCTCAGACATATCTCCATTGATCATAACCTGGAAAACAGGAGAAGAAATACAATCCTCAATCAATCTCCTCCAGCTATCCGAAATACCAGCTCTCTTTAAACTATCTAGAAGAAAACTCCAATTTAAACGGTCATAAGCTTTCTCCAGATCCAGTTTGAGCGCCACAAACCCTTTCTTACCCTTCTTCATTTTCATGAAATGAACCATTTCCTGGGCGATAACCACATTGTCCATCATTTGCCTGCCAAGGACAAAACTGCCTTGATTCTGGCCTATAATCTCAGGAAGAATACACTGGATCCTATTAGCCACAATCTTAGTGATAGCTTTATATAACACATTGCAAAGACTAATCGGCCTCATCTGCAAAAAGGAGGAAGGTTTTTCAACTTTTGGGATCAGGACCAGGAGGGTTTTATTCAGCAGTCTAATATCGTTGGAACCGCCGAAAACACCTTTAACAAAACTGTAGATGCCTTCCTTCACAGTATCCCAGTGTTTGTGGTAAAAACTCGCAGGAATACCATCGATCCCCGAAGCCTTAGTAGCTCCAATACTAGAGAAAGCCAGATCAATTTCTTTCTGGTCAATAGGGTGGAAAGCTTCTTTAATAGCATCCTCCTCCAACCTAGGAAAAGAAATCCCAGTGAGGGACTTATCCAGATCCACCTCGTCCTCTTTAAAAAGGACTTTGTAGAAGTCAAGTGCCAGGCGGCGAATCTCTTCATCCTTATAGACCCAGTCACCATTGGAGTCTTTAATAGCATCAATCTGATTCCTCTGCCTCCTAACAATAGTCGAGAGGTGGAAAAACCTGGTATTCCGGTCTCCGTCCTTAATCCAAGCCTTCCTAGATTTCTGGAACCAAAGAAGCTCTTCCTGTCTAAGCACAGCTTCCAACCCGTTATGGAGAGATCTAAGCTGACAATTCAGACTGTGATCAAAATGGATCTCCAAACAGCGTTGAATGCCTTCAATTCTTCTTAAGAGTTTATTTTCCGTCTGATAATATGGCCAAAGTTGTTTTTATTCCATCCCACCACATTCTTCCTAAACCCCTCAGTGGCAAGGAGAACATTAGAATGAGGCTGCCAATTATCTTTAACAAAATTTCTAAACTCAGGATGGGATTCCCAGGCAACAAGGTACATAAAAGGTCTATTCCCTTTAAGCCGACATTTAACCAGATTGACGAGGATTGGACAATGGTCAGAATGACGGAAAGGGAGATTCATCACGTTCACCTCGGGAAATCTACGAATTGCCGTAACATTCATGTAAACTTTGTCCAACTGAACAAACACGCTATTCCTTTTCCAAGTAAACTTGTGACCAGTGGCTCCTAGGTCAGACAGCCCGTATAAATCCATATTCTGCTTGTGGTTAAGGCACCGGTTGACATAATGATTACCCCTCCCCCTTTCTGATCACTCCTCAGGGCAATATCATTAAAGTCCCCAGCTACCATCCAAGCATCCACCATGCTTGTACTAATAGAGTACAGGATCTCCCACAGCCTTTTCCGGTTAGTCAAAACAGGATCGGCATAGACAAAGGTGACAAAGAAAGGTTTATTGCCAGGGTAACACACCTTACTATGAATGAATTGATTATCTATACTGATAATATCAATATTAACATGACCTGGCTTCCAAAAAAGCCAAATCCCCCCTGCCCGACCAGTAGCCTCCGATCTGACACAATTCCAATTCTTAAACTTTTTAACCACCTCATCTGCTTTAGAACCACTAACCTTGGTTTCAAGAAGAGCAAAACAAGAAGGATTAAATTGCTTAATAAGATCATTAACATGGATGCGGGTCGCCTTGCTAGCCGCACCTCTAATATTCCAAACAAAAAAGTCCATCAGAAGGAAGACTATTGACCACAGGCCCAAACCCTAGAGCAGGTATTTATTCGGGGCTCCTGAGAGCCTTGAAGAGGTGCCAGCAGGCCCTCTTTTATCCCAAGAATCCAAAGAACTATGGTTCTTTTTATGGTTAGCCTTAGGTTTCTTCATATTCAACTTATTAACTCCCATAGACTTTCCAATTGGGACATCAACAAGAGTTTTCAAATTACTAACCTCATTAGGCTTCACTTTCCATGTTGAGCCAATGATCTGGGAGTTCCCCTTAGCAGCAGCTTTGGAGTCGAAAGAGGATTAATAGAGTCACCTAGGATGGTAGCTGGCTCGGCAGATTCAAGGCCTGGCATGCTTAACTCCATACGCTCATTAGATAAATCTGAATCCTGTCCATCCTCAAGAGATAGGACTCCGAATCTAGATCCTGAACCGGATGCTGAGTCAACACCAGCACCAATCATAATATCAGTGGCCTAGCCTTGATCTCAGGAGCAATTTGGAGAGAATTCATCTCCTTACTGATATCTGGAAATTGATTCCGAGTAGTATTTGCTCGTAGCTTCCTTCTGACCGACCTTTTGGCCAGCATCCAGGGACCAAAATTCTTCCCTTCACCTTGGTTCTCTTCAGCTCTACCTATGATAGGCACCACCACCTCCTCGACCACTTTCCTTCTTTTAGGGCAGCCATCATAAGTATGGCCAAACATACCGCACTCATAGCAGATATTGTGAATACCTTCGTATTCAATATGAAAGACCTTATTCTGAACGGAGAATTTAGATAGAAGAGGCTTAGCAAGATCAATGTCAATACAAACCCTGGCAAACTTGCCTCTCACTGCCCCAACGGTAGTTTTGTCAACATGGTGAACTTTCCCAACCAGGCCACCAATCTTATTCAGAAATCTTTCGTTATAGTATTCAATGGGTAAACCTGGGAATCTAACCCAAGTAAGGATCCTATTCACAGAGCAATCATGAGGATTAAAATTTGGGACCCATGGCCTCAGCGCCAAAACATGATTGGAGATGATATAAGGTCCACCATTAACAACTGCATTATAATCTTCTGCCCTTGTAAATTTAATGACATAGTAGTCGTTCTCTAGGTCCGTTATAGTAACCTTCCCTTTCTTTGCCCATTGAGCCTGGATCCTCTGAGCAAAGTAATTAAAGCTAATTCTTTTTCCAAGCACAGTGACAATTAAGGCTAATTTCCATTTTGCTCTGAGGATACGTTTATCTTCAGAGGACAGACGGATCACAAGACACAGCGGGTCCTCTTGTTCACCATCCTCAACATCAGAGTCGGAAAAGAATTCCTCAGACTCATCCCTGATACTGTCATCCTCCATCATGGGTTCTTCCTCAACCACCCCCATCACCTTATCTCTCCAGGAAAATTTCCCCAGGCCAATTCCAGGGTTGATAAAATCAACATGATTAGCCATATCACTAGAGACAAATTGACCCGCAGCCCCCTGGACCAACTCCCCGCCCAATAGGGGAACCTCAAAATCCCTAATTGACCTAGTACCAATGGGCACCGTCGGGGCCCTCACCTGGGCAGCCTCCCTAACTGCCGGCTCCCCCGTGGCTTCGCTGCCAGCAATAGCACTAGCGCTAGGCTCTAGATTACCGCACTCCCCAGCCGGGCCGACTCCTGCCGCAGTGCAGGTCACCTCCACCCCAGGGCCAGGGAGCCTCGCTGCCATCGTACTCGAGCCGGAGCCCCGCTCCTGCCCACCCTCAACCGCTGCCGGAATCCCAAAAACACCAGCAGCGGAATTGCCGCCTCCATCCAAACCGTGCGCCGCGGATGACCAGATCCGCTCCCGACCACGATCCGTGCCACAGATCGCCTCACTATCACCAGCCTCTGTCGGATCTAGCCCCTCACCCTCCATCCGCACAGGCCGATCCCGCTCCATCGACCTATCGCGAACCCGCTCGCTGCTCCTCCTTCTACCACGCGGAGAGACCTCTGAATTCCTTTCTCCTTCCGCCGTCCTTCCATCCGGCACCGGATCCACATCCAGCCCCCTCCCCGCCACTTGCACCTCCGCCTCCTTCGCCGATCGGCCGCCCGCGCCGCCCAAAATCGAGATTGCCCTAGGTTTCGCCTTTTCACGCTCCTTCGCCATCGAGAGAGCAACACAGTATAATAAGAATATTCACGTAACACAACACTCAACTTAAAAATATGGGATTAGCAATATATATAGTAGTTATTATTGATGCAGCAAGACCAGAACTACTAATTATATTTGTAGCATCCCGGGCACCACCAAGACCAGCCTGTTATATAGTAAGAAACTAAAATTAGAATCAAAATGGGCCAAGAAGAAATTACGTACGAATAAAGCAGTTGCCTGGATACACATTCTGATCCATGAAATACATAGTATGAAGAAATTGGACCACATGAAAGTTAGCCATTCATCCCGGCTCGCCTAATAATATTAATTAATACATTTATATGTTTATATTAATTAAATATTTAATTTTAAATATAAATTTTATTTTTTATAATTAAAAATTATATATATATATATTAGATGAGTTTATATGGGTTGAGTTTGAGATTTAATTTTTAAGCCCGAGTCCAGTCCGGTCCCGAGTCCGCCTCAATTAATAGTGGACTGGACTGGGCTTGGACTAAGTAATTTTATATAAAAACCCGGTAGGCTCGGCCCGAATCCGGCCATGGACATGTCTGTGTATAAGGAATAAAAGGCATAAAAAGTATAACTTAATTTTCTTTCAACTTAAGCATTTGTTTAGGAGTTTGGAGATTAATGGAGGTTAGAGTTAAAAGAGGTAATGGAAAGGGAAGAAAATTGATGAAAATGAAAGTTAAAAATTAACATTGTTTGGGAGTTTATAAAATGAGTTAAAAATTCACATTGTTTGTGAGTTTATAAAATGTAAATGAGGTTAAATGTTTAACTTCGTTTGAGAGTTTAAATATGGAGGGGAGGGAAAGCTAAATTTATTTTGCAAAGACAAAATTTTTAAAAAAATTTATGTTACTCCCATTAACTCCCAATTTGGAGGTTAGAGTTTGGAGGTTAAAGAAAGTAAACATTTAACTTCCATTAACCTTCATTTACTCTAAAAAAACAACTCCCAAATAAAATTAACTTAATATTTAACATTCTATTACTCTCATTTACTTCCATCCAAACAACCGCTAACAAAAAATAAATTTATTCTAAATCTTGTAAAAGTATATACTGAAGCAAATAATGAGTGTCTTCCAATTATAAAAACGGTTTTCATAGTCATTAATATGCTTAAATACAATATGTTAATTAACAGAAAGGAAGGGTATTAATTTTGGAAAGAAATATTAGGAGTAATAAAAAAGTTTAGGGTTTAAACTGATAATTTAAATATTGGGGCTAAATTGCACATTAATCCAAAAAGGGAAGGCAGAATGTGATATACGTGAATACGACTGAGTGCAGATATTATGCTTGAACTCTGAAAAGGCTAAAACTCTCTCTTCATTTCTTTTATAGGAAAAGCCAAGCGGCTTAGCTCTAAGCCGTGGTTACTCTCTCTGGCCCTGCATTAGAGAAGAGAAGCCGATCTGTGATCAATGAAGCCGCCGCTGTTATCCTTTTCCGAGAATTCCAAGTCTCTCTTTCTCTGTCTAAATTCACTTCTCTTGTTTTTCTATTATAAATAAAATAAACTTCCTTTAAAATTGAGTGTTTTTCTCTCTCTTCAAGCAGGCGATTACTGATGGACCCGGACGTCATCGAAATCCCTCCTCCTCCCCCTCCTCCGCCTCCGCCTTCTCGCCCTAATAAACGCCCTAAAGTTAAGCAGGTTTCTTTCTTTTCGATGATCGATCATTTTCTCTTTTGACAACAAACTTCTCTTAGCTTTTACGTCCTTTCAGATTTTCCCATTCTTTTGTTTTAGTGTTATTGTGATTGAATTTAGCTGAAAAAACACCGCCTTGACCGATAATATTGGTTTTTAGGGATTGCCGGTTCCTTCCTTTTCCTGATATTGATTTTTTTTTTTTTTTTTTTTAATTAAGTCGTTGATGGTTTATTACTTTTGGATAAAACTTGAAATTAAGTGTGGTATGACTAACTTTTCATAATTAGAATTGTTTATCCAGTTGTATTCCTTATACCACAACTGCATAATGTTGGAATTTTCTCTATCTCAGCCAATGTAGAACTCTTTGAATAATCCCAGAATTTGTGCTATTTCGGTGTTGATTGGTTTTAATGTGAGTTTATGGTTGTTAATTTTGACTGAATTGGATTATTGTTCTATTGATCATGTATGTTATGCTGCCACCAGTCTCTGAAATTGTGTTTTTTTTTTCGATTTGTGCTGAACATGGTTTTGATCGGAAAATAAAGGTGCCTTTCAGAGTAGCTAAGTTTGTTTTTCAGTCACTTTACTTAGATTAAATAAAATTTGAACACGTTTCTTCTTCACTTATTCTCTGGAGTTGTTAAAAATGGCTAACTTTTATTTGTTTGTGTCACTTGGAAAATAAATCTGGCATGGTTGGCCTTGACTTAGCTCATAATTATGGTAGTTAAAAGTGTTGATCAGTCTGAACTATGGTACATTGTTGGCAGCAGCTTGATTTTTTTTCCAGTGACAGATAAACTTTTGTAATATGCTATGTGGAATGGCTCAAGCTAAGTTTCTGATCACAACTTGAAGACCTTAGCTTTTATATGGTCATTAATGGTCTTACTAGTTACTCTTTTATCTTTGCGCAGAAGCAACTTTTTTTTTTCTTTTAATTCACCTCTTTTTCTTCAAGAAATTTTAAAATTAGAACCATTGATATTCAGATCTAACTAAAAGATCAATGATAAATCTTGACCTTGCACTTTTAGCTTCTTTAGCACCCCATTTTCTGTTTTAACAATTTCCCCCTTGTCTATTGATCTCATTTTGTCAACCATTATATAAATATTAAAAATTTAACATTTTCTAGGATATAATGCGCGAAGTAATTGATGTTGACAATGATGAAGATGCTCTTGATGTCATTATCCTTGATGAGAAAATTGACACAAAGAATAAAGGTAAAGCTATAGAAGATGATGCTGATGTGTACAATCATACCAAGGTCAAGGTACGATATCCAATAATTTTGTTCTTTCAATTCTCTTCTGTTTTACTTCCGCCTTCATTTTGTGTTATTCTTTTCTTGTCTAGGAAGCTTTGGCCAATTATATTTGCTATCCTCCTGAAAGTTCTGTTGGAGGATCACATAAACCAATAATCATAGATGGTGTTAATTCTGATTTGTTAAATGGAAGTGATTACATTGATATCTGTTCTGATGACTTCATGGCTTTTGACGAGTATGCATATTTACAAGCCCACTTCGATAATGTGGATATTCCTCCTGGTGTGGAGGCACCCATTCCGAGCTTGCTGGATTCAGTTCATAAGGCAAAGAAGACTCTTACTAGAAGTGCTTCATTTAGTATGGCTGATCAAAATGATTTATATCCTCTCGATTCATGGGCATTTAATAACGCTGAGAGAAGCAAAAAGTTGGCATCAGTGAGTAATTCAGCTTTTCAAGTTGCTGTAAATTCTGGCAAAGCATCTGGAGCTAACCTAACCTCCTCCTCCTCGTCATTTCTACAAACTGCCCAAAGCAGGAAGAAACAAACTTCTACACAACATGGAGTTGGCATTGTGAATCCCACACCTCTTGTTAGAAAAAGAACACCAGCTACTTCAAGGAGTTCAACATGGAAATTGCGAAAAATGCCTATTTCTTTTGATAATGATCCATTGTATGCAAAACAATATACTGCATTACTTAAAAACAACAAAGGTGGTACAAATACTCCGTTTTGGCCAGCCAAACTAGATAATATAATGGCATCATCTATCTCTGATTACAAATTGAAATTAAAATCTTCATTTGCTGATCTTAAGTATCCAAGCTACCCAGGTTTCTTTGATCCAATTAATGTCGAACATAATCTTCCTGAACAAGGTGTAGCCAGATCTCCAAAAAATGTGAATGTAGATGATATTCTGAGGAAGTACCAAGCTTTTAAGCAGTTTGATACTGTTGAAGATCATGCAGATCATCATTATGCTTCCAATGGTTCTTCAGTGAAGCAGGTACTTGTTTAGAAAATGGAATCCTTTATTATTATTATTATTATTAGTATTCTTTTTGCAATTCTTATGCTGTTTGATATTCTGTTTCAATGTAATTTCATTTCATATTTTTCCATTGTCCTGCCAGCCTGCGAAGAACTGGGCAAAGAGAATCCAAGAGGAATGGAAAATCCTGAAAAAAGATTTGCCTGGTATTTCTATGCTTTTTGTTTCAATTTGTTATTGGCAATCAATTTGATAGATCTTTGATCCTTTTGTACAATGAGTTGCAAAACATGTTATACAAAGAGAAGGAAAAAACAGCTATCAATCTTATTTTTTTCGAACATATGCTGGTACTTGAGGGCGAGCCTTGGCGCAACGGTAAACGTTGTTGTCGTGTGACCAAGAGGTCACGGGTTCGAGTCTTAGGAGCGGCCTCTTGCCAAAAATTGGCCTGGGAAGGCTTGCTCCCAGTACACCCTTGTGGTGGGACCCCTCCCCGGACCCTCGCTCAGCGGGGACGCGTAGTGCACCGGGCCGCGTCCATATGCTGGTACTTGTGTCAGCTTTTGATATACTGGAACTTTTTGGACTTTCTAAGGTTACTTGTTTAGGTCCCTAGCTTCTTTGCATATGGGAGTCAAACACTGAATTTACCTGTCCGTCCAACTTCTTTTGTTCTTTTAGTGGGTCTCCTCATTTCCTTTTTATTGTTTTTCTTAACTTCATTTTTCTAATTGGAATTTTTAATGTTATATTAATGTCAAAGAGCCTGTTTTTGTAGGATACTGTTTTTTGCATTGATTATGATATATTTTTCTTTTCATGCCCGTGATAGAAGCAGCTTATTTGTGGTTTTCGTTTCACTTTAGTTCTATGAACTTAATGTTTGCCCCATTTTCTCTTGCTCTCTCATTTTGATTATGCTGACACCAAAGACCCTTGGGGTAGAATAACTTGCCTAGTACATTATGCAATAACTTATTAAACTAAAAAATTATAATCAGTTTACCTTCCACTCTCTTTGAAAACAATAAGTAGCTGTATTAGACCTTCGATATGTTTAGTTTGCCTCTTAAAGTACACCTTACAGCCTTGAGCCTTCGTTACATGAACTCTGGAAATCACCAACAAATCTGTACTTCATGTTCAAAGTATAATAAAAATAGGATTACAAAGTCCTGCCATGATTTTTATTGGATGCTAATAAGAAGTTTTGAGATTGCCAGTTCAGAAAAAGGGTGTCTTCTTTTGCTGTTTGGCATGACTTCAAATGGAATTGATGATTTTTCTTTGTGGAAGTACTGTATCATTCACCTTATCTTTATATAAAAGAAACAGAAGTTTTCATCTTTGGTATCTGTTTTTTGTGGGCAATTATGTGTTTATTGCACGAGCTTTAAATTTTAATTTTTTTTTCTTTTGTTTACTATTTTTTTTCTTACATGTTACAGATACGATATATGTTCGGGTCTATGAGTCAAGGATGGATCTATTGCGAGCTGTAATTATTGGAGCAGAGGGTACACCCTATCATGATGGTCTGTTTTTCTTTGATGTTTGCTTCCCTAGCGGTTATCCCAATGTACCACCGGTATGTGCTGAATTTGTCTATGATTGTGCTTTTGTCTTCACTAATAATTTTTTTGGTCTCACGATTTGGGATTTCATTATCTGTGCTAGAATGTTCACTATCACTCTGGTGGTCTTCGACTGAACCCAAATTTGTACAATACTGGGAAGGTATGCCTTAGCCTTCTGGGCACTTGGCACGGAAGCAAAAACGAGAAGTGGCAACCTGGTGTGTCAACTGTGCTGCAAGTGCTTGTCTCTATACAAGCATTGATATTGAATCAAAAGCCATTTTTTAATGAGCCTGGATATGCAGTTATGAATGGCTCAGCAGATGGTGAAAAAAGATCACTGGAGTACAATGAGAACACATTCATGTTATCACTCAAGACAATGATTTATTCCATGAGGAGGCCTCCAAAGGTAGTTTTCTTATTGTATTCTAAGCAATTGTATCATTGACTTGATGTATAGTAAGAAACTGAAGTGTGTTTTGAATGCAGCATTTTGAAGACTTCGCTTTAGGTCATTTCCACAAGTACGGGCATGACATTCTGGTAGCATGCAAAGCATATATGGAGGGTGCTCAGGTAGGTTGTCTGGTTAAAGGCGGGGTTCAGGATGTGGATGAAGGTGACAAGAGCTGCTCTATGGGTTTTAAAAACTCTTTACCCCCATGTGTTGATCTCCTTCATAAAGAGCTTTCTCTAATTGGTGTCAAGAACTGTGAACAATTCCAATTTTTGGCAAAAACAGGGATTAATCAAGTCAGAAATATACCAACACCCGCGATATGATATGATATGATATGATCTCTCAAATGCAATGCAGTACAGGTCTCTAATTTACTTGGAAAAACTCGGAAAAGGGAAATTTTGTTATGGAGATTTATATGTTAATTCCTGTGAGGTTAAAGTTGCAACTATCAAAGTGTACAGCGTAGATAGAGGTGATAGGATGTGGACTATGAATGAAATCTCCATCTAATTATTATTATCTAGTTAGACCATTAAGGTTAATCTAGGAGGAACTTCAGTAAATAATCTAACATTTTGTCCAGTGGATACATATTTCTGCAGTTGAGGTACTTATAGTCCTCTCAACTCAACTCATTATGAAATCTATCAGATGCTAAGTGCTGTTTAGTAAGATGGTTACTGCTGTCTTCGTCTTTGTTTCTCTGTTCTCTGTTCTGTTTTCTTACCCCCACCCCAGAAGAAAAAGAAGTCTTACCCCCCAATCACTAGATTGCTTTTTATGGGTTTGCATAGTGAAAAACTAAATTAATTGCATACTGCCACATCTCCTGGCTAGTACAAAAGGGGATAACATGTAATCTCCATTTAAGCTCCAAAGCTTCGTTCGTCAATCTGTCTACCATTCTACTGCTCTCTCTATAACCGTGGATAATCTAAACAACTTAATCTATGTTAATGAGCTCATGACATGCCTCACCAAGATTGACAGGGAGGCCACTATTTTGGGCTTTTCCTGTCAACCATTGAACAGCCAAAATGGAATGACTTTCTATACCCAATCGTGAGATGTCAAGGTTCAACACAATTGTCAACTAAAGACAATCGTGCTACTGACTAAATGATGAACTGCATCTTTTGAGTCATCACGAGTGTGGTGTGCTTTTATAGGCATTCAAAGTATTCTTTTTCATGATTTTCATGGAGTCGTTTCTAGTAGATTAGTTCATGTATAGTTTCTGTCTTCCTTTTGTTTTTATGTGTCGCTTTGGGTCTAGCCTTCCTCTTGTAAAAAAAAAGAAAGAAAAACTCATATTTGAGCTTGAACTCATTCTTTCGCTTCCCATAAAAGCCAACAAATATGAATTCTTTCGGCTCAAAGCATCAACAACTAGGTTTTTTTTTACTTGGATGATATCAATGGTGTAATCATGGTCTTTTAGCGGTTCTATCAATATTCTTTGCCTCGAATTCAACTCCTTTTGAGTAAAAATGTATTTAAGACTTTTGTGATCTGTAAGAATCTGAAATGTCTCACCATAGAAGTAATGCCTTCAGATCTTCAAAGCGTGAACAAATAGTTGCCAACTTTAGACCATGAGTCGAATATTCAGCTCATGCGTTTTCAATTGGCTCTAATCATAGCAATTACCTTCACATTTTGTATTAATATAAAGCCTAGACCTTGTCCTGAAGCATCCGTATACACTACAAAGCCTTCTTCAATTGTCGGTAACACTAACACGAGATTCAAGGTTGTCGCTTCTTGAACTCCTTGAAACTCTCTTATAATTTCTCATTCCACTAAAACACAACTCCCTCCTTGAACAACTTCATCAAAGGCGTTGCAATCAAAGAGAAGCCTTCCACAAATCTTTGGTGATAACCAGCCAAACCAAGAAACCTACATACCTCGATTACATTCTTTGATACTTTCCACTCCCAAATTGCCTTAACCTTTATAAGATCACATCGTACACCATCATCAAAAATAATATGGCCTAAGAAAACCACTTGGTCCATACAAAACTCGCACTTGCTAAGCTTAGCATTTGCTTTTTCGCTTAAATCCGCAACACAATTTTCAAATCTCGCTCGTGATCCTCATCCGTTTGTGAATTCACCAAAATGTCATCAATGAACACCATGACAAATTGGTCAAGGTATGGTTGAAATTATTGTTCATTAATTCCATAAACGATGCCGGTGCTCTAGTTAACCCAAATGGTATAACAAGAATTCAAAATGTTTATACCTCGCTCGAAAACTGGTCTTTGGAATACCAACATCCACCAAGCTCAATTGCCAATATCTTAACCTCACATCAATTTTAGAGAAATAACGGGCTTCTTTCAACTGATATAAAAGATCATCAATCCAATGGCAAATGATACTTGTTCTTCATAGTAACTTAGTACAATTGCTTGTAGTTAATAGAAAACCACATATTACCATCGTCGTTTTTCAAAAACAACACCTATTCACTCCGCGGAGAAGTACGCAATCGTACAAACCCCTTTTCCAATAAGTCCTTTAACTATTTCTTCAAATCATACAACTCAACATATACCATTTTATACGGTGTAATCAAAACGGGAGACAATTGTTTAGTGTGCTTTAGAGAATTATTAATTGAAATGTCCTTTAACTTAGCACCTGTTAGTTTAGTGTCCTATAGACAATTGTTTTAGGACAAAACTTATTAATAAATGAATTGTTTATTACTGAGTTATTTGATCTATTTGATATAGTAGACCCATGGAACGAATCCAAGACAAACTCTCTTATAGTGCAATCACTTCTGCAACATGCAATAAACCGATTCTACTCACTAAGAAGGACATAGAATGAGCCATCTTCATGCTGAAGAACATCCCCCAACCCACAAATCCAATCCTATTAGTTTAGGCATTTTTAGATTTTAGCTCAATCAATTACTAGTGAACGGTGAGCATATCGAAAAAAAATCCAAAACAACTTTTGTATATATATACATTTAATGTAGGAATCAAATTATTGAGTCGTCATGCGAATTTTTGTTTTTTACATACAGTGGAGCTCTTCCGAAATTTTAATCCTGGATCCGCCACTGTAAGAAGGAATTCCAAATATAGACTTTGAAAAGTATTCAGGCAAACAGAGAGCGTCCTCGTATAAGTATTCAGGCAAGCCGAGAGCGTCCTCGTATGCTTGCTCACTTTGTTATTCTAATTGGAGGTTGGATTTCTCGTCAATAGTAGCGTCCTCGTATCGTATGCAATCACTTCAAGTCGGCAAATCCCATGTTCCTATCACATTAGACTTCCCAACTTAATTATGAATATATTATTCACCCTGTGCCGGCATTATACATGACGACCAATTAATTAGTAAATATTTGAGGTTTCATTAATCAATTCTTTTAAAAAAAAAATCATTATCCTATTCTGCTTTGTTTATAGGGATGCCATATGTAGATTGATGTGTATAATCATATTTCATCAACAAATAGTTAAAGAGAATAACCGGGCTTATTGACATTAATTAAAGAGATAAAGTTTTCTCTCTTAAATCTTCCAATTAAAATCTAGTTTATAACTTCAATTTAATATCTCTAACTTAAGCCACTTGATTAGGAGTGTCCATGAGTCTTATTGTAGTTTGCATGCAAACTATTCGAGTTCTCGGTATGTTCAGGGCCGGTCCTGACATTTTAAGGGCCCCAGGCGAAATAAGAGATAATGGGCCCTTAATAAAAAAAATGTACTAAAAAATCTAAAAATATAAATTTGGGCCAATTTTAGATCTAAAATATTATATTATTTGATCAATTTTTAAACCTAATGGGTATTATAACTAAATTTATAACAAAAAATATATATATTCAATAAAATTAAAAATTTTAGGCCCCTTTTAGCCTTGGGCCCTGGGCGGCCGCACCCCGAGCCTATGCCCAGGGCCGGCCCTGGGTATGTTCAAAGTTTGGTCAAACCACGATTCAAGCGGGCTTGGTTCGAGACATTAACGAACCGAATCCAAGCTTCTTAAAGTTCGATTTCAAAGCTCACAAATAAGTTCGATTGTTTATTAATTATTATATATATTTCATTAATTTTTAATTCAAAAAATAAAATTAATGACTATGAAAAAAAGAGAGTAATTAGTTTTAAACTCTAACTCTCAACTAGTCACAACTCACAAATGTCCATAAAAAAATATTTAACGGATTCTTTAGGAATTTGACTAGTTCGAAAATTAGAAATTCAAAGTTTAAAATACAAAACCCAAAGACTAATTAGCTTCACCTCCCTAAATTCTCTCCCTACTCAACTATTGTCCATACGACGCTTAACAAAGTCATTTGTGATCCATGAGTTTGTTTTCTCCAGCCACCAATTTCATCTACTATTCTTAGATCCCGTTCACAAAAATTGATTTTTTTTTTAATCTTTTAAACTCATGAATAGTATGACATATAGATTTCAATTTTTTTTTAATCTTCTACGATACATTTTCTACACATGTACGATGAATACAATTAAAGCTTATAAAAACTCGGTTCCATCAAAACTCAGTCAAAAGCCTGATCAAAACTTACTTAAAACTCGATTTGAGATTATTCGGCATTAGCGAAGCGAATACCAAACCTATCAAGATTAGGTGTTGGATTAGGCTAGTTAACATCCCTACACTTCACATCCTTTGCAACCTAAATAAATGTGTATTGTATTGTTATATTCATTAGTTTCCAAGGAGTTGACTTCTTAACAGTGAAATTCAATTCATCCATTGATTCAACTAAAACCATAATCTCTTTCTCTTCATACAAAATGGGCATTCATTCTTTTACACACTTGTTTCTCCTGTCTCTCTTTTGTTTGAGCTCTGCAACTGAATTTTCTTATTCTGATCACTGCTCTTTAATCGTTCCACAATCTACTTCAACTCAATCAGATGCAAATCTCACATTTCCACTTGGCCAATTTCATACTGGCTATGGAGGCGGTACACGAATTTTCAATCAAACCTCTTTCACTTTCTCTAAATCCTTCGTCTTTCGCACTCGAACTTCCTACTATACTAACACTCCAGGAGTCCTCAAAGTTGAAGCAGATTTTATCTTTCCAGCTCCATACATATCCAATCACGATACAAACTTAAACCAAGGAATGGGAAAATCCTTGATCAGGCTCTCCTTAAATGGGTTTTGGTCAGAATCTTCAGGCAAGCTTTGTATGATCGGTTCTACTACAATTTCTCCTGATTTCAAAGCTCTTCTTAAGCTTGATAACATCAGAAATTCGACCAATGTTTCGAGTTTGATCAGTGGAACTCTAGAGTGCTTGAATTCAAGTAATGGATTTAGTTGTTTTCAACCAATATCAATCCTGATGCTTCCTCAAATGAATTATGAGTACAGTTTGGTTCCTCAACAGTTTGATTCTCTGAAAAATTCGAGCTTTTTCGCATCATCAATGGCTGGATTAAGTTTCTGCAATGAAGCCTGGTGGCCTCCTAATGGATTTAATTTGAAGTATGAGGCAAAAAGCTGTGTAATTTCAGAAAACAGCTGCAGCCCTTTTGGGGATAAAACACCTTCATCTCTATTCATAACTGGGTTTGGATGTTCAGATAAAGGACCAAAATTCCGAGTTCTCCTGGAATTTTCTAAGATAAGTTCTACTGATTTCTACATCCCTTTTTATCCTAATTCAACATTGGTTGGAGAAGGATTTTGGGATGAGAATAAACTTTCAATTGTTGCTTGCAGATTCCTAAATATTGCTGCAGAATCTTCAGCTAGTGCTCGTGTTGATGATTGTTCGATAAGGTTAAGCTTGACCTTCTCTGATACATTGTCTATCAGAGAGACAGGAAATGTAGTGGGGAAAATATGGACTAACAAGACAGCCAAGGATCCCGGATATTTCAATAGCATCATGTTTTACAGCTCCGAGAATCGAATTGTAGATGTTCCTGGTCTGCAGTATAACTATACTCAAACTGAGAGAGTGAACAATTTATGCACACAAACACAATCAATTGAACAAAACAGGGCGAGATATCCGAATAGGAATTCGAGTAGTATGCGATTCGACATGTTTTCAAGTAGTTCTGGAGGAAAAATTGGGTCGGGTTATGCAATTCCACTCTTTATAGATGATCCATTTTATGCAAATTCTGCAGTTGAAGACATGGTGAACATGAGCTATAATGTCGGACTTACAATGCTACCGCGGGGTCCTGAAGTGGAGATTTCTGCTGAAGGGATTTATAATAAGAAATCAGGAAGGTTGTGTATGGTAGGATGCAGGAACCATGGCTTGGATTGTGAAATCCTGCTGAAATTTCAGTGTTCTCCTTGGGGAAATGTGAAGGGAAGGATCGAAAGTATGCGCGAAAAAACGGACCCTCTTTACTTTGATCCAATGGAAACATCTTCTTCATCAGATGAACATTCAAATTCAATGATTGAAGCGAAAAATCTCGGGTTGATAATGAATATGGAGATGGTTATTAGTCTTATATCTAGTACATTATCATGTACTTTCATATACTTTCAATGTTTACACGGAAAGAAACAACCTCAACTTATTCCTCTAGTTTCAGCTGTAATGCTCTCAATACTTATACTAGGGAACCTGCAGGCTCTTGTGGAAAACTTAGGCTCATTGTTGTTGAAAAACGGTGACCAAAAACATCAGTTTCGGGGTCTTGGAATAGGCGAAACTCTCGAATTGATGGTGTGCTTATTCAAAATGGTAGTTTTGTTCTTCCAATTTTATCTATTGCAGATAACTTGGATTGGTAGGTCCAAGGATGAAAGGAGTAAGATTAGATTGTGGAATTGCGAGAGAAAGAGTTTAGTAGTTTGTGTAGCAGTTTATGGTGGAATGGGGTTATTTGGAGTGGAGTTTAGGATTTGGAGAGAAGTTGTGTTGAATGGATTTTTATTGCCTCAGATTTTGGTTAACTTTTTCAGGGAGGGTAATGAAAATGCTGTGTCTACTTTTTTCTATGTAGGAACAACTTTCATACAACTGCTGCCCCATTTTTATAATCTTTGTCAAGTTTATGCTTATCCTCTTTGGGATATCATTGTTATAGTTGAAGGTGTAGTGTTTGCAGCAATGATTTATTGGCAGCAGAGCTATGGTGGAGGTAATTTCATTCTAATTAGGGGTTAATTATGTGACAGCATTTGTATCTAGTCTTTCTTATGCCTAATAGAAATTATTTGAATAGCTAATTGACATCTAACAAATATTTAGAGAAAAATAAAAAGAAATAAAGGAGCACTCTGTCTCTTTTGTTTAGCCTTTCTCTTATATTGGAATATGGAAGTAAGAATTTCAGGAAATTTTATTGTGTCTCTTTTTCTGCTTGTGTTATTTATTCTGCTCTAAAAGTTGCAATGGGTTGAAAAAATAAAATAATATTCACATATTACAAAGTGCAATATAACTTTATCAAAATTTTGATGTTTTGGGCAAACATTAATCTATCTCTTGTCTGTATTCGCTTTCACAATCAAATAACTTTTTTTTTTATGAAATGGTAAAACTTGATTAAATCAAACTATTACGAAAGTCATTACAAATATTATCCCACATCGGAGCTCAAACAATCCTCTATAAAATACATAGGAGAATTCATTTGTCTATAAAGCAAGAAAATAAGCTACTCTATTACCATCTCTAGGACAAAGAAAAGTGAGCAAGAACATTCTTGTACATAAACAATAGAGTAGACCGTGGGAAGGATCTAGACTTTAGTGCTTCCACTAAAATCTTCGCATCCGAATCCACAATAATTTCGTTAAAATTGCAATTACTAACTAGGAATAAACCTTCCAAGATAGCTTGAAATTCAGCTGCTTCCACAGTTAAGTAGGAAGAGGTATGGACCTACAGAAGCCATACCATTACCTAAAGAATCTAGAGATATTAAACCTATCCTACCCTACACGCATAACCATTAACCCCAAATTTTACATCGCATGCAAATTTTTACAACTTATCAATCAATACTATTTCAAAAATTAAATTTAAGAAATTTTCATATACTATTATTTAAAAAAAAGTGCTTAACAAACTATTAACCGATTCAAATTTTAAAATTCGGCCAATTTGTTTTTATTGAAGATAAGATTAATTATACTCACTGTCCTTTCAGTGTAAAATGTATATACCACCATCTTTAAAATTTTATCTTTGCAAGCAAACAAACTAAGTTCTCTACAAAATAGAGTTGTTGGATGGAAGACAATTTCACTGTCAATTGTCCACTGAGATTTTGAAAGGATGATGCAAGTTGTATTAGGGATGAAGGTGTGGGTTAGTGTTGTACTAGCAAAAAGAGTGGCGGGACTGTTGGATATTAGTCTTTAATATTGGTGTTGTGGGAATTCCACATGGAAAGAATAAGAAGAAAATCTGTATTTTATATTGTCTGGAGACATCTGTATTTTGGATAAGAATAAACAGTTTTATAACTGTTTTGACAACTAACTTTTTGGCTATAAATATCCTTAACCATTCATGTCTTTTAACTTGCTGTGTTTTAATTATTTAAATACGTTTATACGGAAATTAGTAGAATTGCTATCGTTAATTTTATATCAGGGAAATCCTAGAGGAAACTTAGTCAGAAATCCAATAACAATTGATGGTGGGGCTAATATTTCTTCAAGGACATTGATTAATCACGTCCACATTTTATGTTTGTGATCCCAAGTTTTCTAACAAGGACTGCTAAAGGGAGAGCAAAATAGTAGTCGAAGTTGCAGTAGGAGTAGTCAGAGTTGTGCAGTCATGGTGATGGGCAATGACAACTAGGGTGAGGAGAGTTTGAGGGTCCATTTGGTTTACTTGGAGCAAAATATTTTTTACTCATATTAAACTTTCCATTAAAATTTTAGACTTAGGATTGTAAAAATAAAATAAAATAAAATCATAATAAGAAATAAAAGTAAAATAAGTATAAAAACAGATATAAAAAGAAAAGAAAAGGAAAAGATACAATCAAAGGAAATTAGCTATCTTTTAGTAAGCATCAACAATCAAACTTTAAATAATTCTTCGGGTTATCAGATGATAAAAATTGACGAAGAAAAGTTAGAATCCAGAAACTAGAGGTTGCAAGTTTTCTGGATTCCATCTTTGAAACTTCATTGGAGTTGTGACGAGATACGAACAATTGCAAAACGGGACTACAATTTGTTCAGTCAAACAACAACTATTTTTTAGCTACGTCGCACCATAATTTCAGCAAGGATGGGCAAGGATTTTGAGGAGTGGGCATCATGGAGTTAGTGGGACAAACAACTAAGCCAAATTACATATAATTAGAACATGTTGCCTTCATTTTCAAGAATAATAACATCAATCAAAACCAATAATCAACAATCAAATACAATTTACAGCAACAAATTGCAGATCGAAATGACGGTTGGAAGTTTTGAATTTGAGTCT
Organism: Euphorbia lathyris; assembly: GCF_963576675.1. NCBI lineage: Eukaryota > Viridiplantae > Streptophyta > Magnoliopsida > Malpighiales > Euphorbiaceae > Euphorbia > Euphorbia lathyris. The sequence goes on along the minus strand of NC_088911.1, from coordinate 88,122,199 downwards.
TCAAATTCTTAATCGAAGTCTGAGTTTGCTTCATGAATTGCACAATCATGGATTCAAGACTGAGATTTCCTTCACTTTGCTCAACAACTGGTTTCTGAAATGGTTGACTAGAGCTTGATGGATGCTGCTATTGGTATGGCTATATTTGTTGTTGTTTCTTGTAAGGTTACTACACTGATGATTGAGTGTTTCCATTCCATGAGAAATTTGGTGATTTCTCCACCCTGGATTATAGGTGTTGGAATATGGGTTAGGTGGTTGTCTAGCGATGAAATAACATTGTTCTTCATTGAAGCCCCTGGTTTTATCCCTAGACAATCAATTGGTCTGGTAGGCGCGCCACAAAAATCACATGCCTCAGCATTGTCATCTCACCTTGCATAGCTTGAACTGCTGAAACATTCATCTTTCTCATGGTTTTAACTAGATGTTCCATCTGTGGAGATAACTTTGCAATTGCATTAGAACTTGATTCACTAGATGTTCGCTTCCTATCACTTCTAACAGAGTGTCAGTTATAACTTGTGTTTACAACTCTCTCAATCAGCTCGTATAATGCTTGTGGCTCTAACTCTTCAAGATTACCATTGGCAGTAGATGCGATCTGGATCTTATATGCATTGGTTACCTCATTATAAACGTTTTGTGAATGCCATGATTAGATACTCTTCTCAGTTCAGTTTACTTAATTTTAGTTAAAAAGAACATGGCCTAAGAATCTCTTGGAGATACTCTAATACTATTAATGGTTAAGAGTCAATTGTTTAAATTATTTTTAGAGAGCGGACTAAGAGCATCTTAAAGATGATTTTAAGAGTATTTCTAGGAAACTCTTAGTCACCTCTTTGATAATATCACGAATAATTTACTTTTAATCATTTAAATATGTGACATCTCCAACAATATTTCTAATGCTGACTTCTTATTTATTTCCTTTATTGCTAAAATTATTATTTATTGCTACATTTACTAATAGAGTGAGAAGAGAGACTCATCAATAATGAATTATTACTAAAAAATGTTATAAAGAGGGAAGAGATGCTTCTCAATAATGAATAGAAAATTGTAACGAGTCCCAAACCGAAAAATTGGACAAATTGTAAAAAATAATGAAATGAAACTTGCAATGTTTTAAAATCAGACTAGAAGTTGAATCAGATTGACAATTATGTTAGGAGTCAATGAGTTCAACATGTTACCTTTGATTGGTTAAACAAGATGATATCATAAATAATATATATATATATATATATATATATATATATATATATATATATATATATATATATATAATAAAATTCACTTCAATTAAATATAAATAAATAAAAAAATAAATGTATATATATATATATGTAAATATAATATAATAGTAGCATAAATATTTTATAATTTAATTTAAATTATAAAATTTATTAGACTTTAAAATTTTGTTTGTGTATACTTAAAATTTAAATATTATTTTTTTTTTGTAGAAACAGGAAAAAAAACAAGCAAACAAAGAAAACTAACCCGGAATCAGCCTAGGAAGGCTAACCCTAATCCTATCCTCTAAAAGAAGAGACGAAAGAAAGATGGGAGGATCAGAAAGGGTAGAAACACCTAACATCCCCTCATGCCCAGCTGCCGCCAAGCGATCCGCAACCCGGTTCTGTTCCCTGTAGATGTGGCTGAACTTTAAGAACTCAAAGGAAGGGCGAAGCCTTAAAATAGATTTGATAAGATTTTGACTATTAAGACAAATAGCCTGGTTATCAGAAATCCTGTTGATAGCCTCCATGTTATCAGATTCCACAGATAACCTCTTTACACCCAGGCTAATGGCAAGCTTGATACCCGAGAGAATACCCCAAAGTTCTGCCGAAAAGGAAGAACCCATCCCTAGGTTCTGGGTAAACCCAGCTAGCCAGGCGCCACCTGCATCACGAAGAACTCCTCCGGCAGCAATCTTGCCATTGCTAAGGCAGGATCCATCCGTATTCAGCTTAACTACCCCTTCTCTAGGCTTGCTTCATCCAACAAGGTGGACCTCTCTATTCTGGGTAGACCTGGCAAGGGGATCCCCTTTGAAGCTCTCAGTAATAATAGATAGTTTTTTCGAGAAGAAATCAAGTAACTCAGGAATCAGGACAGTTTTATCAGCAAAAAGCTCATCGTTCCTCCATTTCCAAATCTGGTGACAGATGATAGCAAAGAAAATGTCACCATGCTCCATGTTAGCCATTAATTTTCCACTAGCACCATCAGAGAACCAGTCATGCTTAGAGTGGGCCATGAAGGAAGGAAGAATGTGGCGAGGGAGAACCTTCTTCCAAACCTCTTTACTCTTAGAGCAATCCCTCAGAGCATGGCATAAAGTTTCATCATGGCCTCTGCATCTGCTGCAAGCTCCTGAATCCACCAAATGCCGTCTGTGCCTATCCGAATTAGTAAGCAACCTGTTCTTGACTCCCAGCCATAGGAAACTCCTAATACGGTAAGGGATTTTAAGGGGCCAAATGGACTTCCAAGTATCCGAGAGAGGATCGGCCCTGTTAGGGGTAAAAGCTTCAAAGGCTGACTTGCAAGAATAAGCGCCATTGTTAGTCAGGGCCCCAGCAATGCCTATCCTTGTCTTCCTCATGATTACTAATCTTAACTCCTCTAATTCTAAGGAGGGTCTCCAGGCTAAAGAAGGTATCAAACTTTGACCAGATCCAGTCTCCCCCCGAGTCCACCACATCGGCAACTCTCTAGTTACGGAAGTTACTAGGCGGGGGGGAGCTACACACCTTTATAAGAGGTTTGTCACCAATCCATGTATCATACCAGAAACTGATGGACTTACCATTACCCACCTCCAGGCCAACCCCCGAGCAGAATTCTGCAAACACAGCGCTAAGCCCTTTCCAGAGGAAGGAACAACTGACAACTCTCTCTTTAGGGCCACCAAAGATTTTGTCTTTCCGATACTTACCACAGAGAAGACGAACCCAAAGAGAGGATGGGCATTGCCACATTCTCCAGAGAAGCTTCATCAAAAGGACTTTGTTGTTGTCCTTAGCTTGTCTAATACCAAGACCCCTCTTGCTTTTCGGCTGGCAGACCTCCTTCCAAGGGACCAGGTGAATCTTTTTCCCTTCTCCAGACTCTCCCCAAAGGAAACGCCGGTTAATTTTGTCAAGCTCGTTAAGGACTGGCTCAAGAAGTCTACAGGCTTGCATGATATGATTAGGAGCCGCGCAATTGACAGACTGGATTAAAGAAAGATGGCCTGCAAGGGAAAGAGAATTAGCTTTCCAACTAGCACACAAACCGTTAGTTTTGTCCAAAGTTTCTTTAAAAAAGGCTTTGGAGACTCTGTCGATGTGGAGAGGGACCCCAAGATACTTCCCCAAGGAGTGAGTCAGGGGAATGCCGGAAAGATCACTCAGCCTTCTGCACATGCCTTTGTCCATATTCTTAGAGCACAACATCCGAGACTTTTGGATATTAATCTTTTGGCCAGAAGCAGCACAGAAGCAATTAAGGATATCCATCACCACACTAATTTGCTCCTCATTCCCTTCTACGAAGAGCATCACATCATCAGCGAAAAACAAATGGGTAATAGGAGGACAATATTTGTTGATGGACATAGGATGGAGAGTCCCCTTGCTCACAGCCTCTTGGATCAGGTGCGACAATCTTTCCATAGCAATAACAAAAAGGAAGGGGCTCATAGGATCTCCTTGATGAATTCCCCTGGGGGGAGAGAACTCATCAGACATATCTCCATTGATCATAACCTGGAAAACAAGAGAGGAAATGCAATCCTCAATCAAGTTCCTCCAGCTCTCCGGGATACCAGCTTTTTTCAAACTATCCAGAAGAAAGCTCCAGTTTAGACGATCATAAGCTTTCTCCAGATCCATTTTGAGAGCCACGATCCCTTTCCTACCTTTCTTCATCTTCATGGAATGGACCACCTCTTGGGCAATAACTACATTATCCATGATTTGCCTGCCAGGAACAAAACTCCCTTGATTCTGGCTTATAATCTCTGGAAGGATCCGCCGGATTCTATTAGCCACAATCTTAGTGATAGCTTTATATAACACATTGCAAAGACTGATTGGCCTCATCTGAAGAAAGGAGGAAGGTTTATCAACTTTTGGGATCAGAACTAGGAGGGTTTTATTAACCAGCCTAATATCTTTGGAGCCACCAAAAACACCTAAAACAAAACTGTAAATGCCCTCCTTCACAGTATCCCAGTGTTTATGGTAGAAACTAGCAGGAATACCATCGATCCCAAGAGCCTTAGTAGCTCCGATACTGGAGAAAGCCATATCAATTTCTTTCTAGTCAATAGGATGGAAGGCTTCCTTAATAGCATCCTTCGCCAACCTAGGAAAGGAAATCCCAGAGTGGGCACTAGTCAAGTCCACCTCTTCCTCTTTAAAAAGGTCTTTATAGAACTCAAGGGCAAGGCGTCGAATATCTTCCTCCTCAAAGGCCCAATCACCATTGGAGTCTTTGATAGCATCGATCCTATTCCTCTGCCTCCTAATAATCGTTGAAAGGTGGAAAAACCTGGTATTCTGGTCCCCGTCCTTAATCCAAGCCTTCCTAGATTTCTGGAACCAAAGAAGCTCTTCCTGTCTAAGCACTGCTTCCAACTCGTTTTGGAGAGATCTAAGCTGACAATTCAGACTGTGATCGAAGCGGATCTCCAAACAACGTTGAATGCCTTCCATCCTTCTTAAAAGTTTGTTTTTCCTTCTGATAATGTGGCCAAAGATGTTTTTATTCCATCCCACCACATTCCTCCTGAACCCCTCAGCGGCAAGGAGAACATTAGTGTGAGGTTGCCAATTGTTTTTAACAAAATTCTTAAACTCAGGATGTGAATCCCAAGCAACAAGATACCTAAAAGGTCTATTCCCTTTAAGCCGATTACCTTTCACCAGCTTAATGAGGATAGGGCAATGGTCAGAATGACGGAAAGGAAGATTAAGCACGTTGACCTCGGGAAATCTATAAATTGCAGCAACATTAGCGTAAACTTTGTCTAAACGAACAAACACACTATTCCTTTTCCAGGTAAACTTGTGACCAGTGGCTCCCAGGTCCGACAGCCCGCATAAATCCATACTCTGCTTGTGATTAAGGCACCGGTTCACATAATGATTACCCCCTCCTCTCTGATCACTCATAAGGGCAATGTCATTAAAGTCCCCAACCACCAACCAAGCATCCACCATGCTAGTACTGATAGAATACAGGATCTCCCACAGCCTTCTTCGGTTAGTCAAAACATGATCAGCATAAACAAAGGTGACAAAGAAAGGTTTATTACCAGGGTAACACACCTTACTATGGATGAATTGATTGTCCATACTAATAATGTCAATATTAACTTGACCTGGCTTCCAAAAGAGCCAAATCCCCCCTGCTCGTCCAGTAGCCTCCGATCTGACAAAACTCCAATTCTTAAACTTTCTAACCACTTCATCTGCTTTGGAACCACTAACCTTGGTCTCCAGAAGAGCAAAACAAGAAGGATTAAATTGCTTAATAAGGTCATTAACATGGATGCGGGTTGCCTTGCTCGCCACACCTCTAACATTCCAAACAAAAAAGTCCATCAGAAAGGAAGACTACTGACACAAGCCCATACCCTAGACCAGGTATTTATTCGGGGCTCTAGAGAGCCTAGAGGAGGTGCCAAAAGGCTCCATTTTCTCCCAAGAATCCAACCCACTATGGTTCTTTTTAGGGTTAGCTTTGGGTTTCTTCATATTCAACTTATTGACTCTCATAGGTTTTCCAATCGGAACATCAACAAGAGGTTTCAGGTTACTAACCTCATTATTCATCACTTTCCCTGTTGAGAGAAAGGTCCGGGAACTCCCTTTGGCATCAGGTTTAGAGACAAAGAGAGGATTAATAGATTCACCTAGGATGGAGGTTGGCTCAGCCGATTCGAGGCCTGGCATGCTTAACTCCATATGCTCATTAGAGGGATCCGAGTCCTGTCCCTCCTCCATAGTCAGGACACCGAACCTTGACCCCGAACCGGATGCTGAATCCACACCAGCATCACCACCTCTCTTGATGTCAGGGGGCCTACACTTGATCTCAGGAGCAATATGGAGGGAGGTCATCTCTTTACTGATATCTGGAGAAGGAATCCTAGCAGCATTAGCTCGTGGCTTCCTTCTAATCGACCTTTTGGCAAGCATCCATGGGCCAAAATTCCTTCCTTCACCTTGACTCTTCTCAGCTCTACCTATAATAGGTGCTACCCTCTCCTCCACCACCTGCCTCTTTTTAGGACATCCATCATAGGTATGGCCAAACATGCCACACTCATAGCAGATATTGTGTAGACCTTCATATTCAATATGAAAGACCTTATTCTGAACACAGAATTTGGACAGAAGAGGCTTAGCGAGATCAATGTCAATACAAACCCTGGCGAACTTGCCCCTCACTGTCCCAACGGTAGTCTTATAAACATGGTGAACCTTCCCAACAAGGCCACGAATCTTATTCAAGAATCTTTCATTGTAGTATTCAATAGGTAGACCTGGGAATCTAACCCAAGTAAGGATCCTGTTCACAGAGCAATCATGAGGATTGAAATTTGGGACCCATGGCCTCAGCGCCAAAACATGATTGGAGATAATATAGGGTCCACCATTAACAACAGCATTGAAATCTTCAGCCCTTGTAAATTTAATGACATAATAGTCATTTTCAAGGTCTGTAATGGTAACCTTTCCCTTCTTCGCCCATTGTGCCTGGATCCTCTGGGCAAAGTAATTGAAACTAATCCTTTTCCCAAGGACCGTGACAATTAAAGATAACTTCCACTTCGATCTAAGGATTCATTTATCTTCAGAGGAAAGACAAATCACTGGGCACAGCGGGTCCTCTTGATCTCCATCTTTAGCATTAGAGTCGGAGAAAAGTTCCTCAGACTCATCCTCGATAATATCATCCTCCAACATGGGTTCCTCCTCAACTACCCCTAGCACCTTATCTCTCCAGGAAACTTTCCCCATATCGTTTTCCACAGTGAGATTATTCACCTTATCTACCGGTTTCCAAGAACCTGGATTAGTATTAGGGTATATGGTATTTTGGCCCACAGCCCCCTGGGCCAGCGGTCCGGCCCCCGGGACAATCTCCGCCTCACAGTCTGCCCTAGATCCAGGGGCAACTGCCGACAACTCTGCCTGGGCAGCAGCCCCCATCGATTGCACAACCGCCGCAGCAGCCCCCATAGCTGCGGTGCCCTCCTGCTCACAGCCCTGCGCGGTGCGGGCCGCGTCTCCCTCCGCATCTCCCTCCGTATCTGGGCGCCTCTCACCCTCATCACCCATGCCCCTCGCCAAACCTCCCTCGGTACTTCCCGGCATCCCGTGCACCATTACCTTCCCATCCCCTGCCGATCGGATCTCGTCATCCAGATCCCACCACTCCCTCGTTCTCTCCATCCTCCCCTCACCTGCGCAACCCGAACCAGGCGCCGGATCCGGCCCCTTCCCCTCCCTAATCGCCGGCCGTCCGCGATCCCGAGACCTATCCCTCCGTCTCTCGCCGCCTGGCTCCATCATACTTCCATCGTCCCCCGTCAAACCCCCACCCTGCCCAAGATCGGCACCCTGCGCCGTCCCGGCCGCCCGTATCCCCAGTCCATGCGACGTCCGACCGCCCACCATCTCCTTCGCCCTAGATCGCCCAAGATCGCCTTTCTTTGTCATCCGGGCGTTTTTTACTAATTATGAGTGTATTTTTATATACTATTTATCTCTCAAATCAATGTTATTTAAATATTAAATTAATTTTAGGTAAAGATAACTTATTTTTTTAATAATATTTATCGAAATATATAATAAAATTATCAAAATAAAACTATATAATATTTTTAATTTTTAATTTTAAATATAATAAATTTATATTGTTGCTAATATACAAAAGTAAAAGGCTAATTTAATGGAAAAATATACATTATTGTACTTGATGGTATAAATTTGAATCATCTTATTATTATTATTTTTTTTTGAAACATCTTATTATTTATATATTCAATTGTTTTAATTAAATATGGACAAAAAGCTATCTGGTTGAAACCATTGAACCGGTTCAAATGGTTTGCCGTTAGCCGATTGGTTCAAGTAGGCTTAATCTAGATAAATATACAAAAAAATTTGTATCAAACCAACTAGATACATGGTTGGTTTCGTAATCAAACCGATCCGATTAATCAGTCCGATCGGATTTTTAAAACACTGTGATTTGTAGTTTGAGAAGAAACTAAAAAAAATTTGAAATTAAATTTTGGCACATACTCCTTCAAATTTAAATGAAGAGCCTCCCAAATAAATTTCTTAGAGATGGTCAAAGAGTTGAGAGAGAACAGAACAACTATGAAGGGACGAGTTAAGTTGCATTAGTCTCTGGAAGCATCCTAGAACCAAAAAAAAAAGTGCCACGTGTCCAGTGCCTAAAACCCTAAACCCTCTCGGACTCTCCTCTCTATATGAAGCCTCACATCTTCCGTTCCGCCACCGCCTTAAGTGAAACAGAGCAAATCACTCCAATATCAAACCCTCCTCCTCCCTCAAAATAAAAAATGGCCAACCTAGCAGCTAGAATGATGCTATCCAGAAACGGCAAGTCGTTTCCATTCCACCTCCTTCGTGGTTCTGTTTCCCCTGCATCTACTAATATCAATTTGGCCGTCGATCCAAGGATACCGCCACAAATCCCTCTATCGGCCTTATATTTACGCGGAGAAGAACCGATTGCGGCTGCCAATGGCTATAACACGCTTCTCCTGCAGTCTCCTGAATTGAATCGAGTAGATCATCGTCGGGAATCAGTTTCGAGTGAAGATGAAGATGAGGATGAAGATGAGGACGACAGTGAATATGGAGACCTTTCAGATGTAGATGTTGATTTCGATGATGATGATGTCGACGACGACGATGAGGACGATGAAGTTTCTAATTAAAGGAAACAGTAATCGATTAAGTATGGTGTTATCAAATGCTATTATCATCAGAATTCTCCATTTACTTATTGATGATTTTTCTTTTGTTTGATATGAATTTGGTTTCCTGCCAAGAAATATTAAGGGTTTAATTTATCTGTTGCTCTTGATTGTTTTGATCTGGTTAATTATCATAGCTAAATATGATTGATAATTTGATAGGTTCGTGTTTGTTTACAGATTAGCAAAACATAGAAACTTTGGATCTGTTCAGCTGTTCATAGTTGATTTTGGGCTTAAACCTGATTTAGCCCTTACACTCGATTGATTTTAGAACTAGTTTTTATACTCTTTTTTTTTTTTTTTTTTTTTTTTTTTTTTTATAAATTTAAATTTAAAACAGTTAAAAACTTATAAACATGGATATGAATTTGTATTTTCTTGTCCTCTTTTTTTTAGAGTGGTTTATTACTACCTGTATATAGTGAATCTGCAAAATTATAAGTATGTTTTAATGAACTGAAAGCAAGACTGCAATTAAAATATATTTTAAATTGGAAGCTACTCCAAATAGAAAGCCCTAAATAGAGGGACATGGAGGGAAGCCCTAATAGCATAAGCAGATTTGCTTTCTCTAAACAGATGGTCTGTCCCATTCTTCCAAACCAACTATCTAACACCCCGGTTCTGATCACATGGACCTTAATGACCATGTAGTATTTGGTCATTCACCATTAGATTTAGGCCTATTAAAATCTTAAGGTGGAGATTCAAAGCATCCTAAGGCTTAGATTTAATAAATCTATATCTAACGGTGAATGACCAAATTCATTTGGTCATTAAGGTGCATGTGAACATGGCTACCTAACACCCTATGTAATTTTCCCTAAAATAATAAACGCTAGTGAGGGTGGACCTGAGTGTTAAAGAGTTGAAATTAAGTATGAGATTCAATTTTCCACTATCAAAATTATATTATATTTTTTATCAGTAAAAAAAGAGGAAGTGACACCTCAGTTCCATCGTTACTGTTTTATATTATATATAGATATGTAGAGAATTAGAGAGATTTTAGGGATTAATTTAAATTCTGTAGTACTCTTAGATATATGGGATAAAATAATCTTTTTATAGATAAATATACATAATAAAATTAAAATTAATATATTAAATTTTTTATCACTAAAAAAGGAGGAAGTGACATCTCAGTTTCATCGTTACTGTTTTATATTATATATAGATTTGGATAGAAATAGCTTCTTTGCTAGAATGAATAGGAATTTTTATTTTCAAGTGACAAATTTTACCTTGTTTTATTTTATTTCATAATACATGTCATTTTAATATAATTAGTACACATTAAGCCGCATTCTTTCTGTTATAAAACGCAAATTTACTAAAATTAATTAGATAATGAATTTATTATAGAATAAATAAATAGTTGAATCAATATATAAGGAATAATAATATGTTTTTTCTCTTTTCAAAAAAAAAATAATAATATGTTTTTTCTAATATGTTTAATTTATGTGTAACGCTCTAGAAAGACATGTAATATGAAACTGAGAGAATATATATTATTTCAGTAATACATTATAAAATATATTATTATTAACAGTTTAATCAATCTATTAATTTAAATTACCAATTTTTCTTTTACTTATTAAGAGTAAATTATATTTTGGTACTTCAAATTTATCATTTTACAATTTTATATCTAAATTTTAATTTTCCACTTAAAAAATACTATTATTTTAAATTTAAAATACACTTTTATATATATAATGTTACAAATGCTTTAAAATAAAGACTCAAAATCAAATAGACTTAAAGCTTCCAAAGGGATCCCTTCTTTTAAGGGATTCAAAAAGTCCTCTTTCCTACATCGACCTACGAATGAATCCTGGAACGTACTATTTCAAACGTTCATTGACAAAAGGGTCCTTAAAAGTACGGTAGGCTGTAAAATATGTTCTTATACTCCATTTGCTATGAAAGTAATAGATACATCATTCCCCCACATTGGAAGACACTTTGACTACCTCACTACATCAGATTGGAAGTCAGTGTGTTGCATTCATGAGCATGATGAATTTATACACTCAAACGCGATCATGTGTAAGATATTCCCTACTACTTTGATAGGAATACCGTATGGGTGGTACAAAGAATACTAGCAGGATCAATCAGCACATTCAGGTACTTGAAGGACTTGTTTGTAGCTCAATTTATTGGTGATGTGAAAGCCTAGAGAATTAGCACTAACTCGCACGACATTCGCCAAAGGAGCATCGAGATTTTGTGTGATTATCTAACCAGATTCCATAAAATGACATCCTCTGTGAAAACACTCAACCTAGAAGTCACCACTGATGTCCTAGGAAAGGGTACCAAATGAACCTTTACAAAAAAATACTACACCGACCCTCCTCGTAACTTCATGGAATTAATGGCTATAGGCCAAACCTTCGTAAGGTATAATGATAGAAAATGCCCTTGTAAATTACGTGGAAAGCGACATAGATAAAGCTCAAAAATATTCACAACATAGAGAAAGAAAAGAGTAGGTCTAAAAGGACGTCAATGAGGATAAAAGTGAGTATATGAGCTCCAACCAGAGGCGACGACACAATTGGAGGCAATTTGCACAACATGACTAAAAATATGGAAGATTGGACAAAAGAGCTCTCTATATATAAATGAGTGTTAATTGAGGCACCACCTCGAGAAATCTAGAGCACAACCAAAAACTCAAACATATGCAACGAAGTAGAGACACTACTCAAGAAGCAAGAGGGGTCGACTTGCATGATAAATATTAAAAGTTCCATAAAAGGCAAGTGCATTGGATAACCATCATTTTAGTAAATAGGTGGATCATCTTCTCACTTAATACCCCCACATATGAGAATAATCTATTCAAGATAAGGAACCTAGAGGATGAGGAAGCCAATGCTACAGAGGTGATGGTACCAAACACAGCGAGATACCATCACGAGAAACAATTAATACGACAAGGAATCCCCAACAAAGGTAAGGAAACATCAAGAAATTGAGTTAAAGGTAATAATGGAGAGGCCTTCTCTATCCAGCCACTCCCCTATCTCCTCGACATGAGGCCCAGGTGGTTTCCACAGTTGTCAGTAATTTCCTATTCCACAAGATCATAGTAGACACAAATAGCTCAGCCAACTTACTAACCACACGAGCACTAGGCCAAGTAAAGATATCCCATAAGCATGTTGTCCCCAAAAGGCGTGACACTAACAAGTGCACTAGACAAGTAATAAAGTGATAGTATATTATTATCTCATTAGGGATAGAACAAGTAAAAGTCATTGATAATTAAACAAAATCGTCAAGTTCTTAGAACAGAGGGTGTATCACTTAAAGTCATTGTTTCAAGGGGGTGTATATTGGTCTTTCTCGAGTGCTTCTTTTATTTTTGGGAGGCGTGTCTCGAGGAGTTTCTTTCCCTTTATTCTCACTTTTTCAATTTTTTTTTAACATTGCTCATCTTTCTCTCTTTACATCATCTAGATCCACGAATTTTTTGGACATGTCAATAAGCTCCATGAGAATCCCATGGTGATTTATGACCAAATCTTCTCTTAGCCTTTCGCAGGTGGTGTTTCGAATCACCGCTTCTATAGCGGTATTGAGATCAATAACTCCCTCAAGGACTGATCTTCGTCTTATACCAAATCATGCAGTCTTCTACATGCCATTATCGAAGGAACGCATCCGACAAATTTAGCCCAAAATTCACGGCTTAGCTGCTCCCAACCTCAATCGACCATGGAGAAAGAGACTGGAACTAGTCAAATGCCGGGCCTTTGAGGGTTGTTGAGAAAACTCTACATATGATCCCCTCATTGATGTCACAAACATCCATCAATTCTTTATATTGACGTGCATGTGCCTATGGATTGCCTTCTCCTTTGTATTACGACAGAGTGGGAGGTTTGAACCTTCAATCTCTCTTATAGCTTAAGATCCGTAAAGTGAATGTCGAATCCCTGTGAGATGGAGCTTGCCTATTCGTATCTGGCCAAGGTATCCAACACTCGTCTTTCCATCTCATCATTTGCTCTCTCCATGGTGGCAGGACGGGGAGTAGAATAATATGCCACTCTACTTCCAGACCTATCTATCATCGACTGTGATCTTATTACAATACTAGGAGCCAGCCGGTCCATATTCTAGGATAGTTTTTGTCATGTGATTGGATCAAACAACCATAACTTTTTTCGAATGTTGGATCTTTCTAGATCTCTGAATGGTTCTCTACGGATGTCAGTCCTATCAATGAATCTGGTTTGATCTATCGTTGATTCAATATTTGGGGCGGGTGGAGGATCTGTGACTCATGGAGGCATATATGAGGAGAACTATGACATGGATCCCAAGACTTCGCCTCCTTAGATGAAGGGTGGTATGCTAGTGTAAAGATGTTCACTTAGCTTAGAGATAGGACGTCCACTGCCGGATCCATGTAATACACTTCCAAACTGTACATTTGTAGGGAGACGAGTTTGGATTTGGGCGAATGCCGTAAGTTTGTTAGCCATGTCACTGGATATCGCAATTATGTGATTCCCTGCCTTTTGGCTTATATTGGCAGTAACAACACCTCCTACCTCATTATGGAATGTACGAGGGGATGTTTCTGTTGAAACACCTTTCCACATAATTTTGATTTGACAAAATTGTTTAAGTATAAATTAAAATACATATTCTAAACACACTAAGTTTAAATGCTTTGATTTATTCTACTAATGTGTTTTGTTCAATGTTGAGTATAAATGTTATAAGTCATAAGGATTGGAAGGCCCAAGCCCAATATGGAAGCCAAGGCCCAAGTCAAACAACTCAGTACACTCGGCCCGCGTATGTCAAGACGTTGCCATTTTGAACAAAAACGCAACTCAGCAAACGGAAGGATCTAGAAGACCTTCAGGAACAACTTCACAATGAAGCTGCTGAGTAGTCTCGACAAAGCGTACTAGACAGCAGTTGGCAAAGGAAAACTTCCAGACAAAGTGTTTCCTCTTTTGGCAAAGTTCAGACGACACAGTATGCTGTCCAGTTGACTTTACCATAAAAGGAGAGACCATCTGCTGAGCTGACCGAGGACAGAAGATACACGATTGTGATTGGCCGAGAGCTCTGTACAAGTCAGGATGACAACGACACATAGCCGTTTCCCTCCAACGGTTATTTCAAAATTCGAAATGACCGATGACCCAGACGTCTCTATAAATAGTGCCATCACAAGCTTCACAAAATACAGAACTTGATCAAGCCATTACGCTGACCAAATCTCTACAAGTTCTGCAAGCAAGAAGCAAAGCAAAATTCTTACACTACATTTCTCATATCTGTGTAAAAGTCTAGAGTGATTGTAAATCGTCTAAAGTGTCTTAGCACATCTTTGTATTAGGACAAAACACTTATCATTTCTAGAGATAGAAAGGAGAGGCTGAGTACTCGGTTTTAAGTACTCAGCGGAGAGATTAGGATTGAGTAGAAGTATAGAGGAAGGTACTCTTGTCATACTCAATTGCTGATATTGTAAAAGGTTTGAGGCTCTACCTTTAAAGAGCTCAGTAGAGTATTTGAAATCTTGGAACGTGTTCCGGGGACAGGACGTAGGCTTAGAAGAAGCCGAACCTGGATAAATCTGCTGAGTGAAGTATTTCTTACCTTAACTCCTTATTTATATTGCTTGCTTTAAATAATCAAAACTGACCAAATAAAGAGGTCAAGTTGAGTTGTGCGCGTTGAACGTCTGAGTTCAGGAATAGACTCTAGGTGCTATCTCCTGACTCAAGCTAAGAAACTGACCTAGTCACCTGTTGACTAAGCCAGTACCTTACTGTTCACTCAGCGCCGTTGTTCAAACTTTCTTTAGAAAAAGAAGTCTGCCTAAATTGCGAAAAAAGTTTAAATAGTTCCTAACCCCCCCCCCCTTGGAACTATACTTGCAACTAAACAAGGGACCAACAAGTGGTATCAGAGCTTAAAAGCTCACTTTAAAAGGTCTAACAACCTTGAGCTGATCCCTACCATGGGCGAAAACAGCACTCGGTTTCTCCCTGGAAACCAAACAACTCAAATGCTGCCTGAGGGGCTATCCATTACTAGGCCTCCCCTATTCTTCGGGTCAAACTATACCTTCTGGAAGAATAGGATGAAAAACTTCATTCAGGCTACAAACATGAGTGCCTGGCTATCCATAGTCCAAGGCCCGTTTGTACCTGTCGAGGTTGTGGCTGGCCAAACAGTTATAAAAGCTGAGGCCAAATGGACAGAGGATGATCTTAAGAAGCTTCAAAACCATGCTTCGGCTATCAATATGCTTCATTGTGCGCTCGATGCTGCAGAATATAACAAAATCTCAGGTTGCGAGTCGACACAAGAGATCTGGAAAAAGCTGGAAGTCACCTACGAGGTAACAAATAAAGTAAAAGAATCCAAGGTGAATCAGCAGATGAGACTGTACGAGCTGTTCGAGATGAACAATGATGAGGGCATTTCAGACATGAACACAAGATTCACCAACATCATAAATGAGCTCAAGAGACTTGGGAAAATCTTCACTGAGGAAGAACAAGTCAAAAAGATACTCAGGAGTCTTCCGAAGGACTGGCAAGCAAAGAAGACAGCAGTTGAGGAAGCTCAGGATTTAACCACCTACAAATATGACGAACTCATCGGTTCATTGCTGACCCATGAGATATACATAAAAAACTTTGAGGTGAAGGAAAAATCTGATGACAAGAAGCAGAAGTCACTTGTCATGAAAGCTGACTCTACTGACGGGAGTTCAACTGATGATGAGGAGATGGCTATGTTCACAAGGAAGATGAAAAGGCTGTTCAGGAAGAACGACAAATATTCTAAAAAGCCTTACAAAAAGTTTGATAAGTATAAGGCTGACTCAAGCGACAGCAAATACAGAAAGGACAGCTCAAAGACCATTACATGCTTTGAGTGCCATCAAACTGGCCATATTAAGTCAAACTGCCCCACGCTGAGGAAAGACAAGAAGAGTGGGAAGAAGGCAATGGTGGCTACTTGGAGTGACAGTGATGAATCTTCATCAACAGAAACTGAGGCCACCGAGTCAGTAAAGATATGCTTTATGGCTGACGAACTTGCTGAGCCATGCGTCTCTGAGCATGCTGATCCATCCATCGCATCAGATGATGAAGAGCAATCAAATGAGGTAATTTCTCTTCCCCAGCTCAGAAACGATATGGTTAATGCCCTGAGTGACCTATATACACTTGTTAAGAAGTGTAATAAGAAGGTTAGAGCACTCAGCAGGCGCTGTGACGAAGTGGAAGAGGTCAAACTGAGTGACCTCAGATACCTTCTTCAGGACAATTCGACTCTGCATGATAACATGAAGATCATGCATGAGTATGTCTCTGAAGTCCAGTCAGTTTCAAAGAAACTGAGGAAGGACGTCACAACCATCCAGAACCAACTAAAGGTTCCTAAGAAAAATAACATTCCTCTGAGAACTCAGTACCGAGGTACTCGGCAGAGATGGAATCCCCAACGAAAAGTCCAGTGTGACTTTTGTGGGAAGTTAGGACACACCACTAAGGTGTGCTGGCACGCTCAGCACTGGGGTGCTGACAAGTCAGTAAAAAACCCTAAACAGAAGGTCAGTTGTGACTTCTATGGAAAGAATGGCCATACTGTCCATGTATGCCGCCATAAAATAAAGTATGATGCTATACCTGTTGCACCTAACAAGTCAGGACCCAAAAAGAATTGGGTACCTAAAAGTAACTAGTTACAATGCAGGTAAGCCTGAGATGTGCCGAGAAGTCAAAGATGTGGTATATTGACAGCGCATGCTTAAGGCATATGACGGGTGATGAAACTTAGTTCATCACATTTGAACGTAAACGAGGAGGGAGCGTAAGTTTTGGAGACAACAAGAAGGGTAAGATAGTAGGCTCAGGAACCATCGGAGGTAATCCTACTATTGAATCTGTCTCCCTAGTCAGCGGACTCAAATATAACTTACTCAGCGTAGCTCAGCTATGTGACAATGGGAGAAAAGTTATATTTGATGCTACTGGATGTAAAATATACGAGGGTAAAACAAATGAGTTAATTTTAACTGCCCCTCGGATAGATAATGTCTTTATGCTAGACTTAGAGAAAAAGTTTTCAAAAACTGTGTGCTTAGTAACAAAGGAAGAAAATTCCTGGCTATGGCACAGGAGACTTGGTCATGTAAGCATGGACCTCCTGGCCAAACTAGCAAGAAAGCAATTGGTTGAGGGACTGCCCGAACTTAAATTTCAAAAAGATCAATTATGCCACGCTTGCCAAGCTGGAAAACAAACCAAACAATCTTTTCACAGTAAAAACATTGTCTCAACTAAACGTCCGTTAGAGTTGCTACACTTGGATCTCTTTGGTCCAGTCCAGCCGCTGAGTCTGGGTGGAAGAAGATTTTCCTTGGTCATTATAGATGACTTCTCTCGGTATATGTGGGTCATCTTGCTGACCAGTAAGGATGAGACTTTTGAGACATTTTCAAATTTGGTTAGAAAAATTGAAAATGAAAAAGACCTAAAATTAGCTCATATCCGTAGTGATAACGGTGGAGAGTTCAAAAACCAAAAGTTTGTTGAATTCTGTGAAGCCAGCGGCATTGACCACAATTTTTCTGCTCCTAAAACACCTCAGTAAAATAGGGTTGTAGAAAGGAAGAACAGAACTCTGGTTGAAATAGCCAGGACAATGCTGGATGAGCATAGGCTTCCAAAGTATTTTTGGGGAGAGGCTGTTAACACAGCATGCTACATTCTTAATAGGGCTCTAGTTAGACCTATACTCAAGAAAACCCCCTATGAACTTTGGAAAGGACGAAAGCCCAATATTGGATACTTTCGTGCCTTTGGCTGTAGATGTTTTATTTTAAATACCAAAGATAGCTTAGCAAAGTTTGATTCAAAAGCTGATGAGGCTATCTTTTTGGGCTACTCAACAAACAGCAAAGCATACAGAGTTTTTAATAAGCGGACTCAAGTTTTAGAAGAGTCAATACATGTAGAGTTCGATGAAACTGACCCTACAGGTAGATACCAGCCGCTGACCGAAGATGATCCAAACTCAGTAATCATCGCTGACCTAGAACCAGCTACTGAGTCATTCATGAAAAGGCTGACCAAGAGTAAGAGTGAACCTAAGATTACTTTTACTGACCCATCTACTTCTGCAGAGATTGTTGAAACAGGAACATCACAAGACATAAATCTACCCAAAGAAATAAGGATTCCAAGAGGGCACTCCGAAAGTGCAATCCTTGATTCTGTTGGGAATACCCTGATGACGAGAAATCAACTCAGGAAGTACCTCAGCAATGTTGCTTTCGTCTCAGTACAAGAACCGAAGAATTTCGCTGAAGCTGAGTACGATGAATTCTGGATGAATGCAATGCAAGAGGAGCTCGATCAATTTCGAAGAAATGATGTATGGGAGTTAGTGCCTCATCCAAAGAGTCAAAAGACCATCGGAACAAGATGGGTCTTCAGGAACAAGATGGACGAACAAGGAAACGTAGTCAGGAACAAAGCAAGGCTTGTAGCTCAGGGCTACAGTCAGCAAGAAGGTATAGACTACGGTGAGACCTTTGCCCCAGTGGCAAGGCTAGAGGTAATTAGAATATTATGTGCATATGCATCTTACATGAATTTTAAATTATTCCAAATGGATGTCAAAAGTGCATTTCTTAATGGAGTTATAAACGAGGAGGTTTATGTAAATCAACCTCCAGGTTTTGAGGACCCTAAGTTCCCAAACCATGTTTACAAACTCAAAAAGGCTCTGTACGGCCTCAAACAAGCACCACGTGCTTGGTATGAGAGGCTGACCAGTTTCCTGCTGACTAGAAATTACGTCAGGGGCAAAGCTGATACAACTTTATTCATTAAGAAAAAGGGTAAAGATACCCTGCTGGCCCAAATTTATGTTGATGATATAATATTTGGTGCAACTAACGAATCAATGTGCAAGGAGTTTAGCAAACAAATGCAGACTGAGTTTGAAATGTCCATGATGGGAGAACTCAACTTCTTCCTCGGTCTTCAAATTAAACAAGGAAAGAATGACATCTTCATCAGTCAAGCCAAATATGCCAAGGAGATCTTAAAGAAATATGACTTGGAAAATTGCAAGGCAATATCCACTCCTATGGGCACTGACACTGTCCTCTGTGCTGATGAGAATGGTAAGTCAGTAGACAGCAAGTTATATCGAGGTATGATAGGCTCTCTACTTTACTTGACAGCCAGTAGACCGGACATTCAGTTTTCAGTATGCTACTGTGCTAGATATCAATCTAACCCTAAGGAATCTCATTACATTGCTGTAAAAAGGATCCTTAGATATTTGCAAAGCTCAGTGAACGCAGGTTTGTGGTATCCAAATACTCATGATTTTACACTCATCGGATACACTGACGCTGACTATGGACGAGATAAGCTGAAACGAAAAAGCACCTCTGGAGGATGCCACTTCTTAGGAAGCTGTCTTGTATCCTGGTTCAGCAAAAAGCAGGCGTCAGTAGCCCTGTCCACCACTGAAGCTGAGTAGATTGCTGCTGGTCATTGTGTTGCTCAAGTCCTATGGATCAAGCAACATCTTAAAGACTATGGTGTTCAAACGAAAACAATTGAAGTCAAATGTGACAACAAAAGCGCAATTGATCTTTCCAAGAACCCAATTCAACACAGCAGAATGAAGCATGTCAGCATTAGACATCAGTTCATTAGAGACCATGTACTCAAGTGTGAGATCAAGCTGACCTTTGTCCCAACGGACGAACAGCTTGCTGATATCTTCACGAAGCCACTGGCCCATGAGCAGTTCAGCATACTGAGAGAAGCAATTGGTATGTTTAATCCTCTTCAGTAAATTCCTGTGCTAAATTAATATGAATGCTGAGTGAATTACATGCTGAATGATTTTTTTGTTTGCTGAGTATCTCATTGAAACTGACTGAATATACAATACTGAGTACACTTGCACACTGAGTAAATTAGTTTAGAACTTGACCTTAAAATCATTCTTAAATAATGCACTGACCACTCAGAATATCAAACGCTTGACATTCTAAATACTGAGTGATTAATCCGTTAGCATAAATGCAAAGCACGCGTATAGCCTAGGATGACGTATTCGCCGTAATGTGTCATAAATGCCAGGATCATTGTCGGTACATGATCCTAAGGCAAAACTGACACATGGATTCGATTAAGATCCACACCGTTCATTTCGTCTATAAATTATGGGTATTTCCCCATCTTTTACTCTTTACGCTTAATCAATTCTTAAGGCAAAGAAATCACTTAGAACTTCTTTTCTTTCAAATTCCTCTAATTCCTCCATCTCCGAAGAATGACTAAGTTATCTTTCAAAGTCTCCGGTGCCGGCCACTAAAAGTCCAGCTCTGATGAACCTTCACAAAACCCTTCTACACCGAGCAAGGGTAAAACTGGCCAAACTTCTGGAAAAGAGAAAGCTGTTAAGATCAGGACCTACTCCAAGGTCTTCGACAATATATCTGAATGGAAGGTAGAACCCTCCAGATAGGTTTCGGAGCACTTTGTGCAGAACGAACAGCCATTTGCCGAATGGATTTCTAAAAACGAGTGGACTGGGCTGTTCTCGGTCAGGGATGAGACATATCCTGACCTAGTGAGGGAATTTTATCACAACCGCAAAGTTGCCAGTGAGTCCGCCGACTACCTAAGCACTGAAGTAAAAGGGAAAACCATCTTCATCAACCCTCTGTACATAGGAAATCTCCTCCAGCTCAAAACTGAGGGAGTAAGGCTGAGGAAGTCAGGAGATCAGGACAAAACCGACTACGTCCATACCTTCTGCAAACCTGAGGGTCACTCAAGAGAGATCTCAGCATCTTCAATAGGACAGCACCAGAAGATGGCTCACTACCTGCTGAGCTACTTCATTTACCCAAAGATCAACTGCACTACATCAGCAACCAACTTTGAACAGTGCTTCATATGACACATGCTGACGTACACCCCCATCAACATGCCGGTTTTCTTAGTTGATGGGTTTCTACGCAGCACGGGTACGATGAGACTTGGGTCACTCATAACTCGAATTCTTCTTGACCACAAGATTGATCTCAAAGGCGAGGAATCCTTCAGAGGAACTGAGATCACAGCTGCCTCGCTGAGGGCACTTAAATTTGGACAACCCTTGAAGAAGGGAAAAGTTGCTGCTGCTAGTCAAACTGACCAAGCTGAGGAATCCACTACTATGCCTCAAAAAGGGCGACGATCTAAGGCCCCAGCTTCTCGCAAGAGAAAGTCTACTGAGACTCCTTCACCAAATGTTGAGTCTCCTGCAAAGAGGTAGAGGTCAGCTGGAAAGTCAGTTGAAAAGAGAACCAGGCAAGATGAGCCTGGAACTGAGGAAGCTGCTGAACTACCTCAAAAGAAGCAAAAGACTTCTACACTGGAACCTCTAGACGTTATACCGACCGACTTTATTGTACCGGGCTCATTTCACTCAATGCCAAGGTACTGATGCTACGAAAACTGAGGTCCAGTTAGATGACCACTTCATCTCCCAAGCTGAGGAAGAACTTGATGGAGATAGCACTGCTGAAGAAGAAGCTGAAGCCAGTGGTCAGGATGACGCTGAGGAGTCTGAAGAGTATGACAGCGAAATCGAGGTTGAAAATGCTAACACTGGGTTCGAGTGTGGAGCTGTGCAAACTGACACCGAGTTAGCTGCTGGAGTTGAGCAAGTTGAGCAAGCTGACCAGACCCATACTGAGCACAAGGAACCTTCTCCTACTCACTCAGAAGAACCTGCTCATCATACCACTCCACCGCAGTGAGAAAATGGTCAGTGAACCTCCTATGCAATCACCATCTATTCCTAAACTTGTCCTCTCCAAGACAACAAAGGATCCTTCTACTGTCAAACTGACATTCTTCAAGCGGCAATCCACTTCAACTTCCTCCGCGCCGTTGGAAAAACAAGCCTCTGTTTCTTCTCAACAGGAACATGCCGACCATAACACTTCAACCACGTCAACTAGTTAGGTTGAACCGACCACTGCTCATGCTGTCTCCTCAAGCATGGTGCTGACTCCCCATCTTTCCGCCGTCAGCACAAACAGTGTTCGGGTTATTACTTCTACAACAACTCTCTCTGCTGATCAATCAACAATTCCTCCAACTCAAGTGCAGATTGAGCCAACTCATCCAGTCACTGACCAAGGTACTCTCTTCACTCCACTTTCTTCTGGTCATACTGATGTACATCGGGATGCCACTGAGTCCGGTAAAAAGCTCATTGACTCAGTACAAGCACTCATCCACGATCTTCAACACTCCGCTTCGCCTGCTGCTGGATCTTCAATTCCTGAGACAACTCAGCTCTCCCAGGTCACTCTACTTCTCAACAAAGTCAAGGGACTCAAGGATCTGCTGAATGTAGTCTTGTCATTCCAAGCCCAGCAAGCTAAGCAGGATTCACTTGCCAAGTTGGCAGACATACAGCTGTCAACAATTCAACATCTGAACTCTCTCCATCAGCAAGTTCAGAAGTTATCTGCTGTGAACACTGACTACGCCACTTCCTCAGAACTCAAGATGCTTTTTGCTCAACTTCATACTGAGCAACTTAAGACAAATGAGCAAATGGTGTCCTATAGTCAGTGCTCAGTCGAGCAAATCGGTGAGGCCATCAGGCTACTTAACCTCAACAAATAAGAGATGGATACTGACGCATTGAAACAGAATGAGTTGCTATCTCTCGCACAGCAATCCTTCAATCACATCCGTCATAATAATATCCAGCGTCATCATTATGACTCAGCTCTCTTGAAAACTTTCCACCAAGTCTTTGCTGGCCTCTCTGAAGCTCTCATCTGGCAAGCCAAAGCTCAAGCTTTCAGTGTAAATATGCTCAGTGCTGCTGATCTTCATATACCAGTCGAAGTATCAGCTGATGGAGTTGCCATTTTTGATGGCGTAAACGAAAGTGCTGACAAACTAAAAGAGCTTTCACAAGAACTTTCTCATGTTGTCTTAACCGATGCGTTCAAGCTCCCTGAAGTTGACAAAATGGGGGAGAAAGCGCAAGCTGCCAGAGCTCAGCATGAGCGATGTCAGTACGAGCGAAGTCAGTCACAAGGCAAGAAAAAGAAATAGATAGGCTAGGTCTTAACATTTGTATTCTATGTGCTATGATTATTTCTTTTGCTGTGTAACAGCTGACTTCTTTCAACTTATATATCATACTTACTTTTCTTATTCAAACACTGAGTTATGATATATGCTAATAAGTACTGAGTTATTATGTATCTTCATTTATATCAGCTTTGTTTAACACTTATAATATTTATTGACTAAATGATATGCTGATAACATGTTTGACATGAACCTATACACTTATGAAATATTCTGATAAGAACTCATTGAACAACAAATTATTCAGCGCGCTCTATATGTCTAAAAACTTCCACCTAACACTGAGTAAATAGAATATGTGATATAGCTGACCTATATCTGAAAACTGACCTTAGACTTACTCATTTAAATCCTTAAATGTCTTAAGTAAAACTAAGTCAGTAGCTCAACCCTTACGGGGGAGTTTGCTTAATTATACTAGGTCAACTATCATGGGGGAGCTCATACTGAGTTCCTTACTGAATAGTTTTGCCAACATCAAAATGGGGGCGTTTGTTGAAACACCTTTCCACATAATTTTGATTTGACAAAATTGTTTAAGTATAAATTAAAATACATATTCTAAACACACTAAGTTTAAATGCTTTGATTTATTCTACTAATGTGTTTTGTTCAATGTTGAGTATAAATGTTATAAGTCATAAGGATTGGAAGGCCCAAGCCCAATATGGAAGCCAAGGCCCAAGTCAAACAACTCAGTACACTCGGCCCGCGTATGTCAAGACGTTGCCATTTTGAACAAAAACGCAACTCAGCAAACGGAAGGATCTAGAAGACCTTCAGGAACAACTTCACAATGAAGCTGCTGAGTAGTCTCGACAAAGCGTACTAGACAGCAGCTGGCAAAGGAAAACTTCCAGACAAAGTGTTTCCTCTTTTGGCAAAGTTCAGACGACACAGTATGCTGTCCAGTTGACTTTACCATAAAAGGAGAGACCATCTGCTGAGCTGACCGAGGACAGAAGATACACGATTGTGATTGGCCGAGAGCTCTGTACAAGTCAGGATGACAACGACACATAGCCGTTTCCCTCCAATGGTTATTTCGAAATTCGAAATGACCGATGACCCAGACGTCTCTATAAATAGTGCCATCACAAGCTTCACAAAATACAGAACTTGATCAAGCCATTACGCTGACCAAATCTCTACAAGTTCTGCAAGCAAGAAGCAAAGCAAAATTCTTACACTACATTTCTCATATCTGTGTAAAAGTCTAGAGTGATTGTAAATCGTCTAAAGTGTCTTAGCACATCTTTGTATTAGGACAAAACACTTATCATTTCTAGAGATAGAAAGGAGAGGCTGAGTACTCGGTTTTAAGTACTCAGCGGAGAGATTAGGATTGAGTAGAAGTATAGAGGAAGGTACTCTTGTCATACTCAATTGCTAATATTGTAAATGGTTTGAGGCTCTACCTTTAAAGAGCTCAGTAGAGTATTTGAAATCTCGGAACGTGTTTCGGGGACAGGACGTAGGCTTAGAAGAAGCCGAACCTGGATAAATCTGCTGAGTGAAGTATTTCTTACCTTAACTCCTTATTTATATTGCTTGCTTTAAATAATCAAAACTGACCAAATAAAGAGGTCAAGTTGAGTTATGCGTGTTGAACGTCTGAGTTCAGGAATAGACTCTAGGTGCTATCTCCTGACTCAAGCTAAGAAACTGACCTAGTCACCTGTTGACTAAGCCAGTACCTTACTGTTCACTCAGCGCCGCTGTTCAAACTTTCTTTAGAAAAAGAAGTCTGCCTAAATTGCAAAAAAAGTTTAAATAGTTCCTAACCCCCCCCCCCCCCTTGGAACTATACTTGCAACTAAACAAGGGACCAACAGTTTCATCTAGATTCTCCATTATGACGACATCAGAAGTAGAAATCGTTAAATGGAATGGCAAAGGTGTAGAATTACGGGTGTTACATATGATTGAATTTCCTGTAGTAGGTATTGCAAGGATCCTAGTAGTGGGTATAGTGGTGATCAGTAGTGGGAGGAATTGGTAGTCCATCAGACATCATCTTGTTTGTTCGTAGTGGAACTCTATTTTACTCAGAGCTCCATGCTCACCGCACCAGTTGATAATTATGTAAACTTTCTTGGCCAGGATCTCTTCCCTCTGAGGTGCCGTTGGGATTGGCGGGAGACACTCTGATACCAAAGTTAGTACAATATTTAGGAATAATAAGGATAATATATAAGAGTTTTGTGAGGGTCAGTGAGCATATCTCGAATACCTCAAAATTTGGGGTATTTATATCGATTTTTATAACCTTTTAGTATTAATAAATATTTTATTCAAATAGTCATGTCATTACTCCTCTTAATGGCTATTAATTGTCATTTAAGTATATTTATTCTTGTTTAAGGGTGACTATAAAGGCGTCTTTGATATTCTTGGAACTGTCGAGACAGAGGTACGCTGGTATGGAGAGTAATGGCATATGTCCTTCATTCAACTCTTTTTTATCGTATCTTTCCTATATGGCGTATCTTGTTATGATCCACATGGCGTGGCATAATGCTGAAGACTCATTCCCTTCTTTTACTATTACACATTTGCCTCAAAGATAATATTCGGGTGTGATCACTATCTAAATAAGGTTATTAAAATTGGACCGATCCAATTAATTAAGGTTGATTCTAGTAGTTAATAGTTTTAAGTCGTCTAAGAGGTTTCGAGTTTGATTTTTAGTGTATTCAGAAAACTATAATTATGAAACATAAAGGGAGCTTCGAACCGAATAATAAAATAAATTATAAAAAAATAGATTGATTCGGTAGATAGGCCAGTTCGACAAAACTAAAAAAAAAAGAAAACTCTACTAAAAACTGCTAAAATGCCATCCAACCCTGGTGGCTCAACCAATAACCCACACAAGTTTATGGCTTGGAGCGATCAAAATTTAAATTTTCATAATTTTTTAATGAAATTTTATTAATTACATTATTAACTAATTAGTTTTCCATAATTTATTACAAAAAAAAATGACGTCAATTGTTAATTAGTCTTTCATATTTCTTTTAAGAAGATTAAAAGTTACTCCATCCGTTTGTTTATATATGTTGTTTAAAGAGGAAGAATAAATTTATAAATATATATCGTTTTAAATATATATATATATATATATATATATATATATATATATATATATATATATTTGGTAGGGACAAGAAAGGAAAAAAGAAACAAAGAACCAGAAAGCGTAGCCTGGGATTAGCCTAGGGAAGCTAACCCCCACCATATCTTCCATAAGAAAAGAGTGAAGATAATTAGGAGGATAAGAAAAGGTAGTGACACCCATCATCCTCTCATGCCCAGCAGTCGCCAACCGATCCGCTACCCGGTTCTGCTCTCTGAAGATGTGGCTGAAATTTATGAAATCAAAGGAAGAACAAAACCTTCTAATTCCTTTGATAAGATTATGGCTATTTAAACAAATAGCATTTTCCTCGGAAACCATTTTGATATCCTCAAGGTTATCAGATTCAACAATCAATTTTTTTAAACCCAGGCTCATGGCAAGGTTAAGGCCAAAGAATATCCCCCAAAGCTTAGCCGAAAAGGACGATCCCAAACCCAGATTCTGAGTAAACCCAGACACCTAGGCACCCCCATCATCCCTCAGGACACCTCCTGCAGCAATCTTACCATCCTTCAGACAAGATCCATCAGTATTTAATTTCACCACTCCTTCCCTAGGCCTGGACCAACCAAGGAGGTGAACAGTCTTCTTCTGGATGGACCTAGCAAGAGAGTCTCATTTGAAGCAATCAGTAATGTTTAATAATTTTTCCAAGAAGAACTCAGTTAAATTAGGAATAGAAACAGTTTTCCTTCCAAAGATCTCCTCATTCCTCCACTTCCAAATCTGGTAACAAATAATAGCAAAGAAAATACCACCAT
This sequence comes from Euphorbia lathyris, assembly GCF_963576675.1. NCBI lineage: Eukaryota > Viridiplantae > Streptophyta > Magnoliopsida > Malpighiales > Euphorbiaceae > Euphorbia > Euphorbia lathyris. The sequence continues at coordinate 88,095,067 of NC_088911.1, read as the reverse complement.
GCTCAAGGTTAGCCAACAACTTCCCACTAACACCATCTGTAAACCAGTCATGATCAGAGTGAGCCAAGAAATTAGAAAGCAGGTGGCGAGGGAGAACTTTTCTCCACACCTCTTTACTTCTAGTACAAGCCCTAAGAGCATGGCAAATAGTTTCCACATGCCCTCTGCATCTGCTGCAAGCACCTGAATCCACCAGATGCCGTCTATTTCTATCCGAGTTAGTGAGCAGCCTGTCCTTAACACCAAGCCACAGAAAGCTCCTAATACGGTAAGGAATTTTTAAAGCCCAAATGATTTTCCAAACTTCAGAATGAGGGCCCGTACCATTTTGGTTGAAAGCGTCAAAGGCAGACTTGCAGGTATACGCCCCATAATTTGTCAGTGCCCAACAATGACTACCCCTATCTTCCTCCCTGTTACTTATCTTAACCCCTCTAATCCTTAGGAGCGTCTCCAGACTAAAATAAGAGTCAAATTTAGACCAAATCCAATCCCCCTCAGCATCCACCACATCAGCGATCTTCCAATTGCGGATATTACTAGGCGGCGGGGATCTACACACCTCTAACAGTGATTTGCCTCCAATCCAGATGTCATTCCAGAAGCTGATGGTCTTCCCATTCCCCACCTCCCAACCTATCCCAGAGCAAAACTCTGAAAACACAGAACTGAGGCCTTTTCAAAGAAAAGAACAATTGACAACTCTCTCCTTGGGCCCCCAAAAAATCTTATCTTTTCTATATTTACCACAAAGGAGACGGACCCAAAGAGAAGAGGGGAGCTGCCACATTCTCCAAAGAAGCTTCATTAATAAAACTTTATTATTGTCTTTGGCTTGTCTAATCCCCAGTCCTCCCATGCTTTTAGGTTGGCAAACCTCCTTCCAAGAAACAAGGTGGATCTTCTTCCCCTCCGCCGAGTTCCCCCAAAGGAAACGCCGATTGATCTTATCAAGATCATTGAGAATAGGCTCGGGCAATCTATAAGCATGCATAATATGATTAGGAGCCGCACTGTTGACAGATTGAATCAAAGTGAGACGGCCAGCAAGAGAAAGAGTATTAGCTTTCCAAATGGCACAATTCCCATTAGCTTTGTCAATAGTCTCTTTAAAGGAAGCTTTAGAGACTCTGTCACTATGGAAGGGGACCCCCAGATACTTACCCAAGGAGTTGGTCAAAGGAATACCTGATATTTCACTTAGCCTTTTGCAGACACTCTTACTCATGTTTTTAGAACACAACATCCTGGATTTTTGGATATTGAGCTTTTGGTCAGAAGCAGCGCAGAAACAGTTAAGGATGTCCATAACCACACCGATTTGCTCCTCATTCCCTTCCACAAAGATCATAACATCATCTGCGAAGAACAAATGGGTAATCGAAGGGCAGAGCCTATTGATGGAAATAAGGTGGAACTTACCATTACCCACAGCCTCTTGGATCAGGTGAGATAGCCTTTCCATAACAATAACAAATAAGAAAGAGCTCATAGGGTCCCCTTGACGGATACCCCGGGAAGGAGTAAACTCCTCCGACATATCACCATTTATCAGAACCTGAAACACGGGGGAAGAGATGCAGACCTCGATCAAACTCCTCTAGTTATCCGAAATGCCAGCTCTCTTCAGACTATCCAAAAGAAAATTCCAGTTTAAATGGTCATAAACTTTCTCCAGATCCAGCTTAAGAGCCACAGTACCTTTCCCACCCTTCTTGATTTTCATAGAGTGAACCATCTCCTGGGTTATAACGACATTATCCATCATTTGTCTGCCAGGAACAAAACTACCTTGATTCTGGCTGATAATATCAGGAAGAATATTCCGGATCCTATTAGCCACAATTTTAGTAATAGTTTTGTACAACACATTACACAGACTAATAAGCCTCATTTGAAGAAAGGAGGAAGGCTTCTCAACTTTCGGAATCAAGACCAGAAGAGTTTTATTCACAAGCCTAATATCTTCAGTACCATTGAATACTCCTTTAATAAAACTATAAACACCTTCCTTCACAGTATCCCAATGTTTGTGGTAAAAACAGGCAGGAATACCATCAATCCCAGGAGCTTTAGTGGCTCCAATACTAGAGAAGGCCAGATCAATCTCTTTCTGGTCAATAGGATGGAACGCTTCCCGAATCGTTTCCTCTTTCAAACTAGGAAACGTAGTTCTAGAAAGAGCTTTATCCAGATCCACACTCTCCTCTTTGAATAAGTCTTTATAAAAATTAAGGGCCAGGCGACGAATGTCCTCATCCTCATAGACACAGTCTCCATTTGAATCTTTGATAGCATCAATCCGATTCCTCTGCCTTCTAATAATAGTAGAAAGGTGGAAAAACCTGGTGTTGCGGTATCCATCCTTGATCCAAGTCTTCCTTGATTTCTGAAACCAAAGAAACTCTTCCTACCTCAACACAGCTTCTAATTCATTCTGGAGAGATCTGAGAAGACAATTCAAACTATGATCAAATCTAATCTCCAAATTACATTGAATGCCTTCGATTCTGCTCAGAAGCTTATTCTTCCTTCTGATAATGTGGCCAAAGATATTTCTATTCCATCCCATCACATTTCTTCTAAACCCCTCAGCAGCAAGGAGAACATTGGAGTGGGGCTGCCAATTCTCCTGAACAAAGAGTTTAAACTCAGGGTGAGATTCTCAGGCCACCTGGTACCTGAAAGGTCTATCCCCTTTGGGCCGAAGGCTTTTAACCAAATTAACTAAAATAGGACAGTGATCAGAGTGACGGAAAGGAAGATTTAACACTTTCACTTCGGGAAAACTACAGATAGCCGCTATATTCGCATACACTTTGTCTAACCGAACAAAAACATTATTGTGCTTCCAAGTAAATTTATGACCAGCAACTCCCAGATCAGAAAGCCCACATAAATCCATATTCTGCTTATGGTTAAGACATCTGTTAACATAGTGGTTCCCACCCCCTCTTTGATCGCTCATGAGGCCAATATCATTAAAATCCCCAGCCACAAACCAAGCATCCAAAATACTTGTACTCATATTATACAGAACCTCCCATAACCTTTTGCGATTGGCCGTGATAGGATCAACATAAATAAGGGTGATCAAGAATGGTTTATTCCCAGGATAACTAATCTTACTGTGAATAAATTGTTTATCCATACTGATAATGTCAAACTTAACACGATCTGGCTTCCAGAAAAGCCAAATACCCTCAGCCCGGCCAGTAGCCTCCGATTTGACACAATTCCAGTTTCTAAACTTTCTAACCACCTCATCTGCTTTACTACCACTGATCTTGGTTTCCAGCAAAGCAAAACAAGAAGGATTAAATTGCTTAATTAAATCTTTAACATGGATACGGGTAGCCTTACTAGCCGCACCTCTAACATTCCAAACAAAAAAATCCATCAAAAGGCAGACTACTGACCACAGGCCCACCAACCTAAACCAAGTACTTATTTGGGGCTCATGAGAGCCTTGACGAGGTACCAGCTGGCCCCCTTTTGTCCCAAACATCCAAAGAGCTATGGTTATTTTTCTGATTACCCTTAGGTCTTTTTATATTCATTTTATTGACCCCCATAGCCTTTGTATTTGAATTATCAATAAAGATTTTAGGGTTACTACCCTCATTAAGCTTGTTCTTCCCAAATGGGGCATGAAATTGGCTTTCCAGGGCAATAGCTTTGGACTCAAACAGAGGGTTAATAGTCTCCACTTTATTGGCCTCCGGCTCAACAGATTCCAACCCAGGCATGCTTAACTCCATATGCTTGTTTGAGTGGTCAGAACCCTGAGCATCCTCAATAGACAGAACCCCAAATCTAGATCCAGAACCGAGGGACGAATCCTTACCAGAACCAACTTTCAAATTGGGGAGCCTCTCCTTGATCTCAGAGGCAATCTGGAGAGAGTTCATCTCCTTACTAATGTCAGGGGGACGGTTCTGGACAACAGATGCCTGAGTCCTTCTCCTACCCGACCTCTTAGCCAGCATCCAGGGGCCAAAGTTCCTCCCTTCACCTCGACTCTCCTCTTCCTTTTTTTTATCAGCCACTATAACCTCCTCGACCAACTTCTCTCTCTTAGGACACCCTTCATAAGTATGGCCAAACATACCACACTCATAGCAAATATTATGAATGCCTTCATATTCAATATAGTAAACCGAATTCTGAACACAGAATTTAGACAATAGAGGTTTAGCAAGATCGATATCGATACAGACCCTGGCAAACTTACCTCTTACTGCCCCAATGGTGGTTTTATCCACATGGTGAACTTTCCCCACAAGACCACCAACTTTATTAAGAAAGCTTTCATTATAGTACTCAATAGGTAAGCCCGGGAATCTTACCCAAGTTAGAATCCTATTAACAGAATAGTCATGAGGATTAAAATTAGGTACCCATGGCCTTAAAACCAGAACAGGATTAGAGATAATATACGGGCCACTATTAATAACAGCATTGAAGTCCTCCGCCCTGGTGAATTTGATGACATAATAGTCATTCTCTAAGTCAGTAATGGTGGCTTTACCTTTTTTAGCCCACTGCGCTTGGATTCTCTGGGCGAAATAATTGAAACTAATCCTCTTACCAAGCACAGTAACTATTAGAGCTAACTTCCATTTAGACCAGAGGGCGCGTTTATCTGCCGAAGATAGGCGAATCACAAGACATAACGGGTCATTCTGATCTCCATCTTCAATATCAGAGTCGGAATAGACCTCATCTGAATCCTCCTCAACAATTTCCTCATCTAACACGGGTTCTTCCTCTACCACCCCCATCACAGTATCTCTCCAGGAGTTTTTCCCCAAACTTTTCTCGTTGGAATTATTCTTTAGAACATCAATAAAAGTCTTTGGCGCCACAACCAAATCGGATGAGGAATCGGCGATAGCCGCAATCCCCTGGACTGCCGGCCCACCCTCCTGGACTACCGGCCCAATCCCTTGGACTGCCGGCCTGCTCACCTGGATTGCCTGCCCGGCCTCCTGGACAAGCGCGCTGTCTCCCATCGGTGCTCCCCTCCCATCGCCAGCAGACTCGCCGCAGCCAAGCCGCGCACCTCGCTTGCGGACCGCGCACAGATCCACAACGACAGATTCCCCGAATCCCCCCTTGGCAGAACCCGCCGCCCCCTCATCCCTACTACCACCTTCCTCTCTCTCCCCCGCCATCCCTACCGTCCCTCCGCTCCCCTTCCCTTCATCTCTGCCCGCCCAGAAGCGGCCCCCAAGGCGCTCCCCCGACGACACCTTGGCTCTTTCCCTCTCCCTCGAGCGATCACGCTCCTTCATCGGATCCGCTACTGCACACTGACGCCGAACAATCACCCACAATTCCCTTGCCAAACGCAAATCGCCCTGGAGACAATTTCGGATCTCCTCAGCGCGTCTCTACTCAATATATCGTTTTAAATATATAATTCTCTATTTTTAACATTTTTTTGGTCAGTTTGTCCCTTTGTATAAATACCCATTAATTGTGTTAAGAAAGAGAAAGTTAACAATCTTGACAAAAGAGATTTTGTAAAATTAAGGTTAAATAAAAATAATTGAGTAGTAAAAAAGAATGGTTAAGCAGTTAATGAGAAAAAAAGAGAAACATAGAAGGGTACATTAGTATTTTGCAAACTTTAATTAATGAATTCTTTTTTGTTGAAAGCGGATTAATGAATTCTTAATCCTTCTTTAGTATTTTTTAGTTAAACGACCTATATAAAAAACGAACGAAGTAATAAATTATATTATTTACTAATTAGTTTTTTAAGAAAATTAAGTCTCCCGAAAATTAGAAGTTAATAAATTATATTGATGACGTTAATTACTAGTAATTAGTTTTCCATATTTTAAATTAAAAGTTAATAAATTATTTTAATTATTTTTTTTTTTTAAAAATTTGGGTAATATGCTTACATTATAAAGAAGAAAGAAAATTCCCACCAGACCCGGATGTGATTCGAACCCATGACCTCCCAAGGCATAGATAAGCTCTCAACCACTAGGCTAAGAGGTTCACCACAAATTATTTTAATTACTTCGATCACTAATTTGTAGTATTAATTTAAAAAGTTTTTACTAACTAGTCTTTAATAATTACATTAATTTCTTGTTTGGTAATAATTAATATTATTATAATATTATATTAAAATTTTATTACGTAACAAGATAATTAAATAAAAATAAAAGTAATAGTTTTCACATAATTATTTGCACCTCAATTGAATAACAATTGGACCCTTAAACTTTGAGCCATTTATTTGTTTCGTTCTTTAGCTGGTCTGATTTTAACACCATATCCTTTCTGTGTAATTAATAAGAGTTAAAATGTAAAATAGAAAAGTTAGAAGGGTGTTTTAGCTTTTTATATTCTAGCTAACTTTTCAATCTCTCTTCTTCCTCTATACATTCTCTTCTTCTCAATCTTAAGATTCATCTTCTTCTTCCTTGTTTCAAGGGTATCAGAGATGCTAATATGGTATCAGAGCATCTCTTGTAACTTTTTTATTTTACAATTCAACCCCTAATTACATTTTAACTCCTATTAGTAATTTCATTCAATTTGTATTTTGTAGCTGAATTGATATTATCAGTGACAAAATCTGAATTAAAAAAAGTGACAAAATCTTAATTAGTTTTCTTAAGATTCATCTCTGGTGCGCTTTTAGATCTATGGCTTTGTTGTTGTTGTTGTATTTTGGAGCTGAATTGATATTACCAGTGACAAAATCTGCACCATAAATGTATGTTGCAGACCTTGATAGAAAAAAAAAAAAGTGTAATCTTTAACATATTTTAGTTCATTAACCCAAAAAATAGATCTAAGCACTGCAATTTCATGAAAGAAAAAAAAAACATTACAAAAGTTGAGAAAAAATAGTTGTGATTATGAATAAACAAAGTCATGAGGTTGAAACGACTTGACGACAGATGGGACATGTTAGTTTAGATATCAACCATTGATTAATACAAGTTGAATGAAACATGTTTTTACAGAATAAACAAACTTTACATGCTTCTCCTTCTCCGTAATCATTCAAGCAAATTACACATATTTCATTCTTTATTCTCATTTCAATGCCTCCTGTTTCATACCTTACTGCCACCAATTTGTATTTCTTCAACCTTTTATTTGATACAGATACGGACACGGATACCGGTAGTTGATTTCCTCCTCTTCTTGTTCTTCCAAGCTCAAAAACAAGAGTGTGGCTTTTGAAAATAACCCAGTAGATGCATTTGAATATTGTTCTAAGTATGAAAATAACTGTAGATATAGCTATTCCAAATATGATTATCATTATCAATATGATCAGCATTCTAAGGTTTTTTATTTTTTTTTTGGTAGAAAAGATTATAGTGAAAGATACAACCCTTCTTATATATAATAACTCCTTGAGAAAGGAAAGAAGATCTAGGTGAATAATTTCAAGAAGAAACTGATTCTTTTTTTATTTATTGATAGCAAGTTTTCTTAATTAGGTTATATTTTCAAATGGCAACTTTTCTGCATAATATCTGTGATGGTATAGTATTATATTAAATGCTTAGGCTACATTTGTTAAAAAGCAACTCATTGTGCCTTTTGTGATTTGACTAATTTATTAAATTCTTAGAGAATTAAACTGACAAATAGTTAAATTCATGTATATTCACAAAGGTTTTTTCATGGGATTTGACTAATTAGTCTTTGCATTGTGTACGTTTTGTAATTTTCTTTCTTTCTAATATTCAATCATTTTTAATGTAACTTATAGATTATTAAATAATATTTTCGTGTATTTATTATAATGTATTTAAGGTAATTTATACTGTTAGGAAGTTATCTATTTGTATTTATCGTAGTAAATATATTACAAAACTTCTACCAGTAACGTTGAATAAATTCAAAAAAAAAAAAATCATCTTTTTTTTTTTAATAGAAATTAAGAGGGGAAAAACAAAGTACGAGTTGCTAGGGCCGTCTTAAATATTTACGAGGCTCTGTGCTAACTGAAAAAATTGGACATTATTCATTAGAAAAAATTAATACATTCACACATAATGTTTCTACAAAATAAAACGGTGCCTTCTATGGTTACTTTGTTTTTGACAAAGTACCATTACTTGGTGTGTTTTCACCATTGGATGATGGAACATAAAATTAATCCAATGGTGAAAACATACAAAGTAAGACTTACTTTGTAAAAAACAAAGTAAGCATGACCTTTACCAAATAAAACACAAAAATACTTTAACTTTATTTTTTGACATAATAAATATAACAAAAATAATTTAATTTGATAGTGTATAATAATAATAAGATAAAAAATTGGACCCTTTAGAACTCTTAAACCGTTAAGACTTTAGATATTTTCTGAATAAGTAACATTCACTTAATTTTGAACATAATAAATAATAATAAAAAATTAGGCCCCTTAAATTTGGAGGTCCTATGCTGCAGAACTCTTTTCACACCATTCTCCTACTCCCCTGTGAGCTACCCACGTAATAGAGTTCATTCTTCCTCCACCCCTTGAGGAGTGTGGCATTCGTTTCCAAATCCTTAATCACAAAGAAATCACCAATAAATTCAACAGAAATACAGTTACATTCGGTTAGAGAACGAATAGATAAGATTTTTAGATGCCGAAGGAACAAGTAAAACATTGTCTTTACCATAACCAACACTATGAATAGACAGTTTAGAACCATTACTAATTGTGACTTGTTCAGACCTTGATATTCAGAATAGAGATGGAGATTATCCAAGTCTAAGGTTAGATGATGCATAGCGCTAGTGTCCATGATCCATTGAGAATGATGTGAGGGTGTTGTAGATGCCAAATGGGAGGCAGGTCGGGTTTGCTGCTGATTTTCCTTGGAAAAGTTTTAGGACGAACAACTTTTGGCAAGGTGGGCTCTCCCCTTGCGATTATAACAAATTGTAGTAGAAAATGTTGAAACAAATTTCCACATAATTTTGATTTGACAAAATTGTTTAAGTATAATAAAAAACATATTCTAAACACACTAAGTTTAAATGCTTTGATTTATTCTACTAATGTGTTTGTTCAATGTTGAGTTAAATTGTTTATAAGACATAAGGATTAAAAGGCCCAAGCCTAATACAACAGTTAAAGCCCAAGTCAAAAAGTTCAATACAACTCGGCCCGCGTTTATCAAAACGATGTCGCTGTGTACCAAAACGCAACTCAGCAAGAGAAGGATCTAGAAGACCTTCAGGGAACAACTTCGGAACGAAGCTGCTAAGTTGGTTCGACAAAGCGTACAAGACAGCGGCTGGCTAAGGAAAACTTCCAGACAAAGTATTTCTACTTTGGGTAAAGTTCAGACGACACAGTATGCTGTCCAGTTGACTTTACCATAAAAGGAGAGACATTCTGCCGAGCTGACCAAAAGCTGACCGAGGACAGAAGATACACAAATCTGATTGGCCGTGAGCTCTGAGCAAGTCAGGATGACAACGACAGGAAGCCGTTTCCCTCCAACGGTTATTTCGAAATTCGAAATGACCGATGCCTCAAGACATCTCTATAAATAGTGCCATCAGAAGCTTCATTCAATACAGAACTTGATCAAGCCATTACGCTGACCAAATTTCTACGCAAGTTCTGCAAGCAAAAAGCAAAGCAAATCTTACACTACAGTTCATATATTTGTGTAAAAGTCTAGAGTGATTATTCAATCATCTAAGGTGTCTTAGCAATCATTGTTTAGGACAAACACTTATCATTTCTAGAGATTAGAAATGAGAGGCTGAGTACTCGGTTATAGTACTCAGCGAGAGATTAGGATTGAGTAGAGGTATAGAGGAAGGTACTCTTGTTATACTCAGTTGCTAAGATTGTAAAAGGTTTGAGGCTCTACCTTTAAAGAGCTCAGTAGAGGATTCGAAATCTCGGAACGTGTTCCGGGGACAGGACGTAGGCTTAGAAGAAGCCGAACCTGGATAAATCTGCTGAGTAACGTATTTCTTACCTTAAACTCCTTATATATATTGCTTGCTTAAATAACCAAAAACTGACCAAGTAAAGAGGTCAAGCTGAGTTGTGCGCATCGAACATCTGAGCTCAGGAATAGACTTTAAGTGCTATCTCCTGACTCAAGTCAAGAAACTGACCTAGTCACCAGTTGACTAAGCCAATATCTTACTGATTACTCAGCGCCGCTGTTAAAACCTTTTCTCTTGAGAAAAGAAGTCTGCCCTAAATTATTAAAAAGTTTAAATAGTTCCTAACCCCCCCTTGGAACTATACTTGTAACGTTATAAGGGACCAACAAGTGGTATCAGAGCCTAAAAGCTCACTGTAAAAGGTTTAACAACCTTGAGCTGATCCACACTATAGGCGAAAACAGTACTCGGTGTCTCTCAGGAAACCAAACAACTCAGATATTGCCTGAGGGGCTGTCCATCACTCGACCTCCCCTATTCTTCGGGTCTAACTATACCTTCTGGAAGAATAGGATGAAAAATTTCATTCGGCTACAAATATGAGTGCCTGGCTATCTATAGTGCAAGGCCCATTTGTACCTGTCGAAGTTGTGGCTGGCCAAACAGTTGTAAAAGCTGAGGCCAAATGGACAGAGAATGATCTCAAGAAGCTTCAAAATCATGCTTCGGCTATTAATATGCTTCACTGTGCGCTTGATGCTGCAGAATATAATAAAATCTCAGGTTGTGAGTCGGCGCAAGAGATCTGGAAGAAGCTGGAGGTCACCTACGAAGGAACCAATAAAGTAAAGGAGTCCAAGGTGAACCAGCAGATGAGACTGTACGAGCTTTTCGAGATGAACAATGATGAGGGGATATCTGACATGAATGCAAGATTTGCCAACATCATAAATGAGCTCATGAGACTTGGGAAGATCTTCACTGAGGAAGAACAAGTCAAAAAGATACTCAGGAGTCTTCCTAAAGACTGGAAAGCAAAGAAGACCGATGTTGAAGAAGCTCAGGACTTAACCACTTACAAATATGACGAACTCATCGGCTCGTTGCTGACCCATGAGATATCAATGAAAAACTTCGAGGTGAAGGAAAAGTCTGAAGACAAGAAGCAGAAATCTCTTGTCATGAAAGCTGACTCCACTGAAGGGAGCTCAACAGATGACGAGGAGATGGCTATGTTCACAAGGAAGATGAAAAGGCTATTCAGGAAAAATGACAAATATTCTAAGAAGCCTTACAGAAAGTTTGATAAGTATAAAGCTGACTCCAGCGACATCAAATACAAGAAAGACAACTCAAAGCCTATTACATGCTTTGAATGTCATCAAACTGGCCACATAAAGTCAAGCTGCCCCACGCTGAGGAAAGATAAGAAGAACGGCAAAAAGGCAATGGTGGCTACATGGAGCGACAGTGATGAGTCTTCATCAACAGAAGCTGAGGCCACCGAGTCAGCGAAGATATGCTTCATGGCTGACGAACTTGCTGAGCCGTGCGTTTCTGAGCATACTGACCCCTCCGTTGCATCTGAAGATGAGGAGCAATCAAATGAGGTAATACCACTTTCCCAGCTCAGAAACGAAATAGGTAATGCCCTAAGTGATCTCTATACACTTATCAAAAAGTGTATTAAGAAAATTAGAGCACTCAGCAGGCGCTGTGATGAGGTTGAAGAGGTCAAGCTGAGTGACCTCAGATACCTTCTTCAGGACAACTCAATGTTGCATGATAACATGAAGATCATACATGAGTCTGTCTCTGAAGTCCAATCAGTTTCAAAGAAACTGAGAAAGGACGTCACAACTATCCAGAACCAATTAAAGGTTCCAAATAAAATAAACAGTCCTCTGAGAACTCAGTACCAAGGTACTCGGCAGAGATGGAATCCCCAGCGGAATGTCCAATATGACTTCTGTGGGAAGAAAGGTCACACCACAAAGGTGTGCTGGCATGCTCAGCACTGGGGTGCTGACCAGTCAGTGAGACAATCTAAACAGAAGGTCAGCTGTGACTTCTGTGGAAAGAATGGCCTTACTGTCCATGTATGTCGCCATAAAATAAAGTATGATGCTTTACCTGTTGCACCTAACAAGTAAGGACCCAAAAAGAATTGGGTACCTAAAAGTAACTAGTTACAATGCAGGTAAGCCTGAGATGTGCGGAGAAGTCAAAGATGTGGTATATTGACAGTGCATGCTCAAGGCATATGACCGGTGATGAAACTCAGTTCATCAAGTTTGAGCGTAAATGAGGAGGAAGTGTAAGTTTTGGAGACAACAAAAAGGGTAAGATGGTAGGGTCAGGAACCATTGGAGGTAACCCCACTATTGAGTCAGTCTCCCTAGTCAGCGGACTCAAATATAACTTACTCAGCGTAGCTCAACTATGTGACAATGGGAGAAAATTTATATTTGATGCTACTGGATGTAAAATATACGAGGGTAAAACAAATGAGTTAATCTTAACTGCCCCTCGCATAGATAATGTCTTTATGCTAGACTTAAAGAAAAAGTTTTCAAAAACTGTATGCTTAGTATCAAAAGAAGAAAATTCCTGGCTATGGCACAGGAGACTTGGTCATGTAAGCATGGACCTCCTGGCCAAATTAGCAAGAAAGCAATTGGTTGAAGGACTGCCTGAACTTAAATTTGAAAAAGATCAATTATGCCACGCTTGCCAAGCTGGAAAACAAACCAAAGAATCTTTTCACAGCAAAAACATTGTCTCAACTAAGCGTCTGTTAGAGCTACTACACTTGGATCTCTTCGGTCCGGTCCAGCCGCTGAGTCTGGGTGGAAGAAGATTTTCCTTGGTCATTGTAGATGACTTCTCTCGGTACACTTGGGTCATCTTGCTGAGTAGCAAGGATGAGACCTTTGAGACATTTTCAAATCTGGTTAGAAAAATTGAAAATGATAAAGACCTAAAATTGGCTCACATCCGAAGTGATAATGGTGGAGAATTCAAAAACCAAAAGTTTGTTGAATTCTGTGAAGCCAGCGGCATTGACCATAATTTTTCTGCTCCTAGAACACCTCAACAAAATGGAGTTGTAGAAAGGAAGAACAGAACTCTGGTTGAAATAGCCAGGACAATGCTGGATGAGCATAGGCTTCCAAAGTATTTTTGGGGAGAGGCTGTTAACACAGCGTGCTATATTCATAATAGGGCTCTAGTTAGACCTATACTCAAGAAAACCCCCTATGAACTTTGGAAAGGACGAAAGCCCAATATTGGATACTTTCGTGCCTTTGGCTGTAAATGTTTTATTTTGAATACCAAAGATAGCTTAGCAAAGTTTGACTCAAAAGCTGATGAGGCTATCTTTTTAGGCTACTCAACAAACAGCAAAGCATACAGAGTTTTTAATAAACGAGCTCAAGTTTTAGAAGAGTCAGTACATGTTGAGTTCGACGAGACTAACCCTGCAGGTAGATACCAGCCACTGACCGAGGATGATCCACACTCAGTAACCGCTGACCAAGAACCAGCTGCTGAGTCATTCACTAAAAGGCTGACCAAGAGTAAGAGTGAACTTAAGATTACTTTCACTGACCAGTCTACTTCTGCAGAGATTGTTGAAACACAGACAGCACAAGACATAAATCTACCGAAAGAGATAAGGATTCCAAGAGGGCACTCAGAGAGTGCAATCCTTGATTCTGCTGGGAATACCCTGATGACAAGGAATCAACTCAGGAGGTACCTCAGCAATGTAGCCTTCGTCTCAGTACAGGAACCTAAGAACTTCGCTGATGCTGAGGAAGATGAATTCTGGATGAGCACAATGCAAGAGGAACTCGATCAATTCAGAAGAAACGATGTATGGGAGCTAGTGCCACATCCAAGGAGTCAGAAGACCATTGGAACAAGATGGGTCTTCCGCAACAAAATGGATGAGCAAGGAAATGTAGTCAGGAACAAAGCAAGGCTTGTAGCTCAGGGCTATAGTCAGCAAGAAGGTATTGACTATGGTGAGACCTTTGCCCCTATGGCAAGGCTAGAAGCTATTAGGATCTTATGTGCATATGCATCTTACATGAACTTTAAATTATTCTAAATGGATGTTAAGAGTGCATTTCTTAATGGAGTTATAAATGAGAAAGTTTATGTTAATCAACCTCCAGGGTTTGAGGATCCAAAATTCCCAAACCACATTTATAAACTCAAAAAGGCTTTGTACGGCCTCAAGCAAGCACCACGTGCTTGGTATGAGAGGCTGACCAGTTTCCTGCTGACTAGAAATTATGTCAGGGGCAAAGCTGATACAACCTTATTCATTAAGAGAAAGGGTAAAGATACCCTGCTGGCTCAAATTTATGTTGATGCTATAATATTTGATGCAACTAACGAATCAATGTGTAAGGAATTTAGCAAACAAATGCAGACTGAGTTTGAAATGTCGATGATGGGAGAACTCAACTTCTTCCTCGGACTTCAAATAAAACAAGGAAAGAATGGCATCTTCATCAGTCAAGCTAAATATGCCAAGGAGGTATTAAAGAAATATGACTTGGAAAATTGCAAGCCAATATCCACTCCTATGGGCACTGACACTGTCCTCTGGGCTGACGAGAATGGTAAGTCAGTAGACAGCAAATTGTATCGAGGTATGATAGGCTCTCTACTTTACTTAACAGCCAGTAGACCGGACATTCAGTTCTCAGTATGCTACTGTGCTAGATATCAATCTAACCCTAAGGAATCTCATTACATAGCTGTAAAAAGAATCCTTAGATACTTGCAAAGCTCAGTGAACGCAGGTTTATGGTATCCCAACACACATGGCTTTACACTCGTTGGATACACTGGCGCTGACTATGGTCGAGACAAGCTAGAACGGAAAGCACCTCTGGAGGATGTCATTTCTTAGGAAGCTGTCTTGTGTCTTGGTTCAGCAAGAAGCAGGCGTCAGTAGCTTTGTCTACCACTGAAGCTGAGTACATTGCTACTGGTCACTGTATTGCTCAAGTCTTATGGATTAAGCAACAGCTTGAAGACTATGGTGTTCAAACAAAGACAATTGAGGTCAAATGCGACAACAAAAGTGCAATTGATCTATCAAAGAACCCAATTCAACACAGCAGAATGAAGCATGTCAGCATAAGGCATCACTTCATTAGAGACCATGTACTCAAAGGTGAAATAAAGCTGACTTACGTCCCAACGGATGAGCAGCTTGCGGATATCTTCACAAAGCCATTGGCTCGTGAACAGTTCAACATACTGAGAGAAGCCATTGGTATGTTTAATCCTCTTCAGTAAATTCCTGTTCTATAATGTGAATTTATGCTGAGTGAGTTACTATGCTGAATGATTTATGCAAATGCATGCTGAGTGATTGTTATGCTGAGCACTTAACACAAAATACACATCAATACTGAGTCAATATGCACACCGAGTAGTAATCTTAAACTGAGATATCATTGTTTCATACTACTGACCACTCAGAATTCAAAATGCTTAGTATTCTAAACGCTAAGTGTTAGATCTATTGCACTTAATGCTTAAGCACGCGAATAGCCACCTAGGATGACGTATGCGCCGAATGTGTCATAAAAGCCAGGATTTTTGTCGGTTGACAATCCCAAGGAAAAACTGACACATGGATTCGATAAGATCCACATTTCACCGCTATAAATAATGGGCAAATCCCCATTCTTTATCTTCTTTACATCTACCGAATTCTAAGGCAAAGGCTTTCTCTCTAAAAACTCTCAAAGCTTCCCAAACGCATTCTGCAACCATGACTAAAGTTTCATTCAACATTTCCGGTGCCGGCCACACTAAGCCCAGCTCCGATGAAACCTCCAGGCAAACCTCTGTGCCTAAAACTACCAAGGTCACTACGCCGAGTAAAGGAAAAACTGGGCAAGCTACCTCCTCCCAAGAAAAACCGACCAAAACCAGAACCTATACCAAGGTCTTGGGTAACATTAGCGAATGGAAGGTGGATTTCTCACGATGGGTCTCTGAGTCCTTCGTAACCTCCGAGCAACCCTTCTGCGAATGGATATCACAAAATGGATGGACAGAGCTGTTCTCTATTAGGGATCACACTTATCCTGACCTCGTAAGGGAGTTCTATCACAACCTCCGTGTTGCTGATGACAACCAGGACTGTCTGGTAACTGTGGTAAAATAAAAGACTATCTTCATAAATCCTGACTATCTGGCAAACCTGCTAAAGTTGAAAAATGAAGGAGCAAAGCTGAGAAGATCTGGAGATCTGGACAAAACTGGGTACGTAGTCAACTTATGTAAACCTGAAGGCCACTCAGGAGAAGTATCCAGTTCCTCTATGGGTCAGCACCAAAAGATGGCTCACTATCTGCTGAGTTATTTCATCTACCCCAAGATCAACTGCACCACCTCAGCAACGAACTTCGAGCAATGCTTCATATGGCATATGCTGACATATAAGCCAATCAACATGCCAGTATTCCTCATTGCTGGCTTCCTAAGGAGTACCGGAACTCTAAGGCTGGGATCGCTCATCACCAGGATCCTGATTGATCATCAGATAGACCTAACTGATGAAGTTCAAACAAGAGGATCTGAAATCACAGTAGCTTCGCTGAGGGCTTTAAAGTTCAATCAGCCTCTGAAGAAAGGAAAAACTGCTGCTGCTGATGAACAACAAGCTGAGGAAACAGCTGTCCCGATGAAAGGAAGAAGAACTAAGGCTCCAGCTGCCCGTAAGAGGAAAGCTGCTGAGACCACTTCAAAGAAGGCTGAGCCTATGGCAAAGAAGCCTAAGTCAGTTGCTGAACCAGGTCAGGAGAGACCGAAGTCAGCTGAGAAAAGGAACAGGCAAGATGAGCCTGAAACTGAGGACAGAACTAATGCTGATGTACAGCCTAGAAGAAGCACAAGCCTTCTACACTGACTCCCATCGATGCTATTCCTACTGACGTTGTTGTGCCTGGTGACTCTCACTTCACACAGTGTCTAGGAACTGTATCTGAGGAACAAGAAGAAGAGGTGCATCTGGACGACCAGTTTATTGCACAAGTTGAGGAAGAACTAGATGGAGATAGTTCAGAATATAATGAAGAAGAAGAGGCCAGCGGTCAGGATGACGCTGAGGATAATGAGGAGACAACCAGTGAGGTTGAAGCTGAGAAAGCCAATACTGAGATGGCTGCTGGAGAAGAACAAGAACTTGACCAACACAATGTTGATCAAGTAGATGAGCAAGCTGACCAGCATGATGCTGAACAAGAAGAAACTTCTCCCTCTCACTCAGGAGATTCTATTCTAGCTGACACTCCTCCTCGCAGAAGAAGATTGGTTAAAGCAAGTGAAAAGACAGTCAGCGAGCCTCCTGTACAACCACCAACTCTTCCTGACTTCGTTATTCAAAAGCCAACCCAGGACCCTTCTGCAGTTAAGCTAAAATTTTTCAAACGACAACAACCTTTTACTACATCGGCATCTATGGAAAAGCAAGCCTCTGTTTCTTCCCAACAGGAACATGCCGACTTGAATGCTTCCGCCAACTCAACAAGTCAAGTTGAGCCGATTACTGTAAATGCTGTTGTTCCAAGCATTGTGCTGACTCCAAACATCACTGCCCCCGTCAGCACTGACAATATTCGAATTTCCTCTTCTCCACTCAACATATCTGCCAATCAATCAGTTCTACCAGAACCTCAAGTGCAGATTGGAACAATACTCCCAGTCACTGACCACGTCATTCCTCTAACTCCTCTTCCTACCGGTCATACTGATGTCACTGAAGGCTCTCAAACTTATCTAAATGCCACTGAGTCTGGCAAAAGAATAATCGACTTAGTGCAAGCTTTGATTAAAGACCTTCAACAACCTACTCCTCTTACTGCTGGGTCTTCAACTATTGAGACTACTCAGCTTTCCCAAGTCACTTAGCTTCTCAATGAAGTTAAGGGATTCAAGGATTTGCTGAACGTCATCATTACTTTTCAAGCACAGCAAGCTAAGCAGGATTCCATTGCAAAGCTGGCTGAGATCCAGCTGACAACTGTTCAACACTTAAACGCTCTCCAACAACAAGTTTCAGCTGTGAACACACGCTACGCCACTTCTGATGAAGTAAAGATGCTCTTTGCTCAGCTTCACACCGAGCAACTCAAAACCAATGAGCAAATGGTTTCTTATTCTCAGTGCTCAGTGGAGCAAATTGGTGAGGCTGTTCGACTGCTGAATCTGAACAAGCAAGAGATGGATACTGACGCTATGAAATAGAATGAAATGCTGTCCATCACCAGACAAACCTTCAATCACATTCGTCACAACAATGTTCAGCGTCAATACTATGACACCTACTTACTCAAAACATTCCATCAAGTCATTGCTGGCCTGACCGATGCACTTACATGGATAGGCAAAGCTGAAGCCTTCACAGTCAGCATGATCAGCGCTGCTGAGCTTAAAATACCTACCGAGGTCTCAGATAATGGAGTGGCTATTTTTGATGGTGTCAATGAAAGCGCCGATCGACTTAAAGCGCTGTCCACAGAACTAACCAGAGCTGTCTTAACCGACACCTTTAGGATTCCTCCTCCCGATGCTGATAAAACGGGGGAGAAAGCACAAACGAGAACATAGCATGAGTCTAGTCAGTCCAAACAGAAGAAAAAGAAATAGATATAGGCTAGCTCAGTATAGGCTAAGTAGTTATGCCTGTCTTTAATTTTTTTTGTCTTGTTTATAAACACTGACTACCTACATTAAATATCATACTTGCATCTTATGTTCAAACTCTGAGTTATGAATTATTTTTATACGATGCTGTGTATTATGTCATTATGTATCTTCAATTGAATCAGCCTTGTTTAAATGCTTATAAAATTCATTGATTGAACCAAATGCTGATAACATGTTTGACATTGACTTATATATAGTCTTATAAAACTCATTGAACAACAAATTACTCTTCGCCCTCTGAATGATAAAACCTTCCGCTTAAACACTGAGTAAAAGAGAATATGTTCCATGAGCTGACCTATATCTGAAAACTGACCTTAGACTTACTCGATTAAACCTTTAAATGTTTAGAGTAAAACTAAGTTAGTAGCTCAACCCTTACAGGGGAGTTTGCTAAGTTATATTAGGTCAACTATCATGGGGGAGCTCAACACTGAGTTCCTCGCTGAATAGTTTTGCCAACATCAAAATGAGGGAGTTTGTTAAAACACCTTTCCACATAATTTTGATTTGACAAAATTGTTTAAGTATAATTAAAAACATATTCTAAACACACTAAGTTTAAATGCTTTGATTTATTCTACTAATGTGTTTGTTCAATGTTGAGTTAAATTGTTTATAAGACATAAGGATTAAAAGGCCCAAGCCTAATACAACAGTCAAAGCCCAAGTCAAACAGTTCAATACAACTCGGCCCGCGTTTATCAAAACGATGTCGCTGTGTACCAAAACGCAACTCAGCAAGAGAAGGATCTAGAAGACCTTCAGGGAACAACTTCGGAACGAAGCTGCTGAGTTGGTTCGACAAAGCGTACAAGACAGCAGCTGGCTAAGGAAAACTTCCAGACAAAGTATTTCTACTTTGGGTAAAGTTCAGACGACACAGTATGCTGTCCAGTTGACTTTACCATAAAAGGAGAGACATTCTGCCGAGCTGACCAAAAGCTGACCGAGGACAGAAGATACACAAATCTGATTGGCCGAGAGCTCTGCGTAAGTCAGGATGACAACGATAGGAAGTCGTTTCCTTCCAACAGTTATTTCAAAATTCGAAATGACCGATGCCTCAAGACGTCTCTATAAATAGTGCCATCAGAAGCTTCATTCAATACAGAACTTGATCAAGCCATTACGCTGACCAAATTTCTACGCAAGTTCTGCAATCAAAAAGCAAAGCAAATCTTACACTACAGTTCATATATTTGTGTAAAAGTCTAGAGTGATTATTCAATCATCTAAGGTGTCTTAGCAATCATTGTTTAGGACAAACACTTATCATTTCTAGAGATTAAAAAGGAGAGGCTGAGTACTCGGTTATAGTACTCAGCGAGAGATTAGGATTGAGTAAAGGTATAGAGGAAGGTACTCTTGTTATACTCAGTTGCTAAGATTGTAATAGGTTTGAGGCTCTACCTTTAAAGAGCTCAGTAGAGGATTCGAAATCTCGGAACGTGTTTCGGGGACAGGACGTAGGCTTAGAAGAAGCCGAACCTGGATAAATCTGCTGAGTAACGTATTTCTTACCTTAAACTCCTTATATATATTGCTTGCTTAAATAACCAAAAACTGACCAAGTAAAGAGGTCAAGCTGAGTTGTGCGCATCGAACATCTGAGCTCAGGAATAGACTTTAAGTGCTATCTCCTGACTCAAGTCAAGAAACTGACCTAGTCAACAGTTGACTAAGCCAGTATCTTACTGATTACTCAGCGCCGCTGTTAAAACCTTTTCTCTTGAGAAAAGAAGTCTGCCCTAAATTATTAAAAAGTTTAAATAGTTCCTAACCCCCCCTTGGAACTATACTTGTAACGTTATAAGGGACCAACAGAAAAGTCATAACTGGTAGCTTGAGGACTGTGCCAGAGTTTTAGTCCTATGCTCGAGTCGAGAATTTAGGGGGTTGCTGATTCTGAACCATTTTTCTGTTGATAGTATTGAGATCGACCTCCATGAGATCGACCTCGGCCCCAACCGCGATTTGAGTTAGAGCTCCGAGCCATAAAGTGAGCTGTTGGGGGAATGACAACTTCAGTTTGAGGCTAATCGCGATCCAATTGGACCTCTTCATTTAAGAGCAATCCAAACAGATTATTAAAATTAATTTTCCGTTGCTGAGATTTCGAAGCTCGTGTAAAAGGGCAATATAATGGTCCTAGAAACCATTAAGATATAGTCGATAAGGTCTTCTTCTGCCATGAGACTTTGAAGAGCCGCTAACTAATAAAAAATAACCTTTGCATGATTCATATAGACGGTGATAGGCTCATTTTCCCGTCTAAGAGCAAGCAATTGCTGGCGAAAGTTTCGAACATGTGGGCGAGAGTTCTGAGCCAAAACTGAATGAAATCGTGCCCATGCTTCCTTAGTCGTACCACATCCAAGTAATTAAGGTAATGTGTTCCCAAAAATAGAAGTAAGCAGAAACGACAATAATTGGAGATCAAGAGTTTTCCAGTCCGAGAACCGATCACTATCCTCCGATGGAGTTGGGATTGCAGCATCAAAATGACTATAAATTTTACTAGCTTTAGCAACTAGTTCCACCTACGTGCGTCATAGCAGGAAATTAGTTGAAGTTAACTTCAACGATAAACTGTGGGACAGACAACCACCTGAACGAAGCGGGTTGTTGTTGGGAGTAAAAGAAAAGGAAGCGCCTGACATATTGGACGAGGAAGAAGATGTCGCCGACGAGTTGCTACTAGTATTAAAACCCTACCAGAGCTTATAGGAAATACAATAAAGAGAGAATATTAACATATATAACAATATCTAACAATATTATTATTAACAAAGCACATACATATACACGTGTAGTAGAGCTTGGTCGAACCATTTGATTGCTAAGAAAAAAGTTTCCTATCCTATTTAGACTATATCTCTAATTAGGATAAGTATCCTATTTAGATTATAACTCTGATTAGGATAACTTACAATATAACGTATACTTATCATGTTATAGAACCAATTGAACTAAAAGTTTAAGCTGATAATTAAGGTTTAATCATAGATCTTATATTAATCTCTGATACACATCCTCACACGAACGTCCATTGGACTTGAAGCGTGCACAATAATGTGCTAAATTTAATCAACAAATGGGCTTATCAGGTTTCAAGCCCTTGACCATTTGGTCTAAAAAGGCTCTGATATCATGTCATGGCATGAATTGAACTACAAGTTTAAGCTGATAGTTAAGGCCCAAATTTGTGCAACCTTTGACATTGATACATGTCAGAGATTAATATAAAATCTACGATTGGGCATTAACTATCAGCTTAAACTTTTGGTTCAAATGATTCCTTAACATGGTATCCGGTCTTCTTAGACCAAACGGTCGGGGATTCGAATCCTAGCAACCTCATTGATTGATAGAATTAAAAATGCATGGTGAGATGAGTCTGTGTTATACATGCGACAAGCCAAAGAGTATTTGCGTGTGAAGATGTGTCAGAAATAGTATAAATCGTACGGTTAGGCCTTAACCATTAGTTTAAACTTTTGGCTAAACGGTTCCTTATCATCTTAATTATAAGTATAATCTAAATATGATAACTTACCATTCAACTTATACTTATCAGTTGCACTAAATTAAACCACGATCCGCCTAACTTATGATAACCACTTCACACTATATAATCATGGACTTCCTACATAAATATCATAAATAACTATAAAATTACAACTAAATCAAATTATCAAACTTAATTTTAAATATATCATTATTTTTTATATATAATAAATAAAGTATGCTTTTACAATCTAATTTAAAAATTATGAATTCCAATTCATAAATCTTAAATCGTAAACAATATACCTTAAACCTTTAATTCATAAATTTTAATTCTTAAAATATATTAAAAATAATAATTTAATTAATTTGAAATAATCCAAAATCATGACTTTCAAATGGTCCGTGTGATATATGATCCTCAGAATAGCGGCCATTCTTATGGAATGGGCTTTGAGATCTTGATGGTCCATCAGGATTCCTTGTATTGTATAGTAGATTAAAGGGATTTGATGCTCAAAATATGAGCTTCAAGGAGAGGATGATACTCAACAAATATCAGATCCAATTGTTTGAATAGAGATATGCATTTGTATTTGTGGATGTATTCTTTTAACTTTTAAATTTTAATAATCACTCACAGAATTTCCTATCAAATCAGCCTTTTTCTTGTATTTTGATTTCAATGCAATTCAAATTATTTAAAAAATGAAATTGAAATTTGCTAAAGTAAATTGAAAACCTCAAACATATATCCGTTCTTTTTTTTTTCATATTTTATGATTTTATCTCAAAAAACAAAAGAAATTTAAGAAAAAAAAATACTAAAAAAATGGAAATCAGAAACTGAAAACATAAACAAGAAACGCATAAACATCAACCTTATTGAAGGAGTAATTGTTTTTCTTGCACTTCCAAATTCATGCTTTTAAGTTAACAAGTTTTCTTTTTCATCAACCAAAACTAAATATTAACATTTTCTAATAATAAAATAACTAAGAATAGGAGATTCTAAATGTTGAACATACTACTTAATTAAAATCCAGAACTTTCTGAAAAAACTTCCATTATAATTTATATCAATGGATTCATAACATCACTATTTACATACTCTTTTACATATTATCCAGTATCTAATATGCATACATTTCAACTGTGCAAAATATTAATTATATCAATTGAAACTAACTCATGAATTGATATAACTAATAAAAGGAAATAATAATAATAATTACACAAATTAAGCTTCTAGTAACATGGATTTTAGTTGTGAACATTAAACTCGGTTAGAAGCGTTTCACCTATATTTCCTTCTTATTTAAGCTGTAAAAATGTAATCTCAAATGCAAATAAAAGGAGTAAAACACGAGTTTTATGTTCACAACTATTTATCAATCATCAACGGTTAAGACTTTTCGGGAATTAGTGCCTGCTCCGCCACCAAAATCGTGGTTACGGACGCATTGTGAACCACAGGACGCGTCACACATTTGGGGAGAAGCGGATGGATAAGACATACATTGAGCTCGACATTTGCTTAAACAATTGCCGTTACTTGGTACTGGGTTTCCAAATAAATCGCCCATTCCCCAACCTTGTACCTCTATGAATGAACCAGCAATTATCATCAATATAATTCCTATGGCTTTTAATTTTTCCATTTTCTTCTTTCTTTCTTTCTTTCTTTCTA
Organism: Euphorbia lathyris; assembly: GCF_963576675.1. Taxonomy (NCBI): domain Eukaryota; kingdom Viridiplantae; phylum Streptophyta; class Magnoliopsida; order Malpighiales; family Euphorbiaceae; genus Euphorbia; species Euphorbia lathyris. The sequence continues at coordinate 88,071,228 of NC_088911.1, read as the reverse complement.
TTTTCCATTTCTTTTTCCTGTCTCTCTTTTATAATTGACTCTTATCTATCCAATTTGTGGATCATTATGATTTGGAGATGAATGAGTGGGGGTAATTTGCTTTCTAATTATCCCCTTTTTTCTATATTATTTCTGGAAACTTTATTCTTTTCCCAATATAGTCACTATACTATATAATTATAACTTCATAATTATAGGAATGTAACTATATTGGGATTTTTGTTTTCATTTTCTTGTAATTAAAAATATTGATGATCATTGTTAATTTTGAAGATATTTGCTCATATATATTAATAACTCTAATTTATATGAAGCATGCAAATAATATATTTGATATGTTCTCATAAGCATAAGCATGATATAAATGTATATGCAAGCTTAAAGTGGATGCAATGATTCAATGAAGTAAAGAAAGTAAAAAAAAAAAAAATAGAAAGATTTTGACTCAAAGCATTTATGGAGGTTCAAGGTTGTTAAAAGGTTAGACGTTAGTCGGGTGTATAGGGTCCTCAAGAATTCATCGGGGATGAATCGGATTTGTTTTCCTATATTTTCCTATTTGTTAACAAACAAATTATTATATAAATACAATTAAAATATGTATTATACTATGTAAAATAATAATATAAAATAATTTTAATATAGAAAACATGTATTTTTATGACATACATCCTTAAAAATATGTCAACCACAACATCTAAACAATAATATTATTGAAGCAACTCAAACAAATAAAATATAATGTGCATAAGTAATATAAGTTACTGAAAACTGAGAAACAATGTCTTCACTGATTCAGACAACGCTCTCAACTAGGACCATTTCACATATCCATATAAGCAAGCCCACATTCTTTTCTCATCCAACAATTATCCAGTTCAAGTATATGCACAAGGCTCAACATGCCACATTTCATCTCACTATCACTAGACCATTTTTCCTTCCATATGATATAAGATATATAATCGACATTTGTTTTTCGTGTTGTCTGAATCTTTTTCGCGACACTATAATAAATTTATACCATCTGAAAACTTAAGTGCAAACAACCTCAAATCACATGTGGCGTTACGATGACACACGTTTGTCACCCCTAAAAACACGATTTTAATTGAACAACTATGTAATCATGAGATGACACTAGTTATATATGGCTGTCATGGTTGTCTGAAAACAAAAAGTGGCAAATGAAATAAGTTACACGGCCAGACCAAAACGTATTCCAAATTTAACGTGCTCAAACGTTTGACTAATATTTCACCTCATATTTAAAACAAAAACTACAGAGTTAATTAGGTTTCTTTGAGCTCAATCAGTTATTTTGAAGGTTTCCAGCTTGATGATTTAGGATTTAGCTCTCCAATCTCTCTCTTTGGCTAACTCCATGAAAACTTTCTACATACAAATCTCTATTTCTGAAATCAAAACATAGAGATGGTAAGCTATATTTGTTCTCTTTCTCGATGTATTAGGGTTTTTTGTTCCTTAATCTAGCTTTTCCTGATCAAACTTGTAATAATCATCAGATTTACTCTTGTGGTAGTTGCTCAGCTGCTGGAATAAGGATATATTAATTGCCAGACTTACCAATAAAAAAGGTTGGATCTTTCTCTTAGATATACATTGATTTCACTGTATTAATTGTCAGATTTACTATTGAAAAGGGTGGGTCTTTATCTTCAACACGCTGATTTCGCATTTTAAATCCATGTTACAAGTGGGCCTTTCACTTGAAATTCCTTATTGTTGGCAGTATACTTCGTGAAGCTATTGTATGTTATGCTGAGATAGGTAGATCTTACTCTTTTTATTTGCAAATATTATTAACATTAGGGATTATGAACTGATCTGAGTCTCTTTTATTTGCAAATATGATTTGCAGGGATATTAAGAATGTTTATGTACATGGGAAGATTGATTGAAGAGTATAACATGAGAGAATTTCTTTAACTTATTGAGTATATGTGATTTAAATTTTTATCTTATTTGAGAAAAAATGCAGTGAGGGATTGTGAGTATGTGTATGAATATAAAGGCTATATCAACCTGCTTTTGAATCTTGTCTTCCTAATCTAAATGTCCTAGATATATGTCATCCAGATTACGAGGGGCGTTGATTACTAAAATAGTATAAGGGTCAGTTGGTAATTATCTTGTCTTTAATTAGATCATGTAGTTATGCGTGTTAGGTGTATGGTTGAATATGTATGAACTGATTGGCCACGCTCTTATACTTTAGACATTCATTGAATATGCGTATGAAGCATGTAGTAAAGGATTGTGAAGTTGCTTTATATTCCTTGGTTGATGTTCATAGGTTGATGTTCTGTTTATGGTTGAATATGTATGAACCGATTGGCCATGCTATTATGCTTTAAATGTTCATTGAGTATGTGTATGAAGCATGTAGTAAGAGGGTGTGAAGTTATAGGCATACTCTTATACTTTAGATGCTCATTGAGTATGTGTATGAAGCATGTAGTAAATGACTGAATATATATGAATTTGCAGGGATATTAACAATGCTATAATTATGTCCCAGGTAAACTCATCTTCTTTATTAAAAGGGTATTTATTTTCTTCTCCATTAATGTGTGATAGATTGAAAACGAATATGGACCAATGAAATATGAACTTGGTAAACCTGGTCAAGCTTATAACAACTGGATAAAAAAAATAGTAGTTAGACTTGACACTCGAGTCCCACGAGTTACCGTTTTTATGCTTTTTGTTGTCTTGTTCCATATCTAATTTTTAATTGGTCCTCATGCAACGGTGCATTCACTTCCTTTTAGTGGGGTTTAGTTTTGAAACTTCTCAGTCCTATCTGTTGCCCATTGTGTTTTTTGGTTCTCAAATTGGTTTTTCACAGCTTTTATATCTATTGCCCATGTAATGTTTCATTCATTTCCTTTTATATCTATTGCCCATTTACTTCTTTACATCTCCTGCATTTTATATCTAGCAATTACAATCTGATGTGATTGTATCTAATAATGTAAATGCACAGCTGATAAGAGGTTTCTACCATTAAACTTGTTTGTTTGTTTGTTATGTTATGACTTGAATACGTATGAACTGGTTAAATTGCTCTTGTACTTTAGATGTTCATTGAGTATGTGCATGAATATAAATGCTACAATATATGGTTGATGCGTGTTAGGTGTATGGTTGCTTATATAAGAAATTGTTGGATATATTGTTTAACTTATTTTTTCTGTTCTTCTATTGTACTGCTTTATCAAGACATACATAACAATTAATTACGTAAAAACAAATGAACAGGTATGTACTGATTAAGCTTGTTTCTTTGTTTGTAAGGTAGAATTTCTACTATTAAGGTAACTCTGATGTTCTGTTATGACTTGAATAGGTATGAACTAATTAGCATACACTGATTTGACTTGCATTAGATGTCTACATCAAATCATGAAGTATATAAATTTGTATTTCAAAACAGGATTAAGGTGTGCATTACACAAAATCTACAGAAACCTATATACACAAGTTAGACAAAAAAGTTAGGCATCACACACTTGAAAACTAAGGGGAACCTAATCTTCGAGTTGTGGAACTGCTTAGTGCTCTCCCTCTGCTGGATTCCTATCATCATCTATCATGCCCCCACTACATGTTATTCCCTCCATCTCCTGTCAGTTGCATCAAGTTCTACTGTGTTGATGTTGTATTACTCAGCAACTTGTTCTTGTCTTGGAAATGGACCCTCAATGCGGGGCTTTATCATCAGTGCATATGTATGCCACAACACCTAACAAATGCATAGATAAATTAGACAGAAGCATGGATAATTGTGTAGCAAATAAATAGATAAAAAAAACTAATGGCAAATCTAATCATGGCAGTGGGATAGGCATAGGAAGCAAGGAGTTGGGGAAGAGATATCATCCCCAAGGGACTAACATTAGGATGATAAATCCTAGTCCTGAAGCGAAAATGAGAATAGAAATAAATTGATCAGTGTATATATATAGTATTATATGTAGTATTACTATCTTAATGAGCTTTGTGTTATTAGAATTGGAGGTCTAGATGGGAACTAGAGAGGGAAGCGGTTGTGGATTTCATATACACCTCCTTTGTAAGGGGTGCATTGGGGGCCTTTTATCCTCAATGCCCATCTTAAAAGGTCTCCATCCAAAGGACATGGATGCATCAAACATGAATAAGAAGAAAAACAGGAAGAAGAATATTGCATAAGTAGGTAAACTGAGATACCTTGAAAGCTGACAAGCCACCTGGGTGACTCTTGAGCGAGTTGGCACAAGTCCAACCAAATGCGTAGGACACATTCAAGTGAAGACATTAGGGAATGATTTTTTTTAAAACTTTTCTAAGATTAGGGTAAAACATAAAGTGTAAAACACATTCTATTTATACTAGTTTGAGGGTGGAAAAGTGAAAGGTCATGAAGAAGGGCAAATGGTGGAGTGTATACTTGCTGCATTAGGGTTAATTATGTGTCAGGTTCAATTTGCCTTGGAATTATGGATTATTGGGTCTAATTTATGATTGCTTTTTTCTATGCCGATAATAAGACACTTGGGGATTTATTTTTTGGGGAATGAAGATTAGCCTTATGTAATTCACATCGATTACGTTGCTTTTATTTGTTCTTGATTAGTTTCAGAAATTGAATTAAACTCGTGTATACATATTATGAGCAATAGTTTGTCGGTAATTGATTTTCAAATCTTTGATATATAAAAATTGATGTTCATTGAGTCTGCCTATTTCATTATTATGGTAAAAACATGAATTGACTTCTAAGCCAATCTGAATATTACCTAGAAATTCTATTGAAATATCATGCAAAGAAGAAAGCAAGTCACATTGAATTTTAAAAAAAAAAATCATATAATAGACAGACAAATAATGAATAAAAGCCGTCATTTGAAAAAATTCATTAACATAATTGATTAAAACCTATGTCATCTGAAACACGCTATAATGATAGAAATCAATATGCAAACTATCATCACTTTAACCAAGACGCTAATTTCCCATAAATTTTTTTGACATTTTTTTTAGAAGCTTGTCATTCATGGGTTATATAGGTGACAGAAATAATAAATAAGACATCATTGAAGTATGCGTAAGATGACAGCGTACCAATAGGCTTATGTCATGTGAGGTTATTCAAATGACAAAAGGCAACTGTCATCTGAAGGCGCACCATGAAGGAAAATAAGCTAACGTTTGGCAGCGGAAATATAAAAATTTTAACCTTTTTCCATTAACCCAAGATCCGTTAATCCTTAATTCATATAAAGAGGGATAGAAGGAAATACCTTTTGAAGTTCTATCTACCGTTGCAATCAAAGTGCCCACAACTCTTACTCCGAGTTCCCGAGCACAAGACAAAAACACAATTCAAAATCAAGTTAGAACTCAACCGTATAAAAGCAATTAAGAATAGATTGCCTCTAATTAATCAACACAAGATCAAGGAATAAGAGAAAGAGATGATAATTGATCAAATCAGAAGGAAGCGGTGAATGAACTCGTCCTTAACAAGGGGGTCGAAATTCTCTCTCTTCGGTAGACTAGGGCTTGGCCGAAATTCTCATATAAGGGGGTATATATACTCTCTTGTATCTAAACCCTAGTTAGATAGAATTAGGTTACTGAATAAGAATTTAATTCGGAATAAAATTCTTATTAGTTATTATTTATAATTATATCTAAATATAAAGATAATAATAATAACCTTACAGGATAATAATAGAAGCAATTTAATCTCATTAAACCTCCTAACTTATTTATCCTTTAATTAATTTAATTTAATTCACAATCATAATCTAATTAGAATTGTTAAAATCAAATTAATTATTTATGTATTTCACATACATAAAATCGCCCCCCCCCCTTATGTACTGGGCCTTAGTGGACTCAGTTGGGCTTCCATCAATTAATTAACATATGTTTCTTTTTTGGGCTCCAAGTCTTATGTGTGACCCATTAGGTTCTTATTGCTTCTAGCCGTATGCAACTATTAAATTAATTTTCTCAGAATTATATTTAATCTTTGCATAACTAAATGAGTACGCGAAATGTGATTAGCAAATCCGAAACATTCCCCCAGAGCTATAAGAAGAAAGGTTGATTCTGTCGTTGACCTTTCCGTATTAGTTACAGTATAATTCGATCCTTTTATCAACTACATCCTTGAACTGAATCTTATGACTATGGATAATGTCAAGTCACATATAGCGAGACGTTCGTTTTACTTGTACAAGCCGAGTTAACTCTAATTAGATAGGTTAAGTGAAATCTGTATTTCAAGTCTTAAGCTATCACCTTGCAAGGATTTAGAGTCAAGTCTTCCATAAGAGATCCTTGGATGTATCTCCCATTTATCGAAGTGACAAATGCTCAATCCAATCTATAGCTATCCTGCAATTACTTCCTGTGATACCCAACGTCTGCCGTTCACACCCCAGAGTCATCTCTGTTATGGATCGTGTTACAACAGGATCAAAGCATCACATTCCATAATCGAGAATCACTAATTAACATTCCTTTGAGTCTTACGATTACTTATACCTATTAATACCAATGAGATGAACATGTGACAAGGATGAATCTACCCATCATGTGATCTCAAGTTGGGCCCCCAATCCTAATGAACTCCTTTTCATCGGATCCATGCAGCTGTCCAGATATCTGCATATCTGAAGCTTGTGAGATCAGCTCTCTGTCTTGACAGAAGACATTGTTACATGCAAGTCTCAGCAATGATGTGTCAACCCTATTTCTAAACATATTACTTGACTTGGGGTGGTTTTAAGTTTATTAGTTTATTATAAAGTTTCATCTCACTTCATGCTTGTATGAACACTTTATAATCACTTTAAACAAACTTAGGGATTTCCTTTTATTAGACTTATTTAGTTCTTAAAAGAGGTTGCCTTTATATAGTTATGAAACCATATCTTATTAAAAAAATGACATAAAGAACACTTCATTTATATTTAGTTCATATCCTAGAACAATTATCTATAGGACACTAAACCCTAACATACTCCCACTTGGACTAAAGCCAATTGTTTCTACAACTTATCCCAGTAGAACTTAGATGACGATCATGTACTTTCTGGGCTAAGGGCTTTGTCAACGGATCTGCAACGTTGTCCTCAGTAGGTACTCTTTCTATTCTCACATCTCCTCTTGCCACAATCTCTCTTACAATGTGATATCGCTTTAGGTAATGCTTGGATGCATTATGAGACCGTGGTTCCTTTGCTTGTGCAATGGCTCCATTGTTATCACAGTACAGAGTAATGGGATTTACAATGTCAGGCACCACACCAAGTTCTGTAATGAACTTCTTAATCCAAACCGCTTCCTTTGTTGCTTCCGCAGCAGCGATGTACTCTGACTCAGTCGTAGAGAAAGCTATGCTTCCTTGCTTGGAACTCTTCCAACTGACCGCGCCCCCATTCAAGATAAATAGGTATCCAGATTGGGATCTAAAATCGTTCTCATCTGTGAGACGACTGGCATCTGAAAATCCTTCTATTTTCAGATCCCCTCCTCCGTACACTAGGAACATGTCTTTAGTCCTTCTCAAGTACTTAAGTATGTTTTTGACGGCATTCCAATGCTCGTCTCCCAGATTACCTTGATAACGACTCGTTATACTTAACGTGAATGCTACGTCAGGTCTAGTGCAAAGCATAGCATACATAATCGAACCGATTGCGCTGGCGTACGGGATTACAGCCATGCGTTTCTTATCATCTTCGATTTTAGGACATTGATGATTGCTTAACTTTACTCCATGTACCATGGGTAAGTTACCTCGTTTCGATTCAAGCATGCTAAACCGCTTTAGCACCTTTTAAATGTATGTAGCCTGTGAAAGACCAAACAGTCTTCTTGATCTATCTCTGTAGATCTTTATACCAAGTATATAAGCTGCTTCACCAAGGTCTTTCATGGAGAAGTTACCTGATAACCATACTTTCACCGACTGTAGTAAAGCTATATCATTTCCCATCAATAATATATCGTCCACATATAATATTAGAAATGCAACTGAGCTCCCACTTGCTTTCTTGTAAATGCAAGCTTCTTCGCAATTTTGTTCGAAACCAAATTGTTTTATGGTTTCGTCAAAACGCTTATTCCAGCTTCTCGATGCTTGCTTGAGTCCATAAATGGATCTCTGTAGTTTGCAAACTTTCTTTGCATCCTTTGATATGAAACCTTCAGGTTGCATCATATATACATCCTCAAGCAGGTTTCCGTTTAGGAAAGATGTTTTCACATCCATTTGCCAAATCTCGTAATCGTAGTGAGCGGCAATAGTGAGCATTATTCTGATTGATTTGGACATAGCCACAGGAGAGAAAGTTTCGTCATAATCAATTCCTTGTTTCTGACGATATCCTTTTGCTAATAACCTAGCTTTGTAGGTGCTAACCTTTCCATCCATGTCAGTCTTCTTCTTGAAGATCCACCTGCACCCAATGGGTTTTATCCCTTCAGGTGGATCAACCAAAGTCCACACTTGGTTGGTATACATGGAATCCATTTCAGAATCCATGGCCTCGAGCCATGCTTTAGAATCTGGACTGGTAAGAGCCTCTTCCTAGTTTTCGGGTTCGTCGTCTAACACGGGAACCTCATTATCATCTCCCACTAGAAAACCATATCTAACTAGGAGTTCACGAACTCTTTATGATCTACGAGTAGATGGAACTTGAGTCTCATCCAATGGGACTGCTTCAGGTTCCTCAACTGCCTCTGTTGTTTCAGTCGGTGTTTCTTCTTCTTGAACTTCATCAAGTTCAATCATGCTTCCCTTTTCTGTTTCTTCGAGAAACTCTTTCTCCAAGAAGGTTGCGTGCTTGGATACTATTACTTTCATATCATCTGGATGATAGAAGTAATACCCCATAGTTTCCTTAGGGTATCCAATGAAGAAACATTTATCAGATTTAGAATCTAGTTTGTCTGATGCTACGCATTTGACAAATGCTGAACAACCCCATACTCTCATGAATGAAAATGTGGGTTTCCTACCAACGAACAATTCATATGGTGTGGAACTAGCGAATTTAGTTTCTAAGGCATAGCCCCAGAATGTCTTTGGAAGTAATGCTATGCTCATCATAGATCGCACCATATCTAGTAAGGTACGGTTCCTCCTTTCGGATACACCATTGTGTTGTGGTGTATAGGGAGGTGTCCATTGTGAGCATATCCCACATTCAGTTAGATGATTCAGAAAATCATCTGAAAGATATTCACCACCTCGATCGGATCGAAGTATCTTTATTTTCTTTCCTAATTGATTTTCTACTTCATTCTTGAAGCATTTGAATTTCTCAAAAGCTTCGAACTTGTGCTTCATCAAGTAAAAATAAACATATCTGGTATGGTCGTCTATGAAGCTTATGAAGTATATGAATCCTCCTTTTGATTGGACTGACATAGGACCGCATACATCTGAATGTATTAATCCTAGAGTGTCTGATACACGTTGACCTTTATTGCTAAAGGGTGTCTTTGTCATTTTACCTTTTAAACATGCTTCGCATGTTTCCAATGATTCAGAATCAATTGAATCTATAAGACCATTGTTAAGCCCAAAATATACCTAAAATATCATATATAAATACGTTAAATTTACATTGAAATCATGTTAATTATATTCATTTTGAATACTTTTACGTCTTTATTTACTTCTTTGATGCAAGGTACCTAAATATTTGGTAAAATCCAAATAGGAGCGAAAACGGAGCTAAAATGGAGGAAAAAACCTTAAAAACGTACCGAGAATGCATATCAGCCAAAAGAACGCTCGAGGAGGACGAAAACCAGTCGAACGCCAGGGAGGAAAACTCTCTGTCGCGACTGAGATTCTTAAAATCTCAGTCGCGACTTACGGAAGCCAGACCGGGGAAAACAACGTATTCAAGCTCGCCCCTATACCCCCTGTCGCGACTGAGATTTTCAGAATCTCAGTCGCGACAGCAAGTCTCCCTGCACACAAAACACATGTTTAATTCGTAAAAACGCGTCTGTTCGTTCGGATAAAAGCGACCCTTCACTAGCAGACACGACCCGTCATTTACAACCCTTCAACAACTATAAATAAGTGATCCATTTCAGAAATCAAGGTGGGTTAGGTTGGAAAAGTTAGAGAAATTAGAGAAGAAAGTTATTATGTTGAGTTTCTGACTCAGAAATGAGTCAGAGAGTTAGATTTCATTTCTGTGTAAACAATCGTGTTGTGCACGAATTGTATTTAGATTAGTTATAAACACAGTATTAGTTTAGTTTTCATTCTGATAGTGGACGGGACCAGTCTCTATTCCAAAGATCCAGCGAGAAGAATTGACGGCTGAAGCGCATATGGTTTGACAAGCCTACGAAGTTTGAGAGAAAGATTGACGACCCGGATCTCAAAGTCTTCGTTACAATGCTATCCAAGTTTCTACTTCTCTGTTAACTTGTGAAAATTCACATTTCAATTAATGATATACTTATTTATTCAATATATTCTTACTGTTGTTATTTTGATATTGTTCTGACAAAATGATTTTCAAAATGATATATTGGTATTTTTATTAAAACGTTCTATTCCATCTTATTCTTATAAGAACTTTGTTGAACACTTAACAAATTTAGTTTTTATGGATGACATGATCGCTGATCGCGGCTTATCAGAAGTAAAACACTAGTTTGATTAAGGTAGGAATCATCTCTACGCTAGAGGGATTTCTATAGTTCGAAGCCATTTAATTGAGTAAATTACTATATTGTTACATGTCCATAATCTCACAAAGTTAAAGTTGTTTACTTTGCTTTATGAAAATAAGATCTATTTTATTCCAATTACGGAAGTATCTGTTTTGTAATCAAAATTCCAAAACGGAATTGTTCTCTAAACTCAATATAATCCTTCTATCTAATCCTAATTTACCAAAACCAATTCCATCAATTAAAACGTATTTCTTTTATTAAACCTAAACACTTGATTAAACCGAATTAAATAAAGTTTTAGTTAAAAAGTGTTCCCTGTGGGTTCGATATCTTTTATTACTACAAGCGTATACTGTGCACTTGCGGAAATCGCTCAACAAGTTTTTGGCGTCGTTGCGGAGAACGCCAAATTTTTAACAAAAATTTATATTTTTCGTGTTTATTCCGAACCTTGGTTTATAGTATATGTATTTATTTATTTTATAGTTTTTATTATTTATTGAGGATGGTCACTAGGACTAAATCCTCGTTGTTATTTAACGTTTGCAATTAGATGTTTGCAGATAAAAAAATTCAAGTTTTTTCAAAGATAAACTGACGATTTGATCATCAATATAAATTCAGAGAAGGAGTCTACAGAAAAGAAATCCAGTACAGATACATCAGAAGGAAAAGAAAATTTTATGAAACAGGATGTCAGACGTGACAGATGATTCTTCCAGAAAATTTACCTCTTCCCAAACACATTTACCTCTTTTCTATACACTAACCCTTCACCAAAACATCATTTCTCTTTGTACAAAAATTATTCAATTCCTACATTACACCCACATAATTTCTTCTTTTATCATATCATTTCCTTAAACACCTACATTTATCTCTCCAAGAAATAGCCGATCAACTTTTCTCAGACAGATATATTAGAAAGTAGGAATGGGGAATACAGTCCTTGAAATTATCTTATCCCCCAGGAAGGAATTATCAATTTTTACCATAGTTTTGAAAGTTTCAGTTCATGTGCGTAGTTTTTTGTTCGAGGCCAGAACCAGAAGTTCGGACATTCAAACGAAATCATTAGATCCTTAGATTGAGAAAACGCAAAAAAAACGCTTAAAAAATGCTAAAAAAAGGAAAAAATAATAATAATTTCAGAGTTTGGGGTACAGTTCTACTTTCTTTTATTCCTGCTTGAAATTATTCCCAGGTAAGTAAACAGAACCATTATTTAGAACCGGTCTAGGTAATTGACTCTGTCCATAATTTTGATTCTCCTTGAGAATTCTTAAGGATTATCTCATTTTTAGTTTTTAGTTTTTAATATTTCATATTCTAATTTTTACATTTTATTTTAGTTTAATTTTTATATTCATCTTTAGTTTAGCAATAATGATTAGATTAGAAAAAAAATTTCATTGAAAGATATTGAAAATATGCTATATATCTTAAATATTTGTACTTAATGAGGAAAATGTCTTTAGATTTAAAGAAATCTCAATTGAATTAAAATCACATGTAATTAAGTTTCTGATTGTATAAAGATTTTTAAACAAGTCTCTACAGTGATTTTTATTTGAAGTTTTATAAATTTCTGAACTTACTGAGAATTTTTAATTCTCAACTGAGATTTTACAATTCTCTATCGATATTCATAACACACATAATTTTCAATAAGATGTCTTTTGTTCTATGAAAATTAATTTATTTAGTTTTCATATCTTTAATTTTTAGTTTTTCTTATCTTTTGTTCATAATTTTTATTTTTATTTTATTTTTAGTTTATTTTTATTTTTCATTTTTATATAATTAATTTTTATTTTTATTTTTGTGTACAAATAAGTTTTGTCAACATTAAAATTTTAATCTAGTCATGTTTTGAAAATAATTCATAAAGTGTTAAGTGTTTTTGAGAAATTAAATATGCAGAAATCTCAGTTGAGATTTTCCATGTTTCAGGATTTGGGAATTCTCAGTTGAGATTCCGGAAATCTCAGTTGAGATTTTCTGTCTTTTTCAATTTGAAATAACTGTAAGGGATTACAGACATCTGATTTCAAAACTTCTGTCAGTTAAATCATAGAGGTATCATTTTGACATCTTTTATTTTTAACAGACACAACATTTCACTTATGTATCTTTTATATTCCTGTAGGTTCAGAATTCTTTCATTTCATTTCATCTCTTTCAGATTTCTGAATTTCTTTCTTCAATTTTAAAATACTACAGACACAATCTTATTTCACAAACATGACCAAATCTTTAAAAAAATGCTAGGAAGAACACTTTTGCTCGAAGCAAGAGAGTTGATATCTCTTCACGCTATGGAGCATGGTTTCCAATCTACAATCATGATGAGGGGAAACGTTATTTATAGTTTAGATATGCACAGTTTTGTGGAATGCTGTATATGAGTTCCTGAACGATGAACTCGGGGATAAGCGATGACATGAATCGCTATCTGACTAATTTGGGATGGACCAAATTTGCTTCTATGAAATTTCCTATTATTGGAAACTGGGTATTAGAGTTTCTGTCTACTGTTCGTTTCGTCAATAAGAGGCGTGTTCGTCTTAGTTTTCATTGTGAGGGTAAGATATTCACTTTTGGATATCCTGAACTTCATAATTGGTTTTGTTTTCCGCCACGGGATACCACTCCGCATCATCCTGGCAGAGATATGACTTCTACAGATATATGAAGAATGTTGACAGGATTTTGGAGATTTAATCCACGTCTTGCCTACAACAAATCAATAAATTCTAACTTCATGCTGTTTTTGTACAAATTTCTCTGTCATAGTCTATTTGGTCGAGTCAGAAGCAGTGTTGTCCAGGATACCGATTTATATGTGCTAGGTGATATTTTCCAAGATAACACAGTTAATTCCTCAAAAATTTTGATGGAGGGATTAGTTGCTGCTTCCCGTTCGAAGAATCGGACAATAGGGTTTGGGAATATTATATGTGGAATAATCCTCGGAACCAAAGGATCGGTTTCTATTCCTTGGACTAATAAAGAGACTTTTTCCATACTTGATTACGAGTTCTCGGAAAGTGAGAGAATCGTAAAACGAGTTTTTCGTGTCGGTCCACAGTTTCTTTCTTTCACATAAAGAGAAGTTTTTGTTCAAGAACAATTAGAAAGGGCCAGCATAAAACATATTCTAATTCATAGGGATACTGTTTAAATTGATAATGTTTGATTGTAACTCTGTACATATGTTTGATGTTCATGTATATAGATTTATTTCTGTTTTTGTGTACATATGTTTGATAAGTAATTAATAGGTGATTATGATTAATAAAAGTGCATTAATTCTTTCTTTAATTTCTTTTATTTAAGGAACAACCTTTGGTTTTCCTTCTATTTAATGTTTCAGTTTTGTTTTTGTAGTTTCAGGAATTAAAATTTGCATTAATGTCACTTAATTACAAGAGGAATTGACTTACTCATGTTGAAATTGTCAAAAACAGTCCAATTTTTACCCAGAAATTCCAGAATCTCAGTTGAGATTTCGAATTCTCAGTTGAGACAGCAAGCGGTCAACTTTCAGTGAAATTTCACCCCCTTTGCAAGCTTGCTGTTGCGACTGAGATTTTGAAAATCTCAGTCGCGACTTGCGGCTGCTGTGACGGGATTTGGATGGTTTTTTTTTGCATTTCTACTCTAATTCACTACCTATTACACTATCCTAATCAATACCTATTACTTACACCTATTTATATCACCTATTTTTACACCAATCAATGCTATTTTTACACCAATCAATCATCTTTTCTCTTCCCAATAACAAGATTCACTCATCTTCCCCATAAATATTTACCCTATTCATCTTCTTCCCCAATTCACCACCATTATCTTTTACTCTTACCTTCATCCTTTCATATTTTCTTCATCTCATTCACCAAATTTCACAAACAAAATGCCTAGACAAAAGACCGTTACTAACAAAACTAAGGCCACCGAAGTCAATCGATTACGGTTTCAATATGGAGCACCGTTCGATATTGCGACAGAAGCCAAAAGGACGCAAATTTTGCCACTTTTCACATACCCAAATAGAGTTCGCCGACATGCCTTTTCTCGATACCGACACGGTAAACATATTTTCTTTTACCGGACATGTTGATGACTATTTATCCGTTCTTGGTTGGAAAAGCTTTTCTAGTATGCGTTTTCCTAGTATTAAATCGCATATTATTGAATTTTTGGTTACTCTAATCTATGACAAGAAGAAATGAGTTATCTCTTTTCGGAGTGATGGCGTCCGTTATGATGTTAATTATGCGGCCATGAACCATTGGTTTGGTTTTCCTACTCGGGGTGAATTAGTGGATTATCAAAATATGCCCCATGTTGGTTTACCTTTCTTGGATCTCACGGCACTTCAAAGGGCCAATTTATTGAAGAAAATGGGACCGCCCGCCTTTATTTCTTATGAAGCTCGTCCAAGACGTGTTTTTGCTACCTTGGGTAGTGAAGCCTCGAGTTCTCAAGGTTTAGGTGCACAAGATGATGATGAGGAAGATGAAGAGGAGTTTGATGACGAAGAGAAGGAGAATGTTGATGTTAATGCCAATGAGCAAGCAAATGTGGAACCGAATGAAGAAGAACAAGTTGGATGGCAACGTGTTTTGCAACAAATGAACGAGCATAACCGTCACATGAATTTACGGTTAGATGAAGTCGTTGCCAACAATGCCGAAATGAGTTCAAGGATCACTACATTAAGTCGTGAGCACAAGTCTACTCGTCGCCGGATGCTCTCTTTCTTCCGACGTCAAGGAGTTGAGACTACGCCTTCTCCACCACCATCACCTTGATAGGTTTTATCGTTTCTCTCTTTAACTCATTTTCGTTATTATTATTATGTTTTATTCGGTTTGGTACAATATTTTTACTTATGTTTGGTACAATTCTCTTTATTATTAATGTTTGAATGTTATGGTATTCTATTTTTCATTTCTAATTCGTATGGTTTATTTCGTACTATTTTTCGTGTTTTATCGCTTTTTGCACCAATGAGGACATGGTCCAAATTAAGTGTGGGAGGAGGTATTTCATATCCATTTTATTTTTAAGTACGAATGAATGCAACGAATGAGAATGTATGCTATTTATTTTTAAATGCATGTTGTTATTCAATTTTAAGTAAAGTATAATATGCAACAATTTTTCACAAATAAATGCAACATTTTTTGCAACACTTTTTCACTTGCAACACTTTTTCACAAACAATAGCAATTTTTCATAAAGGATAAATTTTTGTTAAAGAAAATATTTCATATGTTTTCAAACACTTTAACTATCAAAATAATGTTAAGCATATTTTAAGGTTATCATTATTGATAGAAATAAATATTTCTATACTGGCTATATTTTTACAAATCTCCGATACGATTTTATCAAAAAAAAAAAAAAAACGTCTCGAGTAAATGTATATAAGTAAAATTTCTTTAGTTTCAAATCTCTACTTTATATCATGAATTCATGATAAATATAAATCTTATTTTCAATTTTCAATTAGGTTTATAGGCATAAATCGAACTAACAACTTTAGCTTTTTAGCTCGATATTATTTTTTGTCTTACATTAAAAACCAATTGAAGTTTTTAAGGAAACTTTAGCCATAATACATGTTGAATTTCAAGTCAATATAGGATGAATGTGCTATTTTTCTTTCCCAATTTTATTTTTTAATTTAATCAAGTAGTCGTATTCTTAACTTTTGGCCACGATTGAGACCAACCTTATCACAATCGAGGTATGAAAGGGAAAAACATTAAGTACCGTTTACTTTTGGCCACGATTGCGACCACCCTTATCACAGTCAAGGTATGAAAGGAACGTTAAAAAATTAAAGCAAAAATTAAATGTGTTTAAAGTTTTAAGTAACGATTGCGTCCACCCATGGTATGGTCGGTACCTCTTAAACGAACACAAAAGCAAATTAATTTATATAAAGTCACGGACGAGACCATCCTTATCACGGGCGTGACTAAGCAAATATATTAAACCTAAGTCCTTAATAAATCTATATTTGTAATAGTTTAGGTTTGGGAAAGGAAATTTTGTGCTTAGAAATGCCTTGAGACGAAAGATTCGAAAACATGCGTGCTTACACCGTCCCGAATACTTCAATATAAAAATTGAAATACAAGACGAGTAATATATCTCTTTTATACTAGCTAGTTTGATGCTTTGCGTATAAATTTACCATGAAAAGTTTATCTTTCGGTTTAACTAATTTAAAAAAGGAATTTATGGATATATGTTCTATTTATAAAGAGGTTGATTAAAGAATAAATTCAGTGAAATTTTGCTCGGGACTAGCAAAAGCTTAAGTGTGGGAGTTTGTTAAGCCCAAAATATACCTAAAATATCATATATAAATACGTTAAATTATATTGAAATCATGTTAATTATATTCATTTTGAATACTTTTACGTCTTTATTTACTTCTTTGATGCAAGGTACCTAAATATTTGGTAAAATCCAAATAGGAGCGAAAACGGAGCTAAAACGGAGCTAAAATGGAGGAAAAACCTTAAAAACGTACCGAGAATGCATATCAGCCAGAAGAACGCTCGAGGAGGACGAAAACCAGTCGAACGCCAGGGAGGAAAACTCTCTGTCGCGACTGAGATTCTCAAAATCTCAGTCGCGACTTACGGAAGCCAGACCGGGGAAAACAACGTATTCAAGCTCGCCCCTATACCCCCTATCGCGACTGAGATTTTCAGAATCTCAGTCGCGACAGCAAGTCTCCCTGCACACAAAACACATGTTTAATTCGTAAAAACGCATCTGTTCATTCGGATAAAAGCGACCCTTCACTAGCAGACACGACCCGTCATTTACAACCCTTCAACAACTATAAATAAGTGATCCATTTCAGAAATCAAGGTGGGTTAGGTTGGAAAAGTTAGAGAAATTAGAGAAGAAAGTTGTTATGTTGAGTTTCTGACTCAGAAATGAGTCAGAGAGTTAGATTTCATTTCTGTGTAAACAATCGTGTTGTGCACGAATTGTATTTAGATTAGTTATAAACACAGTATTAGTTTAGTTTTCATTCTGATAGTGGACGGGACCAGTCTCTATTCCAAAGATCCAGCGAGAAGAATTGACGGCTGAAGCGCATATGGTTTGACGAGCCTACGAAGTTTGAGAGAAAGATTGACGACCCGGATCTCAAAGTCTTCGTTACAATGCTATCCAAGTTTCTACTTCTCTGTTAACTTGTGAAAATTCACATTTCAATTAATGATATACTTATTTATTCAATATATTCTTACTGTTGTTATTTTGATATTGTTCTGACAAAATGATTTTCAAAATGATATATTGGTGTTTTTATTAAAACGTTTTATTCCATCTTATTCTTATAAGAACTTTGTTGAACACTTAACAAATTTAGTTTTTATGGATGACATGATCGCTGATCGCGGCTTATCAGAAGTAAAACACTAGTTTGATTAAGGTAGGAATCATCTCTACGCTAGAGGGATTTCTATAGTTCGAAGCCATTTAATTGAGTAAATTACTATATTGTTACATGTCCATAATCTCACAAAGTTAAAGTTGTTTACTTTGCTTTATGAAAATAAGATCTATTTTATTCCAATTACGGAAGTATCTGTTTTGTAATCAAAATTCCAAAACGGAATTGTTCTCTAAACTCAATATAATCCTTCTATCTAATCCTAATTTACCAAAACCAATTCCATCAATTAAAACGTATTTCTTTTATTAAACCTAAACACGTGATTAAACCGAATTAAATAAAGTTTTAGTTAAAAAGCATTCCCTGTGGGTTCGATATCTTTTATTACTACAAGCGTATACCGTGCACTTGCGGAAATCGCTCAACAACCATCTTGATGTAGCTTAAGCATGCGTCTTTTGTTTATATGGCCTAAATGACAATGCCACAAGTAAGTCGAATTATCTAGCTTATGTCTTTTGGTATCAATCGCGAATACAGAAATTTTGTCATCTAGCACATAAATCCCATTTTGTGATATTCCTGAAAAATAGAAAATCCCATCTCTATAAAACTCGCAATGTTTGTCTTTTATTGAAATATGAAAACCGTCGTCAACAAGACGGCTAATAGAAATAGTGTTTCTGGACATTTCTGGAACATACAAATAGTTCCCTAATTCTATTACAAGCCCAGAGGGCAAACTCAAAACATAATCTCCAACAGCGAAGGCGGCAACTCTTGCTCCATTTCCTACTCACAAGTTTATGCTTCCTTTCTTCAATTCCTTAGTCCGTCTGAGTCCCTTAATGTTCATACAAATATGAGATCCACATCTGGTATCTAATACCCAAGATTCAGATAGTGAAATTGTATTTATTTCAATATAAAACATACCAGATGTTGAAGTCCCGACTTTTCCCTTCTTGAGGGTAGCTAGGTACACCAAACAGTTTCTTTTCCAATGTCCGTCTTCACCACAAAAGTGGCACTCTCCTTTGGGCTTCTTCACTTCCTTCCCTTTTGTTTCGATGAGCATGGCCCCCTTGCCCTTCTTAGGATAGTTAGGATTGGGAGAGTTCCCTTTCCTCTTCTTTGATCCTTCAATAGCAAGGGCCGGTATTCCCTCATTTTCTTTCATATTGGGCTCGACTGTCTCGAGCATATTTGCAAGCTCTTCAAGAGAGGTTTGCAAGCCATTCACCTGGTAGTTCATGATGAACTGTGAATAACTCTCGGGGAGGGATTGAAGAAGTAAGTCTACACTTAGTTCATGATCCATCGCATCTCCAATACTAGAAAACTTGGTAATAAGGCCAATCATCTTGACACAATGTGTCATTACAGATGTGCCCTCCTGCATCTTGCATCTATATAACTGCTTTGTTATCTCGTAGCGTTCGCACCGAGTTTGATTCCCAAACAACTCTTTCAGGTGCGCGACCATGGAATAAGCATCCATTTCCTTATGTTGCCTTTTCAATTCCGATGTCATTGATGCAAGCATGATGCATCCCGCGTGATCGTCATCAGTCTTATGCTTCAGGTAAGCATTGATCTCTTCGATGGGAGCATCACAAGATGGGGTAGGGGGGTATCGGTGTATCAAGTACATACCCTATCTTATCGAACTTCAAAACGATTTTGAGGTTGCGATACCAGTCGGTGAAGTTTGAACCGTTCAACTTGTTATCGGTAAGTATATTTTGCAGATT
Source organism: Euphorbia lathyris (assembly GCF_963576675.1). NCBI lineage: Eukaryota > Viridiplantae > Streptophyta > Magnoliopsida > Malpighiales > Euphorbiaceae > Euphorbia > Euphorbia lathyris. The sequence continues at coordinate 88,051,299 of NC_088911.1, read as the reverse complement.
GGTTTTAGTCATGATTTTAGGAGTGTTTTAATTTAACCTGAGAGTGAGAAAGAGTAAACGTATGTTATTCATTTGCCTTAAAGTACATCAATCTAAAATTATAGGTCTTTTAATTCATTTTAAATTGCTCCCACTATTTTGCCAAATTAATAGTCCTCCATATTAATTCGAAGAATTTCACAAATCCTTTAGTGAGCTAGGATCCTAACTCCTGAGATTTCACCTTGAGTTTACTCAACAAGCTAGTCCCATTTGTTAGGTAGATTCATGCAATCAATCACATCAATAATGTGATTCCTAGGTTATTGGGTTACTAACCACATTAGTAACTAATATGCTATTAATCCCAACCATATTGCCCATTAGTTTATGATAACATGAGTTTACCCATTCGATTACCATAATCTAATTTAAGTATTACCCCATATTCATGAAAAACAATTTTTCGATAATTCAGGTGTTACCATAAGACCCCGAGCTTGAGTTTACTCCAGAACCCAAGAGCCCCTAGTACTGCCGGCTGAATTATAATATTAAGGAGGGGCAACCGATTTTAATAACTTGCTTATTTACTTAACTTTTAATTAGTGAGGGATTTTTATTTTAAGTCTCATAATCTAACCTAGTCTTGATTTGCTTTAGCATACATCAGACACATACATTGGCGTTATGGACATATTATCTAAATTATTCCGTTGAGCCAGAAACGGAATAAAAGGCCAAACCAAGGGAAATACTAACTATTACATATTTCTCTTTAGGTCCTCCGTCTTCTCCATGGCGCCTTGAAATTACATATTAATTTCTAGACTACTAAAGAAAACTTCAATTAACTTGAAGGGAATTAGATGAGAGGAGAAATTACAATAGATAGTAGATAGGCATGACTCGCAGGCCCTATTTCAAAAATACCAAAAGACTAAATAGAGGGTCCAAATATGTCCATAACTCCAAACATACATAGACTCAATTAAATAAATTTAATTGGTTGATTACATAAAATATTTATGTAATATATTTTCATTCGATAATCAAAACAGAAAACTATTAATTTCTGAAACTTACATATATAAATATATTTAAAACTATTTTATTTTAAAACGGTTTTAAAACAAATAGGCTTTTACTCGTGTCGGGCCCGCAAAGGGGGCCGAGACCTAAACACGTTGCTGCCGTACGGCAGCGACGTCCAGTCGCAAAACGGTTGCTGCCGCGAGGCAACAATCGTGAACAGTAGTTCGGGTTGCTGCCTCGTGGCGCAACCCGGACTACTGTTCCGTTTTATATATATATATATATATTTATTTAATAAGAATCTGGGAAGAGGAAATGTGTTAGCCTGACATCCCAACTATATATATATCAGTATTAAAACGGTTTTAAAACGATTTTCAGAAAATAGGAAAACCTTTCAAAGATTTTCTGTTTTATCTTTAGAATTAATAAAACTAACTTTTATCAATCTAACTATAAAACTAATAGATTTTGTCACAATGATTATCAACCAAAATAATTAGGAATATATGCATAATCTATTTTAATTAACAATTAATTAAAACTTATTTATCTTTAGAGTTAATCAATCAAAATAGTTTCGTTAATTAACCTAACTATAAATATTTATTCAATCTGATTGAAAAAACCTTTTAATTTTCATATATGAAATAACGGATTTAACGCAGGCTCTGATACCACTGAAGGAAAATAGGCTAACGTTTGACAGCGGAAATATAAAAACTTTAACCTTTTTCCACTAACCCAAGATCCGTTAATCGTTATTTCATATAAAGAGGGATAGAAGCAAATACCTTTTGAAGTTCTATCTACCGTTGCAATCGAAGTGCCCACAACTCTTACTCCGAGTTCCCGAGAACAAGACAAAAACACAATTCAAAATCAAGTTAGAACTCAACCGTATAAAAGCAATCAAGAATAGATTGCCTCTAATTAATCAACACAAGATCAAGTAATAAGAGAAAGAGATGATAATCGATCGAATCGGAAGGAAGCGGTGAATGAACTCGTCCTCAACAAGGGGGTCGAAATTCTCTCTCTTCGGTAGACTAGGGCTTGGCCGAAATTCTCATATAAGGGGGTATATATACTCTCTTGTATCTAAACCCTAGTTAGATAGAATTAGGTTACTGAATAAGAATTTAATTCGAAATAAAATTCTTATTAGTTATTATTTATAATTATATCTAAATATAAAGATAATAATAATAACCTTACAGGATAATAATAGAAGCAATTTAATCTCATTAAACCTCCTAACTTATTTATCCTTTAATTAATTTAATTTAATTCACAATCATAATCTAATTAGAATTGTTAAAATCAAATTAATTATTTATGTATTTTACATACATAAAATCGCCCCCCTATGTACTGGGCCTTAGTGGACTCAGTTGGGCTTCCATCAATTAATTAACATCTGTTTCTCTTTTGGGCTCCAAGTCTTATGTGTGACCCATTAGGTTCTTATTGCTTCTAGCCGTATGCAACTATTAAATTAATTTTCTCAAAATTATATTTAATCTTTGCATAAGGGAATGAGTACGCGAAATGCGATTAGCAAATCCGAAACATTCCCCCAGAGCTATAAGAAGACAGGTTAATTCTGTCGTTGACCTTTCCGTATTAGTTATAGTATAATTCGATCCTTTATCAACTACATCCTTGAACTGAATCTTATGACTATGGATAATGTCAAGTCATATATAGCGAGACGTTCATTTTACTTGTACATGCTGAGTTAACTCCAATTAGATAGCTTAAGTGAAATCTGTATTTCAAGTCTTAAGTTATCACCTTGCAAGGATTTAGAGTCAAGTCTTCCACAAGCGATCCTTGGACGTATCTCCCATATATCGGGAGTGAAAAATGCTCAATCCAATATATAACTATCCTGCAATTACTTCATGTGATACCCAACGTCTGCCGTTCACACCCCAGAGTCATCTCAGTTATGGATCGTGTTACAACAGGATCAAAGCGTCACATTCCATAATCCAGAATCACTAATTAACATTCCTTTAAGTCTTAGGATTACTTATACCTATTAATACCAATGAGATGAACAGGTGACAAGGATGAATCTACCCATCCTGTTATCTCAAGTTGGGCCCCCAATCCTAATGAACTCCCTTTCATCGAATCCATGCAACTGTCCAAATATCTGCATATCTGAAGCTTGTGAGATCAGCTCTTTGTCTCGACAGAAGACATTGTTACATGCAAGTCTCAGCAGTGATATGTCAACCCTATTTCTAAACATATTAGTTGACTTGGGGTGGTTTTAAGTTTATTAGTTTATTATAAAGTTTCGTCTTACTTCATGCTTGTATGAACACTTTATAATCACTTTAAACAAACTTAGGGATTTCCTTTTATTAGACTTATTTAGTTCTTAAAAGAGGTTGTCTTTATATAGTTATGAAACCATATCTTATTAAAACAAATGACATAAAGAACACTTCATTTATATTTAGTTCATATCCTAGAACAATTGTCTATAGGACCTTAAACCCCAACACATCAGACGGCAGTGAGCCCCGTGACTGTGTTGTATTCTTCGGAATGATTGTAAAATTCAACCTCTAAAAAGAAATCATGATTCTCTTAAATTCATGTAAATAATTAACACTAAAGCGGCGTAATTGATAGGGATAGAGATAATGATAAATTTTGGGATAGAGATAAGGATAAAAGATGGAGATAAGATAACAATAAGATAGTTATAAATTATTATTCCATGTTTGTTTTGTGGGGTAAGGATAATGATGAAATAATATATTTTACTATATTATCCATACCTAAACGACATAATATTGATTTGAGGGATGAAAATTATTTTTCCATCTCATTAAAATTGTAGGAGTTTATTCCACCCCTTTAGATATAAGATTGGAAGGATAAGACTTATCCCCCTACCCAATCTCTAAAACATAAATGAGATAAATGAGATAAATGAACTTGGATTTTTTTTGGTCTCTATCCTGCCTTATTTATCTCTCATACCAAACAGCCTCAAAGCATCTCCAATAGACTGTTAGTCCACCCTTAAAAAATAATATAAACAATTGACTCTTAGTGATTTGTGGAGTGACTAATACATGTCATATCTAATAATACTTCTCATAATTACTCCTTATTTATTTATTTATCATTAAAATTAGTAATGTATTGTTATATTTATCAATAGGGAGAAGAGAGAGAGTGCTTAATAATAAATTATTAATAAAAATTCATTTGTGTTATCACTAATAGAGAGAGACTCCTCAATAATTAGGAGGGAAGATAAACTCTGAGCGATTTAAGGAGCCAGTACAAAGTTGTTGGAGTTGGTTTTAATTCATATTTATTTAATAATTTCCTTTTTATTTAATAATATTCAAGTACGGTGTTTTGGGGCTTCTTAAGGGTACCAATAGGGTCGGTCCTGACATTTTATGGATCCTATACAAAATAAGAAATAAGAGACCATTAATAAAACAAAATGAGATAAGAGTCAATTTAACCTCTAACTTCTCAAGTGAATCTCATATTTAGCCCTAACGTATGAAATTGTGCAAATTTAACTCAAATGTTTCTAAAAAAGTCAATTTTAGCCATGTGCTATCAAAAATTTGAAAAAACTGGTTTACTTGTTATTTAACTGTCACACCTTCCAAACAAACTTAATTTTCTATAACATAGGTCTATGATCTTGCTTGGAAACATTAAGGCTAAACTTGCACTATTTCATATGTTAAAGCTAAATTTGCAGTTCGCTTAAAACGTTTGGCTTAAATTTAATCTTTATCCAAAAAAAGAAGTTGTACTTAGAAAGTTTTTATGCCCATTTTAGACCTAAAATATCATATTTTTGGTTCTCTTTTAAGTCTGAATGGATATTATAATTCCATATATAATATAAAAAGCTAGTAAAAAAAAAGTAAAATTTGGGCCGGCCCTGGGTACCAACATAGTTCAGATGTTGAAGCTCCTTTTACCTTTGCCCTAGCTGTTATTATAAGAAAAGTTGACAAATTCATAATACTATATTCATATTTCTCCGTCAAATAATAATAAGGATTAAATACAAATAATTACTATGTGGTTTGACCGATTTGCAGACCAAAATCTTTGGTTTTTTTTTTTCACATACAACCTTGCGATTGTAAAATTTTACATGTTTTTTTACTTTGCCAAATTTGGATGATAACAACCTCAAAATGAAAATTTTCAAGAATTAAAGTTGTTTAGTATCATATTTATTATGGAACCATATTTTTAAATTTTCAAAATCATCATTTTTTAGAGTTTTCTCTCTCTAACGTTATCTTTCTCTCTCATCAAAAGCAAGATAACCTCAAACATAAAAAGTTGAAGAATTAAAGTTGCTTAAAATATCATTTAACTCTTGAAAATTTTCATTTCGAGATTGTTATCGACCAAATTATGACAAAGTAAACTAAAATGCAAAATTTTACAAATCACATGGTTGCATTTTAAAAAAAAAAAAAAAAACCATAGGTACCGGTTTGGAAATCAGACAAACCACAATGTATTTATTTGTAATTAACCCTAATAATAAGGGTAAATAATTTATTAGTCCCCTAGTTTTTACCTAACACACTGTTTAGTACTCCTATTTTGAAAAACACATTTTAAGGTCCCTATCTTTTGCCAATATTAACCCTTTGGTCATTTTGTCTAGTTTTTTTAGACTTATAACCGTTATATTTTAGCATAAATAAACATATATAAAATAACAGAGTAACATGGTCAACTTGTATTGTACTGTGGTTGTACTAAAAGCTAAGATATGTTCGGTTAAAAATATAAAAAAATAGATAAAAGGACCACAGGGTTAATATTGGTAAAAGATAGGGATCTTAAAATGTGTTTTTCAAAATAGGGGGACTAAACAGTGTGTTAAGTAAAAACTAGGGGACTAATAAATTATTTACCCTAGTAATAATAATAACAACCCTTTCAAAAGTAATAATAATGTCTACAATTAAAATAAATAATAACAAAAGACTAGATTCAGATTTAACTCATTATAAATAAAGCACCCACTTTTCAAATGTATAATAATTTATTTTGAGTTAAACAAGTGAGATTGAATTAACTTAATTCTTGAAATTTTTCACGAAATAAATTAAAAAGAACTGAGTTGTACTTATTTTACATTAAATAAAACTCATGAATCTGAAATACAATGACGACAAATTGGACATGTAAGATGTTTTTCCAACCATTTATCAATACAAATCGAATGAAACAAATGGTTACACAAAGGAAACAGTCTGCATCCATCTCCTTGTCTATAACAACCTAAGCAAATTGCACAATCTTTACATTTTGTTTTCATTTCTTCATCGTCATATTGTACTAATGGCGACAATCTATTAACATATTCGATCCGCGCTTGCTTATCCGCAACATAACGTGGTATTTCATAAATTAAGTTTCTGTTCGACTCTAAATCATGTCCATAGATGAATCTGGAATTACTGTATATTGTGTGATCATCACGAAGAGGGCTTGTGCATAATGGACGAATAATATGTTTGAATATTAAATGAAAAATGAGTAGAAGCATATAAAAAACGATGATCCAAATTAGAGTCATACACAATAATAGAAAAATTCCAAAACTTACTGCACATAACATATAGGGAAGGAAAGAATTTTTTGAAGATAAGTATTCAAAAGTTGGATGAAACATTATTGCTATTGTTTAATGTTTGGATTTGTGGGTGATTAATCAACTATTTATATAATTATGTAATTAGTTATTGTTGACAAAGCTGTAGAATGGATTTAGTTGAAAAGAAAAGTATTTGTTTTTATTGTCATTGGTGGAAATACTATATATGTACAAGAGCCACATCACTTGACAAGTTGGAATTTTCATATTATCCAGCTCATAAAATGGAAAAACAATATATTAGTTATATAAATCCGTTGGCTGCTCACCCCCATCCAGCTCTAAACTTCATTCACGTTCGGTGGGTTCCGCCTTAAAGTAAATACAGACAGCTCAACAGCGGGAGCGGGCGGAATCTTCCGCAATTATGTTCTCAAATGGATATCGCCGTAACACACATTTATCGTGAAGGAAACAGAGCGGCGGATGCATTGGCACGTTTTGGTGTCACCACTACTGATCTGATTTGGTGGCATTCCGCGCCAGCCTTCTGTCAGACTTTTATTTTTGATGATTTATGTAATATTTCTCATTTACGCTTTTTTTGAAACTTTCCTCTCTTGTTATATTCTTTCATTTTTGAACAATATTTGGGTTTGCTTGGGTTAGCGATAGGAGGTGCCAACATAGTTGGATGTCCGAATTCTAACTCGAGCTCGTCCCAGCCTTCCATAAAAAAAATATTAGTTATGTAAATTTCTATTTATTGTTACTTATACAATTTTATTTTGGTACTACTTTGTCATGCGTTTCCTTTTTCATTTTATTTATTGTTTATAATGTGTTGAAATGTTTTGTTATTTTTTAAAACAATATTTTTTTTTTTTTGTTATTCAGCAAGAACTTAAAACAAAATTAACTATATCTCTTGAGAGATAGTTCTGGTAGCCGGAAGGGAGGTTTACCATCAATCTTGGGATTTGCTCATCCTTACCATGGTTTGGTCCTTTTTTGGCTAAAGATCATTCAGTGAATCATAGTGGAGTTAGACTTTGAAGTTGTCATGGGTTTTATGAAGGCCAGCACGACCCCAACACACTTATTTTCGTGGTTGATTAATAAATGCAAGGAGTTGCAGAACAAGAATTGGAGGATTTGTTTCCTTCACTCCTACTGGGAAGGCAACATAGCAGTTTATTAGTTAGCAAATTTCACAGGTCCCTCTTTTTGATCTTTGTTGTTGTTGTTAGAGATGATGGAATCAAATGATGTTGATATGAAATTTTCCTTACAGATGCATCAACTTCAAACGACCATTGATGTTGATATAAAGGATATGGGTTAAACCGCATCACACTAGATATTGCTCCTGCCCTATTTCTAGGAATCAGATAAACCATAACTTAATTTATCATATTAACTTAATTTATCATATTAACTTAAGTGTCATTTCTATAGTATGCATGATGTTAGTTTTAAAATTATTTAGTATAAGATCAAAAAGAAAAAAAAAATTTATTTAGTATGAATTGTATGCTAAAATAGGTCCATGAAGATGTAGCATGGAATCTGAGACATGAATAATATTTGGCTTTGTTGGGATGATCAATACCTTCTCATATAGGACATGTGAACTCCTTCAGTCACTAAGCCATTCCAATCGATGGTTACTGGAGGATCGAGGATTTGAGGGGGACAAAATTCTATGTAAATTCTTTTTAGACTAATGTTTGTATCCAAGAGCAAAAATACTCCTAACGTTTTGGGTCAGGAGCAATTTTACCCCTAGCGTCTAAAATGGTGCAATTTTACCCCTAATGATTGTAGCCAAGAGCAATTTTGTCCCTAACGTTGATAAATTGGATCAATTTCAGACTCTATTATAACATACAGTCATTTTTTTTTCTTTATTTTGCACCAATTACATATCAATTTGTTCTAAAAAAAAGATATAATGCTTTTTGTAATTTAATAATAAAATTTAAGATTAATATTTATAAATTCGGTGGTTTTTTTGAATTTTTTTTTCTAATTCGTACAAAAGACAATATATTTTTAATATTTTTTTATTTTTTTCACATCCCAACATATGTTTGTGCTTTGTTATTGATAAAATAACGCATGTGTGAAGTGTAGATGACAAGATTCATGACCGAGAAGACAGTTTGATGAATTATTTCTCAAATTGACCCAATTTATCTACGTTAGGGGTAAAACTGCTTTTGGCTTCCAACATTAGGGATAAAATTGCACCATTTTAGACGTTAGGGTTGCTCCTGACCCAAAACGTTAGGGGTATTTTTGCACTTTAACCCTTCTTTTTGGACTAAAAATGTCCCCTTTGAACCCTTACATCCACCCCTGGATATTGTCCACTTTGACCCAAATCCAACACATTGGGCCTCAACTTTAAAACTCGTATGTATGTATTGGATTAACATCTTACTAATAAGCCACAATCACTCATTTTCCATTTCCGATGCGGGATTCGGTTCATTCCTGACTCATCGCTATTAGGACCGTTTCTTGCTCAGATCTTCTATCCCGGCACCATCCACTCCGGACCGGGTCGTTTACAAGCCCACCAGTTTTCGCTTGGTTCGTCCCTGAACCACACATCGTACGTGGAGATTCGGCTCTGATACCAATTGTAATACGCTGGTCCAATACCACGTAGATATTGTTTGGTTTGGCCCAAATCCTTGTCCGCTTTGGCCAAATCAAACAACTTGAACCTCATGGCTTTAAAACACACTCCCTCTCCTTTTCCGACGTGAGATTCAGTTCATTCCTACCCCCATCGTCATCCCTTAGGATCGTTTCTTGTTCAAACCTTCTATCCCGGTGCCACCCACTCCGAACCGGGACGTTACAGTTACACTCATTAGGATGAGGTAAGGACAATTTTTAACATAAAGTATAGATTGAATAACTTGAATTATTATCCATGTATGAAAATATAAAAGAATTAAGACTGGACCGTGAATAATTATTCATAGGATATTAATTGGATTCTTGCTAGAATTTCTCATGTTTTTATCATCTTTACTTCTTTAAGGTCTCTATTTAGAAGATGGTTCCGCCACTCTACATAGACAAAGATCCAACACAATAAAATAGAGGGTAAATTTCATCAATGGTGTATAACCTTTGCCCTATTTCACATTTTGGTGTACAACCTTCAATTTATCTCACTAATATGTACGACCTTATATATGGTGTACAGCAGGTAAAGATGACCGGTCAACGCTCAGTCAACGCGCCATCTCAGCTTTGACCGGTCAAAAAATAAAAAAAAAAATTCATAAATTACTTATAAAGAATAGCTTATGATTCAGAACCAGCGCTTGCAAAGAACCCAAATTCCTCTTGCCTTATATTCAGAGTTCTCAAAAAAATGTTCAAAAATGGATGAAATCGAAGTGGTGGCTTCGAGAGAGCCCATACCAAAATGATATAAAGTGTATAAAGAAGAGAGAGAGCGAAGAAGAGAGAGCTACCAAAACACTTTCCTCCTGGAGTGAATCCTGTGTTAACCAAGTTACTTCTGAAGGTATTGATTACATGCCTTTTAATTCTTACCTTACATCTTACATTTTGCAATTTCTTGACTTTCTTTCATTCGTACTATGCAAGTTGCCGACATTAATAAAGATATTGCCATTATTGGCAATTATGCCCAACGACGCCGAATATTTTGAAAATTTATCCGCATATTCAGCCATGAGAATATCATTGGAGCGTAAAGTTGTTGTAAGTCTTACTTCTTCCATATTTTAACTTAATTGTTTTACGTCCTTCCCTACTAATACATTTATTATTCAAGATTTATCCTCCACCACTTCACTATGCAACCAATTTCGCAACTTAGTTGTATAATATCACAAACATTAAGAGCAGTTGACTAGCCAAACTTCCATCACTGACAAAGATCTTAAAGAGCCAGACCGTGTAAGGATTGAGTTGGCTAAAGGGAAGAAACAAGTCAGAGACTCTCGAACTGTTGAGGTTGAAGCTAAGCATATAGAAAAACTTGCTCTACAACAGGCTCAAGGTGTTTTGGACTTGGAGCAAGATATTGGAAACAAAGATGAATTAATAAGGAATCAATTGAAATATCTGTAAACTCTTCAAGCCGAATTTGACCTCACGAAGAAAAATTCAGATAATTTCTTGAGGGTTGGAAACAAGTTTGAAGCTGATGTGTTTGCCTTGAAAGAGAAAGTCACCAGCTCAGACTCTGCATTGACTCAATCTTGTTTAGAGACGAATCAAGAAAAAGAAAAAGTTGACCTCGTGTCTAAAGATCTGACTAATGCTCAAGAGACAAATACTTCACTTCAGGAACATGCTAACTCGTTATAATTGGAGAAAGAAATCCTGAAAGCTACCTTTGATTCATCCTTAAAGGATTATAAAGAGAAAATGGATCAAACTATAAAAACTGCCATTCAATAAGCTCAAGACATAGGATTTAGCCGCTCACTGAAATTTAGAATGCTTTTCCTTCGTGCCCCTAGACAAAAATATCATAATGCAGACTTTCAATTCTAGGTTCGGCTACTACCCCTCGAAGACACAAATGTGTTCTTGAGACGACTCTTCATGGAGAATTTCCAGATATTTAACTTTTCTATTTCTTTTTTATGTTGTAACCAAGTGTGTTTTTGTAATAGACATTTAAAATTTTATGAAATTTTGTTATCTATTTTACATTTCACAATGTCTTCGGCTTTCATAAATGTTTAGATAAGTTATCAGTATCTTATTTCTTTAGAATGTTTCGACTTAATGATTGTGATTAGAATCCTTGTAGCATGCATATGATTAATCTTTACTATAGTAAAAAAGGATTCTAAGTAAGATGTTGAATGTCAGAATTTCCATTGTATTACTTTAGACTGCCGAATAGCAGCATTACAATCTTTGATTTCATAAACAAGATCCCCTTGAAAAAATTGTCTACGCCGAACTCTTTTGTCATGACTTACCTAATATTTTTTGCTTGTATGCAACTATTTTTATAAAGGCATGCTCTCTCTTTTCTTCTAAAAAATCCAGCTTTCGGCGCATGCCTTCCTCATTGCATCCTCTGAGTAGTACGTTTCCCTGGGACTAGGTACCCCAATTTCTACTAGAACGAAAGCTTCAGCCCTATATGTGAGAGAAAATAATGTTTCTCTAGCGCCTGCTCTTGGCATAGCCCATAATACATGTTGAAGCTGATCAACCTAAGAGCCTTTTGCCTTGCCAAGCCACTTTTTTCAACCATTTACAATTGTTATGTTTTTTACTTCTGTCATTCCATTCATTTGTGGATGGGTAACTGAACTAAAACGCAGTTTGATATGCAAATTTTCACAATATGACTGAAAGGCCTTGCAATAAAATTGCTTGCCGTTATCAATAATGATTGTGTGAGGAACTCCAATTCTGCATAGAATCGTCTTATCTATGAGTGGGCAAAAAACCGGACAACCCGGTAATCAAACTAAAAACTCATAAATCGAACCGGAAAAAACGGTTAACCGAACCGATGATTTTAGGGTTGAAAAAATGGTCTAGGTTTGGTTTCGGTTACTATTTGGGGTGTTAAAACCCGTGGTTTAAGGTTAACCAAACCGTTTAAGATATTATATACTTATGATGTCTATTATACCAATTATTCCCGATAAATAGTGGAAACACCGATTGATGACTCTTATTATTCTATATGAACAGACGTTTGTTCCATCAAAATCGAACCATGCACAATACTAAAATGACTGATCCCAAATGTTGGTCTAAGATTTTAAACCAAATGAAAGCCTTTTCTAGATCCTTTTTAGAGGGAATCCAAATTGGGATAATAAATTATAGGCAATCTATATAAAACAACGAAAACTTTAAAATTTTTATTTACTTAACCCAATGGATCTCGCTATATCTGATTATTTAATAAACTAAACTTACAAGAAAGTTTACTCGTATTTACCTCTTGAAGCGATCTATTGTACAAGTATGAAGTGAACATGGTATTTCTCAAAACACTAAAAATCAGCTAGGGCAAGATGATGCTAGATTAAATTTATGTCTAACAAAAATTTAACAAAAACTCTATATTTCACTAGTGTGGATCGAAAATCATCATTGTATAGTATTTATAAGCTTTTTTTAATCTTTGGCCTAGTCATATTAGGTTTAGGTTTTAGTCAATGTCCTAATCAAATTAGGAGTTAGTATATTAAAGCAATCCTAATTACTTTATAATTATAATGTACATATATCCATATATATAATTATAGAATTAATATTAGAATCCTAATCAATTTAAAAGTTAGTATATTAATTGAATTAATCCTAATTATTTAATATATATATATATATATATATATATATATATATAATTAGAATCTTAATTTAGGTAATCATATTAATTGGATAGTAATCATATTTATTTATTTTTGAAGCAATCATATTTACTTAATAATTATAATACATATGTATATATGTATTAATTATTTACTTAATAATTATAATACATACATATCTTATATAAATAATATTAAGATTATCATTTATCTAATAAATAACATATGTTAATATAATTATATATATATATATATATATATATATAATATAATTAACTATTTCATTCCAATATAAAATACTATATGTATATGAATATTAGTTATAGTTAATTATCTCTATTATAATTGTTATATCTAATTTAATTAAAATTACTAAAACAGCACACATATATTTCGATCTCCCTCAGTCCTAGGTGGATACCATTTCAAATTTATCATTATGCCCTTCGTCGTTGTTCTTTGTGTGTGATTCATTATGTTCTTACTGTTATCGTAGCTAGTCTTACACATTCCTTGCAATTCAATTGAATTGAATGATAAATTAAATCTTTAATTCTATTTATTAATTATATCTAAATTAATCTAACTAAACATATAATGGATTGAGTGTCCTGACTTAAGAAAGAAGTGTCTCACTCCCCTAGAGCCGCAAGAAGTCAAGTTGATTTGACCTTTTAACTTTCAGTACACAATTTCAATATAATACAATTCTTCATCAGCTATATCAACACGAATCGTAACTATGGAAAATGTCAAGTCACATATACAGAGAAGTTTGTTCACTTGCTCAGGTTGAATTAATAGGTTAAGTGAAATCTCTATTTCATCTATTAACATATCACCGCAATAAGCTTAAGATATATCTCTCATATATCGAGAGTGATGAATGTTCAATCTATCATTCAACTATCCTCCAATTACTTCACGTGCAAACTAATCAGTGCCCGAGGCACACTATTAACGTATCATGATTTTTCACGTTTTTCGTGTTTCTTTTTTTTTTTTTTGCATTTTCATGGGTTTTTCTATATTTTTTTCTATTTTGGCGTTTTTATAGTTTTTACTGTTTTTCGAGATTTCACAGTTTTCCACGGTTTTACATTTTTTTTTGTTTTTTTGCATGTTTATGTTTTGCGTCTTTTTTTTTTGTGTTAACCCGTTTATATGTTTTTTGCATTTTCACGCTTTTCCACTTTTGTTTCGTTTTTTTTAATGTTTTCATGTTTTTGTGTTTTCCGTATTTTTTTACGATTTTTCATATTTCTTGTGAACTAATATATATTTGAATAATTTACTGTCATAATTCAAATTCTAAAATAATTAAGAAATTACACTTGAAGGTAAAGATGTCTTTTGAATTACAAAACTAGTTAATCCAACTTATTTCATTCTTTTAACCAAACATTGGAATAATTATTCCTAAGCAATAACTATTATATTTCTAAGAAATAATTATTGTATTCCATTATATTCCATTTCGTGAACCAAACAACACTTTAATGTAGTATATATAAAAAAATTCATGATTCACCATAATACTAGATTCATATTTTCTCCTTCTAAAATGATAATAAATAATAAATAATAAAAATAGAACACTAGATTAAGATTTAACTCCTTTTAGGCAAAGCACCCACTTTACAATTGTATAATAATTTAGTTTGGGGTTAAACAATGAAGGTTGAATTATACATCAAATCTAATTCTTGAATTTTTTTATGAAATAAATTAAAAAGAAATGAGGTCTACATACTTTACATTAAATAAAACTCATGAATCTGAAATACATTGACGACAAATTGGACATGTAAGATTACTCTCCAACCATTTGTCGATACAAATCGAATGAAACAAATGGTTACACAAAGGAAACATTCTACATCCATCTCCTTGTGTATAACAACCTAAGCAAATTGCACAATCTTCAGATTTTGTTTTCATTTCTTCGTTGTCATATTGTATTGATGGCGACAATCTATTAACATATTCGATCCGCGCTTCCTTATCTGCTACAAAACGTGGTAGTTCATAAATTAAGTTTTCGTTCGACTCTAAATCATGTTCATAAATAAATCTTGAATTACTGTTGATTGTGTGATCATCTTGATGAGGATTTGTAAATAGCGGACGTATAATATGTTTGAATATTAAATTAAAAGTGAGTAGAACCATATAAATAATAATGATCCAAATTAGGCTCATACACAATAACAAAAATATTCCAAAACCAATTGCAATTAACATATTCAGAAGAAAATGATCTTTTGAAGATAAGAATGCAAAACTTGTGTGAAACATTATTGCTATTGTTTAATGTTTGGATTTGTGAGTAATTAATTAGCTATTTAAATAATTATATAATTAGTTATTGTTGACAAAGTTGTTATGTAACAAAATTTATAAGATTAAACTACTGTCGTCAAGTAGCTAGTAGAACGAATTTAGTTGAAAAGCAAAGTATTTGTTTTTTTAGTTATTAGTGTAGTTAATATATACAAGGGTTATATCACTTGAAAAGTTAGAATTTTCAGATTATCCAGTAAAGTTTATGTCTCATAAAATGAGAAAGCAATATATTAGTTATATAAACTTCTACTTATTGTTATTTATTATGTTAATTAAACAATTTTATTTGGTACTAATTTTTTAATGGATAAAAATATGTGTTTACCAATTTATTAGTTGGATATATCAATTATATATGACCTGTCATGCATTTTCTTTCTTTCTTTATTTATTTATTGTCTATAATATGTTGAAAATTGTTGTTATTGAGCAAGAACTTAAAACAAAATTAACTTCATATATATATATAGGAGATGGCTCTTGTGAGAACCCTTTCCTAGGTGAGAACTCACCTTAGGTGAGAACTCACTAAATTTAAAAAAATAACGCTGAAAAACGCTGCTGCTTGGGGGGGTCAAACCTTGCCGTCCTCCCTTACACTCCACACTCCTTACCATTGAGCTATTTGCTTTTCTTATGTATTATGTTGTGCACTGCTTAATAAACCAATGCTCTTTTAGCTTCTATTATTTAATATTTGATGCATTCACTTATTAATATTGATTAAATGTGCATAATAATAAATTATTAATAGAAAAAAAAGAAATTTGGATAATAATGAATTATTAATAGAAAGAAAATGTCCATAATAATGAATTATTAATAGAAAAAAAATCCAAAAACATGCTCCAATTTCTTATTTATTTAATTCCTTTATATTTTTGTAATTTATGTTATATAAGAAAATATATTTTTTAAAACTTACGTTAGAACATATATTTTAAACTTTTAAAACACGAACTATGAAGTTTAGAACGTACAACATATTTTTTAGAACATACGTTATGTTTTTTAGAACATGTGTTATGTTTTTTCGAACATGAGTTATAAATTATATTATAGAACAAATGAAAAAACGATCCAGATATCTACTGATTTTTTAGAACATTATACTTAATTTTTACAACACAAACTATATATTTTTTAAAACATACGTTATAACATATATTTTAACTTTTAAAACACAAACTATGAAGTTAGAACGTACGACATATTTTTTAGAACATACGTTATGTTTTTTTAGAACATGTGTTATGTTTTTTCGAACATGAGTTATAAATTATATTATAGAACAAGTGAAAAAACGATACAGATATCTACTGCTTTTTTTAGAAAATTATACTTAATTTTTGGAACACAAACTATAAACTTTAGAACATATATTATGTTTTTTAGAACATACGTTATGTTTTTTAGAATGTGAGTTTTTTTTTTTTTGAACAAAAAAATGGCCCATATAATTACTATTTTTTTAAGACATTATCTTAATTTTTAGAACACAAATTATAAAGTTTAGAACATATGTAACAATATTTAGAACATCATCTTTAACAATTTAAAATATAAATTACAAAAATATAGAGGAATTAAATAAATAAGAAATTAGAGCATGTTCTTGATTTTTTTTCTTTTAATAATTAATTATTATGCACATTTGTTTTTTTCTATTAATAATTATTATGCGAATTTAATCAATATTAATAAGTGTATGCATTAAATATTAAACAATAGAAGCTACAAGGGCATTGGTATATTAATTAGCGCGCGGCAAAATACACAAGGAAAGTAAATGGCTCAGTGGTAAGCAGTGTGGAGTGGAAATCAAGATGCCAGGGTTTGACCCCCCAAGCAGCAGTGATTTTTATTAAATTTTACACCCAAAACTACGTAGTTTTGAGTCTAAAAATTAAAAAAAATGCTGCTACCATGGGGGTTTGAACCTTGGACCATTTGTTTACACTCCTTATTACTTACCACTGAGTTAATTACTTTTTTGTGTATTATGTCGCGCGCTGATTAATATACCACTGCACTTCTAGCTTCTATTGTTTAATATTTGACGCATGCACTTATTAATATCGATTAAATGTGCATTATAATGAATTATTAATAGAAAAAAAAGAAACGTGCATAATAATTAATTATTAATAGAAAAAAAAAATCCAAGAACATTCTCTAATTTCTTATTTATTTAATTCCTCCATATTTTTGTAATTTATGTTTTAAAATGTTAAGGACGATGTTCTAAATATTGTTTAATATTTGACGCATGCACTTATTAATATCGATTAAATATGCATAATAATGAATTATTAATAGAAAAAAAAAGAAATATGCATAATAATGAATTATTAATAGAAAAAAATACAAGAACATGCTCTAATTTTTTATTTAATTCCTCTATATTTTTGTAATTTATGTTATATAAGAAAATATACGTTATGTTTTTTCGAACATGAGTTATAAATTATATTATAGAACAAACACGAACTATAAAGTTTAGAACGTACGATATATTTTTTAGAACATACGTCATGTTTTTTTAGAACATGTGTTATGTTTTTTCGAACATGAGTTATAAATTATATTATAGAACAAATGAAAAAATGATCCAGATATCTACTGATTTTTTTAAAACATTATACTTAATTTTTGGAATATAAACTATAAACTTTAGAACATGTGTTATGTTTTTTAGAACATGCGTTACGTTTTTTCGAACATGAGTTATAAATTATATTATAGAACAAATGCAAAAATGATCGAGATATTTACTGATTTTTTTAAACATTATACTTAATTTGGAGAACATAAATTATAAAGTTTAGAATTATGTAACATTATTTAGAATTCCGTCCTTAACATTTAAAAACATAAATTACAAAAAATATAGAGGAATTAAATAAATAAAAAATTGGAGCATGTTTTTGGATTTTTTTGTTCTATTAATAATTCGTTATTATGCACATTTCTTTTTTTTTTCTATTAATAATTGATGAGTGTCGAATTCACCAAAAATAAAATACCTACTCTTGGAATCCAAAAACTGTAGTAAATATGGAGTAGGGTCGAATCCTCAAAGACTAGTAGAATTATAACTTTTCAGAATTAACAATTAAAAGTAAAAGGGGTTTTTTTTGATTTGTAGAATGAAATAAATAGAAAATAACAAATAATAATAAAATAGGAGAAAAATTAAATAGTTGAGAAATATATATGAGAAAGATTCCAGCTAGAGGTTAGATTTGAGTCTTGAATTGAACAATTGATCATCGATCATAGAAAATATAAATTTCAACCCTTCAAATAAATTAGCTATGGTTATTAAAAAGCATTAACAACCTATCTCTTCTTACCGATTGTACAATTAAGAAAAGTTCATTAATTTTCCCTAATCAATTAAACAGTTCCAAACAAGCTTTGGAATTTAATTTGATTGAAAGCATTAAAGTATGAAAGAGATACCAATTCTACTCAATAATCACTAAAGCAGGATTATTTAAAGCATAACAATTACATTCACAACATAGGTTAAAAGCTTGTCCACAATTAACTATGTTATTTGCTACTTGCATTAGATGAATTAAACGATTACGTATTTAAACATCTAATTAGCGAAACGATTACAAGTAAATAATCAAATCAATGATTCAATTAAATCATGCAATACGAACAAGAACAGAATAGAAATTGATTACTTGAATAGATGAAAAAGATTAAGTACAAAATGATCTCCCAATTGATTATTTAAGATCTAAAAACCTCTAGCTAGAAATTGGAAATTAGTTCATATTGGAGGAAGAAGAAGCCATGGAAGAATGATGATGCATGAAGAGCCTTTGATATTTTTTATTGTTCTCTTTGTGTGTCCTTCTCCCAAATGTGGTTCTGATTGTCTCTTCTTATAGCTTTCACAATTGTACCTCTTGGCTTTCAGGAGAGAGAAAAACCGACTCTTATTAATTCCTCATAAAAATGTTAAGAGAAACTTTCCTTTAGAATTAAACTCTAAAAGAAACTCCTTTTTAGAATTAAACTCTAAAAGAAACTCAGCTTTAGGATTAAACTCTAATTAGGACTATTTAAGAAAATCCTATTAGAGTTAAAATCTCATAAATATTATATATGTTAAGAATCTCATAACATAAGTCATCAATTCTCCATTAAATACTTATTGATCCACAGGCATATGTTAGGACAGATCATCATTTGAAACTCCTTTTCAGCACATGACTTGACAAGTTTCTTTAAATTCTCTTTAAACTCCATAGAATCACCATTTTAACCATCAATTTGAAATTGAGTCTCAAAAGTACCTACAAAACAGAAAACAATGTAAACTTGCACCTAAACAACAAAACTAAAACTAAACCCTAAGGAATTAAGATATAAAAATATGTATAAATATGGACTTATCAATAATTTATTATTATGCACATTTAATCGATATTTAATAAGTGCATATGTCTAATATTAAACAATAGAAGCTACATGGATAATGGTATATTAATCAGCGCGCTCCATAATGGATAAGGAAAACAATTGTTGTTTAAAAAAACAGTAAATATATGGATCATTTTTGCATTTGTTCTATAATATAATTTATAACTCATATTCTAAATAACATAACGTATGTTCTAAAGTTTATAGTTTGTGCTCCAAAAATTAAGTATAATGTTCTAAAAAAATCAGTAGATATCTGGATTGTTTTTTCATTTGTTCCAAAAATATAATTTATAACTCATGTTCGAAAAAACATAACACATGTTCTAAAAAACATAACGTATGTTCTAAAGTTTGTAGTTTGTGTTCCAAAAATTAAGTATAATGTTCTAAAAAAATCAGTAGATATTTGGATCGTTTTTTCATTTTTCCAAAAATATAATTTATAACTCATGTTCGAAAAAACATAACACATGTTCTAAAAAACATAACGTATGTTCTAAAAAATATGTCGTACGTTCTAAACTTCATAGTTCGCGTTTTAAAAGTTAAAATATATGTTGTTTCAAAAAAAAAGTTAAATTATATGTTATAACGTATGTTTAAAAAAATATATTTTCTTATATAACATAAATTACAAAATATAAAGGAATTAAATAAATAAGAAATTGGACCATGTTCTTGAATTTTTTCTATTAATAATTCATTATTATGCATATTTTTTTTTCTATTAATAATTCATTATTATGCACATTTCTTTTTTTTCTATTAATAATTCATTATTATGCATATTTAATCAATATTAATAAGTGCATGTGTCAAATATTAAACAATGAAAGCTACAGTGCGATGGTATATTAATCAGCGCGGCACATATTACACAAGGAAAGTAATTGGCTCAGTGGTAAGTAATTTGGAGTGTAAACAAGTGGTCCAAGGTTTGAACCCCTATGGCAGTAGCGTTTTTTGTTTAATTTTTAGACTCAAAACTACGTAGTTTTAGTGGTTCTCACCTAAGAAAGTGTCCTCACCTAAGAGGAGGTTCTCACTTGATCCCTCCCATATATATATATATATATATATATATATATATATATAAAATAATGTATCTTTTGTTTTTGTTAATGCTTTACATATATATACAAATTTAAAACACAATTTGTTATTATTAATATATGATACAATCACTCTTTGATATACATTGTTTTAAATATTACCTTATTTTTGTTGATCATTTCACAAAATATATATGGTTCTATCCATTAAAACGGAAGTCAGATACTCATGCCATTTTTATTCGGTACAAAGCCTTGGTTGAAAAGTTCTTTCAACTCCCTCTTGTAACTTTATACTCGGATAATGGTGGTGAATTTGAAGCACTTAAAAGTTATCTTGCTACTGATGTGATTTCTCAGCTTACTACTCCTCATACCCCTCAACACAATGGTCAATCTTAACGTCATCATGGCAGCAGCGTTTTTTGTTTAATTTTTAGACTCAAAACTACGTAGTTTTAGTGGTTCTCACCTAAGAAAGTGTCCTCACCTAAGAGAGTGTCCTCACCTAAGAGGAGGTTCTCACTTGATCCCTCCCCTATATATATATATATATATATATATATATATATATATATAAAATAATGTATCTTTTGTTTTTGTTAATGCTTTACATTTATATACAAATTTAAAACACAATTTGTTATTATTAATATATGATACAATCACTCTTTGATATACATTGTTTTAAATATTACCTTATTTTTGTTGATCATTTCACAAAATATATATGGTTCTATCCATTAAAACGGAAGTCAGATACTCATGCCATTTTTATTCGGTACAAAGCCTTGGTTGAAAAGTTCTTTCAACTCCCTCTTGTAACTTTATACTTGGATAATGGTGGTGAATTTGAAGCACTTAAAAGTTATCTTGCTACTGATGTGATTTCTCAGCTTACTACTCCTCATACCCCTCAACACAATGGTCAATCTTAACGTCATCATGGCAGCAGCGTTTTTTGTTTAATTTTTAGACTCAAAACTACGTAGTTTTAGTGGTTCTCACCTAAGAAAGTGTCCTCACCTAAGAAAGTGTCCTCACCTAAGAGGAGGTTCTCACTTGATCCCTCCCCTATATATATATATATATATATATATATATATAATGTATCTTTTGTTTTTGTTAATGCTTTACATTTATATACAAATTTAAAACACAATTTGTTATTATTAATATATGATACAATCACTCTTTGATATACATTGTTTTAAATATTACCTTATTTTTGTTGATCATTTCACAAAATATATATGGTTCTATCCATTAAAACGGAAGTCAGATACTCATGCCATTTTTATTCGGTACAAAGCCTTGGTTGAAAAGTTCTTTCAACTCCCTCTTGTAACTTTATACTTGGATAATGGTGGTGAATTTGAAGCACTTAAAAGTTATCTTGCTACTGATGTGATTTCTCAGCTTACTACTCCTCATACCCCTCAACACAATGGTCAATCTGAACGCCATCATGGCAGCAGCGTTTTTTGTTTAATTTTTAGACTCAAAACTACGTAGTTTTAGTGGTTCTCACCTAAGAAAGTGTCCTCACCTAAGAGGAGGTTCTCACTTGATCCCTCCCCTATATATATATATATATATATATATATATATATATAATAATGTATCTTTTGTTTTTGTTAATGCTTTACATATATATACAAATTTAAAACACAATTTGTTATTATTAATATATGATACAATCACTCTTTGATATACATTGTTTTAAATATTACCTTATTTTTGTTGATCATTTCACAAAATATATATGGTTCTATCCATTAAAACGGAAGTCAGATACTCATGCCATTTTTATTCGGTACAAAGCCTTGGTTGAAAAGTTCTTTCAACTCCCTCTTGTAACTTTATACTCGGATAATGGTGGTGAATTTGAAACACTTAAAAGTTATCTTGCTACTGATGTGATTTCTCAGCTTACTACTCCTCATACCCCTCAACACAATGGTCAATCTTAACGTCATCATGGCAGCAGCGTTTTTTGTTTAATTTTTAGACTCAAAACTACGTAGTTTTAGTGGTTCTCACCTAAGAAAGTGTCCTCACCTAAGAGGAGGTTCTCACTTGATCCCTCCCCTATATATATATATATATATATATATATATATATATAATAATGTATCTTTTGTTTTTGTTAATGCTTTACATATATATACAAATTTAAAACACAATTTGTTATTATTAATATATGATACAATCACTCTTTGATATACATTGTTTTAAATATTACCTTATTTTTGTTGATCATTTCACAAAATATATATGGTTCTATCCATTAAAACGGAAGTCAGATACTCATGCCATTTTTATTCGGTACAAAGCCTTGGTTGAAAAGTTCTTTCAACTCCCTCTTGTAACTTTATACTCGGATAATGGTGGTGAATTTGAAACACTTAAAAGTTATCTTGCTACTGATGTGATTTCTCAGCTTACTACTCCTCATACCCCTCAACACAATGGTCAATCTGAACGACATCATAGGCATATTATTGAAACTTGCCTGGCCCTTTTAACCCATGCCTCTATGCCCTTAGAATTTTGGCCAAATGCTTGCTCCACAGCTGTTTATCTCATAAACCGTCTCCCAACTCCATTCCTAGAAAATTCCTCCCCGTATCTCAAACTTTTTGGCAACTTGCCAAATTATCAAAAGCTACGCAGCTTTGGCTGTCTTTGCTATCCTTGGCTCAAACCTTATACCAGACACAAACTTGACCCTAAATCTGTTCCTTGCGTCTTTATTGGTTACTCTGCCACTCAAAGTGCTTACTATTGTGTCGACCCAAAATCTCATAAAATATACACTTCTCGTCATGTTCATTTTGTCGAACATAAATTCCCATATTCTGATTTATGCTCTCCAACACACTCACCTGACATTCTATTGGAACAGTGGTGCCCTCTATCTCTTCCTATTTCCTCATTTTCAGCCCATTCACCTCATAAAAATTTCCCTGCCATCTCTACCTCCAATCCTCCTACACAGCCTTCACCTTCCTCTTCCACTATCCCAAACTC
The DNA here is from genome assembly GCF_963576675.1 of Euphorbia lathyris. Taxonomy (NCBI): domain Eukaryota; kingdom Viridiplantae; phylum Streptophyta; class Magnoliopsida; order Malpighiales; family Euphorbiaceae; genus Euphorbia; species Euphorbia lathyris. Next base: position 88,027,432 of record NC_088911.1, on the reverse strand, counting down.
ACCGTCCCAATCTTCTCCAATCAGCCCAAATTTGTCTATTTCCCCTTCCTCCCAGTCTGTAGCTTCTACTGAAAACTCACCCTCATTATCGGCTTCCCATTCCGCTGCCAACAGTGTCAATTCACCCTCCTCCTCTAATTCTGCTACCTCAAATTCCGATGATCTGTCAAATTCATCTTCCTTGTCCTCTCCTCCTTCATCAATCCATTCCTCACATCGTATGACTACTCGATTACAAAATAATATCCACAAACCTGTTACCAAACTCAATCTTTCTGCTCAAGTAGTTGATTCTGAATCCTTTCCCAAAACCATTGCTCAAGCTCTAAAAAGTCTTGTGTGATGGATGAAGAGTTCAATGCCCTTGTCCAGAACAACACATGGTCACTTGTACCACCATCCATCTCTCAAAATGTAGTAGGCTGTAAATGGGTGTTTTGCATTAAAAGGGACCCTGATAGAAAAATTACTCAGTATAAAGCTAGGCTTGTTGCACGTGGTTTTCACCAGAGACCCGGGCTCGACTATGATGAGACATTCAGTCCTGTTGTTAAACCGGCAACTGTTCGCCTAATTCATTCTATTACTGTCAGTCAAGGGTGGCCTTTGCGCCAACCTGATATTAACAATGCTTTTTTGCAGGCACTTTATCTGATGAAGTTTATACCATTCAACCACCTGGGTATACTGATGCGACTCATCCCAATTTTGTGTGAAAATTAAATAAGGCCACCTATAGTCTTAAACAGGCCCCAGGGGCTTGGTACAAGGAGCTGCGATAGTTTTTGCTTACTTTGGGATTCAAAAACTCAGTCTCTGACTCCTCTCTATTCACTCTTCACTCAAAAGGTTCAATCATATACTTACTGGTTTATGTAGATGATATCATTGTTACCAGTGACAATTCCTCATTTCTTGAAGAATTCATCACAAACATATCTTCTCGCTTCTCTTTCAAGGATTTGGGACCCCTATCCTATTTCCTCAGAGTGGAAGTTCTCCCTCATCCTGCTGGTTTATTTTAAGTCAGCGAAAATATATAACAGACATCTTGTGCAAGGCTAATATGGATGCTGCCAAACCCATCGGCACACCTCAGGCTACTCATCCTCCTTTGACATTGGAAGGGAAAGCAATTTCTGATCCAACTACCTATCGTGCTCTCATTGGTAGTCTCCAATATCTCAGTCTGACCCGTCCTGATGTTGCACTCTCTGTTAACAAATTAGCACAATATATGCATCGTCCTACTGAAGATCATGTGCAAGCTTTGAAGAGTCTTCTTCGTTACTTAAGTGGTACATCCACCACAGGTTTAGTTTTTAATAAAAATTCACCTCTTACTATTCATGCCTATTCAGATACGGATTGGGCTCGTGATCGTGATGATTATATCTCCACTACTGCTCATATTGTTTATCTTGGTAAAAATCCAATCTCCTGGGCTTCAAAGAAACAACGAACTCGTGCTCGTTCCTCTACTGAAGCTGAATACCGAGCTGTTGCCAGTGCGAGTGCTAAAATTCTTTAGTTCCAAAATCTGTTTAGGGAACTCCAAATATCATCCTTTGTTGTTCCTGTAATTTACTGTGATAATGCATGTGCTACCTATGTCAGTGCAAATCCAGTTTTTCACTCCAAAATGAAACATCTAGCTCTTGATTATCACTTTGTCTGTGAAAACATGCAATCGCGAAATCTAAGGGTGTCCTATATATCGACCAATGACCAACTTGCAGATGCTCTTATGAAACCTCTTCCTCGCTCCACTTTTGTCTCTTTGGTTCGCAAAATCGGTCTCTCCACTTGGCCGACCGTTTTGAGGGGGTGTGATAAGGATTAACAAATCAAATCAAACTAATTCTGTTATTATTTTATCAAATCAAATCAGTCACTTTAGAGGTGTGGGCAGAGTAGTAACGCCTACCTCTATGAGATTGCAGTAGGGGTCAAGGCGCTAGCGCTTGCCTTTGAACGGTCACAAAAAGGGTTTGGTCAATCTACAATTTGTGAAAAAATATATTTTCACCACTGAACTTTGCAAAACATTAAAATTACATCATTTTATGCATAATTGAACATATAATATGAACTAAATGTTAAAAGTAGTAAAAAATGACAGAAAATAGCATTTTAAATACAAATAACATTTTTTGGTGGAATTATCAGTTAGAGTAACCCGAATAATTGGACCAATCAAACTCTTCCAATTAAGGTCTTCCCTCGTTTCTTAATCCTAGTTGCAAAACATATATATGTAGTAATATGAAATAATGGTTTCTTCTATGGTTACTTTATTTTTGACAAAGTAAACCTTACTTGGTTATTTTCACCATTGGATGATGGAGTGTAAAATTCATCCAATGGTAAAAACACACAAAGTAAGGCTTACTTTGTCAAAAACAAAGTAAGCATAGTCTTTACCTGAAATAATATTTTACATAAAAATATATTCTTTTTGTGGAACGATCAGTCTAGAAAGACCCGTATAATAAAATGGTTCGTCCTCATTGTTGAATCTCAATTACAAAATTAGTTTAATTTATCAATAACATCAACTTGGTGATATTATTAATAAATTTAGAGTGTCATTTAGATGTACTGGACACACAAAATACGTGTCCATTAAGAAAATAAAAAAATATGTGCCAGATTTTTTTTTGCCAATTGTGTCGCATAACCTGTAATCCTTTCATGCACCTCTACATACTGCCATTGAAATTACATGATAGTGCGACTCCAATTACAACAAAACTATAAACTTCATATATAACTTAATGTATCCATTATTTACATAATATATACACCGGTTGTCCATAATATATACACATAGAACCAGTGGGATATCATTGTACGAAAATGTGAACCAAAAAAGACCCAAAATATGCGCAACAACTGTACCACAAACCAATAATCATATTGTATGAAAAACAGTATTACATACACAATCCATTGTCACTTCAAGTGAAGCACATGCTCTGCCCATTCTTTGCAAAGTTCATCCAAATCTGAATGGTTGTAACTCAATCCACACTTGTTTATCCACTACAAAAATATAAATGTTTTACTATGAGGAATTTGCTAAAACAACTGCATAGATCTCAACACAAAATTATGGTAATAAATTATGGTACATTTGCAACAAAGTTTAAGTCCTTATCCATGACGTACGATCTCTTTCATGTACATCATTACCCAAAAACCACATGTTTTATCATCTCGTTGCTCAGGTATGCCCTGTGGCACGGAATATAATGGTTAGACCCAAAAAAAGACAATATACACTTGCTCGTGTAAATGTAAAACTCACTAGAAGAGTGTCATCTTCAGCTTGGTCTTCGTCACCTTCTTTGGGTCTTTCTGAGCATAGTAGAACTTCATCGCACTACAACAAGTGTAACAACATGTATGTATGTGAGGAACTGTTTGAATGCGTACACATTAGATGCATTTTGTAACTTACTTTTTGACAACATCTGTCCATTCTGTTGAATTTGGCAATATCCTTTTTAATGGATCTAACCAATATGATCTTCTCTTCTTAATGTCAACAACGGTCAGAGTCCAATGTGATCTGCAAACAATAGCCATTTCAGCTGTATCAATATCAGATAATCAACTGATAAACACACAGTACAAAGTATTCATAGTTACCCTGAGTTGTAAGGAATAAGGAATACAGAATTAGCACCACCCTGTTTGAACCGGTCCATTAACTCATTCGACCGGTCCGTTGGAGTTTTCTTAGTTCCAAGAGCAAAAGTGGTACATGGATCAACAAATAACACCTTTTCTTCCATTCGTGCTTTTTTCAGTACCTAATATAGATGACTGGGCAAATACATGTATAAGTGTTGATGAAATAGATATCCAAATTAATACATTTGTATATTTCAGTCATGTACCTCATGTAATACGTAATTGTGCATATGGTCATCTCAAATAGGTGTGCCATTGCATATAAATCATTATGCATCAATGCTTGCATTCGTTTTGCACCGAACAACTCAGGTCCAAACATATTGGTTATACATTTGACTCCATCCATATTGGTTCTTGCCCAGTTGCACAACTTCAGCAATGGGCGTGGTAAATTTTGTGGCAGCTTAACGAAATCAACCACATCAGCCTGACTGTTTAGTTTCTTCGCTGCCTTCTCAAAAACTTTTGCCGCCTTGTTCGCCTCCTGATTGCAATAATTAAACACGCATAATACAACCAATGAAATAAACAAATATTACCTCAACACATTTGACACTACATACCACCTTTGGCCATGCTACAATAGACCCCATTGCCTCTCTAACAACTTCCATTTCATCTTTTATCGGGTATGGCAGACGTGCAACTCCATCATCAAATGACACAATATCCACTCTATAATTGTCCTTTCCTAGTGGTCGCCCATGGATTGTCTGCTTTTCTGGGTCAATGTCTGATTGTAGCAATCTGCCATGGGCAACAATCTTCCCACTCTCTTCCACTCACAGTGCAACCTCAATGTCAAGTACATTGTCCTGATTCAATAATTTCAAATAAAACTAATTAACTAAGTATAAGTAATAATTCAACAAACTGACAATAATTTTAACTGTTTACCTCTGAGATCATTAGATTCTCATATCCTGCGCCTTCACCAACAACTTCCTCTTATATGGTATTAGAAACCACTAATACCAACTTCTTCTTTGCCACAACTTCATATTTCCCTAATAGCTCCTTTATATTGACATCATCTCGATTACAACTACCTTCTCCTGATTTGGCATTGTAAGTTGTTGGTGCAGCTGTTGGGGATTCCTCAGTCATAATCCCCATGCACACGAGTTTCTCTATTCGATCTAGTTTTTGGACCATTTTCTCTTCAGACTTCTTTAACTCCTCTTGATACATCTCATGTATCTTCTTCAATTCTTCATCATGTTTCCTTGTTGACTCTTCCTCCCACTTTACCCTTTCTTTTTCAAGCAATTCTTGCAACTCCTCGGCTTGCTTCTTTCTTCCCCTCTTCTAACCCGGTAGCTTGAAGAATACTACTGGCTTCACAGCACCGACTCCTATAACCCTACCACTGTGTTCTGGATTGCATAGTACCTCAGTTAGAACATCATTACTACCCTTGGCTTTAAACACACCTTCAGCCTCTTCCTTTTCCAGCTTCAACTGTGCAAATAAACAGATATACATCAATTACATATGCGTTTTTTGTTACATTGTGTATTTGAATAAATGCTACTTACATTTTTTTAACAGCCTCCTCTACTTCAATGTCCTTAAAATTTCCCAGTTTGTCTTGCCTTGCCTTTATCCAATATGTGTGTCTGCTGATTTTTTCGACTTCCTATTTTGATAACTCCGAGGTCTGCCACATAGTACAAATAATATCAATAATCATATAAATCTGAATTCTGAAAAATACACAATAAACGACCATACCATTTCAACCCGGATTCCTCTGTACCCCTTGCGAGACAACTGATGGTTATACTTGTTCTTTTGCTGCTTGGATATCTGCATTTGGCGGATTTCCTAAACAATAAAGTCATATATATATAAGCACGGCAAATACAAGCTAACAAATTCAGATTAAAGCATATATGTAAATCAAATGGCAAACCATGTGCTGATTTGTAAACCGATCGGAAACAAACTGAATCCATTCCTCCTTATTCAGGAACCGGTAGTCGTCAGGAACCTTTTGCAAGACTTCAACATCATCCTTGTAGGGTATATGATATACTTGGACGTAAGTAAAGACTTGAAGTTCCTCCATCTGGTTGCAGCAGAAACCAGGACCTCCTTCTTTTGACTCGGTGATAGCATACAAATAACCTCTAAAGAACATCATACAAGTAACGTCTAAAGAACATCATACAAATAATGTCTAAAGAAAAGCATACAAATAACATCTAAAGAACAGCATATAAGTAACGTCTAAAGAACAACATACAAATAACGTCTAAATAACAGCATACAAGTATGGGTATATTGTAACAGATTCCCAAAGCTGTTCCTTTGCATCAGACGACACTTGTCTCTAATCTTTGTACGCGATGGATATCCTCGTGCATGCCAACACTCCTTTATAGGATTGCATCCACCCAAACTCTTTGCCAATCGGATCTCCATGGCGATTATACTTAATGTTCATCTTCTTCATCCGAATCATGGCTTGGGTCAGCCACCCCATAGTCACGGTCTCGCATTTCAGTAGTTTTAACCCACCAATCACATTTGTGACTTCAGGTTCATCGATAACAGTTGACGGTTCAGAGGCAGGTGATGTCGATTGACGTTTACTGAGGGTTGTGATCGTTGTATTGTTATTGTTGTGTGACCCTTTACATTTTCTCCTAGGCGAATTTCCCTTCTTTCATTTTTTTGACCTCTTAGCAGCTTCCTTTATTTTTTTTGGCAAGAAGCTGTGCACGCATTTTTTCCGGTGCTCCTCTCGTATTAGAGCTGGGTGCCATGATGATATTCCTAAAGTTGCATCAATTAAACATACATGAAGGAAACTTGTACGTACATAACATTAGGAGTATGTGCAATAACTCAAATCAATCACATTATAATCAAAGCAAGTAAACACACAATAACTCAAGTAAATCACATTGATTTCATCAAACATCATTTATTCCAAAGTGTACAAGTAAATCCAGATTCACATACATGGTATAAGAACAAGCACACAAACAATTTCATCATAATTTCACTTATCAATCCATATTGCTTCTTCAGTGGATGTTCATAAAATATCTTATTGTTCTCATCATCATAATAATCATCATCAACCACATCAACTTCATCTTCATCATCACATTTGAAATATTTATTCGGGCACGTCACGACAACCGACCATTCAGGATCCAAGGGTCCTCAATGTAAAATATTTGCTTTACATGAGTAGCCAACACGAATAGATCGTTCAAATGACCAATTCTATCCAGTTTGACCAAAGTAAAGCCTAGATCGACTACTTTCACCCCTCTAACTGACTCAACCCAATCACACAGGAATACTGGAATCCTAAAGTGGTAGTAGTCCACCTCCCAAATCTCACTCATACATCCATAAAAATTCATGTCCATAGTCTTAATCCTTTTATCCTTTGCGCTTACAAACTACATAGCATCGAAACTAAGGAGAGACCACTGTTTTGAACTGATTTGGTAACGTCCATGATTTTGTGTTGAAATCAACACCGTTGACATGATAACCCTGATATGTAGGAATGTGACTATTCGGTCCAGAAGCAAGCCACCTCAAGGTCTCAGAAACGGCAGACTTGTCAACTCTTATTTCATTTGAAACCTGACAAATGAAATCATTTATAGTTAGTACACAACGACCCATTACTTCAACTGGAGATGCATAAATATCAATAATTGAATTCATGTATAAATTACCCTGTTTTTAAACCAAATGGGAAATGTCTTGTTTTGTTTATCTTTCATCCGCTTAGGAGTATTTTTTTTGGCCGGGATAACTCAACTTTAAGAACTTCATATACTCCCTGCAATTTATACATATTTCATAGATAATAAATAATTACTTATTCTACAAACAAACAAACAAAAAGCAACTTCACAAGGTATACACGATAGTACTTATAGAAAATAAGGTTGTACATCTTCACAATTTTGCAAAACTGTTAAATGAGCCATATGCAGTTGTTTTGTGTCCATCTGTACAATGGTAGGGGCAGATAAAAACTCGCATCCATTTAGTAGTCCCTTCATGTTTCTTCTAGGAAGCCCCACAGTTGCAACATCTCCATTACTCATATGCTCTTGAACAAATTCTACGGCTTCTTCAACAATGTAGCACTTTGCAATGCAACCCTCAGGAAATTGTCAATTATGAACCATTCCTTTAAACACTTTCATATACCTCTCAAAGGGGTACATCCATCTATAAAATACCGGACCGCACAACTCGACTTCTCTTACAAGGTGTAGGGTTAAGTGAATCATTATGTCAAAAAAGAGGGTGGGAAAAACTTTTCAAGCAAACAAAGGGTATTGACAAGCTCACTTTGGACTTTGTGAAGGACTGAAATATCAATTACTTTAGTGCAAACAGATTTAAAGAATAAGCATAATCGAATGATGGCAATTCTAACAGGTTTGTCCAACACTGAACACAATACAATGGGCAGGAGCAATTGCATTATAACATGGCAATCATGAGATTTTAAATTACCTATTCTGGAATCTTTTAACGAAACTAGGTTCCGTACATTAGATGAAAAGCGAGAGGGAGTCTTCATATTGAAAAATGAATTACATACAATCTTTCATTCTTCCGCATACAAGTTGATCTGACTCATAGGCAGCTTGTCTCTCTTTTCACCAGATGCGGGTTTCAAGTCGGTACAAATTCCCATATCAATCATATCATTTCTAACTGCAACTCCATCCTTTGTTTTACCCGGTATGTTCAATAGTGTCCCAAGAATAGACTCACAACAATTCTTTTCAATATGCATTACATCTAGATTATGTCTGACTGGAAGGAAGGAATTTCCAATATTCTAGTTCGTAGAACACAAACTTCTTCTTTCAACACGGTCTAGACTCAGGGTCACCCTTATACGGAATAGATTTCTCTCCCTTCCCACTAGCTTTGGGTAAGAATTGAACTCTTTCATATAACTCCTCTCCAGTTAATGGTTTAGGAGGATCATCCTTTTCTACAGTGTTATCAAAAGCAGAAGCTTGCTTCCTATAAGGATGGTTTCTTGCAGTCCACCTACGAGTCCTTGTATAAGCCATCCTTTTAGAATACTTTAACCTTATCGGTTTGGTCTGGTCAATGCATATAGGATATGCATTGTACCCTTTAACAATGCTCCCTGATAAGTTCCCATAAGCGGGAAAATCATTAATAGTCCATAACAAGACCCCTCTTAATCTAAAGTATTCTCCTCTCACTGCATTATACACCCGATCAATTCCATCATCCCACAAGACTTTTAGGTCATCTATTAAAGGCTACAAGTACACATCAATATCATTTCTAGGCTGTTTGGGTCCGAAAATTAACAAAGTTAACATCATGTACTTTCGTTTCATGCATAGCCATGGCGGAAGGTTATAAACAACCATTATGACTGGCCAACACAAGTAGGTGCTGCTAAGATTGCCAAATGGGTTAAAACCATCTGAAGATAGTCCTATCCTAAGGTTCCTAGGTTCGCTACCAAAATCTGGCCACTTAGTGTCAATCATTTGCCAAGTTGGGGAATCAGCTGGATGTCTCATCAATCCATCCTTTTTCCTACCAGTCGAGTGCCAAGTAAGCTCCTTAGCGGTAACTGTAGACTGAAACATTCTTTTAAACCTTGGGATTGGTGGAAAATACCATAAAGTCTTAGCTGCTACCCCTACCTTCTCTGTATTATCCCTAGCTAGTTTCCACCTAGAGACATTACAAGATGGACATCGTGTAGCACCCTCATTAACATCTCTATACAAAATGTAGTCATTATAACATGCATCAATCTTCTCATATTTCATCCCTAAAGCATGAAGAGTTTTTTTTTGCCTCATTGGCAGACATTGGCATTTCATTCCCATCAGGTAGAAGGGTGTGAAACAACAATAAAATGTCGGTATAATAAGACTCGATCAGGCCATGTTTAGCTTTTAGATTAAAGGTTTGTATTAAACCATTCATCTTGGTGGATTTAGTACAACTGGGATACAAAGGCTTGTCTCCATCATGAACGAAATGCATAAATTCATCTGACTCTACTGAGCACCCATCTTCTTCTAAATCTCTCCCTAAGTCATGGTTCATTTCAACTGTTTCAGAACCCTCACTTATATGATTTGAGTCTGCAATAGAACACTAACCGTGACATACCCAAGTTGTATATGTTTTCATAATTCCATTACAGATTAAATGATCCTTAATGAAGTCAATACTGTTGAAACACCTTTGCACATGATTTTGATTTGACAAAATTATTTAAGTAATAGTTAATTCACCATGATAAAAATATTCTAACACATTAAATTTAAATGCTTTGATTTATTAATACTAATGTGTTTGTTCAATGTTGAGTTAATTGGATTTATAAGAATCAAGACATTAAAAGAACAAAGCCCAAAAGCCCACAAGAGAAAGTCAAGCCCAAGTCAACTGTTGAAAGCCACACAGCCCAAGCAGAATAAAACACAGCACAAGCAGAACAAAATGCAGCCCAGCGAAGAGAAGGATCGAGAAGCCTTCTCAATAGCTTCAAGACGAAGATGCTGAATCAAGCGACAAGGAAGTCAGGTCAGCAGCTGGCCTGGACAACTTGGAGACAAAGTATTTCCACTTAAGGAAATGTTCATACGAAGCAGAAAGCTATTTGGAAGACTTTTTCCAAAATGTGGAGACACTCTGACCAGCCTGAGCAAAAGCAACTGATCCCTGACGAAGACAGAAGATGCAACGTTCTTATTGGCCGAAGACGCTGAGCACTGACCGGATGAAAGCGACAGGAAGTCGTTTCCCTCCAACGGTTATTTCGAAATTCGAAATGACCGGTTCCTCAAGTGTCACTACAAATAGGCCTTTCAATGCTTCATTCGATGCAGATCTTCATTAAGTCGAAACGCTGACCAAATCCCAACTCAAAGTTCTGTCTTGAAAAGCAAAGCAAATTCTTACACCAATTCATATCTTTGTGTAAAAGTCTAGAGTGATTCATTCATCTAAAGTGTTCTTAGCTTTTGTTAGAACAAACACTTTATCATTTCTAGAAGAATAGAAAGGAGAAGCTGAGTTGCTTGGTTATAGCACTCAGCGGTAGATATAGTATTGAGTAGAAGAATAGAGGAAGGTACTCTTGTATACTCAGTGACTATTTGTAAGTAGTTTGTGCTCTACCTTTAAAGAGCTCAGTAGAGGATTCGAAAAGCTCGGAAGGAATTCCGGGGACTAGACGTAGGCCGAGAGGCCGAACCAGGATAAGTCTACTGAGTAACATATTTCTAAACCCTTAACTCCTTTATATTTTGCTTGCTACTTACTGCCTAGTAAAACGCTAAAAAAACGCACGCTGAGTTGAGTGATCTGAGAGTTGAGTTCAGGAATAGACTTAAATGTTATCTCTTGACTCACGGTAGAAGCAATTTTAGTCTGCAGTTGACTAAGCTTGCCACTTACCTTACTCAGCATCGCTGTGCTAAAAGACTTAGTAAAAGTCTTTGTGAAAATATAAGTCAGCCTTACGTGAAAATTTTTAAATAGTTCCTAACCCCCCCCCCCTTGGAACTAATCTTGTCACATTACACGGGACCAATAAATACTACCACATCTGAGGTTACAACATTTGACACAAGGACGGAAAATATAGTTTGGGTTTGTAGCATTATCAGTTGCAAACTTTAGAAACTTTTGTAAGCCTATCCTAAACTATAGTGATCTCCTATCAGCCACCATCCATGATTTATCCATCTTGAACAAACATAATCTATAATCAGTTTTATTCTAACTAATAACAATAAACACATACATTGACAAACAACAAACAACAAAAAACCCAATATGTAAATGTATCTGCAAGACTATAAACCCAACATCAAAAGTATATGAAAGAATCATTCAATGCGAACACCATTGTCAAAAAAACCAGATAAACATAAAAAAATAAACAAATATACTAAAACGAGATAAAACCCTTATTTCAGAATGTAGATACCTAATGTTAAGCAAACAAACTTTGAATTATAGAATGAATATGCAGTAGATTAGGTCACAACTAACATGCAGATAGTATAATAATTTCAAGAACTAATCGTTTGAACACAATGTAATGACTTAAATAAACCCTAATAAAAACCTTACTGAGATGAAGAATTCACGAGGTCGAAGACGATTCACCTGATTGACAGAGATAAAGCTCGAAGGAGAAGATGAATTATGTTTAGGGTTTGCAGAGGTACAGCTCGAAGGAGAAGATCAGTTCCAAAGAATGGGTTTATGCTGAATTGGCCTTATATACCCCTTTCTTTTTTAAGCGCGCAAAATGAAAGTCAAGAGTTTTTGCTCCCCCACTTTTCTAATATTTGGTTGCCGCTTTTTTATTTTCGTATAACAATGACAGTCATTTATTCAAAGTGTCGTCTGATGGTTAAGTGACTTTTCTATCAAAATCGCGTTCTTTTGAGATGACAAAAGACTGTAATCGTAACGTTATCTGGTAATCGAGCGCATTTTTAATTACGCCTTCAGATGACATAGAGTTAAAATACTGTCACGAAAAATATTCAGACGACACGAAAACAAATGTCTGTTAATTCATGAGCTTATTGACGAGCTTTGCTTGTGACCAGATCGTTAATTCAGTTTATAAACTTCGCTCGCGAACAACTCATTAATTATGATGATTTTAATTTTTGTTAATATAAAACTACATTTTTTAAAATCTACAAACACAAAGTTTACATAAAAGTGTGTGTTGTTTTACATTTCTCCCTTTATAGAAATATTATTATTAAAATAATAATTGAACCAAGTTTGCTCATTAGCGTATAACTGAACATTATAACCGAGCTTATTCATGAGCTTGTTCGTGAACTTATAATCAAGCCTTCTCACGAGCTTTGGAGCCAAGCTTCGCTGTGCTAAGCTCGACTCGTTTATAAATCAAGTCGAACGTGATCGACCTTTTATCGAGCCTAACACTGATTCGTTCATGACCGATTCGGCTCATTTACAGTCTTGAGTGAGCGACTGGTGAGAATTTCAATTTCACTTAAATAATTTTATATTTTAACAAAAGTTACTGTCGGAATATGCTATATTCAAGTCGTTTTTTAGGTCATTCATCCATAGCAAGTCCTTGGTAATGACATCATCCTTAAAAGGGTAATTAGCAATAAAAATAACTTGAAAAATAAAATGATCCTCTAAGTTTTTACAGTAGTTAAACACGTGATGAATTATTACCTTAACTTACAAAAAAAAAAAGTGCATTCTCAAAGCAACATTTATTTTGAAGAGGAAACTGAGTTTTACCAAACACATGAAAGGACTGTGAACATATGAAATAAAGGATATCTAGTAAAACCTATTGTTATTTTGAGGTCGTCAACACTCATTTTAATTTTAAGATCCTTGTTTTTATAGTAAATAAAAAAACTCAACGAAAATTATAGTCCTCGTCTAGACAAAAAAAAAACAATTTCAGATACCAATTTGATAAAAAAAAAAAAAAGTGAAAGCACGTGTTTTTTCTTTTGTTACTTTACCTCTAGTTTTTAAACATAAAAATAGATTTCAGATATCAAAATGTAAACACGATAAATTTTGGGTAGCAAAAATATATTATAAACTTAGGACCTGATTTGATCTTTGAGTTAATTGATAATCAAATATTCATTTGCGCTAAATTGCCCATTCATACTAATTTTAAGAGCCAATTTTACCTTTTATTCTAAGAAAATGTAACCAAGATAATACACATAATAACCTATATACATCAAAATTTAACAGAGTAGCACAAAATACCAATCTCAACCACCACGAGTGTAGCATACACCAAATCTTCATGCAACTGAAATATACTAAAAATTTTAAAATTTATAGATCTAGCTTAATAGTAATAAAAACAAACAATAAGATTACATCTGTCATTCAGTATACAAGTGCAGCAACTTCTCAGTCTACTTTGTAAACGACATCTATGTATTAATAGACTGCAATAAAGGTAGAAATTATGTAAATTATTAAGGGCATTTAGTTGCTACTTTTCATACTTTTGTTTTGTTTGTCTTTTCACTTCAAAAAAAAGAGAGTTTTAGATATTTAGTTGGGGAACTCATGTTTGGCTTTTACACCTAAAAATATAGTCATTTAAGAAAGCAATGAATCCTGCTTTTTAGAAAATCAGTATTTTTCAATAGTAAACAGCAAACAGTAGGTAAAACAAAAGGAACCTAAATCTGCTTATAAATACATGTAGAAAACATCCAAAACGAGCAAATTCTGAAGCAATTAAAAGAAGAAAACAAATAATTTAGTTAGGGTTTGAAGATGACAAGCCTCTCCCATTCTCAATTAAAAAGTGATTCGAGACTAAAAATAGAATTGTCCCCATATTAATTAGTGAAAGAAAATTATAATTTGCCCTTTACCTGAAAGTTTTTTTTTAAGCGTAGGTAGGTGGATTGAGAACATTTTACCACCATTCATCTCAAATAACCATCAACTTATCATTCAAAACACCAATTTATAGATGAATACTTTTTATAGAAAAAACCAACTTTTTTCTGAAAAAGATAATTCTATGGAAAGAAAATCTTTAAATGGAGAGCATTATAATAGAAAGAGAAAATTCATAGTGTGGAAATAAGAAAAGAATGGAGAAAGCAAAAGCAATGAAAATCAGAATAGGATTTATAATGATGATGATTATTGTGTCAATTGAAGTAATTGAGGTACAAGGTTTTGACTTTTATGGCATGTTTAACAAACCTCAAATTAATAAAAAATGTTACGATCAATGTCAGCCTGATTGTATCAAACTTCCTTCTTCTTCATCTATTAAAGCATGCGAAGCCGCTTGCGAAAAGACATGTTCATTTAGCCATCAATTTAAGGATGAGAATACATAATTTTTTACTTGCAGAAGTATATGTTTTTCTCAAAATTGATACCTCATATTCTTTTTAAACGATTTCAATTTCATTTCTTTTTTAGAGATCGATTTTGATTTTCTTGTTTCATAGTCTTTTGTTTTTTCTTTCTTTTTATTTATTTATCTAAATGTTAATATATATATATATACACGTGATTGATGTATATTGAAGATGAATTCTTATTACACATAAGTGTCATGCCTTTAAGTCAGGATTATTACAGAATTTTACCCAATATTGCATTTGGTATTGACAACTGTTAATTGATGTAAGAATTATTGTAATATAAAGTTTGCAATATTTTTTGGTTTTTTTTCAAGAATAGGTACTAATCAATTAAATCGAAATAGAGTCATTACAAATAGTAGAAAATAGAAAATCAGGAATAACAGAATCATTGAAAAAATTAGCATTGAAACGTGCATGATGGGTCATCGCATGAATCGCACCGTTCGCTAATCTAGGGATAAAAGCCACTGAAAAATCATGGCATTCAAACCGGAGTGCACGAATATCTTCGATCACCCCACCTAACTCTGTGTAATCAACTCGCATGAAATTAACCATTTCCACAATACTCTTCGCATCCGATTCAAAGATTACAATATAAAGTTTGCAATATTTTTTGGTTATTACGATAAGTATCTCAAACGAGTAATATTAATATACATGTTATTTACTAAGTGGGCAAATAGACATTTTAATGTCTAAAGCATTATCAAATATTTGAAGTGTAAAAATTTTTAAATACAAAAATTCACCAGAGTATCATGTAAGGGAAAAGTATATATATATATATATATATATATAAATAAGAGATCGGGTGTGACACATCTCTTATGGTGTGACAAGCCTTATTGTGTGACAATGACCAATTTTGTATTAACCAAAAGGAGGTGGCAAATTTGTAAATAAAAGAAAAGAGAAAATTGTTTTATTTTTTTCTTTAAAATGCATTTTCCCGACTTTTCCAACCTCGTTTTTCAAAAAATTTTATACCGTTGGACTCGTCTTAATTAAACAGTCATTTTAAGATCCATGAAGCCCAAGTAAAAAAAATTCCGATGAACGGAATCCGGGTGGGCGTTTTTCGGCAAGCAAAAAAGTATCCAGAAAATTCTCAAAAAATTTCAGAACATGTAAAACATTATTCTAAGAAACTTTAATTCTTGGGTCGAAGCGATATTTCTTACGGTTTAGTCCCAATAAAATGTTTTCCTTAATTTTATCCATTTTACATGCTTCAACAATTTGTTGGGTAAAAAATGTAAGGAATCTCGCTTTGAGCCAAGAATTAAAGTTTCTTAAAATAATGTTTTACATGTTTTGAAATTTTTTGATAATTTTCTGGACATGTTTTTTTGCCCTACTTACGTTGTTCCAAATCAATGTACCATTTGTTCCAACATAATACTTATGTTGTTCCAACATAAAATTGTTTTATTTCTTTTCTTTAAAATACATTTTTCTGACATTTCTAACCTCGTCTTTTGAAAATTTTTATACTATTAGACTCGTCGAAATTAGACAGTCATTTTAAGATCCCTGAAGCTCAAGTAAAAAAAATTTCGGTGAACGGAATCCGAGTGGGCGTTTTCTGGCAAGAAAAAAAGTGCCCAGAAAATTCTAAAAAAATTCCAAAAAATGTAAAACATTATTCTAAGAAACTTTAATTCTTGGGTCGAAGCGGGATTTCTTACGGTTTAGTCCCAATAAAACTTGTTCCCTAATTTTATCTATTTTACATGCTTCAACAATTTATTGGGTCAAAACTGTAAGGAATTTCGCTTTGAGCCAAAATTAAAATTTCTTAAAATGATGTTTTACATGTTTTCAAATTTTTTGATAATTTTCTGGGCACGTTTTTTGTCCTACTTACATTGTTCCAAATCAGTGTACCATTTGTTCCAACATAATACTTGCATTGTTCCAACAGAAAAATAATTTATTTCTTTTCTTTAAAATAAATTTTCTCGACATTTCTAACCTTGTTTTTCAAAAAAATTTATACTATTAGACTCGTCTAAATTAGACGGTCATTTTAAGATTCCTGAAGCTCAAGTAAAAAAAATTCCGGTGAACGGAATCCGGGTGGGCGTTTTCTGACGAGAAACAAAGTACCCAGAAAATTCTTAAAAAATTCCCAAAAATGTAAAACATTATTCTAAGAAACTTTAATTCTTGGGTCGAATCGGCATTTCTTACGGTATAGTCCCAACAAATTGTTGAAGCATGTAAAATGGATAAAATTAAGGAACAAGTTTTATTGGGACTTAACCGTAAGAAATCCTGTTTCAACCCAAGAATTAAAGTTTCTTAGAATAATATTTTACATTTTTTGGAATTTTTTTAGAATTTTCTGGGCACTTTGTTTCTTGCCAGAAAATGCCCACTCGGATTCCGTTCACCGGAAATTTTTTTACTTGAGCTTCAGGGATCTTAAAATGACTGTCTAATTTAGACGAGTCTAATAGTATAAAAAATTTCGAAAAACAATGTTAGAAATGTCAGAAAAATGTATTTTAAAGAAAAGAAATAAAACAATTTTCTATTGGAACAATATAAGTATTATGTTGGAACAAATGGTACATTGATTTGGAACAACGTAAGTAAGTAGAATAAAAAATGTGTCCAGGAAATTATCAAAAAATTTCAAAACATGTAAAACATTATTTTAAGAAACTTTAATTCTTGGCTCAAAGCGAGATTCCTTACAGTTTTTACCCAACAAATTGTTGAAACATGTAAAATGGATAAAATTAAGAAAAAATTTTTATTGGGACTAAACCATAAGAAATCTTATTTCGACCCAAGAATTAAAGTTTCTTAGAATTATGTTTTACATGTTTTGGAATTTTTTGAGAATTTTCTGGACACTTTTTTTCTTGCCGAAAAACGCCCACCCGGATTCCCTTCACCGGAATTTTTTTTACTTGAGCTTCATGGATCTTAAAATGACCGTTTAATTAAGACGAGTCCAACGGTATAAAATATTTTGAAAAACGAGGTTGGAAAAGTCGGGAAAATGCATTTTAAAGAAAAAAAATAAAACAATTTTCTCTTTCCTTTTATTTACAAATTTGCCACCTCATTTTAGTTAATTACAAAATTGGTCTTTGTCACACCATAAGAGATGTGTCACACGTGATCTCTCCTCTATATATATATATCATTTCATGTTTTAAAAAGTTCAAAAATATGATAAGAGGTTTCACATTAGGAAATAAAGATTTTGCACTAATTAATTGAGATAATTATAAGAAATAATTCTCTTATAAAAAAATAAAAATAAATTGGAATTATCAAATTTTGTAATAAAAAATAGAATGAATCCCTGTCTATTCTATACTTTAAAGTTGAATGTTTATAATAGTGAAATTGGAACCTTTTAGCCAATTTTTTCCAATTGAACCCTTATCATCTTCACTGTGTTTTCTATTTAACTGGTTTTATTGTCATTTTGGCATTTTTTTTATTATTTTCCAATTGAGTCCTCGTAATCTTCCAATCTCATTCCAATCAACTGGTTTTATGGTCCTTTTTGCAAAATTTTCAATTCAACAAACAACTTTTCCTCATGTTGTCCCTAGAGTTTGTAGAGAAATATTTCCCCCAGTAACCTAAACGACATCGTTTCTAAAAGCCCCTTTCAGTAAATCAGACGTTGGTGGGGTTTCATACTCTCTACTCCATTCATTCCCTATCAATTTAGAACAGCTTCTCGTATCTTCTTTTCTCTTCTCTCCCTAAACTGTCGGTTCTCTCATCTCTCTTTTCCCATTTTTTTCAGTCGCCACCCACACAGGCTTTCATCATTCATCTTCTTTGGTTCCAGGTTATTTTCCATCAGATTTTATAAATGAAGAAGAAGGTGAAAAGGCGACTCAAAATATCAATGGTGAAATAGTTGTTGTATCAGGCATCATTTCAGATCACTTCCTTCTTCGCAACAGTAAGTTTTCTTCTCCGTCGATTAAAGTTGCTATTTTTTTCCGGCGGTTTCTACGTCTAGGAAGAGAACCCTGAGTTTCTAAAGAGTATGTATGATATATATGCTTCTGATTTGTTGCAAAACTCTAAATGACTATTCACACATAAGTGATGAGATGTTACTGTGTAATGGCAGCTGCGGAATCAGAGATAGATAAAAATGCCAAAATAATAGTCCCCTGCTCATCTGGGGAACTATGAAACCAACTCAAAATCTACCTGAAGGTCAGCAGTCAAGGTATTTACACTATTCGGCTTTGGTTAAATGTTTTCTTCAACATATTAACTTCATTACCTAGGCATTACACTACCCAACATTCATTTAGACAACATTCATTTTCAATGAACCTTCTGTTTAGGCAGTTGCTAAATTTACAGGTTTTTATTATTGTCATCGATTGCTCATTACACCGGAGGAATCATATCCCCACGTACACTTTTTTTCCGTCTTCGGTTCATGTATGGTTTTTTTGTTGTAAATTTCATTTTCGTCGGTTCGAGCTTACTTTCCAATGGCTTTCAATCGGAATCTATAAATGAAGAAGAAGATGCAGCAGTAACTCTGATTCGATATCGAAAGCTTTGATTTATCAGATATCGTTTTCCGATCGCTTCCTTCCTCGCATCAGTAAGTTCTCTTCTCCTATTAATGTAACGTTAATTTTTTGTTCCCTTGTTTCAGTATTCTAACTCACTCTGAATTTATTTGTTTCAGAATCGATTAACCCTCCTGTTTAAGCAGTAACTCTGATTCTGATTCAATGTCGAAAGCTTTGGTTTACCAGGCATCATTTCCCGATGGCTTCCTTCCTCGCAACAGTAGGTCTTCCTCTCTTATTGCTGTAGTGTTATTTTTTTTTCCTGTTTTAGGTCCCTCTCTTGCCTTCCAATTCTCCTTTACATGTTCCCCTTAGGGTTTTAATCTTTTTCCCTTACAATAATGGAGGTTTGCTCAGCTTCTTCCTATCACGTTTTTTGAAGATTCCTTAATCCATTATATTACCTACTATTTTTTTTAATTAAATAGATATCTTTAGTGTTTAGGTTGATCCTTTAAATTGATTTGTGATGGTAAGATAAAAATAAAGAATATTTCAATCTAGGATCAGGATAGAAACAATGATTGAAAGTTTGGAATTTTGATTACCATGTATAGAAACATCTTAATAGTTCTGAATTTTGAGCTCTTCTCTCTTTTGGTTTTTCTGTTTTATATGAAAAATAATGAACAATGACTGAAAGTTTTGAAATATTATTTGTTTACTTTAGGAGAATTAGCTATAGAACCCATTATCAAAACCATGGACATGTTGAAGAATGATGGAGCATGGCACCAAGTAAGTTTTATTTTGTGCCAATATTGTCTGTCTTATTTCAAATTGAATCTGATTTGAACAATCCATCAAGTTTTTTATTAGTTTACAATTATTACATTTGTTTGAGAACTTTTTCATAAAAGTTTGGATAATGCAATTAAGAGATTGAGGTGCATTTTATCCTTCGCCTTGCTTGCTTACCCTTTGTATTTGGTAAGCCTTTGCCTTTCACATATGTCTATAATCTATACGCATAACATAACATACCTTAGGGTATTTTAGAAGGCTGTTGCAAAAACTGGAAAGCTGTTACATTTCAAAGACAATATGATTTTTCTACCTTAGGAATATTTGATCAGCTTAGCTGTCCCTGTTGTCTTCATTGGAGGCGACCATCATTGAAGGTACTAGAATTTTAGTTGTTACTTACATTATCCTATGGCTATCGGGAAAAAAAAACTCTATGATCACTTGATACTAATTCTCAATTAATTGATTTGTTTTTTCCTTTTCTAAAGATTAATTTATAGTAAATTCTTCTTGAGAGCATGTTCCTTTCCATAACTAGCTTCTAAATTTGTAAAAAAAAAAATTCAATCCACTGTAGGAATTCAGAGAACAATGAATGTTAGTGTGTGTGCTGCTGTTATGGATTGTTCTTTGCACGGTGTTGCTCTTAGTGCCATGTTCAAAGTGATTATTTCAACTTGATTTTACTATATGCTTTCTCATTTTTGGAAAAAAAGTTACTTCCTTATCCCTTTAAGTGTGTTTTGTCTTTGTGGAAATATAGATTTCAACACTTTTTTAGGAAACTAGTACTACTATTCCTAATGCTAGAAAATATGTTAAAAGGTTACTTGCCCTATACAATTTTTGTTTTATTTGTAGTTAATTTTTTCATTACAAACGATATATATATTATTAATTATATATAAAATTTGATGTATCCCGTAGCTTATATTTTTTTTAGAAATGCCATTTGTCGTTTGCTGTATGGGTACGCGTACCCGTATCGGTGTTTCATAGGTAGAAAATTAAAAGCCATTAGGTTAGTTTTTTTTGACTTATTGCAATGTTTTTTTATCGACTTTTGTTTTCTTTATCTCTGTGTTCGATTTCTTATTCATTTTTCGAATTATGGATCTATACATCTCTGTGTTCGATTTCTTATTCATTTTTCGAATTATGGATCTATACAAATGGTTTCTGGTCTAATTTTCTGTTCCATCTTTTTTTCTTTGCAAGGATCATATTTTCGTTGTTATTTGAATTTGGTGGCATATAGCGTTGTAAAGAAGTTTGTATGGTCTTCATTAGTTGTTATGTGCTGAACTGGTCCTGGATAAGTGCACTATCTGGTGTTAGTAATTGGGTTATCTTACGAAAACTTATATTTATCAGTAGTCGTTTAGATATTGAACACATTAGGCTTACTATTTATTTAGCATATGGAGAGTAGACCCATTGTCCAATTTTAGGGATAAGTTATTTTTTCTATTTACTTAATGGTTGGATGTAAGTGTTTTTGGTTTTTGTGGACACAATTAGATTTCTTCATTAATTCACATTTTGTTTTCCAACTCTCATTAATCCTCATAGTCTACCAAACAGACATTAGCTTTAGAAACCTACTATTGAAGTGTAATTATTTAAATATTGAATGTATCCGTTTTTTTTATTTGAATCTAGCCAATGGTAAATATTAATTGTATGTTTTCAAATTTAAAACATTTGTTAAATGTTACGCTACAGCTATATAAGATACATGGAATCCAGTTTTGTAATAGATTAAAATAGTTATTCGGGATTTAAATGGGAAGAAATAATTTTTTAGAGAACAAGTATTTATATATAATAGCAAACAATATTTTAAAATACAGTTTCAATGGTGGTAGAATACTGTTCACGAATACTTTTCTCTATATCATTTTTTTTTAGGAAATTTCAGTGTTATTATTAATAGATAGTATAAGCATATTATAACAGATAAGTTTATCTATTATAAAGTTTTTCAAAATGTTAGCGGATTTAATTGGCAGGTTTGCTAATACATTTGCCAATAGCATTGAAGAAAGACAGATTATCAATTCCTTTGTCCGAAGCTGACCCCGGTTAATTGGCGTCGGTTTGTTTGGGGGTCTCATATCCCGCCGTCCCGATCGATTACCTTATAGAAGGTGATGCATGGTAAAATTTCAACGCAGAACATTCTTTAGCAGAAAGGAATCCAACTGGTTTCTCGATGTGTGTTATGTATGTCAGCGGTGGAAAACATTGATCATCTTTTTCTGCACTATTTGTTTGCAAGTCGAATGTGGCAGGAACTTGCCTCGGTTTTCAATCAGCAGCTCCCTCAATATGCTAATTTTTATATCTTTTTGACAGCCTCATTAGATGCAGGTTTGGTGCTCAAGTGGCTGCTGTCTGGAGCTCGGCTGTCGTTAGCTGCGTATGGCTGATTTGGCGGACTAGAAACGAAGCTTTATTCGGCCAGGATCTCCCTTCAATCCAAAATTGCCTACATACGCTAACCTCTCTCATCTAGGAAGCAAATGGGACCACCAAGGGCTGCTGCTCTATTGTCAACGACCGCCTAATCCTCGACAATCTCCATATCAGGCCACGACCCCCCCTGCGCCAAATATCATTCAGGTCTGCTGGATCTGTCCACCACAGGGATGGCTGAAGGTAAATGTGGATGGTTTCGCCCTTGGCACGAGTCGCGGCTTCGCAAGAGAAACTTTTGCCTTTGCAATTCCGGAAGCCTTTGCGTATATGGCTGAGCTTCGGGCAGTGATTTTTGCAATTGATATTACATGGGAGAAAAACTGGCACCATCTCTGGATCGAATCAGACTCAATGTATGTTGTAAATCTAGTTAGAACACGCACGAAGAGGGTTCCTTGGACTATCCACCAAGCTTGGTTGCGATGTCTTGATCAATGCGCGCAGATGACAATTACTATTTCCCATATCTATAGGGAAGGAAACCGGGTGGCTAATGCACTTGCTCATTTTGGTGTCTCCTCCTCGGGCATCACCTGGTGGCCCTCCGCTCCCTGTTTCTGTCAAGATTTGATACGGGATGACTATTGTAATATTTGCCATTATAGGTTTTCATAGCTGTTCTTTCTTACTTTTCTTTCCCCTCTCTTGTACGAATATTATTCTTTCATTTATTTTATTCTTCGGGTTTTACAGAGCTTGATCCAAGGGTGCCGACCTAGTTGGGATGTCTGGTGATTGCCTCTATATCGTCCCTATTTTTACCAAAAAAAATGACAAGATTATCCTTGCTATTATCAAATTTTGTAGTGCAGATTTACTAATAGTATTGAAGAAAGAGAAGATTTCTCATGCTATGATTAAATTTTATAGTGTTAGAAAAAAATATTCCAGGCAAGTTAGTAACTTAATTGAAGAACCATCTAAGATGACGTTTGAAATAATATATATCTTTCAAAGTCACGTTGCTGATGTCGCTGATGTCTAAGAAAGAAATTTCAAATTCAATTTTAAATATGACCAACTCATTTGAAGTTTCTATGTTTCAATATTTATGCCAATCATTTGGTTTAGACACTTTAATCAAGAAAAAAAATCTTATTAAGATAACAGATATAATTGTTAGAATTTTAATAGATTTTTTTTTTTTTGTAACTGTATGAATAATACGCTAAATTTTTTAGGTACGATTGGTGTTTGAAAAGTCTGATATAACAGCTACGTAACAGTCAAACTGTTTTTTTTTAATTTCTAGCTAAAATTTATCTTGCTTGGAAACATTAGGGTTAAATATTTCGTACGCTAAACTCAAATCTGCACTTTTCCAAAAACGTTAGAATCAAATTTGGCGTTCATCTTTAAAAAAATGAATTTTTTCTCAAATTAATTTTTACCAACATATATATATATATATTTCCAACGCTGTCATCTTCAACACGAAAGTATGAGTACTTTAAATAATCAGCTACATGCTTTAGTTTTTTAAATCCATTTTAACTTGTCAACTTACTTTAACTAAAATTATCACGAGAGATTTCTTTTAAAACGCTTCCGCTTCGTCCACCGCCGCTCGCGCGGGTGCTTACACACAATGCCCAGTATCCATCGTTTACGGCCTAGCTCTACCCTATCTTTTGTTTCATTTCTTCCGGAACAATGTACAAAATATATAAAAAGCTTATTGGCATCTTTTTTAAGGGTAATTAATTTATTAGTCCCTATATTTTGATAAAACATATTGTTTAGTCCCTGTGTTTTAAAAAACACACGGTAAGGTCCCTAACCTTTTTCTCGGTGAACTGTTTAGTCCTTCCGACCGTTTGTTACATTTTTTTACTGTTTATGAGTTCAGAAATGACTAAATTACCCTTTACTATTTATCAGTCAAAAGCAATTCGCACCTCTATGTCTTTCTTTCACAACTCACGCTCACAAAAAATGGACAAAGAATTGAATCTCTAACCCATAATCGAATCACTCATGCTCACTCTTCCTGTTTGAATTGAAGGTATAAATCGACTCAAAACTCTCTCACTTACTCTTTCTGTTCGAATTGAAGGTGTAAATCCTCTTACTCTCAATGGTGAGTTTTATTTCCTCCATATTCTCAACTCATGTTTACTGCCAACTGCTTCAGTAATGACGAAAGATGTTTTTGCTAAATAGATTTGATTTTGTGGTAAAGGGTAGTTAAGGCATTACATTTTTATTTTAAATAGATTTTGACTCAAATCCAAATTGACTAACAGAATCTTCATGAGAGTCTAATGGCAGGGACTAAACAGTTCACCGAGAAAAACGTTGTGGACTAAATAGTTCATCGAGAAAAAGGTTAGGGACCTTACCGTGTGTTTTTGAAAATACATGGACTAAACAATGCGTTTTATCAAAATATAGGAACTAATAAATTAATTACCCTTTTTTCAAAATGTACTTAAGTACTATCTAAAACTTAAATTTTTTGTTAACTACTTATTTCACTAAGTTGGAATTATTTAACTGAGTTAAATGTATAATTTTTTTTATTTCCGAAGCGTAGCGAGGGTAACCTTCTAGTTCTATTTAAAATGAAAAGGAAATAAAATAGAGAGAAAAGTTAAGGAGAAGATAGTGGAATGCTCAATTTTCTTAATTTCGGTCAATTATCTCATCAATCTTCTTTTATTCACTCTCTTCCAAAATTTAAAATGGTATGCCAAATAGGCAATTATCTTAAAAAGATTAATTCTCTAGAGCAAAATTAGCAAGTATCTCATCAATTTTTTTAGAGTTTTGATCCATTCAGAAAACGTGACTATTGGAAAAAAAAATGTTATTTGTAATGGGTAAAATCATGTTTTTTTTTAACCGGTGAGCCTATTATAATTGATGTGGTTACAAATAACTTTTAACGAGCTTAAACAGTTTACATTTATAAAAATGATATATACAAAGGAGGGCTTAGGTGAGAACACTTCCCTTATATAAGATGGTCATGTTAGTTATTTGATCCTTTCCTTTTTCGAGGATTTTTATCTTTAGAACTGACTGGTCTACCATGCTCCAGGCGTGGATTATACATTTTGCCGATAATACGTTTTTATCACGGACAAAGGCAGCCAACAACACTGAGAAGTAGAGGTTCTCACCCCCCCCCCCCCCATAATAAAATTTACCGCGAAACCAGTAGCAAGTGACCTATTTTGGAGCCTGAAAAGACTCAAGGACAAATAGAATGTGTAGAAGTAAAGATGAAGTGAAATGGAGATAAAAGTCACGGTTTGCAACACTTACTTATTTGCATGTTGGATATAGGATTTCTTGAGTCATTTTAGGCAGCTAGGAACTTTAGGGATGAAAAACATTGACTGAACCTAAGTTAGCTTAGTGAAACTGAACTAAAATTGCTCGAAACCAATTAAAACTGAGTGAAACTCAGTGAAACTAAGCCAGCAACCGCATAAAACTGCTTAACACTGAGTGAAACTCGAAAACCATAATTCTGAAATCAACTAAAATTGAGTGAAACTCAAAGGAATTTAAATTTATAAAAACACTTAAAATTCGATTCATGAGATTACTAACACGTACAATTTGCTCTTAATCAAAGTGATAATAAGAGAGCATTGTCAAACACAACATCATCGATAGACCGATTTATCGGGCGGAGTATGATGAGATCTCATCTTTTCCTACATGTAACCAAAAAAATGAATCTGAATCACTCTGCAGCCCATTCTATAAAAAATTAAATAACACATAATCTATACATATAAACAGGGCGACTAATCACACCCTTACACATACTAACAATTATGATTGGTGGCGACTCGAAACGATAAACATAGACCTTGGTGGGAAGGAAAAAAGTCGGGTGAGCACACCACGCGTCCTATGGGTGACAAGGCGCAACAAAGGTCTTATCATCTCAACTATCAATAAGACCAGTTTACCTCGTAATGAGTTTTTTCAATTTTTATTTTGGTATTGTATATGTTTCCAATTAGAAAACATGAACCCAAGTTTAAATGTAGAGAAGATGTGTTGCATAATAAACTTATAATTAACAGAGCCTTTATTTTGGGTCATTGTATTGTCCAAGAGTCAAGTTGTTTCATCCAAGATTCATCTGTATTTATTAAGAGTTGTGTTGTTTCTTGAAGAGTCATCTGTATTTCGTGAGAGTTATGTTGTTTACTAATAGTCACGTCTGTAATCTATAAATACCTATCAATACAAGCAGTAGACTAAGAGAATTTTCTTCCAGCAATTATACTATTCCTCTATACCTCTGAAACTTTATTTTTTATCTAACAAATTGGTATGATAATGATTAAAATTTCTCTTACAATGATGAATGGAATGATTCCATACAAGATATCCACAACTATCAAATGAGAATTATGATAATTGGTGCATTAGAGTGAAGGCTTTGTTGGGTTCCCAAAAAGTGTGGGATATGGTAGAAACTGGATATGACCAACCAAAGAATGAGGAGGAATTGGTGGTTGCTCAAATAGGAAATTTGAAGAAATTAAAGGAGAAGTTCCAACAAGCACTCTCTCCAATCCATATGTGTTCGGATGAGATTATGTTTGTGAAAATTTGTACTACAACGAGATCGAAGGAAGCATGGGAGATTCTTGAAAATTCCTTTAAGGGGAAAGATAAAGTAATCAATGTGCATTTGCAAACCTTGAGAAGTGAGTATAAGAAACTCAAAATGAAAAAGCCAGAGATAATTGATGAGTTCTTTAATAAAACCTTGGTATAATTATGAATCAGTTGAAGAGATATGGAGAAACAATGGAGGATGTTCTTGTCATAGAAAAAATCCTTCGTTCTTTCACTCAGAAATTTTATTACGTGGTGACTGTTGAAGAATCAAAGGATCTAGAGACTATGTCTGTAGATCAACTATTGAATTCGTTACAAGCCCATGAGGAGAGATTAAAGAAAAGAGAAGAACATGTCACTCAGGTGTTGCAAGAAAAACTAAATTTGAATGATAAAGAAGAAAAGAAGCAATTTGTAGGTGGATATGGAAGAGGAAGAGGAATATCAAGAGGTAGATGTCATGGTTGGAATCGTGGATATAATGGAAAAGGTAGAGGTGGTAAAAAATTTCACAATAATGAAACAACGAATTATCAGTAATAGAATGCAAGAGGACGTGCAGAGGCAACAATATGCAAGGTCATGGAAATAATTGGCATGGTCGTGATATTGTGTGTAATGTTACAATTGTCAAGGATTTGGGCATTATACTGCAGAGTGTAAATCTGATTCTTCTTTTTGAAAGTGGGGGACAAAGGAAGAATACCTAGGAATCCCAATAAGGTTGGCATCACCTAAGCCTCCAAACCCAAACCCGAATATATTAAACAAGATAGAAAAAGTCACAAAAGGTCAGTAGAGTGAAAAAAATAACCCATAAACTAAGCGAACCGACACAAGGCTCGGCCGTTAAAATTGTCCCAAATAAAGCTAGAACAAAAAATCAGAAAAGTGTCCCACCACATAGCGTCAGAGCAAGTCCTAGCAAAGTTTGCCAGCGCGTCATCAACCTGATTCCCTTCGCGGTAGACGTGCGAAACGACAAAATGCATTCCATAAATCATACCTCGACACTCGATCCAATCCTGATGTAATTCCCAAGGAATTGTGATACATGTGTCATGAAGAAGAGAAACTACGTACCTGGAATCACTCTCCAACCAGAGGTGCCACCAACCTAGGTTGAAAGTCGTGCGGATCGCGTAAAGGGCAGCAAAAGAGTGTAAATCTGATTCTTATGAACATGAAAATGCAAACTTTGTTGAGGTTGAAGATGAAGAATCAACTTTGTTACTAACATGTAGCGAAGATAAAAAAAGGAACAAGGAGTCTTGGTATCTCGACTGAGGAGCAAGCAATCATATGACTAGAAAAAAAGAACTTTTTATAAGCTTGATGAATCTAAGAAAGGAAGTATTTCTTTCGGTGACAAAACAAAAGTTCCAGTATGGGTAGCAGTGACATTCTTATAAAACTGAAGAATGGAGATCATCAATTGATTTCTCATGTTTATTGTGTTCCAACTGTGAAATCCAATATTTTGAGTATTGGACAACTTTTGGAGAAAGCTTAGGAGGTGGAGATGAACAAGAATGAGCCAGTTATGAAAGATGGGAATAGAAAGATAAATGCAAAAGTTCACGTCTTCAAAAAAATGTTCAGATACAAAATCAATAGTGATCATCATATGTGTTTGAAAGCTTCATCATATCTTGCAAGGTTGTGGCATCAGAATGAGTCACTTGAATTTTGGTGGATTGGAGCAAATGTTCAAGCAAAAAATGGTGCACAGATTACCTTCTATAAATCATCCTAATTAGATATGTGAAGGGTTGTACAGGAAGCAATCTAAAAGAAGTTTTCCAAAGGAGTCTTTGACAAGCACATCAAAGCCACTTGAATTGGTGTATGCATATATTTGTGGTCCTATTAATCCTAGTTCATATGGAGGGAGCCAGTATTTCTTGTTATTTATTGATGATTATACTTGCAAAACATGGGTTTATTTCTTAAAGGCAAAATTTGAAGCATTTGAAGTGTTTAAGAAGTTCAAAGAGCTAGTTGAGAATGAAAATGGCTTGAAGATTCAAGCATTATAAACTGATCGAGGAGGAGAATTCACATCTTAGAAGTTCAATCAGTTCGATGATTATAATGGTGTTCATCGATTTCTTACTATTCCAAGATCCCCTCAACAAAATGGTGTCATGGAACGGAAAAATAAAACCATGTTTAACATGACTCGAAGCATGATGAAGTGCATAGGTATGCCAAAAGAGTTATGTAACATGTGCAATTTATTTGAATAATAGAAGTCCTTCAAAAAAGCTTTTTGCGAAAGACCCCTAATGAAACATATTGTGGAAAGAAACCAAATATTTGTCATCTAAAAGTATTTGGTTGTCTTGGTTATATTCATGTAGCTGATGAGTTGAGAAGCAAATTGGATGGTAAAAGTGAGAAGATGGTGTTTATTGGCTATGCAATAATCCTCGGAATGGAAAAGTTGTGATAAGTAGATATGTGGAGTTTGAAGAAGAAAGCTCTTAGAATTGGGAGGTTCCACAAGATGAAAGTTGTTATTTTCTTCTTGTATTTTATGATGATTTTGTAGGGCACCATGAAAATGTAATTATCACACCACTGAATTCACCTTCCACATCTCAAACAAATGTAGCAGACTCATCCTCGGAAAGCTCATCTGGAAGGCATCCTCGAATGAGAAGCTTGAGCGAGATTTATGGAGAAACTAAAGAAGTAGATAACGCTACTTTGTTTTATTTGTTTGCTAATGCAAAACCTATACAATTTGAAGATGTTGTCCAATAAAAGAAATTGAGACAAGCAATGGATGAAGGGATGGATTCCACAAAAAAGAATGACATTTGGGAATTGGCATCATTTCCAAAGGGCAAAAAAAGCAATAGCAGTAAAGTGGATTTTTAAAGTGAAGAAGAATGCCAAAGGAGAAGTGGAGAAGTATAAAGCTCACCTTGTTGCAAAAGGTTTTTCTCAAAAGGCTGGAATTGATTATAATGAAGTTTTTGCTTTAGTGGCTCGAATGGAGACAATTCAATTAGTTATTTCCTTCTTAGCTCAACAAGGATGGAAAATTCACCAAATGGATGTCAAATTGGTGTTTTGAAATAGAACTATTGAAGAAGAAGTTTATGTGAATCAAGCATTGTCTTACATTGTCAAAGGTCAAGAAGACAAGGTGATGAAGCTGAAAAAGGGTTTGTATGGCCTTAAGCAAGCTCCAAGTGCGTGGTATTCTTGCATCGATGACTATTTTCAGAAGAATGGCTTCATAAGATGTCCTTATGAGCATGCTTTGTATGTTAAGGAAAATAAGGATGGAAAAATAATGTATGTGTGCTTATATGTTGATGATTTGATTTTTCACAGGATCTAATCAAAAGATGATTGAAGAATTTAAGAAGTTGATGACAAAAAAATTTGAGATGACTGATGTCATATTATTTAGGAATTGAAGTTAAGCAAAGTGATGAAGGTGTTTTTTTTTGTCTCAAAAGTCTTATGCGGAAGCTATTTTGAAAGAATTCAAGATGGATAAATGAAATTTAGCTTCTACGCCAGTGGATTGTCGGAATAAGTTGTCAAAGCATGATGGTGAAGAAAAGTGAATCCAGCAACTTGTTCATAAGGTTGGTTGGAAGGCTGAAATTTTTGACATGTACATGCCAGATGTCTTAAATGAATTTGGACTCATTAGTCGTTACATGGAGATTCCAACTTTAGCTCGTACAGAGGCAGCAAAAAAGATACTTTGATATAGCAAAGGTACATTGGATTATGCTTTATTTTAATCTTCTCAAAACAATTTCAAATTGTATGGATTCAGTGATAGTGATTGGGGAGGAGATGTTGATGATAGAAAGATCACAACTAGTTTTGTTTTCTTTATGGGAACAACTGTTTTTGCTTGGAGTTCTAAGAAACAAGTAATTGTTACACTTTCAACATATGAAGCATAGTATGTTGCAGCAGCATTTTGTGTTTGTCATGAAATATGGTTGAGAAGGATGTTAAAAAGTTTGAAGTTTGTTTCGATGGAGCAACTGTTGTTTTTGTTTATAATAAGTCACTTATTGCGTTGGCTAAAAATCTGATCTTTTATGATAGAAGCAAACACATTGACCCCACATATCATTTTATTAGAGAATGCATTGGGAGGAAAGAAATTCAACTCAAACATGTATCCAAAGATCAAGTTACTGATATTTTTACTAAGGCTTTGAAGTTTGAAGATTTAAGCGGATTAGGAGATGTTCTTGGTGTTACTAAAGGATGAAGTTCATAAGTTTAAGAGGGAGTGTTGAAATAATAAACTTATAATTAACAATCTTTATTTTGGTTCATTGTATCGTCCAAGAGTCATGTTGTTTCATCCAAGATTCATCTGTATTTATTAAGAGTTCTGTTGTTTCTTGAAGAGTCATTTGTATTTCTTGAGAGTTATGTTTTTTTTAATTAAAATACGGACCTAGCCCAACGGGAATCCCAACCAGGTTGGCACCCCCAAAAATGCATAGAACCAAAAGTCATGTCTGTAATCTATAAATACTAATACAAGTAGTACTATTATACTATTTCTCTATACATTTGAAATTTTATTTTTTGATCCAAGACGAGGCACACTGAATTTAACTTTGCTTTTCTTATCTTTTTCCACGAAATTACTATGCTTGTACATCTTATCATAAAGCCTGATGAAAATTTTGATGTTATTTGTAAATGATGTCCAAAACTTGGGGTTTTTAAGGCACTAGTTGTAAATGTTGTATGCCCTAGGCCATTCCTTTTGTATATTATACAATGTGAATTTTGTATCCAAATGGCAGTTAATAAAATATGCATTCATGTGTAATTACTTGTATTGTTTAATTACTTAATGAATATATATATATATATATATATATATATATATATATATATATATATATATATATATATATATATTAGTCCAAATATTATTTACAAAGAGATAATATTATTAAGAGTTAATAATAATGAGATATGTTTTATTCATAAAAAAAAATAATGAGATATGTTTCTTTGGTGAAATAATAATCTTAAATGTTCATAGTCGGTGGATAATGAATTGGACACTCATCTATCCTTAGATTATCACCTCTGTTTATTTTCTCGATTATTATGAGATATTAATCGGAAACAAAAAAATCTCATTATGTTTGATATGATGATATCAGAATAAATATATGGACATTCAAATAGGTGAATGGTTCGAACTGTGACGTTAGATAATAATTGCACAAAGGTTTACTCCTATTCAACATAATTATTATCTAGGTCATAATAGTGCATATAGTCATTTGTATTGAGGAAACTTAGTTGTTCTTGTACAAGTAATTATAGTTTGTTCCTGCTTTGTACTGGGATCTTAATTCTGGTAATCCGGCAGTGAATTGCTACAGTTAGTTCTGTAATGTAACAAGAGTTTGCTAATAGAGGATTCATTACTCTAAGTAAATAGAGATAAATCCTAAGATAGTTATTGATTGGTTTTTTGATGGAATGAGTTCCTGGCCAGGACAATAAGACTCATCTGATGAGATAAGTATTAAGGAATGGTTCCTTGATGAGAGTCTTATTTTATCAAAGACTTAATCAATATTTCTTAGTATCTTGACCGTTAGAACTTGACACTTTGTGATCCTAGTCAAGATCGGGATTTTTAATGAAAGGACTTTAGTGCATGGAAGTTATGATCGATGGTTCATAATTAGTTCAATTATAAGTTTACTTCAAGTAATTTCATTCTTTAATTAGGACGTCATGGTGCAGTGTGTTGGCTGGATATCATGACCTTTAGAGGACTATAAGTAAATATAAGTTAAGCTTATATAGGATACACTTATAGTACAAGGAATTGGATTTCTGATATACTTACTGAGAGTTAGTACTATGCCTCTAACGCTAGTTAAAGATGAACCTAGAAAGTCACACACCTATAAGTTGTTTGTATCAAGCTTTAGTTAAATTGATTAATTAAAAGTTTTTTCATTAATTAATTTACACAATTGAATATGTCAATGAGATTGACAAAACATTCTAACACTGTTTGATATTCAATTAAAATGAGGAAATTATAAATAATTATTTTTGCTCAATATAAATCGATGTCTTTTTCCGAATGCAAAAGTCAAGTGTTGACTGATAGTATTAAGAGGTGTCTTAAACTAACTCCTCTAAGATTTTACTAAAGGATATAATAGTAATTAATTAAGTTGTTACTAAGATACAATTGCATGCTTTGTTTCAATCCAGGAAATGGATTGAAATAAAGTACATATATATATATATATATATATATGTGTGTGTGTGTGTGTGTATACTAAGAACTAATAGATATCTGTTTTTTAGTTACGAAAAACATATTTTTTGGAATCAGTTTTCGATTTTATAAATTTGAGCAAGATTAATCGATTTCTTCGAGGCTTGATCTAATCAACTTAATGGACTGACTAGAGGCTTCATCCCTAGAGAAGCTTAAATACCCGATTGGAATCTTCAAGAGGTATTATTCTAATCTCGTAGTATAAATATCAATTTGATTATTAAAGAACTTAATGATCCTGGTTAAGGACTTGATGTTAAACATAAGATGTTTGACTGTTTCACACTTATTGTTTGTTCAGGAAATTTTTTTGGAATTTGTTTCCTAAATACCAACATACTTCCGCTTCAAATCCTTCACTAGTTAACAAAAATATTTAATTTAACAAAATATTAGTAACAAAAATAGGTAAGTTAAAACTGCAAGGGTTTTCAGTTATTTGTAAAACAACAAGTTATACTTATAATTAGCACATGAAAACAACATTCCTCTTTAAATCGCAATCACCTTATAATTGAAAACAATATACAGACATTAGCTTTAAACAAATTCTATTAAAAGAAAACCTATATAGAATTATTTAGCTAGAACCCATTATAAAAGATAGAACGATGGAGATAATTAATTAAGAAGAGAATTAAAAATAATTTATAAAGAAGAAAAAGATATGGAAAAAGCAAGAGCTATTGTAATTGGAATTATGATGATGATGGTTTTGGCATCGGTTGAAGTTGAAGGTTTCTTCGGGAACTTGTTTGGCAAAGCAAAACTTGATAAGGATTGTTATGGCAAATGCAATGAACAATGCTCCTCTCTTTATGCTCCCGCTTTTGAAAAGTGCGACTCCGCATGCAAAATAGAATGTTCTCACAACACTCAATTTCATCGCTAGCACCTTTATGAGTTTTCATTTTTCCAATATTATGCTCTTTGGTTTACCATCAAAACTTGTTTCTTTTTTATAAACATGTTTTTGTTATTCATCTTCGTACTAATTTAAGTCTCATTTCATTAGACTAATGTACTTTTAACTAATATTGTAAAAGACGTTGGATGTTAATCGGGCAGACATAGTCCTCAAGTATTAATCCGAGATTAGTCGGGGATTAATTAGATTTGTATTTTTGTATTTTTTATTTGTTTGATCAATAAATTTTTATATAAATTCAATTAAAACACATATATTTGTAACATATATAAAATTATTTAATATAAAATTATTATCTACACATAATAATATAAAATTATTTAATATAGAAAAAAATACACATATGTAATGAATGCTACAAATAGTATTTTGTATTCTATTTTTTAACCGAACATTGATGGAGATGTTGGTGAGGCAAGGGGATGAAACATGGCTTTGTTATGAAAGGAAGGTGAAGATTGGATTATCGGGTTAGTTTGAAGAGTAGGGGTGAAGGAAGAAGATGTATATGAAGGTATAATTGAGCTTCACTTGAATGATTTTGAATAGGAGAATTTTTTTTTTTTGTGAGGAATGCACTGAACCAAGCGGGTGGAAATTCGGGCTGAGCAAGGTTGGGTTGCTGGTCCGGGGAGGGACTAATGGAGCCAAGTGAAAAATAATTAAGTTTATATTGGATGGGTTATAATAATTCATCCAATTAACTCCAACAATCCAATGTATTCTTTAATTTGTTAAAAAAACTGCAAAAAAAAAATGTTTTGTGAAATTCCATTTTTTTTTATATAACTTTAGTCAAATATCGAGATATAATTCCTTGTAAAACTAAGGAATTAACAATCTATGTGACAAAAGAAAATACAAATTACAATTAATTCACATAATTATTTAGTCCATAAAATATTGCTAAAGTACCTCAAATTAACATTATATGTTAGAGTAATCATATTCATGACTTTAAATTATTATGTTATTAGTATTATGATTCTTAAACTTTATTTTTAAATTTAAAAGTCCTTCAATTTTAGATTATTATAATATTAAAGTTCAACCTAGGTGAATGAAGGAATTGAAATCAAGTTCAACCTGATCCAAATAAATTAAACAAAATGTTTATTTGGAAGCTAGTCGTTGGATGCTTGGCCACTAGATACCGGTTAGAGTCTCGGGGAATGCCAATCCCTATTCACTGCCCCTTTTGTCATGTTGATGTGGAACATGATTACCATATGTTTGTTGGCTGTATCTATGGAATCAGTACGGATATATTCCAATCTGATTATCTAACTGATGTTGTTTTACAGGTATTTGCATCTTTGGAACAGAAGGCCTCTTGCAAAGTGGCAATGGTTCTTTGGTCAATTTGGAACTAGAGAAATCAAGTGGTCTGGGAGGGCAAAATACAACTACCAGTCCCGGCTATGGCGTCGACAGCTTGATACTTATCAGAATGGCATGCTATACAGGTCCTCGACCCTTGCCGCCCCTCCTTGGTTTCTACTGCTGTTGCTACTGCTCGCCATGGTCCGGTTCAGTGCATGGCTGGGATTCAGAATAGGATTCAGTTGTTTGCTGCTTGTCAGGTTGGATCGACGCTGGTTGCGGGTCCGTCATCTTCGACCACCGCACCACTTGCCGCTGCAACCAGCATCGGTTTGCTGGGGAACGATCCTGCGCATCATCATATTGCTCCTGCCGCTACGGGCTGTTCCGGTGTTGTTCAAGGAGCTGTTCGTGGTGTTGTTCGAATTTCCCAGGACGCGGGCGCTGTTGCTGCTCATACGGTGTCTGATATCACCCATGCCGCGGGAGCTGCTGCTATAGCTCCATTTATCTCTGCTGCTGGTTCCGATCCCGTGGCCTCGGCCCACGCTACTGTTACTCACCTTTGGTCAAAACTGTCGTTCGGATGGATCAAATGTAACTGTGATGCTGTTGTTTTCACAGCGGAGAGCACACAAGGGGTTAAAAGCTTTGCTTCGTTCCTCTGACGGGTCTTTTATGGCGTGCCGAAGCCGCTTGTTGCCATTGATTGTAGAGGTGCGCACATTGGAGGCAATGGCCCTGTGGGAGGCTATTTGTTGGGCGATCGATCTTAATTGTGTAAACGTTCTATTTGAAAGTGACTCTCTCTCGATGGTAAACAATATTCATTCGGTTAAGGCCGACCGTTCGGTATTTGGTTTAGTTATTCTATATTGTAAAACTCTTTTATGTACAAGGCACGACTTTAAAGTGTCTTTTGTTCCGCATCTAGCGAATAGGGTGCTCGTGACGTTGCACGTCATGTCCTTTCCAATGCTAACGAATTTGTCGCTTTTCTGCTCTATTTTGACTGCAGAACACTATTTGTTTTGATTCTCATTCTGATTAATTGATTGATTCCTTTCAAAAAACAAAAAGAAAGGGGCGAAAATGTGTGAATAGAAATTTCATTTTCATTATATTAAATTGGAAATATAAATTCAGATAAATTTATATATGTATATATATATATATATATTTGGAATATATGTATATACATATATTGGATAATATATATATATATAATGTAACACTCATAATGTATGTATATAAATAATGTGTATGGAAAAATAGGTGTCTTCTATGGTTACTTTGTTTTTGACAAAGTACCATTACTTGATGTGTATTCACCATTGGATGATGGATTAGAAAATTAATCCAATGGTGAAAACACACAAAGTAAGGCTTACTTTGTTAAAAACAAAGTAAGCATAGCCTTTACCTGGAAAAATAATATTAAATATTATTAATACACATTTGATTTATATATACATTTATTTACACACTTAATTAAATAGAGATTATTTAATAGCTTTCCTAGGCTAACCCTAGGCTAACCCTGAGCTAACTTGTGGTGTTTTGTTTTTTTCCTTCTTTTTCATACAAAAAAATAGAGATTAATTAATAATGAATTTTAGGGAGATATTTTAGTTGAGCTGAAGACTAAACAATTCCCCCTAATGCAAATATTGTATGTCGTCTAGCCTATCCATAATAAGAGTTTGAGATTTATTATTTAATTAATAAGTTAATTAATTCTTAATTAGTATACGAGGCTTTATTTTACTAAACCTAGGGTTAAGAATGTTAAAACATCACACAAGCCTCCATATACTAATTGATGAACTAAGAACACAACCCTAAAGCAAAAGAGAAGTCGCCCTAATAGAGTATTTCGACCAACACGGTTGATTTAAATTGTACGTGGATTTTGTTCTGATGATTATAAGCTGTGTCCTGTTCTTGTTCTGCAAGTGTGAACATGGATGGACTTCGCCTTTAAAATCCTAATCTTGAGTTAGAGAAAGATCAAGCAAACAAATGGAACTTCTCTCATTCCGCGGTGTCAAGTGATTATTTCTTTAACCTTATTCTAGTTGTGTGATCGTGGGAATCAGATTTATGTGTTTTAATTTAGTTTTTTGCCATTAAAACATGCCATAAAATCCATCACAAAGCAGTGGCTCGCGCCTTAGCTTCAATAGCCCCTAGCCTCAACTTTCGCTACTCGAGCCTTGGCATGCCTCAACCCCCCCCCCCCCCCCCCCCCCCCGACAAGGTTAACATTTGCTCGGGCTTGGCCCAATCCTCTCTCTAATTCCTCCACTCAGAGAGCAGTAACTTCATGGTTTTACTATGATCTCTCCAACCTCATCTCCAGCCTCACGTACTCCTCAGCAAGGAAATTATATTGTTGGCTCACTCTCTTTAACATACAAACACGAATAGTCGAATAAGACATAAAGACATGCAACACAAAATAAATAAATAATAAATTCACCTCGAAGATCAATATACTCATTCATACTGATGACATGATGCACTCCATCCGAGCTGCTCAAGACACAAGGCATATCATCCATGAGCATCTTAATCATGCCCGCACACTCCCATTCCAGATCAAACTCAAGAAGTTGAGCAACAACCCTCTCCCCAGCTTTAGTAATCTCCATTTCCTATCTCCAGTCAACACGATCCCTAGGAGCTAGATTCCAATCCACTCGGAATGAGAAACCATCAGAATTAGGAGTGTCCGTATTATCCTTATTAGGACGGACGAAAAACAATTTCATCTTGGAACCTTTGAAGCTAGCCTTCTTCTTAGAAAGAAAGTGGTATGCCCCTTATACATATCCTATTTAATCAGTTCATCAAAAACCCTCTATTTAGGCTTGAAGAGATAACAAAATATGGCCCCATTTAGTTCAATTCCCATATCCTAAGTGATCTTCACAAAAGCTAGAAGTTCCACCCAAGATTTGAGAGAAATTTAGGAAGGGAAAGTGAAAATTCTTGAAAAATGTCCTCAACACTACTCATTAGAGGAAATTACGGCCCTAACTCAACATGCTGGGTATAAATACCTAAGTAACCATGGCGATCGGTGTTCACCCGATAAGAAGAGGACGAGAGGTGCACATCCATCCTCCGTAAATCAGGATGATCATCAAAAAGTGACCACAAAATCTCGACAATCAAGATGGAAGGCTGGTCCTCATCCTAAGTTTTCTTCCCCTTATCAATTACTTTCTTCCCATCAGATTTATCAGCCTCGTAAAACTTATTAGGGTTCTACTTCTTAGGAGCCATAACTAGAAAATAACTGAAAAAAAGAAATACAAAATTACTTATGCTTAAATGAAAATCTGTAGAAAGATGAAATAACAAGAAACATCAAAAGATAGAGCAAATGAATAAGGAAAGAAGAGGCTCACCTTACACCCTCATCCTTTTATATTTCCCGAGAAGTAAGTGAAATAATGGCCTTAACTCACCATAATAAAACTGGTCAATCTGACTTCGTATTGAAGATCTTTGCTCGGAAAGTCTCAAAAGACCTAGTCAAGGATCCACCCACTAAAACAACCACACCCGATCCCATGAATCACAAACCTAGTGGGCTTAAGAGATACCAGGCCTCGATATCCGGACGCACGTTCACATATCAATAAGTGACATATAACACATCATGCTCTCCTAAACTCATAACCGTCTTCTATAGCTCGATCACAGTATAAATAGAGTAAGCTCAGCTCAAAGTACACTACTTCATTCATTCATTAAGCTTACATCTTAGCTTTGATTTACTACTTGTTCATCCTCAAATCTTACTTAAACTGACTTAGACATCATAGTGGGTTATCCGACAATGATCCTCTATTTGACCTTGTTTTTGTCCAATCAGAGGTTTCCAAGTGGACTTTTAAGATTCAAACATCTCACATGGATTGACACCTTGTAAATTCATAGATCCTTTTTATTGGTCATGTGGTAATGACGATTATGCACTTATAGAGACAAACCGATTGGTCCATGTATCCATTATGATTATTCACATGTTAAGAGATGCAAAATTATACATTATGTTAAAGGTAAGTTTGGATGAAGGTTTGAGGATGTTAATTAAAAGAGGGAGAGAATTTGAGTTAAGGCCAAGTGAAGTTATTAAAGTAACATTAATTGATTGAGTCAAAGTTATTTAATTAACTTTCATCGTCCATCAATTTAGTGGATTGTAATTGAGGTTTTTTAAGAGTTTTTTTAATGGGTTTAAAATGCAAAAATACCCCTAACATTTTAGGTCAAGAGTAATTTTATTCTTAATGTCTAAAATGTGCAATTTTACCTTTAATGTTTGTAGCCAAGAGCAATTTTACTCCTAATGTTTTGCATATCAATTCGTTCTAAAAAAGGATTTCGTGTTTTTTGTAATTTAATAATAGAATTGAAGATTAATATTTATAAATTCGGTGGATTTTTTGATTTTTTTATCTAATTCGTACAAAAGACAATATACTTTTTATTTTTTTCACATCCCAATATATGTTTGTGATTTGTTGCTGATATAATGACGCATGTGTGGAGTGTAGATGACAAGATTCATGATCGAGCAGACAGTTTGATGAATTATTTCTCAAATTGACCCAAATTATCAACATTAGGGGTAAAATTGCTCTTGGCTACAAATATCGTTAGGGGTAAAATTGCTCATGACCCAAAATGTTAGGGATACACCTTAACCCGTTTTTTAACCTAATAAAACTCTATTTAAACTTAAAAAAAGCTCACCTACCATTAAACTCATTCCCAACCAAAATTAGCTAAATAACCTTTCTACTCCAAAACAAAACTGCAAAAATATCTTGACGTTTACAGCTAAAAATAATTTTACACCTATCATCTAAAATAGTGTAATTTTACATCTAATATTGGGAGTTAAGAGCAATTTTACCCCTAATATTATCAAGTTGGGTCAATTTGAGAAATAATTCATCAAACGGTATTCTCAGTTATGAATCTTGTCATCTACACTTCACATGCGAGTCATTTTATACTTATTAGTAATAGATCATAAACATATGATTAGACGTGAATTGTTTAAAAAAAATAAAAAAATATACTGTTTATTGTACGAGTTGGATAATAAAAATTCAAAAAATTTCACCGAATTTATAAATATTAATTTCCAATTCTATTATTAAGTCATAGAAAATATGAATTTTTCAAGGAGCTGATATGCAATTGGAGATAAATTACATCCATGGCCACTGAACTTTACCCATTTTAATATTGTGGCCACTGAACTTCAATTCTTAACGGTATGACCAATGAATTTTAAATTTTTTTAACACCGGTGGCCACTCAACGCCTCAAAACGACTGTTAACGACCTCAAAATAAAAGATTCAAAGAGTTAATGATATTTTAAGGAACTTTAATTCTTGAAAATTTTCGTTTTGAAGTCATTTATGTGTTGTCTGGTTAGGAGAAAGAGTGAATTTTTAGTGAGAGAAAGCTCCAAAAAAGATGATTTTGAAAAATAAAAATGTGGTTTCATAGTAAATGTCGTTCTGGATAACTTGAATTCTTGAATATTTTTATTTTGAGGTTGTTAACGATCATTTTGAGGAGTTAGTTAAAGTTGAGTGACCACTGATGTTAAAAAGTGTAAAGTTCAGTGACCATACCATTAAGAATTAAAATTCAATGGTAATAATGTTAAAATGGGTAAAATTCGGTGGTTATTGGTGTAATTTACCCATGCAATAAATATCTGTGTTAATGTCTGATATTGACCAAACTTACTAAAATCAGGGTAAATTGCTCTCAACTGCGAACTCTAAGAATAAAATTGTTAAATTTTAAATGTTAAAGGTAAAATTGCTGCTAACTATAACTATAAATCTTAACAAAGTGTTTGTTAGAGGGGATAAAGACACAGAGATAGGGATAAAAAAACTGAGACGAGTTTTCCCATGTTTGTTTTAGAGATAGGTTAGGGAGATAAATGAGGGATATACGTCTTATCCCTCAAATCCTATACCAGGAGGGGGTGGTATAAGGAGGTGGGATAAGCTCTGCAATTTTAATAGTATGGAAAAGTTCATCTTATTCCTCAAATTAATGTTATGTAGTTTAAATAAGGTTAAAATAGTAAAATGTATTATTTAGTATCATATTTTTATTCTTATCCCAACCATTTGTCCTTATCTCTATCCCAACATTTATCTTTATCCTTCTTCTAATAGAATACCAAAGACCCGGTTAGAGAATTTTTTTTATTTTTTTTATCTCAAAATTTTGAACTCATTCCCAACCAAAACTAGCTAAATAAGGCCCTGTTCTTTATTACTTAATTTCAGTATCAATCAGTCCAGTTCAGTAATTAATTCAGTTCAGTTCAATAATTTATCACTACTTATTATAATCATAATTATTTTTTATAATTATTTTTTTTTATTATTACTATTATCATTATTATTAGAACCGTTATTATTTTTTTCAGATTTTT
The DNA here is from genome assembly GCF_963576675.1 of Euphorbia lathyris. Lineage (NCBI taxonomy): Eukaryota > Viridiplantae > Streptophyta > Magnoliopsida > Malpighiales > Euphorbiaceae > Euphorbia > Euphorbia lathyris. The sequence continues at coordinate 87,985,318 of NC_088911.1, read as the reverse complement.
ATTTTAATTATTACTATTTTTAAAAGATTATATTATTATTTCAGTTTCAGTACAATTCAGTTGAGAACAATTCATTTCGGACCAAAACAAACGTATCCGAAGAAACTTTGAACAGAATACCCAAGCAAATTAGGAACCGCCAAAGAGTTCCGGTAGGATCTTTTTCGTCTGATTTCCTTATTAACACTATAAACTGAAAAACCCTACATAAATCTCAGCTATTTTCAGTCCAAGAAGCGCCTTTCGGAGTTGCTTCCAATGGACTCCCCTACTGAAATTTCAATCCCGCTGTATAATACCCTAACTCCGCTCTCTGTTTACACTCCAATCACCACTCCTAATCAATCTCCTTCCCCTGATAATCTCGACCCCTACACTGTCTTCCGCAATGAGATTTCTCTCTCTTCTCTTAATTCCGCTCCTACGGACTCTGCCGCACCTGATTTTTTTTCTCTCGACCTTGACGGCGCTGTTGAAGCGGAAGCTGAGCCGAAAACGCCGAGTAGAGCAGCTGAACAGAAGACACCGTCAATTCCAAAATCATCTATGCTGCAGACGACGACAGCTCCAGGGCTGGAGGGCAATTGGTTTAGAGGGAATAGTAGGTTCAGGAGTCCTATGCTGCAATTACATAAAGGTACATCCTGGAGATGAAAAGTGAGGGATTTTCAGTTAAATTTTTGGGTTTTTGAAGCACTCCATGGTTTTTGTTATGTTTGCCTCCCTTTTATAGTTATATAAGACTGCTTTTAGTAAATTCTAAGCCTTTACTTTTGTATGAGTCAAATAACGATGTATCTTGTTTCTCTTTTTCTTCTCTCTGAATTCATCTTTAGTTGTGGTTCTCTGAATTCATCTTGAAAACCTGCTGACTATTTGTGGTAGTAATGTGTAAATAAATTAGTTTTAAGCTTTTTAAGGCACTTTGATGTGCAATTTGCTTTCCCTTCGTGTCCATTTTATAAAAAGATAATAATATTTTGTTTGCTGGTCCTTCTCTTCTCTTTGAAATAGTTCCTTTGCCACCTCAAAATCTTTTATTCTCAGTAGGCAACTCTAGACCCCCATTTTGTTTTTCCTTCTAATTTTCAACTAAATGTGAATGCAGCTATTGAGTTAGAAGTAAGTGACAAATAACAGTAAAGTAAAGCATGCATTTGCGTTTAGTAAGTAAATTGGACTTCATTGACTGTATTAATATTGTAGGTTTTCAATCAGAAACTTTCATATATTATTATATTAGTTTAATAGAGTTGAAGCAAAGGGAGATAAATTTTGCATGCAACTTGGTAATTCTAAATGGTATCTGTAAAAACATGTTGTGAAGACATCTCGTGGAAAGATGCAGTGAGGAATAGCTGACTACTCCTTTTCTCCTATTGTGCTCCATTCGAACTTTTTAATTTTACTGGCGTTTATACCTTATAATAACAATAATAACCCTGTTATGTAAAACAGGGCAAAAGATATATTGTTTAAAAAAAAAAAAAAAAAAAAAGGGCGGCCCGGTCGCACTACGCGTTCCCGCTGAGCGAGGGTCCGGGGAGGGGTCCCACCACAAGGGTGTACTGGGGGCAAAGCCTTCCCCTGCCAATTTATTTGGCAAGAGGCCGCTCCTAAGACTCGAACCCGTGACCTCTTGGTCACACGACAACAACGTTTACCGTTGCGCCAAGGCTCGCCCTCTAAAAGATATATTGTTTAAGAAAAAAATATAATAATCAACTTTGTTTTGGACTTCATTGAGAATTGAGAGGCATTTCGTTTCAATGGAGTATTCAAGAATAATAATTGGAGGAAGTTAGTTTTTCTGTTATAAATTCTGATCGATCTCAACTCTTTTTGGATATGTATTCTTATCAGTGTTATTATCATCTATAAATATTGCGGTCGACCCTTTTCTTTTATCTATATTGTAATTAGAGGTAACTATGGCTCAAAACTGTCAACTTTGTTGTTAGGCTTAAATTTGCATGAATAGAGGTCTGGATATTTTAACTTCTCTTTGCAAATCAGAATAATGGTAAATGGAGGTTTTTAGCCTAAAGTTTGATTATGGATGTTGCAGAGATAGTAGATTTCTGTGATTTTCTCTCTCCTACTCCTGAAGAAGAAGCTGCTCGGAGTACAGCAATAAAATGTGTTTCTGATGTAATCAAATACATATGGTCAAATTGCAAGGTGATTCCTCATTCATATAACTCACATTTCATTTTTGAAGGCATGAAAGATGGAGAGGTTATGATTTACCACTGCTACTCTCCAGGTAGAAGTTTTTGGTTCATACAGGACAGGGCTTTATCTTCCTACAAGTGATGTTGATGTAAGTAAGATGTGAAAATTTGCTAGAAGCACAAAACATGTTTTGACAACTGATCAACTGAATCAAAGCGTTGACATTTCTATGAACTTTAGGTTGTGATTCTTGAGTCAGGTATAAAAAGCCCGCAAATTGGTTTGCAGGCTCTTGCAAAGGCACTGTCTCAAAAGAGCATTGCAAAGAAGATACAGGTCTGTTTTCTTTGATGGCTGTAATGTTATTATGTTTGATAGATTATCTTATGTGCTTTCTTTTGATTCATCAGGTCATTGCAAAGGCACGTGTTCCAATTATCAAATTTGTAGAAAGACAAAGTGGGATTTCATTTGACCTGAGGTTTTCCTTTTTCCATTTTGCAAATTTTGTTACATGTTACTTGTTTTACATACTTTTTATTGATTGGGATGGTGTTTTGCATAGGAAATCTTGCATTCCGTATATTTGATTGAATTTGTTTGTGGAGTTGGCTAAGTTTTTGTCTGAAGTAGTGATATAGTCATGGATTTTGATCCTCTTTGCAATTCCATTCCATGTGTTCATATGTTGCTCCCATGTATTTATGCTAATTTGGGATTCTTGATATTCAGTACAAATTTATGTATTTATTTTTATTATTTAGTTTTATTTATGTATTCGTATTTTTCATAATCATTTCAGAACTAAGAAACGAGAGATGGACATTTGCATGTAAACCAATATCATAAAGTTCAAATGCATGATTTATATGCAAAATTATTCAATTTGATATTAATCTAATTAAACTAACAAACATATATTTTTCCTATAATGTGCATATTTGAATTTATCTAAATAATGAAAATGTTATTTTAATTTATTTTTACATTTCTATAGTTTTGGCCAAATAGAATAATTGAACAGCCATATGTTGTAGGCCTGAGTTTAATTTCTGGTAATGGGTCTTTGAAATCAGTAATAAATCCAGGATTCACTAACAAGGGATGCTACACTATGGGTGCTTAATTGAATTTATTTTTGGTGCATTTACCCTAAAAGTTAAAGCTCCATACACAGGTTTAATGGAGTTTTCAAGCGATCAATGGGTGCTCAAGCCCCCTCCCAACTCCCCTAGATCTATCCCTGTTTGAAATGATAAATCTGGTTGTATAGGGAGGGATAATTTAGTGCTTTTCTACCCCTATGACCTATTTGTGAGGCTAAAAGGTTATCTCTCATTAGAAGAGAACCATACATCTCAAAACTATATTGCTGACTCGCGTTTTTGTCCCATCTATCGAAGCCTAAAGCAGCCAATACAGCTAAACTAAGAGAGAAAACTCTTATCTGAAATTATATGAAAACAAGCTAATTTTTTGACAAACTAAATCAGAATTGAAAATTCAAATTTTAATCTGAAAGTTATGTAACCTGCTTCTAAAATTAAATCTGATATTAAAATTTAAAACTTTATCCTAATCTGGCTGCTGACTAGGACCTGTAACACCATTTATATGATTTTCAATTCAACAAAACATGATAAAGTAAGATTCCTGGAATTACTTAGCATGAAGGTGACTAGTTCTAGGTAGGAAAGTTGAATTATGGTGACCAAATTCCCCCTAGATGTTAAATTCTTTGTTCTGGTATCTAGGCAACTGTGTTTCCTCAATGTAGTTTGCTGCTTATATTTTGAGAATTGAAAGGTTTCTTATGCTCTGGTTTTCGCAGCTTTAATGTGGAAAATGGGCCAAAAGCTGCAGAATTTATTAAGGTTCGTTTGTCATCCATGCTCTTCTTCCTTTTCTTAGTTCTAGATAATCTGTGTAGCAGAGCTGAGATGCTATATCTGCTTTATTCAAGTTTTATAAGATGGATACAGGGTTATTGATCCTTGGTGTCAGAAAGTACAAATTCATATGATAGCTTGTGATTCTTTTTTTCAGGAGGCTGTGTCCAAGTGGCCTGCCCTACGTCCATTATGCCTGATCTTGAAAGTATTCTTGCAACAAAGAGAACTCAACGAGGTATGAATTTGTTTAAACATCTTCTTATACTTTTTTCTGATGGACATAAATTATTGAATTGTTTTCTCTTGTATCAATATCTACTCACTGATTCACGAATCCTTGGAAGTATGTAGGTATATTCTGGTGGAATAGGTTCTTATGCCCTACTTACAATGCTGATGGCAGTGTCAAAGGTGAGATTATGTTTGATTTAAAAGCCTTCAATACAATTCTTAATTGCTCATGCTTGTTGTCACTTAGCTCATGTCGGGTTCTTCTAACCCTCATAAATTTATAAATGCATTACCCTTTGTAACATGATGTGTTCTATTCTACAGAATCTCAGGGAGTGCCAAGCATCTCCAGAACATAATTTGGGAATGCTCCTGGTACAGTTTCTTAAACTACAATACGTGATAGTCAGTGTTCTGATGATTCTAAACTACTAAGCGCTTTCTTTTGAAGTATGCAAAAGTAGGACTTTGATTTTTATTTATTTATTTTTATTTTTTATCTCATGTGATTTTTGAGCACTTGATTTCACAGATGCAAATCGTGTCATTTAGAGATTGGATCAGAAAAACTTTGTACGCTCATGCATTCTTAAGTTTCTTTTTTTTTTGGTAGCAGATACACTTTTTTGACTTTTATGGACGCAAGTTGAACACCACAGATGTTGGGGTGTCTTGTGGAGGGGCTGGAACCTTCTTTTCAAAGCGTAGGAAAGGGTAAGGGTAAAAAGAACAACAGGACTAAAGCATGAAATCATTTTTCTTGCTCCATGATTAAGAGTTTCTTCTAGATTTCTTATTCTCTTCCATATCTGTGTTAGGTTTATGAACAAGGGACGTCCATTTCTGATTTCCATTGAGGATCCACAGGTGAACATGTAGCTTCGTGTATAACCGTTGTTTTATTAGTGAAGTGCTTTGTTGTGGCCTGAAATATTTGACATGATATCCTAATTTGGTCTTATCCTAGCCTTTTTGTGTGGCTGATGACCCCTTGTAGTAAGAAAAGTTTCCCAAGTGGGTCCCACCGACTGGGCAGGCTTACCTTATTTTTTCTATAATATTTCAAGACACGGACCAAAAGTTAAAAGTTAGTGTTGTCACCTGCTTTGGCTTCTATCCCGATTCTTGGCAGTTAATTATGGTACTGGTTGCAGCAGATCGATGAGTGCCATAAGGGTCCTTGTTTAATTTGTATTTTTTTTTTTTTTTTGGCTAAAGCCTAGCTACTTTTCCATTCATTTATTTAATTTTTGGGTGAATTAGGCACCGGAGAATGACATTGGAAAGAGCTCATTCAATTACTCCCAGGTTTGTATAATGCTCCTTTTATTTCTTTCAGTATTTATAGTGTCCCTGCAACTTGATAACTTCGGATAGATGGGATATTATTGGCATGCCAATTGAGTGCAAGGTTACAAGATAATTCATAGTTGCGATAAAAGAATTGAATTAATGGAAATAGCTTACATGAAAAATATGAGACTGTATGTGGAAGTCTCTCTGTCAAGAACAGTAAACTTCTGTACTTGATAGGTAGATGTGGTTCAAGAGACCCTTTTCTTTTTCCCCACATAATTGGAAGAGGAGTCAATTGGTACTGTCCATCACTCCATCATATAGGTTAGTTGGTCCATTACTTATTTTGATTTTGTTCATTGTATAATCATATAATTAATAATATAAAATAAGTTACATTATTTTCTTATTAGTTATATAATTTTAATATTCATAATATGACCCTATATGTTTATTATTGAGTTGTTCCCCCTAAGTATCAGTTTCCTATACTTTTTAGAAAGGTAAGATGCATATTTAAGCCCCTGATCAATTTATTTTTTTATTGATTAAGCCCTTAATCGTTTAAATGAATGCAGTAAACCCTTGATCAATTATTTTGAACACATTAAGTCCCTCATCTTTTAAATGGATATGCTAAGCCCTGGATTAATTAATTTTTAACACATTAAGCCCCTATTAGATAGGCCGGATATGTAAATAATTGAGACTTCGGTTAGCATCCGTAAAACTGTTAGAATATCACTGTTCCTCTAAAGTAGAATAGTTAAGAAATTATCTAGCATGACAATTTGTATGTCAATTGATGTGTTGAAACATGCCAGTTTCTGTTTGCGCTAAATGGAGTTTGAATCACATACATAACCGAATCGTCCAAGAGGGGCTTAATGTGTTAAAAAATAATTGATCAAGGATTTAATATATCTATGTAAAAGCTCAAGGGCTTAATCGATAAAAAAAAAAAATTGATCAGGGGCTTAAATATGTGTTTATCCTTTTAGAGATGACGTTTCTGAAGTTCAAACGAATTCTAGGAAAAAGATCGTTTAGGAAAAAGATCTTTTAGATCTCTTTCCCCCCTTTTTTTTACTATTCCTTTAGATCGTTATAAACCCCTTTTTCTATTTATGTGTATATTTATGTTCACTAAGCATGTCCACATTGGTTTCCGTATCTGTTTCCGTGTCCGTAGCTGTGCAATATTGGTCAAATATTGCACCATAGAACTCTAAATTGAGTTTTATATTTACAATGGAGATATAAATCCAGCCTGAGGAAATGGCTTTACATGGTGCATTAGATATCAGGAAGGACTCTGGTTTGTTTCATTTAATATAAGTTGTTTTTTTTGTTTCACATGGAATATGTAATTTCGGGATTCACTGAATGCTTGTATTTATGTCAATAACTAGATATGAAGTAATGTATACATCATTTTTTCCTGTATTGCTGTAAACTATACTAACTGGTAAAATACCTGGTGTAGATTAGGTCAGCATTTTCGATGGCATTTTTAACATTGACAAATCCAAAGACAATCTTAAGCTTAGGGCCAAACAGGAGTATTCTTGGTACCATAGTTAGACCAGATCCTGTTTTGCTTGAGCGCAAAGGGGGACGTAATGGAGACATGACTTTCAATAGCTTGTTGCCTGGAGCTGGGGAGCCAATACAGTCACATAATTACCAGCATCAGGAGATTTTGGGTAACTGGCAGTTGGATGATGATGAAGCAGCGCTGCCACGGGGAGGTGGAATTACTGGAGATGGTAGTGCACAGTCATCCGGGAGAAAGAGGAAATCTTCTTCCAAAAAGAAGTCTCGTAAGAATCAGGAAAATGGTGAAGTTGGGAAACTTCATGAAGAATCTGGCTCAAGGAAAGAAAAGAAGAAACAGCGTCGCAGAAATAACCATGATGATGCCAATGGCCGTTTTGCTGGTGGATTTCGATGGAGATCTTAATGAAAGAAAAAGAAAGAAGCTGTGGATGCATATTGTTTCCATGTGTGCAGAGATTATCAGCCACAGACTTGTGGTTAGTTTTGTTGTATTAAGATGGTGTTCTGACAAACCACTAGTACAAGTTGCTGCTAATTTCATGTCGACAGTTCGACTGTGGCATCGGGAACGAATCACTGTAAGTGCTCATGTATCTTCACTGGTATCATTTGTACCTGCGGAGGTTGGTGCAGAGCTGTGTGGATCAGGAATTTATATCAAAATCTGATGGATCTCAAGCTGCATCTTGAACATGTCATTTGAATGTGATTGCCGGCTTAGCTCCGAGCCTCCTTTTGCTGCTATGAAGTTTTGGTTTTGTTTGCTTATTTATTTTGTTACTAGAAAAATAGTGCAAACTGTGTAACTAATCTCCTTTTTTATCACTTGCGTTAACAAATCAAAGTGCAAATTAAACAATATCACCAATGTTACATTAATTGACAAAATCAAATAAGTAAATTACGAAAAGAACAATTAATATATAATTCTGAGGTTCTTTCTAGAAAAAAAAAAAATTCCGAGGTATGGCTTTTAATTATTCTAAAACATGTTAGATTGAAGATTAACAATTAGGGAGATCAATCGTGTATTAAAACCTAAAAGTCTTTCTGCCAATTTATAGGTTTTTAGCAGATGAAATATTCACTTAATTTTTTTTAGTGATGAATAGAAATTTTATTAATTTTTGGTGGTCAGACCAGACAATGTTTAGGCGTTTTCAACAAAAGTTGAAAACTGTTTTTTCACATTACATTTATAAGGATATATTGATGCCATTAAGCATGATTCAAATGGATTAAGAATCTTATAAATTAAGAACTAATAAACAATAAAATATTAATTATGATAATTACATTACCTTTAAGAAGAAGAAACAAATGATAGATTTAGTACAACAATAAGTTATAATATGACGAAGCAAATTGGGACATAAATAAAAGAAATAGTTGAAATTTCAAGGAGCATCTACAATTTCTCCATCAATTTTCTCTTTGATTTGTGCTTGAGAAAGACCTTCATTATCGTTACATATTTTAGTACATCGGATGCTGCAAATGGTGCTTGCGGAAGATGAATTAGACATACAATGCTCGTAGCATACTTCATAACAAGGTTTGTTTGCAAGCGGTTCTGGTGAATCTACCGCAACTCCTAATACTTCAATACATGCAACTAACACCACGATGAATATTGCTATTTTCATTTTCCTTCCTTTCATTTTTTATTATCTGTTTTTTTTTTTCTTTTTCAAATGCTTTATATTTTTTTTCTTCTCTTCTTGTATTTGTTTTTTTACGTTGCATGTTTCTATCTTATAAGGATACAATTTTAATAATAACAAAAAATTTCTATTTTTTTTTTCTTTAATTGAGTGGATATGTGATTGATTGACTTTGAATATTGTGGCTGTAGTTAGTTTAAAAACTAGTCAGCTATTTGTATGAACAAATCAAAACTCCATTCCCCCCTATTTTTATACCAATTTTATTTATAGAAAATTCTTCCTCATCTTATGTCCCCGTCTTACTAAAAAAAATTTATGGGAAATTCATTATTTTCTCTTTTAGTTTCTAATGACAAAAAAAAAAATAAAAATAAATTTCATTACCAAATACTTACATGATCAATCGAACAGCTATGAGATACTACATGTCGCAATCTACAAACACAAAGATTAACACCAAATGATAATAATAATAATAATAATAATAATAATAATAATAATAATAATAATAATAATAATAATAATCTTGATAATACCACTATATTTATATAAAATATATATATCATAAGGAGCATATAATCGAGGAGTATTATAGAAGCTCTCCTCATAGAGAGATAAACTAAGACCAAACTCCGGCGCGAGGTAGATAGAAGAAGGAGCTAGGCACATGGGCGAACCATTAAGCTTCAATCTCATATTAACATAACAAAAAATATGAATCCTGCCTTAAGTTAAAGTGATTCATTAAAGTTCTAAGCTTTACTATAGAAGAACTACAGTTAAACCTCGATAAATGAATGTTCGATAAAGTAATAATCTCGTTTATATAATAAATTCTTTCGGTCCCGACTTGGGCTAATGGATTAAAGTAATAATTAGGATATACGGAACAGTGATCCGAGCTCTCTCCGAGGGGGGTGCCCGTGCTCCTCGAGGGTCGTCTCTGTGCGGGGAGCGGTCCCTGGGGACACTCCAACGATCAAGATAGGTAGTTGCTCGAGAATATTGGTAATCTATTCAGAATGAGTTAGAGAGTATGTTACCCGATCCCTTTGCCTCAGTTGCTGTTGAGCGATTTCCGCAAGTGCACGGTATACACTTGTAGTAATAAAAGATATCGAACCCACATGGAACGCTTTTTAACTAAAACTTTATTTAATTCGGTTTTAATCCCGTGTTTAGGTTTAATAAAAGAAATTCGTTTAATTGATTGAATTGGTTTTGGTAAATTAGGATTAGATAGAAGTATTATATCGAGTTTAGAGAACAGTTCTGTCTTGAGATTTTGATTACAAGACAGATACTTCCGTAATTGGAATAAATAGTAGGTATAAAACTCATTTTCATAAAGCAAAGAAAACAACTTTAACTTTGTAAAGATTATGGACATGTAATAATATAGGGATTTATTCAATTAAATGGCTTTGAACCGTAGAAATCTCTCTGGATCGGAGCAGATTTCTACCTTAATCAAACTAGTATTTTATGTCTGATAAGCCGCGATCAGCGATCATGTCATCCATAAAAACTAAATCTGTCAAGTGTTCAACAAAGTTCTTATATGAATAAGATGGAATAGAACGTTTTAATAAAAACACCAATTTATCATTTTGAAAATCATTTTGTCAGAACAATATCAAAATAACAACAGTAAGAATGTATTGAACAAATAAGTATATCATTAATGAAATGTGAATTTTCACAAGTTAACAGAGAAGTAGAAACTTGGATAGCATTGTAACGAAAACTTTGAGATCCGGGTTGTCAATCTTTCCTTCAAACTCCGTAGGTGCGTCAAACCTCATGCGCTTCAGCCGTCAATTCTTCTCGCTGGATCTTCGGAATAGAGACTGGTCAGTCCACTACCAGAATGAAAACTTGTCTCTGATCTACCTTAGAAACTAAACTAATACTGTGTTTATAACTAATCTAATAACAACTTGTGTATAGCAAGTTTGTTTACACAGAAATGAAATCTAACTTTCTGACTCATTTCTGAGTCAGAGTTTCTTCAACATAACAATTCTCATAACCCTTAATCCACAACATAGATTTCTTGAAATGGATCACTTATTTATAGTTGGTGAAGGGTTGTAAATGAAGGGTCGTGTCCGCTGGTGAAGGGTCGCTTTTATCTAAACGAACAGACGCGTTTCTTGGATTTAAACATGTGAAAACTGTGCAGAATTCTTCGCTGTCTCATATGAGATTCTGAAAATCTCATATGAGATTCTAAAAATCTCATATGAGATTCTGAAAATCTCAGTCGCGACAGAGGGTGCAGGGGTGAGTTGAAGACTTTGTTTTTTCAGAGTTCGGTGACCGTATGTCGCGACTGAGATTCTGAAAATCTCAGTCGCGACAGGGGCTTTTCTCCCCGTCTCTCGACTGCTTCTTGTCCTCCTTGAGCGTTCTTCTGGCTGATATGCATTCTTGGTACGTTTTTTAGGTTTTTCCTCCATTTTAGCTCCTTTTTAGCTCCGTTTTCGCTCCTATTTGGATTTAACCAAATAATTAAGTACCTTGCATCAAAGAAGTAAATAAAGACGTAAAAGTATTCCAAATGAACATAATTAGCACGATTTCAATGTAAATTTAACGTATTTATATATGATATTTTAGGTATATTTTGGGCTTAACAAACTCCCACACTTAAGCTTTTGCTAGTCCCGAGCAAAATTTCACTGAATTTATTCTTTAATCAATCTCTTTATAAATAGAACATATATCCATATATTCCTCTTTAAATTAGTTAAATCGAAAGATAAACTTTTCATGGTAAATTTATACGCAAAGTATCAAACTAGCTAGTATAAAAGAGATATATTACTCGTCTTGTATCTCAATTTTTATATTGAAGTATTCGGGACGGTGTAAGCACGCATGTTTTCGAATCTTTCATCTCAAGGCAATTAAAAGCACAAAATTTCCTTTCCCAAACCTAAACTATTACAAATATAGATTTATTAAGGACTTAGGTTTAATATATTTGCTTAGTCACGCCCGTGATAAGGGTGGTCTCGTCCGTGACTTTATATAAATTAATTCGCTTTTGCGTTCGTTTAAGAGGTACCGACCATGCCATGGGTGGACGCAATCGTTACTTAAAACTTTAAACACGTTTAATTTTGCTTTAATTTTGAACGTTCCTTTCATACCTCGACCGTGATAAGGGTGGTTGCAATCGTGGCCAAAAGTAAACGGTACTTAATGTTCTTCCCTTTCATACCTCGATTGTGATAAGGTTGGTCTCAACCGTGGCCAAAAGTTAAGAATACGACTACTTGATTTAATTAACACGTAAAAAATAAAATTGGGAAAGAAAAATAGCAAATTCATCCTATATTGACTTGAAATTCAACATGTATTATGGCTAAAATTTCCTTAAAAACTTCAATTGGTTTTTAATGTAAGACGAAAAATCATACCGAGCTAAAAAGCTAAAGTTGTTAGTTCAATTTATGCCTATAAACCTAATTGAAAATTGAAAATAAGATTTATATTTATCATGAATTCATGATATAAAATAGAGATTTGAAACTAAAGAAATTTTACTTATATACATTTACTCGAGACGTTTTTGATAAAATCGTATCGGAGATTTGTAAAAATATTGCCCGTATAGAAATATTATTTCTATCGATAATGATAACCTTAAAATATGCTTAACATTATTTTGAAAGTTAAATTGTTTGAAACATATGAAATATGGACTAAACAAAAATTTATGTTTATGAAAAATTGTCATTATTTTGGAAAACATTATAAGGTAAATGCAAAAATTAGAAAAATGTTGCACTCTATATAAAAATGTTGCAATTGTTTTTGCAAAATGTTGCATATTATATTAAACTTAAACTTAAATAACAACATGCATTTATACTTAAATAAATAGCATTCATTCTTATTCGTTACATTCATTCGTACTTAAAATTAAAACAAATATGAAATATCTCCTCCCACACTTAATTTGGACCATGTCCTCATTGGTGCAAAAATTGATAAAACACGAAAAATAGTACGAAATTAAATCATACGAATGGGAATTAAAAAGATGGTACGATAATATGCAAACAAAATAATAAAAATAAATGTAACAAACATAATTAAAAATAATGTACCAAACTTAACAAAACATAATAACGAAAATGAGTGAAAGATAGAAAGGATAAAACCTATCAAGGTGAACTCGGAGGAGAAGGCGTAGTCTCAACTCCTTGGCGTCGGAAGAAAGATAGTAACCGGCGACGAGTAGATTTGTGCTCACGTCGCAACGTAGTGATATTGGCATCCACCGTGTTTATCCTCGAACTCATTTCGGTATTGGTGGCAACGACTTCATCTAACCGCAAATTCATGTGACGGTTATGCTCGTTCATTTGTTGCAAAACACGTTGCCATCCAACTTGTTCTTCATCATTTGGTTCTACATTTGCTTGCTCGTTGGTATTAACATCAACATTGTCCTCCTCCTCCTCTTCATCAAATTCCTCATCATCTTCCTCATCATCATCTTGGGCACCCAAACCTTGAGAACTCGAAGCTTCACCACCCAAGGTAGCAAAAACACGTCTTGTACGATCTTCATAAGAGATAAATGCGGGCGGTCCCAATTTCTTCAATAAATTGGCTCTTTGAAGTGCCGTGAGGTCCAATGAAGGTAAACCAACATGGGGCATATTTTGATAATCCACTAATTCACCCGAGCACCCAAAACAATGTCGGTAATTAAATTACCCATTGGCACTTGCTTATTACGTGACTTGGAAGCTCGAACTAAATTAGTAAATATCATCTCAATACTATCAATGGTCAAACTCTTAAAAATACTATCCAACACAAACAAATCACGGACTTGCACCTTTGAACTTTCAACCCGACCAAATAAAGAAAATGATAAAAACTTGTGAAAGAAAAAGATACAATTATCCTTAAGTAGCTTACTAGATGTATTCTTCGGACGAAAAACATCTAAACTGGTTAAAGATTGCCAAACCGTGTGTGAATTAAAAGGCTTTGGTTTGGAATAAAAATTCTGAGTAGGAAGACCAAACCAACGGTTCATGGCCGCATACCAAACGTCAAAACAAACTCCATTATTCCGAAAAGAGATAACTCACTTCTTCTTGTCATAGGTTAGAGTAACCAAAAATTCAATAATATGCGATTTAATACTAGGAAAACGCACACTAGAAAATCTTTTCCAACCAAGAACGGATAAATAGTCATCAACATGTCCGGTAAAAGAAAATATGTTTACCGTGTCGGTATCAAGAAAAGGCATGTCGACGAACTCTATTTGGGTATTTGAAAAGTGGCGAAACTTACGTCCTTCGGCCTCTGTTGCAATATCAAACGGTGCCCCATATTGAACCCGTAATCTATTGATTTTGGTGGCCTTAGTTTTGTTAGTAACGATCTTTTGTCTAGGCATTTTTAGTGAAATTTGGTGAAAGAGATGAAGAAATGAAAGGATGGAAGGAAGAGTAAAAGATAATGGTGGTGATTTAGGGAAGAAGAAGATGAATAGGGTAAAGATTTATGGGGAAGATGAGTGAATCTTGGTATTGGGAAGAGAAAAGATGATTGATTGGTGTAAAAATAGGTGATATAAATAGGTGTAAGTAATATGTATTGATTAGGATAGATGAATAGGTAAGTAATTAGAGTAGGAATAGGAAAAGAGGCAAAATTTCGCCCAAATCCCGTGACTGGAAGTCGCAAGTCGCGACTGAGATTTTCAAAATCTCAGTCGCGACAGCAAGTACGTAGGGGGTCGAAATTTTTGCTGAAAGTGGTCCTCTTGCTGTCTCAACTGAGAATTCGGAATCTCAACTGAGATTTTGGAAATTCTGGGTAAAATTGGGACTGTTTTTGATGATTTTAACACTTCTAAACCAATTCCTCTTATAATTAAGTGACATTAATGTGAATATTAATCCCTGAAACTGAGATAAACAAAACTGAAACATTAAATTGAAGGAAAACCAATGGTTGTTCCTTAAATGAAAAAAATGAAATAAAGAATTAATGCACTTTCATTAATTATAATCAAAATATAAACAATACCTTAATACATATCTACATAAAATCATCTTACTCATAAAAACTCAAATTATAAACAAACACTCATATATATAATAAAAAAACAGAAACTCAAATTATATCCCTAAGTAGATGACAGACGACATGCATTGGCCCTATTAATCTTCGTTTGAATGAAGACTTGCCTCTCTGGTGCAGAAAGGAATGTTGGACCAGAACGAAAAACTCGTTTGACAAGCCCCTCGTTCTCCAAGAACTCGTAGTCTAGAATAGGGAATGGTTCTGTATCAGTCCAAGGGACAGAAATGGTTCCCTTGGCGCCTAAAATTATTCCACAAATGATGTTGGCGAACCCAATCTTCATGTTCTTCGAACGGGAAGCAGCAACTAACCCCTCCATTAGAATCTTCGAGGAGTTCACTGAGTTGCCTTGGAAAATGTCGCCCAACACATAAAGATCAGTATCTTTCACAATATTGCTACTGACTCGACTCGACCAAAAAGACTATGACAGAGGAATTTATGTAGATACAGCATGGAGTTTAGAATTTATTGATTGGTTGTAGGCAAGACTTGGATTGAGTCTCCAAAATCCTGTCAACATTCTCGAGATATCAGTATAAGTCATATCTCTGCCAGGATGATGTGGAGTGGTGTCCCGTGGTGGAAAACCAAACCAAGTATGAAGTTCAGGATATCCAAAAGTGAATATCTTCCCTTCACAACGAAAACTGAGACGAACACGCCTCTTATTCACGAACCGAATAGTAGAAAAAAACTCTAATACCCAGTTTCCAATAATAGGAAACTTCATTGATGCAAACTTGACCCATCCTAAGTTTGTCAGATAGCGATTCATGTCATCGCTTATCCCGAGTTCTTCGTTAAGGAACTCATATACAACATTCCACAAAACTGTGCATATCTAAACTATAAATAATGTTTCCCCTCATCATGATTGTAGATTGGAAACCATGCTCCATA
Organism: Euphorbia lathyris; assembly: GCF_963576675.1. NCBI lineage: Eukaryota > Viridiplantae > Streptophyta > Magnoliopsida > Malpighiales > Euphorbiaceae > Euphorbia > Euphorbia lathyris. The sequence goes on along the minus strand of NC_088911.1, from coordinate 87,969,468 downwards.
GCGTGAAGAAATGTCAACACGCTTGCTATGAGCAGAAGTGTGTTTTCGAACATTTTTCAAAGACTTAGTCATGTCTGTGAGAGAGAAGAAAATGATATCTGTAGGATTGAGAATTTGAGAAAGAAATTCAGGAAGATGAAATGAAATGGAATAAGTCTGATCCTACAGGAATATACAAGACATTTAAGTGAAAGGTTGTGTCTGTTAAAAAGAAAAGATGCAAAAAGTGATACCTCTTCGAATCAACTGACAGAAATTTTAAAAATCAGATGGCTGTAATCCCTTACAGTTATTTCAAATTGGAAAAGACAGAAAATCTCAACCGAGATTTTCAGAATCTCAACTGAGATTTCCAAATCCTGAAACATGGAAAATCTCAACTAAGATTTTTGCATTTTGTAATTCCTCAAGATCACTTAACACTTAATGAAATCATTTTCAAAACATGACTAGATTAAAATTTTAATGTTGACAAACTTATTTGTACACAAAATAAAAATGAAAATAAAAACAAAAACAAAAATATATAAATTAAAAAGAAAAATAAAAATTATGAACATAAGATAAGAAAAACTAAAAATTAAAAATATGAAAACTAAATAAATTAATTTTCATAGAACAAAAAACATCTTATTGAAAATTATGCGTGTCATGGTCGAGAAATTGGAATATCGATCGTGACTCGTCTTGCCCATTAGCAAGGAATGCTTTGCATAGGTCCTCCCTAGTTCTATAGAGAATTTTAAAATCTTAGTTGGGAATTAAAAAGTCTCAGTAAGTTCAAAAACGTCAAATAAAAATCAATGTAGAGATTTGTTTAAAAATCTCTATACAATCAAAAAATTAAATAATGTGTGATTTTAATTCAATTGAGATTTCTTTAAATCTAAAGACACTTTCCTCATTAAGTACAAATATTTAAGATACATAGCATATTTTCAATATCTTTCAATGAATTTTTATTTATTTCTAATCTAATCTTTATTTATTTCTAATCTAATCATTATCGCTAAACTAAAGATGAATATAAAAATTAAACTAAAATAAAATGTAAAAATTAGAATATGAAATATGAAAAACTAAAAATGAGATAATCCTTAAGAATTCTCAAGGAGAATCAAAATTATGGACAGAGTCAATTATCTAGACCGGTTCTAAATAATGGTTCTGTTCACTCTAACTTACCTGGAATAGGATGTTTTTTTTTACGTTTTCTCAATTTAAGGATCTACTGATTGCGGTTGAATGCCCGAACTTCTAGTTTTGTGCACGAACTGGAACTACGCACATGAACCGAAACTGTTGAAACTATGGTAAAAATCGACAATTCCTTCCTGGGGGATAAGATAATTTCAAGGACTGTATTCCTCACTCCACGTTCTGATGTATCTGTCTGAGAAAAATTTCCATGGTGATTTCTTAGAGAGATAAATGTAGGTGTTTAAGGAAATGGTATGATAAAAGAAGAAATTATTTGGATGTAATGTAGGACTTGAATAATTTTTTTACAAAGAGAAATGATGTTTTGGTGAAGGGTTAGTGTATAGAAAAGAGGTAAATGTGTTTTGGAAAGAGGTAAATTTTCTGAAAAAATCATCTGTCACGTCTGACATCCTGTTTCATAAAATTTTCTTTTCCTTCTGATGTATCTGCTAGCCAAATTTCTTTTCTGTAGACTTCTTCTATGAATTTTATTGATAATCAAATCTCCAGTTTATCCTTTGAGAAACTTGGATTTTTTATCTGCAAACATCTAAATGCAAACGTTAAATAACAACGAGGATTTAGTCTTAGTGACCATCCTCAATAAATAAAAAAAAACTATAAAGATAAATAAATATATTGGTAACCAAGTGTAGACACCGGGGTCGGAGGACCGATGAAGAAAAATTATAAAAAGGGATCTGAATCAGTCGATTAAAATAAATGATGAGTCAATAAAAATAATAAATAAAAAACGTTGTTCAAAGGAACCGCGGAGACCGGTTTGATCGAATTCGGAAATCGAATCGAGATGACGGGCGAATCGGTTCCGCGAATGAAATCTTAAATCATTTCGTCAAATTCGGAGTATTTCATTATTAATAAAATCTCGGGTCGATAGGGGTTTTGTTTTGGAATTCGAACAATAAAAATTAGTTTTGTAAAAAGATCGATTTTATAAAAGCTAATTTTATAAAATCGGCTTGGACGAAAATCATTTTTGATAAAAATCGTTTTTGGATTTTGGTTAATTTTAGGAGTATTTTATATTTATTTTCCAATATAGGTATAAACGCGGCCCCTGACGGGACCGGTATTTACGTCACGGGGACTGGGCCGCCCAGGCCCAGCCCCTGCACTTGGCATTCGGCCAAGTGCATTTTGCTGCACTTGGCCAATGCCAAGTGCAATGTTACATAGGATTTATTTAAAAAAAAATAAATAATAATAATAACAATAATAATAATAATAAGTATAATTATATATCATTAAGCCAAATTAGCTTACCCTTGGCTCCAAGTCAAGAGTAAGCTAATTTAGCTTTGCTTGGAGCCTATCCTTAGGCTCCAAGCCAAAGCAATCTTAATTGTTAAGGCTCCATGCCTATAAATAGGATGAAGCCTAATGCATTTAGAGGGGAAAAAATTAGACCCGAACCTCTGGAGAATTTCATCGAGACCCGAATTCGTCCAAAAATCCAAAAAAACACAACTCTAAAACTCAATCAATCGACCGATTTGGAATCCGTTACCAATCAAGAGGTAACAATCCGAGGAACTAGACCCATTTGTTCTTTATTACACTTTTGTTGTTTAGATCTACTTATTTACTTGATTTTTACACTTTTATTGTTTAGATTTGTTAAGTTAATTTTTCGTTTTGCATTTGAACAATTATTTGGTTTTGGTTTTGAAATAAAAACTTCGTTTGGATCCCAATACGAACCTTGACCCGATTCAAGGGTAGTTCGGGATCCAAACATCGTAGATCCGTTGTTTTATAAACATTTTGAACCATTATTTTCAATAAAACGTCGTTTTAGAATCCTCCGTTACAAACCATGACCCGATTTGGGGTAGTTTGGGGGCTAAAATGATGAAATAGAGTAGATCTACTAAGTTTTGATAAATCTGGAACTTTAAAGGGACTCTTTCTGATATTTTTATCTTTTTGTTTTATTGTGTTTTGGATCTTTTTTGAATTTTTAAATGAATCAAGGGACCGATTCTGATATTTGCCATTTATTTCCTGTTTATATATATATATATATATACGGATGAGTGGTTAGAGTAGGAGAGTTAATTTGTGGGTATTATATATACTTATTATTTATTATATGTGGGTTTAGTTAGGTTGGTGTTGTGGGTCTCTATTTTTTTTTTTTTTTTTTTACACAAACCAGGGGCCGAATCTGATCTTTTCCACTTCTGCCCCTTTATATATATACCTGTACGTATTTAGGGGGGGAATTTATTTGATTATTAATTATATATGAGTATTGATATGGAGAGTGATTTTATATGGGTACATTTAGGTGTTATTGGGACTTTTTTTTTTTTATCTCATTTTAGGATTATACATATATGTGTTTGTTTTTATCAATCTATTTATTATATATAATATTAATTTGGGTATTTGTTATACTTGGGTATTAGTTAGTTATCTTGGGGTATTAGCATTTTTGGGTTTATGTATTTAGTTGATTATTTTTGGCACATTTTATATACAAATACTATTTTGGGTGTTTTTGGTCAAATATTAGTTTTTCTACCTATTAATATTATTTAGTATTTTCACACATTCTTATTGGGATTAAAGTACAATATACATATCCATATTTTTACTCTTATTTATACATATATATATATCTATAGTATATATCATTTTTTTACTCTATTTTCATTATTAACCTATAGTTATAACTATTATTTTTTACTATATGTATATATTTACTAATTACTCTTATTCTTTGACTATATGTATATATTTTTGGGTAATTATAGATTAGGGGGTTTGTGGGTTTAATGTGTTATATATATTTATGGGGTTTAATTAGATAAAGAGGGGTTCAATCCTAAAGGGAGGAATAAATCACAAAAAAGAGTTTTTAATTTGACTTTTTAAACTAAAGGTATTCAAATATTTCAAAAATGTAAATAGGAGTTTTTAACTTTTTTCGGTTCCAAATGGTTTTCTAAACGTCATGTTTTGAAACCTTAATCCGTTTCAACGACGGATTAAGCAAACCTTGTAATTAAAATCGCTTTTATTTGTAAATAATAGAGTTTTGAATCGTTTTCCTATCCAAAATGATTTTGTACAAAAATTAATGGACTTGTATGCTTAATCACGTTTTTTTGTTAAAACCTCTTATCTCACGTTTTCAAACGCTCGAGTCGTTCCAACGGCGATTCGAGTAGATATCATGTAAATTGACGGGGTTTTGAAACGTACCTAAATCGTTCCAACGACGATTAAGGTACGAACCATGTAAATAAACTCGTTTTGGGTAATGAGATTAGCTTAGAGTTAATATAAAGTATAAATCACATTCTAAATAAATCAATTCTTTCTTCTATCCCCCTCTCTCCTATATATTTTAAATTATACAAAATGGGTGATTCTTTACTAAAATGGCTTTCAGTGACATGCTCAAAAATGGTTTTCAAAAGCGAGAAAGAAAAGGTTTCAAATGAATTTTAAACTTAAAGAAATATGTGATTAGTCCGTTATCGCCTAACACGCTGAGTAGGAGGCCGGTGGTTCATAACCGGGCGATGTCGGGGTGCCTAGTAGCCTTTCTCCGGAAAGGAGCTAGCCTTCTCGGCTCGTACCTAAGTTTCCCGAACCCTCACCGGTCTCCTGCAAGGGATCAGTGTTCATTTTCCCATTCGTGGGTGGCGACTCTTCCATACTCCGAGCTCCGGTCCTGCCGAGCAGCTTGATTCCACAATTGGTTGCTTTCGGCGCCTATCACCGCTTACGTCGCCATGAGGTGTCCACCCCCCGGTCCGCCCGGGCGAGGCCGTTCGGCACCTTGTCTAACAAGTGGCGACTCTGCTGGGAAAGCGAGAAATTTGATTCCGGAAGGCGTGTATTAAGCCCTTAACGGGGACGGATCGTATTATTTCTTTTCGTATGCATTCATAAGCATTATTGCAAACCTTTTGGGTAATTTCCGCGAAACCTCTAGCGATAGTCCATTCGTCGCTCGAAAGAGGCTAGTGTAAGTTTCCCCTTACAGTAAGGCGCCAAAGGGTCCCCATCCATTCGATAGGGGCGAATTTGGGGGGTCTTGTGAGGTCCCGCGATCAGTCATGTCAGCATGTAGTAGCCTTAGAAGTTGCCATAGGATTATCCGTTACCATTTTTGATGTGATGAATGAATCAGTTCGTGTTTTCAAATTGCCATGATACGTGTCTAATCCTAAAAATATGTAAAGAAAATGAAACGATACGTTAATATATACTCTTAAACCGATATACAAACTACCCCAAAACATCGAAACGATTCGAACTAAAGACGACTTAGTCATCTCGTATGAATGAACTTGTGCGACCCGCCTGGTCCCTTTCCGTGTCCCGAAGAAGGCACATATTCAGGAAATACGTTGTGACGTAAGCACGTATTAGTTCAAGTCGGTTTGATATTAAGGATAGTTATAGCTCGATTCAAAAGACTATATTAACGATAGCCGTTATTCACATTCTTTAAATACGTTGGGATAAAACGAAATTATGACAAAACAAAAACAAAGAACATTTATGTTTCGAATGACCCCATTGTAACGTAAAGAGTTTCATAAACGTGGCCCGTCCCTTCTGAATAAAAAATGAACTCTTACGTTACGCCTTGTGTTGTTCTTAAGAGAAATGGGTGTATCCGCAAAAATGACTAAGAAAATAAAAACAAAAAAACAAAACGAACGACCAAAATCATTCCATATCTACGATATATGTCAATCCCGAGAGTAGTTAAAGAAAATGAACCAATGCCGTTGAATACGTGACTCGAACGAGTGTATGCGCCGTTTAAAATCATAAAGCCGAATTAAGCCAAACCGCATAATTGCACCATATGGACGAGACTGTGGGTTTGACTAATGACTCGATCATTTCGACCGTTACCAAAACTACAAGAAGTATGGCCCGATATGCGCGTTTGCTTAACTCGTGCCTAAATGAAAAAGAACGGTGATATCCCTGCTTCGAATAAGCATGTGATTCAACGAAACGTTGATTTTCTATAACCACACTAGGAGGATATATCCCGTAAATTGGAAAAAATAAAGAGTTGTTAATAGCCGAAAGATTATCGTGCGCTCGAATAAGACTCGTCGTCTTTTCACGTAGCCAAAAACGAGCAAACAGGATTCTTGACGCTAAAAACAAACAGGTTACGCGATGAGTCCGTTCCCTAAAAAAAAAAATCCAAAAGTGATACCATCACTAAATAAACACGTGGTTACGTCTCTCGATAGATCCAAAAGATCCCGTCGTAATCCAAAAATCGAGACACGAACCCATGCGAATAAAAGGGAACGAGTCATTGACGAACGGTTGAACTGAAAGAATAACTCGTACCACGTCTAAAATCCGAGATGCGCTCAAAGGGAGTCAATACCCGAACTAATGCGTCTCGCAAAATGACAAAAGACGAGTTATTCCAAAAGGACAATCCAACTTGGTCGATATCTTAGTCACTAAACGTTGATATGTCAAAACGAACTGTATTGTCTGATGAATGATTTACTTTTCCGCAATAATCGACGGCATCACGCGTCCCCTAGACCGCAATGTGAGCCCCAAACCAAAATCCTAGGAAAGAGACTTGGACCATCGAGTGCGTGGAGGAATAAGGGTGGAAGAGAGATGATGTGATACGTGTAATTAGACTGACGTTTGTTCTTCTTATCTTATATATCCGTAAATAAATAAACGCACACACCACGAGTCATGCATATAAAATCATGCATACATACTAATGGATGACCGTTCGCGCAGACTTCATCATTAAGCGGTTGTGGTTTCGCGAGAGTAACCGGCTAGTCAGGCAGTTTGATCAGTTACGTATCGTCAGTTCCGAATCAGCAGTTATGATGTCCGAATCATCGTTGTCTGAATCAGCTCAGTCTTCGGTCAGTATGTCTACGCCAGATGAGAGAATATCAGGGTTAGAAAGAGTGGTAAACAACCTCAACGATCAGTTAACCGCAATTTTAGTCCAGCTGGACGAGCTTGCAATTAAGAGTAACAAGAGTGGCAGTAAACCAGCTGAGAACATTGTGAGCATGGGTCCCTGTTTTGGAGATAACTATCAGGATTGCGTAACCAGCAGTTTGGGGAAGAGAAAGAAAAGGGAAGAGGAATGGAAGCAGCACATGACTCAGGAAGTGCATGATCTACGTGGGGTAGGCTCCGGGAGTCAGGATTTTTATAACTTGAAGAACTGCTTATCGACGACTGCTTTGCCTTTGAAATTGCAACTCCCGGACATGAAGAAGTTCGATGGAACTGGGGATCCTACCGCCCATGTGAACCAATATGTGGTAGCGATGAAGCATATAATTCTGACTGAGGAACAGATCCTAGGGCTGTTCAGTGCCTATCTGGAGGGAGTTGCCCTTGTGTGGTTTCATGCATTGCCACTGGGAACGAAGAGAGATTGGAAAGAACTGGCGAAGGTATTCATCACCCAATATAGCTTCAACACTATGTTTGAGGTTACTTTGAGGGACCTGGAGAGCACCAAGCAGCAGGCTAGGGAGTCTCTGTCCGATTTTGTGAGTAGGTGGAGAGCTAAGGCAGCAGTTATGAAACAGAAGCCGTCGGAGCAGGATCAGATCCGGGTGGTAATCGGCAATACTTTGCCGTATGTTAAGAATGAGCTGCGGTGTATGCCTTTCACCGATTTTAATCAGATATATAGCTACGCTTTGACAGTTGAGGGGGATGGAGAGCCGAAAAGAGCTTATACTAAATGGACGAAGTCGGGGTATAGTGCCGGAGGGCCAAGTACTAATGTAGAACCGACTGCGGTAAAGGTGATTGAACTCAATGCTATCGGGAAAAGGCAGTTCGCCCAATTTGATCTGACCTATGCAAAAGTTTTCGAATGATTGTAGAAAAAAGAGTTGCTGAAAGCTCTTACCCCCAAGAACAAGACAGGACCCACACCACGGATGATAACTAGGGGATACTGCGAGTTCCACAGTAATTATGGGCACACTATTGAGAATTGCGAGAGACTGAAACACGAGATTCAGGATTTGATTGAGGAAAAGAAAATAGCTGATCCTTCATCAACAAACCCTTCCACTAGGCGTAATCCCTTGCCTAACCATAGGGTGAGCATGATCGGGTCTGGGCTCGAAGGGAGTTTGATTGTGGAACCCTTCGGGGAAGACGAGGAGGAGTTGTTGGACTCTGATGAGAAGAATAATGTGGGAAATGGTTTGTATGTGTTGGCTTTGGAAGAGGAGCCAACGGAAGAAGTGATGGATGATGGAACTAAAATTGAGAAAACTGAGGAAGTATCATCTCGGAGGATCATGCCTGTGTTGAAACTGTTTAGTGGGGTAGAAGACCCCGAAGCTCATTTGTATGGATACGTGTGTGCTATGTTTGGGGAGCCATACAAAGTGGAAGAAGTCGCTCCATGGTTCTATCTCTCGCTGGTGGGCGAACCTTTGAAGTGGTTTCAATCGCTACCTGACTCGACTAAGCATGATTGGTCACTGATGTCAAGCTTATTTTTGGTGAAGTATCAAAAAGCCCGAACACAGGTGGGGGGAACATAGCGCGATGCAAATTGGGCCTATCAAACGTCCGTTTCCGACTGTCAGCAAGTATAATGAAGGCAAGGACCCCATGGAGCACTTGCATTTTTACCTATCCGCTATGGGTCCTTTGGGCTTCAAAGAGGATGAAATCACGAGTTTGTTTTGCAACTCGTTGGTGGGAGAGTCACTATTGTGGTATATGTCTCTTCCGATGAACGTTAAAGTGAATTGGGCTAAAATGACTAAGAGATTCATTAAGAAGTACACCGCAGGGGGATACCCAGAGGAAGTGCCGATGTTACCCGATGAGGAGACACTTGAGGCGGTGTTAACCATGGCTAAGTACAAAGGAGGTGAGAACCCCATCGACCACATAAACTGTTTCCGTGCCTACATGTTTGACGCAGGACTATCGAAGTGAGTTGGTTCAGCATTTTCCAAAGACACTCATAGGAGAAGCTTTGATGTGGCACCGAATGCTCTTGGCAAAGGAAAAAGGGGACTGGGGGTCCCTCATGGAGGCTTTCGTGCAGAGATATGAGATGTACATCCCGTGGACTGGGTCGTTGGATGATTTAGAAAGGATCAAGCAATTTCCTGAGGAAGCATTCGTGGATTATGCTAGGAGATGGAGGTTCAAGTATGCCTCATGTCAGGTCACCTTGAGCGATCAGGAGCAACTCATGTTGTATCCGAAGGGGTGCTATTCCACTCGTCGCTAGAAGAATGAATGGAGTGTTCCTCAGGGACTATGAAGAACTGATAGGCTGGGCTCGGTATGGATCGTCGGACCCTTCCTACGTAAATCCGAACGTCCCTCACGTAATGGATCTGATGGTCGTGGATATTTGGGGAAGTTCCTCCGACGAGGAGGGTATCAATCAGAGAGTTCCGATCAACATCTGGGATGAGTCTGATGATGAGCTGGAAATGGCTGCTAGCACCGAAGGAAAGATTCTACCAGGTTTTGAGATCTTCAATGATGTTACCGACTGGGGCAAAGGAGAAGAAAGCTGTTTCATCGAGGAGATCATGATGTTAGATCTTAATGCCGAGGAGCAGGTGATCACTATTGAGGCCACCGTGGGAGCGGTGGATGAGCCCAGTACCTCCAAGACTTATGAGAAACCCGAGAATCCTGTTGATGACAACTAGATTACCGCTTTGTTTGAATCTGATGATGTACTCACCAATACTATCAATGAAATGAATTCTGATTTTGCTTACTTGCTTAATGTTGATTCTGATCATTCCATGCATTCTCATTCATATAACATGCCTACATTTGAAATCAATGCAATAGAAATGTCAACTTTAAACCTTGGCACGGATGAAAATCCTAAACTTATACAAATTGCTCAAGAATTAACCATTGAAGAGAGAAAAGAATTTGAGAGAATAATAAAAAAAAAATGAAACAGTGTTTGCTTGGACGTACGAAGACATGCCAGGAATCGATCAATCAATCGTAACTCACCGTATTCCAACATACCCCGATGCTAAGCCCGTAAAACAGAAACTTCGACGCATGAGGCCGGAATGGGCGGATAAGATCAGAGAGGAAGTGAAGAAACAGTTAGAAGCAGGGTTCATCGAAGTAATCGACTATCCCCCTTGGGTGGCAAATGTAGTGCCAATCGCAAAGAAGGACGGCAAAGTGCGAATGTGCGTCGACTATAGAGATCTCAACAAAGCTTGCCCTAAGGATGAATTCGCGTTGCCTCACATCGATGTGTTGATTGACAGTGTAGTGTCAAGCGTTTTAATGTGGACTGTTTCATGGGCTACATGAAGGTTCAGATGGTCGAGAAGCACAAAGCAAAAACCTCGTTCACTACTGAATGGGGAACATACTGTTATCGAGTTATGTCGTTTGGATTGAAAAACGCCGGGGCAACTCACCAGTGAATGGCTACGGCACTGTTCCACGACATGATACACAAAGAGGTGGAAGTCTACGTGGATGATATGATGGTCAAATCAGAGACAAGAGAGGGGCATTTCACGACACTTGAGAAGTTTTTTTTGGCCCAAATCGCAGAATTCAAGCTAAGGTTGAACCCGAAGAAGTGCTTCTATAGCGTTTCATCGAGGAAAATCCTAGGCTGTGTGAGCCGTAATAAGAGGATTGAGGTGGATCCCATAAAGTAAAGGCCGTACAGGAAATGCCGCCACCGAAGAATGAGAAAGACGTGAGGGGATTTCTGAGGCAAGTTCAGTATATCAGTCGGTTCATAGCACGACTCACCATGATCTGCGAGCCAATCTTTAAACTACTACGGAAAGATCAACCGACGGTTTGGAATGACAAATGTCAGCAAGCGTTGGAGAGCATCCGAACTTATTTGATTAACCCACCGGTTTTGAGACCACCTAAACTTGGAAGACCGCTTCTCCTATATGTGGCGATCGAGGAACGATCCATTAGAGCAATGTTGGCCCAAGAAGGGAACACCGGGGTGGAACACGTAGTGTATTATCTGAGTAAGAAGTTCCTAGAATACGAGCTTAAGTATAATATGATCGAAAAGACGTGCGTGGTAGTATGGCTAACGAAGAGGCTGCGACACTATTTTCAGTCTTACAAAGTGATCATTATTTCCCGGATGGATCCCGTGAAGTATCTGTACCGAACTCCATCCTTAACCGGGAAGCTGGCCCGATGGTTGTTGCTCTTGTCAGAATTCGACATCGAATATGTGACGAAGAAGGTTATTAAGGGGAGAGCCGTAGCGGAATTTCTGGCCAATCAGCCCCTAAGTGTGGAAGAAGAGGAGATAAACTATGGTTTTCCCGATGAGCACCTGAACGCAATAGAAGTTATATCGTGGAAAATGTTATTTGATGGAGCGGTTAACTCGAATGGAGCCAGGGTAGGAATGTTACTTATCTCACCGGAAGGGGAAAGGATCCCAATGACAAAGAAGTTGTCATTCCCTCTCGCTAATAACATGGCCGAGTATGAAGCGTGCATCTATGGGTTAGAGTCGCTAGCAGCGCTAGGAGCGTCGTATGTTGAAATCTGGGGCGACTCAAAGCTGATTATCGAGCAAGCACAGGGAATTTGGGAAGTAAGGGAAGAAAGGTTACACCCGTACCTAGACCCGCTAGGGGGGTTGGCACAGAGGTTCAGTGAGTGCCGCTTTTATCATATTCCTCGAGCGTAGAACCAAGCGGCGGATGCTTTGGCCACGTTGGTGTCGGTATGGGATAATCCACGGAACCTTGCCTCAAAGCCTTGGTATTTCGACATCGTGGACTTCATGAAAAACGGGACTTATCCGGCAGAATCAGAACTTAGGGATCAAGCTGTGATCAGAAGGTTAGCTCAGTAATTCGTCAGTCACAACGATTTGCTTTACAAAAGGCACGCCGATGGATTACAATTGAGATGCTTGGATGAGAGAGAAGCCCGTGAGGCAATGGAGTCGGTACACTCGGGAATTTGTGGAGCCCATATGGGAGGAGCAGTATTAGCAAAGAAAATCATAAGGCAATGCTTCTATTGGCTCACCATGGAAAGAGATTGAAACGAATATATGAAGAAATGCCATGGTTGTCAAATCAACGGGGATTATAACCACCTGCCAGCTATGGAACTACACATGTTGGCACCCGTTTGGCCGTTTGCAGCTTGGGGCATTGATATCATCGGAGAAGTGAGGTCTAATGCATCCAATGGGCACAAATTCATCGCGGTTGCCATTGATTACTTCACCAAGTGGGTAGAGGCAGAATTGTTTAGTAAGTTGGGATCGAAGCAGATGAGAAAGTTTATTGAAAAGCATCTAATCACCAGGTTCGGGGTGCCTCACCACATGACCACGGATAATGGGGTCTGGTTTCAGGGAGAAGTGAAAAATCTTTTCCAGGAGTATGGTATTGAGCACCACCGATCTTCTCCATACCGCCCCACAAGCTAATGGGCCAGTGGAGGCGGCTAATAAGAACCTTAAGAGGATCCTCGTAAAGACCGTGGAGTCACATCGGAATTGGCACGAGCAGCTTCCACTTGCTTTGTGGACCTATCGCACGACCGTTAGAACATCTACTGGGGCAAAGCCGTTCTCCTTGGTATATGGGGCAGAAGCAGTTCTACCAATTGAGACTGAGAAGCGATCGTTGAGAATCGCGGTAGAAGCGGAGATTCCTGAAGCGGAATGGGTGAAGAAACGGTATGAACAGTTGGCATTAGTCGACGAGAAAAGGATGGAGGCTCTTTACCACGTGCAGCTATACTAAAGGAGGATGGCCCGAGCCTTCAATAAGAGGGTTAAGGCTAGTCCTATTAAGGAAGGGGATATGGTGCTGAAACAGATCCAAATGATGCACACTGACCCTAGGGGCAAGTTTAGGACAAAATGGTGATAACATCGAGATATTATCATGAGGACCAAAAGAGATATTTGCCTTTAAGTATGCCACGTAGCAAAGGAAGTCAGCTGGCGGATCTCCCTGAACTAGCTCTAGGAGATCCGCTGGCGGATCTCTAAGGCGAATCTCTCCATTCACCTTGGTAACGGCTGGCCGCCGGTTCTGCCATAAAGGATCATTAAATGAATCATTTATTGTTTTACCCGCCAGGTTAAGAATAACATGTAACCGCCATTAAATGAGCATTAATGGAGACTCTCTAGCTACCTAGAGGTTACGAACTTCTCAACTATATATAGCCTACTATCCTAGGCTACCAAGGTACACACACATTCCTATATTCTCTAAGCTTTGTCAATACAGTTTATTCTCCATACTCTATACTGACTTTAGCATCGGAGTTTCCCCCGTCGAACCCAACGACGCCCCCACAGGGACGAGCTCCGATCAGAAGTTTCTCCCTTGTTATCAATTGGTGCGGTGAAGGTGGAATCCTTGATCAAATAAAGGGTTTTTCGTTCACACTGAAACATCATGACCGATGGAGGACAGAATCCCTCCTCTGGGATTGAATCACCAATAATTACACCATCCAGTGTTGGTCGCACTAACACAACTGCTCCTACAACAAATATCGATGGAAATATGCCCACTGCTTCTTTCATCGATATGTGTGCTCAGGATATCGAAGCACGGTATGGGCTTGAAATCGGGAACCGCCTCCGGGCGTTCATGACTCTGCCTCCTCGTTGGAGTACGGTATCTACGTCAGCTGTCTCATCCTTACCTCCATTAAACTTTGGTCTGGGACCAGGTGCCCATAGCTCTTCATTCCTTCAAGCTCATAATATTGATTCCATGATAACTACTACGGCATCAGGTGACGGACGACAGGTTATCAGGGAGTTATTTCCTGGTGAGGGAAGTCGAAGGAATGATACGGTCCCCCTTGGCGGCTCGGAGATTCCAAGGTTTAATCTTGATGGACCAAATGTACCTAGGCGCCCGCGGACAAATTCGTCTCTTGGCGGATTTAAGGAGCCCATTCGTAAAAAGCATAAAAAGGATAAAAATAAGCGAGCAGGATCCCCACGCCGTGGCAGATCACCTCCATCTACTGGTCGTAGAAGAAGTAAAAGGCCAGAAAAAACATCTCATATAGGTGGACCACCGCCACATCCATCTTCAGGAATTGTTGGACGCACCTCGTCTGGAGGCCAGCAAGTAGGAAATGGTCCAACTCCCCCAGGCAGAGGAAGTGGTGGAGGAGATGGTGGAGGAAGAGGAGGGAGCGGACGTGGTAATGCAGGAAGACATTCGCCATCAGATCCATCATATGAGTCAAGTTCTTCCTCTTCTTCTTCTCCAAGCAGATCGCCACGAAGGGGTCGCCCCAGGGCGGATCCGGAGAATTTTGATGATAGAGTGAGGGCCCTAGTACTCCAAATGAACGAAGAAAATGCTAGGCACAATCCATTCGCCAATAGGGATTCGCCTTTTGCAGCCTGGATCGAGGCAGAGGAAACCGACAGAGCTTTCAAGATTCCTAATCTTGCAATATACACAGGCAAAGATAATCCGGAGGCTCATGTTCGAAAGTATCGAATCTTGGCTAGGCTCAATCGAGCCACCGAGCCCGTGCTCTGCAAAATGTTTGTCACCACGCTGGGAGGTCCAGCTTATTTGTGGTTTCAATCTCTACCCCCAGGATCAATAAACAGCTTCGATCAATTAAGTAGGGAATTTTGTGCTAAATTTGCTGGTTGTATTCCTGCAGTGGTGAAATCTGGAAGGCTTTTCGAATTAAAACAGAAGGCGAATGAATCCCTCCGAGACTATGTGGACACTTTCAACCAATTGTGTATACAAATCGTTGACGTAGATATCTCCGTAGCCGTGGAGTGTTTTGTGAGAAACACTACCTGTAAAAGTTTGCAAGAGGATCTCATTCGCAAAAAGCCCACCAGCATGGCAGAATTAATGGAGCGTTGTAAAGACTTTATAGAAGTAGATGACATTCGCCGAGGTTCACCATCATCACCAAAAAAGGACAGAGGCGAATCTCGTCCTCGGGACCGGGACAAGGACAAACGTCAGGATTCTTCCTCTCGGAACAAACGAAGGGATTCTCGGAATAAATCAACGTTTGTCACCTCCTTCACACCTCTCAATGCATCTAAAAGTGAAGTTCTTATGTGGATTGAGAACAGCCAACACAAGCGGAGCATTTCATACCCCGAGCCAAAAGGGGGGAGTACACCAATAAAGGTAAAAATCCTAAAAATTATTGTAAGTATCACAGGAAAAATGGCCATGATACGGATGCTTGCTGGGAGTTAGCTCGAGAAATTGAACGACTCATTGAAAGAGGTAAATTGGATCGGTTCATCCAAGCTGAAGGAAAAGAAGATGATAGATCCAAGGAGGACCCAAAGAAGAAAGGAAAGGGTACCATCAATGTCATAGCAGGAGGACCTGGTTATCAGCCAGCATTGAAAAAGGCGAAGACGACCGCCCTTGATAGGACATCATTAAATCGCCCTTTCTCAGACGCAGGTCCTGAGATTCCACCCCATGCGGATGCACTGGTCGTCACCATGATGGTTGAAGGTTGGGAAATGAAGAGGGTAATGATTGATACGGGAAGTTCATGTAATGTCATTACCCGAGGAGCATTCGCCAGACTCCGGATTGATCCCGTCCAGGTGGAGCCGACGGTGGTTGACATTTTGGGAGTGACAGGTCATACCATTCAGACGAAAGGCCAAGTTACTTTGGATTGTGAGCTTGTTGATAATGATGAAGTTTGGAGAGGAGATTTGGAGTTCTCGATCTTGGATGGACAATTAGCTTATAACATTATCCTCGGGCGACCTTTTATCTCCGAAGTTGCAGCTCTTATCTCTATTCGCCATTTGACACTTTACATTCCCACGGTCAAGGGAGGTGTGATGGTCAAAGGTTGTCAAAAGGTGGCCCAAGAAACATATTCGGCATCCTTAATGATTCGCCCTCAATCTAAAGAAGAAGATGAAGAGGAGCGTGTCACAATGGCCTTAGGCGAAACCGAAATGTACTTTATGGCAGAGGAGAAGCAGGTGCGAATAGCTAAGGGGCTACAAGGCAAGATCAAAGATGCAATCACCAAAGTACTTTGTGAAGCTGAAGATGTCTTTGCATGGAAGGATGAAGTTCTCCCAGGAATTAGCCCAGATGTGATCACCCATAAGCTCAACATCGATAAAGATGCAGTTCCTGTGGCTCAGAAGCGGAGAAACCATGGTCCGGAAAGGCAAAAGGTGATAGAGGAAGAGATCGCCAAGCTCCAGAAGGCGGATGCCATCGAGGAGGTACTCTACACACAGTGGTTGGCGAACGTCGTGCTAGTCAAGAAAGCTGGCGGATCTTACCGCATGTGCATTGACTTTATAGATCTCAATAAAGCTTGCCCCAAGGATAATTATCCTTTGCCATGCATAGACATGCTTGTAGATGGAATTGCCGGTCACGCAATGTACTCCTTTACTGACGTGAAGTCAAGCTATCATCAAATCCCCATAGAGCCCTCAGATAGAATTAAGACCTCATTCGTGACGCATCAAGCTACTTATTGTTTTAAAGTCATGCCCTTCGGGCTTAAGAACGCAGGTGCTACCTATCAGAGGATGATGAACAAGATATTTGCGGACAATAAGAGCGGTAATTATTCTGTCTATGTAGACGATATGATCATTAAAAGCACAACTGTAGAAAGGCATGCAGAAGATATAAAGGAGGTATTGGGCGTACTTCGGCACCACAACATCAAGTTGAATCTAGAGAAATGCACTTTCGGGGCAACATATGGGAAGTTTTTAGGATTCATGATCAGCGAAAAAGGAGTCAGCCCAAATCCTGACAAGGTCAAAGCAGTCCTAAAAATGCAAGCGCCCCAGAATATCAGAGAAGTACAACGCCTCAACGGACGTATCATAGCCTTGGGCAGGTTTATCTCTTGCTCAGCTCGTAGATGTCAGCCTTTTTTCAAAGTCATCAAGAAACAAAAAGCATTCGAGTGGAATGAGGATTGCCAAAATGCCTTCGAAGGAATCAAGCGGTTCCTCACAGAGCCACCCATGATGAGCCGACCTTTGAAAGGGGAGGATCTATACATGTACGTATCAGTCACGGATAAAGCCATATGCACAGTCATGATACGAGAAGAAGATGGCCAACAATTCCCAATTTATTACGTAAGCAAAGTTTTGAAAGATGCTGAAACTAGATATTCAAAGTTGGATAAGATGGCACTGGCTGTTGTAACCACGACAATTCGCCTGAGGCCATATTTTCAGGCGCATACTGTAATAGTTCGAACCAATATACCAATGAGAAAAGTATTGCAGAAGCCGGACCAAAAGAGATATTTGCCTTTAAGTATGCCACGTAGTAAAGGAAGTCAGCTGGCGGATCTCCCTGAACTAGCTCTAGGAGATCCGCTGGTGGATCTCTAAGGCGAATCTCTCCATTCACCTTGGTAACGGCTGGCCGCCGGTTCTACCATAAAGGATCATTAAATGAATCATTTATTGTTTTACCCGCCAGGTTAAGAATAACATGTAACCGCCATTAAATGAGCATTAATGGAGACTCTCTAGCTACCTAGAGGTTACGAACTTCTCAACTATATATAGCCTACTATCCTGGGCTACCAAGGTACACACACATTCCTATATTCTCTAAGCTTTGTCAATACAGTTTATTCTCCATACTCTATACTGACTTTAGCATCGGAGTTTCCCCCGTCGAACCCAACGACGCCCCCCACAGGAACGAGCTCCGATCAGAAGTTTCTCCCTTGTTATCAACTGGGAAGGACCGTTCTTCGTGAAGAAGATCCTGAGCAAGGGGGCGGTGAAGCTTACTACTATGGACGGCATGGAGTTCTCCGAACCTACCAATCTGGATAGGCTTAAGAAATACTTTTCGTAAAAAAAAAAGAAATAAAAATTCCCGATAGGTTGAAAACCCGCAAAGGGCGATCTATGCAACAATAAGGGACATCCCAATGAGTGAAAACCCAAGAGGGCGCTCATTTGAAAATTCCGGGATAATAAAAGGAGAGTTGAAAAATCGCTGGGACCTGAAAACCGAAAAAATGCGGGTCCTGGTAACAGTAGTTATATCTTGAGCAATTATAGAAATAATGTGTAAGTGGCTAAGTATTTCTGTTGCTTGTAAATAAATAAAGGCATGAATGTATTCGAAGAGAATGTTTGAAATGATTATGATCAACTGAATGCATGGTATTACAAGTCATGAGTTATACATTTCTTTTCCCCACCACCAAATAAAAAGCCTACACAAACATCTTTTTCACATATACCCACTATACATCACGGTAGTACTAATAAAGTCGTGAACCAAAACAATGACGGGACTATCAAGGAGGAGGAACCCCAAAGTCCCAAAAGCCCTCAAGAAAATCAAAGCCTCTGAAGTAAGGTGCCCACTCCTCGGCTAAGGCCTCCTCGGCAACCCGATGACCCTTTACCGCAATCCGCAAACTCTCCTCAATAGCTCGCTGGACCTCTATATCCACACAGCTCCTCTCCTCGGTTGCCTGGCCTCGCTCCTCCCAGCTGGAGCACTCATCCTCCATCTCTCGATAACGATGTATGATCTGAGCGTCATCATTCCGTAGTGACTCTCCTCGCCCGGCCGCCACGCCCTCCTGTACTCTTCGGCCCATAGAATGGAGGCCTCCCTGTAAAGAAAAATAGGAGGGAAGCAATGTAAAAAAGGAGAAAGAAAAAAAAAGAGAAAATATATATACATTCATTCATAATCATGTGCATACATATCACTACACTAGGTTATACAATACTCACCA
Organism: Euphorbia lathyris; assembly: GCF_963576675.1. Lineage (NCBI taxonomy): Eukaryota > Viridiplantae > Streptophyta > Magnoliopsida > Malpighiales > Euphorbiaceae > Euphorbia > Euphorbia lathyris. The sequence goes on along the minus strand of NC_088911.1, from coordinate 87,950,457 downwards.
GATGATGGGCGTGACTTAAGTCAAGCCGCACGCAGAAATACTTGGATAGCTCCACGAAATTTGTGCAAGTCTAGGCAGGCTTCGATAGGAAAATTAGGATTCGATCTATAGGCACAGGCCCCGCTATGGACTGCGGTCTACGGCATTATCAATAGGCACAGGCCTCGCTACGGACTGCGGTCTACGGCATCATCAATGGGCACAGGCCCTGCTACGGACTACGGTCTACGACATTATCAATGGGCACATGCCCCGCTACGGACTGCGGTCTACGGCATTATCAATAGGCACAGGCCCCGCTACGGACTGCGGTCTATGGCATCATCAATGGGCACAGGCCCTGCTACGGACTGCGGTCTACGGCATTATCAATGGGCACAGGCCCCGCTACGGACTGCGGTCTATGGCATTATCAATGGGCACAGGCCCCACTATGGACTGCGGTCTACGACATTATCAATGGGCACAGGCCCCGCTACGGACTCCAGTCTACGGCATGAAGCGACTGCGGTCACAAACTCTCGAACGAGTGATAAAGCCCAAATATCAAAGCGACTGTGGTCAAAACCTCTTGGACGAGGTCTCAATTCCAACTCTCGGACGAGTGATAAAGCCCAGCTATCATCAATGAAGAGCACCTGCGATCGATGTAGAGATTAAGGTCGAACGGTTAATTTGGAGATATGCGAAACAAGCAAACGCCTGCGATCGATGTATAGATTAGGGTCAGATGTTCGATTTGGAGATCTGCAATACAAGGAAACACCTGCGATCGATGTAGAGATTAGGGTCGAACGATGGATTTGGAGATATGCAAACGAAAGGGTGCCTGCGATCGATGTATAGATTAGGGTCGGATGTTCGATTTGGAGGTCTGCAATACCTGAAAACGCCTGCGATCGATGTAGAGATTAGGGTCGAACGATGGATGTGGAAATACGCAAACGAAAGGACGCATGCGATCGATGTGGAGATTAGGGTTGAATGATTAATTTCAAAACGAAAGAATACATGCGGTCGAGATAAAGACTAGGGTCGCTAGAAAAAGCAACTTTACCTGCGGTCGAGATAAAGACTAGGGTCGCTAGAAAAAGCAACTTTACCTGCGGTCGAGATAAAGACTAGGGTCGCTAGAAAAAGCAACTTTACCTGCGGTCGAGATAAAGACTAGGGTCGCTAGAAAAAGCAACTTTACATGCGGTCGAGATAAAGACTAGGGTCGCTAGAAAAAGCAACTTTACCTGCGGTCGATGTGAAGACTAGGGTCGCTAGAAAAAGCCATTTACCTGCGGTCGATTTAGACTAGGGTCGCTAGAAAAAGCTATTTACCTGCGGTCGATTTAGACTAAGGTCGCTAGAAAAAGCCATTTACCTGCGGTCGATTTAGACTAGGGTTGCTAGAAAGAGCCATTTTACCTGCGGTCGATTTAGAGACTAGGGGCCCCAGAAGGAGCGTTCGCCGGCAGCCGATTCAGAGGCAAGGACGGGACAGCCAAAGTGAAGATTGAAGACAAGATAGGAACTTGCGACATGGAGATCAGGTATTTCTCCTCCCACTCTATAGGTGTCTTTTACTTTAATATATTTCGCATTGCATGTGTTGAATTTACGAAAATGGTTTTCGAAAAAGCACACACGTCACTGCCAAAAATAGAAAGTAGGGGCAACTGTAGACACCGGGGTCGGAGGACCGATGAAGAAAAATTATAAAAAGGGATCTGAATCAGTCGATTAAAATAAATGATGAGTCAATAAAAATAATAAATAAAAAACGTTGTTCAAAGGAACCGCGGAGACCGGTTTGATCGAATTCGAAAATCGAATCGAGATGACGGGCGAATCGGTTCCGCGAATGAAATCTTAAATCATTTCTCCAAATTCGGAGTATTCCATTATTAATAAAATCTCGGGTCGATAGGGGTTTTGTTTTGGAATTCGAACAATAAAAAATTAGTTTTGTAAAAAGATCGATTTTATAAAAGCTAATTTTATAAAATCGGCTTGGACGAAAATCATTTTTGATAAAAATCGTTTTTGGATTTTGGTTAATTTTAGGAGTATTTTATATTTATTTTTCAATATCGGTATAAACGCGGCCCCTGACGGGACCGGTATTTACGTCACGGGCCGTTGGACTGCCCGTGACGGGGATTGGGCCGCCCAGGCCCAGCCCCTGCACTTGGCATTCGGCCAAGTGCATTTTGCTGCACTTGGCCAATGCCAAGTGCAATGTTACATAGGATTTATTTAAAAAAAAAATAATAATAATAACAATAACAATAATAATAAGTATAAGTATAATTATATATGATTAAGCCAAATTAGCTTACCTTTGGCTCCAAGTCAAGAGTAAGCTAATTTAGCTTTGCTTGGAGCCTATCCTTAGACTCCAAGCCAAAGCAATCTTAATTGTTAAGGCTCCATGCCTATAAATAGGATGGAGCCTAATGCATTTAGAGGGGGGAAAATTAGACCCGAACCTCTGGAGAATTTCATCGAGACCCGAATTCGTCCAAAAATCCAAAAAAACACAATTCTAAAACTCAATCAATCGACCGATTTGGAATCCGTTACCAATCAAGAGGTAACAATCCGAGGAACTAGACCCATTTGTTCTTTATTACACTTTTGTTGTTTAGATCTACTTATTTACTTGATTTTTACACTTTTATTGTTTAGATTTGTTAAGTTAATTTTTCGTTTTGCATTTGAACAAGTATTTGGTTTTGGTTTTGAAATAAAAACTTCGTTTGGATCCCAATACGAACCTTGACCCGATTCAAGGGTAGTTCGGGATCCAAACATCGTAGATCCGTTGTTTTATAAACATTTTGAACCATTATTTTCAATAAAACGTCGTTTTAGAATCCTCCGTTACAAACCATGACCCGATTTGGGGTAGTTTGGGGGCTAAAATGATGAAATAGAGTAGATCTACTAAGTTTTGATAAATCTGGAACTTCAAAGGGACTGTTTCTGATATTTTTATCTTTTTGTTTTATTGTGTTTTGGGTCCTTTTTTGAATTTTTAAATGAATCAAGGGACCGATTCTGATATTTGCCATTTATTTCCTGTTTATATATATATATATATATACGGATGAGTGGTTAGAGTAGGAGAGTTAATTTGTGGGTATTATATATACTTATTATTTATTATATGTGGGTTTAGTTAGGTTGGTGTTGTGGGTCTCTATTTTTTTTTTTTTTTTTTACACAAACCAGGGGCCGAATCTGATCTTTTCCACTTCTGCCCCTTTATATATATACCTGTACGTATTTAGGGGGGGAATTTATTTGATTATTAATTATATATGAGTATTGATATGGAGAGTGATTTTATATGGGTACATTTAGGTGTTATTGGGATTTTTTTTTTTTATCTCATTTTAGGATTATACATATATGTGTTTTTTTTTATCAATCTATTTATTATATATAATATTAATTTGGGTATTTGTTATACTTGGGTATTAGTTAGTTATCTTGGGGTATTAGCATTTTTGGGTTTATGTATTTAGTTGATTATTTTTGGCACATTTTATATACAAATACTATTTTGGGTGTTTTTGGTCAAATATTAGTTTTTCTACCTATTAATATTATTTAGTATTTTCACACATTCTTATTGGGATTAAAGTACAATATACATATCCATATTTTTACTCTTATTTATACATATATATATATCTATAGTATATATCATTTTTTTACTCTATTTTCATTATTAACCTATAGTTATAACTATTATTTTTTACTATATGTATATATTTGCTAATTACTCTTATTCTTTGACTATATGTATATATTTTTGGGTAATTATAGATTAGGGGGTTTGTGGGTTTAATGTGTTATATATATTTATGGGGTTTAATTAGATAAAGAGGGGTTCAATCCTAAAGGGAGGAATAAATCACAAAAAAGAGTTTTTAATTTGACTTTTTAAACTAAAGGTATTCAAATATTTCAAAAATGTAAATAGGAGTTTTTAACTTTTTTCGGTTCCAAATGGTTTTCTAAACGTCATGTTTTGAAACCTTAATCCGTTTCAACGACGGATTAAGCGAACCTTGTAATTAAAATCGCTTTTATTTGTAAATAATAGAGTTTTGAATCGTTTTCCTATCCAAAATGATTTTGTACAAAAATTAATGGACTTGTATGCTTAATCACGTTTTTTTGTTAAAACCTCTTATCTCACGTTTTCAAACGCTCGAGTCGTTCCAACGGCGATTCGAGTAGATATCATGTAAATTGACGGGGTTTTGAAACGTACCTAAATCGTTCCAACGACGATTAAGGTACGAACCATGTAAATAAACTCGTTTTGGGTAATGAGATTAGCTTAGAGTTAATATAAAGTATAAATCACATTCTAAATAAATCAATTCTTTCTTCTATCCCCCTCTCTCCTATATATTTTAAATTATACAAAATGGGTGATTCTTTACTAAAATGGCTTTCAGTGACATGCTCAAAAATGGTTTTCAAAAGCGAGAAAGAAAAGGTTTCAAATGAATTTTAAACTTAAAGAAATATGCGATTAGTCCGTTATCGCCTAACACGCTGAGTAGGAGGCCGGTGGTTCATAACCGGGCGATGTCGGGGTGCCTAGTAGCCTTTCTCCGGAAAGGAGCTAGCCTTCTCGGCTTGTACCTAAGTTTCCCGAACCCTCACCGGTCTCCCGCAAGGGATCGGTGTTCATTTTTCCATTCGTGGGTGGCGACTCTTCCATACTCCGAGCTCCGGTCCTGCCGAGCAGCTTGATTTCACGATTGGTTGCTTTCGGCGCCAATCACCGCTTACGTCGCCATGAGGTGTCCACCCCCCGGTCCGCCCGGGCGAGGCCGTTCGGCACCTTGTCTAACACCAAGGCTCGGAATAAAACACGAAAAATATAAATTTTTGTTAAAAATTTGGCGTTCCCCGGCAACGGCGCCAAAAACTTGTTGAGCGATTTCCGCAAGTGCACGGTATACGCTTGTAGTAATAAAAGATATCGAACCCACAGGGAACGCTTTTTAACTAAAAACTTATTTAATTCAATTTTATTCGCGCCTTTAGGTTTAACAAAAGAATATCGTTTAATTGATTGTATTGGTTCGGGTAAATTAGGATTAGATAGAAGTATTATATCGAGTTTAGAGAACAATTCTATTTTGAGATTTTGATTATAAGACAGATACTTGCGTAATTGGAATAAATAGTAGATATAAAACTCATTTTCATAAAGCAAAGAAAGCAACTTTAACTTTGTAAAGATTATGGACATGTAATAATATAGGGATTTATTCAATTAAGTGGCTTTGAACCGTAGAAATCTCTCTGGATCGGAGCAGATTGCTACCTTAATCAAACTAGTATTTTATGTCTGATAAGCCGCGATCAGCGATCATATCATCCATAAAAACTAAATCTGTCAAGTGTTCAACAAAGTTTTTATATGAATAAGATGGAATAGAACGTTTTAATAAAAACACCAATTTATCATTTTGAAAATCATTTTGTCAGAACAATATCAAAATAACAACAGTAAGAATGTATTGAACAAATAAGTATATCATTAATGAAATGTGAATTTTCACAAGTTAACAGAGAAGTAGAAACTTGGATAGCATTGTAACGAAAACTTTGAGATCCGGGTTGTCAATCTTTCCCTCAAACTCCGTAGGTGCGTCAAACCTCATGCGCTTCAGCCGTCAATTCTTCTCACTGGATCTTCGGAATAGAGACTGGTTAGTCCACTACCAGAATGAAAACTTGTCTCTGATCTACCTTAGAAACTAAACTAATACTGTGTTTATAACTAATCTAATAACAACTTGTGTATAGCAAGTTTGTTTAGACAGAAATGAAATCTAACTTTCTGACTCATTTCTGAGTCAGAGTTTCTTCAACATAACAACTCTCATAACCCTTAATCCACAACATAGATTTCTTGAAATGGATCACTTATTTATAGTTGGTGAAGGGTTGTAAATGAAGGGTCGTGTCCGCTGGTGAAGGGTCACTTTTATCCAAATGAACAGACGCGTTTCTTGGATTTAAACATGTGAAAACTGTGCAGAATTCTCCGCTGTCTCATATGAGATTCTGAAAATCTCAGTCGCGACAGAGGGTGCAGGGGAGAGTTGAAGACTTCATTTTTTCGGAGTTCGGTGAACGTATGTCGCGACTAAGATTCTGAAAATCTCAGTCGTGACAGGGGCTTTTCTCCCCATCTCTCGACTACTTCTTATCCTCCTTGAGCGTTCTTCTGGCTGATATGCATTCTTGGTACGTTTTTTAGGTTTTTCCTCCATTTTAGCTCATTTTTAGCTCCGTTTTCGCTCCTATTTGGATTTAACCAAATAATTAAGTACCTTGCATCAAAGAAGTAAATAAAGACGTAACAGTATTCCAAATGAACATAATTAGCACGATTTCAATGTAAATTTAACGTATTTATATATGATATTTTAGGTATATTTTGGGCTTAACAGTTGCCTCCTCCCTCTTTATAGTGAGTCCTCCTAGGCCTTTGAGGCCTCTTGCCCTTTAGCCCGTCGGGCCCATGGGCCTCATGGGCCAAAGAGATATTCTGAATCAGGTAGTCCCTCCCCCCCAGTCAGACATACTGAGTATTCCATGTGAGGTGCAGTTGGGAACCTGAGAGCCTTTGTGTTCGCCCAGTGAGCGGGGGGGGGGTAAGCTTGGGAAACGCTGCTCGCTTTGCGAGACAAAAGACCCTTTCAACTTCAGCATGCGCTTCTAGTTTTTAACGTAGAATTAATTGCTTGTACATTAATGCTCATGCACGCGCCGTAAAGTATCATTGGGTACCGTGCTCCGCCGGCGCCCCCATTAGAGATATAAATATAGGAGAGAAGGTATTATTTCTATTTGCAAATTCTCACTCGGTGTGCATTCTTAGTCTACTTCTTTCTTTGGATTCCTTGCTTCCTTGCCGGCATTGTGATCTGTGTTTTATTGCTTGTCGGAATTTGCTGAGTACCGGACTTGTCTGCTTGCGGCGGTCGTTTGAGGGCGGTTTCTCCTTGTTGTCGTGACGTCGTTTGAGGTCAGTCGTGCCTCTTTTTCATCTTTTCTCTTTCGCTGTTATTTCCTTTGTTTATCTTGGGAGGGAGAGTATGTCAGAGGGTTCTTCGCGGGGAGCCTTAAAACGACTGTCGTTAGTGACGCCAAGTGACTTTACGCTTCGTGATGCCTCTCGAACGCAATATGCGAAGCGAAAAAGGAAAGTAGGGACGGAAAGAGAGAGTGGTGTCGCTGTTGGAAAGAAAAGGAAAACCATCGCAGTGCGTGCGGCACCCAGTGTTGAGCGGCCGTTAGGAGGAGTTGCCGCCGGCGTTCTTGAAGTGACTGTTGTTGTACCGGAGGGCGTGATTACCGAAAACCGATCTTTAGCCTTGATTTATGAAGAGATGCATGAGAGAGTGTGGACACGGTCGTCGGGTGTGTGTAGTGTTGATGGTAAACGCTATGAGGGGAGGCAACGCCCGAAGAGACTGGAGTCCTTTTCGGTGGATGATGCGTATAGTATCATAGTGTCTGCGGACTTAGCCGCCATCTCTGCAGTGTACCAATTAGGGCAGCCATACAAGTTGGTTGCGCTTGAAGAAGATGATTGTGCGCATCATACGGGTGGAGCAAATGAGCTAGTTGTGTACGAGGAGCAGTTGGAGTCGGGGATACGGCTGCCTCTTCTACCCATTTTTGTGGAGGTATTGAAAGAGTATGACTTGTGCCATGGGCAGATCCATCCAAATGTGTGGAGGATGATGGTGGCGTTCTACTTGATGTGCCGATCAGCTGGATATCGAGCTACTGGGTTGGTGTTTCGCGAGTTCTTTCGCCCGAATAAGGGACCCCGATCACAACATATGACCTTCTCGCACCAAAAATTCAAGGTTCTTGGCGGGTTGAAAGATAAGGTTCCCGAGTATCGGCATCGCTACTTCCTGGTGCGGAAGCTGGATGGCGATTTCCCATTCCGGGTGTCATGGAATGGGGATCCCATGGATTCTTATCGGTGGCTAAAACCATGCCAGATGTTGCCCTTGGAAGAGCATCTCGTGAAGTACCTAAAGGGGCTTCCGACGGATAAAGAACGTAAGAAGGATGTGGATGAGCTCGTCGATCATTTTCTTGATGCATGGTATTACATCTGGAACGAGTGGCGAATGGCTCAGCTATCTGGCTGGTCGCCTGCGGATTTCGAGAAGTGGAAACGTGGGTATAACTTTTCAACCGGGGAACCAGCGGAGTTGGAGGCGATAACCATGAATGTCGCTGTTGTAGGTGAGGGGTCCGGCTTGTGGGTTTTACTTTGTATGTGTTACGTGTGTTTGCTTGAAATATACTGATTGTGTTGTTACTTATGCAGGGCCAGGTGATCCTCGCGTGAGTATGGATTTTGACCCTAATGAGTTTGGTGTTGGCTTGGAGACTGCGGAAGAAGTATTTGCCGGTGCATCCGGTTCTTTGGCCTCCTTCTCTTCGCTTGAGGATGCGAACCAAGTGGTTCAGAGCATGGGCGGGGTGCTTTCTACGCACGAGGATATTGATGTGACTGGTAACATAACGCAAGGTATGCCCGTGCTAGAAAGTGAGGCGAAGGAAGCTGCGGAGGTGATAGCTGCTGAACCGGAATAGGTCGAGAACCAGATTCAGGGAGTGCTTACTCGGAAGCGTAAGAAAGAAAAAGGCAAGTCAGTTGCTAGACTTGAAGGTGAAAAAGTATGCGCTAGTGATGACACTGTTGAGGCAAGCGATGGCTCTAAGCGAGTGTGTACTGATGGCGGGGCTGAGCTTGCATCAGAGATGATGGACCGGGTAGGTGATCACCCCGAGATGGTGAAAATAATGGACACAAAGATTGCCAAGTTTTGGGAATACGTTATGGGCTTGTCGGTGCACTCTGACATGGCAACGTCGGACCTTGTGCGGGCAATGGCTCGTGTTGCTAAAGTGCCCGGAGAAGTTCACCGAATGGACGGTGTGTCCAAAATGAACCTCGGTGTGGAAACTTTATCGGCGCTTGGTGTGGTAAGTTCTCTTGATATGCTCGTTCAGGTTTGTTTCTAATGACCGTGTCCTGAGTTGTGCAACTTTATGCAGGCCATTCAAAATGCTAACACGGTATTTGACATGTGTGTGAATGATGAGAATTTGTTTCGGGATATGGAGCAAGGTTTGCGGAATGCTGTGAAGGAGCTGGAAACGGCGAATGGGAAGTTAGTCACCGCCGGAGAGTTGTTGGAGCGCCGTGAGGGTGAGATCGCAGTGCTGACCGAGCAGCTCAAAGTGGAGATAGGAGGCCGAGTGGAGCTGTCGAAGAGGTCGACGCATGATGCTGAGGAGCTCCATTCCTACAAGGTTTTGCTTAAGGTGGCCATCTTATGGACTCATCGAGTGAAGGAGAAGGTCGACGAGAGGGCTAGGCGAGCAGTTTCGTTGTCCGATGAGAATGAGAGGCTCAAGCGTGAACTGGAGGCGGCTCGGAAAGAAGCTAATGATTTGCATGCCTTCGCGGGACAGCGCGAGGAGAAGCTGATCAAAATGGATCGCATGATGCTTATTGCTGCTGCTCACTCTGCCGGGTATGAGGTTCCTCTAGAGGTCATATTCTCTCCGAATGTGTATGATAAAGCTGCCCAGGCAAAATCCGTAGAGTTTTGTGGTCGTTTTAAGAAGAAATAGTTATAGATGGAGATAGCCTACTCCTGTTGTTTCTTTGATTCAAAGATGTAATAATTTGTTTTGTACGGTTTGAATCTTTGGTGATCTTTTGGCAGCTAAGTTTGAACATCATTTGGCATGTTGATTTGATTTGAGGTTGTGTGATGTGCTTGTCATGTCTTGTCTACTCTTGCTATAAATAAGAGTTGGTTTTTATTTGTGTTCTTCGTTCATGGGGTGTCCTTGCTTCGTTCGTTTGTATTATTAGGCGCTTTTTTATCCCTATTTTCGTGTGATGTCGCTTCGGGATATTGTGGATTCCGCTAAGGTGCTTGAGGTGCAGAAAGCGATTTCGGCGATGCCTCATCCTTATATGTATTGTCCGCCAAGGGATGATCATGATCTCGATAGAAAGGTGCGATATGCCTCCCCGGTGTGGATGAATCGGGGTGTTTCGCGAAGAAGCCGGAACGGGGAGAGTGAGAGTTCCGCTCCCTATACTAGGTCTGCGACAGATTCGTGCGACGTGGTTGTCAGTGCCTTATCTTCAACTGAGAAGAAGGCTTGGTCGTAGGACAGAATTGGTTTTCTGAATCCTGACGAGACGGTCGTGCTCGTAACGAATCCGCATCCTACATGGGTGAGGAGGCTTCTTACCGACGAGCTCGACAGGGTGATGAATCTTCCTCTTAAAATGGAAAACCGGTGTGTTGGACGCCATGCTTCGCCGACTCGTCCCTATGGACCGACGTTCATCGATCCGCTGAAGCCTCGTAGTGTGGTTTTTCTTGAATTTTCTAGGCAGAAGACATTGTTACATGCAAGTCTCAACAGTGATATATCAATCCTAAACATATCACTTGACTTGGGGTGGTTTTAAGTTTATTAGTTTATTATAAAGTTTTGTCTCACTTCATGCTTGTATGAACACTTTATAATCACTTTAAAACAAACTTACGGATTTCCTTTTATTAGACTTTATTTAGTGCTTAAAAGGGATTGCTTTTATATAGTTATAAAACATATATCTCATTAAAACAAATGATATAAAGAACACTTCATTTACATTAAGTTTGTATCCTAGAACAATTGTCTATAGGACACTAAACCCCAACATACTCCCACTTGGACTAAAGCCAATTGTTTCTATAACTTATCCCAGTAGAAGTTAGATGACGATCATGTACTTTCTAGGTTAAGGGCTTTGTCAATGGATCTGCAACATTGTCCTCTGTAGGTACTCTTTCTATTCTCACATCTCCTCTTGCCACAATTTCTCTTATAATGTGGTATCGCTTAAGGTAATGCTTGGACACATTATGAGACCGTGGTTCCTTTGCTTGCGCAATGGCTCCATTGTTATCACAATATAGTGTAATGGGATTTACAATGTCAGGCACCACACCAAGTTCTGTAATGAACTTTCTAATCCAAACCGCTTCCTTTGCTGCTTCCGCAGCGGCGATATACTCTGACTCAGTCGTAGAGAAAGCTACGCTTCCCTGCTTGGAACTCTTCCAACTGACCACGCCCCCATTCAAGATAAACAGGTATCCTGATTGGGATTTAAAATCGTTCTCATCTGTGAGATGACTTGATTCTGAAAATCCTTCTATTTTCAGATCCCCTTCTCCGTACACTAGGAACATATCTTTAGTTCTTCTCAAGTACTTAAGAATGTTGACGGAAATCCAGTGCTCGTCTCTCGGATTTCCTTGGTAACGACTCGTTACAGATAACGCGAATGCTACGTCAGGTAGTGCATACGGGACTACATCCATGCGCTTCTTATCATCATCGGTTTTAGGACATTGATGATTGTTTAACTTTACTCCATGTAGCATGGGTAAGTTACCTCATTTCGATTCAAGCATGCTAAACCGCTTTAGCACCTTTTCGATGTATGTAGCCTGTGAAAGACCAAGCAGTCTTCTTGATCTATCTCTGTAGATCTTTATACCAAGTATATAAGCTGCTTCACCAAGGTCTTTCATTGAGAAGTTACCAGATAACCATACTTTTACCGACTGTAGCAGAGCTATGCCATTTCCCATTAGTAATATATCGTCCACATATAATATTAGAAATGCTACAGAGCTCCCACTTGCTTTCTTGTAAATGCAAGCTTCTTCGCAATTTTTTTCGAAACCAAATTGTTTTATGGTTTCGTCAAAATGCTTGTTCCAGCTTCTAGATGCTTGCTTGAGTCCATAAATGGATCTCTGAAGTTTGCAAACCTTGTTTGCATCCTTTGATATGAAACCTTCAGGTTGCATCATATATACATCCTCAAGCAGGTTTCCGTTTAGGAAAGCTGTTTTCACATCCATTTGCCAAATCTCGTAATTGTAGTGAGCGGCAATAGCAAGCATTATTCTGATTGATTTGGACATAGCCACAGGAGAGAAAGTTTCGTCATAATCAATTCCTTGCTTCTGACGATATCCTTTCGCTACTTACCTAACTTTGTAGGTGCTAACCTTTCCATCCATGTCTGTCTTCTTTTTGAAGATCCATCTGCACCCAATGGGTTTTATCCCTTCGAGTGGATCAACCAAAGTCCACACTTGGTTGGTGTACATGGAATCCATTTCAGAATCCATGGCCTCAAGCCATGCTTTAGAATCTGGACTAGTAAGAGCCTCTTCGTAGTTTTCGGGTTCGTCGTCTAACACGGGAACCTCGTCATCATCTCCCACTAGAAAACCATATCTAACTGGGAGTTCACGAACTCTTTGTGATCTACAAATAGGTGGCACTGCAGTCTCATCTAATGGGACGGTTTCGGGTTCCTTAATCGCTTCTGTTGTTTCAGCTGGTGTTTCTTGTTCATGAACTTCATCAAGTTCAATCATGCTTCCCTTTTCTGTGTCTTCGAGAAACTCTTTCTCTAAGAAGGTTGCGTACTTAGATACTATCACTTTCTGATTATCTAGATGATAGAAGTAATATCCTATAGTTTCCTTAGGGTATCCAATGAAGAAACATTTATCAGATTTAGAATCTAGTTTGTCAGACGTAATTAGTTTGACAAATACTGAACAACCCCATACTCTCACGAATGAGAATGCGGGTTTCCTACCAACGAACAATTCATATGGTGTGGAACTAGCGGATTTAGTTGGTACTCGATTTAGGGTGAAGAGGGCGGTTTCCAAGGCATAGCCCCAGAATGTCTTTGGAAGTAATGCTATGCTCATCATGGATCATACCATATCTAGTAGGGTACGGTTCCTCCTCTCGGATACACCATTGTGTTGTGGTGTATAGGGAGGTGTCCATTGTGAGCAAATCCCACATTCAGTTAGATAATTCAGAAAATCATCTGAAAGATATTCGCCACCTCGATCGGATCGAAGTGTCTTTATTTTCTTTTCTAGTTGATTTTCCACTTCATTCTTGAAGCATTTGAATTTCTCAAAAGCTTCGAATTTGTGCTTCATCAAGTAGATATAACCATATCGGGTATGGTCGTCTATTAAGCTAATAAAGTATCTGAATCCTCCTCTTGCTTGGACTGACATAGGACCGCATACATCTGAATGAATGAGTCCTAGAGTGTCTGATACACGTTCACCTTTATTGCTAAAGGGTGTCTTTATCATTTTGCCTTTTTAAACATGATTCGTATGTTTCCAATGATTCAGGATCAATTGAATTTATAAGCCCATCTTGATGTAGCTTAAGCATGCGTCTTTTGTTTATATGGCCTAAACGACAATGCCACAGGTAAGTTGAATTATCTAGCTTATGTCTTTTGGTATCAATTGTGAAAACAGTTTCTTTTCCAATGTCCGTCTTCACCACAGAAGTGGCACTCTCCTTTGGGCTTCTTCATTTCCTTTCCCTTACCTCTAGTGGGCATGGCCCTCTTGCCTTTCTTGGGATGTTTAGGATTGGGAAAATTCCCCTTCCAGTTCTTTGATCCCTCTATGACAAGAGCCGGTATTGCCTTGTCTTCCTTCGTATTGGGCTCAACTGACTTGAGCTTATTTGCAAGCTCTTCAAGAGAGGTTTGCAAGTCATTCATCTAGCAGTTCATGATGAACTGTGAATAACTCTTTGGGAGGGATTTGAAGAATTAAGTCTATGCTTAGTTCGTTATCCATCGCGAATCCAATACTAGAAAGTTTGGTAATATAGACAATCATCTTGACACAATGTGTCACCACAGATGTGCCCTCTTGCATCCTGCAATGATATAACAACTTGGATATCTCGTAGCGTTCGCACCTGGTCTGTTTCCCAAACAATTCCTTTAGGTGCATGATGATGGAATAGGCATCCATTTCCTCATGTTGCCTTTGTAATTCCGGTGTCATTGATGCAAGTATGATGCATCCGGCATGATCGTCATCAGCCTCGTGCTTCTGGTAAGCATCAATTTCCTCGATGGGAGCATCATCAACAAGGATAGGGGGTATCGTTGTATCAAGTACATACCCTATCTTATCGAACTTCAAAACGATTTTGAGGTTGCGATACCAGTCGGTGAAGTTTGAACTGTTCAACTTGTTATCGGTAAGTATATTTTGCAGATTGGTGTTAGTCATGATTTTAGGAGTGTTTTAATTTAAAACTTGAGATGTGAGAAAGAGTAAACGTATGTTATTCATTTGCTTTAAAGTATATCAATCTAAAATTATAGGCCTTTTGTTTATTTTAGATTGCTCCCACTATTTTGCCAAATTAATAGCCCTCCATATTAATTCGAAGAATTTCACAAATCGTTTAGTGAGCTAGGATCCTAACTCCTGAGATTTCGCCTTGAGTTTACCCAACAAGCTAGTCTCATTCGTTAGGTAGATTCATGTAATCAATCACATCTTAAATGTGATTCCTAGGTTATTGGGTTACTAACCACATTAGTAACTAATATGCTATTCATATTAATCCCAACCGCATTGCCCATTAGTTTATGAAAACATGAGTTTACCCATCCAATTATCATAATCTAATTTAAGTATTACCCCATATTCATGAAAAGTGATTTTCGATAATTCAGGTGTTACCGTAAGACCCCGAGCTTGAGTTTACCCAACAACCCAAAGGCCTTTAGTACTGCCAGCTGAATTATAATATTAGGGAGGGACAACCGATTTTAATAACTTGCTTATTTACTTAACTTTTTAATGAGGGATTTTATTTTAGGTCTCATAATCTAACTTAGTCTTGATTTGCTTTAGCATACATCAGACACATACATTGGCGTTATGGACATATCATCTAAATTATTCCGTCGAGCCAGAGACGGAATAAAAGGGCAAACCTAAGGAAATACTAACTATGATAACTAATGGAGAATTTCCGATTGTCTTCCGTCCCTGTGGGGGCGTCGTTGGGTTCGACGGGGGGAAGCTCCGTTGCCAAAGTCAGTAAGGAAGAACAAGAGAGCAAACTGAATTGAAAATGGTAAGTAAAAGTGTACCTTGATAGCCTAGGGATGTAGGCTATATATAGCTAGGAAGTCGTAACCTTCAGCAACTAGAAGGTCTCCATTAATGCTCCATTAATGGCGGTTACTGGTTACCTTTAAACTGGCGGTTACTGGTTACCTTTAACCTGGCGGTTAGCTAATTGATAGTTCATTAATGGTCTTTATAGCCGAATCGGCGGTTAGCCGTTACTGTGATGAATCAGGTGAAAGAGGAGATTCGCCTCATAGGTTCGCCAGCGGATCTCACTGAGCTGAACCGTGGAGATCCGTTATCCGGTTCTTCTTGCGGCGTTCTCAAGGTGAATATCCCTTTTGGTCCTTGGGATAATATTCTGTCAGTAAGATGAATATCCCTTTTCGTATTCTTTGATCCGTCAAGGCGTATGTACGCTCTCCTTGAGAGCTATAGCGGGTCTCCGCTACTCGCTCTCATCGGGCGTATCTCGTTATGGCGTATCTCGCCATGGTCCACGTGGCGTGGCATAATGTTAGAGACTCCTTCCTTTTCCTCATTATTTGCATATTCTCCCCTGCATTAATTATCATTAATTCCACATTAATCATGTATAAATATCTCTTTTAGAAGGAATAATGGTTTGCCATTATTTCTATTAATTTTCCCTTATTCCTTATTCAAGAATAATTTGGGTTGTTATCAGAAGCCCCCCCTAAAGGTATAAAAAGCTCTTTAGGGCTGTCTAAATGGTGTTTTATTTTTCTATCTTGGAGGAAAGTGGACCCGCCCTAGATGGGGGATCATATATGGAAATGATGCGCCTTTTGGGGCTTCCTTATGCGGGATCTTATGAACAAGATCCGCCCTATGTGGGATCATATATGGATATGATACGCTTTTAGGGGATTTTGCTTCTTCGTGGATAGGTGGCCAACCGTATCCATTGTTAGACTCTAGGGGCTTCTTGAGAGTTATATTTCCTTTAGAAAGGAATAACATGCCCTTTATAGGACCATTTGTTCCTACCCCATAGGATTATGATTCGCCTTTAGGGACTTATTTTCTTCAGTTCTGTCATATTGAGGAGAATGACCCGCCCTTAGGGATTAGTAAGAATGATCAACCATTTAGGGACTTTTGTGCATTTTGTGGAGGCGAGACTTTGTTATTTCTATGATGAAGATGAGGATTCATTACTTTGATGAAAATGAGGCTTCATTGTTTGGATGAAGATGAGGCTTCATTGATTGGATGAAGACGAGGCTTCATTGATTGGATGAAGACGAGGCTTCATGAATTGGATGAAGATGAGGCTTCAGGAATTGGATGAAGACGAGGCTTCATTACTTGGAGATGAAGACGAGGCTTCATTAGTTGGAGATGAAGACGAGGCTTCATTATTTGGAGATGAAGACGAGGCTTCATTACTTGGAGATGAAGACGAGGCTTCATTACTTGGAGATGAAGACGAGGCTTCATTAGTTGGAGATGAAGACGAGGCTTCATTATTTGGAGATGAAGACGAGGCTTCATTAGTTGGATGAACCCTTTTCTTTCTAGAACTATTTTTACTAATGCATTATATCTTTTAGCAAGTAATTTTCTAGAATCTGGTTTAGGATTTCTCCGATTGTTTAGGGTAGGTGGCCAGCCGTACCCCAATGTGTGAACCTTTGTGAAGGTTTAGAAGTTGTTCTATTCCTTCTAGAGGAAGTAAAGCTGCCTAGGGGATCAACTTGCTACCTATCTTTGAGGTGAAGCGATCCGCCCGTAGGACTTGTGAACCCTTCTTTGGGAAGGGAGTGAGAGAGTGTAAAGTCCTTGCGTCCAAGGAATGTTTTAACTCTTTCTCGAATGGTGATCATCTAAAGATGGATCCGCCCATGAGAATGTTCTCCTATCTTTGAGGAGAAAGTTGAGGGTGTAATGATCTTATGTTTGAGACGATTTTAACCCGCTTTTGATGGTGGTCAATCCTTTTCCTATCTTTGAGGAGAGAGTTGAGCTCATTTGAAAGCTCCTGAGGGTCTGTGCTTCTTATCTTTGTGGAAAGGGGATCCGCCCGTGATGGGATCAATTGTCCTATCTTTGAGGTAATTGATCTGCCTGTGGAACTTTTCATTCGCCAGCCACTAGGCGTATATCAGCACTAAAAGCTAGGCAAATGAATATAAGAAGTATGGCGAGAAAGAATAAATTATAAAATGTAGGATACTATAACAGTTTAATGCACATATAAGAATATGTAAAAATACTGATTTTTAGGCCCATGGTTCCGCCTTTTCCGAGCAACTAGAACTGCATCCTCAATGATGTTTAACTTATGAGTAATCACATCTGGGCTTACTCCTGTGGGGATCTCATTCTCCTATGTAAATATGTTTTCAGATTCAATGAGAACTTTTTTAACATCCTCTTTGATCTCAAGTTTTAATCTTTTGGCGATCCGCACCCACTTTCCATCAGCAATAAGGAGCATTTCTGTGTCGCCCAAAGCTGTAGTGACAAGTTAATATTTCTCACCTTCGTCCTCTTTGGATTGTGGGCGGATTGATAGTGACGCCGAGTATAAGTCCCTTTAGCCACCTTTTGGTTCCCGCTAATCATTATTCCTCCTTTGCTGGTGGGAATGTACATCGCCAGACGGCGGATGGAAATTAGGGCTGCAACCTATGGGATGAATGGCCGCCCAAGAATGATGTTATAAGCTAATTGTCCATCCGTAATAAAGAACCCCAGATCACCAATCCACGTTTGATCATCATCCGCCAGCTTGTATTCCAAAGTTACCTGGCCCTTGGTTCGGATAGTGTGACCTTTGGTGATGACATTGCGAGAACTGCCCGTGTCTTTACTTGCTTTATTTTATCTCCCATCCTTGAATCGCCATTGTTACTACCAATGCATCTGCATGTGGAGAGATTACCGGACCTGTTTTTGCAAAAGGAGCAATGGAGGGATGTTTTATCCAGAGCGGATATTTTTGCTTTTTCCATGGGTGGCTGATACACTGGTCCATCTGCTATGACATTAATGACACTTTTGAATTTATTTTTGGGATCTGTCTTTTGCTTGTCATCTTGTTATTTGTTATTATGGACAAAGCTATCTAGTTTTCCAGCTCCCAGCAAGCTTCAGTGTGGTGGCCAACCAATGTGGTGGCGAACCTGTAGTCCGCTTTGGCGTTTCTTCCAACGGTTACATGCTCCCCTCCTTTGGGTTCGGGATATGTAATGTCCCGCTTATATTGAATCTTTTCTTTTATATTGTGGCAAGTTGGAAGCTTTAAACATTCTGTCCGCTTCGTACCCCAGGATCCGTGCTGTGAATGGCGAATTCATGTTAACTTGATGGCGTACCTTTCTGCATTGTTCTCTTGTCTATATAGAGCGGCATGCACTCGCCTTTCAATCTCATCATTCGTGTGTTCAATGTTGAATCATGATGGTGAAGCCGGTTCTTGATCTTGATCTCGATCATGTTGAGGTTATGCTTGGAGATATGGTTTAACGCGGATGGATGTTGTCACAACCGTGGGAGCCATTTTATCTAACTTCTGATATCTTGTCTCCGCATCCTTCAACATTTTGCTAACATAATAGATGGAGAACTGCTGACCTTCTTCTTCTTAAATAACCACGGTGCACATATCTTTATCCATGACAGATTGATACAAATGCAGGTCTCCCCTTCAGATTGGTCTACTCATCAAGGGTGGTTCTGCTAGGAATTGTTTTATACCTTGATATGCTTGTTGACAATCTTTCTAGTATGATGATCCGCCCGTTCAACCTCTGGATCTTTCTCACCCATTGTGGGGTTTTCATTTAGGCGCTCTTTTCACCTTTTTCCTCGCATGGCTTTTATTTAGGCGCTCTTTTCACCTTTTTCCTCGCAAGGTTTTTATTTTATCTGGATTTGCTCTAACTCCTTTTTGGCCAATGACATAGTCAAGGAATTTTTCTGAAGTGACTCTGCATATACACTTCTTTGGATTGAGCTTTATTTTTCATATCAGTGTTTGCATTGGTTGTAGTATTAGCAACTCCCTTGTACCTGTGGGTTAGCACTGAAAGAACTCCAGAAGTGGGGCATACTATGTCCGTTATTAAAAGATTGTGGTAAGTCATAAAAGCTATATTCACTTACCTTGGGGATCAATGGCTTGATCCATGGAACATACTTCATAGCAAAAGAATGTTTGCATTTGCCTTGTTGGCAAATATCATGTATGATGCAATTCTCTTTATGGAATTTTTAATTCATCTTGGAATCAACTTAATAATTCCTTCGCGTTGGTCCCTGACTCTAGAATGAACTTAGTCAAAGGATAAAACCGAGTAAATATTATATGTCAAACAAATTCATAATAGAATTTTAATCGTGCTTGTTTTAATAATAATATCACGTATAACGGTCATAACCATAAAGATTGCTACTGCACATGAATATCATAATGAATTCTTAATAAATAACCATAATGAGAATGGTTTAAGAATAATGTCCTTTTGTATTTCAATGCGCATTAATATCCAAGATAGCATATTTATTTTAAACGTCATAAAAGTTATGACATTCTATATTGGGTAAGATATCTTACATAGTTGCTATTTACTTGCAATTAATATTGTGCATCCATACATTAATGGCATTCAGAGATCATTAAAGCCTCATTTGAATGAGGTGTAATTAAAGAAAGGTAAGTGATGATTTAATAATATAGTTATATATAAAATTACTCTTATATCATTTCATTTGTACGAATAAAATAAAAGAGAAAGGGTAATTTTGGAAGAAAAATACATGTACCATGATTCTCCTCCAATTCGGGGTGTATGAAAAATTACCCAAAATTCATACTCACATACATTCATATACCATCATCCAAACAATCTTTAAGGAATTCTCATGTATATCCTAAGAACTTTGCATAAATTAATGTTCTTATTCAAAACTGACGCTTACACTCTTTTGTAGTTAGCTTAGAACATGAAAATTTTGTTTATCCAATTTGGTAATTCATCATCCCAGAATGGCCTTAATAGTTGGGGACAATTACATGATAATCACAAATTGATTCAATATTTTCAAGTCTCTTGTGTTGGTAACAAAAATTCTAACAATGTCAAATAAACAGTTTTTATATGAATAGACACATCCTTGTAAAAAAGGGAATGAAATAACTGTTTGACAAAACAATATTCAAAAATATGAATTTTTGATATTAAAAGTACTATATAGGAGAAAAGCCATATATAGATGGTGAATTGTACAAGGAAAAACCAAATATGATTTTTTTTGTAATTTCTTCTAATAGTTATATGCATGTTCATCCAAAAGACCGACCAGATCTAAATCAATTGTAATTACATGAGCCCTTTTATGATATTTTAATATCAAATGACAAAATCACATTGAATGGGTGATTTTTTTTTTGTAAATCCCAAGATTACGGGTCTTATACATGCATTTGTACTAATTCAATGATAATATCATATTACACTTGTCATGCATAAAAATATGAGGGCATAGTAAGCATGCAAGATTTAATGAAAGATTTGTGTCTATGACTTCATCTTTCACAGTTTATTAGATTTATCATAATAACATGTAATGATATTCATAGCACTTTATAAGAGTGAGGGATCTCAATTTTCTTTAATTAAAAATGGAATAAGAAAGGGGAGGAAATTTATCTTTTTCATCATAAAATTCCAGATTCAATGTAGAAAACTCTTTCCCACCAATATATGGAGAACTGTATATTTGGATAGATTTGTTGTACTGTTTGAGCCAAAGTTTGAGATTGTGATTTCTATTCCGTTGACTCCATTGTTTTGTTCTTTGTGAAACTCTATACAATCAAGATTTTGTGATCTTCTGTTTGTTAGAGATCCACGATCACCGCACCAATTGATAACTAGTGGAGAATTTCCGATTGTCTTCCGTCCCTGTGGGGGCGTCGTTGGGTTCGATGGGGGGAAGCTCCGATGCCAAAGTCAGTAAGGAAGAACAAGAGAGCAAACTGAATTGAAAAAGGGTAAGTAAAAGTGTACCTTGATAGCCTAGGGATGTAGGCTATATATAGCTAGGAAGTCGTAACCTTCAGCAACTAGAAGGTCTCCATTAATGCTCCATTAATGGCGGTTACTGGTTACCTTTAAGCTGGCGGTTACTGGTTACCTTTAACCTGGCGGTTAGCTAATTGATAGTTCATTAATGGTCTTTATGGCCGAGTCGGCGGTTAGCCGTTACTGTGATGAATCAGGTGAAAGAGGAGATTCGCCTCATAGGTTCGCCAGCGGATCTCACTGAGCTGAACCGTGGAGATCCGTTATCCGGTTCTTCTTGCAGCGTTCTCAAGGTGAATATCCCTTTTGGTCCTTGGGATAATATTCTGTCAGTAAGATGAATATCCCTTTTCGTATTCTTTGATCCGTCAAGGCGTATGTACGCTCTCCTTGAGAGCTATAGCGGGTCTCCGCTACTCGCTCTCATCGGGCGTATCTCGTTATGGCGTATCTCGCCATGGTCCACGTGGCGTGGCATAATGTTAGAGACTCCTTCCTTTTCCTCATTATTTGCATATTCTCCCCTGCATTAATTATCATTAATTCCACATTAATCATGTATAAATATCTCTTTTAGAAGGAATAATGGTTTGCCATTATTTCTATTAATTTTCCCTTATTCCTTATTCAAGAATAATTTGGGTTGTTATCAAACTATTACATATTTCTCTTTAGGTCCTCCGTCTTCTCCATGGCGCCTTGAAATTACATATTAATTTCTATACTACTAAAGAAAACTTCAATTGAATTGAAGGGAATTAGATGAGAGGAGAAATTACAATAGATAGTAGAAAGGCAGGACGCGCATGCCCTATTTTAAAAATACCAAAAGACTAAAAGAGGGTCCAAATATGTCCATAACTCCAAACATGCATAGACTCAATTAAATAAATTTAATTGGTTGATTACATAACTATTTTATGTAATATTTATGTTAATCACATTAACTTATCAAATTAACTTTCATCCAATTTTACTTCTAATAGTTTCCTATCTTCTATATTAATCTTTAGATTAATACAACTATACAAAACTTTAATTATGCACGTCCCAATTATTTTGATTTTAATTCATTTAATACTTTTGATTTACAAATAGGTAAAACAAACTTTTAAATAAATTTTCTTTCGATAACCAAAATAGAAAACTATCAATTTCTGAAACATATATATTTAATTATATATAAAACTGATTTTAAACAATTTAAAATTTAAGTGGGTCTCGGGCCAGGCCCGAGGTTGGGCTTCTGCCGATTTGCAGCAACCCTAGGGCGGCTGAACCGCCGTTGCCTTGCGGCAGCGGCGGCCAGGCGCCGCACGCGGCTGCTGTCGCGAGGCAGCAGCCGCACGACAGCGGCCGGGCGCGACCCGAGCTGCTATCGTATTTAATTTTTTTTAATAATTCTAAATATATATATATCAGTTCTAAAACAGTTTTAAAACGATTTTCAGAAAATAGGAAAACCTACTATAGATTTCCGTTTTATCTTTAGAATCAATAAAACTGATTTTATCAATCTAACTATAAAACCAATAGTTTTTGTTATAATAATTATCAACCAAAATAATTAGGAACATACGCATAATCTATTTTAATTAACAAGTAATTAAAACTTATTTATCTTTAGGATTAATTAATCAAAAACTATTTGTTAATTAACCTAACAATAAATATTTATTCAATCATATTGAAAAACTTCTAAATTTTCATATATGAAATAACGGATTTAACGATGGGTCTGACACCAATGTTGGAAAAATAGGCTAACGTATAGCAGCGGAAATATAAAATTTTTAACCTATTTCCATAAACCACAAGATCCGTTAACCGTTATTTTATATAAAGAGGGATAAGAAGAAATACCTTTTAGATGTTCTATCTACCGTTGCAAACGAAGTGCCCACAACTTTATAAGAGATAGAAACTGTCTACCAATCTGCCCCTACCCGAAAATACCTTCCAGACCACTAAACGACAATCCAAACGGTGGAAACATGGAAGAATATGTCTAGAAGCTCATGTCCAAAAATCGCGACGATCCGACGGTTCAATCTCCGGGAATTCGTGAAATCGTGAACTGACTTGATGTAGGAGTAGTAAAACGAATTTCTCCCTTTTGTTTGTTTTTCTTCTTTCATGAACACAACAAAACAAAACAAGTAAACGATTAGAAATCAACCGATGAATAGCAACCAAAATAGATTGCCTCTAATTAATCAACACAAGATCAAGGATAAAGAGAAAGAGATGAAATCAATTGAATCGGTAGGAAGCGGTGGATTATTTCGTCCTCAACAAGGGGTGTCGAAATTCTCTCTCCCGGTTCTTCTATTGCCAAATCAAAATTAGCATATGGGGGAGTATTTATAATCTCTCATATCTAAACCCTAGTTAGATAGGATTAGGTTACTGAATAAGAATTTAATTCGGAATAGAATTCTTAAATATTATCTATTAATATATCTAAATATAAAAGATAATAATCAATAACCTTATTGGATAATAATAGGAGTAATATAATCTAATTAAAACTCCTAACTTATTTATCCTTTAATTAATTTAATTCATAATCCTAATCTAATTAGGATTAATAAAATCAAACTAATTATTTATATATTTACATACATAAATCACCCCCCTTTCTATTACTGGGCCTTATTGGGCTCAGTTGGGCTTCCGTCAATTAATTAACATTTGTCTCTCTTTTGGGTTCCAAGTCTTATGTGTGACCCATTAGGTTCTTATTGCTTCTAGCCGTATGCAACTTATTAAAATTAATTTTCAAAGAATTATATTTTAATCTTTGCATAACGGAATGATGTACAGAGTATGTGATTAGCAAGTCCGTAATCATTCCCCTAGAGCTATAAGAAGACAAGTTGATTCTGTCGTTGACCTTTCAGTATTAGTTACGGTATAATTCGATCCTTTATCAACTACGTCCTTGAACTGAATCTTATGACTATGGATAATGTCAAGTCACACATAGCGAGACGTTCGTTTTACTTGTACAGGCCGAGTCAACTTAAATTAGATAGGTTAAGTGAAATCTGTATTTCAAGTCTTAAGCTATCACCTTGCAAGGATTTAGAGTCGAGTCTTCCACAAGTGATCCATGGACATATCTCCCATTTATCGGGAGTGATAAATGCTCAATCCAATATATAACGATCCCGCAATCGCTTCCTGTGATACCCAACATCTGCTGTTCACACCCCAGAGTCATCTCTGTTCAGGATCGTGTTACACCAGAGTCAAAGCGTCACATTCCGTAATCCAGAATACCAATTAACATTCCTTTGAGTCTGAGGATTATTTACACCTATTAATACCAATGAGATGAACAGGTGACAAGGATGAATCTACCCATCCTGTTATCTCAAGCCGGGTCCCCAATCCTAATGAACTACTTTTCATCGGATCCATGTAACTGTCTAGATATCTGTATATATAAAGCTTGTGAGATCAGCTTTCTGT
Source organism: Euphorbia lathyris (assembly GCF_963576675.1). NCBI lineage: Eukaryota > Viridiplantae > Streptophyta > Magnoliopsida > Malpighiales > Euphorbiaceae > Euphorbia > Euphorbia lathyris. The sequence goes on along the minus strand of NC_088911.1, from coordinate 87,925,835 downwards.
CGGACAGAAGACATTGTTACATGCAAGTCTCAACAGTGATATATCAATCCTAAACATATCACTTGACTTGGGGTGGTTTTAAGTTTATTAGTTTATTATAAAGTTTTGTCTCACTTCATGCTTGTATGAACACTTTATAATCACTTTAAAACAAACTTACAGATTTCCTTTTATTAGACTTTATTTAGTGCTTAAAAGAGATTGCCTTTATATAGTTATAAAACATATATCTCATTAAAACAAATGATATAAAGAACACTTCATTTACATTAAGTTTGTATCCTAGAACAATTGTCTATAGGACACTAAACCCCAACAGCTTTCACTCAGTACGTGCTCAGCATCTTCGGCCAATCATATTCGTGTATCTTCTGTCTTCGCCAGTACTCAGCAGCTTTTCGTCAGATGAAACAGAATGTTTCCACATTTATGGCAAAGTCTTCCAGACAGCTTCATGTGCCTTCTGAGCTTTACCCAAAGTAGAAATACTTTGTCTCCAAGTTTATTCCGTTCTGCCGCTGACTTGTACTTCTTGTCGTTCAATTCAGCAGCTTCATCTTGAAGCAATTAGTCGAAGGCTTCTCGATCCTTCTTGTTGCTGGACTAACGCCTTACTCAGTACGACGACGTTTTGTGTCTACTTGGGCCGTGAGGCTTTGATCTGTTGACTTGGGCTTGACTTCCTCTTTTGGGCCTTTGGGCCATTTATCTTAATGTCTTATAAATCAAATAACTCAACATTGAACAAACACATTAGTATGAATAAATTAAAGCATTTAAATTTAATGTGTTGGAATATTTTTATCATTCACATAAATAATTTTGTCAAATCAAAATCATGTGGAAAGATGTTTCAACAAACTCCCCCATTTTGATGTTGGCAAAAATATTCAATAAGGAACTCAGTGTTGAGCTCCCCCATGATGATTGACCTATTCTTTACTTCTTAAGATTCTCCCCCGTAAGGGTTGAGCCGCTGACTTAGTTTTACTTTAAACATTTTAAGGTTTAATCAAGTAAGTCTAAAGTCAGTGTTCAGATTTAGGTCAGTTCTTGGACCAGGCTTATTTTTCTCAATTTCCGATATAAAGTTAAGCGGAAGATTAAGTTCGAATATTGGAGTTAGCTGAGTGAGTTAATTGAGGCTGAGTAATTTTACTCAGTGGCCAAGTATGATTAATTCAATGTTTGTCAATCCTTAGATCCTTTGTTCAATTAAGACATTATGAGACAAGTTGTGAATTTAGATCAACACAGCAGATAGGCATTAAAGCGAAGAAAAATTAAATAACAAGGTTGATTGAAGATACATTTATATTGATATTTAGCACACAACACAACATAAGCAAGTAAGCAAGATAAAAAATTATCGCCTAATATTTAAGGAGACTTGGTTAGGCTTGGTCTTGTTTTGTTGCTGAGGTTGAGTGCTAGGGGAGACAACTGACGAAGTGGAAGTGGAACCAGGATGTTGGTTCTTTTGCTGAGTTCCAGCTGGATGTTTATCTTTGCTTTTCTCCCCCTTTTTTCCACCATCAACGGGCTGAGGGACAGCTGCATAAAACTTCCCCTGCTCAACAGCACGAGTTAGTAGGGCGGAATACTGCTGGATTTGAGCCGTACTGTGCTTGAGCCCGTCAAAGACCTTGATCCCACTATTCATGTTGGACGCCGGAATGTCTATATGAGAGCTGATGACGCTGAGTATAAATTGAAGGGACTTGCCCATCCAGCTCATGGTATCGGTCATCATAGCGTAGGACTGATGGTACATTTTGAGCAGGCCAGCGTCATAGTGGTGTCATTGGTTAGTCTGATGTGTGACATGGTCATAGGTGGCCTTTGTAAGTTGAAAAATCTCAGAGGTCTTGGCATGTTCAGTTTGCATCTCTTCTCTTGATAAATTTAGCATGCGAAGGGATTCAGCAATTTGCCCGATTGTGCATTGAGAGGTAGAGCCAACTAATTCTCGAGTTGTGGTCAGTTCAGTTTGGACTTGAGTAAGTTGAGCGGATGTAGCCACATCAGAGTTGGCGGCAATTAGAGCGTTGAGTTTCCCTTCAATTGTGTCCATATGGTGCACCATGTGCAAGTGAAGGTTGGCCATTTTGGTAGCGAACTCTTGCTTTGGCTGCTGAGCTACCATTTCGGTCAGCACACATAGGAGCTCTTTGAGGCCTTTGAGTTCAGTGAGGAGTTGAGTGAGGGTGCTCAGTTGTGTAGGCTCCGCTGAACTGTGCTCAGTTTCAGTTCCATGAGTGCTCTGGATTTCTGCGATGAGTTCTTGGGCAGCTTGTAAGATTCGTTTCCCAGATTGGGAAGAAGTCAAGAACTTCATAGGATCAGTTGGAGAAGGTTCAGGAACTGATTTTTGGTTGGCTGCAGGTGGTTGTTCATCTGAATGCACACCGGGATTAGAGTTGTCCATTGGATCAGGTGGGGTGTGAGCAACTCGAGTTTCAGACTGATTGATGGGATCGGCAGCAGGAGTTGATACATTTTCTGATTGTTCTGGAAGAGAGTTGAGTGGTGCCGTAGCATTGTCTACCTGCTCAGTGTCAGTCGGGAGCTGAACATTGACTTGAGGAGGATTCAGCTCGAGATTGTCCTGAGCAGGAGATTTCTCTAATGTATGTTCCTTCTCTTGAATAGTGGGTTCATCGATCAATTGCTTTGAGGAGCTTATAGCAGGGGTGTCGGCAAACTTGGCATGTTCCTGGCCATGAGGAATAGAGGCTTGTTTTTCCTTGACTGGTAAGGGCTTGGAAATGGGTTTAGAGAAAAAGTTGAAATCCAAGTCAGTCAAGCTTACGATGGGTTCATGGAGAGGTGAGTCATCCAGTATGTCAAACACTTGAGGTTTGTTTACCTTCTTCTTGTATCATTTATCACTCCCATCTTTAGAAGGGTTGGAAGATGGAAGTAGATCAGATGACTCAAGCTGAGTTTGCTCAGGTTCTGTAGTTGTGGTGTCAACAGTGGACTCAACTCTGGGCTCAGTGGTCCGATTCTTTGAAGTGGATTTGGTTGACTCAGTGTGCTTTGTCTGCTTAGCAGAGACAGATAGTTTTTGTTGCTTGTTTGCAGGTGGAGTTCTTGCAGCAGATTCCTGAGTTCGCAGAAAGAAGGAATCCTTTGGAACGGATACATCCAGAGGAATTGCATCCAATGGTGTAGCTCTAGAAGTCCTCTTCCTCTTTAGGGGTGACTCAGTGTTCTCTTGTTCATTTTCAGCTTCTTAAACAATGGCAGGTCATTTTTGGGCAGCTTTGCTAGGTTGAGGTTTCTTTTGGATTGACTCAGCAGGAGATTGGTCAGCCATAACAACTTTGAGGCGTTTGACAGTTTGGAGTGTGGGTGCTGCCTTTCTCTTCTTTCCTTTATCGGTCGGCTCAGCTTCCTCTTCAGCTTCAGTCACCGCATCCTTTCCTTTCTTTGATTTAAAAGGAAGACCGTAAGCAAGTTTAGTGAGATCTTCAATGGTGATTTCCGTACCTAATATGCTTTCCTCATTCTTAAAGCTGATTCTGTAATCCCTAAGGATTTCGGTAATGAGTGAGCCCAATCGAAGTGCTCCAGTGCTTCGTTGCATAGCCCCGATCATGAACACATGCATGTTCAAGGGTTGATAGTTGAGCATATGCCATAAGAAGCATTGTTCGAAGTTGGAGGCAGAGGATGTGGAGTTGACCTTTGGATAGATGTAGTTGGTCAGTAGGTAGTGGGCGTGCCTCTGATGCTGAGTAAGCGAAGTGCAAGAGACTTCCCCTACATGCCCTTCAGGTTTACAGAAGGTAGTGGTGTATTTAACCTTCTTGTAGTCATTTGTTCTTCTTAACTCAGCTCCCTCGTCCTTTAAATCTAACAGAGTAGCTAGATATGATCGGTCGATGATGATTTGATTCTTGTTGACATAAGTGACCATGAAATCAATATCGTCCGTGGCAACCAGCAGATTGGAGTAAAACTCAGTGACAAGCCTTGGGTAGGTCAGTCAGTTTAGGGAGAATAGTTTGGTCCATCCGTTCTTGGATATCCAGTCACTGTAAGGTTTCACCGTCTCTACGAAGCTTTTCGAGAACCATCGTGAAGCTACAACGTCTAAGCCTTCAACGTCGGAGTATACGGATCAAAAAGTTCTCTCCTCAGTTTCCTCAGTTTTCTTACCATTGTCCTTCTTCTTTTTCTTAGAAGGAGTTGAGTGCTCAGTGTGAGGATCAACACCCAGAATGCTGACCTCGTCCATGGGTTGGTCATGCTGACCATGTCCAGTATTGGCCTCATCTTCTGGAGTATCAACATACTGTTGCTCAGGTGGGGAGCCTGGGTTGATGTCTGAGCAATTGTCCTCATATTGGTCATCAGAAAGATTCTGGGAATCAGACATGGTGTTCTTGAGAGTTTCTTTAAGAAGATTTGAATTTCAGAAGTTTAGAGAGAGTGAAGGTTCGAGTGCGAATTTCAAGCGTAGAAATTGAATAGTGAGGAAACGTTCACTATTTATAGACGATGGATGATGATTTGATAGGTTGGATGGAGCGGTGGGAATTTGAACCGTCGAAAGTCAGTTATCACTGACATTAATTGCGAGAAACGGCACGTGCTTTTACTAATGATGACGTTTACGTCATCCTAGAGGCTACTTAATGCGCGTGCTAGTATTAACTCTACAACAGATCTTTTACTCAGCGTTAAGAATTCTAAACGTTTAATGTCTTGAGTAGTTAGTTTTACGCAAAGGAATTATTCGTGTGCTTAGTAGCTCAGCTGAAGATAATCACTCAGTGTGTATATCTACTCAGCATGTAATAATTATGGATCTAGCACAAATCACACAGCATGGTAATCAACTCAGCATGCATATATCACATATTATACTTGGAATTTATTGAAGAGGATTAAACATACCAATGGCTTCTCTAAGTATGTTGAATTGCTCACGAGCCAGTGGCTTTGTGAAGATATCAGCAAGCTGCTCATCCGTTGGGACATAGGTCAGCTTGATCTCTCCCTTGAGTACATGATCTCTGATGAAGTGATGTCTTATGCTGACGTGCTTCATCATGCTGTGCTGGATTGGGTTCTTTGATAGGTCAATGGCACTTTCGTTGTCACATTTGACTTCAATTGTTTTAGTTTGAACACCATAATCTTCTAGCTGTTGCTTAATCCAAAGGACTTGAGCAATATAGCTTCCAGCAGCAATGTACTCAGCTTCAGTGGTTGACAGGGCTACTGACGACTGCTTCTTACTGAACCAAGACACAAGACAGCTTCCAAGGAAGTGACATCCTCCTGAGGTGCTCTTTCGTTCAAGCTTATCTCGTCCGTAGTCAGCGTCAGTGTATCCAATGAGTGTGAAATCATAAGCATTGGGATACCATAAACCTGCATTCACTGAGGCTTACAAATATCTAAGGATTATTTTTACAGCTATGTAATGAGATTCCTTAGGGTTAGATTGATATCTAGGACAATAACATACTGAGAACTGAATGTCCGGCCTACTAGCAGTTAAGTAGAGTAGAGAGCCAATCATATATATGCTATGGCTGTAGTCCCGTACGCCAGCGCAATCGGTTCGATTATGTATGCTATGTTATGCACTAGACCTGACGTAGCGTTCGCGTTATCTATAATGAGTCGTTACCAAGGAAATCCGGGAGACGAGCACTGGATTGCCGTCAAAAATATTCTTAAGTACTTGAGAAGAACTAAAGATATGTTTCTAGTGTACGAAGAAGGGGATCTGAAAATAGAAGGATTTTCAGATGCAAGTCATCTCACAGATGAGAATGATTTTAAATCCCAATCATGATACCTGTTTATCCTGAATGGGGGCGCGGTCAGCTGGAAGAGTTCCAAGCAAGGAAGCGTAGCTTTCTCTACGACCGAGTCAGAGTACATCGCTGCTGCGGAAGCAGCAAAGGAAGCAGTTTGGATTAGAAAGTTCATTACTGAACTTGGTGTGGTGCCTGACATTGTAAATCCCATTACACTGTACTGTGATAACAATGGAGCCATTGCGCAAGCAAAGGAACCACGGTCTCATAATGCATCCAAGCATTACCTAAAGCGATACCACATTATAAGAGAAATTGTGGGAAGAGGATATGTGAGAATAGAAAGAGTACCTACAGAGGACAACGTTGCAGATCCGTTGACAAAGCCCTTAACCCAGAAAGTACATGATCGTCATCTAACTTCTACTGGGATAAGTTATAGAAACAATTGGCTTTAGTCCAAGTGGGAGTATGTTGGGGTTTAGTGTCCTATAGACAATTGTTCTAGGATACAAACTTAATATAAATGAAGTGTTCTTTTATATCATTTGTTTTAATGAGATATATGTTTTATAACTATATAAAGGCAATCCCTTTTAAGCACTAAATAAAGTCTAATAAAAAGGAAATCCGTAAGTTTGTTTAAAAGTGATTATAAAGTGTTCATACAAGCATGAAGTGAGATGAAACTTTATAATAAACTAATAAACTTAAAACCACCCCAAGTCAAGCAATATATTTAGGATTGACATATCGCGGTTGAGACTTGCATGTAACAATGTCTTCTGTCTGACAGAAAGCTGATCTCACAAGCTTCATATATATAGATATCTGGACAGTTACATGGATCCGATGAAAAGTAGTTCATTAGGATTGGGGACCCGACTTGAGATAACAGGATGGGTAGATTCATCCTTGTCACCTGTTCATCTCATTGGTATTAATAGGTATAAATAATCCTCAGACTCAAAGGAATGTTAATTGGTATTCTGGATTACGGAATGTGACGCTTTGACTCTGTTGTAACACGATCCTTAACAGAGATGACTCTCGGGTGTGAACAGCAGACGTTGGGTATCACAGGAAGTGATTGCGGGATCGTTATACATTGGATTGAGCATTTATCACTCTCGACAAATGGGAGGTATGTCCATGGATCGCTTGTGGAAGACTTGACTCTAAATCCTTGCAAGGTGATAGCTTAAGATTGAAATGAGATTTCTCTTAACCTGTCTAATTGGAGTTGACTCGGCCAGAACAAGTAAAACGAATGTCTCGCTATATGTGACTTGACATTACCCATAGTCATAAGATTCAGTTCAAGGACGTAGTTGATAAAGGATCGAATTATACCGTAACTAATACGGAAAGGTCAACGACAGAATCAATAAGAACCTAATGGGTCACACATAAGACTTGGAACCCAAAAGAGAGACAGATGCTAATTAATTGACGGAAGCCCAATTGAGCCCAATAAGGCCCAATTACCAAGGGGGGCGAAATTTATGTAGTAAAATACATAAATGATTAATTTTATTTTATCAAATCCTAATTAGATTAGGATTATGAATTAAATTAATAAAAGGATAATTAAATTAGGAGTTTTAATAAGATTAAAATTACTCCTATTATTATCCAATAAGGTTATTATTATTATCTTTTATATTTAGATATATTAATAGATAATAATTAAGAATTCTATTCTGAATTGAATTCCTATTCAGTAACCTAATTCTATCTAACTATGGATTAGATACAAGAGAGATTATAAATACCCCCCTATGTGATTTTCGAAATTCACTATTGATTCCAGGAGAGAGAATTTTGAATTCCACCCTAGCAACAAGAGAGAGAATTTCGACCCCTAGCTCGAGGACGAGATTTTCCACCGCTTCCTTCCGTTCAATTGATTTTCATCTCTTTCTCTTTATCCTTGATCTTGTGTTGATTAATTAGAGACAATCTACTTTGGTTGTTAATAAACGGTTGATTCTAACTTGATCTTCTGTTGTTTTGTTTTGTGCTTGGGAACTCGAAATAAGAGTTGTGGGCACTTCGTTTGCAACGGTAGATAGAACATCTAAAAGGTATTTCTTCTTATCCCTCTTTGTATGAAATAACGATTAACGGATCTTGGGGTTAATGGAAATAGGTTAAATTTTTTATATTTCCGCTGCTATACGTTAGCCTATTTTCCTTCATTGGTATCAGAGCCTGCGTTAAATCCGTTATTTCATATATGAAAATTTAGAAGTTTTTTCAATCAGGTTGAATAAATATTTATAGTTAGGTTAATTAACAAAACTGTTTTGATTAATTAGTTCTAAAAGATAAATAAGTTTTAATTAATTGTTAATTAAAATAGGTTATGCACATGGTCCTAATAATTTTGGTTGATAATCATTATAACAAAATCTATTAGTTTTATGGTTAGATTGATAAAATCAGTTTTATTTATTCTAAAAGATAAAACGGAAAATCTACAATAGTTTTTTCCTATATCGTTTTAAAACTGATATATATATATATATTAAAAAAAATTACAGCAGCTCGGGTCGCGTCTTACGGTGCGACCCGACTGCTGTCGCGGTTGCTGCCGTGCGGTAGTAACCGCGCGCGGCGCCTGGCCGCCGCTGCCGCAAGGAAGCGGCGGGTCAGACGCCTAGGGCTGCTGCCAAACGACAGCAGCCCAACCTCGGGCCCGGCCCGAGACCCACTTAATTTTAAACCATTTAAAATTAGTTATATATATATATATATATATATGTTTCAAAAATTAATAGTTTTCTGTTTTAATTATCGAATGAAAATTTATTTAAAAGTTTGTTTTACCTATTTGTAAATCAAAAAGGTTTAAATGAATTAAAATCAAAATAATTGGGACGTGCATAATTAAAGTTTTGTATAGTTATATTAATCTAAAAGTTTAATATAAAAGGATACGAAACTATTAGAAGTAAAATTGGATGAAAGTTAATTTGATGAGTTAATGTGATTAACCTAAATATTACATAAAATACTTATGTAATCAACCAATTAAATTTATTTAATTGAGTCTATGCATGTTTGTAGTTATGGACATATTTGGACCCTCTTTTTAGTCTTTTGATATTTTTGAAATAGGGCCTGCGAGTCCTGCATTTCTACTATCTATTGTAATTTCTCTTCTCATCTAATTCCCTTCAATTCAATTGAAGTTTTCTTTAGTAGTATAGAAATTAATATGTAATTTCAAGACGCCATGGAGAAGACGGATGACCTAAAGAGAAATATGTAATAGTTAGTATTTCCTTAGGTTTGCCCCTTTTATTCCGTCTCTGACTCGACGGAATAATTTAGATGATATGGCCATAACGCCACTGTATGTGTCTGATGTATGCTAAAGCAAATCAAGACTAAGTTAGATTATGAGATATAAAATAAAATCCCTCATTAAAAAGTTAAGTAAATAAGCAAGTTATTAAAATCGGTTGCCCCTCCCTAATATTATAATTCAGTCGGCAGTACTGAGGGCCTTTGGGTTGTTGAGTAAACTTAAGCTCAGGGTCTTATGGTAACACCTGAATTATCGAAAATCATTTTTCATGAATATGGGGTAATACTTAAATTAGATTATGATAATTGGATGAGTAAACTCATGTTTTCATAAACTAATGGGCAATACGGTTGGGATTAATATGAATAGCATATTAGTTACTAATGTGGTTAGTAACCCAATAATCTAGGAATCACATTAAAGATGGGATTGATTACATGAATCTACCTAACGAATGAGACTAGCTTGTTGAGTAAACTCAAGGCGAAATCTCAGGAGTTAGGATCCTAGCTCACTAAAGGATTTGTGAAATTATTCTAATTAATATGGAGGGCTATTAATTTGGCAAAATAGTGGGAGCAATCTAAAATAAACAAAAGGCCTATAATTTTAGATTGATATACTTTAAAGCAAATGAATAACATACATTTACTCTTTCTCACATCTCAAGTTTTAAATTAAAACACTCCTAAAATCATGACTAACACCAATCTGCAAAATATACTTACCGATAACAAGTTGAACAGTTCAAACTTCACCGACTGGTATCGCAACCTCAAAATCGTTTTGAAGTTCGATAAGATAGGGTATGTAGTTGATACAACGATACCCCTATCCCTGCTGATGATGCTCCCATCGAAGAAATTGATGCTTATTAAAAGCACAAAGCTGATGATGATCATGCGGGATGCATCATACTTGCATCGATGACACCGGAATTACAAAGGCAACATGAGGAAATGGATGCCTATTCCATCATCATGCACCTTAAGGAACTGTTTGGGAAACAGACTAGGTGCGAACGCTACGAGATATCCAAATTGATATATCGTAGCAGGATGCAAGAGGGCACATCTGTCATGACACATTGTGTCAAGATGATTGGCTATATTACCAAACTTTCTAGTATTGGATTCGCGATGGATAACGAACTAAGTATAGACTTAATTCTTCAATCCCTCCCAGAGAGTTATTCACAGTTCATCATGAACTATCAGATGAATGACTTGCAAACCTCTCTTGAAGAGCTTGCAAATATGCTCAAGTCAGTTGAGCCCAATATGAGAAAGGACAAGGCAATATCAGCTCTTGTCATAGAGGGATCTAAGAAAAGGAAAGGGAATTTTCCCAATCCTAAATATCCCAAGAAAGGCAAGGGAGCCATGCCCACTAAAGCTAAGGGAAAGGAAGTGAAGAAGCCCAAAGTAGAGTGCCACTTCTGTGGTAAAGACGGGCATTGGTAAAGGAACTGCAAGGAGTACCTAGCCTCCCTCAAGAAGGGAAAAGGCAGTGCTTCAACATCTGGTATGTTTTATATTGAAATAAATACAATTTCACAGTCTGAATCTTGGGTACTTGATACCGGATGCGGATCTCATATTTGTACAAATATGCAGGAACTAAATCGGATTAGGGAATTAAAGAAATGAAGCATAAACTTGCGAGTAGGAAATGGAGCAAGAGTTGCCTCCCTCGCAATTGGAGATTATGTTTTAAATTTGCCCTCTGGGCTTGTAATAGAATTAAGGAACTGTTTATACGTTCCACAAATGTCTCGTAACATTATTTCTATTAGCCGTCTTGTTGACGACGGTTTTCATATTTCAATAAAAGGCAAACGTTGCGATTTTTATAGAGATTCGATCTTCTATTTTTCAGGAATATCACAAAATGGGATTTATGTGTTAGATGACAAAATTTATGTTTTCGCAATTGATACCAAAAGACATAAGCTAGATAATTCAACTTACTTGTGGCATTGTCGTTTAGGCCATATAAACAAAAGACGCATGCTTAAGCTACATTAAGATGAGCTTATAAATTCAATTGATCCTGAATCATTGGAAACATGCGAATCATGTTTAAAAGGTAAAATGACAAAGACACCCTTTAGCAATAAAGGTGAGCGTGTATCAGACACTCTAGGACTTATTCATTTAGATGTATGCGGTCCTATGTCAGTCCAAGCAAGAGGAGGATTCAGATACTTCATAAGCTTCATAGACGACCATACCCGATATGGTTATATCTATTTGATGAAGCACAAGTCAGAAGCTTTTGAGAAATTCAAATGCTTTCAAGAATGAAGTAGAAAATCAATTAGGAAAGAAAATAAAGACACTTCGATCCGATCGAGGTGGCGAATATCTTTCAGATGATTTTCTGAATTATCTAACTGAATGTGGGATATGCTCACAATGGACACCTCCCTACACACCACAACACAATGGTGTATCCGAGAGGAGAAACCGTACCCTACTATATATGGTACGATCCATGATGAGCATAGCATTACTTCCAAAGACATTCAGGGGCTATGGCTTAGAAACCGCCCTCTTCACCCTAAATCGAGTACCAACTAAATCCGCTAGTTCCACACCATATGAATTGTTCGTTGGTAGGAAACCCGTGTTCTCATTCATGAGAGTATGTGGTTGTTCAGCATATGTCAAACACATTGCGTCCGACAAACTAGATTCTAAATCTGATAAATGTTTCTTCGTTGGATACCCTAAGGAAACTATGGGATATTACTTCTATCATCCAGATGATCAGAAAGTAATAGTATCCAAGCACGCAACCTTCTTAGAGAAAGAGTTTCTCGAAGACACAGAAAAGGGAAGCATGATTGAACTTGATGAAGTTCAAGAACAAGAAACACCAACTGAAACAACAGAAGCGGTTAAGGAACCCATGCAGTCCCATTAGATGAGAATCAAGTGCCACCCCTTCGTAGATCACAAAGAGTTCGTGAACTCCTTATTAGATATGGTTTTCTAGTGGGAGATGATGATGAGGTTCCTGTGTTAGATGACGAACCCGAAAACTACGAAGAGGCTCTTAACAGTCCAGATTCTAAAGCATGGCTTGAAGCCATAGATTCTGAGATGGATTCCATGTATACCAACCAAGTGTGGACTTCGGTTGATCCATCCGAAGGGATAAAACTCATTGGGTGCAGGTGGATCTTCAAAAAGAAGACTGACATGGATGGAAAGGTTAGCACCTACAAAGCTAGGTTAGTAGCAAAAGGATATCGTCAGAAGCAAGGAATTGATTATGACGAAACTTTCTCTCCTGTGGCTAATTAATTGACGGAAGCCCAATTGAGCCCAATAAGGCCCAATTACCAAGGGGGCGAAATTTATGTAGTAAAATACATAAATGATTAATTTGATTTTATCAAATCCTAATTAGATTAGGATTATGAATTAAATTAATAAAAGGATAATTAAATTAGGAGTTTTAATTGAAGGAAATTAGGGCTAAGGTATAGCAGCGGAAATATAAAAATTTTAGCCTATTTCCTTTTAACCATAGGATCCGTTAATCGTTATTTCATATAAAGAGGGATAAGAAGGAATACCTTTCGATGAACAATCTACCGTTGTTAAAGAAGCGCCCACAATTCTTCTCCGAGATTCCAACCACAAAGTTTAACACGGAGAGGTTAAGATGAAATCAACCCTTATGAGATGCAACCAAAATAGATTGCCTCTAATTAACCAACACAAGATCAAAGAGAAAGAGGGATGAATAAGATTAATCAATCGATGGAATGCCGTATGAATTCTTGTCCACGAACTAGGAGATGGGAATTCTTTTTCTCTCTCTAATTAGTAATTTCAAAAATCACTATAGGGGGAGGTTAGAGGCTTGGTCGAAATTCACATGGGAGGGGGTATATATATAGTTGCTTGAATCTAAACCCTAGTTAGATAGGAATAGGTTACTTAATAGGAATCCAATTCGAAAAAAGATTCCTAATTATTATCTCACTATATATCTAATATATTTAGGATAATAATAAATAACCTAATTGGATAATAATAGGAGTATATTAATCCAATTAAAACTCCTAATTTAATTATCTCTTAATTAATTTAATTCATAATCCTAATCAAATTAGGATTAATGGAATAAAATCAATTCATTATCTCTATATACAAATTTCGCCCCCCTCCATATATTTGGGCCTTACTGGGCTCAATTGGGCTTCCATCTATTAATCATATCCATCTCTCTTTTGGTTCCAAGTCTTATGTGTGATCTATTAGGTTCTCACTACTTCTGGCCGTATGCAACTATTAAATTAATTTCTTCAAGAATTAAATTTAATCCTTGCATAACGGAATGATGTACTGAGTATGTTATTGGCAAGTCTGTAATCATTCCCCCAGAGTCCGTTAAGAAGACAGGTTGATTCTGTCGTTAACCCTTTCGTATTAGTTACGGTATAATACGATCCTTTATCAACTACATCCTTGAACTGAATCTTATGACTATGGGTAATGTCAAGTCACATATAGCGAGACGTTCGTTTTACTTGTTCTTGGCCGAGTCAACTCAAAAAGATAGGTTAAGTGAAATCTGTATTTCTACTCTTAAGCTATCACCTTGCAAGGGTTTAGAGTCGAGTCTTCCACATGCGATCCTTGGATATATCTTCCATTAATCGGGAGTGGTAAATGCTCAATCCAATGTATAACTACCCTGACATTACTTCCTGTGACACCCAACCTTTGCAGTTCACACCCCAGAGTCATCTCTGTTAAGGATCGTGGGACCGCAGGATCAAAGTCTCACATTCAGTAATTCAGGATGAACAATTAACATTCTTTTGAGTCTGAGGATTAGTTATACCTAGTAATACCAATGAGATGAACAGTTGATAAGGATGAATCTACCCATCCTGTTATCTCAAATCGGATCCCCAATCCTAATGAACAACGTTTCACCGGATCTATATAACTGTCCAGATATCTATATATATGAAGCTTGTGAGATCAGCTTTCTGTCGGACAGAAGACATTGTTACATACAAGTCTCAACCGTGAAATATCAATCCTAAACATATCACTTGACTTGGGGTGGTTTTAAGTTTATTAGTTTATTATAAAGTTTTGTCTCACTTCATGCTTGTATGAATACTTTATAATCACTTTAAACAAACTTTCGGATTTCCTTTTATTAGACTTTATTCAATGCTTAAAAGGGATTGCCTTTATATAGTTATAAAACATATATCTCATTAAAACAAATGATATAAAGAACAATTCATTTACAATAAGTTTGTATCCCGCAACAATTGACTATAGGACACTAAACCCCAACATTAATGAGATTAAAATTACTCCTATTATTATCCAATAAGGTTATTATTATTATCTTTTATATTTAGATATATTAATAGATAATAATTAAGAATTCTATTCCGAATTGAATTCCTATTCAGTAACCTAATTCTATCTAACTAGGGATTAGATACAAGAGAGATTATAAATACCTCCTATGTGATTTTTGAAATTCACTATTGATTCCAGGAGAGAGAATTTCGAATTCCACCCTAGCAACAAGAGAGAGAATTTCGACCCCTAGCTCGAGGACGAGATTTTCCACCGCTTCCTTCCGTTCAATTGATTTTCATCTCTTTCTCTTTATCCTTGATCTTGTGTTGATTAATTAGAGACAATCTACTTTGGTTGTTAATAAACGGTTGATTCTAACTTGATCTTCTGTTGTTTTGTTTTGTGCTCGGGAACTCGAAGTAAGAGTTGTGGGCACTTCGTTTGCAACGGTAGATAGAACATCTAAAAGGTATTTCTTCTTATCCCTCTTTGTATGAAATAACGATTAACGGATCTTGGGGTTAATGGAAATAGGTTAAAAATTTTATATTTCCGCTGCTATACGTTAGCCTATTTTCCTTCAGTATCAGCTTTACCTCTGACATAATTTCTAGTCAGCAGGAAACTGGTCAGCCTCTCATATCAAGCACGTGGTGCTTGCTTGAGACCATACATAGCCTTTTTGAGTTTATAAACGTGGTTTGGGAACTTGGGATCCTCAAACCCTAGAGGCTGATTAACATAGACTTCCTCGTTTATAACTCCATTAAGGAATGCACTCTTAACATCCATTTGAAATAATTTGAAGTTCATATAACTTGCATATGCACATAAAATTCTTATAGCCTCTAGCCTTGCCACTGGGGCGAAGGTCTCACCGTAGTCAATACCTTCTTACTGACTGTAGCCCTGAGCTACAAGTCTTGCTTTATTCCTGACCACGTTCCCTTGTTCATCTAGCTTGTTGCGGAAAACCCATCTTGTTCCTATGGTCTTCTGGCTTCTTGGATTTGGCACTAAGTCCCATACTTCATTTCTTCTGAACTGATCAAGTTCTTCTTGCATTGCACTCATCCAGAACTCATCATGCTCAACTTCAGAGAAGTTTTTTGGTTCCTGAACTGAGACGAATGCTACGTTGCTGAGGTATCTCCTGAGTTGATTTCTTGTCATCAGGGTGTTTTCAGCAGCATCAGGAATATCACTCTCTGAGTGTCCTCTTAGAATTCTGATCTCTTTTGGTAGAGTGATGTCTTGTGCTGGTTGTGTTTCAACAATCTCTGCAGGTATAGATTGGTCAGTGAAAACAATTTGAGTTTCGCTTTTACCTTTGGTCAGCCCTTGAGGTAGTGACTCAGCGGCTGTTTCTTGGTCAGCGGGTGCTGAGTATGGATCATCCTCAGTTAGCTGCTTGTCTTTTCCTGCAGGGTTAGTTTCATCGAACTCAAGGTGTACTGACTCTTCTAAGACCCGAGTTCGTTTATTGAAAACTCTGTATGCTTTGCTGTTTGTTGAGTAGCCTAAAAAGATAGCTTCATCAGCTTTTGAATCAAACTTAGCAAGGTTGTCTTTAGTATTTAGAATAAAACATTTACAGCCGAAGGCACAAAAGTATCCAATGTTGGGTTTTCGTCCTTTCCAGAGTTCGTAGGGAGTCTTCTTTAATATGGGTCTGACTAGAGCCCTATTAAGTATGTAGCAAGCTGTGTTGACAGTTTCTCCCCAAAAGTACTTTGGAAGCCTATGCTCACTCAGCATTGTCCTGGCTATTTCAACCAAGGTTCTGTTTTTCCTTTCAACAACTGTCACATCCGTGTCCCTAATTTTAGTTATTATACCCTAATATTAGGTTGTATTATATTTATTTATTGATTAGAGATTTAATAGGGTATTATGGATGTAATTTGGAGGCTAATTTCATGATTAAAGTGTAAAATTAAAAGTTTAGGGTAAGTTTTAAAAGAAGCTAAAGTTTAGAGGGACCTAAAGAGATATTTTCCCTTTATTGGGAACATAAATTGCATTTCTCAAACCTGATATTTCGGATGCCAAGACATGGAAAATGAGAAACAATTTTGAATTCTCATTTCCTTCCCCATCTTCTCCATATTCTTCTCCATTCACCCCAAAATTTGTCCAGCCATACAAAATTAAAGTTTCCTGTAGATTCAACCGTTGGATCGAGCTGATTTTTTTACAGTAGATTCTAGATATCCTAATACACATTGTGGTCGGTGGGATTTTGATTTGGAGAATTATAAATGGGATTCGTCCTAAGCAGATTAGAGGGGAGGAATTGAGGTTTAATGTGCTAATTTTCGCAATTAGTGCTAAAGTAAGTAATTATCAACTACCCTTTTGAGTTTTTATGTATATATATGTATATATAACTCTATATTTTCCAGAAAATTGAATTTTTGTGATGATTTTTGACATGCATTTGATTAATTGGAGTTTCTATGGATTAGTTTTTAACATGAGCTTAAAGTTAAATTCAAAGTAATTATATATGTATTTGCATGTTAATTTTAACCTATAATATATATTAATGTATACATGATTTGGGTTTTGTTTTGATGAACTTGGTATATTTGATTAATATTTGTGTAAGATTTGATATTTTGAAGAGTTGAATTTAAAGAAATGAAGTGTATTTAGAGATTTTATTGATAATTGATTTATGAACAAATGTATAAGTATATACTAATTGATTTTCTATAAAATTTATTTCTCAAAGTAAATTTTAGTTTTTAATTAGAGATTGTTAAAGTATTAATTTTGATGAAATTATGATTTATTGAAATAAAGTCTATATATTATGTATTATTTTTAAGAAATTGAAGTTAATATTGATAAATATATTTTTAAATTATTATTGGTGATGATTTTAGTTCAATCATGATTCATGATTTAATATTTTGGAAATTGATTGAGTAAAGATATTAAGAAAATTTATGATGTTGATTTATGAGGTATATATATATTTCTGATTTTAAATTATATTATGAAATTATAATGTTTTTAGTATCCATCAAGAGTAATCCGGATAGGTGGATTTAATTAAAGTTCGTATTTAGTGAGAAATACGGCCTGTGTACACAGTTGAAAGACCTATCGGGTATGGCAAAGAAGTGTTGAGTAAGACCATACGGGCTAGGCAAATTATGAGATATCTCGATTCTATTATATTGTAGGGATTGATACACACGGGGATTATCTCTCGGATGGATACAATGTGCAAAGTATTCATTGATATACGATTTGTGAAGTAATTATTGACATACGATTTGTGAGGTATATTTATTGGGGTTCAGTTGGTGAAATATTTATTGAGATACGATTTATGAAATATTTATTGATTTACAGTTGATTTGAGTAAATGGTTAATTGCAAACCTATTTATTTTGTATAGTTGAGGTTTTAAACAAATAAATATATATAGTTATTTTGGGCATGAGTTTTATATTAAGTGTTTTAATACAGTGATTTACATTTTGAGTGTGGTATTTTGAGAAATGATAGCAAGCTGGATATTTTAAAGTGAATATTTGGTTAAAAGTACTATTTTGAGTATTTTATCATGGTTTAATCCATAAAGTGTTCATTTTTAAGAATGTGCATTTTGAAAATTAAAATATAAATATATAATTATTTTGAGTATAAGTATTTTATGTAGTTGATAATTGCTTACTGAGATTTCTGTCTCACCTTTTTAAATGTTTTAATGTTTTAGGTGAGAAAGGGCAAGATATAGGAGGAGTTACGGATTGATAAATAAGGTTGAAGTATCAAGTGATGGTTTTGTCTTTAGTTAGGACACTAGTCTTTCATTTGGAGATTTGATTGTATTGGATAATATTTTGAGACTTCAATGTAGTAGAAATATGGATTTGTTTTATAATAAGAAGAATTTTGAAAAGTGCTATTATGATATTTGGACAATTTGGAGACTTAAAGGTGTTGATTGTGGTCTTTCTAGTTCACGCCCGATGCCGATTGGGGTCGTTCCGGGTCGGGTGTGACAACAACCCCATTCTGTTGAGGCGTTCTAGGAGCAGAGAAATTATGGTCAATGCCGCTGGCTTCACAGAATTCAACAAACTGTTGGTTTTTGAATTCTCCACCATTATCACTTAGGATGTGAGCTAACTTTAGGTCTTTATCATTTTCAAGTTTTCTTACTAATGTTGAAAATGTCTCAAAGGTTTCATCCTTGCTACTCAGCAAGATGACCCTAGTGTACCGAGAAAAGTCATCTACAATGACCAAGGAAAATCTCCTACCACCCAAGCTCAGCGGCTGGACTGGTCCGAAGAGATCCAAGTGTAGCAACTCAAGTGGACGCTTGGTTGAGACAATGTTTTTACTATGAAAAGATGTTTTAGTTTGTTTTCCAGCCTGACAAGCATAGCATAATTGATCCTTTTTTAACTTAAGTTCTGGTAGTCCCTCAACTAATTTCTTTCTTGCTAATTTGTCCAGGAGGTCCATGCTTACATGACCAAGTCTCCTGTGCCATAGCCAGGAATTTTCTTCCTTTGACACTAAGCATACATTTTTTGAATTTTTTTTTCCAAATTCAACATAAAGACATTATCAATACGAGGGGCAGTTAAAATCAATTCATTTGTTTTTCCCTCGAGTATTTTACATCCAGTGTTATCAAATATAACTTTTCTTCCGTTATCACATAGCTGAGCTACGCTGAGTAAGTTATATTTAAGTCCACTGACTAGGAAGACTGACTCAATAGTAGGATTACCACCAACGGTTCCTGACCCTACTATCTTACCCTTTTTGTTGTCTCCGAAACTCACGCTTCCACCTCGTTTACGCACAAGTGTGATGAACTGAGTTTTATCACCAGTCATATGCCTTGAGCATGCGCTGTCAATGTACCACATTTTTTACTTCTCAACACACCTCAGGCTCACCTGTAATATAGGTAGTTATCTTTAGGTACCCAATTCTTTTTGGGTCCTTGTTTGTTAGGCTCAGCAGGTAAAGCATCATATTTAATTTTATGACGACACACTTGGACAGTGTATCCTTTTTTCCCACAGAAGTCACAGCTGACCTTCCGTTTGGGATATCTCACTAACTGGTCAGCACCCCAGTGCTGATCATGCCAGCACACCTTTGTGGTGTGTCCCTTCTTCCCACAGAAGTCACACTGGACATTCCGCTGAGGATTCCATCTGCTGACTAGTACTTCGGTACTGAGTGTTCAGAGGAATATTCTTTTATTTGGAACCTTGAATTGATTCTGAATAGATGTGACATCCTTTCTCAGTTTCTTAGAATCTGATTGGACATCAGAGACAAACTTGTGCATAATTTCTACGTTGCTATGCAAAGTTGAGTTGTCTTGGAGAAGATATCGAAGGTCACTCAGTTTGACCTCTTCAATCTTGTCACATTGCCTGCTGAGTGCTTTAACCTTCTTGTTACACTTTTTGATAAGTGTGTAGAGGTCACTCAGGGCATTTATCATTTCATTTCTGAGCAGGGGTAGTGATATTACCTCAGTTGAGTGTGCCTCATCGTCAGATGCAATGGAGGGGTCAGCATGCTCAGAAACACAAGGCTCAGCAAGCTCATCTGCCATGAAGCAGATCTTTGCTGACTCAGTGGCATCAGCTCCTGATGATGATGACTCATCACTATCACTCCAGGTTGCCACCATTGCCTTCTTGCTGTTCTTCTTTTCCTTCCTTAAGGTAGGACAGCTTGATTTGATATGGCCAGTTTGATGACATTCAAAGCATGTGATGGGCTTTGAGCTGTCCTTCTTGTACTTGCTGTCGCTAGACTCAGCTTTGTAGTTGTCAAACTTCTTGTAAGGCTTCTTGGAATATTTATCATTCTTTCTGAATAGCCTTTTCATTTTTCTAGTGAACATGGCCATCTCTTCATCGTCTGTTGAGCTCCCATCAGTGGAGTCAGCTTTCATGACAAGAGACTTTTGCTTCTTGTCCTCAGACTTCTCCTTCACCTCAAAATTCTTCATTGAGATCTCATGGGTCAGCAGAGATCCAATGAGTTCATCATACTTGTAGGTGGTCAAGTCTTGAGCTTCCTCAACAACAGTTTTCTTGGCTTGCCAGCTTTTGGGAAGGCTCCTCAGTATCTTCTTGACTTGCTCTTCCTCAGTAAAGATCTTGCCAAGTCTTTTGAGTTCGTTGATTATGTTTGTGAATCTTGAGTTCATTTCAGAGATTCCTTCATCATCATTCATTTCAAACAGCTCGTACAACCTCATGTGCTGGTTCACCTTGGACTCCTTAACTTTGTTGGTTCCTTCATAGGTGACCTCCAGTTTCTTCCAGATTTCCTGTGCTGACTCACATCCTGAAATCTTGTTGTACTCTACAGCATCTAACGCACAGTGAAGCATGTTTATAGCCAAAGCATGATTTTGTAGCTTCTTGAGGTCATCTTCTGTCCACTTAACCTCAGCTTTGACAACTGTTTGGCCGTCAACAGTTTCAACAGGAACAAATGGGCCTTGGACTATAGAAAGCCATGCACTCATATTTGTTTCCTAAATGAAATTTTTCATTCCGTTCTTCCAAATGGTGTAGTTAGACCCGAAGACCAGAGGAGGCCGAGTAATGGACAGTCCCTCAGGAAGAATCTGAGTTGTCTGATTTCCTGGGAGGAAACGAGTGCTGTTCTCAGCCATTGTGGGGATCAGCTCAAGATAGTTATGTCTTGCTCAGTGAGCTTTTAGGCTCTGATACCACTTGTTGGTCTCGTATAACATGACAAGGTTAGTTCCAAGGGGGGGGATAAGAACTATTTAAAATTTTGTCCGTTAAGACTGACTTCTTTTCTTATAGAAAAGGTTTACACAGCGGCACTAAGTAGTTTTAAGACACAATCTTAGTCAACTGGTGACTAAGTCTGCTTCTTTCCTTGAGTCAGGAGATAGCACTTAAGTCTATTCCTGAACTCAGCTTCTTAGTGCACTCAACTCAGTGTCTATTTGTTACTTAGTCAGTTTTATAACAAGCAATATATAAAGGAGTTTAAAGGTTAGAAAATATGTTACTCAGCAGACATATCCTGGTTTGGCCTCTCCGCCTACGTCCAGTCCCCGGAACTCGTTTCGAGCTTTTTGAATCCTATACTGAGCTCTTTAAAGGTAGAGCACGAAACCCTTTACAACAGAAGCTGAGTATACAAGAGTACCTTCCTCTATTCCTCTACTCACTCCTATAACTACCGCTGAGTACTATAACCGAGTACTCAGCTTCTCCTTTCTATTCTTCTAGAAATGATAAGTGTTTGTCCTAAACAACAATTGCTAAGACACCTTAGATGAATGAAATCACTCTAGCCTTTTACACAAGGATTGGAATTGGTGTAAGATTTGCTTTGCTTTTCTCACAGAACTTCAAGTATGAATTTGGTCAGTGTTTCGACTTGATTGAAGATCTGCATCGAATGAAGTATTTGAGAGGCCTATTTATAGTGACACTTCAAGCACCGGTGATTTCGAATTTCGAAATAACCGTTGGAGTAAAATGGCTTCTTGTCGCTTTCACTCAGTACGTGTTCAGCGTCTTCGGCCAATCATATTCGTGTATCTTCTGTCTTCGCCAGTACTCAACAGCTTTTCGTCAGATGAAACAGAATGTTTCCACATTTATGGCAAAGTCTTCTAGACAGCTTCCTGCGCCTTCTGAGCTTTACCCAAAGTAGAAATACTTTGTCTCCAAGTTTATTCTGTTCTGCTGCTGACTTGTACTTCTTGTCGTTCAACTCAGCAGCTTCATCTTGAAGCAATTAGTCGAAGGCTTCTCGATCCTTCTTGTTGATGGACTAACGCCTTACTCAGTACGACGGCGTTTTGAGTCTACTTGGGCCGTGAGGCTTTGATCTGTTGACTTGGGCTTGACTTCCTCTTTTGGGCCTTTGGGCCATTTATCTTAATGTCTTATAAATCAAATAACTCAACATTGAGCTGTACCCAAAGTAGAAATACTTTGTCTCCAAGTTTATTCTGTTCTGCTGCTGACTTGTACTTCTTGTCGTTCAACTCAGCAGCTTCATCTTGAAGCAATTAGTCGAAGGCTTCTCGATCCTTCTTGTTGATGGACTAACGCCTTACTCAGTACGACGGCGTTTTGAGTCTACTTGGGCCGCGAGGCTTTGATCTGTTGACTTGGGCTTGACTTCCTCTTTTGGGCCTTTGGGCCATTTATCTTAATGTCTTATAAATCAAATAACTCAACATTGAACAAACACATTAGTATGAATAAATCAAAGCATTTAAATTTAATGTGTTGGAATATTTTTATCATTCACATAAATAATTTTGTCAAATCAAAATCATGTGGAAAGGTGTTTCAACAACTGCGACCAAAGCCGCCTCTGCGTTCACCTCGAGTCTTTTTTTGGCCTGCCCAACTGATTTTTGGGGCGTGCGAGAAATTTTGACATGTTTCTGGATTTTGTTAAGAAAATCCGATTGAGGATTGTATTTGATAGCTCATTGCTTCCTTACAGATACATTGCCAACTCGCTAAAGTGTGCGAGATTCTGTTCTAGTTGTGCGATTGTTGAGGCTTTCGAGATGCTCGAGAAGCCTTAGTATCACATTCGATGTGATTTGAGCGTAGACCGCATATGGTATCGCACTTCGTAGTTAATCGGTAACAATATGGGATTGCTTGCGTGATTTGCTAAGAGGCGTTTCGAGATGATCAAGAAGCCTGAGAATAATGTTTTGAGTTATTCAGTGCGAGGACCATATTGGATAGCTTGCTTCTTGGTTAATCGGTAACAACATGGGGTTGTTTGCGCGATTCAAGAGGCGTTTTGAGATGATCGAGAAGCCTGGGAATAACATTTTGAGTTATTCAGTGCGAGCACCTTATCGGGTAAATCGACTCTTGGTTAATCGGTAACAATATGGGGTTGTTTGCGTGATTTAGGAGGCATTTCGAGATGATCGAGAAGCCTGGGAATAACATTTTGAGTTATTCAGTGCGAGCACCTTATCGGGTAGCTCGATTCTTGGTTAATCGGTAACAACATGGGGTTGTTTGCGCGATTTAGGAGGCGTTTCGAGATGATCGAGAAGCTTGGGAATAACATTTTGAGTTATTCAGTGTGAGCACCTTACCGGGTAGCTCGATTCTTGGTTAATCGGTAACAACATGGGGTTGTTTGCGCGATTTAGAAGGCGTTTCGAGGTGATCGAGAAGCCTGGGAATAACATTTAGAGTTATTCGTAAACATGTATTCTTATTCATGATTCAGATTACAGGAGCTTATTGATAATACTTCTTCAGTGTTTCGATGTTCTAGCTATTGTCAAAGACCGCTCCGTCTAAGGAGGCGACTTTGTAGGCTCCGTTATGGAGGACATTATCGATCTTGTATGGCCCTTCCCATGATTGTCCGAGCTTGCCTTTAGCTAGCGGAGATTGAGCGGCAGCGGCATCTCGGAGCACAAGGTCCCCAACTTGGAAAGTGCGGGGCCGGACCCGTCTATTGTGGTATCGAGCTATGCTTTGTTTATGGGCCATGATGTGAAGTAAGGCATTAAGGCGCTCTTCCTCTAGTCGTTCGCTTGCTTCGGCCAGTTCCGCATTGTTGCCGGGTTCCTCGAAGGTGATCTGTCGAGGAGAATGAAGGGTGACCTCGGATGGTGCCATGGCCTCTGCCCCATAAGTAAGGAAGAAAGGAGTGCACCCGGTGCCGGAGTGTGGGGTTGTGCGATATGACCATAATACCGCTGGGATATGGTCAGGCCATGCTTGCTCCTAGTCAAAAAGGCGCGCTTTTATGCCTCGTAGGATTATTCGGTTGCTTACTTCAGTGAGCCCGTTGCTCTGAGGATGCGCTACCGAGGTGTAACGTCCTTTGATACCCCATTCCGCGCAGAACTCGCGGAATTGACTGCAGTCGAATTGCCTCCTGTTATCTGTGATGAAAGAGTGAGGGACTCCGAACCGGTATATGACTGTTCGCTTAAGAAAACTGATTATGTTGTCGGCGGTTATTTTGGCTATTGCTTCTGCCTGGATCCATTTGGTAAAGTGATCGACTGCTACCACTACAAAACGCTTCTGTGCTAAGGCCATCGGAAAAGGTCCGAGCAAATCAATGCCCCATACGACAAACGACCAGGGTGTGATGATGCCTTTGAGCGGAGCTGCTGGCGCGTGATGAGTATTGGCGTGTAGTTGACATGCCTGACAGCTACGAACCAGTCGCATTACGTCAGAGTCCATGGTTTGGCAATAAAGTCCCTGCAGACGGGCTTTCTTCGCAATTGATCGAGCGCCCTGATGTGAGCTACATACACCCTGGTGTATCTCCTTTAAATAGTGATCCCCTTCCTCCTCGGATATGCAACGCAGCCACGGGTGCTTGGAGGATTTCCGATAGAGAAGGCCGTCATGCACTGCATACCTCCAGGAACGTCGAACCACAAGGGATGCCTGCGTTCGATCCTCCGGTAGTGTCCCATCTTCTAGATACCTGATTATCGGACTGTTGGAAATCAGGCTAAGGTATAGCAGCGGAAATATAAAAATTTTAGCCTACTTCCTTTTGACCATAGGATCCGTTAATCGTTATTTCATATAAAGAGGGATAAGAAGAAATACCTTTTGAAGAACAATCTACCATTGTTAATGAAGTGCCCACAACTCTTCTCCGAGTTCCCAAGCACAAAGTAAAACACGGTGAGATTAAGTTAGAATCAACCGTATGAGATGCAACCAAAATAGATTGCCTCTAATTAATCAACACAAGATCAAAGAAAAAGGAGATAGATGAAATTAATCGATCGATGGAAGCCGTATGAATTCTTGTCCACGAACTAGGGGAGTCGAATTCTCTTTCTCTCTCTAAGCTAGGAATTTCGAAAATCAGTAGGTGGGATTAGGGAGCATTAGTCGAAATTCATGTATTAAGGGGGTATATATAATCACTTGTATCTAAAACCTAGTTAGATAGAATTAGGTTACTTAATAGGAATTCAATTCGGAATAGAATTCCTAATTATTATCTCACTATATATTTAATATATCTAGGATAATAATAAATAACCTTATTGGATAATAATAGGAGTATATTAATCTAATTAAAACTCCTAACTTAATTATCTCTTAATTAATTTAATTCATATTCCTAATCAAATTAGGATTAATGGAATTAAAATAATTCCTTACTAATTATATATAAATTTCGGCCCCCTTAATTAAATGGGCCTTACTGGGCTCAATTGGGCTTCCACAATTAATAACATCCATCTCTCTTTTGGTTCCAAGTCTTATGTGTGATCCATTAGGTTCTTACTACTTCTGACCGTATGCAACTATTAAATTAATTTCTTCAAGAATTATATTTAATCTTTGCATAACGGAATGATGTACTGAGTATGTTATTGGCAAGTCTGTAATCATTCCCCCAGAGTCCGTTAAGAAGACAGGTTGATTCTGTCGTTAACCTTTCAGTATTAGTTACAGTATAATTCGATCCTTTATCAACTACATCCTAGAACTGAATCTTATGACTATGGATGATGTCAAGTCACATATAGCGAGACGTTCGTTTTACTTGTTCAGGCCGAGTCAACTCAAAAAGATAGGTTAAGTGAAATCTGTATTTCTTACTCTTAAGCTATCACCTTGCAAGGATTTAGAGTCGAGTCTTCCACAAGCGATCCTTGGATGATCTCCCATTTATCGGGAGTGATAAATGCTCAATCCAATGTATAAGTACCCTGACATTACCTCATGTGACACCCAACCTTTGCTGTTCACACCCCAGAGTCATCTCTGTTAAGGATCGTGGGACAACAGGATCAAAGTCTCACATTCAGTAATTCAGGATGACCAATTAACATTCCTTTGAGTCTGAGGATTAGTTATACCTATTAATACCAATGAGATGAACATGTGACAAGGATGAATCTACCCATCCTGTTATCTCAAATCGGATCCCCAATCCTAATGAACAACTTTTCATCGGATCTATGTAACTGTCCAGATATCTGTATATATGAAGCTTGTGACATCAGCTTTCTGTCAGACAGAAGACATTGTTACATACAAGTCTCAACAGTGATATATCAATCCTAAACATATCACTTGACTTGGGGTGGTTTTAAGTTTATTAGTTTATTATAAAGTTTTGTCTCACTTCATGCTTGTATGAACACTTTATAATCACTTTAAACAAACTTACGGATTTCCTTTTATTAGACTTTATTTAGCGCTTAAAAGGGATTGCCTTTATACAGTTATAAAACATATATCTCATTAAAACAAATGATATAAAGAAAAATTCATTTACATTAAGTTTGTATCCTAGAACAATTGTCTATAGGACACCAAAACCCCAACACGGACTCCTCCAACCGCTCGTTGTGGCGTCTGCTGTGGCGATTTTTAATAAGCACTCTGTGTTAATGGTTCGGTTCGCAGCAGTTTCTATAAGGGTATGCGGGTCACGGGACTGCTCACCTGCTGCGAGAGTGGCAATGGCATCTGCCTCTTCATTCTCCTCTCGTGGTACAAGCGTAAGGCTAAAGGTTACTCCTTTGTTCTTGAGGTCCTCGAGCAGAGATTTGGCAAGCGCCAAATATTGACACATCGTTGGGTCTTTTGCTCTGTAAGTACCACTGACGTGGCTAACAATAAGTTTGGAGTCCGAGTAAACTGTCAGGTGCCCGGTTACCATTGTTTTGGCTAACTGAAGAGCTGCGATCAGGGCCTCATATTCTGCTTGATTGTTCATCATCGGAAAGTCGAGTCGGACGGCATATCATAGTCGGAGGTTATTAGGTCCCTGAATGGCAATGCCTACGCCTGCCCACACTCATGGTCCACATGTCGCTGCTGTGAGCTTTTTTCAGTGTGAGGTCGCTAGTTGATAATCCGTAGTTTTCGGGTTCGTCGTCTAACACGGGAACCTCATTATCATCTCCCACTAGAAAACCATATCTAACTGGGAGTTCACGAACTCTTCGTGATCTACGAATAGGTGGCACTGGAGTCTCATCTAATGGGACTACTTCGGGTACCTCAACTACTTCTGTTGTTTCAGTCGGTGTTTCTTCTTCTTGAACTTCGTCAAGTTCAATCACGCTTCCCTTTTGTGTTTCTTCGAGAAACTCTTTCTATAAGAAGGTTGCGTGCTTGGATACTATTACTTTCTGATCATCTGGATGATAGAAGTAATACCCTACGGTTTCCCTGGGATATCCAATGAAGAAACATTTATCAGATTTAGAATCTAGTTTGTCGGACGCAATGCGTTTGACATACGCTGAACAACCCCATACTCTCATAAACGAGAACACGGGTTTCCTACCAACGAACAATTCATATGGTGTGGAACTAGCGGATTTAGTTGGTACTCGGTTCAGGGTGAAGAGGGCAGTTTCTAAGGCATAGCCCCAGAACGTCTTTGGAAGTAAGGCCATGCTCATCATGGATCGTACCATATCCAATAGGGTATGGTTCCTCCTCTCGGATACACCATTGTGTTGTGGTGTATAGGGAGGTGTCCATTGTGAGCATATCCCATATTCAGTTAGATAATTCAGAAAATCATCCCAAAGATATTCGCCACCTCGATCGGATCGAAGTGTCTTTATTTTCTTTCCTAATTGATTTTCCACTTCATTCTTGAAGCATTTGAACTTGTCAAAAGCTTCTGATTTGTGCCTCATCAAGTAGATGTAACCATATCGAGTATGGTCATCTATGAAGCTTATGAAGTATCTGAATCCTCCTCTTGCTTGGACCGACATAGGACCGCATACATCTGAATGAATGAGTCCTAGAGTGTCTGATACACGCTCACCTTTATTGCTAAAGGGTGTCTTTGTCATTTTACCTTTTAAACATGATTCGCATGTTTCCAATGATTCAGAATCGATTGGATCTATAAGCCCATCTGAATGTAGCTTTAGCATGCGTCTCTTGTTTATATGGCCTAAACGACAATGCCACAAGTAAGTTGAATTATCTAGCTTATGTCTTTTGGTATCAATTGCGAAAACAGAAATATTATCATCCAACACATAAATCCCATTTTGTGATATTCCTGAGAAATAGAAAATCGAATCTCTATAAAAATCGCAACGTTTGTCTTTTATTGAAATATGAAAACCGTCGTCAACTAGACGGCTAATAGAAATAATGTTACGAGACATCTCAGGAACGTATAAACAATTCCTTAATTCTATTACAAGCCCAGAGGGCAAAGATAAGACATAATCTCCAATTGCGAGGGCGACAACTCTTGCTCCATTTCCCACTCGCAAGTTTATGCTTCCTTTCTTTAGTTCCTTAGTCTGTTTTAGCTCCTGCATATTTGTACAAATATGAGATCCACATCCGGTATCAAGTACCCAAGATTCAGACTGTGAAACTGTATTTATTTCAATATAAAACATACCAGATGTTGAAGCACCACCATTTCCCTTCTTGAGGGTGGCTAGGTACTCATTGCAGTTTCTCTTCCAATGTCCGTCTTTACCACAGAAGTGGCACTCTCCTTTGGGCTTCTTCACTTCCTTTCCCTTACCTTTGTTGGGCACGACTTTCTTACCTTTCTTGGGATATTTAGGATTGGGAAAATTCCCTTTCCTCTTCTTTGATCCCTCAATTACAAGAGTCGGTATGGTCTTGTATTTCTTCATATTGGGCTCAACTGACTTGAGCATATTCGCAAGCTCTTCAAGAGAGGTTTGCAAGTCATTCATCTGATAGTTCATAATGAACTGTGAATAACTTTCTAGGAGGGATTGAAGAATTAAGTCTGCACTTAATTCGTTATCCATCGCAAATCCAATACTAGAAAGTTTGGTAATGTAGCCAATCATCTTGACACAATGTGTCATGACTGATGTGCCCTCTTGCATCCTGCAACGATATAGCAACTTGGATATCTCGTAGCGTTCGCACCTAGTCTGTTCCCCAAACAGTTCCTTTAGGTGCACGATGATGGAATAGGCATCCATTTCCTCATATTGCCTTTGCAATTCCGATGTCATCGATGCAAATATGATGCATCCGGCATGATCGTCACCAGCCTTGTGCTTCTGATAAGCATCTATTTCCTCGATGGGAGCATCATCCTCAGGGACAGGGGGTATCGATGTATCAAGTACATACCCTCTTTTCTTGAACTTCAAAACGATTTTGAGGTTACGAAACCAGTCGGTGAAGTTTGAACCATTCAGTTTGTTATCGATAAGAATGTTTTGCAGATTGGTTTTAGTCATGATTATAAGAGTGCGTTTAATTAAACCTGAGAGTGAGAAAGAGTAAACGTATGTCATTCATTTGCTTTAAAGTATATCATTCTAAAATTATAGGACTTTTAGTTTATTTTAGATTGCTCCCACTATTTTGCCAAATTAATAGCCCTCCATATTAATTCGAAGAATTTCACAAATCCTTTAGTGAGCTAGGATCCTAACTCCTGAGATTTCACCTTGAGTTTGCTCAACAAGCTAGTCTCATTTGTTAGGTAGATTCATGTAATCAATCACATCTCGAATGTGACTCCTAGGTTATTGAGTTACTAACCACATTAGTAACTAATATGCTATTCACATTAATCCCAACCATATTGCCCATTAGTTTATGACAACATGAGTTTGCTCATCCAATTATCATAATCTAATTTAAGTATTACCCCATATTCATGAAAGAACGATTTTCGATAAATCAGGTGTTACCATAAAACCCCGAGCTTGAGTTTGCTCAACAACCCAAAGGCCCCCAGTACTGCCGGCTGAATTATAATATTAGGGAGGGGCAACCGATTTTAATAACTTACTTATTTACTTAACTTTTTAACGAGGGATTTTTATTTTAAGTCTCATAATCTAACGTAGTCTTGATTTGCTTTAGCATACATCAGACATATACATTCACATACATTGGCGTTATGGACATATCATCTAAATTATTCCGTCGAGCCAGAGGCGGAATAAAAGGGCAAACCTAAGGAAATACTAACTATTACATATTACTCTTTAGGTCCTCCGTCTTCTCCATGGCGCCTTGAAATTACATATTAATTTCTATACTACTATAAGAAAACTTCAATTGAATTGAAGGGAATCAGATGAGAGGAGAAATTACAATAGATAGTAGAAAGGCAGGACGCGCATGCCCTATTTCAAAAATACCAAAAGACTAAAAGAAGGTCCAAATATGTCCATAACTCCAAACATGCATAGACTCAATTAAATAAATTTAATTGGTTGATTACATAACCGTCTTATGTAATATTTAGGTTAATCACATTAACTCGTCAAATTAACTTTCATCCAATTTTACTTCTAATCGTTTTGTATCTTTATATTAATTCTTAGATTAATATAACCATATAAAACGTCAATTATGCATGTCCCAATTATTTTGATTTCAATTCATTTAACACTTTGATTTACAACTTGGTAAAAACAAACTTTTAAACGAATTTTCATTCGATAATCAAAACAGAAAACTATTAATTTCCGAAACATATATATATATATACAAATTATATTCAAGCCGATGTTAACAATTAAAATCAAGTGGGATTTGGACCGAGGGCCCGAAGCCGGGCTGCTGCCGTTGGGCAGCAGCCCCGCGGCTGCGCACACGGCTGCTGCCGCGAGGTAGCAGCCGTGCGACGGCGGCTGGTCGCGCCATGAGGCGCGACCCGAGCCGCTGTCGTATTTTTTTTTTAAATATATAAACATATATATATATTAGATTTTAAAACGGTTTAAAAAACGATTTTCATAAATAGGAAAAACTACAATAGATTTCCGTTTTATCTTTAGAATTAATAAAACTAATTTTATTAACCTAACCATAAAACTAATAGATTTTGTTATAATGATTATCAATCGAAATAATTAGGAACATACATAATCTATTTTAATTAACAATTAATTAATCAAACAATTTGTTAATTAATCCTAACCATAAATATTTATTCAATCCTATTGAAAAACTTCTAAATTTTCATATATGAAATAACGGATTTAATGATGGCTCTGATACCACTGTTGGAAATCAGGCTAAGGTATAGCAGCAGAAATATAAAAAATTTAGCCTACTTCCTTTTGACCATAGGATCCGTTAATCGTTATTTCATATAAAGAGGGATAAGAAGAAATATCTTTTGAAGAACAATCTACCGTTGTTAATGAAGTGCCCACAACTCTTCTCCGAGTTCCCAAGCACAAAGTAAAACACGGTGAGATTAAGTTAGAATCAACCGTATGAGATGCAACCAAAATAGATTGCCTCTAATTAATCAACACAAGATCAAAGAAAAAGGAGATAGATGAAATTAATCGATCGATGGAAGCCGTATGAATTCTTGTCCACGAACTAGGGGAGTCGAATTCTCTTTCTCTCTCTAAGCTAGGAATTTCGAAAATCACTAGGTGGGATTAGGGAGCATTAGTCGAAATTCATGTATTAAGGGGTATATATAATCACTTGTATCTAAAACCTAGTTAGATAGAATTAGGTTATTTAATAGGAATTCAATTCGGAATAGAATTCCTAATTATTATCTCACTATATATCTAATATATCTAGGATAATAATAAATAACCTTATTGGATAATAATAGGAGTATATTAATCTAATTAAAACTCCTAACTTAATTATCTCTTAATTAATTTAATTCATATTCCTAATCAAATTAGGATTAATGGAATTAAAATAATTCCTTACTAATTATATATAAATTTCGGCCCCCTTAATTAAATGGGCCTTACTGGGCTCAATTGGGCTTCCATCAATTAATAACATCCATCTCTCTTTTGGTTCCAAGTCTTATGTGTGATCCATTAGGTTCTTACTACTTCTGGCCGTATGCAACTATTAAATTAATTTCTTCAAGAATTATATTTAATCTTTGCATAACGGAATGATGTACTGAGTATGTTATTGACAAGTCTGTAATCATTCCCCCAGAGTCCGTTAAGAAGACATGTTGATTCTGTCGTTAACCTTTCCGTATTAGTTATAGTATAATTCGATCCTTTATCAACTACATCCTTGAACTGAATCTTATGACTATGGATGATGTCAAGTCACATATAGCGAGACGTTCGTTTTACTTGTTCAGGCTGAGTCAACTCAAAAAGATAGGTTAAGTGAAATCTGTATTTCTTACTCTTAAGCTATCACCTTGCAAGGATTTAGAGTCGAGTCTTCCACAAGCGATCCTTGGATGTATCTCCCATTTATCGGGAGTGATAAATGCTCAATCCAATGTATAACTACCCTGACATTACCTCATGTGACACCCAACCTTTGCTGTTCACACCCTAGAGTCATCTCTGTTAAGGATCGTGGGACAACAGGATCAAAGTCTCACATTCAGTAATTCAGGATGACCAATTAATATTCCTTTGAGTCTGAGGATTAGTTATACCTATTAATACCAATGAGATGAACAGGTGACAAGGATGAATCTACCCATCCTGTTATCTCAAATCGGATCCCCAATCCTAATGAACAACTTTTCATCGGATCTATGTAACTGTCCAGATATCTGTATATATGAAGCTTGTGAGATCAGCTTTCTGTCAGACAGAAGACATTGTTACATACAAGTCTCAACAGTGATATATCAATCCTAAACATATCACTTGACTTGGGGTGGTTTTAAGTTTATTAGTTTATTATAAAGTTTTGTCTCACTTCATGCTTGTATGAACACTTTATAATCACTTTAAACATACTTACGGATTTCCTTTTATTAGACTTTATTTAGCGCTTAAAAGGGATTGCCTTTATACAGTTATAAAACATATATCTCATTAAAACAAATGATATAAAGAACAATTCATTTACATTAAGTTTGTATCCTAGAACAATTGTCTATACGACACCAAAACCCTAACACGGACTCCTCCAACTGCTCGTTGTGGCGTCTGCTGTGGCGATTTTTAATGAGCACTCTGCGTTAATGGTTCGGTTCGTAGCAGTTTCTATAAGGGCATGCGGGTCACGGGACTGCTCACCTGCTGCGAGAGCGGCAATGGCATCTGCCTCTTCATTCTCCTCTCGTGGTACAAGTGTAAGGCTAAAGGTTACTCCTTTGTTCTTGAGGTCCTCGAGCAGAGATTTGGCGAGCGCCAAATATTGACACATCGTTGGGTCTTTTGCTCTGTAAGTACCACTGACGTGGCTAACAATAAGTTTGGAGTCCGAGTAAACTGTCAGGTGCCCGGTTACCATTGTTTTGGCTAACCGAAGAGCTGCGATCAGGGCCTCATATTCTGCTTGATTGTTCATCTTCGGAAAGTCGAGTCGGACGGCATATCATAGTCGGAGGTTATTAGGTCCCTGAATGGCAATGCCTACGCCTGCCCGCCCTGAGCCGCAAGACCCGTCCACACTCATAGTCCACATGTCGCTGCTGTGAGATTTTTTTAGTGTGAGGTCGCTAGTTGATAATCCGTTAAATTCTACAAGGAAGTCGGACAGTATTTGAGCTTTGATTGCCGTACGGGGCTCAAAACATATGTCGAACTGCGATAGTCGCACCGACCAGTTGGTGATCCGCCCGGAGACTTCTGGTTTCTGGACTGCCTTCTTGAGAGGATAATTGGTCTTGACCACAACCGTATGCGCTTGGAAATATGGCCTGAGACGCTCGGATGCTTGTGTGATGGTGAACAGAGCCTTCTCAACCTCGGAGTATCGGATTTCTGCACCCTTCAGGACCTTGCTCAAAAAATAAATTGGGTAGAGCTCCGTCCCCTCTTCTTGAGTTAAGACGACTGTCACAGTTTCATCGGCGATGGTGAAGTACAGTTGGATGTCCCATCCTTGCTTTGGTTCCGACAGTAGTGGGGGCGTGGCAAGGAAAGTTTTAATGGCGTTGAATGCCGCCTGCCAGTCCGTAGACCATTTGAAGGGATGCTCCTTCTTGACTGCTTTGTAAAAAAGCAAGCAACGCTGTACCGAGCAGGAAATAAATCGGCCCAAGGCGATACCCTCTCGTTGAGCCTCTGAACTCCCTGTAAATTGTGCGGTGCTTCCATTCCTAAAATCGCCTCAATCTTTGCGAGATTAGGCTCGATACCTTTCTCCAAAACCACGCAACCAAGGAACTTGTCGCTACGAATACCGAAAAAACATTTCTCCGGGTTTAGCTTGAGGTTGTAATCCCTGAAAATTTTAAATACCTCCGACAAGTCACGAGGGTGGTCACTCTCAACAGCGCTTAGGATGACCATGTCGTCGATGTATATTTGTACCGTTTTACCGATGAGGTGAGCGAACATCTTGTCTACTAGTCGCTGGTATGTGGCTCCCGCATTCTTCAAACCGAAAGGCATCACGTTGTAACCATATGTGCCTTCATGCGTTATGAAGGAGGTCTTCTCGGCATCGGCCTGGTCCAGAGGGATTTGCTGAAAACCAGTGATGGCATCAAACTGGGACAAGATTTTGCGACAAGCTGTCTGGTCGAGAAGCTGATCTATGTTAGGCAGCGGGTAGGAATCCTTGGGGGATGCTTTATTGACATTGGTCAAATCTACACACATGCGGTACTTTTCGATGGCCTTCTTTACAAGTACAACGTTAGAAAACCAATCCGGATAATGGACCTCACGAATAAATTTTACAGCTAGTAGCTTTTCGATCTCTTCCTTGACTGCAGCTTGCTTGTCTTTCGCCTGCACCCGCTTCTTCTTCTTTATGGGTTCAACGGAGGGGTCGATGTTCAATCTATGAGTTGCTTGTTCGGGTGAGACTCCTGTGATGTCTTCGGTGCACCATGCGAATACGTCTGAATGCTCCGTTAGTACGGCCTTTATTTCACTGGCTAGAGGAGGTGGGAGCCTGGTCCCAATCTTCAGTATCTTATTCTCCCCGATAGCACAGTCGCTGACCGGCTCAATCGGCGTGGGATTATACCCCTCTCATCCATCAGACCGTCCTCCAGGTAAAGCGTTGTCCAAGGTTGAGTCGCCTCCCATTGTAGTTTCTTGGCCAGTATGCGCTCTCCTTGGATGGTGATTTTGTCGTGTCGAAGCGGTAAAGTCAAGCATAACTCGGAGATATCAATTGTAGCTTTGAGGCTGGCCAGCAGAGGTCTCCCGATAATGGCGTTATAGGCCAAGGGGATATCCACCACCACCCATTCTGCGGTGTCCTCTATTTCTTGGTCGCCTTCGGCAAAGATCGTCGACAGAGAGATTACTCCCTTTACGGGGACTTCAATTTCTGACAGGCCAACTAGAGGAAAAGTTCCAGCGCGGAGGGCAGTGTGAGTATTTTTCATAGCGCGGAGCGCTCTCCAGGTGAGCAAGTTCACCGAGCTTCCTGTGTCCACCAGCACCCGATGCGTCTTAAAGTCGGCGATGTTGATGGTGATCACGAGGGCCTCCGAATGGCTGGTCCAAAGTGGTGGCTGCAACGTCAGGGTCTGATCAGCTATTTTTCTCTTTCGGGAGCTCTCCGGATGCGGACAGAGTGCCGACGCTCCCTCCCTTATGACATGGATTTCTCCGTGGTACCTTGGTCGCTTTGCTTCATCTGCTCGCCCGGTGTCTCATTGCTTTGGGCTCTGTTCCCTCTGTCTGATGGTCTTCGGTGGCGCACCCTACTCCGTGATCCGCTCAATTTCTTTCTGCAGTTGATAACAGTTCTCCGTGGAGTGTACAGAGGATTTGTGGTATTTGCAGTACTCCTTCTTGACACGGGTTTTGCCTTTGTCTGCCGGCGGAGTCAGGTGTGCGAATCGGCGAGGCTGACTCTGAGCAGTATAATGTACTTCCTTTCCACGGGATCGGTCCCCCTGCGCTCAAGGTTTTCTCGCTCGACCCGCGCTGGAAAAGGCATCGGGGCTTCCTTGCATGCCTGACCTTCGTCCCGAGCTTCTGCGGTTGGTCTGCTCTTTTCCTGTTTGTGCGCATCTCCTCTGGCCTTGTCCCTTTTTGATTCCTCGTACCCTGCCAGTCGGTCGCAGTTGTCATACCGGACGAAGGTCTGTGCCATGGTCATGAGCTCCTCGAAGGATCGCGGCATCTTTCTAAAGCACTTCTGCTTTAGGGGCTCACACGAGGTTCCTTTTGCTAGGGCATCATGAGCTACCTCTAGGTTGAGGCCTTTGACCTGAAAGGCCATATGGTGGAATCTGGAAAGAAAGTTACGCAGTGGCTCGGTTGCTCGTTGCTTGAGCCCATTGAGGTCCGAGCTGATCTTCCTCACCTTCGCTGCCGCGGCGAATCGGGAGAGGAAAAGGTCCTTTAGTAGATCGAATGAGTCAATTGATTCAGGAGCTAGTCCTCGATACCACTCTTGGGCACTGGATGAGAGTGTGGTGGGAAAATTTTTGCACATGATGTCCTCGTCTTTTGAATACAAGTTGATAGTGCTCATGAAGGAGGCCACGTGGTCGTTTGGGTCCTCGGTTCCTGAATATTGCGACAGGCGAGGAGCCTTCCAGTCTCGTGGGAACCTTGTCTCGATGATTCTTTGAACCAGCGGCGTCTTACTGGAAGTGATACTTCCTCCCATGACGCCTCCGAGGGCTCTCTTGTCCAAAAAATGCTGGATTTTCAGTTCCAATGTGTCTTCGCTGCTCGCGGCCGCCGTCTCTCCTTGTGGCGCACCGCCTCCTCCGACCGTTGCGGCACCGGTTTCCCTCCCTGCGGGTATCCCTTGTCCTAAGGGCGGCCCCGGGGTCACGCCTTCTCTTTGTATCTCCGCTGCTCCTTTGAGGTATTGCCAGATTTTGGCATTTTCCTCCTGCAAGCTTCTCTGTTGTTCTATGATCTTCATCTGAGCCGCCGTATGAACAGCTTGAGTTGTCTGAAAACCTTGTATCGCACTGAGGAGCTGTGCGGTATTGTAAGTTTCTTCTTCTTCCGGGCTCACCTCCTCCATCAGTGGCCCCAAGTTTCTAGGGGAAATGGGAATGACCGGTGCGGACCGTTCGATGTTCGTCATGGAGCTGGTTGCTCTTGCTTTCGGTGCTTTGGTTGGAGTGGAGTCAGTTGGCGTTTGCATCTTATTGGAGGCTCCGAAGTCACTTGTAGTCCACGTTTACCGCACCAAATAATTAGGATACGCGGAACAGTGATCCGAGCTCTCTCCGAGGGGGGTGCCCGTGCTCCCCGAGGGTCGTCTCTGTGCGGGGAGCGGTCCCTAGGGACACTCCGTCGATCAAGATAGTTAGTTGCTCGAGAGTATTGGTAATCTATTCAGAATGAGTTAGAGAGTATGTTACCCGATCCCTTTGCCTCGATTGCCTCCTCCCTCTTTATAGTGAGTCCTCCTGGGCCTTTGAGGCCTCTCACCCTTTAGCCCGCCGGGCCCATGGGCCTCATGGGCCAAAGAGATATTCCGAATCAAGTAATAACCTCGCTAAATGCATTAAGTAATAAAAATATTTAAATCTTTAAGGACCCAATGAAAATATAAATTAATAATTATTGAATTACATACAATATATATATATATATATATATATATAGACCAAAACTCTTCAATCAATCAACTTGAAGTCATTTCTTTTGAAAAAATGCATCTATAGTTGATTGTTTTTTCTTTCCACCTAAACCAAAATGAACACCATCCTTAACTTTTTGTAGTGCAAACACAACTTCTGATATATTTTGCTCATGTTATAGCAAGTAGTTATTTAAGGTGACCATTGCTTGAAAGACATCTTTTGACGATACATTTGCGACAAAGTAACTATCATCTGGCTCTGGATCATTTCCATCATCATTGTTCATTATTGACTGGATAATTTCTTCGTCTATATGCATTTTACAATGAAAAATTATCTATAAAATAATAAATATTAATTTATCGGTAAATGAATAATTTATTCATTTATTGATAAATAAATAATCTCGCTTAATGAATATTTTTTTCCGGTCCCAAGGATATGCATTTTTCGAGATTTTACTGTATATAGGCAATGATCACATTATTATTATTATTATTATTATTATTATTATTATTATTATTATTATTATTATTATTATTATTATTATTATTCACTGTTGTGACATTGTAGAGGATTGATGACTTGACAATTGATCTTATAGAAAAGCATCAGTTGAGCTGAAAGTTGTTAGTGGAAGTTTTTTTGCTTTCAAGTAGTGGCATTTAATACCGTTATCACCCCAATTCAAACTTGGCTAGGAAGGGATCAAATAAGCCAAGTTTGGAAAGAAACTTCAACTCTGGAGAATTTTGTGCTTTGCTGAAAATATCAAGAAGTTGTAGAGGCAATTAATAATGGGTTTTGCTATTTAACGTCCCCAAATTACTTACCACCGCCTCCATTGGAAAATTTTGCTCTTGGCATATTTTTTTTTTCAAAATTGTGGAATTTTTTTTTTGAGAGAAAATTCAAAATTTGGCCTAAACGGATGCGGCATACCGCCCAACCCATGGCGGGAACGAATGCGTCCGTTCCCGTCATGGGTCGGGCGGTATGCCGCATCCGTTTAGGCCAAATTTTGAAATGTGCAAAATCGTAAAATTTTTAGTGACAAAAAATACTAAATCGTACAATTTTTTGTGACGAAAAATGAAAATTCTCCTATTTTTTATGACGAAAAATGCAAAATCGTCATGAAAAATATATATTATTTTTATGAGTTCTTTGATAAAAAGATTTAAATTTTAATGTTTCCGATTCATAATAATCCATTTTCGGGGTTCGGATTGTCACATCAATTATTTTCATAATTTTAATTATTGTTGTTCGGGGTTATGATTTTGGAGAAAGAATTTTCATTTTTTGATCAAAATTATGAGAAGGGAAAAAAGTCCAAAAGAGGGGGTGGTAAGTAATTTGGAAGCCGTATTTAGCAGTTGACTTAATATAAGGTGAATTAAGCTGGATTGGACTGTTTCTCTAATCACACGACAATCATTGTCAATGTGTTTATATTGAGTTATTTGAATTTTAAGGTTGCTAAATAAATGGTTGAAAGAGTCTAGTTTTAGTTAGGATTTTTACATATTTTTAGGAGATGTTTTATAGATAGATTTTCTTTCAACTAGTTGTATTTTAGCAGTATAAATAACAGCATACAACTCTGAACAATTTGTAGATTTTCCCTTCCATATTAAAAATACAGATACTTTTCAAATATGTATGTATATTATAATTATTTATCTTCTTTCTTTTCTCTTTTATTTATTAAAAACCAACAGTTTGGATTTTTCGTGAAACATATGGTTCTAAGTAGTGTGAAATGCTAAGGCATTGTCACAAAAGAGTAAGGCTGGGATAGGTTGAGTAGGATGACAAAAGTTAAATAGCCAACAAAGTTTATAAGAGATGGAATCCATTGCTTATTTGCTTACAAGAACACCATCAAATAAAATGAGTGATGTGCCAAGAAAATTTGCATAGTCAGAATAAGAAAATGCTTGAAGCTAAAGCTTGTTTAGAGAAGTTTTGACGAAACGTGCAACACAATCATGAAGGAACTGATAATAAAGGCCCATTAAAAACAATATGACCGATAAGTTATTTTTTATGCTCCATTGTATAAAAAATAATCAAAGTCATCAGTTCAAATCAGTTCAAATTTAGCTCGTAATGTTAAGTCGTCAACACGGGTCATTATGAAGAACCTCTAAGGCAAGGTCAAACAAGTCCAAATAATTATCCATTTTAGCTCGTAACGTCAAGCCATCAACATGGGCCGTTATGAATAACGTCTCTACCAAGGTTAAACAAGTCCAACCAACAGTTCTCAGAACCTCTTGGACGATGTATTGTAGAAGTTCAACACACCTCTCGGGCAAGGTCTGAAGTCCTAACCAACAGTTCTTAGAACCTCTTGGATAAGGTATGCTAAAAGTCCAACTTTCATCCTTTTCGAGGTTAAGTCAACCGTCTCCCAGAGATAAGGGGATCGTGCCACAGAAGACAGAGGGCATTGTTCACCGCCTCATCATTCTTAATCGGGAGGCAAAAATATTTTTTATTACGAAAAATCGACTGAGAAACAATGAGAGTAGTGTAGAAGAATGTACTGTAGAAAGACAATCAACTGCTGAGGTATTATTTTCTTTTCCCTCTCACCGTGCTCTTTTCGACTAAGCAAATTTTCACCAAGGTTTTTATTAACTTGACATATTGTCAACATACCAAATTTTTTTTTTATTCTTAAAATTTCTGAAATCCTTATTTATTTTAATTCATCCGTTAAAAAAAATTCTTTTACAGTAAAGTTGTGGATTCTTCACATATTTTAAATAGAAGGTTTGATATATACTTATCGTTCAAAGAACAAGAAAATTGGATTTGGAAATTTTATTCGTTGTATCTTAGAATAATTTCCGTTCCTTGGAGCGTGAATCAACCATTTCTCCGTCCTTAATTTCAAGTTCTTGGAGAACGACGGATTCGTCAAACATGAGATTTAATTATTTTTAGTTCTTGGTCCTTGGTTTCTTTCTTCATAAGAGAGAATATTAACAATACAAGTAAATTAAACCGGGCTGAAGAACGTGGAATTTCCATTCACAAGGATGAAGAATAAATTAGATTTGTTTCGTTGTATTTACAATGTTATGTTTCTGTATCATTTCTATGATCTAAGTTCTTGTTTGAACAAATCTCCAATTCATAGGGATACCATATAATTTTAGTTTTTATTGAGTTTGTTTGTTTGTGATTATTTGTATATAGGTTTGTTTTTGCAATTCCTGTAAATATGTTTTTCATTTTTTTTATCTGTATGTTTGATTTTATGTGAAATCAATAAATGTTTGATTCATGTTTACATCTCTGTTTATGTTCATGTATATATATCTATATTCTGATTATTAATTAGAATATTAATTGTGATATTTGTGATTAAAACACATTCATGTTTCAAATTAATTGTTTAATAAACATTCATGTATTCAATCAATTCATTAAGAACATTCATGTTTCAAATTAATTGTTTAATAAACATTCATGTATTCAATCAATTCATTAAGAACATTCATGTTTTAACATTAATTCCCTTAGAGCATTAATTGTTTCATTTAAATCAGTATTTATCAAGGTTAAACCTTTGGTTTTCCCTTCATTTTAATGTTTCATTTGTGTTTTTAAGTTACAGGAATTAATACATGCATTAATAGGACATAATTGCAAGAAGATTAAGTTAATACAGAGTTAATTTATGCGTATTTCAGCCACCATGTCACGAATCTCGATAGAGATTTCAAAATCCCTACACGAGCAGCGAAACAGGGAAGTTTTGGAGAATTTTTGTCTCCAGGAATGGTCCTGTCGCGACCTGCAGGGCGGGGTTCAGCACGGATTTGGCACAATTTTTAACCTTTTCCTATTCCTACACTAATTCCTAACACCTAAATTCATACCTATATATACCTATTACTTACACAAACAACACATCACCTCCTATTTTACCCAATTACACACTCTAAACTTTTCCCAATACACATACTTTTGTTCTTCCCAATTTATTCACCCCTATTCATCATCTTCTTCCTTCATTCAAACCATTACTTTCATTCACAAACCTTTCATCTTTCCATATTTTTCTCTACTTTCAAACATATTTTCAAGACAACACCATGCTTAGAACAAAGGTATCCGCCAAAAAAACCAAGGCCACCGAAACAAACCTTCTTCGAGTGCAATATGGAGCCGTTTTTAACATTGAATCCGAAGCGGAAGGAAAACGCTACCTTCACTTCTCCGGAACCAAGATGGAGTTCGTTGACATGCCGTTTATCCACTTTGATACAGTAAATGAGTTATCCTTCTCCGAATGGATTAATGAATTTTGTGTTGTTCTTGGATGGAATACTTTTGCTAGCATGCGGTTTCCGCACAATGATGAGTTCATTCTTGAGTTTTTGATCACCTTGAAATATGATAAGAGGAAGAGATTTAGCACCTTTAGGAATAATGGTACTACTTATAGAATTGATTATGAAGCTATGGGTATGATGTTTGGTTTTCCTACTAGTGATTTTGTTCAAAAGCCTAAGGAAATTGATACACACACCATTTGGCATGCTTTGTCCTGCTAAGATACTTTTTACCCTAAGAACACCTCTAGCAAGTTGATTCAGGATAATTGTATATTCTACTTTTATAAGTTTTTATCTTTCTCATTGTTTGGAAGGGTTGAGAGTTCTAAAGTTCAAGTTAGGGATTTGTTTGTGATTGATTGTATTTTCAAAGGTCTTCAAGTTGATAACATTGGCATGCTATTCGACAATTTACACCGTGCCTCTGCATCCCACACTAAGCAAGTACCTTTGGGGAATTTTATTATCGGACTTGTGATGGGCGCACGTGGTGAATTGGCAGATTTTCAAATTGTCACGTCCGTGTCTAAATTTCTAGAAACCTCTCTTACCATGGCAATTTACCTCTTTTGGATGTCTCAGCTCTTCTTCAAGCCAATTTATTGATTAGAGAAGGTCCCCCTGTCTTTGTGTTATACGAGGAACGTGTTAAGCACCTAAATGTTCGCACGGGTGGAGGAGCTTCTAGCTCTCATGGCTTAGGTACCGAAGAGGGTGATGAGGGTGAAGAAGAAGAAGATGATGGTGAGGAGGAGCATGTTGAGCCACAAACACAAGCACAAAGGCATATTGGCGATGAGCACAATGTTGATGATCAAGTTAATTTGCAACAAATTTTGAACCAAATGAATGCACACAACCGGCAAATGAATTTGCGGTTAGATGATATTGTTGAAAGCAACCACGAGATGAGTTCTAGAATTACTGAAGTGGATACCAACCTCACTACTTTGAGGAGAGAGCGCAAGTCTACCCGACGTCGGATGTTATGATTTTTCCGTCGTCAAAACATTGTGACAACACCGTCTCCACCGGATTCACCAACCCAAGATTAGGTTTTATCCTCTCTTTTTCATACCTCATTTCTCTATATATGTTGTTTTTAATTTAAATTTGGTACAATGTTTCTATTATCTCTTATGTTTGGTACAATTTCAATTTCAATTTTAATATCTTATGTTGGATGCTTTAATTTCATAATTTTTCTTTCTTCATTCGTATGATTTATTTTCGTACAATTTTTCGTGTTTTATCAATTTTTGCACCAATGAGGACATGGTCCAAATTAAGTGTGGGAGGAGATATTGCATATATCGTTTTTTAGTACGAATAAATGCAACGAATAAGAATAAATGACATTCATTTAAATATAAATACATGTTAATATTTTTAAGCAACATTTTCAAAATGCAACAATTGTTTTATGCAAATGCAACACATATTGCAACATTTTTCAAAAATGATATTATTTTATAAACATTATTTTTTATAAACTAAACATTTTCATATGTTTAAAGATATTTTAGCTTATGATTATTTTTAGGTTATCATTATCGTTAGAAATAAAATTTCTATACAGGCAATATTTTTCAAATTATTCACAAATCTCTGATACGATTTTAAGTAAAAAAACGGCTCGAGTGAATGTATTTAAGTAAACAATTCTTTATTTCAATCTCTATTTTATATCATGAAAAATTCATGATACAATAAATCTTATTTTAAATTTTCAATTAGGTTTATAGGCATTAAATTGAACTAACAATTTTTTAGCTCGGTTTGATTTTCGTCTTACATTAACACCAATTGAAG
Organism: Euphorbia lathyris; assembly: GCF_963576675.1. Lineage (NCBI taxonomy): Eukaryota > Viridiplantae > Streptophyta > Magnoliopsida > Malpighiales > Euphorbiaceae > Euphorbia > Euphorbia lathyris. The sequence goes on along the minus strand of NC_088911.1, from coordinate 87,881,749 downwards.
TTTTTAAGGAAACTTTAGCCATAATACATGTTGAATTTTAAGTCAATATAGGATGAATGTGCTATTTTTCTTTTTCCCAATTTACAGTTTTAATTTTATAAATCGTGTTAATTAAATCAAGTAGTCGTATTCTTAACTTTTGGCCACGATTGAGACCAATCTTATCACAATTGAGGTATGAAAGGGAAGAAAATTAAGTAAACGGTACTTTTGGCCACGATTGCGACCACCCTTATCACAATCGAGGTATGGAAGGAACATTAAAATTAAAGCAAAACTTAAACATGTTTAAAGTTTAAAGTAACGATTGCGTCCACCCATGGCATGGTCGGTACCTTTTAAGCGAACACAAAGAAATTAAAATAAAGTTACGATCGAGACCACCCTTATCACGGACGTAACTAAGCAAATAAATTAACCTAAGTACTTATTCATTTAATATATTTCATATAATAGTTTAGGTTTGGGAAATGAAATTTTGTGCTTTGAAATGCCTTGAGACGAAAGACTCAATAACATGCGTGCTTATATCGTCCCGAATACTTTAATTTAAAAATTGAAAAATACAAGACAAATGATATATCGTCTTTATACTAGTTAGTTTGATATTTTGCGTATAAATTTGCCATGCAAAGTTAATCTTTTCAGTTTAACTAATTTAAAAAGGAATACAAAGATATATGTTTTATTTTCATAAAGAGATTAGTTAAAGGATAAATTCAGTGAAATTTTGCTCGGGACTAGCAAAAGATTAAGTGTGGAGATTTGTTAAGCCCAAAATATACATAAATATCATTAATATTTACATCAGTTTTGCTATGAAATCGTGCTATTTGTGTATATTTATAGTACTTTTACGTCCGAATATGTTTCTTTCATGCAAGGTACCTAAATATTTGGTAAAATCCAAATAGGAGCGAAAACGGATAAAAAATGAAGGAAAAACCCTAAGTTATGAGCCAATAAGACAAAGAATTCAACGCACCGATAAAAGGAAGACGGGAACGGAGTCAGAACCGGGAGGAACATCCCGAATCCCTTTTCGTTCCGAAGGATAAAAATTGCTCCTCTCATCTCGACAGAGATTCCAGAATCTCGGTTGGATCAGCAGGTCTTTCAGCACTATTTTCACATGTTTAAAATCCAAAAAACACGTCTGTTCGGGTGGATAGAAACGTCTCTTCGCAGCAGACACGACCCTTCAAACACAACTCTTCAACATCTATAAATGGAGAGTTAATTTCAGAGTTCAATGTTGTTAGATTAATTAAGATTAGAGTGCAGAATTTATGTAGAAACTCTGACTCAGAAATGAGTCAGAGATTAGATTTCATTTCTGTAAAAGCAATCTGATGTACACAAATTGTTCTTAGATTTCTTACAAACACAGTAGCAATTAAGTTTAGATTAAGAACTGTTCGAAGACGAGTGTACATTTCGGTAGAAGACACACCATCTCTATTCCGAAGATTCAGCGAGAAGATCAAGCAGCGGATGCGACCCCAGAGCCTGACAAACTCCAACGAGGAGGAAAGGATTGATGACCCAGAACTCGAATGTCATTTCGAATGCTTTCATGTTTCCTGTTCTCTGTAAACTTGTATCAATTCACAAATCACATAATAAAAGTTTATGCATTTCAATATATCTTTATGTAGTTACTTTGGCAATTTCTCCGAAGTAAGATTTTGGTGTTTTCATTAAAACGTATTTAATTCACATAGTTACAAGGAAACTTTGTTGAACACTTGAGCAAGTTCTTATTTATAGATGATATGATCGTTGGATCGTCTTATCGAAAATTGATAACTCGGGGAAAAATCCTTGATCGGAGCACGTCCCTGTGAGGCGCCATTGGGATCGGCCGGGGACACTCCGATGCCAAAGTCAGTAAGGAAGATCAAGAGAGCAAACTGAATTGACGAAGAGTAAGTGAATGTGTACCTTGATAGCCTATGGATGTAGGCTATATATAGCTAAGAAGTCGTAACCTTCAGCAACTAGAAGGTCTCCATTAATGCTCCATTAATGGCGGTTACAGGTTATCTTTAACCTGGCGGTTAGCTAATTGATAGCTCATTAATGGTCTTTATGGCCGAGTCGGCGGTTTGCCATTACTGTGATTAATCAGGTGAAAGAGGAGATTCGCCTCATAGGTTCGCCAGCGGATCTCACTGAGCTGAACCGTGGAGATCCGCCATCCGGTTCTTCTTGCGGCGTTCTCAAGGTGAATATCCCTTTTGGTCCTTGGGATAATATTCTGTCAGTAAGATGAATATCTCTTTTCGTATTCATTGATCCGTCAAGGCGTATGTACGCTCTCCTTGAGAGCTATGGCGGGTCTCCGCTACTCGCTCTCATCGGGCGTATCTCGTTATGGCGTATCTCGCCATGGTCCACGTGGCGTGGCATAATGCTAGAGACTCCTTCCTTTTCCTCATTATTTGCATATTCTCCCCTGCATTAATTATCATTAATTCCACATTAATCATGTATAAATATCTCTTTTAGAAGGAATAATGGTTTGCCATTATTTCTATTAATTTTCCCTTATTCCTTATTCAAGAATAATTTGGGTTGTTATCAGAAGCCCACCTAAAGGTATAAAAAGCTCTTTAGGGCTGTCTAAATGGTGTTTTATTTTTCTATCTTGGAGGAAAGTGGACCCGCCCTAGATGGGGGATCATATATAGAAATGATGCGCCTTTTGGGGCTTCCTTATGCGGGATCTTATGAACAAGATCCGCCCTATGTGGGATCATATATGGATATGATGCACTTTTAGGGGTTTTTGCTTCCTTGTGGATAGGTGGCCAACCGTATCCATTGTTATCCTCTAGGTGTTTCTTGAGAGTTATATTTCCTTTAGAAAGGAATAACCTGCCCTTTATGGGACCATTTGTTCCTACCGCATAGGATTATGATTCGCCTTTAGGGACTTATTTTCTTCAGTTCTGCCATATTGAGGAGAATGACCTGCCCTTAGGGATCAGTAAGAATGATCAGTCATTTAGGGACTTTTGTGCATTTTGTGGAGGCGAGACTTTGTTATTTCTATGATGAAGACATGAATTCATTACTTTGATGAAGACGGGGCTTCATTGTTTGGATAAAGACGAGACTTCATTAATTGGATGAAGACGAGGCTTCATTGATTGGATGAAGACGAGGCTTCATGAATTGGAGATGAAGACGAGGCTTCATGAATTGAATGAAGACGAGGCTTCATTAATTTGATGAAGACGAGGCTTCATTGTTTGGAGATGAAGACGAGGCTTCATTACTTGGATGAAGACGAGGCTTCATTAATTTGATGAAGACGAGGCTTCATTGTTTGGAGATGAAGACGAGGCTTCATTACTTAGAGATGAAGACGAGGCTTCATTACTTGGAGATGAAGACGAGGCTTCATTACTTGGATGAAGACGAGGCTTCATTATTTGGAGATGAAGACGAGGCTTCATTACTTGGAGATGAAGACGAGGCTTCATTACTTGGATGAAGACGAGGCTTCATTACTTGGATGAAGACGAGGCTTCATTACTTGGATGAAGACGAGGCTTCATTACTTGGAGATGAAGACGAGGCTTCATTACTTGGATGAAGACGAGGCTTCATTATTTGGAGATGAAGACGAGGCTTCATTACTTGGAGATGAAGACGAGGCTTCATTACTTGGATGAAGACGAGGCTTCATTATTTGGAGATGAAGACGAGGCTTCATTACTTGGAGATGAAGACGAGGCTTCATTACTTGGATGAACCCTTTGCTTTCCAGAACTATTTTTACTAATGCATTATATCTTTTAGCAAGTAATTTTCTAGAATCTGGTTTAGGATTTCTCCGATTGTTTAGGGTAGGTGGCCAGCCGTACCCCAATGTGTGAACCTTTGTGAAGGTTTAGAAGCTGTTCTATTCCTTCTAGAGGAAGTAAAGCTGCCTAGGGGATCAACTTGCTACCTATCTTTGAGGTGAAGCGATCCGCCCGTAGGACTTGTGAACCCTTCTTTGGGAAGGGAGTGAGAGAGTGTAAAGTCCTTGCGTCCAAGGAATGTTTTAACTCTTTCTCGAATGGTGATCATCTAAAGATGGATCCGCCCATGAGAATGTTCTCCTATCTTTGAGGAGAAAGTTGAGGGTGTAACGATCTCATGTTTGAGACGATTTTAACCCGCTTTTGATGGTGGTCAATCCTTTTCCTGTCTTTGAGGAAAGAGTTGAGCTTATTTGAAAGCTCCTGAGGATCTGTGCTTCTTATCTTTGTAGAAAGGGGATCCGCCCGTGATGGGATCAATTGTCCTATCTTTGAGGTAATTGATCCGCCTGTGGAACTTTTCATTCGCCAGCCACTGGGCGTATATCAGCACTAAAAGCTAGGCAAATGAATATAAGAAGTATGGCGAGAAAGAATAAATTATAAAATATAGGATACTATAACAGTTTAATGCACATATAAAAATATGTAAAAATACTGATTTTTAGGCCCATGGTTCTGTCTTTTCTGAGCAACTAGAACCGCATCCTCAATGATATTTAACTTATGAGTAATCACATCTGGGCTTACTCCTGTGGGGATCTCATTCTCTTATGTAAATACGCTTTCAGACTCAATGAGAACTTTTTTAACATCCTCTTTGATCTCAAGTTTTAATCCTTTGGCGATCCGCACCCGCTTTCCATCAGCAATAAGGAGCGTTTCTGTGTCGCCCAAAGCTGTAGTGACAAGTTAATATTTCTCACCTTCATCCTCTTTGGATTGTGGGCGGATTGATAGTGACGCCGAGTATAAGTCTCTTTAGCCACCTTTTGGTTCCCGCTAATCATTACTCCTCCTTTGCTGGTGAGAATGTACATTGTCAGACGACGGATGAAAATTAGGGCTGCAACCTCTGGCCCTTGGTCTGGATAGTGTGACCCGTCACTCTAATGATGTCAACAATGGTTGTTTCTATTTGGATCAGATCAACCTTTAGTTTGGTGAATGCACCTATGGTGATGACATTGCAAGAACTGCCCGTGTCTACCATTACTCGCTTCATTTCATCTCCCATCCTTCAATTGTCAACGCATCTGTATGTGGAGAGATTACTGGACCTGTTTCTACAAAAGGAGCAATGGAGGGATGTTTTATCCAGAGCGGATATTTTTGCTTTTTCCACGGGTGGCTGATACACTGGTCCATCTGCTATGACATTAATGACACTTTTGAATTTATTTTTGGGATCTGTCTTCTGCTTGTCATCTTGTTATTTGTTATTCTGGACAAAGCTATCTAGTTTGCCAGCTCCCAGCAAGCTTCAGTGTGGTGGCCAACCAATGTGGTGGCCAACCTGTAGTACGCTTTGGCGTTTCTTCCAACGGTTACATGCTCCCCTCCTTTGGGTTCGGGATATATAATGTCCCGCTTATATTGAATCTTTTCTTTTATATTGTGGCAAGTTGGAAGCTTTAAACATTTTGTCCGCTTCGTACCCCAGGATCCGTGCTGTGAATGGCGAATTCATGTTAACTTGATGGCGTACCTTTCTGCATTGTTCTCTTGTCTATATAGAGCGGTATGCCCTCGTCTTTCAATCTCATCATCCGTGTGTTCAATGTTGAATCGTGATGGTAAATCCGGCTCTTGATCTTGATATCGATCATATTGAGGTTATGCTTGGAGCTATGGTTTAACGCGGATGGATGTTGTCACAACCGTGGGAGCCATTTTATCTAGCTTCGAATATCTTGTCTCCGCATCCTTCAACATTTTGCTAACATAATAGATGGAGAACTGCTGACCTTCTTCTTCTTGAATAACCACGGTGCATATAGATTTATCCATGACAGATTGATACAAATGCAGGTCTCCCCTTCAGATTGGTCTGCTCATCAAGGGTGGTTCTGCTAGGAATTGTTTTATACCTTGATATGCTTGTTGACAATCTTTCTAGTACGATGATCCGCCCGTTCAACCTCTGGATCTTTCTCACCCATAGTGGGGCTTTCATTTAGGCGCTCTTCTCACCTTTTTCCTCGCATGGCTTTTATTTAGGCGCTCTTTTCACCTTTTTCCTCGCAAGGCTTTTATTTTATCTGGATTTGCTCTAACTCCTTTTTGGCCAATGACATAGTCAAGGAATTTTTCTGAAGTGACTCTGCATATACACTTCTTTGGATTGAGCTTTATTTTTCATATCAGTGTTTGCACTAGTTGTAGTATTAGCAACTCCCTTGTACCTGTGGGCTAGCACTGAAAGAACTCCAGAAGTGGGGCATACTCTGTCCATTATTAAAAGATTGTGGTAAGTCATAAAAGCTATATTCACTTACCTTGGGGATCAATGGCTTGATCCATGGAACATACTTCATAGCAAAAGAATGTTTGCATTTGCCTTGTTGGCAAATATCATGTATGATGCAATTCTCTTTATGGAATTTTTAGTTCATCTTGGAATCAACTTAATAATTCCTTCATGTTGGTCCCTGACTCTAGAATGAACTTAGTCAAAGGATAAAACCGAGTAAATATTATATGTCAAACAAATTCATAATAGAATTTTAATCGTGCTTGTTTTAATAATAATATCACGTATAACGGTCATAACCATAAAGATTGCTACTGCACATGAATATCATAATGAATTCTTAATAAATAACCATAATGAGAATGGTTTAAGAATAATGTCCTTTTGTATTTCAATGCGCATTAATATCCAAGATAGCATATTTATTTTAAACGTCATAAAAGTTATGACATTCTATATTGGGTAAGATATCTTACATAGTTGCTATTTACTTGCAATTAATATTGTGCATCCATACATTAATGGCATTCAGAGATCATTAAAGCCTCATTTGAATGAGGTGTAATTAAAGAAAGGTAAGTGATGATTTAATAATATAGTTATATATAAAATTACTCTTATATCATTTCATTTGTACGAATAAAATAAAAGAGAAAGGGTAATTTTGGAAGAAAAATACATGTACCATGATTCTCCTCCAATTTGGAGTGTAAGGAAAATTACTCAAAATCCACTCTCACCTACCTTCACATACAATCCTCCAATCTTTAAGGAATTCTCATGTATATCCTAAGAATTTTGCATAAATTAATGTTCTGATCCGAAACCGACACTTGCACTATTTTGTAGTTAGCTCAGGACATGAAAGTTTTGTTTATCCAATTTGGTAATTCATCAGCCCATAATGGCCTTAATAGTTAGGGACAATTACATGATAATTACAAATAGACTCAATATTTTCAAGTCTCTTGTGTTGGTAACAGAAATTCTAACAATGTCAAATAAACAGTTTTTTATATGAATAGACACATCCTTGTAAAAAAGGGAATGAAATAACTGTTTGACAAAACAATATTAAAAAATATAAATTTTTGATATTAAAAGTACTATATAGGAGAAAAGCCATATATAGATGGTGAATTGTACAAGGAAAAACCAAATATGATTTTTTTTTTTTTGTAATTTCTTCTAATAGTTATATGCATGTTCATCCAAAAGACCGACCAGATCTAAATCATTTGTAATTACATGAGCCCTTTTATGATATTTTAATATCAAATGACAAAATCACATTGAATGGATGATTTTTTTTTGTAAATCCCAAGATTACGGGTTTTATACATGCGTTTGTACTAATTCAATGATAATATCATATTACACTTGTCATGCATAAAAATATGACGGCATAGTAAGCATGCAAGATTTAATGAAAGATTTGTGTTTATAACTTCATCTTTCACAGTTTATTAGATTTATCATAATAACATTTAATGATATTCATAGCACTTTATAAGAGTGAGGGATCTCAATTTTCTTTAATTAAAAATGGAATAAGAAAGGGAAGGAAACTTATCTTTTTCATCATAAAATTCCAGATTTAATGTAGAAAACTCTTTCCCACCAATATATGGAGAACTGTATCTTTGGATAGATTTGTTGTACTGATTGAGCCAAAGTTTGAGATTGTGATTTCTATTCTGTTGACTCCATTGTTTTGTTCTTTGTGAAACTCTATACAATCAAGATTTTGTGATCTTCTGTTTGTTAGAGATCCACGATCACCGCACCAATTGATAACTCGGGGAAAAATCCTTGATCAGAGCACGTCCCTGTGAGGCGCCGTTGGGATCGGCCGGGGACACTCCGATGCCAAAGTCAGTAAGGAAGATCAAGAGAGCAAACTGAATTGACGAAGAGTAAGTGAATGTGTACCTTGATAGCCTAGGGATGTAGGCTATATATAGCTAAGAAGTCGTAACCTTCAGCAACTAGAAGGTCTCCATTAATGCTCCATTAATGGCGGTTACAGGTTATCTTTAACCTGGCGGTTAGCTAATTGATAGCTCATTAATGGTCTTTATGGCCGAGTCGGCGGTTTGTCGTTACTGTGATGAATCAGGTGAAAGAGGAGATTCGCCTCATAGGTTCGCCAGCGGATCTCACTGAGCTGAACCGTGGAGATCCGCCATCCGGTTCTTCTTGCGGCGTTCTCAAGGTGAATATCCCTTTTGGTCCTTGGGATAATATTCTGTCAGTAAGATGAATATCCCTTTTCGTATTCATTGATCCGTCAAGGCGTATGTACGCTCTCCTTGAGAGCTATGGCGGGTCTCCGCTACTCGCTCTCATCGGGCGTATCTCGTTATGGCGTATCTCGCCATGGTCCACGTGGCGTGGCATAATGCTAGAGACTCCTTCCTTTTCCTCATTATTTGCATATTCTCCCCTGCATTAATTATCATTAATTCCACATTAATCATGTATAAATATCTCTTTTAGAAGGAATAATGTTTTGCCATTATTTCTATTAATTTTCCCTTATTCCTTATTCAAGAATAATTTGGGTTGTTATCAAGTATCAATTTGATTAAGGTAGAAATCTACTCAACATCAGGGGGATTTCTACGGTTCAAAGCATTTTAATTGAAGGAATTTACATTTTATTACACACTTGTAATTTTTACAAAGTTTAAAGTTGATATCTTTGCTTAATGCAAACGAGTTCAACATTTCTCTTACTTTAAACGCTAAATGTTTCTATCTTGTAATCTAATCTCAAGACATAATTGATTTCTAAATTTCTAACATATAATTCTAATCTCATTCTTATTAATTAAATTCAATCACGATCCAATTTAATTAAACGATTTTCCATATTATAAACCTAAAACGTGAATCAAACTGAATTAAAATAAGTTTTCGTTAAAAAGCGTTCCCTATAGGTTTGATATCTTTTTATTACTACAAGCGAAACCGTGCACTTGCGAAAATCACTCAACAAGATGCTTGAAATTGTGTCAAGCACCTAGTAAAATCAGGAGGTTTCCTAGCTTGCTTGTGATTGTGGGTTTAGTTTTTTTTAGTTTACTTGGGGACAAGTAAAGTTTTAAGTGAGAGGAGGTTTAATAGGGGTCAAAAACCCCTATCTTTGAGTACGGTTTTTAGCGTAATTTTACGAATAAGGGAGCAATTCTCACATTTATATACTTTTGTGTGAGTTAGTTAGAAATTGTATATGTTCTATTTACTTTTCGTTGTTTAGGCTCGTTTTTTGATTATTTTAGGCAAATATGGCCAAATTAGCATGTACGTTAAATTTCAATTATCTTTTATGGCTAATTGGTCCGCCAAAATTCGCACCAAACAGAGTATTTACTCAAAACAAGCAATTGGCGGGTCAATTTAGCCTCGAAACTAATGTTATTTGGAGTTTACGTGCGTGTACAGGTTAAAACAGGAACGAGTTCGAGCGAACATTGTATTTCGGGACTTCCGATAGTCGCACAAGGCGTTCTGGGCACTCCCGCACGTCGAAACTGGCCTTTTTGGGCCAGATCGGTGAGCTGGCACTGCCAGCCCGGCGAGCTGGCTCACCCAGCTCGATGAGCTGACCTGTGGGAATCAGTCAGCCCCACGATGCCACGATCGACCCCACATCTTCCCACCTGTAAAAGGAAAGAAATTAGGTCAGAACAAGGGCCCAGACCGCGACTATAAATAGGACCATTCTCCATCTCCTTCAACCTCCATTGAAGAACTTCCGAAGCTCCATCCATCGAGGATTATTGAAGGTCCGTCCTTAAGTCCTAGGAAGCCGGCTGCAGGGTAGACAGGTTCCCTGAAAGGTATTTTCTCATCTCTTTCTTCTAATTGTGTTTTTATCCCTTGAAACAGTCTATGAATCCTAGGCTCATTGTATCCGCGTAACAATGTTCTTCACCTTTAATAATACTTTAGCTCTTATTTTGTTCAATGGTTTATTTGTTTAATCTTTGCCTTATGCTTTATTCGATTGGTTTAACTCATTCAAAAGCTCAAAAATATAGTTGGCACATATTGTGAGCTGAATCTGACCTAGTCAGAGCCTATGTTAAGCCCAAAATATACCTAAAATATCATACATAAATACATTAAATTTACATTGAATTCGTGCTAATTATATTCATTTGGAATACTTTTACGTCTTTATTTACTTCTTTGATGCAAGGTACTTAATTATTTGGTTAAATCCAAATAGGAGCTAAAACGGAGCTAAAACGGAGCTAAAATGGAGGAAAAACCTAAAAAACGTACCGAGAATGCATATCAGTCAGAAGAACGCTCAAGGAGGACGAGAAGCAGTCGAGAGATAGGGAGATAACTCTCTGTCGCGACTGAGATTTTCATAATCTCAGTCGCGACTTACGAAAGGCGTCACGGAAGAAGAACGAAATCTTCAACTCGCCCTTGTACCCCATGTCGCGACTGAGATTTTTAGAATCTCAGTCGCGACAGCAAAGTATTCTGCACATAATTCACATGTTTTAATCCGAGAAACGCGTCTGTTCGTTTGGATAAAAGCGACCCTTCACCAACAGACACGACGCATCATTTACAACCCTTTAACAACTATAAATAAGTGATCCATTTCAGAAATTTAGGAGGTTGGAAAAGTTAGAGAAATTAGAGAAGAAAGTTATTATGTTGAGTTTCTGATTCAGAAAAGAATCAGAAAGTTAGATTTCATTTCTGTGTAAACAAACTTGCTATACACAAGTTGTTATTAGATTAGTTATAAACACAGTATTAGTTTAGTTTCTAAGGTAGATCAGAGACAAGTTTTCATTCTGGTAGTGGACTGACCAGTCTCTATTCCGAAGATCCAGCGAGAAGAATTGACGGCTGAAGCGTATGAGGTTTGACGCACCTACGGAGTTTGAGGGAAAGATTGACAACCCGGATCTCAAAGTTTTCGTTGCAATGCTATCCAAGTTTCTACTTCTCTGTTAACTTGTGAAAATTCACATTTCATTAATGATATACTTATTTATTCAATACATTCTTACTGTTGCTATTTTGATATTGTTCTGACAAAATGATTTTCAAAATGATAAATTGGTGTTTTTATTAAAACGTTCTATTCCATCTTATTCATATAAGAACTTTGTTGAACACTTGACAGATTTAGTTTTTATGGATGACATGATCGCTGATCGCGGCTTATCAGACATAAAATACTAGTTTGATTAAGGTAGAAATCTGCTCCGATCCAGAGAGATTTCTACGGTTCAAAGCCATTTAATTGAATAAATCCCTATATTATTACATGTCCATAACCTTTACAAAGTTAAAGTTGCTTTCTTTGCTTTATGAAAATGAGTTTTATACCTACTATTTATTCTAATTACGGAAGTATCTGTCTTGTAATCAAAATCTCAAGACAGAACTGTTCTCTAAACTCGATATAATACTTCTATCTAATCCTAATTTACCAAAACCAATTCAATCAATTAAACGAATTTCTTTTATTAAACCTAAACACGTGATTAAAACCGAATTAAATAAAGTTTTAGTTAAAAAGTGTTCCCTGTGGGTTCGATATCTTTTATTACTACAAGCGTATATCGTGCACTTGCGGAAATCGCTTAACAAGTTTTTGGCGCCGTTGCCGGGGAACGCCAAAATTTTTGACAAAATTTTAAATTTTTCGTGTTTTATTTCGAATCTAGGTTTAAACATAATTATTTTAACTTTTATAATTTAATAATTTTCATTTACTAATTTATTCATTTTTCAAATTCTGTTTTGTATGTAGTTTCGGTTCGTGCAAGATTTCAGGTTCATGCGCAGTTCTCGAAATTTAGGCATTGTACCAGACCCTATAGACCCAGAAATTGAGAAAACCATTAGGAAGAACAAGAAAAACAAGAAAAACAAAAATAAGACTCCAGTAAAAACATTTACCGAGCCAGAAAAAATGGCAGACCCACCAACACTTATGGATTACGCTAGGTCAGGTGTGGCCGGTGTGACCAATATTATCGTTAGACCCAGAATCACCGCAAACCAATTTGAAATTAAGCCAGCTTTGCTTAATATGTTGCAAAATAATGTAACATTTTACGGGTTACCTAACGAAAATCCTAACACCCATTTAACAAATTTCCTTGAAATTTGTGACACTTTTAAAATCCCAGATGTGACTGCAGAAGCAATCAAACTTCGCCTCTTTCCTTTCACTTTGAAGGATAGAGCCAAAGAATGGTTAACTTCTATGCCAGCCGCAACTTTTACCACTTGGGAACAATTAGCCCAAGCATTTTTATCAAAATATTTTCCTTTAGCAAAAACCGCAAGAGTCATAAAAGAGTTAACATCTTTTTCTCAAAATGATAATGAGATTCTTTATGAAACTTGGGAACGTTTTAAAGAACTCCAACGTTTATGCCCACACCACCAATTATCCGCTGAACTTTTAATGCAAACATTTTACAATGGACTAAATCTTACAACTAGGGGTTCATTAGATGCTATGTCGGGAGGGCTATTTATGAAGAAAACATCAGCCCAAGCGAGAGAACTTTTGGAGGAAATGGCAATCAACATCAGTATGTGGCCCGCGGAACGTGGACATATGCCGGTGGCAAAACCATCATCCTCAACCACACCATCAGTTAAAGGTATAGTTGAACTTGATCCAGTCGCGATGCTACAAGCCCAATTTTCTGCTCTATCGCACAAAATTGACAAATTTATGGCACCACGCGATACCAATGGTAATCCAATCCAAACGGATGTGGATTACGAAAATATGAGTGAGATCGAACAGGTAAATTTTGTCCAAGGGCAAAACCAAACTAATAATCCTTATTCTAATACTTATAACTCTGGATGGAGGAATCATCCTAACTTTAACTGGAAAGATAACAATAACAATAATGCAAGTGCTAATCAAAATCGTACCACTAATTATCAAAATCAGTCAAGAGATACGATTAGCACTTTATCTTCTAAAATCGACAAGTTTATAGATGCTATCAGTGGAAAAATAAGTAATCACGACGATGGTTTTAAACGGATCGAAAATAAATTCGATCAGCTTATTAAAAACCACTCATCTAGCATCCATAATTTGGAGGTTCAAATTGGTCAACTTGCTAAATCAATTCCATCCCAAAAAGAGGGAAGTCTTCCCAGCCATACGGAAGAAAATCCGAAAGAGCAGGTAAAAGCTATCACTCTTCGTTTAGGGAAAAATTATCAAGGGCCTGAAATGCCCAAAGATGCAACATTACCAGGAACTGATTTACCAAAGTCCAAAGAAGATATCTTAAACACAAATAGTTCACCATTTGACACAAGTACCAAAACTTTTGTACCCAAGCCACCTTTTCCGCACAAAGTTCGAAATAAGGACTATGACAAACAACTTCTAACATTTTTGGATAAACTTAAAAATTTGCACATCAATTTAACGCTCATGGATGCAATCACACAAATTCCTAACTATGGTAAGTTTCTAAAATATTTAATTTCAAAAAAAATCAGTTGGGAAGGAATCTCATCCATTTCGCTAACTGAAGACTGTAGTTCAATAGTGTCAAGTAATTTGCCCACTAAACTCAAGGATCCCGGATGTTTTACTATTCCGTGTAAGTTGGGAGATATTGAATTCCCAAGTTGTCTTTGTGATTTAGGAGCAAGTATAAACTTAATGCCATTGTCTATTTTTAACAAGTTAGGTTTAGAAGAAGATATTAAACGTACCAATATGGTTTTGCAATTAGCGGATCAAACCACTAAGAGGCCATATGGTATAATTGAAGATGTTTTAGTCAAAGTCGATAAATTTATTTTTCCTACCGATTTTGTTATATTAGACTTTGCATATGATATAAATTGCCCTTTAAGTTTTGGTAGACCATTTATGAACACGGGACGCGCTCTAGTAGATGTGTCGGAAGGGAAGGTAGTTTTAAGGATAGGAGAAGATAAGATCGAGTTTAATATGAACAAAGCGATGAAATACTCTATGGAGGAATTCGCTTGTATGAAACTTGATTTAGTCGAGGAATGTGTCAATGATGTAATTCAGACTGAAGAAATAATTGAACCTATAATAGGTGAGGAATTAGATGATAAGGACCCAGAGCCTTTGATTCGAGAAGATGGACCAGTTCCGCCTTCAATTGTAACACCCCCTAAATTAGAACTTAAAGAGTTACCCAGTCATTTGAGGTACGCTTTCTTAGGAGAAGGCGATTCTCTACCTATAATTATTTCTAACAAATTAACAAATGATCAAGAAGAAAAATTGAAAGAAGTTGTTAGAAATAGGATAGGAAGTATGAGATGGCAAATTTCAGACTTAAAAGGGATTAATCCTAGTATCGTGATGCATAGAATTCACTTAGAAGAGGATAAGCCACCTAAAGCGGATAGGCAAAGACGCTTAAATCCGAACATGAAAGAAGTAGTCAAAAATGAGATTACTAAACTTTTAGACAATGGAATCATTTATCCGATCTCGGATAGTGAATGGGTTAGTCCAATCCATTGTGTACCTAAAAAGGGAGGCATAATTATTGTAAGAAATGATGAAGGTGAACTGATACCTACACGAACCACCACCGGTTGGAGGGTTTGTATAGACTATAGGAACCTAAACAAAGCAACTAGGAAAGATCATTTTCCTCTACCTTTCATTGATCAAATGATCGAAAGGATAGCTGGTCATGCATTTTACTGTTTCCTAGATGGTTATTCCGGATTCTTTCAAATTTACATTTACCCGGATGGCCAAGACAAAACAACCTTCACATGTCCTTACGGAACATTTGCATATAGGAGAATGCCTTTTGGTCTATGTAATGCACCAGCAACATTTCAACGATGTATGACAGCAATATTTAATGACTTCATTGAAGATATAATGGAAGTTTTCATGGATGATTTTTCAGTTTATGGAGATTCTTTCGATGCATGTTTACAAAACTTAGATAAAGTATTGTCTAGATGTGAGGAAACGAATTTAGTATTAAATTGGGAAAAATGTCATTTCATGGTAGACGAAGGAATTGTTTTAGGTCATAAGATATCTGAAAAAGGGTTAGAAGTGGACAGAGCAAATACTTCTGTTATAGAAAAATTACCCCCACCAACCACTGTTAATGGAGTAAGATCATTTTTAGGTCATGCAGGTTTTTACAGAAGGTTTATAAAGAATTTTTCTGTAATCTCCAAACCACTTACTAATTTGCTTATGAAGGATTCAACTTTTGATTTTAATAAGGATTGTTTACAAGCTTTCAATACTTTGAAAACAGCTTTAGTCAGTACACCTATAATATCGAAACCCGATTGGAATTTACCTTTCAAAATAATGTGTGATGTGAGTGACTTAACTGTAGGATGTGTATTAGGTCAAAGGAAGGATAAGAAACTTCATGTTATATATTATGCGAGTCACAGATTGTCCGGTGCAAAGTTAAATTACGCCACAACTGAAAAAGAAATGTTAGCAGTAGTTTTTGCATGTGATAAGTTTCGATCTTATTTGTTAGGATCTAAAGTCATCATCTATACAGATCATGCAGCTTTACGATATTTATTTGCTAAGAAAGATGCAAAACCGCGTCTTATTAGATGGGTTTTACTATTGCAAGAATTTGACATAGAGATTAAAGACAAAAAAGGAGTTGAAAACCTGGTCGCCGATCATCTATCAAGACTTGAGGATGAAAACGGTCCCATCGGTGAAACATCAGGCATTCGAGATGATTTCCCCGATGAACATCTTATGCAAGTACAAAGTGTCATAGCTCCATGGTATGCGGATATAGCCAATTACTTAGCTGCACATGTTGTGCCAGATGGATTGACTTCTCAGCAAAAGAAGAAATTCTTTTCAGAAGCTAAGAAATATTTTTGGGAAGATCCATTCTTGTTCAAAACATGCGGCGATGGAATACTTAGGAGATGTGTTAGTGAGTTTGAATATGACTCTATAATGTTGGAATGTCATGCTAGCGCTTACGGAGGTCATAATAGCATAAGCAAAACAGCAGCTAGAATACTTGAATGCGGATTCTTTTGGCCTACTCTGTTTAAAGATGTCCGTTCATTTATTATCCGCTGTGATAAATGTCAAAGAACAAGGAATATAGGACGGAAAGATGAGATGCCTCTTACGAACATATTGGAAGTTGAAATCTTCGACGTGTGGGGATCGATTTCATGGGTCCTTTTCCTACTTCTTTTGGCAAAAATTACATATTAGTAGCCGTAGATTATGTTTCAAAGTGGGTTGAAGCAATTGCAACCCCGACAAATGATTCTAAAGTAGTTGTTAAGTTTTTAAATTCAATATTCTGTCGATTTGGAGTTCCTAGAGTTATGGTAAGCGACGGTGGTACTCATTTCGTAAATAGAGGGTTTGAGTCACTTATGAAAAAATACGGAGTACACCACCGTATCTCTACGCCATACCATCCTCAAACGAATGGTCAAGCAGAAATTTCAAATAGAGAACTCAAATGGATACTTGAGAAAACAGTTTCGTCTTCTAGAAGAGACTGGGCACATAAACTTAACGATGCATTATGGGCATACCGTACTGCATTTAAAACACCTATCAGAATGACACCTTATAGATTAGTCTATGGTAAAGCTTGTCATTTGCCGGTTGAATTAGAACATAAAGCATATTGGGTTATAAGAACCCTTAATTATGATTTGCAAAGCGCAGGGAAAAAGAGTTTGTTCGACTTAAATGAGTTGGATGAATTACGCTATTTGTCCTACAAAAATGCAAGAATTTATAAGGAAAAAGTTAAAAAGTGGCATGATGCCAAAATCAAAATTAAAAAATTTAATGTTGGGGATAAAGTCTTACTTTTTAATTCGAGATTAAAGTTATTTCTAGGTAAGCTAAAATCTAGATGGACTGGACCATTTTTTATTGTTAAAACATTTGATTACGAAACTTTGGAGCTAGAAAAGTCTAATGGCGATCGATTTAAGGTTAATGGTAACCGTTGCAAGATTTATTTCGACGGAGCTCCAATTCAAGCAATTGAATCCGTGGATAAATTCTATGAAAATTAATTTATTTAGTTTTCATGTTTTTAATTTATAGTTTTTCTTCTTTTATGTTCATAGTTTTTATTTATTTTTTTTAGTTTATTTATTTTATGTTCATAATTTTTATTTTACTTTTTTTTTATTTCTTTATTTATTTTTATTTATTTTTGTGTACAAATGAGTTTTGTCAACATTAAAATTTTAATTTAGTCATGTTTTGAAAATGATTTCATTAAGTGTTAAGTGTTATTGAGAAATTAAATATGCAGAAATCTCAGTTGAGATTTTCCATGTTTCAGGATTTGGAAATCTCAGTTGAGATTCCGAAAATCTCAGTTGAGATTCCGAAAATCTCAGTTGAGATTTTCTGTCTTTTTGCAATTGAAATAACTGTAAGGGATTACAGTCTTCTTTCTTTAAAATTTCTGTCAGTTGAATCAAAGAGGTATCACTTTGGTACCTTTTTCTTTTTAACAGACATAACCTTTCACTTATAGGTCTTATATATTCCTGTAGGATCAAACTTCTTCCATTTCATTTTATCTTTCTGAATTCTTTCTCAAATTCTCAAATCCTACAGACTTCATTTTTCTTCTCTCTCACAGACATGACTAAGTCTTTGAAAAATGTTCAAAAACACACTTCTGCTCAAAGCAGGAAAGTTGATATCTCTGATCGTTATGGTGCATGGTTTCCAATTTATAACCATGACGAAGGGAAACGCTTTCTGCAATTCAGATATGCTCAATTCTTTGGCATGATGTATATGGACGAGTTTCTGAACGAGGAACTCGGGATAAGCGAAGACATTGATCGATATCTTACTAATTTGGGTTGGACCAAATTTGCTTCTATGAAATTTCCTATAATTGGAAATTGGGTTCTGGAATTTTTATCCATTGTTCGATTCTTCAATAAGAGACGTGTTCGTCTCAGTTTTCGTTGTGAGGGGCAGGTCTTCACTTTTGGATATCCAGAACTACATAATTGGTTTGGTTTTCCACCTAGAGACACAACTCAACACCATCCCGGAAGGGATATGACTTCTAGAGATATATGGCGAATGTTAACCGGATTTTGGCGATTCAATCCACGTCTTGCCTTCAATAAATCCATCAATTCTAATTCCATGCTGTATCTACATAAATTCCTCTGTCACAGCCTTTTTGGTCGAGTCAGTAGCAATGTTGTGAAAGAAACTGATCTCTATGTGTTGGGCGACATTTTCCAAGGCAACTCAGTGAACTCCTCGAAGATTCTAACGGAGGGGTTAGTTGCCGCTTCCCATTCGAAGAATCGGAAGATTGGGTTCGCCAACATCATTTGTGGAATCATACTAGGAGCCAAGGGAACCATTTCTGTCCATTGGACTGATACAGAACCATTCCCTATTCTAGACTATGAGTTCTTGGAGAACGAGGGGCTTGTAAAACGCGTTTTTCGTTCTGGTCCAACATTCCTTTCTATTAATAGGGCCAATGCATGTCATCTGTCATCTACTTAGGGATATAATATGAGTTTCTATTTGGTTTTATTATATATATGAGTGTTTCTATTTTGTATTTTTAGGAGTAAGATGTTTTTATGTAATATATATAATAAGGTATTGTTTATATTTTTTATAATAATAAATAAAAGTGCACTAATTCCTTAGTTTAATTCTTTTATTTAAGGAACAACCCTTGGTTTTCCTTTCATTTAATGTTTCAGTTTTGTTTATCTCAGTTTCAGGGATTAATATTCACATTAATGTCACTTAATTATAGGAGGAATTGGTTTAGAAGCGTTAAAATCATCAAAAACAGTCCCAATTTTACCCAGAATTTCCAAAATCTCAGTTGAGATTTCGAATTCTCAGTTGAGACAGCAAGAGGACCACTTTCAGCAAAATTTTAGACCCCCTACGTACTTACTGTCGCGACTGAGATTTTGAAAATCTCAGTCGCGACTTGCGACTTCCAGTCATGGGATTTGGGCGAAATTTTACCTCTTTTCCTATTCCTACTCTAATTACTTACCTATTCATCTATCCTAATCAATACCTATTACTTACACCTATTTAAATCACCTATTTTTACACCAATCAATCATCTTTTCTCTTCCCAATACCAAGATTCACTCATCTTCCCCATAAATCCTTACCCTATTCATCTTCTTTTTCCCTAAATCACCACCATTATCTTTTACTCTTCCTTTCATCCTTTCATATCTTCTTCATCTCTTTCACCCAAATTTCACAAACAAAATGCCTAGACAAAAGACCGTTGCTAACAAAGCCAAGGCAACCAAAGTCAATCGATTACGGGTTCAATATGGAGCACCGTTCGATATTACGACGGAAGCCGAAGGACGCAAATATCGCCGATTTTCTAATAGCCAAATAGAGTTCGTCGACATGCTTTTTCTTGACACCGACACGGTAAATACACTTTCTTTTACCGAGCGTATTGATGAATTTCTTTTCGTTCTTGGTTGGAAACGATTTTCTAGTATGCGTTTTCCTAGTCTTAAATCGCATATTATTGAGTTTTTGGTTACTCTAACCTATGACAATAAGAAAGGAGTTATCTCTTTTCGGAATGATGGAGTTCGTTATGACGTTGGGTATGCGGCCATGAACCGTTGGTTTGGCTTTCCTACTCAGAATTTTTATTCCAAACCAAAGCCTTTTAATTCAAACACAGTTTGGCAATCTTTAACCGGTTTAGATGCTTTTAATCCAAAGAATACATCTAGTAAATTGCTTAAGGATGATTGTATCTTCTTTTTTCACAAGTTTTTTATCATTTTCCTTATTTGGTCGGGTTGAAAGTTCCAAAGTGCAAGTTCGTGATTTGGTTGTGTTAGATGCTATTTTTAAAGGTTTGACCATTGATAGTATCGAGATGATATTTACTAATTTAGTTCGAGCTTCCAAGTCCCGTAATAAGCAAGTGCCAATGGGTAATTTAATTACCGGCATTGTTTTGGGTGCTCGGGGTGAATTAGTAGATTATCAAAATATGCCTCATGTTGGTTTACCTTTCTTGGATCTCACGGCACTTCAAAGGGCCAATTTATTGAAGAAAATGGGACCGCCCGCCTTTATCTCTTATGCGGATCGCACAAGACGTGTTTTTGCTACCATGGGTAGTGAAGCCTCGGGTTCTCAAGGTTTGGGTGCCCAAGATGATGATGAGGAAGATGAAGAGGAATTTGATGAAGAAGAAGAGGAGGAGGAGAATGTTGATGTTCATGCCAACGAGTAAGCAAATGTGGAACCGAATGAAGAAGAACAAGTTGGATGGCAACGTGTTTTACAACAAATGAACGAGCATAACCGTCACATGAATTTGCGGTTAGATGAATTCGTTGCCACCAATATCGAAATGAGTTCGAGGATAAACACGGTGGATGCCAATATCACTACGTTGAGACGTGAGCACAAATCTACTCGTCGCCGGTTGCTATCTTTCTTCCGACGCCAAGGAGTTGAGACTACGCCTTCTCCACCGAGTTCACCTTGATAGGTTTTATCCTTTCCATCTTTAACTCATTTTCGTTCTTATTATTATGTCTTGTTAAATTTGGTACAATATTTTTTATTTATGTTTGGTACAATTCTCTTTATTATTATGTTTGAATGTTATGGTACTATTATTTTCAATTCTAATTCGTATGGTTTATTTCGTAATATTTTTCGTGTTTTATCGTTTTTTGCACCAATGAGGACATGGTCCAAATTAAGTGTGGGAGGAGATATTTCATATTCATTTTTAAATTTTAAGTACGAATGAATGCAACGAATGAGATTGAATACTATTTATTTAAAGTATAAATGCATGTTGTTATTCAAGTTTAAGTAAAGTATATAATGCAACGTTTTCCAAACAGAAATGCAACATTTTTGTGCAACATTTTTCAAAAATAATGACAATTTTTCATACACGTAAATTAATTCTATTTTCAAAATAATGTTTAGTATATTTTAAGGTTATCATTATTGTTAGAAATAATATTTCTATACGGGCCATATTTTACAAATATTCATACAAATCTCCGATACGATTTTATCAAAAACGTCTCGAGTAAATGTATATAAGTAAAATTTCTTTAGCTTCAAATCTCTATTTTTTTTATCATGAATTCATGATAAATATAAATATTATTTTCAATTTTCAATTAGGTTTATAGGCATAAATCGAACTAACAACTTTAGCTTTTTAGCTCGATATTATTTTTCGTCTTACATTAAAAACCAATTGAAGTTTTTAAGGAAACTTTAGCCATAATACATGTTGAATTTCAAGTCAATATAGGATGAATGTGCTATTTTTCTTTCCCAATTTTATTTTTTACATTTTTAAATCAAGTAGTCGTATTCTTAACTTTTGGCCACGATTGAGACCAACCTTATCACAATCGAGGTATGAAAGGGAAGAACATTAAGTACCGTTTACTTTTGGCCACGATTGCGACCACCCTTATCACGGTCGAGGTATGAAAGGAACGTTCAAAATTAAAGCAAAATTAAACGTGTTTAAAGTTTTAAGTAACGATTGCGTCCACCCATGGCATGGTCGGTACCTCTTAAACAAACACAAAAGCAAATTAATTCATATAATAGTTTAGGTTTGGGAAAGGAAATTTTGTGCTTAGAAATGCCTTGAGACGAAAGATTCAAAAACATGCGTGCTTACACCGTCCCGAATACTTCAATATAAAAATTGAGATACAAGATGAATAATATATCTCTTTTATACTAGCTAGTTTGATATATGGATATATGTTCTATTTATAAAGAGATTGATTAAAGAATAAATTCAGTGAAATTTTGCTCGGGACTAGCAAAAGCTTAAGTGTGGGAGTTTGTTAAGCCCAAAATATACATAAAACATCATACATAAATACATTAAATTTACATTGAATTCGTGCTAATTATATTCATTTGGAATACTTTTACGTCTTTATTTACTTCTTTGATGCAAGGTACTTAATTATTTGGTTAAATCCAAATAGGAGCTAAAACGGAGCTAAAATGGAGGAAAAACCTAAAAAACGTACCGAGAATGCATATCAGTCAGAAGAACGCTCAAGGAGGACGAGAAGCAGTCGAGAGATAGGGAGATAACTCTCTGTCGCGAGTGAGATTTTCATAATCTCAGTCGTGACTTACGAAAGGCGTCACTGAAGAAGAACGAAATCTTCAACTCGCCCTTGTACCCCCTGTCGCGACTGAGATTTTCAGAATCTCAGTCGCGACAGCAAAGTATTCTGCACATAATTCACATGTTTTAATCCGAGAAACGCGTCTGTTCGTTTGGATAAAAGCGACCCTTCACCAACAGACACGACCCATCATTTACAACCCTTCAACAACTATAAATAAGTGATCAATTTCAGAAATTTAGGAGGTTGGAAAAGTTAGAGAAATTAGAGAAGAAAGTTATTATGTTGAGTTTCTGATTCAGAAAAGAATCAAAAAGTTAGATTTCATTTCTGTGTAAACAAACTTGCTATACACAAGTTGTTATTAGATTAGTTATAAACACAGTATTAGTTTAGTTTCTAAGGTAGATCAGAGACAAGTTTTCATTCTGGTAGTGGACTGACCAGTCTCTATTCCGAAGATCCAGCGAGAAGAATTGACAGCTGAAGCGTATGAGGTTTGACGCACCTACGGAGTTTGAGGGAAAGATTGACAACCCGGATCTCAAAGTTTTCGTTGCAATGCTATCCAAGTTTCTACTTCTCTGTTAACTTGTGAAAATTCACATTTCATTAATGATATACTTATTTATTCAATACATTCTTACTATTGTTATTTTGATATTGTTCTGACAAAATGATTTTCAAAATGATATATTGGTG
Source organism: Euphorbia lathyris (assembly GCF_963576675.1). Taxonomy (NCBI): domain Eukaryota; kingdom Viridiplantae; phylum Streptophyta; class Magnoliopsida; order Malpighiales; family Euphorbiaceae; genus Euphorbia; species Euphorbia lathyris. The sequence continues at coordinate 87,858,550 of NC_088911.1, read as the reverse complement.
TTTTTATTAAAACGTTCTATTCCATCTTATTCATATAAGAACTTTGTTGAACACTTGACAAATTTAGTTTTTATGGATGACATGATCGCTGATCGCGGCTTATCAGACATAAAATACTAGTTTGATTAAGGTAGAAATCTGCTCCGATCCAGAGAGATTTCTACGGTTCAAAGCCATTTAATTGAATAAATCCCTATATTATTACATGTCCATAATCTTTACAAAGTTAAAGTTGCTTTCTTTGCTTTATGAAAATGAGTTTTATACCTATTATTTATTCCAATTACGGAAGTATCTGTCTTGTAATCAAAATCTCAAGACAGAACTGTTCTCTAAACTCGATATAATACTTCTATCTAATCCTAATTTACCAAAACCAATTCAATCAATTAAACGAATTTCTTTTATTAAACCTAAACACGTGATTAAAACCGAATTAAATAAAGTTTTATTTAAAAAGCGTTCCCTGTGGGTTCGATATCTTTTATTACTACAAGCGTATATCGTGCACTTGCGAAAATCGCTTAACAGCCTAGTAGATTGACGACCTCTTAGTTGATTAAGCCCAAATTGCTGAGTCTTAGACCTAGTTCCCTTGTAAGGCTGAAACTAGGGACTTCAGAAGGGTAAGTGGGGTTAATCGCCTCGAATACAAGTGACTTAGATTAGGTTTTTAATCTATTGACCTAATAATCTATCCTCATTATTATTATTTCACACCATGTTTCCTCGGGTAATTGCATTAGTGAAAGATCACCTAGGAGTAGTTTAACTTAATTAGGAGTAGAATAACTTAGTTAGAATTAGAATAACTTAGCTAGGAGTAGAGTAATTCAACTAGGAGTAGAGTAACTTAACAAAAACAAACTCAAAACCCCCCAAGCCTAGATAACATCACCCGACCGAGTATCTTGATACTTGCAGCAGTAAATCCTGTGGATTCGATACCTGGACTTGTCTAGATTATTACTTGATAACGATGGTGTACACTTATCCCTTAGTGGACCTTCAACGGGAGGCGCATCAATAGCCAAGGAGAGGGGTGTGAGAGATGAAGACAAGCTGCGTGAAACCTAGTTAGGGATTTGGAATGAGAGAGGGGTTTATATATGAGCTGAAATTTCAGTCAAACAGATTGAGCACGATAAGTTTTCGTTGGCCGCGTAAGTGAAAATTTCATTGCTGCTTTTTTTTTGTTTTCCGCAAATAATGACAGTTATTTATAACAACTGTCATCTAATGATTAAGTAAATTTTGACTTAAACGCGCGCTTTTTATAGATGACAGACTTGTGTCATCGGAAGGCCACAACGAAATTGAGTTGATTTAAACTGACACTTTAAGATGACAGAATTTTAATATACTGTCACGAAAAATAATCAGACGACATGAAAATAAATCTCTATTATGTATATTGTGTCATGTGAAAGGAAAAATGGCATAGTGATTCCATAATTCCTTTTTCTATGTTGGTCATTTTATTGGGCTTGTCCTTATTTAATAGGTTTGACATAACCCGAACTCGAATTGAATAATGGACCCAGACTTGATTCTAAACTGTTTCTGATCCGAACGGACTTTGTTGGACTTGTATGAATAATGCCCGAGCTTGAAATTATTGGATTTGAAATTGAAACGGAATAACTCGATCACATTAATGAATATATTTCTGAATCAAATGTGGGATACAACTCCAATTTTTGGGAATATTAAAGCAGCATTCGGTTTGAAAGTGAACCTCCGAGTATCTCCAACATTAACGAGCGGGTCTTCAGGCTTGTCAAAATTTTATGCATGCAAAAGAAAATATGTAGATAAATATTTGTAAAAGAAAAGGTGTAATATCATTTAGAGTTGCCTATTCTATGCCGTGATTTATGGATTGGTCGGATAGACCACCATATTTTATTTGTCTAACTTTGTACTTTGATTTGCTTTAATTTATTGTACTTTCATAAAAAAAAAAAACCATTTCCATTTTTAATTATCTTACATATTTGTTATAAATCATTGATTAGAAAAGCATTTTATTTTGAATGCAAATTTCTTAAAAAAATCTCAATTAAAGTCAACATATTAATTTTAACATTTAACTTTTAAAATTCACGAACCAAAATATAAGCATACTTAATTTAAAACAAATAATAATAATAAGATGGAGTTTATTAATTAATCAAATACAATTCTAAATTAACTAATAAACAATAATTAAATCAATGGATAAACGATAATTCGGATACAAACGAACTCGACTTTATTTTTTAAAACATGCGCTTTTTGAACAAAACATTTCATTAAGCTAACTTCATACTTTTTAATCCTAATCATTTACATTCAGAATATATATCAGAATTCATAAATTAGTTTTAAAAAGCTTGCTTGTTCTTAAGAAGTCATTCTCAGATTAAAAAGAAAAGTTTACGACTCTTTTGCATATAGAATAAAAACATAAAAAACGTTAATACTTTCGGAAAACAATGGGTATCTACAATAGATTGCAACATATGTTGATTGATTATGTATCATCTTATACAAGTGTTTAGTAATGAAATTTATATTTTTGTCGATAAAAACTAAAGAGAAACTAATGAATGTGCCATAAATAATTTTTTTTAGTAAAGGCTAAGACAACAAAAGATGAAGAAGAATTTCCAATAAATAAAACTACAATAAAAATAGAAAAAAAAACATAATGGAATTATTTTTTGTACATACAAATGGTTGGCTAGCTTTTAAATTGATTATAACCATAATATACAACGTCAATCAGACAATCCACTCAATTAAAGAAGAAAATAGAAAAATTTTGTTATTGCTAAAATTGGATCCATGTTATAATATAGGAATATGCATGGTAAAAAGATAAGAAGAGAAGAAAAAATAAATAAATAAAGCATTTCAAGAAGATAAAAAAGATTTGGAATAAAAAATGGAAGGAAGAAAATTGAAGGTAGCAATGTTGATTGTGGTGTTGGTTGCATGTGTAGATGTATTAAGAGTTGTTGGAGAACCATTAGCAAACAAACCTTGTTATGACTTATGCTACAAGGACTGTATGTCTAATCCATCTGTTCCAAGCAGCATTTGCAGCAACCAATGCAATAAACAATGCAGACATGCTGAAGGTTTTTCTGGTGGACTATAAGCATCGGCAATCGTTGAAACTTCACCGTTCCACTTATTTCTTTTATTTATCTTTCAATTTTCTTCATCGTATTATAACTTAATGTTGTACGAAATTTACCATTTGTTTCCTCTTATTCTTCTTCTTCTTAAAGTTTTAAATAATTATCATAATTAAAATATTATTATTTATTACATCTCTTGATTTTCATGCATTGCTTTGATTTGTAAGATTCTTAATCCATTTGAAGTTTGAAAATTTTCAAACGATTAGGGAATGATTTCAACATTCAACCGCTTATTTAAGAAGATGTTATTATATGTTCCTATTGGATGTTTTAGGTGGGTCACCCTAGATGGACCTGACTCAATTCAACCGACTTGCTTAAATTAGTATAAATAGAGAATATGTTGAATGGAAAGATACAACTTTTCATTCTCAGTAAAGGACATATTCTTTCTCCTCCCGTCCCTTACAAAAGAAAACAGGAAACTCTGTCTTTCTACTCTCACATTTCTACTTCATGATTGCAAATCGATGTTTCACTTTAAAATTCTACAAGAGATATTTATACACTTGAATTAAATATTTAATTTGGGTACATGAAACAACAATAAATAAATGAGAACAATGAAATAAATGACACAAAGATTTATGTAGTTCAGCAGTGTGCCTACTCCACGGGTGAAGGATACTGATATTATTCCATTGGAGAACTGCAAATGGTACAAAAGGAATGGTGAAAATAACACTAAAAACCATTAGCCACAATACACATAAATCCTCACAATTCTCTCTTAGAGAATATGTTTGAAATTAGGAATTAAGTGTTAATTGTTTAAATGCCTCAAATTTATGATAATGCATGGTATTTATTGGAAAAATGTGGGATGTGAATGGAAAGAAATTTCAATTGTAAGCAAAAAAACAGAAAAGGGGCTCAAATGATATTTGACAAAGAGGTCAGTGGTTTATATATAATTCTGAATGTGTTGTTTAATTTCAAAGAATTCATAATAATCTTCACCTTGATTTGAAATTTCACCGAAGTCTTCCTTTGTTGTAATTCTTTTTCGGGCTAGTTCAGTTACTGCTAATATCTATCAAGTCCAAGCAATGTTTAAACTTAGTTGTTGGAAGAGGCTTTGTCACCTGGTTGATTGGTTTGTCCGCAATGTTTAAACAGTGTGTGTTCTTTTAAGGCTGAGTTGCATGGTTACTGGTTAGCCATTCTGGATTTCAATATGTTTCTTGGTGCTCATGAGAAATTTGGGAGGCCTCTGGCTTCGTGGCCTTGCCGTGATTTCCAAAAATTTATGAATGACTGTGATTGGATGGATGTCCCTTCAACTGGCTATTTCTTTACTTGGTGTAATGGTCGTCGTGGTCTTGCATGGGTTAATTGTCGATTGGATAAGGCTCTTGTTTCAACAGATTTTGCTGACGCGTGGGAGTTTAATTGTGCTGGGTTGCCGAGACATCATTCGGATCATCATCCCTTATTATTTAATTTTTCTATGGGGCCTGGCAAGCCTTATAGATTTAGATTTCAAAAATATGGACTAATCATCCGGACTTGTAGACAGTTGTTAAAAATCATTGGGAAAGTCCTTGCCATGCGCTTGCTCCTATGCCTTTGTTGATTCATAAGCTTCAGACTCTTCGGCCGGTGCTTCGTCATTGGAATAAATCTGTTTTTGGTAACTTCAACTGGGACATTGTGTCTGCACAATTGGATCTCTCTCGCATTCAGCAGGATATTAGCGGCTCTAGTTGGACTGATGACCTTTATGCATGGGAATTGGAGGTGCATTCTTTACTTGATCGGTTGTTGCTTCGTCAGGAAATTTATTTTAAGGAGAAAAGTAGGGTCCGTTGGCTTTCGAAAGGTGACAAAAACATTGCCTTCTTTCATAGAATGGCTTCGGTTGGGAAGGCCATTACAGGTATTTCTGCCATGGAGATTGACGGTATTGCCACTTTAGATCAGAGGGTTATTTCTAATCATGTTATGGACTTCTATTCTAAGCTATTTACTAATCCTGATGATTCTCTAGCGGACTTGTCAGGTGTGGCTTCTATAATTCCTAGTATTGTTTTTGAGGATGAGAATGAGTCACTTCTTGCTTGCTCGGATGATTCTCAAATTAAGCATTCGGTTTTTGGCATGGATCCTTGCAATTCTCTGGGTCCGAATGGTTTCACGGGTCACTTCTTTCAATTTTTTAGGAATATCATGGGTCATCATGTTATTAATATGGTTAAGTGGTTCTTCCAGACTGGGATTATTACAACGGGGTTGAATTCGAATCTTATGGTCCTTATCCCCAAGGTCCCTGGTGCTTCAACTATTGAGCAGTACCGTCCCATTGTTATGAGTAACTTCAGTTTTAAAATCATTTCTAAGATTTTAGCTGACAGGCTTACGCAGATTGCATGTTGTATTGTGTCTGCCAATCAGTTTGGGTTCATTCAGGGTCGGCAGATTCATCATTGTATTACCATGGCTTCGGAGGGTGTTAATATGTTGAACAAAAAGAGTTTTGGTGGGAATATGAGCCTTAAAGTGGATATTAGAAAGGCTTTTGACACTTTGGATTGGAATTTTTTGCTTGAAGTTTTGTAGGCCTTTGGGTTTACTCTCCAATTCAAGGATTTAATTCTTAATATACTTTCTTCTGCCAGAATTTCTATCATTATTAATTCAGGTACCAATGGCTATTTTTCTTACTCTTGAGGAGTTCGCCAAGGAGACCCGCTTCCCCCATTATTTTTGGTTTAGCTGAGGATTATCCTAGCAGCCTTCTTTCCTCTCGGGTTGTTGATGGTTTGATTGTTCCTATGAGCTATTCCAGGGCTTTTAGGATGCCGACCTATCTTATTTATACTGATGATGTGTTAATTTTTTTCAGGCCAGTGTTGCTAATGTTAGTGAGCTCAGCATAATTTCTCTTGAGTATGGAACTCTCTCGGGTCAATGGGTCAACTAGAGTAAGTCGGAATTTATTTTCAGTCTATCTGTCACTGCTAGACGTCATTCTCGGTTGGCTGGCATCTTTGGGGTACGTTTTGGCTGTTTGCCTTTTAATTATCTTGGGGTGCCTCTTTTCCAAGGGACCCCCCGGGCAAGATATCTGGGGCAATTGCTGATAGGGTTACTAGGATGTTCTCTAAATGGAAGGGTACTACTCTTTCTATGGCTAGTCGACTTGCTCTTGTTAACTCTGTTATTAGGGGTTCGATGGTTCACTGTTTTATTGTTTATTGCTGGCCGACAAGTTTGCTTCAATATATTGCTGGTTGCATGAGAAATTTTATTTGAACTGGTTCAATTATGTCCAAGAAACTGGTTGTTGTTCCTCGGAAATTTTGTCTCCAGCCTTTTCGAGAAGGTGGTTTGGGAATTAAGCATCTTCCTTCGATGAATATGGCTTTAAATGGTAAGCTTGTTTGGGGTCTCATCGTTGACACTTCCTTATGCGTTGACCTACTTAGATCACGGTTTATTTGTAAATCAGGTATGGCTCGGGTTGGTTATTTCCGTTCCTCTATTTGGTCTTCCATTCAGCCGGGTTATCTTAGGCTTCATAATAATTCCTTTTGGATGATCGACTCTTCTTCTCAGTTGTCTTTCTGGAATTCGGGGCGGTTGGTCCCTCCTTTAGCTGCGCAACTTGGTCTTTCTCATTCTGACCGAGCTAGGCTTTTGGATAAAATTTCAGATTTTCGGGAGCATGGTATTTGGAGCAATCTTCCTGATCTTCCTTCTCATTTAGTTCAGCAGATTTCTAGCCTTCAACCTTGCAACATAGATTCTAATATCTGCTTTTGGCGTAGTAATGGTATTTTTTCTACCCGTTTATTTTATCTTTGGCTCAGGCCTGCTCCTACACTTCCTCATATGTTTGGTTTCATTTGGCATTCTGGTATCCAGCCTTCTCCTTCCATGGTTATTTGGAGAGCTTTTTTGGGTTTTTTACCTACCCATGATGCTCTTCGAGCCCGCGGGTTAGTAATTGTTTCAAGATGTTGTTTTTTGTCATTCGCACTATGAATCCCTGGATCACCTCTTTGTGTCTTGTCGTTTTGCTAAGCAAGTCTGGCTTAGCATCTTGTACTTGTTTGGTAGGTGTCTTAAACTGGACTCTTCTTTGAATGAATTGTTAGTAATACTTCTTCCCTTCGGTTCAGCTCTCAAATCTCTGTTTTATGGGGTAGTACTATGGTTAATGTTGTTTGGACTATTTGGCATGCTAGGAATGCTTGTTTTTTTGGGATGTTCCTCCTAATATTCATGTTTTACTCCGACTTTTATGGGCTTGTATTCGTGAGGCTGATTCTAGAGGATTTGGTTCCACTTGGAACTCGTCTATTAAGCAGCAAATTCTTCACACTCTTGGTTTACTTCTGCGTCTGCACTCTGCTCTGTGTATGATTTCTATTTGCTGGAAACCGGCTCTGCTTGGCTGGATTAAGGCTAATACTGACGCCTCGGTGGTCTCGGGTTTGCCGGGTTGCGGGGGTGTCTTTAGGGATCATCGTGGCTGGGCTGTTGGTGCCTTTGCTTTTCCATTTGACTGCTCTCTGGTGCATATGGCTAAATTTAAGGCTGCCATTTTTGCTTCTAACTGCTCATTAAATGGGTTGGAGACGTCTTTGGCTTAAGAGTGACTCTAGTTATTTCATCCATCTTGTTGAAACACCTTTCCACATGATTTTGATTTGACAAAATTATTTAAGTAATGATAAAAATATTCTTACACATTAAATTTAAATGCTTTGATTTATTACACTAATGTGTTTGTTCAATGTTGAGTTTAATTGTTTACAAGACATTAAGATTAAAAAGCCCAAAGGCCCTTAAAGTGGAAGTCAAGCCCAAGTCAACACATCAAGACCATTCGGCCCAAGAGTTCAAAACGAAGTCGTATCATGTAAAACGACGACTCAGCGAAAGAAGGATCAAGAAGCCTTCGAAGAAAAAGCTTCAAGAGGAAGCTGCTGAGTTGGACGACAATCCAGTCTGAACAGCGACAGACAACGATCAACTTCTAGACAAAGTATTTCTACTTTGGGAAAAGTTCAGAAGGCGCAGGAAGCTGTCTCGTGGACTTTTCCTTAAATTTCGAAACATTCTACCGAGGACTGACGAAGACAGAAGATGCAAGAATCCTATTGGCCAACGATGCTGAGCACGCCCAGAGTGACAACGACAGGAAGCCGTTTCCCTTCGATGGTTATTTCGAAATTCGAAATAACCAGGTGCCTCAAATGTCACTATATAAAGGCCATCCATTTGCTTCAATTGATGCAGATCTTCAACTAGTCGAAACGCTGACCAAATTCATACTTGAAGTTTCTGTGAGAAAAGCAAAGCAAATACCTTACACCAATTCCCAATCTTTGTGTAAAAGTCTAGAGTGATTTCAATCATCTAAAGTGTCTTAGCAATTGTTGTTTAGGGCAAACACTTTATCATTTCTAGAAGAATAGAAAGGAGAGGTTGAGTACTCGGTTATAGTACTCAGCGTAGATATAGGAGTGAGTAGAGGTATAGAGGAAGGTACTCTTGTTATACTCAGCTTCTATCTGTAAAAGGTTTGTGCTCTACCTTTAAAGAGCTCAGTAGAGAACTCAAAAAGCTCAGAACGAGTTCCGGGGACTGGACGTAGGCGGAGAGGCCGAACCAAGATAAGTCTGCTGAGTAATATCTTTCTAACCCTTAAACTCCTTTAATATATATTGCTTGCTATAAAACTGACTAAGTAAAGAACTCACGCTGAGTTAAGTTTACTAAGAAGCTGAGTTTAGGAATAGACTCTAAGTGCTATTTCCTGACTCAAGTAAAGAAGCAGACTTAGTCACAAGTTGACTAAGCTTGTGTCTTGAATCTACTTAGTGACGCTGTGTAAACCTTTTCATAAGAAAAGAAGTCAGCCTTAACGGACAAAATTTTAAATAGTTCTTATCCCCCCCCTTGGAACTAACTTGTCACGTTATAAGGGACCAACACATCTATCTTGTTCTACATTGGTACCTTGGACTTTGCGTGTGGAGTGGTATTCCTGTTTAGAGATTATGGCTGATATGATTGTGGTTTCTTCTCATGTCTTCAGAGAGGGTAATCAGGTTGCGGATGCTCTTGCTAATTTTGGACGTGTCAGCACCTGCCGTCACTCCTGGGATTCAGCTCCTGGTTTTTGTTCGTTGCTTATTCATGATAATGCAATAGGGCGTCCTTTATTTCGTTTTACTTAATTTCCGGTTTTCGTTGTTCCTTTATTTTTTCTTCGTTCTTTGAATATTTTTGGGTTCAGTTTTCTGTCCCCAACTTTTAATAAAAAAAAATGTATCATCTTATACACGTGTTTAGTAATGAAATTTATATCTTTGTCAATAGAAACTAAAGAGAAAATAATGAATTTGCCATAAATAATTCTTTTTAGTAAAAGCTAAGACAACAGAAGATGAGGAAGAATTTCCAATAAATAAAACTACAATAAAAATAGAAAAAACACATAATGGAATTATTTTTTGTACATACAAATGGTTTGCTAGCTTTTAAACTGATTATAACCATAATATTCAAAGTCAATCACACAATCCACTCAATTAAAGAAAAAAATAGAAAAAAATTGTTATTGCTAAAATTGGATCCATGTTATAATACAGGAACATGCAAGGTGAAAAGATAAGAAGAGAAGAAAAATAAAATTAAAAAATAAAGCATTTCAAGAAGATAAAAAAGATTTAGAATAAAAAATGGAAGGAAGAAAATTGAAGGTAGCAATGTTGATTGTGGTGTTGGTTGCATGTGTAGATGTATTAAGAGTTGTTGGAGAACCATTAGCAAACAAACCTTGTTATGACTTATGCTACAAGGACTGTATGTCTAATCCATCTGTTCCAAGCAGCATTTGCAGCAACCAATGCAATAAACAATGCAGACATGCTGAAGGTTTTTCTGGTGGACTATAGGCGTCGGCAATCGTTGAAACTTCACTGTTCCACTTATTTCTTTTATTTATCTTTCAATTTTCTTCATCGCATTATAACTTAATGTTGTACGAAATTTACCATTTGTTTCCTCTATTCTTCTTCTTCTTCTTAAAGTTTTAAATAATTATCATAATTAAAATATTATTATTTATTACATCTCTTGGTTCTCATGCTTTGCATTTATTTGTAAGATTCTTAATCCATTTGATGTTTGGAAACTTTCAAATTCTTAGGGGATGATTTCAACATTCAACTGCTTATTTAAGAAGATGTTATTATATGTTCCTATTGGACGTTTTAGGTGGGTCACCCTAGATGGGACCTGATTCAATTAAAACCGACTTGTTTAAATTAGTATAAATAGAGAAGATGTTGAATGGAAAGATATAACTTTTCATTCTCAGTAAAGGACATGTTCTTTCTCCTTCTGTCCCTGCAAAAGAAAACTAGAAACTCTGCCTTTCTACTCTCATATTTCTTCTTCGTGATTGCAAATCGATGTTTCACTTTAAAATTCTACAAGCGATATTTATACAGTTGAATTAAATATTTAATTTGGGTACATAAAACAACAATGAAATAAAAGAGAACAATGAAATAAATGACACAAAGATTTATGTAGTTTAGCGGCGTGCCTTGTAACATTCGTGTCTAAAATTTTATTTTTCGAAATAGATAGTGTGAATTATTTATGAATTGAAATATATTATATGGTTCAATTTAATATTTTTAGCTATACATAAAAAGTTTTAGGTAAGTTTTATAAAAATTATAAACTGAAAGGACCTTAACTAATATTTATTTTCAATTAATTATCCTAATGGTTTGATTTACGGTTAAAAGATAATGAAGTAAATTACTATGATTAAGTTATTAATAAATATTTACTTTTTAATAAAAAAAATATTCTTTCAAAAAAAATATAATAATATCTTATTATATTAGATGCAATCATCAACATTTACTACCCAACTAATGATTAAATTGATAGTGTTGATTTTCATAAGAATAATAATAATAAAATTATAAATTTATAATAATGGTTTTGAGGGGAGAAAATCTGTTGTCCCCATTTTGGTGTCCATTTCCATATCCCTCTCACAAAAAGTGGCATCTTTTAATTAAAATAATATATTTTATGAGCCAATGGGATCCACATGATTAAAAGGGGCCACTTTTTGTGAGAGGGACATGGAAGGAGACGCCAAAATGAGGACATTGAATAAGAATAAAATACTATTTGGTAAGTGGGACCAAATTCAACAAGAAGAAAATGTGTCATTTCCAATTGAGAGAAATATGTACATGTGTCATCCTTAAATCTATACCTTAAAATATATCATTTTTATATGGCCTAATACACAAATAACCCCCTCAACTTGTTTAAATGTTGCAACTGCCTTAACTTTTAATTGTAACAACTTACCCCTCAAACTTGTCCAATTATAAAATATAACCCCTCAAACTTGTCCAATTGTAAAACATAACCCCAAATTGGGATTTTTTTACCCCGTACTTGAAGCAATCGTAAAAATGTTTCCCTGAATTCGTATCACGCTATGAAATCTTCAATGGAGCTATTTCTCCACATAAACACATTTTCACCCATATAATATCCCAAAACTTTGAATCAAGAAATCACTAAAAAACGAATAGCAATAACAAAAAGAAGAAGTTGAAGAATAAGTTGAAGAATTGAGGATTTGGTTACTTAAATATTGATTTTTTTGGGTCTAAAGATCTGATTATCACATTCCACGAGCGTTTGCAGCTTTTGTATTTCACGTGTTTCTTCAATTGCAGTTTGTGTCAACAATTTGGGGTTATGTTTTACAATTGAACAAGTTTGAGGGGTTATGTTTTACAATTGGACAAGTTTGAGGGGTAAGTTGTTACAATTGAAAGTTGAAGGGGGCAGTTGCAACATTTGAACAAATTCAGGGGGTTATTTGTGTATTAGACCTTTTTATATCTAAAATCTCAAACACGTGTCATTCTTAAAACCTAGAAACAATTTAAGGTGGACACCATGACATAAATACATAAATTAAAATGAAAAGGTGAATATATATATATATATATATATATATATATGCTATTTCTAATTACTAATGGATGATTTCTTTAGAATTATCATTTAGAATTTCGAAAAAGATATGATATACAAATTATTTTATTTTTTTATATTCCAAAATCAGTATATATATATATACATATTGTTTCAACATATGTATATCATATCTTTTTCGAAATTCTAAATGATAATTCTAAAGGAATCATCCATTAGTAATTAGAAATAGCATATATATATATATATATATATATATATATATATATTCACCTTTTCATTTTAATTTATATATTTATGTCATGGTGTCCACCTTAAATTGTTTCTAGGTTTTAAGAATGACACGTGTTTGAGATTTTAGATATAAAAAGGCCTAATACATAAATAACCTCCTGAATTTGTTCAAATGTTGCAACTGCCCCCTTCAACTTTCAATTGTAACAACTTACCCCTCAAACTTGTCCAATTGTAAAACATAACCCCTCAAACTTGTTCAATTGTAAAACATAACCCCAAATTGTTGACACAGACTGCAATTGAAGAAACACGTGAAATACAAAAGCTGCAAACGCTCGTGGAATGTGATAATCAGATCTTTAGACCCAAAAAAATCAATATTTAAGTAACCAAATCCTCAATTCTTCAACTTATTCTTCAACTTCTTCTTCTTCTTTTTGTTATTGCTATTCGTTTTTAGTGATTTCTTGATTCAAAGTTTTGGGATATTATATGGGTGAAAATGTGTTTATGTGGAGAAATAGCTCCATTGAAGATTTCATAGCGTGATACGAATTCAGAGAAACATTTTTACGGTTGCTTCAAGTACGGGGTAAAAAAATCCCAATTTGGGGTTATGTTTTACAATTGGACAAGTTGGAGGGGTTATATTTTACAATTGGACAAGTTTGAGGGGTAAGTTGTTACAATTGAAAGTTGAAGCAGTTGCAACATTTAAACAAGTTGAGGGGGTTATTTGTGTATTAGGCCATATAAAAATGATATATTTTAAGGTATAGATTTAAGGATGACACATGTACATATTTCTCTCAATTGGAAATGACACATTTTCTTCTTGTTGAATTTGGTCCCACTTACCAAATAGTATTTTATTCTTATTCAATGTAAGGTATAGAAGGTAATATTTTTCAAAAACAAATTCTTGAAACCGGGAGAAAATCTGATGTCCTCATTTTGGCGTCTCCTTCCATGTCCCTCTCACAAAAAGTGGCCCCTTTTAATCATGTGGATCTCCTTAGCTCATAAAATATATTATTTTAATTAAAAGATGCCACTTTTTGTGAGAGGATATGGAAATGGACACCAAAATGGGGACAACAGATTTTCTCCCCTCGAAACCATAATTATAAATTTATAATTTTATTATTATTATTCTTATGAAAATCAACACTATCAATTTAATCATTAGTTGGGTAGTAAATGTTGATGATTGCATCTAATATAATAAGATATTATTATATTTTTCTTTTGAAAGAATATTTTTTTTATTAAAAAGTAAATATTTATTAATAACTTAATCATAGTAATTTACTTCATTATCTTTTAACCGTAAATCAAACCATTAGGATAATTAATTGAAAATAAATATTAGTTAAGGTCCTTTCAGTTTATAATTTTTATAAAACTTATCTAAAACTTTTTATTTATAGCTAAAAATATTAAATTGAACCATATAATATATTTCAATTCATAAATAATTCACACTATCTATTTCGAAAAATAAAATTTTAGACACGAATGTTACAAGGCACGCCGCTAAACTACATAAATCTTTGTGTCATTTATGTCATTTATTTCATTGTTACAAGGTCTAATACACAAATAACCCCCTGAATTTGTTCAAATGTTGCAACTGCCCCCTTCAACTTTCAATTGTAACAACTTACCCCTCAAACTTGTCCAATTGTAAAACATAACCCCTCAAACTTGTTCAATTGTAAAACATAACCCCAAATTGTTGACACAAACTGCAATTGAAGAAACACGTGAAATACAAAAGCTGCAAACGCTCGTGGAATGTGATAATCAGATCTTTAGACCCAAAAAAATCAATATTTAAGTAACCAAATCCTCAATTCTTCAACTTATTCTTCAACTTCTTCTTTTTGTTATTGCTATTCGTTTTTTAGTGATTTCTTGATTCAAAGTTTTGGGATATTATATGGGTGAAAATGTGTTTATGTGGAGAAATAGCTCCATTGAAGATTTCATAGCGTGATACGAATTCAGGGAAACATTTTTACGATTGCTTCAAGTACGGGGTAAAAAAATCCCAATTTGGGGTTATGTTTTACAATTGGACAAGTTTGAGGGGTTATATTTTATAATTGGACAAGTTTGAGGGGTAAGTTGTTACAATTAAAAGTTAAGGCAGTTGCAACATTTAAACAAGTTGAGGGGGTTATTTGTGTATTAGGCCATATAAAAATGATATATTTTAAAGTATAGATTTAAGGATGACACATGTACATATTTCTCTCAATTGGAAATGACACATTTTCTTCTTGTTGAATTTGGTCCCACTTACCAAATAGTATTTTATTCTTATTCAATGTCCTCATTTTGGCGTCTCCTTCCATGTCCCTCTCACAAAAAGTGGCCCCTTTTAATCATGTGGATCTCATTGGCTCATAAAATATATTATTTTAATTAAAAGATGCCACTTTTTGTGAGAGGGATATGGAAATGGACACCAAAATGGGGACAACAGATTTTCTCCCCTCAAAACCATTATTATAAATTTATAATTTTATTATTATTATTCTTATGAAAATCAACACTATCAATTTAATCATTAGTTGGGTAGTAAATGTTGATGATTGCATCTAATATAATAAGATATTATTATATTTTTTTTGAAAGAATATTTTTTTTATTAAAAAGTAAATATTTATTAATAACTTAATCATAGTAATTTACTTCATTATCTTTTAACCGTAAATCAAACCATTAGGATAATTAATTGAAAATAAATATTAGTTAAGGTCCTTTCAGTTTATAATTTTTATAAAACTTACCTAAAACTTTTTATTTATAGCTAAAAATATTAAATTGAACCATATAATATATTTCAATTCATAAATAATTCACACTATCTATTTCGAAAAATAAAATTTTAGACACGAATGTTACAAGGCACGCCGCTAAACTACATAAATCTTTGTGTCATTTATTTCATTGTTCTCTTTTATTTCATTGTTGTTTTATGTACCCAAATTAAATATTTAATTCAACTGTATAAATATCGCTTGTAGAATTTTAAAGTGAAACATCGATTTGCAATCACGAAGAAGAAATATGAGAGTAGAAAGGCAGAGTTTCTAGTTTTCTTTTGCAGGGACAGAAGGAGAAAGAACATGTCCTTTACTGAGAATGAAAAGTTATATCTTTCCATTCAACATCTTCTCTATTTATACTAATTTAAACAAGTCGGTTTTAATTGAATCAGGTCCCATCTAGGGTGACCCACCTAAAACGTCCAATAGGAACATATAATAACATCTTCTTAAATAAGCAGTTGAATGTTGAAATCATCCCCTAAGAATTTGAAAGTTTCCAAACATCAAATGGATTAAGAATCTTACAAATAAATGCAAAGCATGAGAACCAAGAGATGTAATAAATAATAATATTTTAATTATGATAATTATTTAAAACTTTAAGAAGAAGAAGAAGAATAGAGGAAACAAATGGTAAATTTCGTACAACATTAAGTTATAATGCGATGAAGAAAATTGAAAGATAAATAAAAGAAATAAGTGGAACAGTGAAGTTTCAACGATTGCCGACGCCTATAGTCCACCAGAAAAACCTTCAGCATGTCTGCATTGTTTATTGCATTGGTTGCTGCAAATGCTGCTTGGAACAGATGGATTAGACATACAGTCCTTGTAGCATAAGTCATAACAAGGTTTGTTTGCTAATGGTTCTCCAACAACTCTTAATACATCTACACATGCAACCAACACCACAATCAACATTGCTACCTTCAATTTTCTTCCTTCCATTTTTTATTCTAAATCTTTTTTATCTTCTTGAAATGCTTTATTTTTTAATTTTATTTTTCTTCTCTTCTTATCTTTTCACCTTGCATGTTCCTGTATTATAACATGGATCCAATTTTAGCAATAACAAATTTTTTCTATTTTTTCTTTAATTGAGTGGATTGTGTGATTGACTTTGAATATTATGGTTATAATCAGTTTAAAAGCTAGCCAACCATTTGTATGTACAAAAAATAATTCCATTATGTGTTTTTTCTATTTTTATTGTAGTTTTATTTATTAGAAATTCTTCCTCATCTTCTGTTGTTCAGCCTTTACTAAAAAAATTATTTATGGCAAATTAATTATTTTCTCTTTAGTTTCTATTGACAAAAATATAAATTTCATTACTAAACACTTGTATAAGATGATACATAATCAATCAACATATGTTGCAATCTATTGTAGATACTGTTAAGCCCAAAATATACCTAAAATATCATTAGTATTTACATCAGTTTTGCTACGAATTCATACTATTTATACCTGTTTAGAATACTTTTACTTTCGAATATGTTTCTTTCTTGTAAGGTACCTAAATATTTGGTAAAATCCAAATAGGAACGAAAAGAGGTCAAAAACAAAGGAAAAACCCTAAGTTAGGAGCCAAAAGACGAAGAAATCAGCACACCGATACAAGGAAGACAAGAACGAAGTCAGAAACGGGAGAAAAATAACTATTCTCGGTTGAGGATCCAAATTCTCGGTAGAGAATTTGTGGGCCGCGACCGAGAAACCAAATTCTCGGTCGCGACACGCCTTTTCCAGGCATCTTCTTCCTTTGTTCCGAAGACCAAAAAAATCAGTTCCTCATTCTGGGCCGAGAATTAATTATTCTCAGTAAGATCAGCAGCCTTTGCAGCACAACATACACATGTTTAAATTCCAAGAAACGCGTTCGTTCGGGTGGATAGAAACGTCTCTTCACAGAGGATACGACCCTTCACAACGGACACTACACTTCAAACACGACTCTTCAACATCTATAAATAAAGAGTTGATTGAGAATTGAAACAATAATGAGAGAGTTAGATTTTAAGATTAGTGCAGGAGTTATGAAGAAACTCTAACTCAGAAATGAGTCAGAGATTAGAAGTTCGATTCTGTAAAAAGCAATATGATGTACACACATTGTTTATTAAATAATTACAAACACAGTAGCGTTTAGATTTGTTCATATTAATTTACATTTTGGTAGTAGCCGACCGTATCTCTATTACGAAGTTACATCGAGAAGATTTAGTAGAGGATCCGCCCCTGAGCCTGACAAACTCTAACGAAACCCAAGGAAAGGATTGACAACCCGTTCACTTGCAAGTCCTCGAAAGTTTCCATGCTTCTTGTTCTCTGTAAACTTGTATCAAATTCATATTTCATCTAATAAAGTTCATTCTATTCGATAGATTTTTATGTAGCACTTTGGTAAATGATCCGAAGTGAGTTCTGGTGTTTTCATTAAAACGTAGTTGAATTCAAAATCTTTACAAGGAAACTTTGTTGAACACTTAGGCAAATTGATATCATCAGTAGAGTATCAATTTGGTTAAGGTAGCAATCTAACCCGATCGAAGGAGGATTGACTGCAGTTCAAAGCCTTTAAATTAGAGGAATCGACGTTTATTTCATTGTTATAATTTATACGAAGTTTAAAGTTGTTTTCTTTGCTTAATGCAAACGAATACATTTGTTTACTTTTCTAAAGAACTAAACGTTTCTGTTTTGTAAATTTATCCTCAAATCAGAAGTGATTTCTAAACATTCGTTATACTCTAATCTAATTCTTACTCTAGCAATTTCAAAACCAAATCCAATTAAACGATTTTACATATTATAAACCTTAAAGTAAATCTAACCGATTCAAAATAAGTTTTCGTTAAAAAGCGTTCCTTGTGGGTTCGATATCTTTTATTACTACAAGCGTATACTGTGCACTTGCGAAAATTGCTCAACAAGTTTTTGGCACCGTTGCCGAGGAACGCCAAATTTTTAACAAAAATTTATGTTTTCGTGTTTTATTCCGAACCTTGGTTTATAATACATTTATTTATTGAGGATGGTCACTAGGACTAAATCCTCATTGTTATTTAACGTTTGCATTTAGATGTTTGCAGATAAAAAAAATCCAAGTTTTTTTAAAGATAAATTGGAGATTTGATCATCAATATAAATGCACAGAAGGAGTCTACAAAAAAAAAATTTGGCTAGCAAATACATCAGAAGGGAAAGAAGATTTTTGAAACAGGATGTCAGACGTGACAGATATAATTTTTCCAAAAAAAAAAAATTTACCTTTTCCCCAAACACTTTTACCTCTTTTCTATACACTTAACCCTTCATCAAAAACATCATTTCTCCTTGTGAACAAATTTATTCAAACCCTACATTAAAACCAAATAATTTCTTTTTCTTTATTCATATCACTTCCTTAAAACACCTACATTTATCTCTCTAAGAATCAGCTGATCAACTCTTCTCAGACAGATATATCAAAAAAACGGAAATGAGGAATACAGTCGATGAAATTATCTTATCCGCCAGGAAGGGATTGTATACTTTTACCATAGTTTCAACAGTTTCAGTTCATGCATGTAGTTCTTGTTCATGCGCAGAACCAGAGGTTCGGGCATTCAACCGAAATCACTAGATCCTTAAATTGAGAAAACGCTAAAAAAGAAAAGCGCTTAAAAAAATGCTAAAAAAAGAGAAAAAAAAATATAATAATAATTTCAAAGTTGGGGGTACAGTTCTATTTTCTTTTATTCATGCTTGAAATTATTCTTAGGTAAGTTAAATGGACAGAACCATTATTTAAAACCGGTCTAAGTAATTGATTTTGTCCATGATTTTGATTCTCCTTGAGAATTCTGAAGGATTATCACATTTTTTAGTTTTTAGTTTTTGATATTTTAAATTCTTACATTTCATTTTAGTTTAGTTTATACATTAGCCTTTAGTTTAGTAATAATGGTGAGATTAGAAATAATTTTTTTTTTGTGATCATTGAATGATATTCAAGATATGTTATGTATCTTAAATATGTGTAATTGATTAGGAAAATGTCTTTAGATTTAAAAAAAATCTCAATTGAATTAAAAGTTACACAAAATTTAAGTTTCAGTTTGTATAGAGATTTTTACAATCTCTACAGTGACTTTTTGTTTGATGTTTTGAGGATTTCTGAACTTACTGAGAATTCTAATTCTCAATTGAGAATTTTAATTCTCAACTGAGATTTTTGATTTTTCAGCCTTATAAATTTTTGAACTTACCGAGAATATGAATTCTCAGTTGAAGAATTCAGGATTCCAAAATTTCAAGGGAAAGGAAGAAAAAAAAATTTCTGAACTTACCGAGAATCGAAATTCTCGGTAACTTCAGCGAAATCATGAAATTTTCAGAGAGATTTTCTCTCTGAAAATGACTTGTCGCGACCGAGAATCACCATTCACGGTCGCGACACGGGCGGTATCAGGCCATTATTCTTTTTTTCCTTTAGTTCATGCACCATTGCTTAATATTTCACAAAAATTAAGATTCTTCATGTTCAAATGGTGTGAATTTGCACCTTTTCGCCACCAACAGACACATTAATTCATCCTAACATCATTATAAATAATTAGAGAAGATCAGATTTCCATATTTTTCATCTCTTTCAGACAAAATCTGATATTCTTCTCAAACCTTTCAAAAAAAAGGTCCAGAGACTTTTTCCTTTTCTCAAAACCATGACTTCCAAGCATAAATCTTCCATGAAGATTACTGCTGCACGCAACAAGCATCCTGATTTATCAGAATCCTACGGTGCACCATTTACCATTTACACACAATGAAGAACGAAGATATTATAAAACTATTTGTTGTATATAGTTTGTATATAGGTTTGTTTTTGTGTTTGTTCTTTATGTAATTTGTATATATCTCTTCTATATTTTTAATAAAACTATCAAGTTTGATTCTTTGATTCTTTTTGCTTAATATACGTTAACCATACAAGTTATATGAATACATCCGAATCTAAGTTTAAATGAAACAGTATAACTTTTTAAATGAATCTGTAATTATTTTGGAATTTGTATCCATTTCAGAAATGTTTCTGAACATCTGACTTTTCATATCTCTTACATGATGCATAAATTATAATCATTAATAACTATTGAACAAATTCATGAACATTCATTTTATATGACAATTCTAAGTTTTGTTCTATACATATATTTTTCAATTTTGATAACATATCAACCTTGATTCTTTGGTTATTTTTGTTTCGTATATGTTACCTATGCAAGTTATTAGAATGAATCTGTATATAAAATATTAAAATGAATCAGTATAACCTTCAATCATGAATGTGTATATGATGTTAAAGTGAATCTGTATATCATTTCATTAATCTGCATAAGTTTCAATGCTTCAGATTTAATATGAATAAGTGATTAATAATTTGATTTGTTTAATTTTCATTTGTTTGTTTTTGTATATAGGTTTGTTTTTAATCTTTCTTGTACATATGTTAATATTCATTTATGTAAATATGTGTTATGCAATAAAACTTTATTTCATTTTCATACTTTAATCTTATGTTCTGGTTTATGTCTGTTACAATTTATAAACTATTAGCAAATGAATCTGTTCATATATATCTTTAATGCTACTAAGTTATGATCATTATTAACTATTGAACATAATAATAAATTTTCATTTTAATGTAATCATTGAGTTTAATTTTAATTATGAAATTATGAACTTATATCGTGTATGAACTTATTAAAATAAAACATACAATTTTTTTCATATGAATCTGTATCAGTTGGAATACGGTTAATGATTAAGGTTAATGTTTCATTATTTGAATGCTGATTTAATTTGAATAAAGTTCATGTTTTCAGACGATTATTTTACCTTATGTGAATTAATGAGCATTGTTTATACATTAACTCTAACTCGGCATTTAATGTTTCATTACTCAAAATTTATCAAGGCTAAACCTTTGGTTTTCTTTGTATTTAATGTTTTATTTTGTGTTTTTAAGTTTCAGGTATACATGTTTTCATTTATAGGACATATTTGCACATGAATTTTATCAAAACGGAGTTTTTTTTTTATTATTCGCGACACGCAACCTGTAGACAGGGGGAGATTCGAATTTTGCACACAAATTACCCTTTTTCCTATTCCTACACTAAACTCCTAAACACCTAAATTCATATCTATATATACCTATCCCTTACACAAACCCAATATCACCTCCTATTTTTCCCAATTACACAATCCAACCTCTTCCCAGTACAATTAATTCCACACCATATCACCTTTACTTTTACCAAATTTTTGCCTACCCAATATACTTCTTTCCCAACCACAACCTCCATAGCCTAACCCTCCAAATGCCTAGACATAAGAAGATTACTCTTTCCCATGCTAAAAATCGAATGAGAGGATTACATTTTAGGAACTCGGTTCTAATTTATGAAGTTTGGGATGACGAGATGCGTTTTTAGTTTGGATATCATACAAAATAGTTTATTGTTAAGCCATCAATTTTCAAAGCAATCCGGTTTGGACATAATTTGCCTAGTTTGGATGGATTTAATCCCAAGAATGCTACTAGCACGCTCATTAAAGATCGTTGGTTTTCGTGGTAGATAGCAGTGGATTACTTTTTAACAATTTTAACCATGCTTCTGTTTCAACCAATAAGCATGTTGCTATGCGTACTTTGACTACGAGTCTTGTTTTGGATGCTACGAGTATTTTGGACTGGTTTTCAATCACCTACTCCTAATTATTTTCCGATGTTGGATTATACCACAACTTTTCAACATTCATTTAGTGGTTAGCTAATGTTGGTTAATTTTGCACGTTCGATGTTTGAATTCCAAGTTCACATGGTAATGGTATTAAAGAGGATGGTAACGAGCAGACACATTTTGGTGAGGATGACGATATGCATGATGATCATGATGATGATTATGGTAGGGAGGAGGCGCATGTTGATGCCTAAACACAAGCACAAGGGCATGTTGGTGACGAGCACAATGTTGATGATCAAGTTAATTTGCAACAAATTTGGAACCCAATGAATACCCACAACAATCAAGAGATGAGTTCACGATTAAACAAGGTGGATGCTTATATCCATACTTTGAGGAGAGAGCACACGTCCACATGACGCCGGTTATTATCGTTTTTTCCGTCGTCAGAACGTAGTGACCACACCGTCTCCACCGGGTTCACCTTCACAAGAATAGGTTTTATTTTGTCCTTTCTCAACTCATTTATCTCTTATGTTATTTTTGCTTACGTTTGGTAAAATTTCAAATTCTATTTATGTTGGATAAAATCCATTTCATATTTATCTATTTTCTTTTCGTATGATTTATTTCGTAAAAATTTTCGTGTTTTATCAATTTTTGCACCAATGAGGACATGGTCCAATTTAAGTGTGGGATGAGATATTGCATATATCATTTTATTTTTAGTACGAATAAATGCAACGAATAAGAATGAATAACATTTATATAAACATAAATAAATAGCAATAAAATTTTATGCAACACTTGTTTTATGCAAATGCAACATATATTGCAACACAATTTATTTTAACATTATTTTTCATAACCATTATTTTTCATATGTTAAAATATATTTAACTTATGATTATTTTTAGGTTATCATTATCGTTAGAAATAATATTTCTATACGGACAACATTTTTCATATATTTCACAAATCTCCGATATAATTTTAAGTAAAAATTGTCTCGAGTGAATGTATTTAAGTAATAAATTCTTTATTTCAAATCTCTATTTTATATCATGAAATCCATGATAGAATAAATCTTATTTTAAATTTTCAATTAGGTTTATAGGCATTAAATTGAACTAACAATTTTAGCTCGGTTTGATTTCGTCTTACATTAACACCAATTGAAGTTTTTAAGGAAACTTTAGCCATAATATATATTGAATTTTAAGTCAATATAGGATGAATGTGCTATCTTTCTTTTTCCCAATTACAATTTTAATTTTATATTTCATATTAATTAATCAATTAGTTGAATTCTTAACTTTTGGCCACGATTGAGACCAACTTTATCACAATCGATGTATGAAAGGGAAGAAAATTAAGTACCGTTTACTTTTGGTCACGGTTGCGACCACCCTTATCACAATCGAGGTATGGAAGGAACGTTTAAAAACAAAAAAATAAGTGTGTTAAAGTTTAAAGTAACGATTGCGTCCACCCATGGCATGTTCGGTACCTCTTAAGCGAACACTAAGTAATAAAATACGTATAAAGTTACGATCGAGACCACCCTTATCTCAGGCGTAACTAAAGCAAATAAATTAATCCTAAGTACTTATTTAAATTTAATATATTAGTTTAGGTTTGGGAAGGAAATTTTGTGCTTTGAAATGCCTTGAGACGAAAGACTCAATAACATGTGTGCTTATATCGTCCCGAATACTTCAATTCAAAAATAAAGATACAAGACGAATGATATATCGTATTTATACTAAGTTAGTTTGATATTTTGCGTATAAATTTGCCATGCGAAGTTAGTCTTTTCGGCTTAACTAATTTAAAAGGTAATACCAAGATATATGTTTTATTTTCATAAAGAGATTAGTTAAAGAATAAGTTCAATGAAATTTTGCTCGGGACTAGCAAAAGATTAAGTGTGGAGATTTGTTAAGCCCAAAATATACCTAAAATATCATTAGTATTTACATCAGTTTTGCTACGAATTCATACTATTTATACCTTCGAATATGTTTCTTTCTTGTAAGGTACCTAAATATTTGGTAAAATCCAAATAGGAACGAAAAGAGGTCAAACACAAAGGAAAAACCCTAAGTTAGGAGCCAAAAGACGAAGAAATCAGCACACCGATACAAGGAAGACAATAATGAAGTCAGAAACGGGAGAAAAATAACTATTCTCGATTGAGAATCCAAATTCTTGGTAGAGAATTTGTGGGCCGCGACCGAGAAACCAAATTCTCGGTCGCGACACGCCTTTTCCAGGCATCTTCTTCCTTTGTTCCGAAGACCAAAAAAATCAGTTCCTCATTCTCGGCCGAGAATTAATTATTCTCGGTAAGATCAGCAGCCTTTGCAGCACAACATACACATGTTTAAATTCCAAGAAACGCGTTCGTTCGGGTGGATAGAAACGTCTCTTCACAGAGGATACGACCCTTCACAACGGACACAACACTTCAAACACGACTCTTCAACATCTATAAATAAAGAGTTGATTGAGAATTGAAACAATAATAAGAGAGTTAGATTTTAAGATTAGTGCAGGAGTTATGCAGAAACTCTGACTCAGAAATGAGTCATAGATTAGAAGTTCGATTCTGTAAAAAGTAATATGATGTACACACATTGTTTATTAAATAATTACAAACATAGTAGCATTTAGATTTTTTCATATTAGTTTACATTTTGGTAGTAGCCGACCGTATCTCTATTACGAAGTTACAGCGAGAAGATTTAGTAGAGGATCCGCCCCTGAGCCTGACAAACTCTAACGAAACCCAAGGAAAGGATTGACAACCTGTTCACTTGCAAGTCGTCGAAAGTTTCCATGCTTCTTGTTCTCTGTAAACTTGTATCAAATTCATATTTCATCTAATAAAGTTCATTCTATTCGATAGATTTTTATGTAGCACTTTGGTAAATGATCCGAAGTGAGTTCTGGTGTTTTCATTAAAATGTAGTTGAATTCAAAATCTTTACAAGGAAACTTTGTTGAACACTTAAGCAAATTGATATCATCAGTAGAGTATCAATTTGGTTAAGGTAGCAATCTAACCCGACCGTAGGAGGATTGACTGCAATTCAAATCTTTTAAATTAGAGGAATCGATGTTTATTTCATTGTTATAATTTATACAAAGTTTAAAATTGTTTTCTTTGCTTAATGCAAACGAATACATTTGTTTACTTTTCTAAAGAACTAAACGTTTTTGTTTTGTAAATTTATCCTTAAATCAGAAGTGATTTCTAAACATTCGTTATACTCTAATCTAATTCTTACTCTAGCAATTTCAAAACAAAATCCAATTAAACGATTTTACATATTATAAACCTTAAAGTAAATCTAACTGATTCAAAATAAGTTTTCGTTAAAAAGCGTTCCCTGTGGGTTCGATATCTTTTATTACTACAAGCGTATACCGTGCACTTGAGGAAATCGCTCAACAGATACCCATTTTGTCGAAAGTGTTAACGTTTTTGATGTTTTTATTTAATATCCAAACGAGTCGCAAACTTTTCTTTTAAATCTGAGAATGACTTATTAAGAAAAAGCAAGCTTTTTAAAACTAATTTATGAATTCTGATAAAACGTCAAGTTATATTCTGAATGTAAATGATTAGGATTAAAAAGTATGAATCCAGCTTAATGAAATGTTTTGCTCGAAAAGCGCATGTTTTAAAAAATAAAGTCGAGTTAATTTATCATTTATTCATTGATTTAATTATTGTTTATTAGTTAATTTAGAATTCTATTTGATTTCATTTATCATTTATTCATTTATGCCACTATGTTCTTACTCCTTCCAAGTTTTAAACAAGCATTAGTAGTGCCCTTTGTACATCTTAAAATCCACTTCCAACATTCTAATGATATTTACTAGGATTGAACTTATATGTACTGATCACACTAACTGGATGTGAAATGTTAAGACGAGTACAAATCCTCGTGTACATGATACTACCAATAACACTAGAGTAAGGTAGATGTGACATATATTCAATATGATTTCATACTATGGACATAAATCAGTAGAAAGTCTAAAATAAGTTGCAAGTGGAGTACTTAGAAGTTTAGCTTTTTCATGCCAAATCACTCTCACGCCTTTTCAACAAAAATTCTCTAAGTTAAATATAATGTTCATGCAGTTCCCAAATCTTTCATCTCAAATTCACTACTCAGCTCTACTTACTATCTGTTTCTATTAGATATATCCTTGGCAGCAATAGGCATATCATTAACATATAGTATTAAATAAACAAATGAGCCATTTACAAGTTTTTTGAAATAAACACAATACTTATATTGGCTAAACACAAGTTTTTTGAAATAAACACATACTTATTTACAATACTTATATTGGCTCCAAGTTTTTATAAAGGTACAAACTGCTTATACCACTGTCAATGAGACTTCTTTAACCCATACACTGATTTCTGCAACCAACAAACATGGTGTTCTTTGCCTTCCTTTTCAAAACATTAATGTTTTTGCATATAGATTTTCTCCTCAAGTTCTCCAAATGGGTCTGTTTCCCCCAAAATTACGCTAGAACTAATTGGAGAGGGGTCAACATAGAAAGGTGCCAAGTAGAGAAAGAGCCTGAAAACATGGCCAAACCGGAACTAATAACAAAAAGTGGGGCAGGCTGACCAAAATGACAGAAAGGTTAGAGTTTAAAAAGGAAACGGTAAAAACACCCCACGAACCAGTTTTATAGAAGCTTGAATACAAGAAACGTGGCAAGTGGGAACATGGACAGTTAAAAGGAATGGAGAAACAGAACCCATCGCATGAAGGAAATAATTGGGAGACGCTGGTTAGTGGGATTAAAGACGTGGAGCGTAGCGGTTATCGGCACTAGTAGCTGAAGTATTTAAAGAAGGGAACGAGATCCAACTCAAACCATTTCAACAAATGAAATCAAAATCAAACCCAAATCCAAATGGAATTCAAACAATTCTCAAATTATAGACTCTAGCTATTCTACAGCCTTAGTTTATTTCATTTCTATTACCTTTTAACTTGTAAGTTCTACCTCTAGTCTTCCAATTATGTCAACAATCTCATTCAATGCAATGCAAGCAACTTTTACCTTCGAATTCTCTCTTCTAAGCATGATCTCAGTGTAGTCATAATCAGTCTTCTAGATTCCATTACGAACTTTAGGCTCTTTTTGTGTCCTTTAAGTCTTTTACACTTTCGTTTGCTTAGAAGTTAGATCCAATTTACATCTCTTTTGTAGTTTTAGATAAAGCTACTGGAACGCTCGCAATCCAATCCAATCCACCCAAGAAAGGCACCAGATAATTTGGCACACTCGGTGGGACACTGCTGAGATGGCACCCAGAAAGAATTTGAAAGAAAATACTGATAAGTTAGTTGATGCAAATGTGGTATATGGAGCTACATGACAGGGAGAAAGTCCTGTGGAGGTTAAAATGTTGTGCAAATCCCTGAGCTGGAATCTTCCTTGACTATGGTGGGTGCTTTGAAAAATTTGTAGAAGTCCATCGATCTCATGATCAAGAGGATGGCATAGGGTTTTTCTCAGAAACAGGTGACAGAAAACCCAACAGGAGCTAGGAAGGTCCGAGTAGAGACAAACAAGGTTCCCTCACCAGTCAAAGGAAAAGAAGATGTTATCATATTAGAGGAGGCAAATGGGAAACCATAGAAGTACTAGATACCACCACTTAGGGAGGATGGTGTCTAGAGAGGTGCATCTAGTGGAGGAAAAATCATGGTGGGTCTGAATTACTCAACCCATCACACCAGCCGCTCATTTCCAAGCACACACTAATGTGCAAACTGGGCCTCAGAAAGACGATATGCCTCAGGACTCAGGGGGGTTTGAGGAGGTGGAAGCAGCCCATGTGGAGCTTCTTTCGGTCCCCAATTAAGTGCACATTTGAACCAAGTAGAGAATCCCGCTATGAACATGGAGATAGTAAGAGACATGGCTCCAGAACTATATGGCCCTGGACTCAGACAAGTAGGGAGGCCAAAGTTTCACAAACCATACCCAGCGGCCATAGATCGAGAGAATCCTTATCCACGGAGATATCAAATTCCTGACTTTACTCTTTTTTCTGTAGAGAAATGGCAATCTACACTAGAGCATGTGGCTAGATTCATTATCCAATTTGGGGAACTAGCTAACATTTTTAACTTTGACTATTTTAAGTTAAGGTTGTTTCCCAATTCTCTCACTGGACTGGCTTTCACTTGTTTTCTTCTGTCTCGTGAAATTCAATATTTACTTGGCAGGACATGGAAAGGTAGTTCCGCACCCAGTTCTATCATGCAGAACTAGAGGTGTGTGTATCAGAACTTTCCAAGAAGTCGTTGCAGGGTCTTCCTACCAGAACACAAATTTGTCAAAATGGCCTAGAGAGGATTAGACATAGAACTTCGAAAGAAGTTCCAATGGATGAAGTTGAGAGATTTCTATGAACTAGCTCAGAAGGTGCCAGAGTACGAAGATTTACTGAGGGAAGATAACTACCGAAAAAAGACCTCAATGGGATCCTATTGTCAGGAAACCAACAAGTTAGAGGTAGCTATGGAAGAATTGTTGAACAAGGGGCAAAGGTGTGCCCGGATCATTTCTGACCAATCAAGGAGGTAGACCCCAAGAAGAATGTCGTCTAGTATACTTTTGATGTGGAGAAAACTAATGAGATCTTTGAGTATTTGGTTAAAGAAATGTTTATTGTCTTTCCACCAAATTACAAAATGTCAGGGAGAGATGAGTTGAAGGGAAAGACCTACTGCAAATATCATGATGCGTGGACACATTCCACTAGAGCTTGTTGGACTTTCCAAAACCTCATACAAGATCGCATTGAAAAAGGGATATTGAAATTCCCAGAGAAGAAAGAGTCCATGATCATAGATGAAGATATATTCCCGCCCGCGACTTCACTTAACATGGCATAAAAATATTTCAACAAGTTATATATGAAGAAATTGAGTATTATTGCAAAAATGGATAATGATATTTTTTTCCAATTTTGTTTGTTTTCCTTTTTTTTGTGGATGATCGAGATTGAGAATTGAGTATACAAGATAATAGGTCGATCTAACAAGGAGATCAAAAACTTAGACCGATGATTGGTCCTTTATTATAAAGATGTGCTCATTTTCTTTTAGTGGTTTACTTGCTTCTAAAAAATGCCAAAAACAGTAGTGCTAGAACAAACTATGGAATGTTTACAAAAATTCGGGTGAGAAAGAAATGAAAACAGAAAAATCAAGGCTAAATTGGGCTTCCTAGAGGAGATGAAAATGAGAAAAAAAATTAGAAAAATGATCAGTTGTAAGGAGACTCTTCATCTCGTTTATCATTTTAAACCAAAGCATGTAGCTTTAACTCGGTATTAAGCCCAAATTCTGTAACTTCTCAAAAGTCAAAGCACACACGCAAATGTCAAGAAAAAGAGCTTTTTTATGTTCGTTTTTAGGCTCAAATGTAGCTCACAACTGGTTGGGTTCAATTTGTGCTACTGGTTTTCCCAAACTCAAGTTTAAATACCACATGCCTTCAATTCTTAACTTATCATAACAATGAAATGAAATGAAATTAGCATTTTATCCAAAGTAGGGTCTAGATGCAGTCTTAGCTCATGTTTTTACAGACACATGAGTTGTATCTTACACTTAAACTAGTCAACATGAAAAAACTAGGTCCTTATTGGGAACAAATAACGAAGCTTAGCCTCGGAAGAGGAATTTGCTTTTGGGATTACTTGTTATTGACAGACATAGCTTAAACTAGGGAAATAATACATATGCACAGGAAACCAAACATATGCATTTGCACTTAAAAACAAGGAAATCATACACATGGATTACTAACAAGGAAATCATACACATGCATTTAAAAGACAAAATTAAACACAAGGACAAAAAAACATAAAAACTAGACATGACACATGGAAATAAAAACTTATGTTCGTGGGTTTGTCTACCCCCTCCTCCTTACATATAGAGTTGCAATTAGTTACAATTGCAATTATCAATTAATGTGGTAAATGTAAAGAGTTAGGGTGGTGAAGACAAACTCACTAATTGGTCGGGGGCTGTTAGGACCATTTTATATAGAGTCTTACGCATGGTTTTAGGCCTATCTATGTGTAACTATCATCCATTTACCATGGTTTATATGGTATTCTCTCCATTATACACTTGATGTGCACATTGAGGTGTTTCAGGTACAATTGAGGAAGAAACGGAGCAAAATAAAGTTTGAAAAGAATCTATACTCGGTGAGTAGAGCTTGTAACTCGATGAGTAATATAAGCTTCTCAACAAGCTAATTAACTCGTGGTGACTAGACAGTCACCAAGCCCAGTCAACCGAAGAGAGAGAAAAGTCAACCTTAATTGCCCGACACGGCACACCTACTCGGCGAGTAAGCCCCTTTAATCGGCGAGTAGAGACTGAGTCCTGCTCAAATTCTACTTTGGATATCCTATTTCGAATCCAACTCCAAGATAGGAAGAAATCCTAGATAGATGATAGGGGTATTTTACCCCTATCTTTTAGCGTGATTTACGGGATGATTTCGGGTAAAATAAATAAGTTTAATTACAAAAATAGAGTGTTTTAATAAAATAATAAAATAAAAAATAAAATCTGAACTTTCAGTTAATTTCCTTTATTTTTAGTTGAATTTAGAGAATAAAAAGTCAAGCTAACTCGGCTCTTAAGATTTGCATTTCAGGTACGAGCAAGGAGCAAAAATCTACCCAATATACGCGAGGCGTATCATCATTTACGCAGGGCGTATCATCATTTACGCGGGGCGTAAAACATGGTCAGAAATAATTGCCTTATCCGCAGGCACCATATGGAAATGACTCAGCATACGCGGGGCGTATGACACCTCACGCGGGGCGTATGACATATGTCGGAAATGATTGGCCTAATCCTGAAAGTCAGACTGCATTGTCTCCCGGAGTCAACTCTCCATACGCGGGGCGTAAATGGTAGTTCTTCAACGTAAAAGATCAGAGACTCATTTACGCGGGGCGTACTTCAGCTACGCAGGGCGTACTTCAGCTACGCAGGGCGTATTTGAGACAATTAGACATAGAATATGCAGGAGATTTTTGACGGAATGGGAACTTACGCAGGGCGTATATCACCTTACGCGGGGCGTATCATGGGATTTCTGCACCAAATAATGTTGCTCCATACTTGTACCTTGTGAAGTTACAATTCTACCCCTAGCTTGATGTATAAATAAGAGTGACTAGCACTCATTTAAAGATACACATCACCTTCTACCTTCTACATCTTCTACCTCTACCTTATAATTGTTGTATAGTTTTGGTTTTAGATTCGGTTTATGTAATAAAACTCTCCCACCTCGAGAGCTTGTTCGGTTATTTCGGCATTCCATCAACGTTCCGCTCCATCATTCGTCACCAAGCTCGAGAGTTCCACCTCCAAGTCCTAAGAGACGGCCTTGAGTCCGGTTGGCTAGTCCCGAGGGCCGATTCTTCCCTCTTCACTTGCTAACTAGCTTGCACTCTTCCTATGTACTAGGCTTGGTTGTATTCCTTATTCATGCTTTCCATATTTATAATATATGATTTGCAATTTCCGTTTCTATATACGTGTTGATGTTTATTTCTTGCTTTGATACTCGTAATTGATTATTGTGTAGGGGAACGCGATTTCCGACGCCATTCGGGCTATCTTTAGGGATTCATATAGGTGTTGCCTTACTGGAAGTGACAAACCGGAAACCGTAGGAATTGACACACCACGGAACTTACGGGCCCTAGTTTCTGATCCCCAGCATTAGACACGCCTTGACTAGGAACCACGTAGTCTAAGTACTTCACGGGTCGGTCGAACTACACGTAGTCGTCTTTGCAAGAGTAAATTGTCAACCGAATATATTCAGAGTTATTGCATATTATGTTTATAACTTATCGTCACCCATATCATTCCTTGGAGTTTTCCATTACATAAATCTATCTCGCCAATAGGTTAGGAGTAGTTTGTAGTTGTTTCTTACTTTACCCCAAAGTAATTACCGCTTAAATAACATACGAAACCGAGTCGTCTAATACTTGTAATTATAAATCCCGTGGATTCGATACCCGGTCTTAATCGGATTATTACTTGATACGACGGGGTACACTTGCCCCTAAGTAGTGACGTCTAGTGAACTTAGAGCAATTAGAAAGAGCACATCCATAGTCCCATAGCACACTCATATCACACTACATCCGTAAACATACACCGCTAGACGAAACCTATACCCTAACCGGATAGTGCGGCTTCATGGTCTAGGTTACGGTTTAGCCTTGATTTTCATAGCGTCTAATGCCCTTAATCACTATTAGGGATTTTACTTAACCAAGAATCGACCTAAAAGTATTGAGGTAGATTTAGTAAGTTGTTGATCAGAGTTACTATTTTCTGATGGAGAATCACCGTCTCAAGTTAACCTTTAAATTCAAACAACATTCACTTATCGATTCATAGGAGTTAGCATGGGGATCCTGAATCCTAGTCATACATTCACTCATTAAATATATTCATTGTTTAATTTCTTTGCTAGTTGTATTGCTTTATTAATAGTTAAAGTTACAATCTAAAAACACTTCATTCAAGCCTTAGATAATATAGAATTCGAGTACGAGTAAGGCATTAGATACTATTATCTGTGGGATCGATACTGTTCTTACGAACATTTACTACTTGATATGATAGAGTTCACTTGCGCTTAGGAGTATAGATAGTTTTTATCCCAATCAAGTTTTTGGCGCCGTTTCCGGGGACTAGTTTATTTAGTACTTATTCTAAAAAATTCGCATTAGTCTAAGTTTTATTTTTTTGTTTGTTTTGACAGGAGAGATGGAGTTAAATGGATTTCCATGGGGAACCTACTAGTATCCGTATGGAAATATCCTTTATAGGCCATCAGAGGAGGAGATCATTAGCCCATTCCACCCCGATTGGGATAATGATTCAGAGATCTCGTGGGAAGAGTACCAAGGTGATTGTTTAGATTCACCATAAACGAGCAAGAGCGGAAAGACTATTGAGGAACTCAAGCTTGAATATGCTGCTTCAAAAGAAAATCTTGTGGAAAAAGCACAGCTTGATGACTTCCTAAATACATCTTCAACACCAATCTTTATGGAGAGTAAGGACAATCGAGCTCAAATTGTGGAGTTAAAAACTCTATCTCAAAATGAGGAACCAATCAAGCAGGAGCTTTATGAAACCACGGTAAAAGAATTCATGATGACCCCCAATGAATCGTATTATATGGTCTATGATTTACCACAAGAAACAAAGAGGAAGAAATCATGAATTCTTCACAAACTTTTTAAATTTCTATCATGGATATTGATTGCTTGGAAATATGTGAGGAATCCATTGTGCATTCGTGGTATTTCCATCAAAGAGTTTGGATTCCTCATAAGACTTCATTCATATACATAAAAGGGAAGTCGTTAGTCGAGCTAAAACGACTATAATCTTAGCGCTGATTAGATTTAATTTTTTCTTCTTTACTTTTTATTGCTAATTTTTGTTTGTTTATGTGTTTTCAGAGCTTAATTGATTTGTTGGGAGCTTAATAGGTGAAAGGGATGGAATGATCATGAAATAAGTTGATTAAATATATGAAAATTACAGTTCTAGGTCCTACTCGGCGAGCAGCGTCACTAACTCAACGAGTAGCTCCCCTACTCGGCGAGTTAATTCTACTCGTCCACGGAAGACATCGCAGCTCAGTGACCAGCTGCAGTATTTTTGCCATAACTCCTTTTTTCTACTCTGATTGATGTGATTCAAAATGTGTTGGAAAGCTAAGACATTAATTTACAATTTTCATTGAGGACTACAAACCTAAATCGGACAGTTGGCTGGTCAAAATGGCAAATCAACATAGAAGTACCATTCTTTCACAACATTGAGGGAGTTTTTCTTCTCTCCTTTTTATTTTACTTTATGTCTTAATGCATTTTTGGAAATAAATGCATGATTAAAGTGTGAGGAGGGGAAAATAAATTCTATGTTAATGATTTGCATCTATCTTTTAAGCTCTATCATTTTTTTGCACTTTAGTTAGTATTGAGTCGTCTTAACTTCAGAACCATGCTTTCGAATTTTGTGTAATCTTTGAAATAGTTGAAAGGTCGAAGTGAATTTAGATTACAGCTTTGATTCATATGCAATTGTCAACAGGATGAAATTTTATTGATTGGCAGTCCTTTAAATCCGAACAAGTGCTTAGCAACTAAGGGTAAAAAACTTAGGAACTTCAAACAGGATCTTTGGGCTTCGAGAAGTATAACTGTATGCACTATCATCCTTGATAAACTTGTTAGTGTAAGACTAAGAAACGGAACAAAAAGCCACCTTAATGTGAGATATTTGAGCCTAACATAAGAGCATTTAAAAATAATGAGATATGTTCAAACGTTCTTCTAATAGTCTTACAAGCATTGTAATGCCAACAACTAGATCTTCCTACATTTAATCAACGCCACAACCATCTAGTTTAGGTTTAAAATTATTAAAGGCATTAGGATTTTTCCCCTTTAGTTACTAAGACATATTCTTTGACGGCCAAAATCAATTTTACATAATGGTAGTAAAGCCCCTTTGAAGCCCATCATCTCTCCTTTTCTTTCATTAACCCACATTACAAGCCTAAACCTTCTTAAATCCTTTGACACCCGTGGATTCACTATGTCCGGTGAGCATGTAATAAGAGTGGTGTGCACAATCATATAAAACACCTTGTCAGTGACCTTTACAATTCACAGCAAATCTGCTGTCACTTGTCACTACTCGGTGAACTCAACACCTTCTCACCGAGTACCCCTGGTTTACTAGCCAAAACTCATCAAAATTCACTCTAATTAAGAAATTGATCTTGTCTTTTCACTAACTACACCCATCTAAGTTTAGAACTTGAGGAAAAAGCCTAGAAAAACAGAATAAAGAATAGTCCAAAGCAAAAACAGAAAAATACAAAGGCCTAAAAGCACAAAGTGCAAGTTCTAAACTGGAAAAAGAAAGACAACAGCTTACATTCAAGTTCATTACATCACCCATCACACCTCACACACTACTTTAAAGATGTGCACCAAGGATACATGTGAATTCACTTTACACCCATTGTAGCCCATTCATACCTCACCTAGGCCTACATTACAACCCTGTAAAAATACTTTTTGATTCAGTCTAAACTAGATTAGCAAGTGGTAGAGATTCAAGGAATTAAGCACCATAAACTATCACACATTGCTTGTAATGATAAACACTTACCCTTGAGCGAAAAGAATTAAAAAGGCAAAAAAATAGAAAATAATCATACCTTGAGAGTTCACATTGTGAGGTTCTAGATATTGGTCCCAAGCTTTCAATGAAGGATTGGTTGTACGGTGTTAATACTTTTGAGAAAGTCAAAGCCCTTAGAACAAGTTTGAAATGAGTCCTAAGTCTTTTATCAATAAAAAATTTCTTTGCAAAAGTAAGGATGAAGGAATGTCGAGTGAAATCTGTCATATTGTTTAATTGCATTGATTTAAATGTCTGAGATTTGATTTTGTCTTGATCCGGAGACTTGCTTGAGGACAAGCAAGGTTTAAAGTGTGGGGAAGTTGTTAGGGCCATTTTATATAGAGTCTTAAGCATGGTTTTAGTCCTATTTATGTGTAACTATCATCCATTTACCATGGTTTATATGGTATTCTCTCCATTATACACTTGATGTGCACTTTGAGGTGTTTCAGGTTCAATTAAGGAAGAAATAGAGCAAAATAAAGGTTGAAAAGAATCTCTACTCGACGAGTAGAGCTTGTAACTCGACGGGTAATATAAGCTTCTCAGCAAGCTAATTAACTTGTTGTGACCACACAGTCACCAACCCCAGTCAACGGAAAGAGAGAAAAGTCAACCTTAATTGCCCAACACGGGACACCTACTCGGCGAGTAGAGACCGAGTCCTACTCAAATTCTACTTTGGATATTCTACTTCGAATCCAACTCCAAAATGGGAAGAAATCCTAGATAGACTAGGAATAAGAAGAAGAGCACAATCAAACTCAAACAACAGAATCATGTTGGTCCCGTGTAACGTAGTAGAGTGAGTTCCAAGGGGGGGGGGGTTAGGAACTATTATAACTTTTTGATAATCAATGATCACTTAATTTAAGATTTGATGCTTTAACTCAGTTTTAGGTCAGCACGGCTGAGTATGATGTGAGACATCTTTAGACAGACACTGACTAGAGTTGTTTCAATCGTGACTTGGGAAGTAACACTTAGGTCAGTTTCCAACTCAACACTCAGATTACTCAGCTTCATCGTGTATAGATTATTT
The DNA here is from genome assembly GCF_963576675.1 of Euphorbia lathyris. Classification (NCBI taxonomy): domain Eukaryota; kingdom Viridiplantae; phylum Streptophyta; class Magnoliopsida; order Malpighiales; family Euphorbiaceae; genus Euphorbia; species Euphorbia lathyris. Next base: position 87,822,172 of record NC_088911.1, on the reverse strand, counting down.
TACTGAGTAATGTTAAGCAAGCAACACATACATATATATATCAAATGAAAGGGTTAGAAGTTACTTAGCAGACTTATCCTGGTTCGGCCTCTCCGCCTACATCCAGTCCCCGGAATCCTTTCGAGCTTTTTCAATCCTCTACTGAGCTCTTTAAAGGTAGAGCACAAACCTTTTACAATAGCAACTGAGTATGCAAGAGTACCATCCTCTATTCCTCTACTCAATCCTATCTACCATTGAGTACTATAACCGAGTACTCAGCTTCTCTCTACCACTAAGTGTTGAAACACCGTTCCACATAATTTTGATTTGACAAAGTTGTTTAAGTATAATTAAAAACATATTCTAAACACACTAAGTTTAAATGCTTTGATTTATTCTACTAATGTGTTTGTTCAATGTTGAGTTAAATTGTTTATAAGATACAAAGTTTAAAAGGCCCAAGCCCAATACAGAAGTCAAAGCCCAAGTCAAACAGCTTAAGGAAACTCGGCCCGCGTATGTCAAAACGTTGTCGTTATGAACAAAACGCAACTCAGCGGAAGAAGGATCTAGAAGACCTTCGGGGAACAACTTCGGGACGAAGCTGCTGAGTTGATTCGACAAAGCGTACAAGACAGCAGCTGGCTAAGGAAAACTTCCAGACAAAGTGTTTCCACTTTGGGTAAAGTTCAGAAGACACAGTATGCTGTCTAGTTGACATTACCATAAATGGAGAAACATTCTGCCGAGCTGACCAAAAGCTGACCGAAGACAGAAGATACTCAAATCTGATTGGCCGAGAGCTCTGAGCAAGACAGGATGACAACGACAGGAAGCCGTTTCCCTCCAACGGTTATTTCGAAATTCGAAATGACCGATGCCTCAGACGTCTCTATAAATAGTGCCATCAGTTGCTTCATTTCATACAGAACTTGATCAAGCCATTACGCTGACCAAATCTCTACGCAAAGTTCTGCAAGAAAAAGCAAAGCAATCTTACACTACATTTCATATCTTTGTGTAAAAGTCTAGAGTGATTATTCAATCATCTAAGGTGTCTTAGCAATCGTTGTTTAAGACAAACACTTATCATTTCTAGAGATTAGAAAGGAGAGGCTGAGTACTCGGTTATAGTACTCAGCGAGAGATTAGGATTGAGTAAAGGTATAGAGGAAGGTACTCTTGTTATACTCAGTTGCTAAGATTGTAAAAGGTTTGATGCTCTACCGTTAAAGAGCTCAGTAGAGAATTTGAAATCTCGGAACGTGTTCTGGGGACAGGACGTAGGCTTGGAGGCCGAACCTGGATAAATCTGCTGAGTAACATATTTCTAACCTTAAACTCCTTTATATATTTATTGCTTGCTTAAACAAAAAACTGACCAAGTAAAGAGGTCAAGCTGAGTTGTGCGCATTGAATATCTGAGCTCAGGAATAGACTCTAAGTGCTATCTCCTGACTCAAGTAAAGAAACTGACCTAGTCACTAGTTGACTAAGCCAGTATCTTGCCATTCACTCAGCGTCGCTGTCCAAACCTCTTTCTCACGAAAAAGAAGTCTGCCCTAGCTTAAAATTTTTAAATAGTTCCTAACCCCCCCTTGGAACTATACTTGTAATATTATAAGGGACCAACAAGTGGTATCAGAGCTTAAAAGCTCACTGTAAAAGGTTTAACCACCTTGAGCTGATCCCCACTATGGGCGAAAACAGCACTCGGTTTCTCCCAGGAAACCAAACAACTCAGATCTTACCTGAGGGGCTGTCCATTACTCGGCCTCCCCTATTCTTCGGGTCTAACTATACCTTCTGGAAGAATAGGATGAAAAATTTCATTCAGGCTACAAATATGAGTGCCTGGCTATCCATAGTCCAAGGCCCATTTGTACCTGTCGAAGTTGTGGCTGGCCAAACAGTTGTTAAAGCTGAGGCCAAATGGACAGAGGATGATCTCAAGAAGCTACAAAATCATGCTTCGGCTATAAATATGCTTCACTGTGCGCTCGATGCTGCAGAATATAATAAAATCTCAGGTTGTGAGTCGGTGCAAGAGATCTGGAAGAAGCTGGAGGTCACCTATGAGGGAACCAATAAAGTAAAAGAGTCCAAGGTGAACCAGCAGATGAGAGTGTACGAGCTGTTCGAAATGAACAATGATGAGGGTATATCTGACATGAATGCAAGGTTTACCAACATCATCAATGAGCTCAAGAGACTTGGGAAGATCTTCACTGAGGAAGAACAAGTCAAAAAGATACTCAGGAGTCTTCCTAAAGACTGGCAAGCAAAGAAGACCGCTGTTGAGGAAGCTCATGACTTAACCACCTACAAATATGACGAACTCATCGGCTCGTTGCTGACCCATGAGATATCAATGAAAAACTTCGAGGTGAAGGAAAAGTCTGAAGACAAGAAGCAGAAATCTCTTGTCATGAAAGCTGACTCCACTGATGGGAGCTCAACAGATGATGAAGAGATGGCTATGTTCACAAGGAAAATGAAAAGGCTGTTCAGGAAAAATGACAAATATTCTAAGAAGCCTTACAGAAAGTTTGATAAGTATAAAAGCTGAGTCCAGCGACAACAAATACAAGAAAGACAACTCGAAGCCCATTACATGCTTTGAATGTCATCAAACTGGCCATATAAAGTCAAGCTGCCCCACGCTGAGGAAAGATAAGAAGAACGGCAAAAAGGCAATGGTGGCTACATAGAGCGACAGTGATGAGTCTTCATCAACAGAAGCTGAGGCCACCGAGTCAGCGAAGATATGCTTCATGGCTGACGAACTTGCTGAGTCGTGCGTCTCTGAGCATGCTGACCCCTCCGTTGCATCTGACGATGAGGAGCAATCAAATGAGGTAAGCCTGAGGTGTGTTGAGAAGTCAAAGATGTGGTATATTGACAGCACATGCTCGAGGCACATGACTGGTGATGAAACTCAGTTCATCACGTTTGAGCGTAAACGAGGAGGAAGTGTAAGTTTTGGAGACAACAAAAAGGGTAAGATAGTAGGGTCAGGAACCATCGGAGGTAATCCTACTATTGAGTCAGTCTCCCTAGTCAGCGGACTCAAATATAACTTACTCAGCGTAGCTCAGCTATGTGACAATGGGAGAAAAGTTATATTTGATGCTACTGGATGTAAAATATATGAGGGAAAAACAAATGAGTTAATTTTAACTGCCCCTCGGATCGATAATGTCTTTATGCTAGACTTAGAGAAAAAGTTTTCAAAAACTGTATGCTTAGTTTCAAAGGAAGAAAATTCCTGGCTATGGCACATGAGACTTGGTCATGTAAGCATGGACCTCCTGGCCAAATTAGCAAGAAAGCAATTGGTTGAGGGACTGCCTGAACTTAGATTTGAAAAAGATCAATTATGCCACGCTTGCCAAGCTGGAAAACAAACCAAACAATCTTTTCATAGCAAAAACATTGTCTCAACTAAGCGTCCGTTAGAATTATTACACTTGGATCTCTTCGGTCCAGTCCAGCCGCTGAGTCTGGGTGGAAGAAGATTTTCCTTGGTCATTGTAGATGACTTCTCTCGGTACACTTGGGTCATCTTGCTGAGTAGCAAGGATGAGACCTTTGATACATTTTCAAATTTGGTTAGAAAACTTGAAAATGATAAAGACCTAAAACTTGCTCACATCCGAAGTGATAATGGTGGAGAATTCAAAAACCAACAGTTTGTTGAATTCTGTGAAGCCAGCGACATTGACCATAACTTCTCTGCTCCTAGAACGCCTCAACAAAATGGGGTCGTTGAAAGGAAGAACAGAACACTGGTTGAAATAGCCAGGACAATGCTGAGTGAGCATAGGCTTCCAAAGTATTTTTGGGGTGAGGCTGTTAACACAGCGTGCTATATTCTTAATAGGGCTCTTGTTAGACCTATACTAAAGAAAACCCCCTACGAGCTTTGGAAAGGACGAAAGCCCAACATTGGATACTTTCGTGCCTTTGGCTGTAAATGTGTTATTTTAAATACTAAAGATAGCCTAGCTAAATTTGACTCAAAAGCTGATGAAGCTATCTTTCTAGGCTACTCAACAAACAGCAAAGCATACAGAGTTTTCAATAAACGAACTCAAGTTTTAGAAGAGTCAGTACATGTTGAGTTCGACGAAACTAACCCTGCAGGAAGATATCTGCCGCTGACCGAGGATGATCCACACTCAGCACCCGCTGATCAAGATACAGCCGCTGAGTCATTCCCTCAAGGGCTGATCAAAGGTAAAAGTGAACCAAATATTGTTTTCACTGACCAGTCTTCACCTGCAGAGATTGTTGAAACACAGACAGCACAAGACATCAATCTACCCAAAGAGATAAGGATTCCAAGAGGGCACTCAGAGAGTGCAATCCTTGATGCCGCTGAGAATACCCTGATGACAAGAAACCAACTCAGGAGGTACCTCAGCAATGTAGCCTTCGTCTCAGTTCAGGAACCTAAGAACTTCGCTGATGCTGAGGAAGATGAATTCTGGATGAGCGCAATGCAAGAGGAACTCGACCAATTCATAAGAAACGATGTATGGGAGCTAGTGCCACATCCAAGGAGTCAGAAGACCATTGGAACATGATGGGTCTTCCTCAACAAGCTGGATGAGCAAGGAAACGTAGTTAGGAACAAAGCAAGGCTGGTAGCTCAGGGCTACATTCATCAAGAAGGTATTGACTACGGTGAGACCTTTGCCCCAGTGGCAAGGCTAGAGGCTATTAGGATTTTATGTGCATATGCATGTTACATGAACTTTAAACTGTTTCAAATGGATGTTAAGAGTGCATTTCTTAATGGAGTTATAAACGAGGAAGTTTATGTCAATCAACCTCCAGGGTTTGAGGATCCTAAATTCCCAAACCACGTTTATAAACTCAAAAAGGCTCTGTACGGCCTCAAGCAAGCACCAGGCGCTTGGTATGAGAGGCTGACTAGTTTCCTGCTGACTAGAAACTACGTCAGGGGCAAAGCTGATACAACCTTATTCATTAAGAGAAAGGGTAAAGATACCCTGCTGGCTCAAATATATGTTGATGATATTATTTTCGGTGCTACTAATGAGTCAATGTGCAAGGAATTTAGCAAGCAAATGCAGACTGAGTTCGAAATGTCGATGATGGGAGAACTCAACTTCTTCCTTGGACTTCAAATCAAACAAGGAAAGAATGGCATCTTCATCAGTCAAGCTAAATATGCCAAGGAGATATTGAAGAAATATGATCTTGAAAATTGCAAGCCAATATCCACTCCTATGGGCACTGACACTGTCCTCTGCGCTGACGAGAATGGTAAGTCAGTAGACAGAAAATTGTATCGAGGTATGATAGGCTCTCTACTTTACTTAAGAGCCAGTAGACCGGACATTCAGTTCTCAGTATGCTACTGTGCTAGATATCAATCTAACCCTAAGGAATCTCATTACATAGCTGTAAAAAGAATCCTTAGATATTTGCAAAGCTCAGTGAACGCATGTTTATGGTATCCCAACACTCATGGCTTTACACTCGTTGGATACACTGACGCTGACTATGGTCGAGACAAGCTAGAACGGAAAAGCACCTCTGGAGGATGTCATTTCTTAGGAAGCTGTCTTGTATCCTGGTTCAGCAAGAAGCAGGCGTCAGTAGCCTTGTCTACCACTGAAGCTGAGTACATTGCTGCTGGTCACTGTGTTGGTCAAGTCCTATGGATTAAGTAACAGCTTGAAGACTATGGTGTTCAAACAAAGACAATTAAGGTCAAATACGACAACAAAAGTGCAATTGATCTATCAAAGAACCCAATTCAACACAGCAGAATGAAGCATGTCAGCATAAGGCATCACTTCATTAGAGACCATGTACTCAAAGGTGAGATAAAGCTGACCTACATCCCAACGGATGAGCAGCTTGCGGATATCTTCACAAAGCCACTGGCTCGTGAACAGTTCAACATACTGAGAGAAGCCATTGGTATGTTTAATCCTCTTCAGTAAATTCCTATTCTAAAATATAAATTTATGCTGAGTGAATTACTATGCTGAATGATTTAGGCAAATGCATGCTGAGTGATTGTTATGCTGAGTACTTAACGCAAAATACACATCAATACTGAGTAAATATGCACACCGAGTAGTAATCTCAAACTGAGAAATCATCCTACTGACCACTCAGAATATAAAACGCTGAGTGATAAATCCGTTGCATTAAAAGCAAAAGCACGCGAATAGCCACCTAGGATGACGTATGCGCCGAATGTGTCATAAATGCCAGGATCTTTGTCGGTTGACAATCCCAAGGAAAAACTGACACATGGATTCGATAAGATCCACACTTCACCGCTATAAATAATGGGTAAATCCCCATTTTTATTTTCTTTACACTTACCGAATTCTTTGGCAAAGCATTCTCTCTCTAAAACCCCTCAAAGCTTCCAATCCTTTTCTGAAACAATGACTAGAGTTTCCGTCAACATCTCCGATGCCGGTCACCCTAAGACCAGCTCTGATGAACCCTCCAGGCAAACTACTGTGCCTGAAATTACCAAGGTCACTATGCCGAGCAAAGGCAAAGCTGACCAAGCTGCCCCATCCAAAGGAAAGCCGACCAAGGCAAGAACCTATACCAAGGTATTCGAAGATATTAGCGAATGGAAAGTAGACTTCTCATGATGGGTCTCTGAGACCTTCATGACATCCGAGCAACCCTTCTGCGAATGGATATCGCAAAATGGATGGACCGAGTTGTTCTCTATTAGGGATCACACTTATCCTTACCTAGTAAGGGAGTTCTACAACAACCTCCGAGTCGCTGATGATAACCAGGACTATCTGGCAACAATAGTAAGGGGGAAAACGATTTTCATCAATCCCACCTATTTGGCAAATTTGCTGAAGTTGAAAAATGAGGGAGCAAAACTGAGAAGAACTGGAGATTAGGATAACATTAACTACGAAGTCAACTTTTACAAGCCCCCTGGTCATTCTGGAGAAATCTCAAGTACTTCAATGGGTCAGCACCAAAAGATGGCTCACTATTTACTGACCTACTTCATTTATCCCAAGATCGCACCACATCAGCAACGAATTTTGAGCAATGTTTCATATGGCATATGCTGACGTACAAGCCGATCAATATGCCAGTATTCTTGATTGTTGGGTTCCTAAGGAGCACTGGAACTCTCAGGCTGGGATCACTCATCACCAGGATCCTCATTGATCATCAAATAGACCTATCTGAGGAAACTAAGGCTAGAGGATCTGAAATAACAGCCGCTTCGCTGAGGGCTTTGAAGTTCAATCAGCCCCTAAAGAAAGGAAAAGCTGCTGAACAACAAGCTGAGGAAACAGCTCCAAAGCAAAGCAAAAGGACAAAGGCTCCAGCTGCCCGCAAGAGGAAAGCTGTTGGGACTCCTTCAAAGAAGGCTGAGCCTCAGGACAAGAAGCCTAAGTCAGCTGCTGAACCAGGTCAGGAGAGACCTAAGTCAGCTGAGAAAAGGAGCAGGCAAGATGAGCCTGAAACTGAGGAAAGAACAGATGCTGATGAGCAGCCTCAAAAGAAGCAGAAGTCTTCTACACTGACTCCTATTGATGCTATCCCTACTGACGTCATTGTGCCTGGTGATTCACACTACACACAGTGTCTAGGAACTGTAGCTGAGCATCAAGAAGATGAAGTGCATCTGGACGATCAGTTCATTGCACAAGTTGAGGAAGAGTTAGATGGCGATAGTGAAGAAGATGAAGAACAAGAAGAAGCAAGCGGTCAGGACGACGCTGGGGACACTGAGGAAACAACTTGTGAGGTTGATGCTGAGCCAACCAATACTAGGTTGGCTGCTGGGGATGAACAAGAACCTGACCAACACAATGTTGATCAAGGACAAGAACAAGCTGACCAGCTTAATGCTGATCAAGAGGAAACTTCTCCCTCTCACTCAGGAGAATTTATACAAGCTGACACTCCTCCTCCTCGCAGAAGAAGATTGGTTAAGGCAAGTCAGAAGACAATCAGTGACCTTCCTGTTCAACCACCAATTGTCCCTGATTTTGTTATCCAGAAGCCGACCTAAGACCCTTCTAAACTCAAGCTGAAATTTTTCAGAAAACAACCATCTACTACTCCATCGGCTTCCCTTGAAAAGCAAGCCTCTGTTTCTTCACCAAAGGAACATGCCGACTTAAATGCTTCCGCCAACTCAACAAGTCAAGTTGAGTCAATTCATGTAAATGTTGTCAATGCAAGCATTGTGCTGACTCACAACATTCCTACACCAGTCAGCACAGATAGCATTAGAATTACCTCTTCTCCAATCAACACCTCTGCCGATCAATCAGTTCTACCTGAAACTCAAGTGCAGATTGGAAACACACTTCCAGTCACTGACCACGTCATTCCTTTGACTCCTCTTCCCACCGGTCATACTGAGGAAACAAGGCAAGCAAATGAAGGCTCTCTTAACTACTTGCATGCCACCGAGTCTGGAAAAAGAATCATCGACTCGTTGCAAACATTGATCAAAGACCTTCATCAATCCACTCAACCTGCTGTTGGGTCTTCTACTGCCGAGACAACTCAGCTCTCCCATGTAACTCAGCTTCTCAACGAAGTTAAGGGATTCAAGGACTTGCTGAGTGTCATCGTTACCTTTCAAGCATAGCAAGCTAAGCAGGATTCCATCTCAAAGCTGGCGGAGATCCAGCTGACAATAGTTCAACATTTCAACGCTCTTCAACAACAAGTTCAGACTTTGTCAGCTGCGAACACACACTATGCTACTTCTGATGAAGTTAAAATGCTCTTTGCTCAGCTTCACACCGAGCAAATCAAAACCAACGAGCAAATGGTCTCTTATTCTTAGTGCTCAGTGGAGCAAATTGGTGAGGCCGTTCGATTGCTGAACTTGAACAAGCAAGAGATGGACACTGACGCCATGAAACAAAATGAAATGCTGTCTATCACCAGACAAACCTTCAACCACATACGTCACAGCAATATTCAGCGTCAATACTACGACACATCCTTATTGAAGACTTTTCATCAAGTCGTTGCTGGTCTGACCGATGCACTTACCTGGGTAGGAAAATCTCAAGCTTTCATCGTAAGCATGATCAGCGCTGCTGAACTTAATATACCCTCTGAGGTCTCAGATAATGGCATTGCTATTTTCGATGGTGTCAATGAAAGCGCCGATAGACTTAAGGCGCTGTCCACAGAACTGACCAGAGCTGTCTTAACCGACGCTTTCAGGATTCCTCCTCCCGATGCTGACAAAACGGGGGAGAAAGAACAAGCGAGAACACAGCATGAGTCTAGTCAGTCCAAACAGAAGAGAAAGAAATAGATATAGGCTAGCTCAGTATAGGCTAAGTATGTAGTCTCTATGCTTGTCCTGTTCTTTTGTTTGTAAACACTGACTACCTATATTAATATCAATACTTGCATCTTTTATTCAAACCCTGAGTTATGAATTATTTTTATATACGATGTTGTGTATTAAGTTATTATGTATCTTCAATTACATCAACTATGTTTAATGCCTATAAAACTTGTTGATTGTACCCAATGCTGATAACATGTTTGACATTGACTTGTATGTTTATAAAACATTGTCTTATAAAACTCGTTGAACAACAAATTACTCACCGCTCTCTGAATGTTAAATCTTCCGCTTAAACACTGAGTAAAATAGAATATGTTCCATGAGCTGACCTATATCCGAAAACTGACCTTAGACTTACTCGATTAAACCTTTAAATGTTTAGAGTAAAACTAAGTCTGTAGCTCAACCCTTATGGGGGAGTTTGCTAAGTATATTAGGTCAACTATCATGGGGGAGCTCAATACTGAGTTCTTCGCTGAATAGTTTTGCCAACATCAAAATGGGGGAGTTTGTTGAAACACCGTTCCACATAATTTTGATTTGACAAAGTTGTTTAAGTATAATTAAAAACATATTCTAAACACACTAAGTTTAAATGCTTTGATTTATTCTACTAATGTGTTTGTTCAATGTTGAGTTAAATTGTTTATAAGATACAAAGTTTAAAAGGCCCAAGCCCAATATAGAAGTCAAAGCCCAAGTCAAACAGCTTAAGGCAACTCGGCCCGCGTATGTCAAAACGTTGTCGTTATGAACAAAACGCAACTCAGCGGAAGAAGGGCCTAGAAGACCTTCGGGGAACAACTTCGAGACGAAGCTGCTGAGTTGATTCGACAAAGCGTACAAGACAGCAGCTGGCTAAGGAAAACTTCCAGACAAAGTGTTTCCACTTTGGGTAAAGTTCAGAAGACACAGTATGCTATCTAGTTGACATTACCATAAATGGAGAGACATTCTGCCGAGCTGACCAAAAGCTGACCGAAGACAAAAGATACTCAAATCTGATTGGCCGAGAGCTCTGAGCAAGACAGGATGACAACGACAGGAAGCCGTTTCCCTCCAACGGTTATTTCGAAATTCGAAATGACCGATGCCTCAGACGTCTCTATAAATAGTGCCATCAGTTGCTTCATTTCATACAGAACTTGATCAAGCCATTACGCTGACCAAATCTCTACGCAAAGTTCTGCAAGAAAAAGCAAAACAATCTTACACTACATTTCATATCTTTGTGTAAAAGTCTAGAGTGATTATTCAATCATCTAAGGTGTCTTAGCAATCGTTGTTTAGGACAAACACTTATCATTTCTAGAGATTAGAAAGGAAAGGCTGAGTACTCGGTTATAGTACTCAGCGAGAGATTAGGATTGAGTAGAGGTATAGAGGAAGGTACTCTTGTTATACTCAGTTGCTAAGATTGTAAAAGGTTTGATGCTCTACCGTTAAAGAGCTCAGTAGAGAATTCGAAATCTCGGAACGTGTTCCGGGGACAGGACGTAGGCTTGGAGGCCGAACCTGGATAAATCTGCTGAGTAACATATTTCTAACCTTAAACTCCTTTATATATTTATTGCTTGCTTAAACAAAAAACTGACCAAGTAAAGAGGTCAAGCTGAGTTGTGCGCATTGAATATCTGAGCTCAGGAATAGACTCTAAGTGGTATGTCCTTACTCAAGTAAAGAAACTGACCTAGTCACTAGTTGACTAAGCCAGTATCTTGCCATTCACTCAGCGCCGCTGTCCAAACCTCTTTCTCACGAAAAAGAAGTCTGCCCTAGCTTAAAATTTTTAAATAGTTCCTAACCCCCCCCCCCCCCCCTTGGAACTATACTTGTAATATTATAAGGGACCAACACTAAGTACTATAACTGAGTACTCAGGCTTTCTAACCTTTTACAAATGATACAAAACTTGTCCTCACTGAATGAATAACACTTTAGATGAATAAAATCACTCTAGACTTTTACACAATGATTGAAGTTGGTGTAAGAACTTGCTTTTTCTTTTTGACAGAGCTTCTAATTTGTATTCACTCAATAGTTTAACTCGATGAAGATCTACTTCTCTGTCTTGTTTGATTCAAGTGATGGATTGGTCTTTTTATAGTGATCTTTGAGGCGCCAATGATTTGAATCCTGACATAGCCGTTGTGGGGAAACGGTCTTCATTCGTCATCACTTGGTCAACATTCAGTGCAGCAGGCCAATCCTGTCTTCCGTATTCATTAGGAGCCAGGTTTGTCTTCTTACGCCAGGTTTGTCTTCTAATAAATGTCAGATGGTCCATGCTCTTTCTCGAAAAAGTCTTCTAGACAGATTTCTGAGACTTCTAATTGTTTCAGAAAATTGTCAGACATTGTCTTCCAAGTTGACGGATCATTGACGCTGACCTGACTACTACTCAGCTTAACTCAGCGGCTTCGCCTTCAAGATTTTCTGAAGAAGACATTTTCTTTCGCTAAGCTGAGTTGCATTTTACTCAGCTTCTACTGACTTTCTCTTCACTTTCTCTTATAGACTTTTAGTTCCTGTTCTTGTTAATTAACTTACTCAACATTGAACAAACTCATTAGTACAATTAAATCAAAGCACTTAAATTTAATTGTTGGGATATTTTAATCATGGGATTAACTTAAATACTTTTGTCAAATCAAAATCATGTGGAAAGGTGTTTCAACAAACTCCTCCATTTTGATGTTGGCAAAAATATTAATAAGGAACTCAGTGTTGAGCTCCCCCATGATAGTTGACCTTTTCAAAAGCTTTTGAAGATACTCCCCCGTAAGGGTTGAATCCATTGACTTAGTTCAGGTCTAAACCTTTAAGATTTAATCGAGTGAGTCTAAGGTTTGAATTTACTCACTTAGTTCAGTTCTAAACCTTCTAAGATTTAATCGAAATGAGTCTAAGGTCAGCTTCAGAAGAGGGTCTGTACTTGGAACATTTTTCAATTACTCAGTTTTAATGCTTAGTTAAGTTCAGGTATCAGAGTATAGGTAAGCTGAGTATATTAATTGGGACTGAGTAGTTTTACTCAGTGGCCAAATACTTGTATAATTTTTACAGTCACAAGTTTTAATTTATTTTGTTCAATGAGTAGTTATATGAGAACAGTCAGCACACAGCATATAAAGCATCACATATATATATAAAAGATAGTATGAATATATACTCAGCCCAAAAAGAAACATGCCATGTATAAAAACACAAGTTACAAGCTAAGACTATTTCTAGTTCTATTTCTTGATGTTGACTTGAACTTGGTTAGCTTTGGGTTTGGTTTGGCTCGGCCTGGCAGTTCCTTGTTGCTGAGTTTGTTTGCCCGGGACAGCAGAAGTTGAGCCTGAGTGAGTTTGCTGTTGAGTTCCTTCTGTTGGATGCTTATCTTTCTCCCCCGTTTTGCCAGCATCACCAGGCTGAGGGGCAGAAGTATAGAACTGACCATGTTGAACAGCACGAGTCAGTATGGATGAATACTGCTGCATTTGACTCGTACTGGCTTGAAGAACTTTAAATACCTCGAGACCACCAGCCATGCTGGATGAAGGAATGTTCATATGTGCACTAATGAAACTGAGTATGAACTCCAGTGACTTCCCCATCCAGGTGATTGAGTCTGTCATCCTTGCGTATGATTGATGATACATCCTGAGCATGGAAGCATCGTAGATATGATGCTGAGCGTTTATGTGGCGAACGTGCTCAAGAGTTGATCGTGTGCAGTACATGATGTCGTTGGTCTTGACTTGGTCAGTTTCCATTTCTTATTTGCTCAGGTTGAGTAGACGTATAGCCTCACCAATTTGTTCGATGGAGCATTGAGAAGTGGATGAGATAAGTTCTCGAGCCTGAGTAAGCTCGGTTTGCATTTGCGTGAAGTGCTGAGTCACTTCAGCAGAAGTGGCGGTTGATGAGTTCACGGTAGATAGGGCATTAATTTTTGCCTTCAATGGAGTCCATGTGATTAACATCATAAGCTGAAGCTCCGCCAGCTTGACCATAAATGCTTGCTTGGGCTGCTGAGACACCAGGGAGGTCATAAAGTTCATCAGCTCCTTGAGACCTTTAAGTTCGGTCATAAGTTGCGTGATGGATGAAACTTGAGTTGGCTCAGCAGGAGTGGACCCAGTAGCAGCGGCTTGAGACAGATCAATTTCTTGCAGAAGCATATAAGCTGAGTAGATGATTCGACGTCCTGACTCAGAGACGTTTAGAAAATTATAGGAATCATCTTCTGTGTTGTTCTGCGAAGTCTCAGGGGCCGTTTTCTAGTTAACAGTGGGTGTTGGAGAATTTAGGCGTTGTCTAGAAGTAGAAGTGCCAGCTTGGTCAGTAGCGGCATTCTCATTATTGAGGCCAGCAACAGGAGCTGACTGGCTTATTAACTGCTCGGTTGGATTTGGAGTGGTTTGTGCAGCAGTAGTGTTAACCTGCTCAGTGTCAACCTGAAGCTGAGTTGGAATAGTTGGTGGAATCAGTTCAGGGTTGTCTTGAGCAGGGGTATTTTCCTTTGCTAGCTCGTTGGGTTGAGCAGCTGGAACTTCGAGCACTTGCTCAGTAGAAGGTGGAGCAGCGGTGTCGGTAGAAGGTTTCCCTTTTTGGATTTGGGAGTCGGTATGTTCCTGAGTCTGAGGAACAGAGGCTTGATTTTCCTTCACTTGACTTGGAGTGGGTTCAGTGATGTTGGTGAAGAAGTTCAATTGAAGCCCCGTCAGGTCAGTGATAGGGCCCTGCAGCGGAGAATCATCTAAGATGTCTATGAGGTTAGGCTTCTGTGCCTTCCGCTTGAACCGCTTTTCCATGCTTCCCTTATGAGTTTTGGTTTGAGGAGAAGGGACACCAATAAAAGGTTCTAGGGACTCAGGAGAAGAGGTAAGACCGAAGTCAGCATAAAGGTTCTCAGCAACTGTTAGGCATGGAATTGACTAAATTTAACATAGTATTTATAAGGGAATTTGGGTGTTTTATTATGTCATTTGGTAAGAAATAAGGGCTAATTACTGTCCTTGTACAGATAAGCAAAGAGAAATGCTAAACTCGCTGGAAACAGCTTGTTTTGCTAAAGCCAAGAGGAGTGGAGCTTTACTTGTATCCAGCGGTCAAACGCCGGATTTTCCAATGACGGACAACGACAGATCATGGTGGTAGTAGCAGGGAAAGCGGCAGAGCGGCAGGTGAAAGTGTGTGGCGATTCGATTGCCTAAAGAAGCAAGATGACTTGAAGTATCACCCCCTTGAGTGTTCAAGGGTTAATCGAAATTTAATCATTTTAGTTTATTTTAATTGTAGTTGGTAGTTGACTTATTTTGTAGAAAGGGTACGAAAGTTGTACCTATTTTGGCCTATGTCTTTCCCTTTAAATAGGTGAAGCAGAGAAAAGTTTAGTACTTCGGATTTTTAGTATTTTTTTAGTAACATAGAATAGAAGAAAGAAGAGAGCTCCCATGGAGTCTCAAGCTGTATCAAGAACCATCGTCTGCTAACTGCTCGATATGAGTGAGTAGTCCTTTTGAACGGGCACGGCCTGGCCGACCCGGTGATGTAAGTGTTACAATGTTTTTATGAATATTTCGTATTTTGCCAATGTTGTGGTCAATGAGGGTTTAACTTTCTTGCTTAAGAATGTATGTATGTGTTAGATGAATGATAGGACACTGCTTTCATCTTCACCGATATCTCTATTGATCTCCCAACTTCGAAGCTGACAAGTAAGAAGGTTGTGTCAAGGGTTTTCTCATCTAGAAATGCAGTTTTGTTCTTAATGCTAGAAAGAACGTACCTTTAGGACGCTAAAGGTGTTAGTAAATCTTAGGAGTTTGAGAACACACGAAAGTTGACTCAAACTCACTTCAAACTGAAACTTTGGCTTCATTGGCATGGTCTTGTATTCATGGAATGTTGTAAGACGTAGCACACCGTGTTCGGCTATGTCGAACCTGTTCTATTCTCTAAAATCTTTGCAAATTTATTTCATTTTCTTGTTTCATCAGTCTGCCTGAATTGTTAAGTAACCAACATCAAACAATCAACGATAAAAAAAGACACTGTTGTGACACACACTGTTTAGCAACGATTTCTAATATTGATTTGAATCACAATCCCTGTGGAGACGATACTCACTTATCACTTTATTACTTGTATCTAGTGCACTTGCTAGAGTCTAATCTGAGGACAACAAGTTTTTGGCGCCGTTGCCGGGGATTGAGAGCAACAAATTTATAGCTGAAATTTTTGTAAAACAGGGTGTTTTTAATCTGTGTGTTAAGGCGTGCAGGAACAAAGAAGTTAATTACCCGTTTATGCGTAGAGCTGCACCTCCTGTTTTTCCTATCGATCTCGAATTAGAGAGAACGTGTAGACGAAACAGAGCGGGAGCTCGACGTGCTAAACAGAGAGAAAGGCAAAGAGAAAGAAGAATGGCTGGAAGGGAAGGCCCAGAACAGCCAGTTCCACCAAACCAAGAAGAAGAAGGAGAAAACAATAACCCTCCTGTTATGAGAATCAGAGACTACTCTAGGCCAACTACCAAGGGACACTCATCGTGTATCGTGTTGCCCAATGAGGGAAACAACATGTTCGAAGTAAAAGGGTCCATGATACAGATGATACAGGCCTCAGTGCAATTTAATGGGTTTCAATCGGAAGATCCAAATGGGCATCTTCAAGAATTCATCACATTGTGCAACACATTCAGGTCGAACAGGGGTGTCTCTGACGACGTGATCAGATTGAAGCTGTTTCCTTTTTCCCCGAGGGATAAAGCGAAAACCTGGCTGCAAAATTTGCAGCGAGGAACGATCACGAGTTGGGAAGAGATGGCAAGAGCTTTTCTGATGAAGTATTTTCCGCCTCGATAAGCCATCAAGGTACGAAATGAAGTGTCACGCTTCATACAGGATGAAGATGAGTCGCTGGCTGAAGCATGGGAAAGGTACAAGGAGCTGCTCAGAAGGGTGCCAAATCATGGTATCCCTATGTGGATGCAAATGCAGAATTTTTACAATGGCGCAACCAACGTTTACAAAATCCAGATTGAATCTATCGCGAATGGTAACCCAGAAGATCTAGAGCCACAAGCTTTATATGACCTAATAGAGAAAGTGGTAAGCACGAGTTACAACTGGCACTCGTCCAGAAGTGAAGGGAAAAGGACAGGAAATGAGGATGTCGTTTCGAAATTGACAAGCCAAGTAGAACAGCTTACTCGACGGCTGGGAAAGATAAATGTCTCGTCCATTCACAATGAACCGCCATTCAATGAATCGCCATTTAATGACAGTTGTGGTTTTTACGGAGGAGCTCATTTCAATATCAACTGTCCCGAAGTTAAGTAAGGAAAAGGCACACGGGCTGAATGCGACTACGCAGGGTACAATCAGAGGAACCAGCCTAACCGTTATTCTAACACGTACAACTCTGAAACCAGGAACCATCCAAATTTTGGATGGACAGTCCAACCAGACCAGCTGGGACCACCACAGTATCAGGATCAGCCTAGGTATCAACAACAACAAGGAGGACATTACCAAAGACAACCTCAGCAGCACTATAAACAACATGTGCCACAAAAGGAAGATGTCGAACCAGATATGAAAACAATGATGATGCATTTCATGAAACAAACGCAAGCATCAATCAAGAGTTTGGAAACACAAGTTCACCAGATAGCTGCATCCACATCAAAAGGAAAGGGGATAATGCCAAGTAATACAGAGCCAAATCCTAAAGGCGACGTTATGGCAATCACACTAAGGTCTGGTAAGGAAACTCAACTTGTGGTTTTATCTGATAAGAACGCTGAGTGTGCAGGAACGTCCAAAGAAGCTGAAGGAGAACAGGAACAAGCTATTCCTAGAAATGAAGAAACAAGGAAGGCAGACCAAACAAGTAAGCCAGATCAAGAGGAGGAGGAAAGAACGTATAAACCACCACCACCGTATGTTCCACCTATGCCATATCCAACGCGTCTAATCAACAAGAAGTTGGAAGAGCAGAATTCGAAGGTGCTGGATACCTTAAGGAAGTTACATATAAACATTCCTTTCGTGGAAGCACTGGCATAGATGCCGACATACGCCAAATTCCTCAAGGACATCTTATCGAACAAGAAGAAGCTGGAAAACATTTCCATGATACAACTCAACAGAGATTGTTCGTCAATACTCCAAAACAAGCAGTAGCTGCCCAAGAAGCTAAAAGATCCAGGGAGTTTTTCGATACCTTGTTCTATTGGAAAACTGAATATTGAAAATGCACTATGTGATTTAGGGGCTAGCATAAATCTCATGCCATATTCTGTGTATGCAAAACTTGGACTAGGAGAACCCCAGCCTACTCGCATGTCTATTCAGTTAGCTGATCGTTCCGTATGCTACCCTAGGGGGATAGTGGAAGACGTGCTAGTAAAAGTAGGAAAATTCATTTTGCCCGTTGATTTTATTATAATGGACATAGATGAAGACTTGCATGTTCCTATCATCCTAGGAAGACCATTCTTAGCAACAGGGAAGGCATTGATAGACGTGGGTGAGGGGTGCTTATTTTTAAGAATTAATGGGGAAGAAGTTATCTTTAAGATGAACGAGGCTATGAGGCGTGCGAATAATAATGATGACACATGCTGTTTCTTAGATGATTTTCAAAGTCTTTCTACTTTGCAGGAACAGGACACATTAGAAACTTTATTGGGAGAAGAGGTGAACATATGCGCAGGGACAGGGTGTTCCATTGAGTCCAACCTTCCGGCACCTCCGTTCGACCCTACTGTTCCAACCCATCAAGAACCACCAGAGGTACCAACTGTGCCTGTGTCTAAACCAGAATTGAAGCCACTGCCTGATCATCTCGAGTACGCATTCCTTGAACCACCCAGCGGACGTCCGGTCATCATATCTTCAAAGTTGACTCCAGATCAAAAGGCGCAACTCTTGGCGGTTTTGCGAAGAAACAAGGCTGCAATCGCGTGGAAAATTGATGACATAAAAGGAATTAGCCCGGCAGTCTGTGTTCACAGAATCTTGATGGAGAAGGAGCATAAACCAACAGTCCAGCCGCAATGCAGATTAAATCCCCACATGAAGGAGGTTGTACGTAAAGAAGTAATCAAGCTTCTCGATGCTGGAATTATCTACCCAATATCCGATAGTGTTTGGACAAGCCCTGTTCATGTTGTGCCAAAGAAGGGAGGAATGACAGTAGTCCTCAATGAGAAAGATGAGTTAGTGCCCACAAGAACAATCACAGGATGGAGAGTTTGTGTTGATTACAGGAAGCTCAATGAGGCGACAAGGAAGGATCATTTTCCGCTGCCCTCCATTGATCAGATGCTAGAGCGTTTAGCGGGCTATGCATTCTACTGTTTTCTTGACGGATATTCAGGATACAACCAAATCGCAATTCATTGTGAGGACCAGGAGAAAACAACGTTCACGTGTCCATATGGGACTTATGCTTACAGAAGAATGCCGTTCGGCCTGTGCAATGCTCCTGCCACTTTTCAGCGATGCATGGTGTCCATTTTTCATGACATGGTGGAGCGAACAGTAGAAATATTCATGGACGACTTCTCGGTTTATGGGAACTGCTTTGACAGCTGTTTGAACAACCTTGAAGCGGTGCTCATGCGATGCAAGGAAACTAACTTGGTCTTAAATTGGGAGAAATGCCACTTCATGGTCACAGGAGGAATTGTCCTTGGGCATAAAATTTCAGAAAAAGGGATGGAAGTGGACAAAGCTAAAGTAGAGGTGATAGAAAAGCTGGCTGTGGCCACCAATGTAAAGGATGTGCGAAGTTTTCTGGGGCATGCAGGGTTCTATCGCCGGTTTATCAAAGATTTTTCAAAGATTGCACTACCCTTGTCTGCCCTACTTCATAAGGAAGTTGAATTTGTATTCACCACAAGCTGTGTACAGGCATTTGAACTCTTGAAGAGCAAACTGATCAATTCACCAATACTAGCTGGACCTGACTAGGAGAAACCGTTTGAAATGATGTGCGACGCAAACGATAATTGTGTGGGAGCTGTTCTTGGACAGAGGATTGAAAAGAAGTTTCGGCCCATCTACTATGCAAGCAAGACATTAAACGAGGCCCAGCAGAACTACACAACTACCGAGAAGGAACTTCTTGCGGTTGTGTATGCTTGCGACAAATTTAGACCCTACCTGGTGTTATCCAGGGTGATTGTTCACACAGACCACGTAGCGTTGCGATACTTGTTCGCGAAGAAAGATGCTAAGCCAAGGTTGATCCGATGGTTGTTATTACTCCAGGAGTTTGATCTGGAAATTAAGGATAAAAAGGGAACGGAGAATGTTGCAGCAGATCATTTGTCAAGGCACTAGTGGAAAAACGTTCATTTGCATCGCTGTATTTGCATCGGCCCCTTTTGACACGCGATGCAAATAACACATTTGCATCGGCCCTTTACTAAGGGCCGATGCAATTGTCATTAGATACAGTATTTGCATCGGCCCCTTAGTAGGGACCGATGCAAATACGTTTGGTATTTGCATCGGCCATTGCTAAAGACCGATGCAAAAGCCCATTCATGTGTTTGCATCAGTCGCCTTTAAGTGGCCGATGCAAATGCTTATGTTATTTGCATCGGCCCCTTATTAAGAACCGATGCAAAAGACCGCTTACATATCTACGTCGGCCAATACTGTAATCATTTGCATCGGCCTTTTTCTAGGCCGATGCAAATGAAACATTACATTTTCCCCATCAGTCGAGTCTTCTTCTTGTCAACAGGAATCGTTGACGGCGCTAGAAAGGGATAACCCTAGACCCATTTACGCTTTGTCTTCGTTGGTGTTTGTTCCTCTTCCACCACACCTCTGTTTCTTTAATTCATTTTAATCTCCGCTAACCCGTTTCATACTTATCTTCTATGAAACCAAATCTTTCTCTTCGCCATATCTCAATTGGGTTTCCTTCGTCAAAGAGTTCTTTTTCTCTTTGCGCCATTCCTTTTCCTCCTTAAATCTGGCCACGCTCGGTTGACTTGTCTTTCTTATGGTGTTTTTGAATCAGGTATGGGGTTTGATTTGCTGGAATTCGTTTTTGTTATGTTTGGGATTCAATTGTTTGTTTTTGTTTTCCTGTATCAGTGATCTGACTGCGTTTCTTTTAATCTATTGGTATTGGTTTTTGTTTTTGTTTCGTTATTGAGGATGGTGATGTTTGTTTGATAGCTAGACGTGGCCTCAGAGAGCTGCATTGATGGCTTACTCATCGAGATGGTTTCTTCATACTGCAATCGCCTCGACGCCAACAAGCCTGAGCTCGCCGGCCGTCGTATCGAAGCTATTGGCTATCAGGTCGGCCAATCTTAAACATCTTTCAAATCCTTTAATTCCCTAATTTTTCCGATCTTGTTGATTTCATAGTCCCGTTCAGTTTTTAGTAATATTTATTCTATTTTCTTTAGATTGGATCTTTAAATCTAAATTCTAATTTTGAGGTGTTGTTTGGTTATTGTGAAAGTCTAGAAAAGAATAAAAAATTTAGGTTTGAGGAATGGATTAACAGAGATTTACTTTCTCAGGTATACTATGGAGCGACCAAGGTTTAGTGACCATTTAGAGGCAATAAAGTTCATATGTAAAGACTTTTGGTCTGAGCTTTTCAAGAAGCAGATAGACAACTTGAAGACGAATCATCAGGTAAGTTTGCCATTCAATTCTTAATTGGATCTAAAAATAATTATGGAGATCATAATCTCGCTTATGTTTTTCTTACAGGGCACCTTTGTATTGCAAGATAATAAATTTGGATGGCTTGCTCGCATGTCAGTTGATCCATCGATCGAAGATATATGAGTATCACAAGATCCTTCTGCCATTGGCGAAAGTAAGGTTGCCCAAGCAATGAGCATGCATCTCTATTTTCTTAGGATGGTGGTTTTGGTTTGACTGAATAACAAGCAGAGACTGAATACTCCTTTTTGGAGAACTAACTGTTGGGGTTTTAGTGTCCTATAGACAATTGTTGCAGGATACAAACTTATTGTAAATGAATTGTTCTTTTTATCATTTGTTTTAATAAGATATATGTTTTATAACTATATAAAGGCAATCCCTTTTAAAGCACTAAATAAAGTCTAATAAAAGGAAATCCGTAAGTTTGTTTAAAGTGATTATAAAGTGTTCATACAAGCATGAAGTGAGACAAAACTTTATAATAAACTAATAAACTTAAAACCACCCCAAGTCAAGTGATATGTTTAGGATTGATATATCACTGTTGAGACTTGTATGTAACAATGTCTTCTGTCCGACAGAAAGCTGATCTCACAAGCTTCACATATATAGATATCTGGACAGTTACATAGATCCGGTGAAACGTTGTTCATTAGGATTGGGGATCCGACTTGAGATAACAGGATGGGTAGATTCATCCTTGTCACCTGTTCATCTCATTGGTATTAATAGGTATAACTAATCCTCAGACTCAAAGGAATGTTAATTGGTCATCCTGAATTACTGAATGTGAGACTTTGATCGCGTGGTCCCACGATCCTTAACAGAGATGACTCTGGGGTGTGAACTGCAAAGGTTGGGTGTCACAGGAGGTAATGTCAGGGTAGTTATACATTGGATTGAGCATTTATCACTCCCGATGAATGGGAGATACATCCAAGGATCGCTTGTGGAAGACTCGACTCTAAACCCTTGCAAGGTGATAGCTTAAGAGTAGAAATTCGGATTTCACTTAACCTATCTTTTGAGTTGACTCGGCCAATAACAAGTAAAATGAACGTCTCGCTATATGTGACTTGACATTACCCATAGTCATAAGATTCAGTTCAAGGATGTAGTTGATAAAGGATCGTATTATACCGTAACTAATACGGAAGGGTTAACGGCAGAATCAACCTGTCTTCTTAACGGACTCTGGGGGAATGATTACGGACATGCCGATAACATGCTCTGTTCATCATTCCGTTATGCAAGGATTAAATATAATTCTTGAAGAAATTAATTTAATAGTTGCATACGGCCAGAAGTAGTAAGGACCTAATGGATCACACATAAGACTTGGAAACAAAAGAGAGATGGATCTGATTAATAGATGGAAGCCCAATTGAGCCCAGTAAGGCCCACATGGATAGGGGGGTCGAAATTTATATATATGATTAGGGAAGGAATTAATTTATTCCACTAATCCTAATTTGATTAGGATTATGAATTAAATTAATTAAGAGATAATTAAAGTAGGAGTTTTAATTAGATTAATATGCTCCTATTATTATCTAACTAGGTTACTTATTATTATCCTAATTATATTAGACATATAGTAAGATAATAATTAGAAATCCTATTCTGAATTGGATTCCTATTAAGTGACCTATTCCTATCTAACTAGGTTTAGATACAACCTAATATATATACCCCTACCCTAATGAATTTCGACACACTAATTCCTCCCCCCTACAAGTGATTTTCGAAATTGCTTCTGGAGAGAGAAAGAAAGAATTCCCATCCCCAAGTTCGTGGACAAGAATTCATTCGGCATTCCATCGATTGATTAATCTAATTCATCCCTCTTTCTCCTTGATCTTGTGTTGGTTAATTAGAGGTAATCTATTTTGGTTACATCTCATAAGGGTTGATTCTAATTTAACCTCACCGTGTTCACGAAAGAAGAAAAACAATCAAAAGGGAGAAATTCGTTTTTCTTCGCCTACATCAGGTCAGTTCACTATTTCGAGGATTCCCGGAGATTAAACCGTCGGATCGTCGCGATTTTTGGACAGTAGCTTCTAGACATATTCTTCTACGTTTCCACCGAAGGGATTGTCGTTCGGAGGTCTGGAAGGTCTGTTTCAAATAGGGGCAGATTGGTAAACAGTTTACATCTCCTTTGAAGTTGTGGGCACTTCGTTTGCAACGGTAGATTGATCATCGAAAGGTATATCTTCTTATCCCTCTTTATATGAAATAACGATTAACGGATCCTATGGTTAAAAGGAAGTAGGCGAAAATTTTTATATTTCCGCTGCTATACCTTAGCCCTATTTCCAACACTAACATAGTGTTTTGCTTGATTGAATTTGCTGCAGACATTTCAAAATAAAAGACTTGCTCATGCTGTTAAAGTGAGCACTCTGGACAGTCTAATAACAGAGCTTCTACTTTGACTGTTGGATGAAAGGGTTCCTCATATGGGCGACGACAGCCAACTATTGAAAGCATTGAATGTGCTTATGCTTAAAATTTTGGTGATGGTTTAACTGACATGCTTCTTTTCTTATCAAGTTTAAGATACGTTTTACTTCCTACCTTATAAGTGGTTGTACATACAGGATAATGCTGATCGAACTTCATCCTTTGGTGTCCTGATTAATCTCTTAAGTCCACTGGATCCCTCAAGATGGCCTTCACCCGCGTCAAGTGAGACATTTGCCATCAGAAATCAGAAGTTCTCTGATCTTGTTGTCAAATGCCTGATTAAACTCACCAAGGTAATTTTAGTTGCTTCTTTGAGCCTTGCCTACTTGCTTGAGAGATATGGTACAGTTGGTGGTCTTACGTGAAATGGATAATTATCCTATGGAGTCTGATGCCAGATTACATTTGTTGTTAGTAGCTGTCATAGAAATTCACAGAAAGTTGTTCCCTAATAGCACACGATTTGGATTATTGATGTCATGGTGGCATTAACGGTTATTATATGGTTTACTCATCTTTATCATTACCAAAGGAATGAGCTGATAAGAGAGAGGACCAAATGAAACGAGAACGGAAACATTAAAATTCTTTAAGGAACTAGGTATTGTTGTTTACCTTAAGTGTCTCAAATTGTCAAAGTGCATCAATGGTTTACTGGACTTCTTGTTAATGATACATGAATTTTCAGGCTCTGAATGGGCGTTAAGCTTGCCTAGAGCTTGAATGAAGGCAGATTGAGATTGCATATACTGTTTAAAATATGTTGTATCAATTTTAGGTACTGGCAGAAGAGTATAATTTTTTCCCTAAGAAATACTAGTCTTAGTTGAACCATTTCCTAATATTGTTCTCTTCTATTGTATCAACAATTTAGAAGTGTAGAAAAGAGTAGAATTTCATCTTTTAGGGGAGCGTCCTTCAGTTTCCGTAGCACCCGTGTTCACCAATGTGTGAATTATCCAAGCATATATTCTTGAATTTCTTCAAGAGTGGTCGCAAGGTGGGGAAATTTTGAAACAATTACATGCATGACTGTCACCACTGATTCTGCACAATTGTCAATCCAAAATAGAAGAAAGATAGAGGAGAGGCAAGGCAAGATTTGAGATAAGTGCTCAATTGTTCCCTATCAGTGAGGAATTCCTCCACATCTGCAACCTGTGTGGAGTTGGGGATAGTTGCTATAGGAAGTTGAGGAATTTGACCATAGAGGGCTTGATTGGGACTCATTCTGATAGAGCTATGATAACTGTTATTATACCAGTATTCTGTGTTTTCTTAGACATTGGCTTTTGATTTGGGTCTGTGTTTTCTCTATATCTTCATTTTAATCTTTATTGCTCAAGTGAACGAGGTGCTTATGTATAGATTATTCATTAGAAAAAGACTAACCAGCTTTTAGCAAGATTGTACTGTTCAATATTTTTAATATATTATTCTTACTCTCTTGGTATTTGAAATTCCAATGTTAAGTTATGCTGAATTTCCACCAAGTAAATGCTATGCCCAATTGCAACTTTATGAAAATCTAAATGCTCTAATTACCAACTTTATATACTTTTCGTGCTACTAGCATCAAAATTATTATGGGCGAGTATGTCTCAAGTAATGTGGAAATGCTTAGTGCTTTATTTGATTTCTTTTTCAGCATGCTACACTTTCATTGTGTAATATTTTGTGACTAAGCTGTGTAATCTTTTGTTGAATAAAGTGTGTTGCCATCGGCAATCATAATAATGTCTCTTAGGTATGAAACTCAGGATGATTTTACAACGTTGTTTCTATTGCACATGTTCATTTTTCAATTTTCATTTGTCTTTTGCTAGTGGGGTGTTATATGGTCGAGGGATTATAGTTATGAGATGAGAGGTATGAACTCAGCATGTTCATTTCATCAATGAACTCGGGATGATTTTCAATACTGTTTCTATTTGCACATGTTCATTTTTCAATTTTCATTTTTTGATGTTAGTTGTCATTTCTAATTTATCAAGATACTTTTAATTGTGTGTATGCTAAACAAGCTTGAGTATTTACGTTTCACTTTTTGCTTTTGTTAGGTTCTTAAAAGAAGCACACCTTATTCCGATGATGAGATAAATATCGTTAGAGATATTTGGGCGGCGTATTTTATAACCAATGCGCCAATTTAAGATTCGGTGAGATATTATGTATTGTTGCTTCCATTTATTATGTTTTATTTCGGAGTGGCTTTGCTTATATTAATTGTTTTTGTTTCATGATTTTTGATTGACACAGGTCGTAGGATTTTGCTGCAATTTGAAGGGTTGATTGTGCATTTCGTGTTTTTGTTTCACATTAAAGTTAGAATGAAGTCATTTTCCTTTTTGTAAATTCGTAGGATTTTGCTACACTAGAATGAAGTGTTTTTGTTTTTTTGTACCAAAAACTTGGAAACAAATGGTAACCTTTTTGTTCTTATCAAACTGTTAATTTGTATGCAATATATTGATTTAGTATATTTTTTCTTCAAATTGAACAAATCTGAATGCAGGATAATAAAATGCAGGATATTAAAATTAAATTCTGGAAAAATAAATAAATTTATTTGTGCAAATAAATTCATTATTTGCATCGGCCCTTAAATATGGATGATGCAAATAATACAGTCATTTGCATCGGCCCTTAAATATGGCCGATGCAAATGTTATATCATTTGCATCGGCCCTTGAAAAGACCGATGCAAATAAAAAATCATTTGCATCGGCCGTTGTAAGGGGCCGATGCAAATGATTGTGTCATTTAACGTGGTTGATATATCATTTGCATCGGCCCCTTACAAAGGGCCGATGCAATAGAGGTGGCCATTTGCGTCGGCCTCTTTAAAGGGCCGATGCAAATGACCACCTCATTTGCATCGGCCAGCAGCCGATGCAATTGCATTTGCGTCGAGGGCTTTTGCATCGCGCTGCGGCCGATGCAAAAGGCCCTAAACGGCCGATGCAAATGGCCCTTTTTCCACTAGTGAGGATAGATCACAAGGGCAGCTTTGAACAAGCAGAAATCGTTGAAAGGTTTCCTGACGAGCATCTATATGCGGCACAGTCTGCGCCATGGTTCGCCGATATAGCTAATTACCTTGCAACTTCGCTCAAACCACACAACCTATCCACGAATCAAAAAAGGAAGTTTTTCTCCGAAGTCAAATATTACTTTTGGGATGACCCTTACCTTTTCAGGTTGTGCGCGGACCAAATCATTCGAAGATGTATATCGCAAGAAGAAGGATAGGATGTTCTAAGCCACTGTCATAACCGTGAAGCCGGAGGACACCATAGCGCAAGCCGAACCGTAGCCAAGGTTCTCCAATCAGGTTTTTTCTGGCCCACTCTTTTCAAGGATGCTCATGCCTTCGTTAGCACTTGCAATGAGTGCCAACGAACTGGCAACATTTCGGCTCGAAATGCTATGCCCCTCAACAACATAGTTGTGTGCGAAATTTTTGACATTTGGGGCATAGATTTTATGGGACCATTCCCGACTTCCTTAGGAAATAAATACATCTTACTGGCTGTGGATTATGTGAGCAAGTGGGTCGAAGCAATGGCTAGTCCCACCAATGACGCCCGTGTGGTAGTAAAATTTCTGAAAAGGCTGTTTGCCAGATTCGGGGTCCCGCGAGCGATCATCAGTGATCAAGGGACCCACTTCTGTAATGCGAAATTTGAAAAATTAATGGGGAAACTTGGAGTCTCACACAGGGTTGCCACACCATACCATCCACAAACCAGTGGATAGGTGGAGATCTCCAATAGAGAAATAAAAAGAATTTTAGAGAAAACTGTTGGCAACTCTCGGAGGGATTGGGCAAACAAGCTCGATGATGCTCTATGAGCATATCGTACCGCTTATAAAACACCGATTGGAATGTCTCCGTTTCGTTTGTTATACGGGAAATCTTGTCACCTGCCGGTGGAAATGGAACACCGTGCATTTTGGGCGTTAACATTTTTAAATTTTGAGACACAGGCTATTGGTGAACAGAGAAGTCTACAACTGAGCGAAATGGAGGAATTCAGACTGTTCTCTTACGAAAATGCGGTAAATTACAAAGCCAGGACCAAGCAGTGGCATGACAAAAAGCTCCTGAATAAGGTGTTTCATGAGGGACAAAACGTCCTTCTCTACAATTCACGATTGAGGCTCTTTCCAGGAAAGCTCAAGTCAAGATGGTCAGGACCATTCATAGTGAACCGTGTATTCGCACATGGAGCTGTTGAAATTTTCAAGTACGGGGGTGATCCTTTTAAGGTGAACGGGCAAAGATTAAAACCATATTGAGAGAACGATCACATAAGGAAGATCGATACTGTTCATTTCAGGATCCCCCAAGTCAGTAAAAGCACGAGAACAGGGTGTCCGCTACAAACACCAATTGTAGCACAAGTAACTTTGCATTTTATTGGTTTTTATTTGTACTTTTATTTTTATTCTTGTGTCAAATGTGTTGAGTTTTACTTCATAATGAGTATCTTCTGCCCAGGCACAATTGTAAAACCTAAAAATCCTTCCAATGGTGAGGTAGTACAATTGTACCTATTTTGTAGGGAAAGGAATATCGTAGAAATTAGGGAGGTAAAAAGAAAAATTTTTTTTTATTAAAAGCTAGGAAAAGTGGAACGTCCACTCCTATGCCCATAGGCAATCATACCGCATGTTTTTCTCCTCGATAAGATTGAACTGTTAGGGGGAAATGAATGCTAAAATCAAATCTTGACCGTTCATCACCCCTCGTTCTAATTCGAAAATACGCGCCTTTCTGCCAATCTGTCCAGGTGGCCGACTCTGATTCGACCTCATAATGACAGATTGGCAAGAAGACGCCTCGTTTCCCCTACTTAAAGAAGATTTATCTCAGTTCAGTCCATCTTTCACCATATTTCTTTCTTTTCTTTGAGATTTCTTTTCACAAAGGCAGTTCATGATCTGTGCCCTGTACCACTGGAAAACCCTACTTAAACTTGAAACCGAAATGAGAACCTGAGGCTCAGGCAAAAACGTGAAAATAGAGGGATCTTCTAAGAAAGCAACAGCAAAAGCAAAAATGGCGGAGCCAAGCACTGTGGCTTTTGTCCCGGATGAAAAGCTGGTCAAGAAACTCTCCCAGTTTAAAGACGCCTCTATACAGGTGTACTATGATGAGTTAGCAAAATTTCAGTTCGGACCCATCCGAACAGTTTGCTGGGAATCCCTAAAGAGGCTGAAGCTCGAGGATCGTGTGCGCACCCTCATGAAGGCCGGTCATTTTGAATGTTTCTTTGAAATGACGGAACCTGCCTATCGGGAACTGACACTCGAGTTCTTGGCCACCTTTAAGCACAACGCTGAGATAACCGAACCTGACGAAGAGGGAAAATTTAGCTTCAGGCTCATGGGTCACTCCCAGAGGCCTTCACTTAACCTGTTTAACCAGATGCTTGGTGCTGCCGACGATGACGATCTAGAATCCGAGAGCTATAAAGAGGCATTCACCACAACGCCTGATGTTTTTGACCCTGTGGCCTTCTGGGAATCACTTTCAGGACAGAAACATTATGACGGCAGTTCGTCCAAGGCGTCCAATATCGATGATTACGATGTTCGGTATTTGCATAAGTTGATCTCCGGTACAATCTTCGCCCGGGAAAACCAAGCCACCATGCCACATGCAGATCTCACCGCGTTGTGGAGTATGGCAGTTGGACCGACAATGAATTTGGGATTCTGGTTCGGAGAATACATCAGCACTTTTTCCAAGAAAAACTCGTCGATCATCTGTTGTGGAAGCATTGTCACCAGGATTGCGGAGTCAATCGGGGTTTTCAAACCAGAAGACCGCTCTCGTCTCACGATTGTGAATCATCCTGACCCGATTGATCTCAAGAGCCTCCAAAAGATGGTATTCGGAAAACTTGTGAACGGGAAGTGGGTCTGGATGTCTGACTTTGTTACATCTCGGCAGACTGAGAGCCGAAAAAGGAAAAGCGAGCCTACTGTATCAGTGTCGTCAGATTCCGAGCAAGTCGAGAAGCCGAAGGACTTGGACTTTTATAAGAAGTGTGCAAAGCTGACCAGCGAGGATATAATGGATTGATTCAACGCCCTGTTTGCCCAGAATCTGGTAAACCGCGAAATGATATTCGCCATGGAGCAAAAATACGCGTCGCAACTAGGCGAGATCGATATGCTCAAGAGCCTTTGCATTGAGGAGCATGCCAAGGAAAGTCCCTCTGGTTTCTGTGTAAAAAGTTTGGTAAGACAAATGCCCGAAACACCTGCCAGTGCTAATGTTAAGGCTAATGCTGCTGCCTCCTCGAAAGAGGAGGGTATTCCTGCCCCTGTGGATAGAGAGGTTAACTCCTCTCTTTCCCATCACGCCTGATTTGTACCGATAGTCACTGTCCTAGCATCTGGTAACCTCTAACACCCTCACTCTATCATGTTATGGTCTTCCTATTTTATTAACAATCTGCTGCCGTGATTCATAACATTGGGGACAATGTATTATTATTTTTTGGCGGTGGATTGTGTGTGTCACAATTTATTGCAGAAATAACATGACAAATGCTTTTAATTTGTTCGTTTAAATTAGTAATTTGATGTAGAACAAATATTCCTTGAGAATTTTTGCACATGTCCTTGGTAATTATTGTTTGTTTCCATATTTTTTTTTCTCTCCGCTTGTGCATGTTCAATCTAGGGAATTGTTCGGTGTTCTGTAGGAATCAAAGAACAGACTGTGCATGCTTTGGTGTAATGGTTGTGTTATTTGCTTGTTTGCACCTCGTGTCCCTAAATTTCAGGAAGTTCCAAGAATTTTGAAATTTTTAATTCCTCTTTCAAAATTAGTAACCATTGCCTTACTGCATTTTCCTCAAAAATAGTGAGAACTTGAGCCTTAAAATGTATCCTTGCCATGCATAAATTTTTATGAGTGGGCCAGCGCTCACTATCTTTAGGGAGAATTTGCCTTGGTGCCCTGTTGAAATGGTGAATGGTTCTGACTTTCATAGGAGGAAAGAGGCATTTAGTTACCCTCTCCGCTACAAAAAGGCACCTGTGCTTTGCACCCCAATGATTAGGATACCAAGTCGAGCCATGACCTGCTCTTTCTGAAAAACCGCGAATAATAGCCCTCTCCCTTCTCTTATAAATCAAAAACACCCTGAGTTCTGTCTTATGCTTTGAAAAGCCAATTGTTTAAAATAAAAAAAAAATCATGTGCTTAAGTTTTGCGAAAATAAGCAATTGGGCAATACAATGCTTAAGGAAAACGTTGAAAGAACTGGGGAATATAACAAGAGGAGGAAGGAACCTTAATGAATATTCAAAAGAGTGCTGGGTTATGAGTAAACAGGTTGTGTAGATAAAAGAGTGTGTAAATAGCAATCATTATAGGCTGCGTATGTTAAATAAAATTGCAAAAAGACAGAATTCATACACTTAAATAGCCTTTCACTGTCAAACCAGAGCCTAAACCGAACATTACAACCTATATAAGTCCTTTGGACTATGTCAGGAGGAACTTCGACCCATGGATTCGGGACCAATAGGCAAACTCGCACCCTAAGGGTGTGGTGTCTGAGCTGAGGAGTGAAATCGCATGCTTAGTCCTATGGCAAAAAAAAAGATGCCATGCGAGAGTGAGTGAATTGTTCCATTCCTTAGTGAGGCATGTCTGGCAGTTGGTGACTCCTGGTGAAAGAGGACGTCTAAATTTTAAGATTTAAGGAATTTCTTGAGCAAAAAGGACACAATTTCTAAAACAAGTTTTAGCTCTTCGATGAAACCTTAGCATGCATCTGTTCATTTCCTCTTTATGCCAAGCGTTCTGTGTTTCTATATTCTCCTGTCTCGTTCCCTGAAACTAATTTCATTCCTAACTTTCTTTTTCTGATTCCTTCTTACAATTTGTTGCTTGAGGACAAGCAAAGGTTCAATTTGGGGGTATTTGTTAGACATGAAATTGACTAAATTTAACATAGTATTTATAAGGAAATTTGGGTGTTTTATTATGTCATTTAGTAAGAAATAAGGGCTAATTACTGTCCTTGTACAGATAAGCAAAGAGAAATGCTAAACTCGCTGGAAACAACTTGTTTTGCTAAAGCCAAGAGGAGTGGAGCTTTACTTGTATCCAGCGGTCAAACGCCGGATTTTCCAATGACGGACATCGACAAATCATGGTGGCAGTAGCAGGGAAAGCGGCAGAGCGGCAGGTGAAAGTGTGTGGCGATGGGATTGCCTAAAGAAGCAAGATGACTTGAAGTATCACCCCCTTGAGTGTTCAAGGGTTAATCTAAATTTAATCATTTTAGTTTATTTTAATTGTAGTTGGTAGTTGACTTATTTTATAGAAAGGGTACGAAAGTTGTACCTATTTTGGCCTCTGTCTTTCCCTTTAAATAGGTGAAGCAGAGAAAAGTTTAGTACTTCGGATTTTTAGTATTTTTTAGTAACATAGAATAGAAGAAAGAAGAGAGCTCCCATGGAGTCTCAAGCTGTATCAAGAACCATCGTCTGCTCACTGCTCGATATGAGTGAGTAGTCCTTTTGAACGGGCACGGCCTGGCCGACCCGGTGATGTAAGTGTTACAATGTTTTTATGAATATTTTGTATTTTGCCAATGTTGTGGTCAATGAGGGTCTAACTTTCTTGCTTAAGCATGTATGTATATGTTAGATGAATGATAGGACACTGCTTTCATCTTCACCGATATCTCTATTGATCTCCCAACTTCGAAGCTGACAAGTAAGAAGGTTGTGTCAAGGGTTTTCTCATCTAGAAATGCAGTTTTGTTCTTAATGCTAGAAAGAACGTACCTTTAGGACGCTAAAGGTGTTAGTAAATCTTAGGAGTTTGAGAACACATGAAAGTTGACTCAAACTCACTTCAAACTGAAACTTTGGCTTCATTGGCATTGTCTTGTATTCATGGAATGTTGTAAGACGTAGCACACCGTGTTCAGCTATGTCGAGCCTGTTCTATTCTCTAAAATCTTTGCAAAGTTATTTCATTTTCTTGTTTCATCAGTCTGCCTGAATTGTTAAGTAACCAACATCAAACAATCAACGATAAAAGAAGACACTGTTGTGACACACACTGTTTAGCAACGATTTCTAATATTGATTTGAATCACAATCCCTGTGGAGACGATACTCACTTATCACTTTATTACTTGTATCTAGTGGACTTGCTAGAGTCTAATCTGAGGACAACAGCAACCTTGTTCTTCACTGGAGACTCGGCTCCTTGTTCACCAGCGTGCTCAGCAACAGCTGTGTTACTTGGCTCAGTAGCGTGCATCTTGTCAGCTTCAGGCTGTTCTTTAGTGCAACCTTGCTTTCCTCCTCACTGCAAGGAGTCTTTTCCAAATCTATTCCCTAAGCTTGCAGGAAATGTGAATCCTTTGAGATGACGAAGTCGAGTGGAGCAGCATCCAACGACGTCATCCCAGAGATTTTCTTCCTCTTTAGGGGTTGCTCAGTTGTGTCTTCGCTATCTTCCTCAGGCTCAACTCTTTTCTTCTTTCTTTCTGCTGACTCTGCTTTCTTTTTAGCTGACTCAGCAGGTGCAGCTTTCTTCTCACTCACCACTAGCCTGATCTTCTTCACAGTCTTATTAATGTCTTTGGCTTTTGGTGTTGAGGATGTTTCAGCTTTCCTCTTCTTGTCCTTCTTGGGTAGCTCAGCAGGTGCTTCTTCAACCATAGTTTCCTTTCCTTTCTTAGATTTGAAAGGAAGGATGTGTGCTAACCCGAACAGGATTCCTGAGGTGATCTCAGTGCCTACTACATCTATTTCCCCTTTGAAGCTGATCTTGTGATCCTGAAGAATTTTGGTGATGAGAGAACCCATCCTGAGGATCCCAGTGCTGCGTTGGAAAGCCCCAATGAGAAAGACATGCATGTTGAGTGGTTGGTAGTTGAGCATATGCTAGATAAAGCATGAGTAAATTACAATAAAGGTACCTGAATTATACTACAATTCACACTTTGGTACCTAAATTACATTTTGTCACAAAAATATACCTCAAGTATAGGTGACCGGACAATTTAATAGTTTTAACAGGAAACAACCAGTCAATTTGAATTTTACAATTTATTTGACTATTTTTAAGAGTTTGACCCACTCTCTCTCCTCTCTCTCTCTCTTGCGTTCT
The DNA here is from genome assembly GCF_963576675.1 of Euphorbia lathyris. Lineage (NCBI taxonomy): Eukaryota > Viridiplantae > Streptophyta > Magnoliopsida > Malpighiales > Euphorbiaceae > Euphorbia > Euphorbia lathyris. Next base: position 87,788,484 of record NC_088911.1, on the reverse strand, counting down.
CTCTCATTATCTCTCCTTAAATGTGTTTCTCTCAATTCTATCTATCTCCTTCCATACTTCCAATTTCTGTAAAACACGCCATTTATTTGACAATTTTTATGACTTTACCCACTCTCTTAAGTTTGATTATTGTCGAATATCATCTTTTTTATCGAAAAAACAGATGAGAAGAAACAGATGAGAAAGAGAGAGAAAAATGATGGAAGAGAGAGATTCAAAGGACAGAAATATACCCATGTCAATCAAAGAAGAACAAAGGTTGTGTTTGAAGCCAAGCAATCACTGAGAACTGAGAAAAGCTCTAATAAAACTGCAAAGGAAGGTAATTGTTTTGGAGCATGAAAAGCAGTTAGTGGAACCATTTAGATAAAGTTGAATTGAAGGTTCGGAGTTACAATGATCAGATCCATCAGCTTGGGTTTCTCTCTTTCTTTTTAGATCTCGTCTCTAAAAATGGGTAATGATATTGTAGCAGGCCGGAGACGTAAAAATATTGCAGCAGGTCGGAGATAAAAATAAACAAGAGGGTAGCGAGTCATTAATCATAATGCTAGTTCTCCGACCGTAATGAGTAACCAGATCTACAGAAAAGGAAAGTGAGACAGTGGTCATGGTTTCCAGAAGTTCGATCTCTAAAAATCAAAAGGAAAAGGAAGATGGAGGATGAAGATGGAGGAAGTTAATTAAAAAGGATGAACCACAACAATTAAATCCACTCAAAGAGAATAAAAATTTGAGATTATGAAATACCAATTATTAATAAGAGAAAAAACCAAATTATTAAATCCATTGAGAAGGTGTGTGGTTATGGTTTATTGTTTTTTAGCATTAGGATTTGAAAGAATATGGTGGGTCCTAATCATTATTAAAAATGGTGAAATTCGTGTTGACTAGTCAATGACCGGCTAAAAGTATTAAATTGTCAGGTCACCCATACTTGAGGTATATTTTTATGACAAAATGTAATTTAGGTACCAAAGTGTGAATTGAGGTATAATCCAGGTACCATTGATGTAATTTACTCGATAAAGCATTGTTCAAAGTTAGATGTGGAGGAGGCAGATTTGACCTTTGGGAAAAGGTAGTTGGTCAGGATGTAGTGTGCTTGTCTTTGAGGCTGACCCAAACTTGTGCTGGAGACTTCACCAACGTGGTTCTTGGGTTTATAGAACTCAACCTTATAATCAACCCACTTGTAGTCATTGGTGCATCTTAGTTCTGAACCTTCTTCTTTCAGATCTAGCAGTATAGCGAGATAAGAAGGGGTGATGATGATCTCCTTGTTCTTAACTTGAGTTACCATATGGTCGATGTCATCATCAGCTACTTTCAGGTGAGCGTAGAACTCATTCACTAGTTGTGCGTAGGTTGTTCCAGGGAGTGAAAAGAGGGTAATCCATCCGTTCTTTGAGATCCACTCGTAGAAGGGTTTCTCAGCTTCAACGAAGCTTTTAGAGAACCAGCGGGAATGGAAGACGTTGAGTTTCTTGATATTGATGAAGACAGGAGTGAACTTTCTCTCCTTGGGTTTCTTGTTCTTTTTCTCCTTCTTCTTCTTTGAAGGAGTTGATTGCTCAGTACGGGGGTTTTCACTGAGGATGCTGACCTTACCCATGGGCTAGTCCTGCTGACCATGGGTTTGTTTTTGAGACTCTGAGGAAGTCTCTTGATATTCCTGCTCAGCTGGAGAAGGAGGATCTAAATCGGAGCGATTATCCTCGTATTGTTCACTGGAATTGTTCTGGGAATCGTTCGACATGGTGTTCTTAAGGAGTTCTTGAGAAATGCAAAAGATTTGGGGATTTTAGAGAGAGAGACCGAGTGTGAATTATCAAGCGTAAGAGGGGATTAGTGAAAAATCGTTCACTATTTATAGCCGTTGCGTGTTGATCTGATAGGTCAGAGTGGCAGTGGGTTCTTGAATCATTCAACGACATTTAACTCTGACATTAATGACACATTCGGCTCATGGTTTTCTAATCATTACGCTTACGTCATCCTATGTAGCTACTTAAATACGCGTGCAAGCATTAATTGTTCAAGTTATTTAACTCAGCATCTAAGGTATTCGACGTTTGGAGTTCTGAGTGTAAAGTTTAGCGTAGAAGGGATACTCAGCATTTATCGGTCTTGGAAATTTATTGAAGAGGATTAAACATACCGATAGCTTCCCTTAGTATGCTAAACTGCTCACGAGCCAACGGCTTCGTGAAGATATCTGCAAGTTGTTCATCCGTTGGGACATAGGTCAGCTTGATCTCACCTTTGAGTACATGATCTCTGATGAAGTGATGCCTTATGCTGACATGCTTCATCCTGCTATGCTGGATCGGATTCTTTGACAAGTCAATGGCACTTTTGTTGTCACATTTGATTTCAATGGTTTTAGTTTTAACTCCATAGTCATCCAGCTGTTGTTTGATCCATAGGACTTGTGCAACACAGCTTCCAGCAGCAATGTACTCAGCTTCAGTGGTTGACAGGGCTACTGACGACTACTTCTTACTGAACCAAGACACTAGACAGCTTCCAAGGAAATGACATCCTCCTGAAGTACTTTTCTGTTCAAGCTTGTCTCGTCCATAGTCAGCGTCAGTGTATCCAATAAGTGTAAAGTCACTGGTATTAGGATACCACAAACCTGCTGTAGACACCGGGGTCGGAGGACCGATGAAGAAAAATTATAAAAAGGAATCCAAAGCAGTCGATTAAAATAAATGATGAGTCAATAAAAATAATAAATATAAAAAAAACGTTGTTCAAAGGAACCGTGGAGACCGGTTTGATCGAATTCGGAAATCGGATCGAGATGACGGGCGAATCGGTTCCAAGAATGAAATCTTAAATCGTCTCGCGAGTTCGGGGTGTTTCATTATTAATGAAATCTCGGATCGATAGGGGTTTTGGTTGTAGAATTTGAACAATAAAAAAATAGTTTTGTAAAAAGATCGATTTTATAAAAGCTAATTTTATAAAATCGGTTTTGACAAAAATCCTTTTTTTGATTTCGGTTAATTTTAGGTAGATTTTATTTGTTTAAATATTTTTTACTTTTATTTTTTTTATTACAAATATAAACTCGGCTCTGTCGGGGGCCGCTATTTTCGTCACGGGCCGTTGGACGGGCCGTGACGGGGTTGGGCCGCCCAAGCCCAACCCAATTGCACTTGGCTTTGGCCAAGTGCTTTAATTTGTTTTTAAAGAAAATAAAAAATAAATAAAATAACAAATAATAATAATAATGATGATTAATGATGAAAAGGAAATTGCTATGTAATTTCCTAAGCTAATTTAGCTTGTCTTTGGCTCCAAGTTGGCTTGGAGCCAAAAATAAATTAAGCTTAGGGCTCCATTTGCCTATAAATAGGATGGAGTCCAAAGCATTAAGGAGGAGAAAAAAAAATCTGAACCCCTGGAGAAATTCGATGAGACCCGAATTCGTCCAAAAACCTAAAAAACCGACTCAAAACACGATCAATCGACTGATTTGGAATCCGTTACCAATCAAGAGGTAACAATCTGAGGAACTATACCCCTTTAATTCTTTGTTTATTTATCATTCGGATTCATTTATTTCATTTTTGTTTTGTCTTTGAATAAGTATTTGGTTTTGGATTTGAAAATAAAAATTTCGTTTTGGATCCCAATACGAACCGTGACCCGATTTAAGAGTAGTTCGAGATCCAAACGTCGTAGATCCGTTATTTATAAATGTTTTTAAACTGTTTTTTTTTGGAATAAAACTTCGTTTTGGGGTTCTCCGTTACAAACCTTGACCCGATTTGGGTAGTCCGGGGATCAAAACGATGAAATAGAACAGATCTACCATTTGTAATTGAATCTGGAAAATTGAGGGATTGATCGTTGGATTTTGGATTTGTTTTGTTGATTTTTATAAAACCAGGGGCTGATCCTGGTATTTGCCGTTTTTTTACTAAATATATATACCTGTACGTGTATTTGGGAGGAAGGGTTTGGTTTTATTGAATTGTTAATTATATATATAAATTAGTATATATTTAGGCTATAGTTATTTGGGGTTTGTTTTTTTTTTATGGTTCAATAAAATAGCTATTAACTGGATATTTTCCACTTTTATTCCTTTTATATATATATATATATATATATATATATATATATATATATATATATAGTGGGACATAAGGTATTATTTTATGATTTGGGTATTTTGTATATATAAATATATAGTATATGGGTTATTGGGGGTATTTGGGATACTCTTTTTACTTATTTCACAAACCAGGGACTGGTTTAGATATTTTCCACTTTTTTACTTTTATATATATATATATATACACACACGTATGGGTTGGGGGAGTAGATTATTTTGTTTTTCAATTTTTTATATATGTATTAGTATATATTGTATGTATATTTTGGATGATTAGTATTTGGAGGGGGGCTTTTCCGATTTCCTATATAAAATAGGGACTGTTTTTAACATTTTATACTTTATTTTTTATATTAATAGATTCTTTATTTCATATGGGTATATTAGGGTGTTATTGGGGTCTTTTTTAATCCCATCTTATGATTATATGTATATGTGTTTTTATGTCAACCTATTTATTATATATGATATTAATTTGGGTATTTGTTATACTTGGGTAAATTAGTTAGTTATTTTTGGGTATTAGAATTTTTGGGTTTATGTATTTAGTTGATTATTTTGGGCATATTTTATGTACAAATACTATTTTGGGTGTTTTGGGTCAAATATTAGTTTTTCTACCTATTAAAGTACAACATACATAGCCATATTTTTACTCTTATTTATATATCTACAGTATATATCATTTCTTTACTCTATTTTTGATCTATAGTTATAATTACTATTTTCACAAGTGCATATATATATAAGTACTCATTCTTTTCCCTTTGACATCTATATGTATATATTTTAAATTGGTTCTATTAGGTGAGTTTTGGGGATTTAAATTGTTCATTCTTGTAAATATGTTTAAGTAAAGAGTCCATTGAGCGAAAAGGGGAAATAATTCATAAAAATGAGATTTCAACTTGATTATTTAAACTAAAGGTTTTTAGAGGTTCCAAATGTAAATAAAATGTTTTTGATTCTTTCCCACTTTCAATTGATTTCCAAAACCTCACGTTTTAAAACCTTAATTCATTTCAACGACGGATTAAGTGAACCTTGTAATTAAAATCGTTTTTATCGTAAATAATAAAGTTTTGAATCGTTTTCTTAAATGATTTGTACAAAGTAAATTGACTTGTATGCCTAACCACGTTTTTGGATTAAAATTCTTTATTCCACGTCTTCAAACACTCGAATCGTTCCAACGGCGATTCGAGTAGATGTCATGTAAATCAACGGGGTTTTGAAACGTACCTAAATCGTTCCAACGGCGATTAAGGTACGAACCATGTAAATAAACTCGTTTTCGGGGAGTGAGTTTAGTGTAGAGTTAACATACGAATTGAAGCATAAGACACACTGTAAAATAAATCAACTCTTCCTTCTCCCCCTCTCTCTTTTATGTATTTGGCATCAATGTAAATGGGTGATTCTTTACCAAAGTGGCTTTCAATAATATATGCTCAAAACGGTTTTTCAAAACGACAAAGAAAAGGTTTCAAATGAATTTTAAACTTAAAGAAATATGCGATTAGTCCGTTATCGCCTAACACGCTGAGTAGGAGGCCGGTGGTTCATAATCGGGCGATGTCGGGGTGCCTAGTAGCCTTTCTCCGGAAAGGAGCTAGCCTTCTCGGCTCGTACCTAAGTTTCCCGAACCCTCACCGGTCTCCCGCAAGGGATCAGTGTTCATTTTCCCATTCGTGGGTGGCGACTCTTCCATACTCCGAGCTCCGGTCCTTCCGAGCAGCTTGATTCCACGATTGGTTGCTTTCGGCGCCAATCACCGTTTACGTCGCCATGAGGTGTCCACCCCCCGGTCCGCCCGGGAGATTAGGCCGCGGCACCTCGTCTAATAAGTGGCGACTCTGCTGGGAAAGCGAGAAATTTGATTCCAGAAGGCGTGTATTAAGCCCTTAACGGGGACGGATCGTATTATTTCTTTTCGTATGCATTCATAAGCATTATTGCAAACCTTTTGGGTAATTTCCGCGAAACCTCTAGTGAGAGTCCATTCGTTGCTCGAAAGAGGCTAGTGTAAGTTCCCCCTTACAGTAAGGCGCCAAATGGTCCCCATCCATTCGTTAGGGGCGAATTTGTGCGGTCCTGTGAGGTCCCGCGATCAGCCGTGTCAGCATATAGTAGCCTTAGAAGTTGCCATAGGATTACCCGTTACCATTTTTGATGTGATAAATGAATCAGTTCGTGTTTTCAAATTGCCATGATACGTGTCTAATCCTAAAATATGTAAAGAAAATGAAACGATACGTTAATATATACTCTTAAACCGATATACAAACTACCCCAAAACATCGAAACGATTCGAACTAAAGACGACTTAGTCATCTCGTATGAATGAACTTGTGCGACCCGCCTGGTCCCTTTCCGTGTCCCGAAGAAGGCACATGTCCAGGAAATGCGCTATGACGTAAGCACGTATTAGTATGAATTGGTTTGGTATTTAGGATAGTTATATCTCGATTCAAAAGACTATATTAACAGTAGCCGTTATTCACATTCTTTAAATAGGTTGGGATAAAACGAGATTATGACGAAATGAAAACGAAGAACATTTCTGTTTTGAACTACCCCGTTGTAACGTAAAGAATTTTGCAAACATGGCCCGCCCCTTCCGAATAAAAGACGAGCTCTTACGTTATGCCTTGCGTTGTTCTTAAGAGAAATGGATGTATCCGCAAAAGTGACTAAAGAAAATAAAAGAAAATAAACAAACGACCAAAGTCATTCTGTATCTACGATGTATATCCATCCCGAGGGTAGTTAAAGAAAATGAACCAATGCCGTTAAATACGTGCCTCAAGCCGGTATATACGCCGTTTAAAATCATAAAGCCGAATTAAGCTAAACTGCATAATTGCGCCGTATGGACGAGACTGTGGGCTTGACAAATGGCTTGATCATTTCGACCGTTACCAAAACTACAAGAAATATGGCCCGATCTGCATGTTTGCTTAACTCGTGCCTAAATGAAAAAGAACGGTAATATCCCTGCTTCGAATAAGCATGCGATTCAACGAAACGTTGATTTTCTATAACCACACCAAGATGGTGTATCCCGTAAATTGGAAGAAATAAAAATTTGTGGCTAGCCGAAAGATTATCGTGCGCTCGAATAAGACTCGCCGTCTTTTCACGTAGCCAAAACGAGCAAGCAGGATTCTTGACGCTAAAAACAAACACGTTACACGATGAGTCTGTTCCCTAAAACAAAATCCAAAAGTGATTTCATCACTAAATAAACACGTGGTTGCGTCTCTCGATAGATCCAAAAGATCCTGTCGTAATCCAAAAATCGAGACACGAACCCACGCGAATAAAAGGGAACGAGTCATTGTCAATAACGAACGATTGAACCAGAAGAATAACTCGTACCACGTCTAAAAACCGAGATGCATTCAAAGGGTGTCAAAACCGAAATTGAAGCATCTCACAAAAATAACGAGGGACGAGTTATTCGGAAGAACAATCCATTTGGTCGATATCTTAGTCACTAAACGTTGATATGTCAAAACAAACTGTATTGTCTGGTGGATGATTTACTTTTTCCGCAATAATCAATGGCATCACGCGTCCCTTGGACCGCAATGTGAGCCCCAAACCAAAATCCTAGGAAAGAGACTTGGACCATCGAGTGTGTGGAGGAATAAGGGTGGAAGAGAGATGTTGTGATACGTGTAATTAGACTGACGTTTGTTCTTCTTATCTTATATATCCGTAAATAAATAAACGCACACACCACGAATCATGCATATAAAATCATGCATACATACTAATGGATACCGTTCGCGCAGACTTCATCATTAAGCGGTTGTGGTTTTGCGAGAGTAACCGGCTAGTTAGGTAGTTTGATCAGCTACAGATTGACAGTTCCGAATCAGCAGTTGTGGCTTCTGAATCACCTTCGTCCGAGTATACTCAGTCTTCTGCCAGTATGTCTACGACCGATGAAAAAGTGGCCGAATTAGAAACCTCTGTGAACAACATTAATGATCAGTTGGCCGCAATTTTGGCCCAGCTCGCCGAGCTAGCGTTGAAGGATAACAAGAGTGGTAGTAAGCGCGCTGAGAATGAAGTGAACGCCGGTCCCCGCCTCGGGAACGAAGATGACTATCAGGATTATATCCAGAAACAGCTTGAGAAAGAGAAGTCTAAGGAAGAGGAGTGGAAGCAGCACATCACTCAGGAGATGCAGGATCTGCGTGGGGGAAGTTCCGGGAGTCAAGACTTTTATAATTTGAAAAACTGCTTGTCGGCAACTGCTTTGCCTTTGAAATTCCGGCTTCCGGACATGAAAAAGTTCGATGGAACCGGGGATCCCACGGCTCACATGAATCAGTATGTCGTAGTAATGAAGCACACGATCCTAACTGAGGATCAAGTCCTGGGACTATTCAATACGTATCTGGAGGGAGCGGCCCTCGTATGGTTTCATGCGTTGCCGCTGGTGACGAAGAGAGATTGGAAGGAGTTGGCAAAGTCATTCATCGCCCGATATAGTTTCAACACTATGCTTGAGGTTACCCTGAAGGAGCTGGAGAGTACTAAGCAACAAACTGGTGAGTCTTTTTCCGATTTTGTGAGAAGGTGGAGAGCCAAGGCAGCAATCATGAAGCAGAAGCCGCTTGAGCAGGATCAGATCCGAATGGTAGTTGGTAACACGTTGCCGTATATTAAGAATGAGCTGCGGTATATGCCTTTTACCGATTTCAATCAGATGTATAGTTGTGCCTTGACAGTTGAGGGGGATGGAGAGCCGAAGAAAGCTTACACTAAGTGGACGAAGTCTGGATATAGTGCCGGAGGGCCAAGTGCGAGTACAGAATCAGCCGCAGTGAAAGTGCTTGAACTTAACGCTATCGAAAAGAGGCAGTTCGCCAAGTTTGATCAAAGCTACGCAAAAGTTTTCGAACGATTGCAGAAAAGGGGATTGTTGAAAGCCCTCACTCCTAATGGCAAAGCACCGTCTACTCCTCAGATGCAAGCTAGGGGGTACTGTGAGTTCCATAGCAACTACGGGCACACTATTGAGAACTGTGAGAGGTTGAAGCATGAGATTCAAAATTTGATTGAGGAGAAAAAGATAGCTGATCCATCATCAGCAAACCCTTCCACTAGGCGCAATCCATTTCCTAATCATAGGGTAAGTATGATCGAATCCGGGCTCGAGGAGAGTACGGTGGTAGAATCCTTTGAGGAGGATGAAGAGGAGCTGTTGGACTCCGATGAGAAAGTGACGATAGGAAGCGGATTGTATGTGTCTTTTCTGGGAGAGGAAACAGCGGGCGAGATGATAGATGAGGAATTGGGCGATGGAGCGCCATATGACGAAGATGACACCGAAGAGACCAGGCAGGGGTCATCTCGGAGAATTATTCTTGAGTTAAAGATATTCAGTGGGGTGGAGGACCCTGAGGTCCACTTGTATGAGTATATGTGTGCTATGTTTGTTGAACCATTTGGGATTAATGAGATCGCTCAGTGGTTCCACCCTTCGTTGATAGGCGAGCATTTGGAGTGGTTCCGATCCTTGTCTGATTCCATCAAGGGTGATTGGTCACAATTGGCAAGTTTATTCTTGGAAAAGTATAAGAAGGCTAAAGAGAGAGCGGCAGAAAGTAGCGCAATGCAGGTTGGGCCCATCAAGCGCCCGTTGCCAGCAGTTAGTAAGTATAACGGCAACAAAGACCCTATGGAGCATTTGCACTTCTACTTGTCAGTGATGGGGCCGTTGGGCTTCAAAGGGGAGGAAATCATGAATTTGTTTTGCAACTCGTTGGCAGGAGAATCGCTGGTGTGGTATATGTCTCTTCCGATGAATGTTAAAGTGAACTGGGCTGAAATGACTAAGAGATTCATCAAGAAATGCACCGCATGGGGACATCCAGAGGAAATGCTTGAGTCATTCGATGAGGAGACACCTGAGGAAGTATTAACCATGGCTAAGTACAAAGGAGATGAGAACCCCATCGATCATGTAAACCGTTTCCGTGCCTACATGTTTGACGCGGGACTCTATCGAAGTGAGTTGGTTCAGCATTTTCTAAAGACACTCATAGGAGAAGCTTTGATGTGGCACTGAATGTTCTCGGCAAAGACAAAAGGGGACTGGGGGTCCCTCATGGAGGCCTTTGTGCAAAGGTATGAGATGTACATTCCGTGGACGGGGTCGTTGGAAGATTTAGAAAGGATCAAGCAATTTCCTGAAGAAGCATTTGTGGATTACGCAAGAAGGCGGAGGTTCAAGTATGCTTCATGTCAGGTCACCTTGAGCGATCAGGAGCAACTCATGTGCATCCAAAAGGGTGCTATTCCACTTGTGGTAAAGAGGTTGAGTAGGGTGTTCTTGAAGGATTATGATGAGGTTATAGGATGGGCTCGGTATGGATCGTCGGGCCCTTCCTACGTAAATCCGAACGTCCCTCACATGATGGATCTGATTGTTGTAGATATCTGGGGAAGTTCCTCGGAAGAGGAAGGTATCAATCAGAAAGCTCCAATCCATATCTGGGATGAGTCTGATGACGAGCCGGAAATTGCCGTAATGGTAGAGTCGGGCCGAGGCACCGAGGGAAAGAATCTGCCCGGATTTAAGATCTTCAACGATGTTGCTGACTGGGGCAAAAGAAAGGCAAGCTGCTTCATAGAGGGGATCATGATGCTTGACCTGAATGCTGAGGAGCAGGTGATCACTATTGAGGCCACTGTGGGAGCGGTGGATGTGCCCAGTACCTCTAAGACTTATGAGAAACTCGAGAACCCTGTTGATGACAACTAGATTACCGCTTTGTTTGAATCTGATGATGTACTCACCAATACTATCAATGAAATGAATTCTGATTTTGCTTACTTGCTTGATGTTGATTCTGATCATTCCATGCATTCTCATTCATATAACATGCCTACATTTGAAATCAATACAATAGAAATGTCAACTTTTAATCTTGGCACGGATGAAAATCCTAAACTTATACAAATTGCTCAAGAATTAACTATTGAAGAGAGGAAAGAATTTGAGAGAATAATTAAAAAAAAATACGAAATAGTGTTTGCTTGGACGTACGAAGACATGCCTGAAACCGATAAATCCATCGTAGCTCACCGTATTCCAAAATACCCCGATGCTAAACCCGTAAAGCAAAAGCTCCGACGCATGAGGCCAGAATGGGTAGATAAGATCAGGGAAGAAGTGAAGAAACAGTTAGAGGCAGGTTTCATCGAAGTAATTGAATATCCGCCGTGGGTGGCAAATGTAGTGCCAATCGCAAAGAAGGACGGTAAGGTGCGAATGTGCGTCGACTATAGAGATCTCAACAAGGCTTGAAGATGAATTCGCATTTCCTCACATCGATGTATTGATCGACAGTGCAGCATCAAGCGTCTTGCACACGAATGTGGATGGCTTCATGGGCTACATACAGGTTCAGATGGCCGAGAAGCACAAAGCAAAGACCTCGTTCACTACTGAGTGGGGGACATGTTGCTATAGAGTAGTGCCATTTGGTTAAAAAAAACGCTGGGGCAACTTATCAGCAAATGGCTACGGCACTATTCCACGACATGATACACAAAGAGGTGGAGGTCTATGGGGATGACATGATGGTCAATTCGGATACAAGAGAAGGGAACTTCATAGCACTTGAGAAGTTTTTGGCCCGAATCGCAGAATTCAAGCTAAGGTTGAACCCGAAGAAGTGCTTCTTTGGCGTTTCATCGGGGAAAATCCTAGGCTACGTAATCAGTAACAAGGGGATTGAGGTGGATCCTGATAAAGTGAAAGCCATACAGGAAATGTCGGCACCGAAGAATGAGAAAGAAGTAAGGGGATTCCTAGGGCAGGTTCAGTATATCAGTCGGTTCATAGCACGACTCACCACGATTTGTGAACCCATTTTTAAGCTGTTACGGAAAGATCAACCCACAATTTGGAACGATAAGTGTCAGCAAGCGCTGGAGGGTGTACGGACTTATTTGACTAATCCGCCAGTTTTGAGGCCACCTAAACTCGGGAAACCACTTCTTCTATATGTGGCGATCGAGGAGCGATCTATTGGGGCAATGCTGGCCCAAGAAGGGGACATCGGTGTGGAGCATGCGGTGTATTTTCTGAGTAAGAAATTCCTGGAATATGAGCTCAAGTATAACATGATCGAAAAGACGTGTGTGGCAGTAGTATGGCTAACAAGGAAGCTACGACACAATTTTCAGTCCTACAAGGTGATCATTATATCCCGGATAGATCCCGTGAAGTATCTGTATCGAACTCCATCTCTAACTGGGAAGTTGGCCCGATGGTTGTTGTTATTATCAGAGTTCGACATCGAATATATGACGAAGAAGGTTATTAAAGGGAGAGCCGTAGCAGAATTTTTAGCCAATCAGCCTCTAACTGCGGAAGAAGAAGAGATAAACTATGAGTTCCCCGATGAGCACTTGAACGCAATAGAAGTTATACCATGGAAAATGTTCTTCGATGGAGCAGTTAACTCGAATGGAGCCGGGGTACGACTGCTACTCATCTCACCGGAAGGAGAAAGGATCCCAATGGCGAAGAAGTTATCATTCCCTCTTACTAACAATATGGCCGAGTATGAAGCATGAATCTACGGGTTAGAGTCGCTAGCAGTATTGGGAGCATCGTATGTCGAAATCTGGGGCGACTCAAAGCTGATCATCGAACAGGCACAAAGAAATTGGGAAGTAAGGGAGGAAAGGTTGCGCCCGTACCTGGACCAATTAGAAGGGTTGGCACAGAGATTCAACGAGTGTCGCTTTTATCACATCCCTCGAGCACAGAACCAAGCGGCGGATGCTTTGGCCACTCTGGTGTCAGTTTGGGATAATCCACGGAATCTGGCCTCAAAGCCTTTGGTGCTAAAGAGGTCTCACAAACCGTGCTATGAAGACGTAATGTTGCTGGGAGTGGATGAAAAGCCTTGGTATTTCGACATCGTGAACTTCATGAAAAACAGGATGTATCCGGCGGGATCAGAACTTAGGGATCAGGCTGTGATCAGAAGGCTAGCTCAGCAATTTGTTATCCATAACGATCTGCTTTACAAAAGGCACACCGATGGGTTACAATTGAGATGTTTAGACGAGGGAGAAGGCCGTGAAGTAATGGAGTCAGTGCACTCGGGAATTTATGGAGCCCACAAGGGAGGAGCAGTGCTAGCAAAGAAAATCATAAGGCAAGGCTTCTATTGGGTCACTATGGAAAGAGATTGCAATGAATATGCGAAGAAATTCCACGATTGTCAAATCCATGGCGATTATAATCACCTGCCAGCTATGGAACTGCATGTGTTGGCACCCGTTTGGCCGTTTGTAGCTTGGGGCAATGATATCATCGGTGAGGTGAGGCCTAATGCATCAAATGGACACAAGTTCATCGCAGTTGCCATTGATTACTTCACCAAGTGGGTAGAGGCAGAATTATTTAGTAAGCTGGGATCGAAGCAGATGAGAAAGTTTATTGAAAAGCATCTAATCACCAGGTTTGGGGTGCCTCACCACATGATCACGGATAATGGGATCCAGTTTCAAGAGGAAGTGAAAAGTCTCTTCCAAGAGTACGGTATTGAGCATCATAGATCGTCTCCATATCGCCCACAAGCTAACGGGGCAGTAGAAGCGGCCAATAAGAACCTTATGAGGATTCTCGTAAAGACAGTAGCATCGCATCGGAATTGGCACGAGCAGCTTCCGCTCGCTTTATGGGCTTATTGCATGATGGTTAGAGCGTCAACTGGGGCAACGCCGTTCTCCTTAGTATATGGGGCAGAAGCGGTTCTGCCTATTGAGGTTGAGAAGCGATCGCTGAGAATCGCAATAGAAGTAGAGATTCCTAAAGCAGAATGGGTGAAGAAGCGTTATGAACAGCTGGCATTGGTAGACGAGAAGAGGATGGAGGCCCTTTAACACATACAGCTATATCAAAGGAGGATGGCCCGGGCTTTAAACGAAAGGGTTAAGGTCAGTCCTATCAAAGAAGGAGACATGGTGCTGAAAAAGATCCGAATGACGCGCACCGACCCTAGGGGCAAGTTTAGGCCAAACTGGGAAGGACCGTTTCTCGTGAAGAAGATCCTAAACAAAGGGGCGGTGAAACTAACCACGATGGATGGCATTGAGTTCTCCAAACCTACCAATCTAGATAGGCTTAAGAAATACTTTTCGTAAAAAAAAAGAAATAAAAAGAAATAAAAATTCCCGATAGGTTGAAAACCCGCAAAGGGTGATCTATGCAACAATAAGGGACATCCCAATGTGTGAAAACCCAAGAGGGCGCTCATTTGAAAATTCCGGGATAATAAAAGGAGAGTTAAAAAATCGCTGGGACCTGAAAACCGAAAAAAGGCGGGTCCTGGTAACAGTAGTTATATCTTGAGCAATTATGGAAATAATGTGTAAGTGGCTAAGTATTTCTGTTGCTTGTAAATAAATAAAGGCATGAATATACTCGAAGAGAATGTTTGAAATGATTATGATCGACTGAATGTATGGTATTACAAGTCATAAGTTATACATTTCTTTTCCCACCACCAAATAAAAAGCCTACACAAACATCTTTTTCACATATACCCACTATACATCACGATAGTACTAATAAAGTCGTAAACCAAAACAATGACGGGACTATCAAGGAGGAGGAACCCCAAAGTCCCAAAAGCCCTCAAGCGAATCAAAGCCTCTGAAGTAAGGTGCCCATTCCTCGGCTAAGGCCTCCTCGGCAACCCGATGACCCTTTACCGCAATCCGCAAACTCTCCTCAGCAGCTCGCTGGACCTCTATATCCACACGGCTCCTCTCCTCGGTTGCCCGACCTCGCTCCTCCCAGCTGGAGGACTCATCCTCCATCTCTCGATAACGATGTAAAAACTGAGCGTCATCATTCCGTAGTGACTCTCCTCGCCCGGCCGCCACGCCCTCCTGTACTCTTCGGTCCATAGAATGGAGGCCTCCCTGTAAAGAAAAATAGGAGGGAAGCAATGTAAAAAAGGAGAAAGAAGAAAAAAAAAGAGAAAATATACATACATTCATTCATAATCATGTGCATACATATCACTACACTAGGTTATACAATACTCACCAGATGATGGGCGTGACTTAAGTCAAGCCGCACGTAGAAATACTTGGATAGCTCCATGAAATTTGTGCAAGTCTAGGCAGGCTTCGATAGGCAAATTAGGATTCGATCTATGGGCACAGGCCCCGCTACGGACTGCGGTCTATGGCATCATCAATGGGCACAGGCCCCGCTACGGACTGCGGTCTACGGAATTATCAATGGGCACAGGCCCCGCTACGGACTCCAGTCTACGGCATGAAGCGACTGCGGTCACAAACTCTCGGACGAGTGATAAAGCCCAATATCAAAGCGACTGCGGTCAAAACCTCTTGGACGAGGTCTCAATTCCAACTCTCGAACGAGTGATAAAGCCCAGCTATCATCAACGAAGAGCACCTGCGATCGATGTAGAGATTAAGGTCGAACGGTTGATTTGGAGATATGCGAAACAAGCAAACGCCTACGATCGATGTATAGATTAGGGTCAGATGTTCGATTTGGAGATCTGCAATACAAGAAAACGCCTGCGATCGATGTAGAGATTAGGATCGAACGATGGATGTGGAGATACGCAAACGAAAGGACGCCTGTGATCGATGTGGAGATTAGGGTTGAATGATTAATTTCAAAACGAAAGAGTACCTACGGTCGAGATAAAGACTAGGGTCGCTAGAAAAAGCAACTTTACCTGCGGTCGAGATAAAGACTAGGGTCGCTAGAAAAAGCAACTTTACCTGCGGTCGAGATAAAGACTAGGGTCGCTAGAAAAAGCAACTTTACCTGCGGTCGAGATAAAGACTAGGGTCGCTAGAAAAAGCAACTTTACCTGCGGTCGAGATAAAGACTAGGGTCGCTAGAAAAAGCAACTTTACCTACGGTCGAGATAAAGACTAGGGTCGCTAGAAAAAGCAACTTTACATGCGGTCGAGATAAAGACTAGGGTCGCTAGAAAAAAGCAACTTTACCTGCGGTCGAGATAAAGACTAGGGTCGCTAGAAAAAGCAACTTCACCTGCGGTCGAGATAAAGACTATGGTCGCTAGAAAAAGCAACTTTACCTGCGGTCGAGATAAAGACTAGGGTCGCTAGAAAAAAGCAACTTTACATGCGGTCGAGATAAAGACTAGGGTCGCTAGAAAAAGCAACTTTACCTGCGGTCGAGATAAAGACTAGGGTCGCTAGAAAAAGCAACTTTACCTGCGGTCGAGATAAAGACTAGGGTCGCTAGAAAAAGCCATTTACCTGCGGTCGATTTAGACTAGGGTCGCTAGAAAAAGCCATTTACCTGCGGTCGATTTAGACTAGGGTTGCTAGAAAGAGCCAATTTACCTGCGGTCGATTTAGAGACTAGGGGCCCCAGAAGGAGCGTTCGCCGGCAACCGATTCAGAGGCAAGGACGGGACAGCCAAAGTGAAGATTGAAGACAAGATAGGAACTTGCGGCATGGAGATCAGGTATTTCTCCTCCCACTCTATAGGTGTCTTTTACTTTAATATATTTCGCATTGCATGTGTTGAATTCACGAAAAGAGGTTTTCGAAAAAGCACACATGTCACTGCCAAAAATAGAAAGTAGGGGCAACTGTAGACACCGGGGTCGGAGGACCGATGAAGAAAAATTATAAAAAGTAATCCAAATCAGTCGATTAAAATAAATGATGAGTCAATAAAAATAATAAATATAAAAAAAACGTTGTTCAAAGGAACCGTGGAGACCGGTTTGATCGAATTCGGAAATCGGATCGAGATGACGGGCGAATCGGTTCCAAGAATGAAATCTTAAATCGTCTCGCCGAGTTCGGGGTGTTTCATTATTAATGAAATCTCGGATCGATAGGGGTTTTGGTTGTAGAATTTGAACAATAAAAAAATAGTTTTGTAAAAAGATCGATTTTATAAAAGCTAATTTTATAAAATCGGTTTTGACAAAAATCCTTTTTTTGATTTCGGTTAATTTTAGGTAGATTTTATTTGTTTAAATATTTTTTACTTTTATTTTTTTTATTACAAATATAAACTCGGCCCCGTCGGGGGCCGCTATTTTCGTCACGGGCCGTCGGCCCGTGACGGGGTTGGGCCGCCCAAGCCCAACCCAATTGCACTTGGCTTTGGCCAAGTGCTTTAATTTGTTTTTAAAGAAAATAAAAAATAAATAAAATAACAAATAATAATAATAATGATGATTAATGATGAAAAGGAAATTGCTATGTAATTTCCTAAGCTAATTTAGCTTGTCTTTGGCTCCAAGTTGGCTTGGAGCCAAAAATAAATTAAGCTTAGGGCTCCATTTGCCTATAAATAGGATGGAGTCCAAAGCATTAAGGAGGGGAAAAAAAAATCCGAACCCCTGGATAAATTCGACGAGAACCGAATTCGCCCAAAAACCCAAAAAACCGACTCAAAACACGATCAATCGACTGATTTGGAATCCGTTACCAATCAAGAGGTAACAATCTGAGGAACTATACCCCTTTAATTCTTTGTTTATTTATCATCCGGATTCATTTATTTCATTTTTGTTTTGTCTTTGAATAAGTATTTGGTTTTGGATTTGAAAATAAAAACTTCGTTTTGGATCCCAATACGAACCGTGACCCGATTTAAGGGTAGTTCGGGATCCAAACGTCGTAGATCCGTTATTTATAAATGTTTTTAAACTGTTTTTTTGGAATAAAACTTCGTTTTGGGGTTCTCCGTTACAAACCTTGACCCGATTTGGGTAGTCCGGGGATCAAAACGATGAAATAGAACAGATCTACCATTTGTAATTGAATCTGGAAAATTGAGGGATTGATCGTTGGATTTTGGATTTGTTTTGTTGATTTTTATAAAACCAGGGGCTGATCCTGATATTTGCCGTTTTTTTACTAAATATATATACCTGTACGTGTATTTGGGAGGAAGGGTTTGGTTTTATTGAATTGTTAATTATATATATAAATTAGTATATATTTAGGCTATAGTTATTTGGGGTTTGTTTTTTTTTTATGGTTCAATAAAATAGCTATTAACTGGATATTTTCCACTTTTATTCCTTATATATATATATATATATATATATATATATTGTGGGACATAAGGTATTATTTTATGATTTGGGTATTTTGTATATATAAATATATAGTATATGGGTTATTGGGTATTTGGGATACTCTTTTTACTTATTTCACAAACCAGGGACTGGTTTAGATATTTTCCACTTTTTTACTTATATATATATATATATACACGTATGGGTTGGGGGAGTAGATTATTTTGTTTTTCAATTTTTTATATATGTATTAGTATATATTGTATGTATATTTTGGATGATTAGTATTTGGAGGGGGGCTTTTCCGATTTCCTATATAAAATAGGGACTGTTTTGAATATTTTATACTTTATTTTTTATATTAATAGATTCTTTATTTCATATGGGTATATTAGGGTGTTATTGGGGTCTTTTTTAATCCCATCTTATGATTATATGTATATGTGTTTTTATGTCAACCTATTTATTATATATGATATTAATTTGGGTATTTGTTATACTTGGGTAAATTAGTTAGTTATTTTTGGGTATTAGAATTTTTGGGTTTATGTATTTAGTTGATTATTTTGGGCATATTTTATGTACAAATACTATTTTGGGTGTTTTGGGTCAAATATTAGTTTTTCTACCTATTAAAGTACAACATACATAGCCATATTTTTACTCTTATTTATATATCTATAGTATATATCATTTTTTTACTCTATTTTTGATCTATAGTTATAATTACTATTTTCACAAGTGTATATATATATAAGTACTCATTCTTTTCCCTTTGACATCTATATGTATATATTTTAAATTGGTTATATTAGGTGAGTTTTGGGGATTTAAATTGTTCATTCTTGTAAATATGTTTAAGTAAAGAGTCTATTGAGCGAAAAGGGGAAATAATTCATAAAAATGAGATTTCAACTTGATTATTTAAACTAAAGGTTTTTAGAGGTTCCAAATGTAAATAAAATGTTTTTGATTCTTTTCCACTTTCAATTGATTTCCAAAACCTCACGTTTTAAAACCTTAATTCATTTCAACGACGGATTAAGCGAACCTTGTAATTAAAATCGTTTTTATCGTAAATAATAAAGTTTTGAATCGTTTTCTTAAATGATTTGTACAAAGTAAATTGACTTGTATGCCTAACCACGTTTTTGGATTAAAATTCTTTATTCCACGTCTTCAAACACTCGAATCGTTCCAACGGCGATTCGAGTAGATGTCATGTAAATCAACGGGGTTTTGAAACGTACCTAAATCGTTCCAACGACGATTAAGGTACGAACCATGTAAATAAACTCGTTTTCGGGGAGTGAGTTTAGTGTAGAGTTAACATACGAATTGAAGCATAAGACACACTGTAAAATAAATCAACTCTTCCTTCTCCCCCTCTCTCTTTTATGTATTTGGCATCAATGTAAATGGGTGATTCTTTACCAAAGTGGCTTTCAATAATATATGCTCAAAACGGTTTTTCAAAACGACAAAGAAAAGGTTTCAAATGAATTTTAAACTTAAAGAAATATGCGATTAGTCCGTTATCGCCTAACACGCTGAGTAGGAGGCCGGTGGTTCATAATCGGGCGATGTCGGGGTGCCTAGTAGCCTTTCTCCGGAAAGGAGCTAGCCTTCTCGGCTCGTACCTAAGTTTCCCGAACCCTCACCGGTCTCCCGCAAGGGATCGGTGTTCATTTTCCCATTCGTGGGTGGCGACTCTTCCATACTCCGAGCTCCGGTCCTGCCGAGCAGCTTGATTCCACGATTGGTTGCTTTCGGCGCCAATCACCGTTTACGTCGCCATGAGGTGTCCACCTCCCGGTCCGCCCGGGAGATTAGGCCGCGGAACCTCGTCTAACACCTGCATTCACTGAGCTTTGCAAAGATCTAAGGATTCTTTTTACAGCTAGTAATGAGATTCCTTAGGGTTAGCTTGATATCTTGCACAATAACATACTGAGTACTGAATATCTGGCCTACTTGCCGTTAGATAGAGTAGAGAGCCAATCATGCCACGGTATAATTTATTGTCTACTGACTTACCATTTTCATCAGCACAGAGCACAGTGTCAGTGCCCATTGGGGTACATATTGACTTACAGTTTTCCATTTTGAATTTCTTTAATATCTCCTTGGCATACTTAGTCTGGCTGATAAAGATGCCATTCTTACCTTGTTTGATTTGAAGTCCAAGGAAGAAGTTGAGTTCTCCCATCATAGACATTTCAAACTCAGTTTGTATCTGCTTACTAAATTCCTTGCACATTGACTCATTAGTAGCACCAAAAATAATATCATCAACATATATTTGTGCCAGCAGGGTATCTTTACCCTTTTTCTTAATGAATAAGGTTGTGTCAGCTTTTCCTCTAACATAGTTTCTGGTCAGCAGGAAGCTGGTCAGCCTTTCATACCAAGCACGTGGTGCTTGCTTCAGGCTGTACAGAGCCTTTTTGAGTTTACAAACGTGGTTTGGGAACTTTGGATCCTCAAACCCTGGAGGCTGACTAACATACACCTCTTCATTTATAACTCCATTAAGAAATGCACTCTTGACATCCATTTGGAACAACTTAAAATTCATAAAGCTAGCATATGCACATAATATTCTTATAGCTTCTAATCTAGCTACAGGAGCAAAGGTCTCACCATAGTCAATACCTTCATGCGGACTGTAACCTTGAGCTACAAGTCTTGCTTTGTTTCTGATTATGTTCCCTTGTTCATCTAGCGTATTATGAAATACCCATTTTGTTCCTATAGTCTTTTGGTTTCTTGGTTTAGGCACTAAATCCCATACTTCATTTCTTTTGAATTGATCGAGTTCTTCTTGCATCGCATTTATCCAAAATTCATCGTTCTTAGCTTTTGAGAAGTTTCTTGGTTCAAGAACTGACATGAAAGCTACATTGCTGAGATATCTCCTGAGTTGATTTCTGGTCATCAGGGTGTTCTCAGCGGCATCAAGAATGCTACTTTTAGAGTGTCCTCTTGGAAACTTGATCTCTTTCGAAAATGTAGTGTCTTTAGGGGTAGGTGTTTCAATAATCTCTACATGATTATATTGGTCAGCAAAGATAATTTGAGGTTCGTTTTTACCTTTGGTCAGCCCTTGAGGTAGTGACTCAGCGGCTCCATTTTGGTCAGCGGAAGCTGAGCATGGGTCATCTTCGGCAGGCTGACTTATCTTCCCTACTGGGTCAGTTTCATCGAACTCAATATGTACAGACTATTCTAAGACATGAGTTCGTTTATTGAACACCCTATATGCTTTACTGTTTGTTGAGTAGCCTAAGAATATAGCTTCGTCAGCTTTTGAGTCAAACTTAGCAAGGTTGTCTTTAGTATTTTGAATAAAACATTTGCAACCAAAGGCACGAAAATATCCAATATTGGGTTTTCGTCCTTTCTAAAGTTCATAGTGGTTTTTCTTAAGTATAGGTCTGACTAGAGCCCTATTGAGTATATAGCAAGATGTGTTGACAGCTTCACCCCAGAAATACTTTGGAAGCCTATTCTCACTCAGCATTGTCCTAACTATTTCGACTAAGGTTCTGTTCTTCCTCTCAACTACCCCATTTTGTTGAGGAGTTCTAGGAGCAGAAAAATTGTGGTCAATGCCGCTGACTTCACAGAATTCATCAAACTATTGATTTCTGAATTCTCCGCCATTATCACTTCGGATGTGAGCTAATTTTAGGTCTTTATCATTTTCAAGTTTTCTAACCAATGTTGAGAACATCTCAAAAGCTTCATCCTTGCTACTCAGCAGGATGACCCAAGTGTACCGAGAGAAGTCATCTACAATGACCAAGGAAAATTTCTTACCACCCAAGCTTAGCGGCTGGACTAGTCCGAAAAGATCCAAGTGTAGTAACTCTAATGGACGCTTGGTTGAGACTACATTTTTATTTTGAAAAGATTTCTTAGTTTGTTTTCCTTGCTGACAAGCATTGCATAATTGATCCTTTTCAAACCTGAGTTTGGACAATCCCTCAACTAATTGCTTTCTTGCTAATTTGGCAAGGAGGTCCATGCTTACATGACCAAGTCTCCTATGCCATAGCCAGGAATTATCTTCCTTTGACACTAAGCATATATTCTTTAAAAACTTCTTTTCTAAGTTTAGCATGAAAACGTTGTCAACACGAGGTGCAGTTAAAATCAACTCATTTGTTTTACCCTCGAGTATTTTACACTCAGTGGCATCGAATACAACCTTTCTACCGTTGTCACACAGCTGAGCTACGCTCAGTAGGTTATATTCAAGTCCTCTAACTAGGGAGACTGACTGAATAGTAGGATTACCACCAACAGTACCTGACCCTACTATCTTACCCTTTTTGTTGTCTCCAAAACTTACATTTCCTCATCGTTTATGCACAAGTGTGATGAACTAAGTTTCATCACCAGTCATATGCCTTGAGCATGCGCTGTCAATGTACCATAGCTTTGACTTCTCATCACACATCAGACTCACCTACAATGTAACTAGTTATCTTTAGGTACCCAAGTCTTTTTGGGTCCTCGTTTGTTAGAGTCAACATATGATGCATCATACTTAATTTTGTGACGGCATACATTTGTAGTGTGGCCATTTTTCCCACAAAAGTCACAATAAACTTCCCTTTGGGGGTATTTCCATTTTTGGTCAGCACGTTGGTGCTGAGCATACCAACACACCTTTGTGGTGTGTCCTTTCTTTCCACAATAGTCACATTGACCATACTGCTGAGTATTCCATCTTCGCTGACTAGTGCTTGAGTACTCAACTTTTGGATAGAACCTTTTCTTTGCTGATGAACTCAGCTGGTTCTGTATGGATGTGATGTCCTTCCTTAGTTTCTTAGAATCTGATTGGATTTCAGAGACAAATCTATGCATGATTTTTTAAATTTTCATCTTGCCTGGTATTGTCCTGGAGAAGATGTCGGAGGTCACTAAGTTTGACCTCTTCAATCTCATCACACCGCCTGCTGAGTGCTCGTATTTTCTTGTTACACTTTTTGATAAGTGTATAGAGATCACTCAGGGCATTAATCATTTCATTTCTGAGCAAAGGTAGAGACATTACCTCAGTTGAGTGTTCCTCATGGTCAGACCCACCAGAGAGGTCAGCTTGCTCAGAGTGGCAGATGTCAGCAGACTCATCATCCATGAAACAGATATTTGCCGACTCGGTGGCATCAGCTTCTAACAAGGTTGACTCATCACTATCACTCCACGTGGCCACCATTGCCTTTCTACTTCCCTTCTTGTCTTTCTTTAGGGTAGGACAGCTTGACTTGATGTGACCAAATTGATGGCATTCAAAGCAAGTAACGGGATTTGTGCTATCTTTCCTGTGTCTGATGTCGCTCGACTCAGCTTTGTATTTATCAATTTTCTTAAATGAATCCCTGCTGTATTTGTCATTCTTTCGAAATAGCTTTTTCATTTTTCTGGTGAACATGGCCATTTCCTCATCATCTGATGAGTCAGCATCAGTTGAGTCAGCTTTCATGACAAGAGATTTTTTCTTCTTGTCTTCAGACTTTTCTTTTACTTCGAAATTCTTCATTGAAATCTCGTGAGTCAGTAGATATCCAATGAGTTCATCATATTTGTAGGTAGTCAGGTCCTGAGCTTCTTCGACAGCTGTCTTCTTAGCCTGCCAGCTTTTGGGAAGACTTCTTAGAATCTTCTTCACTTGTTCTTCTTCAGTGAAGTTCTTGCCGAGTCTCTTGAGTTCGTTGATTATGTTAGTGAATCTTGCATTCATCTCAGAGATGTCTTCATTGTCATTCATCTCAAACAGCTCGTACAGCTGCATATGTTGATTCACCTTGGACTCTTTAACCTTGTTGGTTCCTTCATAGGTTACCTCCAGCTTTTTCCAGATTGTGCCGACTCACTGTTGGGGTTTAGTTAGGGATGGCAACGGGTAGGGTACCCGCGGGTAATGCCATTCCCAAACCCTTACCCTTTTATTTTTTAATTACCCGTACCCGTCCCATTACCCTAACGGGTATACTTTTTGCATCCCATACCCTTCCCATTTAATTCGCGGGTAACCACGGGTACCCTTACCCGTTAAGAATCAATAAATAAATAAAAAATATTACAAATTTAACAAACTATAAATTTAATAAATCATCAATCTAAAAATTGAATAAATTGAACCTTAATTAATAAGAATAAAGTAGCTTATTGGTATCACTCAATTGTTGAAAAATAAATGGTTGGGGTTTAAATTTCATGTCTTACATCTAAAAAACAATGATATTCATTAATATAATTTTTTTATGACGGGTAACGGGTACCGGGTACCCTAGGGGGTATTCCCATACCCGTCTCATTACCCTAACTGAAAGAAAATAGGCTAACGTATAGCAGCGGAAATATAAAAATTTTAACCTATTTCCATTAACCCCAAGATCCGTTAACCGTTATTTCATACAAAGAGGGATAAGAAGAAATACCTTTTAGATGTTCTATCTACCGTTTCAAACGAAGTGCCCACAACTCTTACTTCGAGTTCCCGAGCACAAAACAAAACAACAGAAGATCAAGTTAGAATCAACCGTTTATTAACAACCAAAGTAGATTGTCTCTAATTAATCAACACAAGATTAAGGATAAAGAGAAAGAGATGAAAATCAATTGGACGGATGGAAGCGGTGAAAACTCGTCCTCGGTTAGGGGGGTTCGAATTCTCTCTCCTGGATTTAATAGTGGATTTCGAAAATCCTTAGTAGGGGGGTATTTATAATCACTTGTATCTAAACCCTAGTTAGATAGAATTAGGTTACTTAATAGGAATTCAATTCGGAATAGAATTCTTAATTATTATCTATTAATATATCTAAATATAAAAGATAATAATGATAACCTTATTGGATAATAATAGGAGTAATATAATCTAATTAAAACTCCTAACTTATTTATCCTTTAATTAATTTAATTCATAATCCTAATCTAATTAGGATTTGATAAAATCAAATTAATTATTTATGTATCTAATATACATAAATTTCGACCCCCATGGTAATTGGGCCTTATTGGGCTCAATTGGGCTTCCATCAATTAATTAACATATGTCTCTCTTTTAGGTTCCAAGTCTTATGCGTGACCCATTGGGTTCTTATCGCTTCTAGCCGTATGCAACGTTATTAAACAATTTTCAAAGAGTTATATTAATCTTTGCATAACGGAATGATGTACAGAGTATGTGATTAGCAAGTCCGTAATCATTCCCCTAGAGCTATAAGAAGACAGGTTGATTCTGTCGTTGACCTTTCCGTATTAGTTATGGTATAATTCGATCCTTTATCAACTACATCCTTGAACTGAATCTTATGACTATGGGTGATGTCAAGTCACATATAGCGAGACGTTCATTTTACTTGTTCTGGCCGAGTCAACTCCAATTAGATAGGTTAAGAGAAATCTCATTTCAATCTCAAGCTATCACCTTTGAAGGATTTAGAGTCAAGACTTCCACAAGCGATCCATGTACATATCTCCCATTTATCGGGAGTGATAAATGCTCAATCCAATGTATAACGATCCCGCAATCACTTCATGTGATACCCAACGTCTGCTGTTCACACCCCAGAGTCATCTCTGTTAAGGATCGTGTTACACCAGAGTCAAAGCGTCACATTCCGTAATCCAGAATACCAATTAACATTCCTTTCAGTCTGAGGATTATTTATACCTATTAATACCAATGAGATGAACAGGTGACAAGGAAGAATCTACTCATCCTGTTATCTCAAGTCGGGTCCCCAATCCTAATGAACTACCTTTCATCGGATCCATGTAACTGTCCAGATATCTATATATATATGAAGCTTGTGAGATCAGCTTTCTGTCGGACAGAAGACACTGTTACATGCAAGTCTCAACCGCGATATGTCAATCCTAAACATATTGCTTGACTTGGGGTGGTTTTAAGTTTATTAGTTTATTATAAAGTTTTGTCTCACTTCATGCTTGTATGAACACTTTATAATCACTTTAAACAAACTTACATATTTCCTTTTATTAGACTTTATTTAGTGCTTAAAAGGGTTTTGCCTTTATGTAGTTATAAAACATATATCTCATTAAAACAAATGATATAAAGAACACTTCATTTACATTAAGTCTGTATCCTAGAACAATTGTCTATAGGACACTAAACCCCAACATACTCCCACTTGGACTAAAGCCAATTGTTTCTACAACTTATCCCAGTAGAAGTTAGATGACGATCATGTACTTTCTAGGTTAAGGGCTTTGTCAACGGATCTGCAACGTTGTCCTCTGTAGGTACTCTTTGTATTCTCATATCTCCTCTTGCCACAATTTCTCTTATAATGTGGTATCGCTTAAGGTAATGCTTGGATGCATTATGAGACCGTGGTTCCTTTGCTTGCGCAATGGCTCCATTGTTATCACAGTACAGTGTAATGGGATTTACAATGTCAGGCACCACACCAAGTTCAGTAATGAACTTTCTAATCCAAACTGCTTCCTTTGCTGCTTCCGCAGCAGCGATATACTCTAACTCGGTCATAGAGAAAGCTACGCTTCCTTGTTTGAAACTCTTCCAGCTGACCGCGTCCCCATTTAGGATAAACAGGTATCCTGATTGGGATTTAAAATCGTTCTCATCTGTGAGATGACTTGCATCTGAAAATCCTTCTATTTTCAGATCCCCTTCTCCGTACACTAGGCACATATCTTTAGTTCTTCTCAAGTACTTAAGAATGCTTTTGACGGCAATCCAATGCTCGTCTCCTGGATTTCCTTGGTAACGACTCGTTACAGATAACGCGAACGCTACGTCAAGTCTAGTGCATAGCATAACATACATAATCGAACTGATTACGCTGGCGTACGGGACTACAGACATGCGCTTCTTATCATCATCAGTTTTAGGACATTGATGATTGTTTAACTTTACTCCATGTAGCATGGGTAAGTTACCTCGTTTCGATTCAAGCATGCTAAACCTCTTTAGCACCTTTTCAATGTATGTAGCCTGTGAAAGACCAAGCAGTCTTCTTGATCTATCCCTGTAGATCTTTATGCCAAGTATATAAGCTGCTTCATCGAGGTCTTTCATTGAGAAGTTACCAGATAACCAAACTTTTACCGACTGTAGTAGAGCTACGTCATTTCCCATTAATAATATATCGTCCACATATAATATCAGAAATGCAATAGAGCTCCCATTTTCTTTCTTGTAAATGCAAGCTTCTTTGCTATTTTGTTCGAAACCAAATTGTTTTATGGTTTCGTCAAAACGCTTGTTCCAGCTTCTAGATGCTTGCTTGAGTCCATAAATGGATCTCTGAAGTTTGCAAACTTTGTTTGCATCCTTTGATATGAAACCTTCAGGTTGCATCATGTATACATCCTCAAGCAGGTTTCCGTTTAGGAAAGCTGTTTTCACATCCATTTGCCAAATCTCGTAATCATAGTGAGCGGCAATAGCAAGCATTATTCTGATTGATTTGGACATAGCCACAGGAGAGAAAGTTTCGTCATAATCAATTCCTTGTTTCTGACGATTTCCTTTCGCTACTAACCTAGCTTTGTAGGTGCTAACCTTTCCATCCATGTCAGTCTTCTTTTTGAAGATCCATCTGCACCCAATGGGTTGGTATACATGGAATCCATTTCAGAATCCATGGCTTCAAGCCATGCTTTAGAATCTAGACTGTTAAGAGCCTCTTCATAGTTTTCGGGTTCGTCGTCTAACACGGGAACCTCATCATCATCTCCCACTAGAAAACCATATCTAATAGGGAGTTCACGAACTCTTTGTGATCTACGAAGGGGTGGCACTTGAGTCTCATCTAATGGGACTTCATCGGGTTCCTTAATAGCTTCTGTTGTTTCAGTTGGTGTTTCTTGTTCTTGAACTTCATCAAGTTCAATCATGCTTCCCTTTTCTGTGTCTTCGAGAAACTCTTTCTCTAAGAAGGTTGCGTGTTTGGATACTATTACTTTCTGATCATCTGGATGGTAGAAGCAATATCCCATAGTTTCCTTAGGGTATCCAACGAATAAACATTTGTCAGATTTAGAATCTAGTTTGTCGGACGCGATGCGTTTGACGTATGCTGAACAACCCCATACTCTCATGAATGAGAACACGAGTTTATTACCAATGAACAATTCATATGGTGTGGAACTAGCGGATTTAGTTGGTACTCGATTTAGGGTGAAGAGGGCGGTTTCTAAGGCATAGCCCCAGAATGTCTTTGGAAGTAACGCTATGCTCATCATGGATCGTACCATATCTAATAGGGTACGCTTCCTCCTCTCAGATACACTATTGTGTTGTGGTGTATAGGGAGGTGTCCATTGTGAGCATATCCCACATTCAGTTAGATAATTCAGAAAATCATCTGAAAGATATTCGCCACCTCAATCTGATCGAAGTGTCTTTATTTTCTTTCCTAATTGATTTTCTACTTCATTCTTGAAGCATTTGAATTTCTCAAAAGCTTCGGACTTGTGCTTCATTAAGTAGATATAACCATATCTCGTATGGTCGTCTATGAAGCTTATGAAGTATCTGAATCCTCCTCTTGCTTGGACTGACATAGGACCGCATACATCGGAATGAATGAGTCCTAGAGTGTCTGATACACGCTCACCTTTATTGCTAAAGGGTGTCTTTGTCATTTTACCTTTTAAACATGCTTCGCACGTTTCCAATGATTCAGGATCAATTGAATTTATAAGCCCATCTTGATGTAGCTTAAGCATGCGTCTTTTGTTTATATGGCCTAAACGACAATGCCATAAGTAAGTTGAATTATCTAGCTTATGTCTTTTGGTATCAATTGCGAAAACAGAAATTTTGTCATCTACATAAATCCCATTTTGTGATATTCTTGAAAAATAGAAGATCGAATCTCTATAAAAATTGCAATGGTTTTCTTTTATTGAAATATGAAAACCATCGTCAACGAGACGGCTAATAGAAATAATGTTACGAGACATTTGTGGAACGTATAAACAGTTCCTTAATTCTATTACAAGCCCAAAGGGCAAATTTAAAACATAATCTCCAATTGCAAGGGAGACAACTCTTGCTCCATTTCCTACTCGCAAGTTTATGCTTCCTTTCTTTAATTCCTTAGTCTGATTTAGTTCCTGCATATTTGTACAAATATGAGATCCGCATCCGGTATCAAGTACCCAAGATTCAGACTGTGAAATTGTATTTATTTCAATATAAAACATACCAGATGTTGAAGTCCCGGCTTCTCCCTTCTTGAGGGTAGCTAGGTACAACAAACAATTTCTCCTCCAATGCCCCATTTCACCACAAAAGTGGCACTTGCCTTTGGGCTTCTTTAATTCCTTTCCCTTTGTTTCGGTGAGCATTGCCTCCTTGCCTTTCTCAGGATGGTTTGGATCGGGAGATATCCCTTTCCTTTTCTTTGATCCTTCAATAGTAAGGCTTGGTATCTCCTCGTTTTCTTTTATATTGGGCTCGACTGTCTCGAGCATATGTGCAAGCTCTTCAAGAGAGGTTTGCAAGCCACTCGTTTGGTAGTTCATGATGAATTGCGAGTAACTCTCGGGGAGGGACTGAAGAAGTAAGTTCTCACTTAGTTCATGGTCCATCGCATTTCTAATACTAGAAAACTTGGTGATAAGGCTAATCATCTTGGCACAATGTGCCATTACAGATGTGCCCACCTGCATCTTGCATCCATATTTTGTTATTTCAAAGCGTTCGCACCGAGTATGATTCACAATAACTCTTTTAGGTGCTTGACCATGGAATAGGCATCCATATCTGAATGTAGTTGCCTTTTAACTTCTGGTGTCATAGATGCAAGTATGATGTCTCCTGCTTGATCATCATCAGCCTTATGCTTCAAGTAAGCATAAAATTCTTGGTAGGGAGCATCATCCGTTGGGTAAGGGGGTATCCGTGTATCAAGTACATACCCTTTCCTTTCGAACTTCAAAACAATTTTGAGGTTACAGAACTAGTCGGCGAAGTTTGAACCGTTCAACTTGTTATCGGTAAGAATGTTTTGCAGATTGGTGTTAGTCATGATTTTAAGAGTGTTTTATTAAACATGACAGTGAGAAAGAGTAAACGTATGTTATTCATTTGCTTTAAAGTACATCAATCTAAAAGTATAGGCCTTTTAGTTTATTTCAGATTGCTCCCACTATTTTGCCAAATTAATAGCCCTCCATATTAATTCAAAGAATTTCATAAATCCTTTAGTGAGCTAGGATCCTAACTCCTGAGATTTTGCCTTGAGTTTACTCAACAAGCTAGTCCCATTCGTTAGGTAGATTCATGTAATCAATCACATCTTTAATGTGATTCCTAGGTTATTGGGTTACTAACTACATTAGTAACTAATATGCTATTCATATTAATCCCAACCGTATTTCCCATTAGTTTATGAAAACATGAGTTTACTCATCCAATTATCATAATCTAATTTAAGTATTACCTCATATTCATGAAAAATGATTTTCGATAATTCAGGTGTTACCGTAAGACCCCGAGCTTGAGTTTACTCAACAACCCAAAGGCCCTCAGTACTGCCGGCTGAATTATAATATTAGGGAGGGGCAACCGATTTTAATAACTTGCTTATTTACTTAACTTTTTAATGAGGGATTTTATTTTAGGTCTCATAATCTAACTTAGCCTTGATTTGCTTTAGCATACATCAGACACATACATTGGCGTTATGGACATATCATCTAAATTATTCTGTCGAGCCAGAGACGGAATAAAAGGGCAAACCTAAGAAAATACTAACTATTACATATTTCTCTTTAGGTCCTCCGTCTTCTCCATGGCGCCTTGAAATTACATATTAATTTCTATACTACTAAAGAAAACTTCAATTGAATTGAAGGTAATTAGATGAGAGGAGAAATTACAATAGATAGTAGAAAGGCAGGACTCGCAGGCCCTATTTCAAAAATACCAAAAGACTAAAAGAGGGTCCAAATATGTCCGTAACTCCAAACATGCATAGACTCAATTAAATAAATTTAATTGGTTGATTACATAAGTATTTTATATAATATTTCGGTTAATCACATTAACTCAACAAATTAACTTTCATCCAATTTTACTTCTAATAGTTTCGTATCCTTTTATATTAAACTTTTAGATTAATATAACTATACAAAACTTTTAATTATGCACGTCCCAATTATTTTGATTTTAATTCATTTAAACATTTTTTATTTACAAATTGGTAAAACAAACTTTTAAATAAATTTTCATTCGATAATCAAAACAGAAAACTATTCATTTCTGAAACATATACATATATATATATTTAAAACTAGTTTTTAAACGATTTAAAAACTAAGTGGGTCTCGGGCCGGGCCCGAGGGTGGGCTGCTGCCGTTTGGCAGCAGCCCTGGGCGTCTGACCCGCCGCTGCCTTGCGGCAGCGGCGGCCAGGCGCCGCGCGCGGTAGCAACCGTGACAGTAGTCGGGTCGTGCCGTATGGCGCGACCCGAACTGCTGTAATATATATATATATATATATATATATATATATATATCAGTTTTAAAATGATTTTCAGAAAATAGGAAAAACTATTATAGATTTTCCGTTTTATCTTTTAGAATGAATAAAATTGATTTTATCAATCTAACCATAAAACTAATAGATTTTGTTATAATGATTATCAACCAAAATTATTAGGAACATGTGCATAACCTATTTTAATTAACAATTAATTAAAACTTATTTATCTTTTAGAACTAATTAATCAAAACAGTTTTGTTAATCAACCTAACTATAAATATTTATTCAATCTGATTGAAAAACTTCTAAATTTTCATATATGAAATAACGGATTTAACGCAGGCTCTGATACCAATGAAGAAAAATAGGCTAATGTATAGCAGCGGAAATATAAAAATTTTAACCTATTTCCATTAACCCTAAGATCCGTTAACCGTTATTTCATATAAAGAGAGATAAGAAGAAATACCTTTTAGATGTTCTATCTACCGTTGCAAACGAAGTGCCCACAACTCTTACTTCGAGTTCCCGAGCACAAAACAAAACAACAGAAGATCAAGTTAGAATCAACCGTTTATTAACAACCAAAGTAGATTGTCTCTAATTAATAAACACAAGATCAAGGATAAAGAGAAAGAGATGAAAATCAATTAAACGGATGGAAGCGGTGAAAACTCATCCTCGGTTAGGGGGGTTCGAATTCTCTCTCCTGGATTTAATAGTGGATTTCGAAAATCCTTAGTAGGGGGGTATTTATAATCACTTGTATCTAAACCCTAGTTAGATAGAATTAGGTTACTTAATAGGAATTCAATTCGGAATAGAATTCTTAATTATTATCTATTAATATATCTAAATATAAAAGATAATAATGATAACCTTATTGGATAATAATAGGAGTAATATAATCTAATTAAAACTCCTAACTTATTTATCCTTTAATTAATTTAATTCAAAATCCTAATCTAATTAGGATTTGATAAAATCAAATTAATTATTTATGTATCTAATATACATAAATTTCGACCCCTATGGTAATTGGGTCTTATTGGGCTCAATTGGGCTTCCATCAATTAATTAACATTTGTCTCTCTTTTGGGTTCCAAGTCTTATGTGTGACCCATTAGGTTCTTATCGCTTCTAGCCGTATGCAACGTTATTAAACAATTTTCAAAGAATTATATTTAATCTTTGCATAACGGAATGATGTACAGAGTATGTGATTAGCAAGTCCGTAATCATTCCCCTAGAGCTATAAGAAGACATGTTGATTCTGTCGTTGACCTTTCCGTATTAGTTACGGTATAATTTGATCCTTTATCAACTACGTCCTTGAACTGAATCTTATGACTATGGGTGATGTCAAGTCACATATAGCGAGACGTTCGTTTTACTTGTTCTGGCCGAGTCAACTCCAATTAGATAGGTTAAGAGAAATCTCATTTCAATCTCAAGCTATCACCTTGCAAGGATTTAGAGTCAAG